>NC_091515.1:42655623-45055623 GCF_947461875.1 Haliaeetus albicilla
TAAAAGAGACAGGCGAGGGGGGAAAGAGAGGGAAAAGAGAGAGTTGTGGGATGATAGGGGAAAGGGAGAGGCGAGTGAAAGCGGGAAAATTAGACACCGAGGGAAGAGAGAGGTAAAAGAGACAAGCAGGGGAAAAGAGGGAAAAGAGGGAGTTGAGGGGAAGCAGGGGAAAGTCACTGGTGAGGGAAAAGAGGGAAGAGATCGTGGAAAATAGGCAAAAGAGGGAAAAGTGACAGGCAAGGGAAGGGAGAGGGAAAAGAGAGAGGTGAGTCAAAGTGGGAGAACTAGACACCGAGGAAGAGAGGTAAAAGAGACAGGCGAGGGGGGGAAAGAGAGGGAAAAGAGAGAGTTGTGGGATGATAGGGGAAAGGGAGAGGCGAGTGTAAGCAGGAAAATTAGACACCGAGGGAACAGAGAGGTAAAAGAGACAAGCAGGGGGAAAGAGGGAAAAGAGGGAGTTGAGGGAAAGCAGGGGAAAGTCACTGGTGAGGGAAAAGAGGGAAGAGATCGTGGAAAATAAGCAAAAGATGGAAAAGCGATAGGCAAGGGAAAAGAGAGAGGTGAGTCAAAGTGGGAGAACTAGACACCGAGGAAGAGAGGTAAAAGAGACAGGCGAGGGGGGAAAGAGAGGGAAAAGACAGAGTTGTGGGATGATAGGGGAAAGGGAGAGGTGAGTGAAAGCGGGAAAATTAGACACCGAGGGAACAGAGAGGTAAAAGAGACAAGCAGGGGGAAAGAGGGAAAAGAGGGAGTTGAGGGAAAGCAGGGGAAAGTGACTGGTGAGGGAAAAGAGGGAAGAGATCGTGGAAAATAGGCAAAAGAGGGAAAAGTGACAGGCAAGGGAAGGGAGAGGGGAAAGAGAGAGGCGAGTCAAAGTGGGAGAACTAGACACCGAGGAAGAGAGGTAAAAGAGACAGGCGAGGGGGGAAAGAGAGGGAAAAGAGAGAGTTGTGGGATGATAGGGGAAAGGGAGAGGCGAGTGTAAGCAGGAAAATTAGACACCGAGGGAACAGAGAGGTAAAAGAGACAAGCAGGGGGAAGAGGGGAAAGAGGGAGTTGAGGGGAAGCAGGGGAAAGTCACTGGTGAGGGAAAAGAGGGAAGAGATCGTGGAAAATAGGCAAAAGAGGGAAAAGCGAAAGGCAAGGGAAGGGAGAGGGGAAAGAGAGAGGTAAGTCAAAGTGGGAGAACTAGACACCGAGGAAGAGAGGTAAAAGAGACAGGCGAGGGGGGAAAGAGAGGGGAAAGAGAGAGTTGTGGGATGATAGGGGAAAGGGAGAGGCGAGTGTAAGGGGAAAATTAGACACCGAGGGAACAGAGAGGTAAAAGAGACAAGCAGGGGGAAAGAGGGAAAAGAGGGAGTTGAGGGGAAGCAGGGGAAAGTCACTGTTGAGGGAAAAGAGGGAAGAGATTGTGGAAAATAGGCAAAAGAGGGAAAAGTGACAGGCAAGGGAAGGGAGAGGGAAAAGAGAGAGGTGAGTCCAAGTGGGAGAACCAGACACCGAGGAAGAGAGGTAAAAGAGACAGGCGAGGGGGGAAAGAGAGGAAAAAGAGAGAGTTGTGGGATGATAGGGGAAAGGGAGAGGTGAGTGAACGTGGAAAAATTAGACACCGAGGGAACAGAGAGGTAAAAGAGACAAGCAGGGGGAAAGAGGGAAAAGAGGGAGTTGAGGGAAAGCAGGGGAAAGTCACTGGTGAGGGAAAAGAGGGAAGAGATCGTGGAAAATAGGCAAAAGATGGAAAAGCGATAGGCAAGGGAAAAGAGCGAGGTGAGTCAAAGTGGGAGAACTAGACACCGAGGAAGAGAGATAAAAGAGACAGGCGAGGGGGGAAAGAGAGGGAAAAGAGAGAGTTGTGGGATGATAGGGGAAAGGGAGAGGCGAGTGTAAGCAGGAAAATTAGACACCGAGGGAACAGAGAGGTAAAAGAGACAAGCAGGGGGAAGAGGGGAAAGAGGGAGTTGAGGGGAAGCAGGGGAAAGTCACTGGTGAGGGAAAAAAGGGAAGAGATCGTGGAAAATAGGCAAAAGAGGGAAAAGCGAAAGGCAAGGGAAGGGAGAGGGGAAAGAGAGAGGTGAGTCAAAGTGGGAGAACTAGACACCGAGGAAGAGAGGTAAAAGAGACAGGCGAGGGGGGAAAGAGAGGGGAAAGAGAGAGTTGTGGGATGATAGGGGAAAGGGAGAGGCGAGTGTAAGGGGAAAATTAGACACCGAGGGAACAGAGAGGTAAAAGAGACAAGCAGGGGGAAAGAGGGAAAAGAGGGAGTTGAGGGGAAGCAGGGGAAAGTCACTGTTGAGGGAAAAGAGGGAAGAGATTGTGGAAAATAGGCAAAAGAGGGAAAAGTGACAGGCAAGGGAAGGGAGAGGGAAAAGAGAGAGGTGAGTCAAAGTGAGAGAACCAGACACCGAGGAAGAGAGGTAAAAGAGACAGGCGAGGGGGGAAAGAGAGGAAAAAGAGAGAGTTGTGGGATGATAGGGGAAAGGGAGAGGTGAGTGAACGTGGAAAAATTAGACACCGAGGGAACAGAGAGGTAAAAGAGACAAGCAGGGGGAAAGAGGGAAAAGAGGGAGTTGAGGGAAAGCAGGGGAAAGTCACTGGTGAGGGAAAAGAGGGAAGAGATCGTGGAAAATAGGCAAAAGATGGAAAAGCGATAGGCAAGGGAAAAGAGCGAGGTGAGTCAAAGTGGGAGAACTAGACACCGAGGAAGAGAGGTAAAAGAGACAGGCGAGGGGGGAAAGAGAGGGGAAAGAGAGAGTTGTGGGATGATAGGGGAAAGGGAGAGGCGAGTGTAAGGGGAAAATTAGACACCGAGGGAACAGAGAGGTAAAAGAGACAAGCAGGGGGAAAGAGGGAAAAGAGGGAGTTGAGGGGAAGCAGGGGAAAGTCACTGTTGAGGGAAAAGAGGGAAGAGATTGTGGAAAATAGGCAAAAGAGGGAAAAGTGACAGGCAAGGGAAGGGAGAGGGAAAAGAGAGAGGTGAGTCAAAGTGAGAGAACCAGACACCGAGGAAGAGAGGTAAAAGAGACAGGCGAGGGGGGAAAGAGAGGAAAAAGAGAGAGTTGTGGGATGATAGGGGAAAGGGAGAGGTGAGTGAACGTGGAAAAATTAGACACCGAGGGAACAGAGAGGTAAAAGAGACAAGCAGGGGGAAAGAGGGAAAAGAGGGAGTTGAGGGAAAGCAGGGGAAAGTCACTGGTGAGGGAAAAGAGGGAAGAGATCGTGGAAAATAGGCAAAAGATGGAAAAGCGATAGGCAAGGGAAAAGAGCGAGGTGAGTCAAAGTGGGAGAACTAGACACCGAGGAAGAGAGGTAAAAGAGACAGGCGAGGGGGGAAAGAGAGGGAAAAGAGAGAGTTGTGGGATGATAGGGGAAAGGGAGAGGCGAGCGTAAGCGGGAAAATTAGACACCGAGGGAACAGAGAGGTAAAAGAGACAAGCAGGGGGAAAGAGGGGAAAGAGGGAGTTGAGGGGAAGCAGGGGAAAGTCACTGGTGAGGGAAAAGAGGGAAGAGATTGTGGAAAATAGGCAAAAGAGGGAAAAGCGACAGGCAAGGGAAGGGAGAGGGGAAAGAGAGAGGTGAGTCAAAGTGGGAGAACTAGACACCGAGGAAGAGAGTTAAAAGAGACAGGCGAGGGGGGAAAGAGAGGGAAAAGAGAGAGTTGTGGGATGATAGGGGAAACGGAGAGGCGAGTGAAAGCGGGAAAATTAGACACCGAGGGAACAGAGAGGTAAAAGAGACAAGCAGGGGGAAAGAGGGAAAAGAGGGAGTTGAGGGGAAGCAGGGGAAAGTCACTGGTGAGGGAAAAGAGGGAAGAGATTGTGGAAAATAGGCAAAAGAGGGAAAAGTGACAGGCAAGGGAAGGGAGAGGGAAAAGAGAGAGGTGAGTCAAAGTGAGAGAACCAGACACCGAGGAAGAGAGGTAAAAGAGACAGGCGAGGGGGGAAAGAGAGGAAAAAGAGAGAGTTGTGGGATGATAGGGGAAAGGCAGAGGTGAGTGAACGTGGAAAAATTAGACACCGAGGGAACAGAGAGGTAAAAGAGACAAGCAGGGGGAAAGAGGGAAAAGAGGGAGTTGAGGGAAAGCAGGGGAAAGTCACTGGTGAGGGAAAAGAGGGAAGAGATCGTGGAAAATAGGCAAAAGAGGGAAAAGCGACAGGCAAGGGAAAAGAGAGAGGTGAGTCAAAGTGGGAGAACTAGACACCGAGGAAGAGAGGTAAAAGAGACAGGCGAGGGGGGAAAGAGAGGGAAAAGAGAGAGTTGTGGGATGATAGGGGAAAGGGAGAGGTGAGTGAAAGCGGGAAAATTAGACACCGAGGGAACAGAGAGGTAAAAGAGACAAGCAGGGGGAAAGAGGGAAAAGAGGGAGTTGAGGGAAAGCAGGGGAAAGTCACTGGTGAGGGAAAAGAGGGAAGAGATCGTGGAAAATAGGCAAAAGAGGGAAAAGTGACAGGCAAGGGAAGGGAGAGGGGAAAGAGAGAGGTGAGTCAAAGTGGGAGAACTAGACACCGAGGAAGAGAGGTAAAAGAGACAGGCGAGGGGGGAAAGAGAGGGAAAAGAGAGAGTTGTGGGATGATAGGGGAAAGGGAGAGGCTAGTGAAAGCGGGAAAATTAGACACCGAGGGAACAGAGAGGTAAAAGAGACAAGCAGGGGGAAAGAGGGAAAAGAGGGAGTTGAGGGAAAGCAGGGGAAAGTCACTGGTGAGGGAAAAGAGGGAAGAGATCGTGGAAAATAGGCAAAAGAGGGAAAAGCGACAGGCAAGGGAAAAGAGAGAGGTGAGTCAAAGTGGGAGAACTAGACACCGAGGAAGAGAGGTAAAAGAGACAGGCGAGGGGGGAAAGAGAGGGAAAAGAGAGAGTTGTGGGATGATAGGGGAAAGGGAGAGGCTAGTGAAAGCGGGAAAATTAGACACCGAGGGAACAGAGAGGTAAAAGAGACAAGCAGGGGGAAAGAGGGAAAAGAGGGAGTTGAGGGAAAGCAGGGGAAAGTCACTGGTGAGGGAAAAGAGGGAAGAGATCGTGGAAAATAGGCAAAAGAGGGAAAAGCGACAGGCAAGGGAAGGGAGAGAGGTGAGTCAAAGTGGGAGAACTAGACACCGAGGAAGAGAGGTAAAAGAGACAGGCGAGGGGGGAAAGAGAGGGAAAAGAGAGAGTTGTGGGGTGATAGGGGAAAGGGAGAGGCGAGTGAAAGCGGGAAAATTAGACACCGAGGGAACAGAGAGGTAAAAGAGACAAGCAGGGGGAAAGAGGGAAAAGAGGGAGTTGAGGGAAAGCAGGGGAAAGTCACTGGTGAGGGAAAAGAGGGAAGAGATCGTGGAAAATAGGCAAAAGAGGGAAAAGCGACAGGCAAGGGAAGGGAGAGAGGTGAGTCAAAGTGGGAGAACTAGACACCGAGGAAGAGAGGTAAAAGAGACAGGCGAGGGGGGAAAGAGAGGGAAAAGAGAGAGTTGTGGGGTGATAGGGGAAAGGGAGAGGCGAGTGTAAGCAGGAAAATTAGACACCGAGGGAACAGAGAGGTAAAAGAGACAAGCAGGGGGAAAGAGGGAAAAGAGGGAGTTGAGGGAAAGCAGGGGAAAATCACTGGTGAGGGAAAAGAGGGAAGAGATCGTGGAAAAGAGGCAAAAGAGGAAAAAGCGACAGGCAAGGGAAGGGAGAGGTGAAACAGAGAGGTGAGTCAAAGTGGGAGAACTAGACACCGAGGAAGAGAGGTAAAAGAGACAGGCGAGGGGGGAAAGAGAGGGAAAAGAGAGAGTTGTGGGGTGATAGGGGAAAGGGAGAGGCGAGTGAAAGCGGGAAAATTAGACACCGAGGGAACAGAGAGGTAAAAGAGACAAGCAGGGGGAAGAGGGAAAAGAGGGAGTTGAGGGAAAGCAGGGGAAAGTCACTGGTGAGGGAAAAGAGGGAAGAGATCGTGGAAAATAGGCAAAAGAGGGAAAAGCGACAGGCAAGGGAAAAGACAGAGGTGAGTCAAAGTGGGAGAACCAGACACCGAGGAAGAGAGGTAAAAGAGACAGACGAGGGGGGAAAGAGAGGGAAAAGAGAGAGTTGTGGGGTGATAGGGGAAAGGGAGAGGCGAGTGAAAGCAGGAAAATTAGACACCGAGGGAACAGAGAGGTAAAAGAGACAAGCAGGGGGAAAGAGGGAAAAGAGGGAGTTGAGGGAAAGCAGGGGAAAGTCACTGGTGAGGGAAAAGAGGGAAGAGATCGTGGATAATAGGCAAAAGAGGGAAAAGTGACAGGCAAGGGAAGGGAGAGGGAAAAGAGAGAGGTGAGTCAAAGTGGGAGAACCAGACACCGAGGAAGAGAGGTAAAAGAGACAGGCGAGGGGGGAAAGAGAGGGAAAAGAGAGAGTTGTGGGGTGATAGGGGAAAGGAAGAGGCGAGTGAAAGCAGGAAAATTAGACACCGAGGGAACAGAGAGGTAAAAGAGACAAGCAGGGGGAAAGAGGGAAAAGAGGGAGTTGAGGGAAAGCAGGGGAAAGTCACTGGTGAGGGAAAAGAGGGAAGAGAACGTGGAAAATAGGCAAAAGAGGGAAAAGTGACAGGCATTGGAAGGGAGAGGGAAAAGAGAGAGGTGAGTCAAAGTGGGAGAACTAGACACCGAGGAAGAGAGGTAAAAGAGACAGGCGACGGGGGAAAGAGAGGGAAAAGAGAGAGTTGTGGGGTGATAGGGGAAAGGGAGAGGCGAGTGAAAGCAGGAAAATTAGACACCGAGGGAACAGAGAGGTAAAAGAGACAAGCAGGGGGAAAGAGGGAAAAGAGGGAGTTGAGGGAAAGCAGGGGAAAGTCACTGGTGAGGGAAAAGAGGGAAGAGATCGTGGATAATAGGCAAAAGAGGGAAAAGCGACAGGCAAGGGAAGGGAGATAGGTGAGTCAAAGTGGGAGAACTAGACACCGAGGAAGAGAGGTAAAAGAGACAGGCGAGGGGGGAGAGAGAGGGAAAAGAGAGAGTTGTGGGATGATAGGGGAAAGGGAGAGGCGAGTGAAAGTGGGAAAATTAGACACCAAGGGAACAGAGAGGTAAAAGAGACAAGCAGGGGGAAGAGGGAAAAGAGGGAGTTGAGGGAAAGCAGGGGAAAGTCACTGGTGAGGGAAAAGAGGGAAGAGATCATGGAAAATAGGCAAAAGAGGGAAAAGTGACAGGCAAGGGAAGGGAGAGGGCAAAGAGCGAGGTGAGTCAAAGTGGGAGAACTAGACACCGAGGAAGAGAGTTAAAAGAGACAGGCGAGGGGGGAAAGAGAGGGAAAAGAGAGAGTTGTGGGATGATAGGGGAAAGGGAGAGGCGAGTGAAAGCGGGAAAATTAGACACCGAGGGAACAGAGAGGTAAAAGAGACAAGCAGGGGGAAAGAGGGAAAAGAGGGAGTTGAGGGAAAGCAGGGGAAAGTCACTGGTGAGGGAAAAGAGGGAAGAGATCGTGGAAAATAGGCAAAAGAGGGAAAAGCGACAGGCAAGGGAAAAGAGAGAGGTGAGTCAAAGTGGGAGAACTAGACACCGAGGAAGAGACGTAAAAGAGACAGGCGAGGTGGGAGAGAGAGGGAAAAGAGAGAGTTGTGGGATGATAGGGGAAAGGGAGAGGCGAGTGAACGTGGAAAAATTAGACACCGAGGGAACGGAGAGGTAAAAGAGACAAGCAGGGGGAAAGAGGGGAAAGAGGGAGTTGAGGGGAAGCAGGGGAAAGTCACTGGTGAGGGAAAAGAGGGAAGAGATCGTGGAAAATAGGCAAAAGAGGGAAAAGCGACAGGCAAGGGAAAAGAGCGAGGTGAGTCAAAGTGGGAGAACTAGACACCGAGGAAGAGAGGTAAAAGAGACAGGCGAGGGGGGAAAGAGAGGGAAAAGAGAGAGTTGTGGGATGATAGGGGAAAGGGAGAGGCGAGTGTAAGCAGGAAAATTAGACACCGAGGGAACAGAGAGGTAAAAGAGACAAGCAGGGGGAAAGAGGGAAAAGAGGGAGTTGAGGGAAAGCAGGGGAAAGTCACTGGTGAGGGAAAAGAGGGAAGAGATCGTGGAAAAGAGGCAAAAGAGGAAAAAGCGACAGGCAAGGGAAGGGAGATGTGGAACAGAGAGGTGAGTCAAAGTGGGAGAACTAGACACCGAGGAAGAGAGGTAAAAGAGACAGGCGAGGGGGGAAAGAGAGGGAAAAGAGAGAGTTGTGGGATGATAGGGGAAAGGGAGAGGCGAGTGAAAGCGGGAAAATTAGACACCGAGGGAAGAGAGAGGTAAAAGAGACAAGCAGGGGGAAAGAGGGAAAAGAGGGAGTTGAGGGAAAGCAGGGGAAAGTCACTGGTGAGGGAAAAGAGGGAAGAGATCGTGGAAAATAGGCAAAAGATGGAAAAGCGATAGGCAAGGGAAAAGAGAGAGGTGAGTCAAAGTGGGAGAACTAGACACCGAGGAAGAGAGGTAAAAGAGACAGGCGAGGGGGGAAAGAGAGGGAAAAGAGAGAGTTGTGGGATGATAGGGGAAAGGGAGAGGCGAGTGTAAGCGGGAAAATTAGACACCGAGGGAACAGAGAGGTAAAAGAGACAAGCAGGGGGAAAGAGGGAAAAGAGGGAGTTGAGGGGAAGCAGGGAAAAGTCACTGGTGAGGGAAAAGAGGGAAGAGATCGTGGAAAATAGGCAAAAGAGGGAAAAGCGACAGGCAAGGGAAGGGAGAGGGAAAAGAGAGAGGTGAGTCAAAGTGGGAGAACTAGACACCGAGGAAGAGAGGTAAAAGAGACAGGCGAGGGGGGGAAAGAGAGGGAAAAGAGAGAGTTGTGGGATGATAGGGGAAAGGGAGAGGCGAGTGAACGCGGAAAAATTAGACACCGAGGGAAGAGAGAGGTAAAAGAGACAAGCGGGGGAAAGAGGGAAAAGAGGGAGTTGAGGGAAAGCAGGGGAAAGTCACTGGTGAGGGAAAAGAGGGAAGAGATCGTGGAAAATAGGCAAAAGATGGAAAAGCGATAGGCAAGGGAAAAGAGAGAGGTGAGTCAAAGTGGGAGAACTAGACACCGAGGAAGAGAGGTAAAAGAGACAGGCGAGGGGGGAAAGAGAGGGAAAAGAGAGAGTTGTGGGATGATAGGGGAAAGGGAGAGGCGAGTGAAAGCGGGAAAATTAGACACCGAGGGAACAGAGAGGTAAAAGAGACAAGCAGGGGGAAAGAGGGGAAAGAGGGAGTTGAGGGGAAGCAGGGGAAAGTCACTGGTGAGGGAAAAGAGGGAAGAGATCGTGGAAAATAGGCAAAAGAGGGAAAAGTGACAGGCAAGGGAAGGGAGAGGGAAAAGAGAGAGGTGAGTCAAAGTGGGAGAACTAGACACCGAGGAAGAGAGGTAAAAGAGACAGGCGAGGGGGGAAAGAGAGGGAAAAGAGAGAGTTGTGGGATGATAGGGGAAAGGGAGAGGTGAGTGAAAGCGGGAAAATTAGACACCGAGGGAACAGAGAGGTAAAAGAGACAAGCAGGGGGAAAGAGGGAAAAGAGGGAGTTGAGGGAAAGCAGGGGAAAGTGACTGGTGAGGGAAAAGAGGGAAGAGATCGTGGAAAATAGGCAAAAGAGGGAAAAGCGACAGGCAAGGGAAGGGAGAGGGGAAAGAGAGAGGCGAGTCCAAGTGGGAGAACTAGACACCGAGGAAGAGAGGTAAAAGAGACAGGCGAGGGGGGAAAGAGAGGGAAAAGAGAGAGTTGTGGGATGATACGGGAAAGGGAGAGGCGAGTGTAAGCAGGAAAATTAGACACCGAGGGAACAGAGAGGTAAAAGAGACAAGCAGGGGGAAAGAGGGAAAAGAGGGAGTTGAGGGGAAGCAGGGGAAAGTCACTGGTGAGGGAAAAGAGGGAAGAGATCGTGGAAAATAGGCAAAAGAGGGAAAAGTGACAGGCAAGGGAAGGGAGAGGGAAAAGAGAGAGGTGAGTCAAAGTGAGAGAACCAGACACCGAGGAAGAGAGGTAAAAGAGACAGCCGAGGGGGGAAAGAGAGGGAAAAGAGAGAGTTGTGGGATGATAGGGGAAAGGGAGAGGTGAGTGAACGTGGGAAAATTAGACACCGAGGGAACAGAGAGGTAAAAGAGACAAGCAGGGGGAAAGAGGGAAAAGAGGGAGTTGAGGGAAAGCAGGGGAAAGTCACTGGTGAGGGAAAAGAGGGAAGAGATCGTGGAAAATAGGCAAAAGATGGAAAAGCGATAGGCAAGGGAAAAGAGCGAGGTGAGTCAAAGTGGGAGAACTAGACACCGAGGAAGAGAGGTAAAAGAGACAGGCGAGGGGGGAAAGAGAGGGAAAAGAGAGAGTTGTGGGATGATAGGGGAAAGGGAGAGGCGAGTGAAAGCGGGAAAATTAGACACCGAGGGAACAGAGAGGTAAAAGAGACAAGCAGGGGGAAAGAGGGAAAAGAGGGAGTTGAGGGGAAGCAGGGGAAAGTCACTGGTGAGGGAAAAGAGGGAAGAGATTGTGGAAAATAGGCAAAAGAGGGAAAAGTGACAGGCAAGGGAAGGGAGAGGGAAAAGAGAGAGGTGAGTCAAAGTGAGAGAACCAGACACCGAGGAAGAGAGGTAAAAGAGACAGGCGAGGGGGGAAAGAGAGGAAAAAGAGAGAGTTGTGGGATGATAGGGGAAAGGAAGAGGCGAGTGAAAGCGGGAAAATTAGACACCGAGGGAACAGAGAGGTAAAAGAGACAAGCAGGGGGAAAGAGGGAAAAGAGGGAGTTGAGGGAAAGCAGGGGAAAGTCACTGGTGAGGGAAAAGAGGGAAGAGATCGTGGAAAATAGGCAAAAGAGGGAAAAGCAACAGGCAAGGGAAGGGAGAGGGGAAAGAGAGAGGTGAGTCAAAGTGGGAGAACTAGGCACCGAGGAAGAGAGGTAAAAGAGACAGGCGAGGGGGGAAAGAGAGGGAAAAGAGAGAGTTGTGGGATGATAGGGGAAAGGGAGAGGCGAGTGAAAGCGGGAAAATTAGACACCGAGGGAACAGAGAGGTAAAAGAGACAAGCAGGGGGAAAGAGGGAAAAGAGGGAGTTGAGGGAAAGCAGGGGAAAGTCACTGGTGAGGGAAAAGAGGGAAGAGATCGTGGAAAATAGGCAAAAGAGGGAAAAGTGACAGGCAAGGGAAGGGAGAGGGAAAAGAGAGAGGTGAGTCAAAGTGGGAGAACTAGACACCGAGGAAGAGAGGTAAAAGAGACAGGCGAGGGGGGAAAGAGAGGGAAAAGAGAGAGTTGTGGGATGATAGGGGAAAGGGAGAGGCGAGTGAACGTGGAAAAATTAGACACCGAGGGAACAGAGAGGTAAAAGAGACAAGCAGGGGGAAAGAGGGAAAAGAGGGAGTTGAGGGAAAGCAGGGGAAAGTCACTGGTGAGGGAAAAGAGGGAAGAGATCGTGGAAAATAGGCAAAAGAGGGAAAAGCGACAGGCAAGGGAAAGGAGAGAGGTGAGTCAAAGTGGGAGAACTAGACACCGAGGAAGAGAGGTAAAAGAGACAGGCGAGGGGGGAAAGAGAGGGAAAAGAGAGAGTTGTGGGATGATAGGGGAAAGGGAGAGGCGAGTGAAAGCGGGAAAATTAGACACCGAGGGAACAGAGAGGTAAAAGAGACAAGCAGGGGGAAAGAGGGAAAAGAGGGAGTTGAGGGGAAGCAGGGGAAAGTCACTGGTGAGGGAAAAGAGGGAAGAGATCGTGGAAAATAGGCAAAAGAGGGAAAAGTGACAGGCAAGGGAAGGGAGAGGGGAAAGAGAGAGGTGAGTCAAAGTGGGAGAACTAGACACCGAGGAAGAGAGGTAAAAGAGACAGGCGAGGGGGGAAAGAGAGGGAAAAGAGAGAGTTGTGGGATGATAGGGGAAAGGGAGAGGCGAGTGAAAGCGGGAAAATTAGACACCGAGGGAACAGAGAGGTAAAAGAGACAAGCAGGGGGAAAGAGGGGAAAGAGGGAGTTGAGGGGAAGCAGGGGAAAGTCACTGGTGAGGGAAAAGAGGGAAGAGATCGTGGAAAATAGGCAAAAGAGGGAAAAGCGACAGGCAAGGGAAGGGAGAGGGAAAAGAGAGAGGTGAGTCCAAGTGGGAGAACTAGACACCGAGGAAGAGAGGTAAAAGAGACAGGCGAGGGGGGAAAGAGAGGGAAAAGAGAGAGTTGTGGGGTGATAGGGGAAAGGGAGAGGCGAGTGAAAGCGGGAAAATTAGACACCGAGGGAAGAGAGAGGTAAAAGAGAGAAGCAGGGGGAAAGAGGGAAAAGAGGGAGTTGAGGGAAAGCAGGGGAAAGTCACTGGTGAGGGAAAAGAGGGAAGAGATCGTGGAAAATAGGCAAAAGAGGGAAAAGCGACAGGCAAGGGAAAGGAGAGAGGTGAGTCAAAGTGGGAGAACCAGACACCGAGGAAGAGAGGTAAAAGAGACAGGCGAGGGGGGAAAGAGAGGGAAAAGAGAGAGTTGTGGGGTGATAGGGGAAAGGGAGAGGCGAGTGTAAGCAGGAAAATTAGACACCGAGGGAACAGAGAGGTAAAAGAGACAAGCAGGGGGAAAGAGGGAAAAGAGGGAGTTGAGGGAAAGCAGGGGAAAGTCACTGGTGAGGGAAAAGAGGGAAGAGATCGTGGAAAAGAGGCAAAAGAGGAAAAAGCGACAGGCAAGGGAAGGGAGAGGTGAAACAGAGAGGTGAGTCAAAGTGGGAGAACTAGACACCGAGGAAGAGAGGTAAAAGAGACAGGCGAGGGGGGAAAGAGAGGGAAAAGAGAGAGTTGTGGGGTGATAGGGGAAAGGGAGAGGCGAGTGAAAGCGGGAAAATTAGACACCGAGGGAACAGAGAGGTAAAAGAGACAAGCAGGGGGAAGAGGGAAAAGAGGGAGTTGAGGGAAAGCAGGGGAAAGTCACTGGTGAGGGAAAAGAGGGAAGAGATCATGGAAAATAGGCAAAAGAGGGAAAAGCGACAGGCAAGGGTAGGGAGAGGGAAAAGAGCGAGGTGAGTCAAAGTGGGAGAACTAGACACCGAGGAAGAGAGTTAAAAGAGACAGGCGAGGGGGGAAAGAGAGGGAAAAGAGAGAGTTGTGGGATGATAGGGGAAAGGGAGAGGTGAGTGAACGTGGAAAAATTAGACACCGAGGGAACGGAGAGGTAAAAGAGACAAGCAGGGGGAAAGAGGGAAAAGAGGGAGTTGAGGGAAAGCAGGGGAAAGTCACTGGTGAGGGAAAAGAGGGAAGAGATCGTGGAAAATAGGCAAAAGAGGGAAAAGCGACAGGCAAGGGAAAAGAGAGAAGTGAGTCAAAGTGGGAGAACCAGACACCGAGGAAGAGAGGTAAAAGAGACAGACGAGGGGGGAAAGAGAGGGAAAAGAGAGAGTTGTGGGGTGATAGGGGAAAGGAAGAGGCGAGTGAAAGCAGGAAAATTAGACACCGAGGGAACAGAGAGGTAAAAGAGACAAGCAGGGGGAAAGAGGGAAAAGAGGGAGTTGAGGGAAAGCAGGGGAAAGTCACTGGTGAGGGAAAAGAGGGAAGAGATCGTGGAAAATAGGCAAAAGAGGGAAAAGCGACAGGCAAGGGAAGGGAGAGGGAAAAGAAAGAGGTGAGTCAAAGTGGGAGAACTAGACACCGAGGAAGAGAGGTAAAAGAGACAGGCGAGGGGGGAAAGAGAGGGAAAAGAGAGAGTTGTGGGGTGATAGGGGAAAGGGAGAGGCGAGTGAAAGCGGGAAAATTAGACACCGAGGGAAGAGAGAGGTAAAAGAGAGAAGCAGGGGGAAAGAGGGAAAAGAGGGAGTTGAGGGAAAGCAGGGGAAAGTCACTGGTGAGGGAAAAGAGGGAAGAGATCGTGGAAAATAGGCAAAAGAGGGAAAAGCGACAGGCAAGGGAAAGGAGAGAGGTGAGTCAAAGTGGGAGAACCAGACACCGAGGAAGAGAGGTAAAAGAGACAGGCGAGGGGGGAAAGAGAGGGAAAAGAGAGAGTTGTGGGGTGATAGGGGAAAGGGAGAGGCGAGTGTAAGGGGAAAATTAGACACCGAGGGAACAGAGAGGTAAAAGAGACAAGCAGGGGGAAAGAGGGAAAAGAGGGAGTTGAGGGAAAGCAGGGGAAACTCACTGGTGAGGGAAAAGAGGGAAGAGAACGTGGAAAATAGGCAAAAGAGGGAAAAGTGACAGGCATTGGAAGGGAGAGGTGAAACAGAGAGGTGAGTCAACGTGGGAGAACTAGACACCGAGGAAGAGAGGTAAAAGAGACAGGCGAGGGGGGAAAGAGAGGGAAAAGAGAGAGTTGTGGGGTGATAGGGGAAAGGGAGAGGCGAGTGAAAGCGGGAAAATTAGACACCGAGGGAACAGAGAGGTAAAAGAGACAAGCAGGGGGAAGAGGGAAAAGAGGGAGTTGAGGGAAAGCAGGGGAAAGTCACTGGTGAGGGAAAAGAGGGAAGAGATCATGGAAAATAGGCAAAAGAGGGAAAAGTGACAGGCAAGGGTAGGGAGAGGGAAAAGAGCGAGGTGAGTCAAAGTGGGAGAACTAGACACCGAGGAAGAGAGTTAAAAGAGACAGGCGAGGGGGGAAAGAGAGGGAAAAGAGAGAGTTGTGGGATGATAGGGGAAAGGGAGAGGTGAGTGAACGTGGAAAAATTAGACACCGAGGGAACGGAGAGGTAAAAGAGACAAGCAGGGGGAAAGAGGGAAAAGAGGGAGTTGAGGGAAAGCAGGGGAAAGTCACTGGTGAGGGAAAAGAGGGAAGAGATCGTGGAAAATAGGCAAAAGAGGGAAAAGCGACAGGCAAGGGAAAAGACAGAGGTGAGTCAAAGTGGGAGAACCAGACACCGAGGAAGAGAGGTAAAAGAGACAGACGAGGGGGGAAAGAGAGGGAAAAGAGAGAGTTGTGGGGTGATAGGGGAAAGGAAGAGGCGAGTGAAAGCAGGAAAATTAGACACCGAGGGAACAGAGAGGTAAAAGAGACAAGCAGGGGGAAAGAGGGAAAAGAGGGAGTTGAGGGAAAGCAGGGGAAAGTCACTGGTGAGGGAAAAGAGGGAAGAGATCGTGGAAAATAGGCAAAAGAGGGAAAAGCGACAGGCAAGGGAAGGGAGAGGGAAAAGAAAGAGGTGAGTCAAAGTGGGAGAACTAGACACCGAGGAAGAGAGGTAAAAGAGACAGGCGAGGGGGGAAAGAGAGGGAAAAGAGAGAGTTGTGGGGTGATAGGGGAAAGGGAGAGGCGAGTGAAAGCAGGAAAATTAGACACCGAGGGAACAGAGAGGTAAAAGAGACAAGCAGGGGGAAGAGGGAAAAGAGGGAGTTGAGGGAAAGCAGGGGAAAGTCACTGGTGAGGGAAAAGAGGGAAGAGATCGTGGAAAATAGGCAAAAGAGGGAAAAGCGACAGGCAAGGGAAAAGAGCGAGGTGAGTCCAAGTGGGACAACTAGACACCGAGGAAGAGAGGTAAAAGAGACAGGCGAGGGGGGAAAGAGAGGGAAAAGAGAGAGTTGTGGGATGATAGGGGAAAGGGAGAGGCGAGTGAAAGCGGGAAAATTAGACACCGAGGGAACAGAGAGGTAAAAGAGACAAGCAGGGGGAAGAGGGAAAAGAGGGAGTTGAGGGAAAGCAGGGGAAAGTCACTGGTGAGGGAAAAGAGGGAAGAGAACGTGGAAAATAGGCAAAAGAGGGAAAAGTGACAGGCATTGGAAGGGAGAGGGAAAAGAGAGAGGTGAGTCAAAGTGGGAGAACTAGACACCGAGGAAGAGAGGTAAAAGAGACAGACGACGGGGGAAAGAGAGGGAAAAGAGAGAGTTGTGGGATGATAGGGGAAAGGGAGAGGCGAGTGAAAGCAGGAAAATTAGACACCGAGGGAACAGAGAGGTAAAAGAGACAAGCAGGGGGAAAGAGGGGAAAGAGGGAGTTGAGGGAAAGCAGGGGAAAGTCACTGGTGAGGGAAAAGAAGGAAGAGATCGTGGAAAATAGGCAAAAGAGGGAAAAGTGACAGGCAAGGGAAAAGAGATAGGTGAGTCAAAGTGGGAGAACTAGACACCGAGGAAGAGAGGTAAAAGAGACAGGCGAGGGGGGAAAGAGAGGGAAAAGAGAGAGTTGTGGGGTGATAGGGGAAAGGGAGAGGCGAGTGAAAGCGGGAAAATTAGACACCGAGGGAACAGAGAGGTAAAAGAGACAAGCAGGGGGAAGAGGGAAAAGAGGGAGTTGAGGGAAAGCAGGGGAAAGTCACTGGTGAGGGAAAAGAGGGAAGAGATCATGGAAAATAGGCAAAAGCGGGAAAAGTGACAGGCAAGGGAAGGGAGAGGGAAAAGAGCGAGGTGAGTCAAAGTGGGAGAACTAGACACCGAGGAAGAGAGGTAAAAGAGACAGGCGAGGGGGGAGAGAGAGGGAAAAGAGAGAGTTGTGGGATGATAGGGGAAAGGGAGAGGCGAGTGAAAGCGGGAAAACTAGACACCGAGGGAACGGAGAGGTAAAAGAGACAAGCAGGGGGAAAGAGGGAAAAGAGGGAGTTGAGGGAAAGCAGGGGAAAGTCACTGGTGAGGGAAAAGAGGGAAGAGATCGTGGATAATAGGCAAAAGAGGGAAAAGCGACAGGCAAGGGAAAAGAGCGAGGTGAGTCAAAGTGGGAGAACTAGACACCGAGGAAGAGAGGTAAAAGAGACAGGCGAGGGGGGAAAGAGAGGGAAAAGAGAGAGTTGTGGGATGATAGGGGAAAGGGAGAGGCGAGTGAAAGCAGGAAAATTAGACACCGAGGGAACAGAGAGGTAAAAGAGACAAGCAGGGGAAAGAGGGAAAAGAGGGAGTTGAGGGAAAGCAGGGGAAAGTCACTGGTGAGGGAAAAGAGGGAAGAGATCGTGGAAAAGAGGCAAAAGAGGAAAAAGCGACAGGCAAGGGAAGGGAGAGGTGAAACAGAGAGGTGAGTCAAAGTGGGAGAACTAGACACCGAGGAAGAGAGTTAAAAGAGACAGGCGAGGGGGGAAAGAGAGGGAAAAGAGAGAGTTGTGGGGTGATAGGGGAAAGGGAGAGGCGAGTGAAAGCGGGAAAATTAGACACCGAGGGAACAGAGAGGTAAAAGAGACAAGCAGGGGGAAGAGGGAAAAGAGGGAGTTGAGGGAAAGCAGGGGAAAGTCACTGGTGAGGGAAAAGAGGGAAGAGATCTTGGAAAATAGGCAAAAGAGGGAAAAGTGACAGGCAAGGGAAGGGAGAGGGAAAAGAGCGAGGTGAGTCAAAGTGGGAGAACTAGACACCGAGGAAGAGAGTTAAAAGAGACAGGCGAGGGGGGAAAGAGAGGGAAAAGAGAGAGTTGTGGGATGATAGGGGAAAGGGAGAGGTGAGTGAACGTGGAAAAATTAGACACCGAGGGAACAGAGAGGTAAAAGAGACAAGCAGGGGGAAAGAGGGAAAAGAGGGAGTTGAGGGAAAGCAGGGGAAAGTCACTGGTGAGGGAAAAGAGGGAAGAGATCGTGGATAATAGGCAAAAGAGGGAAAAGCGACAGGCAAGGGAAAAGAGAGAGGTGATTCAAAGTGGGAGAACTAGACACCGAGGAAGAGAGGTAAAAGAGACAGGCGAGGGGGGAGAGAGAGGGAAAAGAGAGAGTTGTGGGATGATAGGGGAAAGGGAGAGGCGAGTGTAAGCAGGAAAATTAGACACCGAGGGAATAGAGAGGTAAAAGAGACAAGCAGGGGGAAAGAGGGAAAAGAGGGAGTTGAGGGAAAGCAGGGGAAAGTCACTGGTGAGGGAAAAGAGGGAAGAGATCGTGGAAAATAGGCAAAAGAGGGAAAAGCGACAGGCAAGGGAAGGGAGAGGGAAAAGAGCGAGGTGAGTCAAAGTGGGAGAACTAGACACCGAGGAAGAGAGGTAAAAGAGACAGGCGAGGGGGGAGAGAGAGGGAAAAGAGAGAGTTGTGGGATGATAGGGGAAAGGGAGAGGCGAGTGAAAGCGGGAAAACTAGACACCGAGGGAACAGAGAGGTAAAAGAGACAAGCAGGGGGAAAGAGGGAAAAGAGGGAGTTGAGGGAAAGCAGGGGAAAGTCACTGGTGAGGGAAAAGAGGGAAGAGATCGTGGAAAATAGGCAAAAGAGGGAAAAGCGACAGGCAAGGGAAAAGAGCGAGGTGAGTCAAAGTGGGAGAACTAGACACCGAGGAAGAGAGGTAAAAGAGACAGGCGAGGGGGGAAAGAGAGGGAAAAGAGAGAGTTGTGGGATGATAGGGGAAAGGAAGAGGCGAGTGAAAGCGGGAAAATTAGACACCGAGGGAACAGAGAGGTAAAAGAGACAAGCAGGGGGAAAGAGGGAAAAGAGGGAGTTGAGGGAAAGCAGGGGAAAGTCACTGGTGAGGGAAAAGAGGGAAGAGATCGTGGAAAATAGGCAAAAGAGGGAAAAGCAACAGGCAAGGGAAGGGAGAGGGGAAAGAGAGAGGTGAGTCAAAGTGGGAGAACTAGCCACCGAGGAAGAGAGGTAAAAGAGACAGGCGAGGGGGGAAAGAGAGGGAAAAGAGAGAGTTGTGGGATGATAGGGGAAAGGGAGAGGCGAGTGAAAGCGGGAAAATTAGACACCGAGGGAACAGAGAGGTAAAAGAGACAAGCAGGGGGAAAGAGGGAAAAGAGGGAGTTGAGGGAAAGCAGGGGAAAGTCACTGGTGAGGGAAAAGAGGGAAGAGATCGTGGAAAATAGGCAAAAGAGGGAAAAGTGACAGGCAAGGGAAGGGAGAGGGAAAAGAGAGAGGTGAGTCAAAGTGGGAGAACTAGACACCGAGGAAGAGAGGTAAAAGAGACAGGCGAGGGGGGAAAGAGAGGGAAAAGAGAGAGTTGTGGGATGATAGGGGAAAGGGAGAGGCGAGTGAACGTGGAAAAATTAGACACCGAGGGAACAGAGAGGTAAAAGAGACAAGCAGGGGGAAAGAGGGAAAAGAGGGAGTTGAGGGAAAGCAGGGGAAAGTCACTGGTGAGGGAAAAGAGGGAAGAGATCGTGGAAAATAGGCAAAAGAGGGAAAAGCGACAGGCAAGGGAAAGGAGAGAGGTGAGTCATAGTGGGAGAACTAGACACCGAGGAAGAGAGGTAAAAGAGACAGGCGAGGGGGGAAAGAGAGGGAAAAGAGAGAGTTGTGGGATGATAGGGGAAAGGGAGAGGCGAGTGAAAGCGGGAAAATTAGACACCGAGGGAACAGAGAGGTAAAAGAGACAAGCAGGGGGAAAGAGGGAAAAGAGGGAGTTGAGGGGAAGCAGGGGAAAGTCACTGGTGAGGGAAAAGAGGGAAGAGATCGTGGAAAATAGGCAAAAGAGGGAAAAGCGACAGGCAAGGGAAGGGAGAGGGAAAAGAGCGAGGTGAGTCAAAGTGGGAGAACTAGACACCGAGGAAGAGAGGTAAAAGAGACAGGCGAGGGGGGAGAGAGAGGGAAAAGAGAGAGTTGTGGGATGATAGGGGAAAGGGAGAGGCGAGTGAAAGCGGGAAAACTAGACACCGAGGGAACAGAGAGGTAAAAGAGACAAGCAGGGGGAAAGAGGGAAAAGAGGGAGTTGAGGGAAAGCAGGGGAAAGTCACTGGTGAGGGAAAAGAGGGAAGAGATCGTGGAAAATAGGCAAAAGAGGGAAAAGCGACAGGCAAGGGAAAAGAGCGAGGTGAGTCAAAGTGGGAGAACTGGACACCGAGGAAGAGAGGTAAAAGAGACAGGCGAGGGGGGAAAGAGAGGGAAAAGAGAGAGTTGTGGGGTGATAGGGGAAAGGGAGAGGCGAGTGAAAGCAGGAAAATTAGACACCGAGGGAACAGAGAGGTAAAAGAGACAAGCAGGGGGAAAGAGGGAAAAGAGGGAGTTGAGGGAAAGCAGGGGAAAGTCACTGGTGAGGGAAAAGAGGGAAGAGATCGTGGATAATAGGCAAAAGAGGGAAAAGCGACAGGCAAGGGAAAAGAGAGAGGTGAGTCAAAGTGGGAGAACTAGACACCGAGGAAGAGAGGTAAAAGAGACAGGCGAGGGGGGGAAGAGAGGGAAAAGAGAGAGTTGTGGGGTGACAGGGGAAAGGGAGAGGCGAGTGTAAGCAGGAAAATTAGACACCGAGGGAAGAGAGAGGTAAAAGAGACAAGCAGGGGGAAAGAGGGAAAAGAGGGAGTTGAGGGAAAGCAGGGGAAAGTCACTGGTGAGGGAAAAGAGGGAAGAGATCGTGGATAATAGGCAAAAGAGGGAAAAGCGACAGGCAAGGGAAAAGAGAGAGGTGATTCAAAGTGGGAGAACTAGACACCGAGGAAGAGAGGTAAAAGAGACAGGCGAGGGGGGAGAGAGAGGGAAAAGAGAGAGTTGTGGGATGATAGGGGAAAGGGAGAGGCGAGTGTAAGCAGGAAAATTAGACACCGAGGGAATAGAGAGGTAAAAGAGACAAGCAGGGGGAAAGAGGGAAAAGAGGGAGTTGAGGGAAAGCAGGGGAAAGTCACTGGTGAGGGAAAAGAGGGAAGAGATCGTGGAAAATAGGCAAAAGAGGGAAAAGCGACAGGCAAGGGAAGGGAGAGGGAAAAGAGCGAGGTGAGTCAAAGTGGGAGAACTAGACACCGAGGAAGAGAGGTAAAAGAGACAGGCGAGGGGGGAGAGAGAGGGAAAAGAGAGAGTTGTGGGATGATAGGGGAAAGGGAGAGGCGAGTGAAAGCGGGAAAACTAGACACCGAGGGAACAGAGAGGTAAAAGAGACAAGCAGGGGGAAAGAGGGAAAAGAGGGAGTTGAGGGAAAGCAGGGGAAAGTCACTGGTGAGGGAAAAGAGGGAAGAGATCGTGGAAAATAGGCAAAAGAGGGAAAAGCGACAGGCAAGGGAAAAGAGAGAGGTGAGTCAAAGTGGGAGAACTAGACACCGAGGAAGAGAGGTAAAAGAGACAGGCGAGGGGGGAAAGAGAGGGAAAAGAGAGAGTTGTGGGGTGATAGGGGAAAGGGAGAGGCGAGTGAAAGCAGGAAAATTAGACACCGAGGGAACAGAGAGGTAAAAGAGACAAGCAGGGGGAAAGAGGGGAAAGAGGGAGTTGAGGGAAAGCAGGGGAAAGTCACTGGTGAGGGAAAAGAGGGAAGAGATCGTGGAAAATAGGCAAAAGAGGGAAAAGCGACAGGCAAGGGAAGGGAGAGAGGTGAGTCAAAGTGGGAGAACAAGACACCGAGGAAGAGAGGTAAAAGAGACAGGCGAGGGGGGAAAGAGAGGGAAAAGAGAGAGTTGTGGGGTGATAGGGGAAAGGGAGAGGCGAGTGAAAGCAGGAAAATTAGACACCGAGGGAACAGAGAGGTAAAAGAGACAAGCAGGGGGAAAGAGGGGAAAGAGGGAGTTGAGGGAAAGCAGGGGAAAGTCACTGGTGAGGGAAAAGAGTGAAGAGATCGTGGAAAATAGGCAAAAGAGGGAAAAGCGACAGGCAAGGGAAGGGAGAGAGGTGAGTCAAAGTGGGACAACTAGACACCGAGGAAGAGAGGTAAAAGAGACAGGCGAGGGGGGAAAGAGAGGGGAAAGAGAGAGTTGTGGGATGATAGGGGAAAGGGAGAGGCGAGTGAACGTGGAAAAATTAGACACCGAGGGAACAGAGAGGTAAAAGAGACAAGCAGGGGGAAAGAGGGAAAAGAGGGAGTTGAGGGAAAGCAGGGGAAAGTCACTGGTGAGGGAAAAGAGGGAAGAGATCGTGGAAAATAGGCAAAAGAGGGAAAAGCGACAGGCAAGGGAAAAGAGAGAGGTGAGTCAAAGTGGGAGAACTAGACACCGAGGAAGAGAGGTAAAAGAGACAGGCGAGGGGGGAAAGAGAGGGAAAAGAGAGAGTTGTGGGATGATAGGGGAAAGGAAGAGGCGAGTGAAAGCGGGAAAATTAGACACCGAGGGAACAGAGAGGTAAAAGAGACAAGCAGGGGGAAAGAGGGAAAAGAGGGAGTTGAGGGAAAGCAGGGGAAAGTCACTGGTGAGGGAAAAGAGGGAAGAGATCGTGGAAAATAGGCAAAAGAGGGAAAAGCAACAGGCAAGGGAAGGGAGAGGGGAAAGAGAGAGGTGAGTCAAAGTGGGAGAACTAGACACCGAGGAAGAGAGGTAAAAGAGACAGGCGAGGGGGGAAAGAGAGGGAAAAGAGAGAGTTGTGGGATGATAGGGGAAAGGGAGAGGCGAGTGAAAGCGGGAAAATTAGACACCGAGGGAACAGAGAGGTAAAAGAGACAAGCAGGGGGAAAGAGGGAAAAGAGGGAGTTGAGGGAAAGCAGGGGAAAGTCACTGGTGAGGGAAAAGAGGGAAGAGATCGTGGAAAATAGGCAAAAGAGGGAAAAGTGACAGGCAAGGGAAGGGAGAGGGAAAAGAGAGAGGTGAGTCAAAGTGGGAGAACTAGACACCGAGGAAGAGAGGTAAAAGAGACAGGCGAGGGGGGAAAGAGAGGGAAAAGAGAGAGTTGTGGGATGATAGGGGAAAGGGAGAGGCGAGTGAACGTGGAAAAATTAGACACCGAGGGAACAGAGAGGTAAAAGAGACAAGCAGGGGGAAAGAGGGAAAAGAGGGAGTTGAGGGAAAGCAGGGGAAAGTCACTGGTGAGGGAAAAGAGGGAAGAGATCGTGGAAAATAGGCAAAAGAGGGAAAAGCGACAGGCAAGGGAAAGGAGAGAGGTGAGTCATAGTGGGAGAACTAGACACCGAGGAAGAGAGGTAAAAGAGACAGGCGAGGGGGGAAAGAGAGGGAAAAGAGAGAGTTGTGGGATGATAGGGGAAAGGGAGAGGCGAGTGAAAGCGGGAAAATTAGACACCGAGGGAACAGAGAGGTAAGAGAGACAAGCAGGGGGAAAGAGGGAAAAGAGGGAGTTGAGGGGAAGCAGGGGAAAGTCACTGGTGAGGGAAAAGAGGGAAGAGATCGTGGAAAATAGGCAAAAGAGGGAAAAGTGACAGGCAAGGGAAGGGAGAGGGGAAAGAGAGAGGTGAGTCAAAGTGGGAGAACTAGACACCGAGGAAGAGAGGTAAAAGAGACAGGCGAGGGGGGAAAGAGAGGGAAAAGAGAGAGTTGTGGGATGATAGGGGAAAGGGAGAGGCGAGTGTAAGCGGGAAAATTAGACACCGAGGGAACAGAGAGGTAAAAGAGACAAGCAGGGGGAAAGAGGGGAAAGAGGGAGTTGAGGGGAAGCAGGGGAAAGTCACTGGTGAGGGAAAAGAGGGAAGAGATCGTGGAAAATAGGCAAAAGAGGGAAAAGCGACAGGCAAGGGAAGGGAGAGGGAAAAGAGAGAGGTGAGTCCAAGTGGGAGAACTAGACACCGAGGAAGAGAGGTAAAAGAGACAGGCGAGGGGGGAAAGAGAGGGAAAAGAGAGAGTTGTGGGGTGATAGGGGAAAGGGAGAGGCGAGTGAAAGCGGGAAAATTAGACACCGAGGGAAGAGAGAGGTAAAAGAGAGAAGCAGGGGGAAAGAGGGAAAAGAGGGAGTTGAGGGAAAGCAGGGGAAAGTCACTGGTGAGGGAAAAGAGGGAAGAGATCGTGGAAAATAGGCAAAAGAGGGAAAAGCGACAGGCAAGGGAAAGGAGAGAGGTGAGTCAAAGTGGGAGAACCAGACACCGAGGAAGAGAGGTAAAAGAGACAGGCGAGGGGGGAAAGAGAGGGAAAAGAGAGAGTTGTGGGGTGATAGGGGAAAGGGAGAGGCGAGTGTAAGCAGGAAAATTAGACACCGAGGGAACAGAGAGGTAAAAGAGACAAGCAGTGGGAAAGAGGGAAAAGAGGGAGTTGAGGGAAAGCAGGGGAAAGTCACTGGTGAGGGAAAAGAGGGAAGAGATCGTGGAAAAGAGGCAAAAGAGGAAAAAGCGACAGGCAAGGGAAGGGAGAGGTGAAACAGAGAGGTGAGTCAAAGTGGGAGAACTAGACACCGAGGAAGAGAGGTAAAAGAGACAGGCGAGGGGGGAAAGAGAGGGAAAAGAGAGAGTTGTGGGGTGATAGGGGAAAGGGAGAGGCGAGTGAAAGCGGGAAAATTAGACACCGAGGGAACAGAGAGGTAAAAGAGACAAGCAGGGGGAAGAGGGAAAAGAGGGAGTTGAGGGAAAGCAGGGGAAAGTCACTGGTGAGGGAAAAGAGGGAAGAGATCATGGAAAATAGGCAAAAGAGGGAAAAGTGACAGGCAAGGGTAGGGAGAGGGAAAAGAGCGAGGTGAGTCAAAGTGGGAGAACTAGACACCGAGGAAGAGAGTTAAAAGAGACAGGCGAGGGGGGAAAGAGAGGGAAAAGAGAGAGTTGTGGGATGATAGGGGAAAGGGAGAGGTGAGTGAACGTGGAAAAATTAGACACCGAGGGAACGGAGAGGTAAAAGAGACAAGCAGGGGGAAAGAGGGAAAAGAGGGAGTTGAGGGAAAGCAGGGGAAAGTCACTGGTGAGGGAAAAGAGGGAAGAGATCGTGGAAAATAGGCAAAAGAGGGAAAAGCGACAGGCAAGGGAAAAGACAGAGGTGAGTCAAAGTGGGAGAACCAGACACCGAGGAAGAGAGGTAAAAGAGACAGACGAGGGGGGAAAGAGAGGGAAAAGAGAGAGTTGTGGGGTGATAGGGGAAAGGAAGAGGCGAGTGAAAGCAGGAAAATTAGACACCGAGGGAACAGAGAGGTAAAAGAGACAAGCAGGGGGAAAGAGGGAAAAGAGGGAGTTGAGGGAAAGCAGGGGAAAGTCACTGGTGAGGGAAAAGAGGGAAGAGATCGTGGAAAATAGGCAAAAGAGGGAAAAGCGACAGGCAAGGGAAGGGAGAGGGAAAAGAAAGAGGTGAGTCAAAGTGGGAGAACTAGACACCGAGGAAGAGAGGTAAAAGAGACAGGCGAGGGGGGAAAGAGAGGGAAAAGAGAGAGTTGTGGGGTGATAGGGGAAAGGGAGAGGCGAGTGAAAGCAGGAAAATTAGACACCGAGGGAACAGAGAGGTAAAAGAGACAAGCAGGGGGAAGAGGGAAAAGAGGGAGTTGAGGGAAAGCAGGGGAAAGTCACTGGTGAGGGAAAAGAGGGAAGAGATCGTGGAAAATAGGCAAAAGAGGGAAAAGCGACAGGCAAGGGAAAAGAGCGAGGTGAGTCCAAGTGGGACAACTAGACACCGAGGAAGAGAGGTAAAAGAGACAGGCGAGGGGGGAAAGAGAGGGAAAAGAGAGAGTTGTGGGATGATAGGGGAAAGGGAGAGGCGAGTGAAAGCGGGAAAATTAGACACCGAGGGAACAGAGAGGTAAAAGAGACAAGCAGGGGGAAGAGGGAAAAGAGGGAGTTGAGGGAAAGCAGGGGAAAGTCACTGGTGAGGGAAAAGAGGGAAGAGAACGTGGAAAATAGGCAAAAGAGGGAAAAGTGACAGGCATTGGAAGGGAGAGGGAAAAGAGAGAGGTGAGTCAAAGTGGGAGAACTAGACACCGAGGAAGAGAGGTAAAAGAGACAGACGACGGGGGAAAGAGAGGGAAAAGAGAGAGTTGTGGGATGATAGGGGAAAGGGAGAGGCGAGTGAAAGCAGGAAAATTAGACACCGAGGGAACAGAGAGGTAAAAGAGACAAGCAGGGGGAAAGAGGGAAAAGAGGGAGTTGAGGGAAAGCAGGGGAAAGTCACTGGTGAGGGAAAAGAAGGAAGAGATCGTGGAAAATAGGCAAAAGAGGGAAAAGTGACAGGCAAGGGAAAAGAGATAGGTGAGTCAAAGTGGGAGAACTAGACACCGAGGAAGAGAGGTAAAAGAGACAGGCGAGGGGGGAAAGAGAGGGAAAAGAGAGAGTTGTGGGGTGATAGGGGAAAGGGAGAGGCGAGTGAAAGCGGGAAAATTAGACACCGAGGGAACGGAGAGGTAAAAGAGACAAGCAGGGGGAAGAGGGAAAAGAGGGAGTTGAGGGAAAGCAGGGGAAAGTCACTGGTGAGGGAAAAGAGGGAAGAGATCGTGGAAAAGAGGCAAAAGAGGAAAAAGCGACAGGCAAGGGAAGGGAGAGGTGAAACAGAGAGGTGAGTCAAAGTGGGAGAACTAGACACCGAGGAAGAGAGGTAAAAGAGACAGGCGAGGGGGGAAAGAGAGGGAAAAGAGAGAGTTGTGGGGTGATAGGGGAAAGGGAGAGGCGAGTGAAAGCGGGAAAATTAGACACCGAGGGAACAGAGAGGTAAAAGAGACAAGCAGGGGGAAGAGGGAAAAGAGGGAGTTGAGGGAAAGCAGGGGAAAGTCACTGGTGAGGGAAAAGAGGGAAGAGATCTTGGAAAATAGGCAAAAGAGGGAAAAGTGACAGGCAAGGGAAGGGAGAGGGAAAAGAGAGAGGTGAGTCAAAGTGGGAGAACTAGACACCGAGGAAGAGAGTTAAAAGAGACAGGCGAGGGGGGAAAGAGAGGGAAAAGAGAGAGTTGTGGGATGATAGGGGAAAGGGAGAGGTGAGTGAACGTGGAAAAATTAGACACCGAGGGAACGGAGAGGTAAAAGAGACAAGCAGGGGGAAAGAGGGAAAAGAGGGAGTTGAGGGAAAGCAGGGGAAAGTCACTGGTGAGGGAAAAGAGGGAAGAGATCGTGGAAAATAGGCAAAAGAGGGAAAAGCGACAGGCAAGGGAAAAGACAGAGGTGAGTCAAAGTGGGAGAACCAGACACCGAGGAAGAGAGGTAAAAGAGACAGACGAGGGGGGAAAGAGAGGGAAAAGAGAGAGTTGTGGGGTGATAGGGGAAAGGAAGAGGCGAGTGAAAGCAGGAAAATTAGACACCGAGGGAACAGAGAGGTAAAAGAGACAAGCAGGGGGAAAGAGGGAAAAGAGGGAGTTGAGGGAAAGCAGGGGAAAGTCACTGGTGAGGGAAAAGAGGGAAGAGATCGTGGAAAATAGGCAAAAGAGGGAAAAGCGACAGGCAAGGGAAGGGAGAGGGAAAAGAAAGAGGTGAGTCAAAGTGGGAGAACTAGACACCGAGGAAGAGAGGTAAAAGAGACAGGCGAGGGGGGAAAGAGAGGGAAAAGAGAGAGTTGTGGGGTGATAGGGGAAAGGGAGAGGCGAGTGAAAGCAGGAAAATTAGACACCGAGGGAACAGAGAGGTAAAAGAGACAAGCAGGGGGAAGAGGGAAAAGAGGGAGTTGAGGGAAAGCAGGGGAAAGTCACTGGTGAGGGAAAAGAGGGAAGAGATCGTGGAAAATAGGCAAAAGAGGGAAAAGCGACAGGCAAGGGAAAAGAGCGAGGTGAGTCCAAGTGGGACAACTAGACACCGAGGAAGAGAGGTAAAAGAGACAGGCGAGGGGGGAAAGAGAGGGAAAAGAGAGAGTTGTGGGATGATAGGGGAAAGGGAGAGGCGAGTGAAAGCGGGAAAATTAGACACCGAGGGAACAGAGAGGTAAAAGAGACAAGCAGGGGGAAGAGGGAAAAGAGGGAGTTGAGGGAAAGCAGGGGAAAGTCACTGGTGAGGGAAAAGAGGGAAGAGAACGTGGAAAATAGGCAAAAGAGGGAAAAGTGACAGGCATTGGAAGGGAGAGGGAAAAGAGAGAGGTGAGTCAAAGTGGGAGAACTAGACACCGAGGAAGAGAGGTAAAAGAGACAGACGACGGGGGAAAGAGAGGGAAAAGAGAGAGTTGTGGGATGATAGGGGAAAGGGAGAGGCGAGTGAAAGCAGGAAAATTAGACACCGAGGGAACAGAGAGGTAAAAGAGACAAGCAGGGGGAAAGAGGGAAAAGAGGGAGTTGAGGGAAAGCAGGGGAAAGTCACTGGTGAGGGAAAAGAAGGAAGAGATCGTGGAAAATAGGCAAAAGAGGGAAAAGTGACAGGCAAGGGAAAAGAGAGAGGTGAGTCAAAGTGGGAGAACTAGACACCGAGGAAGAGAGGTAAAAGAGACAGGCGAGGGGGGAAAGAGAGGGAAAAGAGAGAGTTGTGGGGTGATAGGGGAAAGGGAGAGGCGAGTGAAAGCGGGAAAATTAGACACCGAGGGAACGGAGAGGTAAAAGAGACAAGCAGGGGGAAGAGGGAAAAGAGGGAGTTGAGGGAAAGCAGGGGAAAGTCACTGGTGAGGGAAAAGAGGGAAGAGATCGTGGAAAAGAGGCAAAAGAGGAAAAAGCGACAGGCAAGGGAAGGGAGAGGTGAAACAGAGAGGTGAGTCAAAGTGGGAGAACTAGACACCGAGGAAGAGAGGTAAAAGAGACAGGCGAGGGGGGAAAGAGAGGGAAAAGAGAGAGTTGTGGGGTGATAGGGGAAAGGGAGAGGCGAGTGAAAGCGGGAAAATTAGACACCGAGGGAACAGAGAGGTAAAAGAGACAAGCAGGGGGAAGAGGGAAAAGAGGGAGTTGAGGGAAAGCAGGGGAAAGTCACTGGTGAGGGAAAAGAGGGAAGAGATCTTGGAAAATAGGCAAAAGAGGGAAAAGTGACAGGCAAGGGAAGGGAGAGGGAAAAGAGAGAGGTGAGTCAAAGTGGGAGAACTAGACACCGAGGAAGAGAGGTAAAAGAGACAGGCGAGGGGGGGAAGAGAGGGAAAAGAGAGAGTTGTGGGGTGACAGGGGAAAGGGAGAGGCGAGTGTAAGCAGGAAAATTAGACACCGAGGGAAGAGAGAGGTAAAAGAGACAAGCAGGGGGAAAGAGGGAAAAGAGGGAGTTGAGGGAAAGCAGGGGAAAGTCACTGGTGAGGGAAAAGAGGGAAGAGATCGTGGATAATAGGCAAAAGAGGGAAAAGCGACAGGCAAGGGAAAAGAGAGAGGTGATTCAAAGTGGGAGAACTAGACACCGAGGAAGAGAGGTAAAAGAGACAGGCGAGGGGGGAGAGAGAGGGAAAAGAGAGAGTTGTGGGATGATAGGGGAAAGGGAGAGGCGAGTGAAAGCAGGAAAATTAGACACCGAGGGAGTAGAGAGGTAAAAGAGACAAGCAGGGGGAAAGAGGGAAAAGAGGGAGTTGAGGGGAAGCAGGGGAAAGTCACTGGTGAGGGAAAAGAGGGAAGAGATCGTGGAAAATAGGCAAAAGAGGGAAAAGCGACAGGCGAGGGAAGGGAGACGGAAAAGAGAGAGGTGAGTCAAAGTGGGAGAACTAGACACCGAGGAAGAGAGGTAAAAGAGACAGGCGAGGGGGGAAAGAGAGGGAAAAGAGAGAGTTGTGGGATGATAGGGGAAAGGGAGAGGCGAGTGTGAGCAGGAAAATTAGACACCGAGGGAACAGAGAGGTAAAAGAGACAAGCAGGGGGGAAGAGGGAAAAGAGGGAGTTGAGGGAAAGCAGGGGAAAGTCACTGGTGAGGGAAAAGAGGGAAGAGATCGTGGATAATAGGCAAAAGAGGGAAAAGTGACAGGCAAGGGAAGGGAGAGGGAAAAGAGAGTGGTGAGTCAAAGTGGGAGAACTAGACACCGAGGAAGAGAGTTACAAGAGACAGGCGAGGGGGAAAGAGAGGGAAAAGAGAGAGTTGTGGGATGATAGGGGAAAGGGAGAGGTGAGTGAACGTGGAAAAATTAGACACCGAGGGAACAGAGAGGTAAAAGAGACAAGCAGGGGGAAAGAGGGAAAAGAGGGAGTTGAGGGAAAGCAGGGGAAAGTCACTGGTGAGGGAAAAGAGGGAAGAGATCGTGGAAAATAGGCAAAAGAGGGAAAAGCGACAGGCAAGGGAAAAGAGAGAGGTGAGCCAAAGTGGGAGAACTAGACACCGAGGAAGAGAGTTAAAAGAGACAGGCGAGGGGGGAAAGAGAGGGAAAAGAGAGAGTTGTGGGATGATAGGGGAAAGGGAGAGGCGAGTGAAAGCGGGAAAATTAGACACCGAGGGAAGAGAGAGGTAAAAGAGACAAGCAGGGGGAAAGAGGGAAAAGAGGGAGTTGAGGGAAAGCAGGGGAAAGTCACTGGTGAGGGAAAAGAGGGAAGAGATCGTGGAAAATAGGCAAAAGAGGGAAAAGCGACAGGCAAGGGAAAAGAGAGAGGTGAGTCAAAGTGGGAGAACTAGACACCGAGGAAGAGAGGTAAAAGAGACAGGCGAGGGGGGAAAGAGAGGGAAAAGAGAGAGTTGTGGGATGATAGGGGAAAGGGAGAGGCGAGTGAAAGCGGGAAAATTAGACACCGAGGGAACAGAGAGGTAAAAGAGACAAGCAGGGGGAAAGAGGGAAAAGAGGGAGTTGAGGGAAAGCAGGGGAAAGTCACTGGTGAGGGAAAAGAGCGAAGAGATCGTGGAAAATAGGCAAAAGAGGGAAAAGCGACAGGCAAGGGAAAAGAGAGAGGTGAGTCAAAGTGGGAGAACTAGACACCGAGGAAGAGAGGTAAAAGAGACAGGCGAGGGGGGAAAGAGAGGGAAAAGAGAGAGTTGTGGGATGATAGGGGAAAGGGAGAGGCGAGTGAAAGCAGGAAAATTAGACACCGAGGGAGTAGAGAGGTAAAAGAGACAAGCAGGGGGAAAGAGGGAAAAGAGGGAGTTGAGGGGAAGCAGGGGAAAGTCACTGGTGAGGGAAAAGACGGAAGAGATCGTGGAAAATAGGCAAAAGAGGGAAAAGCGACAGGCTAGGGAAGGGAGAGGGAAAAGAGAGAGGTGAGTCAAAGTGGGAGAACTAGACACCGAGGAAGAGAGGTAAAAGAGACAGGCGAGGGGGGAAAGAGAGGGAAAAGAGAGAGTTGTGGGGTGATAGGGGAAAGGGAGAGGCGAGTGTGAGCAGGAAAATTAGACACCGAGGGAACAGAGAGGTAAAAGAGACAAGCAGGGGGAAAGAGGGAAAAGAGGGAGTTGAGGGAAAGCAGGGGAAAGTCACTGGTGAGGGAAAAGAGGGAAGAGATCGTGGAAAATAGGCAAAAGAGGGAAAAGTGACAGGCAAGGGAAGAGAGAGGGAAAAGAGAGTGGTGAGTCAAAGTGGGAGAACTAGACACCGAGGAAGAGAGGTAAAAGAGACAGGCGAGGGGGGGAAAGAGAGGGAAAAGAGAGAGTTGTGGGATGATAGGGGAAAGGGAGAGGCGAGTGTAAGCGGGAAAATTAGACACCGAGGGAACAGAGAGGTAGAAGAGACAAGCAGGGGGAAAGAGGGAAAAGAGGGAGTTGAGGGAAAGCAGGGGAAAGTCACTGGTGAGGGAAAAGAGGGAAGAGATCGTGGAAAATAGGCAAAAGAGGGAAAAGTGACAGGCAAGGGAAGGGAGAGGGAAAAGAGAGAGGTGAGTCAAAGTGGGAGAACTAGACACCGAGGAAGAGAGGTAAAAGAGACAGGCGAGGGGGGAAAGAGAGGGAACAGAGATAGTTGTGCGATGATAGGGGAAAGGGAGAGGTGAGTGAACGTGGAAAAATTAGACACCGAGGGAACAGAGAGGTAAAAGAGACAAGCAGGGGGAAGAGGGAAAAGAGGGAGTTGAGGGAAAGCAGGGGAAAGTCACTGGTGAGGGAAAAGAGGCTAGATATCGTGGAAAATAGGCAAAAGAGGGAAAAGCGACAGGCAAGGGAAAAGAGAGAGGTGAGCCAAAGTGGGAGAACTAGACACCGAGGAAGAGAGGTAAAAGAGACAGGCGAGGGGGGGAAGAGAGGGAAAAGAGAGAGTTGTGGGATGATAGGGGAAAGGGAGAGGCGAGTGAAACCGGGAAAATTAGACACCGAGGGAACAGAGAGGTAAAAGAGTCAAGCAGGGGGAAAGAGGGAAAAGAGGGAGTTGAGGGAAAGCAGGGGAAAGTCACTGGTGAGGGAAAAGAGGGAAGAGATCATGGAAAATAGGCAAAAGAGGGAAAAGCGACAGGCAAGGGAAAAGAGAGAGGTGAGTCAAAGTGGGAGAACTAGACACCGAGGAAGAGAGGTAAAAGAGACAGGCGAGGGGGGAAAGAGAGGGAAAAGAGAGAGTTGTGGGATGATAGGGGAAAGGGAGAGGCGAGTGAAAGCAGGAAAATTAGTCACCGAGGGAACAGAGAGGTAGAAGAGACAAGCAGGGGGAAAGAGGGAAAAGAGGGAGTTGAGGGAAAGCAGGGGAAAGTCACTGGTGAGGGAAAAGAGGGAAGAGATCGTGGAAAATAGGCAAAAGAGGGAAAAACAACAGGCAAGGGAAAAGAGAGAGGTGAGTCAAAGTGGGAGAACTAGACACCGAGGAAGAGAGGTAAAAGAGACAGGCGAGGGGGGAAAGAGAGGGAAAAGAGAGAGTTGTGGGATGATAGGGGAAAGGGAGAGGTGAGTGAAAGCGGGAAAATTAGACACCGAGGGAACAGAGAGGTAAAAGAGACAAGCAGGGGGAAAGAGGGAAAAGAGGGAGTTGAGGGAAAGCAGGGGAAAGTCACTGGTGAGGGAAAAGAGGGAAGAGATCGTGGAAAATAGGCAAAAGAGGGAAAAGCGACAGGCAAGGGAAGGGAGAGTGGTGAGCCAAAGTGGGAGAACTAGACACCGAGGAAGAGAGTTAAAAGAGACAGGCGAGGGGGGGAAGAGAGGGAAAAGAGAGAGTTGTGGGATGATAGGGGAAAGGGAGAGGCGAGTGAAACCAGGAAAATTAGACACCGAGGGAAGAGAGAGGTAAAAGAGACAAGCAGGGGGAAAGAGGGAAAAGAGGGAGTTGAGGGAAAGCAGGGGAAAGTCACTGGTGAGGGAAAAGAGGGAAGAGATCGTGGAAAATAGGCAAAAGAGGGAAAAGCAACAGGCAAGGGAAAAGAGAGAGGTGAGTCAAAGTGGGAGAACTAGACACCGAGGAAGAGAGGTAAAAGAGACAGGCGAGGGGGGAAAGAGAGGGAAAAGAGAGAGTTGTGGGATGATAGGGGAAAGGGAGAGGCGAGTGAAAGCGGGAAAATTAGACACCGAGGGAACAGAGAGGTAAAAGAGACAAGCAGGGGGAAAGAGGGAAAAGAGGGAGTTGAGGGAAAGCAGGGGAAAGTCACTGGTGAGGGAAAAGAGCGAAGAGATCGTGGAAAATAGGCAAAAGAGGGAAAAGCGACAGGCAAGGGAAAAGAGAGAGGTGAGTCAAAGTGGGAGAACTAGACACCGAGGAAGAGAGGTAAAAGAGACAGGCGAGGGGGGAAAGAGAGGGAAAAGAGAGAGTTGTGGGATGATAGGGGAAAGGGAGAGGCGAGTGAAAGCAGGAAAATTAGACACCGAGGGAGTAGAGAGGTAAAAGAGACAAGCAGGGGGAAAGAGGGAAAAGAGGGAGTTGAGGGGAAGCAGGGGAAAGTCACTGGTGAGGGAAAAGAGGGAAGAGATCGTGGAAAATAGGCAAAAGAGGGAAAAGCGACAGGCGAGGGAAGGGAGACGGAAAAGAGAGAGGTGAGTCAAAGTGGGAGAACTAGACACCGAGGAAGAGAGGTAAAAGAGACAGGCGAGGGGGGAAAGAGAGGGAAAAGAGAGAGTTGTGGGATGATAGGGGAAAGGGAGAGGCGAGTGTGAGCTGGAAAATTAGACACCGAGGGAACAGAGAGGTAAAAGAGACAAGCAGGGGGGAAGAGGGAAAAGAGGGAGTTGAGGGAAAGCAGGGGAAAGTCACTGGTGAGGGAAAAGAGGGAAGAGATCGTGGAAAATAGGCAAAAGAGGGAAAAGTGACAGGCAAGGGAAGGGAGAGAGGTGAGTCAAAGTGGGAGAACTAGACACCGAGGAAGAGAGGTAAAAGAGACAGGCGAGGGGGGAAAGAGAGGGAAAAGAGAGAGTTGTGGGATGATAGGGGAAAGGGAGAGGCGAGTGAAAGCGGGAAAATTAGACACCGAGGGAACAGAGAGGTAAAAGAGACAAGCAGGGGGAAAGAGGGAAAAGAGGGAGTTGAGGGAAAGCAGGGGAAAGTCACTGGTGAGGGAAAAGAGCGAAGAGATCGTGGAAAATAGGCAAAAGAGGGAAAAGCGACAGGCAAGGGAAAAGAGAGAGGTGAGTCAAAGTGGGAGAACTAGACACCGAGGAAGAGAGGTAAAAGAGACAGCCGAGGGGGGAAAGAGAGGGAAAAGAGAGAGTTGTGGGATGATAGGGGAAAGGGAGAGGCGAGTGAAAGCAGGAAAATTAGACACCGAGGGAGTAGAGAGGTAAAAGAGACAAGCAGGGGGAAAGAGGGAAAAGAGGGAGTTGAGGGGAAGCAGGGGAAAGTCACTGGTGAGGGAAAAGAGGGAAGAGATCGTGGAAAATAGGCAAAAGAGGGAAAAGCGACAGGCTAGGGAAGGGAGAGGGAAAAGAGAGAGGTGAGTCAAAGTGGGAGAACTAGACACCGAGGAAGAGAGGTAAAAGAGACAGGCGAGGGGGGAAAGAGAGGGAAAAGAGAGAGTTGTGGGGTGATAGGGGAAAGGGAGAGGCGAGTGTGAGCAGGAAAATTAGACACCGAGGGAACAGAGAGGTAAAAGAGACAAGCAGGGGGAAAGAGGGAAAAGAGGGAGTTGAGGGAAAGCAGGGGAAAGTCACTGGTGAGGGAAAAGAGGGAAGAGATCGTGGAAAATAGGCAAAAGAGGGAAAAGTGACAGGCAAGGGAAGGGAGAGGGAAAAGAGAGAGGTGAGTCAAAGTGGGAGAACTAGACACCGAGGAAGAGAGGTAAAAGAGACAGGCGAGGGGGGAAAGAGAGGGAACAGAGAGAGTTGTGCGATGATAGGGGAAAGGGAGAGGTGAGTGAACGTGGAAAAATTAGACACCGAGGGAACAGAGAGGTAAAAGAGACAAGCAGGGGGAAGAGGGAAAAGAGGGAGTTGAGGGAAAGCAGGGGAAAGTCACTGGTGAGGGAAAAGAGGCTAGATGTCGTGGAAAATAGGCAAAAGAGGGAAAAGCAACAGGCAAGGGAAAAGAGAGAGGTGAGTCAAAGTGGGAGAACTAGACACCGAGGAAGAGAGTTAAAAGAGACAGGCGAGGGGGGAAAGAGAGGGAAAAGAGAGAGTTGTGGGATGATAGGGGAAAGGGAGAGGCGAGTGAAAGCAGGAAAATTAGACACCGAGGGAACAGAGAGGTAAAAGAGACAAGCAGGGGGAAAGAGGGAAAAGAGGGAGTTGAGGGAAAGCAGGGGAAAGTCACTGGTGAGGGAAAAGAGGGAAGAGATCGTGGAAAATAGGCAAAAGAGGGAAAAGCGACAGGCAAGGGAAAAGAGAGAGGTGAGCCAAAGTGGGAGAACTAGACACCGAGGAAGAGAGGTAAAAGAGACAGGCGAGGGGGGGAAGAGAGGGAAAAGAGAGAGTTGTGGGATGATAGGGGAAAGGGACAGGCGAGTGAAACCAGGAAAATTAGACACCGAGGGAACAGAGAGGTAAAAGAGTCAAGCAGGGGGAAAGAGGGAAAAGAGGGAGTTGAGGGAAAGCAGGGGAAAGTCACTGGTGAGGGAAAAGAGGGAAGAGATCATGGAAAATAGGCAAAAGAGGGAAAAGCGACAGGCAAGGGAAAAGAGAGAGGTGAGTCAAAGTGGGAGAACTAGACACCGAGGAAGAGAGGTAAAAGAGACAGGCGAGGGGGGAAAGAGAGGGAAAAGAGAGAGTTGTGGGATGATAGGGGAAAGGGAGAGGCGAGTGAAAGCGGGAAAATTAGTCACCGAGGGAACAGAGAGGTAAAAGAGACAAGCAGGGGGAAAGAGGGAAAAGAGGGAGTTGAGGGAAAGCAGGGGAAAGTCACTGGTGAGGGAAAAGAGGGAAGAGATCATGGAAAATAGGCAAAAGAGGGAAAAGCGACAGGCAAGGGAAAAGAGAGAGGTGAGTCAAAGTGGGAGAACTAGACACCGAGGAAGAGAGGTAAAAGAGACAGGCGAGGGGGGAAAGAGAGGGAAAAGAGAGAGTTGTGGGATGATAGGGGAAATGGAGAGGCGAGTGAAAGCAGGAAAATTAGACACCGAGGGAACAGAGAGGGAAAAGAGACAAGCAGGGGGAAAGAGGGAAAAGAGGGAGTTGAGGGAAAGCAGGGGAAAGTCACTGGTGAGGGAAAAGAGGGAAGAGATTGTGGAAAATAGGCAAAAGAGGGGAAAGCGACAGGCAAGGGAAGGGAGAGGGGAAAGAGAGAGGTGAGTCAAAGTGGGAGAACTATACACCGAGGAAGAGAGGTAAAAGAGACAGGCGAGGGGGGAAAGAGAGGGAAAAGAGAGAGTTGTGGGATGATAGGGGAAAGGGAGAGGTGAGTGAAAGCGGGAAAATTAGACACCGAGGGAACAGAGAGGTAAAAGAGACAAGCAGGGGGAAAGAGGGAAAAGAGGGAGTTGAGGGAAAGCAGGGGAAAGTCACTGGTGAGGGAAAAGAGCGAAGAGATCGTGGAAAATAGGCAAAAGAGGGAAAAGCGACAGGCAAGGGAAGGGAGAGGGAAAAGAGCGAGGTGAGTCAAAGTGGGAGAACTAGACACCGAGGAAGAGAGGTAAAAGAGACAGGCGAGGGGGGAAAGAGAGGGGAAAGAGATAGTTGTGGGATGATAGGGCAAAGGGAGAGCCGAGTGAAACCGGGAAAATTAGACACCGAGGGAACAGAGAGGTAAAAGAGACAAGCAGGGGGAAAGAGGGAAAAGAGGGAGTTGAGGGGAAGCAGGGGAACGTCACTGGTGAGGGAAAAGAGGGAAGAGATCGTGGAAAATAGGCAAAAGAGGGAAAAGCGACAGGCAAGGGAAGGGAGAGGGGAAAGAGAGAGGTGAGTCAAAGTGGGAGAACTAGACACCGAGGAAGAGAGGTAAAAGAGACAGCGAGGGGGGGAAGAGAGGGAAAAGAGAGAGTTGTGGCGTGATAGGGGAAAGGGAGAGGCGAGTGAAAGCGGGAAAATTAGACACCGAGGGAACAGAGATGTAAAAGAGACAAGCAGGGGGAAAGAGGGAAAAGACGGAGTTGAGGGAAAGCAGGGGAAAGTCACTGGTGAGGGAAAAGAGGGAAGAGATCGTGGAAAATAGGCAAAAGAGGGAAAAGCGACAGGCAAGGGAAAAGAGAGAGGCGAGTCAAAGTGGGAGAACTAGACACCGAGGAAGAGAGGTAAAAGAGACAGGCGAGGGGGGAAAGAGAGGGAAAAGAGAGAGTTGTGGGATGATAGGGGAAAGGGAGAGGCGAGTGAAAGCGGGAAAATTAGACACCGAGGGAACAGAGAGGTAAAAGAGACAAGCAGGGGGAAAGAGGGAAAAGAGGGAGTTGAGGGAAAGCAGGGGAAAGTCACTGGTGAGGGAAAAGAGGGAAGAGATCGTGGAATATAGGCAAAAGAGGGAAAAGTGACAGGCAAGGGAAGGGAGAGGGAAAAGAGAGAGGTGAGTCAAAGTGGGAGAACTAGACACCGAGGAAGAGAGTTACAAGAGACAGGCGAGGGGGGAAAGAGAGGGAAAAGAGAGAGTTGTGGGGTGATAGGGGAAAGGGAGAGGCGAGTGTAAGCAGGAAAATTAGACACCGAGGGAACAGAGAGGTAAAAGAGACAAGCAGGGGGGAAGAGGGAAAAGAGGGAGTTGAGGGAAAGCAGGGGAAAGTCACTGGTGAGGGAAAAGAGGGAAGAGATCGTGGAAAATAGGCAAAAGAGGGAAAAGCGACAGGCAAGGGAAAAGAGAGAGGTGAGTCAAAGTGGGAGAACTAGACACCGAGGAAGAGAGGTAAAAGAGACAGGCGAGGGGGGGAAGAGAGGGAAAAGAGAGAGTTGTGGGATGATAGGGGAAAGGGAGAGGCGAGTGAAAGCGGGAAAATTAGACACCGAGGGAACAGAGAGGTAAAAGAGACAAGCAGGGGGAAAGAGGGAAAAGAGGGAGTTGAGGGAAAGCAGGGGAAAGTCACTGGTGAGGGAAAAGAGCGAAGAGATCGTGGAAAATAGGCAAAAGAGGGAAAAGCGACAGGCAAGGGAAAAGAGAGAGGTGAGTCAAAGTGGGAGAACTAGACACCGAGGAAGAGAGGTAAAAGAGACAGGCGAGGGGGGAAAGAGAGGGAAAAGAGAGAGTTGTGGGATGATAGGGGAAAGGGAGAGGCGAGTGAAAGCAGGAAAATTAGACACCGAGGGAACAGAGAGGTAAAAGAGACAAGCAGAGGGAAAGAGGGAAAAGAGGGAGTTGAGGGAAAGCAGGGGAAAGTCACTGGTGAGGGAAAAGAGGGAAGAGATCGTGGAAAATAGGCAAAAGAGGGAAAAGTGACAGGCAAGGGAACGGAGAGGGAAAAGAGAGAGGTGAGTCAAAGTGGGAGAACTAGACACCGAGGAAGAGAGTTACAAGAGACAGGCGAGGGGGGAAAGAGAGGGAAAAGAGAGAGTTGTGGGGTGATAGGGGAAAGGGAGAGGTGAGTGAACGTGGAAAAATTAGACACAGAGGGAACAGAGAGGTAAAAGAGACAAGCAGGGGGAAAGAGGGAAAAGAGGGAGTTGAGGGAAAGCAGGGGAAAGTCACTGGTGAGGGAAAAGAGGGAAGAGATCGTGGAAAATAGGCAAAAGAGGGAAAAGCGACAGGCAAGGGAAAAGAGAGAGGTGAGCCAAAGTGGGAGAACTAGACACCGAGGAAGAGAGGTAAAAGAGACAGGCGAGGGGGGGAAGAGAGGGAAAAGAGAGAGTTGTGGGATGATAGGGGAAAGGGAGAGGCGAGTGAAAGCGGGAAAATTAGACACCGAGGGAACAGAGAGGTAAAAGAGACAAGCAGGGGGAAAGAGGGAAAAGAGGGAGTTGAGGGAAAGCAGGGGAAAGTCACTGGTGAGGGAAAAGAGGGAAGAGATCGTGGAAAATAGGCAAAAGAGGGAAAAACAACAGGCAAGGGAAAAGAGAGAGGTGAGTCAAAGTGGGAGAACTAGACACCGAGGAAGAGAGGTAAAAGAGACAGGCGAGGGGGGAAAGAGAGGGAAAAGAGAGAGTTGTGGGATGATAGGGGAAAGGGAGAGGCGAGTGAAAGCGGGAAAATTAGACACCGAGGGAACAGAGAGGTAAAAGAGACAAGCAGGGGGAAAGAGGGAAAAGAGGGAGTTGAGGGAAAGCAGGGGAAAGTCACTGGTGAGGGAAAAGAGCGAAGAGATCGTGGAAAATAGGCAAAAGAGGGAAAAGCTACAGGCAAGGGAAAAGAGAGAGGTGAGTCAAAGTGGGAGAACTAGACACCGAGGAAGAGAGGTAAAAGAGACAGGCGAGGGGGGAAAGAGAGGGAAAAGAGAGAGTTGTGGGATGATAGGGGAAAGGGAGAGGCGAGTGAAAGCGGGAAAATTAGACACCGAGGGAACAGAGAGGTAAAAGAGACAAGCAGGGGGAAAGAGGGAAAAGAGGGAGTTGAGGGAAAGCAGGGGAAAGTCACTGGTGAGGGAAAAGAGCGAAGAGATCGTGGAAAATAGGCAAAAGAGGGAAAAGCGACAGGCAAGGGAAAAGAGAGAGGTGAGTCAAAGTGGGAGAACTAGACACCGAGGAAGAGAGGTAAAAGAGACAGCCGAGGGGGGAAAGAGAGGGAAAAGAGAGAGTTGTGGGATGATAGGGGAAAGGGAGAGGCGAGTGAAAGCAGGAAAATTAGACACCGAGGGAGTAGAGAGGTAAAAGAGACAAGCAGGGGGAAAGAGGGAAAAGAGGGAGTTGAGGGGAAGCAGGGGAAAGTCACTGGTGAGGGAAAAGAGGGAAGAGATCGTGGAAAATAGGCAAAAGAGGGAAAAGCGACAGGCTAGGGAAGGGAGAGGGAAAAGAGAGAGGTGAGTCAAAGTGGGAGAACTAGACACCGAGGAAGAGAGGTAAAAGAGACAGGCGAGGGGGGAAAGAGAGGGAAAAGAGAGAGTTGTGGGGTGATAGGGGAAAGGGAGAGGCGAGTGTGAGCAGGAAAATTAGACACCGAGGGAACAGAGAGGTAAAAGAGACAAGCAGGGGGAAAGAGGGAAAAGAGGGAGTTGGGGGAAAGCAGGGGAAAGTCACTGGTGAGGGAAAAGAGGGAAGAGATCGTGGAAAATAGGCAAAAGAGGGAAAAGTGACAGGCAAGGGAAGGGAGAGGGAAAAGAGAGAGGTGAGTCAAAGTGGGAGAACTAGACACCGAGGAAGAGAGGTAAAAGAGACAGGCGAGGGGGGGAAGAGAGGGAAAAGAGAGAGTTGTGCGATGATAGGGGAAAGGGAGAGGTGAGTGAACGTGGAAAAATTAGACACCGAGGGAACAGAGAGGTAAAAGAGACAAGCAGGGGGAAGAGGGAAAAGAGGGAGTTGAGGGAAAGCAGGGGAAAGTCACTGGTGAGGGAAAAGAGGGAAGAGATCGTGGAAAATAGGCAAAAGAGGGGAAAGCGACAGGCAAGGGAAGGGAGAGGGGAAAGAGAGAGGTGAGTCAAAGTGGGAGAACTAGACACCGAGGAAGAGAGTTAAAAGAGACAGGCGAGGGGGGAGAGAGAGGGAAAAGAGAGAGTTGTGGGATGATAGGGGAAAGGGAGAGGCGAGTGAAAGTGGAAAACTTAGACACCGAGGGAACAGAGAGGTAAAAGAGACAAGCAGGGGGAAAGAGGGAAAAGAGGGAGTTGAGGGAAAGCAGGGGAAAGTCACTGGTGAGGGAAAAGAGGGAAGAGATCGTGGAAAATAGGCAAAAGAGGGAAAAGTGCACAGGCAGGAGAAGACAGAGCTAAAAGAGACAGGCGAGGGGGGAAAGAGAGGGGAAAGAGATAGTTGTGGGATGATAGGGCAAAGGGAGAGCCGAGTGAAACCGGGAAAATTAGACACCGAGGGAACAGAGAGGTAAAAGAGACAAGCAGGGGGAAAGAGGGAAAAGAGGGAGTTGAGGGGAAGCAGGGGAAAGTCACTGGTGAGGGAAAAGAGGGAAGAGATCGTGGAAAATAGGCAAAAGAGGGAAAAGCGACAGGCAAGGGAAGGGAGAGGGGAAAGAGAGAGGTGAGTCAAAGTGGGAGAACTAGACACCGAGGAAGAGAGGTAAAAGAGACAGCGAGGGGGGGAAGAGAGGGAAAAGAGAGAGTTGTGGGGTGATAGGGGAAAGGGAGAGGCGAGTGAAAGCGGGAAAATTAGACACCGAGGGAACAGAGATGTAAAAGAGACAAGCAGGGGGAAAGAGGGAAAAGACGGAGTTGAGGGAAAGCAGGGGAAAGTCACTGGTGAGGGAAAAGAGGGAAGAGATCGTGGAAAATAGGCAAAAGAGGGAAAAGCGACAGGCAAGGGAAAAGAGAGAGGCGAGTCAAAGTGGGAGAACTAGACACCGAGGAAGAGAGGTAAAAGAGACAGGCGAGGGGGGAAAGAGAGGGAAAAGAGAGAGTTGTGGGATGATAGGGGAAAGGGAGAGGCGAGTGAAAGCGGGAAAATTAGACACCGAGGGAACAGAGAGGTAAAAGAGACAAGCAGGGGGAAAGAGGGAAAAGAGGGAGTTGAGGGAAAGCAGGGGAAAGTCACTGGTGAGGGAAAAGAGGGAAGAGATCGTGGAAAATAGGCAAAAGAGGGAAAAGTGACAGGCAAGGGAAGGGAGAGGGAAAAGAGAGAGGTGAGTCAAAGTGGGAGAACTAGACACCGAGGAAGAGAGTTACAAGAGACAGGCGAGGGGGGAAAGAGAGGGAAAAGAGAGAGTTGTGGGGTGATAGGGGAAAGGGAGAGGCGAGTGTAAGCAGGAAAATTAGACACCGAGGGAACAGAGAGGTAAAAGAGACAAGCAGGGGGGAAGAGGGAAAAGAGGGAGTTGAGGGAAAGCAGGGGAAAGTCACTGGTGAGGGAAAAGAGGGAAGAGATCGTGGAAAATAGGCAAAAGAGGGAAAAGCGACAGGCAAGGGAAAAGAGAGAGGTGAGTCAAAGTGGGAGAACTAGACACCGAGGAAGAGAGGTAAAAGAGACAGGCGAGGGGGGAAAGAGAGGGAAAAGAGAGAGTTGTGGGATGACAGGGGAAAGGGAGAGGCGAGTGAAAGCAGGAAAATTAGACACCGAGGGAGTAGAGAGGTAAAAGAGACAAGCAGGGGGAAAGAGGGAAAAGAGGGAGTTGAGGGGAAGCAGGGGAAAGTCACTGGTGAGGGAAAAGAGGGAAGAGATCGTGGAATATAGGCAAAAGAGGGAAAAGTGACAGGCAAGGGAAGGGAGAGGGAAAAGAGAGAGGTGAGTCAAAGTGGGAGAACTAGACACCGAGGAAGAGAGTTAAAAGAGACAGGCGAGGGGGGAAAGAGAGGGAAAAGAGAGAGTTGTGGGATGATAGGGGAAAGGGACAGGTGAGTGAACGTGGAAAAATTAGACACAGAGGGAACAGAGAGGTAAAAGAGACAAGCAGGGGGAAAGAGGGAAAAGAGGGAGTTGAGGGAAAGCAGGGGAAAGTCACTGGTGAGGGAAAAGAGGGAAGAGATCGTGGAAAATAGGCAAAAGAGGGAAAAGCGACAGGCAAGGGAAAAGAGAGAGGTGAGTCAAAGTGGGAGAACTAGACACCGAGGAAGAGAGGTAAAAGAGACAGGCGAGGGGGGGAAGAGAGGGAAAAGAGAGAGTTGTGGGATGATAGGGGAAAGGGAGAGGCGAGTGAAAGCGGGAAAATTAGACACCGAGGGAACAGAGAGGTAAAAGAGACAAGCAGGGGGAAAGAGGGAAAAGAGGGAGTTGAGGGAAAGCAGGGGAAAGTCACTGGTGAGGGAAAAGAGCGAAGAGATCGTGGAAAATAGGCAAAAGAGGGAAAAGCGACAGGCAAGGGAAAAGAGAGAGGTGAGTCAAAGTGGGAGAACTAGACACCGAGGAAGAGAGGTAAAAGAGACAGGCGAGGGGGGAAAGAGAGGGAAAAGAGAGAGTTGTGGGATGATAGGGGAAAGGGAGAGGCGAGTGAAAGCAGGAAAATTAGACACCGAGGGAACAGAGAGGTAAAAGAGACAAGCAGGGGGAAAGAGGGAAAAGAGGGAGTTGAGGGAAAGCAGGGGAAAGTCACTGGTGAGGGAAAAGAGGGAAGAGATCGTGGAAAATAGGCAAAAGAGGGAAAAGTGACAGGCAAGGGAACGGAGAGGGAAAAGAGAGAGGTGAGTCAAAGTGGGAGAACTAGACACCGAGGAAGAGAGTTACAAGAGACAGGCGAGGGGGGAAAGAGAGGGAAAAGAGAGAGTTGTGGGGTGATAGGGGAAAGGGAGAGGCGAGTTTAAGCAGGAAAATTAGACACCGAGGGAACAGAGAGGTAAAAGAGACAAGCAGGGGGGAAGAGGGAAAAGAGGGAGTTGAGGGAAAGCAGGGGAAAGTCACTGGTGAGGGAAAAGAGGGAAGAGATCGTGGAAAATAGGCAAAAGAGGGAAAAGCGACAGGCAAGGGAAAAGAGAGAGGTGAGTCAAAGTGGGAGAACTAGACACCGAGGAAGAGAGGTAAAAGAGACAGGCGAGGGGGGAAAGAGAGGGAAAAGAGAGAGTTGTGGGATGATAGGGGAAAGGGAGAGGCGAGTGAAAGCAGGAAAATTAGACACCGAGGGAGTAGAGAGGTAAAAGAGACAAGCAGGGGGAAAGAGGGAAAAGAGGGAGTTGAGGGGAAGCAGGTGCAAGTCACTGGTGAGGGAAAAGAGGGAAGAGATCGTGGAAAAGAGGCAAAAGAGGGAAAAGCAACAGGCAAGGGCAAAGAGAGAGGTGAGTCAAAGTGGGAGAACTAGACACCGAGGAAGAGAGGTAAAAGAGACAGGCGAGGGGGGAAAGAGAGGGAAAAGAGAGAGTTGTGGGGTGATAGGGGAAAGGGAGAGGCGAGTGTAAGCAGGAAAATTAGACACCGAGGGAACAGAGAGGTAAAAGAGACAAGCAGGGGGGAAGAGGGAAAAGAGGGAGTTGAGGGAAAGCAGGGGAAAGTCACTGGTGAGGGAAAAGAGGGAAGAGATCGTGGAAAATAGGCAAAAGAGGGAAAAGCGACAGGCAAGGGAAGGGAGAGGGGAAAGAGAGAGGTGAGTCAAAGTGGGAGAACTAGACACCGAGGAAGAGAGGTAAAAGAGACAGCGAGGGGGGGAAGAGAGGGAAAAGAGAGAGTTGTGGGGTGATAGGGGAAAGGGAGAGGCGAGTGAAAGCGGGAAAATTAGACACCGAGGGAACAGAGATGTAAAAGAGACAAGCAGGGGGAAAGAGGGAAAAGAGGGAGTTGAGGGAAAGCAGGGGAAAGTCACTGGTGAGGGAAAAGAGGGAAGAGATCGTGGAAAATAGGCAAAAGAGGGAAAAGCGACAGGCAAGGGAAAAGAGAGAGGCGAGTCAAAGTGGGAGAACTAGACACCGAGGAAGAGAGGTAAAAGAGACAGGCGAGGGGGGAAAGAGAGGGAAAAGAGAGAGTTGTGGGATGATAGGGGAAAGGGAGAGGCGAGTGAAAGCAGGAAAATTAGACACCGAGGGAACAGAGAGGTAAAAGAGACAAGCAGGGGGAAAGAGGGAAAAGAGGGAGTTGAGGGAAAGCAGGGGAAAGTCACTGGTGAGGGAAAAGAGGGAAGAGATCGTGGAAAATAGGCAAAAGAGGGAAAAGCGACAGGCAAGGGAAAAGAGAGAGGTGAGTCAAAGTGGGAGAACTAGACACCGAGGAAGAGAGGTAAAAGAGACAGGCGAGGGGGGAAAGAGAGGGAAAAGAGAGAGTTGTGGGATGATAGGGGAAAGGGAGAGGCGAGTGAAAGCAGGAAAATTAGACACCGAGGGAGTAGAGAGGTAAAAGAGACAAGCAGGGGGAAAGAGGGAAAAGAGGGAGTTGAGGGGAAGCAGGGGAAAGTCACTGGTGAGGGAAAAGAGGGAAGAGATCGTGGAAAATAGGCAAAAGAGGGAAAAGTGACAGGCAAGGGAAGGGAGAGGGAAAAGAGAGAGGTGAGTCAAAGTGGGAGAACTAGACACCGAGGAAGAGAGTTAAAAGAGACAGGCGAGGGGGGAAAGAGAGGGAAAAGAGAGAGTTGTGGGATGATAGGGGAAAGGGACAGGTGAGTGAACGTGGAAAAATTAGACACAGAGGGAACAGAGAGGTAAAAGAGACAAGCAGGGGGAAAGAGGGAAAAGAGGGAGTTGAGGGAAAGCAGGGGAAAGTCACTGGTGAGGGAAAAGAGGGAAGAGATCGTGGAAAATAGGCAAAAGAGGGAAAAGCGACAGGCAAGGGAAAAGAGAGAGGTGAGCCAAAGTGGGAGAACTAGACACCGAGGAAGAGAGGTAAAAGAGACAGGCGAGGGGGGGAAGAGAGGGAAAAGAGAGAGTTGTGGGATGATAGGGGAAAGGGAGAGGCGAGTGAAAGCGGGAAAATTAGACACCGAGGGAACAGAGAGGTAAAAGAGACAAGCAGGGGGAAAGAGGGAAAAGAGGGAGTTGAGGGAAAGCAGGGGAAAGTCACTGGTGAGGGAAAAGAGGGAAGAGATCGTGGAAAATAGGCAAAAGAGGGAAAAACAACAGGCAAGGGAAAAGAGAGAGGTGAGTCAAAGTGGGAGAACTAGACACCGAGGAAGAGAGTTACAAGAGACAGGCGAGGGGGGAAAGAGAGGGAAAAGAGAGAGTTGTGGGGTGATAGGGGAAAGGGAGAGGCGAGTGTAAGCAGGAAAATTAGACACCGAGGGAACAGAGAGGTAAAAGAGACAAGCAGGGGGAAAGAGGGAAAAGAGGGAGTTGAGGGAAAGCAGGGGAAAGTCACTGGTGAGGGAAAAGAGCGAAGAGATCGTGGAAAATAGGCAAAAGAGGGAAAAGCGACAGGCAAGGGAAAAGAGAGAGGCGAGTCAAAGTGGGAGAACTAGACACCGAGGAAGAGAGGTAAAAGAGACAGGCGAGGGGGGAAAGAGAGGGAAAAGAGAGAGTTGTGGGATGATAGGGGAAAGGGAGAGGCGAGTGAAAGCAGGAAAATTAGACACCGAGGGAACAGAGAGGTAAAAGAGACAAGCAGGGGGAAAGAGGGAAAAGAGGGAGTTGAGGGAAAGCAGGGGAAAGTCACTGGTGAGGGAAAAGAGGGAAGAGATCGTGGAAAATAGGCAAAAGAGGGAAAAGTGACAGGCAAGGGAAGGGAGAGGGAAAAGAGAGAGGTGAGTCAAAGTGGGAGAACTAGACACCGAGGAAGAGAGTTACAAGAGACAGGCGAGGGGGGAAAGAGAGGGAAAAGAGAGAGTTGTGGGGTGATAGGGGAAAGGGAGAGGCGAGTGTAAGCAGGAAAATTAGACACCGAGGGAACAGAGAGGTAAAAGAGACAAGCAGGGGGAAAGAGGGAAAAGAGGGAGTTGAGGGAAAGCAGGGGAAAGTCACTGGTGAGGGAAAAGAGGGAAGAGATCGTGGAAAATAGGCAAAAGAGGGAAAAGCGACAGGCAAGGGAAAAGAGAGAGGTGAGCCAAAGTGGGAGAACTAGACACCGAGGAAGAGAGGTAAAAGAGACAGGCGAGGGGGGGAAGAGAGGGAAAAGAGAGAGTTGTGGGATGATAGGGGAAAGGGAGAGGCGAGTGAAAGCGGGAAAATTAGACACCGAGGGAACAGAGAGGTAAAAGAGACAAGCAGGGGGAAAGAGGGAAAAGAGGGAGTTGAGGGGAAGCAGGGGAAAGTCACTGGTGAGGGAAAAGAGGGAAGAGATCGTGGAAAATAGGCAAAAGAGGGAAAAACAACAGGCAAGGGAAAAGAGAGAGGTGAGTCAAAGTGGGAGAACTAGACACCGAGGAAGAGAGGTAAAAGAGACAGGCGAGGGGGGAAAGAGAGGGAAAAGAGAGAGTTGTGGGATGATAGGGGAAAGGGATAGGCGAGTGTAAGCGGGAAAATTAGACACCGAGGGAACAGAGAGGTAAAAGAGACAAGCAGGGGGAAAGAGGGAAAAGAGGGAGTTGAGGGAAAGCAGGGGAAAGTCACTGGTGAGGGAAAAGAGGGAAGAGATCGTGGAAAATAGGCAAAAGAGGGAAAAGCGACAGGCAAGGGAAAAGAGAGAGGTGAGTCAAAGTGGGAGAACTAGACACCGAGGAAGAGAGGTAAAAGAGACAGGCGAGGGGGGAAAGAGAGGGAAAAGAGAGAGTTGTGGGATGATAGGGGAAAGGGAGAGGCGAGTGTAAGCGGGAAAATTATACACCGAGGGAACAGAGAGGTAAAAGAGACAAGCAGGGGGAAAGAGGGAAAAGAGGGAGTTGAGGGAAAGCAGGGGAAAGTCACTGGTGAGGGAAAAGAGCGAAGAGATCGTGGAAAATAGGCAAAAGAGGGAAAAGCGACAGGCAAGGGAAAAGAGAGAGGTGAGTCAAAGTGGGACAACTAGACACCGAGGAAGAGAGGTAAAAGAGACAGGCGAGGGGGGAAAGAGAGGGAAAAGAGAGAGTTGTGGGATGATAGGGGAAAGGGAGAGGCGAGTGAAAGCAGGAAAATTAGACACCGAGGGAACAGAGAGGTAAAAGAGACAAGCAGGGGGAAAGAGGGAAAAGAGGGAGTTGAGGGGAAGCAGGGGAAAGTCACTGGTGAGGGAAAAGAGGGAAGAGATCGTGGAAAATAGGCAAAAGAGGGAAAAGTGACAGGCAAGGGAAGGGAGAGGGAAAAGAGAGAGGTGAGTCAAAGTGGGAGAACTAGACACCGAGGAAGAGAGTTACAAGAGACAGGCGAGGGGGGAAAGAGAGGGAAAAGAGAGAGTTGTGGGGTGATAGGGGAAAGGGAGAGGCGAGTGTAAGCAGGAAAATTAGACACCGAGGGAACAGAGAGGTAAAAGAGACAAGCAGGGGGGAAGAGGGAAAAGAGGGAGTTGAGGGAAAGCAGGGGAAAGTCACTGGTGAGGGAAAAGAGGGAAGAGATCGTGGAAAATAGGCAAAAGAGGGAAAAGCGACAGGCAAGGGAAAAGAGAGAGGTGAGTCAAAGTGGGAGAACTAGACACCGAGGAAGAGAGGTAAAAGAGACAGGCGAGGGGGGAAAGAGAGGGAAAAGAGAGAGTTGTGGGATGATAGGGGAAAGGGAGAGGCGAGTGAAAGCAGGAAAATTAGACACCGAGGGAACAGAGAGGTAAAAGAGACAAGCAGGGGGAAAGAGGGAAAAGAGGGAGTTGAGAGAAAGCAGGGGAAAGTCACTGGTGAGGGAAAAGAGGGAAGAGATCGTGGAAAATAGGCAAAAGAGGGAAAAGCGACAGGCAAGGGAAAAGAGAGAGGTGAGTCAAAGTGGGAGAACTAGACACCGAGGAAGATAGGTAAAAGAGACAGGCGAGGGGGGAAAGAGAGGGAAAAGAGAGAGTTGTGGGATGATAGGGGAAAGGGAGAGGCGAGTGAAACCGGGAAAATTAGACACCGAGGGAACAGAGAGGTAAAAGAGACAAGCAGGGGGAAAGAGGGAAAAGAGGGAGTTGAGGGAAAGCAGGGGAAAGTCACTGGTGAGGGAAAAGAGGGAAGAGATCGTGGAAAATAGGCAAAAGAGGGAAAAGCGACAGGCAAGGGAAAAGAGAGAGGCGAGTCAAAGTGGGAGAACTAGACACCGAGGAAGAGAGGTAAAAGAGACAGGCGAGGGGGGAAAGAGAGGGAAAAGAGAGAGTTGTGGGATGATAGGGGAAAGGGAGAGGCGAGTGAAAGCAGGAAAATTAGACACCGAGGGAGTAGAGAGGTAAAAGAGACAAGCAGGGGGAAAGAGGGAAAAGAGGGAGTTGAGGGGAAGCAGGGGAAAGTCACTGGTGAGGGAAAAGAGGGAAGAGATCGTGGAAAATAGGCAAAAGAGGGAAAAGTGACAGGCAAGGGAAGGGAGAGGGAAAAGAGAGAGGTGAGTCAAAGTGGGAGAACTAGACACCGAGGAAGAGAGTTAAAAGAGACAGGCGAGGGGGGAAAGAGAGGGAAAAGAGAGAGTTGTGGGATGATAGGGGAAAGGGAGAGGTGAGTGAACGTGGAAAAATTAGACACCGAGGGAACAGAGAGGTAAAAGAGACAAGCAGGGGGAAAGAGGGAAAAGAGGGAGTTGAGGGAAAGCAGGGGAAAGTCACTGGTGAGGGAAAAGAGGGAAGAGATCGTGGAAAATAGGCAAAAGAGGGAAAAGCGACAGGCAAGGGAAAAGAGAGAGGTGAGCCAAAGTGGGAGAACTAGACACCGAGGAAGAGAGGTAAAAGAGACAGGCGAGGGGGGAAAGAGAGGGAAAAGAGAGAGTTGTGGGATGATAGGGGAAAGGGACAGGTGAGTGAACGTGGAAAAATTAGACACAGAGGGAACAGAGAGGTAAAAGAGACAAGCAGGGGGGAAGAGGGAAAAGAGGGAGTTGAGGGAAAGCAGGGGAAAGTCACTGGTGAGGGAAAAGAGGGAAGAGATCGTGGAAAATAGGCAAAAGAGGGAAAAGCGACAGGCAAGGGAAAAGAGAGAGGTGAGTCAAAGTGGGAGAACTAGACACCGAGGAAGAGAGTTAAAAGAGACAGGCGAGGGGGGAAAGAGAGGGAAAAGAGAGAGTTGTGGGATGATAGGGGAAAGGGACAGGTGAGTGAACGTGGAAAAATTAGACACAGAGGGAACAGAGAGGTAAAAGAGACAAGCAGGGGGAAAGAGGGAAAAGAGGGAGTTGAGGGAAAGCAGGGGAAAGTCACTGGTGAGGGAAAAGAGCGAAGAGATCGTGGAAAATAGGCAAAAGAGGGAAAAGCGACAGGCAAGGGAAAAGAGAGAGGTGAGTCAAAGTGGGAGAACTAGACACCGAGGAAGAGAGGTAAAAGAGACAGGCGAGGGGGGAAAGAGAGGGAAAAGAGAGAGTTGTGGGATGATAGGGGAAAGGGAGAGGCGAGTGAAAGCAGGAAAATTAGACACCGAGGGAACAGAGAGGTAAAAGAGACAAGCAGGGGGAAAGAGGGAAAAGAGGGAGTTGAGGGGAAGCAGGGGAAAGTCACTGGTGAGGGAAAAGAGGGAAGAGATCGTGGAAAATAGGCAAAAGAGGGAAAAGTGACAGGCAAGGGAAGGGAGAGGGAAAAGAGAGAGGTGAGTCAAAGTGGGAGAACTAGACACCGAGGAAGAGAGTTACAAGAGACAGGCGAGGGGGGAAAGAGAGGGAAAAGAGAGAGTTGTGGGGTGATAGGGGAAAGGGAGAGGCGAGTGTAAGCAGGAAAATTAGACACCGAGGGAACAGAGAGGTAAAAGAGACAAGCAGGGGGGAAGAGGGAAAAGAGGGAGTTGAGGGAAAGCAGGGGAAAGTCACTGGTGAGGGAAAAGAGGGAAGAGATCGTGGAAAATAGGCAAAAGAGGGAAAAGCGACAGGCAAGGGAAAAGAGAGAGGTGAGTCAAAGTGGGAGAACTAGACACCGAGGAAGAGAGGTAAAAGAGACAGGCGAGGGGGGAAAGAGAGGGAAAAGAGAGAGTTGTGGGATGATAGGGGAAAGGGAGAGGCGAGTGAAAGCAGGAAAATTAGACACCGAGGGAGTAGAGAGGTAAAAGAGACAAGCAGGGGGAAAGAGGGAAAAGAGGGAGTTGAGGGGAAGCAGGTGCAAGTCACTGGTGAGGGAAAAGAGGGAAGAGATCGTGGAAAAGAGGCAAAAGAGGGAAAAGCAACAGGCAAGGGCAAAGAGAGAGGTGAGTCAAAGTGGGAGAACTAGACACCGAGGAAGATAGGTAAAAGAGACAGGCGAGGGGGGAAAGAGAGGGAAAAGAGAGAGTTGTGGGATGATAGGGGAAAGGGAGAGGCGAGTGAAAGCGGGAAAATTAGACACCGAGGGTACAGAGAGGTAAAAGAGACAAGCAGGGGGAAAGAGGGAAAAGAGGGAGTTGAGGGAAAGCAGGGGAAAGTCACTGGTGAGGGAAAAGAGCGAAGAGATCGTGGAAAACAGGCAAAAGAGGGAAAAGCGACAGGCAAGGGAAGGGAGAGGGGAAACAGAGAGGTGAGTCAAAGTGGGAGAACTAGACACCGAGGAAGAGAGGTAAAAGAGACAGGCGAGGGGGGAAAGAGAGGGAAAAGAGATAGTTGTGGGGTGATAGGGGAAAGGGAGAGGCGAGTGAAAGCGGGAAAATTAGACACCGAGGGAACAGAGAGGTAAAAGAGACAAGCAGGGGGAAAGAGGGAAAAGAGGGAGTTGAGAGAAAGCAGGGGAAAGTCACTGGTGAGGGAAAAGAGGGAAGAGATCGTGGAAAATAGGCAAAAGAGGGAAAAGCGACAGGCAAGGGAAAAGAGCGAGGTGAGTCAAAGTGGGAGAACTAGACACCGAGGAAGAGAGGTAAAAGAGACAGGCGAGGGGGGAAAGAGAGGGAAAAGAGAGAGATGTGGGATGATAGGGGAAAGGGAGAGGCGAGTGAAAGCGGGAAAATTAGACACCGAGGGAACAGAGAGGTAAAAGAGACAAGCAGGGGGAAAGAGGGAAAAGAGGGAGTTGAGGGAAAGCAGGGGAAAGTCACTGGTGAGGGAAAAGAGGGAAGAGATCGTGGAAAATAGGCAAAAGAGGGAAAAGCGACAGGCAAGGGAAAAGAGAGAGGCGAGTCAAAGTGGGAGAACTAGACACCGAGGAAGAGAGGTAAAAGAGACAGGCGAGGGGGGAAAGAGAGGGAAAAGAGAGAGTTGTGGGATGATAGGGGAAAGGGAGAGGCGAGTGAAAGCAGGAAAATTAGACACCGAGGGAGTAGAGAGGTAAAAGAGACAAGCAGGGGGAAAGAGGGAAAAGAGGGAGTTGAGGGGAAGCAGGGGAAAGTCACTGGTGAGGGAAAAGAGGGAAGAGATCGTGGAAAATAGGCAAAAGAGGGAAAAGTGACAGGCAAGGGAAGGGAGAGGGAAAAGAGAGAGGTGAGTCAAAGTGGGAGAACTAGACACCGAGGAAGAGAGTTACAAGAGACAGGCGAGGGGGGAAAGAGAGGGAAAAGAGAGAGTTGTGGGGTGATAGGGGAAAGGGAGAGGCGAGTGAAAGCAGGAAAATTAGACACCGAGGGAACAGAGAGGTAAAAGAGACAAGCAGGGGGGAAGAGGGAAAAGAGGGAGTTGAGGGAAAGCAGGGGAAAGTCACTGGTGAGGGAAAAGAGGGAAGAGATCGTGGAAAATAGGCAAAAGAGGGAAAAGCGACAGGCAAGGGAAAAGAGAGAGGTGAGTCAAAGTGGGAGAACTAGACACCGAGGAAGAGAGGTAAAAGAGACAGGCGAGGGGGGAAAGAGAGGGAAAAGAGAGAGTTGTGGGATAATAGGGGAAAGGGAGAGGCGAGTGAAAGCAGGAAAATTAGACACCGAGGGAGTAGAGAGGTAAAAGAGACAAGCAGGGGGAAAGAGGGAAAAGAGGGAGTTGAGGGGAAGCAGGGGAAAGTCACTGGTGAGGGAAAAGAGGGAAGAGATCGTGGAAAATAGGCAAAAGAGGGAAAAGTGACAGGCAAGGGAAGGGAGAGGGAAAAGAGAGAGGTGAGTCAAAGTGGGAGAACTAGACACCGAGGAAGAGAGTTAAAAGAGACAGGCGAGGGGGGAAAGAGAGGGAAAAGAGAGAGTTGTGGGATGATAGGGGAAAGGGAGAGGTGAGTGAACGTGGAAAAATTAGACACCGAGGGAACAGAGAGGTAAAAGAGACAAGCAGGGGGAAAGAGGGAAAAGAGGGAGTTGAGGGAAAGCAGGGGAAAGTCACTGGTGAGGGAAAAGAGGGAAGAGATCGTGGAAAATAGGCAAAAGAGGGAAAAGCGACAGGCAAGGGAAAAGAGAGAGGTGAGCCAAAGTGGGAGAACTAGACACCGAGGAAGAGAGGTAAAAGAGACCGGCGAGGGGGGAAAGAGAGGGAAAAGAGAGAGTTGTGGGATGATAGGGGAAAGGGAGAGGCGAGTGAAACCGGGAAAAGTAGACACCGAGGGAACAGAGAGGTAAAAGAGACAAGCAGGGGGAAAGAGGGAAAAGAGGGAGTTGAGGGAAAGCAGGGGAAAGTCACTGGTGAGGGAAAAGAGGGAAGAGATCGTGGAAAAGAGGCAAAAGAGGGAAAAGCAACAGGCAAGGGCAAAGAGAGAGGTGAGTCAAAGTGGGAGAACTAGACACCGAGGAAGAGAGGTAAAAGAGACAGGCGAGGGGGGAAAGAGAGGGAAAAGAGAGAGTTGTGGGATGATAGGGGAAAGGGAGAGGCGAGTGAAAGCGGGAAAATTAGACACCGAGGGAACAGAGAGGTAAAAGAGACAAGCAGGGGGAAAGAGGGAAAAGAGGGAGTTGAGGGAAAGCAGGGGAAAGTCACTGGTGAGGGAAAAGAGGGAAGAGATCGTGGAAAATAGGCAAAAGAGGGAAAAGCGACAGGCAAGGGAAAAGAGAGAGGTGAGTCAAAGTGGGAGAACTAGACACCGAGGAAGAGAGTTAAAAGAGACAGGCGAGGGGGGAAAGAGAGGGAAAAGAGAGAGTTGTGGGATGATAGGGGAAAGGGAGAGGCGAGTGAAAGCGGGAAAATTAGACACCGAGGGAACAGAGAGGTAAAAGAGACAAGCAGGGGGAAAGAGGGAAAAGAGGGAGTTGAGGGAAAGCAGGGGAAAGTCACTGGTGAGGGAAAAGAGGGAAGAGATCATGGAAAATAGGCAAAAGAGGGAAAAGCGACAGGCAAGGGAAAAGAGAGAGGTGAGTCAAAGTGGGAGAACTAGACACCGAGGAAGAGAGGTAAAAGAGACAGGCGAGGGGGGAAAGAGAGGGGAAAGAGAGAGTTGTGGGATGATAGGGGAAAGGGAGAGGCGAGTGTAAGCGGGAAAATTAGACACCGAGGGAACAGAGAGGTAAAAGAGACAAGCAGGGGGAAAGAGGGAAAAGAGGGAGTTGAGAGAAAGCAGGGGAAAGTCACTGGTGAGGGAAAAGAGGGAAGAGATCGTGGAAAATAGGCAAAAGAGGGAAAAGCGACAGGCAAGGGAAGGGAGAGGGGAAACAGAGAGGTGAGTCAAAGTGGGAGAACTAGACACCGAGGAGGAGAGGTAAAAGAGACAGGCGAGGGGGGAGAGAGAGGGAAATAGAGAGTTGTGGGATGATAGGGGAAAGGGAGAGGCGAGTGAAAGCGGGAAAATTAGACACCGAGGGAACAGAGAGGTAAAAGAGACAAGCAGGGGGAAAGAGGGAAAAGAGGGAGTTGAGGGAAAGCAGGGGAAAGTCACTGGTGAGGGAAAAGAGGGAAGAGATCGTGGAAAATAGGCAAAAGAGGGAAAAGTGACAGGCAAGGGAAGGGAGAGGGAAAAGAGAGAGGTGAGTCAAAGTGGGAGAACTAGACACCGAGGAAGAGAGTTACAAGAGACAGGCGAGGGGGAAAGAGAGGGAAAAGAGAGAGTTGTGGGATGATAGGGGAAAGGGACAGGTGAGTGAACGTGGAAAAATTAGACACCGAGGGAACAGAGAGGTAAAAGAGACAAGCAGGGGCAAAGAGGGAAAAGAGGGAGTTGAGGGAAAGCAGGGGAAAGTCACTGGTGAGGGAAAAGAGGGAAGAGATCGTGGAAAAGAGGCAAAAGAGGGAAAAGCGACAGGCAAGGGAAGGGAGAGGGGAAACAGAGAGGTGAGTCAAAGTGGGAGAACTAGACACCGAGGAAGAGAGGTAAAAGAGACAGGCGAGGGGGGAGAGAGAGGGAAAAGAGAGAGTTGTGGGGTGATAGGGGAAAGGGAGAGGCGAGTGAAAGCGGGAAAATTAGACACCGAGGGAACAGAGAGGTAAAAGAGACAAGCAGTGTAGCGCTCGCCGCATATCAAGGTGCCGCGATTAGATCACTGATCACCCCCAGACCAGGGAAAGAGACAGATAACACACACAGTGTGAGCGCCAACTTCCGCCTTTTATTGCGCAGTCAATTCCTTTTATACTAACAAGGGTAGGTGGGATTACAGTCACATCATAAGGCTGCGACTAACCCTCTAACTTTCCGTGACATCGCGAGATCTTCCGAACGCCGAACCCTACATCTCCCCCCTCTCTATGACGAGTTGGCCTCTATTATTATGAACAATTCCACACCAAGAAATAACTAAGTAAAGTACTATGAGTATAAACATATTTCTACAACTAAGTTGAAACACTCCATCTTAAACACCCGTAAATGTCCCATTTACCCTGAAGAGCAAAGAGCTCCCTTATAGAAATTCACACAGGAGGTAGATTGAAAGTTATACAGATACATCATGAGGCTTGGAAAGAATTACTTCTATTACTCTATAAGGTTTATCATTGGTGCACTGATGTTAAGGCTTAATGTCTGAGGCACCTGGATTCCTGGCTGCGAGCTCTGACAGCCGGATCCCATAAGGCACGTATTGATGGACTCTGAGAGGGACGTCATCCGGATACACATCAGGGTCCCCCAGTTGGCTTCGCATCCACTGCCAGAAGTTTGTAACAGATACCCAAGGTGTCACAAGCCAGGAAAGGATGACAGCAACCTGTAGGAAAAACACTCAAACACTACGAGGTTAAGGCAGGACGAATCATACGACTAGGAACCCATTTCAGTAGCCCTTCAGGTGTCTGTACACAGGCATACCCTCGCCCAAGACAACGCAACTCAAACGGCCCATCCCATTGGCGTGTCTGAAAGTCACGTACGCGGACCAACGGGTAGGGACCTTTCTCTTCCGTGTTCGTAAAGTGTCGTTGCGCCGCCGTCTCTTCCAGATCCCCTCGAACTGTCTGATTTAGTGAAGTTAATGCAGTTAACAGAAGACGCTGTGTACGGAGAGCAGGTGTGTTTTCCTGTAACCAGGAGGGCTCCTCCTGCTCCCCCTCCCTAAGCCGATCGAGTAAGGCCTTTAAAGTTCGATGTGCCCGTTCTACAATGGCCTGGCCGGTGCTATTATGAGGGATGCCATGCTTAAGGGTAATACCCCAGATCGTACAAAACCGTTTCACCTTTTCCCCAGTATAAGCTGCACCATTATCTGTCTTAATCTGTTGCGGAATACCTAATTGAGCTATGCAAGCACGCCAATGTTGGATAACTGCCAAACTAGTCTGTTTACTATGTGCTGTAGCAAGAATGTATCTACTATAAGTGTCTACGGTAACATGTAAATACTGCAAAGGCTTAAAAGGAGCATATTCTGTGATGTCCGTTTGCCAGATCTGATTCGGTCGCAAACCACGAGGGTTGACCCCTGCTTCCCAAAGGGGTCCTTTAGCACAATGAGGGCAGGCTGCGACAATTTCTTTGGCTTCAGCACGAGAAATGCCCGTTAGTGTCACCAAGCCTCGCGGACCGCAATGCAAAAGGCGATGTAACGTTATTGCGCGGGCCCTTGCTGGCGTGGTGTTATCGTCAGCGACAGCAGCCATCCACGCTTGTGCAGCCTGGTCGGCGCGGCTGTTCCCTTCAGCTAATGGTCCAGGGAGACCAGAATGACTGGTGACATGAATAGGGAAAACGGGTGCACTACGTAACTGTAAAGCATTGAGCAACATACCAGCTATTTCCGTAGAGGAAGCTAATGCCCATTCCCCCGCAATCAAAAGCTTATATACATACAGTGAATCCATGACCACATTTAAAGGCTCAGTCGGCCAACGTAACAATGCCATGGCCACTGCTTTGGCCTCCAAAAACTGCACCGAGCGACTTGGCTCAGTATATGCTACCTGGTGCCATACCCCATCTTCTTTCCAAACACAAACTGCTTTGCTGGTCTTGGAGGACGCGTCAGTAAAGATTGTTCGTCCGTCATTAGGGTGCTTCGCTACCTGCTGTGCTGGAAGAATGGGTAAAGCATGCAAGATCTCCCCACAAGGATGGACCTCATGTCCCGCTACGGTCCCGGCAAATTCTGCTAATGCACCCTGCAAAACAGCCACCTGCTGATAAACCAAATTCCATTGTGTTAGTGAGCAAGGCAAAACAATGCGGTCTGGATCCCTGCCAGTAAAATGTTGACAAGCTTCCCGGCAACGCATGATCATGGTGGCTACTAACAGAGGCCAAGTGATGATAGCTGCGCGTACCTTACCCTGATGTAACCACACAAAGGGCCACTCTGGGCCTTCTGCATTCTGTATCAATACACCGTGGCAGCTCTGGCTGGCGACAAAGAGCCGCGCATCAACTGGTTGTGTGGGTTGGAACCTCTGTAGGCCCCACTGCTGGGCCCGTTGGGCTATGTTTTCTAGCAACTCACGTTGTGCTGGTTGCAATACACGCGGTGTTTTTAAGGGTTCGCCCCCCCGAAGTAGTTGGTACAAGAGATTCATTTCATCTTCAGCAATGGGAACGAAGTTCCGCAGCCACAATAGTTTGCCTACTAACTTTTGTGCATCATGTAAAGTACACACTTGGTCGGGGACCAGAAAACTTTGAGCAGTGACTGTACGAGGGGTTACTTGAGTGCCTAAATAACTAACAGAAGGTCCCATTTGTGTTTTGTTAGGGGATATGTGTAACCCGTATTCACGTAGTGTCTGTACCGTCTGATCATACAGGTGTTGCAATACAGACTCATCCTGATGGGACAGGAGAATGTCATCCATGTAGTGCATGATGGTGGCATCCCGGTAGGTTGTTCGCAGAGAATGCAAGACCTTACCTACCGCGATCTGACAGAGAGTTGGCGAATTTTTCATGCCTTGAGGGAGCACTTTCCACTGATATCGTAGCATGGGTGCTTGATGATTCCGCTCCGGGACAGAGAAGGCGAACCGCTCCCGATCTTCTGGGTGTAAAGGAATACTGAAAAAACAATCTTTAATATCGATTACAATAACACCGTGTCCTCTTGGCACAATGGCTGGAGAAGGCAATCCTGGCTGCAAAGCCCCCATGTCCTGTAAGCAGGCGTTAACCACTCGCAAATCATGGAGGAGTCGCCACGCACCCGATTTTTTCTTTATGACAAATATAGGAGTATTCCAAGGACTGGTGGAGGGTTCTAGATGGCCCATTTGTGCTTCCCTGTGCACCAATTCCACTACTGCCGCCCTCTTCTCTTCAGTCATTGGCCACTGCTCCACCCACACCGGCTTGTCTGTTAGCCAGGTGAGCTTCAAGGGACGGCAGACGGCAGTGGCCGTCATTAAAAATCCGTGGAAAGGCGACATCCCCAACGCTCGAGGCAGCAGCGCCCAAGGATAGCTGTCGGGACTGCTGCCACCATCGGGTTACACCACGCCACTCTCTCTGCATCCGCAGCAGTTGTGGGCTGGGCAAGAGTGATTTTTACCAGGGCTGTACTTCTCCGCGACTCTTGCGCCCCCCCTACCCCCAGTAATTGCCCTTGTGTCATGGTGGGCCACTCTAGGGGCCAAAGGTGAACTGGAATTACAGTAACGTCTGCGCCCGTATCTAATAGGGCCATCATACTGATACTTCGTGGATTAAGAGGTGATCCCACCTCTAACGTGATCGCTTGTTCTGGACGGGTGTTCATGCCCATGGTCAATGCTATTTGGGCAGCAGTAGGAACTGTTGTTACATTGCCCTGATCCTGTCCCTGCCTTCTTTCGGTCAATGCCACGGAAGTGTCATTTGATCCTGAGTTGTTGCCGTTGTTGTTGGGCCCTGTGCAAAAGTTGAAGGGGAGGGCGCGGCCCCCATCCCTCCCCCCGTACCGTTTACCGGCTTCGGTTGTTGTTGTCGTGGATGTTCCGGCGCCCCCTGCTGGACCTCGGGCACACGGCAGTCTCGGGCTCTGTGCCCGGACTTGCCACACCTCCAGCAACGAGTGTTGCCCGCCCCCGCCTCCTGGCCCGACCCGTTTGGTTTGGTGGCGCAACTCCTCGCCATGTGGCCCCTCCGCCCGCATCGGTAACAAGCGCCTGCACCCGTGCGCAAAGCTTGTTGCAAGGCCGTCACCATCGGACGCGTTTCCTGGTGTTGTTCCCTTTCCAATACATGACGTATCATGTCGGCTAACGTGGATCGCGCCGGCAACTGAGCGAGAAGCGCTGCAGTCTGCGGGTTCGCTTGGGCCTTAGCACACTGAGTTATAACCGCGTCTTTAGCTATCTCCGGAATATCTGCGGCTTGCATAGCAAGCTGAAGCCGATCTAAAAAGGCAGTAAACCTCTCGGCATGCCCCTGGCGGATCTTCACCCAAGGGGGATCTGCTCTATCCATAGCTGCGACACGTCTGAGTGCGGCCATGGCGGTAGACGCGACCGCCGCAAAGTCACGTCCGCGCATGCCCTGTGCCTGCGCCTGAGGCGTGGCAAACGGCCCTTCGCCCAAGAGTTGTTCCATGGTCACTCCCGCTAGGTGGTGATCGGGATACTGGGCGTCGGCCACTACCCTAACGCACTGAGCTCGCCATTCCTCCTTAAACAACAGCAGCAAAGATGGAGGCAACACCCCTCTCATCAGCTGCATCACATCATAGGGCGCAACAGGCGTTGAGAGCAGACATTCAAACAAAGTGAGCGCCTGCGAGGAATTCACTCCATGCGTCTGCACAGTGCTTGCGAGTTCCCGAACGGTTTTTACATCAAAAGGTGCCCAGGCATACCCGCCCTGCGTCGCCGCCCGAATAGGCAAAACGACCGGCTGAAACTGAACCCCTGAGAGGCAACATTCTTTGGCCACCAGTCGCCAATCTGTACCTTTCTGGGCGCCTCCTTCCTGGTTGTCCCCAGCCCCCTGTGTGGGGGGCATTAACGGCACCGCACGCTCCGCATTCTGTATGGCCCCTTCAAGCCTCCGTAACAGGTTCTGCAGCGTCTGTAAAGTTTTCTGCCCCTCCCTTCTCTGACTCTGTGGCGCAGATTCCGGTGGTCTCCGTACTACACTATCCATTCTCTCCTCATCAGAATTATCGGAATCTATCTGTGTTGGTACCGTGCGCCAGTTTCGGAAGGACCCAGCCGAGGGATTAACCCTTTCCGGCACAGGCGCCATAGGTGGCGCAGTTGATGGCGCAGCAGGCAAAGGCTCAGCCAGCACAGGCTTAGCAGGCTCAGGCGCCGCAGGCAAAGGCTCAGCCAGCACAGGCTTAGCAGGCTCAGGCGCAGCAGGCAAAGGCTCAGCCAGCACAGGCTTAGCAGGCTCAGGCGCCGCAGGCAAAGGCTCAGCCAGCACAGGCTCAGCCTGCTCTCCCGGCAAGGGCGCCTGATTTCCCTCGCCAGGGGGTGGTTTGTTCTCTACCACAGTTCTTAACCCTCGCAACTTTCTGATGTCCCTCTCCGAGGGTGGACGCTCTTCCCACTCCTTCACCTGACGGTATAAATCTCCCTTAACATCCCTGCCTGGAACCCAGTCCAGGAGGCATTCGTCCAATTCCTTCAGAACCTCCTGCCGTAACTCCTCCCATATATGCCGCGGAGGGGGCTCATCCGTCCCCGCTGGTACCGTTTCTATCGGAAAAACCTCCATCTCTGTTGTACTCTCCGTACCCACACTTTCAGTCAGAGATGGATCGCTCTGTGAGCCCCGTTCCACAACCTCCCAATCCGTCTGAGCTTGACTCACTCTCCCTGGGGGCATTGCCCCCTTTTGTTTTTGAACCGGCGCTTCATCCGCAAACAAAATAGCTCGCGCCACCGACCAACACTCCCCAGCTTTCCGTCCTGCCGTAACTACCTCCTCCACTCTCCCCCACGCTTGTAATCGTTCCGCAGCTCCGCGCTCACCCGCGAGTGCCGACTGGAGCAACAGTTCCCGAATCTCTCCCCAATTTGGGGGACTTAATACTTCTTTGGGAGAGCCCATCCCTCCCCGGCGCAGCACCCATTGGATGCATTCGCCTGTGGGGCCCCTCCTAATCGTTCCGTGAGCACCCACCTTATCAGCCAACACTTTCAACACCTGAATCACTTGCGCAAGTTCCATCGTCGCCTAGTGCGACCGATCACGTCGGGGTCACCATTATGTAGCGCTCGCCGCATATCAAGGTGCCGCGATTAGATCACTGATCACCCCCAGACCAGGGAAAGAGACAGATAACACACACAGTGTGAGCGCCAACTTCCGCCTTTTATTGCGCAGTCAATTCCTTTTATACTAACAAGGGTAGGTGGGATTACAGTCACATCATAAGGCTGCGACTAACCCTCTAACTTTCCGTGACATCGCGAGATCTTCCGAACGCCGAACCCTACAAGCAGGGGGAAAGAGGGAAAAGAGGGAGTTGAGGGGAAGCAGGGGAAAGTCACTGGTGAGGGAAAAGAGGGAAGAGATCGTGGAAAATAGGCAAAAGAGGGAAAAGCGACAGGCGAGGGAAGGGAGAGGGAAAAGAGAGAGGTGAGTCAAAGTGGGAGAACTAGACACCGAGGAAGAGAGGTAAAAGAGACAGGCGAGGGGGGAAAGAGAGGGAAAAGAGAGAGTTGTGGGATGATAGGGGAAAGGGAGAGGCGAGTGTAAGCAGGAAAATTAGACACCGAGGGAACAGAGAGGTAGAAGAGACAAGCAGGGGGAAAGAGGGAAAAGAGGGAGTTGAGGGAAAGCAGGGGAAAGTCACTGGTGAGGGAAAAGAGGGAAGAGATCGTGGAAAATAGGCAAAAGAGGGAAAAGTGCACAGGCAGGAGAAGACAGAGCTAAAAGAGACAGGCGAGGGGGGAAAGAGAGGGGAAAGAGATAGTTGTGGGATGATAGGGCAAAGGGAGAGCCGAGTGAAAGTGGAAAAATTAGACACGGAGGGAACAGAGAGGTTGAAGAGACAAGCAGGGTGAAAGAGGGAAAAGAGGGAGTTGATGGAAAGCAGGGGAAAGTCACTGGTGAGGGAAAAGAGGGAAGAGATCGTGGAAAATACGCAAAAGAGGGAAAAGCGACAGGCAAGGGAAAAGAGAGAGGTGAGTCAAAGTGGGAGAACTAGACACCGAGGTAGAGAGTTAAAAGAGACAGGCGAGGGGGGAAAGAGAGGGAAAAGAGAGAGTTGTGGGATGACAGGGGAAAGGGAGAGGCGAGTGAAAGCGGGAAAATTAGACACCGAGGGAAGAGAGAGGTAAAAGAGACAAGCAGGGGGAAAGAGGGAAAAGAGGGAGTTGAGGGAAAGCAGGGGAAAGTCACTGGTGAGGGAAAAGAGGGAAGAGATCATGGAAAATAGGCAAAAGAGGGAAAAGCGACAGGCAAGGGAAAAGAGAGAGGTGAGTCAAAGTGGGAGAACTAGACACCGAGGAAGAGAGGTAAAAGAGACAGGCGAGGGGGGAAAGAGAGGGAAAAGAGAGAGTTGTGGGATGATAGGGGAAAGGGAGAGGCGAGTGTGAGCAGGAAAATTAGACACCGAGGGAACAGAGAGGTAAAAGAGACAAGCAGGGGGAAAGAGGGAAAAGAGGGAGTTGAGGGAAAGCAGGGGAAAGTCACTGGTGAGGGAAAAGAGGGAAGAGATCGTGGAAAATAGGCAAAAGAGGGAAAAGTGACAGGCAAGGGAAGGGAGAGGGAAAAGAGAGTGGTGAGTCAAAGTGGGAGAACTAGACACCGAGGAAGAGAGGTAAATAGACAGGCGAGGGGGGGAAAGAGAGGGAAAAGAGAGAGTTGTGGGATGATAGGGGAAAGGGAGAGGCGAGTGAAAGCGGGAAAATTACACACCGAGGGAACAGAGAGGTAAAAGAGACAAGCAGGGGGAAAGAGGGAAAAGAGGGAGTTGAGGGAAAGCAGGGGAAAGTCACTGGTGAGGGAAAAGAGGGAAGAGATCGTGGAAAATAGGCAAAAGAGGGAAAAGCGACAGGCAAGGGAAGGGAGAGGGGAAACAGAGAGGTGAGTCAAAGTGGGAGAACTAGACACCGAGGAAGAGAGGTAAAAGAGACAGGCGAGGGGGGAAAGAGAGGGAAAAGAGAGAGTTGTGGGGTGATAGGGGAAAGGGAGAGGCGAGTGAAAGCGGGAAAATTAGACACCGAGGGAACAGAGAGGTAAAAGAGACAAGCAGGGGGAAAGAGGGAAAAGAGGGAGTTGAGAGAAAGCAGGGGAAAGTCACTGGTGAGGGAAAAGAGGGAAGAGATCGTGGAAAATAGGCAAAAGAGGGAAAAGCGACAGGCAAGGGAAAAGAGAGAGGTGAGTCAAAGTGGGAGAAATAGACACCGAGGAAGAGAGTTACAAGAGACAGGCGAGGGGGAAAGAGAGGGAAATAGAGAGTTGTGGGATGATAGGGGAAAGGGAGAGGCGAGTGAAAGCGGGAAAATTAGACACCGAGGGAACAGAGAGGTAAAAGAGACAAGCAGGGGGAAAGAGGGAAAAGAGGGAGTTGAGGGAAAGCAGGGGAAAGTCACTGGTGAGGGAAAAGAGGGAAGAGATCGTGGAAAATAGGCAAAGGAGGGAAAAGCGACAGGCAAGGGAAAAGAGAGAGGTGAGTCAAAGTGGGAGAACTAGACACCGAGGAAGAGAGGTAGAAGAGACAGGCGAGGGGGGAGAGAGAGGGAAAAGAGAGAGTTGTGGGATGATAGGGGAAAGGGAGAGGCGAGTGAAAGCGGGAAAATTAGACACCGAGGGAAGAGAGAGGTAAAAGAGACAAGCAGGGGGAAAGAGGGAAAAGAGGGAGTTGAGGGAAAGCAGGGGAAAGTCACTGGTGAGGGAAAAGAGGGAAGAGATCGTGCAAAATAGGCAAAAGAGGGAAAAGCGACAGGCAAGGGAAGGGAGAGAGGTGAGTCAAAGTGGGAGAACTGGACACCGAGGAAGAGAGGTAAAAGAGACGGGCGAGGGGGGAAAGAGAGGGAAAAGAGAGAGTTGTGGGATGATAGGGGAATGGGAGAGGCGAGTGAAAGTGGGAAAATTAGACACCGAGGGAACAGAGAGGTTGAAGAGACAAGCAGGGGGAAAGAGGGAAAAGAGGGAGTTGAGGGGAAGCAGGGGAAAGTCACTGGTGAGGGAAAAGAGGGAAGAGATCGTGGAAAATAGGCAAAAGAGGGAAAAGCGACAGGCAAGGGAAAAGAGAGAGGTGAGTCAAAGTGGGAGAACTAGACACCGAGGAAGAGAGGTAAAAGAGACAGGCGAGGGGGGAAAGAGAGGGAAAAGAGAGAGTTGTGGGATGATAGGGGAAAGGGAGAGGCGAGTGAAAGCGGGAAAATTAGACACCGAGGGAACAGAGAGGTAAAAGAGACAAGCAGGGGGAAAGAGGGAAAAGAGGGAGTTGAGGGAAAGCAGGGGAAAGTCACTGGTGACGGAAAAGAGGGAAGAGATCGTGGAAAATAGGCAAAAGAGGGGAAAGCGACAGGCAAGGGAAGGGAGAGGGGAAAGAGAGAGGTGAGTCAAAGTGGGAGAACTAGACACCGAGGAAGAGAGGTAAAAGAGACAGGCGAGGGGGGAGAGAGAGGGAAAAGAGAGAGTTGTGGGATGATAGGGGAAAGGGAGAGGCGAGTGAAAGCGGGAAAATTAGACACTGAGGGAACAGAGAGGTAAAAGAGACAAGCAGGGGGAAAGAGGGAAAAGAGGGAGTTGAGGGAAAGCAGGGGAAAGTCACTGGTGAGGGAAAAGAGCGAAGAGATCGTGGAAAATAGGCAAAAGAGGGAAAAGCGACAGGCAAGGGAAAAGAGAGAGGTGAGTCAAAGTGGGAGAACCAGACACCGAGGAAGAGAGGTAAAAGAGACAGGCGAGGGGGGAAAGAGAGGGAAAAGAGAGAGTTGTGGGATGATAGGGGAAAGGGAGAGGCGAGTGAAAGCAGGAAAATTAGACACCGAGGGAACAGAGAGGTAAAAGAGACAAGCAGGGGGAAAGAGGGAAAAGAGGGAGTTGAGGGGAAGCAGGGGAAAGTCACTGGTGAGGGAAAAGAGGGAAGAGATCGTGGAAAATAGGCAAAAGAGGGAAAAGTGACAGGCAAGGGAAGGGAGAGGGAAAAGAGAGAGGTGAGTCAAAGTGGGAGAACTAGACACCGAGGAAGAGAGTTACAAGAGACAGGCGAGGGGGGAAAGAGAGGGAAAAGAGAGAGTTGTGGGGTGATAGGGGAAAGGGAGAGGCGAGTGAAAGCGGGAAAATTAGACACCGAGGGAACAGAGAGGTAAAAGAGACAAGCAGGGGGAAAGAGGGGAAAGAGCGAGTTGAGAGAAAGCAGGGGAAAGTCACTGGTGAGGGAAAAGAGGGAAGAGATCGTGGAAAATAGGCAAAAGAGGGAAAAGCGACAGGCAAGGGAAAAGAGAGAGGTGAGTCAAAGTGGGAGAACTAGACACCGAGGAAGAGAGGTAAAAGAGACAGGCGAGGGGGGAAAGAGAGGGGAAAGAGAGAGTTGTGGGATGATAGGGGAAAGGGAGAGGCGAGTGTAAGCGGGAAAATTAGACACCGAGGGAACAGAGAGGTAAAAGAGACAAGCAGGGGGAAAGAGGGAAAAGAGGGAGTTGAGAGAAAGCAGGGGAAAGTCACTGGTGAGGGAAAAGAGGGAAGAGATCGTGGAAAATAGGCAAAAGAGGGAAAAGCGACAGGCAAGGGAAGGGAGAGGGGAAACAGAGAGGTGAGTCAAAGTGGGAGAACTAGACACCGAGGAAGAGAGGTAAAAGAGACAGGCGAGGGGGGAGAGAGAGGGAAAAGAGAGAGTTGTGGGATGATAGGGGAAAGGGAGAGGCGAGTGAAAGCGGGAAAATTAGACACTGAGGGAACAGAGAGGTAAAAGAGACAAGCAGGGGGAAAGAGGGAAAAGAGGGAGTTGAGGGAAAGCAGGGGAAAGTCACTGGTGAGGGAAAAGAGCGAAGAGATCGTGGAAAATAGGCAAAAGAGGGAAAAGCGACAGGCAAGGGAAAAGAGAGAGGTGAGTCAAAGTGGGAGAACCAGACACCGAGGAAGAGAGGTAAAAGAGACAGGCGAGGGGGGAAAGAGAGGGAAAAGAGAGAGTTGTGGGATGATAGGGGAAAGGGAGAGGCGAGTGAAAGCAGGAAAATTAGACACCGAGGGAACAGAGAGGTAAAAGAGACAAGCAGGGGGAAAGAGGGAAAAGAGGGAGTTGAGGGGAAGCAGGGGAAAGTCACTGGTGAGGGAAAAGAGGGAAGAGATCGTGGAAAATAGGCAAAAGAGGGAAAAGTGACAGGCAAGGGAAGGGAGAGGGAAAAGAGAGAGGTGAGTCAAAGTGGGAGAACTAGACACCGAGGAAGAGAGTTACAAGAGACAGGCGAGGGGGGAAAGAGAGGGAAAAGAGAGAGTTGTGGGGTGATAGGGGAAAGGGAGAGGCGAGTGAAAGCGGGAAAATTAGACACCGAGGGAACAGAGAGCTAAAAGAGACAAGCAGGGGGAAAGAGGGGAAAGAGCGAGTTGAGAGAAAGCAGGGGAAAGTCACTGGTGAGAGAAAAGAGGGAAGAGATCGTGGAAAATAGGCAAAAGAGGGAAAAGCGACAGGCAAGGGAAAAGAGAGAGGTGAGTCAAAGTGGGAGAACTAGACACCGAGGAAGAGAGGTAAAAGAGACAGGCGAGGGGGGAAAGAGAGGGAAAAGAGAGAGCTGTGGGATGATAGGGGAAAGGGAGAGGCGAGTGTGAGCAGGAAAATTAGACACCGAGGGAAGAGAGAGGTAAAAGAGACAAGCAGGGGGAAAGAGGGAAAAGAGGGAGTTGAGGGAAAGCAGGGGAAAGTCACTGGTGAGGGAAAAGAGGGAAGAGATCGTGGAAAATAGGCAAAAGAGGGAAAAGTGACAGGCAAGGGAAGGGAGAGGGAAAAGAGAGTGGTGAGTCAAAGTGGGAGAACTAGACACCGAGGAAGAGAGGTAAAAGAGACAGGCGAGGGGGGGAAAGAGAGGGAAAAGAGAGAGTTGTGGGATGATAGGGGAAAGGGAGAGGCGAGTGTGAGCAGGAAAATTAGACACCGAGGGAACAGAGAGGTAGAAGAGACAAGCAGGGGGAAAGAGGGAAAAGAGGGAGTTGAGGGAAAGCAGGGGAAAGTCACTGGTGAGGGAAAAGAGGGAAGAGATCGTGGAAAATAGGCAAAAGAGGGAAAAGTGACAGGCAAGGGAAGGGAGAGGGAAAAGAGAGAGGTGAGTCAAAGTGGGAGAACTAGACACCGAGGAAGAGAGTTACAAGAGACAGGCGAGGGGGAAAGAGAGGGAAAAGAGAGAGTTGTGGGATGATAGGGGAAAGGGACAGGTGAGTGAACGTGGAAAAATTAGACACCGAGGGAACAGAGAGGTAAAAGAGACAAGCAGGGGCAAAGAGGGAAAAGAGGGAGTTGAGGGAAAGCAGGGGAAAGTCACTGGTGAGGGAAAAGAGGGAAGAGATCGTGGAAAAGAGGCAAAAGAGGGAAAAGCGACAGGCAAGGGAAGGGAGAGGGGAAACAGAGAGGTGAGTCAAAGTGGGAGAACTAGACACCGAGGAAGAGAGGTAAAAGAGACAGGCGAGGGGGGGAAGAGAGGGAAAAGAGAGAGTTGTGGGGTGATAGGGGAAAGGGTGAGGCGAGTGAAAGCGGGAAAATTAGACACCGAGGGAACAGAGAGGTAAAAGAGACAAGCAGGGGGAAAGAGGGAAAAGAGGGAGTTGAGGGGAAGCAGGGGAAAGTCACTGGTGAGGGAAAAGAGGGAAGAGATCGTGGAAAATAGGCAAAAGAGGGAAAAGCGACAGGCGAGGGAAGGGAGAGGGAAAAGAGAGAGGTGAGTCAAAGTGGGAGAACTAGACACCGAGGAAGAGAGGTAAAAGAGACAGGCGAGGGGGGAAAGAGAGGGAAAAGAGAGAGTTGTGGGATGATAGGGGAAAGGGAGAGGCGCGTGAAAGCGGGAAAATTAGACAGCGGGGGAAGAGAGAGGTAAAAGAGACAAGCAGGGGGAAAGAGGGAAAAGAGGGAGTTGAGGGAAAGCAGGGGAAAGTCACTGGTGAGGGAAAAGAGGCTAGATATCGTGGAAAATAGGCAAAAGAGGGAAAAGCGACAGGCAAGGGCAAAGAGAGAGGTGAGTCAAAGTGGGAGAACTAGACACCGAGGAAGAGAGGTAAAAGAGACAGGCGAGGGGGGAAAGAGAGGGAAAAGAGAGAGTTGTGGGATGATAGGGGAAAGGGAGAGGCGAGTGAAAGCAGGAAAATTAGACACCGAGGGAACAGAGAGGTAAAAGAGACAAGCAGGGGGAAAGAGGGAAAAGAGGGAGTTGAGGGAAAGCAGGGGAAAGTCACTGGTGAGGGAAAAGAGGGAAGAGATCGTGGAAAATAGGCAAAAGAGGGAAAAGCGACAGGCAAGGGAAGGGAGAGGGGAAACAGAGAGGTGAGTCAAAGTGGGAGAACTAGACACCGAGGAAGAGAGGTCAAAGAGACAGGCGAGGGGGGAAAGAGAGGGAAAAGAGAGAGTTGTGGGGTGATAGGGGAAAGGGAGAGGTGAGTGAAAGCGGGAAAATTAGACACCGAGGGAACAGAGAGGTAAAAGAGACAAGCAGGGGGAAAGAGGGAAAAGAGGGAGTTGAGGGAAAGCAGGGGAAAGTCACTGGTGAGGGAAAAGAGGGAAGAGATCGTGGAAAATAGGCAAAAGAGGGAAAAGTGACAGGCAAGGGAAGGGAGAGGGAAAAGAGAGAGGTGAGTCAAAGTGGGAGAACTAGACACCGAGGAAGAGAGGTAAAAGAGACAGGCGAGGGGGGAAAGAGAGGGAAAAGAGAGAGTTGTGGGATGATAGGGGAAAGGGAGAGGCGAGTGAAAGCGGGAAAATTAGACACCGAGGGAAGAGAGAGGTAAAAGAGACAAGCAGGGGGAAAGAGGGAAAAGAGGGAGTTGAGGGAAAGCAGGGGAAAGTCACTGGTGAGGGAAAAGAGGGAAGAGATCGTGGAAAATAGGCAAAAGAGGGAAAAGCAACAGGCAAGGGAAAAGAGAGAGGTGAGTCAAAGTGGGAGAACTAGACACCGAGGAAGAGAGGTAAAAGAGACAGGCGAGGGGGGAAAGAGAGGGAAAAGAGAGAGTTGTGGGATGATAGGGGAAAGGGAGAGGCGAGTGAAAGCGGGAAAATTAGACACCGAGGGAACAGAGAGGTAAAAGAGACAAGCAGGGGGAAAGAGGGAAAAGAGGGAGTTGAGGGAAAGCAGGGGAAAGTCACTGGTGAGGGAAAAGAGGGAAGAGATCGTGGAAAATAGGCAAAAGAGGGAAAAGCGACAGGCAAGGGAAAAGAGAGAGGTGAGTCAAAGTGGGAGAACTAGACACCGAGGAAGAGAGGTAAAAGAGACAGGCGAGGGGGGAAAGAGAGGGAAAAGAGAGAGTTGTGGGATGATAGGGGAAAGGGAGAGGCGAGTGAAAGCAGGAAAATTAGACACCGAGGGAGTAGAGAGGTAAAAGAGACAAGCAGGGGGAAAGAGGGAAAAGAGGGAGTTGAGGGGAAGCAGGGGAAAGTCACTGGTGAGGGAAAAGAGGGAAGAGATCGTGGAAAATAGGCAAAAGAGGGAAAAGCGACAGGCGAGGGAAGGGAGACGGAAAAGAGAGAGGTGAGTCAAAGTGGGAGAACTAGACACCGAGGAAGAGAGGTAAAAGAGACAGGCGAGGGGGGAAAGAGAGGGAAAAGAGAGAGTTGTGGGATGATAGGGGAAAGGGAGAGGCGAGTGTGAGCAGGAAAATTAGACACCGAGGGAACAGAGAGGTAAAAGAGACAAGCAGGGGGGAAGAGGGAAAAGAGGGAGTTGAGGGAAAGCAGGGGAAAGTCACTGGTGAGGGAAAAGAGGGAAGAGATCGTGGAAAATAGGCAAAAGAGGGAAAAGTGACAGGCAAGGGAAGGGAGAGGGAAAAGAGAGTGGTGAGTCAAAGTGGGAGAACTAGACACCGAGGAAGAGAGTTACAAGAGACAGGCGAGGGGGAAAGAGAGGGAAAAGAGAGAGTTGTGGGATGATAGGGGAAAGGGAGAGGTGAGTGAACGTGGAAAAATTAGACACCGAGGGAACAGAGAGGTAAAAGAGACAAGCAGGGGGAAAGAGGGAAAAGAGGGAGTTGAGGGAAAGCAGGGGAAAGTCACTGGTGAGGGAAAAGAGGGAAGAGATCGTGGAAAATAGGCAAAAGAGGGAAAAGCGACAGGCAAGGGAAAAGAGAGAGGTGAGCCAAAGTGGGAGAACTAGACACCGAGGAAGAGAGTTAAAAGAGACAGGCGAGGGGGGAAAGAGAGGGAAAAGAGAGAGTTGTGGGATGATAGGGGAAAGGGAGAGGCGAGTGAAAGCGGGAAAATTAGACACCGAGGGAAGAGAGAGGTAAAAGAGACAAGCAGGGGGAAAGAGGGAAAAGAGGGAGTTGAGGGAAAGCAGGGGAAAGTCACTGGTGAGGGAAAAGAGGGAAGAGATCGTGGAAAATAGGCAAAAGAGGGAAAAGCGACAGGCAAGGGAAAAGAGAGAGGTGAGTCAAAGTGGGAGAACTAGACACCGAGGAAGAGAGGTAAAAGAGACAGGCGAGGGGGGAAAGAGAGGGAAAAGAGAGAGTTGTGGGATGATAGGGGAAAGGGAGAGGCGAGTGAAAGCGGGAAAATTAGACACCGAGGGAACAGAGAGGTAAAAGAGACAAGCAGGGGGAAAGAGGGAAAAGAGGGAGTTGAGGGAAAGCAGGGGAAAGTCACTGGTGAGGGAAAAGAGCGAAGAGATCGTGGAAAATAGGCAAAAGAGGGAAAAGCGACAGGCAAGGGAAAAGAGAGAGGTGAGTCAAAGTGGGAGAACTAGACACCGAGGAAGAGAGGTAAAAGAGACAGGCGAGGGGGGAAAGAGAGGGAAAAGAGAGAGTTGTGGGATGATAGGGGAAAGGGAGAGGCGAGTGAAAGCAGGAAAATTAGACACCGAGGGAGTAGAGAGGTAAAAGAGACAAGCAGGGGGAAAGAGGGAAAAGAGGGAGTTGAGGGGAAGCAGGGGAAAGTCACTGGTGAGGGAAAAGAGGGAAGAGATCGTGGAAAATAGGCAAAAGAGGGAAAAGCGACAGGCTAGGGAAGGGAGAGGGAAAAGAGAGAGGTGAGTCAAAGTGGGAGAACTAGACACCGAGGAAGAGAGGTAAAAGAGACAGGCGAGGGGGGAAAGAGAGGGAAAAGAGAGAGTTGTGGGGTGATAGGGGAAAGGGAGAGGCGAGTGTGAGCAGGAAAATTAGACACCGAGGGAACAGAGAGGTAAAAGAGACAAGCAGGGGGAAAGAGGGAAAAGAGGGAGTTGAGGGAAAGCAGGGGAAAGTCACTGGTGAGGGAAAAGAGGGAAGAGATCGTGGAAAATAGGCAAAAGAGGGAAAAGTGACAGGCAAGGGAAGAGAGAGGGAAAAGAGAGTGGTGAGTCAAAGTGGGAGAACTAGACACCGAGGAAGAGAGGTAAAAGAGACAGGCGAGGGGGGGAAAGAGAGGGAAAAGAGAGAGTTGTGGGATGATAGGGGAAAGGGAGAGGCGAGTGTAAGCGGGAAAATTAGACACCGAGGGAACAGAGAGGTAGAAGAGACAAGCAGGGGGAAAGAGGGAAAAGAGGGAGTTGAGGGAAAGCAGGGGAAAGTCACTGGTGAGGGAAAAGAGGGAAGAGATCGTGGAAAATAGGCAAAAGAGGGAAAAGTGACAGGCAAGGGAAGGGAGAGGGAAAAGAGAGAGGTGAGTCAAAGTGGGAGAACTAGACACCGAGGAAGAGAGGTAAAAGAGACAGGCGAGGGGGGAAAGAGAGGGAACAGAGATAGTTGTGCGATGATAGGGGAAAGGGAGAGGTGAGTGAACGTGGAAAAATTAGACACCGAGGGAACAGAGAGGTAAAAGAGACAAGCAGGGGGAAGAGGGAAAAGAGGGAGTTGAGGGAAAGCAGGGGAAAGTCACTGGTGAGGGAAAAGAGGCTAGATGTCGTGGAAAATAGGCAAAAGAGGGAAAAGCAACAGGCAAGGGAAAAGAGAGAGGTGAGTCAAAGTGGGAGAACTAGACACCGAGGAAGAGAGTTACAAGAGACAGGCGAGGGGGGAAAGAGAGGGAAAAGAGAGAGTTGTGGGATGATAGGGGAAAGGGAGAGGCGAGTGAAAGCAGGAAAATTAGACACCGAGGGAACAGAGAGGTAAAAGAGTCAAGCAGGGGGAAAGAGGGAAAAGAGGGAGTTGAGGGAAAGCAGGGGAAAGTCACTGGTGAGGGAAAAGAGGGAAGAGATCATGGAAAATAGGCAAAAGAGGGAAAAGCGACAGGCAAGGGAAAAGAGAGAGGTGAGTCAAAGTGGGAGAACTAGACACCGAGGAAGAGAGGTAAAAGAGACAGGCGAGGGGGGAAAGAGAGGGAAAAGAGAGAGCTGTGGGATGATAGGGGAAAGGGAGAGGCGAGTGAAAGCGGGAAAATTAGTCACCGAGGGAACAGAGAGGTAGAAGAGACAAGCAGGGGGAAAGAGGGAAAAGAGGGAGTTGAGGGAAAGCAGGGGAAAGTCACTGGTGAGGGAAAAGAGGGAAGAGATCGTGGAAAATAGGCAAAAGAGGGAAAAACAACAGGCAAGGGAAAAGAGAGAGGTGAGTCAAAGTGGGAGAACTAGACACCGAGGAAGAGAGGTAAAAGAGACAGGCGAGGGGGGAAAGAGAGGGAAAAGAGAGAGTTGTGGGATGATAGGGGAAAGGGAGAGGTGAGTGAAAGCGGGAAAATTAGACACCGAGGGAACAGAGAGGTAAAAGAGACAAGCAGGGGGAAAGAGGGAAAAGAGGGAGTTGAGGGAAAGCAGGGGAAAGTCACTGGTGAGGGAAAAGAGGGAAGAGATCGTGGAAAATAGGCAAAAGAGGGAAAAGCGACAGGCAAGGGAAGGGAGAGTGGTGAGCCAAAGTGGGAGAACTAGACACCGAGGAAGAGAGTTAAAAGAGACAGGCGAGGGGGGGAAGAGAGGGAAAAGAGAGAGTTGTGGGATGATAGGGGAAAGGGAGAGGCGAGTGAAACCAGGAAAATTAGACACCGAGGGAAGAGAGAGGTAAAAGAGACAAGCAGGGGGAAAGAGGGAAAAGAGGGAGTTGAGGGAAAGCAGGGGAAAGTCACTGGTGAGGGAAAAGAGGGAAGAGATCGTGGAAAATAGGCAAAAGAGGGAAAAGCAACAGGCAAGGGAAAAGAGAGAGGTGAGTCAAAGTGGGAGAACTAGACACCGAGGAAGAGAGGTAAAAGAGACAGGCGAGGGGGGAAAGAGAGGGAAAAGAGAGAGTTGTGGGATGATAGGGGAAAGGGAGAGGCGAGTGAAAGCGGGAAAATTAGACACCGAGGGAACAGAGAGGTAAAAGAGACAAGCAGGGGGAAAGAGGGAAAAGAGGGAGTTGAGGGAAAGCAGGGGAAAGTCACTGGTGAGGGAAAAGAGCGAAGAGATCGTGGAAAATAGGCAAAAGAGGGAAAAGCGACAGGCAAGGGAAAAGAGAGAGGTGAGTCAAAGTGGGAGAACTAGACACCGAGGAAGAGAGGTAAAAGAGACAGGCGAGGGGGGAAAGAGAGGGAAAAGAGAGAGTTGTGGGATGATAGGGGAAAGGGAGAGGCGAGTGAAAGCAGGAAAATTAGACACCGAGGGAGTAGAGAGGTAAAAGAGACAAGCAGGGGGAAAGAGGGAAAAGAGGGAGTTGAGGGAAAGCAGGGGAAAGTCACTGGTGAGGGAAAAGAGGGAAGAGATCGTGGAAAATAGGCAAAAGAGGGAAAAGCGACAGGCGAGGGAAGGGAGACGGAAAAGAGAGAGGTGAGTCAAAGTGGGAGAACTAGACACCGAGGAAGAGAGGTAAAAGAGACAGGCGAGGGGGGAAAGAGAGGGAAAAGAGAGAGTTGTGGGATGATAGGGGAAAGGGAGAGGCGAGTGAAAGCGGGAAAATTAGACACCGAGGGAACAGAGAGGTAAAAGAGACAAGCAGGGGGGAAGAGGGAAAAGAGGGAGTTGAGGGAAAGCAGGGGAAAGTCACTGGTGAGGGAAAAGAGGGAAGAGATCGTGGAAAATAGGCAAAAGAGGGAAAAGTGACAGGCAAGGGAAGGGAGAGGGAAAAGAGAGTGGTGAGTCAAAGTGGGAGAACTAGACACCGAGGAAGAGAGTTACAAGAGACAGGCGAGGGGGAAAGAGAGGGAAAAGAGAGAGTTGTGGGATGATAGGGGAAAGGGAGAGGTGAGTGAACGTGGAAAAATTAGACACCGAGGGAACAGAGAGGTAAAAGAGACAAGCAGGGGGAAAGAGGGAAAAGAGGGAGTTGAGGGAAAGCAGGGGAAAGTCACTGGTGAGGGAAAAGAGGGAAGAGATCGTGGAAAATAGGCAAAAGAGGGAAAAGCGACAGGCAAGGGAAAAGAGAGAGGTGAGCCAAAGTGGGAGAACTAGACACCGAGGAAGAGAGTTAAAAGAGACAGGCGAGGGGGGAAAGAGAGGGAAAAGAGAGAGTTGTGGGATGATAGGGGAAAGGGAGAGGCGAGTGAAAGCGGGAAAATTAGACACCGAGGGAAGAGAGAGGTAAAAGAGACAAGCAGGGGGAAAGAGGGAAAAGAGGGAGTTGAGGGAAAGCAGGGGAAAGTCACTGGTGAGGGAAAAGAGGGAAGAGATCGTGGAAAATAGGCAAAAGAGGGAAAAGCGACAGGCAAGGGAAAAGAGAGAGGTGAGTCAAAGTGGGAGAACTAGACACCGAGGAAGAGAGGTAAAAGAGACAGGCGAGGGGGGAAAGAGAGGGAAAAGAGAGAGTTGTGGGATGATAGGGGAAAGGGAGAGGCGAGTGAAAGCGGGAAAATTAGACACCGAGGGAACAGAGAGGTAAAAGAGACAAGCAGGGGGAAAGAGGGAAAAGAGGGAGTTGAGGGAAAGCAGGGGAAAGTCACTGGTGAGGGAAAAGAGCGAAGAGATCGTGGAAAATAGGCAAAAGAGGGAAAAGCGACAGGCAAGGGAAAAGAGAGAGGTGAGTCAAAGTGGGAGAACTAGACACCGAGGAAGAGAGGTAAAAGAGACAGCCGAGGGGGGAAAGAGAGGGAAAAGAGAGAGTTGTGGGATGATAGGGGAAAGGGAGAGGCGAGTGAAAGCAGGAAAATTAGACACCGAGGGAGTAGAGAGGTAAAAGAGACAAGCAGGGGGAAAGAGGGAAAAGAGGGAGTTGAGGGGAAGCAGGGGAAAGTCACTGGTGAGGGAAAAGAGGGAAGAGATCGTGGAAAATAGGCAAAAGAGGGAAAAGCGACAGGCTAGGGAAGGGAGAGGGAAAAGAGAGAGGTGAGTCAAAGTGGGAGAACTAGACACCGAGGAAGAGAGGTAAAAGAGACAGGCGAGGGGGGAAAGAGAGGGAAAAGAGAGAGTTGTGGGGTGATAGGGGAAAGGGAGAGGCGAGTGTGAGCAGGAAAATTAGACACCGAGGGAACAGAGAGGTAAAAGAGACAAGCAGGGGGAAAGAGGGAAAAGAGGGAGTTGAGGGAAAGCAGGGGAAAGTCACTGGTGAGGGAAAAGAGGGAAGAGATCGTGGAAAATAGGCAAAAGAGGGAAAAGTGACAGGCAAGGGAAGGGAGAGGGAAAAGAGAGAGGTGAGTCAAAGTGGGAGAACTAGACACCGAGGAAGAGAGGTAAAAGAGACAGGCGAGGGGGGAAAGAGAGGGAACAGAGAGAGTTGTGCGATGATAGGGGAAAGGGAGAGGTGAGTGAACGTGGAAAAATTAGACACCGAGGGAACAGAGAGGTAAAAGAGACAAGCAGGGGGAAGAGGGAAAAGAGGGAGTTGAGGGAAAGCAGGGGAAAGTCACTGGTGAGGGAAAAGAGGCTAGATGTCGTGGAAAATAGGCAAAAGAGGGAAAAGCAACAGGCAAGGGAAAAGAGAGAGGTGAGTCAAAGTGGGAGAACTAGACACCGAGGAAGAGAGTTAAAAGAGACAGGCGAGGGGGGAAAGAGAGGGAAAAGAGAGAGTTGTGGGATGATAGGGGAAAGGGAGAGGCGAGTGAAAGCAGGAAAATTAGACACCGAGGGAACAGAGAGGTAAAAGAGACAAGCAGGGGGAAAGAGGGAAAAGAGGGAGTTGAGGGAAAGCAGGGGAAAGTCACTGGTGAGGGAAAAGAGGGAAGAGATCGTGGAAAATAGGCAAAAGAGGGAAAAGCGACAGGCAAGGGAAAAGAGAGAGGTGAGCCAAAGTGGGAGAACTAGACACCGAGGAAGAGAGGTAAAAGAGACAGGCGAGGGGGGGAAGAGAGGGAAAAGAGAGAGTTGTGGGATGATAGGGGAAAGGGACAGGCGAGTGAAACCAGGAAAATTAGACACCGAGGGAACAGAGAGGTAAAAGAGTCAAGCAGGGGGAAAGAGGGAAAAGAGGGAGTTGAGGGAAAGCAGGGGAAAGTCACTGGTGAGGGAAAAGAGGGAAGAGATCATGGAAAATAGGCAAAAGAGGGAAAAGCGACAGGCAAGGGAAAAGAGAGAGGTGAGTCAAAGTGGGAGAACTAGACACCGAGGAAGAGAGGTAAAAGAGACAGGCGAGGGGGGAAAGAGAGGGAAAAGAGAGAGTTGTGGGATGATAGGGGAAAGGGAGAGGCGAGTGAAAGCGGGAAAATTAGTCACCGAGGGAACAGAGAGGTAAAAGAGACAAGCAGGGGGAAAGAGGGAAAAGAGGGAGTTGAGGGAAAGCAGGGGAAAGTCACTGGTGAGGGAAAAGAGGGAAGAGATCATGGAAAATAGGCAAAAGAGGGAAAAGCGACAGGCAAGGGAAAAGAGAGAGGTGAGCCAAAGTGGGAGAACTAGACACCGAGGAAGAGAGGTAAAAGAGACAGGCGAGGGGGGAAAGAGAGGGAAAAGAGAGAGTTGTGGGATGATAGGGGAAATGGAGAGGCGAGTGAAAGCAGGAAAATTAGACACCGAGGGAACAGAGAGGGAAAAGAGACAAGCAGGGGGAAAGAGGGAAAAGAGGGAGTTGAGGGAAAGCAGGGGAAAGTCACTGGTGAGGGAAAAGAGGGAAGAGATTGTGGAAAATAGGCAAAAGAGGGGAAAGCGACAGGCAAGGGAAGGGAGAGGGGAAAGAGAGAGGTGAGTCAAAGTGGGAGAACTAGTCACCGAGGAAGAGAGGTAAAAGAGACAGGCGAGGGGGGAAAGAGAGGGAAAAGAGAGAGTTGTGGGATGATAGGGGAAAGGGAGAGGTGAGTGAAAGCGGGAAAATTAGACACCGAGGGAACAGAGAGGTAAAAGAGACAAGCAGGGGGAAAGAGGGAAAAGAGGGAGTTGAGGGAAAGCAGGGGAAAGTCACTGGTGAGGGAAAAGAGGGAAGAGATCGTGGAAAATAGGCAAAAGAGGGAAAAGCGTCAGGCAAGGGAAGGGAGAGGGAAAAGAGCGAGGTGAGTCAAAGTGGGAGAACTAGACACCGAGGAAGAGAGGTAAAAGAGACAGGCGAGGGGGGAAAGAGAGGGGAAAGAGATAGTTGTGGGATGATAGGGCAAAGGGAGAGCCGAGTGAAACCGGGAAAATTAGACACCGAGGGAACAGAGAGGTAAAAGAGACAAGCAGGGGGAAAGAGGGAAAAGAGGGAGTTGAGGGAAAGCAGGGGAAAGTCACTGGTGAGGGAAAAGAGGGAAGAGATCGTGGAAAATAGGCAAAAGAGGGAAAAGCGACAGGCAAGGGAAGGGAGAGGGGAAACAGAGAGGTGAGTCAAAGTGGGAGAACTAGACACCGAGGAAGAGAGGTCAAAGAGACAGGCGAGGGGGGAAAGAGAGGGAAAAGAGAGAGTTGTGGGGTGATAGGGGAAAGGGAGAGGTGAGTGAAAGCGGGAAAATTAGACACCGAGGGAACAGAGAGGTAAAAGAGACAAGCAGGGGGAAAGAGGGAAAAGAGGGAGTTGAGGGAAAGCAGGGGAAAGTCACTGGTGAGGGAAAAGAGGGAAGAGATCGTGGAAAATAGGCAAAAGAGGGAAAAGTGACAGGCAAGGGAAGGGAGAGGGAAAAGAGAGAGGTGAGTCAAAGTGGGAGAACTAGACACCGAGGAAGAGAGTTACAAGAGACAGGCGAGGGGGAAAGAGAGGGAAAAGAGAGAGTTGTGGGATGATAGGGGAAAGGGACAGGTGAGTGAACGTGGAAAAATTAGACACCGAGGGAACAGAGAGGTAAAAGAGACAAGCAGGGGCAAAGAGGGAAAAGAGGGAGTTGAGGGAAAGCAGGGGAAAGTCACTGGTGAGGGAAAAGAGGGAAGAGATCGTGGAAAAGAGGCAAAAGAGGGAAAAGCGACAGGCAAGGGAAGGGAGAGGGGAAACAGAGAGGTGAGTCAAAGTGGGAGAACTAGACACCGAGGAAGAGAGGTAAAAGAGACAGGCGAGGGGGGAAAGAGAGGGAAAAGAGAGAGTTGTGGGGTGATAGGGGAAAGGGAGAGGCGAGTGAAAGCGGGAAAATTAGACACCGAGGGAACAGAGAGGTAAAAGAGACAAGCAGGGGGAAAGAGGGAAAAGAGGGAGTTGAGGGGAAGCAGGGGAAAGTCACTGGTGAGGGAAAAGAGGGAAGAGATCGTGGAAAATAGGCAAAAGAGGGAAAAGCGACAGGCGAGGGAAGGGAGAGGGAAAAGAGAGAGGTGAGTCAAAGTGGGAGAACTAGACACCGAGGAAGAGAGGTAAAAGAGACAGGCGAGGGGGGAAAGAGAGGGAAAAGAGAGAGTTGTGGGATGATAGGGGAAAGGGAGAGGCGAGTGTAAGCAGGAAAATTGGACACCGAGGGAACAGAGAGGTAGAAGAGACAAGCAGGGGGAAAGAGGGAAAAGAGGGAGTTGAGGGAAAGCAGGGGAAAGTCACTGGTGAGGGAAAAGAGGGAAGAGATCGTGGAAAATAGGCAAAAGAGGGAAAAGTGCACAGGCAGGAGAAGACAGAGCTAAAAGAGACAGGCGAGGGGGGAAAGAGAGGGGAAAGAGAGAGTTGTGGGATGATAGGGCAAAGGGAGAGCCGAGTGAAAGTGGAAAAATTAGACACGGAGGGAACAGAGAGGTTGAAGAGACAAGCAGGGTGAAAGAGGGAAAAGAGGGAGTTGATGGAAAGCAGGGGAAAGTCACTGGTGAGGGAAAAGAGGGAAGAGATCGTGGAAAATAGGCAAAAGAGGGAAAAGCGACAGGCAAGGGAAAAGAGAGAGGTGAGTCAAAGTGGGAGAACTAGACACCGAGGAAGAGAGGTCAAAGAGACAGGCGAGGGGGGAAAGAGAGGGAAAAGAGAGAGTTGTGGGGTGATAGGGGAAAGGGAGAGGTGAGTGAAAGCGGGAAAATTAGACACCGAGGGAACAGAGAGGTAAAAGAGACAAGCAGGGGGAAAGAGGGAAAAGAGGGAGTTGAGGGAAAGCAGGGGAAAGTCACTGGTGAGGGAAAAGAGGGAAGAGATCGTGGAAAATAGGCAAAAGAGGGAAAAGTGACAGGCAAGGGAAGGGAGAGGGAAAAGAGAGAGGTGAGTCAAAGTGGGAGAACTAGACACCGAGGAAGAGAGTTACAAGAGACAGGCGAGGGGGAAAGAGAGGGAAAAGAGAGAGTTGTGGGATGATAGGGGAAAGGGACAGGTGAGTGAACGTGGAAAAATTAGACACCGAGGGAACAGAGAGGTAAAAGAGACAAGCAGGGGCAAAGAGGGAAAAGAGGGAGTTGAGGGAAAGCAGGGGAAAGTCACTGGTGAGGGAAAAGAGGGAAGAGATCGTGGAAAAGAGGCAAAAGAGGGAAAAGCGACAGGCAAGGGAAGGGAGAGGGGAAACAGAGAGGTGAGTCAAAGTGGGAGAACTAGACACCGAGGAAGAGAGGTAAAAGAGACAGGCGAGGGGGGAAAGAGAGGGAAAAGAGAGAGTTGTGGGGTGATAGGGGAAAGGGAGAGGCGAGTGAAAGCGGGAAAATTAGACACCGAGGGAACAGAGAGGTAAAAGAGACAAGCAGGGGGAAAGAGGGAAAAGAGGGAGTTGAGGGGAAGCAGGGGAAAGTCACTGGTGAGGGAAAAGAGGGAAGAGATCGTGGAAAATAGGCAAAAGAGGGAAAAGCGACAGGCGAGGGAAGGGAGAGGGAAAAGAGAGAGGTGAGTCAAAGTGGGAGAACTAGACACCGAGGAAGAGAGGTAAAAGAGACAGGCGAGGGGGGAAAGAGAGGGAAAAGAGAGAGTTGTGGGATGATAGGGGAAAGGGAGAGGCGAGTGTAAGCAGGAAAATTGGACACCGAGGGAACAGAGAGGTAGAAGAGACAAGCAGGGGGAAAGAGGGAAAAGAGGGAGTTGAGGGAAAGCAGGGGAAAGTCACTGGTGAGGGAAAAGAGGGAAGAGATCGTGGAAAATAGGCAAAAGAGGGAAAAGTGCACAGGCAGGAGAAGACAGAGCTAAAAGAGACAGGCGAGGGGGGAAAGAGAGGGGAAAGAGAGAGTTGTGGGATGATAGGGCAAAGGGAGAGCCGAGTGAAAGTGGAAAAATTAGACACGGAGGGAACAGAGAGGTTGAAGAGACAAGCAGGGTGAAAGAGGGAAAAGAGGGAGTTGATGGAAAGCAGGGGAAAGTCACTGGTGAGGGAAAAGAGGGAAGAGATCGTGGAAAATAGGCAAAAGAGGGAAAAGCGACAGGCAAGGGAAAAGAGAGAGGTGAGTCAAAGTGGGAGAAATAGACACCGAGGAAGAGAGTTACAAGAGACAGGCGAGGGGGAAAGAGAGGGAAAAGAGAGAGTTGTGGGATGATAGGGGAAAGGGAGAGGCGAGTGAAAGCGGGAAAATTAGACACCGAGGGAACAGAGAGGTAAAAGAGACAAGCAGGGGGAAAGAGGGAAAAGAGGGAGTTGAGGGAAAGCAGGGGAAAGTCACTGGTGAGGGAAAAGAGGGAAGAGATCGTGGAAAATAGGCAAAAGAGGGAAAAGCGACAGGCAAGGGAAAAGAGAGAGGTGAGCCAAAGTGGGAGAACTAGACACCGAGGAAGAGAGTTAAAAGAGACAGGCGAGGGGGGAAAGAGAGGGAAAAGAGAGAGTTGTGGGATGATAGGGGAAAGGGAGAGGCGAGTGAAAGCGGGAAAATTAGACACCGAGGGAAGAGAGAGGTAAAAGAGACAAGCAGGGGGAAAGAGGGAAAAGAGGGAGTTGAGGGAAAGCAGGGGAAAGTCACTGGTGAGGGAAAAGAGGGAAGAGATCGTGGAAAATAGGCAAAAGAGGGAAAAGCAACAGGCAAGGGAAAAGAGAGAGGTGAGTCAAAGTGGGAGAACTAGACACCGAGGAAGAGAGGTAAAAGAGACAGGCGAGGGGGGAAAGAGAGGGAAAAGAGAGAGTTGTGGGATGATAGGGGAAAGGGAGAGGCGAGTGAAAGCGGGAAAATTAGACACCGAGGGAACAGAGAGGTAAAAGAGACAAGCAGGGGGAAAGAGGGAAAAGAGGGAGTTGAGGGAAAGCAGGGGAAAGTCACTGGTGAGGGAAAAGAGCGAAGAGATCGTGGAAAATAGGCAAAAGAGGGAAAAGCGACAGGCAAGGGAAAAGAGAGAGGTGAGTCAAAGTGGGAGAACTAGACACCGAGGAAGAGAGGTAAAAGAGACAGGCGAGGGGGGAAAGAGAGGGAAAAGAGAGAGTTGTGGGATGATAGGGGAAAGGGAGAGGCGAGTGAAAGCAGGAAAATTAGACACCGAGGGAGTAGAGAGGTAAAAGAGACAAGCAGGGGGAAAGAGGGAAAAGAGGGAGTTGAGGGGAAGCAGGGGAAAGTCACTGGTGAGGGAAAAGAGGGAAGAGATCGTGGAAAATAGGCAAAAGAGGGAAAAGCGACAGGCGAGGGAAGGGAGACGGAAAAGAGAGAGGTGAGTCAAAGTGGGAGAACTAGACACCGAGGAAGAGAGGTAAAAGAGACAGGCGAGGGGGGAAAGAGAGGGAAGAGAGAGAGTTGTGGGATGATAGGGCAAAGGGAGAGGCGAGTGTGAGCTGGAAAATTAGACACCGAGGGAACAGAGAGGTAAAAGAGACAAGCAGGGGGGAAGAGGGAAAAGAGGGAGTTGAGGGAAAGCAGGGGAAAGTCACTGGTGAGGGAAAAGAGGGAAGAGATCGTGGAAAATAGGCAAAAGAGGGAAAAGTGACAGGCAAGGGAAGGGAGAGGGAAAAGAGAGTGGTGAGTCAAAGTGGGAGAACTAGACACCGAGGAAGAGAGTTACAAGAGACAGGCGAGGGGGAAAGAGAGGGAAAAGAGAGAGTTGTGGGATGATAGGGGAAAGGGAGAGGTGAGTGAACGTGGAAAAATTAGACACCGAGGGAACAGAGAGGTAAAAGAGACAAGCAGGGGGAAAGAGGGAAAAGAGGGAGTTGAGTGAAAGCAGGGGAAAGTCACTGGTGAGGGAAAAGAGGGAAGAGATCGTGGAAAATAGGCAAAAGAGGGAAAAGCGACAGGCAAGGGAAAAGAGAGAGGTGAGCCAAAGTGGGAGAACTAGACACCGAGGAAGAGAGTTAAAAGAGACAGGCGAGGGGGGAAAGAGAGGGAAAAGAGAGAGTTGTGGGATGATAGGGGAAAGGGAGAGGCTAGTGAAAGCGGGAAAATTAGACACCGAGGGAAGAGAGAGGTAAAAGAGACAAGCAGGGGGAAAGAGGGAAAAGAGGGAGTTGAGGGAAAGCAGGGGAAAGTCACTGGTGAGGGAAAAGAGGGAAGAGATCGTGGAAAATAGGCAAAAGAGGGAAAAGCGACAGGCAAGGGAAAAGAGAGAGGTGAGTCAAAGTGGGAGAACTAGACACCGAGGAAGAGAGGTAAAAGAGACAGGCGAGGGGGGAAAGAGAGGGAAAAGAGAGAGTTGTGGGATGATAGGGGAAAGGGAGAGGCGAGTGAAAGCGGGAAAATTAGACACCGAGGGAACAGAGAGGTAAAAGAGACAAGCAGGGGGAAAGAGGGAAAAGAGGGAGTTGAGGGAAAGCAGGGGAAAGTCACTGGTGAGGGAAAAGAGCGAAGAGATCGTGGAAAATAGGCAAAAGAGGGAAAAGCGACAGGCAAGGGAAAAGAGAGAGGTGAGTCAAAGTGGGAGAACTAGACACCGAGGAAGAGAGGTAAAAGAGACAGGCGAGGGGGGAAAGAGAGGGAAAAGAGAGAGTTGTGGGATGATAGGGGAAATGGAGAGGCGAGTGAAAGCAGGAAAATTAGACACCGAGGGAGTAGAGAGGTAAAAGAGACAAGCAGGGGGAAAGAGGGAAAAGAGGGAGTTGAGGGGAAGCAGGGGAAAGTCACTGGTGAGGGAAAAGAGGGAAGAGATCGTGGAAAATAGGCAAAAGAGGGAAAAGCGACAGGCTAGGGAAGGGAGAGGGAAAAGAGAGAGGTGAGTCAAAGTGGGAGAACTAGACACCGAGGAAGAGAGGTAAAAGAGACAGGCGAGGGGGGAAAGAGAGGGAAAAGAGAGAGTTGTGGGGTGATAGGGGAAAGGGAGAGGCGAGTGTGAGCAGGAAAATTAGACACCGAGGGAACAGAGAGGTAAAAGAGACAAGCAGGGGGAAAGAGGGAAAAGAGGGAGTTGAGGGAAAGCAGGGGAAAGTCACTGGTGAGGGAAAAGAGGGAAGAGATCGTGGAAAATAGGCAAAAGAGGGAAAAGTGACAGGCAAGGGAAGAGAGAGGGAAAAGAGAGTGGTGAGTCAAAGTGGGAGAACTAGACACCGAGGAAGAGAGGTAAAAGAGACAGGCGAGGGGGGGAAAGAGAGGGAAAAGAGAGAGTTGTGGGATGATAGGGGAAAGGGAGAGGCGAGTGTAAGCGGGAAAATTAGACACCGAGGGAACAGAGAGGTAGAAGAGACAAGCAGGGGGAAAGAGGGAAAAGAGGGAGTTGAGGGAAAGCAGGGGAAAGTCACTGGTGAGGGAAAAGAGGGAAGAGATCGTGGAAAATAGGCAAAAGAGGGAAAAGCAACAGGCAAGGGAAAAGAGAGAGGTGAGTCAAAGTGGGAGAACTAGACACCGAGGAAGAGAGGTAAAAGAGACAGGCGAGGGGGGAAAGAGAGGGAAAAGAGAGAGTTGTGGGATGATAGGGGAAAGGGAGAGGCGAGTGAAAGCGGGAAAATTAGACACCGAGGGAACAGAGAGGTAAAAGAGACAAGCAGGGGGAAAGAGGGAAAAGAGGGAGTTGAGGGAAAGCAGGGGAAAGTCACTGGTGAGGGAAAAGAGCGAAGAGATCGTGGAAAATAGGCAAAAGAGGGAAAAGCGACAGGCAAGGGAAAAGAGAGAGGTGAGTCAAAGTGGGAGAACTAGACACCGAGGAAGAGAGTTAAAAGAGACAGGCGAGGGGGGAAAGAGAGGGAAAAGAGAGAGTTGTGGGATGATAGGGGAAAGGGAGAGGCGAGTGAAAGCGGGAAAATTAGACACCGAGGGAAGAGAGAGGTAAAAGAGACAAGCAGGGGGAAAGAGGGAAAAGAGGGAGTTGAGGGAAAGCAGGGGAAAGTCACTGGTGAGGGAAAAGAGGGAAGAGATCGTGGAAAATAGGCAAAAGAGGGAAAAGCAACAGGCAAGGGAAAAGAGAGAGGTGAGTCAAAGTGGGAGAACTAGACACCGAGGAAGAGAGGTAAAAGAGACAGGCGAGGGGGGAAAGAGAGGGAAAAGAGAGAGTTGTGGGATGATAGGGGAAAGGGAGAGGCGAGTGAAAGCGGGAAAATTAGACACCGAGGGAACAGAGAGGTAAAAGAGACAAGCAGGGGGAAAGAGGGAAAAGAGGGAGTTGAGGGAAAGCAGGGGAAAGTCACTGGTGAGGGAAAAGAGGGAAGAGATCGTGGAAAATAGGCAAAAGAGGGAAAAGCGACAGGCAAGGGAAAAGAGAGAGGTGAGTCAAAGTGGGAGAACTAGACACCGAGGAAGAGAGGTAAAAGAGACAGGCGAGGGGGGAAAGAGAGGGAAAAGAGAGAGTTGTGGGATGATAGGGGAAAGGGAGAGGCGAGTGAAAGCAGGAAAATTAGACACCGAGGGAGTAGAGAGGTAAAAGAGACAAGCAGGGGGAAAGAGGGAAAAGAGGGAGTTGAGGGGAAGCAGGGGAAAGTCACTGGTGAGGGAAAAGAGGGAAGAGATCGTGGAAAATAGGCAAAAGAGGGAAAAGCGACAGGCGAGGGAAGGGAGACGGAAAAGAGAGAGGTGAGTCAAAGTGGGAGAACTAGACACCGAGGAAGAGAGGTAAAAGAGACAGGCGAGGGGGGAAAGAGAGGGAAAAGAGAGAGTTGTGGGATGATAGGGGAAAGGGAGAGGCGAGTGTGAGCAGGAAAATTAGACACCGAGGGAACAGAGAGGTAAAAGAGACAAGCAGGGGGGAAGAGGGAAAAGAGGGAGTTGAGGGAAAGCAGGGGAAAGTCACTGGTGAGGGAAAAGAGGGAAGAGATCGTGGAAAATAGGCAAAAGAGGGAAAAGTGACAGGCAAGGGAAGGGAGAGGGAAAAGAGAGTGGTGAGTCAAAGTGGGAGAACTAGACACCGAGGAAGAGAGTTACAAGAGACAGGCGAGGGGGAAAGAGAGGGAAAAGAGAGAGTTGTGGGATGATAGGGGAAAGGGAGAGGTGAGTGAACGTGGAAAAATTAGACACCGAGGGAACAGAGAGGTAAAAGAGACAAGCAGGGGGAAAGAGGGAAAAGAGGGAGTTGAGGGAAAGCAGGGGAAAGTCACTGGTGAGGGAAAAGAGGGAAGAGATCGTGGAAAATAGGCAAAAGAGGGAAAAGCGACAGGCAAGGGAAAAGAGAGAGGTGAGCCAAAGTGGGAGAACTAGACACCGAGGAAGAGAGTTAAAAGAGACAGGCGAGGGGGGAAAGAGAGGGAAAAGAGAGAGTTGTGGGATGATAGGGGAAAGGGAGAGGCGAGTGAAAGCGGGAAAATTAGACACCGAGGGAAGAGAGAGGTAAAAGAGACAAGCAGGGGGAAAGAGGGAAAAGAGGGAGTTGAGGGAAAGCAGGGGAAAGTCACTGGTGAGGGAAAAGAGGGAAGAGATCGTGGAAAATAGGCAAAAGAGGGAAAAGCGACAGGCAAGGGAAAAGAGAGAGGTGAGTCAAAGTGGGAGAACTATACACCGAGGAAGAGAGGTAAAAGAGACAGGCGAGGGGGGAAAGAGAGGGAAAAGAGAGAGTTGTGGGATGATAGGGGAAAGGGAGAGGCGAGTGAAAGCGGGAAAATTAGACACCGAGGGAACAGAGAGGTAAAAGAGACAAGCAGGGGGAAAGAGGGAAAAGAGGGAGTTGAGGGAAAGCAGGGGAAAGTCACTGGTGAGGGAAAAGAGCGAAGAGATCGTGGAAAATAGGCAAAAGAGGGAAAAGCGACAGGCAAGGGAAAAGAGAGAGGTGAGTCAAAGTGGGAGAACTAGACACCGAGGAAGAGAGGTAAAAGAGACAGGCGAGGGGGGAAAGAGAGGGAAAAGAGAGAGTTGTGGGATGATAGGGGAAAGGGAGAGGCGAGTGAAAGCAGGAAAATTAGACACCGAGGGAGTAGAGAGGTAAAAGAGACAAGCAGGGGGAAAGAGGGAAAAGAGGGAGTTGAGGGGAAGCAGGGGAAAGTCACTGGTGAGGGAAAAGAGGGAAGAGATCGTGGAAAATAGGCAAAAGAGGGAAAAGCGACAGGCTAGGGAAGGGAGAGGGAAAAGAGAGAGGTGAGTCAAAGTGGGAGAACTAGACACCGAGGAAGAGAGGTAAAAGAGACAGGCGAGGGGGGAAAGAGAGGGAAAAGAGAGAGTTGTGGGGTGATAGGGGAAAGGGAGAGGCGAGTGTGAGCAGGAAAATTAGACACCGAGGGAACAGAGAGGTAAAAGAGACAAGCAGGGGGAAAGAGGGAAAAGAGGGAGTTGAGGGAAAGCAGGGGAAAGTCACTGGTGAGGGAAAAGAGGGAAGAGATCGTGGAAAATAGGCAAAAGAGGGAAAAGTGACAGGCAAGGGAAGAGAAAGGGAAAAGAGAGTGGTGAGTCAAAGTGGGAGAACTAGACACCGAGGAAGAGAGGTAAAAGAGACAGGCGAGGGGGGGAAAGAGAGGGAAAAGAGAGAGTTGTGGGATGATAGGGGAAAGGGAGAGGCGAGTGTAAGCGGGAAAATTAGACACCGAGGGAACAGAGAGGTAGAAGAGACAAGCAGGGGGAAAGAGGGAAAAGAGGGAGTTGAGGGAAAGCAGGGGAAAGTCACTGGTGAGGGAAAAGAGGGAAGAGATCGTGGAAAATAGGCAAAAGAGGGAAAAGTGACAGGCAAGGGAAGGGAGACGGAAAAGAGAGAGGTGAGTACAAGTGGGAGAACTAGACACCGAGGAAGAGAGGTAAAAGAGACAGGCGAGGGGGGAAAGAGAGGGAACAGAGATAGTTGTGCGATGATAGGGGAAAGGGAGAGGTGAGTGAACGTGGAAAAATTAGACACCGAGGGAACAGAGAGGTAAAAGAGACAAGCAGGGGGAAGAGGGAAAAGAGGGAGTTGAGGGAAAGCAGGGGAAAGTCACTGGTGAGGGAAAAGAGGCTAGATATCGTGGAAAATAGGCAAAAGAGGGAAAAGCAACAGGCAAGGGAAAAGAGAGAGGTGAGTCAAAGTGGGAGAACTAGACACCGAGGAAGAGAGTTACAAGAGACAGGCGAGGGGGGAAAGAGAGGGAAAAGAGAGAGTTGTGGGATGATAGGGGAAAGGGAGAGGCGAGTGAAAGCAGGAAAATTAGACACCGAGGGAAGAGAGAGGTAAAAGAGACAAGCAGGGGGAAAGAGGGAAAAGAGGGAGTTGAGGGAAAGCAGGGGAAAGTCACTGGTGAGGGAAAAGAGGGAAGAGATCGTGGAAAATAGGCAAAAGAGGGAAAAGCGACAGGCAAGGGAAAAGAGAGAGGTGAGCCAAAGTGGGAGAACTAGACACCGAGGAAGAGAGGTAAAAGAGACAGGCGAGGGGGGGAAGAGAGGGAAAAGAGAGAGTTGTGGGATGATAGGGGAAAGGGAGAGGCGAGTGAAACCGGGAAAATTAGACACCGAGGGAACAGAGAGGTAAAAGAGTCAAGCAGGGGGAAAGAGGGAAAAGAGGGAGTTGAGGGAAAGCAGGGGAAAGTCACTGGTGAGGGAAAAGAGGGAAGAGATCATGGAAAATAGGCAAAAGAGGGAAAAGCGACAGGCAAGGGAAAAGAGAGAGGTGAGTCAAAGTGGGAGAACTAGACACCGAGGAAGAGAGGTAAAAGAGACAGGCGAGGGGGGAAAGAGAGGGAAAAGAGAGAGCTGTGGGATGATAGGGGAAAGGGAGAGGCGAGTGAAAGCGGGAAAATTAGTCACCGAGGGAACAGAGAGGTAGAAGAGACAAGCAGGGGGAAAGAGGGAAAAGAGGGAGTTGAGGGAAAGCAGGGGAAAGTCACTGGTGAGGGAAAAGAGGGAAGAGATCGTGGAAAATAGGCAAAAGAGGGAAAAGCGACAGGCAAGGGAAGGGAGAGTGGTGAGCCAAAGTGGGAGAACTAGACACCGAGGAAGAGAGTTAAAAGAGACAGGCGAGGGGGGGAAGAGAGGGAAAAGAGAGAGTTGTGGGATGATAGGGGAAAGGGAGAGGCGAGTGAAACCAGGAAAATTAGACACCGAGGGAAGAGAGAGGTAAAAGAGACAAGCAGGGGGAAAGAGGGAAAAGAGGGAGTTGAGGGAAAGCAGGGGAAAGTCACTGGTGAGGGAAAAGAGGGAAGAGATCGTGGAAAATAGGCAAAAGAGGGAAAAGCAACAGGCAAGGGAAAAGAGAGAGGTGAGTCAAAGTGGGAGAACTAGACACCGAGGAAGAGAGGTAAAAGAGACAGGCGAGGGGGGAAAGAGAGGGAAAAGAGAGAGTTGTGGGATGATAGGGGAAAGGGAGAGGCGAGTGAAAGCGGGAAAATTAGACACCGAGGGAACAGAGAGGTAAAAGAGACAAGCAGGGGGAAAGAGGGAAAAGAGGGAGTTGAGGGAAAGCAGGGGAAAGTCACTGGTGAGGGAAAAGAGCGAAGAGATCGTGGAAAATAGGCAAAAGAGGGAAAAGCGACAGGCAAGGGAAAAGAGAGAGGTGAGTCAAAGTGGGAGAACTAGACACCGAGGAAGAGAGGTAAAAGAGACAGGCGAGGGGGGAAAGAGAGGGAAAAGAGAGAGCTGTGGGATGATAGGGGAAAGGGAGAGGCGAGTGAAAGCAGGAAAATTAGACACCGAGGGAGTAGAGAGGTAAAAGAGACAAGCAGGGGGAAAGAGGGAAAAGAGGGAGTTGAGGGGAAGCAGGGGAAAGTCACTGGTGAGGGAAAAGAGGGAAGAGATCGTGGAAAATAGGCAAAAGAGGGAAAAGCGACAGGCGAGGGAAGGGAGACGGAAAAGAGAGAGGTGAGTCAAAGTGGGAGAACTAGACACCGAGGAAGAGAGGTAAAAGAGACAGGCGAGGGGGGAAAGAGAGGGAAAAGAGAGAGTTGTGGGATGATAGGGGAAAGGGAGAGGCGAGTGTGAGCTGGAAAATTAGACACCGAGGGAACAGAGAGGTAAAAGAGACAAGCAGGGGGGAAGAGGGAAAAGAGGGAGTTGAGGGAAAGCAGGGGAAAGTCACTGGTGAGGGAAAAGAGGGAAGAGATCGTGGAAAATAGGCAAAAGAGGGAAAAGTGACAGGCAAGGGAAGGGAGAGGGAAAAGAGAGTGGTGAGTCAAAGTGGGAGAACTAGACACCGAGGAAGAGAGTTACAAGAGACAGGCGAGGGGGAAAGAGAGGGAAAAGAGAGAGTTGTGGGATGATAGGGGAAAGGGAGAGGTGAGTGAACGTGGAAAAATTAGACACCGAGGGAACAGAGAGGTAAAAGAGACAAGCAGGGGGAAAGAGGGAAAAGAGGGAGTTGAGGGAAAGCAGGGGAAAGTCACTGGTGAGGGAAAAGAGGGAAGAGATCGTGGAAAATAGGCAAAAGAGGGAAAAGCGACAGGCAAGGGAAAAGAGAGAGGTGAGCCAAAGTGGGAGAACTAGACACCGAGGAAGAGAGTTAAAAGAGACAGGCGAGGGGGGAAAGAGAGGGAAAAGAGAGAGTTGTGGGATGATAGGGGAAAGGGAGAGGCGAGTGAAAGCGGGAAAATTAGACACCGAGGGAAGAGAGAGGTAAAAGAGACAAGCAGGGGGAAAGAGGGAAAAGAGGGAGTTGAGGGAAAGCAGGGGAAAGTCACTGGTGAGGGAAAAGAGGGAAGAGATCGTGGAAAATAGGCAAAAGAGGGAAAAGCGACAGGCAAGGGAAAAGAGAGAGGTGAGTCAAAGTGGGAGAACTAGACACCGAGGAAGAGAGGTAAAAGAGACAGGCGAGGGGGGAAAGAGAGGGAAAAGAGAGAGTTGTGGGATGATAGGGGAAAGGGAGAGGCGAGTGAAAGCGGGAAAATTAGACACCGAGGGAACAGAGAGGTAAAAGAGACAAGCAGGGGGAAAGAGGGAAAAGAGGGAGTTGAGGGAAAGCAGGGGAAAGTCACTGGTGAGGGAAAAGAGCGAAGAGATCGTGGAAAATAGGCAAAAGAGGGAAAAGCGACAGGCAAGGGAAAAGAGAGAGGTGAGTCAAAGTGGGAGAACTAGACACCGAGGAAGAGAGGTAAAAGAGACAGCCGAGGGGGGAAAGAGAGGGAAAAGAGAGAGTTGTGGGATGATAGGGGAAAGGGAGAGGCGAGTGAAAGCAGGAAAATTAGACACCGAGGGAGTAGAGAGGTAAAAGAGACAAGCAGGGGGAAAGAGGGAAAAGAGGGAGTTGAGGGGAAGCAGGGGAAAGTCACTGGTGAGGGAAAAGAGGGAAGAGATCGTGGAAAATAGGCAAAAGAGGGAAAAGCGACAGGCTAGGGAAGGGAGAGGGAAAAGAGAGAGGTGAGTCAAAGTGGGAGAACTAGACACCGAGGAAGAGAGGTAAAAGAGACAGGCGAGGGGGGAAAGAGAGGGAAAAGAGAGAGTTGTGGGGTGATAGGGGAAAGGGAGAGGCGAGTGTGAGCAGGAAAATTAGACACCGAGGGAACAGAGAGGTAAAAGAGACAAGCAGGGGGAAAGAGGGAAAAGAGGGAGTTGAGGGAAAGCAGGGGAAAGTCACTGGTGAGGGAAAAGAGGGAAGAGATCGTGGAAAATAGGCAAAAGAGGGAAAAGCGACAGGCAAGGGAAAAGAGAGAGGTGAGCCAAAGTGGGAGAACTAGACACCGAGGAAGAGAGGTAAAAGAGACAGGCGAGGGGGGGAAGAGAGGGAAAAGAGAGAGTTGTGGGATGATAGGGGAAAGGGACAGGCGAGTGAAACCAGGAAAATTAGACACCGAGGGAACAGAGAGGTAAAAGAGTCAAGCAGGGGGAAAGAGGGAAAAGAGGGAGTTGAGGGAAAGCAGGGGAAAGTCACTGGTGAGGGAAAAGAGGGAAGAGATCATGGAAAATAGGCAAAAGAGGGAAAAGCGACAGGCAAGGGAAAAGAGAGAGGTGAGTCAAAGTGGGAGAAATAGACACCGAGGAAGAGAGGTAAAAGAGACAGGCGAGGGGGGGAAGAGAGGGAAAAGAGAGAGTTGTGGGATGATAGGGGAAAGGGAGAGGCGAGTGAAAGCGGGAAAATTAGTCACCGAGGGAACAGAGAGGTAAAAGAGACAAGCAGGGGGAAAGAGGGAAAAGAGGGAGTTGAGGGAAAGCAGGGGAAAGTCACTGGTGAGGGAAAAGAGGGAAGAGATCATGGAAAATAGGCAAAAGAGGGAAAAGCGACAGGCAAGGGAAAAGAGAGAGGTGAGCCAAAGTGGGAGAACTAGACACCGAGGAAGAGAGGTAAAAGAGACAGGCGAGGGGGGAAAGAGAGGGAAAAGAGAGAGTTGTGGGATGATAGGGGAAATGGAGAGGCGAGTGAAAGCAGGAAAATTAGACACCGAGGGAACAGAGAGGGAAAAGAGACAAGCAGGGGGAAAGAGGGAAAAGAGGGAGTTGAGGGAAAGCAGGGGAAAGTCACTGGTGAGGGAAAAGAGGGAAGAGATTGTGGAAAATAGGCAAAAGAGGGGAAAGCGACAGGCAAGGGAAGGGAGAGGGGAAAGAGAGAGGTGTGTCAAAGTGGGAGAACTATACACCGAGGAAGAGAGGTAAAAGAGACAGGCGAGGGGGGAAAGAGAGGGAAAAGAGAGAGTTGTGGGATGATAGGGGAAAGGGAGAGGTGAGTGAAAGCGGGAAAATTAGACACCGAGGGAACAGAGAGGTAAAAGAGACAAGCAGGGGGAAAGAGGGAAAAGAGGGAGTTGAGGGAAAGCAGGGGAAAGTCACTGGTGAGGGAAAAGAGCGAAGAGATCGTGGAAAATAGGCAAAAGAGGGAAAAGCGACAGGCAAGGGAAGGGAGAGGGAAAAGAGCGAGGTGAGTCAAAGTGGGAGAACTAGACACCGAGGAAGAGAGGTAAAAGAGACAGGCGAGGGGGGAAAGAGAGGGGAAAGAGATAGTTGTGGGATGATAGGGCAAAGGGAGAGCCGAGTGAAACCGGGAAAATTAGACACCGAGGGAACAGAGAGGTAAAAGAGACAAGCAGGGGGAAAGAGGGAAAAGAGGGAGTTGAGGGGAAGCAGGGGAAAGTCACTGGTGAGGGAAAAGAGGGAAGAGATCGTGGAAAATAGGCAAAAGAGGGAAAAGCGACAGGCAAGGGAAGGGAGAGGGGAAAGAGAGAGGTGAGTCAAAGTGGGAGAACTAGACACCGAGGAAGAGAGGTAAAAGAGACAGCGAGGGGGGGAAGAGAGGGAAAAGAGAGAGTTGTGGCGTGATAGGGGAAAGGGAGAGGCGAGTGAAAGCGGGAAAATTAGACACCGAGGGAACAGAGATGTAAAAGAGACAAGCAGGGGGAAAGAGGGAAAAGACGGAGTTGAGGGAAAGCAGGGGAAAGTCACTGGTGAGGGAAAAGAGGGAAGAGATCGTGGAAAATAGGCAAAAGAGGGAAAAGCGACAGGCAAGGGAAAAGAGAGAGGCGAGTCAAAGTGGGAGAACTAGACACCGAGGAAGAGAGGTAAAAGAGACAGGCGAGGGGGGAAAGAGAGGGAAAAGAGAGAGTTGTGGGATGATAGGGGAAAGGGAGAGGCGAGTGAAAGCGGGAAAATTAGACACCGAGGGAACAGAGAGGTAAAAGAGACAAGCAGGGGGAAAGAGGGAAAAGAGGGAGTTGAGGGAAAGCAGGGGAAAGTCACTGGTGAGGGAAAAGAGGGAAGAGATCGTGGAATATAGGCAAAAGAGGGAAAAGTGACAGGCAAGGGAAGGGAGAGGGAAAAGAGAGAGGTGAGTCAAAGTGGGAGAACTAGACACCGAGGAAGAGAGTTACAAGAGACAGGCGAGGGGGGAAAGAGAGGGAAAAGAGAGAGTTGTGGGGTGATAGGGGAAAGGGAGAGGCGAGTGTAAGCAGGAAAATTAGACACCGAGGGAACAGAGAGGTAAAAGAGACAAGCAGGGGGGAAGAGGGAAAAGAGGGAGTTGAGGGAAAGCAGGGGAAAGTCACTGGTGAGGGAAAAGAGGGAAGAGATCGTGGAAAATAGGCAAAAGAGGGAAAAGCGACAGGCAAGGGAAAAGAGAGAGGTGAGCCAAAGTGGGAGAACTAGACACCGAGGAAGAGAGGTAAAAGAGACAGGCGAGGGGGGGAAGAGAGGGAAAAGAGAGAGTTGTGGGATGATAGGGGAAAGGGAGAGGCGAGTGAAAGCGGGAAAATTAGACACCGAGGGAACAGAGAGGTAAAAGAGACAAGCAGGGGGAAAGAGGGAAAAGAGGGAGTTGAGGGAAAGCAGGGGAAAGTCACTGGTGAGGGAAAAGAGCGAAGAGATCGTGGAAAATAGGCAAAAGAGGGAAAAGCGACAGGCAAGGGAAAAGAGAGAGGTGAGTCAAAGTGGGAGAACTAGACACCGAGGAAGAGAGGTAAAAGAGACAGGCGAGGGGGGAAAGAGAGGGAAAAGAGAGAGTTGTGGGATGATAGGGGAAAGGGAGAGGCGAGTGAAAGCAGGAAAATTAGACACCGAGGGAACAGAGAGGTAAAAGAGACAAGCAGAGGGAAAGAGGGAAAAGAGGGAGTTGAGGGAAAGCAGGGGAAAGTCACTGGTGAGGGAAAAGAGGGAAGAGATCGTGGAAAATAGGCAAAAGAGGGAAAAGTGACAGGCAAGGGAACGGAGAGGGAAAAGAGAGAGGTGAGTCAAAGTGGGAGAACTAGACACCGAGGAAGAGAGTTACAAGAGACAGGCGAGGGGGGAAAGAGAGGGAAAAGAGAGAGTTGTGGGGTGATAGGGGAAAGGGAGAGGTGAGTGAACGTGGAAAAATTAGACACAGAGGGAACAGAGAGGTAAAAGAGACAAGCAGGGGGAAAGAGGGAAAAGAGGGAGTTGAGGGAAAGCAGGGGAAAGTCACTGGTGAGGGAAAAGAGGGAAGAGATCGTGGAAAATAGGCAAAAGAGGGAAAAGCGACAGGCAAGGGAAAAGAGAGAGGTGAGCCAAAGTGGGAGAACTAGACACCGAGGAAGAGAGGTAAAAGAGACAGGCGAGGGGGGGAAGAGAGGGAAAAGAGAGAGTTGTGGGATGATAGGGGAAAGGGAGAGGCGAGTGAAAGCGGGAAAATTAGACACCGAGGGAACAGAGAGGTAAAAGAGACAAGCAGGGGGAAAGAGGGAAAAGAGGGAGTTGAGGGAAAGCAGGGGAAAGTCACTGGTGAGGGAAAAGAGGGAAGAGATCGTGGAAAATAGGCAAAAGAGGGAAAAACAACAGGCAAGGGAAAAGAGAGAGGTGAGTCAAAGTGGGAGAACTAGACACCGAGGAAGAGAGGTAAAAGAGACAGGCGAGGGGGGAAAGAGAGGGAAAAGAGAGAGTTGTGGGATGATAGGGGAAAGGGAGAGGCGAGTGAAAGCGGGAAAATTAGACACCGAGGGAACAGAGAGGTAAAAGAGACAAGCAGGGGGAAAGAGGGAAAAGAGGGAGTTGAGGGAAAGCAGGGGAAAGTCACTGGTGAGGGAAAAGAGCGAAGAGATCGTGGAAAATAGGCAAAAGAGGGAAAAGCGACAGGCAAGGGAAAAGAGAGAGGTGAGTCAAAGTGGGAGAACTAGACACCGAGGAAGAGAGGTAAAAGAGACAGGCGAGGGGGGAAAGAGAGGGAAAAGAGAGAGTTGTGGGATGATAGGGGAAAGGGAGAGGCGAGTGAAAGCGGGAAAATTAGACACCGAGGGAACAGAGAGGTAAAAGAGACAAGCAGGGGGAAAGAGGGAAAAGAGGGAGTTGAGGGAAAGCAGGGGAAAGTCACTGGTGAGGGAAAAGAGCGAAGAGATCGTGGAAAATAGGCAAAAGAGGGAAAAGCGACAGGCAAGGGAAAAGAGAGAGGTGAGTCAAAGTGGGAGAACTAGACACCGAGGAAGAGAGGTAAAAGAGACAGCCGAGGGGGGAAAGAGAGGGAAAAGAGAGAGTTGTGGGATGATAGGGGAAAGGGAGAGGCGAGTGAAAGCAGGAAAATTAGACACCGAGGGAGTAGAGAGGTAAAAGAGACAAGCAGGGGGAAAGAGGGAAAAGAGGGAGTTGAGGGGAAGCAGGGGAAAGTCACTGGTGAGGGAAAAGAGGGAAGAGATCGTGGAAAATAGGCAAAAGAGGGAAAAGCGACAGGCTAGGGAAGGGAGAGGGAAAAGAGAGAGGTGAGTCAAAGTGGGAGAACTAGACACCGAGGAAGAGAGGCAAAAGAGACAGGCGAGGGGGGAAAGAGAGGGAAAAGAGAGAGTTGTGGGGTGATAGGGGAAAGGGAGAGGCGAGTGTGAGCAGGAAAATTAGACACCGAGGGAACAGAGAGGTAAAAGAGACAAGCAGGGGGAAAGAGGGAAAAGAGGGAGTTGGGGGAAAGCAGGGGAAAGTCACTGGTGAGGGAAAAGAGGGAAGAGATCGTGGAAAATAGGCAAAAGAGGGAAAAGTGACAGGCAAGGGAAGGGAGAGGGAAAAGAGAGAGGTGAGTCAAAGTGGGAGAACTAGACACCGAGGAAGAGAGGTAAAAGAGACAGGCGAGGGGGGGAAGAGAGGGAAAAGAGAGAGTTGTGCGATGATAGGGGAAAGGGAGAGGTGAGTGAACGTGGAAAAATTAGACACCGAGGGAACAGAGAGGTAAAAGAGACAAGCAGGGGGAAGAGGGAAAAGAGGGAGTTGAGGGAAAGCAGGGGAAAGTCACTGGTGAGGGAAAAGAGGGAAGAGATCGTGGAAAATAGGCAAAAGAGGGGAAAGCGACAGGCAAGGGAAGGGAGAGGGGAAAGAGAGAGGTGAGTCAAAGTGGGAGAACTAGACACCGAGGAAGAGAGTTAAAAGAGACAGGCGAGGGGGGAGAGAGAGGGAAAAGAGAGAGTTGTGGGATGATAGGGGAAAGGGAGAGGCGAGTGAAAGTGGAAAACTTAGACACCGAGGGAACAGAGAGGTAAAAGAGACAAGCAGGGGGAAAGAGGGAAAAGAGGGAGTTGAGGGAAAGCAGGGGAAAGTCACTGGTGAGGGAAAAGAGGGAAGAGATCGTGGAAAATAGGCAAAAGAGGGAAAAGTGCACAGGCAGGAGAAGACAGAGCTAAAAGAGACAGGCGAGGGGGGAAAGAGAGGGGAAAGAGATAGTTGTGGGATGATAGGGCAAAGGGAGAGCCGAGTGAAACCGGGAAAATTAGACACCGAGGGAACAGAGAGGTAAAAGAGACAAGCAGGGGGAAAGAGGGAAAAGAGGGAGTTGAGGGGAAGCAGGGGAAAGTCACTGGTGAGGGAAAAGAGGGAAGAGATCGTGGAAAATAGGCAAAAGAGGGAAAAGTGACAGGCAAGGGAAGGGAGAGGGAAAAGAGAGAGGTGAGTCAAAGTGGGAGAACTAGACACCGAGGAAGAGAGTTACAAGAGACAGGCGAGGGGGGAAAGAGAGGGAAAAGAGAGAGTTGTGGGGTGATAGGGGAAAGGGAGAGGCGAGTGTAAGCAGGAAAATTAGACACCGAGGGAACAGAGAGGTAAAAGAGACAAGCAGGGGGGAAGAGGGAAAAGAGGGAGTTGAGGGAAAGCAGGGGAAAGTCACTGGTGAGGGAAAAGAGGGAAGAGATCGTGGAAAATAGGCAAAAGAGGGAAAAGCGACAGGCAAGGGAAAAGAGAGAGGTGAGTCAAAGTGGGAGAACTAGACACCGAGGAAGAGAGGTAAAAGAGACAGGCGAGGGGGGAAAGAGAGGGAAAAGAGAGAGTTGTGGGATGACAGGGGAAAGGGAGAGGCGAGTGAAAGCAGGAAAATTAGACACCGAGGGAGTAGAGAGGTAAAAGAGACAAGCAGGGGGAAAGAGGGAAAAGAGGGAGTTGAGGGGAAGCAGGGGAAAGTCACTGGTGAGGGAAAAGAGGGAAGAGATCGTGGAATATAGGCAAAAGAGGGAAAAGTGACAGGCAAGGGAAGGGAGAGGGAAAAGAGAGAGGTGAGTCAAAGTGGGAGAACTAGACACCGAGGAAGAGAGTTAAAAGAGACAGGCGAGGGGGGAAAGAGAGGGAAAAGAGAGAGTTGTGGGATGATAGGGGAAAGGGACAGGTGAGTGAACGTGGAAAAATTAGACACAGAGGGAACAGAGAGGTAAAAGAGACAAGCAGGGGGAAAGAGGGAAAAGAGGGAGTTGAGGGAAAGCAGGGGAAAGTCACTGGTGAGGGAAAAGAGGGAAGAGATCGTGGAAAATAGGCAAAAGAGGGAAAAGCGACAGGCAAGGGAAAAGAGAGAGGTGAGTCAAAGTGGGAGAACTAGACACCGAGGAAGAGAGGTAAAAGAGACAGGCGAGGGGGGGAAGAGAGGGAAAAGAGAGAGTTGTGGGATGATAGGGGAAAGGGAGAGGCGAGTGAAAGCGGGAAAATTAGACACCGAGGGAACAGAGAGGTAAAAGAGACAAGCAGGGGGAAAGAGGGAAAAGAGGGAGTTGAGGGAAAGCAGGGGAAAGTCACTGGTGAGGGAAAAGAGCGAAGAGATCGTGGAAAATAGGCAAAAGAGGGAAAAGCGACAGGCAAGGGAAAAGAGAGAGGTGAGTCAAAGTGGGAGAACTAGACACCGAGGAAGAGAGGTAAAAGAGACAGGCGAGGGGGGAAAGAGAGGGAAAAGAGAGAGTTGTGGGATGATAGGGGAAAGGGAGAGGCGAGTGAAAGCAGGAAAATTAGACACCGAGGGAACAGAGAGGTAAAAGAGACAAGCAGGGGGAAAGAGGGAAAAGAGGGAGTTGAGGGAAAGCAGGGGAAAGTCACTGGTGAGGGAAAAGAGGGAAGAGATCGTGGAAAATAGGCAAAAGAGGGAAAAGTGACAGGCAAGGGAACGGAGAGGGAAAAGAGAGAGGTGAGTCAAAGTGGGAGAACTAGACACCGAGGAAGAGAGTTACAAGAGACAGGCGAGGGGGGAAAGAGAGGGAAAAGAGAGAGTTGTGGGGTGATAGGGGAAAGGGAGAGGCGAGTTTAAGCAGGAAAATTAGACACCGAGGGAACAGAGAGGTAAAAGAGACAAGCAGGGGGGAAGAGGGAAAAGAGGGAGTTGAGGGAAAGCAGGGGAAAGTCACTGGTGAGGGAAAAGAGGGAAGAGATCGTGGAAAATAGGCAAAAGAGGGAAAAGCGACAGGCAAGGGAAAAGAGAGAGGTGAGTCAAAGTGGGAGAACTAGACACCGAGGAAGAGAGGTAAAAGAGACAGGCGAGGGGGGAAAGAGAGGGAAAAGAGAGAGTTGTGGGATGATAGGGGAAAGGGAGAGGCGAGTGAAAGCAGGAAAATTAGACACCGAGGGAGTAGAGAGGTAGAAGAGACAAGCAGGGGGAAAGAGGGAAAAGAGGGAGTTGAGGGGAAGCAGGTGCAAGTCACTGGTGAGGGAAAAGAGGGAAGAGATCGTGGAAAAGAGGCAAAAGAGGGAAAAGCAACAGGCAAGGGCAAAGAGAGAGGTGAGTCAAAGTGGGAGAACTAGACACCGAGGAAGAGAGGTAAAAGAGACAGGCGAGGGGGGAAAGAGAGGGAAAAGAGAGAGTTGTGGGGTGATAGGGGAAAGGGAGAGGCGAGTGTAAGCAGGAAAATTAGACACCGAGGGAACAGAGAGGTAAAAGAGACAAGCAGGGGGGAAGAGGGAAAAGAGGGAGTTGAGGGAAAGCAGGGGAAAGTCACTGGTGAGGGAAAAGAGGGAAGAGATCATGGAAAATAGGCAAAAGAGGGAAAAGCGACAGGCAAGGGAAGGGAGAGGGGAAAGAGAGAGGTGAGTCAAAGTGGGAGAACTAGACACCGAGGAAGAGAGGTAAAAGAGACAGCGAGGGGGGGAAGAGAGGGAAAAGAGAGAGTTGTGGGGTGATAGGGGAAAGGGAGAGGCGAGTGAAAGCGGGAAAATTAGACACCGAGGGAACAGAGATGTAAAAGAGACAAGCAGGGGGAAAGAGGGAAAAGAGGGAGTTGAGGGAAAGCAGGGGAAAGTCACTGGTGAGGGAAAAGAGGGAAGAGATCGTGGAAAATAGGCAAAAGAGGGAAAAGCGACAGGCAAGGGAAAAGAGAGAGGCGAGTCAAAGTGGGAGAACTAGACACCGAGGAAGAGAGGTAAAAGAGACAGGCGAGGGGGGAAAGAGAGGGAAAAGAGAGAGTTGTGGGATGATAGGGGAAAGGGAGAGGCGAGTGAAAGCGGGAAAATTAGACACCGAGGGAACAGAGAGGTAAAAGAGACAAGCAGGGGGAAAGAGGGAAAAGAGGGAGTTGAGGGAAAGCAGGGGAAAGTCACTGGTGAGGGAAAAGAGGGAAGAGATCGTGGAAAATAGGCAAAAGAGGGAAACGTGACAGGCAAGGGAAGGGAGAGGGAAAAGAGAGAGGTGAGTCAAAGTGGGAGAACTAGACACCGAGGAAGAGAGTTACAAGAGACAGGCGAGGGGGGAAAGAGAGGGAAAAGAGAGAGTTGTGGGGTGATAGGGGAAAGGGAGAGGCGAGTGTAAGCAGGAAAATTAGACACCGAGGGAACAGAGAGGTAAAAGAGACAAGCAGGGGGGAAGAGGGAAAAGAGGGAGTTGAGGGAAAGCAGGGGAAAGTCACTGGTGAGGGAAAAGAGGGAAGAGATCGTGGAAAATAGGCAAAAGAGGGAAAAGCGACAGGCAAGGGAAAAGAGAGAGGTGAGTCAAAGTGGGAGAACTAGACACCGAGGAAGAGAGGTAAAAGAGACAGGCGAGGGGGGAAAGAGAGGGAAAAGAGAGAGTTGTGGGATGACAGTGGAAAGGGAGAGGCGAGTGAAAGCAGGAAAATTAGACACCGAGGGAGTAGAGAGGTAAAAGAGACAAGCAGGGGGAAAGAGGGAAAAGAGGGAGTTGAGGGGAAGCAGGGGAAAGTCACTGGTGAGGGAAAAGAGGGAAGAGATCGTGGAAAATAGGCAAAAGAGGGAAAAGTGACAGGCAAGGGAAGGGAGAGGGAAAAGAGAGAGGTGAGTCAAAGTGGGAGAACTAGACACCGAGGAAGAGAGTTAAAAGAGACAGGCGAGGGGGGAAAGAGAGGGAAAAGAGAGAGTTGTGGGATGATAGGGGAAAGGGACAGGTGAGTGAACGTGGAAAAATTAGACACAGAGGGAACAGAGAGGTAAAAGAGACAAGCAGGGGGAAAGAGGGAAAAGAGGGAGTTGAGGGAAAGCAGGGGAAAGTCACTGGTGAGGGAAAAGAGGGAAGAGATCGTGGAAAATAGGCAAAAGAGGGAAAAGCGACAGGCAAGGGAAAAGAGAGAGGTGAGCCAAAGTGGGAGAACTAGACACCGAGGAAGAGAGGTAAAAGAGACAGGCGAGGGGGGGAAGAGAGGGAAAAGAGAGAGTTGTGGGATGATAGGGGAAAGGGAGAGGCGAGTGAAAGCGGGAAAATTAGACACCGAGGGAACAGAGAGGTAAAAGAGACAAGCAGGGGGAAAGAGGGAAAAGAGGGAGTTGAGGGAAAGCAGGGGAAAGTCACTGGTGAGGGAAAAGAGGGAAGAGATCGTGGAAAATAGGCAAAAGAGGGAAAAACAACAGGCAAGGGAAAAGAGAGAGGTGAGTCAAAGTGGGAGAACTAGACACCGAGGAAGAGAGTTACAAGAGACAGGCGAGGGGGGAAAGAGAGGGAAAAGAGAGAGTTGTGGGGTGATAGGGGAAAGGGAGAGGCGAGTGTAAGCAGGAAAATTAGACACCGAGGGAACAGAGAGGTAAAAGAGACAAGCAGGGGGAAAGAGGGAAAAGAGGGAGTTGAGGGAAAGCAGGGGAAAGTCACTGGTGAGGGAAAAGAGCGAAGAGATCGTGGAAAATAGGCAAAAGAGGGAAAAGCGACAGGCAAGGGAAAAGAGAGAGGCGAGTCAAAGTGGGAGAACTAGACACCGAGGAAGAGAGGTAAAAGAGACAGGCGAGGGGGGAAAGAGAGGGAAAAGAGAGAGTTGTGGGATGATAGGGGAAAGGGAGAGGCGAGTGAAAGCAGGAAAATTAGACACCGAGGGAACAGAGAGGTAAAAGAGACAAGCAGGGGGAAAGAGGGAAAAGAGGGAGTTGAGGGAAAGCAGGGGAAAGTCACTGGTGAGGGAAAAGAGGGAAGAGATCGTGGAAAATAGGCAAAAGAGGGAAAAGTGACAGGCAAGGGAAGGGAGAGGGAAAAGAGAGAGGTGAGTCAAAGTGGGAGAACTAGACACCGAGGAAGAGAGTTACAAGAGACAGGCGAGGGGGGAAAGAGAGGGAAAAGAGAGAGTTGTGGGGTGATAGGGGAAAGGGAGAGGCGAGTGTAAGCAGGAAAATTAGACACCGAGGGAACAGAGAGGTAAAAGAGACAAGCAGGGGGAAAGAGGGAAAAGAGGGAGTTGAGGGAAAGCAGGGGAAAGTCACTGGTGAGGGAAAAGAGGGAAGAGATCGTGGAAAATAGGCAAAAGAGGGAAAAGCGACAGGCAAGGGAAAAGAGAGAGGTGAGCCAAAGTGGGAGAACTAGACACCGAGGAAGAGAGGTAAAAGAGACAGGCGAGGGGGGGAAGAGAGGGAAAAGAGAGAGTTGTGGGATGATAGGGGAAAGGGAGAGGCGAGTGAAAGCGGGAAAATTAGACACCGAGGGAACAGAGAGGTAAAAGAGACAAGCAGGGGGAAAGAGGGAAAAGAGGGAGTTGAGGGGAAGCAGGGGAAAGTCACTGGTGAGGGAAAAGAGGGAAGAGATCGTGGAAAATAGGCAAAAGAGGGAAAAACAACAGGCAAGGGAAAAGAGAGAGGTGAGTCAAAGTGGGAGAACTAGACACCGAGGAAGAGAGGTAAAAGAGACAGGCGAGGGGGGAAAGAGAGGGAAAAGAGAGAGTTGTGGGATGATAGGGGAAAGGGATAGGCGAGTGTAAGCGGGAAAATTAGACACCGAGGGAACAGAGAGGTAAAAGAGACAAGCAGGGGGAAAGAGGGAAAAGAGGGAGTTGAGGGAAAGCAGGGGAAAGTCACTGGTGAGGGAAAAGAGGGAAGAGATCGTGGAAAATAGGCAAAAGAGGGAAAAGCGACAGGCAAGGGAAAAGAGAGAGGTGAGTCAAAGTGGGAGAACTAGACACCGAGGAAGAGAGGTAAAAGAGACAGGCGAGGGGGGAAAGAGAGGGAAAAGAGAGAGTTGTGGGATGATAGGGGAAAGGGAGAGGCGAGTGTAAGCGGGAAAATTATACACCGAGGGAACAGAGAGGTAAAAGAGACAAGCAGGGGGAAAGAGGGAAAAGAGGGAGTTGAGGGAAAGCAGGGGAAAGTCACTGGTGAGGGAAAAGAGCGAAGAGATCGTGGAAAATAGGCAAAAGAGGGAAAAGCGACAGGCAAGGGAAAAGAGAGAGGTGAGTCAAAGTGGGACAACTAGACACCGAGGAAGAGAGGTAAAAGAGACAGGCGAGGGGGGAAAGAGAGGGAAAAGAGAGAGTTGTGGGATGATAGGGGAAAGGGAGAGGCGAGTGAAACCGGGAAAATTAGACACCGAGGGAACAGAGAGGTAAAAGAGACAAGCAGGGGGAAAGAGGGAAAAGAGGGAGTTGAGGGAAAGCAGGGGAAAGTCACTGGTGAGGGAAAAGAGGGAAGAGATCGTGGAAAAGAGGCAAAAGAGGGAAAAGCAACAGGCAAGGGCAAAGAGAGAGGTGAGTCAAAGTGGGAGAACTAGACACCGAGGAAGAGAGGTAAAAGAGACAGGCGAGGGGGGAAAGAGAGGGAAAAGAGAGAGTTGTGGGATGATAGGGGAAAGGGAGAGGCGAGTGAAAGCGGGAAAATTAGACACCGAGGGAACAGAGAGGTAAAAGAGACAAGCAGGGGGAAAGAGGGAAAAGAGGGAGTTGAGGGGAAGCAGGGGAAAGTCACTGGTGAGGGAAAAGAGGGAAGAGATCGTGGAAAATAGGCAAAAGAGGGAAAAGTGACAGGCAAGGGAAGGGAGAGGGAAAAGAGAGAGGTGAGTCAAAGTGGGAGAACTAGACACCGAGGAAGAGAGTTACAAGAGACAGGCGAGGGGGGAAAGAGAGGGAAAAGAGAGAGTTGTGGGGTGATAGGGGAAAGGGAGAGGCGAGTGTAAGCAGGAAAATTAGACACCGAGGGAACAGAGAGGTAAAAGAGACAAGCAGGGGGGAAGAGGGAAAAGAGGGAGTTGAGGGAAAGCAGGGGAAAGTCACTGGTGAGGGAAAAGAGGGAAGAGATCGTGGAAAATAGGCAAAAGAGGGAAAAGCGACAGGCAAGGGAAAAGAGAGAGGTGAGTCAAAGTGGGAGAACTAGACACCGAGGAAGAGAGGTAAAAGAGACAGGCGAGGGGGGAAAGAGAGGGAAAAGAGAGAGTTGTGGGATGATAGGGGAAAGGGAGAGGCGAGTGAAAGCAGGAAAATTAGACACCGAGGGAACAGAGAGGTAAAAGAGACAAGCAGGGGGAAAGAGGGAAAAGAGGGAGTTGAGAGAAAGCAGGGGAAAGTCACTGGTGAGGGAAAAGAGGGAAGAGATCGTGGAAAATAGGCAAAAGAGGGAAAAGCGACAGGCAAGGGCAAAGAGAGAGGTGAGTCAAAGTGGGAGAACTAGACACCGAGGAAGATAGGTAAAAGAGACAGGCGAGGGGGGAAAGAGAGGGAAAAGAGAGAGTTGTGGGATGATAGGGGAAAGGGAGAGGCGAGTGAAAGCGGGAAAATTAGACACCGAGGGAACAGAGAGGTAAAAGAGACAAGCAGGGGGAAAGAGGGAAAAGAGGGAGTTGAGGGAAAGCAGGGGAAAGTCACTGGTGAGGGAAAAGAGGGAAGAGATCGTGGAAAATAGGCAAAAGAGGGAAAAGCGACAGGCAAGGGAAAAGAGAGAGGCGAGTCAAAGTGGGAGAACTAGACACCGAGGAAGAGAGGTAAAAGAGACAGGCGAGGGGGGAAAGAGAGGGAAAAGAGAGAGTTGTGGGATGATAGGGGAAAGGGAGAGGCGAGTGAAAGCAGGAAAATTAGACACCGAGGGAGTAGAGAGGTAAAAGAGACAAGCAGGGGGAAAGAGGGAAAAGAGGGAGTTGAGGGGAAGCAGGGGAAAGTCACTGGTGAGGGAAAAGAGGGAAGAGATCGTGGAAAATAGGCAAAAGAGGGAAAAGTGACAGGCAAGGGAAGGGAGAGGGAAAAGAGAGAGGTGAGTCAAAGTGGGAGAACTAGACACCGAGGAAGAGAGTTAAAAGAGACAGGCGAGGGGGGAAAGAGAGGGAAAAGAGAGAGTTGTGGGATGATAGGGGAAAGGGAGAGGTGAGTGAACGTGGAAAAATTAGACACCGAGGGAACAGAGAGGTAAAAGAGACAAGCAGGGGGAAAGAGGGAAAAGAGGGAGTTGAGGGAAAGCAGGGGAAAGTCACTGGTGAGGGAAAAGAGGGAAGAGATCGTGGAAAATAGGCAAAAGAGGGAAAAGCGACAGGCAAGGGAAAAGAGAGAGGTGAGCCAAAGTGGGAGAACTAGACACCGAGGAAGAGAGGTAAAAGAGACAGGCGAGGGGGGAAAGAGAGGGAAAAGAGAGAGTTGTGGGATGATAGGGGAAAGGGACAGGTGAGTGAACGTGGAAAAATTAGACACAGAGGGAACAGAGAGGTAAAAGAGACAAGCAGGGGGAAAGAGGGAAAAGAGGGAGTTGAGGGAAAGCAGGGGAAAGTCACTGGTGAGGGAAAAGAGGGAAGAGATCGTGGAAAATAGGCAAAAGAGGGAAAAGCGACAGGCAAGGGAAAAGAGAGAGGTGAGTCAAAGTGGGAGAACTAGACACCGAGGAAGAGAGTTAAAAGAGACAGGCGAGGGGGGAAAGAGAGGGAAAAGAGAGAGTTGTGGGATGATAGGGGAAAGGGACAGGTGAGTGAACGTGGAAAAATTAGACACAGAGGGAACAGAGAGGTAAAAGAGACAAGCAGGGGGAAAGAGGGAAAAGAGGGAGTTGAGGGAAAGCAGGGGAAAGTCACTGGTGAGGGAAAAGAGCGAAGAGATCGTGGAAAATAGGCAAAAGAGGGAAAAGCGACAGGCAAGGGAAAAGAGAGAGGTGAGTCAAAGTGGGACAACTAGACACCGAGGAAGAGAGGTAAAAGAGACAGGCGAGGGGGGAAAGAGAGGGAAAAGAGAGAGTTGTGGGATGATAGGGGAAAGGGAGAGGCGAGTGAAAGCAGGAAAATTAGACACCGAGGGAACAGAGAGGTAAAAGAGACAAGCAGGGGGAAAGAGGGAAAAGAGGGAGTTGAGGGGAAGCAGGGGAAAGTCACTGGTGAGGGAAAAGAGGGAAGAGATCGTGGAAAATAGGCAAAAGAGGGAAAAGTGACAGGCAAGGGAAGGGAGAGGGAAAAGAGAGAGGTGAGTCAAAGTGGGAGAACTAGACACCGAGGAAGAGAGTTACAAGAGACAGGCGAGGGGGGAAAGAGAGGGAAAAGAGAGAGTTGTGGGGTGATAGGGGAAAGGGAGAGGCGAGTGTAAGCAGGAAAATTAGACACCGAGGGAACAGAGAGGTAAAAGAGACAAGCAGGGGGGAAGAGGGAAAAGAGGGAGTTGAGGGAAAGCAGGGGAAAGTCACTGGTGAGGGAAAAGAGGGAAGAGATCGTGGAAAATAGGCAAAAGAGGGAAAAGCGACAGGCAAGGGAAAAGAGAGAGGTGAGTCAAAGTGGGAGAACTAGACACCGAGGAAGAGAGGTAAAAGAGACAGGCGAGGGGGGAAAGAGAGGGAAAAGAGAGAGTTGTGGGATGATAGGGGAAAGGGAGAGGCGAGTGAAAGCAGGAAAATTAGACACCGAGGGAGTAGAGAGGTAAAAGAGACAAGCAGGGGGAAAGAGGGAAAAGAGGGAGTTGAGGGGAAGCAGGTGCAAGTCACTGGTGAGGGAAAAGAGGGAAGAGATCGTGGAAAAGAGGCAAAAGAGGGAAAAGCAACAGGCAAGGGCAAAGAGAGAGGTGAGTCAAAGTGGGAGAACTAGACACCGAGGAAGATAGGTAAAAGAGACAGGCGAGGGGGGAAAGAGAGGGAAAAGAGAGAGTTGTGGGATGATAGGGGAAAGGGAGAGGCGAGTGAAAGCGGGAAAATTAGACACCGAGGGTACAGAGAGGTAAAAGAGACAAGCAGGGGGAAAGAGGGAAAAGAGGGAGTTGAGGGAAAGCAGGGGAAAGTCACTGGTGAGGGAAAAGAGCGAAGAGATCGTGGAAAACAGGCAAAAGAGGGAAAAGCGACAGGCAAGGGAAGGGAGAGGGGAAACAGAGAGGTGAGTCAAAGTGGGAGAACTAGACACCGAGGAAGAGAGGTAAAAGAGACAGGCGAGGGGGGAAAGAGAGGGAAAAGAGATAGTTGTGGGGTGATAGGGGAAAGGGAGAGGCGAGTGAAAGCGGGAAAATTAGACACCGAGGGAACAGAGAGGTAAAAGAGACAAGCAGGGGGAAAGAGGGAAAAGAGGGAGTTGAGAGAAAGCAGGGGAAAGTCACTGGTGAGGGAAAAGAGGGAAGAGATCGTGGAAAATAGGCAAAAGAGGGAAAAGCGACAGGCAAGGGAAAAGAGCGAGGTGAGTCAAAGTGGGAGAACTAGACACCGAGGAAGAGAGGTAAAAGAGACAGGCGAGGGGGGAAAGAGAGGGAAAAGAGAGAGATGTGGGATGATAGGGGAAAGGGAGAGGCGAGTGAAAGCGGGAAAATTAGACACCGAGGGAACAGAGAGGTAAAAGAGACAAGCAGGGGGAAAGAGGGAAAAGAGGGAGTTGAGGGAAAGCAGGGGAAAGTCACTGGTGAGGGAAAAGAGGGAAGAGATCGTGGAAAATAGGCAAAAGAGGGAAAAGCGACAGGCAAGGGAAAAGAGAGAGGCGAGTCAAAGTGGGAGAACTAGACACCGAGGAAGAGAGGTAAAAGAGACAGGCGAGGGGGGAAAGAGAGGGAAAAGAGAGAGTTGTGGGATGATAGGGGAAAGGGAGAGGCGAGTGAAAGCAGGAAAATTAGACACCGAGGGAGTAGAGAGGTAAAAGAGACAAGCAGGGGGAAAGAGGGAAAAGAGGGAGTTGAGGGGAAGCAGGGGAAAGTCACTGGTGAGGGAAAAGAGGGAAGAGATCGTGGAAAATAGGCAAAAGAGGGAAAAGTGACAGGCAAGGGAAGGGAGAGGGAAAAGAGAGAGGTGAGTCAAAGTGGGAGAACTAGACACCGAGGAAGAGAGTTAAAAGAGACAGGCGAGGGGGGAAAGAGAGGGAAAAGAGAGAGTTGTGGGATGATAGGGGAAAGGGATAGGTGAGTGAACGTGGAAAAATTAGACACCGAGGGAACAGAGAGGTAAAAGAGACAAGCAGGGGGAAAGAGGGAAAAGAGGGAGTTGAGGGAAAGCAGGGGAAAGTCACTGGTGAGGGAAAAGAGGGAAGAGATCGTGGAAAATAGGCAAAAGAGGGAAAAACAACAGGCAAGGGAAAAGAGAGAGGTGAGTCAAAGTGGGAGAACTAGACACCGAGGAAGAGAGGTAAAAGAGACAGGCGAGGGGGGAAAGAGAGGGAAAAGAGAGAGTTGTGGGATGATAGGGGAAAGGGAGAGGCGAGTGTAAGCGGGAAAATTAGACACCGAGGGAACAGAGAGGTAAAAGAGACAAGCAGGGGGAAAGAGGGAAAAGAGGGAGTTGAGGGAAAGCAGGGGAAAGTCACTGGTGAGGGAAAAGAGCGAAGAGATCGTGGAAAATAGGCAAAAGAGGGAAAAGCGACAGGCAAGGGAAAAGAGAGAGGTGAGTCAAAGTGGGAGAACTAGACACCGAGGAAGAGAGGTAAAAGAGACAGGCGAGGGGGGAAAGAGAGGGAAAAGAGAGAGTTGTGGGATGATAGGGGAAAGGGAGAGGCGAGTGAAAGCAGGAAAATTAGACACCGAGGGAACAGAGAGGTAAAAGAGACAAGCAGGGGGAAAGAGGGAAAAGAGGGAGTTGAGGGGAAGCAGGGGAAAGTCACTGGTGAGGGAAAAGAGGGAAGAGATTGTGTAAAATAGGCAAAAGAGGGAAAAGTGACAGGCAAGGGAAGGGAGAGGGAAAAGAGAGAGGTGAGTCAAAGTGGGAGAACTAGACACCGAGGAAGAGAGTTACAAGAGACAGGCGAGGGGGGAAAGAGAGGGAAAAGAGAGAGTTGTGGGGTGATAGGGGAAAGGGAGAGGCGAGTGAAAGCAGGAAAATTAGACACCGAGGGAACAGAGAGGTAAAAGAGACAAGCAGGGGGGAAGAGGGAAAAGAGGGAGTTGAGGGAAAGCAGGGGAAAGTCACTGGTGAGGGAAAAGAGGGAAGAGATCATGGAAAATAGGCAAAAGAGGGAAAAGCGACAGGCAAGGGAAAAGAGAGAGGTGAGTCAAAGTGGGAGAACTAGACACCGAGGAAGAGAGGTAAAAGAGACAGGCGAGGGGGGAAAGAGAGGGAAAAGAGAGAGTTGTGGGATAATAGGGGAAAGGGAGAGGCGAGTGAAAGCAGGAAAATTAGACACCGAGGGAGTAGAGAGGTAAAAGAGACAAGCAGGGGGAAAGAGGGAAAAGACGGAGTTGAGGGGAAGCAGGGGAAAGTCACTGGTGAGGGAAAAGAGGGAAGAGATCGTGGAAAATAGGCAAAAGAGGGAAAAGTGACAGGCAAGGGAAGGGAGAGGGAAAAGAGAGAGGTGAGTCAAAGTGGGAGAACTAGACACCGAGGAAGAGAGTTAAAAGAGACAGGCGAGGGGGGAAAGAGAGGGAAAAGAGAGAGTTGTGGGATGATAGGGGAAAGGGACAGGTGAGTGAACGTGGAAAAATTAGACACCGAGGGAACAGAGAGGTAAAAGAGACAAGCAGGGGGAAAGAGGGAAAAGAGGGAGTTGAGGGAAAGCAGGGGAAAGTCACTGGTGAGGGAAAAGAGGGAAGAGATCGTGGAAAATAGGCAAAAGAGGGAAAAGCGACAGGCAAGGGAAAAGAGAGAGGTGAGCCAAAGTGGGAGAACTAGACACCGAGGAAGAGAGGTAAAAGAGACCGGCGAGGGGGGAAAGAGAGGGAAAAGAGAGAGTTGTGGGATGATAGGGGAAAGGGAGAGGCGAGTGAAACCGGGAAAAGTAGACACCGAGGGAACAGAGAGGTAAAAGAGACAAGCAGGGGGAAAGAGGGAAAAGAGGGAGTTGAGGGAAAGCAGGGGAAAGTCACTGGTGAGGGAAAAGAGGGAAGAGATCGTGGAAAAGAGGCAAAAGAGGGAAAAGCAACAGGCAAGGGCAAAGAGAGAGGTGAGTCAAAGTGGGAGAACTAGACACCGAGGAAGAGAGGTAAAAGAGACAGGCGAGGGGGGAAAGAGAGGGAAAAGAGAGAGTTGTGGGATGATAGGGGAAAGGGAGAGGCGAGTGAAAGCGGGAAAATTAGACACCGAGGGAACAGAGAGGTAAAAGAGACAAGCAGGGGGAAAGAGGGAAAAGAGGGAGTTGAGGGAAAGCAGGGGAAAGTCACTGGTGAGGGAAAAGAGGGAAGAGATCATGGAAAATAGGCAAAAGAGGGAAAAGCGACAGGCAAGGGAAAAGAGAGAGGTGAGTCAAAGTGGGAGAACTAGACACCGAGGAAGAGAGTTAAAAGAGACAGGCGAGGGGGGAAAGAGAGGGAAAAGAGAGAGTTGTGGGATGATAGGGGAAAGGGAGAGGCGAGTGAAAGCAGGAAAATTAGACACCGAGGGAACAGAGAGGTAAAAGAGACAAGCAGGGGGAAAGAGGGAAAAGAGGGAGTTGAGGGGAAGCAGGGGAAAGTCACTGGTGAGGGAAAAGAGGGAAGAGATCGTGGAAAATAGGCAAAAGAGGGAAAAGTGACAGGCAAGGGAAGGGAGAGGGAAAAGAGAGAGGTGAGTCAAAGTGGGAGAACTAGACACCGAGGAAGAGAGTTAAAAGAGACAGGCGAGGGGGGAAAGAGAGGGAAAAGAGAGAGTTGTGGGATGATAGGGGAAAGGGAGAGGCGAGTGAACGTGGAAAAATTAGACACCGAGGGAACAGAGAGGTAAAAGAGACAAGCAGGGGGAAAGAGGGAAAAGAGGGAGTTGAGGGAAAGCAGGGGAAAGTCACTGGTGAGGGAAAAGAGGGAAGAGATCGTGGAAAATAGGCAAAAGAGGGAAAAACAACAGGCAAGGGAAAAGAGAGAGGTGAGTCAAAGTGGGAGAACTAGACACCGAGGAAGAGAGGTAAAAGAGACAGGCGAGGGGGGAAAGAGAGGGAAAAGAGAGAGTTGTGGGATGATAGGGGAAAGGGAGAGGCGAGTGTAAGCGGGAAAATTAGACACCGAGGGAACAGAGAGGTAAAAGAGACAAGCAGGGGGAAAGAGGGAAAAGAGGGAGTTGAGGGAAAGCAGGGGAAAGTCACTGGTGAGGGAAAAGAGCGAAGAGATCGTGGAAAATAGGCAAAAGAGGGAAAAGCGACAGGCAAGGGAAAAGAGAGAGGTGAGTCAAAGTGGGAGAACTAGACACCGAGGAAGAGAGGTAAAAGAGACAGGCGAGGGGGGAAAGAGAGGGAACAGAGAGAGTTGTGGGATGATAGGGGAAAGGGAGAGGCGAGTGAAAGCAGGAAAATTAGACACCGAGGGAACAGAGAGGTAAAAGAGACAAGCAGGGGGAAAGAGGGAAAAGAGGGAGTTGAGGGGAAGCAGGGGAAAGTCACTGGTGAGGGAAAAGAGGGAAGAGATCGTGGAAAATAGGCAAAAGAGGGAAAAGTGACAGGCAAGGGAAGGGAGAGGGAAAAGAGAGAGGTGAGTCAAAGTGGGAGAACTAGACACCGAGGAAGAGAGTTACAAGAGACAGGCGAGGGGGGAAAGAGAGGGAAAAGAGAGAGTTGTGGGGTGATAGGGGAAAGGGAGAGGCGAGTGTAAGCAGGAAAATTAGACACCGAGGGAACAGAGAGGTAAAAGAGACAAGCAGGGGGGAAGAGGGAAAAGAGGGAGTTGAGGGAAAGCAGGGGAAAGTCACTGGTGAGGGAAAAGAGGGAAGAGATCGTGGAAAATAGGCAAAAGAGGGAAAAGCGACAGGCAAGGGAAAAGAGAGAGGTGAGTCAAAGTGGGAGAACTAGACACCGAGGAAGAGAGGTAAAAGAGACAGGCGAGGGGGGAAAGAGAGGGAAAAGAGAGAGTTGTGGGATGATAGGGGAAAGGGAGAGGCGAGTGAAAGCAGGAAAATTAGACACCGAGGGAGTAGAGAGGTAAAAGAGACAAGCAGGGGGAAAGAGGGAAAAGAGGGAGTTGAGGGGAAGCAGGGGAAAGTCACTGGTGAGGGAAAAGAGGGAAGAGATCGTGGAAAATAGGCAAAAGAGGGAAAAGTGACAGGCAAGGGAAGGGAGAGGGAAAAGAGAGAGGTGAGTCAAAGTGGGAGAACTAGACACCGAGGAAGAGAGTTAAAAGAGACAGGCGAGGGGGGAAAGAGAGGGAAAAGAGAGAGTTGTGGGATGATAGGGGAAAGGGACAGGTGAGTGAACGTGGAAAAATTAGACACCGAGGGAACAGAGAGGTAAAAGAGACAAGCAGGGGGAAAGAGGGAAAAGAGGGAGTTGAGGGAAAGCAGGGGAAAGTCACTGGTGAGGGAAAAGAGGGAAGAGATCGTGGAAAATAGGCAAAAGAGGGAAAAGCGACAGGCAAGGGAAAAGAGAGAGGTGAGCCAAAGTGGGAGAACTAGACACCGAGGAAGAGAGGTAAAAGAGACAGGCGAGGGGGGGAAGAGAGGGAAAAGAGAGAGTTGTGGGATGATACGGGAAAGGGAGAGGCGAGTGAAAGCGGGAAAATTAGACACCGAGGGAACAGAGAGGTAAAAGAGACAAGCAGGGGGAAAGAGGGAAAAGAGGGAGTTGAGGGAAAGCAGGGGAAAGTCACTGGTGAGGGAAAAGAGCGAAGAGATCGTGGAAAATAGGCAAAAGAGGGAAAAGCGACAGGCAAGGGAAAAGAGAGAGGTGAGCCAAAGTGGGAGAACTAGACACCGAGGAAGAGAGGTAAAAGAGACAGGCGAGGGGGGAAAGAGAGGGAAAAGAGAGAGTTGTGGGATGATAGGGGAAAGGGAGAGGCGAGTGAAACCGGGAAAATTAGACACCGAGGGAACAGAGAGGTAAAAGAGACAAGCAGGGGGAAAGAGGGAAAAGAGGGAGTTGAGGGAAAGCAGGGGAAAGTCACTGGTGAGGGAAAAGAGGGAAGAGATCGTGGAAAAGAGGCAAAAGAGGGAAAAGCAACAGGCAAGGGCAAAGAGAGAGGTGAGTCAAAGTGGGAGAACTAGACACCGAGGAAGAGAGGTAAAAGAGACAGGCGAGGGGGGAAAGAGAGGGAAAAGAGAGAGTTGTGGGATGATAGGGGAAAGGGAGAGGCGAGTGAAAGCGGGAAAATTAGACACCGAGGGAACAGAGAGGTAAAAGAGACAAGCAGGGGGAAAGAGGGAAAAGAGGGAGTTGAGGGAAAGCAGGGGAAAGTCACTGGTGAGGGAAAAGAGGGAAGAGATCGTGGAAAACAGGCAAAAGAGGGAAAAGCGACAGGCAAGGGAAGGGAGAGGGGAAACAGAGAGGTGAGTCAAAGTGGGAGAACTAGACACCGAGGAAGAGAGGTAAAAGAGACAGGCGAGGGGGGAGAGAGAGGGAAATAGAGAGTTGTGGGATGATAGGGGAAAGGGAGAGGCGAGTGAAAGCGGGAAAATTACACACCGAGGGAACAGAGAGGTAAAAGAGACAAGCAGGGGGAAAGAGGGAAAAGAGGGAGTTGAGGCAAAGCAGGGGAAAGTCACTGGTGAGGGAAAAGAGGGAAGAGATCGTGGAAAATAGGCAAAAGAGGGAAAAGCGACAGGCAAGGGAAGGGAGAGGGGAAACAGAGAGGTGAGTCAAAGTGGGAGAACTAGACACCGAGGAAGAGAGGTAAAAGAGACAGGCGAGGGGGGAAAGAGAGGGAAAAGAGAGAGTTGTGGGATGATAGGGGAAAGGGAGAGGCGAGTGTAAGCGGAAAAATTAGACACCGAGGGAACAGAGAGGTAAAAGAGACAAGCAGGGGGAAAGAGGGAAAAGAGGGAGTTGAGGGAAAGCAGGGGAAAGTCACTGGTGAGGGAAAAGAGGGAAGAGATCGTGGAAAATAGGCAAAGGAGGGAAAAGCGACAGGCAAGGGCAAAGAGAGAGGTGAGTCAAAGTGGGAGAACTAGACACCGAGGAAGAGAGGTAGAAGAGACAGGCGAGGGGGGAGAGAGAGGGAAAAGAGAGAGTTGTGGGATGATAGGGGAAAGGGAGAGGCGAGTGTAAGCAGGAAAATTAGACACCGAGGGAACAGAGAGGTAAAAGAGACAAGCAGGGGGAAAGAGGGAAAAGAGGGAGTTGAGGGAAAGCAGGGGAAAGTCACTGGTGAGGGAAAAGAGGGAAGAGATCGTGGAAAATAGGCAAAAGAGGGAAAAGCGACAGGCAAGGGAAAAGAGAGAGGTGAGCCAAAGTGGGAGAAGTAGACACCGAGGAAGAGAGGTAAAAGAGACAGGCGAGGGGGGAAAGAGAGGGAAAAGAGAGAGTTGTGGGATGATAGGGGAAAGGGAGAGGCGAGTGAAAGCGGGAAAATTAGACACCGAGGGAAGAGAGAGGTAAAAGAGACAAGCAGGGGGAAAGAGGGAAAAGAGGGAGTTGAGGGAAAGCAGGGGAAAGTCACTGGTGAGGGAAAAGAGGGAAGAGATCGTGGAAAATAGGCAAAAGAGGGAAAAGCGACAGGCAAGGGAAAAGAGAGAGGTGAGTCAAAGTGGGAGAACTAGACACCGAGGAAGAGAGTTAAAAGAGACAGGCGAGGGGGGAGAGAGAGGGAAAAGAGAGAGTTGTGGGATGATAGGGGAAAGGGAGAGGCGAGTGAAAGTGGAAAACTTAGACACCGAGGGAACAGAGAGGTAAAAGAGACAAGCAGGGGGAAAGAGGGAAAAGAGGGAGTTGAGGGAAAGCAGGGGAAAGTCACTGGTGAGGGAAAAGAGGGAAGAGATCGTGGAAAATAGGCAAAAGAGGGAAAAGTGCACAGGCAGGAGAAGACAGAGCTAAAAGAGACAGGCGAGGGGGGAAAGAGAGGGGAAAGAGATAGTTGTGGGATGATAGGGCAAAGGGAGAGCCGAGTGAAACCGGGAAAATTAGACACCGAGGGAACAGAGAGGTAAAAGAGACAAGCAGGGGGAAAGAGGGAAAAGAGGGAGTTGAGGGGAAGCAGGGGAAAGTCACTGGTGAGGGAAAAGAGGGAAGAGATCGTGGAAAATAGGCAAAAGAGGGAAAAGTGACAGGCAAGGGAAGGGAGAGGGAAAAGAGAGAGGTGAGTCAAAGTGGGAGAACTAGACACCGAGGAAGAGAGTTACAAGAGACAGGCGAGGGGGGAAAGAGAGGGAAAAGAGAGAGTTGTGGGGTGATAGGGGAAAGGGAGAGGCGAGTGTAAGCAGGAAAATTAGACACCGAGGGAACAGAGAGGTAAAAGAGACAAGCAGGGGGGAAGAGGGAAAAGAGGGAGTTGAGGGAAAGCAGGGGAAAGTCACTGGTGAGGGAAAAGAGGGAAGAGATCGTGGAAAATAGGCAAAAGAGGGAAAAGCGACAGGCAAGGGAAAAGAGAGAGGTGAGTCAAAGTGGGAGAACTAGACACCGAGGAAGAGAGGTAAAAGAGACAGGCGAGGGGGGAAAGAGAGGGAAAAGAGAGAGTTGTGGGATGACAGGGGAAAGGGAGAGGCGAGTGAAAGCAGGAAAATTAGACACCGAGGGAGTAGAGAGGTAAAAGAGACAAGCAGGGGGAAAGAGGGAAAAGAGGGAGTTGAGGGGAAGCAGGGGAAAGTCACTGGTGAGGGAAAAGAGGGAAGAGATCGTGGAATATAGGCAAAAGAGGGAAAAGTGACAGGCAAGGGAAGGGAGAGGGAAAAGAGAGAGGTGAGTCAAAGTGGGAGAACTAGACACCGAGGAAGAGAGTTAAAAGAGACAGGCGAGGGGGGAAAGAGAGGGAAAAGAGAGAGTTGTGGGATGATAGGGGAAAGGGACAGGTGAGTGAACGTGGAAAAATTAGACACAGAGGGAACAGAGAGGTAAAAGAGACAAGCAGGGGGAAAGAGGGAAAAGAGGGAGTTGAGGGAAAGCAGGGGAAAGTCACTGGTGAGGGAAAAGAGGGAAGAGATCGTGGAAAATAGGCAAAAGAGGGAAAAGCGACAGGCAAGGGAAAAGAGAGAGGTGAGTCAAAGTGGGAGAACTAGACACCGAGGAAGAGAGGTAAAAGAGACAGGCGAGGGGGGGAAGAGAGGGAAAAGAGAGAGTTGTGGGATGATAGGGGAAAGGGAGAGGCGAGTGAAAGCGGGAAAATTAGACACCGAGGGAACAGAGAGGTAAAAGAGACAAGCAGGGGGAAAGAGGGAAAAGAGGGAGTTGAGGGAAAGCAGGGGAAAGTCACTGGTGAGGGAAAAGAGCGAAGAGATCGTGGAAAATAGGCAAAAGAGGGAAAAGCGACAGGCAAGGGAAAAGAGAGAGGTGAGTCAAAGTGGGAGAACTAGACACCGAGGAAGAGAGGTAAAAGAGACAGGCGAGGGGGGAAAGAGAGGGAAAAGAGAGAGTTGTGGGATGATAGGGGAAAGGGAGAGGCGAGTGAAAGCAGGAAAATTAGACACCGAGGGAACAGAGAGGTAAAAGAGACAAGCAGGGGGAAAGAGGGAAAAGAGGGAGTTGAGGGAAAGCAGGGGAAAGTCACTGGTGAGGGAAAAGAGGGAAGAGATCGTGGAAAATAGGCAAAAGAGGGAAAAGTGACAGGCAAGGGAACGGAGAGGGAAAAGAGAGAGGTGAGTCAAAGTGGGAGAACTAGACACCGAGGAAGAGAGTTACAAGAGACAGGCGAGGGGGGAAAGAGAGGGAAAAGAGAGAGTTGTGGGGTGATAGGGGAAAGGGAGAGGCGAGTTTAAGCAGGAAAATTAGACACCGAGGGAACAGAGAGGTAAAAGAGACAAGCAGGGGGGAAGAGGGAAAAGAGGGAGTTGAGGGAAAGCAGGGGAAAGTCACTGGTGAGGGAAAAGAGGGAAGAGATCGTGGAAAATAGGCAAAAGAGGGAAAAGCGACAGGCAAGGGAAAAGAGAGAGGTGAGTCAAAGTGGGAGAACTAGACACCGAGGAAGAGAGGTAAAAGAGACAGGCGAGGGGGGAAAGAGAGGGAAAAGAGAGAGTTGTGGGATGATAGGGGAAAGGGAGAGGCGAGTGAAAGCAGGAAAATTAGACACCGAGGGAGTAGAGAGGTAGAAGAGACAAGCAGGGGGAAAGAGGGAAAAGAGGGAGTTGAGGGGAAGCAGGTGCAAGTCACTGGTGAGGGAAAAGAGGGAAGAGATCGTGGAAAAGAGGCAAAAGAGGGAAAAGCAACAGGCAAGGGCAAAGAGAGAGGTGAGTCAAAGTGGGAGAACTAGACACCGAGGAAGAGAGGTAAAAGAGACAGGCGAGGGGGGAAAGAGAGGGAAAAGAGAGAGTTGTGGGGTGATAGGGGAAAGGGAGAGGCGAGTGAAAGCGGGAAAATTAGTCACCGAGGGAACAGAGAGGTAAAAGAGACAAGCAGGGGGAAAGAGGGAAAAGAGGGAGTTGAGGGAAAGCAGGGGAAAGTCACTGGTGAGGGAAAAGAGGGAAGAGATCGTGGAAAATAGGCAAAAGAGGGAAACGTGACAGGCAAGGGAAGGGAGAGGGAAAAGAGAGAGGTGAGTCAAAGTGGGAGAACTAGACACCGAGGAAGAGAGTTACAAGAGACAGGCGAGGGGGGAAAGAGAGGGAAAAGAGAGAGTTGTGGGGTGATAGGGGAAAGGGAGAGGCGAGTGTAAGCAGGAAAATTAGACACCGAGGGAACAGAGAGGTAAAAGAGACAAGCAGGGGGGAAGAGGGAAAAGAGGGAGTTGAGGGAAAGCAGGGGAAAGTCACTGGTGAGGGAAAAGAGGGAAGAGATCGTGGAAAATAGGCAAAAGAGGGAAAAGCGACAGGCAAGGGAAAAGAGAGAGGTGAGTCAAAGTGGGAGAACTAGACACCGAGGAAGAGAGGTAAAAGAGACAGGCGAGGGGGGAAAGAGAGGGAAAAGAGAGAGTTGTGGGATGACAGTGGAAAGGGAGAGGCGAGTGAAAGCAGGAAAATTAGACACCGAGGGAGTAGAGAGGTAAAAGAGACAAGCAGGGGGAAAGAGGGAAAAGAGGGAGTTGAGGGGAAGCAGGGGAAAGTCACTGGTGAGGGAAAAGAGGGAAGAGATCGTGGAAAATAGGCAAAAGAGGGAAAAGTGACAGGCAAGGGAAGGGAGAGGGAAAAGAGAGAGGTGAGTCAAAGTGGGAGAACTAGACACCGAGGAAGAGAGTTAAAAGAGACAGGCGAGGGGGGAAAGAGAGGGAAAAGAGAGAGTTGTGGGATGATAGGGGAAAGGGACAGGTGAGTGAACGTGGAAAAATTAGACACAGAGGGAACAGAGAGGTAAAAGAGACAAGCAGGGGGAAAGAGGGAAAAGAGGGAGTTGAGGGAAAGCAGGGGAAAGTCACTGGTGAGGGAAAAGAGGGAAGAGATCGTGGAAAATAGGCAAAAGAGGGAAAAGCGACAGGCAAGGGAAAAGAGAGAGGTGAGCCAAAGTGGGAGAACTAGACACCGAGGAAGAGAGGTAAAAGAGACAGGCGAGGGGGGGAAGAGAGGGAAAAGAGAGAGTTGTGGGATGATAGGGGAAAGGGAGAGGCGAGTGAAAGCGGGAAAATTAGACACCGAGGGAACAGAGAGGTAAAAGAGACAAGCAGGGGGAAAGAGGGAAAAGAGGGAGTTGAGGGAAAGCAGGGGAAAGTCACTGGTGAGGGAAAAGAGGGAAGAGATCGTGGAAAATAGGCAAAAGAGGGAAAAACAACAGGCAAGGGAAAAGAGAGAGGTGAGTCAAAGTGGGAGAACTAGACACCGAGGAAGAGAGTTACAAGAGACAGGCGAGGGGGGAAAGAGAGGGAAAAGAGAGAGTTGTGGGGTGATAGGGGAAAGGGAGAGGCGAGTGTAAGCAGGAAAATTAGACACCGAGGGAACAGAGAGGTAAAAGAGACAAGCAGGGGGAAAGAGGGAAAAGAGGGAGTTGAGGGAAAGCAGGGGAAAGTCACTGGTGAGGGAAAAGAGCGAAGAGATCGTGGAAAATAGGCAAAAGAGGGAAAAGCGACAGGCAAGGGAAAAGAGAGAGGCGAGTCAAAGTGGGAGAACTAGACACCGAGGAAGAGAGGTAAAAGAGACAGGCGAGGGGGGAAAGAGAGGGAAAAGAGAGAGTTGTGGGATGATAGGGGAAAGGGAGAGGCGAGTGAAAGCAGGAAAATTAGACACCGAGGGAACAGAGAGGTAAAAGAGACAAGCAGGGGGAAAGAGGGAAAAGAGGGAGTTGAGGGAAAGCAGGGGAAAGTCACTGGTGAGGGAAAAGAGGGAAGAGATCGTGGAAAATAGGCAAAAGAGGGAAAAGTGACAGGCAAGGGAAGGGAGAGGGAAAAGAGAGAGGTGAGTCAAAGTGGGAGAACTAGACACCGAGGAAGAGAGTTACAAGAGACAGGCGAGGGGGGAAAGAGAGGGAAAAGAGAGAGTTGTGGGGTGATAGGGGAAAGGGAGAGGCGAGTGTAAGCAGGAAAATTAGACACCGAGGGAACAGAGAGGTAAAAGAGACAAGCAGGGGGAAAGAGGGAAAAGAGGGAGTTGAGGGAAAGCAGGGGAAAGTCACTGGTGAGGGAAAAGAGGGAAGAGATCGTGGAAAATAGGCAAAAGAGGGAAAAGCGACAGGCAAGGGAAAAGAGAGAGGTGAGCCAAAGTGGGAGAACTAGACACCGAGGAAGAGAGGTAAAAGAGACAGGCGAGGGGGGGAAGAGAGGGAAAAGAGAGAGTTGTGGGATGATAGGGGAAAGGGAGAGGCGAGTGAAAGCGGGAAAATTAGACACCGAGGGAACAGAGAGGTAAAAGAGACAAGCAGGGGGAAAGAGGGAAAAGAGGGAGTTGAGGGGAAGCAGGGGAAAGTCACTGGTGAGGGAAAAGAGGGAAGAGATCGTGGAAAATAGGCAAAAGAGGGAAAAACAACAGGCAAGGGAAAAGAGAGAGGTGAGTCAAAGTGGGAGAACTAGACACCGAGGAAGAGAGGTAAAAGAGACAGGCGAGGGGGGAAAGAGAGGGAAAAGAGAGAGTTGTGGGATGATAGGGGAAAGGGATAGGCGAGTGTAAGCGGGAAAATTAGACACCGAGGGAACAGAGAGGTAAAAGAGACAAGCAGGGGGAAAGAGGGAAAAGAGGGAGTTGAGGGAAAGCAGGGGAAAGTCACTGGTGAGGGAAAAGAGGGAAGAGATCGTGGAAAATAGGCAAAAGAGGGAAAAGCGACAGGCAAGGGAAAAGAGAGAGGTGAGTCAAAGTGGGAGAACTAGACACCGAGGAAGAGAGGTAAAAGAGACAGGCGAGGGGGGAAAGAGAGGGAAAAGAGAGAGTTGTGGGATGATAGGGGAAAGGGAGAGGCGAGTGTAAGCGGGAAAATTATACACCGAGGGAACAGAGAGGTAAAAGAGACAAGCAGGGGGAAAGAGGGAAAAGAGGGAGTTGAGGGAAAGCAGGGGAAAGTCACTGGTGAGGGAAAAGAGCGAAGAGATCGTGGAAAATAGGCAAAAGAGGGAAAAGCGACAGGCAAGGGAAAAGAGAGAGGTGAGTCAAAGTGGGACAACTAGACACCGAGGAAGAGAGGTAAAAGAGACAGGCGAGGGGGGAAAGAGAGGGAAAAGAGAGAGTTGTGGGATGATAGGGGAAAGGGAGAGGCGAGTGAAACCGGGAAAATTAGACACCGAGGGAACAGAGAGGTAAAAGAGACAAGCAGGGGGAAAGAGGGAAAAGAGGGAGTTGAGGGAAAGCAGGGGAAAGTCACTGGTGAGGGAAAAGAGGGAAGAGATCGTGGAAAAGAGGCAAAAGAGGGAAAAGCAACAGGCAAGGGCAAAGAGAGAGGTGAGTCAAAGTGGGAGAACTAGACACCGAGGAAGAGAGGTAAAAGAGACAGGCGAGGGGGGAAAGAGAGGGAAAAGAGAGAGTTGTGGGATGATAGGGGAAAGGGAGAGGCGAGTGAAAGCGGGAAAATTAGACACCGAGGGAACAGAGAGGTAAAAGAGACAAGCAGGGGGAAAGAGGGAAAAGAGGGAGTTGAGGGGAAGCAGGGGAAAGTCACTGGTGAGGGAAAAGAGGGAAGAGATCGTGGAAAATAGGCAAAAGAGGGAAAAGTGACAGGCAAGGGAAGGGAGAGGGAAAAGAGAGAGGTGAGTCAAAGTGGGAGAACTAGACACCGAGGAAGAGAGTTACAAGAGACAGGCGAGGGGGGAAAGAGAGGGAAAAGAGAGAGTTGTGGGGTGATAGGGGAAAGGGAGAGGCGAGTGTAAGCAGGAAAATTAGACACCGAGGGAACAGAGAGGTAAAAGAGACAAGCAGGGGGGAAGAGGGAAAAGAGGGAGTTGAGGGAAAGCAGGGGAAAGTCACTGGTGAGGGAAAAGAGGGAAGAGATCGTGGAAAATAGGCAAAAGAGGGAAAAGCGACAGGCAAGGGAAAAGAGAGAGGTGAGTCAAAGTGGGAGAACTAGACACCGAGGAAGAGAGGTAAAAGAGACAGGCGAGGGGGGAAAGAGAGGGAAAAGAGAGAGTTGTGGGATGATAGGGGAAAGGGAGAGGCGAGTGAAAGCAGGAAAATTAGACACCGAGGGAACAGAGAGGTAAAAGAGACAAGCAGGGGGAAAGAGGGAAAAGAGGGAGTTGAGAGAAAGCAGGGGAAAGTCACTGGTGAGGGAAAAGAGGGAAGAGATCGTGGAAAATAGGCAAAAGAGGGAAAAGCGACAGGCAAGGGCAAAGAGAGAGGTGAGTCAAAGTGGGAGAACTAGACACCGAGGAAGATAGGTAAAAGAGACAGGCGAGGGGGGAAAGAGAGGGAAAAGAGAGAGTTGTGGGATGATAGGGGAAAGGGAGAGGCGAGTGAAAGCGGGAAAATTAGACACCGAGGGAACAGAGAGGTAAAAGAGACAAGCAGGGGGAAAGAGGGAAAAGAGGGAGTTGAGGGAAAGCAGGGGAAAGTCACTGGTGAGGGAAAAGAGGGAAGAGATCGTGGAAAATAGGCAAAAGAGGGAAAAGCGACAGGCAAGGGAAAAGAGAGAGGCGAGTCAAAGTGGGAGAACTAGACACCGAGGAAGAGAGGTAAAAGAGACAGGCGAGGGGGGAAAGAGAGGGAAAAGAGAGAGTTGTGGGATGATAGGGGAAAGGGAGAGGCGAGTGAAAGCAGGAAAATTAGACACCGAGGGAGTAGAGAGGTAAAAGAGACAAGCAGGGGGAAAGAGGGAAAAGAGGGAGTTGAGGGGAAGCAGGGGAAAGTCACTGGTGAGGGAAAAGAGGGAAGAGATCGTGGAAAATAGGCAAAAGAGGGAAAAGTGACAGGCAAGGGAAGGGAGAGGGAAAAGAGAGAGGTGAGTCAAAGTGGGAGAACTAGACACCGAGGAAGAGAGTTAAAAGAGACAGGCGAGGGGGGAAAGAGAGGGAAAAGAGAGAGTTGTGGGATGATAGGGGAAAGGGAGAGGTGAGTGAACGTGGAAAAATTAGACACCGAGGGAACAGAGAGGTAAAAGAGACAAGCAGGGGGAAAGAGGGAAAAGAGGGAGTTGAGGGAAAGCAGGGGAAAGTCACTGGTGAGGGAAAAGAGGGAAGAGATCGTGGAAAATAGGCAAAAGAGGGAAAAGCGACAGGCAAGGGAAAAGAGAGAGGTGAGCCAAAGTGGGAGAACTAGACACCGAGGAAGAGAGGTAAAAGAGACAGGCGAGGGGGGAAAGAGAGGGAAAAGAGAGAGTTGTGGGATGATAGGGGAAAGGGACAGGTGAGTGAACGTGGAAAAATTAGACACAGAGGGAACAGAGAGGTAAAAGAGACAAGCAGGGGGAAAGAGGGAAAAGAGGGAGTTGAGGGAAAGCAGGGGAAAGTCACTGGTGAGGGAAAAGAGCGAAGAGATCGTGGAAAATAGGCAAAAGAGGGAAAAGCGACAGGCAAGGGAAAAGAGAGAGGTGAGTCAAAGTGGGACAACTAGACACCGAGGAAGAGAGGTAAAAGAGACAGGCGAGGGGGGAAAGAGAGGGAAAAGAGAGAGTTGTGGGATGATAGGGGAAAGGGAGAGGCGAGTGAAAGCAGGAAAATTAGACACCGAGGGAACAGAGAGGTAAAAGAGACAAGCAGGGGGAAAGAGGGAAAAGAGGGAGTTGAGGGGAAGCAGGGGAAAGTCACTGGTGAGGGAAAAGAGGGAAGAGATCGTGGAAAATAGGCAAAAGAGGGAAAAGTGACAGGCAATGGAAGGGAGAGGGAAAAGAGAGAGGTGAGTCAAAGTGGGAGAACTAGACACCGAGGAAGAGAGTTACAAGAGACAGGCGAGGGGGGAAAGAGAGGGAAAAGAGAGAGTTGTGGGGTGATAGGGGAAAGGGAGAGGCGAGTGTAAGCAGGAAAATTAGACACCGAGGGAACAGAGAGGTAAAAGAGACAAGCAGGGGGGAAGAGGGAAAAGAGGGAGTTGAGGGAAAGCAGGGGAAAGTCACTGGTGAGGGAAAAGAGGGAAGAGATCGTGGAAAATAGGCAAAAGAGGGAAAAGCGACAGGCAAGGGAAAAGAGAGAGGTGAGTCAAAGTGGGAGAACTAGACACCGAGGAAGAGAGGTAAAAGAGACAGGCGAGGGGGGAAAGAGAGGGAAAAGAGAGAGTTGTGGGATGATAGGGGAAAGGGAGAGGCGAGTGAAAGCAGGAAAATTAGACACCGAGGGAGTAGAGAGGTAAAAGAGACAAGCAGGGGGAAAGAGGGAAAAGAGGGAGTTGAGGGGAAGCAGGTGCAAGTCACTGGTGAGGGAAAAGAGGGAAGAGATCGTGGAAAAGAGGCAAAAGAGGGAAAAGCAACAGGCAAGGGCAAAGAGAGAGGTGAGTCAAAGTGGGAGAACTAGACACCGAGGAAGATAGGTAAAAGAGACAGGCGAGGGGGGAAAGAGAGGGAAAAGAGAGAGTTGTGGGATGATAGGGGAAAGGGAGAGGCGAGTGAAAGCGGGAAAATTAGACACCGAGGGTACAGAGAGGTAAAAGAGACAAGCAGGGGGAAAGAGGGAAAAGAGGGAGTTGAGGGAAAGCAGGGGAAAGTCACTGGTGAGGGAAAAGAGCGAAGAGATCGTGGAAAACAGGCAAAAGAGGGAAAAGCGACAGGCAAGGGAAGGGAGAGGGGAAACAGAGAGGTGAGTCAAAGTGGGAGAACTAGACACCGAGGAAGAGAGGTAAAAGAGACAGGCGAGGGGGGAAAGAGAGGGAAAAGAGATAGTTGTGGGGTGATAGGGGAAAGGGAGAGGCGAGTGAAAGCGGGAAAATTAGACACCGAGGGAACAGAGAGGTAAAAGAGACAAGCAGGGGGAAAGAGGGAAAAGAGGGAGTTGAGAGAAAGCAGGGGAAAGTCACTGGTGAGGGAAAAGAGGGAAGAGATCGTGGAAAATAGGCAAAAGAGGGAAAAGCGACAGGCAAGGGAAAAGAGCGAGGTGAGTCAAAGTGGGAGAACTAGACACCGAGGAAGAGAGGTAAAAGAGACAGGCGAGGGGGGAAAGAGAGGGAAAAGAGAGAGATGTGGGATGATAGGGGAAAGGGAGAGGCGAGTGAAAGCGGGAAAATTAGACACCGAGGGAACAGAGAGGTAAAAGAGACAAGCAGGGGGAAAGAGGGAAAAGAGGGAGTTGAGGGAAAGCAGGGGAAAGTCACTGGTGAGGGAAAAGAGGGAAGAGATCGTGGAAAATAGGCAAAAGAGGGAAAAGCGACAGGCAAGGGAAAAGAGAGAGGCGAGTCAAAGTGGGAGAACTAGACACCGAGGAAGAGAGGTAAAAGAGACAGGCGAGGGGGGAAAGAGAGGGAAAAGAGAGAGTTGTGGGATGATAGGGGAAAGGGAGAGGCGAGTGAAAGCAGGAAAATTAGACACCGAGGGAGTAGAGAGGTAAAAGAGACAAGCAGGGGGAAAGAGGGAAAAGAGGGAGTTGAGGGGAAGCAGGGGAAAGTCACTGGTGAGGGAAAAGAGGGAAGAGATCGTGGAAAATAGGCAAAAGAGGGAAAAGTGACAGGCAAGGGAAGGGAGAGGGAAAAGAGAGAGGTGAGTCAAAGTGGGAGAACTAGACACCGAGGAAGAGAGTTAAAAGAGACAGGCGAGGGGGGAAAGAGAGGGAAAAGAGAGAGTTGTGGGATGATAGGGGAAAGGGATAGGTGAGTGAACGTGGAAAAATTAGACACCGAGGGAACAGAGAGGTAAAAGAGACAAGCAGGGGGAAAGAGGGAAAAGAGGGAGTTGAGGGAAAGCAGGGGAAAGTCACTGGTGAGGGAAAAGAGGGAAGAGATCGTGGAAAATAGGCAAAAGAGGGAAAAACAACAGGCAAGGGAAAAGAGAGAGGTGAGTCAAAGTGGGAGAACTAGACACCGAGGAAGAGAGGTAAAAGAGACAGGCGAGGGGGGAAAGAGAGGGAAAAGAGAGAGTTGTGGGATGATAGGGGAAAGGGAGAGGCGAGTGTAAGCGGGAAAATTAGACACCGAGGGAACAGAGAGGTAAAAGAGACAAGCAGGGGGAAAGAGGGAAAAGAGGGAGTTGAGGGAAAGCAGGGGAAAGTCACTGGTGAGGGAAAAGAGCGAAGAGATCGTGGAAAATAGGCAAAAGAGGGAAAAGCGACAGGCAAGGGAAAAGAGAGAGGTGAGTCAAAGTGGGAGAACTAGACACCGAGGAAGAGAGGTAAAAGAGACAGGCGAGGGGGGAAAGAGAGGGAAAAGAGAGAGTTGTGGGATGATAGGGGAAAGGGAGAGGCGAGTGAAAGCAGGAAAATTAGACACCGAGGGAACAGAGAGGTAAAAGAGACAAGCAGGGGGAAAGAGGGAAAAGAGGGAGTTGAGGGGAAGCAGGGGAAAGTCACTGGTGAGGGAAAAGAGGGAAGAGATTGTGTAAAATAGGCAAAAGAGGGAAAAGTGACAGGCAAGGGAAGGGAGAGGGAAAAGAGAGAGGTGAGTCAAAGTGGGAGAACTAGACACCGAGGAAGAGAGTTACAAGAGACAGGCGAGGGGGGAAAGAGAGGGAAAAGAGAGAGTTGTGGGGTGATAGGGGAAAGGGAGAGGCGAGTGAAAGCAGGAAAATTAGACACCGAGGGAACAGAGAGGTAAAAGAGACAAGCAGGGGGGAAGAGGGAAAAGAGGGAGTTGAGGGAAAGCAGGGGAAAGTCACTGGTGAGGGAAAAGAGGGAAGAGATCATGGAAAATAGGCAAAAGAGGGAAAAGCGACAGGCAAGGGAAAAGAGAGAGGTGAGTCAAAGTGGGAGAACTAGACACCGAGGAAGAGAGGTAAAAGAGACAGGCGAGGGGGGAAAGAGAGGGAAAAGAGAGAGTTGTGGGATAATAGGGGAAAGGGAGAGGCGAGTGAAAGCAGGAAAATTAGACACCGAGGGAGTAGAGAGGTAAAAGAGACAAGCAGGGGGAAAGAGGGAAAAGAGGGAGTTGAGGGGAAGCAGGGGAAAGTCACTGGTGAGGGAAAAGAGGGAAGAGATCGTGGAAAATAGGCAAAAGAGGGAAAAGTGACAGGCAAGGGAAGGGAGAGGGAAAAGAGAGAGGTGAGTCAAAGTGGGAGAACTAGACACCGAGGAAGAGAGTTAAAAGAGACAGGCGAGGGGGGAAAGAGAGGGAAAAGAGAGAGTTGTGGGATGATAGGGGAAAGGGACAGGTGAGTGAACGTGGAAAAATTAGACACCGAGGGAACAGAGAGGTAAAAGAGACAAGCAGGGGGAAAGAGGGAAAAGAGGGAGTTGAGGGAAAGCAGGGGAAAGTCACTGGTGAGGGAAAAGAGGGAAGAGATCGTGGAAAATAGGCAAAAGAGGGAAAAGCGACAGGCAAGGGAAAAGAGAGAGGTGAGCCAAAGTGGGAGAACTAGACACCGAGGAAGAGAGGTAAAAGAGACCGGCGAGGGGGGAAAGAGAGGGAAAAGAGAGAGTTGTGGGATGATAGGGGAAAGGGAGAGGCGAGTGAAACCGGGAAAAGTAGACACCGAGGGAACAGAGAGGTAAAAGAGACAAGCAGGGGGAAAGAGGGAAAAGAGGGAGTTGAGGGAAAGCAGGGGAAAGTCACTGGTGAGGGAAAAGAGGGAAGAGATCGTGGAAAAGAGGCAAAAGAGGGAAAAGCAACAGGCAAGGGCAAAGAGAGAGGTGAGTCAAAGTGGGAGAACTAGACACCGAGGAAGAGAGGTAAAAGAGACAGGCGAGGGGGGAAAGAGAGGGAAAAGAGAGAGTTGTGGGATGATAGGGGAAAGGGAGAGGCGAGTGAAAGCGGGAAAATTAGACACCGAGGGAACAGAGAGGTAAAAGAGACAAGCAGGGGGAAAGAGGGAAAAGAGGGAGTTGAGGGAAAGCAGGGGAAAGTCACTGGTGAGGGAAAAGAGGGAAGAGATCATGGAAAATAGGCAAAAGAGGGAAAAGCGACAGGCAAGGGAAAAGAGAGAGGTGAGTCAAAGTGGGAGAACTAGACACCGAGGAAGAGAGTTAAAAGAGACAGGCGAGGGGGGAAAGAGAGGGAAAAGAGAGAGTTGTGGGATGATAGGGGAAAGGGAGAGGCGAGTGAAAGCAGGAAAATTAGACACCGAGGGAACAGAGAGGTAAAAGAGACAAGCAGGGGGAAAGAGGGAAAAGAGGGAGTTGAGGGGAAGCAGGGGAAAGTCACTGGTGAGGGAAAAGAGGGAAGAGATCGTGGAAAATAGGCAAAAGAGGGAAAAGTGACAGGCAAGGGAAGGGAGAGGGAAAAGAGAGAGGTGAGTCAAAGTGGGAGAACTAGACACCGAGGAAGAGAGTTAAAAGAGACAGGCGAGGGGGGAAAGAGAGGGAAAAGAGAGAGTTGTGGGATGATAGGGGAAAGGGAGAGGCGAGTGAACGTGGAAAAATTAGACACCGAGGGAACAGAGAGGTAAAAGAGACAAGCAGGGGGAAAGAGGGAAAAGAGGGAGTTGAGGGAAAGCAGGGGAAAGTCACTGGTGAGGGAAAAGAGGGAAGAGATCGTGGAAAATAGGCAAAAGAGGGAAAAACAACAGGCAAGGGAAAAGAGAGAGGTGAGTCAAAGTGGGAGAACTAGACACCGAGGAAGAGAGGTAAAAGAGACAGGCGAGGGGGGAAAGAGAGGGAAAAGAGAGAGTTGTGGGATGATAGGGGAAAGGGAGAGGCGAGTGTAAGCGGGAAAATTAGACACCGAGGGAACAGAGAGGTAAAAGAGACAAGCAGGGGGAAAGAGGGAAAAGAGGGAGTTGAGGGAAAGCAGGGGAAAGTCACTGGTGAGGGAAAAGAGCGAAGAGATCGTGGAAAATAGGCAAAAGAGGGAAAAGCGACAGGCAAGGGAAAAGAGAGAGGTGAGTCAAAGTGGGAGAACTAGACACCGAGGAAGAGAGGTAAAAGAGACAGGCGAGGGGGGAAAGAGAGGGAACAGAGAGAGTTGTGGGATGATAGGGGAAAGGGAGAGGCGAGTGAAAGCAGGAAAATTAGACACCGAGGGAACAGAGAGGTAAAAGAGACAAGCAGGGGGAAAGAGGGAAAAGAGGGAGTTGAGGGGAAGCAGGGGAAAGTCACTGGTGAGGGAAAAGAGGGAAGAGATCGTGGAAAATAGGCAAAAGAGGGAAAAGTGACAGGCAAGGGAAGGGAGAGGGAAAAGAGAGAGGTGAGTCAAAGTGGGAGAACTAGACACCGAGGAAGAGAGTTACAAGAGACAGGCGAGGGGGGAAAGAGAGGGAAAAGAGAGAGTTGTGGGGTGATAGGGGAAAGGGAGAGGCGAGTGTAAGCAGGAAAATTAGACACCGAGGGAACAGAGAGGTAAAAGAGACAAGCAGGGGGGAAGAGGGAAAAGAGGGAGTTGAGGGAAAGCAGGGGAAAGTCACTGGTGAGGGAAAAGAGGGAAGAGATCGTGGAAAATAGGCAAAAGAGGGAAAAGCGACAGGCAAGGGAAAAGAGAGAGGTGAGTCAAAGTGGGAGAACTAGACACCGAGGAAGAGAGGTAAAAGAGACAGGCGAGGGGGGAAAGAGAGGGAAAAGAGAGAGTTGTGGGATGATAGGGGAAAGGGAGAGGCGAGTGAAAGCAGGAAAATTAGACACCGAGGGAGTAGAGAGGTAAAAGAGACAAGCAGGGGGAAAGAGGGAAAAGAGGGAGTTGAGGGGAAGCAGGGGAAAGTCACTGGTGAGGGAAAAGAGGGAAGAGATCGTGGAAAATAGGCAAAAGAGGGAAAAGTGACAGGCAAGGGAAGGGAGAGGGAAAAGAGAGAGGTGAGTCAAAGTGGGAGAACTAGACACCGAGGAAGAGAGTTAAAAGAGACAGGCGAGGGGGGAAAGAGAGGGAAAAGAGAGAGTTGTGGGATGATAGGGGAAAGGGACAGGTGAGTGAACGTGGAAAAATTAGACACCGAGGGAACAGAGAGGTAAAAGAGACAAGCAGGGGGAAAGAGGGAAAAGAGGGAGTTGAGGGAAAGCAGGGGAAAGTCACTGGTGAGGGAAAAGAGGGAAGAGATCGTGGAAAATAGGCAAAAGAGGGAAAAGCGACAGGCAAGGGAAAAGAGAGAGGTGAGCCAAAGTGGGAGAACTAGACACCGAGGAAGAGAGGTAAAAGAGACAGGCGAGGGGGGGAAGAGAGGGAAAAGAGAGAGTTGTGGGATGATACGGGAAAGGGAGAGGCGAGTGAAAGCGGGAAAATTAGACACCGAGGGAACAGAGAGGTAAAAGAGACAAGCAGGGGGAAAGAGGGAAAAGAGGGAGTTGAGGGAAAGCAGGGGAAAGTCACTGGTGAGGGAAAAGAGCGAAGAGATCGTGGAAAATAGGCAAAAGAGGGAAAAGCGACAGGCAAGGGAAAAGAGAGAGGTGAGCCAAAGTGGGAGAACTAGACACCGAGGAAGAGAGGTAAAAGAGACAGGCGAGGGGGGAAAGAGAGGGAAAAGAGAGAGTTGTGGGGTGATAGGGGAAAGGGAGAGGCGAGTGAAAGCGGGAAAATTAGACACCGAGGGAACAGAGAGGTAAAAGAGACAAGCAGGGGGAAAGAGGGAAAAGAGGGAGTTGAGGGAAAGCAGGGGAAAGTCACTGGTGAGGGAAAAGAGGGAAGAGATCGTGGAAAAGAGGCAAAAGAGGGAAAAGCAACAGGCAAGGGCAAAGAGAGAGGTGAGTCAAAGTGGGAGAACTAGACACCGAGGAAGAGAGGTAAAAGAGACAGGCGAGGGGGGAAAGAGAGGGAAAAGAGAGAGTTGTGGGATGATAGGGGAAAGGGAGAGGCGAGTGAAAGCGGGAAAATTAGACACCGAGGGAACAGAGAGGTAAAAGAGACAAGCAGGGGGAAAGAGGGAAAAGAGGGAGTTGAGGGAAAGCAGGGGAAAGTCACTGGTGAGGGAAAAGAGGGAAGAGATCGTGGAAAACAGGCAAAAGAGGGAAAAGCGACAGGCAAGGGAAGGGAGAGGGGAAACAGAGAGGTGAGTCAAAGTGGGAGAACTAGACACCGAGGAAGAGAGGTAAAAGAGACAGGCGAGGGGGGAGAGAGAGGGAAATAGAGAGTTGTGGGATGATAGGGGAAAGGGAGAGGCGAGTGAAAGCGGGAAAATTACACACCGAGGGAACAGAGAGGTAAAAGAGACAAGCAGGGGGAAAGAGGGAAAAGAGGGAGTTGAGGCAAAGCAGGGGAAAGTCACTGGTGAGGGAAAAGAGGGAAGAGATCGTGGAAAATAGGCAAAAGAGGGAAAAGCGACAGGCAAGGGAAGGGAGAGGGGAAACAGAGAGGTGAGTCAAAGTGGGAGAACTAGACACCGAGGAAGAGAGGTAAAAGAGACAGGCGAGGGGGGAAAGAGAGGGAAAAGAGAGAGTTGTGGGATGATAGGGGAAAGGGAGAGGCGAGTGTAAGCGGAAAAATTAGACACCGAGGGAACAGAGAGGTAAAAGAGACAAGCAGGGGGAAAGAGGGAAAAGAGGGAGTTGAGGGAAAGCAGGGGAAAGTCACTGGTGAGGGAAAAGAGGGAAGAGATCGTGGAAAATAGGCAAAGGAGGGAAAAGCGACAGGCAAGGGCAAAGAGAGAGGTGAGTCAAAGTGGGAGAACTAGACACCGAGGAAGAGAGGTAGAAGAGACAGGCGAGGGGGGAGAGAGAGGGAAAAGAGAGAGTTGTGGGATGATAGGGGAAAGGGAGAGGCGAGTGTAAGCAGGAAAATTAGACACCGAGGGAACAGAGAGGTAAAAGAGACAAGCAGGGGGAAAGAGGGAAAAGAGGGAGTTGAGGGAAAGCAGGGGAAAGTCACTGGTGAGGGAAAAGAGGGAAGAGATCGTGGAAAATAGGCAAAAGAGGGAAAAGCGACAGGCAAGGGAAAAGAGAGAGGTGAGCCAAAGTGGGAGAAGTAGACACCGAGGAAGAGAGGTAAAAGAGACAGGCGAGGGGGGAAAGAGAGGGAAAAGAGAGAGTTGTGGGATGATAGGGGAAAGGGAGAGGCGAGTGAAAGCGGGAAAATTAGACACCGAGGGAAGAGAGAGGTAAAAGAGACAAGCAGGGGGAAAGAGGGAAAAGAGGGAGTTGAGGGAAAGCAGGGGAAAGTCACTGGTGAGGGAAAAGAGGGAAGAGATCGTGGAAAATAGGCAAAAGAGGGAAAAGCGACAGGCAAGGGAAAAGAGAGAGGTGAGTCAAAGTGGGAGAACTAGACACCGAGGAAGAGAGGTAAAAGAGACAGGCGAGGGGGGAAAGAGAGGGAAAAGAGAGAGTTGTGGGATGATAGGGGAAAGGGAGAGGCGAGTGAAAGCGGGAAAATTAGACACCGAGGGAACAGAGAGGTAAAAGAGACAAGCAGGGGGAAAGAGGGAAAAGAGGGAGTTGAGGGAAAGCAGGGGAAAGTCACTGGTGAGGGAAAAGAGGGAAGAGATCGTGGAAAATAGGCAAAAGAGGGAAAAGCGACAGGCAAGGGAAGGGAGAGGGGAAAGAGAGAGGTGAGTCAAAGTGGGAGAACTAGACACCGAGGAAGAGAGGTAAAAGAGACAGCGAGGGGGGAAAGAGAGGGAAAAGAGAGAGTTGTGGGGTGATAGGGGAAAGGGAGAGGCGAGTGAAAGCGGGAAAATTAGACACCGAGGGAACAGAGAGGTAAAAGAGACAAGCAGGGGGAAAGAGGGAAAAGAGGGAGTTGAGGGAAAGCAGGGGAAAGTCACTGGTGAGGGAAAAGAGGCTAGATATCGTGGAAAATAGGCAAAAGAGGGAAAAGCGACAGGCAAGGGAAAAGAGAGAGGCGAGTCAAAGTGGGAGAACTAGACACCGAGGAAGAGAGGTAAAAGAGACAGGCGAGGGGGGAAAGAGAGGGAAAAGAGAGAGTTGTGGGATGATAGGGGAAAGGGAGAGGCGAGTGAAAGCAGGAAAATTAGACACCGAGGGAACAGAGAGGTAAAAGAGACAAGCAGGGGGGAAGAGGGAAAAGAGCGAGTTGAGAGAAAGCAGGGGAAAGTCACTGGTGAGGGAAAAGAGGGAAGAGATCATGGAAAATAGGCAAAAGAGGGAAAAGCGACAGGCAAGGGAAAAGAGAGAGGTGAGTCAAAGTGGGAGAAGTAGACACCGAGGAAGAGAGGTAAAAGAGACAGGCGAGGGGGGAAAGAGAGGGAAAAGAGAGAGTTGTGGGATGATAGGGGAAAGGGAGAGGCGAGTGAAAGCGGGAAAATTAGTCACCGAGGGAACAGAGAGGTAAAAGAGACAAGCAGGGGGAAAGAGGGAAAAGAGGGAGTTGAGGGAAAGCAGGGGAAAGTCACTGGTGAGGGAAAAGAGGGAAGAGATCGTGGAAAATAGGCAAAAGAGGGAAAAGCGACAGGCAAGGGAAAAGAGAGAGGTGAGTCAAAGTGGGAGAACTAGACACCGAGGAAGAGAGGTAAAAGAGACAGGCGAGGGGGGAAAGAGAGGGAAAAGAGAGAGTTGTGGGATGATGGGGGAAAGGGAGAGGCGAGTGAAAGCGGGAAAATTAGACACCGAGGGAAGAGAGAGGTAAAAGAGACAAGCAGGGGGAAAGAGGGAAAAGAGGGAGTTGAGGGAAAGCAGGGGAAAGTCACTGGTGAGGGAAAAGAGGGAAGAGATCATGGAAAATAGGCAAAAGAGGGAAAAGCGACAGGCAAGGGAAAAGAGCGAGGTGAGTCAAAGTGGGAGAACTAGACACCGAGGAAGAGAGTTAAAAGAGACAGGCGAGGGGGGAAAGAGAGGGAAAAGAGAGAGTTGTGGGATGATAGGGGAAAGGGAGAGGCGAGTGAAAGCGGGAAAATTAGACACCGAGGGAACAGAGAGGTAAAAGAGACAAGCAGGGGGAAAGAGGGAAAAGAGGGAGTTGAGGGAAAGCAGGGGAAAGTCACTGGTGAGGGAAAAGAGGGAAGAGATCATGGAAAATAGGCAAAAGAGGGAAAAGCGACAGGCAAGGGAAAAGAGAGAGGTGAGTCAAAGTGGGAGAACTAGACACCGAGGAAGAGAGGTAAAAGAGACAGGCGAGGGGGGAAAGAGAGGGAAAAGAGAGAGTTGTGGGATGACAGGGGAAAGGGAGAGGCGAGTGAAAGCAGGAAAATTAGACACCGAGGGAACAGAGAGGTAAAAGAGACAAGCAGGGGGAAAGAGGGAAAAGAGGGAGTTCAGGGAAAGCAGGGGAATGTCACTGGTGAGGGAAAAGAGGGAAGAGATCGTGGAAAATAGGCAAAAGAGGGAAAAGTGACAGGCAAGGGAAGGGAGACGGAAAAGAGAGAGGTGAGTACAAGTGGGAGAACTAGACACCGAGGAAGAGAGTTAAAAGAGACAGGCGAGGGGGGAAAGAGAGGGAAAAGAGAGAGTTGTGGGATGATAGGGGAAAGGGAGAGGCGAGTGAAAGCAGGAAAATTAGACACCGAGGGAAGAGAGAGGTAAAAGAGACAAGCAGGGGGAAAGAGGGAAAAGAGGGAGTTGAGGGAAAGCAGGGGAAAATCACTGGTGAGGGAAAAGAGGGAAGAGATCGTGGAAAATAGGCAAAAGAGGGAAAAGCGACAGGCAAGGGAAGAGAGGTGAGTCAAAGTGGGAGAACTAGACACCGAGGAAGAGAGGTAAAAGAGACAGGCGAGGGGGGAAAGAGAGGGAAAAGAGAGAGTTGTGGGATGATAGGGGAAAGGGAGAGGCGAGTGAAAGCGGGAAAATTAGACACCGAGGGAACAGAGAGGTAAAAGAGACAAGCAGGGGAAAAGAGGGAGTTGAGGGAAAGCAGGGGAAAGTCACTGGTGAGGGAAAAGAGGGAAGAGATCGTGGAAAATAGGCAAAAGAGGGAAAAGTGACAGGCAAGGGAAGGGAGAGGGAAAAGAGAGAGGTGAGTCAAAGTGGGAGAACTATACACCGAGGAAGAGAGGAAAAAGAGACAGGCGAGGGGGGAAAGAGAGGGAAAAGAGAGAGTTGTGGGATGATAGGGGAAAGGGAGAGGCGAGTGAAAGCGGGAAAATTAGAGACCGAGGGAACAGAGAGGTAAAAGAGACAAGCAGGGGGAAAGAGGGAAAAGAGGGAGTTGAGGGAAAGCAGGGGAAAGTCACTGGTGAGGGAAAAGAGGGAAGAGATCGTGGAAAATAGGCAAAAGAGGGGAAAGCGACAGGCAAGGGAAGGGAGAGGGGAAAGAGAGAGGTGAGTCAAAGTGGGAGAACTAGACACCGAGGAAGAGAGGTAAAAGAGACAGGCGGGGGGGAAAGAGAGGGAAAAGAGAGAGTTGTGGGATGATGGGGGAAAGGGAGAGGCGAGTGAAAGCGGGAAAATTAGACACCGAGGGAACAGAGAGGTAAAAGAGACAAGCAGGAGGAAAGAGGGGAAAGAGGGAGTTGAGGGAAAGCAGGGGAAAGTCACTGGTGAGGGAAAAGAGGGAAGAGATCGTGGAAAATAGGCAAAAGAGGGAAAAGCGACAGGCAAGGGAAAAGAGAGAGGTGAGCCAAAGTGGGAGAACTAGACACCGAGGAAGAGAGTTAAAAGAGACAGGCGAGGGGGGAAAGAGAGGGAAAAGAGAGAGTTGTGGGATGATAGGGGAAAGGGAGAGGCGAGTGAAAGCGGGAAAATTAGACACCGAGGGAAGAGAGAGGTAAAAGAGACAAGCAGGGGGAAAGAGGGAAAAGAGGGAGTTGAGGGAAAGCAGGGGAAAGTCACTGGTGAGGGAAAAGAGGGAAGAGATCGTGGGAAATAGGCAAAAGAGGGAAAAGCGACAGGCAAGGGAAAAGAGAGAGGTGAGTCAAAGTGGGAGAACTAGACACCGAGGAAGAGAGGTAAAAGAGACAGGCGAGGGGGGAAAGAGAGGGAAAAGAGAGAGTTGTGGGATGATAGGGGAAAGGGAGAGGCGAGTGAAAGCGGGAAAATTAGACACCGAGGGAACAGAGAGGTAAAAGAGACAAGCAGGGGGAAAGAGGGAAAAGAGGGAGTTGAGGGAAAGCAGGGGAAAGTCACTGGTGAGGGAAAAGAGGGAAGAGATCGTGGAAAATAGGCAAAAGAGGGAAAAGCGACAGGCAAGGGAAGGGAGAGGGGAAAGAGAGAGGTGAGTCAAAGTGGGAGAACTAGACACCGAGGAAGAGAGGTAAAAGAGACAGCGAGGGGGGAAAGAGAGGGAAAAGAGAGAGTTGTGGGGTGATAGGGGAAAGGGAGAGGCGAGTGAAAGCGGGAAAATTAGACACCGAGGGAACAGAGAGGTAAAAGAGACAAGCAGGGGGAAAGAGGGAAAAGAGGGAGTTGAGGGAAAGCAGGGGAAAGTCACTGGTGAGGGAAAAGAGGCTAGATATCGTGGAAAATAGGCAAAAGAGGGAAAAGCGACAGGCAAGGGAAAAGAGAGAGGCGAGTCAAAGTGGGAGAACTAGACACCGAGGAAGAGAGTTAAAAGAGACAGGCGAGGGGGGAAAGAGAGGGAAAAGAGAGAGTTGTGGGATGATAGGGGAAAGGGAGAGGCGAGTGAAAGCAGGAAAATTAGACACCGAGGGAACAGAGAGGTAAAAGAGACAAGCAGGGGGGAAGAGGGAAAAGAGCGAGTTGAGAGAAAGCAGGGGAAAGTCACTGGTGAGGGAAAAGAGGGAAGAGATCATGGAAAATAGGCAAAAGAGGGAAAAGCGACAGGCAAGGGAAAAGAGAGAGGTGAGTCAAAGTGGGAGAAGTAGACACCGAGGAAGAGAGGTAAAAGAGACAGGCGAGGGGGGAAAGAGAGGGAAAAGAGAGAGTTGTGGGATGATAGGGGAAAGGGAGAGGCGAGTGAAAGCGGGAAAATTAGTCACCGAGGGAACAGAGAGGTAAAAGAGACAAGCAGGGGGAAAGAGGGAAAAGAGGGAGTTGAGGGAAAGCAGGGGAAAGTCACTGGTGAGGGAAAAGAGGGAAGAGATCGTGGAAAATAGGCAAAAGAGGGAAAAGCGACAGGCAAGGGAAAAGAGAGAGGTGAGTCAAAGTGGGAGAACTAGACACCGAGGAAGAGAGGTAAAAGAGACAGGCGAGGGGGGAAAGAGAGGGAAAAGAGAGAGTTGTGGGATGACAGGGGAAAGGGAGAGGCGAGTGAAAGCAGGAAAATTAGACACCGAGGGAACAGAGAGGTAAAAGAGACAAGCAGGGGGAAAGAGGGAAAAGAGGGAGTTGAGGGAAAGCAGGGGAATGTCACTGGTGAGGGAAAAGAGGGAAGAGATCGTGGAAAATAGGCAAAAGAGGGAAAAGCGACAGGCAAGGGAAAAGAGCGAGGTGAGTCAAAGTGGGAGAACTAGACACCGAGGAAGAGAGTTAAAAGAGACAGGCGAGGGGGGAAAGAGAGGGAAAAGAGAGAGTTGTGGGATGATAGGGGAAAGGGAGAGGCGAGTGAAAGCGGGAAAATTAGACACCGAGGGAACAGAGAGGTAAAAGAGACAAGCAGGGGGAAAGAGGGAAAAGAGGGAGTTCAGGGAAAGCAGGGGAAAGTCACTGGTGAGGGAAAAGAGGGAAGAGATCGTGGAAAATAGGCAAAAGAGGGAAAAGTGACAGGCAAGGGAAGGGAGACGGAAAAGAGAGAGGTGAGTCAAAGTGGGAGAACTAGACACCGAGGAAGAGAGGTAAAAGAGACAGGCGAGGGGGGAAAGAGAGGGAAAAGAGAGAGTTGTGGGATGATAGGGGAAAGGGACAGGTGAGTGAACGTGGAAAAATTAGACACCGAGGGAACAGAGAGGTAAAAGAGACAAGCAGGGGGAAACAGGGAAAAGAGGGAGTTGAGGGAAAGCAGGGGAAAGTCACTGGTGAGGGAAAAGAGGGAAGAGATCGTGGAAAATAGGCAAAAGAGGGAAAAGCGACAGGCAAGGGAAAAGAGAGAGGTGAGCCAAAGTGGGAGAACTAGACACCGAGGAAGAGAGTTAAAAGAGACAGGCGAGGGGGGAAAGAGAGGGAAAAGAGAGAGTTGTGGGATGATAGGGGAAAGGGAGAGGCGAGTGAAAGCGGGAAAATTAGACACCGAGGGAACAGAGAGGTAAAAGAGACAAGCAGGGGGAAAGAGGGAAAAGAGGGAGTTCAGGGAAAGCAGGGGAAAGTCACTGGTGAGGGAAAAGAGGGAAGAGATCGTGGAAAATAGGCAAAAGAGGGAAAAGTGACAGGCAAGGGAAGGGAGACGGAAAAGAGAGAGGTGAGTACAAGTGGGAGAACTAGACACCGAGGAAGAGAGTTAAAAGAGACAGGCGAGGGGGGAAAGAGAGGGAAAAGAGAGAGTTGTGGGATGATAGGGGAAAGGGAGAGGCGAGTGAAAGCGGGAAAATTAGACACCGAGGGAACAGAGAGGTAAAAGAGACAAGCAGGGGGAAAGAGGGAAAAGAGGGAGTTGAGGGAAAGCAGGGGAAAGTCACTGGGGAGGGAAAAGAGGGAAGAGATCGTGGAAAATAGGCAAAAGAGGGAAAAGCGACAGGCAAGGGAAGGGAGAGGGGAAAGAGAGAGGTGAGTCAAAGTGGGAGAACTAGACACCGAGGAAGAGAGGTAAAAGAGACAGCGAGGGGGGAAAGAGAGGGAAAAGAGAGAGTTGTGGGGTGATAGGGGAAAGGGAGAGGCGAGTGAAAGCGGGAAAATTAGACACCGAGGGAACAGAGAGGTAAAAGAGACAAGCAGGGGGAAAGAGGGAAAAGAGGGAGTTGAGGGAAAGCAGGGGAAAGTCACTGGTGAGGGAAAAGAGGCTAGATATCGTGGAAAATAGGCAAAAGAGGGAAAAGCGACAGGCAAGGGAAAAGAGAGAGGCGAGTCAAAGTGGGAGAACTAGACACCGAGGAAGAGAGGTAAAAGAGACAGGCGAGGGGGGAAAGAGAGGGAAAAGAGAGAGTTGTGGGATGATAGGGGAAAGGGAGAGGCGAGTGAAAGCAGGAAAATTAGACACCGAGGGAACAGAGAGGTAAAAGAGACAAGCAGGGGGGAAGAGGGAAAAGAGCGAGTTGAGAGAAAGCAGGGGAAAGTCACTGGTGAGGGAAAAGAGGGAAGAGATCATGGAAAATAGGCAAAAGAGGGAAAAGCGACAGGCAAGGGAAAAGAGAGAGGTGAGTCAAAGTGGGAGAAGTAGACACCGAGGAAGAGAGGTAAAAGAGACAGGCGAGGGGGGAAAGAGAGGGAAAAGAGAGAGTTGTGGGATGATAGGGGAAAGGGAGAGGCGAGTGAAAGCGGGAAAATTAGTCACCGAGGGAACAGAGAGGTAAAAGAGACAAGCAGGGGGAAAGAGGGAAAAGAGGGAGTTGAGGGAAAGCAGGGGAAAGTCACTGGTGAGGGAAAAGAGGGAAGAGATCGTGGAAAATAGGCAAAAGAGGGAAAAGCGACAGGCAAGGGAAAAGAGAGAGGTGAGTCAAAGTGGGAGAACTAGACACCGAGGAAGAGAGGTAAAAGAGACAGGCGAGGGGGGAAAGAGAGGGAAAAGAGAGAGTTGTGGGATGATGGGGGAAAGGGAGAGGCGAGTGAAAGCGGGAAAATTAGACACCGAGGGAAGAGAGAGGTAAAAGAGACAAGCAGGGGGAAAGAGGGAAAAGAGGGAGTTGAGGGAAAGCAGGGGAAAGTCACTGGTGAGGGAAAAGAGGGAAGAGATCATGGAAAATAGGCAAAAGAGGGAAAAGCGACAGGCAAGGGAAAAGAGCGAGGTGAGTCAAAGTGGGAGAACTAGACACCGAGGAAGAGAGTTAAAAGAGACAGGCGAGGGGGGAAAGAGAGGGAAAAGAGAGAGTTGTGGGATGATAGGGGAAAGGGAGAGGCGAGTGAAAGCGGGAAAATTAGACACCGAGGGAACAGAGAGGTAAAAGAGACAAGCAGGGGGAAAGAGGGAAAAGAGGGAGTTGAGTGAAAGCAGGGGAAAGTCACTGGTGAGGGAAAAGAGGGAAGAGATCGTGGAAAATAGGCAAAAGAGGGAAAAGCGACAGGCAAGGGAAAAGAGAGAGGTGAGCCAAAGTGGGAGAACTAGACACCGAGGAAGAGAGGTAAAAGAGACAGGCGAGGGGGGAAAGAGAGGGAAAAGAGAGAGTTGTGGGATGACAGGGGAAAGGGAGAGGCGAGTGAAAGCAGGAAAATTAGACACCGAGGGAACAGAGAGGTAAAAGAGACAAGCAGGGGGAAAGAGGGAAAAGAGGGAGTTGAGGGAAAGCAGGGGAATGTCACTGGTGAGGGAAAAGAGGGAAGAGATCGTGGAAAATAGGCAAAAGAGGGAAAAGCGACAGGCAAGGGAAAAGAGCGAGGTGAGTCAAAGTGGGAGAACTAGACACCGAGGAAGAGAGGTAAAAGAGACAGGCGAGGGGGGAAAGAGAGGGAAAAGAGAGAGTTGTGGGATGATAGGGGAAAGGGAGAGGCGAGTGAAAGCGGGAAAATTAGACACCGAGGGAACAGAGAGGTAAAAGAGACAAGCAGGGGGAAAGAGGGAAAAGAGGGAGTTCAGGGAAAGCAGGGGAAAGTCACTGGTGAGGGAAAAGAGGGAAGAGATCGTGGAAAATAGGCAAAAGAGGGAAAAGTGACAGGCAAGGGAAGGGAGACGGAAAAGAGAGAGGTGAGTACAAGTGGGAGAACTAGACACCGAGGAAGAGAGTTAAAAGAGACAGGCGAGGGGGGAAAGAGAGGGAAAAGAGAGAGTTGTGGGATGATAGGGGAAAGGGACAGGTGAGTGAACGTGGAAAAATTAGACACCGAGGGAACAGAGAGGTAAAAGAGACAAGCAGGGGGAAAGAGGGAAAAGAGGGAGTTGAGGGAAAGCAGGGGAAAGTCACTGGTGAGGGAAAAGAGGGAAGAGATCATGGAAAATAGGCAAAAGAGGGAAAAGCGACAGGCAAGGGAAAAGAGAGAGGTGAGTCAAAGTGGGAGAACTAGACACCGAGGAAGAGAGTTAAAAGAGACAGGCGAGGGGGGAAAGAGAGGGAAAAGAGAGAGTTGTGGGATGATAGGGGAAAGGGAGAGGCGAGTGAAAGCGGGAAAATTAGTCACCGAGGGAACAGAGAGGTAAAAGAGACAAGCAGGGGGAAAGAGGGAAAAGAGGGAGTTGAGGGAAAGCAGGGGAAAGTCACTGGTGAGGGAAAAGAGGGAAGAGATCGTGGAAAATAGGCAAAAGAGGGAAAAGCGACAGGCAAGGGAAAAGAGAGAGGTGAGTCAAAGTGGGAGAACTAGACACCGAGGAAGAGAGGTAAAAGAGACAGGCGAGGGGGGAAAGAGAGGGAAAAGAGAGAGTTGTGGGATGACAGGGGAAAGGGAGAGGCGAGTGAAAGCAGGAAAATTAGACACCGAGGGAACAGAGAGGTAAAAGAGACAAGCAGGGGGAAAGAGGGAAAAGAGGGAGTTGAGGGAAAGCAGGGGAATGTCACTGGTGAGGGAAAAGAGGGAAGAGATCGTGGAAAATAGGCAAAAGAGGGAAAAGCGACAGGCAAGGGAAAAGAGCGAGGTGAGTCAAAGTGGGAGAACTAGACACCGAGGAAGAGAGTTAAAAGAGACAGGCGAGGGGGGAAAGAGAGGGAAAAGAGAGAGTTGTGGGATGATAGGGGAAAGGGAGAGGCGAGTGAAAGCGGGAAAATTAGACACCGAGGGAACAGAGAGGTAAAAGAGACAAGCAGGGGGAAAGAGGGAAAAGAGGGAGTTCAGGGAAAGCAGGGGAAAGTCACTGGTGAGGGAAAAGAGGGAAGAGATCGTGGAAAATAGGGAAAAGAGGGAAAAGTGACAGGCAAGGGAAGGGAGACGGAAAAGAGAGAGGTGAGTCAAAGTGGGAGAACTAGACACCGAGGAAGAGAGGTAAAAGAGACAGGCGAGGGGGGAAAGAGAGGGAAAAGAGAGAGTTGTGGGATGATAGGGGAAAGGGACAGGTGAGTGAACGTGGAAAAATTAGACACCGAGGGAACAGAGAGGTAAAAGAGACAAGCAGGGGGAAAGAGGGAAAAGAGGGAGTTGAGGGAAAGCAGGGGAAAGTCACTGGTGAGGGAAAAGAGGGAAGAGATCGTGGAAAATAGGCAAAAGAGGGAAAAGCGACAGGCAAGGGAAAAGAGAGAGGTGAGCCAAAGTGGGAGAACTAGACACCGAGGAAGAGAGTTAAAAGAGACAGGCGAGGGGGGAAAGAGAGGGAAAAGAGAGAGTTGTGGGATGATAGGGGAAAGGGAGAGGCGAGTGAAAGCGGGAAAATTAGACACCGAGGGAACAGAGAGGTAAAAGAGACAAGCAGGGGGAAAGAGGGAAAAGAGGGAGTTCAGGGAAAGCAGGGGAAAGTCACTGGTGAGGGAAAAGAGGGAAGAGATCGTGGAAAATAGGCAAAAGAGGGAAAAGTGACAGGCAAGGGAAGGGAGACGGAAAAGAGAGAGGTGAGTACAAGTGGGAGAACTAGACACCGAGGAAGAGAGTTAAAAGAGACAGGCGAGGGGGGAAAGAGAGGGAAAAGAGAGAGTTGTGGGATGATAGGGGAAAGGGAGAGGCGAGTGAAAGCGGGAAAATTAGACACCGAGGGAACAGAGAGGTAAAAGAGACAAGCAGGGGGAAAGAGGGAAAAGAGGGAGTTGAGGGAAAGCAGGGGAAAGTCACTGGTGAGGGAAAAGAGGGAAGAGATCGTGGAAAATAGGCAAAAGAGGGAAAAGCGACAGGCAAGGGAAGGGAGAGGGGAAAGAGAGAGGTGAGTCAAAGTGGGAGAACTAGACACCGAGGAAGAGAGGTAAAAGAGACAGCGAGGGGGGAAAGAGAGGGAAAAGAGAGAGTTGTGGGGTGATAGGGGAAAGGGAGAGGCGAGTGAAAGCGGGAAAATTAGACACCGAGGGAACAGAGAGGTAAAAGAGACAAGCAGGGGGAAAGAGGGAAAAGAGGGAGTTGAGGGAAAGCAGGGGAAAGTCACTGGTGAGGGAAAAGAGGCTAGATATCGTGGAAAATAGGCAAAAGAGGGAAAAGCGACAGGCAAGGGAAAAGAGAGAGGCGAGTCAAAGTGGGAGAACTAGACACCGAGGAAGAGAGGTAAAAGAGACAGGCGAGGGGGGAAAGAGAGGGAAAAGAGAGAGTTGTGGGATGATAGGGGAAAGGGAGAGGCGAGTGAAAGCAGGAAAATTAGACACCGAGGGAACAGAGAGGTAAAAGAGACAAGCAGGGGGGAAGAGGGAAAAGAGCGAGTTGAGAGAAAGCAGGGGAAAGTCACTGGTGAGGGAAAAGAGGGAAGAGATCATGGAAAATAGGCAAAAGAGGGAAAAGCGACAGGCAAGGGAAAAGAGAGAGGTGAGTCAAAGTGGGAGAAGTAGACACCGAGGAAGAGAGGTAAAAGAGACAGGCGAGGGGGGAAAGAGAGGGAAAAGAGAGAGTTGTGGGATGATAGGGGAAAGGGAGAGGCGAGTGAAAGCGGGAAAATTAGTCACCGAGGGAACAGAGAGGTAAAAGAGACAAGCAGGGGGAAAGAGGGAAAAGAGGGAGTTGAGGGAAAGCAGGGGAAAGTCACTGGTGAGGGAAAAGAGGGAAGAGATCGTGGAAAATAGGCAAAAGAGGGAAAAGCGACAGGCAAGGGAAAAGAGAGAGGTGAGTCAAAGTGGGAGAACTAGACACCGAGGAAGAGAGGTAAAAGAGACAGGCGAGGGGGGAAAGAGAGGGAAAAGAGAGAGTTGTGGGATGATGGGGGAAAGGGAGAGGCGAGTGAAAGCGGGAAAATTAGACACCGAGGGAAGAGAGAGGTAAAAGAGACAAGCAGGGGGAAAGAGGGAAAAGAGGGAGTTGAGGGAAAGCAGGGGAAAGTCACTGGTGAGGGAAAAGAGGGAAGAGATCATGGAAAATAGGCAAAAGAGGGAAAAGCGACAGGCAAGGGAAAAGAGCGAGGTGAGTCAAAGTGGGAGAACTAGACACCGAGGAAGAGAGTTAAAAGAGACAGGCGAGGGGGGAAAGAGAGGGAAAAGAGAGAGTTGTGGGATGATAGGGGAAAGGGAGAGGCGAGTGAAAGCGGGAAAATTAGACACCGAGGGAACAGAGAGGTAAAAGAGACAAGCAGGGGGAAAGAGGGAAAAGAGGGAGTTGAGTGAAAGCAGGGGAAAGTCACTGGTGAGGGAAAAGAGGGAAGAGATCGTGGAAAATAGGCAAAAGAGGGAAAAGCGACAGGCAAGGGAAAAGAGAGAGGTGAGCCAAAGTGGGAGAACTAGACACCGAGGAAGAGAGGTAAAAGAGACAGGCGAGGGGGGAAAGAGAGGGAAAAGAGAGAGTTGTGGGATGACAGGGGAAAGGGAGAGGCGAGTGAAAGCAGGAAAATTAGACACCGAGGGAACAGAGAGGTAAAAGAGACAAGCAGGGGGAAAGAGGGAAAAGAGGGAGTTGAGGGAAAGCAGGGGAATGTCACTGGTGAGGGAAAAGAGGGAAGAGATCGTGGAAAATAGGCAAAAGAGGGAAAAGCGACAGGCAAGGGAAAAGAGCGAGGTGAGTCAAAGTGGGAGAACTAGACACCGAGGAAGAGAGGTAAAAGAGACAGGCGAGGGGGGAAAGAGAGGGAAAAGAGAGAGTTGTGGGATGATAGGGGAAAGGGAGAGGCGAGTGAAAGCGGGAAAATTAGACACCGAGGGAACAGAGAGGTAAAAGAGACAAGCAGGGGGAAAGAGGGAAAAGAGGGAGTTCAGGGAAAGCAGGGGAAAGTCACTGGTGAGGGAAAAGAGGGAAGAGATCGTGGAAAATAGGCAAAAGAGGGAAAAGTGACAGGCAAGGGAAGGGAGACGGAAAAGAGAGAGGTGAGTACAAGTGGGAGAACTAGACACCGAGGAAGAGAGTTAAAAGAGACAGGCGAGGGGGGAAAGAGAGGGAAAAGAGAGAGTTGTGGGATGATAGGGGAAAGGGACAGGTGAGTGAACGTGGAAAAATTAGACACCGAGGGAACAGAGAGGTAAAAGAGACAAGCAGGGGGAAAGAGGGAAAAGAGGGAGTTGAGGGAAAGCAGGGGAAAGTCACTGGTGAGGGAAAAGAGGGAAGAGATCATGGAAAATAGGCAAAAGAGGGAAAAGCGACAGGCAAGGGAAAAGAGAGAGGTGAGTCAAAGTGGGAGAACTAGACACCGAGGAAGAGAGTTAAAAGAGACAGGCGAGGGGGGAAAGAGAGGGAAAAGAGAGAGTTGTGGGATGATAGGGGAAAGGGAGAGGCGAGTGAAAGCAGGAAAATTAGACACCGAGGGAACAGAGAGGTAAAAGAGACAAGCAGGGGGAAAGAGGGAAAAGAGGGAGTTGAGGGAAAGCAGGGGAATGTCACTGGTGAGGGAAAAGAGGGAAGAGATCGTGGAAAATAGGCAAAAGAGGGAAAAGCGACAGGCAAGGGAAAAGAGCGAGGTGAGTCAAAGTGGGAGAACTAGACACCGAGGAAGAGAGTTAAAAGAGACAGGCGAGGGGGGAAAGAGAGGGAAAAGAGAGAGTTGTGGGATGATAGGGGAAAGGGAGAGGCGAGTGAAAGCAGGAAAATTAGACACCGAGGGAACAGAGAGGTAAAAGAGACAAGCAGGGGGAAAGAGGGAAAAGAGGGAGTTCAGGGAAAGCAGGGGAAAGTCACTGGTGAGGGAAAAGAGGGAAGAGATCGTGGAAAATAGGCAAAAGAGGGAAAAGTGACAGGCAAGGGAAGGGAGACGGAAAAGAGAGAGGTGAGTACAAGTGGGAGAACTAGACACCGAGGAAGAGAGTTAAAAGAGACAGGCGAGGGGGGAAAGAGAGGGAAAAGAGAGAGTTGTGGGATGATAGGGGAAAGGGACAGGTGAGTGAACGTGGAAAAATTAGACACCGAGGGAACAGAGAGGTAAAAGAGACAAGCAGGGGGAAAGAGGGAAAAGAGGGAGTTGAGGGAAAGCAGGGGAAAGTCACTGGTGAGGGAAAAGAGGGAAGAGATCGTGGAAAATAGGCAAAAGAGGGAAAAGCGACAGGCAAGGGAAAAGAGAGAGGTGAGCCAAAGTGGGAGAACTAGACACCGAGGAAGAGAGTTAAAAGAGACAGGCGAGGGGGGAAAGAGAGGGAAAAGAGAGAGTTGTGGGATGATAGGGGAAAGGGAGAGGCGAGTGAAAGCAGGAAAATTAGACACCGAGGGAAGAGAGAGGTAAAAGAGACAAGCAGGGGGAAAGAGGGAAAAGAGGGAGTTGAGGGAAAGCAGGGGAAAGTCACTGGTGAGGGAAAAGAGGGAAGAGATCGTGGAAAATAGGCAAAAGAGGGAAAAGCGACAGGCAAGGGAAAAGAGAGAGGTGAGCCAAAGTGGGAGAACTAGACACCGAGGAAGAGAGTTAAAAGAGACAGGCGAGGGGGGAAAGAGAGGGAAAAGAGAGAGTTGTGGGATGATAGGGGAAAGGGAGAGGCGAGTGAAAGCAGGAAAATTAGACACCGAGGGAAGAGAGAGGTAAAAGAGACAAGCAGGGGGAAAGAGGGAAAAGAGGGAGTTGAGGGAAAGCAGGGGAAAATCACTGGTGAGGGAAAAGAGGGAAGAGATCGTGGAAAATAGGCAAAAGAGGGAAAAGCGACAGGCAAGGGAAGAGAGGTGAGTCAAAGTGGGAGAACTAGACACCGAGGAAGAGAGGTAAAAGAGACAGGCGAGGGGGGAAAGAGAGGGAAAAGAGAGAGTTGTGGGATGATAGGGGAAAGGGAGAGGCGAGTGAAAGCGGGAAAATTAGACACCGAGGGAACAGAGAGGTAAAAGAGACAAGCAGGGGAAAAGAGGGAGTTGAGGGAAAGCAGGGGAAAGTCACTGGTGAGGGAAAAGAGGGAAGAGATCGTGGAAAATAGGCAAAAGAGGGAAAAGTGACAGGCAAGGGAAGGGAGAGGGAAAAGAGAGAGGTGAGTCAAAGTGGGAGAACTATACACCGAGGAAGAGAGGTAAAAGAGACAGGCGAGGGGGGAAAGAGAGGGAAAAGAGAGAGTTGTGGGATGATAGGGGAAAGGGAGAGGCGAGTGAAAGCGGGAAAATTAGAGACCGAGGGAACAGAGAGGTAAAAGAGACAAGCAGGGGGAAAGAGGGAAAAGAGGGAGTTGAGGGAAAGCAGGGGAAAGTCACTGGTGAGGGAAAAGAGGGAAGAGATCGTGGAAAATAGGCAAAAGAGGGGAAAGCGACAGGCAAGGGAAGGGAGAGGGGAAAGAGAGAGGTGAGTCAAAGTGGGAGAACTAGACACCGAGGAAGAGAGGTAAAAGAGACAGGCGGGGGGGAAAGAGAGGGAAAAGAGAGAGTTGTGGGATGATGGGGGAAAGGGAGAGGCGAGTGAAAGCGGGAAAATTAGACACCGAGGGAACAGAGAGGTAAAAGAGACAAGCAGGAGGAAAGAGGGGAAAGAGGGAGTTGAGGGAAAGCAGGGGAAAGTCACTGGTGAGGGAAAAGAGGGAAGAGATCGTGGAAAAGAGGCAAAAGAGGGAAAAGTGACAGGCAAGGGAAGGGAGAGGGAAAAGAGAGAGGTGAGTCAAAGTGGGAGAACTAGACACCGAGGAAGAGAGGTAAAAGAGACAGGCGAGGGGGGAAAGAGAGGGAAAAGAGAGAGTTGTGGGATGATAGGGGAAAGGGAGAGGCGAGTGAAAGCGGGAAAATTAGACACCGAGGGAACAGAGAGGTAAAAGAGACAAGCAGGGGAAAAGAGGGAGTTGAGGGAAAGCAGGGGAAAGTCACTGGTGAGGGAAAAGAGGGAAGAGATCGTGGAAAATAGGCAAAAGAGGGAAAAGTGACAGGCAAGGGAAGGGAGAGGGAAAAGAGAGAGGTGAGTCAAAGTGGGAGAACTATACACCGAGGAAGAGAGGTAAAAGAGACAGGCGAGGGGGGAAAGAGAGGGAAAAGAGAGAGTTGTGGGATGATAGGGGAAAGGGAGAGGCGAGTGAAAGCGGGAAAATTAGAGACCGAGGGAACAGAGAGGTAAAAGAGACAAGCAGGGGGAAAGAGGGAAAAGAGGGAGTTGAGGGAAAGCAGGGGAAAGTCACTGGTGAGGGAAAAGAGGGAAGAGATCGTGGAAAATAGGCAAAAGAGGGGAAAGCGACAGGCAAGGGAAGGGAGAGGGGAAAGAGAGAGGTGAGTCAAAGTGGGAGAACTAGACACCGAGGAAGAGAGGTAAAAGAGACAGGCGGGGGGGAAAGAGAGGGAAAAGAGAGAGTTGTGGGATGATGGGGGAAAGGGAGAGGCGAGTGAAAGCGGGAAAATTAGACACCGAGGGAACAGAGAGGTAAAAGAGACAAGCAGGAGGAAAGAGGGGAAAGAGGGAGTTGAGGGAAAGCAGGGGAAAGTCACTGGTGAGGGAAAAGAGGGAAGAGATCGTGGAAAAGAGGCAAAAGAGGGAAAAGTGACAGGCAAGGGAAGGGAGAGGGAAAAGAGAGAGGTGAGTCAAAGTGGGAGAACTAGACACCGAGGAAGAGAGGTAAAAGAGACAGGCGAGGGGGGAAAGAGAGGGAAAAGAGAGAGTTGTGGGATGACAGGGGAAAGGGAGAGGCGAGTGAAAGCAGGAAAATTAGACACCGAGGGAACAGAGAGGTAAAAGAGACAAGCAGGGGGAAACAGGGAAAAGAGGGAGTTGAGGGAAAGCAGGGGAAAGTCACTGGTGAGGGAAAAGAGGGAAGAGATCGTGGAAAATAGGCAAAAGAGGGAAAAGCGACAGGCAAGGGAAAAGAGAGAGGTGAGTCAAAGTGGGAGAACTAGACACCGAGGAAGAGAGGTAAAAGAGACAGGCGAGGGGGGAAAGAGAGGGAAAAGAGAGAGTTGTGGGATGATAGGGGAAAGGGAGAGGCGAGTGAAAGCGGGAAAATTAGACACCGAGGTGTATTGGTTTTATGTGGCAAGGTTTTGGTAGCGGGGGGGGTTACAGGGGTGGCTCCTGTAAGAAGCTGCTGGAAGCTTCCCCTGTGTTCGAGAGAGAGCGAGCCCACACCAGCTGGCTCTAAGACGGACCCGCCGCTGGCCAAGGCCGAGCCAATCAGTGATAGTGGTAACGCCTCTGTGATAACATTTTTAAGAAGGAAAAAAAAGTTGGGACGCGGAAAACAGCCACCGGAGAGAGGAGTGAGAACATGTAAGAGAAACAAGCCTGCGGACACCAAGGTCAGTGCAGAAGGAGGGGGAGGAGATGCTCCAGGCGCCGGAGCGAAGATTCCCCTGCAGCCCGTGGTGAAGACCCTGGTGAGGCAGGCTGTCCCCCTGCAGTCCAGGGAGGTCCATGGTGGGGCAGATATCCACCTGCAGCCCGTGGAGGACCCCACGCCGGAGCAGGTGGGTTCCTGAAGGAGGCTGTGACCCCGTGGGAACCCTGCGCTGGAGCAGGTTCCTGGCAGGACCTGCGGATCTGTGGAGAGAGGAGCCCACGGAGCAGGTTTTCTGGCAGGACTTGTGACCCCGTGGGGGACCCACGCTGGAGCAGTCTGTGCCTGAAGGACTGCACACCGTGGAAAGGACCCATGCTGGAGCAGTTCGTGAAGAACTGCAGCCCGTGGGAATGGCCCACGTTGGAGAAAGTTCGTGGAGGACTGTCTCCCGTGGGTGGGACCCCACGTTGGAGCAGGGGAAGAGTGTGACGAGCCCTCGCCCTGAGGAGGTGAAGCGGCAGAAAATAACATGTGATGACCGTAAACCCCATCCCTGTCCCCCTTGTGCCGCTGGGGGGGCTTGGTGGAGAAATCCGGGAGTGAAGTTGTGCCCGGGAAGAAGGGAGGGGTGGAGGGAAGGTGTTCTGAGATTTCGTTTTATTTCTCATTTACCTTACTCTGGCTGATTTGTAATAAAAAGTGAGCTAATTTTCCCTAAGCTGAGTCTGTTTTGCCCGTGATGGTAATTAGTGAATGATCTCTCCTGTCCTTATCTCGACCCGCAAGCTTTTTGTTATATTTTTCTCTCCCCTGTCCAGCTGAGGATGGGGGAGTGATAGAACGGCTTTGGTGGGCGCCTGGCGTCCAGCCAGGGTCAACCCATCACACGAGGGAACAGAGAGGTAAAAGAGACAAGCAGGGGGAAAGAGGGAAAAGAGGGAGTTGAGGGAAAGCAGGGGAAAGTCACTGGTGAGGGAAAAGAGGGAAGAGATCATGGAAAATAGGCAAAAGAGGGAAAAGCGACAGGCAAGGGAAAAGAGAGAGGTGAGTCAAAGTGGGAGAACTAGACACCGAGGAAGAGAGGTAAAAGAGACAGGCGAGGGGGGAAAGAGAGGGAAAAGAGAGAGTTGTGGGATGATAGGGGAAAGGGAGAGGCGAGTGAAAGCGGGAAAATTAGACACCGAGGGAACAGAGAGGTAAAAGAGACAAGCAGGGGAAAAGAGGGAGTTGAGGGAAAGCAGGGGAAAGTCACTGGTGAGGGAAAAGAGGGAAGAGATCGTGGAAAATAGGCAAAAGAGGGAAAAGCGACAGGCAAGGGAAGGGAGAGGGGAAAGAGAGAGGTGAGTCAAAGTGGGAGAACTAGACACCGAGGAAGAGAGGTAAAAGAGACAGCGAGGGGGGAAAGAGAGGGAAAAGAGAGAGTTGTGGGGTGATAGGGGAAAGGGAGAGGCGAGTGAAAGCGGGAAAATTAGACACCGAGGGAACAGAGAGGTAAAAGAGACAAGCAGGGGGAAAGAGGGAAAAGAGGGAGTTGAGGGAAAGCAGGGGAAAGTCACTGGTGAGGGAAAAGAGGCTAGATATCGTGGAAAATAGGCAAAAGAGGGAAAAGCGACAGGCAAGGGAAAAGAGAGAGGCGAGTCAAAGTGGGAGAACTAGACACCGAGGAAGAGAGTTAAAAGAGACAGGCGAGGGGGGAAAGAGAGGGAAAAGAGAGAGTTGTGGGATGATAGGGGAAAGGGAGAGGCGAGTGAAAGCAGGAAAATTAGACACCGAGGGAACAGAGAGGTAAAAGAGACAAGCAGGGGGGAAGAGGGAAAAGAGCGAGTTGAGAGAAAGCAGGGGAAAGTCACTGGTGAGGGAAAAGAGGGAAGAGATCATGGAAAATAGGCAAAAGAGGGAAAAGCGACAGGCAAGGGAAAAGAGCGAGGTGAGTCAAAGTGGGAGAACTAGACACCGAGGAAGAGAGTTAAAAGAGACAGGCGAGGGGGGAAAGAGAGGGAAAAGAGAGAGTTGTGGGATGATAGGGGAAAGGGAGAGGCGAGTGAAAGCGGGAAAATTAGTCACCGAGGGAACAGAGAGGTAAAAGAGACAAGCAGGGGGAAAGAGGGAAAAGAGGGAGTTGAGGGAAAGCAGGGGAAAGTCACTGGTGAGGGAAAAGAGGGAAGAGATCGTGGAAAATAGGCAAAAGAGGGAAAAGCGACAGGCAAGGGAAAAGAGAGAGGTGAGTCAAAGTGGGAGAACTAGACACCGAGGAAGAGAGGTAAAAGAGACAGGCGAGGGGGGAAAGAGAGGGAAAAGAGAGAGTTGTGGGATGATAGGGGAAAGGGAGAGGCGAGTGAAAGCAGGAAAATTAGACACCGAGGGAACAGAGAGGTAAAAGAGACAAGCAGGGGGAAAGAGGGAAAAGAGGGAGTTCAGGGAAAGCAGGGGAATGTCACTGGTGAGGGAAAAGAGGGAAGAGATCGTGGAAAATAGGCAAAAGAGGGAAAAGCGACAGGCAAGGGAAAAGAGCGAGGTGAGTCAAAGTGGGAGAACTAGACACCGAGGAAGAGAGTTAAAAGAGACAGGCGAGGGGGGAAAGAGAGGGAAAAGAGAGAGTTGTGGGATGATAGGGGAAAGGGAGAGGCGAGTGAAAGCGGGAAAATTAGACACCGAGGGAACAGAGAGGTAAAAGAGACAAGCAGGGGGAAAGAGGGAAAAGAGGGAGTTCAGGGAAAGCAGGGGAAAGTCACTGGTGAGGGAAAAGAGGGAAGAGATCGTGGAAAATAGGCAAAAGAGGGAAAAGTGACAGGCAAGGGAAGGGAGACGGAAAAGAGAGAGGTGAGTACAAGTGGGAGAACTAGACACCGAGGAAGAGAGTTAAAAGAGACAGGCGAGGGGGGAAAGAGAGGGAAAAGAGAGAGTTGTGGGATGATAGGGGAAAGGGACAGGTGAGTGAACGTGGAAAAATTAGACACCGAGGGAACAGAGAGGTAAAAGAGACAAGCAGGGGGAAAGAGGGAAAAGAGGGAGTTGAGGGAAAGCAGGGGAAAGTCACTGGTGAGGGAAAAGAGGGAAGAGATCGTGGAAAATAGGCAAAAGAGGGAAAAGCGACAGGCAAGGGAAAAGAGAGAGGTGAGCCAAAGTGGGAGAACTAGACACCGAGGAAGAGAGTTAAAAGAGACAGGCGAGGGGGGAAAGAGAGGGAAAAGAGAGAGTTGTGGGATGATAGGGGAAAGGGAGAGGCGAGTGAAAGCGGGAAAATTAGACACCGAGGGAACAGAGAGGTAAAAGAGACAAGCAGGGGGAAAGAGGGAAAAGAGGGAGTTCAGGGAAAGCAGGGGAAAGTCACTGGTGAGGGAAAAGAGGGAAGAGATCGTGGAAAATAGGCAAAAGAGGGAAAAGTGACAGGCAAGGGAAGGGAGACGGAAAAGAGAGAGGTGAGTACAAGTGGGAGAACTAGACACCGAGGAAGAGAGTTAAAAGAGACAGGCGAGGGGGGAAAGAGAGGGAAAAGAGAGAGTTGTGGGATGATAGGGGAAAGGGAGAGGCGAGTGAAAGCGGGAAAATTAGACACCGAGGGAACAGAGAGGTAAAAGAGACAAGCAGGGGGAAAGAGGGAAAAGAGGGAGTTGAGGGAAAGCAGGGGAAAGTCACTGGTGAGGGAAAAGAGGGAAGAGATCGTGGAAAATAGGCAAAAGAGGGAAAAGCGACAGGCAAGGGAAGGGAGAGGGGAAAGAGAGAGGTGAGTCAAAGTGGGAGAACTAGACACCGAGGAAGAGAGGTAAAAGAGACAGCGAGGGGGGAAAGAGAGGGAAAAGAGAGAGTTGTGGGGTGATAGGGGAAAGGGAGAGGCGAGTGAAAGCGGGAAAATTAGACACCGAGGGAACAGAGAGGTAAAAGAGACAAGCAGGGGGAAAGAGGGAAAAGAGGGAGTTGAGGGAAAGCAGGGGAAAGTCACTGGTGAGGGAAAAGAGGCTAGATATCGTGGAAAATAGGCAAAAGAGGGAAAAGCGACAGGCAAGGGAAAAGAGAGAGGCGAGTCAAAGTGGGAGAACTAGACACCGAGGAAGAGAGGTAAAAGAGACAGGCGAGGGGGGAAAGAGAGGGAAAAGAGAGAGTTGTGGGATGATAGGGGAAAGGGAGAGGCGAGTGAAAGCAGGAAAATTAGACACCGAGGGAACAGAGAGGTAAAAGAGACAAGCAGGGGGGAAGAGGGAAAAGAGCGAGTTGAGAGAAAGCAGGGGAAAGTCACTGGTGAGGGAAAAGAGGGAAGAGATCATGGAAAATAGGCAAAAGAGGGAAAAGCGACAGGCAAGGGAAAAGAGAGAGGTGAGTCAAAGTGGGAGAAGTAGACACCGAGGAAGAGAGGTAAAAGAGACAGGCGAGGGGGGAAAGAGAGGGAAAAGAGAGAGTTGTGGGATGATAGGGGAAAGGGAGAGGCGAGTGAAAGCGGGAAAATTAGTCACCGAGGGAACAGAGAGGTAAAAGAGACAAGCAGGGGGAAAGAGGGAAAAGAGGGAGTTGAGGGAAAGCAGGGGAAAGTCACTGGTGAGGGAAAAGAGGGAAGAGATCGTGGAAAATAGGCAAAAGAGGGAAAAGCGACAGGCAAGGGAAAAGAGAGAGGTGAGTCAAAGTGGGAGAACTAGACACCGAGGAAGAGAGGTAAAAGAGACAGGCGAGGGGGGAAAGAGAGGGAAAAGAGAGAGTTGTGGGATGATGGGGGAAAGGGAGAGGCGAGTGAAAGCGGGAAAATTAGACACCGAGGGAAGAGAGAGGTAAAAGAGACAAGCAGGGGGAAAGAGGGAAAAGAGGGAGTTGAGGGAAAGCAGGGGAAAGTCACTGGTGAGGGAAAAGAGGGAAGAGATCATGGAAAATAGGCAAAAGAGGGAAAAGCGACAGGCAAGGGAAAAGAGCGAGGTGAGTCAAAGTGGGAGAACTAGACACCGAGGAAGAGAGTTAAAAGAGACAGGCGAGGGGGGAAAGAGAGGGAAAAGAGAGAGTTGTGGGATGATAGGGGAAAGGGAGAGGCGAGTGAAAGCGGGAAAATTAGTCACCGAGGGAACAGAGAGGTAAAAGAGACAAGCAGGGGGAAAGAGGGAAAAGAGGGAGTTGAGGGAAAGCAGGGGAAAGTCACTGGTGAGGGAAAAGAGGGAAGAGATCATGGAAAATAGGCAAAAGAGGGAAAAGCGACAGGCAAGGGAAAAGAGAGAGGTGAGTCAAAGTGGGAGAACTAGACACCGAGGAAGAGAGGTAAAAGAGACAGGCGAGGGGGGAAAGAGAGGGAAAAGAGAGAGTTGTGGGATGACAGGGGAAAGGGAGAGGCGAGTGAAAGCAGGAAAATTAGACACCGAGGGAACAGAGAGGTAAAAGAGACAAGCAGGGGGAAAGAGGGAAAAGAGGGAGTTGAGGGAAAGCAGGGGAATGTCACTGGTGAGGGAAAAGAGGGAAGAGATCGTGGAAAATAGGCAAAAGAGGGAAAAGCGACAGGCAAGGGAAAAGAGCGAGGTGAGTCAAAGTGGGAGAACTAGACACCGAGGAAGAGAGTTAAAAGAGACAGGCGAGGGGGGAAAGAGAGGGAAAAGAGAGAGTTGTGGGATGATAGGGGAAAGGGAGAGGCGAGTGAAAGCGGGAAAATTAGACACCGAGGGAACAGAGAGGTAAAAGAGACAAGCAGGGGGAAAGAGGGAAAAGAGGGAGTTCAGGGAAAGCAGGGGAAAGTCACTGGTGAGGGAAAAGAGGGAAGAGATCGTGGAAAATAGGCAAAAGAGGGAAAAGTGACAGGCAAGGGAAGGGAGACGGAAAAGAGAGAGGTGAGTACAAGTGGGAGAACTAGACACCGAGGAAGAGAGTTAAAAGAGACAGGCGAGGGGGGAAAGAGAGGGAAAAGAGAGAGTTGTGGGATGATAGGGGAAAGGGACAGGTGAGTGAACGTGGAAAAATTAGACACCGAGGGAACAGAGAGGTAAAAGAGACAAGCAGGGGGAAAGAGGGAAAAGAGGGAGTTGAGGGAAAGCAGGGGAAAGTCACTGGTGAGGGAAAAGAGGGAAGAGATCGTGGAAAATAGGCAAAAGAGGGAAAAGCGACAGGCAAGGGAAAAGAGAGAGGTGAGCCAAAGTGGGAGAACTAGACACCGAGGAAGAGAGTTAAAAGAGACAGGCGAGGGGGGAAAGAGAGGGAAAAGAGAGAGTTGTGGGATGATAGGGGAAAGGGAGAGGCGAGTGAAAGCAGGAAAATTAGACACCGAGGGAAGAGAGAGGTAAAAGAGACAAGCAGGGGGACAGAGGGAAAAGAGGGAGTTGAGGGAAAGCAGGGGAAAGTCACTGGTGAGGGAAAAGAGGGAAGAGATCGTGGAAAATAGGCAAAAGAGGGAAAAGCGACAGGCAAGGGAAAAGAGAGAGGTGAGCCAAAGTGGGAGAACTAGACACCGAGGAAGAGAGTTAAAAGAGACAGGCGAGGGGGGAAAGAGAGGGAAAAGAGAGAGTTGTGGGATGATAGGGGAAAGGGAGAGGCGAGTGAAAGCAGGAAAATTAGACACCGAGGGAAGAGAGAGGTAAAAGAGACAAGCAGGGGGAAAGAGGGAAAAGAGGGAGTTGAGGGAAAGCAGGGGAAAATCACTGGTGAGGGAAAAGAGGGAAGAGATCGTGGAAAATAGGCAAAAGAGGGAAAAGCGACAGGCAAGGGAAGAGAGGTGAGTCAAAGTGGGAGAACTAGACACCGAGGAAGAGAGGTAAAAGAGACAGGCGAGGGGGGAAAGAGAGGGAAAAGAGAGAGTTGTGGGATGATAGGGGAAAGGGAGAGGCGAGTGAAAGCGGGAAAATTAGACACCGAGGGAACAGAGAGGTAAAAGAGACAAGCAGGGGAAAAGAGGGAGTTGAGGGAAAGCAGGGGAAAGTCACTGGTGAGGGAAAAGAGGGAAGAGATCGTGGAAAATAGGCAAAAGAGGGAAAAGTGACAGGCAAGGGAAGGGAGAGGGAAAAGAGAGAGGTGAGTCAAAGTGGGAGAACTATACACCGAGGAAGAGAGGTAAAAGAGACAGGCGAGGGGGGAAAGAGAGGGAAAAGAGAGAGTTGTGGGATGATAGGGGAAAGGGAGAGGCGAGTGAAAGCGGGAAAATTAGAGACCGAGGGAACAGAGAGGTAAAAGAGACAAGCAGGGGGAAAGAGGGAAAAGAGGGAGTTGAGGGAAAGCAGGGGAAAGTCACTGGTGAGGGAAAAGAGGGAAGAGATCGTGGAAAATAGGCAAAAGAGGGGAAAGCGACAGGCAAGGGAAGGGAGAGGGGAAAGAGAGAGGTGAGTCAAAGTGGGAGAACTAGACACCGAGGAAGAGAGGTAAAAGAGACAGGCGGGGGGGAAAGAGAGGGAAAAGAGAGAGTTGTGGGATGATGGGGGAAAGGGAGAGGCGAGTGACAGCGGGAAAATTAGACACCGAGGGAACAGAGAGGTAAAAGAGACAAGCAGGAGGAAAGAGGGGAAAGAGGGAGTTGAGGGAAAGCAGGGGAAAGTCACTGGTGAGGGAAAAGAGGGAAGAGATCGTGGAAAAGAGGCAAAAGAGGGAAAAGTGACAGGCAAGGGAAGGGAGAGGGAAAAGAGAGAGGTGAGTCAAAGTGGGAGAACTAGACACCGAGGAAGAGAGGTAAAAGAGACAGGCGAGGGGGGAAAGAGAGGGAAAAGAGAGAGTTGTGGGATGATAGGGGAAAGGGAGAGGCGAGTGAAAGCGGGAAAATTAGACACCGAGGGAACAGAGAGGTAAAAGAGACAAGCAGGGGAAAAGAGGGAGTTGAGGGAAAGCAGGGGAAAGTCACTGGTGAGGGAAAAGAGGGAAGAGATCGTGGAAAAGAGGCAAAAGAGGGAAAAGCGACAGGCAAGGGAAGGGAGAGGGAAAAGAGAGAGGTGAGTCAAAGTGGGAGAACTATACACCGAGGAAGAGAGGTAAAAGAGACAGGCGAGGGGGGAAAGAGAGGGAAAAGAGAGAGTTGTGGGATGATAGGGGAAAGGGAGAGGCGAGTGAAAGCGGGAAAATTAGAGACCGAGGGAACAGAGAGGTAAAAGAGACAAGCAGGGGGAAAGAGGGAAAAGAGGGAGTTGAGGGAAAGCAGGGGAAAGTCACTGGTGAGGGAAAAGAGGGAAGAGATCGTGGAAAATAGGCAAAAGAGGGGAAAGCGACAGGCAAGGGAAGGGAGAGGGGAAAGAGAGAGGTGAGTCAAAGTGGGAGAACTAGACACCGAGGAAGAGAGGTAAAAGAGACAGGCGGGGGGGAAAGAGAGGGAAAAGAGAGAGTTGTGGGATGATGGGGGAAAGGGAGAGGCGAGTGAAAGCGGGAAAATTAGACACCGAGGGAACAGAGAGGTAAAAGAGACAAGCAGGAGGAAAGAGGGGAAAGAGGGAGTTGAGGGAAAGCAGGGGAAAGTCACTGGTGAGGGAAAAGAGGGAAGAGATCGTGGAAAAGAGGCAAAAGAGGGAAAAGTGACAGGCAAGGGAAGGGAGAGGGAAAAGAGAGAGGTGAGTCAAAGTGGGAGAACTAGACACCGAGGAAGAGAGGTAAAAGAGACAGGCGAGGGGGGAAAGAGAGGGAAAAGAGAGAGTTGTGGGATGACAGGGGAAAGGGAGAGGCGAGTGAAAGCAGGAAAATTAGACACCGAGGGAACAGAGAGGTAAAAGAGACAAGCAGGGGGAAACAGGGAAAAGAGGGAGTTGAGGGAAAGCAGGGGAAAGTCACTGGTGAGGGAAAAGAGGGAAGAGATCGTGGAAAATAGGCAAAAGAGGGAAAAGCGACAGGCAAGGGAAAAGAGAGAGGTGAGTCAAAGTGGGAGAACTAGACACCGAGGAAGAGAGGTAAAAGAGACAGGCGAGGGGGGAAAGAGAGGGAAAAGAGAGAGTTGTGGGATGATAGGGGAAAGGGAGAGGCGAGTGAAAGCGGGAAAATTAGACACCGAGGTGTATTGGTTTTATGTGGCAAGGTTTTGGTAGCGGGGGGGGTTACAGGGGTGGCTCCTGTAAGAAGCTGCTGGAAGCTTCCCCTGTGTTCGAGAGAGAGCGAGCCCACACCAGCTGGCTCTAAGACGGACCCGCCGCTGGCCAAGGCCGAGCCAATCAGTGATAGTGGTAACGCCTCTGTGATAACATTTTTAAGAAGGAAAAAAAAGTTGGGACGCGGAAAACAGCCACCGGAGAGAGGAGTGAGAACATGTAAGAGAAACAAGCCTGCGGACACCAAGGTCAGTGCAGAAGGAGGGGGAGGAGATGCTCCAGGCGCCGGAGCGAAGATTCCCCTGCAGCCCGTGGTGAAGACCCTGGTGAGGCAGGCTGTCCCCCTGCAGTCCAGGGAGGTCCATGGTGGGGCAGATATCCACCTGCAGCCCGTGGAGGACCCCACGCCGGAGCAGGTGGGTTCCTGAAGGAGGCTGTGACCCCGTGGGAACCCTGCGCTGGAGCAGGTTCCTGGCAGGACCTGCGGATCTGTGGAGAGAGGAGCCCACGGAGCAGGTTTTCTGGCAGGACTTGTGACCCCGTGGGGGACCCACGCTGGAGCAGTCTGTGCCTGAAGGACTGCACACCGTGGAAAGGACCCATGCTGGAGCAGTTCGTGAAGAACTGCAGCCCGTGGGAATGGCCCACGTTGGAGAAAGTTCGTGGAGGACTGTCTCCCGTGGGTGGGACCCCACGTTGGAGCAGGGGAAGAGTGTGACGAGCCCTCGCCCTGAGGAGGTGAAGCGGCAGAAAATAACATGTGATGACCGTAAACCCCATCCCTGTCCCCCTTGTGCCGCTGGGGGGGCTTGGTGGAGAAATCCGGGAGTGAAGTTGTGCCCGGGAAGAAGGGAGGGGTGGAGGGAAGGTGTTCTGAGATTTCGTTTTATTTCTCATTTACCTTACTCTGGCTGATTTGTAATAAAAAGTGAGCTAATTTTCCCTAAGCTGAGTCTGTTTTGCCCGTGATGGTAATTAGTGAATGATCTCTCCTGTCCTTATCTCGACCCGCAAGCTTTTTGTTATATTTTTCTCTCCCCTGTCCAGCTGAGGATGGGGGAGTGATAGAACGGCTTTGGTGGGCGCCTGGCGTCCAGCCAGGGTCAACCCATCACAGTCTTTTTGGTGGAGAATGCGGGCAGTGTGAGGAATTTGAGATAAGGATAGTAATTGAGAGAGGTGACGGGCAAAACATGGACTGAACGCAGCTAGAGAGTTAAGAGCTGCTTGATGAGTGGGGAAATTTTATTGTTGTAATTGTGGTGAAGGGACAAGGGGTGGAATGTGTGTAAATTGTCCACTTTTTGTCGGTTTTGTGATGATATTATTTTGATTTTGGTGTGGGGAATTCTTTTTGTTAATGTGAGTGAAGATTTTGTGTGATGAATGTAGATTTTAATGATATTTCTTAAAAATGTGATACACAGAGGCGAGGGGTGGAATGTATTGGTTTTATGTGGCAAGGTTTTGGTAGCGGGGGGGGTTACAGGGGTGGCTCCTGTAAGAAGCTGCTGGAAGCTTCCCCTGTGTTCGAGAGAGAGCGAGCCCACACCAGCTGGCTCTAAGATGGACCCGCCGCTGGCCAAGGCCGAGCCAATCAGTGATAGTGGTAACGCCTCTGTGATAACATTTTTAAGAAGGAAAAAAAAAGTTGGGACGCGGAAAACAGCCACCGGAGAGAGGAGTGAGAACATGTAAGAGAAACAAGCCTGCGGACACCAAGGTCAGTGCAGAAGGAGGGGGAGGAGATGCTCCAGGCGCCGGAGCGAAGATTCCCCTGCAGCCCGTGGTGAAGACCCTGGTGAGGCAGGCTGTCCCCCTGCAGTCCAGGGAGGTCCATGGTGGGGCAGATATCCACCTGCAGCCCGTGGAGGACCCCACGCCGGAGCAGGTGGGTTCCTGAAGGAGGCTGTGACCCCGTGGGAACCCTGCGCTGGAGCAGGTTCCTGGCAGGACCTGCGGATCTGTGGAGAGAGGAGCCCACGGAGCAGGTTTTCTGGCAGGACTTGTGACCCCGTGGGGGACCCACGCTGGAGCAGTCTGTGCCTGAAGGACTGCACACCGTGGAAAGGACCCATGCTGGAGCAGTTCGTGAAGAACTGCAGCCCGTGGGAATGGCCCACGTTGGAGAAAGTTCGTGGAGGACTGTCTCCCGTGGGTGGGACCCCACGTTGGAGCAGGGGAAGAGTGTGACGAGCCCTCGCCCTGAGGAGGTGAAGCGGCAGAAAATAACATGTGATGACCGTAAACCCCATCCCTGTCCCCCTTGTGCCGCTGGGGGGGCTTGGTGGAGAAATCCGGGAGTGAAGTTGTGCCCGGGAAGAAGGGAGGGGTGGAGGGAAGGTGTTCTGAGATTTCGTTTTATTTCTCATTTACCTTACTCTGGCTGATTTGTAATAAAAAGTGAGCTAATTTTCCCTAAGCTGAGTCTGTTTTGCCCGTGATGGTAATTAGTGAATGATCTCTCCTGTCCTTATCTCGACCCGCAAGCTTTTTGTTATATTTTTCTCTCCCCTGTCCAGCTGAGGATGGGGGAGTGATAGAACGGCTTTGGTGGGCGCCTGGCGTCCAGCCAGGGTCAACCCATCACACGAGGGAACAGAGAGGTAAAAGAGACAAGCAGGGGGAAAGAGGGAAAAGAGGGAGTTGAGGGAAAGCAGGGGAAAGTCACTGGTGAGGGAAAAGAGGGAAGAGATCATGGAAAATAGGCAAAAGAGGGGAAAGCGACAGGCAAGGGAAAAGAGAGAGGTGAGTCAAAGTGGGAGAACTAGACACCGAGGAAGAGAGGTAAAAGAGACAGGCGAGGGGGGAAAGAGAGGGAAAAGAGAGAGTTGTGGGATGATAGGGGAAAGGGAGAGGCGAGTGAAAGCGGGAAAATTAGACACCGAGGGAACAGAGAGGTAAAAGAGACAAGCAGGGGAAAAGAGGGAGTTGAGGGAAAGCAGGGGAAAGTCACTGGTGAGGGAAAAGAGGGAAGAGATCGTGTAAAATAGGCAAAAGAGGGGAAAGCGACAGGCAAGGGAAGGGAGAGGGGAAAGAGAGAGGTGAGTCAAAGAGGGAGAACTAGACACCGAGGAAGAGAGGTAAAAGAGACAGGCGAGGGGGGAAAGAGAGGGAAAAGAGAGAGTTGTGGGATGATAGGGGAAAGGGAGAGGCGAGTGAAAGCGGGAAGGTTAGACACCGAGGGAAGAGAGAGGTAAAAGAGACAAGCAGGGGGAAAGAGGGAAAAGAGGGAGTTGAGGGAAAGCAGGGGAAAGTCACTGGTGAGGGAAAAGAGGGAAGAGATCGTGGAAAATAGGCAAAAGAGGGGAAAGCGACAGGCAAGGGAAGGGAGAGGGGAAAGAGAGAGGTGAGTCAAAGTGGGAGAACTAGACACCGAGGAAGAGAGGTAAAAGAGACAGCGAGGGGGGAAAGAGAGGGAAAAGAGAGAGTTGTGGGATGATGGGGGAAAGGGAGAGGCGAGTGAAAGCGGGAAAATTAGACACCGAGGGAACAGAGAGGTAAAAGAGACAAGCAGGGGGAAAGAGGGGAAAGAGGGAGTTGAGGGAAAGCAGGGGAAAGTCACTGGTGAGGGAAAAGAGGGAAGAGATCGTGGAAAATAGGCAAAAGAGGGAAAAGCGACAGGCAACGGAAAAGAGAGAGGTGAGTCAAAGTGGGAGAACTAGACACCGAGGAAGAGAGTTAAAAGAGACAGGCGAGGGGGGAAAGAGAGGGAAAAGAGAGAGTTGTGGGGTGATAGGTGACAGGGAGAGGCGAGTGAAAGCGGGAAAATTAGACACCGAGGGAACAGAGAGGTAAAAGAGACAAGCAGGGGGAAAGAGGGAAAAGAGGGAGTTGAGGGAAAGCAGGGGAAAGTCACTGGTGAGGGAAAAGAGGGAAGAGATCATGGAAAATAGGCAAAAGAGGGAAAAGCGACAGGCAAGGGAAAAGAGCGAGGTGAGTCAAAGTGGGAGAACTAGACACCGAGGAAGAGAGTTAAAAGAGACAGGCGAGGGGGGAAAGAGAGGGAAAAGAGAGAGTTGTGGGATGATAGGGGAAAGGGAGAGGCGAGTGAAACCGGGAAAATTAGACACCGAGGGAACAGAGAGGTAAAAGAGACAAGCAGGGGGAAAGAGGGAAAAGAGGGAGTTGAGGGAAAGCAGGGGAAAGTCACTGGTGAGGGAAAAGAGGGAAGAGATCGTGGAAAAGAGGCAAAAGAGGGAAAAGCAACAGGCAAGGGCAAAGAGAGAGGTGAGTCAAAGTGGGAGAACTAGACACCGAGGAAGAGAGGTAAAAGAGACAGGCGAGGGGGGAAAGAGAGGGAAAAGAGAGAGTTGTGGGATGATAGGGGAAAGGGAGAGGCGAGTGAAAGCGGGAAAATTAGACACCGAGGGAACAGAGAGGTAAAAGAGACAAGCAGGGGGAAAGAGGGAAAAGAGGGAGTTGAGGGAAAGCAGGGGAAAGTCACTGGTGAGGGAAAAGAGGGAAGAGATCGTGGAAAACAGGCAAAAGAGGGAAAAGCGACAGGCAAGGGAAGGGAGAGGGGAAACAGAGAGGTGAGTCAAAGTGGGAGAACTAGACACCGAGGAAGAGAGGTAAAAGAGACAGGCGAGGGGGGAGAGAGAGGGAAATAGAGAGTTGTGGGATGATAGGGGAAAGGGAGAGGCGAGTGAAAGCGGGAAAATTACACACCGAGGGAACAGAGAGGTAAAAGAGACAAGCAGGGGGAAAGAGGGAAAAGAGGGAGTTGAGGCAAAGCAGGGGAAAGTCACTGGTGAGGGAAAAGAGGGAAGAGATCGTGGAAAATAGGCAAAAGAGGGAAAAGCGACAGGCAAGGGAAGGGAGAGGGGAAACAGAGAGGTGAGTCAAAGTGGGAGAACTAGACACCGAGGAAGAGAGGTAAAAGAGACAGGCGAGGGGGGAAAGAGAGGGAAAAGAGAGAGTTGTGGGATGATAGGGGAAAGGGAGAGGCGAGTGTAAGCGGAAAAATTAGACACCGAGGGAACAGAGAGGTAAAAGAGACAAGCAGGGGGAAAGAGGGAAAAGAGGGAGTTGAGGGAAAGCAGGGGAAAGTCACTGGTGAGGGAAAAGAGGGAAGAGATCGTGGAAAAGAGGCAAAAGAGGGAAAAGCGACAGGCAAGGGAAAAGAGAGAGGTGAGCCAAAGTGGGAGAACTACACACCGAGGAAGAGAGGTAAAAGAGACAGGCGAGGGGGGAAAGAGAGGGAAAAGAGAGAGTTGTGGGATGATGGGGGAAAGGGAGAGGCAAGTGAAAGCGGGAAAATTAGACACCGAGGGAACAGAGAGGTAAAAGAGACAAGCAGGGGAAAAGAGGGAGTTGAGGGAAAGCAGGGGAAAGTCACTGGTGAGGGAAAAGAGGGAAGAGATCGTGGAAAATAGGCAAAAGAGGGGAAAGCGACAGGCAAGGGAAGGGAGAGGGGAAAGAGAGAGGTGAGTCAAAGTGGGAGAACTAGACACCGAGGAAGAGAGGTAAAAGAGACAGGCGAGGGGGGAAAGAGAGGGAAAAGAGAGAGTTGTGGGGTGATAGGGGAAAGGGAGAGGCGAGTGAAAGCGGGAAAATTAGACACCGAGGGAACAGAGAGGTAAAAGAGACAAGCAGGGGGAAAGAGGGGAAAGAGGGAGTTGAGGGAAAGCAGGGGAAAGTCACTGGTGAGGGAAAAGAGGGAAGAGATCGTGGAAAAGAGGCAAAAGAGGGAAAAGTGACAGGCAAGGGAAGGGAGAGGGAAAAGAGAGAGGTGAGTCAAAGTGGGAGAACTAGACACCGAGGAAGAGAGGTAAAAGAGACAGGCGAGGGGGGAAAGAGAGGGAAAAGAGAGAGTTGTGGGGTGATAGGGGAAAGGGAGAGGCGAGTGAAAGCGGGAAAATTAGACACCGAGGGAACAGAGAGGTAAAAGAGACAAGCAGGGGGAAAGAGGGAAAAGAGGGAGTTGAGGGAAAGCAGGGGAAAGTCACTGGTGAGGGAAAAGAGGGAAGAGATCGTGGAAAATAGGCAAAAGAGGGAAAAGCGACAGGTAAGGGAAAAGAGAGAGGTGAGTACAAGTGGGAGAACTAGACACCGAGGAAGAGAGGTAAAAGAGACAGGCGAGGGGGGAAAGAGAGGGAAAAGAGAGAGTTGTGGGGTGATAGGTGACAGGGAGAGGCGAGTGAAAGCGGGAAAATTAGACACCGAGGGAACAGAGAGGTAAAAGAGACAAGCAGGGGGAAAGAGGGAAAAGAGGGAGTTGAGGGAAAGCAGGGGAAAGTCACTGGTGAGGGAAAAGAGGGAAGAGATCATGGAAAATAGGCAAAAGAGGGAAAAGCGACAGGCAAGGGAAAAGAGAGAGGTGAGTCAAAGTGGGAGAACTAGACACCGAGGAAGAGAGGTAAAAGAGACAGGCGAGGGGGGAAAGAGAGGGAAAAGAGAGAGTTGTGGGATGACAGGGGAAAGGGAGAGGCGAGTGAAAGCAGGAAAATTAGACACCGAGGGAACAGAGAGGTAAAAGAGACAAGCAGGGGGAAAGAGGGAAAAGAGGGAGTTGAGGGAAAGCAGGGGAAAGTCACTGGTGAGGGAAAAGAGGGAAGAGATCGTGGAAAAGAGGCAAAAGAGGGAAAAGCGACAGGCAAGGGAAAAGAGCGAGGTGAGCCAAAGTGGGAGAACTAGACACCGAGGAAGAGAGGTAAAAGAGACAGGCGAGGGGGGAAAGAGAGGGAAAAGAGAGAGTTGTGGGATGATAGGGGAAAGGGAGAGGCGAGTGAAAGCGGGAAAGTTAGACACCGAGGGAAGAGAGAGGTAAAAGAGACAAGCAGGGGGAAAGAGGGAAAAGAGGGAGTTGAGGGAAAGCAGGGGAAAGTCACTGGTGAGGGAAAAGAGGGAAGAGATCGTGGAAAATAGGCAAAAGAGGGAAAAGCGACAGGCAAGGGAAAAGAGAGAGGTGAGTCAAAGTGGGAGAACTAGACACCGAGGAAGAGAGGTAAAAGAGACAGGCGAGGGGGGAAAGAGAGGGAAAAGAGAGAGTTGTGGGATGATGGGGGAAAGGGAGAGGCAAGTGAAAGCGGGAAAATTAGACACCGAGGGAACAGAGAGGTAAAAGAGACAAGCAGGGGAAAAGAGGGAGTTGAGGGAAAGCAGGGGAAAGTCACTGGTGAGGGAAAAGAGGGAAGAGATCGTGGAAAAGAGGCAAAAGAGGGAAAAGTGACAGGCAAGGGAAGGGAGAGGGAAAAGAGAGAGGTGAGTCAAAGTGGGAGAACTAGACACCGAGGAAGAGAGGTAAAAGAGACAGGCGAGGGGGGAAAGAGAGGGAAAAGAGAGAGTTGTGGGGTGATAGGGGAAAGGGAGAGGCGAGTGAAAGCGGGAAAATTAGACACCGAGGGAACAGAGAGGTAAAAGAGACAAGCAGGGGGAAAGAGGGAAAAGAGGGAGTTGAGGGAAAGCAGGGGAAAGTCACTGGTGAGGGAAAAGAGGGAAGAGATCGTGGAAAATAGGCAAAAGAGGGAAAAGCGACAGGCAAGGGAAAAGAGAGAGGTGAGTCAAAGTGGGAGAACTAGACACCGAGGAAGAGAGGTAAAAGAGACAGGCGAGGGGGGAAAGAGAGGGAAAAGAGAGAGTTGTGGGATGATAGGGGAAAGGGAGAGGCGAGTGAAAGCAGGAAAATTAGACACCGAGGGAACAGAGAGGTAAAAGAGACAAGCAGGGGAAAAGAGGGAGTTGAGGGAAAGCAGGGGAAAGTCACTGGTGAGGGAAAAGAGGGAAGAGATCGTGTAAAATAGGCAAAACAGGGGAAAGCGACAGGCAAGGGAAGGGAGAGGGGAAAGAGAGAGGTGAGTCAAAGTGGGAGAACTAGACACCGAGGAAGAGAGTTAAAAGAGACAGGCGAGGGGGGAAAGAGAGGGAAAAGAGAGAGTTGTGGGATGATAGGGGAAAGGGAGAGGCGAGTGAAAGCGGGAAGGTTAGACACCGAGGGAAGAGAGAGGTAAAAGAGACAAGCAGGGGGAAAGAGGGAAAAGAGGGAGTTGAGGGAAAGCAGGGGAAAGTCACTGGTGAGGGAAAAGAGGGAAGAGATCGTGGAAAATAGGCAAAAGAGGGGAAAGCGACAGGCAAGGGAAGGGAGAGGGGAAAGAGAGAGGTGAGTCAAAGTGGGAGAACTAGACACCGAGGAAGAGAGGTAAAAGAGACAGGCGGGGGGGGAAGAGAGGGAAAAGAGAGAGTTGTGGGATGATGGGGGAAAGGGAGAGGCGAGTGAAAGCGGGAAAATTAGACACCGAGGGAACAGAGAGGTAAAAGAGACAAGCAGGGGGGAAGAGGGGAAAGAGGGAGTTGAGGGAAAGCAGGGGAAAGTCACTGGTGAGGGAAAAGAGGGAAGAGATCGTGGAAAAGAGGCAAAAGAGGGAAAAGTGACAGGCAAGGGAAGGGAGAGGGAAAAGAGAGAGGTGAGTCAAAGTGGGAGAACTAGACACCGAGGAAGAGAGGTAAAAGAGACAGGCGAGGGGGGAAAGAGAGGGAAAAGAGAGAGTTGTGGGGTGATAGGGGAAAGGGAGAGGCGAGTGAAAGCGGGAAAATTAGACACCGAGGGAACAGAGAGGTAAAAGAGACAAGCAGGGGGAAAGAGGGAAAAGAGGGAGTTGAGGGAAAGCAGGGGAAAGTCACTGGTGAGGGAAAAGAGGGAAGAGATCGTGGAAAATAGGCAAAAGAGGGAAAAGCGACAGGCAAGGGAAAAGAGAGAGGTGAGTCAAAGTGGGAGAACTAGACACCGAGGAAGAGAGTTAAAAGAGACAGGCGAGGGGGGAAAGAGAGGGAAAAGAGAGAGTTGTGGGGTGATAGGTGACAGGGTGAGGCGAGTGAAAGCGGGAAAATTAGACACCGAGGGAACAGAGAGGTAAAAGAGACAAGCAGGGGGAAAGAGGGAAAAGAGGGAGTTGAGGGAAAGCAGGGGAAAGTCACTGGTGAGGGAAAAGAGGGAAGAGATCATGGAAAATAGGCAAAAGAGGGAAAAGCGACAGGCAAGGGAAAAGAGAGAGGTGAGTCAAAGTGGGAGAACTAGACACCGAGGAAGAGAGGTAAAAGAGACAGGCGAGGGGGGAAAGAGAGGGAAAAGAGAGAGTTGTGGGATGATAGGGGAAAGGGAGAGGCGAGTGAAAGCAGGAAAATTAGACACCGAGGGAACAGAGAGGTAAAAGAGACAAGCAGGGGGAAAGAGGGAAAAGAGGGAGTTGAGGGAAAGCAGGGGAAAGTCACTGGTGAGGGAAAAGAGGGAAGAGATCGTGGAAAATAGGCAAAAGAGGGAAAAGCGACAGGCAAGGGAAAAGAGAGAGGTGAGTCAAAGTGGGAGAACTAGACACCGAGGAAGAGAGTTAAAAGAGACAGGCGAGGGGGGAAAGAGAGGGAAAAGAGAGAGTTGTGGGGTGATAGGGGAAAGGGAGAGGCGAGTGAAAGCGGGAAAATTAGACACCGAGGGAACAGAGAGGTAAAAGAGACAAGCAGGGGGAAAGAGGGAAAAGAGGGAGTTGAGGGGAAGCAGGGGAAAGTCACTGGTGAGGGAAAAGAGGGAAGAGATCATGGAAAATAGGCAAAAGAGGGAAAAGCGACAGGCAAGGGAAAAGAGAGAGGTGAGTCCAAGTGGGAGAACTAGACACCGAGGAAGGGAGGTAAAAGAGACAGGCGAGGGGGGAAAGAGAGGGAAAAGAGAGAGTTGTGGGATGATAGGGGAAAGGGAGAGGCGAGTGAAAGCGGGAAAATTAGACACCGAGGGAACAGAGAGGTAAAAGAGACAAGCAGGGGGAAAGAGGGAAAAGAGGGAGTTGAGGGAAAGCAGGGGAAAGTCACTGGTGAGGGAAAAGAGGGAAGAGATCGTGGAAAATAGGCAAAAGAGGGGAAAGCGACAGGCAAGGGAAGGGAGAGGGGAAAGAGAGAGGTGAGTCAAAGTGGGAGAACTAGACACCGAGGAAGAGAGGTAAAAGAGACAGGCGGGGGGGGAAGAGAGGGAAAAGAGAGAGTTGTGGGATGATGGGGGAAAGGGAGAGGCGAGTGAAAGCGGGAAAATTAGACACCGAGGGAACAGAGAGGTAAAAGAGACAAGCAGGGGGGAAGAGGGGAAAGAGGGAGTTGAGGGAAAGCAGGGGAAAGTCACTGGTGAGGGAAAAGAGGGAAGAGATCGTGGAAAAGAGGCAAAAGAGGGAAAAGTGACAGGCAAGGGAAGGGAGAGGGAAAAGAGAGAGGTGAGTCAAAGTGGGAGAACTAGACACCGAGGAAGAGAGGTAAAAGAGACAGGCGAGGGGGGAAAGAGAGGGAAAAGAGAGAGTTGTGGGGTGATAGGGGAAAGGGAGAGGCGAGTGAAAGCGGGAAAATTAGACACCGAGGGAACAGAGAGGTAAAAGAGACAAGCAGGGGGAAAGAGGGAAAAGAGGGAGTTGAGGGAAAGCAGGGGAAAGTCACTGGTGAGGGAAAAGAGGGAAGAGATCGTGGAAAATAGGCAAAAGAGGGAAAAGCGACAGGCAAGGGAAAAGAGAGAGGTGAGTCAAAGTGGGAGAACTAGACACCGAGGAAGAGAGTTAAAAGAGACAGGCGAGGGGGGAAAGAGAGGGAAAAGAGAGAGTTGTGGGGTGATAGGTGACAGGGTGAGGCGAGTGAAAGCGGGAAAATTAGACACCGAGGGAACAGAGAGGTAAAAGAGACAAGCAGGGGGAAAGAGGGAAAAGAGGGAGTTGAGGGAAAGCAGGGGAAAGTCACTGGTGAGGGAAAAGAGGGAAGAGATCATGGAAAATAGGCAAAAGAGGGAAAAGCGACAGGCAAGGGAAAAGAGAGAGGTGAGTCAAAGAGGGAGAACTAGACACCGAGGAAGAGAGGTGAAAGAGACAGGCGAGGGGGGAAAGAGAGGGAAAAGAGAGAGTTGTGGGATGATAGGGGAAAGGGAGAGGCGAGTGAAAGCAGGAAAATTAGACACCGAGGGAACAGAGAGGTAAAAGAGACAAGCAGGGGGGAAGAGGGAAAAGAGGGAGTTGAGGGAAAGCAGGGGAAAGTCACTGGTGAGGGAAAAGAGGGAAGAGATCGTGGAAAATAGGCAAAAGAGGGGAAAGCGACAGGCAAGGGAAGGGAGAGGGGAAAGAGAGAGGTGAGTCAAAGTGGGAGAACTATACACCGAGGCAGAGAGTTAAAAGAGACAGGCGAGGGGGGAAAGAGAGGGAAAAGAGAGAGTTGTGGGATGATAGGGGAAAGGGAGAGGCGAGTGAAAGCGGGAAAATTAGACACCGAGGGAACAGAGAGGTAAAAGAGACAAGCAGGGGGAAAGAGGGAAAAGAGGGAGTTGAGGGAAAGCAGGGGAAAGTCACTGGTGAGGGAAAAGAGGGAAGAGATCGTGGAAAATAGGCAAAAGAGGGGAAAGCGACAGGCAAGGGAAGGGAGAGGGGAAAGAGAGAGGTGAGTCAAAGTGGGAGAACTAGACACCGAGGAAGAGAGGTAAAAGAGACAGGCGGGGGGGGAAGAGAGGGAAAAGAGAGAGTTGTGGGGTGATAGGGGAAAGGGAGAGGCGAGTGAAAGCAGGAAAATTAGACACCGAGGGAACAGAGAGGTAAAAGAGACAAGCAGGGGAAAAGAGGGAGTTGAGGGAAAGCAGGGGAAAGTCACTGGTGAGGGAAAAGAGGGAAGAGATCGTGGAAAATAGGCAAAAGAGGGGAAAGCGACAGGCAAGGGAAGGGAGAGGGGAAAGAGAGAGGTGAGTCAAAGTGGGAGAACTATACACCGAGGCAGAGAGTTAAAAGAGACAGGCGAGGGGGGAAAGAGAGGGAAAAGAGAGAGTTGTGGGATGATAGGGGAAAGGGAGAGGCGAGTGAAAGCGGGAAAATTAGACACCGAGGGAAGAGAGAGGTAAAAGAGACAAGCAGGGGGAAAGAGGGAAAAGAGGGAGTTGAGGGAAAGCAGGGGAAAGTCACTGGTGAGGGAAAAGAGGGAAGAGATCGTGGAAAATAGGCAAAAGAGGGGAAAGCGACAGGCAAGGGAAGGGAGAGGGGAAAGAGAGAGGTGAGTCAAAGTGGGAGAACTAGACACCGAGGAAGAGAGGTAAAAGAGACAGGCGGGGGGGAAAGAGAGGGAAAAGAGAGAGTTGTGGGATGATGGGGGAAAGGGAGAGGCGAGTGAAAGCGGGAAAATTAGACACCGAGGGAACAGAGAGGTAAAAGAGACAAGCAGGGGGGAAGAGGGGAAAGAGGGAGTTGAGGGAAAGCAGGGGAAAGTCACTGGTGAGGGAAAAGAGGGAAGAGATCGTGGAAAAGAGGCAAAAGAGGGAAAAGTGACAGGCAAGGGAAGGGAGAGGGAAAAGAGAGAGGTGAGTCAAAGTGGGAGAACTAGACACCGAGGAAGAGAGGTAAAAGAGACAGGCGAGGGGGGGAAGAGAGGGAAAAGAGAGAGTTGTGGGGTGATAGGGGAAAGGGAGAGGCGAGTGAAAGCGGGAAAATTAGACACCGAGGGAACAGAGAGGTAAAAGAGACAAGCAGGGGGAAAGAGGGAAAAGAGGGAGTTGAGGGAAAGCAGGGGAAAGTCACTGGTGAGGGAAAAGAGGGAAGAGATCGTGGAAAATAGGCAAAAGAGGGAAAAGCGACAGGCAAGGGAAAAGAGAGAGGTGAGTCAAAGTGGGAGAACTAGACACCGAGGAAGAGAGTTAAAAGAGACAGGCGAGGGGGGAAAGAGAGGGAAAAGAGAGAGTTGTGGGGTGATAGGTGACAGGGAGAGGCGAGTGAAAGCGGGAAAATTAGACACCGAGGGAACAGAGAGGTAAAAGAGACAAGCAGGGGGAAAGAGGGAAAAGAGGGAGTTGAGGGAAAGCAGGGGAAAGTCACTGGTGAGGGAAAAGAGGGAAGAGATCATGGAAAATAGGCAAAAGAGGGAAAAGCGACAGGCAAGGGAAAAGAGAGAGGTGAGTCAAAGAGGGAGAACTAGACACCGAGGAAGAGAGGTGAAAGAGACAGGCGAGGGGGGAAAGAGAGGGAAAAGAGAGAGTTGTGGGATGATAGGGGAAAGGGAGAGGCGAGTGAAAGCAGGAAAATTAGACACCGAGGGAACAGAGAGGTAAAAGAGACAAGCAGGGGGGAAGAGGGAAAAGAGGGAGTTGAGGGAAAGCAGGGGAAAGTCACTGGTGAGGGAAAAGAGGGAAGAGATCGTGGAAAATAGGCAAAAGAGGGGAAAGTGACAGGCAAGGGAAGGGAGAGGGAAAAGAGAGAGGTGAGTCAAAGTGGGAGAACTAGACACCGAGGAAGAGAGGTAAAAGAGACAGGCGAGGGGGGAAAGAGAGGGAAAAGAGAGAGTTGTGGGATGATAGGGGAAAGGGAGAGGCGAGTGAAAGCAGGAAAATTAGACACCGAGGGAACAGAGAGGTAAAAGAGACAAGCAGGGGAAAAGAGGGAGTTGAGGGAAAGCAGGGGAAAGTCACTGGTGAGGGAAAAGAGGGAAGAGATCGTGGAAAATAGGCAAAAGAGGGGAAAGCGACAGGCAAGGGAAGGGAGAGGGGAAAGAGAGAGGTGAGTCAAAGTGGGAGAACTATACACCGAGGAAGAGAGGTAAAAGAGACAGGCGAGGGGGGAAAGAGAGGGAAAAGAGAGAGTTGTGGGATGATAGGGGAAAGGGAGAGGCGAGTGAAAGCGGGAAAATTAGACACCGAGGGAACAGAGAGGTAAAAGAGACAAGCAGGGGAAAAGAGGGAGTTGAGGGAAAGCAGGGGAAAGTCACTGGTGAGGGAAAAGAGGGAAGAGATCGTGGAAAAGAGGCAAAAGAGGGAAAAGCGACAGGCAAGGGAAAAGAGAGAGGTGAGCCAAAGTGGGAGAACTAGACACCGAGGAAGAGAGGTGAAAGAGACAGGCGAGGGGGGAAAGAGAGGGAAAAGAGAGAGTTGTGGGATGATAGGGGAAAGGGAGAGGCGAGTGAAAGCAGGAAAATTAGACACCGAGGGAACAGAGAGGTAAAAGAGACAAGCAGGGGGGAAGAGGGAAAAGAGGGAGTTGAGGGAAAGCAGGGGAAAGTCACTGGTGAGGGAAAAGAGGGAAGAGATCGTGGAAAATAGGCAAAAGAGGGGAAAGTGACAGGCAACGGAAGGGAGAGGGAAAAGAGAGAGGTGAGTCAAAGTGGGAGAACTAGACACCGAGGAAGAGAGGTAAAAGAGACAGGCGAGGGGGGAAAGAGAGGGAAAAGAGAGAGTTGTGGGATGATAGGGGAAAGGGAGAGGCGAGTGAAAGCAGGAAAATTAGACACCGAGGGAACAGAGAGGTAAAAGAGACAAGCAGGGGAAAAGAGGGAGTTGAGGGAAAGCAGGGGAAAGTCACTGGTGAGGGAAAAGAGGGAAGAGATCGTGTAAAATAGGCAAAAGAGGGAAAAGCGACAGGCAAGGGAAGGGAGAGGGGAAAGAGAGAGGTGAGTCAAAGTGGGAGAACTATACACCGAGGAAGAGAGGTAAAAGAGACAGGCGAGGGGGGAAAGAGAGGGAAAAGAGAGAGTTGTGGGATGATAGGGGAAAGGGAGAGGCGAGTGAAAGCGGGAAAATTAGACACCGAGGGAACAGAGAGGTAAAAGAGACAAGCAGGGGGAAAGAGGGAAAAGACGGAGTTGAGGGAAAGCAGGGGAAAGTCACTGGTGAGGGAAAAGAGGGAAGAGATCGTGTAAAATAGGCAAAAGAGGGAAAAGCGACAGGCAAGGGAAGGGAGAGGGGAAAGAGAGAGGTGAGTCAAAGTGGGAGAACTAGACACCGAGGAAGAGAGGTAAAAGAGACAGGCGAGGGGGGAAAGAGAGGGAAAAGAGAGAGTTGTGGGATGATAGGGGAAAGGGAGAGGCGAGTGAAAGCGGGAAAATTAGACACCGAGGGAACAGAGAGGTAAAAGAGACAAGCAGGGGGAAAGAGGGAAAAGAGGGAGTTGAGGGAAAGCAGGGGAAAGTCACTGGTGAGGGAAAAGAGGGAAGAGATCGTGGAAAATAGGCAAAAGAGGGAAAAGCGACAGGCAAGGGAAAAGAGAGAGGTGAGTCAAAGAGGGAGAAATAGACACCGAGGAAGAGAGGTGAAAGAGACAGGCGAGGGGGGAAAGAGAGGGAAAAGAGAGAGTTGTGGGATGATAGGGGAAAGGGAGAGGCGAGTGAAAGCAGGAAAATTAGACACCGAGGGAACAGAGAGGTAAAAGAGACAAGCAGGGGGGAAGAGGGAAAAGAGGGAGTTGAGGGAAACCAGGGGAAAGTCACTGGTGAGGGAAAAGAGGGAAGAGATCGTGGAAAATAGGCAAAAGAGGGGAAAGTGACAGGCAACGGAAGGGAGAGGGAAAAGAGAGAGGTGAGTCAAAGTGGGAGAACTAGACACCGAGGAAGAGAGGTAAAAGAGACAGGCGAGGGGGGAAAGAGAGGGAAAAGAGAGAGTTGTGGGATGATAGGGGAAAGGGAGAGGCGAGTGAAAGCAGGAAAATTAGACACCGAGGGAACAGAGAGGTAAAAGAGACAAGCAGGGGAAAAGAGGGAGTTGAGGGAAAGCAGGGGAAAGTCACTGGTGAGGGAAAAGAGGGAAGAGATCGTGTAAAATAGGCAAAAGAGGGAAAAGCGACAGGCAAGGGAAGGGAGAGGGGAAAGAGAGAGGTGAGTCAAAGTGGGAGAACTATACACCGAGGAAGAGAGGTAAAAGAGACAGGCGAGGGGGGAAAGAGAGGGAAAAGAGAGAGTTGTGGGATGATAGGGGAAAGGGAGAGGCGAGTGAAAGCGGGAAAATTAGACACCGAGGGAACAGAGAGGTAAAAGAGACAAGCAGGGGGAAAGAGGGAAAAGAGGGAGTTGAGGGAAAGCAGGGGAAAGTCACTGGTGAGGGAAAAGAGGGAAGAGATCGTGGAAAATAGGCAAAAGAGGGAAAAGCGACAGGCAAGGGAAAAGAGAGAGGTGAGTCAAAGTGGGAGAACTAGACACCGAGGAAGAGAGTTAAAAGAGACAGGCGAGGGGGGAAAGAGAGGGAAAAGAGAGAGTTGTGGGGTGATAGGTGACAGGGAGAGGCGAGTGAAAGCGGGAAAATTAGACACCGAGGGAACAGAGAGGTAAAAGAGACAAGCAGGGGGAAAGAGGGAAAAGAGGGAGTTGAGGGAAAGCAGGGGAAAGTCACTGGTGAGGGAAAAGAGGGAAGAGATCATGGAAAATAGGCAAAAGAGGGAAAAGCGACAGGCAAGGGAAAAGAGAGAGGTGAGTCAAAGAGGGAGAACTAGACACCGAGGAAGAGAGGTGAAAGAGACAGGCGAGGGGGGAAAGAGAGGGAAAAGAGAGAGTTGTGGGATGATAGGGGAAAGGGAGAGGCGAGTGAAAGCAGGAAAATTAGACACCGAGGGAACAGAGAGGTAAAAGAGACAAGCAGGGGGGAAGAGGGAAAAGAGGGAGTTGAGGGAAAGCAGGGGAAAGTCACTGGTGAGGGAAAAGAGGGAAGAGATCGTGGAAAATAGGCAAAAGAGGGGAAAGTGACAGGCAAGGGAAGGGAGAGGGAAAAGAGAGAGGTGAGTCAAAGTGGGAGAACTAGACACCGAGGAAGAGAGGTAAAAGAGACAGGCGAGGGGGGAAAGAGAGGGAAAAGAGAGAGTTGTGGGATGATAGGGGAAAGGGAGAGGCGAGTGAAAGCAGGAAAATTAGACACCGAGGGAACAGAGAGGTAAAAGAGACAAGCAGGGGAAAAGAGGGAAAAGAGGGAGTTGAGGGAAAGCAGGGGAAAGTCACTGGTGAGGGAAAAGAGGGAAGAGATCGTGGAAAATAGGCAAAAGAGGGGAAAGCGACAGGCAAGGGAAGGGAGAGGGGAAAGAGAGAGGTGAGTCAAAGTGGGAGAACTAGACACCGAGGAAGAGAGGTAAAAGAGACAGGCGAGGGGGGGAAGAGAGGGAAAAGAGAGAGTTGTGGGATGATAGGGGAAAGGGAGAGGCGAGTGAAAGCGGGAAAATTAGACACCGAGGGAAGAGAGAGGTAAAAGAGACAAGCAGGGGGAAAGGGGGGAAAGAGGGAGTTGAGGGAAAGCAGGGGAAAGTCACTGGTGAGGGAAAAGAGGGAAGAGATCGTGGAAAATAGGCAAAAGAGGGGAAAGCGACAGGCAAGGGAAGGGAGAGGGGAAAGAGAGAGGTGAGTCAAAGTGGGAGAACTATACACCGAGGAAGAGAGGTAAAAGAGACAGGCGAGGGGGGAAAGAGAGGGAAAAGAGAGAGTTGTGGGATGATAGGGGAAAGGGAGAGGCGAGTGAAAGCGGGAAAATTAGACACCGAGGGAACAGAGAGGTAAAAGAGACAAGCAGGGGAAAAGAGGGAGTTGAGGGAAAGCAGGGGAAAGTCACTGGTGAGGGAAAAGAGGGAAGAGATCGTGGAAAAGAGGCAAAAGAGGGAAAAGCGACAGGCAAGGGAAAAGAGAGAGGTGAGCCAAAGTGGGAGAACTAGACACCGAGGAAGAGAGGTGAAAGAGACAGGCGAGGGGGGAAAGAGAGGGAAAAGAGAGAGTTGTGGGATGATAGGGGAAAGGGAGAGGCGAGTGAAAGCAGGAAAATTAGACACCGAGGGAACAGAGAGGTAAAAGAGACAAGCAGGGGGGAAGAGGGAAAAGAGGGAGTTGAGGGAAAGCAGGGGAAAGTCACTGGTGAGGGAAAAGAGGGAAGAGATCGTGGAAAATAGGCAAAAGAGGGGAAAGTGACAGGCAACGGAAGGGAGAGGGAAAAGAGAGAGGTGAGTCAAAGTGGGAGAACTAGACACCGAGGAAGAGAGGTAAAAGAGACAGGCGAGGGGGGAAAGAGAGGGAAAAGAGAGAGTTGTGGGATGATAGGGGAAAGGGAGAGGCGAGTGAAAGCAGGAAAATTAGACACCGAGGGAACAGAGAGGTAAAAGAGACAAGCAGGGGAAAAGAGGGAGTTGAGGGAAAGCAGGGGAAAGTCACTGGTGAGGGAAAAGAGGGAAGAGATCGTGTAAAATAGGCAAAAGAGGGAAAAGCGACAGGCAAGGGAAGGGAGAGGGGAAAGAGAGAGGTGAGTCAAAGTGGGAGAACTATACACCGAGGAAGAGAGGTAAAAGAGACAGGCGAGGGGGGAAAGAGAGGGAAAAGAGAGAGTTGTGGGATGATAGGGGAAAGGGAGAGGCGAGTGAAAGCGGGAAAATTAGACACCGAGGGAACAGAGAGGTAAAAGAGACAAGCAGGGGGAAAGAGGGAAAAGACGGAGTTGAGGGAAAGCAGGGGAAAGTCACTGGTGAGGGAAAAGAGGGAAGAGATCGTGTAAAATAGGCAAAAGAGGGGAAAGCGACAGGCAAGGGAAGGGAGAGGGGAAAGAGAGAGGTGAGTCAAAGTGGGAGAACTAGACACCGAGGAAGAGAGGTAAAAGAGACAGGCGAGGGGGGAAAGAGAGGGAAAAGAGAGAGTTGTGGGATGATAGGGGAAAGGGAGAGGCGAGTGAAAGCGGGAAAATTAGACACCGAGGGAACAGAGAGGTAAAAGAGACAAGCAGGGGGAAAGAGGGAAAAGAGGGAGTTGAGGGAAAGCAGGGGAAAGTCACTGGTGAGGGAAAAGAGGGAAGAGATCGTGGAAAATAGGCAAAAGAGGGAAAAGCGACAGGCAAGGGAAAAGAGAGAGGTGAGTCAAAGAGGGAGAACTAGACACCGAGGAAGAGAGGTGAAAGAGACAGGCGAGGGGGGAAAGAGAGGGAAAAGAGAGAGTTGTGGGATGATAGGGGAAAGGGAGAGGCGAGTGAAAGCAGGAAAATTAGACACCGAGGGAACAGAGAGGTAAAAGAGACAAGCAGGGGGGAAGAGGGAAAAGAGGGAGTTGAGGGAAACCAGGGGAAAGTCACTGGTGAGGGAAAAGAGGGAAGAGATCGTGGAAAATAGGCAAAAGAGGGGAAAGTGACAGGCAACGGAAGGGAGAGGGAAAAGAGAGAGGTGAGTCAAAGTGGGAGAACTAGACACCGAGGAAGAGAGGTAAAAGAGACAGGCGAGGGGGGAAAGAGAGGGAAAAGAGAGAGTTGTGGGATGATAGGGGAAAGGGAGAGGCGAGTGAAAGCAGGAAAATTAGACACCGAGGGAACAGAGAGGTAAAAGAGACAAGCAGGGGAAAAGAGGGAGTTGAGGGAAAGCAGGGGAAAGTCACTGGTGAGGGAAAAGAGGGAAGAGATCGTGTAAAATAGGCAAAAGAGGGAAAAGCGACAGGCAAGGGAAGGGAGAGGGGAAAGAGAGAGGTGAGTCAAAGTGGGAGAACTATACACCGAGGAAGAGAGGTAAAAGAGACAGGCGAGGGGGGAAAGAGAGGGAAAAGAGAGAGTTGTGGGATGATAGGGGAAAGGGAGAGGCGAGTGAAAGCGGGAAAATTAGACACCGAGGGAACAGAGAGGTAAAAGAGACAAGCAGGGGGAAAGAGGGAAAAGACGGAGTTGAGGGAAAGCAGGGGAAAGTCACTGGTGAGGGAAAAGAGGGAAGAGATCGTGTAAAATAGGCAAAAGAGGGGAAAGCGACAGGCAAGGGAAGGGAGAGGGGAAAGAGAGAGGTGAGTCAAAGTGGGAGAACTAGACACCGAGGAAGAGAGGTAAAAGAGACAGGCGAGGGGGGAAAGAGAGGGAAAAGAGAGAGTTGTGGGATGATAGGGGAAAGGGAGAGGCGAGTGAAAGCGGGAAAATTAGACACCGAGGGAACAGAGAGGTAAAAGAGACAAGCAGGGGGAAAGAGGGAAAAGAGGGAGTTGAGGGAAAGCAGGGGAAAGTCACTGGTGAGGGAAAAGAGGGAAGAGATCGTGGAAAATAGGCAAAAGAGGGAAAAGCGACAGGCAAGGGAAAAGAGAGAGGTGAGTCAAAGTGGGAGAACTAGACACCGAGGAAGAGAGGGAAAAGAGACAGGCGAGGGGGGAAAGAGAGGGAAAAGAGAGAGTTGTGGGATGATGGGGGAAAGGGAGAGGCAAGTGAAAGCGGGAAAATTAGACACCGAGGGAACAGAGAGGTAAAAGAGACAAGCAGGGGAAAAGAGGGAGTTGAGGGAAAGCAGGGGAAAGTCACTGGTGAGGGAAAAGAGGGAAGAGATCGTGGAAAATAGGCAAAAGAGGGGAAAGCGACAGGCAAGGGAAGGGAGAGGGGAAAGAGAGAGGTGAGTCAAAGTGGGAGAACTAGACACCGAGGAAGAGAGGTAAAAGCGACAGGCGAGGGGGGAAAGAGAGGGAAAAGAGAGAGTTGTGGGATGATAGGGGAAAGGGAGAGGCGAGTGAAAGCGGGAAAATTAGACACCGAGGGAACAGAGAGGTAAAAGAGACAAGCAGGGGGAAAGAGGGAAAAGAGGGAGTTGAGGGAAAGCAGGGGAAAGTCACTGGTGAGGGAAAAGAGGGAAGAGATCGTGGAAAATAGGCAAAAGAGGGGAAAGCGACAGCAAGGGAAGGGAGAGGGGAAAGAGAGAGGTGAGTCAAAGTGGGAGAACTAGACACCGAGGAAGAGAGGTAAAAGAGACAGGCGAGGGGGGAAAGAGAGGGAAAAGAGAGAGTTGTGGGATGATGGGGGAAAGGGAGAGGCGAGTGAAAGCGGGAAAATTAGACACCGAGGGAACAGAGAGGTAAAAGAGACAAGCAGGGGGAAAGAGGGGAAAGAGGGAGTTGAGGGAAAGCAGGGGAAAGTCACTGGTGAGGGAAAAGAGGGAAGAGATCGTGGGAAAGAGGCAAAAGAGGGAAAAGTGACAGGCAAGGGAAGGGAGAGGGAAAAGAGAGAGGTGAGTCAAAGTGGGAGAACTAGACACCGAGGAAGAGAGGTAAAAGAGACAGGCGAGGGGGGGAAGAGAGGGAAAAGAGAGAGTTGTGGGATGATAGGGGAAAGGGAGAGGCGAGTGAAAGCGGGAAAATTAGACACCGAGGGAACAGAGAGGTAAAAGAGACAAGCAGGGGGAAAGAGGGAAAAGAGGGAGTTGAGGGAAAGCAGGGGAAAGTCACTGGTGAGGGAAAAGAGGGAAGAGATCGTGGAAAATAGGCAAAAGATGGAAAAGCGACAGGCAAGGGAAGGGAGAGGGAAAAGAGAGAGGTGAGTCAAAGTGGGAGAACTAGACACCGAGGAAGAGAGGTAAAAGAGACAGGCGAGGGGGGAAAGAGAGGGAAAAGAGAGAGTTGTGGGATGATAGGGGAAAGGGAGAGGCGAGTGAAAGCAGGAAAATTAGACACCGAGGGAACAGAGAGGTAAAAGAGACAAGCAGGGGGAAAGAGGGAAAAGAGGGAGTTGAGGGAAAGCAGGGGAAAGTCACTGGTGAGGGAAAAGAGGGAAGAGATCGTGGAAAATAGGCAAAAGATGGAAAAGCGACAGGCAAGGGAAGGGAGAGGGAAAAGAGAGAGGTGAGTCAAAGTGGGAGAACTAGACACCGAGGAAGAGAGGTAAAAGAGACAGGCGAGGGGGGAAAGAGAGGGAAAAGAGAGAGTTGTGGGATGATAGGGGAAAGGGAGAGGCGAGTGAAAGCAGGAAAATTAGACACCGAGGGAACAGAGAGGTAAAAGAGACAAGCAGGGGCAAAGAGGGAAAAGAGGGACTTGAGGGAAAGCAGGGGAAAGTCACTGGTGAGGGAAAAGAGGGAAGAGATCGTGGAAAATAGGCAAAAGAGGGAAAAGTGACAGGCAAGGGAAGGGAGACGGAAAAGAGAGAGGTGAGTCAAAGTGGGAGAACTAGACACCGAGGAAGAGAGGTAAAAGAGACAGGCGAGGGGGGAAAGAGAGGGAACAGAGATACTTGTGCGATGATAGGGGAAAGGGAGAGGTGAGTGAACGTGGAAAAATTAGACACCGAGGGAACAGAGAGGTAAAAGAGACAAGCAGGGGGAAGAGGGAAAAGAGGGAGTTGAGGGAAAGCAGGGGAATGTCAGTGGTGAGGGAAAAGAGGGAAGAGATCGTGGAAAATAGGCAAAAGAGGGAAAAGCGACAGGCAAGGGAAAAGAGAGAGGTGAGTCAAAGTGGGAGAACTAGACACCGAGGAAGAGAGTTAAAAGAGACAGGCGAGGGGGGAAAGAGAGGGAAAAGAGAGAGTTGTGGGATGATAGGGGAAAGGGAGAGGCGAGTGAAAGCGGGAAAATTAGACACCGAGGGAACAGAGAGGTAAAAGAGACAAGCAGGGGGAAAGAGGGAAAAGAGGGAGTTGAGGGAAAGCAGGGGAAAGTCACTGGTGAGGGAAAAGAGGGAAGAGATCATGGAAAATAGGCAAAAGAGGGAACAGCGACAGGCAAGGGAAAAGAGAGAGGTGAGTCAAAGTGGGAGAACTAGACACCGAGGAAGAGAGTTAAAAGAGACAGGCGAGGGGGGAAAGAGAGGGAAAAGAGAGAGTTGTGGGGTGATAGGTGACAGGGAGAGGCGAGTGAAAGCGGGAAAATTAGACACCGAGGGAACAGAGAGGTAAAAGAGACAAGCAGGGGGAAAGAGGGAAAAGAGGGAGTTGAGGGGAAGCAGGGGAAAGTCACTGGTGAGGGAAAAGAGGGAAGAGATCATGGAAAATAGGCAAAAGAGGGAAAAGCGACAGGCAAGGGAAAAGAGAGAGGTGAGTCAAAGTGGGAGAACTAGACACCGAGGAAGAGAGGTAAAAGAGACAGGCGAGGGGGGGAAGAGAGGGAAAAGAGAGAGTTGTGGGATGATAGGGGAAGGGGAGAGGCGAGTGAAAGCGGGAAAATTAGACACCGAGGGAACAGAGAGGTAAAAGAGACAAGCAGGGGGAAAGAGGGAAAAGAGGGAGTTGAGGGGAAGCAGGGGAAAGTCACTGGTGAGGGAAAAGAGGGAAGAGATCGTGGAAAATAGGCAAAAGAGGGACAAGTGACAGGCAAGGGAAAAGAGAGAGGTGAGTCAAAGTGGGAGAACTAGACACCGAGGAAGAGAGGTAAAAGAGACAGGCGAGGGGGGAAAGAGAGGGAAAAGAGAGAGTTGTGGGATGATAGGGGAAAGGGAGAGGCGAGTGAAAGCGGGAAAGTTAGACACCGAGGGAAGAGAGAGGTAAAAGAGACAAGCAGGGGGAAAGAGGGAAAAGAGGGAGTTGAGGGAAAGCAGGGGAAAGTCACTGGTGAGGGAAAAGAGGGAAGAGATCATGGAAAATAGGCAAAAGAGGGAACAGCGACAGGCAAGGGAAAAGAGAGAGGTGAGTCAAAGTGGGAGAACTAGACACCGAGGAAGAGAGGTAAAAGAGACAGGCGAGGGGGGGAAGAGAGGGAAAAGAGAGAGTTGTGGGATGATAGGGGAAAGGGAGAGGCGAGTGAAAGCGGGAAAATTAGACACCGAGGGAAGAGAGAGGTAAAAGAGACAAGCAGGGGGAAAGAGGGAAAAGAGGGAGTTGAGGGAAAGCAGGGGAAAGTCACTGGTGAGGGAAAAGAGGGAAGAGATCATGGAAAATAGGCAAAAGAGGGAAAAGCGACAGGCAAGGGAAAAGAGCGAGGTGAGTCAAAGTGGGAGAACTAGACACCGAGGAAGAGAGTTAAAAGAGACAGGCGAGGGGGGAAAGAGAGGGAAAAGAGAGAGTTGTGGGATGATAGGGGAAAGGGAGAGGCGAGTGAAAGCGGGAAAATTAGACACCGAGGGAACAGAGAGGTAAAAGAGACAAGCAGGGGGAAAGAGGGAAAAGAGGGAGTTGAGGGAAAGCAGGGGAAAGTCACTGGTGAGGGAAAAGAGGGAAGAGATCGTGGAAAATAGGCAAAAGAGGGGAAAGCGACAGCAAGGGAAGGGAGAGGGGAAAGAGAGAGGTGAGTCAAAGTGGGAGAACTAGACACCGAGGAAGAGAGGTAAAAGAGACAGGCGAGGGGGGAAAGAGAGGGAAAAGAGAGAGTTGTGGGATGATGGGGGAAAGGGAGAGGCGAGTGAAAGCGGGAAAATTAGACACCGAGGGAACAGAGAGGTAAAAGAGACAAGCAGGGGGAAAGAGGGAAAAGAGGGAGTTGAGGGGAAGCAGGGGAAAGTCACTGGTGAGGGAAAAGAGGGAAGAGATCGTGGGAAAGAGGCAAAAGAGGGAAAAGTGACAGGCAAGGGAAGGGAGAGGGAAAAGAGAGAGGTGAGTCAAAGTGGGAGAACTAGACACCGAGGAAGAGAGGTAAAAGAGACAGGCGAGGGGGGGAAGAGAGGGAAAAGAGAGAGTTGTGGGATGATAGGGGAAAGGGAGAGGCGAGTGAAAGCGGGAAAATTAGACACCGAGGGAACAGAGAGGTAAAAGAGACAAGCAGGGGGAAAGAGGGAAAAGAGGGAGTTGAGGGAAAGCAGGGGAAAGTCACTGGTGAGGGAAAAGAGGGAAGAGATCGTGGAAAATAGGCAAAAGATGGAAAAGCGACAGGCAAGGGAAGGGAGAGGGAAAAGAGAGAGGTGAGTCAAAGTGGGAGAACTAGACACCGAGGAAGAGAGGTAAAAGAGACAGGCGAGGGGTGAAAGAGAGGGAAAAGAGAGAGTTGTGGGATGATAGGGGAAAGGGAGAGGCGAGTGAAAGCAGGAAAATTAGACACCGAGGGAACAGAGAGGTAAAAGAGACAAGCAGGGGGAAAGAGGGAAAAGAGGGAGTTGAGGGAAAGCAGGGGAAAGTCACTGGTGAGGGAAAAGAGGGAAGAGATCGTGGAAAATAGGCAAAAGATGGAAAAGCGACAGGCAAGGGAAGGGAGAGGGAAAAGAGAGAGGTGAGTCAAAGTGGGAGAACTAGACACCGAGGAAGAGAGGTAAAAGAGACAGGCGAGGGGGGAAAGAGAGGGAAAAGAGAGAGTTGTGGGATGATAGGGGAAAGGGAGAGGCGAGTGAAAGCGGGAAAATTAGTCACCGAGGGAACAGAGAGGTAAAAGAGACAAGCAGGGGGAAAGAGGGAAAAGAGGGAGTTGAGGGAAAGCAGGGGAAAGTCACTGGTGAGGGAAAAGAGGGAAGAGATCGTGGAAAATAGGCAAAAGATGGAAAAGCGACAGGCAAGGGAAGGGAGAGGGAAAAGAGAGAGGTGAGTCAAAGTGGGAGAACTAGACACCGAGGAAGAGAGGTAAAAGAGACAGGCGAGGGGGGAAAGAGAGGGAAAAGAGAGAGTTGTGGGATGATAGGGGAAAGGGAGAGGCGAGTGAAAGCGGGAAAATTAGACACCGAGGGAACAGAGAGGTAAAAGAGACAAGCAGGGGGAAAGAGGGAAAAGAGGGAGTTGAGGGAAAGCAGGGGAAAGTCACTGGTGAGGGAAAAGAGGGAAGAGATCATGGAAAATAGGCAAAAGAGGGAACAGCGACAGGCAAGGGAAAAGAGAGAGGTGAGTCAAAGTGGGAGAACTAGACACCGAGGAAGAGAGTTAAAAGAGACAGGCGAGGGGGGAAAGAGAGGGAAAAGAGAGAGTTGTGGGGTGATAGGTGACAGGGAGAGGCGAGTGAAAGCGGGAAAATTAGACACCGAGGGAACAGAGAGGTAAAAGAGACAAGCAGGGGGAAAGAGGGAAAAGAGGGAGTTGAGGGGAAGCAGGGGAAAGTCACTGGTGAGGGAAAAGAGGGAAGAGATCATGGAAAATAGGCAAAAGAGGGAAAAGCGACAGGCAAGGGAAAAGAGAGAGGTGAGTCAAAGTGGGAGAACTAGACACCGAGGAAGAGAGGTAAAAGAGACAGGCGAGGGGGGGAAGAGAGGGAAAAGAGAGAGTTGTGGGATGATAGGGGAAGGGGAGAGGCGAGTGAAAGCGGGAAAATTAGACACCGAGGGAACAGAGAGGTAAAAGAGACAAGCAGGGGGAAAGAGGGAAAAGAGGGAGTTGAGGGGAAGCAGGGGAAAGTCACTGGTGAGGGAAAAGAGGGAAGAGATCGTGGAAAATAGGCAAAAGAGGGACAAGTGACAGGCAAGGGAAAAGAGAGAGGTGAGTCAAAGTGGGAGAACTAGACACCGAGGAAGAGAGGTAAAAGAGACAGGCGAGGGGTGAAAGAGAGGGAAAAGAGAGAGTTGTGGGATGATAGGGGAAAGGGAGAGGCGAGTGAAAGCAGGAAAATTAGACACCGAGGGAACAGAGAGGTAAAAGAGACAAGCAGGGGGAAAGAGGGAAAAGAGGGACTTGAGGGAAAGCAGGGGAAAGTCACTGGTGAGGGAAAAGAGGGAAGAGATCGTGGAAAATAGGCAAAAGATGGAAAAGCGACAGGCAAGGGAAGGGAGAGGGAAAAGAGAGAGGTGAGTCAAAGTGGGAGAACTAGACACCGAGGAAGAGAGGTAAAAGAGACAGGCGAGGGGGGAAAGAGAGGGAAAAGAGAGAGTTGTGGGATGATAGGGGAAAGGGAGAGGCGAGTGAAAGCGGGAAAATTAGACACCGAGGGAACAGAGAGGTAAAAGAGACAAGCAGGGGGAAAGAGGGAAAAGAGGGAGTTGAGGGAAAGCAGGGGAAAGTCACTGGTGAGGGAAAAGAGGGAAGAGATCGTGGAAAATAGGCAAAAGATGGAAAAGCGACAGGCAAGGGAAGGGAGAGGGAAAAGAGAGAGGTGAGTCAAAGTGGGAGAACTAGACACCGAGGAAGAGAGGTAAAAGAGACAGGCGAGGGGGGAAAGAGAGGGAAAAGAGAGAGTTGTGGGATGATAGGGGAAAGGGAGAGGCGAGTGAAAGCGGGAAAATTAGACACCGAGGGAACAGAGAGGTAAAAGAGACAAGCAGGGGGAAAGAGGGAAAAGAGGGAGTTGAGGGAAAGCAGGGGAAAGTCACTGGTGAGGGAAAAGAGGGAAGAGATCATGGAAAATAGGCAAAAGAGGGAACAGCGACAGGCAAGGGAAAAGAGAGAGGTGAGTCAAAGTGGGAGAACTAGACACCGAGGAAGAGAGTTAAAAGAGACAGGCGAGGGGGGAAAGAGAGGGAAAAGAGAGAGTTGTGGGGTGATAGGTGACAGGGAGAGGCGAGTGAAAGCGGGAAAATTAGACACCGAGGGAACAGAGAGGTAAAAGAGACAAGCAGGGGGAAAGAGGGAAAAGAGGGAGTTGAGGGGAAGCAGGGGAAAGTCACTGGTGAGGGAAAAGAGGGAAGAGATCATGGAAAATAGGCAAAAGAGGGAAAAGCGACAGGCAAGGGAAAAGAGAGAGGTGAGTCAAAGTGGGAGAACTAGACACCGAGGAAGAGAGGTAAAAGAGACAGGCGAGGGGGGGAAGAGAGGGAAAAGAGAGAGTTGTGGGATGATAGGGGAAGGGGAGAGGCGAGTGAAAGCGGGAAAATTAGACACCGAGGGAACAGAGAGGTAAAAGAGACAAGCAGGGGGAAAGAGGGAAAAGAGGGAGTTGAGGGGAAGCAGGGGAAAGTCACTGGTGAGGGAAAAGAGGGAAGAGATCGTGGAAAATAGGCAAAAGAGGGACAAGTGACAGGCAAGGGAAAAGAGAGAGGTGAGTCAAAGTGGGAGAACTAGACACCGAGGAAGAGAGGTAAAAGAGACAGGCGAGGGGGGAAAGAGAGGGAAAAGAGAGAGTTGTGGGATGATAGGGGAAAGGGAGAGGCGAGTGAAAGCGGGAAAATTAGTCACCGAGGGAACAGAGAGGTAAAAGAGACAAGCAGGGGGAAAGAGGGAAAAGAGGGAGTTGAGGGAAAGCAGGGGAAAGTCACTGGTGAGGGAAAAGAGGGAAGAGATCGTGGAAAATAGGCAAAAGAAGGAAAAGCGACAGGCAAGGGAAAAGAGAGAGGTGAGTCAAAGTGGGAGAACTAGACACCGAGGAAGAGAGGTAAAAGAGACAGGCGAGGGGGGAAAGAGAGGGAAAAGAGAGAGTTGTGGGATGATGGGGGAAAGGGAGAGGCGAGTGAAAGCGGGAAAATTAGACACCGAGGGAAGAGAGAGGTAAAAGAGACAAGCAGGGGGAAAGAGGGAAAAGAGGGAGTTGAGGGAAAGCAGGGGAAAGTCACTGGTGAGGGAAAAGAGGGAAGAGATCATGGAAAATAGGCAAAAGAGGGAAAAGCGACAGGCAAGGGAAAAGAGCGAGGTGAGTCAAAGTGGGAGAACTAGACACCGAGGAAGAGAGTTAAAAGAGACAGGCGAGGGGGGAAAGAGAGGGAAAAGAGAGAGTTGTGGGATGATAGGGGAAAGGGAGAGGCGAGTGAAAGCGGGAAAATTAGTCACCGAGGGAACAGAGAGGTAAAAGAGACAAGCAGGGGGAAAGAGGGAAAAGAGGGAGTTGAGGGAAAGCAGGGGAAAGTCACTGGTGAGGGAAAAGAGGGAAGAGATCGTGGAAAATAGGCAAAGGAGGGAAAAGCGACAGGCAAGGGAAAAGAGAGAGGTGAGTCAAAGTGGGAGAACTAGACACCGAGGAAGAGAGGTAAAAGAGACAGGCGAGGGGGGAAAGAGAGGGAAAAGAGAGAGTTGTGGGATGATAGGGGAAAGGGAGAGGCGAGTGAAAGCAGGAAAATTAGACACCGAGGGAACAGAGAGGTAAAAGAGACAAGCAGGGGCAAAGAGGGAAAAGAGGGACTTGAGGGAAAGCAGGGGAAAGTCACTGGTGAGGGAAAAGAGGGAAGAGATCGTGGAAAATAGGCAAAAGAGGGAAAAGTGACAGGCAAGGGAAGGGAGACGGAAAAGAGAGAGGTGAGTCAAAGTGGGAGAACTAGACACCGAGGAAGAGAGGTAAAAGAGACAGGCGAGGGGGGAAAGAGAGGGAACAGAGATACTTGTGCGATGATAGGGGAAAGGGAGAGGTGAGTGAACGTGGAAAAATTAGACACCGAGGGAACAGAGAGGTAAAAGAGACAAGCAGGGGGAAGAGGGAAAAGAGGGAGTTGAGAGAAAGCAGGGGAAAGTCACTGGTGAGGGAAAAGAGGGAAGAGATCATGGAAAATAGGCAAAAGAGGGAAAAGCGACAGGCAAGGGAAAAGAGAGAGGTGAGTCAAAGTGGGAGAACTAGACACCGAGGAAGAGAGGTAAAAGAGACAGGCGAGGGGGGAAAGAGAGGGAAAAGAGAGAGTTGTGGGATGATAGGGGAAAGGGAGAGGCGAGTGAAAGCAGGAAAATTAGACACCGAGGGAACAGAGAGGTAAAAGAGACAAGCAGGGGGGAAGAGGGAAAAGAGCGAGTTGAGAGAAAGCAGGGGAAAGTCACTGGTGAGGGAAAAGAGGGAAGAGATCATGGAAAATAGGCAAAAGAGGGAAAAGCGACAGGCAAGGGAAAAGAGAGAGGTGAGTCAAAGTGGGAGAACTAGACACCGAGGAAGAGAGGTAAAAGAGACAGGCGAGGGGGGAAAGAGAGGGAAAAGAGAGAGTTGTGGGATGATGGGGGAAAGGGAGAGGCGAGTGAAAGCGGGAAAATTAGACACCGAGGGAAGAGAGAGGTAAAAGAGACAAGCAGGGGGAAAGAGGGAAAAGAGGGAGTTGACGGAAAGCAGGGGAAAGTCACTGGTGAGGGAAAAGAGGGAAGAGATCGTGGAAAATAGGCAAAAGAGGGAAAAGCGACAGGCAAGGGAAGGGAGACGGAAAAGAGAGAGGTGAGTACAAGTGGGAGAACTAGACACCGAGGAAGAGAGTTAAAAGAGACAGGCGAGGGGGGGAAAGAGAGGGAAAAGAGAGAGTTGTGGGATGATAGGGGAAAGGGAGAGGCGAGTGAAAGCGGGAAAATTAGACACCGAGGGAACAGAGAGGTAAAAGAGACAAGCAGGGGGGAAGAGGGAAAAGAGGGAGTTGAGGGAAAGCAGGGGAAAGTCACTGGTGAGGGAAAAGAGGGAAGAGATCATGGAAAATAGGCAAAAGAGGGAAAAGCGACAGGCAAGGGAAAAGAGAGAGGTGAGTCAAAGTGGGAGAAGTAGACACCGAGGAAGAGAGGTAAAAGAGACAGGCGAGGGGGGAAAGAGAGGGAAAAGAGAGAGTTGTGGGATGATAGGGGAAAGGGAGAGGCGAGTGAAAGCGGGAAAATTAGTCACCGAGGGAACAGAGAGGTAAAAGAGACAAGCAGGGGGAAAGAGGGAAAAGAGGGAGTTGAGGGAAAGCAGGGGAAAGTCACTGGTGAGGGAAAAGAGGGAAGAGATCGTGGAAAATAGGCAAAAGAGGGAAAAGCGACAGGCAAGGGAAAAGAGAGAGGTGAGTCAAAGTGGGAGAACTAGACACCGAGGAAGAGAGTTAAAAGAGACAGGCGAGGGGGGAAAGAGAGGGAAAAGAGAGAGTTGTGGGATGATAGGGGAAAGGGAGAGGCGAGTGAAAGCGGGAAAATTAGTCACCGAGGGAACAGAGAGGTAAAAGAGACAAGCAGGGGGAAAGAGGGAAAAGAGGGAGTTGAGGGAAAGCAGGGGAAAGTCACTGGTGAGGGAAAAGAGGGAAGAGATCGTGGAAAATAGGCAAAAGAGGGGAAAGCGACAGCAAGGGAAGGGAGAGGGGAAAGAGAGAGGTGAGTCAAAGTGGGAGAACTAGACACCGAGGAAGAGAGGTAAAAGAGACAGGCGAGGGGGGAAAGAGAGGGAAAAGAGAGAGTTGTGGGATGATGGGGGAAAGGGAGAGGCGAGTGAAAGCGGGAAAATTAGACACCGAGGGAACAGAGAGGTAAAAGAGACAAGCAGGGGGAAAGAGGGAAAAGAGGGAGTTGAGGGAAAGCAGGGGAAAGTCACTGGTGAGGGAAAAGAGGGAAGAGATCGTGGGAAAGAGGCAAAAGAGGGAAAAGTGACAGGCAAGGGAAGGGAGAGGGAAAAGAGAGAGGTGAGTCAAAGTGGGAGAACTAGACACCGAGGAAGAGAGGTAAAAGAGACAGGCGAGGGGGGGAAGAGAGGGGAAAGAGAGAGTTGTGGGATGATAGGGGAAAGGGAGAGGCGAGTGAAAGCGGGAAAATTAGACACCGAGGGAAGAGAGAGGTAAAAGAGACAAGCAGGGGGAAAGAGGGAAAAGAGGGAGTTGAGGGAAAGCAGGGGAAAGTCACTGGTGAGGGAAAAGAGGGAAGAGATCGTGGAAAATAGGCAAAAGATGGAAAAGCGACAGGCAAGGGAAGGGAGAGGGAAAAGAGAGAGGTGAGTCAAAGTGGGAGAACTAGACACCGAGGAAGAGAGGTAAAAGAGACAGGCGAGGGGTGAAAGAGAGGGAAAAGAGAGAGTTGTGGGATGATAGGGGAAAGGGAGAGGCGAGTGAAAGCAGGAAAATTAGACACCGAGGGAACAGAGAGGTAAAAGAGACAAGCAGGGGGAAAGAGGGAAAAGAGGGACTTGAGGGAAAGCAGGGGAAAGTCACTGGTGAGGGAAAAGAGGGAAGAGATCGTGGAAAATAGGCAAAAGATGGAAAAGCGACAGGCAAGGGAAGGGAGAGGGAAAAGAGAGAGGTGAGTCAAAGTGGGAGAACTAGACACCGAGGAAGAGAGGTAAAAGAGACAGGCGAGGGGGGAAAGAGAGGGAAAAGAGAGAGTTGTGGGATGATAGGGGAAAGGGAGAGGCGAGTGAAAGCGGGAAAATTAGACACCGAGGGAACAGAGAGGTAAAAGAGACAAGCAGGGGGAAAGAGGGAAAAGAGGGAGTTGAGGGAAAGCAGGGGAAAGTCACTGGTGAGGGAAAAGAGGGAAGAGATCGTGGAAAATAGGCAAAAGATGGAAAAGCGACAGGCAAGGGAAGGGAGAGGGAAAAGAGAGAGGTGAGTCAAAGTGGGAGAACTAGACACCGAGGAAGAGAGGTAAAAGAGACAGGCGAGGGGGGAAAGAGAGGGAAAAGAGAGAGTTGTGGGATGATAGGGGAAAGGGAGAGGCGAGTGAAAGCGGGAAAATTAGACACCGAGGGAACAGAGAGGTAAAAGAGACAAGCAGGGGGAAAGAGGGAAAAGAGGGAGTTGAGGGAAAGCAGGTGTGGTGGGTTGACCCTGGTTGGATGCCAGGTGCCCACCAAAGCCGCTCTATCACTCCCCCTCCTCAGCTGGACGGGGGGGAGAAAATATAACAAAAGGCTCGTGGGTCAAGATAAGGACAGTTTAATAAAGTGATAGCAAAGGTTGCGCGCGCGAAAGCAAAGAAAAAAAACAAATGATGTTATTCTCTACTTCCCATCAGCAGGCGATGTCTAGCCACTTCTCGGGAAGCAGGGCTTCAGTACGCGTAGTGGTTGCTCCGGAAGACAAAACGCCCCCCCCTCTTCCGTCTCCCTTTACTTAGCTTTTATATCTGAGCTGACGTCATATGGTATGGAATATCTGTTTGGTTGGTTTAGGTCAGCTGTCCTGGTTATGTCCCCTCCCAAGATCTTGCCCTGCCCCAGCCTGCCATTGGGGGGGGGGGGCAAAAATGTTGGAGAGACAGCCTTGATGCTGTGCCAGCATTGCTCAGCTGTAGCCAAAACACTGGTGTGCTATCAACACCTTTCTAGCTACTGATGCAGAGCACAGTGCTATGAGGGCTGCCATGGGGAGTATTAACTCCATCTCAGCCAGACCCAATACAATCTCCACCCCTTATTCCATACCATTTGCGTCCTGCTCAGGTTCCACATAACTTAATACAGATATCTTCTAACCATACTATTGTATTTAATTCTCATTACTGAAATCCTTTCTCACCAACACTTACAACTGAGACTACATACTTAAACCACTTTTATACCCAACGTACGGATTTATACATTCTTATTAATTACTATCCCCTGTCCTTTAAGAGATAGATATTCCATGGGCTTCTTCCACTCTTCCTGATGTTCACATATAGGTTATGACTTGAGCCCCATCCATCAAGATGAGTGGTCAGGACAGGAGAAGCAGTATGTTCGATCGTTGGGCCCCAACACCAGCTTGGTTTGGGTCACTGATGCACTTGTCTGGTTCCTTGCGAAGTTCACTCTTCTGCAGTTCAGGTCATTCCTGCTACATTACTTCCTACAACATACAACTCACATCACAGATTATTTTTCCCCCAAGGTTAAATGTCCTTGAGGCACACACTGGGTCTCCCCATCCTTCCGCATTACCCACCAAGTACACCCAGGTCCCTGAGCAAAGACAATCCCACGAATGGGTTTGCCTTTTCCCATGGGAGGTGCAATCCACACTGCCTTCCCCAGCCACTTCCCCATGTGCACTACGGGGACCTTATCTCCTCCCACAGTATGTAGGGGTTTTGTTTGGGCAGGACCAGGACGGTTAGCAGATCCTCTGGTGTTAACTAGCCAAGTGGCTTCTGCTAAATTTGTATCCCAATGCTTCCATGTCCCATTGCCTAGCGCTCTCAGCATAGTCTTCAACAGTCCATTATATCTCTCAATTTTCCCAGATGCTTGCGGGTGATAGGGTATGTGGTACACCCACTCAATGCCATGTTTCTTTGCCCAGGAGCTTATGAGGTTATTTCGGAAATGAGTCCCATTGTCTGATTCAATTCTTTCTGGGGTACCGTGTCGCCATAAAATTTGCCTTTCGAGGCCTAAGATGGTGTTTCGGGCGGTGGCATGGTTTACAGGATATGTTTCTAGCCAACCAGTAGTTGCTTCCACCATGGTGAGTATGTAGCGCTTGCCTTGGCGTGTTCGCGGCAGTGGTCCAATGTAGTCAATTTGCCAGGCCTCGCCATATCGAAAACCCAGCCACCGCCCTCTGTTCCAGGGAGACTTTACTCTGGTAGCTCGTTTGATTGCAGCACATGTTTCACATTCATGAGTGACCTGCGTAATGGCCTCCATGGTCAGGTCCACCCCTCGATCACGAGCCCACCTATATGTTGCATCTCTCCCTAGATGTCCCGATGTCTCATGGGCCCATCGAGCTACAAATAGCTCACCTTTACGCTCCCAGTCCAGGTCCACCTGAGCTATTTCTATTTTGGCAGCCTTGTCTACCTGTTCATTATTTCGATGTTCTTCAGTGGCACGGCTTTTGGGCACGTGAGCATCTACATGACGTACCCTTAGAGTTATGTGTTCTACACGGGCAGCAATGTCCTGCCACAATGCTGCTGCCCAGATGGGTTTACCCCTGCGTTGCCAATTGGTCTTCTTCCACTGCTGTAGCCACCCCCATAGGGCATTAGCCACCATCCAGGAGTCAGTATAGAGGTAGAGTACCGGCCATTTTTCTCGTTCAGCAATGTTTAGGGCTAGTTGGATGGCTTTCACTTCTGCAAACTGACTTGACTCGCCTTCTCCTTCAGTGGCCTCAACGACTTGGCGTGTGGGACTCCACACAGCAGCTTTCCACTTCCGATGGTTCCCTACCACACGACAGGATCCATCAGTAAACAAAGCATAACATCTTTCGTCTTCTGGTAACTCATTATATGGTGGTGCCTCTTGGGCACGAGCCACCTCCTCAGGTGATGCTCCAAAATCTCTGCCTTCTGGCCAGTCCATGATCTCTTCCAGAATTCCTGGGCGGTTAGATTTCCCCAGTCGAGCCCGTTGCGTGATCAATGCTATCCACTTACTCCATGTAGCGCTGGTTGCATGATGTGTAGAGGGGATGTTTCCTTTGAACATCCAGTGTAGCACGGGCAATCGTGGTGCCAAGAGGAGATATGCTTCTGTACCAACAACTTCTGAAGCGGCTCGAACCCCCTCATATGCTGCTAGTATCTCTTTTTCAGTCGGGGTGTAGTGGGCTTCTGATCCTCGGTACCCCCGGCTCCAAAACCCTAATGGTCGACCTCGGGTTTCTCCTGGTGTTTTCTGCCACAGGCTCCAGGTGAGACCATGATCCCCAGCTGCAGTGTAGAGTATATTTTGCACATCTGGTCCTGTCCGGACAGGCCCAAGAGCTACTGCACGAGCTATTTCTTGTCTGATATGCTCAAAGGCTTGTTGTTGTTCAGGGCCCCATTCAAAATAGTTCTTTTTCCGCGTTACTCGATAGAGAGGGCTCACAAGCTGATTGTAACCTGGAATATGCATTCTCCAGAACCCCACAAGGCCTAGGAAAGCTTGTGTTTCTTTCTTGTTAGCTGGTGGAGACATAGATGCTATCTTGTTAACCACATCCATAGGGACATGACGGCGTCCATCCTGCCATTTTATTCCCAAGAACTGAATCTCCTGTGCAGGTCCCTTGACCTTGCTTTTCTTTATGGCGAAACCAGCTTTCAGAAGAATCTGAATTATTCTTTTCCCCTTCTCAAACACTTCTTCTGCCTCATTGCCCCACACGATGATGTCATCTATGTATTGTAAATGTTCAGGGGCTTCGCCTTGTTCCAGTGCTGTTTGGATTAATCCATGACAAATGGTAGGACTGTGCTTCCACCCCTGGGGCAGTCGATTCCAGGTGTATTGGACGCCTCTCCATGTGAAAGCAAACTGTGGCCTGCACTCTGCTGCCAAAGGAATGGAGAAAAATGCATTGGCAATATCAATTGTAGCATACCACGTGGCTGCCTTTGATGCCAGTTCATATTGGAGCTCTAACATGTCTGGTACAGCAGCACTCAGTGGCGGTGTCACTTCATTCAGGCCGCGATAATCTACTGTTAACCTCCACCCTCCATCAGACTTTTGCACTGGCCATATAGGACTATTAAAAGGTGAATGAGTCTTGCTGATGACTCCTTGGCTCTCTAGGTGATGAATCAGCTCATGGATGGGAGCCAGGGAGTCTCGGTTTGTCCGATATTGCCGACGGTGCACCGTCCTGGTAGCGATTGGCACCTGTTGTTCTTCAACTTGCAACAATCCCACAATGAAGGGATCTTCCGAGAGGCCAGGCAGAGTAGATAGCTGTTTGATCTTCTCTGCATTTATAGTGGCTACACCAAAAGCCCATCGGTACCCCTTTGGGTCCTTGAAGTACCCTCTCTTGAGGTAGTCAATGCCAAGGATACAAGGGGCCTCTGGGCCGGTCACAATGGGGTGCTTTTCCCACTTGTCCCCTGTCAAGCTCACTTCAGCCTCCAGTATAGTCAATTCTTGGCATCCCCCTGTCACTCCAGAGATCCAGATGGGTTCCGTGCCCCTGTATCCCGATGGCATCAGTGTACACTGTGCACCAGTGTCTACCAAAGCCTTATACTTCTGTGGGTCTGATGTGCCAGGCCATCGAATCCACACAGTCCAGTATATCCGGTCATCCCTTTCCTCCTCCTGGCCGAAGGCAGGGACCCTCTATTGCTGTTCCTCATCAGAATATTCACTGTCCGATCCTTGCGGTACCAGACCAGAAGTCCCCTCACCAGAATCAAGGGAGGTAGTTTCAGTTCTTCTATGCCTGGAGGATCGCTGAGTGCTTTCTTGGGCCTCTACAGCAACTACGCTGACAGCCTTCTTCTTGGGTGACCCCTTCTTAACAGCTGTCTTCCCTCTCAGTTCACGCACACGGGCTTCCAGCTTAAAGGTGGGTTCACCATCCCACTTCCTCATGTCCTCCCCTTGGTCACGCAGGAAGAACCAGAGTGTACCACGTGGCATACGCCTTGGGCTCCCTTTCCCTCTGACTGGGGCAGGAGAGGACTGATTTCTTGGAGCATCCCTAACAGCCAAGGCACTGTCCTGTAGGGATGAGGAAACACAGAGATTTTCCTCAAAGTTTTGGAGCCAAGACGACACTTTCTCCACAGTTGGTGTTTCCATATCTGGACAATACATTGCTGCCAAGCTGTTAGAATACGATGCTGGGGCACCTTGAATCACCTTTCGCCACATGGCCCGTGTGCACAGGACATCCTCTGGATCTTTGGAGACTTCCTCATCATCTAGATCACTGTAGATGACTTCCACCACCGCTAACTCTCTCAGGTACTGGATGCCTTCATCTGCGGTAGTCCACTTTTCTGAGGAATTCACAAGATCTTCCTTGAATGGATATCTTGCCCTCACACTTGAGAGAAGCCGGCTCCAGAGACTGCAAACTGCTGCCTCTTTTCCAATTCCTCTTTCAATTCCCCGGTTTCTAGCGAGGGATCCCAGCTGTTGGGCTTCCTTGCCTTCCAGTTGCTGACTATCAGCCCCATTATCCCAGCATCGGAGCAGCCAGGCAGCAATCCGCTCACCTGGCTGGCGGCTGTAATCTTTCCGCAAGTCCCGAAGTTCTGAGGACGTCAGGGACCGGGTAGTTTCCGCTTCCTGTTTAAGTTCCCTCACTCCTTCCTCCAATTTCCTTACCGAAGGACCAGCTTCTAGATCAAGCCTTTCCTCTTCTTCTTCTTCTTCTCTCACTAATCGATGGTATGGACCCGTTGATCTCCTTGTCCACTGCTTCCTTTTCACTACTGGGGCAATTACTGTAGTTGTTGTTGTTTGGGTCCCTATCTCGAGCATGGTGTCCTCAGATGCAGTCTGGGTCCCTGCCTCAACCATGGTCCTCTGACAGTGTTGAACTATGGCTCGGTAGGCATAGGCCAGGCCCCAGTACAGTGCGAGAAGCTGCTGGTTTTCATTGGGATAGGCAAGGCACCCTTCTATCAGGTGGCGCGTCAGTTTGCCAGGGTTACTTGCCTGTTCAGATGTAAAATCCCAGATTATGGGAGGTGATAACCGTCCTAGGAATCTGCCCAAATCCTTCCATATACCCTGCCACCCAGGCACTGGTCGCTTGAGGGCACATTTAAGTATTGCCTCACCTAAAACTTGCCTTCTCTTATACCAGGACGAGACCAGATTCCACAATACCCATAATATGCCACCAGTATTAATTATTAGTATTAAACAGCTTACATAAGGGTGAACAAGGACCTCGGGAGCCTGCATAATAAAACCATTCACATCAATGCCTGGTAGGGAGAGGGAGATGTGTTCCCTCATCTCCTCCACAAGATAGCTCCCACAACACAGGAAAGCCATCAGTGCCAGGACAAAGCACATAGACATTATTTGTATTAGCACGTTCCCGCGTTCCTTCATTCTCCCCACAAGATAGCTACCACAGCAAAACAAAGCCATCAGTGCCAGGACAAAGCACGCAGCCATTATTTGCATTAACATGTTCCCAAACTCAGCAAGCTAGAGATAAGCAAGCAGCTAACAAGCTCCGTGACCTGCACAGGAGCTTGCCACTTAATAACTAGCTATAGAACACTTAATGCAAAACTGCCGTTGTCGTGCCCCACGTTGGGCGCCAAAAAGGACTGTGGTGGGTTGACCCTGGTTGGATGCCAGGTGCCCACCAAAGCCGCTCTATCACTCCCCCTCCTCAGCTGGACGGGGGGGAGAAAATATAACAAAAGGCTCGTGGGTCAAGATAAGGACAGTTTAATAAAGTGATAGCAAAGGTTGCGCGCGCGAAAGCAAAGAAAAAAAACAAATGATGTTATTCTCTACTTCCCATCAGCAGGCGATGTCTAGCCACTTCTCGGGAAGCAGGGCTTCAGTACGCGTAGTGGTTGCTCCGGAAGACAAAACGCCCCCCCCTCTTCCGTCTCCCTTTACTTAGCTTTTATATCTGAGCTGACGTCATATGGTATGGAATATCTGTTTGGTTGGTTTAGGTCAGCTGTCCTGGTTATGTCCCCTCCCAAGATCTTGCCCTGCCCCAGCCTGCCATTGGGGGGGGGGGGGCAAAAATGTTGGAGAGACAGCCTTGATGCTGTGCCAGCATTGCTCAGCTGTAGCCAAAACACTGGTGTGCTATCAACACCTTTCTAGCTACTGATGCAGAGCACAGTGCTATGAGGGCTGCCATGGGGAGTATTAACTCCATCTCAGCCAGACCCAATACAGCAGGGGAAAGTCACTGGTGAGGGAAAAGAGGGAAGAGATCATGGAAAATAGGCAAAAGAGGGAACAGCGACAGGCAAGGGAAAAGAGAGAGGTGAGTCAAAGTGGGAGAACTAGACACCGAGGAAGAGAGTTAAAAGAGACAGGCGAGGGGGGAAAGAGAGGGAAAAGAGAGAGTTGTGGGGTGATAGGTGACAGGGAGAGGCGAGTGAAAGCGGGAAAATTAGACACCGAGGGAACAGAGAGGTAAAAGAGACAAGCAGGGGGAAAGAGGGAAAAGAGGGAGTTGAGGGGAAGCAGGGGAAAGTCACTGGTGAGGGAAAAGAGGGAAGAGATCATGGAAAATAGGCAAAAGAGGGAAAAGCGACAGGCAAGGGAAAAGAGAGAGGTGAGTCAAAGTGGGAGAACTAGACACCGAGGAAGAGAGGTAAAAGAGACAGGCGAGGGGGGGAAGAGAGGGAAAAGAGAGAGTTGTGGGATGATAGGGGAAGGGGAGAGGCGAGTGAAAGCGGGAAAATTAGACACCGAGGGAACAGAGAGGTAAAAGAGACAAGCAGGGGGAAAGAGGGAAAAGAGGGAGTTGAGGGGAAGCAGGGGAAAGTCACTGGTGAGGGAAAAGAGGGAAGAGATCGTGGAAAATAGGCAAAAGAGGGACAAGTGACAGGCAAGGGAAAAGAGAGAGGTGAGTCAAAGTGGGAGAACTAGACACCGAGGAAGAGAGGTAAAAGAGACAGGCGAGGGGGGAAAGAGAGGGAAAAGAGAGAGTTGTGGGATGATAGGGGAAAGGGAGAGGCGAGTGAAAGCGGGAAAGTTAGACACCGAGGGAAGAGAGAGGTAAAAGAGACAAGCAGGGGGAAAGAGGGAAAAGAGGGAGTTGAGGGAAAGCAGGGGAAAGTCACTGGTGAGGGAAAAGAGGGAAGAGATCATGGAAAATAGGCAAAAGAGGGAAAAGCGACAGGCAAGGGAAAAGAGAGAGGTGAGTCAAAGTGGGAGAACTAGACACCGAGGAAGAGAGGTAAAAGAGACAGGCGAGGGGGGGAAGAGAGGGAAAAGAGAGAGTTGTGGGATGATAGGGGAAAGGGAGAGGCGAGTGAAAGCGGGAAAATTAGACACCGAGGGAAGAGAGAGGTAAAAGAGACAAGCAGGGGGAAAGAGGGAAAAGAGGGAGTTGAGGGAAAGCAGGGGAAAGTCACTGGTGAGGGAAAAGAGGGAAGAGATCATGGAAAATAGGCAAAAGAGGGAAAAGCGACAGGCAAGGGAAAAGAGAGAGGTGAGTCAAAGTGGGAGAACTAGACACCGAGGAAGAGAGGTAAAAGAGACAGGCGAGGGGGGAAAGAGAGGGAAAAGAGAGAGTTGTGGGATGATAGGGGAAAGGGAGAGGCGAGTGAAAGCGGGAAAATTAGTCACCGAGGGAACAGAGAGGTAAAAGAGACAAGCAGGGGGAAAGAGGGAAAAGAGGGAGTTGAGGGAAAGCAGGGGAAAGTCACTGGTGAGGGAAAAGAGGGAAGAGATCGTGGAAAATAGGCAAAAGAGGGAAAAGCGACAGGCAAGGGAAAAGAGAGAGGTGAGTCAAAGTGGGAGAACTAGACACCGAGGAAGAGAGGTAAAAGAGACAGGCGAGGGGGGAAAGAGAGGGAAAAGAGAGAGTTGTGGGATGATGGGGGAAAGGGAGAGGCGAGTGAAAGCGGGAAAATTAGACACCGAGGGAAGAGAGAGGTAAAAGAGACAAGCAGGGGGAAAGAGGGAAAAGAGGGAGTTGAGGGAAAGCAGGGGAAAGTCACTGGTGAGGGAAAAGAGGGAAGAGATCATGGAAAATAGGCAAAAGAGGGAAAAGCGACAGGCAAGGGAAAAGAGCGAGGTGAGTCAAAGTGGGAGAACTAGACACCGAGGAAGAGAGTTAAAAGAGACAGGCGAGGGGGGAAAGAGAGGGAAAAGAGAGAGTTGTGGGATGATAGGGGAAAGGGAGAGGCGAGTGAAAGCGGGAAAATTAGTCACCGAGGGAACAGAGAGGTAAAAGAGACAAGCAGGGGGAAAGAGGGAAAAGAGGGAGTTGAGGGAAAGCAGGGGAAAGTCACTGGTGAGGGAAAAGAGGGAAGAGATCGTGGAAAATAGGCAAAAGAGGGAAAAGCGACAGCAAGGGAAGGGAGAGGGGAAAGAGAGAGGTGAGTCAAAGTGGGAGAACTAGACACCGAGGAAGAGAGGTAAAAGAGACAGGCGAGGGGGGAAAGAGAGGGAAAAGAGAGAGTTGTGGGATGATGGGGGAAAGGGAGAGGCAAGTGAAAGCGGGAAAATTAGACACCGAGGGAACAGAGAGGTAAAAGAGACAAGCAGGGGGAAAGAGGGAAAAGAGGGAGTTGAGGGAAAGCAGGGGAAAGTCACTGGTGAGGGAAAAGAGGGAAGAGATCGTGGGAAAGAGGCAAAAGAGGGAAAAGTGACAGGCAAGGGAAGGGAGAGGGAAAAGAGAGAGGTGAGTCAAAGTGGGAGAACTAGACACCGAGGAAGAGAGGTAAAAGAGACAGGCGAGGGGGGGAAGAGAGGGAAAAGAGAGAGTTGTGGGATGATAGGGGAAAGGGAGAGGCGAGTGAAAGCGGGAAAATTAGACACCGAGGGAACAGAGAGGTAAAAGAGACAAGCAGGGGGAAAGAGGGAAAAGAGGGAGTTGAGGGAAAGCAGGGGAAAGTCACTGGTGAGGGAAAAGAGGGAAGAGATCGTGGAAAATAGGCAAAAGATGGAAAAGCGACAGGCAAGGGAAGGGAGAGGGAAAAGAGAGAGGTGAGTCAAAGTGGGAGAACTAGACACCGAGGAAGAGAGGTAAAAGAGACAGGCGAGGGGGGAAAGAGAGGGAAAAGAGAGAGTTGTGGGATGATAGGGGAAAGGGAGAGGCGAGTGAAAGCGGGAAAATTAGTCACCGAGGGAACAGAGAGGTAAAAGAGACAAGCAGGGGGAAAGAGGGAAAAGAGGGAGTTGAGGGAAAGCAGGGGAAAGTCACTGGTGAGGGAAAAGAGGGAAGAGATCGTGGAAAATAGGCAAAAGATGGAAAAGCGACAGGCAAGGGAAGGGAGAGGGAAAAGAGAGAGGTGAGTCAAAGTGGGAGAACTAGACACCGAGGAAGAGAGGTAAAAGAGACAGGCGAGGGGGGAAAGAGAGGGAAAAGAGAGAGTTGTGGGATGATAGGGGAAAGGGAGAGGCGAGTGAAAGCAGGAAAATTAGACACCGAGGGAACAGAGAGGTAAAAGAGACAAGCAGGGGCAAAGAGGGAAAAGAGGGACTTGAGGGAAAGCAGGGGAAAGTCACTGGTGAGGGAAAAGAGGGAAGAGATCGTGGAAAATAGGCAAAAGAGGGAAAAGTGACAGGCAAGGGAAGGGAGACGGAAAAGAGAGAGGTGAGTCAAAGTGGGAGAACTAGACACCGAGGAAGAGAGGTAAAAGAGACAGGCGAGGGGGGAAAGAGAGGGAACAGAGATACTTGTGCGATGATAGGGGAAAGGGAGAGGTGAGTGAACGTGGAAAAATTAGACACCGAGGGAACAGAGAGGTAAAAGAGACAAGCAGGGGGAAGAGGGAAAAGAGGGAGTTGAGGGAAAGCAGGGGAATGTCAGTGGTGAGGGAAAAGAGGGAAGAGATCGTGGAAAATAGGCAAAAGAGGGAAAAGCGACAGGCAAGGGAAAAGAGAGAGGTGAGTCAAAGTGGGAGAACTAGACACCGAGGAAGAGAGTTAAAAGAGACAGGCGAGGGGGGAAAGAGAGGGAAAAGAGAGAGTTGTGGGATGATAGGGGAAAGGGAGAGGCGAGTGAAAGCGGGAAAATTAGACACCGAGGGAACAGAGAGGTAGAAGAGACAAGCAGGGGGAAAGAGGGAAAAGAGGGAGTTGAGGGAAAGCAGGGGAAAGTCACTGGTGAGGGAAAAGAGGGAAGAGATCATGGAAAATAGGCAAAAGAGGGAAAAGCGACAGGCAAGGGAAGGGAGACGGAAAAGAGAGAGGTGAGTACAAGTGGGAGAACTAGACACCGAGGAAGAGAGTTAAAAGAGACAGGCGAGGGGGGGAAAGAGAGGGAAAAGAGAGAGTTGTGGGATGATAGGGGAAAGGGAGAGGCGAGTGAAAGCGGGAAAATTAGACACCGAGGGAACAGAGAGGTAAAAGAGACAAGCAGGGGGGAAGAGGGAAAAGAGCGAGTTGAGAGGAAGCAGGGGAAAGTCACTGGTGAGGGAAAAGAGGGAAGAGATCATGGAAAATAGGCAAAAGAGGGAAAAGCGACAGGCAAGGGAAAAGAGAGAGGTGAGTCAAAGTGGGAGAAGTAGACACCGAGGAAGAGAGGTAAAAGAGACAGGCGAGGGGGGAAAGAGAGGGAAAAGAGAGAGTTGTGGGATGATAGGGGAAAGGGAGAGGCGAGTGAAAGCGGGAAAATTAGTCACCGAGGGAACAGAGAGGTAGAAGAGACAAGCAGGGGGAAAGAGGGAAAAGAGGGAGTTGAGGGAAAGCAGGGGAAAGTCACTGGTGAGGGAAAAGAGGGAAGAGATCGTGGAAAATAGGCAAAAGAGGGAAAAGCGACAGGCAAGGGAAAAGAGAGAGGTGAGTCAAAGTGGGAGAACTAGACACCGAGGAAGAGAGGTAAAAGAGACAGGCGAGGGGGGAAAGAGAGGGAAAAGAGAGAGTTGTGGGATGATAGGGGAAAGGGAGAGGCGAGTGAAAGCGGGAAAGTTAGACACCGAGGGAAGAGAGAGGTAAAAGAGACAAGCAGGGGGAAAGAGGGAAAAGAGGGAGTTGAGGGAAAGCAGGGGAAAGTCACTGGTGAGGGAAAAGAGGGAAGAGATCGTGGAAAATAGGCAAAAGAGGGAAAAGCGACAGGCAAGGGAAAAGAGAGAGGTGAGTCAAAGTGGGAGAACTAGACACGGAGGAAGAGAGGTAAAAGAGACAGGCGAGGGGGGGAAGAGAGGGAAAAGAGAGAGTTGTGGGATGATAGGGGAAAGGGAGAGGCGAGTGAAAGCGGGAAAATTAGACACCGAGGGAAGAGAGAGGTAAAAGAGACAAGCAGGGGGAAAGAGGGAAAAGAGGGAGTTGAGGGAAAGCAGGGGAAAGTCACTGGTGAGGGAAAAGAGGGAAGAGATCATGGAAAATAGGCAAAAGAGGGAAAAGCGACAGGCAAGGGAAAAGAGAGAGGTGAGTCAAAGTGGGAGAACTAGACACCGAGGAAGAGAGGTAAAAGAGACAGGCGAGGGGGGAAAGAGAGGGAAAAGAGAGAGTTGTGGGATGATAGGGGAAAGGGAGAGGCGAGTGAAAGCAGGAAAATTAGACACCGAGGGAACAGAGAGGTAAAAGAGACAAGCAGGGGGGAAGAGGGAAAAGAGCGAGTTGAGAGAAAGCAGGGGAAAGTCACTGGTGAGGGAAAAGAGGGAAGAGATCATGGAAAATAGGCAAAAGAGGGAAAAGCGACAGGCAAGGGAAAAGAGAGAGGTGAGTCAAAGTGGGAGAAGTAGACACCGAGGAAGAGAGGTAAAAGAGACAGGCGGGGGGGGAAGAGAGGGAAAAGAGAGAGTTGTGGGATGATAGGGGAAAGGGAGAGGCGAGTGAAAGCGGGAAAATTAGTCACCGAGGGAACAGAGAGGTAAAAGAGACAAGCAGGGGGAAAGAGGGAAAAGAGGGAGTTGAGGGAAAGCAGGGGAAAGTCACTGGTGAGGGAAAAGAGGGAAGAGATCGTGGAAAATAGGCAAAAGAGGGAAAAGCGACAGGCAAGGGAAAAGAGAGAGGTGAGTCAAAGTGGGAGAACTAGACACCGAGGAAGAGAGGTAAAAGAGACAGGCGAGGGGGGAAAGAGAGGGAAAAGAGAGAGTTGTGGGATGATAGGGGAAAGGGAGAGGCGAGTGAAAGCGGGAAAATTAGACACCGAGGGAAGAGAGAGGTAAAAGAGACAAGCAGGGGGAAAGAGGGAAAAGAGGGAGTTGACGGAAAGCAGGGGAAAGTCACTGGTGAGGGAAAAGAGGGAAGAGATCGTGGAAAATAGGCAAAAGAGGGAAAAGCGACAGGCAAAGGAAAAGAGCGAGGTGAGTCAAAGTGGGAGAACTAGACACAGAGGAAGAGAGTTAAAAGAGACAGGCGAGGGGGGAAAGAGAGGGAAAAGAGAGAGTTGTGGGATGATAGGGGAAAGGGAGAGGCGAGTGAAAGCGGGAAAATTAGTCACCGAGGGAACAGAGAGGTAAAAGAGACAAGCAGGGGGAAAGAGGGAAAAGAGGGAGTTGAGGGAAAGCAGGGGAAAGTCACTGGTGAGGGAAAAGAGGGAAGAGATCATGGAAAATAGGCAAAAGAGGGAAAAGCGACAGGCAAGGGAAAAGAGAGAGGTGAGTCAAAGAGGGAGAACTAGACACCGAGGAAGAGAGGTAAAAGAGACAGGCGAGGGGGGAAAGAGAGGGAAAAGAGAGAGTTGTGGGATGACAGGGGAAAGGGAGAGGCGAGTGAAAGCAGGAAAATTAGACACCGAGGGAACAGAGAGGTAAAAGAGACAAGCAGGGGGAAAGAGGGAAAAGAGGGAGTTGAGGGAAAGCAGGGGAAAGTCACTGGTGAGGGAAAAGAGGGAAGAGATCGTGGAAAATAGGCAAAAGAGGGAAAAGCGACAGGCAAGGGAAGGGAGACGGAAAAGAGAGAGGTGAGTACAAGTGGGAGAACTAGACACCGAGGAAGAGAGTTAAAAGAGACAGGCGAGGGGGGGAAAGAGAGGGAAAAGAGAGAGTTGTGGGATGATAGGGGAAAGGGAGAGGCGAGTGAAAGCGGGAAAATTAGACACCGAGGGAACAGAGAGGTAAAAGAGACAAGCAGGGGGGAAGAGGGAAAAGAGCGAGTTGAGAGAAAGCAGGGGAAAGTCACTGGTGAGGGAAAAGAGGGAAGAGATCATGGAAAATAGGCAAAAGAGGGAAAAGCGACAGGCAAGGGAAAAGAGCGAGGTGAGTCAAAGTGGGAGAACTAGACACCGAGGAAGAGAGTTAAAAGAGACAGGCGAGGGGGGAAAGAGAGGGAAAAGAGAGAGTTGTGGGATGATAGGGGAAAGGGAGAGGCGAGTGAAAGCGGGAAAATTAGTCACCGAGGGAACAGAGAGGTAAAAGAGACAAGCAGGGGGAAAGAGGGAAAAGAGGGAGTTGAGGGAAAGCAGGGGAAAGTCACTGGTGAGGGAAAAGAGGGAAGAGATCGTGGAAAATAGGCAAAAGAGGGAAAAGCGACAGGCAAGGGAAAAGAGAGAGGTGAGTCAAAGTGGGAGAACTAGACACCGAGGAAGAGAGGTAAAAGAGACAGGCGAGGGGGGAAAGAGAGGGAAAAGAGAGAGTTGTGGGATGACAGGGGAAAGGGAGAGGCGAGTGAATGCGGGAAAATTAGACACCGAGGGAAGAGAGAGGTAAAAGAGACAAGCAGGGGGAAAGAGGGAAAAGAGGGAGTTGAGGGAAAGCAGGGGAAAGTCACTGGTGAGGGAAAAGAGGGAAGAGATCATGGAAAATAGGCAAAAGAGGGAAAAGCGACAGGCAAGGGAAAAGAGAGAGGTGAGTCAAAGTGGGAGAACTAGACACCGAGGAAGAGAGTTAAAAGAGACAGGCGAGGGGGGAAAGAGAGGGAAAAGAGAGAGTTGTGGGATGATAGGGGAAAGGGAGAGGCGAGTGAAAGCGGGAAAATTAGACACCGAGGGAACAGAGAGGTAAAAGAGACAAGCAGGGGGAAAGAGGGAAAAGAGGGAGTTCAGGGAAAGCAGGGGAAAGTCACTGGTGAGGGAAAAGAGGGAAGAGATCGTGGAAAATAGGCAAAAGAGGGAAAAGTGACAGGCAAGGGAAGGGAGACGGAAAAGAGAGAGGTGAGTACAAGTGGGAGAACTAGACACCGAGGAAGAGAGTTAAAAGAGACAGGCGAGGGGGGAAAGAGAGGGAAAAGAGAGAGTTGTGGGATGATAGGGGAAAGGGACAGGTCAGTGAACGTGGAAAAATTAGACACCGAGGGAACAGAGAGGTAAAAGAGACAAGCAGGGGGAAAGAGGGAAAAGAGGGAGTTGAGGGAAAGCAGGGGAAAGTCACTGGTGAGGGAAAAGAGGGAAGAGATCGTGGAAAATAGGCAAAAGAGGGAAAAGCGACAGGCAAGGGAAAAGAGAGAGGTGAGCCAAAGTGGGAGAACTAGACACCGAGGAAGAGAGTTAAAAGAGACAGGCGAGGGGGGGAAAGAGAGGGAAAAGAGAGAGTTGTGGGATGATAGGGGAAAGGGAGAGGCGAGTGAAAGCAGGAAAATTAGACACCGAGGGAAGAGAGAGGTAAAAGAGACAAGCAGGGGGAAAGAGGGAAAAGAGGGAGTTGAGGGAAAGCAGGGGAAAATCACTGGTGAGGGAAAAGAGGGAAGAGATCGTGGAAAATAGGCAAAAGAGGGAAAAGCGACAGGCAAGGGAAGAGAGGTGAGTCAAAGTGGGAGAACTAGACACCGAGGAAGAGAGGTAAAAGAGACAGGCGAGGGGGGAAAGAGAGGGAAAAGAGAGAGTTGTGGGATGATAGGGGAAAGGGAGAGGCGAGTGAAAGCGGGAAAATTAGACACCGAGGGAACAGAGAGGTAAAAGAGACAAGCAGGGGAAAAGAGGGAGTTGAGGGAAAGCAGGGGAAAGTCACTGGTGAGGGAAAAGAGGGAAGAGATCGTGGAAAATAGGCAAAAGAGGGAAAAGCGACAGGCAAGGGAAAAGAGAGAGGGGAGCCAAAGTGGGAGAACTAGACACCGAGGAAGAGAGTTACAAGAGACAGGCGAGGGGGGAAAGAGAGGGAAAAGAGAGAGTTGTGGGATGATAGGGGAAAGGGAGAGGCGAGTGAAAGCAGGAAAATTAGACACCGAGGGAAGAGAGAGGTAAAAGAGACAAGCAGGGGGAAAGAGGGAAAAGAGGGAGTTGAGGGAAAGCAGGGGAAAATCACTGGTGAGGGAAAAGAGGGAAGAGATCGTGGAAAATAGGCAAAAGAGGGAAAAGCGACAGGCAAGGGAAGAGAGGTGAGTCAAAGTGGGAGAACTAGACACCGAGGAAGAGAGGTAAAAGAGACAGGCGAGGGGGGAAAGAGAGGGAAAAGAGAGAGTTGTGGGATGATAGGGGAAAGGGAGAGGCGAGTGAAAGCGGGAAAATTAGACACCGAGGGAACAGAGAGGTAAAAGAGACAAGCAGGGGGAAAGAGGGAAAAGAGGGAGTTGAGGGAAAGCAGGGGAAAGTCACTGGTGAGGGAAAAGAGGGAAGAGATCGTGGAAAATAGGCAAAAGAGGGGAAAGCGACAGGCAAGGGAAGGGAGAGGGGAAAGAGAGTGGTGAGTCAAAGTGGGAGAACTAGACACCGAGGAAGAGAGGTAAAAGAGACAGGCGGGGGGGAAAGAGAGGGAAAAGAGAGAGTTGTGGGATGATGGGGGAAAGGGAGAGGCGAGTGAAAGCGGGAAAATTAGACACCGAGGGAACAGAGAGGTAAAAGAGACAAGCAGGGGGAAAGAGGGGAAAGAGGGAGTTGAGGGAAAGCAGGGGAAAGTCACTGGTGAGGGAAAAGAGGGAAGAGATCGTGGAAAAGAGGCAAAAGAGGGAAAAGTGACAGGCAAGGGAAGGGAGAGGGAAAAGAGAGAGGTGAGTCAAAGTGGGAGAACTAGACACCGAGGAAGAGAGGTAAAAGAGACAGGCGAGGGGGGAAAGAGAGGGAAAAGAGAGAGTTGTGGGGTGATAGGGGAAAGGGAGAGGCGAGTGAAAGCGGGAAAATTAGACACCGAGGGAACAGAGAGGTAAAAGAGACAAGCAGGGGGGAAGAGGGAAAAGAGCGAGTTGAGAGAAAGCAGGGGAAAGTCACTGGTGAGGGAAAAGAGGGAAGAGATCATGGAAAATAGGCAAAAGAGGGAAAAGCGACAGGCAAGGGAAAAGAGAGAGGTGAGTCAAAGTGGGAGAAGTAGACACCGAGGAAGAGAGTTAAAAGAGACAGGCGAGGGGGGAAAGAGAGGGAAAAGAGAGAGTTGTGGGATGATAGGGGAAAGGGAGAGGCGAGTGAAAGCGGGAAAATTAGTCACCGAGGGAACAGAGAGGTAAAAGAGACAAGCAGGGGGAAAGAGGGAAAAGAGGGAGTTGAGGGAAAGCAGGGGAAAGTCACTGGTGAGGGAAAAGAGGGAAGAGATCGTGGAAAATAGGCAAAAGAGGGAAAAGCGACAGGCAAGGGAAAAGAGAGAGGTGAGTCAAAGTGGGAGAACTAGACACCGAGGAAGAGAGGTAAAAGAGACAGGCGAGGGGGGAAAGAGAGGGAAAAGAGAGAGTTGTGGGATGACAGGGGAAAGGGAGAGGCGAGTGAATGCGGGAAAATTAGACACCGAGGGAAGAGAGAGGTAAAAGAGACAAGCAGGGGGAAAGAGGGAAAAGAGGGAGTTGAGGGAAAGCAGGGGAAAGTCACTGGTGAGGGAAAAGAGGGAAGAGATCATGGAAAATAGGCAAAAGAGGGAAAAGCGACAGGCAAGGGAAAAGAGCGAGGTGAGTCAAAGTGGGAGAACTAGACACCGAGGAAGAGAGTTAAAAGAGACAGGCGAGGGGGGAAAGAGAGGGAAAAGAGAGAGTTGTGGGGTGATAGGGGAAAGGGAGAGGCGAGTGAAAGCGGGAAAATTAGACACCGAGGGAAGAGAGAGGTAAAAGAGACAAGCAGGGGGAAAGAGGGAAAAGAGGGAGTTGAGGGAAAGCAGGGGAAAATCACTGGTGAGGGAAAAGAGGGAAGAGATCGTGGAAAATAGGCAAAAGAGGGAAAAGCGACAGGCAAGGGAAGAGAGGTGAGTCAAAGTGGGAGAACTAGACACCGAGGAAGAGAGGTAAAAGAGACAGGCGAGGGGGGAAAGAGAGGGAAAAGAGAGAGTTGTGGGATGATAGGGGAAAGGGAGAGGCGAGTGAAAGCGGGAAAATTAGACACCGAGGGAACAGAGAGGTAAAAGAGACAAGCAGGGGGAAAGAGGGAAAAGAGGGAGTTGAGGGAAAGCAGGGGAAAGTCACTGGTGAGGGAAAAGAGGGAAGAGATCGTGGAAAATAGGCAAAAGAGGGGAAAGCGACAGGCAAGGGAAGGGAGAGGGGAAAGAGAGTGGTGAGTCAAAGTGGGAGAACTAGACACCGAGGAAGAGAGGTAAAAGAGACAGGCGGGGGGGAAAGAGAGGGAAAAGAGAGAGTTGTGGGATGATGGGGGAAAGGGAGAGGCGAGTGAAAGCGGGAAAATTAGACACCGAGGGAACAGAGAGGTAAAAGAGACAAGCAGGGGGAAAGAGGGGAAAGAGGGAGTTGAGGGAAAGCAGGGGAAAGTCACTGGTGAGGGAAAAGAGGGAAGAGATCGTGGAAAAGAGGCAAAAGAGGGAAAAGTGACAGGCAAGGGAAGGGAGAGGGAAAAGAGAGAGGTGAGTCAAAGTGGGAGAACTAGACACCGAGGAAGAGAGGTAAAAGAGACAGGCGAGGGGGGAAAGAGAGGGAAAAGAGAGAGTTGTGGGGTGATAGGGGAAAGGGAGAGGCGAGTGAAAGCGGGAAAATTAGACACCGAGGGAACAGAGAGGTAAAAGAGACAAGCAGGGGGGAAGAGGGAAAAGAGCGAGTTGAGAGAAAGCAGGGGAAAGTCACTGGTGAGGGAAAAGAGGGAAGAGATCATGGAAAATAGGCAAAAGAGGGAAAAGCGACAGGCAAGGGAAAAGAGAGAGGTGAGTCAAAGTGGGAGAAGTAGACACCGAGGAAGAGAGTTAAAAGAGACAGGCGAGGGGGGAAAGAGAGGGAAAAGAGAGAGTTGTGGGATGATAGGGGAAAGGGAGAGGCGAGTGAAAGCGGGAAAATTAGTCACCGAGGGAACAGAGAGGTAAAAGAGACAAGCAGGGGGAAAGAGGGAAAAGAGGGAGTTGAGGGAAAGCAGGGGAAAGTCACTGGTGAGGGAAAAGAGGGAAGAGATCGTGGAAAATAGGCAAAAGAGGGAAAAGCGACAGGCAAGGGAAAAGAGAGAGGTGAGTCAAAGTGGGAGAACTAGACACCGAGGAAGAGAGGTAAAAGAGACAGGCGAGGGGGGAAAGAGAGGGAAAAGAGAGAGTTGTGGGATGACAGGGGAAAGGGAGAGGCGAGTGAATGCGGGAAAATTAGACACCGAGGGAAGAGAGAGGTAAAAGAGACAAGCAGGGGGAAAGAGGGAAAAGAGGGAGTTGAGGGAAAGCAGGGGAAAGTCACTGGTGAGGGAAAAGAGGGAAGAGATCATGGAAAATAGGCAAAAGAGGGAAAAGCGACAGGCAAGGGAAAAGAGCGAGGTGAGTCAAAGTGGGAGAACTAGACACCGAGGAAGAGAGTTAAAAGAGACAGGCGAGGGGGGAAAGAGAGGGAAAAGAGAGAGTTGTGGGATGATAGGGGAAAGGGAGAGGCGAGTGAAAGCGGGAAAATTAGACACCGAGGGAACAGAGAGGTAAAAGAGACAAGCAGGGGGAAAGAGGGAAAAGAGGGAGTTCAGGGAAAGCAGGGGAAAGTCACTGGTGAGGGAAAAGAGGGAAGAGATCGTGGAAAATAGGCAAAAGAGGGAAAAGTGACAGGCAAGGGAAGGGAGACGGAAAAGAGAGAGGTGAGTACAAGTGGGAGAACTAGACACCGAGGAAGAGAGTTAAAAGAGACAGGCGAGGGGGGAAAGAGAGGGAAAAGAGAGAGTTGTGGGATGATAGGGGAAAGGGACAGGTGAGTGAACGTGGAAAAATTAGACACCGAGGGAACAGAGAGGTAAAAGAGACAAGCAGGGGGAAAGAGGGAAAAGAGGGAGTTGAGGGAAAGCAGGGGAAAGTCACTGGTGAGGGAAAAGAGGGAAGAGATCGTGGAAAATAGGCAAAAGAGGGAAAAGCGACAGGCAAGGGAAAAGAGAGAGGTGAGCCAAAGTGGGAGAACTAGACACCGAGGAAGAGAGTTAAAAGAGACAGGCGAGGGGGGAAAGAGAGGGAAAAGAGAGAGTTGTGGGATGATAGGGGAAAGGGAGAGGCGAGTGAAAGCAGGAAAATTAGACACCGAGGGAAGAGAGAGGTAAAAGAGACAAGCAGGGGGAAAGAGGGAAAAGAGGGAGTTGAGGGAAAGCAGGGGAAAGTCACTGGTGAGGGAAAAGAGGGAAGAGATCGTGGAAAATAGGCAAAAGAGGGAAAAGCGACAGGCAAGGGAAAAGAGAGAGGTGAGCCAAAGTGGGAGAACTAGACACCGAGGAAGAGAGTTAAAAGAGACAGGCGAGGGGGGAAAGAGAGGGAAAAGAGAGAGTTGTGGGATGATAGGGGAAAGGGAGAGGCGAGTGAAAGCAGGAAAATTAGACACCGAGGGAAGAGAGAGGTAAAAGAGACAAGCAGGGGGAAAGAGGGAAAAGAGGGAGTTGAGGGAAAGCAGGGGAAAATCACTGGTGAGGGAAAAGAGGGAAGAGATCGTGGAAAATAGGCAAAAGAGGGAAAAGCGACAGGCAAGGGAAGAGAGGTGAGTCAAAGTGGGAGAACTAGACACCGAGGAAGAGAGGTAAAAGAGACAGGCGAGGGGGGAAAGAGAGGGAAAAGAGAGAGTTGTGGGATGATAGGGGAAAGGGAGAGGCGAGTGAAAGCGGGAAAATTAGACACCGAGGGAACAGAGAGGTAAAAGAGACAAGCAGGGGGAAAGAGGGAGTTGAGGGAAAGCAGGGGAAAGTCACTGGTGAGGGAAAAGAGGGAAGAGATCGTGGAAAATAGGCAAAAGAGGGAAAAGCGACAGGCAAGGGAAAAGAGAGAGGTGAGTCAAAGTGGGAGAACTAGACACCGAGGAAGAGAGGTAAAAGAGACAGGCGAGGGGGGAAAGAGAGGGAAAAGAGAGAGTTGTGGGATGACAGGGGAAAGGGAGAGGCGAGTGAATGCGGGAAAATTAGACACCGAGGGAAGAGAGAGGTAAAAGAGACAAGCAGGGGGAAAGAGGGAAAAGAGGGAGTTGAGGGAAAGCAGGGGAAAGTCACTGGTGAGGGAAAAGAGGGAAGAGATCGTGGAAAATAGGCAAAAGAGGGAAAAGCGACAGGCAAGGGAAAAGAGAGAGGTGAGCCAAAGTGGGAGAACTAGACACCGAGGAAGAGAGTTAAAAGAGACAGGCGAGGGGGGAAAGAGAGGGAAAAGAGAGAGTTGTGGGATGATAGGGGAAAGGGAGAGGCGAGTGAAAGCGGGAAAATTAGACACCGAGGGAAGAGAGAGGTAAAAGAGACAAGCAGGGGGAAAGAGGGAAAAGAGGGAGTTGAGGGAAAGCAGGGGAAAGTCACTGGTGAGGGAAAAGAGGGAAGAGATCGTGGAAAATAGGCAAAAGAGGGAAAAGCGACAGGCAAGGGAAAAGAGAGAGGTGAGCCAAAGTGGGAGAACTAGACACCGAGGAAGAGAGTTAAAAGAGACAGGCGAGGGGGGAAAGAGAGGGAAAAGAGAGAGTTGTGGGATGATAGGGGAAAGGGAGAGGCGAGTGAAAGCAGGAAAATTAGACACCGAGGGAAGAGAGAGGTAAAAGAGACAAGCAGGGGGAAAGAGGGAAAAGAGGGAGTTGAGGGAAAGCAGGGGAAAGTCACTGGTGAGGGAAAAGAGGGAAGAGATCGTGGAAAATAGGCAAAAGAGGGAAAAGCGACAGGCAAGGGAAAAGAGAGAGGTGAGCCAAAGTGGGAGAACTAGACACCGAGGAAGAGAGTTAAAAGAGACAGGCGAGGGGGGAAAGAGAGGGAAAAGAGAGAGTTGTGGGATGATAGGGGAAAGGGAGAGGCGAGTGAAAGCAGGAAAATTAGACACCGAGGGAAGAGAGAGGTAAAAGAGACAAGCAGGGGGAAAGAGGGAAAAGAGGGAGTTGAGGGAAAGCAGGGGAAAATCACTGGTGAGGGAAAAGAGGGAAGAGATCGTGGAAAATAGGCAAAAGAGGGAAAAGCGACAGGCAAGGGAAGAGAGGTGAGTCAAAGTGGGAGAACTAGACACCGAGGAAGAGAGGTAAAAGAGACAGGTGAGGGGGGAAAGAGAGGGAAAAGAGAGAGTTGTGGGATGATAGGGGAAAGGGAGAGGCGAGTGAAAGCGGGAAAATTAGACACCGAGGGAACAGAGAGGTAAAAGAGACAAGCAGGGGGAAAGAGGGAGTTGAGGGAAAGCAGGGGAAAGTCACTGGTGAGGGAAAAGAGGGAAGAGATCGTGGAAAATAGGCAAAAGAGGGAAAAGCGACAGGCAAGGGAAAAGAGAGAGGTGAGCCAAAGTGGGAGAACTAGACACCGAGGAAGAGAGGTAAAAGAGACAGGCGAGGGGGGAAAGAGAGGGAAAAGAGAGAGTTGTGGGATGACAGGGGAAAGGGAGAGGCGAGTGAATGCGGGAAAATTAGACACCGAGGGAAGAGAGAGGTAAAAGAGACAAGCAGGGGGAAAGAGGGAAAAGAGGGAGTTGAGGGAAAGCAGGGGAAAGTCACTGGTGAGGGAAAAGAGGGAAGAGATCATGGAAAATAGGCAAAAGAGGGAAAAGCGACAGGCAAGGGAAAAGAGCGAGGTGAGTCAAAGTGGGAGAACTAGACACCGAGGAAGAGAGTTAAAAGAGACAGGCGAGGGGGGAAAGAGAGGGAAAAGAGAGAGTTGTGGGATGACAGGGGAAAGGGAGAGGCGAGTGAAAGCGGGAAAATTAGACACCGAGGGAACAGAGAGGTAAAAGAGACAAGCAGGGGGAAAGAGGGAAAAGAGGGAGTTCAGGGAAAGCAGGGGAAAGTCACTGGTGAGGGAAAAGAGGGAAGAGATCGTGGAAAATAGGCAAAAGAGGGAAAAGTGACAGGCAAGGGAAGGGAGACGGAAAAGAGAGAGGTGAGTACAAGTGGGAGAACTAGACACCGAGGAAGAGAGTTAAAAGAGACAGGCGAGGGGGGAAAGAGAGGGAAAAGAGAGAGTTGTGGGATGATAGGGGAAAGGGACAGGTGAGTGAACGTGGAAAAATTAGACACCGAGGGAACAGAGAGGTAAAAGAGACAAGCAGGGGGAAAGAGGGAAAAGAGGGAGTTGAGGGAAAGCAGGGGAAAGTCACTGGTGAGGGAAAAGAGGGAAGAGATCGTGGAAAATAGGCAAAAGAGGGAAAAGCGACAGGCAAGGGAAAAGAGAGAGGTGAGCCAAAGTGGGAGAACTAGACACCGAGGAAGAGAGTTAAAAGAGACAGGCGAGGGGGGAAAGAGAGGGAAAAGAGAGAGTTGTGGGATGATAGGGGAAAGGGAGAGGCGAGTGAAAGCAGGAAAATTAGACACCGAGGGAAGAGAGAGGTAAAAGAGACAAGCAGGGGGAAAGAGGGAAAAGAGGGAGTTGAGGGAAAGCAGGGGAAAGTCACTGGTGAGGGAAAAGAGGGAAGAGATCGTGGAAAATAGGCAAAAGAGGGAAAAGCGACAGGCAAGGGAAAAGAGAGAGGTGAGCCAAAGTGGGAGAACTAGACACCGAGGAAGAGAGGTAAAAGAGACAGGCGAGGGGGGAAAGAGAGGGAAAAGAGAGAGTTGTGGGATGATAGGGGAAAGGGAGAGGCGAGTGAAAGCAGGAAAATTAGACACCGAGGGAAGAGAGAGGTAAAAGAGACAAGCAGGGGGAAAGAGGGAAAAGAGGGAGTTGAGGGAAAGCAGGGGAAAATCACTGGTGAGGGAAAAGAGGGAAGAGATCGTGGAAAATAGGCAAAAGAGGGAAAAGCGACAGGCAAGGGAAGAGAGGTGAGTCAAAGTGGGAGAACTAGACACCGAGGAAGAGAGGTAAAAGAGACAGGCGAGGGGGGAAAGAGAGGGAAAAGAGAGAGTTGTGGGATGATAGGGGAAAGGGAGAGGCGAGTGAAAGCGGGAAAATTAGACACCGAGGGAACAGAGAGGTAAAAGAGACAAGCAGGGGAAAAGAGGGAGTTGAGGGAAAGCAGGGGAAAGTCACTGGTGAGGGAAAAGAGGGAAGAGATCGTGGAAAATAGGCAAAAGAGGGAAAAGCGACAGGCAAGGGAAAAGAGAGAGGTGAGCCAAAGTGGGAGAACTAGACACCGAGGAAGAGAGTTAAAAGAGACAGGCGAGGGGGGAAAGAGAGGGAAAAGAGAGAGTTGTGGGATGATAGGGGAAAGGGAGAGGCGAGTGAAAGCAGGAAAATTAGACACCGAGGGAAGAGAGAGGTAAAAGAGACAAGCAGGGGGAAAGAGGGAAAAGAGGGAGTTGAGGGAAAGCAGGGGAAAGTCACTGGTGAGGGAAAAGAGGGAAGAGATCGTGGAAAATAGGCAAAAGAGGGAAAAGCGACAGGCAAGGGAAAAGAGAGAGGTGAGCCAAAGTGGGAGAACTAGACACCGAGGAAGAGAGTTAAAAGAGACAGGCGAGGGGGGAAAGAGAGGGAAAAGAGAGAGTTGTGGGATGATAGGGGAAAGGGAGAGGCGAGTGAAAGCAGGAAAATTAGACACCGAGGGAAGAGAGAGGTAAAAGAGACAAGCAGGGGGAAAGAGGGAAAAGAGGGAGTTGAGGGAAAGCAGGGGAAAATCACTGGTGAGGGAAAAGAGGGAAGAGATCGTGGAAAATAGGCAAAAGAGGGAAAAGCGACAGGCAAGGGAAGAGAGGTGAGTCAAAGTGGGAGAACTAGACACCGAGGAAGAGAGGTAAAAGAGACAGGCGAGGGGGGAAAGAGAGGGAAAAGAGAGAGTTGTGGGATGATAGGGGAAAGGGAGAGGCGAGTGAAAGCGGGAAAATTAGACACCGAGGGAACAGAGAGGTAAAAGAGACAAGCAGGGGAAAAGAGGGAGTTGAGGGAAAGCAGGGGAAAGTCACTGGTGAGGGAAAAGAGGGAAGAGATCGTGGAAAATAGGCAAAAGAGGGGAAAGCGACAGGCAAGGGAAGGGAGAGGGGAAAGAGAGAGGTGAGTCAAAGTGGGAGAACTATACACCGAGGAAGAGAGGTAAAAGAGACAGGCGAGGGGGGAAAGAGAGGGAAAAGAGAGAGTTGTGGGATGATAGGGGAAAGGGAGAGGCGAGTGAAAGCGGGAAAATTAGACACCGAGGGAACAGAGAGGTAAAAGAGACAAGCAGGGGGAAAGAGGGAAAAGAGGGAGTTGAGGGAAAGCAGGGGAAAGTCACTGGTGAGGGAAAAGAGGGAAGAGATCGTGGAAAATAGGCAAAAGAGGGGAAAGCGACAGGCAAGGGAAGGGAGAGGGGAAAGAGAGAGGTGAGTCAAAGTGGGAGAACTAGACACCGAGGAAGAGAGGTAAAAGAGACAGGCGGGGGGGAAAGAGAGGGAAAAGAGAGAGTTGTGGGATGATGGGGGAAAGGGAGAGGCGAGTGAAAGCGGGAAAAATTAGACACCGAGGGAACAGAGAGGTAAAAGAGACAAGCAGGGGGGAAGAGGGGAAAGAGGGAGTTGAGGGAAAGCAGGGGAAAGTCACTGGTGAGGGAAAAGAGGGAAGAGATCGTGGAAAAGAGGCAAAAGAGGGAAAAGTGACAGGCAAGGGAAGGGAGAGGGAAAAGAGAGAGGTGAGTCAAAGTGGGAGAACTAGACACCGAGGAAGAGAGGTAAAAGAGACAGGCGAGGGGGGAAAGAGAGGGAAAAGAGAGAGTTGTGGGGTGATAGGGGAAAGGGAGAGGCGAGTGAAAGCGGGAAAATTAGACACCGAGGGAACAGAGAGGTAAAAGAGACAAGCAGGGGGAAAGAGGGAAAAGAGGGAGTTGAGGGAAAGCAGGGGAAAGTCACTGGTGAGGGAAAAGAGGGAAGAGATCGTGGAAAATAGGCAAAAGAGGGAAAAGCGACAGGCAAGGGAAAAGAGAGAGGTGAGTCAAAGTGGGAGAACTAGACACCGAGGAAGAGAGTTAAAAGAGACAGGCGAGGGGGGAAAGAGAGGGAAAAGAGAGAGTTGTGGGGTGATAGGTGACAGGGAGAGGCGAGTGAAAGCGGGAAAATTAGACACCGAGGGAACAGAGAGGTAAAAGAGACAAGCAGGGGGAAAGAGGGAAAAGAGGGAGTTGAGGGAAAGCAGGGGAAAGTCACTGGTGAGGGAAAAGAGGGAAGAGATCATGGAAAATAGGCAAAAGAGGGAAAAGCGACAGGCAAGGGAAAAGAGAGAGGTGAGTCAAAGTGGGAGAACTAGACACCGAGGAAGAGAGGTAAAAGAGACAGGCGAGGGGGGAAAGAGAGGGAAAAGAGAGAGTTGTGGGATGATAGGGGAAAGGGAGAGGCGAGTGAAAGCAGGAAAATTAGACACCGAGGGAACAGAGAGGTAAAAGAGACAAGCAGGGGGAAAGAGGGAAAAGAGGGAGTTGAGGGAAAGCAGGGGAAAGTCACTGGTGAGGGAAAAGAGGGAAGAGATCGTGGAAAATAGGCAATAGAGGGGAAAGTGACAGGCAACGGAAGGGAGAGGGAAAAGAGAGAGGTGAGTCAAAGTGGGAGAACTAGACACCGAGGAAGAGAGGTAAAAGAGACAGGCGAGGGGGGAAAGAGAGGGAAAAGAGAGAGTTGTGGGATGATAGGGGAAAGGGAGAGGCGAGTGAAAGCAGGAAAATTAGACACCGAGGGAACAGAGAGGTAAAAGAGACAAGCAGGGGAAAAGAGGGAGTTGAGGGAAAGCAGGGGAAAGTCACTGGTGAGGGAAAAGAGGGAAGAGATCGTGTAAAATAGGCAAAAGAGGGGAAAGCGACAGGCAAGGGAAGGGAGAGGGGAAAGAGAGAGGTGAGTCAAAGTGGGAGAACTATACACCGAGGAAGAGAGGTAAAAGAGACAGGCGAGGGGGGAAAGAGAGGGAAAAGAGAGAGTTGTGGGATGATAGGGGAAAGGGAGAGGCGAGTGAAAGCGGGAAAATTAGACACCGAGGGAACAGAGAGCTAAAAGAGACAAGCAGGGGGAAAGGGGGGAAAGAGGGAGTTGAGGGAAAGCAGGGGAAAGTCACTGGTGAGGGAAAAGAGGGAAGAGATCATGGAAAATAGGCAAAAGAGGGGAAAGCGACAGGCAAGGGAAGGGAGAGGGGAAAGAGAGAGGTGAGTCAAAGTGGGAGAACTAGACACCGAGGAAGAGAGGTAAAAGAGACAGGCGAGGGGGGAAAGAGAGGGAAAAGAGAGAGTTGTGGGATGATAGGGGAAAGGGAGAGGCGAGTGAAAGCGGGAAAATTAGACACCGAGGGAACAGAGAGGTAAAAGAGACAAGCAGGGGAAAAGAGGGAGTTGAGGGAAAGCAGGGGAAAGTCACTGGTGAGGGAAAAGAGGGAAGAGATCGTGGAAAAGAGGCAAAAGAGGGAAAAGCGACAGGCAAGGGAAAAGAGAGAGGTGAGCCAAAGTGGGAGAACTAGACACCGAGGAAGAGAGTTAAAAGAGACAGGCGAGGGGGGAAAGAGAGGGAAAAGAGAGAGTTGTGGGATGATAGGGGAAAGGGAGAGGCGAGTGAAAGCGGGAAAATTAGACACCGAGGGAACAGAGAGGTAAAAGAGACAAGCAGGGGGAAAGAGGGAAAAGAGGGAGTTGAGGGAAAGCAGGGGAAAGTCACTGGTGAGGGAAAAGAGGGAAGAGATCGTGGAAAATAGGCAAAAGAGGGAAAAGCGACAGGCAAGGGAAAAGAGAGAGGTGAGTCAAAGTGGGAGAACTAGACACCGAGGAAGAGAGGTAAAAGAGACAGGCGAGGGGGGAAAGAGAGGGAAAAGAGAGAGTTGTGGGATGATGGGGGAAAGGGAGAGGCAAGTGAAAGCGGGAAAATTAGACACCGAGGGAACAGAGAGGTAAAAGAGACAAGCAGGGGAAAAGAGGGAGTTGAGGGAAAGCAGGGGAAAGTCACTGGTGAGGGAAAAGAGGGAAGAGATCGTGGAAAATAGGCAAAAGAGGGGAAAGCGACAGGCAAGGGAAGGGAGAGGGGAAAGAGAGAGGTGAGTCAAAGTGGGAGAACTAGACACCGAGGAAGAGAGGTAAAAGCGACAGGCGAGGGGGGAAAGAGAGGGAAAAGAGAGAGTTGTGGGATGATAGGGGAAAGGGAGAGGCGAGTGAAAGCGGGAAAATTAGACACCGAGGGAACAGAGAGGTAAAAGAGACAAGCAGGGGGAAAGAGGGAAAAGAGGGAGTTGAGGGAAAGCAGGGGAAAGTCACTGGTGAGGGAAAAGAGGGAAGAGATCGTGTAAAATAGGCAAAAGAGGGGAAAGCGACAGCAAGGGAAGGGAGAGGGGAAAGAGAGAGGTGAGTCAAAGTGGGAGAACTAGACACCGAGGAAGAGAGGTAAAAGAGACAGGCGAGGGGGGAAAGAGAGGGAAAAGAGAGAGTTGTGGGATGATGGGGGAAAGGGAGAGGCGAGTGAAAGCGGGAAAATTAGACACCGAGGGAACAGAGAGGTAAAAGAGACAAGCAGGGGGAAAGAGGGGAAAGAGGGAGTTGAGGGAAAGCAGGGGAAAGTCACTGGTGAGGGAAAAGAGGGAAGAGATCTTTGGAAAGAGGCAAAAGAGGGAAAAGTGACAGGCAAGGGAAGGGAGAGGGAAAAGAGAGAGGTGAGTCAAAGTGGGAGAACTAGACACCGAGGAAGAGAGGTAAAAGAGACAGGCGAGGGGGGGAAGAGAGGGAAAAGAGAGAGTTGTGGGATGATAGGGGAAAGGGAGAGGCAAGTGAAAGCGGGAAAATTAGACACCGAGGGAACAGAGAGGTAAAAGAGACAAGCAGGGGGAAAGAGGGAAAAGAGGGAGTTGAGGGAAAGCAGGGGAAAGTCACTGGTGAGGGAAAAGAGGGAAGAGATCGTGGAAAATAGGCAAAAGAGGGAAAAGCGACAGGCAAGGGAAAAGAGAGGGAAAAGAGAGAGGTGAGTCAAAGTGGGAGAACTAGACACCGAGGAAGAGAGGTAAAAGAGACAGGCGAGGGGGGAAAGAGAGGGAAAAGAGAGAGTTGTGGGATGATAGGGGAAAGGGAGAGGCGAGTGAAAGCGGGAAAATTAGACACCGAGGGAACAGAGAGGTAAAAGAGACAAGCAGGGGCAAAGAGGGAAAAGAGGGACTTGAGGGAAAGCAGGGGAAAGTCACTGGTGAGGGAAAAGAGGGAAGAGATCGTGGAAAATAGGCAAAAGAGGGAAAAGCGACAGGCAAGGGAAGGGAGAGGGAAAAGAGAGAGGTGAGTCAAAGTGGGAGAACTAGACACCGAGGAAGAGAGGTAAAAGAGACAGGCGAGGGGGGAAAGAGAGGGAAAAGAGAGAGTTGTGGGATGATAGGGGAAAGGGAGAGGCGAGTGAAAGCAGGAAAATTAGACACCGAGGGAACAGAGAGGTAAAAGAGACAAGCAGGGGCAAAGAGGGAAAAGAGGGACTTGAGGGAAAGCAGGGGAAAGTCACTGGTGAGGGAAAAGAGGGAAGAGATCGTGGAAAATAGGCAAAAGAGGGAAAAGTGACAGGCAAGGGAAGGGAGACGGAAAAGAGAGAGGTGAGTCAAAGTGGGAGAACTAGACACCGAGGAAGAGAGGTAAAAGAGACAGGCGAGGGGGGAAAGAGAGGGAACAGAGATACTTGTGCGATGATAGGGGAAAGGGAGAGGTGAGTGAACGTGGAAAAATTAGACACCGAGGGAACAGAGAGGTAAAAGAGACAAGCAGGGGGAAGAGGGAAAAGAGGGAGTTGAGGGAAAGCAGGGGAATGTCAGTGCTGAGGGAAAAGAGGGAAGAGATCGTGGAAAATAGGCAAAAGAGGGAAAAGCGACAGGCAAGGGAAAAGAGAGAGGTGAGTCAAAGTGGGAGAACTAGACACCGAGGAAGAGAGTTAAAAGAGACAGGCGAGGGGGGAAAGAGAGGGAAAAGAGAGAGTTGTGGGATGATAGGGGAAAGGGAGAGGCGAGTGAAAGCGGGAAAATTAGACACCGAGGGAACAGAGAGGTAAAAGAGACAAGCAGGGGGAAAGAGGGAAAAGAGGGAGTTGAGGGAAAGCAGGGGAAAGTCACTGGTGAGGGAAAAGAGGGAAGAGATCGTGGAAAATAGGCAAAAGTGGGAACAGCGACAGGCAAGGGAAAAGAGAGAGGTGAGTCAAAGTGGGAGAACTAGACACCGAGGAAGAGAGTTAAAAGAGACAGGCGAGGGGGGAAAGAGAGGGAAAAGAGAGAGTTGTGGGGTGATAGGTGACAGGGAGAGGCGAGTGAAAGCGGGAAAATTAGACACCGAGGGAACAGAGAGGTAAAAGAGACAAGCAGGGGGAAAGAGGGAAAAGAGGGAGTTGAGGGGAAGCAGGGGAAAGTCACTGGTGATGGAAAAGAGGGAAGAGATCATGGAAAATAGGCAAAAGAGGGAAAAGCGACAGGCAAGGGAAAAGAGAGAGGTGAGTCAAAGTGGGAGAACTAGACACCGAGGAAGAGAGGTAAAAGAGACAGGCGAGGGGGGAAAGAGAGGGAAAAGAGAGAGTTGTGGGATGATAGGGGAAGGGGAGAGGCGAGTTAAAGCGGGAAAATTAGACACCGAGGGAACAGAGAGGTAAAAGAGACAAGCAGGGGGAAAGAGGGAAAAGAGGGAGTTGAGGGAAAGCAGGGGAAAGTCACTGGTGAGGGAAAAGAGGGAAGAGATCGTGGAAAATAGGCAAAAGAGGGAAAAGTGACAGGCAAGGGAAGGGAGAGGGAAAAGAGAGAGGTGAGTCAAAGTGGGAGAACTAGACACCGAGGAAGAGAGGTAAAAGAGACAGGCGAGGGGGGAAAGAGAGGGAACAGAGATAGTTGTGCGATGATACGGGAAAGGGAGAGGTGAGTGAACGTGGAAAAATTAGACACCGAGGGAAGAGAGAGGTAAAAGAGACAAGCAGGGGGAAAGAGGGAAAAGAGGGAGTTGAGGGAAAGCAGGGGAATGTCACTGGTGAGGGAAAAGAGGGAAGAGATCGTGGAAAATAGGCAAAAGAGGGAAAAGTGACAGGCAAGGGAAAAGAGCGAGGTGAGTCAAAGTGGGAGAACTAGACACCGAGGAAGAGAGGTAAAAGAGACAGGCGAGGGGGGGAAGAGAGGGAAAAGAGAGAGTTGTGGGATGATAGGGGAAAGGGAGAGGCGAGTGAAAGCGGGAAAATTAGACACCGAGGGAAGAGAGAGGTAAAAGAGACAAGCAGGGGGAAAGAGGGAAAAGAGGGAGTTGAGGGGAAGCAGGGGAAAGTCACTGGTGAGGGAAAAGAGGGAAGAGATCGTGGAAAATAGGCAAAAGAGGGAAAAGCGACAGGCAAGGGAAGGGAGAGGGAAAAGAGCGAGGTGAGTCAAAGTGGGAGAACTAGACACCGAGGAAGAGAGGTAAAAGAGACAGGCGAGGGGGGAAAGAGAGGGAAAAGAGAGAGTTGTGGGATGATAGGGGAAAGGGAGAGGCGAGTGAAAGCGGGAAAATTAGTCACCGAGGGAACAGAGAGGTAAAAGAGACAAGCAGGGGGAAAGAGGGAAAAGAGGGAGTTGAGGGAAAGCAGGGGAAAGTCACTGGTGAGGGAAAAGAGGGAAGAGATCGTGGAAAATAGGCAAAAGAGGGAAAAGCGACAGGCAAGGGAAAAGAGAGAGGTGAGTCAAAGTGGGAGAACTAGACACCGAGGAAGAGAGGTAAAAGAGACAGGCGAGGGGGGAAAGAGAGGGAAAAGAGAGAGTTGTGGGATGACAGGGGAAAGGGAGAGGCGAGTGAAAGCAGGAAAATTAGACACCGAGGGAACAGAGAGGTAAAAGAGACAAGCAGGGGGAAAGAGGGAAAAGAGGGAGTTGAGGGAAAGCAGGGGAATGTCACTGGTGAGGGAAAAGAGGGAAGAGATCGTGGAAAATAGGCAAAAGAGGGAAAAGCGACAGGCAAGGGAAAAGAGCGAGGTGAGTCAAAGTGGGAGAACTAGACACCGAGGAAGAGAGTTAAAAGAGACAGGCGAGGGGGGAAAGAGAGGGAAAAGAGAGAGTTGTGGGATGATAGGGGAAAGGGAGAGGCGAGTGAAAGCGGGAAAATTAGACACCGAGGGAACAGAGAGGTAAAAGAGACAAGCAGGGGGAAAGAGGGAAAAGAGGGAGTTCAGGGAAAGCAGGGGAAAGTCACTGGTGAGGGAAAAGAGGGAAGAGATCGTGGAAAATAGGCAAAAGAGGGAAAAGTGACAGGCAAGGGAAGGGAGACGGAAAAGAGAGAGGTGAGTCAAAGTGGGAGAACTAGACACCGAGGAAGAGAGTTAAAAGAGACAGGCGAGGGGGGAAAGAGAGGGAAAAGAGAGAGTTGTGGGATGATAGGGGAAAGGGACAGGTGAGTGAACGTGGAAAAATTAGACACCGAGGGAACAGAGAGGTAAAAGAGACAAGCAGGGGGAAAGAGGGAAAAGAGGGAGTTGAGGGAAAGCAGGGGAAAGTCACTGGTGAGGGAAAAGAGGGAAGAGATCGTGGAAAATAGGCAAAAGAGGGAAAAGCGACAGGCAAGGGAAAAGAGAGAGGTGAGCCAAAGTGGGAGAACTAGACACCGAGGAAGAGAGTTAAAAGAGACAGGCGAGGGGGGAAAGAGAGGGAAAAGAGAGAGTTGTGGGGTGATAGGGGAAAGGGAGAGGCGAGTGAAAGCAGGAAAATTAGACACCGAGGGAAGAGAGAGGTAAAAGAGACAAGCAGGGGGAAAGAGGGAAAAGAGGGAGTTGAGGGAAAGCAGGGGAAAGTCACTGGTGAGGGAAAAGAGGGAAGAGATCGTGGAAAATAGGCAAAAGAGGGAAAAGCGACAGGCAAGGGAAAAGAGAGAGGTGAGCCAAAGTGGGAGAACTAGACACCGAGGAAGAGAGTTAAAAGAGACAGGCGAGGGGGGGAAGAGAGGGAAAAGAGAGAGTTGTGGGATGATAGGGGAAAGGGAGAGGCGAGTGAAAGCAGGAAAATTAGACACCGAGGGAAGAGAGAGGTAAAAGAGACAAGCAGGGGGAAAGAGGGAAAAGAGGGAGTTGAGGGAAAGCAGGGGAAAATCACTGGTGAGGGAAAAGAGGGAAGAGATCGTGGAAAAGAGGCAAAAGAGGGAAAAGCGACAGGCAAGGGAAGAGAGGTGAGTCAAAGTGGGAGAACTAGACACCGAGGAAGAGAGGTAAAAGAGACAGGCGAGGGGGGAAAGAGAGGGAAAAGAGAGAGTTGTGGGATGATAGGGGAAAGGGAGAGGCGAGTGAAAGCGGGAAAATTAGACACCGAGGGAACAGAGAGGTAAAAGAGACAAGCAGGGGAAAAGAGGGAGTTGAGGGAAAGCAGGGGAAAGTCACTGGTGAGGGAAAAGAGGGAAGAGATCGTGGAAAATAGGCAAAAGAGGGAAAAGTGACAGGCAAGGGAAGGGAGAGGGAAAAGAGAGAGGTGAGTCAAAGTGGGAGAACTATACACCGAGGAAGAGAGGTAAAAGAGACAGGCGAGGGGGGAAAGAGAGGGAAAAGAGAGAGTTGTGGGATGATAGGGGAAAGGGAGAGGCGAGTGAAAGCGGGAAAATTAGACACCGAGGGAACAGAGAGGTAAAAGAGACAAGCAGGGGGAAAGAGGGAAAAGAGGGAGTTGAGGGAAAGCAGGGGAAAGTCACTGGTGAGGGAAAAGAGGGAAGAGATCGTGGAAAATAGGCAAAAGAGGGGAAAGCGACAGGCAAGGGAAGGGAGAGGGGAAAGAGAGAGGTGAGTCAAAGTGGGAGAACTAGACACCGAGGAAGAGAGGTAAAAGAGACAGGCGGGGGGGAAAGAGAGGGAAAAGAGAGAGTTGTGGGATGATGGGGGAAAGGGAGAGGCGAGTGAAAGCGGGAAAATTAGACACCGAGGGAACAGAGAGGTAAAAGAGACAAGCAGGAGGAAAGAGGGGAAAGAGGGAGTTGAGGGAAAGCAGGGGAAAGTCACTGGTGAGGGAAAAGAGGGAAGAGATCGTGGAAAAGAGGCAAAAGAGGGAAAAGTGACAGGCAAGGGAAAAGAGAGAGGTGAGTCAAAGTGGGAGAACTAGACACCGAGGAAGAGAGGTAAAAGAGACAGGCGAGGGGGGAAAGAGAGGGAAAAGAGAGAGTTGTGGGGTGATAGGGGAAAGGGAGAGGCGAGTGAAAGCGGGAAAATTAGACACCGAGGGAACAGAGAGGTAAAAGAGACAAGCAGGGGGAAACAGGGAAAAGAGGGAGTTGAGGGAAAGCAGGGGAAAGTCACTGGTGAGGGAAAAGAGGGAAGAGATCGTGGAAAATAGGCAAAAGAGGGAAAAGCGACAGGCAAGGGAAAAGAGAGAGGTGAGTCAAAGTGGGAGAACTAGACACCGAGGAAGAGAGTTAAAAGAGACAGGCGAGGGGGGAAAGAGAGGGAAAAGAGAGAGTTGTGGGATGATAGGGGAAAGGGAGAGGCGAGTGAAAGCGGGAAAATTAGACATCGAGGTGTATTGGTTTTATGTGGCAAGGTTTTGGTAGCGGGGGGGGTTACAGGGGTGGCTCCTGTAAGAAGCTGCTGGAAGCTTCCCCTGTGTTCGAGAGAGAGCGAGCCCACACCAGCTGGCTCTAAGACGGACCCGCCGCTGGCCAAGGCCGAGCCAATCAGTGATAGTGGTAACGCCTCTGTGATAACATTTTTAAGAAGGAAAAAAAAGTTGGGACGCGGAAAACAGCCACCGGAGAGAGGAGTGAGAACATGTAAGAGAAACAAGCCTGCGGACACCAAGGTCAGTGCAGAAGGAGGGGGAGGAGATGCTCCAGGCGCCGGAGCGAAGATTCCCCTGCAGCCCGTGGTGAAGACCCTGGTGAGGCAGGCTGTCCCCCTGCAGTCCAGGGAGGTCCATGGTGGGGCAGATATCCACCTGCAGCCCGTGGAGGACCCCACGCCGGAGCAGGTGGGTTCCTGAAGGAGGCTGTGACCCCGTGGGAACCCTGCGCTGGAGCAGGTTCCTGGCAGGACCTGCGGATCTGTGGAGAGAGGAGCCCACGGAGCAGGTTTTCTGGCAGGACTTGTGACCCCGTGGGGGACCCACGCTGGAGCAGTCTGTGCCTGAAGGACTGCACACCGTGGAAAGGACCCATGCTGGAGCAGTTCGTGAAGAACTGCAGCCCGTGGGAATGGCCCACGTTGGAGAAAGTTCGTGGAGGACTGTCTCCCGTGGGTGGGACCCCACGTTGGAGCAGGGGAAGAGTGTGACGAGCCCTCGCCCTGAGGAGGTGAAGCGGCAGAAAATAACATGTGATGACCGTAAACCCCATCCCTGTCCCCCTTGTGCCGCTGGGGGGGCTTGGTGGAGAAATCCGGGAGTGAAGTTGTGCCCGGGAAGAAGGGAGGGGTGGAGGGAAGGTGTTCTGAGATTTCGTTTTATTTCTCATTTACCTTACTCTGGCTGATTTGTAATAAAAAGTGAGCTAATTTTCCCTAAGCTGAGTCTGTTTTGCCCGTGATGGTAATTAGTGAATGATCTCTCCTGTCCTTATCTCGACCCGCAAGCTTTTTGTTATATTTTTCTCTCCCCTGTCCAGCTGAGGATGGGGGAGTGATAGAACGGCTTTGGTGGGCGCCTGGCGTCCAGCCAGGGTCAACCCATCACACGAGGGAACAGAGAGGTAAAAGAGACAAGCAGGGGGAAAGAGGGAAAAGAGGGAGTTGAGGGAAAGCAGGGGAAAGTCACTGGTGAGGGAAAAGAGGGAAGAGATCATGGAAAATAGGCAAAAGAGGGAAAAGCGACAGGCAAGGGAAAAGAGAGAGGTGAGTCAAAGTGGGAGAAGTAGACACCGAGGAAGAGAGGTAAAAGAGACAGGCGAGGGGGGAAAGAGAGGGAAAAGAGAGAGTTGTGGGATGATAGGGGAAAGGGAGAGGCGAGTGAAAGCGGGAAAATTAGTCACCGAGGGAACAGAGAGGTAAAAGAGACAAGCAGGGGGAAAGAGGGAAAAGAGGGAGTTGAGGGAAAGCAGGGGAAAGTCACTGGTGAGGGAAAAGAGGGAAGAGATCGTGGAAAATAGGCAAAAGAGGGAAAAGCGACAGGCAAGGGAAAAGAGAGAGGTGAGTCAAAGTGGGAGAACTAGACACCGAGGAAGAGAGGTAAAAGAGACAGGCGAGGGGGGAAAGAGAGGGAAAAGAGAGAGTTGTGGGATGACAGGGGAAAGGGAGAGGCGAGTGAATGCGGGAAAATTAGACACCGAGGGAAGAGAGAGGTAAAAGAGACAAGCAGGGGGAAAGAGGGAAAAGAGGGAGTTGAGGGAAAGCAGGGGAAAGTCACTGGTGAGGGAAAAGAGGGAAGAGATCATGGAAAATAGGCAAAAGAGGGAAAAGCGACAGGCAAGGGAAAAGAGCGAGGTGAGTCAAAGTGGGAGAACTAGACACCGAGGAAGAGAGTTAAAAGAGACAGGCGAGGGGGGAAAGAGAGGGAAAAGAGAGAGTTGTGGGATGATAGGGGAAAGGGAGAGGCGAGTGAAAGCGGGAAAATTAGACACCGAGGGAACAGAGAGGTAAAAGAGACAAGCAGGGGGAAAGAGGGAAAAGAGGGAGTTCAGGGAAAGCAGGGGAAAGTCACTGGTGAGGGAAAAGAGGGAAGAGATCGTGGAAAATAGGCAAAAGAGGGAAAAGTGACAGGCAAGGGAAGGGAGACGGAAAAGAGAGAGGTGAGTACAAGTGGGAGAACTAGACACCGAGGAAGAGAGTTAAAAGAGACAGGCGAGGGGGGAAAGAGAGGGAAAAGAGAGAGTTGTGGGATGATAGGGGAAAGGGACAGGTGAGTGAACGTGGAAAAATTAGACACCGAGGGAAGAGAGAGGTAAAAGAGACAAGCAGGGGGAAAGAGGGAAAAGAGGGAGTTGAGGGAAAGCAGGGGAAAGTCACTGGTGAGGGAAAAGAGGGAAGAGATCGTGGAAAATAGGCAAAAGAGGGAAAAGCGACAGGCAAGGGAAAAGAGAGAGGTGAGCCAAAGTGGGAGAACTAGACACCGAGGAAGAGAGTTAAAAGAGACAGGCGAGGGGGGAAAGAGAGGGAAAAGAGAGAGTTGTGGGATGATAGGGGAAAGGGAGAGGCGAGTGAAAGCAGGAAAATTAGACACCGAGGGAAGAGAGAGGTAAAAGAGACAAGCAGGGGGAAAGAGGGAAAAGAGGGAGTTGAGGGAAAGCAGGGGAAAGTCACTGGTGAGGGAAAAGAGGGAAGAGATCGTGGAAAAGAGGCAAAAGAGGGAAAAGTGACAGGCAAGGGAAAAGAGAGAGGTGAGTCAAAGTGGGAGAACTAGACACCGAGGAAGAGAGGTAAAAGAGACAGGCGAGGGGGGAAAGAGAGGGAAAAGAGAGAGTTGTGGGGTGATAGGGGAAAGGGAGAGGCGAGTGAAAGCGGGAAAATTAGACACCGAGGGAACAGAGAGGTAAAAGAGACAAGCAGGGGGAAACAGGGAAAAGAGGGAGTTGAGGGAAAGCAGGGGAAAGTCACTGGTGAGGGAAAAGAGGGAAGAGATCGTGGAAAATAGGCAAAAGAGGGAAAAGCGACAGGCAAGGGAAAAGAGAGAGGTGAGTCAAAGTGGGAGAACTAGACACCGAGGAAGAGAGTTAAAAGAGACAGGCGAGGGGGGAAAGAGAGGGAAAAGAGAGAGTTGTGGGATGATAGGGGAAAGGGAGAGGCGAGTGAAAGCGGGAAAATTAGACATCGAGGTGTATTGGTTTTATGTGGCAAGGTTTTGGTAGCGGGGGGGGTTACAGGGGTGGCTCCTGTAAGAAGCTGCTGGAAGCTTCCCCTGTGTTCGAGAGAGAGCGAGCCCACACCAGCTGGCTCTAAGACGGACCCGCCGCTGGCCAAGGCCGAGCCAATCAGTGATAGTGGTAACGCCTCTGTGATAACATTTTTAAGAAGGAAAAAAAAGTTGGGACGCGGAAAACAGCCACCGGAGAGAGGAGTGAGAACATGTAAGAGAAACAAGCCTGCGGACACCAAGGTCAGTGCAGAAGGAGGGGGAGGAGATGCTCCAGGCGCCGGAGCGAAGATTCCCCTGCAGCCCGTGGTGAAGACCCTGGTGAGGCAGGCTGTCCCCCTGCAGTCCAGGGAGGTCCATGGTGGGGCAGATATCCACCTGCAGCCCGTGGAGGACCCCACGCCGGAGCAGGTGGGTTCCTGAAGGAGGCTGTGACCCCGTGGGAACCCTGCGCTGGAGCAGGTTCCTGGCAGGACCTGCGGATCTGTGGAGAGAGGAGCCCACGGAGCAGGTTTTCTGGCAGGACTTGTGACCCCGTGGGGGACCCACGCTGGAGCAGTCTGTGCCTGAAGGACTGCACACCGTGGAAAGGACCCATGCTGGAGCAGTTCGTGAAGAACTGCAGCCCGTGGGAATGGCCCACGTTGGAGAAAGTTCGTGGAGGACTGTCTCCCGTGGGTGGGACCCCACGTTGGAGCAGGGGAAGAGTGTGACGAGCCCTCGCCCTGAGGAGGTGAAGCGGCAGAAAATAACATGTGATGACCGTAAACCCCATCCCTGTCCCCCTTGTGCCGCTGGGGGGGCTTGGTGGAGAAATCCGGGAGTGAAGTTGTGCCCGGGAAGAAGGGAGGGGTGGAGGGAAGGTGTTCTGAGATTTCGTTTTATTTCTCATTTACCTTACTCTGGCTGATTTGTAATAAAAAGTGAGCTAATTTTCCCTAAGCTGAGTCTGTTTTGCCCGTGATGGTAATTAGTGAATGATCTCTCCTGTCCTTATCTCGACCCGCAAGCTTTTTGTTATATTTTTCTCTCCCCTGTCCAGCTGAGGATGGGGGAGTGATAGAACGGCTTTGGTGGGCGCCTGGCGTCCAGCCAGGGTCAACCCATCACACGAGGGAACAGAGAGGTAAAAGAGACAAGCAGGGGGAAAGAGGGAAAAGAGGGAGTTGAGGGAAAGCAGGGGAAAGTCACTGGTGAGGGAAAAGAGGGAAGAGATCATGGAAAATAGGCAAAAGAGGGAAAAGCGACAGGCAAGGGAAAAGAGAGAGGTGAGTCAAAGTGGGAGAAGTAGACACCGAGGAAGAGAGGTAAAAGAGACAGGCGAGGGGGGAAAGAGAGGGAAAAGAGAGAGTTGTGGGATGATAGGGGAAAGGGAGAGGCGAGTGAAAGCGGGAAAATTAGTCACCGAGGGAACAGAGAGGTAAAAGAGACAAGCAGGGGGAAAGAGGGAAAAGAGGGAGTTGAGGGAAAGCAGGGGAAAGTCACTGGTGAGGGAAAAGAGGGAAGAGATCGTGGAAAATAGGCAAAAGAGGGAAAAGCGACAGGCAAGGGAAAAGAGAGAGGTGAGTCAAAGTGGGAGAACTAGACACCGAGGAAGAGAGGTAAAAGAGACAGGCGAGGGGGGAAAGAGAGGGAAAAGAGAGAGTTGTGGGATGACAGGGGAAAGGGAGAGGCGAGTGAATGCGGGAAAATTAGACACCGAGGGAAGAGAGAGGTAAAAGAGACAAGCAGGGGGAAAGAGGGAAAAGAGGGAGTTGAGGGAAAGCAGGGGAAAGTCACTGGTGAGGGAAAAGAGGGAAGAGATCATGGAAAATAGGCAAAAGAGGGAAAAGCGACAGGCAAGGGAAAAGAGCGAGGTGAGTCAAAGTGGGAGAACTAGACACCGAGGAAGAGAGTTAAAAGAGACAGGCGAGGGGGGAAAGAGAGGGAAAAGAGAGAGTTGTGGGATGATAGGGGAAAGGGAGAGGCGAGTGAAAGCGGGAAAATTAGACACCGAGGGAACAGAGAGGTAAAAGAGACAAGCAGGGGGAAAGAGGGAAAAGAGGGAGTTCAGGGAAAGCAGGGGAAAGTCACTGGTGAGGGAAAAGAGGGAAGAGATCGTGGAAAATAGGCAAAAGAGGGAAAAGTGACAGGCAAGGGAAGGGAGACGGAAAAGAGAGAGGTGAGTACAAGTGGGAGAACTAGACACCGAGGAAGAGAGTTAAAAGAGACAGGCGAGGGGGGAAAGAGAGGGAAAAGAGAGAGTTGTGGGATGATAGGGGAAAGGGACAGGTGAGTGAACGTGGAAAAATTAGACACCGAGGGAAGAGAGAGGTAAAAGAGACAAGCAGGGGGAAAGAGGGAAAAGAGGGAGTTGAGGGAAAGCAGGGGAAAGTCACTGGTGAGGGAAAAGAGGGAAGAGATCGTGGAAAATAGGCAAAAGAGGGAAAAGCGACAGGCAAGGGAAAAGAGAGAGGTGAGCCAAAGTGGGAGAACTAGACACCGAGGAAGAGAGTTAAAAGAGACAGGCGAGGGGGGAAAGAGAGGGAAAAGAGAGAGTTGTGGGATGATAGGGGAAAGGGAGAGGCGAGTGAAAGCAGGAAAATTAGACACCGAGGGAAGAGAGAGGTAAAAGAGACAAGCAGGGGGAAAGAGGGAAAAGAGGGAGTTGAGGGAAAGCAGGGGAAAGTCACTGGTGAGGGAAAAGAGGGAAGAGATCGTGGAAAATAGGCAAAAGAGGGAAAAGCGACAGGCAAGGGAAAAGAGAGAGGTGAGCCAAAGTGGGAGAACTAGACACCGAGGAAGAGAGTTAAAAGAGACAGGCGAGGGGGGAAAGAGAGGGAAAAGAGAGAGTTGTGGGATGATAGGGGAAAGGGAGAGGCGAGTGAAAGCAGGAAAATTAGACACCGAGGGAAGAGAGAGGTAAAAGAGACAAGCAGGGGGAAAGAGGGAAAAGAGGGAGTTGAGGGAAAGCAGGGGAAAATCACTGGTGAGGGAAAAGAGGGAAGAGATCGTGGAAAATAGGCAAAAGAGGGAAAAGCGACAGGCAAGGGAAGAGAGGTGAGTCAAAGTGGGAGAACTAGACACCGAGGAAGAGAGGTAAAAGAGACAGGCGAGGGGGGAAAGAGAGGGAAAAGAGAGAGTTGTGGGATGATAGGGGAAAGGGAGAGGCGAGTGAAAGCGGGAAAATTAGACACCGAGGGAACAGAGAGGTAAAAGAGACAAGCAGGGGAAAAGAGGGAGTTGAGGGAAAGCAGGGGAAAGTCACTGGTGAGGGAAAAGAGGGAAGAGATCGTGGAAAATAGGCAAAAGAGGGAAAAGCGACAGGCAAGGGAAAAGAGAGAGGTGAGTCAAAGTGGGAGAACTAGACACCGAGGAAGAGAGTTAAAAGAGACAGGCGAGGGGGGAAAGAGAGGGAAAAGAGAGAGTTGTGGGATGATAGGGGAAAGGGAGAGGCGAGTGAAAGCAGGAAAATTAGACACCGAGGGAAGAGAGAGGTAAAAGAGTCAAGCAGGGGAAAAGAGGGAAAAGAGGGAGTTGAGGGAAAGCAGGGGAAAGTCACTGGTGAGGGAAAAGAGGGAAGAGATCGTGGAAAATAGGCAAAAGAGGGAAAAGCGACAGGCAAGGGAAAAGAGAGAGGTGAGCCAAAGTGGGAGAACTAGACACCGAGGAAGAGAGTTAAAAGAGACAGGCGAGGGGGGAAAGAGAGGGAAAAGAGAGAGTTGTGGGATGATAGGGGAAAGGGAGAGGCGAGTGAAAGCAGGAAAATTAGACACCGAGGGAAGAGAGAGGTAAAAGAGACAAGCAGGGGGAAAGAGGGAAAAGAGGGAGTTGAGGGAAAGCAGGGGAAAATCACTGGTGAGGGAAAAGAGGGAAGAGATCGTGGAAAATAGGCAAAAGAGGGAAAAGCGACAGGCAAGGGAAGAGAGGTGAGTCAAAGTGGGAGAACTAGACACCGAGGAAGAGAGGTAAAAGAGACAGGCGAGGGGGGAAAGAGAGGGAAAAGAGAGAGTTGTGGGATGATAGGGGAAAGGGAGAGGCGAGTGAAAGCGGGAAAATTAGTCACCGAGGGAACAGAGAGGTAAAAGAGACAAGCAGGGGAAAAGAGGGAAAAGAGGGAGTTGAGGGAAAGCAGGGGAAAGTCACTGGTGAGGGAAAAGAGGGAAGAGATCGTGGAAAATAGGCAAAAGAGGGAAAAGCGACAGGCAAGGGAAGGGAGAGGGGAAAGAGAGAGGTGAGTCAAAGTGGGAGAACTAGACACCGAGGAAGAGAGGTAAAAGAGACAGGCGAGGGGGGAAAGAGAGGGAAAAGAGAGAGTTGTGGGATGACAGGGGAAAGGGAGAGGCGAGTGAAAGCGGGAAAATTAGACACCGAGGGAAGAGAGAGGTAAAAGAGACAAGCAGGGGGAAAGAGGGAAAAGAGGGAGTTGAGGGAAAGCAGGGGAAAGTCACTGGTGAGGGAAAAGAGGGAAGAGATCGTGGAAAATAGGCAAAAGAGGGAAAAGTGACAGGCAAGGGAAGGGAGACGGAAAAGAGAGAGGTGAGTACAAGTGGGAGAACTAGACACCGAGGAAGAGAGTTAAAAGAGACAGGCGAGGGGGGAAAGAGAGGGAAAAGAGAGAGTTGTGGGATGATAGGGGAAAGGGACAGGTGAGTGAACGTGGAAAAATTAGACACCGAGGGAAGAGAGAGGTAAAAGAGACAAGCAGGGGGAAAGAGGGAAAAGAGGGAGTTGAGGGAAAGCAGGGGAAAGTCACTGGTGAGGGAAAAGAGGGAAGAGATCGTGGAAAATAGGCAAAAGAGGGAAAAGCGACAGGCAAGGGAAAAGAGAGAGGTGAGCCAAAGTGGGAGAACTAGACACCGAGGAAGAGAGTTAAAAGAGACAGGCGAGGGGGGAAAGAGAGGGAAAAGAGAGAGTTGTGGGATGATAGGGGAAAGGGAGAGGCGAGTGAAAGCAGGAAAATTAGACACCGAGGGAAGAGAGAGGTAAAAGAGACAAGCAGGGGGAAAGAGGGAAAAGAGGGAGTTGAGGGAAAGCAGGGGAAAGTCACTGGTGAGGGAAAAGAGGGAAGAGATCGTGGAAAATAGGCAAAAGAGGGAAAAGCGACAGGCAAGGGAAAAGAGAGAGGTGAGCCAAAGTGGGAGAACTAGACACCGAGGAAGAGAGTTAAAAGAGACAGGCGAGGGGGGAAAGAGAGGGAAAAGAGAGAGTTGTGGGATGATAGGGGAAAGGGAGAGGCGAGTGAAAGCAGGAAAATTAGACACCGAGGGAAGAGAGAGGTAAAAGAGACAAGCAGGGGGAAAGAGGGAAAAGAGGGAGTTGAGGGAAAGCAGGGGAAAATCACTGGTGAGGGAAAAGAGGGAAGAGATCGTGGAAAATAGGCAAAAGAGGGAAAAGCGACAGGCAAGGGAAGAGAGGTGAGTCAAAGTGGGAGAACTAGACACCGAGGAAGAGAGGTAAAAGAGACAGGCGAGGGGGGAAAGAGAGGGAAAAGAGAGAGTTGTGGGATGATAGGGGAAAGGGAGAGGCGAGTGAAAGCGGGAAAATTAGACACCGAGGGAACAGAGAGGTAAAAGAGACAAGCAGGGGAAAAGAGGGAGTTGAGGGAAAGCAGGGGAAAGTCACTGGTGAGGGAAAAGAGGGAAGAGATCGTGGAAAATAGGCAAAAGAGGGAAAAGCGACAGGCAAGGGAAAAGAGAGAGGTGAGCCAAAGTGGGAGAACTAGACACCGAGGAAGAGAGTTAAAAGAGACAGGCGAGGGGGGAAAGAGAGGGAAAAGAGAGAGTTGTGGGATGATAGGGGAAAGGGAGAGGCGAGTGAAAGCAGGAAAATTAGACACCGAGGGAAGAGAGAGGTAAAAGAGACAAGCAGGGGGAAAGAGGGAAAAGAGGGAGTTGAGGGAAAGCAGGGGAAAGTCACTGGTGAGGGAAAAGAGGGAAGAGATCGTGGAAAATAGGCAAAAGAGGGAAAAGCGACAGGCAAGGGAAAAGAGAGAGGTGAGCCAAAGTGGGAGAACTAGACACCGAGGAAGAGAGTTAAAAGAGACAGGCGAGGGGGGAAAGAGAGGGAAAAGAGAGAGTTGTGGGATGATAGGGGAAAGGGAGAGGCGAGTGAAAGCAGGAAAATTAGACACCGAGGGAAGAGAGAGGTAAAAGAGACAAGCAGGGGGAAAGAGGGAAAAGAGGGAGTTGAGGGAAAGCAGGGGAAAATCACTGGTGAGGGAAAAGAGGGAAGAGATCGTGGAAAATAGGCAAAAGAGGGAAAAGCGACAGGCAAGGGAAAAGAGAGAGGTGAGCCAAAGTGGGAGAACTAGACACCGAGGAAGAGAGTTAAAAGAGACAGGCGAGGGGGGAAAGAGAGGGAAAAGAGAGAGTTGTGGGATGATAGGGGAAAGGGAGAGGCGAGTGAAAGCAGGAAAATTAGACACCGAGGGAAGAGAGAGGTAAAAGAGACAAGCAGGGGGAAAGAGGGAAAAGAGGGAGTTGAGGGAAAGCAGGGGAAAGTCACTGGTGAGGGAAAAGAGGGAAGAGATCGTGGAAAATAGGCAAAAGAGGGAAAAGCGACAGGCAAGGGAAAAGAGAGAGGTGAGCCAAAGTGGGAGAACTAGACACCGAGGAAGAGAGTTAAAAGAGACAGGCGAGGGGGGAAAGAGAGGGAAAAGAGAGAGTTGTGGGATGATAGGGGAAAGGGAGAGGCGAGTGAAAGCAGGAAAATTAGACACCGAGGGAAGAGAGAGGTAAAAGAGACAAGCAGGGGGAAAGAGGGAAAAGAGGGAGTTGAGGGAAAGCAGGGGAAAATCACTGGTGAGGGAAAAGAGGGAAGAGATCGTGGAAAATAGGCAAAAGAGGGAAAAGCGACAGGCAAGGGAAGAGAGGTGAGTCAAAGTGGGAGAACTAGACACCGAGGAAGAGAGGTAAAAGAGACAGGCGAGGGGGGAAAGAGAGGGAAAAGAGAGAGTTGTGGGATGATAGGGGAAAGGGAGAGGCGAGTGAAAGCGGGAAAATTAGACACCGAGGGAACAGAGAGGTAAAAGAGACAAGCAGGGGAAAAGAGGGAGTTGAGGGAAAGCAGGGGAAAGTCACTGGTGAGGGAAAAGAGGGAAGAGATCGTGGAAAATAGGCAAAAGAGGGAAAAGCGACAGGCAAGGGAAAAGAGAGAGGTGAGCCAAAGTGGGAGAACTAGACACCGAGGAAGAGAGTTAAAAGAGACAGGCGAGGGGGGAAAGAGAGGGAAAAGAGAGAGTTGTGGGATGATAGGGGAAAGGGAGAGGCGAGTGAAAGCAGGAAAATTAGACACCGAGGGAAGAGAGAGGTAAAAGAGACAAGCAGGGGGAAAGAGGGAAAAGAGGGAGTTGAGGGAAAGCAGGGGAAAGTCACTGGTGAGGGAAAAGAGGGAAGAGATCGTGGAAAATAGGCAAAAGAGGGAAAAGCGACAGGCAAGGGAAAAGAGAGAGGTGAGCCAAAGTGGGAGAACTAGACACCGAGGAAGAGAGTTAAAAGAGACAGGCGAGGGGGGAAAGAGAGGGAAAAGAGAGAGTTGTGGGATGATAGGGGAAAGGGAGAGGCGAGTGAAAGCAGGAAAATTAGACACCGAGGGAAGAGAGAGGTAAAAGAGACAAGCAGGGGGAAAGAGGGAAAAGAGGGAGTTGAGGGAAAGCAGGGGAAAATCACTGGTGAGGGAAAAGAGGGAAGAGATCGTGGAAAATAGGCAAAAGAGGGAAAAGCGACAGGCAAGGGAAGAGAGGTGAGTCAAAGTGGGAGAACTAGACACCGAGGAAGAGAGGTAAAAGAGACAGGCGAGGGGGGAAAGAGAGGGAAAAGAGAGAGTTGTGGGATGATAGGGGAAAGGGAGAGGCGAGTGAAAGCGGGAAAATTAGACACCGAGGGAACAGAGAGGTAAAAGAGACAAGCAGGGGAAAAGAGGGAGTTGAGGGAAAGCAGGGGAAAGTCACTGGTGAGGGAAAAGAGGGAAGAGATCGTGGAAAATAGGCAAAAGAGGGGAAAGCGACAGGCAAGGGAAGGGAGAGGGGAAAGAGAGAGGTGAGTCAAAGTGGGAGAACTAGACACCGAGGAAGAGAGGTAAAAGAGACAGGCGGGGGGGAAAGAGAGGGAAAAGAGAGAGTTGTGGGGTGATAGGGGAAAGGGAGAGGCGAGTGAAAGCGGGAAAATTAGACACCGAGGGAACAGAGAGGTAAAAGAGACAAGCAGGGGGAAACAGGGAAAAGAGGGAGTTGAGGGAAAGCAGGGGAAAGTCACTGGTGAGGGAAAAGAGGGAAGAGATCGTGGAAAATAGGCAAAAGAGGGAAAAGCGACAGGCAAGGGAAAAGAGAGAGGTGAGTCAAAGTGGGAGAACTAGACACCGAGGAAGAGAGTTAAAAGAGACAGGCGAGGGGGGAAAGAGAGGGAAAAGAGAGAGTTGTGGGATGATAGGGGAAAGGGAGAGGCGAGTGAAAGCGGGAAAATTAGACACCGAGGGAACAGAGAGGTAAAAGAGACAAGCAGGGGGAAAGAGGGAAAAGAGGGAGTTGAGGGAAAGCAGGGGAAAGTCACTGGTGAGGGAAAAGAGGGAAGAGATCATGGAAAATAGGCAAAAGAGGGAAAAGCGACAGGCAAGGGAAAAGAGAGAGGTGAGTCAAAGTGGGAGAACTAGACACCGAGGAAGAGAGGTAAAAGAGACAGGCGAGGGGGGAAAGAGAGGGAAAAGAGAGAGTTGTGGGATGATAGGGGAAAGGGAGAGGCGAGTGAAAGCGGGAAAATTAGACACCGAGGGAACAGAGAGGTAAAAGAGACAAGCAGGGGAAAAGAGGGAGTTGAGGGAAAGCAGGGGAAAGTCACTGGTGAGGGAAAAGAGGGAAGAGATTGTGTAAAATAGGCAAAAGAGGGGAAAGCGACAGGCAAGGGAAGGGAGAGGGGAAAGAGAGAGGTGAGTCAAAGTGGGAGAACTAGACACCGAGGAAGAGAGTTAAAAGAGACAGGCGAGGGGGGAAAGAGAGGGAAAAGAGAGAGTTGTGGGATGATAGGGGAAAGGGAGAGGCGAGTGAAAGCAGGAAAATTAGACACCGAGGGAACAGAGAGGTAAAAGAGACAAGCAGGGGAAAAGAGGGAGTTGAGGGAAAGCAGGGGAAAGTCACTGGTGAGGGAAAAGAGGGAAGAGATCATGGAAAATAGGCAAAAGAGGGAAAAGCGACAGGCAAGGGAAAAGAGAGAGGTGAGTCAAAGTGGGAGATCTAGACACCGAGGAAGAGAGGTAAAAGAGACAGGCGAGGGGGGAAAGAGAGGGAAAAGAGAGAGTTGTGGGATGATAGGGGAAAGGGAGAGGCGAGTGAAAGCAGGAAAATTAGACACCGAGGGAACAGAGAGGTAAAAGAGACAAGCAGGGGAAAAGAGGGAGTTGAGGGAAAGCAGGGGAAAGTCACTGGTGAGGGAAAAGAGGGAAGAGATCGTGGAAAATAGGCAAAAGAGGGGAAAGCGACAGGCAAGGGAAGGGAGAGGGGAAAGAGAGAGGTGAGTCAAAGTGGGAGAACTATACACCGAGGAAGAGAGTTAAAAGAGACAGGCGAGGGGGGAAAGAGAGGGAAAAGAGAGAGTTGTGGGATGATAGGGGAAAGGGAGAGGCGAGTGAAAGCAGGAAAATTAGACACCGAGGGAACAGAGAGGTAAAAGAGACAAGCAGGGGAAAAGAGGGAGTTGAGGGAAAGCAGGGGAAAGTCACTGGTGAGGGAAAAGAGGTAAGAGATCATGGAAAATAGGCAAAAGAGGGAAAAGCGACAGGCAAGGGAAAAGAGAGAGGTGAGTCAAAGTGGGAGAACTAGACACCGAGGAAGAGAGGTAAAAGAGACAGGCGAGGGGGGGAAAGAGAGGGAAAAGAGAGAGTTGTGGGATGATAGGGGAAAGGGAGAGGCGAGTGAAAGCAGGAAAATTAGACACCGAGGGAACAGAGAGGTAAAAGAGACAAGCAGGGGAAAAGAGGGAGTTGAGGGAAAGCAGGGGAAAGTCACTGGTGAGGGAAAAGAGGGAAGAGATCGTGGAAAATAGGCAAAAGAGGGAAAAGCGACAGGCAAGGGAAAAGAGAGAGGTGAGCCAAAGTGGGAGAACTAGACACCGAGGAAGAGAGTTAAAAGAGACAGGCGAGGGGGGAAAGAGAGGGAAAAGAGAGAGTTGTGGGATGATAGGGGAAAGGGAGAGGCGAGTGAAAGCAGGAAAATTAGACACCGAGGGAAGAGAGAGGTAAAAGAGACAAGCAGGGGGAAAGAGGGAAAAGAGGGAGTTGAGGGAAAGCAGGGGAAAATCACTGGTGAGGGAAAAGAGGGAAGAGATCGTGGAAAATAGGCAAAAGAGGGAAAAGCGACAGGCAAGGGAAGAGAGGTGAGTCAAAGTGGGAGAACTAGACACCGAGGAAGAGAGGTAAAAGAGACAGGCGAGGGGGGAAAGAGAGGGAAAAGAGAGAGTTGTGGGATGATAGGGGAAAGGGAGAGGCGAGTGAAAGCGGGAAAATTAGACACCGAGGGAACAGAGAGGTAAAAGAGACAAGCAGGGGAAAAGAGGGAGTTGAGGGAAAGCAGGGGAAAGTCACTGGTGAGGGAAAAGAGGGAAGAGATCGTGGAAAATAGGCAAAAGAGGGGAAAGCGACAGGCAAGGGAAGGGAGAGGGGAAAGAGAGAGGTGAGTCAAAGTGGGAGAACTATACACCGAGGAAGAGAGGTAAAAGAGACAGGCGAGGGGGGAAAGAGAGGGAAAAGAGAGAGTTGTGGGATGATAGGGGAAAGGGAGAGGCGAGTGAAAGCGGGAAAATTAGACACCGAGGGAACAGAGAGGTAAAAGAGACAAGCAGGGGGAAAGAGGGAAAAGAAGGAGTTGAGGGAAAGCAGGGGAAAGTCACTGGTGAGGGAAAAGAGGGAAGAGATCGTGGAAAATAGGCAAAAGAGGGGAAAGCGACAGGCAAGGGAAGGGAGAGGGGAAAGAGAGAGGTGAGTCAAAGTGGGAGAACTAGACACCGAGGAAGAGAGGTAAAAGAGACAGGCGGGGGGGGAAGAGAGGGAAAAGAGAGAGTTGTGGGATGATGGGGGAAAGGGAGAGGCGAGTGAAAGCGGGAAAATTAGACACCGAGGGAACAGAGAGGTAAAAGAGACAAGCAGGGGGAAAGAGGGGAAAGAGGGAGTTGAGGGAAAGCAGGGGAAAGTCACTGGTGAGGGAAAAGAGGGAAGAGATCGTGGAAAAGAGGCAAAAGAGGGAAAAGTGACAGGCAAGGGAAGGGAGAGGGAAAAGAGAGAGGTGAGTCAAAGTGGGAGAACTAGACACCGAGGAAGAGAGGTAAAAGAGACAGGCGAGGGGGGAAAGAGAGGGAAAAGAGAGAGTTGTGGGGTGATAGGGGAAAGGGAGAGGCGAGTGAAAGCGGGAAAATTAGACACCGAGGGAACAGAGAGGTAAAAGAGACAAGCAGGGGGAAACAGGGAAAAGAGGGAGTTGAGGGAAAGCAGGGGAAAGTCACTGGTGAGGGAAAAGAGGGAAGAGATCGTGGAAAATAGGCAAAAGAGGGAAAAGCGACAGGCAAGGGAAAAGAGAGAGGTGAGTCAAAGTGGGAGAACTAGACACCGAGGAAGAGAGTTAAAAGAGACAGGCGAGGGGGGAAAGAGAGGGAAAAGAGAGAGTTGTGGGATGATAGGGGAAAGGGAGAGGCGAGTGAAAGCGGGAAAATTAGACACCGAGGGAACAGAGAGGTAAAAGAGACAAGCAGGGGAAAAGAGGGAGTTGAGGGAAAGCAGGGGAAAGTCACTGGTGAGGGAAAAGAGGGAAGAGATTGTGTAAAATAGGCAAAAGAGGGGAAAGCGACAGGCAAGGGAAGGGAGAGGGGAAAGAGAGAGGTGAGTCAAAGTGGGAGAACTATACACCGAGGAAGAGAGTTAAAAGAGACAGGCGAGGGGGGAAAGAGAGGGAAAAGAGAGAGTTGTGGGATGATAGGGGAAAGGGAGAGGCGAGTGAAAGCAGGAAAATTAGACACCGAGGGAACAGAGAGGTAAAAGAGACAAGCAGGGGAAAAGAGGGAGTTGAGGGAAAGCAGGGGAAAGTCACTGGTGAGGGAAAAGAGGGAAGAGATCATGGAAAATAGGCAAAAGAGGGAAAAGCGACAGGCAAGGGAAAAGAGAGAGGTGAGTCAAAGTGGGAGAACTAGACACCGAGGAAGAGAGGTAAAAGAGACAGGCGAGGGGGGAAAGAGAGGGAAAAGAGAGAGTTGTGGGATGATAGGGGAAAGGGAGAGGCGAGTGAAAGCAGGAAAATTAGACACCGAGGGAACAGAGAGGTAAAAGAGACAAGCAGGGGAAAAGAGGGAGTTGAGGGAAAGCAGGGGAAAGTCACTGGTGAGGGAAAAGAGGGAAGAGATCGTGGAAAATAGGCAAAAGAGGGGAAAGCGACAGGCAAGGGAAGGGAGAGGGGAAAGAGAGAGGTGAGTCAAAGTGGGAGAACTAGACACCGAGGAAGAGAGGTAAAAGAGACAGGCGAGGGGGGAAAGAGAGGGAAAAGAGAGAGTTGTGGGATGATAGGGGAAAGGGAGAGGCGAGTGAAAGCGGGAAAATTAGACACCGAGGGAAGAGAGAGGTAAAAGAGACAAGCAGGGGGAAAGAGGGAAAAGAGGGAGTTGAGGGAAAGCAGGGGAAAGTCACTGGTGAGGGAAAAGAGGGAAGAGATCGTGGAAAATAGGCAAAAGAGGGGAAAGCGACAGGCAAGGGAAGGGAGAGGGGAAAGAGAGAGGTGAGTCAAAGTGGGAGAACTAGACACCGAGGAAGAGAGGTAAAAGAGACAGGCGGGGGGGAAAGAGAGGGAAAAGAGAGAGTTGTGGGATGATGGGGGAAAGGGAGAGGCGAGTGAAAGCGGGAAAAATTAGACACCGAGGGAACAGAGAGGTAAAAGAGACAAGCAGGGGGGAAGAGGGGAAAGAGGGAGTTGAGGGAAAGCAGGGGAAAGTCACTGGTGAGGGAAAAGAGGGAAGAGATCGTGGAAAAGAGGCAAAAGAGGGAAAAGTGACAGGCAAGGGAAGGGAGAGGGAAAAGAGAGAGGTGAGTCAAAGTGGGAGAACTAGACACCGAGGAAGAGAGTTAAAAGAGACAGGCGAGGGGGGAAAGAGAGGGAAAAGAGAGAGTTGTGGGATGATAGGGGAAAGGGAGAGGCGAGTGAAAGCGGGAAAATTAGACACCGAGGGAACAGAGAGGTAAAAGAGACAAGCAGGGGGAAAGAGGGAAAAGAGGGAGTTGAGGGAAAGCAGGGGAAAGTCACTGGTGAGGGAAAAGAGGGAAGAGATCGTGGAAAATAGGCAAAAGAGGGAAAAGCGACAGGCAAGGGAAAAGAGAGAGGTGAGTCAAAGTGGGAGAACTAGACACCGAGGAAGAGAGTTAAAAGAGACAGGCGAGGGGGGAAAGAGAGGGAAAAGAGAGAGTTGTGGGGTGATAGGTGACAGGGAGAGGCGAGTGAAAGCGGGAAAATTAGACACCGAGGGAACAGAGAGGTAAAAGAGACAAGCAGGGGGAAAGAGGGAAAAGAGGGAGTTGAGGGAAAGCAGGGGAAAGTCACTGGTGAGGGAAAAGAGGGAAGAGATCATGGAAAATAGGCAAAAGAGGGAAAAGTGACAGGCAAGGGAAAAGAGAGAGGTGAGTCAAAGAGGGAGAACTAGACACCGAGGAAGAGAGGTAAAAGAGACAGGCGAGGGGGGAAAGAGAGGGAAAAGAGAGAGTTGTGGGATGATAGGGGAAAGGGAGAGGCGAGTGAAAGCAGGAAAATTAGACACCGAGGGAACAGAGAGGTAAAAGAGACAAGCAGGGGCAAAGAGGGAAAAGAGGGAGTTGAGGGAAAGCAGGGGAAAGTCACTGGTGAGGGAAAAGAGGGAAGAGATCGTGGAAAATAGGCAAAAGAGGGGAAAGTGACAGGCAACGGAAGGGAGAGGGAAAAGAGAGAGGTGAGTCAAAGTGGGAGAACTAGACACCGAGGAAGAGAGGTAAAAGAGACAGGCGAGGGGGGAAAGAGAGGGAAAAGAGAGAGTTGTGGGATGATAGGGGAAAGGGAGAGGCGAGTGAAAGCAGGAAAATTAGACACCGAGGGAACAGAGAGGTAAAAGAGACAAGCAGGGGAAAAGAGGGAGTTGAGGGAAAGCAGGGGAAAGTCACTGGTGAGGGAAAAGAGGGAAGAGATCGTGTAAAATAGGCAAAAGAGGGGAAAGCGACAGGCAAGGGAAGGGAGAGGGGAAAGAGAGAGGTGAGTCAAAGTGGGAGAACTATACACCGAGGAAGAGAGGTAAAAGAGACAGGCGAGGGGGGAAAGAGAGGGAAAAGAGAGAGTTGTGGGATGATAGGGGAAAGGGAAGGCGAGTGAAAGCGGGAAAATTAGACACCGAGGGAACAGAGAGGTAAAAGAGACAAGCAGGGGGAAAGAGGGAAAAGAGGGAGTTGAGGGAAAGCAGGGGAAAGTCACTGGTGAGGGAAAAGAGGGAAGAGATCGTGGAAAATAGGCAAAAGATGGAAAAGCGACAGGCAAGGGAAGGGAGAGGGAAAAGAGAGAGGTGAGTCAAAGTGGGAGAACTAGACACCGAGGAAGAGAGGTAAAAGAGACAGGCGAGGGGGGAAAGAGAGGGAAAAGAGAGAGTTGTGGGATGATAGGGGAAAGGGAGAGGCGAGTGAAAGCGGGAAAATTAGACACCGAGGGAACAGAGAGGTAAAAGAGACAAGCAGGGGGAAAGAGGGAAAAGAGGGAGTTGAGGGAAAGCAGGGGAAAGTCACTGGTGAGGGAAAAGAGGGAAGAGATCGTGGAAATTAGGCAAAAGATGGAAAAGCGACAGGCAAGGGAAGGGAGAGGGAAAAGAGAGAGGTGAGTCAAAGTGGGAGAACTAGACACCGAGGAAGAGAGGTAAAAGAGACAGGCGAGGGGGGAAAGAGAGGGAAAAGAGAGAGTTGTGGGATGATAGGGGAAAGGGAGAGGCGAGTGAAAGCAGGAAAATTAGACACCGAGGGAACAGAGAGGTAAAAGAGACAAGCAGGGGCAAAGAGGGAAAAGAGGGACTTGAGGGAAAGCAGGGGAAAGTCACTGGTGAGGGAAAAGAGGGAAGAGATCGTGGAAAATAGGCAAAAGAGGGAAAAGTGACAGGCAAGGGAAGGGAGAGGGAAAAGAGAGAGGTGAGTCAAAGTGGGAGAACTAGACACCGAGGAAGAGAGGTAAAAGAGACAGGCGAGGGGGGAAAGAGAGGGAACAGAGATACTTGTGCGATGATAGGGGAAAGGGAGAGGTGAGTGAACGTGGAAAAATTAGACACCGAGGGAAGAGAGAGGTAAAAGAGACAAGCAGGGGGAAGAGGGAAAAGAGGGAGTTGAGGGAAAGCAGGGGAATGTCAGTGCTGAGGGAAAAGAGGGAAGAGATCGTGGAAAATAGGCAAAAGAGGGAAAAGCGACAGGCAAGGGAAAAGAGAGAGGTGAGTCAAAGTGGGAGAACTAGACACCGAGGAAGAGAGTTAAAAGAGACAGGCGAGGGGGGAAAGAGAGGGAAAAGAGAGAGTTGTGGGGTGATAGGGGAAAGGGAGAGGCGAGTGAAAGCGGGAAAATTAGACACCGAGGGAACAGAGAGGTAAAAGAGACAAGCAGGGGGAAAGAGGGAAAAGAGGGAGTTGAGGGAAAGCAGGGGAAAGTCACTGGTGAGGGAAAAGAGGGAAGAGATCATGGAAAATAGGCAAAAGAGGGAACAGCGACAGGCAAGGGAAAAGAGAGAGGTGAGCCAAAGTGGGAGAACTAGACACCGAGGAAGAGAGTTAAAAGAGACAGGCGAGGGGGGAAAGAGAGGGAAAAGAGAGAGTTGTGGGGTGATAGGTGACAGGGAGAGGCGAGTGAAAGCGGGAAAATTAGACACCGAGGGAACAGAGAGGTAAAAGAGACAAGCAGGGGGAAAGAGGGAAAAGAGGGAGTTAAGGGGAAGCAGGGGAAAGTCACTGGTGAGGGAAAAGAGGGAAGAGATCATGGAAAATAGGCAAAAGAGGGAAAAGCGACAGGCAAGGGAAAAGAGAGAGGTGAGTCAAAGTGGGAGAACTAGACACCGAGGAAGAGAGGTAAAAGAGACAGGCGAGGGGGGAAAGAGAGGGAAAAGAGAGAGTTGTGGGATGATAGGGGAAGGGGAGAGGCGAGTTAAAGCGGGAAAATTAGACACCGAGGGAACAGAGAGGTAAAAGAGACAAGCAGGGGGAAAGAGGGAAAAGAGGGAGTTGAGGGAAAGCAGGGGAAAGTCACTGGTGAGGGAAAAGAGGGAAGAGATCGTGGAAAATAGGCAAAAGAGGGAAAAGTGACAGGCAAGGGAAGGGAGAGGGAAAAGAGAGAGGTGAGTCAAAGTGGGAGAACTAGACACCGAGGAAGAGAGGTAAAAGAGACAGGCGAGGGGGGAAAGAGAGGGAACAGAGATAGTTGTGCGATGATACGGGAAAGGGAGAGGTGAGTGAACGTGGAAAAATTAGACACCGAGGGAAGAGAGAGGTAAAAGAGACAAGCAGGGGGAAAGAGGGAAAAGAGGGAGTTGAGGGAAAGCAGGGGAATGTCACTGGTGAGGGAAAAGAGGGAAGAGATCGTGGAAAATAGGCAAAAGAGGGAAAAGTGACAGGCAAGGGAAAAGAGCGAGGTGAGTCAAAGTGGGAGAACTAGACACCGAGGAAGAGAGGTAAAAGAGACAGGCGAGGGGGGGAAGAGAGGGAAAAGAGAGAGTTGTGGGATGATGGGGGAAAGGGAGAGGCGAGTGAAAGCGGGAAAATTAGACACCGAGGGAACAGAGAGGTAAAAGAGACAAGCAGGGGGAAAGAGGGAAAAGAGGGAGTTGAGGGGAAGCAGGGGAAAGTCACTGGTGAGGGAAAAGAGGGAAGAGATCATGGAAAATAGGCAAAAGAGGGAAAAGCGACAGGCAAGGGAAAAGAGAGAGGTGAGTCAAAGAGGGAGAACTAGACACCGAGGAAGAGAGGTAAAAGAGACAGGCGAGGGGGGAAAGAGAGGGAAAAGAGAGAGTTGTGGGATGATAGGGGAAAGGGAGAGGGGAGTGAAAGCAGGAAAATTAGACACCGAGGGAACAGAGAGGTAAAAGAGACAAGCAGGGGGAAAGAGGGAAAAGAGGGAGTTGAGGGAAAGCAGGGGAAAGTCACTGGTGAGGGAAAAGAGGGAAGAGATCGTGGAAAATAGGCAAAAGATGGAAAAGCGACAGGCAAGGGAAGGGAGAGGGAAAAGAGAGAGGTGAGTCAAAGTGGGAGAACTAGACACCGAGGAAGAGAGGTAAAAGAGACAGGCGAGGGGGGAAAGAGAGGGAAAAGAGAGAGTTGTGGGATGATAGGGGAAAGGGAGAGGCGAGTGAAAGCGGGAAAATTAGACACCGAGGGAACAGAGAGGTAAAAGAGACAAGCAGGGGGAAAGAGGGAAAAGAGGGAGTTGAGGGAAAGCAGGGGAAAGTCACTGGTGAGGGAAAAGAGGGAAGAGATCGTGGAAATTAGGCAAAAGATGGAAAAGCGACAGGCAAGGGAAGGGAGAGGGAAAAGAGAGAGGTGAGTCAAAGTGGGAGAACTAGACACCGAGGAAGAGAGTTACAAGAGACAGGCGAGGGGGGAAAGAGAGGGAAAAGAGAGAGTTGTGGGATGATAGGGGAAAGGGAGAGGCGAGTGAAAGCAGGAAAATTAGACACCGAGGGAACAGAGAGGTAAAAGAGACAAGCAGGGGCAAAGAGGGAAAAGAGGGACTTGAGGGAAAGCAGGGGAAAGTCACTGGTGAGGGAAAAGAGGGAAGAGATCGTGGAAAATAGGCAAAAGAGGGAAAAGTGACAGGCAAGGGAAGGGAGAGGGAAAAGAGAGAGGTGAGTCAAAGTGGGAGAACTAGACACCGAGGAAGAGAGGTAAAAGAGACAGGCGAGGGGGGAAAGAGAGGGAACAGAGATACTTGTGCGATGATAGGGGAAAGGGAGAGGCGAGTGAAAGCGGGAAAATTAGACACCGAGGGAAGAGAGAGGTAAAAGAGACAAGCAGGGGGAAGAGGGAAAAGAGGGAGTTGAGGGAAAGCAGGGGAATGTCAGTGCTGAGGGAAAAGAGGGAAGAGATCGTGGAAAATAGGCAAAAGAGGGAAAAGCGACAGGCAAGGGAAAAGAGAGAGGTGAGTCAAAGTGGGAGAACTAGACACCGAGGAAGAGAGTTAAAAGAGACAGGCGAGGGGGGAAAGAGAGGGAAAAGAGAGAGTTGTGGGGTGATAGGGGAAAGGGAGAGGCGAGTGAAAGCGGGAAAATTAGACACCGAGGGAACAGAGAGGTAAAAGAGACAAGCAGGGGGAAAGAGGGAAAAGAGGGAGTTGAGGGAAAGCAGGGGAAAGTCACTGGTGAGGGAAAAGAGGGAAGAGATCATGGAAAATAGGCAAAAGAGGGAACAGCGACAGGCAAGGGAAAAGAGAGAGGTGAGCCAAAGTGGGAGAACTAGACACCGAGGAAGAGAGTTAAAAGAGACAGGCGAGGGGGGAAAGAGAGGGAAAAGAGAGAGTTGTGGGGTGATAGGTGACAGGGAGAGGCGAGTGAAAGCGGGAAAATTAGACACCGAGGGAACAGAGAGGTAAAAGAGACAAGCAGGGGGAAAGAGGGAAAAGAGGGAGTTAAGGGGAAGCAGGGGAAAGTCACTGGTGAGGGAAAAGAGGGAAGAGATCATGGAAAATAGGCAAAAGAGGGAAAAGCGACAGGCAAGGGAAAAGAGAGAGGTGAGTCAAAGTGGGAGAACTAGACACCGAGGAAGAGAGGTAAAAGAGACAGGCGAGGGGGGAAAGAGAGGGAAAAGAGAGAGTTGTGGGATGATAGGGGAAGGGGAGAGGCGAGTTAAAGCGGGAAAATTAGACACCGAGGGAACAGAGAGGTAAAAGAGACAAGCAGGGGGAAAGAGGGAAAAGAGGGAGTTGAGGGAAAGCAGGGGAAAGTCACTGGTGAGGGAAAAGAGGGAAGAGATCGTGGAAAATAGGCAAAAGAGGGAAAAGTGACAGGCAAGGGAAGGGAGAGGGAAAAGAGAGAGGTGAGTCAAAGTGGGAGAACTAGACACCGAGGAAGAGAGGTAAAAGAGACAGGCGAGGGGGGAAAGAGAGGGAACAGAGATAGTTGTGCGATGATACGGGAAAGGGAGAGGTGAGTGAACGTGGAAAAATTAGACACCGAGGGAAGAGAGAGGTAAAAGAGACAAGCAGGGGGAAAGAGGGAAAAGAGGGAGTTGAGGGAAAGCAGGGGAATGTCACTGGTGAGGGAAAAGAGGGAAGAGATCGTGGAAAATAGGCAAAAGAGGGAAAAGTGACAGGCAAGGGAAAAGAGCGAGGTGAGTCAAAGTGGGAGAACTAGACACCGAGGAAGAGAGGTAAAAGAGACAGGCGAGGGGGGGAAGAGAGGGAAAAGAGAGAGTTGTGGGATGATGGGGGAAAGGGAGAGGCGAGTGAAAGCGGGAAAATTAGACACCGAGGGAAGAGAGAGGTAAAAGAGACAAGCAGGGGGAAAGAGGGGAAAGAGGGAGTTGAGGGAAAGCAGGGGAAAGTCACTGGTGAGGGAAAAGAGGGAAGAGATCGTGGAAAATAGGCAAAAGAGGGAAAAGCGACAGGCAAGGGAAAAGAGAGAGGTGAGTCAAAGTGGGAGAACTAGACACCGAGGAAGAGAGGTAAAAGAGACAGGCGAGGGGGGGAAGAGAGGGAAAAGAGAGAGTTGTGGGATGATAGGGGAAAGGGAGAGGCGAGTGAAAGCGGGAAAATTAGACACCGAGGGAAGAGAGAGGTAAAAGAGACAAGCAGGGGGAAAGAGGGAAAAGAGGGAGTTGAGGGAAAGCAGGGGAAAGTCACTGGTGAGGGAAAAGAGGGAAGAGATCATGGAAAATAGGCAAAAGAGGGAAAAGCGACAGGCAAGGGAAAAGAGCGAGGTGAGTCAAAGTGGGAGAACTAGACACCGAGGAAGAGAGTTAAAAGAGACAGGCGAGGGGGGAAAGAGAGGGAAAAGAGAGAGTTGTGGGATGATAGGGGAAAGGGAGAGGCGAGTGAAAGCGGGAAAATTAGTCACCGAGGGAACAGAGAGGTAAAAGAGACAAGCAGGGGGAAAGAGGGAAAAGAGGGAGTTGAGGGAAAGCAGGGGAAAGTCACTGGTGAGGGAAAAGAGGGAAGAGATCATGGAAAATAGGCAAAAGAGGGAAAAGCGACAGGCAAGGGAAAAGAGAGAGGTGAGTCAAAGTGGGAGAACTAGACACCGAGGAAGAGAGGTAAAAGAGACAGGCGAGGGGGGAAAGAGAGGGAAAAGAGAGAGTTGTGGGATGACAGGGGAAAGGGAGAGGCGAGTGAAAGCAGGAAAATTAGACACCGAGGGAACAGAGAGGTAAAAGAGACAAGCAGGGGGAAAGAGGGAAAAGAGGGAGTTGAGGGAAAGCAGGGGAATGTCACTGGTGAGGGAAAAGAGGGAAGAGATCGTGGAAAATAGGCAAAAGAGGGAAAAGCGACAGGCAAGGGAAAAGAGCGAGGTGAGTCAAAGTGGGAGAACTAGACACCGAGGAAGAGAGTTAAAAGAGACAGGCGAGGGGGGAAAGAGAGGGAAAAGAGAGAGTTGTGGGATGATAGGGGAAAGGGAGAGGCGAGTGAAAGCGGGAAAATTAGACACCGAGGGAAGAGAGAGGTAAAAGAGACAAGCAGGGGGAAAGAGGGAAAAGAGGGAGTTCAGGGAAAGCAGGGGAAAGTCACTGGTGAGGGAAAAGAGGGAAGAGATCGTGGAAAATAGGCAAAAGAGGGAAAAGTGACAGGCAAGGGAAGGGAGACGGAAAAGAGAGAGGTGAGTACAAGTGGGAGAACTAGACACCGAGGAAGAGAGTTAAAAGAGACAGGCGAGGGGGGAAAGAGAGGGAAAAGAGAGAGTTGTGGGATGATAGGGGAAAGGGACAGGTGAGTGAACGTGGAAAAATTAGACACCGAGGGAACAGAGAGGTAAAAGAGACAAGCAGGGGGAAAGAGGGAAAAGAGGGAGTTGAGGGAAAGCAGGGGAAAGTCACTGGTGAGGGAAAAGAGGGAAGAGATCGTGGAAAATAGGCAAAAGAGGGAAAAGCGACAGGCAAGGGAAAAGAGAGAGGTGAGCCAAAGTGGGAGAACTAGACACCGAGGAAGAGAGTTAAAAGAGACAGGCGAGGGGGGAAAGAGAGGGAAAAGAGAGAGTTGTGGGATGATAGGGGAAAGGGAGAGGCGAGTGAAAGCGGGAAAATTAGACACCGAGGGAAGAGAGAGGTAAAAGAGACAAGCAGGGGGAAAGAGGGAAAAGAGGGAGTTGAGGGAAAGCAGGGGAAAGTCACTGGTGAGGGAAAAGAGGGAAGAGATCGTGGAAAATAGGCAAAAGAGGGAAAAGCGACAGGCAAGGGAAGGGAGAGGGAAAAGAGAGAGGTGAGTCAAAGTGGGAGAACTAGACACCGAGGAAGAGAGGTAAAAGAGACAGGCGAGGGGGGGAAGAGAGGGAACAGAGATAGTTGTGCGATGATAGGGGAAAGGGAGAGGTGAGTGAACGTGGAAAAATTAGACACCGAGGGAACAGAGAGGTAAAAGAGACAAGCAGGGGGAAAGAGGGAAAAGAGGGAGTTGAGGGAAAGCAGGGGAATGTCACTGGTGAGGGAAAAGAGGGAAGAGATCGTGGAAAATAGGCAAAAGAGGGAAAAGCGACAGGCAAGGGAAAAGAGCGAGGTGAGTCAAAGTGGGAGAACTAGACACCGAGGAAGAGAGTTAAAAGAGACAGGCGAGGGGGGAAAGAGAGGGAAAAGAGAGAGTTGTGGGATGATAGGGGAAAGGGAGAGGCGAGTGAAAGCGGGAAAATTAGACACCGAGGGAAGAGAGAGGTAAAAGAGACAAGCAGGGGGAAAGAGGGAAAAGAGGGAGTTCAGGGAAAGCAGGGGAAAGTCACTGGTGAGGGAAAAGAGGGAAGAGATCGTGGAAAATAGGCAAAAGAGGGAAAAGCGACAGGCAAGGGAAGGGAGACGGAAAAGAGAGAGGTGAGTACAAGTGGGAGAACTAGACACCGAGGAAGAGAGTTAAAAGAGACAGGCGAGGGGGGAAAGAGAGGGAAAAGAGAGAGTTGTGGGATGATAGGGGAAAGGGACAGGTGAGTGAACGTGGAAAAATTAGACACCGAGGGAACAGAGAGGTAAAAGAGACAAGCAGGGGGAAAGAGGGAAAAGAGGGAGTTGAGGGAAAGCAGGGGAAAGTCACTGGTGAGGGAAAAGAGGGAAGAGATCGTGGAAAATAGGCAAAAGAGGGAAAAGCGACAGGCAAGGGAAAAGAGAGAGGTGAGCCAAAGTGGGAGAACTAGACACCGAGGAAGAGAGTTAAAAGAGACAGGCGAGGGGGGAAAGAGAGGGAAAAGAGAGAGTTGTGGGATGATAGGGGAAAGGGAGAGGCGAGTGAAAGCGGGAAAATTAGACACCGAGGGAAGAGAGAGGTAAAAGAGACAAGCAGGGGGAAAGAGGGAAAAGAGGGAGTTGAGGGAAAGCAGGGGAAAGTCACTGGTGAGGGAAAAGAGGGAAGAGATCGTGGAAAATAGGCAAAAGAGGGAAAAGCGACAGGCAAGGGAAAAGAGAGAGGTGAGCCAAAGTGGGAGAACTAGACACCGAGGAAGAGAGTTAAAAGAGACAGGCGAGGGGGGAAAGAGAGGGAAAAGAGAGAGCTGTGGGATGATAGGGGAAAGGGAGAGGCGAGTGAAAGCAGGAAAATTAGACACCGAGGGAAGAGAGAGGTAAAAGAGACAAGCAGGGGGAAAGAGGGAAAAGAGGGAGTTGAGGGAAAGCAGGGGAAAATCACTGGTGAGGGAAAAGAGGGAAGAGATCGTGGAAAATAGGCAAAAGAGGGAAAAGCGACAGGCAAGGGAAGAGAGGTGAGTCAAAGTGGGAGAACTAGACACCGAGGAAGAGAGGTAAAAGAGACAGGCGAGGGGGGAAAGAGAGGGAAAAGAGAGAGTTGTGGGATGATAGGGGAAAGGGAGAGGCGAGTGAAAGCGGGAAAATTAGACACCGAGGGAACAGAGAGGTAAAAGAGACAAGCAGGGGAAAAGAGGGAGTTGAGGGAAAGCAGGGGAAAGTCACTGGTGAGGGAAAAGAGGGAAGAGATCGTGGAAAAGAGGCAAAAGAGGGAAAAGTGACAGGCAAGGGAAGGGAGAGGGAAAAGAGAGAGGTGAGTCAAAGTGGGAGAACTATACACCGAGGAAGAGAGGTAAAAGAGACAGGCGAGGGGGGAAAGAGAGGGAAAAGAGAGAGTTGTGGGATGATAGGGGAAAGGGAGAGGCGAGTGAAAGCGGGAAAATTAGACACCGAGGGAACAGAGAGGTAAAAGAGACAAGCAGGGGGAAAGAGGGGAAAGAGGGAGTTGAGGGAAAGCAGGGGAAAGTCACTGGTGAGGGAAAAGAGGGAAGAGATCGTGGAAAATAGGCAAAAGAGGGGAAAGCGACAGGCAAGGGAAAAGAGAGAGGTGAGTCAAAGTGGGAGAACTAGACACCGAGGAAGAGAGGTAAAAGAGACAGGCGAGGGGGGAAAGAGAGGGAAAAGAGAGAGTTGTGGGATGATAGGGGAAAGGGAGAGGCGAGTGAAAGCGGGAAAATTAGACACCGAGGTGTATTGGTTTTATGTGGCAAGGTTTTGGTAGCGGGGGGGGTTACAGGGGTGGCTCCTGTAAGAAGCTGCTGGAAGCTTCCCCTGTGTTCGAGAGAGAGCGAGCCCACACCAGCTGGCTCTAAGACGGACCCGCCGCTGGCCAAGGCCGAGCCAATCAGTGATAGTGGTAACGCCTCTGTGATAACATTTTTAAGAAGGAAAAAAAAAGTTGGGACGCGGAAAACAGCCACCGGAGAGAGGAGTGAGAACATGTAAGAGAAACAAGCCTGCGGACACCAAGGTCAGTGCAGAAGGAGGGGGAGGAGATGCTCCAGGCGCCGGAGCGAAGATTCCCCTGCAGCCCGTGGTGAAGACCCTGGTGAGGCAGGCTGTCCCCCTGCAGTCCAGGGAGGTCCATGGTGGGGCAGATATCCACCTGCAGCCCGTGGAGGACCCCACGCCGGAGCAGGTGGGTTCCTGAAGGAGGCTGTGACCCCGTGGGAACCCTGCGCTGGAGCAGGTTCCTGGCAGGACCTGCGGATCTGTGGAGAGAGGAGCCCACGGAGCAGGTTTTCTGGCAGGACTTGTGACCCCGTGGGGGACCCACGCTGGAGCAGTCTGTGCCTGAAGGACTGCACACCGTGGAAAGGACCCATGCTGGAGCAGTTCGTGAAGAACTGCAGCCCGTGGGAATGGCCCACGTTGGAGAAAGTTCGTGGAGGACTGTCTCCCGTGGGTGGGACCCCACGTTGGAGCAGGGGAAGAGTGTGACGAGCCCTCGCCCTGAGGAGGTGAAGCGGCAGAAAATAACATGTGATGACCGTAAACCCCATCCCTGTCCCCCTTGTGCCGCTGGGGGGGCTTGGTGGAGAAATCCGGGAGTGAAGTTGTGCCCGGGAAGAAGGGAGGGGTGGAGGGAAGGTGTTCTGAGATTTCGTTTTATTTCTCATTTACCTTACTCTGGCTGATTTGTAATAAAAAGTGAGCTAATTTTCCCTAAGCTGAGTCTGTTTTGCCCGTGATGGTAATTAGTGAATGATCTCTCCTGTCCTTATCTCGACCCGCAAGCTTTTTGTTATATTTTTCTCTCCCCTGTCCAGCTGAGGATGGGGGAGTGATAGAACGGCTTTGGTGGGCGCCTGGCGTCCAGCCAGGGTCAACCCATCACACGAGGGAACAGAGAGGTAAAAGAGACAAGCAGGGGGAAAGAGGGAAAAGAGGGAGTTGAGGGAAAGCAGGGGAAAGTCACTGGTGAGGGAAAAGAGGGAAGAGATCATGGAAAATAGGCAAAAGAGGGAAAAGCGACAGGCAAGGGAAAAGAGAGAGGTGAGTCAAAGTGGGAGAACTAGACACCGAGGAAGAGAGGTAAAAGAGACAGGCGAGGGGGGAAAGAGAGGGAAAAGAGAGAGTTGTGGGATGATAGGGGAAAGGGAGAGGCGAGTGAAAGCGGGAAAATTAGACACCGAGGGAACAGAGAGGTAAAAGAGACAAGCAGGGGAAAAGAGGGAGTTGAGGGAAAGCAGGGGAAAGTCACTGGTGAGGGAAAAGAGGGAAGAGATCGTGTAAAATAGGCAAAAGAGGGGAAAGCGACAGGCAAGGGAAGGGAGAGGGGAAAGAGAGAGGTGAGTCAAAGTGGGAGAACTATACACCGAGGAAGAGAGGTAAAAGAGACAGGCGAGGGGGGAAAGAGAGGGAAAAGAGAGAGTTGTGGGATGATAGGGGAAAGGGAGAGGCGAGTGAAAGCGGGAAGGTTAGACACCGAGGGAAGAGAGAGGTAAAAGAGACAAGCAGGGGGAAAGAGGGAAAAGAGGGAGTTGAGGGAAAGCAGGGGAAAGTCACTGGTGAGGGAAAAGAGGGAAGAGATCGTGGAAAATAGGCAAAAGAGGGGAAAGCGACAGGCAAGGGAAGGGAGAGGGGAAAGAGAGAGGTGAGTCAAAGTGGGAGAACTAGACACCGAGGAAGAGAGGTAAAAGAGACAGGCGGGGGGGAAAGACAGGGAAAAGAGAGAGTTGTGGGATGATGGGGGAAAGGGAGAGGCGAGTGAAAGCGGGAAAATTAGACACCGAGGGAACAGAGAGGTAAAAGAGACAAGCAGGGGGAAAGAGGGAAAAGAGGGAGTTGAGGGAAAGCAGGGGAAAGTCACTGGTGAGGGAAAAGAGGGAAGAGATCGTGGAAAATAGGCAAAAGAGGGAAAAGCGACAGGCAAGGGAAAAGAGAGAGGTGAGCCAAAGTGGGAGAACTAGACACCGAGGAAGAGAGTTAAAAGAGACAGGCGAGGGGGGAAAGAGAGGGAAAAGAGAGAGTTGTGGGGTGATAGGTGACAGGGAGAGGCGAGTGAAAGCGGGAAAATTAGACACCGAGGGAACAGAGAGGTAAAAGAGACAAGCAGGGGGAAAGAGGGAAAAGAGGGAGTTGAGGGAAAGCAGGGGAAAGTCACTGGTGAGGGAAAAGAGGGAAGAGATCATGGAAAATAGGCAAAAGAGGGAAAAGCGACAGGCAAGGGAAAAGAGAGAGGTGAGTCAAAGTGGGAGAACTAGACACCGAGGAAGAGAGGTAAAAGAGACAGGCGAGGGGGGAAAGAGAGGGAAAAGAGAGAGTTGTGGGATGATAGGGGAAAGGGAGAGGCGAGTGAAAGCGGGAAAATTAGACACCGAGGGAACAGAGAGGTAAAAGAGACAAGCGGGGGAAAGAGGGAAAAGAGGGAGTTGAGGGAAAGCAGGGGAAAGTCACTGGTGAGGGAAAAGAGGGAAGAGATCGTGGAAAATAGGCAAAAGAGGGAAAAGCGACAGGCAAGGGAAAAGAGAGAGGTGAGTCAAAGTGGGAGAACTATACACCGAGGAAGAGAGGTAAAAGAGACAGGCGAGGGGGGAAAGAGAGGGAAAAGAGAGAGTTGTGGGATGATAGGGGAAAGGGAGAGGCGAGTGAAAGCAGGAAAATTAGACACCGAGGGAACAGAGAGGTAAAAGAGACAAGCAGGGGGAAAGAGGGAAAAGAGGGACTTGAGGGAAAGCAGGGGAAAGTCACTGGTGAGGGAAAAGAGGGAAGAGATCGTGGAAAATAGGCAAAAGAGGGGAAAGTGACAGGCAACGGAAGGGAGAGGGAAAAGAGAGAGGTGAGTCAAAGTGGGAGAACTAGACACCGAGGAAGAGAGGTAAAAGAGACAGGCGAGGGGGGAAAGAGAGGGAAAAGAGAGAGTTGTGGGATGATAGGGGAAAGGGAGAGGCGAGTGAAAGCAGGAAAATTAGACACCGAGGGAACAGAGAGGTAAAAGAGACAAGCAGGGGAAAAGAGGGAGTTGAGGGAAAGCAGGGGAAAGTCACTGGTGAGGGAAAAGAGGGAAGAGATCGTGGAAAATAGGCAAAAGAGGGGAAAGCGACAGGCAAGGGAAGGGAGAGGGGAAAGAGAGAGGTGAGTCAAAGTGGGAGAACTAGACACCGAGGAAGAGAGGTAAAAGAGACAGGCGAGGGGGGAAAGAGAGGGAAAAGAGAGAGTTGTGGGATGATAGGGGAAAGGGAGAGGCGAGTGAAAGCGGGAAAATTAGACACCGAGGGAACAGAGAGGTAAAAGAGACAAGCAGGGGGAAAGAGGGAAAAGAGGGAGTTGAGGGAAAGCAGGGGAAAGTCACTGGTGAGGGAAAAGAGGGAAGAGATCATGGAAAATAGGCAAAAGCGGGAAAAGCGACAGGCGAGGGAAGGGAGAGGGAAAAGAGCGAGGTGAGTCAAAGTGGGAGAACTAGACACCGAGGAAGAGAGGTAAAAGAGACAGGCGAGGGGGGAAAGAGAGGGAAAAGAGAGAGTTGTGGGATGATAGGGGAAAGGGAGAGGCGAGTGAAAGCGGGAAAATTAGACACCGAGGGAACAGAGAGGTAAAAGAGACAAGCAGGGGAAAAGAGGGAGTTGAGGGAAAGCAGGGGAAAGTCACTGGTGAGGGAAAAGAGGGAAGAGATCGTGGAAAAGAGGCAAAAGAGGGAAAAGCGACAGGCAAGGGAAAAGAGAGAGGTGAGCCAAAGTGGGAGAACTAGACACCGAGGAAGAGAGGTAAAAGAGACAGGCGCGGGGGGAAAGAGAGGGAAAAGAGAGAGTTGTGGGATGATAGGGGAAAGGGAGAGGCGAGTGTAAGCAGGAAAATTAGACACCGAGGGAACAGAGAGGTAAAAGAGACAAGCAGGGGGAAAGAGGGAAAAGAGGGAGTTGAGGGAAAGCAGGGGAAAGTCACTGGTGAGGGAAAAGAGGGAAGAGATCGTGGAAAATAGGCAAAAGAGGGGAAAGCGACAGGCAAGGGAAGGGAGAGGGGAAAGAGAGAGGTGAGTCAAAGTGGGAGAACTATACACCGAGGAAGAGAGGTAAAAGAGACAGGCGGGGGGGGAAGAGAGGGAAAAGAGAGAGTTGTGGGATGATGGGGGAAAGGGAGAGGCGAGTGAAAGCAGGAAAATTAGACACCGAGGGAACAGAGAGGTAAAAGAGACAAGCAGGGGGAAAGAGGGGAAAGAGGGAGTTGAGGGAAAGCAGGGGAAAGTCACTGGTGAGGGAAAAGAGGGAAGAGATCGTGGAAAAGAGGCAAAAGAGGGAAAAGTGACAGGCAAGGGAAGGGAGAGGGAAAAGAGAGAGGTGAGTCAAAGTGGGAGAACTAGACACCGAGGAAGAGAGGTAAAAGAGACAGGCGAGGGGGGAAAGAGAGGGAAAAGAGAGAGTTGTGGGGTGATAGGGGAAAGGGAGAGGCGAGTGAAAGCGGGAAAATTAGACACCGAGGGAACAGAGAGGTAAAAGAGACAAGCAGGGGGAAAGAGGGAAAAGAGGGAGTTGAGGGAAAGCAGGGGAAAGTCACTGGTGAGGGAAAAGAGGGAAGAGATCGTGGAAAACAGGCAAAAGAGGGAAAAGCGACAGGCAAGGGAAAAGAGAGAGGTGAGTCAAAGTGGGAGAACTAGACACCGAGGAAGAGAGTTAAAAGAGACAGGCGAGGGGGGAAAGAGAGGGAAAAGAGAGAGTTGTGGGGTGATAGGTGACAGGGAGAGGCGAGTGAAAGCGGGAAAATTAGACACCGAGGGAACAGAGAGGTAAAAGAGACAAGCAGGGGGAAAGAGGGAAAAGAGGGAGTTGAGGGAAAGCAGGGGAAAGTCACTGGTGAGGGAAAAGAGGGAAGAGATCATGGAAAATAGGCAAAAGAGGGAAAAGCGACAGGCAAGGGAAAAGAGAGAGGTGAGTCAAAGTGGGAGAACTAGACACCGAGGAAGAGAGGTAAAAGAGACAGGCGAGGGGGGAAAGAGAGGGAAAAGAGAGAGTTGTGGGATGATAGGGGAAAGGGAGAGGCGAGTGAAAGCGGGAAAATTAGACACCGAGGGAACAGAGAGGTAAAAGAGACAAGCAGGGGAAAAGAGGGAGTTGAGGGAAAGCAGGGGAAAGTCACTGGTGAGGGAAAAGAGGGAAGAGATCGTGTAAAATAGGCAAAAGAGGGGAAAGCGACAGGCAAGGGAAGGGAGAGGGGAAAGAGAGAGGTGAGTCAAAGTGGGAGAACTATACACCGAGGAAGAGAGTTAAAAGAGACAGGCGAGGGGGGAAAGAGAGGGAAAAGAGAGAGTTGTGGGATGATAGGGGAAAGGGAGAGGCGAGTGAAAGCGGGAAAGTTAGACACCGAGGGAAGAGAGAGGTAAAAGAGACAAGCAGGGGGAAAGAGGGAAAAGAGGGAGTTGAGGGAAAGCAGGGGAAAGTCACTGGTGAGGGAAAAGAGGGAAGAGATCGTGGAAAATAGGCAAAAGAGGGGAAAGCGACAGGCAAGGGAAGGGAGAGGGGAAAGAGAGAGGTGAGTCAAAGTGGGAGAACTAGACACCGAGGAAGAGAGGTAAAAGAGACAGGCGGGGGGGAAAGAGAGGGAAAAGAGAGAGTTGTGGGATGATGGGGGAAAGGGAGAGGCGAGTGAAAGCGGGAAAATTAGACACCGAGGGAACAGAGAGGTAAAAGAGACAAGCAGGGGGGAAGAGGGGAAAGAGGGAGTTGAGGGAAAGCAGGGGAAAGTCACTGGTGAGGGAAAAGAGGGAAGAGATCGTGGAAAAGAGGCAAAGAGGGAAAAGCGACAGGCAAGGGAAAAGAGAGAGGTGAGTCAAAGTGGGAGAACTAGACACCGAGGAAGAGAGGTAAAAGAGACAGGCGAGGGGGGAAAGAGAGGGAAAAGAGAGAGTTGTGGGATGATAGGGGAAAGGGAGAGGCGAGTGAAAGCGGGAAAATTAGACACCGAGGGAACAGAGAGGTAAAAGAGACAAGCAGGGGAAAAGAGGGAAAAGAGGGAGTTGAGGGAAATCAGGGGAAAGTCACTGGTGAGGGAAAAGAGGGAAGAGATCGTGGAAAATAGGCAAAAGAGGGGAAAGTGACAGGCAACGGAAGGGAGAGGGAAAAGAGAGAGGTGAGTCAAAGTGGGAGAACTAGACACCGAGGAAGAGAGGTAAAAGAGACAGGAGAGGGGGGAAAGAGAGGGAAAAGAGAGAGTTGTGGGATGATAGGGGAAAGGGAGAGGCGTGTGAAAGCAGGAAAATTAGACACCGAGGGAACAGAGAGGTAAAAGAGACAAGCAGGGGAAAAGAGGGAGTTGAGGGAAAGCAGGGGAAAGTCACTGGTGAGGGAAAAGAGGGAAGAGATCATGGAAAATAGGCAAAAGAGGGAAAAGCGACAGGCAAGGGAAAAGAGAGAGGTGAGTCAAAGTGGGAGAACTAGACACCGAGGAAGAGAGGTAAAAGAGACAGGCGAGGTGGGGAAGAGAGGGAAAAGAGAGAGTTGTGGGATGATAGGGGAAAGGGAGAGGCGAGTGAAAGCAGGAAAATTAGACACCGAGGGAACAGAGAGGTAAAAGAGACAAGCAGGGGAAAAGAGGGAGTTGAGGGAAAGCAGGGGAAAGTCACTGGTGAGGGAAAAGAGGGAAGAGATCGTGTAAAATAGGCAAAAGAGGGGAAAGCGACAGGCAAGGGAAGGGAGAGGGGAAAGAGAGAGGTGAGTCAAAGCGGGAGAACTAGACACCGAGGAAGAGAGGTAAAAGAGACAGGCGAGGGGGGAAAGAGAGGGAAAAGAGAGAGTTGTGGGATGATAGGGGAAAGGGAGAGGCGAGTGAAAGCGGGAAAATTAGACACCGAGGGAACAGAGAGGTAAAAGAGACAAGCAGGGGAAAAGAGGGAGTTGAGGGAAAGCAGGGGAAAGTCACTGGTGATGGAAAAGAGGGAAGAGATCGTGGAAAATAGGCAAAAGAGGGGAAAGCGACAGGCAAGGGAAGGGAGAGGGAAAAGAGAGAGGTGAGTCAAAGTGGGAGAACTAGACACCGAGGAAGAGAGGTAAAAGAGACAGGCGAGGGGGGAAAGAGAGGGAAAAGAGAGAGTTGTGGGATGATAGGGGAAAGGGAGAGGCGAGTGAAAGCGGGAAAATTAGACACCGAGGGAACAGAGAGGTAAAAGAGACAAGCAGGGGGAAAGAGGGAAAAGAGGGAGTTGAGGGAAAGCAGGGGAAAGTCACTGGTGAGGGAAAAGAGGGAAGAGATCGTGGAAAATAGGCAAAAGAGGGGAAAGCGACAGGCAAGGGAAGGGAGAGGGGAAAGAGAGAGGTGAGTCAAAGTGGGAGAACTAGACACCGAGGAAGAGAGGTAAAAGAGACAGGCGAGGGGGGAAAGAGAGGGAAAAGAGAGAGTTGTGGGATGATAGGGGAAAGGGAGAGGCGAGTGTGAGCAGGAAAATTAGACACCGAGGGAACAGAGAGGTAAAAGAGACAAGCAGGGGGAAAGGGGGGAAAGAGGGAGTTGAGGGAAAGCAGGGGAAAGTCACTGGTGAGGGAAAAGAGGGAAGAGATCGTGGAAAATAGGCAAAAGCGGGAAAAGCGACAGGCGAGGGAAGGGAGAGGGAAAAGAGCGAGGTGAGTCAAAGTGGGAGAACTAGACACCGAGGAAGAGAGGTAAAAGAGACAGGCGAGGGGGGAAAGAGAGGGAAAAGAGAGAGTTGTGGGATGATAGGGGAAAGGGAGAGGCGAGTGAAAGCGGGAAAATTAGACACCGAGGGAACAGAGAGGTAAAAGAGACAAGCAGGGGAAAAGAGGGAAAAGAGGGAGTTGAGGGAAATCAGGGGAAAGTCACTGGTGAGGGAAAAGAGGGAAGAGATCGTGGAAAATAGGCAAAAGCGGGAAAAGCGACAGGCAAGGGAAGGGAGAGGGGAAAGAGAGAGGTGAGTCAAAGTGGGAGAACTATACACCGAGGAAGAGAGGTAAAAGAGACAGGCGAGGGGGGAAAGAGAGGGAAAAGAGAGAGTTGTGGGATGATAGGGGAAAGGGAGAGGCGAGTGAAAGCAGGAAAATTAGACACCGAGGGAACAGAGAGGTAAAAGAGACAAGCAGGGGAAAAGAGGGAGTTGAGGGAAAGCAGGGGAAAGTCACTGGTGAGGGAAAAGAGGGAAGAGATCGTGGAAAATAGGCAAAAGAGGGAAAAGCGACAGGCAAGGGAAAAGAGAGAGGTGAGTCAAAGTGGGAGAACTAGACACCGAGGAAGAGAGGTAAAAGAGACAGGCGAGGGGGGAAAGAGAGGGAAAAGAGAGAGTTGTGGGATGATAGGGGAAAGGGAGAGGCGAGTGTAAGCGGGAAAATTAGACACCGAGGGAACAGAGAGGTAGAAGAGACAAGCAGGGGAAAAGAGGGAAAAGAGGGAGTTGGGGGAAAGCAGGGGAAATTCACTGGTGAGGGAAAAGAGCGAAGAGATCGTGGAAAATAGGCAAAAGAGGGGAAAGCGACAGGCAAGGGAAGGGAGAGGGGAAAGAGAGAGGTGAGTCAAAGTGGGAGAACTATACACCGAGGAAGAGAGGTAAAAGAGACAGGCGAGGGGGGAAAGAGAGGGAAAAGAGAGAGTTGTGGGATGATAGGGGAAAGGGAGAGGCGAGTGAAAGCAGGAAAATTAGACACCGAGGGAACAGAGAGGTAAAAGAGACAAGCAGGGGAAAAGAGGGAGTTGAGGGAAAGCAGGGGAAAGTCACTGGTGAGGGAAAAGAGGGAAGAGATCGTGGAAAATAGGCAAAAGAGGGAAAAGCGACAGGCAAGGGAAGGGAGAGGGAAAAGAGAGAGGTGAGTCAAAGTGGGAGAACTAGACACCGAGGAAGAGAGGTAAAAGAGACAGGCGAGGGGGGAAAGAGAGGGAAAAGAGAGAGTTGTGGGATGATAGGGGAAAGGGAGAGGCGAGTGAAAGCGGGAAAATTAGACACCGAGGGAACAGAGAGGTAAAAGAGACAAGCAGGGGGAAAGAGGGAAAAGAGGGAGTTGAGGGAAAGCAGGGGAAAGTCACTGGTGATGGAAAAGAGGGAAGAGATCGTGGAAAATAGGCAAAAGAGGGGAAAGCGACAGGCAAGGGAAGGGAGAGGGGAAAGAGAGAGGTGAGTCAAAGTGGGAGAACTAGACACCGAGGAAGAGAGGTAAAAGAGACAGGCGAGGGGGGAAAGAGAGGGAAAAGAGAGAGTTGTGGGATGATAGGGGAAAGGGAGAGGCGAGTGTGAGCAGGAAAATTAGACACCGAGGGAACAGAGAGGTAAAAGAGACAAGCAGGGGGAATGGGGGGAAAGAGGGAGTTGAGGGAAAGCAGGGGAAAGTCACTGGTGAGGGAAAAGAGGGAAGAGATCGTGGAAAATAGGCAAAAGCGGGAAAAGCGACAGGCGAGGGAAGGGAGAGGGAAAAGAGCGAGGTGAGTCAAAGTGGGAGAACTAGACACCGAGGAAGAGAGGTAAAAGAGACAGGCGAGGGGGGAAAGAGAGGGAAAAGAGAGAGTTGTGGGATGATAGGGGAAAGGGAGAGGCGAGTGAAAGCGGGAAAATTAGACACCGAGGGAACAGAGAGGTAAAAGAGACAAGCAGGGGAAAAGAGGGAAAAGAGGGAGTTGAGGGAAATCAGGGGAAAGTCACTGGTGAGGGAAAAGAGGGAAGAGATCGTGGAAAATAGGCAAAAGCGGGAAAAGCGACAGGCAAGGGAAGGGAGAGGGGAAAGAGAGAGGTGAGCCAAAGTGGGAGAACTATACACCGAGGAAGAGAGGTAAAAGAGACAGGCGAGGGGGGAAAGAGAGGGAAAAGAGAGAGTTGTGGGATGATAGGGGAAAGGGAGAGGCGAGTGTAAGCAGGAAAATTAGACACCGAGGGAACAGAGAGGTAAAAGAGACAAGCAGGGGCAAAGAGGGAAAAGAGGGAGTTGGGGGAAAGCAGGGGAAATTCACTGGTGAGGGAAAAGAGGGAAGAGATCGTGGAAAATAGGCAAAAGAGGGAAAAGTGACAGGCAAGGGAAGGGAGAGGGAAAAGAGAGAGGTGAGTCAAAGTGGGAGAACTAGACACCGAGGAAGAGAGGTAAAAGAGACAAGCGAGGGGGGAAAGAGAGGGAACAGAGATAGTTGTGCGATGATAGGGGAAAGGGAGAGGTGAGTGAACGTGGAAAAATTAGACACCGAGGGAACAGAGAGGTAAAAGAGACAAGCAGGGGGAAGAGGGAAAAGAGGGAGTTGAGGGAAAGCAGGGGAAAGTCACTGGTGAGGGAAAAGAGGGAAGAGATCGTGGAAAATAGGCAAAAGAGGGAAAAGCAACAGGCAAGGGAAAAGAGAGAGGTGAGTCAAAGTGGGAGAACTAGACACCGAGGAAGAGAGGTAAAAGAGACAGGCGAGGGGGGAAAGAGAGGGAAAAGAGAGAGTTGTGGGATGATAGGGGAAAGGGAGAGGCGAGTGAAAGCAGGAAAATTAGACACCGAGGGAACAGAGAGGTAAAAGAGACAAGCAGGGGAAAAGAGGGAGTTGAGGGAAAGCAGGGGAAAGTCACTGGTGAGGGAAAAGAGGGAAGAGATCGTGGAAAATAGGCAAAAGAGGGAAAAGCGACAGGCAAGGGAAAAGAGAGAGGTGAGCCAAAGTGGGAGAACTAGACACCGAGGAAGAGAGTTAAAAGAGACAGGCGAGGGGGGAAAGAGAGGGAAAAGAGAGAGTTGTGGGATGATAGGGGAAAGGGAGAGGCGAGTGAAAGCAGGAAAATTAGACACCGAGGGAACAGAGAGGTAAAAGAGACAAGCAGGGGCAAAGAGGGAAAAGAGGGACTTGAGGGAAAGCAGGGGAAAGTCACTGGTGAGGGAAAAGAGGGAAGAGATCGTGGAAAATAGGCAAAAGAGGGAAAAGCGACAGGCAAGGGAAAAGAGAGAGGTGAGTCAAAGTGGGAGAACTAGACACCGAGGAAGAGAGGTAAAAGAGACAGGCGAGGGGGGAAAGAGAGGGAAAAGAGAGAGTTGTGGGATGATAGGGGAAAGGGAGAGGCGAGTGTGAGCAGGAAAATTAGACACCGAGGGAACAGAGAGGTAAAAGAGACAAGCAGGGGGAAAGGGGGGAAAGAGGGAGTTGAGGGAAAGCAGGGGAAAGTCACTGGTGAGGGAAAAGAGGGAAGAGATCGTGGGAAATAGGCAAAAGCGGGAAAAGCGACAGGCGAGGGAAGGGAGAGGGAAAAGAGCGAGGTGAGTCAAAGTGGGAGAACTAGACACCGAGGAAGAGAGGTAAAAGAGACAGGCGAGGGGGGAAAGAGAGGGAAAAGAGAGAGTTGTGGGATGATAGGGGAAAGGGAGAGGCGAGTGAAAGCGGGAAAATTAGACACCGAGGGAACAGAGAGGTAAAAGAGACAAGCAGGGGAAAAGAGGGAAAAGAGGGAGTTGAGGGAAATCAGGGGAAAGTCACTGGTGAGGGAAAAGAGGGAAGAGATCGTGGAAAATAGGCAAAAGCGGGAAAAGCGACAGGCAAGGGAAGGGAGAGGGGAAAGAGAGAGGTGAGTCAAAGTGGGAGAACTATACACCGAGGAAGAGAGGTAAAAGAGACAGGCGAGGGGGGAAAGAGAGGGAAAAGAGAGAGTTGTGGGATGATAGGGGAAAGGGAGAGGCGAGTGAAAGCAGGAAAATTAGACACCGAGGGAACAGAGAGGTAAAAGAGACAAGCAGGGGAAAAGAGGGAGTTGAGGGAAAGCAGGGGAAAGTCACTGGTGAGGGAAAAGAGGGAAGAGATCGTGGAAAATAGGCAAAAGAGGGAAAAGCGACAGGCAAGGGAAAAGAGAGAGGTGAGCCAAAGTGGGAGAACTAGACACCGAGGAAGAGAGTTAAAAGAGACAGGCGAGGGGGGAAAGAGAGGGAAAAGAGAGAGTTGTGGGATGATAGGGGAAAGGGAGAGGCGAGTGAAAGCAGGAAAATTAGACACCGAGGGAACAGAGAGGTAAAAGAGACAAGCAGGGGCAAAGAGGGAAAAGAGGGACTTGAGGGAAAGCAGGGGAAAGTCACTGGTGAGGGAAAAGAGGGAAGAGATCGTGGAAAATAGGCAAAAGAGGGAAAAGCGACAGGCAAGGGAAAAGAGAGAGGTGAGTCAAAGTGGGAGAACTAGACACCGAGGAAGAGAGGTAAAAGAGACAGGCGAGGGGGGAAAGAGAGGGAAAAGAGAGAGTTGTGGGATGATAGGGGAAAGGGAGAGGCGAGTGTAAGCGGGAAAATTAGACACCGAGGGAACAGAGAGGTAGAAGAGACAAGCAGGGGAAAAGAGGGAAAAGAGGGAGTTGGGGGAAAGCAGGGGAAATTCACTGGTGAGGGAAAAGAGGGAAGAGATCGTGGAAAATAGGCAAAAGAGGGAAAAGTGACAGGCAAGGGAAGGGAGAGGGGAAAGAGAGAGGTGAGTCAAAGTGGGAGAACTAGACACCGAGGAAGAGAGGTAAAAGAGACAGGCGAGGGGGGAAAGAGAGGGAACAGAGATAGTTGTGCGATGATAGGGGAAAGGGAGAGGTGAGTGAACGTGGAAAAATTAGACACCGAGGGAACAGAGAGGTAAAAGAGACAAGCAGGGGGAAGAGGGAAAAGAGGGAGTTGAGGGAAAGCAGGGGAAAGTCACTGGTGAGGGAAAAGAGTGAAGAGATCGTGGAAAATAGGCAAAAGAGGGAAAAGCAACAGGCAAGGGAAAAGAGAGAGGTGAGTCAAAGTGGGAGAACTAGACACCGAGGAAGAGAGTTAAAAGAGACAGGCGAGGGGGGAAAGAGAGGGAAAAGAGAGAGTTGTGGGATGATAGGGGAAAGGGAGAGGCGAGTGAAAGCAGGAAAATTAGACACCGAGGGAACAGAGAGGTAAAAGAGTCAAGCAGGGGGAAAGAGGGAAAAGAGGGAGTTGAGGGAAAGCAGGGGAAAGTCACTGGTGAGGGAAAAGAGCGAAGAGATCGTGGAAAATAGGCAAAAGAGGGGAAAGCGACAGGCAAGGGAAGGGAGAGGGGAAAGAGAGAGGTGAGTCAAAGTGGGAGAACTATACACCGAGGAAGAGAGGTAAAAGAGACAGGCGAGGGGGGAAAGAGAGGGAAAAGAGAGAGTTGTGGGATGATAGGGGTAAGGGAGAGGCGAGTGAAAGCAGGAAAATTAGACACCGAGGGAACAGAGAGGTAAAAGAGACAAGCAGGGGAAAAGAGGGAGTTGAGGGAAAGCAGGGGAAAGTCACTGGTGAGGGAAAAGAGGGAAGAGATCGTGGAAAATAGGCAAAAGAGGGAAAAGCGACAGGCAAGGGAAGGGAGAGGGAAAAGAGAGAGGTGAGTCAAAGTGGGAGAACTAGACACCGAGGAAGAGAGGTAAAAGAGACAGGCGAGGGGGGAAAGAGAGGGAAAAGAGAGAGTTGTGGGATGATAGGGGAAAGGGAGAGGCGAGTGAAAGCGGGAAAATTAGACACCGAGGGAACAGAGAGGTAAAAGAGACAAGCAGGGGGAAAGAGGGAAAAGAGGGAGTTGAGGGAAAGCAGGGGAAAGTCACTGGTGATGGAAAAGAGGGAAGAGATCGTGGAAAATAGGCAAAAGAGGGGAAAGCGACAGGCAAGGGAAGGGAGAGGGGAAAGAGAGAGGTGAGTCAAAGTGGGAGAACTAGACACCGAGGAAGAGAGGTAAAAGAGACAGGCGAGGGGGGAAAGAGAGGGAAAAGAGAGAGTTGTGGGATGATAGGGGAAAGGGAGAGGCGAGTGTGAGCAGGAAAATTAGACACCGAGGGAACAGAGAGGTAAAAGAGACAAGCAGGGGGAAAGGGGGGAAAGAGGGAGTTGAGGGAAAGCAGGGGAAAGTCACTGGTGAGGGAAAAGAGGGAAGAGATCGTGGAAAATAGGCAAAAGCGGGAAAAGCGACAGGCGAGGGAAGGGAGAGGGAAAAGAGCGAGGTGAGTCAAAGTGGGAGAACTAGACACCGAGGAAGAGAGGTAAAAGAGACAGGCGAGGGGGGAAAGAGAGGGAAAAGAGAGAGTTGTGGGATGATAGGGGAAAGGGAGAGGCGAGTGAAAGCGGGAAAATTAGACACCGAGGGAACAGAGAGGTAAAAGAGACAAGCAGGGGAAAAGAGGGAAAAGAGGGAGTTGAGGGAAATCAGGGGAAAGTCACTGGTGAGGGAAAAGAGGGAAGAGATCGTGGAAAATAGGCAAAAGCGGGAAAAGCGACAGGCAAGGGAAGGGAGAGGGGAAAGAGAGAGGTGAGCCAAAGTGGGAGAACTATACACCGAGGAAGAGAGGTAAAAGAGACAGGCGAGGGGGGAAAGAGAGGGAAAAGAGAGAGTTGTGGGATGATAGGGGAAAGGGAGAGGCGAGTGTAAGCAGGAAAATTAGACACCGAGGGAACAGAGAGGTAAAAGAGACAAGCAGGGGCAAAGAGGGAAAAGAGGGAGTTGGGGGAAAGCAGGGGAAATTCACTGGTGAGGGAAAAGAGGGAAGAGATCGTGGAAAATAGGCAAAAGAGGGAAAAGTGACAGGCAAGGGAAGGGAGAGGGAAAAGAGAGAGGTGAGTCAAAGTGGGAGAACTAGACACCGAGGAAGAGAGGTAAAAGAGACAGGCGAGGGGGGAAAGAGAGGGAACAGAGATAGTTGTGCGATGATAGGGGAAAGGGAGAGGTGAGTGAACGTGGAAAAATTAGACACCGAGGGAACAGAGAGGTAAAAGAGACAAGCAGGGGGAAGAGGGAAAAGAGGGAGTTGAGGGAAAGCAGGGGAAAGTCACTGGTGAGGGAAAAGAGGGAAGAGATCGTGGAAAACAGGCAAAAGAGGGAAAAGCGACAGGCAAGGGAAAAGAGAGAGGTGAGTCAAAGTGGGAGAACTAGACACCGAGGAAGAGAGTTAAAAGAGACAGGCGAGGGGGGAAAGAGAGGGAAAAGAGAGAGTTGTGGGATGATAGGGGAAAGGGAGAGGCGAGTGAAAGCAGGAAAATTAGACACCGAGGGAACAGAGAGGTAAAAGAGTCAAGCAGGGGGAAAGAGGGAAAAGAGGGAGTTGAGGGAAAGCAGGGGAAAGTCACTGGTGAGGGAAAAGAGCGAAGAGATCGTGGAAAATAGGCAAAAGAGGGGAAAGCGACAGGCAAGGGAAGGGAGAGGGGAAAGAGAGAGGTGAGTCAAAGTGGGAGAACTATACACCGAGGAAGAGAGGTAAAAGAGACAGGCGAGGGGGGAAAGAGAGGGAAAAGAGAGAGTTGTGGGATGATAGGGGAAAGGGAGAGGCGAGTGAAAGCAGGAAAATTAGACACCGAGGGAACAGAGAGGTAAAAGAGACAAGCAGGGGAAAAGAGGGAGTTGAGGGAAAGCAGGGGAAAGTCACTGGTGAGGGAAAAGAGGGAAGAGATCGTGGAAAATAGGCAAAAGAGGGAAAAGCGACAGGCAAGGGAAAAGAGAGAGGTGAGCCAAAGTGGGAGAACTAGACACCGAGGAAGAGAGTTAAAAGAGACAGGCGAGGGGGGAAAGAGAGGGAAAAGAGAGAGTTGTGGGATGATAGGGGAAAGGGAGAGGCGAGTGAAAGCAGGAAAATTAGACACCGAGGGAACAGAGAGGTAAAAGAGACAAGCAGGGGCAAAGAGGGAAAAGAGGGACTTGAGGGAAAGCAGGGGAAAGTCACTGGTGAGGGAAAAGAGGGAAGAGATCGTGGAAAATAGGCAAAAGAGGGAAAAGCGACAGGCAAGGGAAAAGAGAGAGGTGAGTCAAAGTGGGAGAACTAGACACCGAGGAAGAGAGGTAAAAGAGACAGGCGAGGGGGGAAAGAGAGGGAAAAGAGAGAGTTGTGGGATGATAGGGGAAAGGGAGAGGCGAGTGTAAGCGGGAAAATTAGACACCGAGGGAACAGAGAGGTAGAAGAGACAAGCAGGGGGAAAGAGGGAAAAGAGGGAGTTGGGGGAAAGCAGGGGAAATTCACTGGTGAGGGAAAAGAGGGAAGAGATCGTGGAAAATAGGCAAAAGAGGGAAAAGTGACAGGCAAGGGAAGGGAGAGGGAAAAGAGAGAGGTGAGTCAAAGTGGGAGAACTAGACACCGAGGAAGAGAGGTAAAAGAGACAGGCGAGGGGGGAAAGAGAGGGAACAGAGATAGTTGTGCGATGATAGGGGAAAGGGAGAGGTGAGTGAACGTGGAAAAATTAGACACCGAGGGAACAGAGAGGTAAAAGAGACAAGCAGGGGGAAGAGGGAAAAGAGGGAGTTGAGGGAAAGCAGGGGAAAGTCACTGGTGAGGGAAAAGAGGGAAGAGATCGTGGAAAATAGGCAAAAGAGGGAAAAGCAACAAGCAAGGGAAAAGAGAGAGGTGAGTCAAAGTGGGAGAACTAGACACCGAGGAAGAGAGGTAAAAGAGACAGGCGAGGGGGGGAAGAGAGGGAAAAGAGAGAGTTGTGGGATGATAGGGGAAAGGGAGAGGCGAGTGAAAGCAGGAAAATTAGACACCGAGGGAACAGAGAGGTAAAAGAGACAAGCAGGGGCAAAGAGGGAAAAGAGGGACTTGAGGGAAAGCAGGGGAAAGTCACTGGTGAGGGAAAAGAGGGAAGAGATCGTGGAAAATAGGCAAAAGAGGGAAAAGCGACAGGCAAGGGAAAAGAGAGAGGTGAGTCAAAGTGGGAGAACTAGACACCGAGGAAGAGAGGTAAAAGAGACAGGCGAGGGGGGAAAGAGAGGGAAAAGAGAGAGTTGTGGGATGATAGGGGAAAGGGAGAGGCGAGTGTAAGCGGGAAAATTAGACACCGAGGGAACAGAGAGGTAGAAGAGACAAGCAGCGGGAAAGAGGGAAAAGAGGGAGTTGGGGGAAAGCAGGGGAAATTCACTGGTGAGGGAAAAGAGGGAAGAGATCGTGGAAAATAGGCAAAAGAGGGAAAAGTGACAGGCAAGGGAAGGGAGAGGGAAAAGAGAGAGGTGAGTCAAAGTGGGAGAACTAGACACCGAGGAAGAGAGGTAAAAGAGACAGGCGAGGGGGGAAAGAGAGGGAACAGAGATAGTTGTGCGATGATAGGGGAAAGGGAGAGGTGAGTGAACGTGGAAAAATTAGACACCGAGGGAACAGAGAGGTAGAAGAGACAAGCAGGGGGAAGAGGGAAAAGAGGGAGTTGAGGGAAAGCAGGGGAAAGTCACTGGTGAGGGAAAAGAGGGAAGAGATCGTGGAAAATAGGCAAAAGAGGGAAAAGCAACAGGCAAGGGAAAAGAGAGAGGTGAGTCAAAGTGGGAGAACTAGACACCGAGGAAGAGAGTTAAAAGAGACAGGCGAGGGGGGAAAGAGAGGGAAAAGAGAGAGTTGTGGGATGATAGGGGAAAGGGAGAGGCGAGTGAAAGCAGGAAAATTAGACACCGAGGGAACAGAGAGGTAAAAGAGACAAGCAGGGGGAAAGAGGGAAAAGAGGGAGTTGAGGGAAAGCAGGGGAAAGTCACTGGTGAGGGAAAAGAGGGAAGAGATCGTGGAAAATAGGCAAAAGAGGGAAAAGCGACAGGCAAGGGAAAAGAGAGAGGTGAGCCAAAGTGGGAGAACTAGACACCGAGGAAGAGAGGTAAAAGAGACAGGCGAGGGGGGGAAGAGAGGGAAAAGAGAGAGTTGTGGGATGATAGGGGAAAGGGAGAGGCGAGTGTAAGCGGGAAAATTAGACACCGAGGGAACAGAGAGGTAAAAGAGTCAAGCAGGGGGAAAGAGGGAAAAGAGGGAGTTGAGGGAAAGCAGGGGAAAGTCACTGGTGAGGGAAAAGAGGGAAGAGATCATGGAAAATAGGCAAAAGAGGGAAAAGCGACAGGCAAGGGAAAAGAGAGAGGTGAGCCAAAGTGGGAGAACTAGACACCGAGGAAGAGAGGTAAAAGAGACAGGCGAGGGGGGAAAGAGAGGGAAAAGAGAGAGTTGTGGGATGATAGGGGAAAGGGAGAGGCGAGTGAAAGCAGGAAAATTAGACACCGAGGGAACAGAGAGGTAAAAGAGTCAAGCAGGGGGAAAGAGGGAAAAGAGGGAGTTGAGGGAAAGCAGGGGAAAGTCACTGGTGAGGGAAAAGAGGGAAGAGATTGTGGAAAATAGGCAAAAGAGGGGAAAGCGACAGGCAAGGGAAGGGAGAGGGAAAAGAGAGAGGTGAGTCAAAGTGGGAGAACTAGACACCGAGGAAGAGAGGTAAAAGAGACAGGCGAGGGGGGAAAGAGAGGGAAAAGAGAGAGTTGTGGGATGATAGGGGAAAGGGAGAGACGAGTGAAAGTGGAAAACTTAGACACCGAGGGAACAGAGAGGTAAAAGAGACAAGCAGGGGGAAAGAGGGAAAAGAGGGAGTTGAGGGAAAGCAGGGGAAAGTCACTGGTGAGGGAAAAGAGGGAAGAGATCGTGGAAAATAGGCAAAAGAGGGAAAAGTGCACAGGCAGGAGAAGACAGAGCTAAAAGAGACAGGCGAGGGGGGAAAGAGAGGGGAAAGAGATAGTTGTGGGATGATAGGGCAAAGGGAGAGCCGAGTGAAAGTGGAAAAATTAGACACGGAGGGAACAGAGAGGTTGAAGAGACAAGCAGGGTGAAAGAGGGAAAAGAGGGAGTTGATGGAAAGCAGAGGAAAAGGGACATGCTGGGGGGGGAGAGAGGGAAAAGAGAGAGTTGAGGACAGAGATGGAAAAGAGAGAGGCACATGCAAGTGGAAAAAATTGGACACCGAGGGAAGAGAGGTGAGAGAGACAGGCGGGGGAAATGACGGAAAAGAGACAAGCAAGGGGAAAAGAGGGAAAAGAGGGAGTTGAGGGAAAGAAGGGGAAAGTCACTGGTGAGGGAAAAGAGGCTAGATATCGTGGAAAATAGGCAAAAGAGGGAAAAGCGACAGGCAAGGGAAAAGAGAGAGGTGAGTCAAAGTGGGAGAACTAGACACCGAGGAAGAGAGGTAAAAGAGACAGGCGAGGGGGGAAAGAGAGGGAAAAGAGAGAGTTGTGGGATGATAGGGGAAAGGGAGAGGCGAGTGTAAGCGGGAAAATTAGACACCGAGGGAACAGAGAGGTAGAAGAGACAAGCAGGGGGAAAGAGGGAAAAGAGGGAGTTGGGGGAAAGCAGGGGAAATTCACTGGTGAGGGAAAAGAGGGAAGAGATCGTGGAAAATAGGCAAAAGAGGGAAAAGTGACAGGCAAGGGAAGGGAGAGGGAAAAGAGAGAGGTGAGTCAAAGTGGGAGAACTAGACACCGAGGAAGAGAGGTAAAAGAGACAGGCGAGGGGGGAAAGAGAGGGAACAGAGATAGCTGTGCGATGATAGGGGAAAGGGAGAGGTGAGTGAACGTGGAAAAATTAGACACCGAGGGAACAGAGAGGTAAAAGAGACAAGCAGGGGGAAGAGGGAAAAGAGGGAGTTGAGGGAAAGCAGGGGAAAGTCACTGGTGAGGGAAAAGAGGGAAGAGATCGTGGAAAATAGGCAAAAGAGGGAAAAGCAACAGGCAAGGGAAAAGAGAGAGGTGAGTCAAAGTGGGAGAACTAGACACCGAGGAAGAGAGTTAAAAGAGACAGGCGAGGGGGGAAAGAGAGGGAAAAGAGAGAGTTGTGGGATGATAGGGGAAAGGGAGAGGCGAGTGAAAGCAGGAAAATTAGGCACCGAGGGAACAGAGAGGTAAAAGAGACAAGCAGGGGGAAAGAGGGAAAAGAGGGAGTTGAGGGAAAGCAGGGGAAAGTCACTGGTGAGGGAAAAGAGGGAAGAGATCGTGGAAAATAGGCAAAAGAGGGAAAAGCGACAGGCAAGGGAAAAGAGAGAGGTGAGCCAAAGTGGGAGAACTAGACACCGAGGAAGAGAGGTAAAAGAGACAGGCGAGGGGGGGAAGAGAGGGAAAAGAGAGAGTTGTGGGATGATAGGGGAAAGGGAGAGGCGAGTGAAAGCGGGAAAATTAGACACCGAGGGAACAGAGAGGTAAAAGAGACAAGCAGGGGGAAAGAGGGAAAAGAGGGAGTTGAGGGAAAGCAGGGGAAAGTCACTGGTGAGGGAAAAGAGGGAAGAGATCGTGGAAAATAGGCAAAAGATGGAAAAGCGACAGGCAAGGGAAGGGAGAGGGAAAAGAGAGAGTTGAGTCAAAGTGGGAGAACTAGACACCGAGGAAGAGAGGTAAAAGAGACAGGCGAGGGGGGAAAGAGAGGGGAAAGAGAGAGTTGTGGGATGATAGGGGAAAGGGAGAGACGAGTGAAAGTGGAAAACTTAGACACCGAGGGAACAGAGAGGTAAAAGAGACAAGCAGGGGGAAAGAGGGAAAAGAGGGAGTTGAGGGAAAGCAGGGGAAAGTCACTGGTGAGGGAAAAGAGGGAAGAGATCGTGGAAAATAGGCAAAAGAGGGAAAAGTGCACAGGCAGGAGAAGACAGAGCTAAAAGAGACAGGCGAGGGGGGAAAGAGAGGGGAAAGAGATAGTTGTGGGATGATAGGGCAAAGGGAGAGCCGAGTGAAAGTGGAAAAATTAGACACGGAGGGAACAGAGAGGTTGACGAGACAAGCAGGGTGAAAGAGGGAAAAGAGGGAGTTGATGGAAAGCAGAGGAAAAGGGACATGCTGGGGGGGGAGAGAGGGAAAAGAGAGAGTTGAGGACAGAGATGGAAAAGAGAGAGGCACATGCAAGTGGAAAAAATTGCACACCGAGGGAAGAGAGGTGAGAGAGACAGGCGGGGGAAATGACGGAAAAGAGACAAGCAAGGGGAAAAGAGGGAAAAGAGGGAGTTGAGGGAAAGCAGGGGAAAGTCACTGGTGAGGGAAAAGAGGCTAGATATCGTGGAAAATAGGCAAAAGAGGGAAAAGCGACAGGCAAGGGAAGGGAGAGGGGAAAGAGAGAGGTGAGTCAAAGTGGGAGAACTAGACACCGAGGAAGAGAGGTAAAAGAGACAGGCGAGGGGGGAAAGAGAGGGAAAAGAGAGAGTTGTGGGATGATAGGGGAAAGGGAGAGGCGAGTGAAAGCAGGAAAATTAGACACCGAGGGAACAGAGAGGTAAAAGAGACAAGCAGGGGGAAAGAGGGAAAAGAGGGAGTTGAGGGGAAGCAGGGGAAAGTCACTGGTGAGGGAAAAGAGGGAAGAGATCGTGGAAAATAGGCAAAAGAGGGAAAAGCGACAGGCAAGGGAAGGGAGAGAGGTGAGTCAAAGTGGGAGAACTATACACCGAGGAAGAGAGGTAAAAGAGACAGGCGAGGGGGGAAAGAGAGGGAAAAGAGAGAGTTGTGGGATGATAGGGGAAAGGGAGAGGCGAGTGTAAGCAGGAAAATTAGACACCGAGGGAACAGAGAGGTAGAAGAGACAAGCAGGGGGAAAGAGGGAAAAGAGGGAGTTGAGGGAAAGCAGGGGAAAGTCACTGGTGAGGGAAAAGAGCGAAGAGATCGTGGAAAATAGGCAAAAGAGGGAAAAGCGACAGGCAAGGGAAAAGAGAGAGGTGAGTCAAAGTGGGAGAACTAGACACCGAGGAAGAGAGGTAAAAGAGACAGGCGAGGGGGGAAAGAGAGGGAAAAGAGAGAGTTGTGGGATGATAGGGGAAAGGGAGAGGCGAGTGAAAGCAGGAAAATTAGACACCGAGGGAACAGAGAGGTAAAAGAGACAAGCAGGGGAAAAGAGGGAAAAGAGGGAGTTGAGGGAAAGCAGGGGAAAGTCACTGGTGAGGGAAAAGAGGGAAGAGATCGTGGAAAATAGGCAAAAGAGGGAAAAGTGACAGGCAAGGGAAGGGAGAGGGAAAAGAGAGAGGTGAGTCAAAGTGGGAGAACTAGACACCGAGGAAGAGAGGTAAAAGAGACAGCGAGGGGGGGAAGAGAGGGAAAAGAGAGAGTTGTGGGGTGATAGGGGAAAGGGAGAGGCGAGTGAAAGCGGGAAAATTAGACACCGAGGGAACAGAGAGGTAAAAGAGACAAGCAGGGGGAAAGAGGGAAAAGAGGGAGTTGAGGGAAAGCAGGGGAAAGTCACTGGTGAGGGAAAAGAGGGAAGAGATCGTGGAAAATAGGCAAAAGAGGGAAAAACAACAGGCAAGGGAAAAGAGAGAGGTGAGTCAAAGTGGGAGAACTAGACACCGAGGAAGAGAGGTAAAAGAGACAGGCGAGGGGGGAAAGAGAGGGAAAAGAGAGAGTTGTGGGATGATAGGGGAAAGGGAGAGGCGAGTGTAAGCAGGAAAATTAGACACCGAGGGAACAGAGAGGTAAAAGAGACAAGCAGGGGGAAAGAGGGAAAAGAGGGAGTTGAGGGAAAGCAGGGGAAAGTCACTGGTGAGGGAAAAGAGCGAAGAGATCGTGGAAAATAGGCAAAAGAGGGAAAAGCGACAGGCAAGGGAAAAGAGCGAGGTGAGTCAAAGTGGGAGAACTAGACACCGAGGAAGAGAGGTAAAAGAGACAGGCGAGGGGGGAAAGAGAGGGAAAAGAGAGAGTTGTGGGATGATAGGGGAAAGGGAGAGGCGAGTGAAAGCAGGAAAATTAGACACCGAGGGAACAGAGAGGTAAAAGAGACAAGCAGGGGAAAAGAGGGAAAAGAGGGAGTTGAGGGAAAGCAGGGGAAAGTCACTGGTGAGGGAAAAGAGGGAAGAGATCGTGGAAAATAGGCAAAAGAGGGAAAAGTGACAGGCAAGGGAAGGGAGAGGGAAAAGAGAGAGGTGAGTCAAAGTGGGAGAACTAGACACCGAGGAAGAGAGTTACAAGAGACAGGCGAGGGGAGAGAGAGAGGGAAAAGAGAGAGTTGTGGGGTGATAGGGGAAAGGGAGAGGCGAGTGTAAGCAGGAAAATTAGACACCGAGGGAACAGAGAGGTAAAAGAGACAAGCAGGGGGGAAGAGGGAAAAGAGGGAGTTGAGGGGAAGCAGGGGAAAGTCACTGGTGAGGGAAAAGAGGGAAGAGATCGTGGAAAATAGGCAAAAGAGGGAAAAGCAACAGGCAAGGGAAAAGAGAGAGGTGAGCCAAAGTGGGAGAACTAGACACCGAGGAAGAGAGTTAAAAGAGACAGGCGAGGGGGGGAAGAGAGGGAAAAGAGAGAGTTGTGGGATGATAGGGGAAAGGGAGAGGCGAGTGAAAGCAGGAAAATTAGACACCGAGGGAACAGAGAGGTAAAAGAGACAAGCAGGGGGAAAGAGGGAAAAGAGGGAGTTGAGGGAAAGCAGGGGAAAGTCACTGGTGAGGGAAAAGAGGGAAGAGATCGTGGAAAATAGGCAAAAGAGGGAAAAGCGACAGGCAAGGGAAAGGAGAGAGGTGAGTCAAAGTGGGAGAACTAGACACCGAGGAAGAGAGGTAAAAGAGACAGGCGAGGGGGGAAAGAGAGGGAAAAGAGAGAGTTGTGCGATGATAGGGGAAAGGGAGAGGCGAGTGAAAGCAGGAAAATTAGACACCGAGGGAACAGAGAGGTAAAAGAGTCAAGCAGGGGGAAAGAGGGAAAAGAGGGAGTTGTGGGGTGATAGGGGAAAGGGAGAGGCGAGTGAAAGCGGGAAAATTAGACACCGAGGGAACAGAGAGGTAAAAGAGACAAGCAGGGGGAAAGAGGGAAAAGAGGGAGTTGAGGGAAAGCAGGGGAAAGTCACTGGTGAGGGAAAAGAGGGAAGAGATCGTGGAAAATAGGCAAAAGAGGGAAAAACAACAGGCAAGGGAAAAGAGAGAGGTGAGTCAAAGTGGGAGAACTAGACACCGAGGAAGAGAGGTAAAAGAGACAGGCGAGGGGGGAAAGAGAGGGAAAAGAGAGAGTTGTGGGATGATAGGGGAAAGGGAGAGGCGAGTGAAAGCAGGAAAATTAGACACCGAGGGAACAGAGAGGTAAAAGAGTCAAGCAGGGGGAAAGAGGGAAAAGAGGGAGTTGAGGGAAAGCAGGGGAAAGTCACTGGTGAGGGAAAAGAGGGAAGAGATCGTGGAAAATAGGCAAAAGAGGGAAAAGCGACAGGCAAGGGAAAAGAGAGAGGTGAGCCAAAGTGGGAGAACTAGACACCGAGGAAGAGAGGTAAAAGAGACAGGCGAGGGGGGGGAAGAGAGGGAAAAGAGAGAGTTGTGGGATGATAGGGGAAAGGGAGAGGCGAGTGAAAGCAGGAAAATTAGACACCGAGGGAACAGAGAGGTAAAAGAGACAAGCAGGGGCAAAGAGGGAAAAGAGGGAGTTGAGGGAAAGCAGGGGAAAGTCACTGGTGAGGGAAAAGAGGGAAGAGATCGTGGAAAATAGGCAAAAGAGGGAAAAGCGACAGGCAAGGGAAAGGAGAGAGGTGAGTCAAAGTGGGAGAACTAGACACCGAGGAAGAGAGGTAAAAGAGACAGGCGAGGGGGGAAAGAGAGGGAAAAGAGAGAGTTGTGGGATGATAGGGGAAAGGGAGAGGCGAGTGTAAGCGGGAAAATTAGACACCGAGGGAACAGAGAGGTAGAAGAGACAAGCAGGGGGAAAGAGGGAAAAGAGGGAGTTGGGGGAAAGCAGGGGAAATTCACTGGTGAGGGAAAAGAGGGAAGAGATCGTGGAAAATAGGCAAAAGAGGGAAAAGTGACAGGCAAGGGAAGGGAGAGGGAAAAGAGAGAGGTGAGTCAAAGTGGGAGAACTAGACACCGAGGAAGAGAGGTAAAAGAGACAGGCGAGGGGGGAAAGAGAGGGAACAGAGATAGTTGTGCGATGATAGGGGAAAGGGAGAGGTGAGTGAACGTGGAAAAATTAGACACCGAGGGAACAGAGAGGTAAAAGAGACAAGCAGGGGGAAGAGGGAAAAGAGGGAGTTGAGGGAAAGCAGGGGAAAGTCACTGGTGAGGGAAAAGAGGGAAGAGATCGTGGAAAATAGGCAAAAGAGGGAAAAGCAACAGGCAAGGGAAAAGAGAGAGGTGAGTCAAAGTGGGAGAACTAGACACCGAGGAAGAGAGTTAAAAGAGACAGGCGAGGGGGGAAAGAGAGGGAAAAGAGAGAGTTGTGGGATGATAGGGGAAAGGGAGAGGCGAGTGAAAGCGGGAAAATTAGACACCGAGGGAACAGAGAGGTAAAAGAGACAAGCAGGGGGGAAGAGGGAAAAGAGGGAGTTGAGGGAAAGCAGGGGAAAGTCACTGGTGAGGGAAAAGAGGGAAGAGATCGTGGAAAATAGGCAAAAGAGGGAAAAGCGACAGGCAAGGGAAAAGAGAGAGGTGAGCCAAAGTGGGAGAACTAGACACCGAGGAAGAGAGGTAAAAGAGACAGGCGAGGGGGGAAAGAGAGGGAAAAGAGAGAGTTGTGGGATGATAGGGGAAAGGGAGAGGCGAGTGAAAGCAGGAAAATTAGACACCGAGGGAACAGAGAGGTAAAAGAGACAAGCAGGGGGAAAGAGGGAAAAGAGGGAGTTGAGGGAAAGCAGGGGAAAGTCACTGGTGAGGGAAAAGAGGGAAGAGATCGTGGAAAATAGGCAAAAGAGGGAAAAACAACAGGCAAGGGAAAAGAGAGAGGTGAGTCAAAGTGGGAGAACTATACACCGAGGAAGAGAGGTAAAAGAGACAGGCGAGGGGGGAAAGAGAGGGAAAAGAGAGAGTTGTGGGATGATAGGGGAAAGGGAGAGGCGAGTGAAAGCAGGAAAATTAGACACCGAGGGAACAGAGAGGTAAAAGAGTCAAGCAGGGGGAAAGAGGGAAAAGAGGGAGTTGAGGGAAAGCAGGGGAAAGTCACTGGTGAGGGAAAAGAGGGAAGAGATCGTGGAAAATAGGCAAAAGAGGGAAAAGCGACAGGCAAGGGAAAAGAGAGAGGTGAGCCAAAGTGGGAGAACTAGACACCGAGGAAGAGAGTTAAAAGAGACAGGCGAGGGGGGGAAGAGAGGGAAAAGAGAGAGTTGTGGGATGATAGGGGAAAGGGAGAGGCGAGTGAAAGCAGGAAAATTAGACACCGAGGGAACAGAGAGGTAAAAGAGACAAGCAGGGGCAAAGAGGGAAAAGAGGGAGTTGAGGGAAAGCAGGGGAAAGTCACTGGTGAGGGAAAAGAGGGAAGAGATCGTGGAAAATAGGCAAAAGAGGGAAAAGCGACAGGCAAGGGAAAGGAGAGAGGTGAGTCAAAGTGGGAGAACTAGACACCGAGGAAGAGAGGTAAAAGAGACAGGCGAGGGGGGAAAGAGAGGGAAAAGAGAGAGTTGTGGGATGATAGGGGAAAGGGAGAGGCGAGTGTAAGCGGGAAAATTAGACACCGAGGGAACAGAGAGGTAAAAGAGACAAGCAGGGGGAAAGAGGGAAAAGAGGGAGTTGAGGGAAAGCAGGGGAAAGTCACTGGTGAGGGAAAAGAGGGAAGAGATCGTGGAAAATAGGCAAAAGAGGGAAAAGTGCACAGGCAGGAGAAGACAGAGCTAAAAGAGACAGGCGAGGGGGGAAAGAGAGGGGAAAGAGATAGTTGTGGGATGATAGGGCAAAGGGAGAGCCGAGTGAAAGTGGAAAAATTAGACACGGAGGGAACAGAGAGGTTGAAGAGACAAGCAGGGTGAAAGAGGGAAAAGAGGGAGTTGATGGAAAGCAGAGGAAAAGGGACATGCTGGGGGGGGGGAGAGGGAAAAGAGAGAGTTGAGGACAGAGATGGAAAAGAGAGAGGCACATGCAAGTGGAAAAAATTGCACACCGAGGGAAGAGAGGTGAGAGAGACAGGCGGGGGAAATGACGGAAAAGAGACAAGCAAGGGGAAAAGAGGGAAAAGAGGGAGTTGAGGGAAAGCAGGGGAAAGTCACTGGTGAGGGAAAAGAGGCTAGATATCGTGGAAAATAGGCAAAAGAGGGAAAAGCGACAGGCAAGGGAAGGGAGAGGGGAAAGAGAGAGGTGAGTCAAAGTGGGAGAACTAGACACCGAGGAAGAGAGGTAAAAGAGACAGGCGAGGGGGGAAAGAGAGGGAAAAGAGAGAGTTGTGGGATGATAGGGGAAAGGGAGAGGCGAGTGAAAGCGGGAAAATTAGACACCGAGGGAACAGAGAGGTAAAAGAGACAAGCAGGGGGAAAGAGGGAAAAGAGGGAGTTGAGGGGAAGCAGGGGAAAGTCACTGGTGAGGGAAAAGAGGGAAGAGATCGTGGAAAATAGGCAAAAGAGGGAAAAGCGACAGGCAAGGGAAAAGAGAGAGGTGAGTCAAAGTGGGAGAACTAGACACCGAGGAAGAGAGGTAAAAGAGACAGGCGAGGGGGGAAAGAGAGGGAAAAGAGAGAGTTGTGGGATGATAGGGGAAAGGGAGAGGCGAGTGAAAGCAGGAAAATTAGACACCGAGGGAACAGAGAGGTAAAAGAGACAAGCAGGGGGAAAGAGGGAAAAGAGGGAGTTGAGGGAAAGCAGGGGAAAGTCACTGGTGAGGGAAAAGAGGGAAGAGATCGTGGAAAATAGGCAAAAGAGGGAAAAGTGACAGGCAAGGGAAGGGAGAGGGAAAAGAGAGAGGTGAGTCAAAGTGGGAGAACTAGACACCGAGGAAGAGAGGTAAAAGAGACAGCGAGGGGGGGAAGAGAGGGAAAAGAGAGAGTTGTGGGGTGATAGGGGAAAGGGAGAGGCGAGTGAAAGCGGGAAAATTAGACACCGAGGGAACAGAGAGGTAAAAGAGACAAGCAGGGGGAAAGAGGGAAAAGAGGGAGTTGAGGGAAAGCAGGGGAAAGTCACTGGTGAGGGAAAAGAGGGAAGAGATCGTGGAAAATAGGCAAAAGAGGGAAAAACAACAGGCAAGGGAAAAGAGAGAGGTGAGTCAAAGTGGGAGAACTATACACCGAGGAAGAGAGGTAAAAGAGACAGGCGAGGGGGGAAAGAGAGGGAAAAGAGAGAGTTGTGGGATGATAGGGGAAAGGGAGAGGCGAGTGTAAGCAGGAAAATTAGACACCGAGGGAACAGAGAGGTAAAAGAGACAAGCAGGGGGAAAGAGGGAAAAGAGGGAGTTGAGGGAAAGCAGGGGAAAGTCACTGGTGAGGGAAAAGAGCGAAGAGATCGTGGAAAATAGGCAAAAGAGGGAAAAGCGACAGGCAAGGGAAAAGAGCGAGGTGAGTCAAAGTGGGAGAACTAGACACCGAGGAAGAGAGGTAAAAGAGACAGGCGAGGGGGGAAAGAGAGGGAAAAGAGAGAGTTGTGGGATGATAGGGGAAAGGGAGAGGCGAGTGAAAGCAGGAAAATTAGACACCGAGGGAACAGAGAGGTAAAAGAGACAAGCAGGGGAAAAGAGGGAAAAGAGGGAGTTGAGGGAAAGCAGGGGAAAGTCACTGGTGAGGGAAAAGAGGGAAGAGATCGTGGAAAATAGGCAAAAGAGGGAAAAGTGACAGGCAAGGGAAGGGAGAGGGAAAAGAGAGAGGTGAGTCAAAGTGGGAGAACTAGACACCGAGGAAGAGAGTTACAAGAGACAGGCGAGGGGGGAGAGAGAGGGAAAAGAGAGAGTTGTGGGGTGATAGGGGAAAGGGAGAGGCGAGTGTAAGCAGGAAAATTAGACACCGAGGGAACAGAGAGGTAAAAGAGACAAGCAGGGGGGAAGAGGGAAAAGAGGGAGTTGAGGGGAAGCAGGGGAAAGTCACTGGTGAGGGAAAAGAGGGAAGAGATCGTGGAAAATAGGCAAAAGAGGGAAAAGCAACAGGCAAGGGAAAAGAGAGAGGTGAGTCAAAGTGGGAGAACTAGACACCGAGGAAGAGAGTTAAAAGAGACAGGCGAGGGGGGGAAGAGAGGGAAAAGAGAGAGTTGTGGGATGATAGGGGAAAGGGAGAGGCGAGTGAAAGCAGGAAAATTAGACACCGAGGGAACAGAGAGGTAAAAGAGACAAGCAGGGGGGAAGAGGGAAAAGAGGGAGTTGAGGGAAAGCAGGGGAAAGTCACTGGTGAGGGAAAAGAGGGAAGAGATCGTGGAAAATAGGCAAAAGAGGGAAAAGCGACAGGCAAGGGAAAGGAGAGAGGTGAGTCAAAGTGGGAGAACTAGACACCGAGGAAGAGAGGTAAAAGAGACAGGCGAGGGGGGAAAGAGAGGGAAAAGAGAGAGTTGTGCGATGATAGGGGAAAGGGAGAGGCGAGTGAAAGCAGGAAAATTAGACACCGAGGGAACAGAGAGGTAAAAGAGTCAAGCAGGGGGAAAGAGGGAAAAGAGGGAGTTGTGGGGTGATAGGGGAAAGGGAGAGGCGAGTGAAAGCGGGAAAATTAGACACCGAGGGAACAGAGAGGTAAAAGAGACAAGCAGGGGGAAAGAGGGAAAAGAGGGAGTTGAGGGAAAGCAGGGGAAAGTCACTGGTGAGGGAAAAGAGGGAAGAGATCGTGGAAAATAGGCAAAAGAGGGAAAAGCGACAGGCAAGGGAAAAGAGAGAGGTGAGTCAAAGTGGGAGAACTATACACCGAGGAAGAGAGGTAAAAGAGACAGGCGAGGGGGGAAAGAGAGGGAAAAGAGAGAGTTGTGGGATGATAGGGGAAAGGGAGAGGCGAGTGAAAGCAGGAAAATTAGACACCGAGGGAACAGAGAGGTAAAAGAGTCAAGCAGGGGGAAAGAGGGAAAAGAGGGAGTTGAGGGAAAGCAGGGGAAAGTCACTGGTGAGGGAAAAGAGGGAAGAGATCGTGGAAAATAGGCAAAAGAGGGAAAAGCGACAGGCAAGGGAAAAGAGAGAGGTGAGCCAAAGTGGGAGAACTAGACACCGAGGAAGAGAGGTAAAAGAGACAGGCGAGGGGGGGAAGAGAGGGAAAAGAGAGAGTTGTGGGATGATAGGGGAAAGGGAGAGGCGAGTGAAAGCAGGAAAATTAGACACCGAGGGAACAGAGAGGTAAAAGAGACAAGCAGGGGCAAAGAGGGAAAAGAGGGAGTTGAGGGAAAGCAGGGGAAAGTCACTGGTGAGGGAAAAGAGGGAAGAGATCGTGGAAAATAGGCAAAAGAGGGAAAAGCGACAGGCAAGGGAAAGGAGAGAGGTGAGTCAAAGTGGGAGAACTAGACACCGAGGAAGAGAGGTAAAAGAGACAGGCGAGGGGGGAAAGAGAGGGAAAAGAGAGAGTTGTGGGATGATAGGGGAAAGGGAGAGGCGAGTGAAAGCAGGAAAATTAGACACCGAGGGAACAGAGAGGGAAAAGAGACAAGCAGGGGGAAAGAGGGAAAAGAGGGAGTTGGGGGAAAGCAGGGGAAATTCACTGGTGAGGGAAAAGAGGGAAGAGATCGTGGAAAATAGGCAAAAGAGGGAAAAGTGACAGGCAAGGGAAGGGAGAGGGAAAAGAGAGAGGTGAGTCAAAGTGGGAGAACTAGACACCGAGGAAGAGAGGTAAAAGAGACAGGCGAGGGGGGAAAGAGAGGGAACAGAGATAGTTGTGCGATGATAGGGGAAAGGGAGAGGTGAGTGAACGTGGAAAAATTAGACACCGAGGGAACAGAGAGGTAAAAGAGACAAGCAGGGGGAAGAGGGAAAAGAGGGAGTTGAGGGAAAGCAGGGGAAAGTCACTGGTGAGGGAAAAGAGGGAAGAGATCGTGGAAAATAGGCAAAAGAGGGAAAAGCAACAGGCAAGGGAAAAGAGAGAGGTGAGTCAAAGTGGGAGAACTAGACACCGAGGAAGAGAGTTAAAAGAGACAGGCGAGGGGGGAAAGAGAGGGAAAAGAGAGAGTTGTGGGATGATAGGGGAAAGGGAGAGGCGAGTGAAAGCGGGAAAATTAGACACCGAGGGAACAGAGAGGTAAAAGAGACAAGCAGGGGGGAAGAGGGAAAAGAGGGAGTTGAGGGAAAGCAGGGGAAAGTCACTGGTGAGGGAAAAGAGGGAAGAGATCGTGGAAAATAGGCAAAAGAGGGAAAAGCGACAGGCAAGGGAAAAGAGAGAGGTGAGTCAAAGTGGGAGAACTAGACACCGAGGAAGAGAGGTAAAAGAGACAGGCGAGGGGGGAAAGAGAGGGAAAAGAGAGAGTTGTGGGATGATAGGGGAAAGGGAGAGGCGAGTGAAAGCAGGAAAATTAGACACCGAGGGAACAGAGAGGTAAAAGAGTCAAGCAGGGGGAAAGAGGGAAAAGAGGGAGTTGAGGGAAAGCAGGGGAAAGTCACTGGTGAGGGAAAAGAGGGAAGAGATCGTGGAAAATAGGCAAAAGAGGGAAAAGCGACAGGCAAGGGAAAAGAGAGAGGTGAGCCAAAGTGGGAGAACTAGACACCGAGGAAGAGAGGTAAAAGAGACAGGCGAGGGGGGGAAGAGAGGGAAAAGAGAGAGTTGTGGGATGATAGGGGAAAGGGAGAGGCGAGTGAAAGCAGGAAAATTAGACACCGAGGGAACAGAGAGGTAAAAGAGACAAGCAGGGGCAAAGAGGGAAAAGAGGGAGTTGAGGGAAAGCAGGGGAAAGTCACTGGTGAGGGAAAAGAGGGAAGAGATCGTGGAAAATAGGCAAAAGAGGGAAAAGCGACAGGCAAGGGAAAGGAGAGAGGTGAGTCAAAGTGGGAGAACTAGACACCGAGGAAGAGAGGTAAAAGAGACAGGCGAGGGGGGAAAGAGAGGGAAAAGAGAGAGTTGTGGGATGATAGGGGAAAGGGAGAGGCGAGTGAAAGCAGGAAAATTAGACACCGAGGGAACAGAGAGGGAAAAGAGACAAGCAGGGGGAAAGAGGGAAAAGAGGGAGTTGGGGGAAAGCAGGGGAAATTCACTGGTGAGGGAAAAGAGGGAAGAGATCGTGGAAAATAGGCAAAAGAGGGAAAAGTGACAGGCAAGGGAAGGGAGAGGGAAAAGAGAGAGGTGAGTCAAAGTGGGAGAACTAGACACCGAGGAAGAGAGGTAAAAGAGACAGGCGAGGGGGGAAAGAGAGGGAACAGAGATAGTTGTGCGATGATAGGGGAAAGGGAGAGGTGAGTGAACGTGGAAAAATTAGACACCGAGGGAACAGAGAGGTAAAAGAGACAAGCAGGGGGAAGAGGGAAAAGAGGGAGTTGAGGGAAAGCAGGGGAAAGTCACTGGTGAGGGAAAAGAGGGAAGAGATCGTGGAAAATAGGCAAAAGAGGGAAAAGCAACAGGCAAGGGAAAAGAGAGAGGTGAGTCAAAGTGGGAGAACTAGACACCGAGGAAGAGAGTTAAAAGAGACAGGCGAGGGGGGAAAGAGAGGGAAAAGAGAGAGTTGTGGGATGATAGGGGAAAGGGAGAGGCGAGTGAAAGCGGGAAAATTAGACACCGAGGGAACAGAGAGGTAAAAGAGACAAGCAGGGGGGAAGAGGGAAAAGAGGGAGTTGAGGGAAAGCAGGGGAAAGTCACTGGTGAGGGAAAAGAGGGAAGAGATCGTGGAAAATAGGCAAAAGAGGGAAAAGCGACAGGCAAGGGAAAAGAGAGAGGTGAGTCAAAGTGGGAGAACTAGACACCGAGGAAGAGAGGTAAAAGAGACAGGCGAGGGGGGGAAGAGAGGGAAAAGAGAGAGTTGTGGGATGATAGGGGAAAGGGAGAGGCGAGTGAAAGCAGGAAAATTAGACACCGAGGGAACAGAGAGGTAAAAGAGTCAAGCAGGGGGAAAGAGGGAAAAGAGGGAGTTGAGGGAAAGCAGGGGAAAGTCACTGGTGAGGGAAAAGAGGGAAGAGATCGTGGAAAATAGGCAAAAGAGGGAAAAGTGACAGGCAAGGGAAAAGAGAGAGGTGAGCCAAAGTGGGAGAACTAGACACCGAGGAAGAGAGGTAAAAGAGACAGGCGAGGGGGGGAAGAGAGGGAAAAGAGAGAGTTGTGGGATGATAGGGGAAAGGGAGAGGCGAGTGAAAGCAGGAAAATTAGACACCGAGGGAACAGAGAGGTAAAAGAGACAAGCAGGGGCAAAGAGGGAAAAGAGGGAGTTGAGGGAAAGCAGGGGAAAGTCACTGGTGAGGGAAAAGAGGGAAGAGATCGTGGAAAATAGGCAAAAGAGGGAAAAGCGACAGGCAAGGGAAAGGAGAGAGGTGAGTCAAAGTGGGAGAACTAGACACCGAGGAAGAGAGGTAAAAGAGACAGGCGAGGGGGGAAAGAGAGGGAAAAGAGAGAGTTGTGGGATGATAGGGGAAAGGGAGAGGCGAGTGTAAGCGGGAAAATTAGACACCGAGGGAACAGAGAGGTAGAAGAGACAAGCAGGGGGAAAGAGGGAAAAGAGGGAGTTGGGGGAAAGCAGGGGAAATTCACTGGTGAGGGAAAAGAGGGAAGAGATCGTGGAAAATAGGCAAAAGAGGGAAAAGTGACAGGCAAGGGAAGGGAGAGGGAAAAGAGAGAGGTGAGTCAAAGTGGGAGAACTAGACACCGAGGAAGAGAGGTAAAAGAGACAGGCGAGGGGGGAAAGAGAGGGAACAGAGATAGTTGTGCGATGATAGGGGAAAGGGAGAGGTGAGTGAACGTGGAAAAATTAGACACCGAGGGAGTAGAGAGGTAAAAGAGACAAGCAGGGGGAAGAGGGAAAAGAGGGAGTTGAGGGAAAGCAGGGGAAAGTCACTGGTGAGGGAAAAGAGGGAAGAGATCGTGGAAAATAGGCAAAAGAGGGAAAAGCAACAGGCAAGGGAAAAGAGAGAGGTGAGTCAAAGTGGGAGAACTAGACACCGAGGAAGAGAGTTAAAAGAGACAGGCGAGGGGGGAAAGAGAGGGAAAAGAGAGAGTTGTGGGATGATAGGGGAAAGGGAGAGGCGAGTGAAAGCAGGAAAATTAGACACCGAGGGAACAGAGAGGTAAAAGAGTCAAGCAGGGGGAAAGAGGGAAAAGAGGGAGTTGAGGGAAAGCAGGGGAAAGTCACTGGTGAGGGAAAAGAGGGAAGAGATCGTGGAAAATAGGCAAAAGAGGGAAAAGCGACAGGCAAGGGAAAAGAGAGAGGTGAGCCAAAGTGGGAGAACTAGACACCGAGGAAGAGAGGTAAAAGAGACAGGCGAGGGGGGGAAGAGAGGGAAAAGAGAGAGTTGTGGGATGATAGGGGAAAGGGAGAGGCGAGTGAAAGCAGGAAAATTAGACACCGAGGGAACAGAGAGGTAAAAGAGACAAGCAGGGGCAAAGAGGGAAAAGAGGGAGTTGAGGGAAAGCAGGGGAAAGTCACTGGTGAGGGAAAAGAGGGAAGAGATCGTGGAAAATAGGCAAAAGAGGGAAAAGCGACAGGCAAGGGAAAGGAGAGAGGTGAGTCAAAGTGGGAGAACTAGACACCGAGGAAGAGAGGTAAAAGAGACAGGCGAGGGGGGAAAGAGAGGGAAAAGAGAGAGTTGTGGGATGATAGGGGAAAGGGAGAGGCGAGTGTAAGCGGGAAAATTAGACACCGAGGGAACAGAGAGGTAGAAGAGACAAGCAGGGGGAAAGAGGGAAAAGAGGGAGTTGGGGGAAAGCAGGGGAAATTCACTGGTGAGGGAAAAGAGGGAAGAGATCGTGGAAAAGAGGCAAAAGAGGGAAAAGTGACAGGCAAGGGAAGGGAGAGGGAAAAGAGAGAGGTGAGTCAAAGTGGGAGAACTAGACACCGAGGAAGAGAGGTAAAAGAGACAGGCGAGGGGGGAAAGAGAGGGAACAGAGATAGTTGTGCGATGATAGGGGAAAGGGAGAGGTGAGTGAACGTGGAAAAATTAGACACCGAGGGAACAGAGAGGTAAAAGAGACAAGCAGGGGGAAGAGGGAAAAGAGGGAGTTGAGGGAAAGCAGGGGAAAGTCACTGGTGAGGGAAAAGAGGGAAGAGATCGTGGAAAATAGGCAAAAGAGGGAAAAGCAAAAGGCAAGGGAAAAGAGAGAGGTGAGTCAAAGTGGGAGAACTAGACACCGAGGAAGAGAGTTAAAAGAGACAGGCGAGGGGGGAAAGAGAGGGAAAAGAGAGAGTTGTGGGATGATAGGGGAAAGGGAGAGGCGAGTGAAAGCGGGAAAATTAGACACCGAGGGAACAGAGAGGTAAAAGAGACAAGCAGGGGGGAAGAGGGAAAAGAGGGAGTTGAGGGAAAGCAGGGGAAAGTCACTGGTGAGGGAAAAGAGGGAAGAGATCGTGGAAAATAGGCAAAAGAGGGAAAAGCGACAGGCAAGGGAAAAGAGAGAGGTGAGCCAAAGTGGGAGAACTAGACACCGAGGAAGAGAGGTAAAAGAGACAGGCGAGGGGGGGAAGAGAGGGAAAAGAGAGAGTTGTGGGATGATAGGGGAAAGGGAGAGGCGAGTGAAACCGGGAAAATTAGACACCGAGGGAACAGAGAGGTAAAAGAGACAAGCAGGGGGAAAGAGGGAAAAGAGGGAGTTGAGGGAAAGCAGGGGAAAGTCACTGGTGAGGGAAAAGAGGGAAGAGATCATGGAAAATAGGCAAAAGAGGGAAAAGCAACAGGCAAGGGAAGGGAGAGGGGAAAGAGAGAGGTGAGTCAAAGTGGGAGAACTAGACACCGAGGAAGAGAGGTAAAAGAGACAGGCGAGGGGGGAAAGAGAGGGAAAAGAGAGAGTTGTGGGATGATAGGGGAAAGGGAGAGGCGAGTGAAAGCGGGAAAATTAGACACCGAGGGAACAGAGAGGTAAAAGAGACAAGCAGGGGGAAAGAGGGAAAAGAGGGAGTTGAGGGAAAGCAGGGGAAAGTCACTGGTGAGGGAAAAGAGGGAAGAGATCGTGGAAAATAGGCAAAAGATGGAAAAGCGACAGGCAAGGGAAGGGAGAGGGAAAAGAGAGAGTTGAGTCAAAGTGGGAGAACTAGACACCGAGGAAGAGAGGTAAAAGAGACAGGCGAGGGGGGAAAGAGAGGGGAAAGAGAGAGTTGTGGGATGATAGGGGAAAGGGAGAGGCGAGTGAAAGTGGAAAACTTAGACACCGAGGGAACAGAGAGGTAAAAGAGACAAGCAGGGGGAAAGAGGGAAAAGAGGGAGTTGAGGGAAAGCAGGGGAAAGTCACTGGTGAGGGAAAAGAGGGAAGAGATCGTGGAAAATAGGCAAAAGAGGGAAAAGTGCACAGGCAGGAGAAGACAGAGCTAAAAGAGACAGGCGAGGGGGGAAAGAGAGGGGAAAGAGATAGTTGTGGGATGATAGGGCAAAGGGAGAGCCGAGTGAAAGTGGAAAAATTAGACACGGAGGGAACAGAGAGGTTGAAGAGACAAGCAGGGTGAAAGAGGGAAAAGAGGGAGTTGATGGAAAGCAGAGGAAAAGGGACATGCTGGGGGGGGGAGAGAGGGAAAAGAGAGAGTTGAGGACAGAGATGGAAAAGAGAGAGGCACATGCAAGTGGAAAAAATTGGACACCGAGGGAAGAGAGGTGAGAGAGACAGGCGGGGGAAATGACGGAAAAGAGACAAGCAAGGGGAAAAGAGGGAAAAGAGGGAGTTGAGGGAAAGCAGGGGAAAGTCACTGGTGAGGGAAAAGAGGCTAGATATCGTGGAAAATAGGCAAAAGAGGGAAAAGCGACAGGCAAGGGAAGGGAGAGGGGAAAGAGAGAGGTGAGTCAAAGTGGGAGAACTAGACACCGAGGAAGAGAGGTAAAAGAGACAGGCGAGGGGGGAAAGAGAGGGAAAAGAGAGAGTTGTGGGATGATAGGGGAAAGGGAGAGGCGAGTGAAAGCGGGAAAATTAGACACCGAGGGAACAGAGAGGTAAAAGAGACAAGCAGGGGGAAAGAGGGAAAAGAGGGAGTTGAGGGGAAGCAGGGGAAAGTCACTGGTGAGGGAAAAGAGGGAAGAGATCGTGGAAAATAGGCAAAAGAGGGAAAAGCGACAGGCAAGGGAAGGGAGAGGGGAAAGAGAGAGGTGAGTCAAAGTGGGAGAACTAGACACCGAGGAAGAGAGGTAAAAGAGACAGCGAGGGGGGGAAGAGAGGGAAAAGAGAGAGTTGTGGGGTGATAGGGGAAAGGGAGAGGCGAGTGAAAGCAGGAAAATTAGACACCGAGGGAGTAGAGAGGTAAAAGAGACAAGCAGGGGGAAAGAGGGAAAAGAGGGAGTTGAGGGGAAGCAGGGGAAAGTCACTGGTGAGGGAAAAGAGGGAAGAGATCGTGGAAAATAGGCAAAAGAGGGAAAAGTGACAGGCAAGGGAAGGGAGAGGGAAAAGAGAGAGGTGAGTCAAAGTGGGAGAACTAGACACCGAGGAAGAGAGGTAAAAGAGACAGGCGAGGGGGGAAAGAGAGGGAACAGAGATAGTTGTGCGATGATAGGGGAAAGGGAGAGGTGAGTGAACGTGGAAAAATTAGACACCGAGGGAACAGAGAGGTAAAAGAGACAAGCAGGGGGAAGAGGGAAAAGAGGGAGTTGAGGGAAAGCAGGGGAAAGTCACTGGTGAGGGAAAAGAGGGAAGAGATCGTGGAAAATAGGCAAAAGAGGGAAAAGCGACAGGCAAGGGAAAAGAGAGAGGTGAGTCAAAGTGGGAGAACTAGACACCGAGGAAGAGAGTTAAAAGAGACAGGCGAGGGGGGGAAGAGAGGGAAAAGAGAGAGTTGTGGGATGATAGGGGAAAGGGAGAGGCGAGTGAAAGCAGGAAAATTAGACACCGAGGGAACAGAGAGGTAAAAGAGTCAAGCAGGGGGAAAGAGGGAAAAGAGGGAGTTGAGGGAAAGCAGGGGAAAGTCACTGGTGAGGGAAAAGAGGGAAGAGATCGTGGAAAATAGGCAAAAGAGGGAAAAGCGACAGGCAAGGGAAAAGAGAGAGGTGAGCCAAAGTGGGAGAACTAGACACCGAGGAAGAGAGGTAAAAGAGACAGGCGAGGGGGGGGAAGAGAGGGAAAAGAGAGAGTTGTGGGATGATAGGGGAAAGGGAGAGGCGAGTGAAAGCAGGAAAATTAGACACCGAGGGAACAGAGAGGTAAAAGAGACAAGCAGGGGCAAAGAGGGAAAAGAGGGAGTTGAGGGAAAGCAGGGGAAAGTCACTGGTGAGGGAAAAGAGGGAAGAGATCGTGGAAAATAGGCAAAAGAGGGAAAAGCGACAGGCAAGGGAAAGGAGAGAGGTGAGTCAAAGTGGGAGAACTAGACACCGAGGAAGAGAGGTAAAAGAGACAGGCGAGGGGGGAAAGAGAGGGAAAAGAGAGAGTTGTGGGATGATAGGGGAAAGGGAGAGGCGAGTGTAAGCGGGAAAATTAGACACCGAGGGAACAGAGAGGTAGAAGAGACAAGCAGGGGGAAAGAGGGAAAAGAGGGAGTTGGGGGAAAGCAGGGGAAATTCACTGGTGAGGGAAAAGAGGGAAGAGATCGTGGAAAATAGGCAAAAGAGGGAAAAGTGACAGGCAAGGGAAGGGAGAGGGAAAAGAGAGAGGTGAGTCAAAGTGGGAGAACTAGACACCGAGGAAGAGAGGTAAAAGAGACAGGCGAGGGGGGAAAGAGAGGGAACAGAGATAGTTGTGCGATGATAGGGGAAAGGGAGAGGTGAGTGAACGTGGAAAAATTAGACACCGAGGGAACAGAGAGGTAAAAGAGACAAGCAGGGGGAAGAGGGAAAAGAGGGAGTTGAGGGAAAGCAGGGGAAAGTCACTGGTGAGGGAAAAGAGGGAAGAGATCGTGGAAAATAGGCAAAAGAGGGAAAAGCAACAGGCAAGGGAAAAGAGAGAGGTGAGTCAAAGTGGGAGAACTAGACACCGAGGAAGAGAGTTAAAAGAGACAGGCGAGGGGGGAAAGAGAGGGAAAAGAGAGAGTTGTGGGATGATAGGGGAAAGGGAGAGGCGAGTGAAAGCAGGAAAATTAGACACCGAGGGAACAGAGAGGTAAAAGAGTCAAGCAGGGGGAAAGAGGGAAAAGAGGGAGTTGAGGGAAAGCAGGGGAAAGTCACTGGTGAGGGAAAAGAGGGAAGAGATCGTGGAAAATAGGCAAAAGAGGGAAAAGCGACAGGCAAGGGAAAAGAGAGAGGTGAGTCAAAGTGGGAGAACTAGACACCGAGGAAGAGAGGTAAAAGAGACAGGCGAGGGGGGGAAGAGAGGGAAAAGAGAGAGTTGTGGGATGATAGGGGAAAGGGAGAGGCGAGTGAAAGCGGGAAAATTAGTCACCGAGGGAACAGAGAGGTAAAAGAGACAAGCAGGGGGAAAGAGGGAAAAGAGGGAGTTGAGGGAAAGCAGGGGAAAGTCACTGGTGAGGGAAAAGAGGGAAGAGATCATGGAAAATAGGCAAAAGAGGGAAAAGCAACAGGCAAGGGAAAAGAGAGAGGTGAGTCAAAGTGGGAGAACTAGACACCGAGGAAGAGAGGTAAAAGAGACAGGCGAGGGGGGAAAGAGAGGGGAAAGAGATAGTTGTGGGATGATAGGGCAAAGGGAGAGCCGAGTGAAAGTGGAAAAATTAGACACGGAGGGAACAGAGAGGTTGACGAGACAAGCAGGGTGAAAGAGGGAAAAGAGGGAGTTGATGGAAAGCAGAGGAAAAGGGACATGCTGGGGGGGGAGAGAGGGAAAAGAGAGAGTTGAGGACAGAGATGGAAAAGAGAGAGGCACATGCAAGTGGAAAAAATTGGACACCGAGGGAAGAGAGGTGAGAGAGACAGGCGGGGGAAATGACGGAAAAGAGACAAGCAAGGGGAAAAGAGGGAAAAGAGGGAGTTGAGGGAAAGCAGGGGAAAGTCACTGGTGAGGGAAAAGAGGCTAGATATCGTGGAAAATAGGCAAAAGAGGGAAAAGCGACAGGCAAGGGAAGGGAGAGGGGAAAGAGAGAGGTGAGTCAAAGTGGGAGAACTAGACACCGAGGAAGAGAGGTAAAAGAGACAGGCGAGGGGGGAAAGAGAGGGAAAAGAGAGAGTTGTGGGGTGATAGGGGAAAGGGAGAGGCGAGTGAAAGCGGGAAAATTAGACACCGAGGGAACAGAGAGGTAAAAGAGACAAGCAGGGGGAAAGAGGGAAAAGAGGGAGTTGAGGGGAAGCAGGGGAAAGTCACTGGTGAGGGAAAAGAGGGAAGAGATCGTGGAAAATAGGCAAAAGAGGGAAAAGCGACAGGCAAGGGAAGGGAGAGGGGAAAGAGAGAGGTGAGTCAAAGTGGGAGAACTAGACACCGAGGAAGAGAGTTACAAGAGACAGGCGAGGGGGGAAAGAGAGGGAACAGAGATACTTGTGCGATGATAGGGGAAAGGGAGAGGTGAGTGAACGTGGAAAAATTAGACACTGAGGGAACAGAGAGGTAAAAGAGACAAGCAGGGGGAAAGAGGGAAAAGAGGGAGTTGAGGGAAAGAAGGGGAAAGTCACTGGTGAGGGAAAAGAGCGAAGAGATCGTGGAAAATAGGCAAAAGAGGGAAAAGCGACAGGCAAGGGAAAAGAGCGAGGTGAGTCAAAGTGGGAGAACTAGACACCGAGGAAGAGAGGTAAAAGAGACAGGCGAGGGGGGAAAGAGAGGGAAAAGAGAGAGTTGTGGGATGATAGGGGAAAGGGAGAGGCGAGTGTAAGCGGGAAAATTAGACACCGAGGGAACAGAGAGGTAGAAGAGACAAGCAGGGGGAAAGAGGGAAAAGAGGGAGTTGGGGGAAAGCAGGGGAAATTCACTGGTGAGGGAAAAGAGGGAAGAGATCGTGGAAAATAGGCAAAAGAGGGAAAAGTGACAGGCAAGGGAAGGGAGAGGGAAAAGAGAGAGGTGAGTCAAAGTGGGAGAACTAGACACCGAGGAAGAGAGGTAAAAGAGACAGGCGAGGGGGGAAAGAGAGGGAACAGAGAGAGTTGTGGGATGATAGGGGAAAGGGAGAGGCGAGTGTAAGCGGGAAAATTAGACACCGAGGGAACAGAGAGGTAGAAGAGACAAGCAGGGGGAAAGAGGGAAAAGAGGGAGTTGGGGGAAAGCAGGGGAAATTCACTGGTGAGGGAAAAGAGGGAAGAGATCGTGGAAAATAGGCAAAAGAGGGAAAAGTGACAGGCAAGGGAAGGGAGAGGGAAAAGAGAGAGGTGAGTCAAAGTGGGAGAACTAGACACCGAGGAAGAGAGGTAAAAGAGACAGGCGAGGGGGGAAAGAGAGGGAACAGAGATAGTTGTGCGATGATAGGGGAAAGGGAGAGGTGAGTGAACGTGGAAAAATTAGACACCGAGGGAACAGAGAGGTAAAAGAGACAAGCAGGGGGAAGAGGGAAAAGAGGGAGTTGAGGGAAAGCAGGGGAAAGTCACTGGTGAGGGAAAAGAGGGAAGAGATCGTGGAAAATAGGCAAAAGAGGGAAAAGCAACAGGCAAGGGAAAAGAGAGAGGTGAGTCAAAGTGGGAGAACTAGACACCGAGGAAGAGAGGTAAAAGAGACAGGCGAGGGGGGAAAGAGAGGGAAAAGAGAGAGTTGTGGGATGATAGGGGAAAGGGAGAGGCGAGTGAAAGCGGGAAAATTAGACACCGAGGGAAGAGAGAGGTAAAAGAGACAAGCAGGGGGAAAGAGGGAAAAGAGGGAGTTGAGGGAAAGCAGGGGAAAGTCACTGGTGAGGGAAAAGAGGGAAGAGATCGTGGAAAATAGGCAAAAGAGGGAAAAGCGACAGGCAAGGGAAAAGAGAGAGGTGAGCCAAAGTGGGAGAACTAGACACCGAGGAAGAGAGGTAAAAGAGACAGGCGAGGGGGGGAAGAGAGGGAAAAGAGAGAGTTGTGGGATGATAGGGGAAAGGGAGAGGCGAGTGAAACCGGGAAAATTAGACACCGAGGGAACAGAGAGGTAAAAGAGACAAGCAGGGGGAAAGAGGGAAAAGAGGGAGTTGAGGGAAAGCAGGGGAAAGTCACTGGCGAGGGAAAAGAGGGAAGAGATCGTGGAAAATAGGCAAAAGAGGGAAAAGCGACAGGCAAGGGAAAAGAGAGAGGTGAGTCAAAGTGGGAGAACTAGACACCGAGGAAGAGAGGTAAAAGAGACAGGCGAGGGGGGAAAGAGAGGGAAAAGAGAGAGTTGTGGGATGATAGGGGAAAGGGAGAGGCGAGTGAAAGCAGGAAAATTAGACACCGAGGGAACAGAGAGGGAAAAGAGACAAGCAGGGGGAAAGAGGGAAAAGAGGGAGTTGAGGGAAAGCAGGGGAAAGTCACTGGTGAGGGAAAAGAGGGAAGAGATTGTGGAAAATAGGCAAAAGAGGGGAAAGCGACAGGCAAGGGAAGGGAGAGGGGAAAGAGAGAGGTGAGTCAAAGTGGGAGAACTATACACCGAGGAAGAGAGGTAAAAGAGACAGGCGAGGGGGGAAAGAGAGGGAAAAGAGAGAGTTGTGGGATGATAGGGGAAAGGGAGAGGCGAGTGAAAGCGGGAAAATTAGACACCGAGGGAACAGAGAGGTAAAAGAGACAAGCAGGGGGAAAGAGGGAAAAGAGGGAGTTGAGGGAAAGCAGGGGAAAGTCACTGGTGAGGGAAAAGAGGGAAGAGATCGTGGAAAATAGGCAAAAGATGGAAAAGCGACAGGCAAGGGAAGGGAGAGGGAAAAGAGAGAGTTGAGTCAAAGTGGGAGAACTAGACACCGAGGAAGAGAGGTAAAAGAGACAGGCGAGGGGGGAAAGAGAGGGGAAAGAGAGAGTTGTGGGATGATAGGGGAAAGGGAGAGGCGAGTGAAAGTGGAAAACTTAGACACCGAGGGAACAGAGAGGTAAAAGAGACAAGCAGGGGGAAAGAGGGAAAAGAGGGAGTTGAGGGAAAGCAGGGGAAAGTCACTGGTGAGGGAAAAGAGGGAAGAGATCGTGGAAAATAGGCAAAAGAGGGAAAAGTGCACAGGCAGGAGAAGACAGAGCTAAAAGAGACAGGCGAGGGGGGAAAGAGAGGGGAAAGAGATAGTTGTGGGATGATAGGGCAAAGGGAGAGCCGAGTGAAAGTGGAAAAATTAGACACGGAGGGAACAGAGAGGTTGAAGAGACAAGCAGGGTGAAAGAGGGAAAAGAGGGAGTTGATGGAAAGCAGAGGAAAAGGGACATGCTGGGGGGGGGAGAGAGGTAAAAGAGAGAGTTGAGGACAGAGATGGAAAAGAGAGAGGCACATGCAAGTGGAAAAAATTGGACACCGAGGGAAGAGAGGTGAGAGAGACAGGCGGGGGAAATGACGGAAAAGAGACAAGCAAGGGGAAAAGAGGGAAAAGAGGGAGTTGAGGGAAAGCAGGGGAAAGTCACTGGTGAGGGAAAAGAGGCTAGATATCGTGGAAAATAGGCAAAAGAGGGAAAAGCGACAGGCAAGGGAAGGGAGAGGGGAAAGAGAGAGGTGAGTCAAAGTGGGAGAACTAGACACCGAGGAAGAGAGGTAAAAGAGACAGGCGAGGGGGGAAAGAGAGGGAAAAGAGAGAGTTGTGGGGTGATAGGGGAAAGGGAGAGGCGAGTGAAAGCGGGAAAATTAGACACCGAGGGAACAGAGAGGTAAAAGAGACAAGCAGGGGGAAAGAGGGAAAAGAGGGAGTTGAGGGGAAGCAGGGGAAAGTCACTGGTGAGGGAAAAGAGGGAAGAGATCGTGGAAAATAGGCAAAAGAGGGAAAAGCGACAGGCAAGGGAAGGGAGAGGGGAAAGAGAGAGGTGAGTCAAAGTGGGAGAACTAGACACCGAGGAAGAGAGGTAAAAGAGACAGCGAGGGGGGGAAGAGAGGGAAAAGAGAGAGTTGTGGGGTGATAGGGGAAAGGGAGAGGCGAGTGAAAGCGGGAAAATTAGACACCGAGGGAACAGAGAGGTAAAAGAGACAAGCAGGGGGAAAGAGGGAAAAGAGGGAGTTGAGGGAAAGCAGGGGAAAGTCACTGGTGAGGGAAAAGAGGGAAGAGATCGTGGAAAAGAGGCAAAAGAGGGAAAAACAACAGGCAAGGGAAAAGAGAGAGGTGAGTCAAAGTGGGAGAACTATACACCGAGGAAGAGAGGTAAAAGAGACAGGCGAGGGGGGAAAGAGAGGGAAAAGAGAGAGTTGTGGGATGATAGGGGAAAGGGAGAGGCGAGTGTAAGCAGGAAAATTAGACACCGAGGGAACAGAGAGGTAAAAGAGACAAGCAGGGGGAAAGAGGGAAAAGAGGGAGTTGAGGGAAAGCAGGGGAAAGTCACTGGTGAGGGAAAAGAGCGAAGTGATCGTGGAAAATAGGCAAAAGAGGGAAAAGCGACAGGCAAGGGAAAAGAGAGAGGTGAGTCAAAGTGGGAGAACTAGACACCGAGGAAGAGAGGTAAAAGAGACAGGCGAGGGGGGAAAGAGAGGGAAAAGAGAGAGTTGTGGGATGATAGGGGAAAGGGAGAGGCGAGTGAAAGCAGGAAAATTAGACACCGAGGGAACAGAGAGGTAAAAGAGTCAAGCAGGGGAAAAGAGGGAAAAGAGGGAGTTGAGGGAAAGCAGGGGAAAGTCACTGGTGAGGGAAAAGAGGGAAGAGATCGTGGAAAATAGGCAAAAGAGGGAAAAGTGACAGGCAAGGGAAGGGAGAGGGAAAAGAGAGAGGTGAGTCAAAGTGGGAGAACTAGACACCGAGGAAGAGAGTTACAAGAGACAGGCGAGGGGGGAGAGAGAGGGAAAAGAGAGAGTTGTGGGGTGATAGGGGAAAGGGAGAGGCGAGTGTAAGCAGGAAAATTAGACACCGAGGGAACAGAGAGGTAAAAGAGACAAGCAGGGGGGAAGAGGGAAAAGAGGGAGTTGAGGGAAAGCAGGGGAAAGTCACTGGTGAGGGAAAAGAGGGAAGAGATCGTGGAAAATAGGCAAAAGAGGGAAAAGCGACAGGCAAGGGAAAAGAGAGAGGTGAGTCAAAGTGGGAGAACTAGACACCGAGGAAGAGAAGTAAAAGAGACAGGCGAGGGGGGAAAGAGAGGGAAAAGAGAGAGTTGTGGGGTGATAGGGGAAAGGGAGAGGCGAGTGAAAGCAGGAAAATTAGACACCGAGGGAGTAGAGAGGTAAAAGAGAGAAGCAGGGGGAAAGAGGGAAAAGAGGGAGTTGAGGGGAAGCAGGGGAAAGTCACTGGTGAGGGAAAAGAGGGAAGAGATCGTGGAAAATAGGCAAAAGAGGGAAAAGTGACAGGCAAGGGAAGGGAGAGGGAAAAGAGAGAGGTGAGTCAAAGTGGGAGAACTAGACACCGAGGAAGAGAGTTAAAAGAGACAGGCGAGGGGGGAAAGAGAGGGAAAAGAGAGAGTTGTGGGATGATAGGGGAAAGGGACAGGTGAGTGAACGTGGAAAAATTAGACACCGAGGGAACAGAGAGGTAAAAGAGACAAGCAGGGGGAAAGAGGGAAAAGAGGGAGTTGAGGGAAAGCAGGGGAAAGTCACTGGTGAGGGAAAAGAGGGAAGAGATCGTGGAAAATAGGCAAAAGAGGGAAAAGCGACAGGCAAGGGAAAAGAGAGAGGTGAGCCAAAGTGGGAGAACTAGACACCGAGGAAGAGAGTTAAAAGAGACAGGCGAGGGGGGAAAGAGAGGGAAAAGAGAGAGTTGTGGGATGATAGGGGAAAGGGAGAGGCGAGTGAAAGCGGGAAAATTAGACACCGAGGGAACAGAGAGGTAAAAGAGACAAGCAGGGGGAAAGAGGGAAAAGAGGGAGTTGAGGGAAAGCAGGGGAAAGTCACTGGTGAGGGAAAAGAGGGAAGAGATCGTGGAAAAGAGGCAAAAGAGGGAAAAGCAACAGGCAAGGGCAAAGAGAGAGTTGAGTCAAAGTGGGAGAACTAGACACCGAGGAAGAGAGGTAAAAGAGACAGGCGAGGGGGGAAAGAGAGGGAAAAGAGAGAGTTGTGGGATGATAGGGGAAAGGGAGAGGCGAGTGAAAGCGGGAAAATTAGACACCGAGGGTACAGAGAGGTAAAAGAGACAAGCAGGGGGAAAGAGGGAAAAGAGGGAGTTGAGGGAAAGCAGGGGAAAGTCACTGGTGAGGGAAAAGAGGGAAGAGATTGTGGAAAATAGGCAAAAGAGGGAAAAGCGACAGGCAAGGGAAGGGAGAGGGGAAACACAGAGGTGAGTCAAAGTGGGAGAACTAGACACCGAGGAAGAGAGGTAAAAGAGACAGGCGAGGGGGGAGAGAGAGGGAAAAGAGAGAGTTGTGGGATGATAGGGGAAAGGGAGAGGCGAGTGAAAGCGGGAAAATTAGACACCGAGGGAACAGAGAGGTAAAAGAGACAAGCAGGGGGAAAGAGGGAAAAGAGGGAGTTGAGGGAAAGCAGGGGAAAGTCACTGGTGAGGGAAAAGAGGGAAGAGATCGTGGAAAATAGGCAAAAGATGGAAAAGCGACAGGCAAGGGAAGGGAGAGGGAAAAGAGCGAGGTGAGTCAAAGTGGGAGAACTAGACACCGAGGAAGAGAGGTAAAAGAGACAGGCGAGGGGGGAAAGAGAGGGGAAAGAGAGAGTTGTGGGATGATAGGGGAAAGGGAGAGGCGAGTGAAAGTGGAAAACTTAGACACCGAGGGAACAGAGAGGTAAAAGAGACAAGCAGGGGGAAAGAGGGAAAAGAGGGAGTTGAGGGAAAGCAGGGGAAAGTCACTGGTGAGGGAAAAGAGGGAAGAGATCGTGGAAAATAGGCAAAAGAGGGAAAAGTGCACAGGCAGGAGAAGACAGAGCTAAAAGAGACAGGCGAGGGGGGAAAGAGAGGGGAAAGAGATAGTTGTGGGATGATAGGGCAAAGGGAGAGCCGAGTGAAAGTGGAAAAATTAGACACGGAGGGAACAGAGAGGTTGAAGAGACAAGCAGGGTGAAAGAGGGAAAAGAGGGAGTTGATGGAAAGCAGAGGAAAAGGGACATGCTGGGGGGGGGAGAGAGGTAAAAGAGAGAGTTGAGGACAGAGATGGAAAAGAGAGAGGCACATGCAAGTGGAAAAAATTGGACACCGAGGGAAGAGAGGTGAGAGAGACAGGCGGGGGAAATGACGGAAAAGAGACAAGCAAGGGGAAAAGAGGGAAAAGAGGGAGTTGAGGGAAAGCAGGGGAAAGTCACTGGTGAGGGAAAAGAGGCTAGATATCGTGGAAAATAGGCAAAAGAGGGAAAAGCGACAGGCAAGGGAAGGGAGAGGGGAAAGAGAGAGGTGAGTCAAAGTGGGAGAACTAGACACCGAGGAAGAGAGGTAAAAGAGACAGGCGAGGGGGGAAAGAGAGGGAAAAGAGAGAGTTGTGGGGTGATAGGGGAAAGGGAGAGGCGAGTGAAAGCGGGAAAATTAGACACCGAGGGAACAGAGAGGTAAAAGAGACAAGCAGGGGGAAAGAGGGAAAAGAGGGAGTTGAGGGGAAGCAGGGGAAAGTCACTGGTGAGGGAAAAGAGGGAAGAGATCGTGGAAAATAGGCAAAAGAGGGAAAAGCGACAGGCAAGGGAAGGGAGAGGGGAAAGAGAGAGGTGAGTCAAAGTGGGAGAACTAGACACCGAGGAAGAGAGGTAAAAGAGACAGCGAGGGGGGGAAGAGAGGGAAAAGAGAGAGTTGTGGGGTGATAGGGGAAAGGGAGAGGCGAGTGAAAGCGGGAAAATTAGACACCGAGGGAACAGAGAGGTAAAAGAGACAAGCAGGGGGAAAGAGGGAAAAGAGGGAGTTGAGGGAAAGCAGGGGAAAGTCACTGGTGAGGGAAAAGAGGGAAGAGATCGTGGAAAAGAGGCAAAAGAGGGAAAAACAACAGGCAAGGGAAAAGAGAGAGGTGAGTCAAAGTGGGAGAACTATACACCGAGGAAGAGAGGTAAAAGAGACAGGCGAGGGGGGAAAGAGAGGGAAAAGAGAGAGTTGTGGGATGATAGGGGAAAGGGAGAGGCGAGTGTAAGCAGGAAAATTAGACACCGAGGGAACAGAGAGGTAAAAGAGACAAGCAGGGGGAAAGAGGGAAAAGAGGGAGTTGAGGGAAAGCAGGGGAAAGTCACTGGTGAGGGAAAAGAGCGAAGTGATCGTGGAAAATAGGCAAAAGAGGGAAAAGCGACAGGCAAGGGAAAAGAGAGAGGTGAGTCAAAGTGGGAGAACTAGACACCGAGGAAGAGAGGTAAAAGAGACAGGCGAGGGGGGAAAGAGAGGGAAAAGAGAGAGTTGTGGGATGATAGGGGAAAGGGAGAGGCGAGTGAAAGCAGGAAAATTAGACACCGAGGGAACAGAGAGGTAAAAGAGTCAAGCAGGGGAAAAGAGGGAAAAGAGGGAGTTGAGGGAAAGCAGGGGAAAGTCACTGGTGAGGGAAAAGAGGGAAGAGATCGTGGAAAATAGGCAAAAGAGGGAAAAGTGACAGGCAAGGGAAGGGAGAGGGAAAAGAGAGAGGTGAGTCAAAGTGGGAGAACTAGACACCGAGGAAGAGAGTTACAAGAGACAGGCGAGGGGGGAGAGAGAGGGAAAAGAGAGAGTTGTGGGGTGATAGGGGAAAGGGAGAGGCGAGTGTAAGCAGGAAAATTAGACACCGAGGGAACAGAGAGGTAAAAGAGACAAGCAGGGGGGAAGAGGGAAAAGAGGGAGTTGAGGGAAAGCAGGGGAAAGTCACTGGTGAGGGAAAAGAGGGAAGAGATCGTGGAAAATAGGCAAAAGAGGGAAAAGCGACAGGCAAGGGAAAAGAGAGAGGTGAGTCAAAGTGGGAGAACTAGACACCGAGGAAGAGAAGTAAAAGAGACAGGCGAGGGGGGAAAGAGAGGGAAAAGAGAGAGTTGTGGGGTGATAGGGGAAAGGGAGAGGCGAGTGAAAGCAGGAAAATTAGACACCGAGGGAGTAGAGAGGTAAAAGAGAGAAGCAGGGGGAAAGAGGGAAAAGAGGGAGTTGAGGGGAAGCAGGGGAAAGTCACTGGTGAGGGAAAAGAGGGAAGAGATCGTGGAAAATAGGCAAAAGAGGGAAAAGTGACAGGCAAGGGAAGGGAGAGGGAAAAGAGAGAGGTGAGTCAAAGTGGGAGAACTAGACACCGAGGAAGAGAGTTAAAAGAGACAGGCGAGGGGGGAAAGAGAGGGAAAAGAGAGAGTTGTGGGATGATAGGGGAAAGGGACAGGTGAGTGAACGTGGAAAAATTAGACACCGAGGGAACAGAGAGGTAAAAGAGACAAGCAGGGGGAAAGAGGGAAAAGAGGGAGTTGAGGGAAAGCAGGGGAAAGTCACTGGTGAGGGAAAAGAGGGAAGAGATCGTGGAAAATAGGCAAAAGAGGGAAAAGCGACAGGCAAGGGAAAAGAGAGAGGTGAGCCAAAGTGGGAGAACTAGACACCGAGGAAGAGAGTTAAAAGAGACAGGCGAGGGGGGAAAGAGAGGGAAAAGAGAGAGTTGTGGGATGATAGGGGAAAGGGAGAGGCGAGTGAAAGCGGGAAAATTAGACACCGAGGGAACAGAGAGGTAAAAGAGACAAGCAGGGGGAAAGAGGGAAAAGAGGGAGTTGAGGGAAAGCAGGGGAAAGTCACTGGTGAGGGAAAAGAGGGAAGAGATCGTGGAAAAGAGGCAAAAGAGGGAAAAGCAACAGGCAAGGGCAAAGAGAGAGTTGAGTCAAAGTGGGAGAACTAGACACCGAGGAAGAGAGGTAAAAGAGACAGGCGAGGGGGGAAAGAGAGGGAAAAGAGAGAGTTGTGGGATGATAGGGGAAAGGGAGAGGCGAGTGAAAGCGGGAAAATTAGACACCGAGGGTACAGAGAGGTAAAAGAGACAAGCAGGGGGAAAGAGGGAAAAGAGGGAGTTGAGGGAAAGCAGGGGAAAGTCACTGGTGAGGGAAAAGAGGGAAGAGATTGTGGAAAATAGGCAAAAGAGGGAAAAGCGACAGGCAAGGGAAGGGAGAGGGGAAACACAGAGGTGAGTCAAAGTGGGAGAACTAGACACCGAGGAAGAGAGGTAAAAGAGACAGGCGAGGGGGGAGAGAGAGGGAAAAGAGAGAGTTGTGGGATGATAGGGGAAAGGGAGAGGCGAGTGAAAGCGGGAAAATTAGACACCGAGGGAACAGAGAGGTAAAAGAGACAAGCAGGGGGAAAGAGGGAAAAGAGGGAGTTGAGGGAAAGCAGGGGAAAGTCACTGGTGAGGGAAAAGAGGGAAGAGATCGTGGAAAATAGGCAAAAGATGGAAAAGCGACAGGCAAGGGAAGGGAGAGGGAAAAGAGCGAGGTGAGTCAAAGTGGGAGAACTAGACACCGAGGAAGAGAGGTAAAAGAGACAGGCGAGGGGGGAAAGAGAGGGGAAAGAGAGAGTTGTGGGATGATAGGGGAAAGGGAGAGGCGAGTGAAAGTGGAAAACTTAGACACCGAGGGAACAGAGAGGTAAAAGAGACAAGCAGGGGGAAAGAGGGAAAAGAGGGAGTTGAGGGAAAGCAGGGGAAAGTCACTGGTGAGGGAAAAGAGGGAAGAGATCGTGGAAAATAGGCAAAAGAGGGAAAAGTGCACAGGCAGGAGAAGACAGAGCTAAAAGAGACAGGCGAGGGGGGAAAGAGAGGGGAAAGAGATAGTTGTGGGATGATAGGGCAAAGGGAGAGCCGAGTGAAAGTGGAAAAATTAGACACGGAGGGAACAGAGAGGTTGAAGAGACAAGCAGGGTGAAAGAGGGAAAAGAGGGAGTTGATGGAAAGCAGAGGAAAAGGGACATGCTGGGGGGGGAGAGAGGGAAAAGAGAGAGTTGAGGACAGAGATGGAAAAGAGAGAGGCACATGCAAGTGGAAAAAATTGGACACCGAGGGAAGAGAGGTGAGAGAGACAGGCGGGGGAAATGACGGAAAAGAGACAAGCAAGGGGAAAAGAGGGAAAAGAGGGAGTTGAGGGAAAGCAGGGGAAAGTCACTGGTGAGGGAAAAGAGGCTAGATATCGTGGAAAATAGGCAAAAGAGGGAAAAGCGACAGGCAAGGGAAGGGAGAGGGGAAAGAGAGAGGTGAGTCAAAGTGGGAGAACTAGACACCGAGGAAGAGAGGTAAAAGAGACAGGCGAGGGGGGAAAGAGAGGGAAAAGAGAGAGTTGTGGGGTGATAGGGGAAAGGGAGAGGCGAGTGAAAGCGGGAAAATTAGACACCGAGGGAACAGAGAGGTAAAAGAGACAAGCAGGGGGAAAGAGGGAAAAGAGGGAGTTGAGGGGAAGCAGGGGAAAGTCACTGGTGAGGGAAAAGAGGGAAGAGATCGTGGAAAATAGGCAAAAGAGGGAAAAGCGACAGGCAAGGGAAGGGAGAGGGGAAAGAGAGAGGTGAGTCAAAGTGGGAGAACTAGACACCGAGGAAGAGAGTTACAAGAGACAGGCGAGGGGGGAAAGAGAGGGAACAGAGATACTTGTGCGATGATAGGGGAAAGGGAGAGGTGAGTGAACGTGGAAAAATTAGACACTGAGGGAACAGAGAGGTAAAAGAGACAAGCAGGGGGAAAGAGGGAAAAGAGGGAGTTGAGGGAAAGAAGGGGAAAGTCACTGGTGAGGGAAAAGAGCGAAGAGATCGTGGAAAATAGGCAAAAGAGGGAAAAGCGACAGGCAAGGGAAAAGAGAGAGGTGAGTCAAAGTGGGAGAACTAGACACCGAGGAAGAGAGGTAAAAGAGACAGGCGAGGGGGGGAAGAGAGGGAAAAGAGAGAGTTGTGGGATGATAGGGGAAAGGGAGAGGCGAGTGAAAGCAGGAAAATTAGACACCGAGGGAACAGAGAGGTAAAAGAGACAAGCAGGGGCAAAGAGGGAAAAGAGGGAGTTGAGGGAAAGCAGGGGAAAGTCACTGGTGAGGGAAAAGAGGGAAGAGATCGTGGAAAATAGGCAAAAGAGGGAAAAGCGACAGGCAAGGGAAAGGAGAGAGGTGAGTCAAAGTGGGAGAACTAGACACCGAGGAAGAGAGGTAAAAGAGACAGGCGAGGGGGGAAAGAGAGGGAAAAGAGAGAGTTGTGGGATGATAGGGGAAAGGGAGAGGCGAGTGAAAGCAGGAAAATTAGACACCGAGGGAACAGAGAGGGAAAAGAGACAAGCAGGGGGAAAGAGGGAAAAGAGGGAGTTGGGGGAAAGCAGGGGAAATTCACTGGTGAGGGAAAAGAGGGAAGAGATCGTGGAAAATAGGCAAAAGAGGGAAAAGTGACAGGCAAGGGAAGGGAGAGGGAAAAGAGAGAGGTGAGTCAAAGTGGGAGAACTAGACACCGAGGAAGAGAGGTAAAAGAGACAGGCGAGGGGGGAAAGAGAGGGAACAGAGATAGTTGTGCGATGATAGGGGAAAGGGAGAGGTGAGTGAACGTGGAAAAATTAGACACCGAGGGAACAGAGAGGTAAAAGAGACAAGCAGGGGGAAGAGGGAAAAGAGGGAGTTGAGGGAAAGCAGGGGAAAGTCACTGGTGAGGGAAAAGAGGGAAGAGATCGTGGAAAATAGGCAAAAGAGGGAAAAGCAACAGGCAAGGGAAAAGAGAGAGGTGAGTCAAAGTGGGAGAACTAGACACCGAGGAAGAGAGGTAAAAGAGACAGGCGAGGGGGGAAAGAGAGGGAAAAGAGAGAGTTGTGGGATGATAGGGGAAAGGGAGAGGCGAGTGAAAGCGGGAAAATTAGACACCGAGGGAACAGAGAGGTAAAAGAGACAAGCAGGGGGGAAGAGGGAAAAGAGGGAGTTGAGGGAAAGCAGGGGAAAGTCACTGGTGAGGGAAAAGAGGGAAGAGATCGTGGAAAATAGGCAAAAGAGGGAAAAGCGACAGGCAAGGGAAAAGAGAGAGGTGAGTCAAAGTGGGAGAACTAGACACCGAGGAAGAGAGGTAAAAGAGACAGGCGAGGGGGGAAAGAGAGGGAAAAGAGAGAGTTGTGGGATGATAGGGGAAAGGGAGAGGCGAGTGAAAGTGGAAAAATTAGACACGGAGGGAACAGAGAGGTTGAAGAGACAAGCAGGGTGAAAGAGGGAAAAGAGGGAGTTGATGGAAAGCAGAGGAAAAGGGACATGCTGGGGGGGGAGAGAGGGAAAAGAGAGAGTTGAGGACAGAGATGGAAAAGAGAGAGGCACATGCAAGTGGAAAAAATTGGACACCGAGGGAAGAGAGGTGAGAGAGACAGGCGGGGGAAATGACGGAAAAGAGACAAGCAAGGGGAAAAGAGGGAAAAGAGGGAGTTGAGGGAAAGCAGGGGAAAGTCACTGGTGAGGGAAAAGAGGCTAGATATCGTGGAAAATAGGCAAAAGAGGGAAAAGCGACAGGCAAGGGAAGGGAGAGGGGAAAGAGAGAGGTGAGTCAAAGTGGGAGAACTAGACACCGAGGAAGAGAGGTAAAAGAGACAGGCGAGGGGGGAAAGAGAGGGAAAAGAGAGAGTTGTGGGGTGATAGGGGAAAGGGAGAGGCGAGTGAAAGCGGGAAAATTAGACACCGAGGGAACAGAGAGGTAAAAGAGACAAGCAGGGGGAAAGAGGGAAAAGAGGGAGTTGAGGGGAAGCAGGGGAAAGTCACTGGTGAGGGAAAAGAGGGAAGAGATCGTGGAAAATAGGCAAAAGAGGGAAAAGCGACAGGCAAGGGAAGGGAGAGGGGAAAGAGAGAGGTGAGTCAAAGTGGGAGAACTAGACACCGAGGAAGAGAGTTACAAGAGACAGGCGAGGGGGGGAAGAGAGGGAAAAGAGAGAGTTGTGGGATGATAGGGGAAAGGGAGAGGCGAGTGAAAGCAGGAAAATTAGACACCGAGGGAACAGAGAGGTAAAAGAGTCAAGCAGGGGGAAAGAGGGAAAAGAGGGAGTTGAGGGAAAGCAGGGGAAAGTCACTGGTGAGGGAAAAGAGGGAAGAGATCGTGGAAAATAGGCAAAAGAGGGAAAAGCGACAGGCAAGGGAAAAGAGAGAGGTGAGTCAAAGTGGGAGAACTAGACACCGAGGAAGAGAGGTAAAAGAGACAGGCGAGGGGGGGAAGAGAGGGAAAAGAGAGAGTTGTGGGATGATAGGGGAAAGGGAGAGGCGAGTGAAAGCAGGAAAATTAGACACCGAGGGAACAGAGAGGTAAAAGAGACAAGCAGGGGCAAAGAGGGAAAAGAGGGAGTTGAGGGAAAGCAGGGGAAAGTCACTGGTGAGGGAAAAGAGGGAAGAGATCGTGGAAAATAGGCAAAAGAGGGAAAAGCGACAGGCAAGGGAAAGGAGAGAGGTGAGTCAAAGTGGGAGAACTAGACACCGAGGAAGAGAGGTAAAAGAGACAGGCGAGGGGGGAAAGAGAGGGGGAAGAGAGAGTTGTGGGATGATAGGGGAAAGGGAGAGGCGAGTGTAAGCGGGAAAATTAGACACCGAGGGAACAGAGAGGTAGAAGAGACAAGCAGGGGGAAAGAGGGAAAAGAGGGAGTTGGGGGAAAGCAGGGGAAATTCACTGGTGAGGGAAAAGAGGGAAGAGATCGTGGAAAATAGGCAAAAGAGGGAAAAGTGACAGGCAAGGGAAGGGAGAGGGAAAAGAGAGAGGTGAGTCAAAGTGGGAGAACTAGACACCGAGGAAGAGAGGTAAAAGAGACAGGCGAGGGGGGAAAGAGAGGGAACAGAGATAGTTGTGCGATGATAGGGGAAAGGGAGAGGTGAGTGAACGTGGAAAAATTAGACACCGAGGGAACAGAGAGGTAAAAGAGACAAGCAGGGGGAAGAGGGAAAAGAGGGAGTTGAGGGAAAGCAGGGGAAAGTCACTGGTGAGGGAAAAGAGGGAAGAGATCGTGGAAAATAGGCAAAAGAGGGAAAAGCGACAGGCAAGGGAAAAGAGAGAGGTGAGCCAAAGTGGGAGAACTAGACACCGAGGAAGAGAGGTAAAAGAGACAGGCGAGGGGGGGAAGAGAGGGAAAAGAGAGAGTTGTGGGATGATAGGGGAAAGGGAGAGGCGAGTGAAAGCAGGAAAATTAGACACCGAGGGAACAGAGAGGTAAAAGAGACAAGCAGGGGCAAAGAGGGAAAAGAGGGAGTTGAGGGAAAGCAGGGGAAAGTCACTGGTGAGGGAAAAGAGGGAAGAGATCGTGGAAAATAGGCAAAAGAGGGAAAAGCGACAGGCAAGGGAAAGGAGAGAGGTGAGTCAAAGTGGGAGAACTAGACACCGAGGAAGAGAGGTAAAAGAGACAGGCGAGGGGGGAAAGAGAGGGAAAAGAGAGAGTTGTGGGATGATAGGGGAAAGGGAGAGGCGAGTGTAAGCGGGAAAATTAGACACCGAGGGAACAGAGAGGTAGAAGAGACAAGCAGGGGGAAAGAGGGAAAAGAGGGAGTTGGGGGAAAGCAGGGGAAATTCACTGGTGAGGGAAAAGAGGGAAGAGATCGTGGAAAATAGGCAAAAGAGGGAAAAGTGACAGGCAAGGGAAGGGAGAGGGAAAAGAGAGAGGTGAGTCAAAGTGGGAGAACTAGACACCGAGGAAGAGAGGTAAAAGAGACAGGCGAGGGGGGAAAGAGAGGGAACAGAGATAGTTGTGCGATGATAGGGGAAAGGGAGAGGTGAGTGAACGTGGAAAAATTAGACACCGAGGGAACAGAGAGGTAAAAGAGACAAGCAGGGGGAAGAGGGAAAAGAGGGAGTTGAGGGAAAGCAGGGGAAAGTCACTGGTGAGGGAAAAGAGGGAAGAGATCGTGGAAAATAGGCAAAAGAGGGAAAAGCAACAGGCAAGGGAAAAGAGAGAGGTGAGTCAAAGTGGGAGAACTAGACACCGAGGAAGAGAGTTAAAAGAGACAGGCGAGGGGGGAAAGAGAGGGAAAAGAGAGAGTTGTGGGATGATAGGGGAAAGGGAGAGGCGAGTGAAAGCGGGAAAATTAGACACCGAGGGAACAGAGAGGTAAAAGAGACAAGCAGGGGGGAAGAGGGAAAAGAGGGAGTTGAGGGAAAGCAGGGGAAAGTCACTGGTGAGGGAAAAGAGGGAAGAGATCGTGGAAAATAGGCAAAAGAGGGAAAAGCGACAGGCAAGGGAAAAGAGAGAGGTGAGCCAAAGTGGGAGAACTAGACACCGAGGAAGAGAGGTAAAAGAGACAGGCGAGGGGGGGAAGAGAGGGAAAAGAGAGAGTTGTGGGATGATAGGGGAAAGGGAGAGGCGAGTGAAACCGGGAAAATTAGACACCGAGGGAACAGAGAGGGAAAAGAGACAAGCAGGGGGAAAGAGGGAAAAGAGGGAGTTGAGGGAAAGCAGGGGAAAGTCACTGGTGAGGGAAAAGAGGGAAGAGATCATGGAAAATAGGCAAAAGAGGGAAAAGCGACAGGCAAGGGAAGGGAGAGGGGAAAGAGAGAGGTGAGTCAAAGTGGGAGAACTATACACCGAGGAAGAGAGGTAAAAGAGACAGGCGAGGGGGGAAAGAGAGGGAAAAGAGAGAGTTGTGGGATGATAGGGGAAAGGGAGAGGCGAGTGAAAGCGGGAAAATTAGACACCGAGGGAACAGAGAGGTAAAAGAGACAAGCAGGGGGAAAGAGGGAAAAGAGGGAGTTGAGGGAAAGCAGGGGAAAGTCACTGGTGAGGGAAAAGAGGGAAGAGATCGTGGAAAATAGGCAAAAGATGGAAAAGCGACAGGCAAGGGAAGGGAGAGGGAAAAGAGAGAGTTGAGTCAAAGTGGGAGAACTAGACACCGAGGAAGAGAGGTAAAAGAGACAGGCGAGGGGGGAAAGAGAGGGGAAAGAGAGAGTTGTGGGATGATAGGGGAAAGGGAGAGGCGAGTGAAAGTGGAAAACTTAGACACCGAGGGAACAGAGAGGTAAAAGAGACAAGCAGGGGGAAAGAGGGAAAAGAGGGAGTTGAGGGAAAGCAGGGGAAAGTCACTGGTGAGGGAAAAGAGGGAAGAGATCGTGGAAAATAGGCAAAAGAGGGAAAAGTGCACAGGCAGGAGAAGACAGAGCTAAAAGAGACAGGCGAGGGGGGAAAGAGAGGGGAAAGAGATAGTTGTGGGATGATAGGGCAAAGGGAGAGCCGAGTGAAAGTGGAAAAATTAGACACGGAGGGAACAGAGAGGTTGAAGAGACAAGCAGGGTGAAAGAGGGAAAAGAGGGAGTTGATGGAAAGCAGAGGAAAAGGGACATGCTGGGGGGGGGAGAGAGGGAAAAGAGAGAGTTGAGGACAGAGATGGAAAAGAGAGAGGCACATGCAAGTGGAAAAAATTGGACACCGAGGGAAGAGAGGTGAGAGAGACAGGCGGGGGAAATGACGGAAAAGAGACAAGCAAGGGGAAAAGAGGGAAAAGAGGGAGTTGAGGGAAAGCAGGGGAAAGTCACTGGTGAGGGAAAAGAGGCTAGATATCGTGGAAAATAGGCAAAAGAGGGAAAAGCGACAGGCAAGGGAAGGGAGAGGGGAAAGAGAGAGGTGAGTCAAAGTGGGAGAACTAGACACCGAGGAAGAGAGGTAAAAGAGACAGGCGAGGGGGGAAAGAGAGGGAAAAGAGAGAGTTGTGGGATGATAGGGGAAAGGGAGAGGCGAGTGAAAGCGGGAAAATTAGACACCGAGGGAACAGAGAGGTAAAAGAGACAAGCAGGGGGAAAGAGGGAAAAGAGGGAGTTGAGGGGAAGCAGGGGAAAGTCACTGGTGAGGGAAAAGAGGGAAGAGATCGTGGAAAATAGGCAAAAGAGGGAAAAGCGACAGGCAAGGGAAGGGAGAGGGGAAAGAGAGAGGTGAGTCAAAGTGGGAGAACTAGACACCGAGGAAGAGAGGTAAAAGAGACAGCGAGGGGGGGAAGAGAGGGAAAAGAGAGAGTTGTGGGGTGATAGGGGAAAGGGAGAGGCGAGTGAAAGCAGGAAAATTAGACACCGAGGGAGTAGAGAGGTAAAAGAGACAAGCAGGGGGAAAGAGGGAAAAGAGGGAGTTGAGGGGAAGCAGGGGAAAGTCACTGGTGAGGGAAAAGAGGGAAGAGATCGTGGAAAATAGGCAAAAGAGGGAAAAGTGACAGGCAAGGGAAGGGAGAGGGAAAAGAGAGAGGTGAGTCAAAGTGGGAGAACTAGACACCGAGGAAGAGAGGTAAAAGAGACAGGCGAGGGGGGAAAGAGAGGGAACAGAGATAGTTGTGCGATGATAGGGGAAAGGGAGAGGTGAGTGAACGTGGAAAAATTAGACACCGAGGGAACAGAGAGGTAAAAGAGACAAGCAGGGGGAAGAGGGAAAAGAGGGAGTTGAGGGAAAGCAGGGGAAAGTCACTGGTGAGGGAAAAGAGGGAAGAGATCGTGGAAAATAGGCAAAAGAGGGAAAAGCGACAGGCAAGGGAAAAGAGAGAGGTGAGTCAAAGTGGGAGAACTAGACACCGAGGAAGAGAGTTAAAAGAGACAGGCGAGGGGGGAAAGAGAGGGAAAAGAGAGAGTTGTGGGATGATAGGGGAAAGGGAGAGGCGAGTGAAAGCAGGAAAATTAGACACCGAGGGAACAGAGAGGTAAAAGAGTCAAGCAGGGGGAAAGAGGGAAAAGAGGGAGTTGAGGGAAAGCAGGGGAAAGTCACTGGTGAGGGAAAAGAGGGAAGAGATCGTGGAAAATAGGCAAAAGAGGGAAAAGCGACAGGCAAGGGAAAAGAGAGAGGTGAGCCAAAGTGGGAGAACTAGACACCGAGGAAGAGAGGTAAAAGAGACAGGCGAGGGGGGGGAAGAGAGGGAAAAGAGAGAGTTGTGGGATGATAGGGGAAAGGGAGAGGCGAGTGAAAGCAGGAAAATTAGACACCGAGGGAACAGAGAGGTAAAAGAGACAAGCAGGGGCAAAGAGGGAAAAGAGGGAGTTGAGGGAAAGCAGGGGAAAGTCACTGGTGAGGGAAAAGAGGGAAGAGATCGTGGAAAATAGGCAAAAGAGGGAAAAGCGACAGGCAAGGGAAAGGAGAGAGGTGAGTCAAAGTGGGAGAACTAGACACCGAGGAAGAGAGGTAAAAGAGACAGGCGAGGGGGGAAAGAGAGGGAAAAGAGAGAGTTGTGGGATGATAGGGGAAAGGGAGAGGCGAGTGTAAGCGGGAAAATTAGACACGGAGGGAACAGAGAGGTAGAAGAGACAAGCAGGGGGAAAGAGGGAAAAGAGGGAGTTGGGGGAAAGCAGGGGAAATTCACTGGTGAGGGAAAAGAGGGAAGAGATCGTGGAAAATAGGCAAAAGAGGGAAAAGTGACAGGCAAGGGAAGGGAGAGGGAAAAGAGAGAGGTGAGTCAAAGTGGGAGAACTAGACACCGAGGAAGAGAGGTAAAAGAGACAGGCGAGGGGGGAAAGAGAGGGAACAGAGATAGTTGTGCGATGATAGGGGAAAGGGAGAGGTGAGTGAACGTGGAAAAATTAGACACCGAGGGAACAGAGAGGTAAAAGAGACAAGCAGGGGGAAGAGGGAAAAGAGGGAGTTGAGGGAAAGCAGGGGAAAGTCACTGGTGAGGGAAAAGAGGGAAGAGATCGTGGAAAATAGGCAAAAGAGGGAAAAGCAACAGGCAAGGGAAAAGAGAGAGGTGAGTCAAAGTGGGAGAACTAGACACCGAGGAAGAGAGGTAAAAGAGACAGGCGAGGGGGGAAAGAGAGGGAAAAGAGAGAGTTGTGGGATGATAGGGGAAAGGGAGAGGCGAGTGAAAGCGGGAAAATTAGTCACCGAGGGAACAGAGAGGTAAAAGAGACAAGCAGGGGGAAAGAGGGAAAAGAGGGAGTTGAGGGAAAGCAGGGGAAAGTCACTGGTGAGGGAAAAGAGGGAAGAGATCATGGAAAATAGGCAAAAGAGGGAAAAGCAACAGGCAAGGGAAAAGAGAGAGGTGAGTCAAAGTGGGAGAACTAGACACCGAGGAAGAGAGGTAAAAGAGACAGGCGAGGGGGGAAAGAGAGGGGAAAGAGATAGTTGTGGGATGATAGGGCAAAGGGAGAGCCGAGTGAAAGTGGAAAAATTAGACACGGAGGGAACAGAGAGGTTGACGAGACAAGCAGGGTGAAAGAGGGAAAAGAGGGAGTTGATGGAAAGCAGAGGAAAAGGGACATGCTGGGGGGGGGAGAGAGGGAAAAGAGAGAGTTGAGGACAGAGATGGAAAAGAGAGAGGCACATGCAAGTGGAAAAAATTGGACACCGAGGGAAGAGAGGTGAGAGAGACAGGCGGGGGAAATGACGGAAAAGAGACAAGCAAGGGGAAAAGAGGGAAAAGAGGGAGTTGAGGGAAAGCAGGGGAAAGTCACTGGTGAGGGAAAAGAGGCTAGATATCGTGGAAAATAGGCAAAAGAGGGAAAAGCGACAGGCAAGGGAAGGGAGAGGGGAAAGAGAGAGGTGAGTCAAAGTGGGAGAACTAGACACCGAGGAAGAGAGGTAAAAGAGACAGGCGAGGGGGGAAAGAGAGGGAAAAGAGAGAGTTGTGGGGTGATAGGGGAAAGGGAGAGGCGAGTGAAAGCGGGAAAATTAGACACCGAGGGAACAGAGAGGTAAAAGAGACAAGCAGGGGGAAAGAGGGAAAAGAGGGAGTTGAGGGGAAGCAGGGGAAAGTCACTGGTGAGGGAAAAGAGGGAAGAGATCGTGGAAAATAGGCAAAAGAGGGAAAAGCGACAGGCAAGGGAAGGGAGAGGGGAAAGAGAGAGGTGAGTCAAAGTGGGAGAACTAGACACCGAGGAAGAGAGGTAAAAGAGACAGGCGAGGGGGGAAAGAGAGGGAACAGAGATAGTTGTGCGATGATAGGGGAAAGGGAGAGGTGAGTGAACGTGGAAAAATTAGACACTGAGGGAACAGAGAGGTAAAAGAGACAAGCAGGGGGAAAGAGGGAAAAGAGGGAGTTGAGGGAAAGAAGGGGAAAGTCACTGGTGAGGGAAAAGAGCGAAGAGATCGTGGAAAATAGGCAAAAGAGGGAAAAGCGACAGGCAAGGGAAAAGAGAGAGGTGAGTCAAAGTGGGAGAACTAGACACCGAGGAAGAGAGGTAAAAGAGACAGGCGAGGGGGGAAAGAGAGGGAAAAGAGAGAGTTGTGGGATGATAGGGGAAAGGGAGAGGCGAGTGTAAGCGGGAAAATTAGACACCGAGGGAACAGAGAGGTAGAAGAGACAAGCAGGGGGAAAGAGGGAAAAGAGGGAGTTGGGGGAAAGCAGGGGAAATTCACTGGTGAGGGAAAAGAGGGAAGAGATCGTGGAAAATAGGCAAAAGAGGGAAAAGTGACAGGCAAGGGAAGGGAGAGGGAAAAGAGAGAGGTGAGTCAAAGTGGGAGAACTAGACACCGAGGAAGAGAGGTAAAAGAGACAGGCGAGGGGGGAAAGAGAGGGAACAGAGAGAGTTGTGGGATGATAGGGGAAAGGGAGAGGCGAGTGTAAGCGGGAAAATTAGACACCGAGGGAACAGAGAGGTAGAAGAGACAAGCAGGGGGAAAGAGGGAAAAGAGGGAGTTGGGGGAAAGCAGGGGAAATTCACTGGTGAGGGAAAAGAGGGAAGAGATCGTGGAAAATAGGCAAAAGAGGGAAAAGTGACAGGCAAGGGAAGGGAGAGGGAAAAGAGAGAGGTGAGTCAAAGTGGGAGAACTAGACACCGAGGAAGAGAGGTAAAAGAGACAGGCGAGGGGGGAAAGAGAGGGAACAGAGATAGTTGTGCGATGATAGGGGAAAGGGAGAGGTGAGTGAACGTGGAAAAATTAGACACCGAGGGAACAGAGAGGTAAAAGAGACAAGCAGGGGGAAGAGGGAAAAGAGGGAGTTGAGGGAAAGCAGGGGAAAGTCACTGGTGAGGGAAAAGAGGGAAGAGATCGTGGAAAATAGGCAAAAGAGGGAAAAGCAACAGGCAAGGGAAAAGAGAGAGGTGAGTCAAAGTGGGAGAACTAGACACCGAGGAAGAGAGGTAAAAGAGACAGGCGAGGGGGGAAAGAGAGGGAAAAGAGAGAGTTGTGGGATGATAGGGGAAAGGGAGAGGCGAGTGAAAGCAGGAAAATTAGACACCGAGGGAACAGAGAGGTAAAAGAGACAAGCAGGGGGAAAGAGGGAAAAGAGGGAGTTGAGGGAAAGCAGGGGAAAGTCACTGGTGAGGGAAAAGAGGGAAGAGATCGTGGAAAATAGGCAAAAGAGGGAAAAGCGACAGGCAAGGGAAAAGAGAGAGGTGAGCCAAAGTGGGAGAACTAGACACCGAGGAAGAGAGGTAAAAGAGACAGGCGAGGGGGGGAAGAGAGGGAAAAGAGAGAGTTGTGGGATGATAGGGGAAAGGGAGAGGCGAGTGAAACCGGGAAAATTAGACACCGAGGGAACAGAGAGGTAAAAGAGACAAGCAGGGGGAAAGAGGGAAAAGAGGGAGTTGAGGGAAAGCAGGGGAAAGTCACTGGCGAGGGAAAAGAGGGAAGAGATCGTGGAAAATAGGCAAAAGAGGGAAAAGCGACAGGCAAGGGAAAAGAGAGAGGTGAGTCAAAGTGGGAGAACTAGACACCGAGGAAGAGAGGTAAAAGAGACAGGCGAGGGGGGAAAGAGAGGGAAAAGAGAGAGTTGTGGGATGATAGGGGAAAGGGAGAGGCGAGTGAAAGCAGGAAAATTAGACACCGAGGGAACAGAGAGGTAAAAGAGACAAGCAGGGGGAAAGAGGGAAAAGAGGGAGTTGAGGGAAAGCAGGGGAAAGTCACTGGTGAGGGAAAAGAGGGAAGAGATTGTGGAAAATAGGCAAAAGAGGGGAAAGCGACAGGCAAGGGAAGGGAGAGGGGAAAGAGAGAGGTGAGTCAAAGTGGGAGAACTATACACCGAGGAAGAGAGGTAAAAGAGACAGGCGAGGGGGGAAAGAGAGGGAAAAGAGAGAGTTGTGGGATGATAGGGGAAAGGGAGAGGCGAGTGAAAGCGGGAAAATTAGACACCGAGGGAACAGAGAGGTAAAAGAGACAAGCAGGGGGAAAGAGGGAAAAGAGGGAGTTGAGGGAAAGCAGGGGAAAGTCACTGGTGAGGGAAAAGAGGGAAGAGATCGTGGAAAATAGGCAAAAGATGGAAAAGCGACAGGCAAGGGAAGGGAGAGGGAAAAGAGAGAGTTGAGTCAAAGTGGGAGAACTAGACACCGAGGAAGAGAGGTAAAAGAGACAGGCGAGGGGGGAAAGAGAGGGGAAAGAGAGAGTTGTGGGATGATAGGGGAAAGGGAGAGGCGAGTGAAAGTGGAAAACTTAGACACCGAGGGAACAGAGAGGTAAAAGAGACAAGCAGGGGGAAAGAGGGAAAAGAGGGAGTTGAGGGAAAGCAGGGGAAAGTCACTGGTGAGGGAAAAGAGGGAAGAGATCGTGGAAAATAGGCAAAAGAGGGAAAAGTGCACAGGCAGGAGAAGACAGAGCTAAAAGAGACAGGCGAGGGGGGAAAGAGAGGGGAAAGAGATAGTTGTGGGATGATAGGGCAAAGGGAGAGCCGAGTGAAAGTGGAAAAATTAGACACGGAGGGAACAGAGAGGTTGAAGAGACAAGCAGGGTGAAAGAGGGAAAAGAGGGAGTTGATGGAAAGCAGAGGAAAAGGGACATGCTGGGGGGGGGGAGAGAGGTAAAAGAGAGAGTTGAGGACAGAGATGGAAAAGAGAGAGGCACATGCAAGTGGAAAAAATTGGACACCGAGGGAAGAGAGGTGAGAGAGACAGGCGGGGGAAATGACGGAAAAGAGACAAGCAAGGGGAAAAGAGGGAAAAGAGGGAGTTGAGGGAAAGCAGGGGAAAGTCACTGGTGAGGGAAAAGAGGCTAGATATCGTGGAAAATAGGCAAAAGAGGGAAAAGCGACAGGCAAGGGAAGGGAGAGGGGAAAGAGAGAGGTGAGTCAAAGTGGGAGAACTAGACACCGAGGAAGAGAGGTAAAAGAGACAGGCGAGGGGGGAAAGAGAGGGAAAAGAGAGAGTTGTGGGGTGATAGGGGAAAGGGAGAGGCGAGTGAAAGCGGGAAAATTAGACACCGAGGGAACAGAGAGGTAAAAGAGACAAGCAGGGGGAAAGAGGGAAAAGAGGGAGTTGAGGGGAAGCAGGGGAAAGTCACTGGTGAGGGAAAAGAGGGAAGAGATCGTGGAAAATAGGCAAAAGAGGGAAAAGCGACAGGCAAGGGAAGGGAGAGGGGAAAGAGAGAGGTGAGTCAAAGTGGGAGAACTAGACACCGAGGAAGAGACGTAAAAGAGACAGCGAGGGGGGGAAGAGAGGGAAAAGAGAGAGTTGTGGGGTGATAGGGGAAAGGGAGAGGCGAGTGAAAGCGGGAAAATTAGACACCGAGGGAACAGAGAGGTAAAAGAGACAAGCAGGGGGAAAGAGGGAAAAGAGGGAGTTGAGGGAAAGCAGGGGAAAGTCACTGGTGAGGGAAAAGAGGGAAGAGATCGTGGAAAAGAGGCAAAAGAGGGAAAAACAACAGGCAAGGGAAAAGAGAGAGGTGAGTCAAAGTGGGAGAACTATACACCGAGGAAGAGAGGTAAAAGAGACAGGCGAGGGGGGAAAGAGAGGGAAAAGAGAGAGTTGTGGGATGATAGGGGAAAGGGAGAGGCGAGTGTAAGCAGGAAAATTAGACACCGAGGGAACAGAGAGGTAAAAGAGACAAGCAGGGGGAAAGAGGGAAAAGAGGGAGTTGAGGGAAAGCAGGGGAAAGTCACTGGTGAGGGAAAAGAGCGAAGAGATCGTGGAAAATAGGCAAAAGAGGGAAAAGCGACAGGCAAGGGAAAAGAGAGAGGTGAGTCAAAGTGGGAGAACTAGACACCGAGGAAGAGAGGTAAAAGAGACAGGCGAGGGGGGAAAGAGAGGGAAAAGAGAGAGTTGTGGGATGATAGGGGAAAGGGAGAGGCGAGTGAAAGCAGGAAAATTAGACACCGAGGGAACAGAGAGGTAAAAGAGTCAAGCAGGGGAAAAGAGGGAAAAGAGGGAGTTGAGGGAAAGCAGGGGAAAGTCACTGGTGAGGGAAAAGAGGGAAGAGATCGTGGAAAATAGGCAAAAGAGGGAAAAGTGACAGGCAAGGGAAGGGAGAGGGAAAAGAGAGAGGTGAGTCAAAGTGGGAGAACTAGACACCGAGGAAGAGAGTTAAAAGAGACAGGCGAGGGGGGAGAGAGAGGGAAAAGAGAGAGTTGTGGGGTGATAGGGGAAAGGGAGAGGCGAGTGAACGTGGAAAAATTAGACACAGAGGGAACAGAGAGGTAAAAGAGACAAGCAGGGGGAAAGAGGGAAAAGAGGGAGTTGAGGGAAAGCAGGGGAAAGTCACTGGTGAGGGAAAAGAGGGAAGAGATCGTGGAAAATAGGCAAAAGAGGGAAAAGCGACAGGCAAGGGAAAAGAGAGAGGTGAGCCAAAGTGGGAGAACTAGACACCGAGGAAGAGAGTTAAAAGAGACAGGCGAGGGGGGAAAGAGAGGGAAAAGAGAGAGTTGTGGGATGATAGGGGAAAGGGAGAGGCGAGTGAAAGCGGGAAAATTAGACACCGAGGGAACAGAGAGGTAAAAGAGACAAGCAGGGGGAAAGAGGGAAAAGAGGGAGTTGAGGGAAAGCAGGGGAAAGTCACTGGTGAGGGAAAAGAGGGAAGAGATCGTGGAAAAGAGGCAAAAGAGGGAAAAGCAACAGGCAAGGGCAAAGAGAGAGTTGAGTCAAAGTGGGAGAACTAGACACCGAGGAAGAGAGGTAAAAGAGACAGGCGAGGGGGGAAAGAGAGGGAAAAGAGAGAGTTGTGGGATGATAGGGGAAAGGGAGAGGCGAGTGAAAGCGGGAAAATTAGACACCGAGGGTACAGAGAGGTAAAAGAGACAAGCAGGGGGAAAGAGGGAAAAGAGGGAGTTGAGGGAAAGCAGGGGAAAGTCACTGGTGAGGGAAAAGAGGGAAGAGATTGTGGAAAATAGGCAAAAGAGGGAAAAGCGACAGGCAAGGGAAGGGAGAGGGGAAACACAGAGGTGAGTCAAAGTGGGAGAACTAGACACCGAGGAAGAGAGGTAAAAGAGACAGGCGAGGGGGGAGAGAGAGGGAAAAGAGAGAGTTGTGGGATGATAGGGGAAAGGGAGAGGCGAGTGAAAGCGGGAAAATTAGACACCGAGGGAACAGAGAGGTAAAAGAGACAAGCAGGGGGAAAGAGGGAAAAGAGGGAGTTGAGGGAAAGCAGGGGAAAGTCACTGGTGAGGGAAAAGAGGGAAGAGATCGTGGAAAATAGGCAAAAGATGGAAAAGCGACAGGCAAGGGAAGGGAGAGGGAAAAGAGCGAGGTGAGTCAAAGTGGGAGAACTAGACACCGAGGAAGAGAGGTAAAAGAGACAGGCGAGGGGGGAAAGAGAGGGGAAAGAGATAGTTGTGGGATGATAGGGCAAAGGGAGAGCCGAGTGAAAGTGGAAAAATTAGACACGGAGGGAACAGAGAGGTTGAAGAGACAAGCAGGGTGAAAGAGGGAAAAGAGGGAGTTGATGGAAAGCAGAGGAAAAGGGACATGCTGGGGGGGAGAGAGGGAAAAGAGAGAGTTGAGGACAGAGATGGAAAAGAGAGAGGCACATGCAAGTGGAAAAAATTGGACACCGAGGGAAGAGAGGTGAGAGAGACAGGCGGGGGAAATGACGGAAAAGAGACAAGCAAGGGGAAAAGAGGGAAAAGAGGGAGTTGAGGGAAAGCAGGGGAAAGTCACTGGTGAGGGAAAAGAGGCTAGATATCGTGGAAAATAGGCAAAAGAGGGAAAAGCGACAGGCAAGGGAAGGGAGAGGGGAAAGAGAGAGGTGAGTCAAAGTGGGAGAACTAGACACCGAGGAAGAGAGGTAAAAGAGACAGGCGAGGGGGGAAAGAGAGGGAAAAGAGAGAGTTGTGGGGTGATAGGGGAAAGGGAGAGGCGAGTGAAAGCGGGAAAATTAGACACCGAGGGAACAGAGAGGTAAAAGAGACAAGCAGGGGGAAAGAGGGAAAAGAGGGAGTTGAGGGGAAGCAGGGGAAAGTCACTGGTGAGGGAAAAGAGGGAAGAGATCGTGGAAAATAGGCAAAAGAGGGAAAAGCGACAGGCAAGGGAAGGGAGAGGGGAAAGAGAGAGGTGAGTCAAAGTGGGAGAACTAGACACCGAGGAAGAGAGTTACAAGAGACAGGCGAGGGGGGAAAGAGAGGGAACAGAGATACTTGTGCGATGATAGGGGAAAGGGAGAGGTGAGTGAACGTGGAAACATTAGACACTGAGGGAACAGAGAGGTAAAAGAGACAAGCAGGGGGAAAGAGGGAAAAGAGGGAGTTGAGGGAAAGCAGGGGAAAGTCACTGGTGAGGGAAAAGACCGAAGAGATCGTGGAAAATAGGCAAAAGAGGGAAAAGCGACAGGCAAGGGAAAAGAGAGAGGTGAGTCAAAGTGGGAGAACTAGACACCGAGGAAGAGAGGTAAAAGAGACAGGCGAGGGGGGAAAGAGAGGGAAAAGAGAGAGTTGTGGGATGATAGGGGAAAGGGAGAGGCGAGTGTAAGCGGGAAAATTAGACACCGAGGGAACAGAGAGGTAGAAGAGACAAGCAGGGGGAAAGAGGGAAAAGAGGGAGTTGGGGGAAAGCAGGGGAAATTCACTGGTGAGGGAAAAGAGGGAAGAGATCGTGGAAAATAGGCAAAAGAGGGAAAAGTGACAGGCAAGGGAAGGGAGAGGGAAAAGAGAGAGGTGAGTCAAAGTGGGAGAACTAGACACCGAGGAAGAGAGGTAAAAGAGACAGGCGAGGGGGGAAAGAGAGGGAACAGAGATAGTTGTGGGATGATAGGGCAAAGGGAGAGCCGAGTGAAAGTGGAAAAATTAGACACGGAGGGAACAGAGAGGTTGAAGAGACAAGCAGGGTGAAAGAGGGAAAAGAGGGAGTTGATGGAAAGCAGAGGAAAAGGGACATGCTGGGGGGGGAGAGAGGGAAAAGAGAGAGTTGAGGACAGAGATGGAAAAGAGAGAGGCACATGCAAGTGGAAAAAATTGGACACCGAGGGAAGAGAGGTGAGAGAGACAGGCGGGGGAAATGACGGAAAAGAGACAAGCAAGGGGAAAAGAGGGAAAAGAGGGAGTTGAGGGAAAGCAGGGGAAAGTCACTGGTGAGGGAAAAGAGGCTAGATATCGTGGAAAAGAGGCAAAAGAGGGAAAAGCGACAGGCAAGGGAAGGGAGAGGGGAAAGAGAGAGGTGAGTCAAAGTGGGAGAACTAGACACCGAGGAAGAGAGTTACAAGAGACAGGCGAGGGGGGAAAGAGAGGGAACAGAGATACTTGTGCGATGATAGGGGAAAGGGAGAGGTGAGTGAACGTGGATAAATTAGACACTGAGGGAACAGAGAGGTAAAAGAGACAAGCAGGGGGAAAGAGGGAAAAGAGGGAGTTGAGGGAAAGCAGGGGAAAGTCACTGGTGAGGGAAAAGAGCGAAGAGATCGTGGAAAATAGGCAAAAGAGGGAAAAGCGACAGGCAAGGGAAAAGAGAGAGGTGAGTCAAAGTGGGAGAACTAGACACCGAGGAAGAGAGGTAAAAGAGACAGGCGAGGGGGGGAAGAGAGGGAAAAGAGAGAGTTGTGGGATGATAGGGGAAAGGGAGAGGCGAGTGAAAGCAGGAAAATTAGACACCGAGGGAACAGAGAGGTAAAAGAGACAAGCAGGGGCAAAGAGGGAAAAGAGGGAGTTGAGGGAAAGCAGGGGAAAGTCACTGGTGAGGGAAAAGAGGGAAGAGATTGTGGAAAATAGGCAAAAGAGGGAAAAGCGACAGGCAAGGGAAGGGAGAGGGGAAACACAGAGGTGAGTCAAAGTGGGAGAACTAGACACCGAGGAAGAGAGGTAAAAGAGACAGGCGAGGGGGGAGAGAGAGGGAAAAGAGAGAGTTGTGGGATGATAGGGGAAAGGGAGAGGCGAGTGAAAGCGGGAAAATTAGACACCGAGGGAACAGAGAGGTAAAAGAGACAAGCAGGGGGAAAGAGGGAAAAGAGGGAGTTGAGGGAAAGCAGGGGAAAGTCACTGGTGAGGGAAAAGAGGGAAGAGATCGTGGAAAATAGGCAAAAGATGGAAAAGCGACAGGCAAGGGAAGGGAGAGGGAAAAGAGCGAGGTGAGTCAAAGTGGGAGAACTAGACACCGAGGAAGAGAGGTAAAAGAGACAGGCGAGGGGGGAAAGAGAGGGGAAAGAGAGAGTTGTGGGATGATAGGGGAAAGGGAGAGGCGAGTGAAAGTGGAAAACTTAGACACCGAGGGAACAGAGAGGTAAAAGAGACAAGCAGGGGGAAAGAGGGAAAAGAGGGAGTTGAGGGAAAGCAGGGGAAAGTCACTGGTGAGGGAAAAGAGGGAAGAGATCGTGGAAAATAGGCAAAAGAGGGAAAAGTGCACAGGCAGGAGAAGACAGAGCTAAAAGAGACAGGCGAGGGGGGAAAGAGAGGGGAAAGAGATAGTTGTGGGATGATAGGGCAAAGGGAGAGCCGAGTGAAAGTGGAAAAATTAGACACGGAGGGAACAGAGAGGTTGAAGAGACAAGCAGGGTGAAAGAGGGAAAAGAGGGAGTTGATGGAAAGCAGAGGAAAAGGGACATGCTGGGGGGGGAGAGAGGGAAAAGAGAGAGTTGAGGACAGAGATGGAAAAGAGAGAGGCACATGCAAGTGGAAAAAATTGGACACCGAGGGAAGAGAGGTGAGAGAGACAGGCGGGGGAAATGACGGAAAAGAGACAAGCAAGGGGAAAAGAGGGAAAAGAGGGAGTTGAGGGAAAGCAGGGGAAAGTCACTGGTGAGGGAAAAGAGGCTAGATATCGTGGAAAATAGGCAAAAGAGGGAAAAGCGACAGGCAAGGGAAGGGAGAGGGGAAAGAGAGAGGTGAGTCAAAGTGGGAGAACTAGACACCGAGGAAGAGAGGTAAAAGAGACAGGCGAGGGGGGAAAGAGAGGGAAAAGAGAGAGTTGTGGGGTGATAGGGGAAAGGGAGAGGCGAGTGAAAGCGGGAAAATTAGACACCGAGGGAACAGAGAGGTAAAAGAGACAAGCAGGGGGAAAGAGGGAAAAGAGGGAGTTGAGGGGAAGCAGGGGAAAGTCACTGGTGAGGGAAAAGAGGGAAGAGATCGTGGAAAAGAGGCAAAAGAGGGAAAAGCGACAGGCAAGGGAAGGGAGAGGGGAAAGAGAGAGGTGAGTCAAAGTGGGAGAACTAGACACCGAGGAAGAGAGTTACAAGAGACAGGCGAGGGGGGAAAGAGAGGGAACAGAGATACTTGTGCGATGATAGGGGAAAGGGAGAGGTGAGTGAACGTGGAAACATTAGACACTGAGGGAACAGAGAGGTAAAAGAGACAAGCAGGGGGAAAGAGGGAAAAGAGGGAGTTGAGGGAAAGCAGGGGAAAGTCACTGGTGAGGGAAAAGAGGGAAGAGATCGTGGAAAATAGGCAAAAGAGGGAAAAGCGACAGGCAAGGGAAAAGAGAGAGGTGAGTCAAAGTGGGAGAACTAGACACCGAGGAAGAGAGGTAAAAGAGACAGGCGAGGGGGGAAAGAGAGGGAAAAGAGAGAGTTGTGGGATGATAGGGGAAAGGGAGAGGCGAGTGTAAGCGGGAAAATTAGACACCGAGGGAACAGAGAGGTAGAAGAGACAAGCAGGGGGAAAGAGGGAAAAGAGGGAGTTGGGGGAAAGCAGGGGAAATTCACTGGTGAGGGAAAAGAGGGAAGAGATCGTGGAAAATAGGCAAAAGAGGGAAAAGTGACAGGCAAGGGAAGGGAGAGGGAAAAGAGAGAGGTGAGTCAAAGTGGGAGAACTAGACACCGAGGAAGAGAGGTAAAAGAGACAGGCGAGGGGGGAAAGAGAGGGAACAGAGATAGTTGTGGGATGATAGGGCAAAGGGAGAGCCGAGTGAAAGTGGAAAAATTAGACACGGAGGGAACAGAGAGGTTGAAGAGACAAGCAGGGTGAAAGAGGGAAAAGAGGGAGTTGATGGAAAGCAGAGGAAAAGGGACATGCTGGGGGGGGAGAGAGGGAAAAGAGAGAGTTGAGGACAGAGATGGAAAAGAGAGAGGCACATGCAAGTGGAAAAAATTGGACACCGAGGGAAGAGAGGTGAGAGAGACAGGCGGGGGAAATGACGGAAAAGAGACAAGCAAGGGGAAAAGAGGGAAAAGAGGGAGTTGAGGGAAAGCAGGGGAAAGTCACTGGTGAGGGAAAAGAGGCTAGATATCGTGGAAAATAGGCAAAAGAGGGAAAAGCGACAGGCAAGGGAAGGGAGAGGGGAAAGAGAGAGGTGAGTCAAAGTGGGAGAACTAGACACCGAGGAAGAGAGGTAAAAGAGACAGGCGAGGGGGGAAAGAGAGGGAAAAGAGAGAGTTGTGGGGTGATAGGGGAAAGGGAGAGGCGAGTGAAAGCGGGAAAATTAGACACCGAGGGAACAGAGAGGTAAAAGAGACAAGCAGGGGGAAAGAGGGAAAAGAGGGAGTTGAGGGGAAGCAGGGGAAAGTCACTGGTGAGGGAAAAGAGGGAAGAGATCGTGGAAAATAGGCAAAAGAGGGAAAAGCGACAGGCAAGGGAAGGGAGAGGGGAAAGAGAGAGGTGAGTCAAAGTGGGAGAACTAGACACCGAGGAAGAGAGTTACAAGAGACAGGCGAGGGGGGAAAGAGAGGGAACAGAGATACTTGTGCGATGATAGGGGAAAGGGAGAGGTGAGTGAACGTGGAAAAATTAGACACTGAGGGAACAGAGAGGTAAAAGAGACAAGCAGGGGGAAAGAGGGAAAAGAGGGAGTTGAGGGAAAGAAGGGGAAAGTCACTGGTGAGGGAAAAGAGCGAAGAGATCGTGGAAAATAGGCAAAAGAGGGAAAAGCGACAGGCAAGGGAAAAGAGAGAGGTGAGTCAAAGTGGGAGAACTAGACACCGAGGAAGAGAGGTAAAAGAGACAGGCGAGGGGGGGAAGAGAGGGAAAAGAGAGAGTTGTGGGATGATAGGGGAAAGGGAGAGGCGAGTGAAAGCAGGAAAATTAGACACCGAGGGAACAGAGAGGTAAAAGAGACAAGCAGGGGCAAAGAGGGAAAAGAGGGAGTTGAGGGAAAGCAGGGGAAAGTCACTGGTGAGGGAAAAGAGGGAAGAGATCGTGGAAAATAGGCAAAAGAGGGAAAAGCGACAGGCAAGGGAAAGGAGAGAGGTGAGTCAAAGTGGGAGAACTAGACACCGAGGAAGAGAGGTAAAAGAGACAGGCGAGGGGGGAAAGAGAGGGAAAAGAGAGAGTTGTGGGATGATAGGGGAAAGGGAGAGGCGAGTGAAAGCAGGAAAATTAGACACCGAGGGAACAGAGAGGGAAAAGAGACAAGCAGGGGGAAAGAGGGAAAAGAGGGAGTTGGGGGAAAGCAGGGGAAATTCACTGGTGAGGGAAAAGAGGGAAGAGATCGTGGAAAATAGGCAAAAGAGGGAAAAGTGACAGGCAAGGGAAGGGAGAGGGAAAAGAGAGAGGTGAGTCAAAGTGGGAGAACTAGACACCGAGGAAGAGAGGTAAAAGAGACAGGCGAGGGGGGAAAGAGAGGGAAAAGAGAGAGTTGTGGGATGATAGGGGAAAGGGAGAGGCGAGTGTAAGCGGGAAAATTAGACACCGAGGGAACAGAGAGGTAGAAGAGACAAGCAGGGGGAAAGAGGGAAAAGAGGGAGTTGAGGGAAAGCAGGGGAAAGTCACTGGTGAGGGAAAAGAGGGAAGAGATCATGGAAAATAGGCAAAAGAGGGAAAAGCGACAGGCAAGGGAAAAGAGAGAGGTGAGTCAAAGTGGGAGAACTAGACACCGAGGAAGAGAGGTAAAAGAGACAGGCGAGGGGGGAAAGAGAGGGAAAAGAGAGAGTTGTGGGATGATAGGGGAAAGGGAGAGGCGAGTGAAAGCAGGAAAATTAGACACCGAGGTAACAGAGAGGGAAAAGAGACAAGCAGGGGGAAAGAGGGAAAAGAGGGAGTTGAGGGAAAGCAGGGGAAAGTCACTGGTGAGGGAAAAGAGGGAAGAGATTGTGGAAAATAGGCAAAAGAGGGGAAAGCGACAGGCAAGGGAAGGGAGAGGGGAAAGAGAGAGGTGAGTCAAAGTGGGAGAACTATACACCGAGGAAGAGAGGTAAAAGAGACAGGCGAGGGGGGAAAGAGAGGGAAAAGAGAGAGTTGTGGGATGATAGGGGAAAGGGAGAGGCGAGTGAAAGCGGGAAAATTAGACACCGAGGGAACAGAGAGGTAAAAGAGACAAGCAGGGGGAAAGAGGGAAAAGAGGGAGTTGAGGGAAAGCAGGGGAAAGTCACTGGTGAGGGAAAAGAGGGAAGAGATCGTGGAAAATAGGCAAAAGAGGGAAAAGTGACAGGCAAGGGAAGGGAGAGGGAAAAGAGAGAGGTGAGTCAAAGTGGGAGAACTAGACACCGAGGAAGAGAGGTAAAAGAGACAGGCGAGGGGGGAGAGAGAGGGAAAAGAGAGAGTTGTGGGGTGATAGGGGAAAGGGAGAGGCGAGTGTAAGCAGGAAAATTAGACACCGAGGGAACAGAGAGGTAAAAGAGACAAGCAGGGGGGAAGAGGGAAAAGAGGGAGTTGAGGGAAAGCAGGGGAAAGTCACTGGTGAGGGAAAAGAGGGAAGAGATCGTGGAAAATAGGCAAAAGAGGGAAAAGCGACAGGCAAGGGAAAAGAGAGAGGTGAGTCAAAGTGGGAGAACTAGACACCGAGGAAGAGAAGTAAAAGAGACAGGCGAGGGGGGAAAGAGAGGGAAAAGAGAGAGTTGTGGGATGATAGGGGAAAGGGACAGGTGAGTGAACGTGGAAAAATTAGACACAGAGGGAACAGAGAGGTAAAAGAGACAAGCAGGGGGAAAGAGGGAAAAGAGGGAGTTGAGGGAAAGCAGGGGAAAGTCACTGGTGAGGGAAAAGAGGGAAGAGATCGTGGAAAATAGGCAAAAGAGGGAAAAGCGACAGGCAAGGGAAAAGAGAGAGGTGAGCCAAAGTGGGAGAACTAGACACCGAGGAAGAGAGTTAAAAGAGACAGGCGAGGGGGGAAAGAGAGGGAAAAGAGAGAGTTGTGGGATGATAGGGGAAAGGGAGAGGCGAGTGAAAGCAGGAAAATTAGACACCGAGGGAACAGAGAGGTAAAAGAGACAAGCAGGGGGAAAGAGGGAAAAGAGGGAGTTGAGGGAAAGCAGGGGAAAGTCACTGGTGAGGGAAAAGAGGGAAGTGATCGTGGAAAATAGGCAAAAGAGGGAAAAGTGCACAGGCAGGAGAAGACAGAGCTAAAAGAGACAGGCGAGGGGGGAAAGAGAGGGGAAAGAGATAGTTGTGGGATGATAGGGCAAAGGGAGAGCCGAGTGAAAGTGGAAAAATTAGACACGGAGGGAACAGAGAGGTTGAAGAGACAAGCAGGGTGAAAGAGGGAAAAGAGGGAGTTGATGGAAAGCAGAGGAAAAGGGACATGCTGGGGGGGGGAGAGAGGGAAAAGAGAGAGCTGTGGACAGAGATGGAAAAGAGAGAGGCACATGCAAGTGGAAAAAATTGGACACCGAGGGAAGAGAGGTGAGAGAGACAGGCGGGGGAAATGACGGAAAAGAGACAAGCAAGGGGAAAAGAGGGAAAAGAGGGAGTTGAGGGAAAGCAGGGGAAAGTCACTGGTGAGGGAAAAGAGGCTAGATATCGTGGAAAATAGGCAAAAGAGGGAAAAGCGACAGGCAAGGGAAGGGAGAGGGGAAAGAGAGAGGTGAGTCAAAGTGGGAGAACTAGACACCGAGGAAGAGAGGTAAAAGAGACAGGCGAGGGGGGAAAGAGAGGGAAAAGAGAGAGTTGTGGGGTGATAGGGGAAAGGGAGAGGCGAGTGAAAGCGGGAAAATTAGACACCGAGGGAACAGAGAGGTAAAAGAGACAAGCAGGGGGAAAGAGGGAAAAGAGGGAGTTGAGGGGAAGCAGGGGAAAGTCACTGGTGAGGGAAAAGAGGGAAGAGATCGTGGAAAATAGGCAAAAGAGGGAAAAGCGACAGGCAAGGGAAAAGAGAGAGGTGAGTCAAAGTGGGAGAACTAGACACCGAGGAAGAGAGTTACAAGAGACAGGCGAGGGGGGAAAGAGAGGGAACAGAGATACTTGTGCGATGATAGGGGAAAGGGAGAGGTGAGTGAACGTGGAAACATTAGACACTGAGGGAACAGAGAGGTAAAAGAGACAAGCAGGGGGAAAGTGGGAAAAGAGGGAGTTGAGGGAAAGCAGGGGAAAGTCACTGGTGAGGGAAAAGAGCGAAGAGATCGTGGAAAATAGGCAAAAGAGGGAAAAGCGACAGGCAAGGGAAAAGAGAGAGGTGAGTCAAAGTGGGAGAACTAGACACCGAGGAAGAGAGGTAAAAGAGACAGGCGAGGGGGGAAAGAGAGGGAAAAGAGAGAGTTGTGGGATGATAGGGGAAAGGGAGAGGCGAGTGTAAGCGGGAAAATTAGACACCGAGGGAACAGAGAGGTAGAAGAGACAAGCAGGGGGAAAGAGGGAAAAGAGGGAGTTGGGGGAAAGCAGGGGAAATTCACTGGTGAGGGAAAAGAGGGAAGAGATCGTGGAAAATAGGCAAAAGAGGGAAAAGTGACAGGCAAGGGAAGGGAGAGGGAAAAGAGAGAGGTGAGTCAAAGTGGGAGAACTAGACACCGAGGAAGAGAGGTAAAAGAGACAGGCGAGGGGGGAAAGAGAGGGAACAGAGATAGTTGTGGGATGATAGGGCAAAGGGAGAGCCGAGTGAAAGTGGAAAAATTAGACACGGAGGGAACAGAGAGGTTGAAGAGACAAGCAGGGTGAAAGAGGGAAAAGAGGGAGTTGATGGAAAGCAGAGGAAAAGGGACATGCTGGGGGGGGAGAGAGGGAAAAGAGAGAGTTGAGGACAGAGATGGAAAAGAGAGAGGCACATGCAAGTGGAAAAAATTGGACACCGAGGGAAGAGAGGTGAGAGAGACAGGCGGGGGAAATGACGGAAAAGAGACAAGCAAGGGGAAAAGAGGGAAAAGAGGGAGTTGAGGGAAAGCAGGGGAAAGTCACTGGTGAGGGAAAGGAGGCTAGATATCGTGGAAAATAGGCAAAAGAGGGAAAAGCGACAGGCAAGGGAAGGGAGAGGGGAAAGAGAGAGGTGAGTCAAAGTGGGAGAACTAGACACCGAGGAAGAGAGGTAAAAGAGACAGGCGAGGGGGGAAAGAGAGGGAAAAGAGAGAGTTGTGGGGTGATAGGGGAAAGGGAGAGGCGAGTGAAAGCGGGAAAATTAGACACCGAGGGAACAGAGAGGTAAAAGAGACAAGCAGGGGGAAAGAGGGAAAAGAGGGAGTTGAGGGGAAGCAGGGGAAAGTCACTGGTGAGGGAAAAGAGGGAAGAGATCGTGGAAAATAGGCAAAAGAGGGAAAAGCGACAGGCAAGGGAAGGGAGAGGGGAAAGAGAGAGGTGAGTCAAAGTGGGAGAACTAGACACCGAGGAAGAGAGTTACAAGAGACAGGCGAGGGGGGGAAAGAGAGGGAACAGAGATACTTGTGCGATGATAGGGGAAAGGGAGAGGTGAGTGAACGTGGAAAAATTAGACACTGAGGGAACAGAGAGGTAAAAGAGACAAGCAGGGGGAAAGAGGGAAAAGAGGGAGTTGAGGGAAAGAAGGGGAAAGTCACTGGTGAGGGAAAAGAGCGAAGAGATCGTGGAAAATAGGCAAAAGAGGGAAAAGCGACAGGCAAGGGAAAAGAGAGAGGTGAGTCAAAGTGGGAGAACTAGACACCGAGGAAGAGAGGTAAAAGAGACAGGCGAGGGGGGAAAGAGAGGGAAAAGAGAGAGTTGTGGGATGATAGGGGAAAGGGAGAGGCGAGTGAAAGCGGGAAAATTAGACACCGAGGGAACAGAGAGGTAAAAGAGACAAGCAGGGGGAAAGAGGGAAAAGAGGGAGTTGAGGGAAAGCAGGGGAAATTCACTGGTGAGGGAAAAGAGGGAAGAGATCGTGGAAAATAGGCAAAAGAGGGAAAAGTGACAGGCAAGGGAAGGGAGAGGGAAAAGAGAGAGGTGAGTCAAAGTGGGAGAACTAGACACCGAGGAAGAGAGGTAAAAGAGACAGGCGAGGGGGGAAAGAGAGGGAAAAGAGAGAGTTGTGGGATGATAGGGGAAAGGGAGAGGCGAGTGTAAGCGGGAAAATTAGACACCGAGGGAACAGAGAGGTAGAAGAGACAAGCAGGGGGAAAGAGGGAAAAGAGGGAGTTGAGGGAAAGCAGGGGAAAGTCACTGGTGAGGGAAAAGAGGGAAGAGATCATGGAAAATAGGCAAAAGAGGGAAAAGCGACAGGCAAGGGAAAAGAGAGAGGTGAGTCAAAGTGGGAGAACTAGACACCGAGGAAGAGAGGTAAAAGAGACAGGCGAGGGGGGAAAGAGAGGGAAAAGAGAGAGTTGTGGGATGATAGGGGAAAGGGAGAGGCGAGTGAAAGCAGGAAAATTAGACACCGAGGGAACAGAGAGGGAAAAGAGACAAGCAGGGGGAAAGAGGGAAAAGAGGGAGTTGAGGGAAAGCAGGGGAAAGTCACTGGTGAGGGAAAAGAGGGAAGAGATTGTGGAAAATAGGCAAAAGAGGGGAAAGCGACAGGCAAGGGAAGGGAGAGGGGAAAGAGAGAGGTGAGTCAAAGTGGGAGAACTATACACCGAGGAAGAGAGGTAAAAGAGACAGGCGAGGGGGGAAAGAGAGGGAAAAGAGAGAGTTGTGGGATGATAGGGGAAAGGGAGAGGCGAGTGAAAGCGGGAAAATTAGACACCGAGGGAACAGAGAGGTAAAAGAGACAAGCAGGGGGAAAGAGGGAAAAGAGGGAGTTGAGGGAAAGCAGGGGAAAGTCACTGGTGAGGGAAAAGAGGGAAGAGATCGTGGAAAATAGGCAAAAGATGGAAAAGCGACAGGCAAGGGAAGGGAGAGGGAAAAGAGAGAGTTGAGTCAAAGTGGGAGAACTAGACACCGAGGAAGAGAGGTAAAAGAGACAGGCGAGGGGGGAAAGAGAGGGGAAAGAGAGAGTTGTGGGATGATAGGGGAAAGGGAGAGGCAAGTGAAAGTGGAAAACTTAGACACCGAGGGAACAGAGAGGTAAAAGAGACAAGCAGGGGGAAAGAGGGAAAAGAGGGAGTTGAGGGAAAGCAGGGGAAAGTCACTGGTGAGGGAAAAGAGGGAAGAGATCGTGGAAAATAGGCAAAAGAGGGAAAAGTGCACAGGCAGGAGAAGACAGAGCTAAAAGAGACAGGCGAGGGGGGAAAGAGAGGGGAAAGAGATAGTTGTGGGATGATAGGGCAAAGGGAGAGCCGAGTGAAAGTGGAAAAATTAGACACGGAGGGAACAGAGAGGTTGAAGAGACAAGCAGGGTGAAAGAGGGAAAAGAGGGAGTTGATGGAAAGCAGAGGAAAAGGGACATGCTGGGGGGGGAGAGAGAGGGAAAAGAGAGAGTTGAGGACAGAGATGGAAAAGAGAGAGGCACATGCAAGTGGAAAAAATTGGACACCGAGGGAAGAGAGGTGAGAGAGACAGGCGGGGGAAATGACGGAAAAGAGACAAGCAAGGGGAAAAGAGGGAAAAGAGGGAGTTGAGGGAAAGCAGGGGAAAGTCACTGGTGAGGGAAAAGAGGCTAGATATCGTGGAAAATAGGCAAAAGAGGGAAAAGCGACAGGCGAGGGAAGGGAGAGGGGAAAGAGAGAGGTGAGTCAAAGTGGGAGAACTAGACACCGAGGAAGAGAGGTAAAAGAGACAGGCGAGGGGGGAAAGAGAGGGAAAAGAGAGAGTTGTGGGGTGATAGGGGAAAGGGAGAGGCGAGTGAAAGCGGGAAAATTAGACACCGAGGGAACAGAGAGGTAAAAGAGACAAGCAGGGGGAAAGAGGGAAAAGAGGGAGTTGAGGGGAAGCAGGGGAAAGTCACTGGTGAGGGAAAAGAGGGAAGAGATCGTGGAAAATAGGCAAAAGAGGGAAAAGCGACAGGCAAGGGAAGGGAGAGGGGAAAGAGAGAGGTGAGTCAAAGTGGGAGAACTAGGCACCGAGGAAGAGAGGTAAAAGAGACAGCGAGGGGGGGAAGAGAGGGAAAAGAGAGAGTTGTGGGGTGATAGGGGAAAGGGAGAGGCGAGTGAAAGCGGGAAAATTAGACACCGAGGGAACAGAGAGGTAAAAGAGACAAGCAGGGGGAAAGAGGGAAAAGAGGGAGTTGAGGGAAAGCAGGGGAAAGTCACTGGTGAGGGAAAAGAGGGAAGAGATCGTGGAAAATAGGCAAAAGAGGGAAAAGCGACAGGCAAGGGAAAAGAGAGAGGTGAGTCAAAGTGGGAGAACTATACACCGAGGAAGAGAGGTAAAAGAGACAGGCGAGGGGGGAAAGAGAGGGAAAAGAGAGAGTTGTGGGATGATAGGGGAAAGGGAGAGGCGAGTGAAACCGGGAAAATTAGACACCGAGGGAACAGAGAGGTAAAACAGACAAGCAGGGGGAAAGAGGGAAAAGAGGGAGTTGAGGGAAAGCAGGGGAAAGTCACTGGTGAGGGAAAAGAGGGAAGAGATCATGGAAAATAGGCAAAAGAGGGAAAAGCGACAGGCAAGGGAAAAGAGAGAGGTGAGTCAAAGTGGGAGAACTAGACACCGAGGAAGAGAGGTAAAAGAGACAGGCGAGGGGGGAAAGAGAGGGAAAAGAGAGAGTTGTGGGATGATAGGGGAAAGGGAGAGGCGAGTGAAAGCAGGAAAATTAGACACCGAGGGAACAGAGAGGGAAAAGAGACAAGCAGGGGGAAAGAGGGAAAAGAGGGAGTTGAGGGAAAGCAGGGGAAAGTCACTGGTGAGGGAAAAGAGGGAAGAGATTGTGGAAAATAGGCAAAAGAGGGGAAAGCGACAGGCAAGGGAAGGGAGAGGGGAAAGAGAGAGGTGAGTCAAAGTGGGAGAACTATACACCGAGGAAGAGAGGTAAAAGAGACAGGCGAGGGGGGAAAGAGAGGGAAAAGAGAGAGTTGTGGGATGATGGGGAAAGGGAGAGGCGAGTGAAAGCGGGAAAATTAGACACCGAGGGAACAGAGAGGTAAAAGAGACAAGCAGGGGGAAAGAGGGAAAAGAGGGAGTTGAGGGAAAGCAGGGGAAAGTCACTGGTGAGGGAAAAGAGGGAAGAGATCGTGGAAAATAGGCAAAAGATGGAAAAGCGACAGGCAAGGGAAGGGAGAGGGAAAAGAGAGAGTTGAGTCAAAGTGGGAGAACTAGACACCGAGGAAGAGAGGTAAAAGAGACAGGCGAGGGGGGAAAGAGAGGGGAAAGAGAGAGTTGTGGGATGATAGGGGAAAGGGAGAGGCGAGTGAAAGTGGAAAACTTAGACACCGAGGGAACAGAGAGGTAAAAGAGACAAGCAGGGGGAAAGAGGGAAAAGAGGGAGTTGAGGGAAAGCAGGGGAAAGTCACTGGTGAGGGAAAAGAGGGAAGTGATCGTGGAAAATAGGCAAAAGAGGGAAAAGTGCACAGGCAGGAGAAGACAGAGCTAAAAGAGACAGGCGAGGGGGGAAAGAGAGGGGAAAGAGATAGTTGTGGGATGATAGGGCAAAGGGAGAGCCGAGTGAAAGTGGAAAAATTAGACACGGAGGGAACAGAGAGGTTGAAGAGACAAGCAGGGTGAAAGAGGGAAAAGAGGGAGTTGATGGAAAGCAGAGGAAAAGGGACATGCTGGGGGGGGGAGAGAGGGAAAAGAGAGAGCTGTGGACAGAGATGGAAAAGAGAGAGGCACATGCAAGTGGAAAAAATTGGACACCGAGGGAAGAGAGGTGAGAGAGACAGGCGGGGGAAATGACGGAAAAGAGACAAGCAAGGGGAAAAGAGGGAAAAGAGGGAGTTGAGGGAAAGCAGGGGAAAGTCACTGGTGAGGGAAAAGAGGCTAGATATCGTGGAAAATAGGCAAAAGAGGGAAAAGCGACAGGCAAGGGAAGGGAGAGGGGAAAGAGAGAGGTGAGTCAAAGTGGGAGAACTAGACACCGAGGAAGAGAGGTAAAAGAGACAGGCGAGGGGGGAAAGAGAGGGAAAAGAGAGAGTTGTGGGGTGATAGGGGAAAGGGAGAGGCGAGTGAAAGCGGGAAAATTAGACACCGAGGGAACAGAGAGGTAAAAGAGACAAGCAGGGGGAAAGAGGGAAAAGAGGGAGTTGAGGGGAAGCAGGGGAAAGTCACTGGTGAGGGAAAAGAGGGAAGAGATCGTGGAAAATAGGCAAAAGAGGGAAAAGCGACAGGCAAGGGAAAAGAGAGAGGTGAGTCAAAGTGGGAGAACTAGACACCGAGGAAGAGAGTTACAAGAGACAGGCGAGGGGGGAAAGAGAGGGAACAGAGATACTTGTGCGATGATAGGGGAAAGGGAGAGGTGAGTGAACGTGGAAAAATTAGACACTGAGGGAACAGAGAGGTAAAAGAGACAAGCAGGGGGAAAGTGGGAAAAGAGGGAGTTGAGGGAAAGCAGGGGAAAGTCACTGGTGAGGGAAAAGAGCGAAGAGATCGTGGAAAATAGGCAAAAGAGGGAAAAGCGACAGGCAAGGGAAAAGAGAGAGGTGAGTCAAAGTGGGAGAACTAGACACCGAGGAAGAGAGGTAAAAGAGACAGGCGAGGGGGGAAAGAGAGGGAAAAGAGAGAGTTGTGGGATGATAGGGGAAAGGGAGAGGCGAGTGTAAGCGGGAAAATTAGACACCGAGGGAACAGAGAGGTAGAAGAGACAAGCAGGGGGAAAGAGGGAAAAGAGGGAGTTGGGGGAAAGCAGGGGAAATTCACTGGTGAGGGAAAAGAGGGAAGAGATCGTGGAAAATAGGCAAAAGAGGGAAAAGTGACAGGCAAGGGAAGGGAGAGGGAAAAGAGAGAGGTGAGTCAAAGTGGGAGAACTAGACACCGAGGAAGAGAGGTAAAAGAGACAGGCGAGGGGGGAAAGAGAGGGAACAGAGATAGTTGTGGGATGATAGGGCAAAGGGAGAGCCGAGTGAAAGTGGAAAAATTAGACACGGAGGGAACAGAGAGGTTGAAGAGACAAGCAGGGTGAAAGAGGGAAAAGAGGGAGTTGATGGAAAGCAGAGGAAAAGGGACATGCTGGGGGGGGAGAGAGGGAAAAGAGAGAGTTGAGGACAGAGATGGAAAAGAGAGAGGCACATGCAAGTGGAAAAAATTGGACACCGAGGGAAGAGAGGTGAGAGAGACAGGCGGGGGAAATGACGGAAAAGAGACAAGCAAGGGGAAAAGAGGGAAAAGAGGGAGTTGAGGGAAAGCAGGGGAAAGTCACTGGTGAGGGAAAGGAGGCTAGATATCGTGGAAAATAGGCAAAAGAGGGAAAAGCGACAGGCAAGGGAAGGGAGAGGGGAAAGAGAGAGGTGAGTCAAAGTGGGAGAACTAGACACCGAGGAAGAGAGGTAAAAGAGACAGGCGAGGGGGGAAAGAGAGGGAAAAGAGAGAGTTGTGGGGTGATAGGGGAAAGGGAGAGGCGAGTGAAAGCGGGAAAATTAGACACCGAGGGAACAGAGAGGTAAAAGAGACAAGCAGGGGGAAAGAGGGAAAAGAGGGAGTTGAGGGGAAGCAGGGGAAAGTCACTGGTGAGGGAAAAGAGGGAAGAGATCGTGGAAAATAGGCAAAAGAGGGAAAAGCGACAGGCAAGGGAAGGGAGAGGGGAAAGAGAGAGGTGAGTCAAAGTGGGAGAACTAGACACCGAGGAAGAGAGTTACAAGAGACAGGCGAGGGGGGGAAAGAGAGGGAACAGAGATACTTGTGCGATGATAGGGGAAAGGGAGAGGTGAGTGAACGTGGAAAAATTAGACACTGAGGGAACAGAGAGGTAAAAGAGACAAGCAGGGGGAAAGAGGGAAAAGAGGGAGTTGAGGGAAAGAAGGGGAAAGTCACTGGTGAGGGAAAAGAGCGAAGAGATCGTGGAAAATAGGCAAAAGAGGGAAAAGCGACAGGCAAGGGAAAAGAGAGAGGTGAGTCAAAGTGGGAGAACTAGACACCGAGGAAGAGAGGTAAAAGAGACAGGCGAGGGGGGAAAGAGAGGGAAAAGAGAGAGTTGTGGGATGATAGGGGAAAGGGAGAGGCGAGTGAAAGCGGGAAAATTAGACACCGAGGGAACAGAGAGGTAAAAGAGACAAGCAGGGGGAAAGAGGGAAAAGAGGGAGTTGAGGGAAAGCAGGGGAAATTCACTGGTGAGGGAAAAGAGGGAAGAGATCGTGGAAAATAGGCAAAAGAGGGAAAAGTGACAGGCAAGGGAAGGGAGAGGGAAAAGAGAGAGGTGAGTCAAAGTGGGAGAACTAGACACCGAGGAAGAGAGGTAAAAGAGACAGGCGAGGGGGGAAAGAGAGGGAAAAGAGAGAGTTGTGGGATGATAGGGGAAAGGGAGAGGCGAGTGTAAGCGGGAAAATTAGACACCGAGGGAACAGAGAGGTAGAAGAGACAAGCAGGGGGAAAGAGGGAAAAGAGGGAGTTGAGGGAAAGCAGGGGAAAGTCACTGGTGAGGGAAAAGAGGGAAGAGATCATGGAAAATAGGCAAAAGAGGGAAAAGCGACAGGCAAGGGAAAAGAGAGAGGTGAGTCAAAGTGGGAGAACTAGACACCGAGGAAGAGAGGTAAAAGAGACAGGCGAGGGGGGAAAGAGAGGGAAAAGAGAGAGTTGTGGGATGATAGGGGAAAGGGAGAGGCGAGTGAAAGCAGGAAAATTAGACACCGAGGGAACAGAGAGGGAAAAGAGACAAGCAGGGGGAAAGAGGGAAAAGAGGGAGTTGAGGGAAAGCAGGGGAAAGTCACTGGTGAGGGAAAAGAGGGAAGAGATTGTGGAAAATAGGCAAAAGAGGGGAAAGCGACAGGCAAGGGAAGGGAGAGGGGAAAGAGAGAGGTGAGTCAAAGTGGGAGAACTATACACCGAGGAAGAGAGGTAAAAGAGACAGGCGAGGGGGGAAAGAGAGGGAAAAGAGAGAGTTGTGGGATGATAGGGGAAAGGGAGAGGCGAGTGAAAGCGGGAAAATTAGACACCGAGGGAACAGAGAGGTAAAAGAGACAAGCAGGGGGAAAGAGGGAAAAGAGGGAGTTGAGGGAAAGCAGGGGAAAGTCACTGGTGAGGGAAAAGAGGGAAGAGATCGTGGAAAATAGGCAAAAGATGGAAAAGCGACAGGCAAGGGAAGGGAGAGGGAAAAGAGAGAGTTGAGTCAAAGTGGGAGAACTAGACACCGAGGAAGAGAGGTAAAAGAGACAGGCGAGGGGGGAAAGAGAGGGGAAAGAGAGAGTTGTGGGATGATAGGGGAAAGGGAGAGGCAAGTGAAAGTGGAAAACTTAGACACCGAGGGAACAGAGAGGTAAAAGAGACAAGCAGGGGGAAAGAGGGAAAAGAGGGAGTTGAGGGAAAGCAGGGGAAAGTCACTGGTGAGGGAAAAGAGGGAAGAGATCGTGGAAAATAGGCAAAAGAGGGAAAAGTGCACAGGCAGGAGAAGACAGAGCTAAAAGAGACAGGCGAGGGGGGAAAGAGAGGGGAAAGAGATAGTTGTGGGATGATAGGGCAAAGGGAGAGCCGAGTGAAAGTGGAAAAATTAGACACGGAGGGAACAGAGAGGTTGAAGAGACAAGCAGGGTGAAAGAGGGAAAAGAGGGAGTTGATGGAAAGCAGAGGAAAAGGGACATGCTGGGGGGGGAGAGAGAGGGAAAAGAGAGAGTTGAGGACAGAGATGGAAAAGAGAGAGGCACATGCAAGTGGAAAAAATTGGACACCGAGGGAAGAGAGGTGAGAGAGACAGGCGGGGGAAATGACGGAAAAGAGACAAGCAAGGGGAAAAGAGGGAAAAGAGGGAGTTGAGGGAAAGCAGGGGAAAGTCACTGGTGAGGGAAAAGAGGCTAGATATCGTGGAAAATAGGCAAAAGAGGGAAAAGCGACAGGCGAGGGAAGGGAGAGGGGAAAGAGAGAGGTGAGTCAAAGTGGGAGAACTAGACACCGAGGAAGAGAGGTAAAAGAGACAGGCGAGGGGGGAAAGAGAGGGAAAAGAGAGAGTTGTGGGGTGATAGGGGAAAGGGAGAGGCGAGTGAAAGCGGGAAAATTAGACACCGAGGGAACAGAGAGGTAAAAGAGACAAGCAGGGGGAAAGAGGGAAAAGAGGGAGTTGAGGGGAAGCAGGGGAAAGTCACTGGTGAGGGAAAAGAGGGAAGAGATCGTGGAAAATAGGCAAAAGAGGGAAAAGCGACAGGCAAGGGAAGGGAGAGGGGAAAGAGAGAGGTGAGTCAAAGTGGGAGAACTAGGCACCGAGGAAGAGAGGTAAAAGAGACAGCGAGGGGGGGAAGAGAGGGAAAAGAGAGAGTTGTGGGGTGATAGGGGAAAGGGAGAGGCGAGTGAAAGCGGGAAAATTAGACACCGAGGGAACAGAGAGGTAAAAGAGACAAGCAGGGGGAAAGAGGGAAAAGAGGGAGTTGAGGGAAAGCAGGGGAAAGTCACTGGTGAGGGAAAAGAGGGAAGAGATCGTGGAAAATAGGCAAAAGAGGGAAAAGCGACAGGCAAGGGAAAAGAGAGAGGTGAGTCAAAGTGGGAGAACTATACACCGAGGAAGAGAGGTAAAAGAGACAGGCGAGGGGGGAAAGAGAGGGAAAAGAGAGAGTTGTGGGATGATAGGGGAAAGGGAGAGGCGAGTGAAACCGGGAAAATTAGACACCGAGGGAACAGAGAGGTAAAACAGACAAGCAGGGGGAAAGAGGGAAAAGAGGGAGTTGAGGGAAAGCAGGGGAAAGTCACTGGTGAGGGAAAAGAGGGAAGAGATCATGGAAAATAGGCAAAAGAGGGAAAAGCGACAGGCAAGGGAAAAGAGAGAGGTGAGTCAAAGTGGGAGAACTAGACACCGAGGAAGAGAGGTAAAAGAGACAGGCGAGGGGGGAAAGAGAGGGAAAAGAGAGAGTTGTGGGATGATAGGGGAAAGGGAGAGGCGAGTGAAAGCAGGAAAATTAGACACCGAGGGAACAGAGAGGGAAAAGAGACAAGCAGGGGGAAAGAGGGAAAAGAGGGAGTTGAGGGAAAGCAGGGGAAAGTCACTGGTGAGGGAAAAGAGGGAAGAGATTGTGGAAAATAGGCAAAAGAGGGGAAAGCGACAGGCAAGGGAAGGGAGAGGGGAAAGAGAGAGGTGAGTCAAAGTGGGAGAACTATACACCGAGGAAGAGAGGTAAAAGAGACAGGCGAGGGGGGAAAGAGAGGGAAAAGAGAGAGTTGTGGGATGATGGGGAAAGGGAGAGGCGAGTGAAAGCGGGAAAATTAGACACCGAGGGAACAGAGAGGTAAAAGAGACAAGCAGGGGGAAAGAGGGAAAAGAGGGAGTTGAGGGAAAGCAGGGGAAAGTCACTGGTGAGGGAAAAGAGGGAAGAGATCGTGGAAAATAGGCAAAAGATGGAAAAGCGACAGGCAAGGGAAGGGAGAGGGAAAAGAGAGAGTTGAGTCAAAGTGGGAGAACTAGACACCGAGGAAGAGAGGTAAAAGAGACAGGCGAGGGGGGAAAGAGAGGGGAAAGAGAGAGTTGTGGGATGATAGGGGAAAGGGAGAGGCGAGTGAAAGTGGAAAACTTAGACACCGAGGGAACAGAGAGGTAAAAGAGACAAGCAGGGGGAAAGAGGGAAAAGAGGGAGTTGAGGGAAAGCAGGGGAAAGTCACTGGTGAGGGAAAAGAGGGAAGTGATCGTGGAAAATAGGCAAAAGAGGGAAAAGTGCACAGGCAGGAGAAGACAGAGCTAAAAGAGACAGGCGAGGGGGGAAAGAGAGGGGAAAGAGATAGTTGTGGGATGATAGGGCAAAGGGAGAGCCGAGTGAAAGTGGAAAAATTAGACACGGAGGGAACAGAGAGGTTGAAGAGACAAGCAGGGTGAAAGAGGGAAAAGAGGGAGTTGATGGAAAGCAGAGGAAAAGGGACATGCTGGGGGGGGGAGAGAGGGAAAAGAGAGAGTTGAGGACAGAGATGGAAAAGAGAGAGGCACATGCAAGTGGAAAAAATTGGACACCGAGGGAAGAGAGGTGAGAGAGACAGGCGGGGGAAATGACGGAAAAGAGACAAGCAAGGGGAAAAGAGGGAAAAGAGGGAGTTGAGGGAAAGCAGGGGAAAGTCACTGGTGAGGGAAAAGAGGCTAGATATCGTGGAAAATAGGCAAAAGAGGGAAAAGCGACAGGCAAGGGAAGGGAGAGGGGAAAGAGAGAGGTGAGTCAAAGTGGGAGAACTAGACACCGAGGAAGAGAGGTAAAAGAGACAGGCGAGGGGGGAAAGAGAGGGAAAAGAGAGAGTTGTGGGGTGATAGGGGAAAGGGAGAGGCGAGTGAAAGCGGGAAAATTAGACACCGAGGGAACAGAGAGGTAAAAGAGACAAGCAGGGGGAAAGAGGGAAAAGAGGGAGTTGAGGGGAAGCAGGGGAAAGTCACTGGTGAGGGAAAAGAGGGAAGAGATCGTGGAAAATAGGCAAAAGAGGGAAAAGCGACAGGCAAGGGAAGGGAGAGGGGAAAGAGAGAGGTGAGTCAAAGTGGGAGAACTAGACACCGAGGAAGAGAGTTACAAGAGACAGGCGAGGGGGGAAAGAGAGGGAACAGAGATACTTGTGCGATGATAGGGGAAAGGGAGAGGTGAGTGAACGTGGAAAAATTAGACACTGAGGGAACAGAGAGGTAAAAGAGACAAGCAGGGGGAAAGAGGGAAAAGAGGGAGTTGAGGGAAAGCAGGGGAAAGTCACTGGTGAGGGAAAAGAGCGAAGAGATCGTGGAAAATAGGCAAAAGAGGGAAAAGCGACAGGCAAGGGAAAAGAGAGAGGTGAGTCAAAGTGGGAGAACTAGACACCGAGGAAGAGAGGTAAAAGAGACAGGCGAGGGGGGAAAGAGAGGGAAAAGAGAGAGTTGTGGGATGATAGGGGAAAGGGAGAGGCGAGTGTAAGCGGGAAAATTAGACACCGAGGGAACAGAGAGGTAGAAGAGACAAGCAGGGGGAAAGAGGGAAAAGAGGGAGTTGGGGGAAAGCAGGGGAAATTCACTGGTGAGGGAAAAGAGGGAAGAGATCGTGGAAAATAGGCAAAAGAGGGAAAAGTGACAGGCAAGGGAAGGGAGAGGGAAAAGAGAGAGGTGAGTCAAAGTGGGAGAACTAGACACCGAGGAAGAGAGGTAAAAGAGACAGGCGAGGGGGGAAAGAGAGGGAACAGAGATAGTTGTGGGATGATAGGGCAAAGGGAGAGCCGAGTGAAAGTGGAAAAATTAGACACGGAGGGAACAGAGAGGTTGAAGAGACAAGCAGGGTGAAAGAGGGAAAAGAGGGAGTTGATGGAAAGCAGAGGAAAAGGGACATGCTGGGGGGGGAGAGAGGGAAAAGAGAGAGTTGAGGACAGAGATGGAAAAGAGAGAGGCACATGCAAGTGGAAAAAATTGGACACCGAGGGAAGAGAGGTGAGAGAGACAGGCGGGGGAAATGACGGAAAAGAGACAAGCAAGGGGAAAAGAGGGAAAAGAGGGAGTTGAGGGAAAGCAGGGGAAAGTCACTGGTGAGGGAAAGGAGGCTAGATATCGTGGAAAATAGGCAAAAGAGGGAAAAGCGACAGGCAAGGGAAGGGAGAGGGGAAAGAGAGAGGTGAGTCAAAGTGGGAGAACTAGACACCGAGGAAGAGAGGTAAAAGAGACAGGCGAGGGGGGAAAGAGAGGGAAAAGAGAGAGTTGTGGGGTGATAGGGGAAAGGGAGAGGCGAGTGAAAGCGGGAAAATTAGACACCGAGGGAACAGAGAGGTAAAAGAGACAAGCAGGGGGAAAGAGGGAAAAGAGGGAGTTGAGGGGAAGCAGGGGAAAGTCACTGGTGAGGGAAAAGAGGGAAGAGATCGTGGAAAATAGGCAAAAGAGGGAAAAGCGACAGGCAAGGGAAGGGAGAGGGGAAAGAGAGAGGTGAGTCAAAGTGGGAGAACTAGACACCGAGGAAGAGAGTTACAAGAGACAGGCGAGGGGGGGAAGAGAGGGAACAGAGATACTTGTGCGATGATAGGGGAAAGGGAGAGGTGAGTGAACGTGGAAAAATTAGACACTGAGGGAACAGAGAGGTAAAAGAGACAAGCAGGGGGAAAGAGGGAAAAGAGGGAGTTGAGGGAAAGAAGGGGAAAGTCACTGGTGAGGGAAAAGAGCGAAGAGATCGTGGAAAATAGGCAAAAGAGGGAAAAGCGACAGGCAAGGGAAAAGAGAGAGGTGAGTCAAAGTGGGAGAACTAGACACCGAGGAAGAGAGGTAAAAGAGACAGGCGAGGGGGGAAAGAGAGGGAAAAGAGAGAGTTGTGGGATGATAGGGGAAAGGGAGAGGCGAGTGTAAGCGGGAAAATTAGACACCGAGGGAACAGAGAGGTAGAAGAGACAAGCAGGGGGAAAGAGGGAAAAGAGGGAGTTGGGGGAAAGCAGGGGAAATTCACTGGTGAGGGAAAAGAGGGAAGAGATCGTGGAAAATAGGCAAAAGAGGGGAAAGCGACAGGCAAGGGAAGGGAGAGGGGAAAGAGAGAGGTGAGTCAAAGTGGGAGAACTAGACACCGAGGAAGAGAGTTACAAGAGACAGGCGAGGGGGGAAAGAGAGGGAAAAGAGAGAGTTGTGGGATGATAGGGGAAAGGGAGAGGCGAGTGTAAGCGGGAAAATTAGACACCGAGGGAACAGAGAGGTAGAAGAGACAAGCAGGGGGAAAGAGGGAAAAGAGGGAGTTGAGGGAAAGCAGGGGAAAGTCACTGGTGAGGGAAAAGAGGGAAGAGATCATGGAAAATAGGCAAAAGAGGGAAAAGCGACAGGCAAGGGAAAAGAGAGAGGTGAGTCAAAGTGGGAGAACTAGACACCGAGGAAGAGAGGTAAAAGAGACAGGCGAGGGGGGAAAGAGAGGGAAAAGAGAGAGTTGTGGGATGATAGGGGAAAGGGAGAGGCGAGTGAAAGCAGGAAAATTAGACACCGAGGGAACAGAGAGGGAAAAGAGACAAGCAGGGGGAAAGAGGGAAAAGAGGGAGTTGAGGGAAAGCAGGGGAAAGTCACTGGTGAGGGAAAAGAGGGAAGAGATTGTGGAAAATAGGCAAAAGAGGGGAAAGCGACAGGCAAGGGAAGGGAGAGGGGAAAGAGAGAGGTGAGTCAAAGTGGGAGAACTATACACCGAGGAAGAGAGGTAAAAGAGACAGGCGAGGGGGGAAAGAGAGGGAAAAGAGAGAGTTGTGGGATGATAGGGGAAAGGGAGAGGCGAGTGAAAGCGGGAAAATTAGACACCGAGGGAACAGAGAGGTAAAAGAGACAAGCAGGGGGAAAGAGGGAAAAGAGGGAGTTGAGGGAAAGCAGGGGAAAGTCACTGGTGAGGGAAAAGAGGGAAGAGATCGTGGAAAATAGGGAAAAGATGGAAAAGCGACAGGCAAGGGAAGGGAGAGGGAAAAGAGAGAGTTGAGTCAAAGTGGGAGAACTAGACACCGAGGAAGAGAGGTAAAAGAGACAGGCGAGGGGGGAAAGAGAGGGGAAAGAGAGAGTTGTGGGATGATAGGGGAAAGGGAGAGGCAAGTGAAAGTGGAAAACTTAGACACCGAGGGAACAGAGAGGTAAAAGAGACAAGCAGGGGGAAAGAGGGAAAAGAGGGAGTTGAGGGAAAGCAGGGGAAAGTCACTGGTGAGGGAAAAGAGGGAAGAGATCGTGGAAAATAGGCAAAAGAGGGAAAAGTGCACAGGCAGGAGAAGACAGAGCTAAAAGAGACAGGCGAGGGGGGAAAGAGAGGGGAAAGAGATAGTTGTGGGATGATAGGGCAAAGGGAGAGCCGAGTGAAAGTGGAAAAATTAGACACGGAGGGAACAGAGAGGTTGAAGAGACAAGCAGGGTGAAAGAGGGAAAAGAGGGAGTTGATGGAAAGCAGAGGAAAAGGGACATGCTGGGGGGGAGAGAGAGGGAAAAGAGAGAGTTGAGGACAGAGATGGAAAAGAGAGAGGCACATGCAAGTGGAAAAAATTGGACACCGAGGGAAGAGAGGTGAGAGAGACAGGCGGGGGAAATGACGGAAAAGAGACAAGCAAGGGGAAAAGAGGGAAAAGAGGGAGTTGAGGGAAAGCAGGGGAAAGTCACTGGTGAGGGAAAAGAGGCTAGATATCGTGGAAAATAGGCAAAAGAGGGAAAAGCGACAGGCAAGGGAAGGGAGAGGGGAAAGAGAGAGGTGAGTCAAAGTGGGAGAACTAGACACCGAGGAAGAGAGGTAAAAGAGACAGGCGAGGGGGGAAAGAGAGGGAAAAGAGAGAGTTGTGGGGTGATAGGGGAAAGGGAGAGGCGAGTGAAAGCGGGAAAATTAGACACCGAGGGAACAGAGAGGTAAAAGAGACAAGCAGGAGGAAAGAGGGAAAAGAGGGAGTTGAGGGGAAGCAGGGGAAAGTCACTGGTGAGGGAAAAGAGGGAAGAGATCGTGGAAAATAGGCAAAAGAGGGAAAAGCGACAGGCAAGGGAAGGGAGAGGGGAAAGAGAGAGGTGAGTCAAAGTGGGAGAACTAGGCACCGAGGAAGAGAGGTAAAAGAGACAGCGAGGGGGGGAAGAGAGGGAAAAGAGAGAGTTGTGGGATGATAGGGGAAAGGGAGAGGCGAGTGAAACCGGGAAAATTAGACACCGAGGGAACAGAGAGGTAAAACAGACAAGCAGGGGGAAAGAGGGAAAAGAGGGAGTTGAGGGAAAGCAGGGGAAAGTCACTGGTGAGGGAAAAGAGGCTAGATATCGTGGAAAATAGGCAAAAGAGGGAAAAGCGACAGGCAAGGGAAAAGAGAGAGGTGAGTCAAAGTGGGAGAACTAGACACCGAGGAAGAGAGGTAAAAGAGACAGGCGAGGGGGGAAAGAGAGGGAAAAGAGAGAGTTGTGGGATGATAGGGGAAAGGGAGAGGCGAGTGAAAGCAGGAAAATTAGACACCGAGGGAACAGAGAGGGAAAAGAGACAAGCAGGGGGAAAGAGGGAAAAGAGGGAGTTGAGGGAAAGCAGGGGAAAGTCACTGGTGAGGGAAAAGAGGGAAGAGATTGTGGAAAATAGGCAAAAGAGGGGAAAGCGACAGGCAAGGGAAGGGAGAGGGGAAAGAGAGAGGTGAGTCAAAGTGGGAGAACTATACACCGAGGAAGAGAGGTAAAAGAGACAGGCGAGGGGGGAAAGAGAGGGAAAAGAGAGAGTTGTGGGATGATGGGGAAAGGGAGAGGCGAGTGAAAGCGGGAAAATTAGACACCGAGGGAACAGAGAGGTAAAAGAGACAAGCAGGGGGAAAGAGGGAAAAGAGGGAGTTGAGGGAAAGCAGGGGAAAGTCACTGGTGAGGGAAAAGAGGGAAGAGATCGTGGAAAATAGGCAAAAGATGGAAAAGCGACAGGCAAGGGAAGGGAGAGGGAAAAGAGAGAGTTGAGTCAAAGTGGGAGAACTAGACACCGAGGAAGAGAGGTAAAAGAGACAGGCGAGGGGGGAAAGAGAGGGGAAAGAGAGAGTTGTGGGATGATAGGGGAAAGGGAGAGGCGAGTGAAAGTGGAAAACTTAGACACCGAGGGAACAGAGAGGTAAAAGAGACAAGCAGGGGGAAAGAGGGAAAAGAGGGAGTTGAGGGAAAGCAGGGGAAAGTCACTGGTGAGGGAAAAGAGGGAAGTGATCGTGGAAAATAGGCAAAAGAGGGAAAAGTGCACAGGCAGGAGAAGACAGAGCTAAAAGAGACAGGCGAGGGGGGAAAGAGAGGGGAAAGAGATAGTTGTGGGATGATAGGGCAAAGGGAGAGCCGAGTGAAAGTGGAAAAATTAGACACGGAGGGAACAGAGAGGTTGAAGAGACAAGCAGGGTGAAAGAGGGAAAAGAGGGAGTTGATGGAAAGCAGAGGAAAAGGGACATGCTGGGGGGGGGAGAGAGGGAAAAGAGAGAGTTGAGGACAGAGATGGAAAAGAGAGAGGCACATGCAAGTGGAAAAAATTGGACACCGAGGGAAGAGAGGTGAGAGAGACAGGCGGGGGAAATGACGGAAAAGAGACAAGCAAGGGGAAAAGAGGGAAAAGAGGGAGTTGAGGGAAAGCAGGGGAAAGTCACTGGTGAGGGAAAAGAGGCTAGATATCGTGGAAAATAGGCAAAAGAGGGAAAAGCGACAGGCAAGGGAAGGGAGAGGGGAAAGAGAGAGGTGAGTCAAAGTGGGAGAACTAGACACCGAGGAAGAGAGGTAAAAGAGACAGGCGAGGGGGGAAAGAGAGGGAAAAGAGAGAGTTGTGGGGTGATAGGGGAAAGGGAGAGGCGAGTGAAAGCGGGAAAATTAGACACCGAGGGAACAGAGAGGTAAAAGAGACAAGCAGGGGGAAAGAGGGAAAAGAGGGAGTTGAGGGAAAGCAGGGGAAAGTCACTGGTGAGGGAAAAGAGGGAAGAGATCGTGGAAAATAGGCAAAAGAGGGAAAAGCGACAGGCAAGGGAAAAGAGAGAGGTGAGTCAAAGTGGGAGAACTATACACCGAGGAAGAGAGGTAAAAGAGACAGGCGAGGGGGGAAAGAGAGGGAAAAGAGAGAGTTGTGGGATGATAGGGGAAAGGGAGAGGCGAGTGAAACCGGGAAAATTAGACACCGAGGGAACAGAGAGGTAAAACAGACAAGCAGGGGGAAAGAGGGAAAAGAGGGAGTTGAGGGAAAGCAGGGGAAAGTCACTGGTGAGGGAAAAGAGGGAAGAGATCATGGAAAATAGGCAAAAGAGGGAAAAGCGACAGGCAAGGGAAAAGAGAGAGGTGAGTCAAAGTGGGAGAACTAGACACCGAGGAAGAGAGGTAAAAGAGACAGGCGAGGGGGGAAAGAGAGGGAAAAGAGAGAGTTGTGGGATGATAGGGGAAAGGGAGAGGCGAGTGAAAGCAGGAAAATTAGACACCGAGGGAACAGAGAGGGAAAAGAGACAAGCAGGGGGAAAGAGGGAAAAGAGGGAGTTGAGGGAAAGCAGGGGAAAGTCACTGGTGAGGGAAAAGAGGGAAGAGATTGTGGAAAATAGGCAAAAGAGGGGAAAGCGACAGGCAAGGGAAGGGAGAGGGGAAAGAGAGAGGTGAGTCAAAGTGGGAGAACTATACACCGAGGAAGAGAGGTAAAAGAGACAGGCGAGGGGGGAAAGAGAGGGAAAAGAGAGAGTTGTGGGATGATGGGGAAAGGGAGAGGCGAGTGAAAGCGGGAAAATTAGACACCGAGGGAACAGAGAGGTAAAAGAGACAAGCAGGGGGAAAGAGGGAAAAGAGGGAGTTGAGGGAAAGCAGGGGAAAGTCACTGGTGAGGGAAAAGAGGGAAGAGATCGTGGAAAATAGGCAAAAGATGGAAAAGCGACAGGCAAGGGAAGGGAGAGGGAAAAGAGAGAGTTGAGTCAAAGTGGGAGAACTAGACACCGAGGAAGAGAGGTAAAAGAGACAGGCGAGGGGGGAAAGAGAGGGGAAAGAGAGAGTTGTGGGATGATAGGGGAAAGGGAGAGGCGAGTGAAAGTGGAAAACTTAGACACCGAGGGAACAGAGAGGTAAAAGAGACAAGCAGGGGGAAAGAGGGAAAAGAGGGAGTTGAGGGAAAGCAGGGGAAAGTCACTGGTGAGGGAAAAGAGGGAAGTGATCGTGGAAAATAGGCAAAAGAGGGAAAAGTGCACAGGCAGGAGAAGACAGAGCTAAAAGAGACAGGCGAGGGGGGAAAGAGAGGGGAAAGAGATAGTTGTGGGATGATAGGGCAAAGGGAGAGCCGAGTGAAAGTGGAAAAATTAGACACGGAGGGAACAGAGAGGTTGAAGAGACAAGCAGGGTGAAAGAGGGAAAAGAGGGAGTTGATGGAAAGCAGAGGAAAAGGGACATGCTGGGGGGGGGAGAGAGGGAAAAGAGAGAGTTGAGGACAGAGATGGAAAAGAGAGAGGCACATGCAAGTGGAAAAAATTGGACACCGAGGGAAGAGAGGTGAGAGAGACAGGCGGGGGAAATGACGGAAAAGAGACAAGCAAGGGGAAAAGAGGGAAAAGAGGGAGTTGAGGGAAAGCAGGGGAAAGTCACTGGTGAGGGAAAAGAGGCTAGATATCGTGGAAAATAGGCAAAAGAGGGAAAAGCGACAGGCAAGGGAAGGGAGAGGGGAAAGAGAGAGGTGAGTCAAAGTGGGAGAACTAGACACCGAGGAAGAGAGGTAAAAGAGACAGGCGAGGGGGGAAAGAGAGGGAAAAGAGAGAGTTGTGGGGTGATAGGGGAAAGGGAGAGGCGAGTGAAAGCGGGAAAATTAGACACCGAGGGAACAGAGAGGTAAAAGAGACAAGCAGGGGGAAAGAGGGAAAAGAGGGAGTTGAGGGGAAGCAGGGGAAAGTCACTGGTGAGGGAAAAGAGGGAAGAGATCGTGGAAAATAGGCAAAAGAGGGAAAAGCGACAGGCAAGGGAAGGGAGAGGGGAAAGAGAGAGGTGAGTCAAAGTGGGAGAACTAGACACCGAGGAAGAGAGGTAAAAGAGACAGCGAGGGGGGGAAGAGAGGGAAAAGAGAGAGTTGTGGGGTGATAGGGGAAAGGGAGAGGCGAGTGAAAGCGGGAAAATTAGACACCGAGGGAAGAGAGAGGTAAAAGAGACAAGCAGGGGGAAAGAGGGAAAAGAGGGAGTTGAGGGAAAGCAGGGGAAAGTCACTGGTGAGGGAAAAGAGCGAAGAGATCGTGGAAAACAGGCAACAGAGGGAAAAGCGACAGGCAAGGGAAAAGAGAGAGGTGAGTCAAAGTGGGAGAACTAGACACCGAGGAAGAGAGGTAAAAGAGACAGGCGAGGGGGGAAAGAGAGGGAAAAGAGAGAGTTGTGGGATGATAGGGGAAAGGGAGAGGCGAGTGAAAGCAGGAAAATTAGACACCGAGGGAACAGAGAGGTAAAAGAGACAAGCAGGGGGAAAGAGGGAAAAGAGGGAGTTGAGGGAAAGCAGGGGAAAGTCACTGGTGAGGGAAAAGAGGGAAGAGATCGTGGAAAATAGGCAAAAGAGGGGAAAGCGACAGGCAAGGGAAGGGAGAGGGAAAAGAGAGAGGTGAGTCAAAGTGGGAGAACTAGACACCGAGGAAGAGAGTTACAAGAGACAGGCGAGGGGGGAAAGAGAGGGGAAAGAGAGAGCTGTGGGATGATAGGGGAAAGGGAGAGGCGAGTGAAAGCAGGAAAATTAGACACAGAGGGAACAGAGAGGTAAAAGAGACAAGCAGGGGGAAAGAGGGAAAAGAGGGAGTTGAGGGGAAGCAGGGGAAAGTCACTGGTGAGGGAAAAGAGGGAAGAGATCGTGGAAAATAGGCAAAAGAGGGAAAAGTGACAGGCAAGGGAAGGGAGAGGGAAAAGAGAGAGGTGAGTCAAAGTGGGAGAACTAGACACCGAGGAAGAGAGTTAAAAGAGACAGGCGAGGGGGGGAAGAGAGGGAAAAGAGAGAGTTGTGGGATGATAGGGGAAAGGGAGAGGCGAGTGAAAGCGGGAAAATTAGACACCGAGGGAACAGAGAGGTAAAAGAGACAAGCAGGGGGAAAGAGGGAAAAGAGGGAGTTGAGGGAAAGCAGGGGAAAGTCACTGGTGAGGGAAAAGAGGGAAGAGATCGTGGAAAATAGGCAAAAGAGGGAAAAGCGACAGGCAAGGGAAGGGAGAGGGAAAAGAGCGAGGTGAGTCAAAGTGGGAGAACTAGACACCGAGGAAGAGAGGTAAAAGAGACAGGCGAGGGGGGAAAGAGAGGGGAAAGAGAGAGTTGTGGGATGATAGGGGAAAGGGAGAGGCGAGTGAAGGTGGAAAACTTAGACACCGAGGGAACAGAGAGGTAAAAGAGACAAGCAGGGGGGAAGAGGGAAAAGAGGGAGTTGAGGGAAAGCAGGGGAAAGTCACTGGTGAGGGAAAAGAGGGAAGAGATCGTGGAAAATAGGCAAAAGAGGGAAAAGTGCACAGGCAGGAGAAGACAGAGCTAAAAGAGACAGGCGAGGGGGGAAAGAGATAGTTGTGGGATGATAGGGCAAAGGGAGAGCCGAGTGAAAGTGGAAAAATTAGACACGGAGGGAACAGAGAGGTTGAAGAGACAAGCAGGGTGAAAGAGGGAAAAGAGGGAGTTGATGGAAAGCAGAGGAAAAGGGACATGCTGGGGGGGGAGAGAGGGAAAAGAGAGAGTTGAGGACAGAGATGGAAAAGAGAGAGGCACATGCAAGTGGAAAAAATTGGACACCGAGGGAAGAGAGGTGAGAGAGACAGGCGGGGGAAATGACGGAAAAGAGACAAGCAAGGGGAAAAGAGGGAAAAGAGGGAGTTGAGGGAAAGCAGGGGAAAGTCACTGGTGAGGGAAAAGAGGCTAGATATCGTGGAAAATAGGCAAAAGAGGGAAAAGCGACAGGCAAGGGAAGGGAGAGGGGAAAGAGAGAGGTGAGTCAAAGTGGGAGAACTAGACACCGAGGAAGAGAGGTAAAAGAGACAGGCGAGGGGGGAAAGAGAGGGAAAAGAGAGAGTTGTGGGGTGATAGGGGAAAGGGAGAGGCGAGTGAAAGCGGGAAAATTAGACACCGAGGGAACAGAGAGGTAAAAGAGACAAGCAGGGGGAAAGAGGGAAAAGAGGGAGTTGAGGGGAAGCAGGGGAAAGTCACTGGTGAGGGAAAAGAGGGAAGAGATCGTGGAAAATAGGCAAAAGAGGGAAAAGCGACAGGCAAGGGAAGGGAGAGGGGAAAGAGAGAGGTGAGTCAAAGTGGGAGAACTAGACACCGAGGAAGAGAGTTACAAGAGACAGGCGAGGGGGGAAAGAGAGGGAACAGAGATACTTGTGCGATGATAGGGGAAAGGGAGAGGTGAGTGAACGTGGAAAAATTAGACACTGAGGGAACAGAGAGGTAAAAGAGACAAGCAGGGGGAAAGAGGGAAAAGAGGGAGTTGAGGGAAAGCAGGGGAAAGTCACTGGTGAGGGAAAAGAGCGAAGAGATCGTGGAAAATAGGCAAAAGAGGGAAAAGCGACAGGCAAGGGAAAAGAGAGAGGTGAGTCAAAGTGGGAGAACTAGACACCGAGGAAGAGAGGTAAAAGAGACAGGCGAGGGGGGAAAGAGAGGGAAAAGAGAGAGTTGTGGGATGATAGGGGAAAGGGAGAGGCGAGTGTAAGCGGGAAAATTAGACACCGAGGGAACAGAGAGGTAAAAGAGACAAGCAGGGGGAAAGAGGGAAAAGAGGGAGTTGAGGGAAAGCAGGGGAAAGTCACTGGTGAGGGAAAAGAGGGAAGAGATCGTGGAAAATAGGCAAAAGATGGAAAAGCGACAGGCAAGGGAAAAGAGAGAGGTGAGCCAAAGTGGGAGAACTAGACACCGAGGAAGAGAGGTAAAAGAGACAGGCGAGGGGGGGAAGAGAGGGAAAAGAGAGAGTTGTGGGATGATAGGGGAAAGGGAGAGGCGAGTGAAAGCAGGAAAATTAGACACCGAGGGAACAGAGAGGTAAAAGAGACAAGCAGGGGGAAAGAGGGAAAAGAGGGAGTTGAGGGAAAGCAGGGGAAAGTCACTGGTGAGGGAAAAGAGGGAAGAGATCGTGGAAAATAGGCAAAAGAGGGAAAAGTGACAGGCAAGGGAAGGGAGAGGGAAAAGAGAGAGGTGAGTCAAAGTGGGAGAACTAGACACCGAGGAAGAGAGTTACAAGAGACAGGCGAGGGGGGAAAGAGAGGGAAAAGAGCGAGTTGTGGGGTGATAGGGGAAAGGGAGAGGCGAGTGTAAGCAGGAAAATTAGACACCGAGGGAACAGAGAGGTAAAAGAGACAAGCAGGGGGAAAGAGGGAAAAGAGGGAGTTGAGGGAAAGCAGGGGAAAGTCACTGGTGAGGGAAAAGAGGGAAGAGATCGTGGAAAATAGGCAAAAGAGGGAAAAGCGACAGGCAAGGGAAAAGAGAGAGGTGAGTCAAAGTGGGAGAACTAGACACCGAGGAAGAGAGGTAAAAGAGACAGGCGAGGGGGGAAAGAGAGGGGAAAGAGAGAGTTGTGGGATGATAGGGGAAAGGGAGAGGCGAGTGAAAGCAGGAAAATTAGACACCGAGGGAGTAGAGAGGTAAAAGAGACAAGCAGGGGGAAAGAGGGAAAAGAGGGAGTTGAGGGAAAGCAGGGGAAAGTCACTGGTGAGGGAAAAGAGGGAAGAGATCGTGGAAAATAGGCAAAAGAGGGAAAAGTGACAGGCAAGGGAAAAGAGAGAGGTTAGTCAAAGTGGGAGAACTAGACACCGAGGAAGAGAGGTAAAAGAGACAGGCGAGGGGGGAAAGAGAGGGAAAAGAGAGAGTTGTGGGATGATAGGGGAAAGGGAGAGGCGAGTGAAAGCGGGAAAATTAGACACCGAGGGAACAGAGAGGTAAAAGAGACAAGCAGGGGGAAAGAGGGAACAGAGGGAGTTGAGGGAAAGCAGGGGAAAGTCACTGGTGAGGGAAAAGAGGGAAGAGATCGTGGAAAATAGGCAAAAGAGGGAAAAGCGACAGGCAAGGGAAAAGAGAGAGGTGAGTCAAAGTGGGAGAACTAGACACCGAGGAAGAGAGGTAAAAGAGACAGGCGAGGGGGGAAAGAGAGGGAAAAGAGAGAGTTGTGGGATGATAGGGGAAAGGGAGAGGCGAGTGTAAGCGGGAAAATTAGACACCGAGGGAACAGAGAGGTAAAAGAGACAAGCAGGGGGAAAGAGGGAAAAGAGGGAGTTGAGGGAAAGCAGGGGAAAGTCACTGGTGAGGGAAAAGAGGGAAGAGATCGTGGAAAATAGGCAAAAGAGGGAAAAGTGACAGGCAAGGGAAGGGAGAGGGAAAAGAGAGAGGTGAGTCAAAGTGGGAGAACTAGACACCGAGGAAGAGAGTTACAAGAGACAGGCGAGGGGGGAAAGAGAGGGAAAAGAGAGAGTTGTGGGGTGATAGGGGAAAGGGAGAGGCGAGTGTAAGCAGGAAAATTAGACACCGAGGGAACAGAGAGGTAAAAGAGACAAGCAGGGGGGAAGAGGGAAAAGAGGGAGTTGAGGGAAAGCAGGGGAAAGTCACTGGTGAGGGAAAAGAGGGAAGAGATCGTGGAAAATAGGCAAAAGAGGGAAAAGTGACAGGCAAGGGAAGGGAGAGGGAAAAGAGAGAGGTGAGTCAAAGTGGGAGAACTAGACACCGAGGAAGAGAGTTAAAAGAGACAGGCGAGGGGGGAAAGAGAGGGAAAAGAGAGAGTTGTGGGATGATAGGGGAAAGGGACAGGTGAGTGAACGTGGAAAAATTAGACACAGAGGGAACAGAGAGGTAAAAGAGACAAGCAGGGGGAAAGAGGGAAAAGAGGGAGTTGAGGGAAAGCAGGGGAAAGTCACTGGTGAGGGAAAAGAGGGAAGAGATCGTGGAAAAGAGGCAAAAGAGGGAAAAGCAACAGGCAAGGGCAAAGAGAGAGTTGAGTCAAAGTGGGAGAACTAGACACCGAGGAAGAGAGGTAAAAGAGACAGGCGAGGGGGGAAAGAGAGGGAAAAGAGAGAGTTGTGGGATGATAGGGGAAAGGGAGAGGCGAGTGAAAGCGGGAAAATTAGACACCGAGGGTACAGAGAGGTAAAAGAGACAAGCAGGGGGAAAGAGGGAAAAGAGGGAGTTGAGGGAAAGCAGGGGAAAGTCACTGGTGAGGGAAAAGAGGGAAGAGATCGTGGAAAACAGGCAAAAGAGGGAAAAGCGACAGGCAAGGGAAGGGAGAGGGGAAACACAGAGGTGAGTCAAAGTGGGAGAACTAGACACCGAGGAAGAGAGGTAAAAGAGACAGGCGAGGGGGGAGAGAGAGGGAAATAGAGAGTTGTGGGATGATAGGGGAAAGGGAGAGGCGAGTGAAAGCGGGAAAATTACACACCGAGGGAACAGAGAGGTAAAAGAGACAAGCAGGGGGAAAGAGGGAAAAGAGGGAGTTGAGGGAAAGCAGGGGAAAGTCACTGGTGAGGGAAAAGAGGGAAGAGATCGTGGAAAATAGGCAAAAGAGGGAAAAGCGACAGGCAAGGGAAGGGAGAGGGGAAACAGAGAGGTGAGTCAAAGTGGGAGAACTAGACACCGAGGAAGAGAGGTAAAAGAGACAGGCGAGGGGGGAAAGAGAGGGAAGAGAGAGAGTTGTGGGGTGATAGGGGAAAGGGAGAGGCGAGTGTAAGCAGGAAAATTAGACACCGAGGGAACAGAGAGGTAAAAGAGACAAGCAGGGGGAAAGAGGGAAAAGAGGGAGTTGAGGGGAAGCAGGGGAAAGTCACTGGTGAGGGAAAAGAGGGAAGAGATCGTGGAAAATAGGCAAAAGAGGGAAAAGCGACAGGCGAGGGAAGGGAGAGGGAAAAGAGAGAGGTGAGTCAAAGTGGGAGAACTAGACACCGAGGAAGAGAGGTAAAAGAGACAGGCGAGGGGGGAAAGAGAGGGAAAAGAGAGAGTTGTGGGATGATAGGGGAAAGGGAGAGGCGAGTGAAAGCAGGAAAATTAGACACCGAGGGAACAGAGAGGTAAAAGAGACAAGCAGGGGGAAAGAGGGAAAAGAGGGAGTTGAGGGAAAGCAGGGGAAAGTCACTGGTGAGGGAAAAGAGGGAAGAGATCGTGGAAAATAGGCAAAAGAGGGAAAAGTGACAGGCAAGGGAAGGGAGAGGGAAAAGACAGAGGTGAGTCAAAGTGGGAGAACTAGACACCGAGGAAGAGAGTTAAAAGAGACAGGCGAGGGGGGAAAGAGAGGGAAAAGAGAGAGTTGTGGGATGATAGGGGAAAGGGACAGGTGAGTGAAAGTGAGAAATTAGACACAGAGGGAACAGAGAGGTAAAAGAGACAAGCAGGGGGAAAGAGGGAAAAGAGGGAGTTGAGGGAAAGCAGGGGAAAGTCACTGGTGAGGGAAAAGAGGGAAGAGATCGTGGAAAATAGGCAAAAGAGGGAAAAGCGACAGGCAAGGGAAAAGAGAGAGGTGAGCCAAAGTGGGAGAACTAGACACCGAGGAAGAGAGGTAAAAGAGACAGGCGAGGGGGGAAAGAGAGGGAAAAGAGAGAGTTGTGGGATGATAGGGGAAAGGGAGAGGCGAGTGAAAGCGGGAAAATTAGACACCGAGGGAAGAGAGAGGTAAAAGAGACAAGCAGGGGGAAAGAGGGAAAAGAGGGAGTTGAGGGAAAGCAGGGGAAAGTCACTGGTGAGGGAAAAGAGGGAAGAGATTGTGGAAAATAGGCAAAAGAGGGAAAAGCGACAGGCAAGGGAAAAGAGCGAGGTGAGTCAAAGTGGGAGAACTAGACACCGAGGAAGAGAGGTAAAAGAGACAGGCGAGGGGGGAGAGAGAGGGAAAAGAGAGAGTTGTGGGATGATAGGGGAAAGGGAGAGGCGAGTGTAAGCGGAAAAATTAGACACCGAGGGAACAGAGAGGTAAAAGAGACAAGCAGGGGGAAAGAGGGAAAAGAGGGAGTTGAGGGAAAGCAGGGGAAAGTCACTGGTGAGGGAAAAGAGGGAAGAGATCGTGGAAAATAGGCAAAGGAGGGAAAAGCGACAGGCAAGTGCAAAGAGAGAGGTGAGTCAAAGTGGGAGAACTAGACACCGAGGAAGAGAGGTAGAAGAGACAGGCGAGGGGGGGAAGAGAGGGAAAAGAGAGAGTTGTGGGATGATAGGGGAAAGGGAGAGGCGAGTGAAAGCGGGAAAATTAGACACCGAGGGAAGAGAGAGGTAAAAGAGACAAGCAGGGGGAAAGAGGGAAAAGAGGGAGTTGAGGGAAAGCAGGGGAAAGTCACTGGTGAGGGAAAAGAGGGAAGAGATCGTGGAAAATAGGCAAAAGAGGGAAAAGCGACAGACAAGGGAAGGGAGAGAGGTGAGTCAAAGTGGGAGAACTAGACACCGAGGAAGAGAGGTAAAAGAGACAGGCGAGGGGGGAAAGAGAGGGAAAAGAGAGAGTTGTGGGATGATAGGGGAAAGGGAGAGGCGAGTGAAACCGGGAAAATTAGACACCGAGGGAACAGAGAGGTAAAAGAGACAAGCAGGGGGAAAGAGGGAAAAGAGGGAGTTGAGGGAAAGCAGGGGAAAGTCACTGGTGAGGGAAAAGAGCGAAGAGATCGTGGAAAATAGGCAAAAGAGGGAAAAGCGACAGGCAAGGGAAAAGAGAGAGGTGAGTCAAAGTGGGAGAACTAGACACCGAGGAAGAGAGGTAAAAGAGACAGGCGAGGGGGGAAAGAGAGGGAAAAGAGACAGTTGTGGGATGATAGGGGAAAGGGAGAGGCGAGTGAAAGCAGGAAAATTAGACACCGAGGGAACAGAGAGGTAAAAGAGACAAGCAGGGGGAAAGAGGGAAAAGAGGGAGTTGAGGGAAAGCAGGGGAAAGTCACTGGTGAGGGAAAAGAGGGAAGAGATCGTGGAAAATAGGCAAAAGAGGGAAAAGTGACAGGCAAGGGAAGGGAGAGGGAAAAGAGAGAGGTGAGTCAAAGTGGGAGAACTAGACACCGAGGAAGAGAGGTAAAAGAGACAGGCGAGAGGGGAAAGACAGTGGAAAGAGAGAGTTGTGGGGTGATAGGGGAAAGGGAGAGGTGAGTGAACGTGGAAAAATTAGACACCGAGGGAACAGAGAGGTAAAAGAGACAAGCAGGGGGAAAGAGGGAAAAGAGGGAGTTGAGGGAAAGCAGGGGAAAGTCACTGGTGAGGGAAAAGAGGGAAGAGATCGTGGAAAATAGGCAAAAGAGGGAAAAGTGACAGGCAAGGGAAGGGAGAGGGAAAAGAGAGAGGTGAGTCAAAGTGGGAGAACCAGACACCGAGGAAGAGAGGTAAAAGAGACAGGCGAGGGGGGAAAGAGAGGGAAAAGAGAGAGTCTTGGGGTGATAGGGGAAAGGGAGAGGCGAGTGTAAGCGGAAAAAATAGACACCGAGGGAACAGAGAGGTAAAAGAGACAAGCAGGGGGAAAGAGGGAAAAGAGGGAGTTGAGGGAAAGCAGGGGAAAGTCACTGGTGAGGGAAAAGAGGGAAGAGATCGTGGAAAATAGGCAAAAGAGGGAAAAGCAACAGGCAAGGGAAAAGAGAGAGGTGAGTCAAAGTGGGAGAACTAGACACCGAGGAAGAGAGGTAAAAGAGACAGGCGACAGGGGAAAGAGAGGGAAAAGAGAGAGTTGTGGGATGATAGGGGAAAGGGAGAGGCGAGTGAAAGCGGGAAAATTACACACCGAGGGAACAGAGAGGTAAAAGAGACAAGCAGGGGGAAAGAGGGAAAAGAGGGAGTTGAGGGAAAGCAGGGGAAAGTCACTGGTGAGGGAAAAGAGGGAAGAGATCGTGGAAAATAGGCAAAAGAGGGAAAAGCGACAGGCAAGGGAAAAGAGCGAGGTGAGTCAAAGTGGGAGAACTAGACACCGAGGAAGAGAGGTAGAAGAGACAGGCGAGGGGGGGAAGAGAGGGAAAAGAGAGAGTTGTGGGATGATAGGGGAAAGGGAGAGGCGAGTGAAAGCGGGAAAATTAGACACCGAGGGAAGAGAGAGGTAAAAGAGACAAGCAGGGGGAAAGAGGGAAAAGAGGGAGTTGAGGGAAAGCAGGGGAAAGTCACTGGTGAGGGAAAAGAGGGAAGAGATCGTGGAAAATAGGCAAAAGAGGGAAAAGCGACAGACAAGGGAAGGGAGAGAGGTGAGTCAAAGTGGGAGAACTAGACACCGAGGAAGAGAGGTAAAAGGGACAGGCGAGGGGGGAAAGAGAGGGAAAAGAGAGAGTTGTGGGATGATAGGGGAAAGGGAGAGGCGAGTGAAACCGGGAAAATTAGACACCGAGGGAACAGAGAGGTAAAAGAGACAAGCAGGGGGAAAGAGGGAAAAGAGGGAGTTGAGGGAAAGCAGGGGAAAGTCACTGGTGAGGGAAAAGAGCGAAGAGATCGTGGAAAATAGGCAAAAGAGGGAAAAGCGACAGGCAAGGGAAAAGAGAGAGGTGAGTCAAAGTGGGAGAACTAGACACCGAGGAAGAGAGGTAAAAGAGACAGGCGAGGGGGGAAAGAGAGGGAAAAGAGACAGTTGTGGGATGATAGGGGAAAGGGAGAGGCGAGTGAAAGCAGGAAAATTAGACACCGAGGGAACAGAGAGGTAAAAGAGACAAGCAGGGGGAAAGAGGGAAAAGAGGGAGTTGAGGGGAAGCAGGGGAAAGTCACTGGTGAGGGAAAAGAGGGAAGAGATCGTGGAAAATAGGCAAAAGAGGGAAAAGTGACAGGCAAGGGAAGGGAGAGGGAAAAGAGAGAGGTGAGTCAAAGTGGGAGAACTAGACACCGAGGAAGAGAGGTAAAAGAGACAGGCGAGAGGGGAAAGACAGGGGAAAGAGAGAGTTGTGGGGTGATAGGGGAAAGGGAGAGGCGAGTGTAAGCAGGAAAATTAGACACCGAGGGAACAGAGAGGTAAAAGAGACAAGCAGGGGGAAAGAGGGAAAAGAGGGAGTTGAGGGAAAGCAGGGGAAAGTCACTGGTGAGGGAAAAGAGGGAAGAGATCGTGGAAAATAGGCAAAAGAGGGAAAAGTGACAGGCAAGGGAAGGGAGAGGGAAAAGAGAGAGGTGAGTCAAAGTGGGAGAACTAGACACCGAGGAAGAGAGGTAAAAGAGACAGGCGAGGGGGGAAAGAGAGGGAAAAGAGAGAGTCTTGGGGTGATAGGGGAAAGGGAGAGGCGAGTGTAAGCGGAAAAAATAGACACCGAGGGAACAGAGAGGTAGAAGAGACAAGCAGGGGGAAAGAGGGAAAAGAGGGAGTTGAGGGAAAGCAGGGGAAAGTCACTGGTGAGGGAAAAGAGGGAAGAGATCGTGGAAAATAGGCAAAAGAGGGAAAAGCGACAGGCAAGTGGAAAGAGAGAGGTGAGTCAAAGTGGGAGAACTAGACACCGAGGAAGAGAGGTAAAAGAGACAGGCGAGGGGGGAGAGAGAGGGAAAAGAGAGAGTTGTGGGATGATAGGGGAAAGGGAGAGGCGAGTGTAAGCAGGAAAATTAGACACCGAGGGAACAGAGAGGTAAAAGAGACAAGCAGGGGGAAAGAGGGAAAAGAGGGAGTTGAGGGGAAGCAGGGGAAAGTCACTGGTGAGGGAAAAGAGCGAAGAGATCGTGGAAAATAGGCAAAAGAGGGAAAAGCGACAGGCAAGGGAAAAGAGAGAGGTGAGTCAAAGTGGGAGAACTAGACACCGAGGAAGAGAGTTAAAAGAGACAGGCGAGGGGGGAAAGAGAGGGAAAAGAGAGAGTTGTGGGATGATAGGGGAAAGGGAGAGGCGAGTGAAAGCGGGAAAATTGGACACCGAGGGAAGAGACAGGTAAAAGAGACAAGCAGGGGGAAAGAGGGAAAAGAGGGAGTTGAGGGAAAGCAGGGGAAAGTCACTGGTGAGGGAAAAGAGGCTAGATATCGTGGAAAATAGGCAAAAGAGGGAAAAGCGACAGGCAAGGGAAGGGAGAGGGGAAACAGAGAGGTGAGTCAAAGTGGGAGAACTAGACACCGAGGAAGAGAGGTAAAAGAGACAGGCGAGGGGGGAAAGAGAGGGAACAGAGATAGTTGTGCGATGATAGGGGAAAGGGAGAGGTGAGTGAACGTGGGAAAATTAGACACCGAGGGAACAGAGAGGTAAAAGAGACAAGCAGGGGGAAAGAGGGAAAAGAGGGAGTTGGGGGAAAGCAGGGGAAAGTCACTGGTGAGGGAAAAGAGGGAAGAGATCGTGGAAAATAGGCAAAAGAGGGAAAAGTGACAGGCAAGGGAAGGGAGAGGGAAAAGAGAGAGGTGAGTCAAAGTGGGAGAACTAGACACCGAGGAAGAGAGGTAAAAGAGACAGGCGAGGGGGGAAAGAGAGGGAACAGAGATAGTTGTGCGATGATAGGGGAAAGGGAGAGGTGAGTGAACGTGGAAAAATTAGACACCGAGGGAACAGAGAGGTAAAAGAGACAAGCAGGGGGAAAGAGGGAAAAGAGGGAGTTGAGGGAAAGCAGGGGAAAGTCACTGGTGAGGGAAAAGAGGGAAGAGATCGTGGAAAATAGGCAAAAGAGGGGAAAGCGACAGGCAAGGGAAGGGAGAGGGGAAAGAGAGAGGTGAGTCAAAGTGGGAGAACTATACACCGAGGAAGAGAGGTAAAAGAGACAGGCGAGGGGGGAAAGAGAGGGAAAAGAGAGAGTTGTGGGATGATAGGGGAAAGGGAGAGGCGAGTGAAAGCGGGAAAATTAGTCACCGAGGGAACAGAGAGGTAAAAGAGACAAGCAGGGGGGAAGAGGGAAAAGAGGGAGTTGAGGGAAAGCAGGGGAAAGTCACTGGTGAGGGAAAAGAGGGAAGAGATCGTGGAAAATAGGCAAAAGAGGGAAAAGCGACAGGCAAGGGAAAAGAGAGAGGTGAGTCAAAGTGGGAGAACTAGACACCGAGGAAGAGAGGTAAAAGAGACAGGCAAGGGGGGAAAGAGAGGGAAAAGAGAGAGTTGTGGGATGATAGGGGAAAGGGAGAGGCGAGTGAAAGCAGGAAAATTAGACACCGAGGGAACAGAGAGGGAAAAGAGACAAGCAGGGGGAAAGAGGGAAAAGAGGGAGTTGAGGGAAAGCAGGGGAAAGTCACTGGTGAGGGAAAAGAGGGAAGAGATCGTGGAAAATAGGCAAAAGAGGGGAAAGCGACAGGCAAGGGAAGGGAGAGGGGAAAGAGAGAGGTGAGTCAAAGTGGGAGAACTATACACCGAGGAAGAGAGGTAAAAGAGACAGGCGAGGGGGGAAAGAGAGGGAAAAGAGAGAGTTGTGGGATGATAGGGGAAAGGGAGAGGCGAGTGAAAGCGGGAAAATTAGACACCGAGGGAACAGAGAGGTAAAAGAGACAAGCAGGGGGAAAGAGGGAAAAGAGGGAGTTGAGGGAAAGCAGGGGAAAGTCACTGGTGAGGGAAAAGAGGGAAGAGATCGTGGAAAATAGGCAAAAGATGGAAAAGCGACAGGCAAGGGAAGGGAGAGGGAAAAGAGCGAGGTGAGTCAAAGTGGGAGAACTAGACACCGAGGAAGAGAGGTAAAAGAGACAGGCGAGGGGGGAAAGAGAGGGGAAAGAGAGAGTTGTGGGATGATAGGGGAAAGGGAGAGGCGAGTGAAAGTGGAAAACTTAGACACCGAGGGAACAGAGAGGTAAAAGAGACAAGCAGGGGGAAAGAGGGAAAAGAGGGAGTTGAGGGAAAGCAGGGGAAAGTCACTGGTGAGGGAAAAGAGGGAAGAGATCGTGGAAAATAGGCAAAAGAGGGAAAAGTGCACAGGCAGGAGAAGACAGAGCTAAAAGAGACAGGCGAGGGGGGAAAGAGAGGGGAAAGAGATAGTTGTGGGATGATAGGGCAAAGGGAGAGCCGAGTGAATGTGGAAAAATTAGACACGGAGGGAACAGAGAGGTTGAAGAGACAAGCAGGGTGAAAGAGGGAAAAGAGGGAGTTGATGGAAAGCAGAGGAAAAGGGACATGCTGGGGGGGGAGAGAGGGAAAAGAGAGAGTTGAGGACAGAGATGGAAAAGAGAGAGGCACATGCAAGTGGAAAAAATTGGACACCGAGGGAAGAGAGGTGAGAGAGACAGGCGGGGGAAATGACGGAAAAGAGACAAGCAAGGGGAAAAGAGGGAAAAGAGGGAGTTGAGGGGAAGCAGGGGAAAGTCACTGGTGAGGGAAAAGAGGCTAGATATCGTGGAAAATAGGCAAAAGAGGGAAAAGCGACAGGCAAGGGAAGGGAGAGGGGAAAGAGAGAGGTGAGTCAAAGTGGGAGAACTAGACACCGAGGAAGAGAGTTAAAAGAGACAGGCGAGGGGGGAAAGAGAGGGAAAAGAGAGAGTTGTGGGATGATAGGGGAAAGGGAGAGGCGAGTGTAAGCTGAAAAATTAGACACCGAGGGAACAGAGAGGTAAAAGAGACAAGCAGGGGGAAAGAGGGAAAAGAGGGAGTTGAGGGAAAGCAGGGGAAAGTCACTGGTGAGGGAAAAGAGGGAAGAGATCGTGGAAAATAGGCAAAGGAGGGAAAAGCGACAGGCAAGTGGAAAGAGAGAGGTAAGTCAAAGTGGGAGAACTAGACACCGAGGAAGAGAGGTAGAAGAGACAGGCGAGGGGGGAGAGAGAGGGAAAAGAGAGAGTTGTGGGATGATAGGGGAAAGGGAGAGGCGAGTGTAAGCAGGAAAATTAGACACCGAGGGAACAGAGAGGTAAAAGAGACAAGCAGGGGGAAAGAGGGAAAAGAGGGAGTTGAGGGAAAGCAGGGGAAAGTCACTGGTGAGGGAAAAGAGCGAAGAGATCGTGGAAAATAGGCAAAAGAGGGAAAAGCGACAGGCAAGGGAAAAGAGAGAGGTGAGCCAAAGTGGGAGAACTAGACACCGAGGAAGAGAGTTAAAAGAGACAGGCGAGGGGGGAAAGAGAGGGAAAAGAGAGAGTTGTGGGATGATAGGGGAAAGGGAGAGGCGAGTGAAAGCGGGAAAATTAGACACCGAGGGAACAGAGAGGTAAAAGAGACAAGCAGGGGGAAAGAGGGAAAAGAGGGAGTTGAGGGGAAGCAGGGGAAAGTCACTGGTGAGGGAAAAGAGGGAAGAGATCGTGGAAAATAGGCAAAAGAGGGAAAAGCGACAGGCGAGGGAAGGGAGAGGGAAAAGAGAGAGGTGAGTCAAAGTGGGAGAACTAGACACCGAGGAAGAGAGGTAAAAGAGACAGGCGAGGGGGGAAAGAGAGGGAAAAGAGAGAGTTGTGGGATGATAGGGGAAAGGGAGAGGCGAGTGAAAACAGGAAAATTAGACACCGAGGGAACAGAGAGGTAAAAGAGACAAGCAGGGGGAAAGAGGGAAAAGAGGGAGTTGAGGGGAAGCAGGGGAAAGTCACTGGTGAGGGAAAAGAGGGAAGAGATCGTGGAAAATAGGCAAAAGAGGGAAAAGTGACAGGCAAGGGAAGGGAGAGGGGAAAGAGAGAGGTGAGTCAAAGTGGGAGAACTAGACACCGAGGAAGAGAGTTAAAAGAGACAGGCGAGGGGGGAAAGAGAGGGAAAAGAGAGAGTTGTGGGATGATAGGGGAAAGGGACAGGTGAGTGAACGTGGAAAAATTAGACACAGAGGGAACAGAGAGGTAAAAGAGACAAGCAGAGGGAAAGAGGGAAAAGAGGGAGTTGAGGGAAAGCAGGGGAAAGTCACTGGTGAGGGAAAAGAGGGAAGAGATCGTGGAAAATAGGCAAAGGAGGGAAAAGCGACAGGCAAGGGAAAAGAGAGAGGTGAGCCAAAGTGGGAGAACTAGACACCGAGGAAGAGAGGTAAAAGAGACAGGCGAGGGGGGAAAGAGAGGGAAAAGAGAGAGTTGTGGGATGATAGGGGAAAGGGAGAGGCGAGTGAAAGCGGGAAAATTAGACACCGAGGGAACAGAGAGGTAAAAGAGACAAGCAGGGGGAAAGAGGGAAAAGAGGGAGTTGAGGGAAAGCAGGGGAAAGTCACTGGTGAGGGAAAAGAGGGAAGAGATCGTGGAAAATAGGCAAAAGAGGGAAAAGCGACAGGCAAGGGAAGGGAGAGGGGAAAGAGAGAGGTGAGTCAAAGTGGGAGAACTAGACACCGAGGAAGAGAGGTAAAAGAGACAGCGAGGGGGGAAAGAGAGGGAAAAGAGAGAGTTGTGGGGTGATAGGGGAAAGGGAGAGGCGAGTGAAAGCGGGAAAATTAGACACCGAGGGAACAGTGAGGTAAAAGAGACAAGCAGGGGGAAAGAGGGAAAAGAGGGAGTTGAGGGAAAGCAGGGGAAAGTCACTGGTGAGGGAAAAGAGGCTAGATATCGTGGAAAATAGGCAAAAGAGGGAAAAGCGACAGGCAAGGGAAGGGAGAGGGAAAAGAGAGAGGTGAGTCAAAGTGGGAGAACTAGACACCGAGGAAGAGAGGTAAAAGAGACAGGCGAGGGGGGGAAGAGAGGGAACAGAGATAGTTGTGCGATGATAGGGGAAAGGGAGAGGTGAGTGAACGTGGAAAAATTAGACACCGAGGGAACAGAGAGGTAAAAGAGACAAGCAGGGGGAAAGAGGGAAAAGAGGGAGTTGAGGGAAAGCAGGGGAAAGTCACTGGTGAGGGAAAAGAGGGAAGAGATCGTGGAAAATAGGCAAAAGAGGGAAAAGCGACAGGCAAGGGAAGGGAGAGGGAAAAGAGAGTGGTGAGTCAAAGTGGGAGAACTAGACACCGAGGAAGAGAGGTAAAAGAGACAGGCGAGGGGGGGAAAGAGAGGGAAAAGAGAGAGTTGTGGGGTGATAGGGGAAAGGGAGAGGCGAGTGAAAGCGGGAAAATTAGACACCGAGGGAACAGAGAGGTAAAAGAGACAAGCAGGGGGAAAGAGGGAAAAGAGGGAGTTGAGGGAAAGCAGGGGAAAGTCACTGGTGAGGGAAAAGAGGCTAGATATCGTGGAAAATAGGCAAAAGAGGGAAAAGCGACAGGCAAGGGAAGGGAGAGAGGTGAGTCAAAGTGGGAGAACTAGACACCGAGGAAGAGAGGTAAAAGAGACAGGCGAGGGGGGGGAAGAGAGGGAAAAGAGAGAGTTGTGGGATGATAGGGGAAAGGGAGAGGCGAGTGAAAGCAGGAAAATTAGACACCGAGGGAACAGAGAGGTAAAAGAGACAAGCAGGGGGAAAGAGGGAAAAGAGGGAGTTGAGGGGAAGCAGGGGAAAGTCACTGGTGAGGGAAAAGAGGGAAGAGATCGTGGAAAATAGGCAAAGGAGGGAAAAGCGACAGGCAAGGGAAAAGAGAGAGGTGAGTCAAAGTGGGAGAACTAGACACCGAGGAAGAGAGGTAAAAGAGACAGGCGATGGGGGGAAAGAGAGGGAAAAGAGAGAGTTGTGGGATGATAGGGGAAAGGGAGAGGCGAGTGAAAGCAGGAAAATTAGACACCGAGGGAACAGAGAGGTAAAAGAGACAAGCAGGGGGGAAGAGGGAAAAGAGGGAGTTGAGGGAAAGCAGGGGAAAGTCACTGGTGAGGGAAAAGAGGGAAGAGATCGTGGAAAATAGGCAAAAGAGGGAAAAGTGACAGGCAAGGGAAGGGAGAGGGAAAAGAGAGTGGTGAGTCAAAGTGGGAGAACTAGACACCGAGGAAGAGAGGTAAAAGAGACAGGCGAGGGGGGGAAAGAGAGGGAAAAGAGAGAGTTGTGGGATGATAGGGGAAAGGGAGAGGCGAGTGTAAGCGGGAAAATTAGACACCGAGGGAACAGAGAGGTAGAAGAGACAAGCAGGGGGAAAGAGGGAAAAGAGGGAGTTGGGGGAAAGCAGGGGAAAGTCACTGGTGAGGGAAAAGAGCGAAGAGATCGTGGAAAAGAGGCAAAAGAGGGAAAAGTGACAGGCAAGGGAAGGGAGAGGGGAAAGAGAGAGGTGAGTCAAAGTGGGAGAACTAGACACCGAGGAAGAGAGTTAAAAGAGACAGGCGAGGGGGGAAAGAGAGGGAAAAGAGAGAGTTGTGGGATGATAGGGGAAAGGGACAGGTGAGTGAACGTGGAAAAATTAGACACCGAGGGAACAGAGAGGTAAAAGAGACAAGCGGGGGAAAGAGGGAAAAGAGGGAGTTGAGGGAAAGCAGGGGAAAGTCACTGGTGAGGGAAAAGAGGGAAGAGATCGTGGAAAATAGGCAAAAGAGGGAAAAGCGACAGGCAAGGGAAAAGAGAGAGGTGAGCCAAAGTGGGAGAACTAGACACCGAGGAAGAGAGGTAAAAGAGACAGGCGAGGGGGGGGAAGAGAGGGAAAAGAGAGAGTTGTGGGATGATAGGGGAAAGGGAGAGGCGAGTGAAACCGGGAAAATTAGACACCGAGGGAACAGAGAGGTAAAAGAGTCAAGCAGGGGGAAAGAGGGAAAAGAGGGACTTGAGGGAAAGCAGGGGAAAGTCACTGGTGAGGGAAAAGAGGGAAGAGATCATGGAAAATAGGCAAAAGAGGGAAAAGCGACAGGCAAGGGAAAAGAGAGAGGTGAGTCAAAGTGGGAGAACTAGACACCGAGGAAGAGAGGTAAAAGAGACAGGCGAGGGGGGAAAGAGAGGGAAAAGAGAGAGTTGTGGGATGATAGGGGAAAGGGAGAGGCGAGTGAAACCGGGAAAATTAGTCACCGAGGGAACAGAGAGGTAAAAGAGACAAGCAGGGGGAAAGAGGGAAAAGAGGGAGTTGAGGGAAAGCAGGGGAATGTCACTGGTGAGGGAAAAGAGGGAAGAGATCGTGGAAAATAGGCAAAAGAGGGAAAAGCGACAGGCAAGGGAAAAGAGAGAGGTGAGCCAAAGTGGGAGAACTAGACACCGAGGAAGAGAGGTAAAAGAGACAGGCGAGGGGGGAAAGAGAGGGAAAAGAGAGAGTTGTGGGATGATAGGGGAAAGGGAGAGGCGAGTGAAAGCAGGAAAATTAGACACCGAGGGAACAGAGAGGTAAAAGAGACAAGCAGGGGGAAAGAGGGAAAAGAGGGAGTTGAGGGGAAGCAGGGGAAAGTCACTGGTGAGGGAAAAGAGGGAAGAGATCGTGGAAAATAGGCAAAAGAGGGAAAAGTGACAGGCAAGGGAAGGGAGAGGGGAAAGAGAGAGGTGAGTCAAAGTGGGAGAACTAGACACCGAGGAAGAGAGTTAAAAGAGACAGGCGAGGGGGGAAAGAGAGGGTGTATTGGGTCTGGCTGAGATGGAGTTAATACTCCCCATGGCAGCCCTCATAGCACTGTGCTCTGCATCAGTAGCTAGAAAGGTGTTGATAGCACACCAGTGTTTTGGCTACAGCTGAGCAATGCTGGCACAGCATCAAGGCTGTCTCTCCAACATTTTTGCCCCCCCCCCAATGGCAGGCTGGGGCAGGGCAAGATCTTGGGAGGGGACATAACCAGGACAGCTGACCTAAACCAACCAAACAGATATTCCATACCATATGACGTCAGCTCAGATATAAAAGCTAAGTAAAGGGAGACGGAAGAGGGGGGGGCATTTTGTCTTCCGGAGCAACCACTACGCGTACTGAAGCCCTGCTTCCCGAGAAGTGGCTAGACATCGCCTGCTGATGGGAAGTAGAGAATAACATCATTTGTTTTTTTTCTTTGCTTTCGCGCGCGCAACCTTTGCTATCACTTTATTAAACTGTCCTTATCTTGACCCACGAGCCTTTTGTTATATTTTCTCCCCCCCGTCCAGCTGAGGAGGGGGAGTGATAGAGCGGCTTTGGTGGGCACCTGGCATCCAACCAGGGTCAACCCACCACAGTCCTTTTTGGCGCCCAACGTGGGGCACGACAACGGCAGTTTTGCATTAAGTGTTCTATAGCTAGTTATTAAGTGGCAAGCTCCTGTGCAGGTCATGGAGCTTGTTAGCTGCTTGCTTATCTCTAGCTTGCTGAGTTTGGGAACATGTTAATGCAAATAATGGCTGCGTGCTTTGTCCTGGCACTGATGGCTTTGTTTTGCTGTGGTAGCTATCTTGTGGGGAGAATGAAGGAACGCGGGAACGTGCTAATACAAATAACGTCTATGTGCTTTGTCCTGGCACTGATGGCTTTCCTGTGTTGTGGGAGCTATCTTGTGGAGGAGATGAGGGAACACATCTCCCTCTCCCTACCAGGCATTGATGTGAATGGTTTTATTATGCAGGCTCCCGAGGTCCTTGTTCACCCTTATGTAAGCTGTTTAATACTAATAATTAATACTGGTGGCATATTATGGGTATTGTGGAATCTGGTCTCGTCCTGGTATAAGAGAAGGCAAGTTTTAGGTGAGGCAATACTTAAATGTGCCCTCAAGCGACCAGTGCCTGGGTGGCAGGGTATATGGAAGGATTTGGGCAGATTCCTAGGACGGTTATCACCTCCCATAATCTGGGATTTTACATCTGAACAGGCAAGTAACCCTGGCAAACTGACGCGCCACCTGATAGAAGGGTGCCTTGCCTATCCCAATGAAAACCAGCAGCTTCTCGCACTGTACTGGGGCCTGGCCTATGCCTACCGAGCCATAGTTCAACACTGTCAGAGGACCATGGTTGAGGCAGGGACCCAGACTGCATCTGAGGACACCATGCTCGAGATAGGGACCCAAACAACAACAACTACAGTAATTGCCCCAGTAGTGAAAAGGAAGCAGTGGACAAGGAGATCAACGGGTCCATACCATCGATTAGTGAGAGAAGAAGAAGAAGAAGAGGAAAGGCTTGATCTAGAAGCTGGTCCTTCGGTAAGGAAATTGGAGGAAGGAGTGAGGGAACTTAAACAGGAAGCGGAAACTACCCGGTCCCTGACGTCCTCAGAACTTCGGGACTTGCGGAAAGATTACAGCCGCCAGCCAGGTGAGCGGATTGCTGCCTGGCTGCTCCGATGCTGGGATAATGGGGCTGATAGTCAGCAACTGGAAGGCAAGGAAGCCCAACAGCTGGGATCCCTCGCTAGAAACCGGGGAATTGAAAGAGGAATTGGAAAAGAGGCAGCAGTTTGCAGTCTCTGGAGCCGGCTTCTCTCAAGTGTGAGGGCAAGATATCCATTCAAGGAAGATCTTGTGAATTCCTCAGAAAAGTGGACTACCGCAGATGAAGGCATCCAGTACCTGAGAGAGTTAGCAGTGGTGGAAGTCATCTACAGTGATCTAGATGATGAGGAAGTCTCCAAAGATCCAGAGGATGTCCTGTGCACACGGGCCATGTGGCGAAAGGTGATTCAAGGTGCCCCAGCATCGTATTCTAACAGCTTGGCAGCAATGTATTGTCCAGATATGGAAACACCAACTGTGGAGAAAGTGTCGTCTTGGCTCCAAAACTTTGAGGAAAATCTCTGTGTTTCCTCATCCCTACAGGACAGTGCCTTGGCTGTTAGGGATGCTCCAAGAAATCAGTCCTCTCCTGCCCCAGTCAGAGGGAAAGGGAGCCTAAGGCGTATGCCACGTGGTACACTCTGGTTCTTCCTGCGTGACCAAGGGGAGGACATGAGGAAGTGGGATGGTGAACCCACCTTTAAGCTGGAAGCCCGTGTGCGTGAACTGAGAGGGAAGACAGCTGTTAAGAAGGGGTCACCCAAGAAGAAGGCTGTCAGCGTAGTTGCTGTAGAGGCCCAAGAAAGCACTCAGCGATCCTCCAGGCATAGAAGAACTGAAACTACCTCCCTTGATTCTGGTGAGGGGACTTCTGGTCTGGTACCGCAAGGATCGGACAGTGAATATTCTGATGAGGAACAGCAATAGAGGGTCCCTGCCTTCGGCCAGGAGGAGGAAAGGGATGACCGGATATACTGGACTGTGTGGATTCGATGGCCTGGCACATCAGACCCACAGAAGTATAAGGCTTTGGTAGACACTGGTGCACAGTGTACACTGATGCCATCAGGATACAGGGGCACGGAACCCATCTGGATCTCTGGAGTGACAGGGGGATGCCAAGAATTGACTATACTGGAGGCTGAAGTGAGCTTGACAGGGGACAAGTGGGAAAAGCACCCCATTGTGACCGGCCCAGAGGCCCCTTGTATCCTTGGCATTGACTACCTCAAGAGAGGGTACTTCAAGGACCCAAAGGGGTACCGATGGGCTTTTGGTGTAGCCACTGTAAATGCAGAGAAGATCAAACAGCTATCTACTCTGCCTGGCCTCTCGGAAGATCCCTTCATTGTGGGATTGTTGCAAGTTGAAGAACAACAGGTGCCAATCGCTACCAGGACGGTGCACCGTCGGCAATATCGGACAAACCGAGACTCCCTGGCTCCCATCCATGAGCTGATTCATCACCTAGAGAGCCAAGGAGTCATCAGCAAGACTCATTCACCTTTTAATAGTCCTATATGGCCAGTGCAAAAGTCTGATGGAGGGTGGAGGTTAACAGTAGATTATCGCGGCCTGAATGAAGTGACACCGCCACTGAGTGCTGCTGTACCAGACATGTTAGAGCTCCAATATGAACTGGCATCAAAGGCAGCCACGTGGTATGCTACAATTGATATTGCCAATGCATTTTTCTCCATTCCTTTGGCAGCAGAGTGCAGGCCACAGTTTGCTTTCACATGGAGAGGCGTCCAATACACCTGGAATCGACTGCCCCAGGGGTGGAAGCACAGTCCTACCATTTGTCATGGATTAATCCAAACAGCACTGGAACAAGGCGAAGCCCCTGAACATTTACAATACATAGATGACATCATCGTGTGGGGCAATAAGGCAGAAGAAGTGTTTGAGAAGGGGAAAAGAATAATTCAGATTCTTCTGAAAGCTGGTTTCGCCATAAAGAAAAGCAAGGTCAAGGGACCTGCACAGGAGATTCAGTTCTTGGGAATAAAATGGCAGGATGGACGCCGTCATGTCCCTATGGATGTGGTTAACAAGATAGCATCTATGTCTCCACCAGCTAACAAGAAAGAAACACAAGCTTTCCTAGGCCTTGTGGGGTTCTGGAGAATGCATATTCCAGGTTACAGTCAGCTTGTGAGCCCTCTCTATCGAGTAACGCGGAAAAAGAACTATTTTGAATGGGGCCCTGAACAACAACAAGCCTTTGAGCATATCAGACAAGAAATAGCTCGTGCAGTAGCTCTTGGGCCTGTCCAGACAGGACCAGATGTGCAAAATATACTCTACACTGCAGCTGGGGATCATGGTCTCACCTGGAGCCTGTGGCAGAAAACACCAGGAGAAACCCGAGGTCGACCATTAGGGTTTTGGAGCCGGGGGTACCGAGGATCAGAAGCCCACTACACCCCGACTGAAAAAGAGATACTAGCAGCATATGAGGGGGTTCGAGCCGCTTCAGAAGTTGTTGGTACAGAAGCATATCTCCTCTTGGCACCACGATTGCCCGTGCTACACTGGATGTTCAAAGGAAACATCCCCTCTACACATCATGCAACCAGCGCTACATGGAGTAAGTGGATAGCATTGATCACGCAACGGGCTCGACTGGGGAAATCTAACCGCCCAGGAATTCTGGAAGAGATCATGGACTGGCCAGAAGGCAGAGATTTTGGAGCATCACCTGAGGAGGTGGCTCGTGCCCAAGAGGCACCACCATATAATGAGTTACCAGAAGACGAAAGGTGTTATGCTTTGTTTACTGATGGATCCTGTCGTGTGGTAGGGAACCATCGGAAGTGGAAAGCTGCTGTGTGGAGTCCCACACGCCAAGTCGTTGAGGCCACTGAAGGAGAAGGCGAGTCAAGTCAGTTTGCAGAAGTGAAAGCCATCCAACTAGCCCTAAACATTGCTGAACGAGAAAAATGGCCGGTACTCTACCTCTATACTGACTCCTGGATGGTGGCTAATGCCCTATGGGGGTGGCTACAGCAGTGGAAGAAGACCAATTGGCAACGCAGGGGTAAACCCATCTGGGCAGCAGCATTGTGGCAGGACATTGCTGCCCGTGTAGAACACATAACTCTAAGGGTACGTCATGTAGATGCTCACGTGCCCAAAAGCCGTGCCACTGAAGAACATCGAAATAATGAACAGGTAGACAAGGCTGCCAAAATAGAAATAGCTCAGGTGGACCTGGACTGGGAGCGTAAAGGTGAGCTATTTGTAGCTCGATGGGCCCATGAGACATCGGGACATCTAGGGAGAGATGCAACATATAGGTGGGCTCGTGATCGAGGGGTGGACCTGACCATGGAGGCCATTACGCAGGTCACTCATGAATGTGAAACATGTGCTGCAATCAAACGAGCTACCAGAGTAAAGTCTCCCTGGAACAGAGGGCGGTGGCTGGGTTTTCGATATGGCGAGGCCTGGCAAATTGACTACATTGGACCACTGCCGCGAACACGCCAAGGCAAGCGCTACATACTCACCATGGTGGAAGCAACTACTGGTTGGCTAGAAACATATCCTGTAAACCATGCCACTGCCCGAAACACCATCTTAGGCCTTGAAAGGCAAATTTTATGGCGACACGGTACCCCAGAAAGAATTGAATCAGACAATGGGACTCATTTCCGAAATAACCTCATAAGCTCCTGGGCAAAGAAACATGGCATTGAGTGGGTGTACCACATACCCTATCACCCGCAAGCATCTGGGAAAATTGAGAGATATAATGGACTGTTGAAGACTATGCTGAGAGCGCTAGGCAATGGGACATGGAAGCATTGGGATACAAATTTAGCAGAAGCCACTTGGCTAGTTAACACCAGAGGATCTGCTAACCGTCCTGGTCCTGCCCAAACAAAACCCCTACATACTGTGGGAGGAGATAAGGTCCCCGTAGTGCACATGGGGAAGTGGCTGGGGAAGGCAGTGTGGATTGCACCTCCCATGGGAAAAGGCAAACCCATTCGTGGGATTGTCTTTGCTCAGGGACCTGGGTGTACTTGGTGGGTAATGCGGAAGGATGGGGAGACCCAGTGTGTGCCTCAAGGACATTTAACCTTGGGGGAAAAATAATCTGTGATGTGAGTTGTATGTTATAGGAAGTAATGTAGCAGGAATGACCTGAACTGCAGAAGAGTGAACTTCGCAAGGAACCAGACAAGTGCATCAGTGACCCAAACCAAGCTGGTGTTGGGGCCCAACGATCGAACATACTGCTTCTCCTGTCCTGACCACTCATCTTGATGGATGGGGCTCAAGTCATAACCTGTATGTGAACATCAGGAAGAGTGGAAGAAGCCCATGGAATATCTATCTCTTAAAGGACAGGGGATAGTAATTAATAAGAATGTATAAATCCGTACGTTGGGTATAAAAGTGGTTTAAGTATGTAGTCTCAGTTGTAAGTGTTGGTGAGAAAGGGTTTCAGTAATGAGAATTAAATACAATAGTATGGTTAGAAGATATCTGTATTAAGTTATGTGGAACCTGAGCAGGACGCAAATGGTATGGAATAAGGGGTGGAGATTGTATTGGGTCTGGCTGAGATGGAGTTAATACTCCCCATGGCAGCCCTCATAGCACTGTGCTCTGCATCAGTAGCTAGAAAGGTGTTGATAGCACACCAGTGTTTTGGCTACAGCTGAGCAATGCTGGCACAGCATCAAGGCTGTCTCTCCAACATTTTTGCCCCCCCCCCAATGGCAGGCTGGGGCAGGGCAAGATCTTGGGAGGGGACATAACCAGGACAGCTGACCTAAACCAACCAAACAGATATTCCATACCATATGACGTCAGCTCAGATATAAAAGCTAAGTAAAGGGAGACGGAAGAGGGGGGGGCATTTTGTCTTCCGGAGCAACCACTACGCGTACTGAAGCCCTGCTTCCCGAGAAGTGGCTAGACATCGCCTGCTGATGGGAAGTAGAGAATAACATCATTTGTTTTTTTTCTTTGCTTTCGCGCGCGCAACCTTTGCTATCACTTTATTAAACTGTCCTTATCTTGACCCACGAGCCTTTTGTTATATTTTCTCCCCCCCGTCCAGCTGAGGAGGGGGAGTGATAGAGCGGCTTTGGTGGGCACCTGGCATCCAACCAGGGTCAACCCACCACAGAGGGAAAAGAGAGAGTTGTGGGATGATAGGGGAAAGGGACAGGTGAGTGAACGTGGAAAAATTAGACACAGAGGGAACAGAGAGGTAAAAGAGACAAGCAGGGGGAAAGAGGGAAAAGAGGGAGTTGAGGGAAAGCAGGGGAAAGTCACTGGTGAGGGAAAAGAGGGAAGAGATCGTGGAAAATAGGCAAAGGAGGGAAAAGCGACAGGCAAGGGAAAAGAGAGAGGTGAGCCAAAGTGGGAGAACTAGACACCGAGGAAGAGAGGTAAAAGAGACAGGCGAGGGGGGAAAGAGAGGGAAAAGAGAGAGTTGTGGGATGATAGGGGAAAGGGAGAGGCGAGTGAAACCGGGAAAATTAGTCACCGAGGGAACAGAGAGGTAAAAGAGACAAGCAGGGGGAAAGAGGGAAAAGAGGGAGTTGAGGGAAAGCAGGGGAAAGTCACTGGTGAGGGAAAAGAGCGAAGAGATCGTGTAAAATAGGCAAAAGAGGGAAAAGCGACAGGCAAGGGAAAAGAGAGAGGTGAGTCAAAGTGGGAGAACTAGACACCGAGGAAGAGAGTTAAAAGAGACAGGCGAGGGGGGAAAGAGAGGGAAAAGAGAGAGTTGTGGGATGATAGGGGAAAGGGAGAGGCGAGTGAAAGCAGGAAAATTAGACACCGAGGGAACAGAGAGGTAAAAGAGACAAGCAGGGGGAAAGAGGGAAAAGAGGGAGTTGAGGGGAAGCAGGGGAAAGTCACTGGTGAGGGAAAAGAGGGAAGAGATCGTGGAAAATAGGCAAAAGAGGGGAAAGTGACAGGCAAGGGAAGGGAGAGGGAAAAGAGAGAGGTGAGTCAAAGTGGGAGAACTAGACACCGAGGAAGAGAGGTAAAAGAGACAGGCGAGGGGGGAAAGAGAGGGAAAAGAGAGAGTTGTGGGATGATAGGGGAAAGGGACAGGTGAGTGAACGTGGAAAAATTAGACACCGAGGGAACAGAGAGGTAAAAGAGACAAGCGGGGGAAAGAGGGAAAAGAGGGAGTTGAGGGAAAGCAGGGGAAAGTCACTGGTGAGGGAAAAGAGGGAAGAGATCGTGGAAAATAGGCAAAAGAGGGGAAAGCGACAGGCAAGGGAAGGGAGAGGGGAAACAGAGAGGTGAGTCAAAGTGGGAGAACTAGACACCGAGGAAGAGAGGTAAAAGAGACAGGCGAGGGGGGAGAGAGAGGGAAATAGAGAGTTGTGGGATGATAGGGGAAAGGGAGAGGCGAGTGAAAGCGGGAAAATTACACACCGACGGAACAGAGAGGTAAAAGAGACAAGCAGGGGGAAAGAGGGAAAAGAGGGAGTTGAGGGGAAGCAGGGGAAAGTCACTGGTGAGGGAAAAGAGGGAAGAGATCGTGGAAAATAGGCAAAAGAGGGGAAAGCGACAGGCGAGGGAAGGGAGAGGGGAAAGAGAGAGGTGAGTCAAAGTGGGAGAACTAGACACCGAGGAAGAGAGGTAAAAGAGACAGGCGAGGGGGGAAAGAGAGGGAAAAGAGAGAGTTGTGGGGTGATAGGGGAAAGGGAGAGGCGAGTGTGAGCAGGAAAATTAGACACCGAGGGAACAGAGAGGTAAAAGAGACAAGCAGGGGGGAAGAGGGAAAAGAGGGAGTTGAGGGAAAGCAGGGGAAAGTCACTGGTGAGGGAAAAGAGGGAAGAGATCGTGGAAAATAGGCAAAAGAGGGAAAAGTGACAGGCAAGGGAAGGGAGAGGGAAAAGAGAGTGGTGAGTCAAAGTGGGAGAACTAGACACCGAGGAAGAGAGGTAAAAGAGACAGGCGATGGGGGGAAAGAGAGGGAAAAGAGAGAGTTGTGGGATGATAGGGGAAAGGGAGAGGCGAGTGTAAGCGGGAAAATTAGACACCGAGGGAACAGAGAGGTAGAAGAGACAAGCAGGGGGAAAGAGGGAAAAGAGGGAGTTGGGGGAAAGCAGGGGAAAGTCACTGGTGAGGGAAAAGAGGGAAGAGATCGTGGAAAATAGGCAAAGGAGGGAAAAGCGACAGGCAAGTGGAAAGAGAGAGGTAAGTCAAAGTGGGAGAACTAGACACCGAGGAAGAGAGGTAGAAGAGACAGGCGAGGGGGGAGAGAGAGGGAAAAGAGAGAGTTGTGGGATGATAGGGGAAAGGGAGAGGCGAGTGTAAGCAGGAAAATTAGACACCGAGGGAACAGAGAGGTAAAAGAGACAAGCAGGGGGAAAGAGGGAAAAGAGGGAGTTGAGGGAAAGCAGGGGAAAGTCACTGGTGAGGGAAAAGAGCGAAGAGATCGTGGAAAATAGGCAAAAGAGGGAAAAGCGACAGGCAAGGGAAAAGAGAGAGGTGAGCCAAAGTGGGAGAACTAGACACCGAGGAAGAGAGTTAAAAGAGACAGGCGAGGGGGGAAAGAGAGGGAAAAGAGAGAGTTGTGGGATGATAGGGGAAAGGGAGAGGCGAGTGAAAGCGGGAAAATTAGACACCGAGGGAAGAGAGAGGTAAAAGAGACAAGCAGGGGGAAAGAGGGAAAAGAGGGAGTTGAGGGAAAGCAGGGGAATGTCACTGGTGAGGGAAAAGAGGGAAGAGATCGTGGAAAATAGGCAAAAGAGGGAAAAGCGACAGGCAAGGGAAAAGAGAGAGGTGAGCCAAAGTGGGAGAACTAGACACCGAGGAAGAGAGGTAAAAGAGACAGGCGAGGGGGGAAAGAGAGGGAAAAGAGAGAGTTGTGGGATGATAGGGGAAAGGGAGAGGCGAGTGAAAGCGGGAAAATTAGACACCGAGGGAACAGAGAGGTAAAAGAGACAAGCAGGGGGAAAGAGGGAAAAGAGGGAGTTGAGGGGAAGCAGGGGAAAGTCACTGGTGAGGGAAAAGAGGGAAGAGATCGTGGAAAATAGGCAAAAGAGGGAAAAGCGACAGGCGAGGGAAGGGAGAGGGAAAAGAGAGAGGTGAGTCAAAGTGGGAGAACTAGACACCGAGGAAGAGAGGTAAAAGAGACAGGCGAGGGGGGAAAGAGAGGGAAAAGAGAGAGTTGTGGGATGATAGGGGAAAGGGAGAGGCGAGTGAAAGCAGGAAAATTAGACACCGAGGGAACAGAGAGGTAAAAGAGACAAGCAGGGGGAAAGAGGGAAAAGAGGGAGTTGAGGGAAAGCAGGGGAAAGTCACTGGTGAGGGAAAAGAGGGAAGAGATCGTGGAAAATAGGCAAAAGAGGGAAAAGTGACAGGCAAGGGAAGGGAGAGGGGAAAGAGAGAGGTGAGTCAAAGTGGGAGAACTAGACACCGAGGAAGAGAGTTAAAAGAGACAGGCGAGGGGGGAAAGAGAGGGAACAGAGAGAGTTGTGGGATGATAGGGGAAAGGGACAGGTGAGTGAACGTGGAAAAATTAGACACAGAGGGAACAGAGAGGTAAAAGAGACAAGCAGGGGGAAAGAGGGAAAAGAGGGAGTTGAGGGAAAGCAGGGGAAAGTCACTGGTGAGGGAAAAGAGGGAAGAGATCGTGGAAAATAGGCAAAGGAGGGAAAAGCGACAGGCAAGGGAAAAGAGAGAGGTGAGCCAAAGTGGGAGAACTAGACACCGAGGAAGAGAGGTAAAAGAGACAGGCGAGGGGGGAAAGAGAGGGAAAAGAGAGAGTTGTGGGATGATAGGGGAAAGGGAGAGGCGAGTGAAAGCGGGAAAATTAGACACCGAGGGAACAGAGAGGTAAAAGAGACAAGCAGGGGGAAAGAGGGAAAAGAGGGAGTTGAGGGAAAGCAGGGGAAAGTCACTGGTGAGGGAAAAGAGGGAAGAGATCGTGGAAAATAGGCAAAAGAGGGAAAAGCGACAGGCAAGGGAAGGGAGAGGGGAAAGAGAGAGGTGAGTCCAAGTGGGAGAACTAGACACCGAGGAAGAGAGGTAAAAGAGACAGCGAGGGGGGAAAGAGAGGGAAAAGAGAGAGTTGTGGGGTGATAGGGGAAAGGGAGAGGCGAGTGAAAGCGGGAAAATTAGACACCGAGGGAACAGTGAGGTAAAAGAGACAAGCAGGGGGAAAGAGGGAAAAGAGGGAGTTGAGGGAAAGCAGGGGAAAGTCACTGGTGAGGGAAAAGAGGCTAGATATCGTGGAAAATAGGCAAAAGAGGGAAAAGCGACAGGCAAGGGAAGGGAGAGGGAAAAGAGAGAGGTGAGTCAAAGTGGGAGAACTAGACACCGAGGAAGAGAGGTAAAAGAGACAGGCGAGGGGGGAAAGAGAGGGAACAGAGATAGTTGTGCGATGATAGGGGAAAGGGAGAGGTGAGTGAACGTGGAAAAATTAGACACCGAGGGAACAGAGAGGTAAAAGAGACAAGCAGGGGGAAAGAGGGAAAAGAGGGAGTTGAGGGAAAGCAGGGGAAAGTCACTGGTGAGGGAAAAGAGGGAAGAGATCGTGGAAAATAGGCAAAAGAGGGAAAAGCGACAGGCAAGGGAAGGGAGAGGGAAAAGAGAGTGGTGAGTCAAAGTGGGAGAACTAGACACCGAGGAAGAGAGGTAAAAGAGACAGGCGAGGGGGGGAAAGAGAGGGAAAAGAGAGAGTTGTGGGGTGATAGGGGAAAGGGAGAGGCGAGTGAAAGCGGGAAAATTAGACACCGAGGGAACAGAGAGGTAAAAGAGACAAGCAGGGGGAAAGAGGGAAAAGAGGGAGTTGAGGGAAAGCAGGGGAAAGTCACTGGTGAGGGAAAAGAGGCTAGATATCGTGGAAAATAGGCAAAAGAGGGAAAAGCGACAGGCAAGGGAAGGGAGAGAGGTGAGTCAAAGTGGGAGAACTAGACACCGAGGAAGAGAGGTAAAAGAGACAGGCGAGGGGGGAAAGAGAGGGAAAAGAGAGAGTTGTGGGATGATAGGGGAAAGGGAGAGGCGAGTGAAAGCGGGAAAATTAGACACCGAGGGAACAGAGAGGTAAAAGAGACAAGCAGGGGGAAAGAGGGAAAAGAGGGAGTTGAGGGAAAGCAGGGGAAAGTCACTGGTGAGGGAAAAGAGCGAAGAGATCGTGTAAAATAGGCAAAAGAGGGAAAAGCGACAGGCAAGGGAAAAGAGAGAGGTGAGTCAAAGTGGGAGAACTAGACACCGAGGAAGAGAGTTAAAAGAGACAGGCGAGGGGGGAAAGAGAGGGAAAAGAGAGAGTTGTGGGATGATAGGGGAAAGGGAGAGGCGAGTGAAAGCAGGAAAATTAGACACCGAGGGAACAGAGAGGTAAAAGAGACAAGCAGGGGGAAAGAGGGAAAAGAGGGAGTTGAGGGGAAGCAGGGGAAAGTCACTGGTGAGGGAAAAGAGGGAAGAGATCGTGGAAAATAGGCAAAGGAGGGAAAAGCGACAGGCAAGGGAAAAGAGAGAGGTGAGTCAAAGTGGGAGAACTAGACACCGAGGAAGAGAGGTAAAAGAGACAGGCGATGGGGGGAAAGAGAGGGAAAAGAGAGAGTTGTGGGATGATAGGGGAAAGGGAGAGGCGAGTGAAAGCAGGAAAATTAGACACCGAGGGAACAGAGAGGTAAAAGAGACAAGCAGGGGGAAAGAGGGAAAAGAGGGAGTTGAGGGGAAGCAGGGGAAAGTCACTGGTGAGGGAAAAGAGGCTAGATATCGTGGAAAATAGGCAAAAGAGGGAAAAGCGACAGGCAAGGGAAGGGAGAGGGAAAAGAGAGAGGTGAGTCAAAGTGGGAGAACTAGACACCGAGGAAGAGAGTTAAAAGAGACAGGCGAGGGGGGAAAGAGAGGGAAAAGAGAGAGTTGTGGGATGATAGGGGAAAGGGACAGGTGAGTGAAAGCGGGAAAATTACACACCGACGGAACAGAGAGGTAAAAGAGACAAGCAGGGGGAAAGAGGGAAAAGAGGGAGTTGAGGGGAAGCAGGGGAAAGTCACTGGTGAGGGAAAAGAGGGAAGAGATCGTGGAAAATAGGCAAAAGAGGGGAAAGCGACAGGCAAGGGAAGGGAGAGGGGAAACAGAGAGGTGAGTCAAAGTGGGAGAACTAGACACCGAGGAAGAGAGGTAAAAGAGACAGGCGAGGGGGGGAAAGAGAGGGAAAAGAGAGAGTTGTGGGATGATAGGGGAAAGGGAGAGGCGAGTGTAAGCGGGAAAATTAGACACCGAGGGAACAGAGAGGTAGAAGAGACAAGCAGGGGGAAAGAGGGAAAAGAGGGAGTTGGGGGAAAGCAGGGGAAAGTCACTGGTGAGGGAAAAGAGCGAAGAGATCGTGGAAAAGAGGCAAAAGAGGGAAAAGTGACAGGCAAGGGAAGGGAGAGGGAAAAGAGAGAGGTGAGTCAAAGTGGGAGAACTAGACACCGAGGAAGAGAGGTAAAAGAGACAGGCGAGGGGGGAAAGAGAGGGAAAAGAGAGAGTTGTGGGATGATAGGGGAAAGGGAGAGGCGAGTGAAAGCGGGAAAATTAGACACCGAGGGAACAGAGAGGTAAAAGAGACAAGCAGGGGGAAAGAGGGAAAAGAGGGAGTTGAGGGGAAGCAGGGGAAAGTCACTGGTGAGGGAAAAGAGGGAAGAGATCGTGGAAAATAGGCAAAAGAGGGAAAAGCGACAGGCGAGGGAAGGGAGAGGGAAAAGAGAGAGGTGAGTCAAAGTGGGAGAACTAGACACCGAGGAAGAGAGGTAAAAGAGACAGGCGAGGGGGGAAAGAGAGGGAAAAGAGAGAGTTGTGGGATGATAGGGGAAAGGGAGAGGCGAGTGTAAGCGGGAAAATTAGACACCGAGGGAACAGAGAGGTAAAAGAGACAAGCAGGGGGAAAGAGGGAAAAGAGGGAGTTGAGGGGAAGCAGGGGAAAGTCACTGGTGAGGGAAAAGAGGGAAGAGATCGTGGAAAATAGGCAAAAGAGGGAAAAGTGACAGGCAAGGGAAGGGAGAGGGGAAAGAGAGAGGTGAGTCAAAGTGGGAGAACTAGACACCGAGGAAGAGAGTTAAAAGAGACAGGCGAGGGGGGAAAGAGAGGGAAAAGAGAGAGTTGTGGGATGATAGGGGAAAGGGACAGGTGAGTGAACGTGGAAAAATTAGACACAGAGGGAACAGAGAGGTAAAAGAGACAAGCAGGGGGAAAGAGGGAAAAGAGGGAGTTGAGGGAAAGCAGGGGAAAGTCACTGGTGAGGGAAAAGAGGGAAGAGATCGTGGAAAATAGGCAAAGGAGGGAAAAGCGACAGGCAAGGGAAAAGAGAGAGGTGAGCCAAAGTGGGAGAACTAGACACCGAGGAAGAGAGGTAAAAGAGACAGGCGAGGGGGGAAAGAGAGGGAAAAGAGAGAGTTGTGGGATGATAGGGGAAAGGGAGAGGCGAGTGAAAGCGGGAAAATTAGACACCGAGGGAACAGAGAGGTAAAAGAGACAAGCAGGGGGAAAGAGGGAAAAGAGGGAGTTGAGGGAAAGCAGGGGAAAGTCACTGGTGAGGGAAAAGAGGGAAGAGATCGTGGAAAATAGGCAAAAGAGGGAAAAGCGACAGGCAAGGGAAGGGAGAGGGGAAAGAGAGAGGTGAGTCCAAGTGGGAGAACTAGACACCGAGGAAGAGAGGTAAAAGAGACAGCGAGGGGGGAAAGAGAGGGAAAAGAGAGAGTTGTGGGGTGATAGGGGAAAGGGAGAGGCGAGTGAAAGCGGGAAAATTAGACACCGAGGGAACAGTGAGGTAAAAGAGACAAGCAGGGGGAAAGAGGGAAAAGAGGGAGTTGAGGGAAAGCAGGGGAAAGTCACTGGTGAGGGAAAAGAGGCTAGATATCGTGGAAAATAGGCAAAAGAGGGAAAAGCGACAGGCAAGGGAAGGGAGAGGGAAAAGAGAGAGGTGAGTCAAAGTGGGAGAACTAGACACCGAGGAAGAGAGGTAAAAGAGACAGGCGAGGGGGGAAAGAGAGGGAACAGAGATAGTTGTGCGATGATAGGGGAAAGGGAGAGGTGAGTGAACGTGGAAAAATTAGACACCGAGGGAACAGAGAGGTAAAAGAGACAAGCAGGGGGAAAGAGGGAAAAGAGGGAGTTGAGGGAAAGCAGGGGAAAGTCACTGGTGAGGGAAAAGAGGGAAGAGATCGTGGAAAATAGGCAAAAGAGGGAAAAGCGACAGGCAAGGGAAGGGAGAGGGAAAAGAGAGTGGTGAGTCAAAGTGGGAGAACTAGACACCGAGGAAGAGAGGTAAAAGAGACAGGCGAGGGGGGGGAAGAGAGGGAAAAGAGAGAGTTGTGGGGTGATAGGGGAAAGGGAGAGGCGAGTGAAAGCGGGAAAATTAGACACCGAGGGAACAGAGAGGTAAAAGAGACAAGCAGGGGGAAAGAGGGAAAAGAGGGAGTTGAGGGAAAGCAGGGGAAAGTCACTGGTGAGGGAAAAGAGGCTAGATATCGTGGAAAATAGGCAAAAGAGGGAAAAGCGACAGGCAAGGGAAGGGAGAGAGGTGAGTCAAAGTGGGAGAACTAGACACCGAGGAAGAGAGGTAAAAGAGACAGGCGAGGGGGGAAAGAGAGGGAAAAGAGAGAGTTGTGGGATGATAGGGGAAAGGGAGAGGCGAGTGAAACCGGGAAAATTAGACACCGAGGGAACAGAGAGGTAAAAGAGACAAGCAGGGGGAAAGAGGGAAAAGAGGGAGTTGAGGGAAAGCAGGGGAAAGTCACTGGTGAGGGAAAAGAGCGAAGAGATCGTGTAAAATAGGCAAAAGAGGGAAAAGCGACAGGCAAGGGAAAAGAGAGAGGTGAGTCAAAGTGGGAGAACTAGACACCGAGGAAGAGAGTTAAAAGAGACAGGCGAGGGGGGAAAGAGAGGGAAAAGAGAGAGTTGTGGGATGATAGGGGAAAGGGAGAGGCGAGTGAAAGCAGGAAAATTAGACACCGAGGGAACAGAGAGGTAAAAGAGACAAGCAGGGGGAAAGAGGGAAAAGAGGGAGTTGAGGGGAAGCAGGGGAAAGTCACTGGTGAGGGAAAAGAGGGAAGAGATCGTGGAAAATAGGCAAAGGAGGGAAAAGCGACAGGCAAGGGAAAAGAGAGAGGTGAGTCAAAGTGGGAGAACTAGACACCGAGGAAGAGAGGTAAAAGAGACAGGCGATGGGGGGAAAGAGAGGGAAAAGAGAGAGTTGTGGGATGATAGGGGAAAGGGAGAGGCGAGTGAAAGCAGGAAAATTAGACACCGAGGGAACAGAGAGGTAAAAGAGACAAGCAGGGGGAAAGAGGGAAAAGAGGGAGTTGAGGGGAAGCAGGGGAAAGTCACTGGTGAGGGAAAAGAGGCTAGATATCGTGGAAAATAGGCAAAAGAGGGAAAAGCGACAGGCAAGGGAAGGGAGAGGGAAAAGAGAGAGGTGAGTCAAAGTGGGAGAACTAGACACCGAGGAAGAGAGTTAAAAGAGACAGGCGAGGGGGGAAAGAGAGGGAAAAGAGAGAGTTGTGGGATGATAGGGGAAAGGGAGAGGCGAGTGTAAGCGGGAAAATTAGACACCGAGGGAACAGAGAGGTAGAAGAGACAAGCAGGGGGAAAGAGGGAAAAGAGGGAGTTGAGGGGAAGCAGGGGAAAGTCACTGGTGAGGGAAAAGAGGGAAGAGATCGTGGAAAATAGGCAAAAGAGGGGAAAGCGACAGGCAAGGGAAGGGAGAGGGGAAAGAGAGAGGTGAGTCAAAGTGGGAGAACTAGACACCGAGGAAGAGAGGTAAAAGAGACAGGCGAGGGGGGAGAGAGAGGGAAAAGAGAGAGTTGTGGGGTGATAGGGGAAAGGGAGAGGCGAGTGTGAGCAGGAAAATTAGACACCGAGGGAACAGAGAGGTAAAAGAGACAAGCAGGGGGAAAGAGGGAAAAGAGGGAGTTGAGGGGAAGCAGGGGAAAGTCACTGGTGAGGGAAAAGAGGGAAGAGATCGTGGAAAATAGGCAAAGGAGGGAAAAGCGACAGGCAAGGGAAAAGAGAGAGGTGAGTCAAAGTGGGAGAACTAGACACCGAGGAAGAGAGTTAAAAGAGACAGGCGAGGGGGGAAAGAGAGGGAAAAGAGAGAGTTGTGGGATGATAGGGGAAAGGGAGAGGCGAGTGAAAGCAGGAAAATTAGACACCGAGGGAACAGAGAGGTAAAAGAGACAAGCAGGGGGAAAGAGGGAAAAGAGGGAGTTGAGGGGAAGCAGGGGAAAGTCACTGGTGAGGGAAAAGAGGGAAGAGATCGTGGAAAATAGGCAAAGGAGGGAAAAGCGACAGGCAAGGGAAAAGAGAGAGGTGAGTCAAAGTGGGAGAACTAGACACCGAGGAAGAGAGGTAAAAGAGACAGGCGATGGGGGGAAAGAGAGGGAAAAGAGAGAGTTGTGGGATGATAGGGGAAAGGGAGAGGCGAGTGAAAGCAGGAAAATTAGACACCGAGGGAACAGAGAGGTAAAAGAGACAAGCAGGGGGAAAGAGGGAAAAGAGGGAGTTGAGGGGAAGCAGGGGAAAGTCACTGGTGAGGGAAAAGAGGCTAGATATCGTGGAAAATAGGCAAAAGAGGGAAAAGCGACAGGCAAGGGAAGGGAGAGGGAAAAGAGAGAGGTGAGTCAAAGTGGGAGAACTAGACACCGAGGAAGAGAGTTAAAAGAGACAGGCGAGGGGGGAAAGAGAGGGAAAAGAGAGAGTTGTGGGATGATAGGGGAAAGGGAGAGGCGAGTGTAAGCGGGAAAATTAGACACCGAGGGAACAGAGAGGTAGAAGAGACAAGCAGGGGGAAAGAGGGAAAAGAGGGAGTTGAGGGGAAGCAGGGGAAAGTCACTGGTGAGGGAAAAGAGGGAAGAGATCGTGGAAAATAGGCAAAAGAGGGGAAAGCGACAGGCAAGGGAAGGGAGAGGGGAAACAGAGAGGTGAGTCAAAGTGGGAGAACTAGACACCGAGGAAGAGAGGTAAAAGAGACAGGCGAGGGGGGAGAGAGAGGGAAAAGAGAGAGTTGTGGGGTGATAGGGGAAAGGGAGAGGCGAGTGTGAGCAGGAAAATTAGACACCGAGGGAACAGAGAGGTAAAAGAGACAAGCAGGGGGGAAGAGGGAAAAGAGGGAGTTGAGGGAAAGCAGGGGAAAGTCACTGGTGAGGGAAAAGAGGGAAGAGATCGTGGAAAATAGGCAAAAGAGGGAAAAGTGACAGGCAAGGGAAGGGAGAGGGAAAAGAGAGTGGTGAGTCAAAGTGGGAGAACTAGACACCGAGGAAGAGAGGTAAAAGAGACAGGCGAGGGGGGGAAAGAGAGGGAAAAGAGAGAGTTGTGGGATGATAGGGGAAAGGGAGAGGCGAGTGTAAGCGGGAAAATTAGACACCGAGGGAACAGAGAGGTAGAAGAGACAAGCAGGGGGAAAGAGGGAAAAGAGGGAGTTGGGGGAAAGCAGGGGAAAGTCACTGGTGAGGGAAAAGAGCGAAGAGATCGTGGAAAAGAGGCAAAAGAGGAAAAAGTGACAGGCAAGGGAAGGGAGAGGGAAAAGAGAGAGGTGAGTCAAAGTGGGAGAACTAGACACCGAGGAAGAGAGTTAAAAGAGACAGGCGAGGGGGGAAAGAGAGGGAAAAGAGAGAGTTGTGGGATGATAGGGGAAAGGGACAGGTGAGTGAACGTGGAAAAATTAGACACCGAGGGAACAGAGAGGTAAAAGAGACAAGCGGGGGAAAGAGGGAAAAGAGGGAGTTGAGGGAAAGCAGGGGAAAGTCACTGGTGAGGGAAAAGAGGGAAGAGATCGTGGAAAATAGGCAAAAGAGGGAAAAGCGACAGGCAAGGGAAAAGAGAGAGGTGAGCCAAAGTGGGAGAACTAGACACCGAGGAAGAGAGGTAAAAGAGACAGGCGAGGGGGGGGAAGAGAGGGAAAAGAGAGAGTTGTGGGATGATAGGGGAAAGGGAGAGGCGAGTGAAACCGGGAAAATTAGACACCGAGGGAACAGAGAGGTAAAAGAGTCAAGCAGGGGGAAAGAGGGAAAAGAGGGACTTGAGGGAAAGCAGGGGAAAGTCACTGGTGAGGGAAAAGAGGGAAGAGATCATGGAAAATAGGCAAAAGAGGGAAAAGCGACAGGCAAGGGAAAAGAGAGAGGTGAGTCAAAGTGGGAGAACTAGACACCGAGGAAGAGAGGTAAAAGAGACAGGCGAGGGGGGAAAGAGAGGGAAAAGAGAGAGTTGTGGGATGATAGGGGAAAGGGAGAGGCGAGTGAAACCGGGAAAATTAGTCACCGAGGGAACAGAGAGGTAAAAGAGACAAGCAGGGGGAAAGAGGGAAAAGAGGGAGTTGAGGGAAAGCAGGGGAATGTCACTGGTGAGGGAAAAGAGGGAAGAGATCGTGGAAAATAGGCAAAAGAGGGAAAAGCGACAGGCAAGGGAAAAGAGAGAGGTGAGCCAAAGTGGGAGAACTAGACACCGAGGAAGAGAGTTAAAAGAGACAGGCGAGGGGGGAAAGAGAGGGAAAAGAGAGAGTTGTGGGATGATAGGGGAAAGGGAGAGGCGAGTGAAAGCGGGAAAATTAGACACCGAGGGAACAGAGAGGTAAAAGAGACAAGCAGGGGGAAAGAGGGAAAAGAGGGAGTTGAGGGGAAGCAGGGGAAAGTCACTGGTGAGGGAAAAGAGGGAAGAGATCGTGGAAAATAGGCAAAAGAGGGAAAAGCGACAGGCGAGGGAAGGGAGAGGGAAAAGAGAGAGGTGAGTCAAAGTGGGAGAACTAGACACCGAGGAAGAGAGGTAAAAGAGACAGGCGAGGGGGGAAAGAGAGGGAAAAGAGAGAGTTGTGGGATGATAGGGGAAAGGGAGAGGCGAGTGAAAGCAGGAAAATTAGACACTGAGGGAACAGAGAGGTAAAAGAGACAAGCAGGGGGAAAGAGGGAAAAGAGGGAGTTGAGGGGAAGCAGGGGAAAGTCACTGGTGAGGGAAAAGAGGGAAGAGATCGTGGAAAATAGGCAAAAGAGGGAAAAGTGACAGGCAAGGGAAGGGAGAGGGGAAAGAGAGAGGTGAGTCAAAGTGGGAGAACTAGACACCGAGGAAGAGAGTTAAAAGAGACAGGCGAGGGGGGAAAGAGAGGGAAAAGAGAGAGTTGTGGGATGATAGGGGAAAGGGACAGGTGAGTGAACGTGGAAAAATTAGACACAGAGGGAACAGAGAGGTAAAAGAGACAAGCAGGGGGAAAGAGGGAAAAGAGGGAGTTGAGGGAAAGCAGGGGAAAGTCACTGGTGAGGGAAAAGAGGGAAGAGATCGTGGAAAATAGGCAAAGGAGGGAAAAGCGACAGGCAAGGGAAAAGAGAGAGGTGAGCCAAAGTGGGAGAACTAGACACCGAGGAAGAGAGGTAAAAGAGACAGGCGAGGGGGGAAAGAGAGGGAAAAGAGAGAGTTGTGGGATGATAGGGGAAAGGGAGAGGCGAGTGAAAGCGGGAAAATTAGACACCGAGGGAACAGAGAGGTAAAAGAGACAAGCAGGGGGAAAGAGGGAAAAGAGGGAGTTGAGGGAAAGCAGGGGAAAGTCACTGGTGAGGGAAAAGAGGGAAGAGATCGTGGAAAATAGGCAAAAGAGGGAAAAGCGACAGGCAAGGGAAGGGAGAGGGGAAAGAGAGAGGTGAGTCCAAGTGGGAGAACTAGACACCGAGGAAGAGAGGTAAAAGAGACAGCGAGGGGGGAAAGAGAGGGAAAAGAGAGAGTTGTGGGGTGATAGGGGAAAGGGAGAGGCGAGTGAAAGCGGGAAAATTAGACACCGAGGGAACAGTGAGGTAAAAGAGACAAGCAGGGGGAAAGAGGGAAAAGAGGGAGTTGAGGGAAAGCAGGGGAAAGTCACTGGTGAGGGAAAAGAGGCTAGATATCGTGGAAAATAGGCAAAAGAGGGAAAAGCGACAGGCAAGGGAAGGGAGAGGGAAAAGAGAGAGGTGAGTCAAAGTGGGAGAACTAGACACCGAGGAAGAGAGGTAAAAGAGACAGGCGAGGGGGGAAAGAGAGGGAACAGAGATAGTTGTGCGATGATAGGGGAAAGGGAGAGGTGAGTGAACGTGGAAAAATTAGACACCGAGGGAACAGAGAGGTAAAAGAGACAAGCAGGGGGAAAGAGGGAAAAGAGGGAGTTGAGGGAAAGCAGGGGAAAGTCACTGGTGAGGGAAAAGAGGGAAGAGATCGTGGAAAATAGGCAAAAGAGGGAAAAGCGACAGGAAAGGGAAGGGAGAGGGAAAAGAGAGAGGTGAGTCAAAGTGGGAGAACTAGACACCGAGGAAGAGAGGTAAAATTGACAGGCGAGGGGGGGAAAGAGAGGGAAAAGAGAGAGTTGTGGGGTGATAGGGGAAAGGGAGAGGCGAGTGAAAGCGGGAAAATTAGACACCGAGGGAACAGAGAGGTAAAAGAGACAAGCAGGGGGAAAGAGGGAAAAGAGGGAGTTGAGGGAAAGCAGGGGAAAGTCACTGGTGAGGGAAAAGAGGCTAGATATCGTGGAAAATAGGCAAAAGAGGGAAAAGCGACAGGCAAGGGAAGGGAGAGAGGTGAGTCAAAGTGGGAGAACTAGACACCGAGGAAGAGAGGTAAAAGAGACAGGCGAGGGGGGAAAGAGAGGGAAAAGAGAGAGTTGTGGGATGATAGGGGAAAGGGAGAGGCGAGTGAAACCGGGAAAATTAGACACCGAGGGAACAGAGAGGTAAAAGAGACAAGCAGGGGGAAAGAGGGAAAAGAGGGAGTTGAGGGGAAGCAGGGGAAAGTCACTGGTGAGGGAAAAGAGGGAAGAGATCGTGGAAAATAGGCAAAAGAGGGGAAAGTGACAGGCAAGGGAAGGGAGAGGGAAAAGAGAGAGGTGAGTCAAAGTGGGAGAACTAGACACCGAGGAAGAGAGTTAAAAGAGACAGGCGAGGGGGGAAAGAGAGGGAAAAGAGAGAGTTGTGGGATGATAGGGGAAAGGGACAGGTGAGTGAACGTGGAAAAATTAGACACCGAGGGAACAGAGAGGTAAAAGAGACAAGCGGGGGAAAGAGGGAAAAGAGGGAGTTGAGGGAAAGCAGGGGAAAGTCACTGGTGAGGGAAAAGAGGGAAGAGATCGTGGAAAATAGGCAAAAGAGGGGAAAGCGACAGGCAAGGGAAGGGAGAGGGGAAACAGAGAGGTGAGTCAAAGTGGGAGAACTAGACACCGAGGAAGAGAGGTAAAAGAGACAGGCGAGGGGGGAGAGAGAGGGAAATAGAGAGTTGTGGGATGATAGGGGAAAGGGAGAGGCGAGTGAAAGCGGGAAAATTACACACCGACGGAACAGAGAGGTAAAAGAGACAAGCAGGGGGAAAGAGGGAAAAGAGGGAGTTGAGGGGAAGCAGGGGAAAGTCACTGGTGAGGGAAAAGAGGGAAGAGATCGTGGAAAATAGGCAAAAGAGGGGAAAGCGACAGGCGAGGGAAGGGAGAGGGGAAAGAGAGAGGTGAGTCAAAGTGGGAGAACTAGACACCGAGGAAGAGAGGTAAAAGAGACAGGCGAGGGGGGAAAGAGAGGGAAAAGAGAGAGTTGTGGGGTGATAGGGGAAAGGGAGAGGCGAGTGTGAGCAGGAAAATTAGACACCGAGGGAACAGAGAGGTAAAAGAGACAAGCAGGGGGGAAGAGGGAAAAGAGGGAGTTGAGGGAAAGCAGGGGAAAGTCACTGGTGAGGGAAAAGAGGGAAGAGATCGTGGAAAATAGGCAAAAGAGGGAAAAGTGACAGGCAAGGGAAGGGAGAGGGAAAAGAGAGTGGTGAGTCAAAGTGGGAGAACTAGACACCGAGGAAGAGAGGTAAAAGAGACAGGCGAGGGGGGGAAAGAGAGGGAAAAGAGAGAGTTGTGGGATGATAGGGGAAAGGGAGAGGCGAGTGTAAGCGGGAAAATTAGACACCGAGGGAACAGAGAGGTAGAAGAGACAAGCAGGGGGAAAGAGGGAAAAGAGGGAGTTGGGGGAAAGCAGGGGAAAGTCACTGGTGAGGGAAAAGAGCGAAGAGATCGTGGAAAAGAGGCAAAAGAGGGAAAAGTGACAGGCAAGGGAAGGGAGAGGGAAAAGAGAGAGGTGAGTCAAAGTGGGAGAACTAGACACCGAGGAAGAGAGTTAAAAGAGACAGGCGAGGGGGGAAAGAGAGGGAAAAGAGAGAGTTGTGGGATGATAGGGGAAAGGGACAGGTGAGTGAACGTGGAAAAATTAGACACCGAGGGAACAGAGAGGTAAAAGAGACAAGCGGGGGAAAGAGGGAAAAGAGGGAGTTGAGGGAAAGCAGGGGAAAGTCACTGGTGAGGGAAAAGAGGGAAGAGATCGTGGAAAATAGGCAAAAGAGGGAAAAGCGACAGGCAAGGGAAAAGAGAGAGGTGAGCCAAAGTGGGAGAACTAGACACCGAGGAAGAGAGGTAAAAGAGACAGGCGAGGGGGGGGAAGAGAGGGAAAAGAGAGAGTTGTGGGATGATAGGGGAAAGGGAGAGGCGAGTGAAACCGGGAAAATTAGACACCGAGGGAACAGAGAGGTAAAAGAGTCAAGCAGGGGGAAAGAGGGAAAAGAGGGACTTGAGGGAAAGCAGGGGAAAGTCACTGGTGAGGGAAAAGAGGGAAGAGATCATGGAAAATAGGCAAAAGAGGGAAAAGCGACAGGCAAGGGAAAAGAGAGAGGTGAGTCAAAGTGGGAGAACTAGACACCGAGGAAGAGAGGTAAAAGAGACAGGCGAGGGGGGGAAGAGAGGGAAAAGAGAGAGTTGTGGGATGATAGGGGAAAGGGAGAGGCGAGTGAAACCGGGAAAATTAGTCACCGAGGGAACAGAGAGGTAAAAGAGACAAGCAGGGGGAAAGAGGGAAAAGAGGGAGTTGAGGGAAAGCAGGGGAAAGTCACTGGTGAGGGAAAAGAGGGAAGAGATCGTGGAAAATAGGCAAAAGAGGGGAAAGCGACAGGCAAGGGAAGGGAGAGGGGAAAGAGAGAGGTGAGTCAAAGTGGGAGAACTAGACACCGAGGAAGAGAGGTAAAAGAGACAGGCGAGGGGGGAGAGAGAGGGAAAAGAGAGAGTTGTGGGATGATAGGGGAAAGGGAGAGGCGAGTGAAAGTGGAAAACTTAGACACCGAGGGAACAGAGAGGTAAAAGAGACAAGCAGGGGGAAAGAGGGAAAAGAGGGAGTTGAGGGAAAGCAGGGGAAAGTCACTGGTCAGGGGAAAGAGGGAAGAGATCGTGGAAAATAGGCAAAAGAGGGAAAAGCGACAGGCGAGGGAAGGGAGAGGGAAAAGAGAGAGGTGAGTCAAAGTGGGAGAACTAGACACCGAGGAAGAGAGGTAAAAGAGACAGGCGAGGGGGGAGAGAGGGAAAAGAGAGAGTTGTGGGATGATAGGGGAAAGGGAGAGGCGAGTGTAAGCAGGAAAATTAGACACCGAGGGAACAGAGAGGTAGAAGAGACAAGCAGGGGGAAAGAGGGAAAAGAGGGAGTTGAGGGAAAGCAGGGGAAAGTCACTGGTGAGGGAAAAGAGGGAAGAGATCGTGGAAAATAGGCAAAAGAGGGAAAAGTGCACAGGCAGGAGAAGACAGAGCTAAAAGTGACAGGCGAGGGGGGAAAGAGAGGGGAAAGAGATAGTTGTGGGATGATAGGGCAAAGGGAGAGGCGAGTGAAAGTGGAAAAATTAGACACCGAGGGAAGAGAGAGGTAAAAGAGACAAGCAGGGGGAAAGAGGGAAAAGAGGGAGTTGAGGGAAAGCAGGGGAAAGTCACTGGTGAGGGAAAAGAGGGAAGAGATCGTGGAAAATAGGCAAAAGAGGGAAAAGCGACAGGCAAGGGAAGGGAGAGGGGAAAGAGAGAGGTGAGTCAAAGTGGGAGAACTAGACACCGAGGAAGAGAGGTAAAAGAGACAGGCGAGGGGGGAGAGAGAGGGAAAAGAGAGAGTTGTGGGATGATAGGGGAAAGGGAGATGCGAGTGTAAGCGGGAAAATTAGACACCGAGGGAACAGAGAGGTAGAAGAGACAAGCAGGGGGAAAGAGGGAAAAGAGGGAGTTGAGGGAAAGCAGGGGAAAGTCACTGGTGAGGGAAAAGAGGGAAGAGATCGTGGACAATAGGCAAAAGAGGGAAAAGTGCACAGGCAGGAGAAGACAGAGCTAAAAGAGACAGGCGAGGGGGGAAAGAGAGGGGAAAGAGATAGTTGTGGGATGATAGGGCAAAGGGAGAGGCGAGTGAAAGTGGAAAAATTAGACACGGAGGGAACAGAGAGGTTGAAGAGACAAGCAGGGTGAGAGAGGGAAAAGAGGGAGTTGATGGAAAGCAGAGGAAAAGGGACATGCTGGGGGGGAGAGAGAGGGAAAAGAGAGAGTTGAGGACAGAGATGGAAAAGAGAGAGGCACATGCAAGTGGGAAAAATTGGACACCGAGGGAAGAGAGGTGAGAGAGACAGGCGGGGGAAATGACGGAAAAGAGACAAGCAAGGGGAAAAGAGGGAAAAGAGGGAGTTGAGGGAAAGCAGGGGAAAGTCACTGGTGAGGGAAAAGAGGCTAGATATCGTGGAAAATAGGCAAAAGAGGGAAAAGCGACAGGCAAGGGAAGGGAGAGAGGTGAGTCAAAGTGGGAGAACTAGACACCGAGGAAGAGAGGTAAAAGAGACAGGCGAGGGGGGGAAGAGAGGGAAAAGAGAGAGTTGTGGGGTGATAGGGGAAAGGGAGAGGCGAGTGAAAGCGGGAAAATTAGACACCGAGGGAAGAGAGAGGTAAAAGAGACAAGCAGGGGGAAAGAGGGAAAAGAGGGAGTTGAGGGAAAGCAGGGGAAAGTCACTGGTGAGGGAAAAGAGGGAAGAGATCGTGGAAAATAGGCAAAAGAGGGAAAAGCGACAGGCAAGGGAAGGGAGAGGGGAAAGAGAGAGGTGAGTCAAAGTGGGAGAACTAGACACCGAGGAAGAGAGTTACAAGAGACAGGCGAGGGGGGAGAGAGAGGGAAAAGAGAGAGTTGTGGGATGATAGGGGAAAGGGAGAGGCGAGTGTAAGCGGGAAAATTAGACACCGAGGGAACAGAGAGGTAGAAGAGACAAGCAGGGGGAAAGAGGGAAAAGAGGGAGTTGAGGGAAAGCAGGGGAAAGTCACTGGTGAGGGAAAAGAGGGAAGAGATCGTGGAAAATAGGCAAAAGAGGGAAAAGTGCACAGGCAGGAGAAGACAGAGCTAAAAGAGACAGGCGAGGGGGGAAAGAGAGGGGAAAGAGATAGTTGTGGGATGATAGGGCAAAGGGAGAGCCGAGTGAACGTGGAAAAATTAGACACCGAGGGAACAGAGAGGTAAAAGAGACAAGCAGGGGGAAAGAGGGAAAAGAGGGAGTTGAGGGAAAGCAGGGGAAAGTCACTGGTGAGGGAAAAGAGGGAAGAGATCGTGGAAAAGAGGCAAAAGAGGGAAAAGTGACAGGCAAGGGAAGGGAGAGGGGAAAGAGAGAGGTGAGTCAAAGTGGGAGAACTAGACACCGAGGAAGAGAGGTAAAAGAGACAGGCGAGGGGGGAAAGAGAGGGAAAAGAGAGAGTTGTGGGATGATAGGGGAAAGGGAGAGGCGAGTGAAAGCGGGAAAATTAGACACCGAGGGAAGAGAGAGGTAAAAGAGACAAGCAGGGGGAAAGAGGGAAAAGAGGGAGTTGAGGGAAAGCAGGGGAAAGTCACTGGTGAGGGAAAAGCGGGAAGAGATCGTGGAAAATAGGCAAAAGAGGGAAAAGCGACAGGCAAGGGAAAAGAGAGAGGTGAGTCAAAGTGGGAGAACTAGACACCGAGGAAGAGAGGTAAAAGAGACAGGCGAGGGGGGGAAGAGAGGGAAAAGAGAGAGTTGTGGGATGATAGGGGAAAGGGAGAGGCGAGTGAAAGCAGGAAAATTAGACACCGAGGGAACAGAGAGGTAAAAGAGACAAGCAGGGGGAAAGAGGGAAAAGAGGGAGTTGAGGGAAAGCAGGGGAAAGTCACTGGTGAGGGAAAAGAGGGAAGAGATCGTGGAAAATAGGCAAAAGAGGGAAAAGCGACAGGCGAGGGAAGGGAGAGGGAAAAGAGAGAGGTGAGTCAAAGTGGGAGAACTAGACACCGAGGAAGAGAGGTAAAAGAGACAGGCGAGGGGGGAGAGAGGGAAAAGAGAGAGTTGTGGGATGATAGGGGAAAGGGAGAGGCGAGTGTAAGCAGGAAAATTAGACACCGAGGGAACAGAGAGGTAGAAGAGACAAGCAGGGGGAAAGAGGGAAAAGAGGGAGTTGAGGGAAAGCAGGGGAAAGTCACTGGTGAGGGAAAAGAGGGAAGAGATCGTGGAAAATAGGCAAAAGAGGGAAAAGTGCACAGGCAGGAGAAGACAGAGCTAAAAGTGACAGGCGAGGGGGGAAAGAGAGGGGAAAGAGATAGTTGTGGGATGATAGGGCAAAGGGAGAGGCGAGTGAAAGTGGAAAAATTAGACACCGAGGGAAGAGAGAGGTAAAAGAGACAAGCAGGGGGAAAGAGGGAAAAGAGGGAGTTGAGGGAAAGCAGGGGAAAGTCACTGGTGAGGGAAAAGAGGGAAGAGATCGTGGAAAATAGGCAAAAGAGGGAAAAGCGACAGGCAAGGGAAGGGAGAGGGGAAAGAGAGAGGTGAGTCAAAGTGGGAGAACTAGACACCGAGGAAGAGAGGTAAAAGAGACAGGCGGGGGGGAGAGAGAGGGAAAAGAGAGAGTTGTGGGATGATAGGGGAAAGGGAGAGGCGAGTGTAAGCAGGAAAATTAGACACCGAGGGAACAGAGAGGTAGAAGAGACAAGCAGGGGGAAAGAGGGAAAAGAGGGAGTTGAGGGAAAGCAGGGGAAAGTCACTGGTGAGGGAAAAGAGGGAAGAGATCGTGGACAATAGGCAAAAGAGGGAAAAGTGCACAGGCAGGAGAAGACAGAGCTAAAAGAGACAGGCGAGGGGGGAAAGAGAGGGGAAAGAGATAGTTGTGGGATGATAGGGCAAAGGGAGAGGCGAGTGAAAGTGGAAAAATTAGACACGGAGGGAACAGAGAGGTTGAAGAGACAAGCAGGGTGAGAGAGGGAAAAGAGGGAGTTGATGGAAAGCAGAGGAAAAGGGACATGCTGGGGGGGAGAGAGAGGGAAAAGAGAGAGTTGAGGACAGAGATGGAAAAGAGAGAGGCACATGCAAGTGGGAAAAATTGGACACCGAGGGAAGAGAGGTGAGAGAGACAGGCGGGGGAAATGACGGAAAAGAGACAAGCAAGGGGAAAAGAGGGAAAAGAGGGAGTTGAGGGAAAGCAGGGGAAAGTCACTGGTGAGGGAAAAGAGGCTAGATATCGTGGAAAATAGGCAAAAGAGGGAAAAGCGACAGGCAAGGGAAGGGAGAGGGGAAAGAGAGAGGTGAGTCAAAGTGGGAGAACTAGACACCGAGGAAGAGAGGTAAAAGAGACAGGCGAGGGGGGGAAGAGAGGGAAAAGAGAGAGTTGTGGGGTGATAGGGGAAAGGGAGAGGCGAGTGAAAGCGGGAAAATTAGACACCGAGGGAAGAGAGAGGTAAAAGAGACAAGCAGGGGGAAAGAGGGAAAAGAGGGAGTTGAGGGAAAGCAGGGGAAAGTCACTGGTGAGGGAAAAGAGGGAAGAGATCGTGGAAAATAGGCAAAAGAGGGAAAAGTGACAGGCAAGGGAAGGGAGAGGGGAAAGAGAGAGGTGAGTCAAAGTGGGAGAACTAGACACCGAGGAAGAGAGTTACAAGAGACAGGCGAGGGGGGAGAGAGAGGGAAAAGAGAGAGTTGTGGGATGATAGGGGAAAGGGAGAGGCGAGTGTAAGCGGGAAAATTAGACACCGAGGGAACAGAGAGTTAGAAGAGACAAGCAGGGGGAAAGAGGGAAAAGAGGGAGTTGAGGGAAAGCAGGGGAAAGTCACTGGTGAGGGAAAAGAGGGAAGAGATCGTGGAAAATAGGCAAAAGAGGGAAAAGTGCACAGGCAGGAGAAGACAGAGCTAAAAGAGACAGGCGAGGGGGGAAAGAGAGGGGAAAGAGATAGTTGTGGGATGATAGGGCAAAGGGAGAGCCGAGTGAACGTGGAAAAATTAGACACCGAGGGAACAGAGAGGTAAAAGAGACAAGCAGGGGGAAAGAGGGAAAAGAGGGAGTTGAGGGAAAGCAGGGGAAAGTCACTGGTGAGGGAAAAGAGGGAAGAGATCGTGGAAAAGAGGCAAAAGAGGGAAAAGTGACAGGCAAGGGAAGGGAGAGGGGAAAGAGAGAGGTGAGTCAAAGTGGGAGAACTAGACACCGAGGAAGAGAGGTAAAAGAGACAGGCGAGAGGGGAAAGAGAGGGAAAAGAGAGAGTTGTGGGATGATAGGGGAAAGGGAGAGGCGAGTGAAAGTGGAAAACTTAGACACCGAGGGAAGAGAGAGGTAAAAGAGACAAGCAGGGGGAAAGAGGGAAAAGAGGGAGTTGAGGGAAAGCAGGGGAAAGTCACTGGTGAGGGAAAAGAGGGAAGAGATCGTGGAAAAAAGGCAAAAGAGGGAAAAGCGACAGGCAAGGGAAAAGAGAGAGGTGAGTCAAAGTGGGAGAACTAGACACCGAGGAAGAGAGGTAAAAGAGACAGGCGAGGGGGGAAAGAGAGGGAAAAGAGAGAGTTGTGGGATGATAGGGGAAAGGGAGAGGCGAGTGAAAGCGGGAAAATTAGACACCGAGGGAAGAGAGAGGTAAAAGAGACAAGCAGGGGGAAAGAGGGAAAAGAGGGAGTTGAGGGAAAGCAGGGGAAAGTCACTGGTGAGGGTAAAGAGGGAAGAGATCATGGAAAATAGGCAAAAGAGGGAAAAGCGACAGGCAAGGGAAAAGAGAGAGGTGAGTCAAAGTGGGAGAACTAGACACCGAGGAAGAGAGGTAAAAGAGACAGGCGAGGGGGGGAAGAGAGGGAAAAGAGAGAGTTGTGGGATGATAGGGGAAAGGGAGAGGCGAGTGAAAGCAGGAAAATTAGACACCGAGGGAACAGAGAGGTAAAAGAGACAAGCAGGGGCAAAGAGGGAAAAGAGGGAGTTGAGGGAAAGCAGGGGAAAGTCACTGGTGAGGGAAAAGAGGGAAGAGATCGTGGAAAACAGGCAAAAGAGGGGAAAGCGACAGGCAAGGGAAGGGAGAGGGGAAAGAGAGAGGTGAGTCAAAGTGGGAGAACTAGACACCGAGGAAGAGAGGTAAAAGAGACAGGCGAGGGGGGGAAGAGAGGGAACAGAGATAGTTGTGCGATGATAGGGGAAAGGGAGAGGTGAGTGAACGTGGAAAAAATAGACACCGAGGGAAGAGAGAGGTAAAAGAGACAAGCAGGGGGAAAGAGGGAAAAGAGGGAGTTGAGGGAAAGCAGGGGAAAGTCACTGGTGAGGGAAAAGAGGGAAGAGATCGTGGAAAATAGGCAAAAGAGGGAAAAGCGACAGGCAAGGGAAAAGAGAGAGGTGAGTCAAAGTGGGAGAACTAGACACCGAGGAAGAGAGTTAAAAGAGACAGGCGAGGGGGGAAAGAGAGGGAAAAGAGAGAGTTGTGGGGTGATAGGGGAAAGGGAGAGGCGAGTGAAAGCGGGAAAATTAGACACCGAGGGAACAGAGAGGTAAAAGAGACAAGCAGGGGGAAAGAGGGAAAAGAGGGAGTTGAGGGGAAGCAGGGGAAAGTCACTGGTGAGGGAAAAGAGGGAAGAGATCGTGGAAAATAGGCAAAAGAGGGAAAAGTGACAGGCAAGGGAAAAGAGAGAGGTGAGTCAAAGTGGGAGAACTAGACACCGAGGAAGAGAGGTAAAAGAGACAGGCGAGGGGGGAAAGAGAGGGAAAAGAGAGAGTTGTGGGGTGATAGGGGAAACGGAGAGGCGAGTGAAAGCGGGAAAATTAGACACCGAGGGAACAGAGAGGTAAAAGAGACAAGCAGGGGGAAAGAGGGAAAAGAGGGAGTTGAGGGAAAGCAGGGGAAAGTCACTGGTGAGGGAAAAGAGGGAAGAGATCGTGGAAAATAGGCAAAAGAGGGAAAAGCGACAGGCAAGGGAAAAGAGAGAGGTGAGTCAAAGTGGGAGAACTAGACACCGAGGAAGAGAGTTAAAAGAGACAGGCGAGGGGGGAAAGAGAGGGAAAAGAGAGAGTTGTGGGATGATAGGGGAAAGGGAGAGGCGAGTGAAAGCGGGAAAGTTAGACACCGAGGGAAGAGAGAGGTAAAAGAGACAAGCAGGGGGAAAGAGGGAAAAGAGGGAGTTGAGGGAAAGCAGGGGAAAGTCACTGGTGAGGGAAAAGAGGGAAGAGATCATGGAAAATAGGCAAAAGAGGGAAAAGCGACAGGCAAGGGAAAAGAGAGAGGTGAGTCAAAGTGGGAGAACTAGACACCGAGGAAGAGAGGTAAAAGAGACAGGCGAGGGGGGAAAGAGAGGGAAAAGAGAGAGTTGTGGGATGATAGGGGAAAGGGAGAGGCGAGTGAAAGCGGGAAAATTAGACACCGAGGGAAGAGAGAGGTAAAAGAGACAAGCAGGGGGAAAGAGGGAAAAGAGGGAGTTGAGGGAAAGCAGGGGAAAGTCACTGGTGAGGGAAAAGAGGGAAGAGATCGTGGAAAACAGGCAAAAGAGGGGAAAGCGACAGGCAAGGGAAGGGAGAGGGGAAAGAGAGAGGTGAGTCAAAGTGGGAGAACTAGACACCGAGGAAGAGAGGTAAAAGAGACAGGCGAGGGGGGAAAGAGAGGGAAAAGAGAGAGTTGTGGGATGATGGGGGAAAGGGAGAGGCGAGTGAAAGCGGGAAAATTAGACACCGAGGGAACAGAGAGGTAAAAGAGACAAGCAGGGGGAAAGAGGGGAAAGAGGGAGTTGAGGGAAAGCAGGGGAAAGTCACTGGTGAGGGAAAAGAGGGAAGAGATCGTGGAAAATAGGCAAAAGAGGGAAAAGCGACAGGCAAGGGAAAAGAGAGAGGTGAGCCAAAGTGGGAGAACTAGACACCGAGGAAGAGAGGTAAAAGAGACAGGCGAGGGGGGGGAAGAGAGGGAAAAGAGAGAGTTGTGGGATGATAGGGGAAAGGGAGAGGCGAGTGAAACCGGGAAAATTAGACACCGAGGGAACAGAGAGGTAAAAGAGTCAAGCAGGGGGAAAGAGGGAAAAGAGGGACTTGAGGGAAAGCAGGGGAAAGTCACTGGTGAGGGAAAAGAGGGAAGAGATCATGGAAAATAGGCAAAAGAGGGAAAAGCGACAGGCAAGGGAAAAGAGAGAGGTGAGTCAAAGTGGGAGAACTAGACACCGAGGAAGAGAGGTAAAAGAGACAGGCGAGGGGGGAAAGAGAGGGAAAAGAGAGAGTTGTGGGATGATAGGGGAAAGGGAGAGGCGAGTGAAAGCGGGAAAATTAGACACCGAGGGAACAGAGAGGTAAAAGAGACAAGCAGGGGGAAAGAGGGAAAAGAGGGAGTTGAGGGAAAGCAGGGGAAAGTCACTGGTGAGGGAAAAGAGGGAAGAGATCGTGGAAAATAGGCAAAAGAGGGGAAAGCGACAGGCAAGGGAAGGGAGAGGGGAAAGAGAGAGGTGAGTCAAAGTGGGAGAACTAGACACCGAGGAAGAGAGGTAAAAGAGACAGGCGAGGGGGGAAAGAGAGGGAAAAGAGAGAGTTGTGGGATGATGGGGGAAAGGGAGAGGCGAGTGAAAGCGGGAAAATTAGACACCGAGGGAACAGAGAGGTAAAAGAGACAAGCAGGGGGAAAGAGGGGAAAGAGGGAGTTGAGGGAAAGCAGGGGAAAGTCACTGGTGAGGGAAAAGAGGGAAGAGATCGTGGAAAAGAGGCAAAAGAGGGAAAAGTGACAGGCAAGGGAAGGGAGAGGGAAAAGAGAGAGGTGAGTCAAAGTGGGAGAACTAGACACCGAGGAAGAGAGGTAAAAGAGACAGGCGAGGGGGGAAAGAGAGGGAAAAGAGAGAGTTGTGGGGTGATAGGGGAAAGGGAGAGGCGAGTGAAAGCGGGAAAATTAGACACCGAGGGAACAGAGAGGTAAAAGAGACAAGCAGGGGGAAAGAGGGAAAAGAGGGAGTTGAGGGAAAGCAGGGGAAAGTCACTGGTGAGGGAAAAGAGGGAAGAGATCGTGGAAAATAGGCAAAAGAGGGGAAAGCGACAGGCAAGGGAAGGGAGAGGGGAAAGAGAGAGGTGAGTCAAAGTGGGAGAACTAGACACCGAGGAAGAGAGGTAAAAGAGACAGGCGAGGGGGGAAAGAGAGGGAAAAGAGAGAGTTGTGGGATGATAGGGGAAAGGGAGAGGCGAGTGCAAGCGGGAAAATTAGATACCGAGGGAACAGAGAGGTAAAAGAGACAAGCAGGGGAAAAGAGGGAGTTGAGGGAAAGCAGGGGAAAGTCACTGGTGAGGGAAAAGAGGGAAGAGATCGTGGAAAATAGGCAAAAGAGGGAAAAGCGACAGGCGAGGGAAAAGAGAGAGGTGAGCCAAAGTGGGAGAACTAGACACCGAGGAAGAGAGGTAAAAGAGACAGGCGAGGGGGGAAAGAGAGGGAAAAGAGAGAGTTGTGGGATGATAGGGGAAAGGGAGAGGCGAGTGAAAGCAGGAAAATTAGACACCGAGGGAACAGAGAGGTAAAAGAGACAAGCAGGGGCAAAGAGGGAAAAGAGGGACTTGAGGGAAAGCAGGGGAAAGTCACTGGTGAGGGAAAAGAGCGAAGAGATCGTGGAAAATAGGCAAAAGAGGGAAAAGCGACAGGCAAGGGAAAAGAGAGAGGTGAGTCAAAGTGGGAGAACTAGACACCGAGGAAGAGAGGTAAAAGAGACAGGCGAGGGGGGAAAGAGAGGGAAAAGAGAGAGTTGTGGGATGATAGGGGAAAGGGAGAGGCGAGTGAAAGCGGGAAAATTAGACACCGAGGGAACAGAGAGGTAAAAGAGACAAGCAGGGGGAAAGAGGGAAAAGAGGGAGTTGAGGGAAAGCAGGGGAAAGTCACTGGTGAGGGAAAAGAGGGAAGAGATCGTGGAAAATAGGCAAAAGAGGGGAAAGCGACAGGCAAGGGAAGGGAGAGGGGAAAGAGAGAGGTGAGTCAAAGTGGGAGAACTAGACACCGAGGAAGAGAGGTAAAAGAGACAGGCGAGGGGGGAAAGAGAGGGAAAAGAGAGAGTTGTGGGATGATGGGGGAAAGGGAGAGGCGAGTGAAAGCGGGAAAATTAGACACCGAGGGAACAGAGAGGTAAAAGAGACAAGCAGGGGAAAAGAGGGAGTTGAGGGAAAGCAGGGGAAAGTCACTGGTGAGGGAAAAGAGGGAAGAGATCGTGGAAAATAGGCAAAAGAGGGAAAAGCGACAGGCAAGGGAAAAGAGAGAGGTGAGCCAAAGTGGGAGAACTAGACACCGAGGAAGAGAGTTAAAAGAGACAGGCGAGGGGGGAAAGAGAGGGAAAAGAGAGAGTTGTGGGATGATAGGGGAAAGGGAGAGGCGAGTGAAAGCAGGAAAATTAGACACCGAGGGAAGAGAGAGGTAAAAGAGACAAGCAGGGGAAAAGAGGGAGTTGAGGGAAAGCAGGGGAAAGTCACTGGTGAGGGAAAAGAGGGAAGAGATCGTGGAAAATAGGCAAAAGAGGGGAAAGCGACAGGCAAGGGAAGGGAGAGGGGAAAGAGAGAGGTGAGTCAAAGTGGGAGAACTATACACCGAGGAAGAGAGGTAAAAGAGACAGGCGAGGGGGGAAAGAGAGGGAAAAGAGAGAGTTGTGGGATGATAGGGGAAAGGGAGAGGCGAGTGAAAGCAGGAAAATTAGACACCGAGGGAACAGAGAGGTAAAAGAGACAAGCAGGGGGAAAGAGGGAAAAGAGGGAGTTGAGGGAAAGCAGGGGAAAGTCACTGGTGAGGGAAAAGAGGGAAGAGATCGTGGAAAATAGGCAAAAGATGGAAAAGCGACAGGCAAGGGAAGGGAGAGGGAAAAGAGAGAGGTGAGTCAAAGTGGGAGAACTAGACACCGAGGAAGAGAGGTAAAAGAGACAGGCGAGGGGGGGAAGAGAGGGAAAAGAGAGAGTTGTGGGATGATAGGGGAAAGGGAGAGGCGAGTGAAAGCAGGAAAATTAGACACCGAGGGAAGAGAGAGGTAAAAGAGACAAGCAGGGGAAAAGAGGGAGTTGAGGGAAAGCAGGGGAAAGTCACTGGTGAGGGAAAAGAGGGAAGAGATCGTGGAAAATAGGCAAAAGAGGGGAAAGCGACAGGCAAGGGAAGGGAGAGGGGAAAGAGAGAGGTGAGTCAAAGTGGGAGAACTATACACCGAGGAAGAGAGGTAAAAGAGACAGGCGAGGGGGGAAAGAGAGGGAAAAGAGAGAGTTGTGGGATGATAGGGGAAAGGGAGAGGCGAGTGAAAGCAGGAAAATTAGACACCGAGGGAACAGAGAGGTAAAAGAGACAAGCAGGGGGAAAGAGGGAAAAGAGGGAGTTGAGGGAAAGCAGGGGAAAGTCACTGGTGAGGGAAAAGAGGGAAGAGATCGTGGAAAATAGGCAAAAGATGGAAAAGCGACAGGCAAGGGAAGGGAGAGGGAAAAGAGAGAGGTGAGTCAAAGTGGGAGAACTAGACACCGAGGAAGAGAGGTAAAAGAGACAGGCGAGGGGGGGAAGAGAGGGAAAAGAGAGAGTTGTGGGATGATAGGGGAAAGGGAGAGGCGAGTGAAAGCAGGAAAATTAGACACCGAGGGAACAGAGAGGTAAAAGAGACAAGCAGGGGGAAAGAGGGAAAAGAGGGAGTTGAGGGAAAGCAGGGGAAAGTCACTGGTGAGGGAAAAGAGGGAAGAGATCGTGGAAAATAGGCAAAAGAGGGAAAAGTGACAGGCAAGGGAAGGGAGAGGGAAAAGAGAGAGGTGAGTCAAAGTGGGAGAACTAGACACCGAGGAAGAGAGGTAAAAGAGACAGGCGAGGGGGGAAAGAGAGGGAAAAGAGAGAGTTGTGGGATGATAGGGGAAAGGGAGAGGCGAGTGAAAGCGGGAAAATTAGACACCGAGGGAACAGAGAGGTAAAAGAGACAAGCAGGGGAAAAGAGGGAGTTGAGGGAAAGCAGGGGAAAGTCACTGGTGAGGGAAAAGAGGGAAGAGATCATGGAAAATAGGCAAAAGAGGGAAAAGCGACAGGCAAGGGAAAAGAGAGATGTGAGTCAAAGTGGGAGAACTAGACACCGAGGAAGAGAGGTAAAAGAGACAGGCGAGGGGGGGAAGAGAGGGAAAAGAGAGAGTTGTGGGATGATAGGGGAAAGGGAGAGGCGAGTGAAAGCAGGAAAATTAGACACCGAGGGAACAGAGAGGTAAAAGAGACAAGCAGGGGGAAAGAGGGAAAAGAGGGACTTGAGGGAAAGCAGGGGAAAGTCACTGGTGAGGGAAAAGAAGGAAGAGATCGTGGAAAATAGGCAAAAGAGGGAAAAGTGACAGGCAACGGAAGGGAGAGGGAAAAGAGAGAGGTGAGTCAAAGTGGGAGAACTAGACACCGAGGAAGAGAGGTAAAAGAGACAGGCGAGGGGGGAAAGAGAGGGAAAAGAGAGAGTTGTGGGATGATAGGGGAAAGGGAGAGGCGAGTGAAAGCAGGAAAATTAGACACCGAGGGAACAGAGAGGTAAAAGAGACAAGCAGGGGAAAAGAGGGAGTTGAGGGAAAGCAGGGGAAAGTCACTGGTGAGGGAAAAGAGGGAAGAGATCGTGGAAAATAGGCAAAAGAGGGGAAAGCGACAGGCAAGGGAAGGGAGAGGGGAAAGAGAGAGGTGAGTCAAAGTGGGAGAACTAGACACCGAGGAAGAGAGGTAAAAGAGACAGGCGAGGGGGGAAAGAGAGGGAAAAGAGAGAGTTGTGGGATGATAGGGGAAAGGGAGAGGCGAGTGAAAGCGGGAAAATTAGACACCGAGGGAACAGAGAGGTAAAAGAGACAAGCAGGGGGAAAGGGGGGAAAGAGGGAGTTGAGGGAAAGCAGGGGAAAGTCACTGGTGAGGGAAAAGAGGGAAGAGATCGTGGAAAATAGGCAAAAGCGGGAAAAGCGACAGGCGAGGGAAGGGAGAGGGAAAAGAGCGAGGTGAGTCAAAGTGGGAGAACTAGACACCGAGGAAGAGAGGTAAAAGAGACAGGCGAGGGGGGAAAGAGAGGGAAAAGAGAGAGTTGTGGGATGATAGGGGAAAGGGAGAGGCGAGTGAAAGCGGGAAAATTAGACACCGAGGGAACAGAGAGGTAAAAGAGACAAGCAGGGGAAAAGAGGGAAAAGAGGGAGTTGAGGGGAAGCAGGGGAAAGTCACTGGTGAGGGAAAAGAGGGAAGAGATCGTGGAAAATAGGCAAAAGAGGGGAAAGCGACAGGCAAGGGAAGGGAGAGGGGAAAGAGAGAGGTGAGTCAAAGTGGGAGAACTATACACCGAGGAAGAGAGGTAAAAGAGACAGGCGAGGGGGGAAAGAGAGGGAAAAGAGAGAGTTGTGGGATGATAGGGGAAAGGGAGAGGCGAGTGAAAGCAGGAAAATTAGACACCGAGGGAACAGAGAGGTAAAAGAGACAAGCAGGGGCAAAGAGGGAAAAGAGGGACTTGAGGGAAAGCAGGGGAAAGTCACTGGTGAGGGAAAAGAGCGAAGAGATCGTGGAAAATAGGCAAAAGAGGGAAAAGCGACAGGCAAGGGAAAAGAGAGAGGTGAGTCAAAGTGGGAGAACTAGACACCGAGGAAGAGAGGTAAAAGAGACAGGCGAGGGGGGAAAGAGAGGGAAAAGAGAGAGTTGTGGGATGATAGGGGAAAGGGAGAGGCGAGTGAAAGCGGGAAAATTAGACACCGAGGGAACAGAGAGGTAAAAGAGACAAGCAGGGGAAAAGAGGGAGTTGAGGGAAAGCAGGGGAAAGTCACTGGTGAGGGAAAAGAGGGAAGAGATCGTGGAAAATAGGCAAAAGAGGGAAAAGCGACAGGCAAGGGAAAAGAGAGAGGTGAGCCAAAGTGGGAGAACTAGACACCGAGGAAGAGAGTTAAAAGAGACAGGCGAGGGGGGAAAGAGAGGGAAAAGAGAGAGTTGTGGGATGATAGGGGAAAGGGAGAGGCGAGTGAAAGCAGGAAAATTAGACACCGAGGGAACAGAGAGGTAAAAGAGACAAGCAGGGGCAAAGAGGGAAAAGAGGGACTTGAGGGAAAGCAGGGGAAAGTCACTGGTGAGGGAAAAGAGCGAAGAGATCGTGGAAAATAGGCAAAAGAGGGAAAAGCGACAGGCAAGGGAAAAGAGAGAGGTGAGTCAAAGTGGGAGAACTAGACACCGAGGAAGAGAGGTAAAAGAGACAGGCGAGGGGGGAAAGAGAGGGAAAAGAGAGAGTTGTGGGATGATAGGGGAAAGGGAGAGGCGAGTGAAAGCGGGAAAATTAGACACCGAGGGAACAGAGAGGTAAAAGAGACAAGCAGGGGAAAAGAGGGAGTTGAGGGAAAGCAGGGGAAAGTCACTGGTGAGGGAAAAGAGGGAAGAGATCGTGTAAAATAGGCAAAAGAGGGGAAAGCGACAGGCAAGGGAAGGGAGAGGGGAAAGAGAGAGGTGAGTCAAAGTGGGAGAACTAGACACCGAGGAAGAGAGGTAAAAGAGACAGGCGAGGGGGGAAAGAGAGGGAAAAGAGAGAGTTGTGGGATGATAGGGGAAAGGGAGAGGCGAGTGAAAGCAGGAAAATTAGACACCGAGGGAACAGAGAGGTAAAAGACACAAGCAGGGGGAAAGAGGGAAAAGAGGGACTTGAGAGAAAGCAGGGGAAAGTCACTGGTGAGGGAAAAGAGGGAAGAGATCGTGGAAAATAGGCAAAAGAGGGAAAAGTGACAGGCAGGAGAAGAGAGAGGTAAAAGAGACAGGCGAGGGGGGGAAGAGATGGAAAAGAGATAGTTGTGGGATGATAGGGCAAAGGGAGAGGCGAGTGAAAGTGGGAAAATTAGACACCGAGGGAACAGAGAGGTAAACGAGACAAGCTGCGAAAAGAGGGAAAAGAGGGAGTTGAGGGAAAGCAGGGGAAAGTCACTGGTGAGGGAAAAGAGGGAAGAGATCGTGGAAAATAGACAAAAGAGGGAAAAGTGACAGGCAAGGGAAGAGAGAGGGAAAAGAGAGAGGTGGGTCAAAGTGGGAGAACTAGACACCGAGGAAGAGAGGTAAAATAGTAATGCAAGCGGGAAAAGAGAGGGAAAAGAGAGAGGTGAGTCAAAGTGGGAGAACTAGACACCGAGGAAGAGAGGTAAAAGAGACAGGTGAGGGGAAAAAGAGAGGGAAAAGATAAAGTTGACGGATGACAGGGAAAAGAGAGGGGCGAGTGAAAGTGGGAAAATTAGACACCGAGGGAACAGAGAGGTAAACGAGACAAGCAGGGGGAAAGAGGGAAAAGAGGGACTTGAGGGAAGCTGAGGAAAAGAGATATGCAAAGGGGGGAAGAGAGGGGAAAGAGACAGGCGAATGCAAGTGGAGAAAAATTGGACGCCGGGGGCATAGTGGCGGGGGGGGGGGAATGACGGAAAAGAGACAAGCAAGGGAGGAAAAGAGGGAAAAGAGAGAGTTGAGGAAAGCAGGAGCGCGCTTTTTTTTTTTTTCTCCTGTCGAGGAAAGACAGGTAAAAGAGACAGGCGAGGGGAAGCAGGGGAAAGAGACAAGCGAGGGAAAAGGTGGACAAGAGGGAGTTGAGGGAAAGCATTGCAAACAGGCTGGTGAGGGAAAAGAGGGAAGATTGCATGGAAAAGAGGTAAACCACGGAACAGAGACAGGGGAGGGATAAGAGGAGAAAGAGAGAGTTGATTGGAAAGACGGAAACTGGATAGGCGAGGGCAAAGAGAGCGATACTGGAGAGCTAAGGAATTATAGGGAAAAGTGGGGGGTGAATGAAAGTGGGGCAGTTAGACACCGAGGGAAGAGAGGTAAAAGAGACATTCAAGGGAAAAGACAGGGAAAATGGAGAGCTGATGAATGAGAGGGAATAGAGAAAGGCAAGTGAAAGTGGGGAAATTAGATACCGAGGGAAGAGAGGTAAAAGAGACAGGCGAGGGAAAACAGGGAAAAGATACAAGCGAGGGAAAAGGAGGAAAAGAGGGAGTTGAGGGAAGGCAGGGGAAAGTGACTGGTGTGGGAATAGTTAATGGAAAAGAGGGAATCCAGGGGGGGAAAAGACAGGCAAGGGACAACAGGGGAAAGAGACAAGCGATTAATAAGAGGAGAAAGAGAGAGTTGGTTGGAAAAAGGGAAACTGCATAGGCGAGGGCAAAGAGAGGGAAAACTGAGAGTGGAGGAATGATAGGGAAAAGTGGGGGGTGAATGAAAGTGGGAAAATTAGACACCGAGGTAAGAGAGGTAAAAGAGACAGGCAAGGGAAAAGACAGGCAAAATGGAGAGCTGATGAATGAGAGGGAATAGAGAAAGGTGAATGAAAGTGGGGAAATTAGACACCGAGGGAAGACAGCTAAGAGACAGGCGAGGGGAAATGTGGAAATGAGGGAGTTGAGGGAAAGCATTGTAAAGTGACTGGTGAGGGCAAAGAGGGAAGAGATCGTGGAAAAGAGGGAAACCACGGAACAGAGACAGGCGAGGGGTAAGAGGGGAAAGACAGAGTTGATTGGAAAGTGGGAAAAGAGATAGGCAAGGACAAAGAGGGATAATACTTGAGGAATGAGAGGGAAAATAGGGAGGCGACTTGTGAGAGGGAAAAAAGGGATGCGAGTGAAAATAGGAAAATTATACATCGAGGGAAGAGAGGTAAAAGTGACAGCAGAGGGAAACCAGGGGAAAGAGACAAGCGAGGGATATGAGGAGAAAGAGAGTTGCTTGGAAATAGCGAAACTGGATAGGCGAGGGCAAAGAGAGCGATAATGTAGATCTGAGGAATGATAGGGAAAAGTGGGGGGTGAGTGAAAGTGGGGAACTTGGACACCGAGGGAAGAGAGGTAAAAGAGACAGGCGAGGGGAAACAGGGAAAAGAGACAAGCGAGGGAAAAGGTGGGAAAGAGGGAGTTGAGGGAAAGCATTGGAAGGTGACTGGTGAGGGAAAAGAGGGAAGAGTTCATGGAAAAGAGGGAATCCAGGGAAAAGAGACAGGCGAGGGAGAGGGGGGGGAGAGAGAGAGAGCTGATGAATGAGAGGGAATAGAGGAAGGTGAGTGAAAGTGGAGAAAATTAGACACCGACGGAAGAGAGCTAAGGGAAATGCGGGGGGATACAGGGAAAAGAGACAAGCGAGGGAAAAGGTCGAAAAGAGGGTGTTGGTGGAAAGCAGGAGAAAGTGAATGGTGAGGGAAACGAGGGAAGAGTTCATGGAAAAGAGGGAATCCAGGGAAAACAGAAAGGCGAGGGAATCCAGGGAAAAGAGACAGGCGAGGGATAAGAGGAGAAAGAGAGAGTTGATTGGAAAGGGGAAACTGGATAGGCGAGGGTAAGAGAGGAAAAATTGAGAGTTGAGAAATGCTAGGGAAAAGTGGGGGGTGAGTGAACATGGGAGAATTAGACATCGAGGGAAGAGGGGTAAAAGAGACAGGCGAGGGAAAACAGGGAAAGGAGACAAGCGAGGGAAAAGTTGGAAAAGAGGGAGTTGGGGGAAAGCATTGGAAAGTGACTGGTGGGGGGAAAGAGGGAAGAGTTCAGGGAAAAGAGAGAATCCAGGGAAAAGAGAATGGCGAGAGAAACAGGGAAAAGAGACAAGTGAGGTATAAGAGGAGAAAGAGAGTTGATTGGAAAGAGGGAAACTGGATAGACGAGGACAAATAGAAGGGAAATGGAGAGTTGATGAATGATAGGGAAAAGAGGGAGGTGAGTGAAAGTGGGAAAATTAGACACCGAGGTAAGAGAGGTAACAGAGACAGGGGAGGGGAAACAGGGAAAAGAGACAAGCGAGGGGAAAAGTGGAAAAGAGGGAGTTGAGGGAAAAGAGAGGAAATTGACTGGTGAGGGAAATGAGGGAAGAGTTCATGGAAAATAGGGAACCATCAAACAGAGACAGGGGAGGGATAAGAGGAGAAAGAGAGAGTTGATTGGAAAGAGGGAAACTGGATAGGCGAGGGCAAGAGAGGAAAAATTGAGAGTTGAGAAATGCTAGGGAAAAGTGGGGGGTGAGTGAACGTGGGAAAATTAGACACCGAGAGAAGAGGGGGGGAAGAGACAGGTGAGGGAAAACAGGGAAACAAGACAAGCGAGGGAAACGGTTGAAAAGAGGGAGGTGAGTGAAAGCACTGGAAAGTGACTGGTGAGGGAAAAGAGGGAAGAGTTCATAGAAAAGTGGGAAACAAGGGAAAAGAGACAGGCGAGGGAAAAGAGGGAAAATAGCAAGTTGATTGGAAAGAGGGACAAGAGATAGGTGAGGGCACAGAGGCATAATGGGGGCAAACGTGGATAATAGTTGAGGAATGAGAGGGAAAAGAGGGAGGCGAGTGAAAGTGGGAAAATTAGACACCGAGGGAAGAGAGGTAAAAGAGACAAACGAGGGAAAACAGGGAAAAGAGGCAAGCGATGGAAAAGATGGAAAAGAGGGAGTTGAGGGAAAGCATTGGGAAGTGACTGCTGAGGGAAAAGAGGGAAGAGTTCATGGAAAATAGGGCAACCAGGGAACAGAGACAGGCGAGGGCAAAGAGGGAAAAGACAGAGCTGATGTATGAGAGGGAATACAGGAAGGTGAGTGAAAGTGGGGAAATAAGACACCGAGGGGGAAAAAGATAAAAGAGACAGGTGAGGGGAAACAGGGAAAAGAGACAAGCTAGGGGAAAGGTGGAAAAGAGGGAGTTTAGGGAAAGCAGGGGCAAGTGACTGGTGAGGGAAAAGAGGGGAAAGTTCATGGAAAAGAGGGATACCAGGGAAAAGAGACAGGCGAGGGAAAAGAGGGAAAAGAGATACCTGATGAAGGAGAGGGAAAAGAGGGAGGTGAGTGAAAGTGGGGAAATTAGACACCAAGGGAAGAGAGGTAAAAGAGACAGGCGAGGGAAAAGAGGGGAAAGAGACAAGCCTGCGAAAAGGTGGAAAAGAGGGGGTTGAGGGAAAGCAGGGAAAAGAGACAGGCGAGGGAAAAGAGGGAAAAGAGCGAGTTGGTTGGAAAGAGGTAAAACAGATAGGCGAGGGCAAAGAGGGATAATATTTGAGGAATGAGAGGGAAAAGAGGGAGGTGAGTGAAAGTGGGAAAATTAGACACCAAGGGAAGAGAGGTAAAAGAGACAGGCTGTAGGGTTTAGGGTTATTCCATGCGGGGCCCGGACGATAGAACACCAATATGATGATTAAAGTCGCCAGTTTATTGAGCCTAGCTAATTATTCTTATACAATTCTCTAAGTTGTTTAGAAGCTTTGATTGGCTGCTGCATGCAAACATAAAATGTGATTGGTTATATCGACTGTACACGCGTATAAACATAAGATACAGTTAGTTATACTCACTCTGTACATGCGCATAAACATAGGACATAAAAGGCTCTATTAACTAGAGCATGCGAAACTTGTCTCAGTCTAATTGGTCAAGATAAACTGTCGAATTAAGATTGTTTGTGCCAAGTAACCTTTATCATGGAATGCGCACCTGTGTTTTTCTAATTAGGATCTTTCTTTTTCTGTCTTCTTGTTTATTCTGTTCAAGGCCTTCTAAAGGTGTCTGGAATGCTCTTGCGACCATGAGCTACTTTCAGGCCCAGTAACTAAGTTCCCTATAATTGAACCCTACAACAGGCGAGGGAAAACAGGGGAAAAAGACAATCGGGGAGAAAGTGGAAAAGAGAGCGTCGATTGGAAAGCGGGAAAAGAGATAGGCGAGGGCAAAGAGGGATAATAGGGGCAAAGAGGGATACTAGTTGAGGAATGAGAGTGAAAAGAGGGAGGCGAGACAAAATGGGGGAAACTAGACACCGAGGGAAGAGAGGTAGAAGAGACAGGCGAGGGAAAATAGAGTTAAAATGCAGAGTTGAGGAATGATAGGGAAAAGTGGGAGGAGAGTGAATGTGGGAAAATTAGACACTGAGGGAAGAGAGGTGAAAGAGACCAGTGAGGAAAAACAGGGAAAAGACACAAGCGAGGGAAATGGTGGGAAAGAGGGAGTTGAGGGAAAGCAGGGGAAAATGACTGGTGAGGGAAAACAGGGAAGAGTTCATGGAAAAGAGGGAAACCAGGGAACAGAGACAGGCGAAGGAAAATAGGGCAAAGAGAGAGATTATGAATGAGAGGGAATAGAGGAAGGCGAGTGGAGGTGGGGAAATTAGACACTGAGGGAAGAGAGGCAAACGAGACAGGCGAGGGGAAAGAGGAGAAAGACACGAGCCACGGATGAGAGGAGAAAGAAAGAGTTGATTGGAAAGAGGGAAAGTGGATAGGCGAGGGCAAGAGAGGGAAAATTGAGAGTTGTTGAATGATAGGGAAAAGTGGGGGGTGAGTGAAAGTGGGAACATTAGACACCGAGGGAAGATAGGTAAATGAGACAGGGAAGGGAAAAGAGGGAAAATGGAGAGTTGAGGAAAGATAGGGAAAATAGGGAGGTGAGTGAAAGTGGGAAAATTAGACACCGAGGTAAAACAGGTAAAAGAGACAGGCGAGGGGAAACAGGGAAAAGAGACAATCGAGGGAAAAGATGGGATAGAGGGAGTTGAGGGGAAGCATTGGAAGGTGACTGGTGAGAGAAAAGAGGGAAGAGTTCACGGAAAAGAGGGAATCCAGGGAAAAGAGACAGGCGAGGGAAAAGAGGGGAAATATCAAGTTGATTGGAAAGAGGGAAAAGAGATAGGCAAGGGCAAAGAGATGGAAAATGGAGAGTTGAGGAATGATTGGGAAAAGTGGGGTGTGAGTGAAAGTGGGGAAATTAGACACCAAGGGAAGAGATGTAAAAGAGACAGGTGAGGGTAAACAGGGGAAAGAGACAAGCGAGGGAAAAGGTGGAAAGGAGGGAATTGAGGGAAAGCAGGGGAAAGTCACTGTTGAGGGAAAAGAGGGAAGAGTTCATGGAAAAGAGGGAAGCCATGGAACAGAGACAGGCAAGGGAAAATAGGGAAAAGAGACAGCTGTTGAATGAGAGGGAAAAGGGGGAGGCGAGTGAAAGTGGGAAAATTAGACAGCAAGGGAAGAGAGGTAAAAGAGACAGGCAAGTGAAAAGACAGGGAAAATTGAGAGCTGAGCAATGAAAGCTAAAAGTGGGAGGTGAGTGAAAGTGGGGAAATTAGACACCGAGGGAAGAGAGGTAAAAAAGACAGGCGAGGGAAAACAGGGAAAGGAGACACGCGAGGGAAAAGGTGGAAAAGAGGGAGTTGAGGTAAAGCGGGGGAAAGTGACTGGTGAGGGAAAATACGGGAGAGTTCATGGAAAAGAGGGAATCCAGGGAAAAGAAAAAAGCGAGGGAAAATAGGGGAAAAGAGAGAAGCGAGGGATAAGAGGAGAAAGGGAGAGTTGATTGGAAAGAGGGAAACTGGATAGGCGAGTGCATAGAGGGGGAAAATGGAGAGTTAAGGAATGATAGGGAAAAGGGGGGGGGGTGAGTGAAAGTGGGAAAATTAGACACCGAGGGAAGATAGGTACAAGAGACAGGTGAGAAGAAACAGGGAAAAGACACAAGTGAGGGAAAAGGTGGACAAGAGGGAGTTGAGGGAAAGCAGGGGAAAGTGACTGGTGAGGGGAAAGAGGGAAGAGTTAATGGAGAAGAGGGAAAACAGGGAAAAGATACACGCGAGGGAAAATAGTGGAAAAGAGAGAGATGATGAATGAGAGGGACTAGTGCAAGGCTAGTGAAAGTGGGGGAAAATAGTCACCAAATGAGTAGAGCTAAAAGAAACAGGTGAGGGGAAACAGGGAATAGAGGCAAGCGAGGGAAAAGATGGAAAAGAGGGAGTTGAGGGAACGCAGGGGAAAGTGACTGGTGAGGGAAAATACGGGAGAGTTCATGGAAAAAGAGGGAATCCAGGGAAAAGAAATAAGCGAGGGAAAATAGGGTAAAAGAGAGAGTTGATGAATGAGAGGGACTAGTGGAAGGTGAGTTAAAGTGGGGAAAATTAGACACCGAGGGAAGAGAGGTAAAAGAGACAGGTGAGAAGAAACAGGGAAAAGAGACAAGCAAGGGGAAAGGTTGAAAAGAGGGAGTTGAGGGAAAGTGGGGGGAATTGACTGGTGAGGGAAAAGAGGGAAGAGTTCATGGAAAAGAGGGAGGCCAGGGAAAAGAGACAGGCAGGGGGGGAAGAGGGGAAAGAGCAAGTTGATTGGAAAGAGGTAAAAGATATAGGCAACAGCAAAGAGGTATAATAGGGGCAAAGAGGGATAATAGTTGAGGAATGAGAGGGAAAAGAGGGAGGCGAGTGAAAGTGGGAAAATTAGATACAGAGGGAAGAGAAGTTAGAGACAGGAGAGGGGAAATGAGGGAAAAGAGTATATCGGGGAAAACATGGAAAAGAGACAGTTGAATAAAAGCAGGGGAAAGAGACTGCTGAGGGAAAAGAGGGAAGTGTTCATGGAAAAGAGGGTATCCAGAGTAAAAAGAGACAGGCGAGGGAAAACAGGGAAAGGACACAAGCAAGGGATAAGAGGAGGAAGAGAGAGTTGATTGGAAAGAGGGGAACTGGATAGGCAAGGGCAAATAGATGGAAAATTGAGAGTTGAGGAATGATAGGGAAAAGTGGGGGGTCAGTGACATTTGGAAAATTGGACACCGAGGGAAGAGACGTAAAAGAGACAAGCAAAGGAAAAAATGGGAAAGAGGGAGTTGAGCGAAAGCATTGGAAAGTGACTGGTTAGGGAAAACACGGAAGAGTTAATGGAAAAGTGGGAAAACAGGGAAAAGAGAAAAGCGAGGGTCAAGAGGAGAAAAAGAGAGTTGATTGGAAAGAGGGAAACTGGATAGGTGAGGGCAAAGAGGGAAAATTCAGAGTTGAGGAATGATAGGGAAATGTGGGTGTGAGTGAAATTTTGAAAATTAGACACCGAGGGAAGAGAGGTAAAAGAGACAGGCGAGGGAAAACGGAAAATAGACAAGCGAGGGAAAAGGTGGGAAAAGGGGGAGTTGAGGGATACCAGGGAAAAGAGACAGGCGAGGGAAAAGAGGGATAATAGTTTTGGGATGAGAGGAAATAGAGACAGGCGAGAGGAAACAGTGAAAACAGACAGGTGAGGGCAAAGAGGTAAAAGAGAGATTTGAGGGGGAAGAGTTTAAAGAGACAGTGGAGGGGAGAGACGGAAAAGAGAGAGTTGGGGGAAAGCAGGTAGAAGAGACAGGTGGGGGTAGGGGAAAGAGAGAGTTCGTGCAAAAGAGCAAAGCCAGGGAAATGAGATAGGTGAGGGGGTAAAAGAGACTGGTGGGGGGCGGAAGGGTAAAGAGACAGGCGAGGGGAAACAGGGAAAAGAGAGACTTGAGGGGAAAGGGAAACGAGGGGAAAGAGAGAGATGATGGAAAAGAGGGAAAAGAGGAGAACAAAAGGAAGGAAAAGAGACAGACGAGGGGAAAGAGGGGAAAGAGGGAGTTGACTGAAAAGAGGGGAAAGAGACAGTTGAGGGGAAACGGCCAAAAAAGAGAGGTGAGGGAAAGAGGGAAAGAGAGAGATGAGGAGTGAGAGGAAAAAGATCAAGGCGAGTGAAAGTGGGAAATTGGACACTGAGGAAAGAGAGGGCAAATAGACAGGCGAGGGGAAAGAGGGAAAAGAGAGTGTTTTAGGGAGGTTTCGAGGATTCCCGAGGTGAAAACACACACACACTGACTATAAGGGGGAAAAGCAAGCATTTATTAACTACAGATGTGCGTTATGCTAAGGGTATCTTGTAAAGCAAATTAACATACTGACCTGAGGACTGTGAGGAAGATGGACCATCCACACATTCTTGTGCCATCTTGCGCCGCGAGCTCAGCCCAGCAATCGGTAGGTGCCAGCTTTACGTGGGTGTCCCCATGGAGGCAACAGCGGCCTCGCCATACACCAGCCCAATGCTCTTCGGAAAAATCCCGGTATTTATACATTTGCAGAGGAACGGGTTTTAGCACATGTGTCCAGCGGGTGCCAAAACACGCCTCGACTGTAACATAGGGAGCCTATGACGCATGCGCTTGCTGGCCAGGCGCGCTGCATGAGCCATAGCCACCCTGTCTATTAGTTCATGGGCTTTGTACATGCAGCATATTGTCATCATCCAGCAGTCACGCGCCGATCATGCACACAGCTGTGCTGTGCAACAGCCTGCTGCCTGTCCTCCCCCAGTATTGCTCAGCTCTCTTACCTCCCTGGTCAGCATTCCAAGCAACAGGCAACAAACCATCCATTTTCTGTGCTGACTGTGTTTTCCTCAGCTATCTACCTCTCCCCCAGTGCTCATCCATGGACCAAAATCCCATTTTTTAACCCATCAGTATACAGACAGAGATGATGAAAATGTGGGAAAAGAGGGAAGAGAGTGAAAGTGTGGAAATTAGAGACCGAGGGAAGAGAGGTAAAAGAGACAGGCGTGGGAAATGAGGAAAAAGAGACAGGCGAGGGGGGAAGAGCTAAAAGAGAGAGTGTATTGGGTCTGGCTGAGATGGAGTTAATTCTCCCCATAGCAGCCCTCGTAGTGCTGTGCTCTGCATCAGTAGCTAGAAAGGTGTTGATAGCACACCAGTGTTTTGGCTACTGCTAAGCAGTGCTGGCACAGCATCAAGGCTGTCTCTCCAACATTTTTGCCCCCCCTCAACGGCAGGCTGGGGCAGGGCAAGATCTTGGGAGGGGACATAGCCAGGAAGGCTGTCCTAAACTAACCAAACAGATATTCCATACCATATGACGTCAGCTCAGACATAAAAACTAAGTAAAGGGAGACAGAAGGGGGCATTTTTGTCTTCCAGAGCAACCATTACTCTTACTGAAGTCCTGCTTCCCAGGAAGTGGCCAGACATCGCCTGCTGATGGGAAGTAGAGAATAGCATCATTTGTTTTTCTTTGCTTTCGCGCGCCACCTTTGCTTTCACTTCATTAAACTGTCCTTATCTTGACCCACGAGCCTTTTGTTATATTTTCTCCCGCCTGTCCAGCTGAGGAGGGGGAGTGATAGAGCGGCTTTGGTGGGCACCTGGCGCCCAGCCAGGGTCAACCCACCACAGTCCTTTTTGGCGCCCAATGTGGGGCCCGACAATGGCAGTTTTGCATTAAGTGTGTTATAGCTAGTTATTGTGGCAAGCTCCTGTGCAGGCCACGGAGCTTGTTGGCTGCTTGCTTATCTCTATCTTGCTGAATTTGGGAACATGGTACTGCAAATAATGGCTGTGTGCTTTGCCCTGGCACTGATGGCTTTACCGTGCTGTGGGAGCTATCTTGTGGAGGAGATGAGGGAACACATCTCCCTCTCCCTACTGGGCACTGATGTGAATGGTTTTATTATGCAGGCTCCTAAAGTCCTTGTTCACCCTTATGTGAGCTGTTCAATACTAATAATTAATACTGGTGGCATATTATGGGTATTGTGGAATCTGGTCTTGTCCTGCTGTAAGAGAAGACAACTTTTGGGTGAGGCAATACTGAAATGTGCCCTCAAGCGACCGGTCCCTGGGTGGCAGGGTGTATGGAAGGATTTGGGCAGATTCCTAGGACGGTTATCACCTCCCATAATCTGGGACTTTACACCCAAACTGAGACAAGGGGAGTCAAAAGAATCTCAGTAGACATAATAAAGGGGGATGAAAGATGATGTTTAGCGCTTACATTGTTGAAATTAGCTGAGGCAGAGACAGTTCCTGATAAGAAGCAGGAGCTGGCCCCAAGAGCCAGCTAAGACTGGTCCTGCGGCTTGGGTGAATACCAAGAAATCACTGAGCCTGTGCAAGAAAAGAGTTTACTAGCAGTGACAAAGAGGAGTCATCTATCTTCATCTCTGCGACCACCAGATGACCACCATAAAGAGGCACTGCGCAAGCGCAGTTCAGAGGAGACTTTGGAAATGACCTCTCGGAGCTAATTTTAATATGAAGCGGGGATAGGTCATGCATATGTATAGGCGTATTGTGAATATGTAACACCTGACTGTATAAACTTGAAGCGAACTGCCGAGTCGGGTGCGCACGACTTTGGTGGGACTACCCCCCATGCTGCCCAGCACTGAATGAACATACCTACTTCACAATCTCACTGATTGTGGAGTCTGTTTTCTGCACGTCACAAACAGGCAAGCAACCCTGGCAAACTGACGCGCCACCTGATAGAAGGGTGCCTTGCCTATCCCAATTAAAACCAGCAGCTTCTCGCACTGTACTGGGGCCTGCTCTGTGCCTACCGAGCCATAGTTCAACACTCCCAGAGGACCACGGTTGAGGCAGGGACCCAGACTGCATCTGAGGACACCAAGCTCAAGATACGGACCCAAACAACAACTACAGTAATTGCCCCAATAGTGAGAAAGAAACAGTGGACAAGGAGATCAACGGGTCCATGTCATCGATTAGTAAGGGAAGAAGAAGAAGAGGAAAGGTTTAATCTAGAAGCTGGTCCTTCGATAAAGAAATTGGAGGAAGGAGTGAGAGAACTTAGACAGGAAGCGGAATCTACCCAGTCCCTGACGTCCTCAGAACTTCGGGACTTGTGGAAAGACTACAGCCGCCAGCCAGGTGAGCAGATTGCTGCCTGGCTGCTCCGATGCTGAGATAACGGGGCCGAAAGTCAGCAACTGGAAGGCAAGGAAGCCCAACAGCTGGGATCCCTCACTAGAAACCAGGGAATTGAGAGAGGAATTGGAAAAGAGGCAGCAATTTGCAGTCTCTGGAGCCGGCTCCTCTCAAGTGTGAGGGCAAGATATCCATTCAAGGAAGATCTTGTGAACCCCTCAGGAAAGTGGACTACCGCAGATGAAGGCATCCAGTACCTGAGAGAGTTAGCAGTGGTGGAAGTCATCTACAGTGATCTAGATCATTGAGGAGGTCTCCAAAGATCCAGAGGACGTCCTGTGCACACAGGCCATGTGGAGAAAGGTGATTCAAGGTGCCCCAGCATCATATTCTAACAGCTTGGCAGCAATGTATTGCCCAGATATGGAAACACCAACTGTGGAGAAAGTGTCGTCTTGGCTCCAAAACTTTGAGGAAAATCTCTGTGTCTCCTCATCCCTACAGGACAGTGCCTTGGCTATTAGGGATGCTCCAAGAAATCAGTCCTCTCCTGCCCCGGTCAGATGGAAAGGGAGCCCAAGGCGTATGCCACGTGGTACACTCTGGTTCTTCCTGTGTGACCAAGGGGAGGACATGAGGAAGTGGGATGGTGAACCCACCTTTAAGCTGGAAGCCCGTGTACATGAACTAAGAGGGAAGACAGCAGTTAAGAAGGGGTCACCCAAGAAGGTGGCTGTCAGCGTAGTTGCTGTAGAGGCCCAAGAAAGCAATCAGCGATCCTCCAGGCATAGAAGAACTGAAACCACCTCCCTTGATTCTGGTGAGGGGACTTCTGGTCTGGCACCGCAAGGGTCAGACAGTGAATACTCTGATGAGGAATAGCAAGAGAGGGTCCCGGCCTTCGGTCAGGAGGAGGAAAGGGATGACCGGATATACTGGACTGTGTGGATTCGATAGCCTGGCACATCAGACCCACAGAAGTATAAGGCTTTGGTAGACACTGGTGCACAGTGTATGCTGGTGCCATCAGGGTACAGGGGCACGGAACCCATCTGGATCTCTGGAGTGACAGGGGGATGCCAAGAATTGACTATATTGGAGGCTGAGGTGAGCTTGACAGGGGACAAGCGGGAAAAGCACCCTATTGTGACCGGCCCAGAGGCCCCTTGTATCCTTGGCATAGACTACCTCAAGAGAGGGTACTTCAAGGCCCCAAAGGGGTACCGATGGGCTTTTGGTATAGCCACTGTAAACGCAGAGAAGATCAAACTGCTATCTACTCTGCCTGGCCTCTCAGAAGATCCCTTCATTGTGGGATTGCTGCAAGTTGAAAAACAGGAGGTGCCAATCGCTACGAGGACGGTGCACCGGCAGCAATATCGCACAAACCGAAACTCTCTGGCTCCCATCCATGAGCTGATTCATCAACTAGAGAGCCAAGGAGTCATCAGCAAGACTCATTCACCTTTTAATAGTCCTATATGGCCAGTGTAAAAGTCTGATGGAGGATGGAGGTTAACCGTAGATTATCGCGGCCTGAACGAAGTGACACCGCCCCTGAGTGCTGCTGTACCAGACATGTTAGAGCTCCAATATGAACTGGCATCAAAGGCAGCCACGTGGTATGCTACAATTGATATTGCCAATGCATTTTTCTCCATTCCTTTGGCAGCAGAGTGCAGGCCACAGTTTGCTTTCACATGGAGAGGTGTCCAATACACCTGGAATCGACTGCCCTGGGGGTGGAAGCACAGCCCTACCATTTGTCACGGGCTAATCCAAACTGCACTGGAACAGGGCCATGCCCCTGAACATTTACAATACATAGATGACATCATCGTGTGGGGCAACGAGGCAGAAGAAGTGTTTGAGAATGGAAAAAGAGTAATTCAGATTCTTCTGAAAGCTGGTTTCGCCATAAAGAAAATCCAGGTCAAGGGACCTGCACAGGAGATTCAGTTCTTGGGAATAAAATGGCAGGATGGATGCCATCATGTCCCTATGAATGTGGTTAACAAGATAGCAACTATGTCTCCACCAGCTAACAAGAAACACAAGCTTTCCTAGGCCTTGTGGGGTTCTGGAGAATGCAAATTCCAGGTTATAGTCAGCTTGTGAGACCTCTCTATCGAGTAACCCGGAAAAAGAACTATTTTGAATGGGGCCCTGAGCAACAGCAAGCCTTTGAGCATATCAGACAGGAAATAGCTTGTGCAGTAGCTCTTGGGCCTGTCCGGACAGGACCAGATGTACAAAATGTACTCTACACTGCAGCTGGGGAGCATGGTCTTACCTGGAGCCTGTGGCAGAAAACACCAGGAGAAACCCGAGGTCGACCATTAGGGTTTTGGAGCTGGGGTTACCGAGGATCAAAAGCCCACTACACCCTGTAAGAGTCGGTCAGAAAATCAGCATTGTCTCAACATTGTCATCAGGAACATGAACAGTACGCTACCTGACAATGGCCTGTTTGGAGCGCAGCGGCTGGTCCCAAGGATGGAATGTGTGGTACAAGGTTCTTGGAAGGTACCTGGCTGGAACCGTTAGAGATAACCGCATAGCTACTGTCAAAAAGGATGGATTGCAACTGTTGCCATAACATCGATGAAGAAATCATGAACTTTAGACGAACTTTGCTTCATTATAATACCAAAACACACCTCCTGGTTGAAGGCTGCCCGCCTCCAAGACTTACCACGCCTCGGACACTGACCCTGCGCCTGCGTGATAGCCTCACTCGAGAAGGGCGGAGATATGATAATTGTATTCTGAGAAGGGTGGAGATTCCTGAGGCAGAGGTGGAGCAAGGTGTGTTACTAAGCATAAAAGATGACTTCTGAACAACGGAAGTTTGAAGCTTCCCCACCAAGGACCACGACGATCGACAACGCAGCATCAGCTGGACCCAGGACCATTAGGACGTCCTGAGATCAGCAGTGGTAGCTATAACCTCTCTTTCTCCTCTCTCTAAACTTTACTTTTCTCCTTTCTTTCACCCATCTCTAACTATCACGTGCCTCCTCACAGGCAATACAATAAAGTTATACTGTGTGATTACTGCTATCCCCTTTGGTGTTGGTCACCTTAATTTTGCACTTTCGAGATCGTAGCAAACGAACCATCACGAGTCCACCGAGTGGACCGTGACACACCCCAACTGAAAAAGGGATACTAGCAGCATATGAGGGGGTTTGAGCTGCTTCAGAATTTGTTGGTACAAAAGCATATCTCCTCTTGGCACCATGATTGCCCGTGCTACACTGGATGTTCAAAAGAAACATCCCCTCTACACATCACACAACCAGCACTACACGGAGTAAGTGGATAGCATTGATCACACAACAAGCTCAACTGGGGAGATCCAACAACCCAGGAATTCTGGAAGAGATCATGGGCTGGCAAGCGGGGGGGAAAGAGGGAAACAGAGAGTTAATGGAAAAGAGGGAAACCAGAGAAAAGAGACATGCGGGGGGAAAGAGGGAACAGAGAGAGTTGAGGGGAAAGAGAGAGTTGGTGGGAAATTATGGGAAGGGGGTAAAAGAGACAGGTGAGGGGAAAGAGTGAAAATAGAGAGTTCATGGAAAATAGGGAAGCCAGGGAAAAGAGGGAGGTGAGCGAAAGGGGGTGGGGATAGTTCATCGAAAAGAGTGATGCCAGGGGAAAGAGACAGGCGAGGGGAAAGAGGGGAAAGAGAGAGTTAATGGGGGGGGGAGAAAACCAGGGGAAAGAGACAAGCGAGGGAAAGTGGGAAAGAGAGAGTTGAGGGGGGGGAGAGGAAAGCCAGGGGAAAGTAAACAGGCCGGCAGAAAAGAGGGACAAGAGGGAAAAGAGGTGAAAGAGACGAGCAAGGAGAAAAAGCGGGAAAAGAGACAGGTGAGGGAAGGGGGGGGGGGAGAGAGTTAATAGAAAAGAGGGAAACCAGGGGAGACAGGTGAGGGAAAAGAAGGGGGGGGGGCGAGTTGAGGGAGCAGAGGAAAGCCAGGGAAAAGAGACAACCAAGGGGAAAAGAGGGAAGACAGAGGGAAATGAAAATGGGAAAATTAGACACTTAGGGGAAAGAGGGTAAAGATAGAAAAGAGACAGGCAGTGGAAAAGAGAGAGTTGAGGGGGGAAGAGGTAAGAGAGTGAAAAGAGACAGGTGAGGGAAGACATTCAAGGGAAAAGAGGAAAAATATGAAATAGTGGATAAAGAGACATACAAGGGGGGAAAGGGGAAAGAGGGGAAAGGGACACATGAGGGGAAAGGGGAGAAAGAAAGGCGATGGACAAGAGACATGCGAGGGAAAGGAGGGAAAAGAAGGCAAAGAGGGAAAAGAGATATGAGATGGCATAGAGACTGGCGACAGTAAAGAGGGAAAATGGGGGGGGGAGATAAAAAAGAGACAGGCGAGGAAAAAGGAAAAGGAGACACACAAAGAAAAACGGGAAAACAGGGAACAAGGGAAAATAGGGCAAAGATGGAAAAGAGACATGCAAGGGGAAAGAGGGTAAAGAGACACACGAGACACAAGGGGAGAAAGATATGTGAGGGAAACGAGGAAAAAGAGCTATGCGAGGGTAAAGAGACAAGCGATGGAAATGACGGAAAAGCTATAAGCGAGGGAAAAGAGGGAGTTTAGGGAAAAGAGGGAAACCATGGAAAAAAGACAGGTGAGGGAAAAGTGGGGGAGAGAGAGTTGAGGGGAAAAGAGGAACGCCAGGGAAAAGTGATAGGCCAGGGGGAGAGAGGGACAAGAGGGGGGAAAGGTGGAAGAGTCAAGCAAGGAGGAAAAGTGGGAAAATATACAGGTGAGGGAAAAGAGGGAGTTCATGGAAAAGAGGGAAACCAGGGAAAAGAGACAGGCGAGGGAAAAGAGAGAGTTGATGGGAAAGAGGGAAAGCAGGGAAAAGAGGTGAGGGAAAAGAGGGAAAAGAGACAGGCGAGTGGAAACAGGGAAAAGAGAGAGGCGGGAGACCCTGGGGGGGTAGTGGGAGGGAGAGGGAGACCACGGTAAAGAGACGGGCGGGGGAAAAGAGGGGAATGAGAGATTTCGTGGAAAAGAGGGAAAACCAGGAAAAAGGGGGGGGGGAGTTAATGGAAAAGAGGGAAGCCAGGGAAAAGAGGCAGGTTGGGGAAAACAGGTAGAAGAGACAATGTGAGGAAAAAGAGGGAAAAGGGAGAGTTGAGGGAAAAGATGGAAAGTATGGAAAAGAGACAGGTGAGGAAAAATACAGAAAAGATACACACTAGGGAAAAGAGACATGCCAGGCTGTTACGGATGCACGTATAACCAAAGCCAACAGGTGTTAAAACTCAGATTTATTCTTCAGCAAAAGTTAGTTAGAAGTCCGGTAACATTTTATAAAACCACAGGCTCAATGATGTAATGAGAATTAATGCTACACAGCCGACTTAAGAATTCCCCAAGATTTAAAGTGATGGCTCCAAAATGCGCGTATCACTCACCTAAAAGCTGAGGGCTCTCTCCCTCGAGGACTTACCTCGGGCAGTGCCCCAACCCGAGGGGGAGTCCCCGACTGCAGACCCCCTGCTCTGAGGAGGACTGCCAACATGTCCTCCAGCGGGATCCCGTTTATACCCCTGTCGAAACTGACCTGTGGTCATTTAATACCTATTGGCCAAGAGGGTCACCTCAGTGTACCTGGTGCATCTCGATTGGCCAGTTCAACCTGCGGCCTCCAGGGTTTCCTTCCCCTTCTCCCTTCCTGGAGAAGTTTTGTTTCCTGCTGGCGGAATATGTGGGGGAATTGTACTGCCACAGGCGTAACTTCATTCAGGCCACAGTAGTCAACTGTTTGTCTCCACTCCTGTGAGAGACTGAAAGAGTTAATGTCTCAAACATTGTGGTGGGGCAGGTTCTGCTTAAAGACAAACCCTGCACAGCAAGGAACCAAGGTGAAAAGCCCATCAGCTCAGACATCAGCAACAGGAGGGGGAGGGCATGCTGGAGGGTGCGCAGCTCCCTGTTCTGATAAGCTGTTCTGATACAAAGATCAAACAATGGCCCTGTCTGCAGGGAAGGAGAAGATACTCCACAAAGGACCCCCAAGCCCAAAGGCTCACAGACTGCTCATTAACCTGACGAGTTCAGGTGCCCACCCGAAGGAGGGGCAAGGATGATAAAAGGACACAAACTGAGGCCCCGGATGCACAAGCCCACTGGAATTGAACCCCTCGGCTGACTGGACACCTTGGCTGACTGAACCAACGCTGGATCCAGGACCAGTGAAATCATTCTCTCTTCCTTTTTCTCTCTCTGTCTTTTTCTCTCTTTCCTTTTTCCTTTTCCACAATCCCTACACCTCATCCGTTTCAAGATATAAATCGTTGACCAAGTCTGAGAATAAGAGTGGATCCAGCTGCCCCTGGGCCCTTCTCTGAGGAGGAGTCTGGAAAGCAAGGGGGTCTGCTCTGAACCTCGTGACTCAACGGGAGGGATCTCCTTATTCCCTGAATTGATGTATATGGTTACACAGTTTACAGAAGTAGTCTTATGCCAATTCCTGTTGTGAGAAACCCTGCCACCTACTACCAGGCCTACCCAGTTCAGTTTGCTTCTGCCATAAATAAAATCTTTAACTGATCATTTGGTGTCGTTTCACCTTAATTTAGCCCGAGGGAATTTTGAATAAAACACGACTCCCTGGTCTCTCCAGTCTAGGTCGTGACAACTCCCCATTAGACTTTTGCACTGGCCATATGGGACTATTAAAGGGTGAGCAAGTTTTGCTGATCACTCCCTGGGTCTCCAGTTGGCGAATCAACTTGTGGATGGGAATCAGGGAGTCTCAGTTGGTGCGATATTGCCGCCGGTGCACCGTCGTGGTAGCGATTGGCACTTGTTGTTCTTCAACCCTCAGCAACCCCACAATCGAAGGGTCTTGAGAGAGACCAGGCAGGGTAGACAGCTGTTCAGTGCCCTCCGTCTCCAAGGCAGCTATACCAAAAGCCCATCGATACCCCTTCGGGTCCTTAAAATACCCCCTCCGGAGGTAGTCTATGCCAAGGATACACGGAGCCTCTGGACCAGTCACAATGGGGTGTTTCTGCCATTCATTTCCAGTTAGGCTTACTTCAGCTTCCAATACAGTTAACTCTTGGGATCCCCCTGTCACACCAGAAATACAAATGGGTTCTGCCCCTTTATAGCTTGATGGCATTAGAGTACATTGTGCACTGGTGTCTACTAGAGCCTTGTACTCCTGTGGGTCTAACATGCCAGGCCATCGAATCCACATGGTCCAATAGACCCGGTTATTCCTTTCCTCCACCTGGCTGGAGGCAGGGCCCCTCTAATTCTGGTCAGAGTATCCAGTATTCACTTCTCGTAAAATTGGCTCAGAATTCCCTTCAAGAGGATCGGAAATAAAATCAGCCCTTCTACTCTGTTTGGAAACTGGAGCGGCATTTTTCCTGGGAGAATCCCCTTTTGTGGTGGTTTTTCCTCGCAACTCACGTACCCGTGCATTTAGGACAGAGGTAGGTTTTCCATCCCATTTCCTCATGTCCTCTCCCTGATCACATAGGTAAAACCACAAGGCACCTCGCGGTGTGTACCTTCCATATTCTCTCTCTTAGGCAGAGGAACGCTCACTCCTAATAACTGAGACATTGGTCCTTACAGGTGGGGAGTAGGACATATCCTCTTTGAATTGCTGGAAATCCTCGGACAGCTTCTCCACAGCCGCAATGCAGGCTTGTAGGGAGGAGGAGAGATTTTCTTCGTATTGACGGAGTTGGCAAGCCACTTGATCCACTGTCGGTGCCTCTTCATCCTTCCAGGCCATTATTGCCAATGCGTTGGCATAGGACGATGGTGCGCTCCGTACAAACTTCCGCCACATGGGTCGTGTGCATTGGACTTTGTCTGGATATTTGGGTAATTGTGGGTTGTCCGGGTCATGATGAATCATCTCTAGCACGGCTAATTCCCTCAGATATTGGATACCTTTTTCCATGGTGGTCCACTTGCTTGATTTACCTATAACATCTTCTTTAAAGGGTACCTTTCCTTCACACTTGACAGGAGTCGCCTCCAGAGGCTGATGGCTTGTGTCCCTTTTCCAATTGCCTTGTCAATGCCACCTTCCCTGGCAAGCGATCCCAGCTGCTTGGCTTCCCTGCCTTCTAATTCCAAGCTATTAGCCCCATTGTCCCAGCATCGGAGGAGCCAGGTGATAATATGCTCACCTATACGGCGGCCAAAGTCTTTTCACAAATCCCGCAGCTCACTCAAGGATAGGGACCGGGTTATTACCTCTGGTTCTGCCTCTTCCTCCTGTTCCCATGATGACCCTGGTTCACCTTCATCCTTCGCTAAGCGAAGTGATTTTTTTGTATATTTCTTTTTCTGTACGGGGGCAACTGATGCTGGTGCAGGTTGGTCCGCTGGTTCAGTTGCAGTACCGCTCACCGGGTTTTGGATAACTGCAGTGTCTGTCGCCGAGGTTTGGGTAGCCACAGTGCTTGTTGCCAGGTCTTGAGGGGCTGCAGTGTCTGTCACCGAGGTTTGGGTAGCCACAGTGGTCATCGCTGGGGCTGGACAGGCCACGGTGCCTATTGCCGAGATTTTGTGGCCGCGGTGCTCATCGTTTTGTTGTTAGATCCAGAGACCTTCTCTTCACCTCGAGTGTACTGAGTGGTGTTGAACAGGGCTCGATAGGCATGGGTCAGGCCCCAGCACGTTGCAGTGATTTGTATCTCTCTGGAGTTGCTGGGGGGACAGCATACCTTTTCCAAATATTTTACTAGTTCTTCCGGATTCTGCGCTTGTTCAGGGGTGAAGTTCCAAAACATTGGAGGTGCCCACTCTCCTAGTTACTTGCCCATACTACCACACACACCCTGCCACTCATAATTATCCAGCCTCGCGGCAGATATCTGGGTGATCTTCTTAAATAATTGCTTAACCTTAAACGACAGCTGAACCACATTCAGGACCATGCTAATTCCTAGCAGTATGAATAGGACCGTGCTGGTCTCAACATCCCAAGGATATTCAAATTTTTCAAAATTCTCAAATACCATTGTAACTGGACTGAAGGAGAAGGGAAAAGGGAAGAAAGGTACCCCACCCATAGATTGGGTCTCCGAGGAGGAAAGGTAAATGGTGTAATTATTAATTATTTCCCAGAGATGGCTCCTGAAGTATAGAGGTGACAATGCTGAGTGCAACTAGCGGATTAATCCCACAACCGATAATTTTATCATACCATAAACCAGTGTTACACAATACATGAAAACGAAAACCTTAATCCACCTCCCATGGACGATAAGCAGCATAAAAGGGACTACATTCAGCTAGCAAGGTGATACATAACAGAACTTTAAAAACCACAGCACCAACTCTAAGAACACATAAATCAACATAGTGACCAGCAACTATGAGACCAATATAATGAATGCTTATAACAAATTTGTTTTAACAAGCTCTGGTCAGGTTTGTCATTATCTCAACCCTTTGTGCCCCACATTGGGCGCCAAAATGGACTGTCATGGTTTAACCCCAGCCAGCAACTAAGCACCACGCAGCCACTCACTCACTCCCCCCCCACCCAGTGGGATGGGGGAGAAAATTGGGAAAAGAAGTACAACTCGTGGGTTGAGATAAGAACGGTTTAATAGCACAGAAAAGAAGAAACTAATAATGATAACACTAATAAAATGACAGCAGTAATAATAAAAGGATTGGAATGTACAAATGATGCGCAGTGCAATTGCTCACCACCCGCTGAGAAACGCCCAGTTAATCCCCAAACTGCGATTCCCCACGCCCCCACTGCCCCCAGTTTATATACCAGATGTGACGTCACATAGTATGGAATACCCCGTTGGCCACTTTGGGTCAGGTGCCCTGGTTGTGCCCTGTGCCAACTTCTTGTGCCCCTCCAGCTTTCTCCCTGGCTGGGCTTGAGAAGCTGAAAAATCCTTGACTTTAGACTAAACACTACTGAGCAACAACTGAAAACATCAGTGTTATCAGCATTCTTCTCATACTGAACTCAAATATAGCACTGTACCAGCTACTAGGAAGACAATTAACTCTATCCCAGCTGAAACCAGGACGGAGGGAAAACAGAGAGTTGAGGGAAAGGAGGAAAACCAGGGAAAAGTGACAGGCCGGGGGAAAAGAGGGTAGAGCTGGAAAAGAGACAGTCAAGGGGAAAGAGGGAAAAGAGACAGTTGAGGGAAAAGAGGTAAAGGAGACAGGCAAGGGCAAAGAGGAAAAAACAGGTAAAAGAGGCGGGGGGGGGGAGAGGGAAAAGAGAGAGTTGAGGGGAAAGCGGGAAATGAGAGAGTTCATGGAAAGGAGGAAAACCAGGGAAAGGGGGGGGGGGGAGAGAGAGGAGAATGAAAATTGGAAAATTAAACACTTAGGGGAAAGAGGGGAAAGAGGGGAAAGATGGAAAAGAGACAAGGGAGGGAAAAAAGATACACAAGGAAAACAGACCCACGAGGAAAAGGAGCAAAAAGAGGAAAAAAGAGACACGCAATAGAAAATACGCAAAAGAGGGAAAAGAGGCAAGGGAAAAGGGGGAAAAGAGGTGAGGGAAATGAGGGAAAAGAGACCGGAGAGGGAAGAGGCACACAAGGAAAAAGACAAAATAGCGGGAAAAGAGACACACAAGGGAAAAGAGGAAAAAGAAGGAAAAGAGATACACGAGGGGAAAGGGGAGAAAGATATGCGAGGGGAAAGAGACAAGCAAGGGAATCGAGGGAAAAGCAGTAGGCAAGGGAATAGATGCAAAGGAAACATGCCACGGAAAAGAGACATGCGAGGTAAAAGAGGGAGAAGATACACACTAGGGAAAAGAGACATGCCAGGCAAAAGAGATACACAATGAAATCAGACAAATAAGTAAAAGGAGTGAAGAGAGAGAAGGGAGATATGCAAGAGGAAAGAGGGAAAAGAGGAAATAGTGGGAAAAGAGGAAATGGGGGAAAAGAGGCACACAAGAAAAAAGAGGGAAAAGAGGGAAAAGAGACATACGAGGGGAAAGGTGAGAAAGACATCAGAGGGAAAATAGGAAAAGGAGCTATGCAAAGGAAAAGAGACAAGCGAGGGAAGTGAGGGAAAAGCGATGGGCAAGGGAAAAGAGGAAAAGAGAAATGAGACGGAATAGAGACTGGTGACAGAAAAGAGGGAAAAGACACAGCCAAAGAAAAAGGGAAAAGAGACACACAAGGGAAAAGAGGGAAAATACGGAAAACAGGGGAGGAAAAGAGGGAAAAGAGACAAGCTAGGGAAATGAGACATGCCACTCAAAAGAGCACACCACAAGCAAAACAGACACACGAGTAAAGAAAAGCGAAAAGAGGGATAGAGACATGCAAGGGAAAAGAGACAGGAGAGGTAAAGGACAGAGATGAGGGGAAAAGCAGTAAGAGAGCAAAAAGAAATAGGAGAGGGAAGTGACACAAAAGGAAAAAGAGGAAAAGGATGAAATAGTGGATAAAGAGACACACAAGGGAACAGAGGGGAAAGAGAATGGCGAGGGGAAAGATGGGAAAGATGGAAAAGAGTCAGGCGAGGGAAAAGAGGAAAAGAGATATGCAAGGGAAAAGAGACAAGCAAGGTAATTGAGGGAAAAGTGATAAGCAAGGGGAAAGAAGTAAGAGAGCAAAAAGAGACAGGAGAGGGAAGAGACGCACAAGAAAAAAGAGGGAAAAGGAAATAGTGGGAAAAGAGACACACAAGGGGGAAAGGGGGAAAGAGGGAAAAGAAGCAAGGGGAAAAGGGGAGGAAGAGATTCGAGAGAAATGAGGAAAAGAGATGTACGAGGGAAAAGAGACACGTGAGGGCATAGAGGGAACAGAAAGAAAATAGAGAGGTGAAGGAAAAGAGGTAAGAGGTTGGAAAGAGACAAGAGAGGGGAGAGACATGCAAGGGAAAAGAGGGGAAAGGGGAAACAGCAGGAAAAAAGACACAAAAAGAAAAAGAGAGGAAAGAGGGGGGAGAGGGAAAAGACACAAGGGGAAAGGGGAGAAAGATATGTGAGGGGAAAGAGACATGCAAGGAAAAAGGAAAAAGAGACACACAAGGGAAAAGAGGGAAAACAGGGAAAGGAGGCAAGGGAAAAGAGGGGAAAGAGGCGAGGAAAAGAGGGAAAAGAGACACACTAGGGAGAAGAGACATGCCAGGGAAAAGAGATACACGAGGAAAACAGACACACAAGTAAAAGGAGCGAAAAGAGGGGGGAAAGATGCAAGGGAAAAGAGACAGGCGAGGTAAAAGACAGAGGTGAGGGAAAAGAGGGAAAAGAGGTAAAGAGAGTAAAAAGACACAGGAGAGGAAAAAGAGGGGAAAGAGGGAAAAGAGACAGGATGGGGAAAATTAGGGACAAAAGAACATTGAGGGAAAAGAGGAAAACCAGGGAAAAGAGACAGGAAAAGGGAAAGAGGGGAAAGAGAGTGTTCATGGAAAGAGGGAACCCAGGGAAAAGAGGGGGGGGTAAGAGAGGCAGGCAAGGAGGAAAAGTTGGAAAAGAGACAGGTGAGGGAAAACTTGGAAAAGAGAGAGTTGATGGAAAAGATTGAATCTGGTGAAAAGAGACAGGTGAGGGAAAGGAGGGAAAAGAGAGACAGGTGAGGGGAGACAGGGAAACGAGATAGTTCCTGGAAAAGAGGGGAAAGATACAGTTGAGTGAAATGAGGGAAACCAGGGGAAAGAGACAGGCCCGGGGAAACAGGGAAAAGAGAGTGTTCATGAAAAAGATAAAAGCCAGGGAAAAGAGACAGGAGAGGGGAAAAGAGAGAAAAGAGATAGTTGAGGGGAAAAGAGGAAAACCAGGGAAATGAGACTGGTGAGGGAAAAGTGGGAACAATAGACAGGCGAGGGGGAAAGATGGAAAAGAGATAGTTCATGGGGGGGGGCAGGGAAAAGAGAGAGGTAATGGAAAGGATGGCAAAGTGAGAGTTGAGGGGAAAGAGGGGAGAGAGAGAGAAGAGAGAAAACAGGTAGGCGGGGGGATATGGAAAAGAGTAAGGCGAGTGAAAAGAGGGAAAAGAGAGACTTGGGAGAAAGGGGAAAGGTAGAAAAGAGACAGATGAGGGGAAAGAAGGAAAATAGAGAGTTCGTGAAAAAGAGGGAAAGCAGGGAAAACAGACAGGCTGGGGGAGGGGGGGAGATGTAAAAGATAAAGGCAAGGGCCAAGAGGGAAAAGAGACATGCAAGGGGGAAAAGGGAGTTGCAGGGAAAGAGGGGGAAATATGGAAAGGAGACACTCGAGGGAAAAGGGGGGAAGAGAGACTTCAGGTAAAAGAGGGAAACCAGGGGAAAGAGAAAGTTGAGGGAAGGGGGAGAGAGGGGTGAGGGGATAAAGAAGAGGGGAAAGAGGTGAAAGAGACAGGCGAGGGCAAAGAGGAAGAAACAGGGGAAAGAGGCAAGGGAAAAAAAGAGGGGGAAAGAGAGGTTGTGGAAATTAGGAACACCAGGGGAAAAAGACAGGCGGGGCAGGGGGAGATGGAAAAGAGACAGCCGAGGGGGGGGGCGGGGGGGAAGAGAGAGTTGACAGCATAGAGGAACACCAGGGGAAAGAGACAGTCGATGGAAAAGAGGGAAAGGAGAGAGTTGAGGGAAAGGGGGGAAATGTGGAAAAGAGACAGCCGAGGGAAACGATGGAAAGAGAGGGTGGAGGGGAAAGAGGAAAACCAATGGATAGAGACAGGCCAGTGGAAAGAGGGAACAATAGACAGGAGAGGGGGGGAGAAGGAAAAGAGACAGTTAATGAAAAAGAGGTAAGCCTGGGAAAACAGATGGGAGAGGAAAAGGAGGGAAAACAGAGAGTTGAGGGGAAAGAGGGAAAATAGGTAAAAGAGACCGGCAAGGGGAAAGAGAGAAGAGAGAGTTGAGGGAAATTAGGTAAAAGAGACAGGCAAGGGGAAAGAAGGAAAAGAGGGAGGAGAGTGAAAATGGGAGAATTAGGCACTGAGGAAAGAGAGGTAAAAGAGACAGGCGACAGCAGAGAGGAAAGCCACAGAAAAGAGATGGGTGAGGGAAAAGAGAGGATTTATGGAAAATAGGGAAACCAGGGAAAAGAGACATGTGAGGGGAAAGAGGGAAAAGAGGCAGGTGAGGGAAAACAGGGATAGGAGGGAGCTGGTGGAAAACAGGGAAACCCAGGGAAAAGAGACAGGCAAGGACAAAGAGGGAAACCAGGGAAAAGTGACAGGTGCAGGAAAGGAGGGAAAAGAGACAGTTAATGGAAAAGAGGGGAACCAGGGAAAGGAGAGGGGCAAGGGGAAAGTGGGAGAAGAGAGAATTGATGGTGAAGAGGGAAAAGAGGTAAAAGAGGCGACGGAAAAGAGGGGTATGAGAGAGTTCATGGAAAAGAGGGAAACCAGGGGAAAGAGACAGGCGAGGAACACGGGGGGGGGGGGAGTTCATGGAAACGAGAGGAAGCAGGGAAAAGAGACGTGAGAGGGGAAAGAGAGAGTTTATGGAAGCGGGGGGGGAGAGACAGGCAGGGGCAAAGAGGAAAACCATGGAAAAGAGACAGGCGAGGGGGGAAGAGGGAAAAGAAAGAGTTCCTGGGAAAAGGGGAAACCAGGGAAAAGAGATAGGTGAGGGCATAGAGGGGAAATTGACAGGTGAGGGAAGACAGGGAAAAGAGAGTCTCGACTGAAAAGAGGGAAACCAGGGAAAAGAGAAAGGCGAGAGGGAATGCGTAAAAGAGATAAGAGAGAGAAAAGATGGTAAAGAGGTAAAATATACAGGCAAGGAAAAAGAAGTAGAAGAGAAAGGCAAGGGAAAAGAGGGGAAAGGGAGAGTTGATGGAAGTGAGGGAGAAGATGGAAAGAGACAGGCGAGGAGAAAAAGTGGGGAAAGAGACAGGTGAGGGAATACAGGGAAAAGAGAGTAGATGGAAAAGTGGAAAGGTGACAGGCGGGGGGGAGAGGTAAAAGAGACATGCAAGGGGGGAAGAGGGAAAAGAGACAGATGAGGGAAAAGAGGGGGAAGAGAGAGTTCATAGAAAAGAGGGAAATCAGGTAAAGAGACAGGCGAGGGGGGACGACACATGCCAGGCAAAAGAGATACACAATGAAATCAGACACACGAGGGAAAGTAGTGAAAAGAGAAAAACGAGACATGTGAGGGAAATGACGAAATAGCGGGAAAAGAGGCACACAAGAGAAATAGGGAAAAGATACACACGAGGGAAAAGGGGAGAAAGATATGCAAGGGAAAAGAGGAAAAAGAGCTATGCAAGGGAAAAGAGACAAGGGAGGGAAGTGAGGAAAAAGTGATAGGCAAGGGAATAGACAGAAAAGAGGCATGCGAGGGAAAAGAGTCATGCGAGGGAAGTGAGGGAAAAGCAATAGGCAAGGGAAAGGAGACAGGCGAGGGCATAGAGGCATAGAGGGAATGGAAGGAAAAGAGAGGGGTGAGGGGAAATATGTAAGAGAGTGGAAAGAGACAGGAGAGGGAAGAGACGTGAGGAAAAAGGAAAAGGGGGAGACAGTGCAAAAAGAGACACAGGAGGGAAAAGAGGGGAAAGAGGAGAAAGATATGCGAGGGAAAAGAGACAAGCAAGGGAAAGGAAGGAAAAGAAGGCAGAGAGGGAAACGAGACATGAGACAGAATAAAGACTGGTGACAGTAAAGAGAGAAAATAGGGGCAAAGAGGAAAAAGAGATAGGCAAGGAAAATAGGGGAAAGAGACACACTAAGAAAAGAGACATGCGAGGCAAAAGAGATACACAATGAAATCAGACACACGAGGAAAAGGAGCAAAAAGACAAAAAGGAGACAGGCAAGGAAAAGGATTGAAAAGAGGCGAGGGGAAAGGGGGGGAAGAGACGAGGGAAAAGAGGGAATTGACGGGAAAGAGTCAGCTGAGGGAAAAGAGGGAAGAGACGGAAAAGAGACCGCAGAGGGAAGAGACATGCAAGGAAAAGAGGAAATAGCAGGAAAAAAGACACACAAGGGAAAATAGGAAAAAGAAGGAAAAGAGACACACGAGGGGAAAGGGGCGAAAGATGTGGGAGGGGAAAGACACAAGCGAGGGAAAGGAAAAGCAGTAGGTGAGGGAAAAGAAGGAAAAGAGAGAAAAGATAAATGAGATGGACTAGAGACTGGTGACGGAAAAGAGGGGAAAATAGGGGAAAAGGGGGGAAGAGACAGGTCAGGATAAACAGGGGAAGAGAGAAAGAGTTGATGGTAAAGAGGTAAAAGAGACAGGCGGGGGGAAGAGAGAGGTGAGGGGAAATAAGGGAAAGGGGGAAAGAGTCAATGGAAATGATGGAAAATAGCGAAAAGAGGCAGTTGATGGAAAAGAGGGGAAAGAGGCGAGGGAAAACAGGGAAAAGAGGGAAAGAGTCAATGGAAAAGAGGAAAACCAGGGGAAAGAGACAGGCGGGGGGGTAAAAGAGACAGACAAGTGAAAAAGAGGGAAAGGAGACAGGGGAGGGAAAAGAGGGGGGGAATGCAGGGGAGGGGTAAAGGGAGAATGAAGAGACATGCAAGGGAAAAGGGGAAATAGCGGGAAAAGGGGAAAGAGGGGAAGAGAGAGGCGGGGGAAAGAGGGAAACGCAACACGCAAGGGAAAAGAGAGATGCTATTAAAAAGATGAAAATATGAAATAGAGAAAGAAGAGACACACAAGGGAAAAGAAGGAAAAGAGGGAAAAGATACAGGCAAGGGGAAAGAGGGAAAAGAGGGAAAAGACACAGGTGGGGGGAAGGGGGGAAAGAGACAGTAGTGGGAAAAGGGGGGAAAGTGACACGCGAGGAAAAAGAGACACACAATAAAAAGGGGGGGAAGAGGAAACAGAGGGAAAAGAGACACACAAGGGAAAAGAAGGAAAAGAGGGGAAAGAGGGAAAAGAGGAGAGGTGAAAAAGGGGGTAAAAGGAAAAAGAGGGGAAAGAGGCGAGGAAAAAGAGAAGGAGAGGAAAGAGACAGAAAACATGGAAAAGAGTAAAGAAAAGAGGGAAAAGCAGGAAAAGAGACAGACAGGGGAAGTGAACAGTGGAAAAAGAGATAGGTGAGGGGAAAGAGGGAAAAGAGGCAAGGGAAAAGAAAAAGATATATGCTAGGAAAAAGAGGAAGAAGATACATGAGAGGCAAAAAGAAAAAAAGCAGACACACAAGGACAAAGAGACATGCGAGGAAAACAAAGAGGAAAAAGATATATGCAAGGGAAAAGATACATGCCAGGCAAAAGAGATACACAAGGGAAACAGAACAGAAAGAGGGGGAAAGAGACACGCAAGGGAAAATAGGGAAAAGACACAGGCGAGGGAAAGGGGTAACAGAGGGAAAAGAGAGAGGTGAGGGAAAGATGGAAAAGAGTTAAATACAGAAAAAAAGAGGGGGGAAAGGGCAACAAGACAGGAGACGGAAAATGGGAGATTGATATGCAAGGGAAAAGAGGAAAAAAGATATGCAAGGAAAAAGAGACAAGCAAGGGAACTGAGGGAAAAGAGATAAGCGAGGGAAAAGAGGGTGTCGCGTCCCAAATTTGTAGCAACTCAGGTTCGTGGATTTCCTTTGTCAGAATTAAGGTGAAATGACACCAGGGGAGTTCAAACAACAATCAACATTTATTCAACCTAGCTAACCTTGCCCAAGTACAAGTGAACTTATCAATATGAACCTTGCAACATGTCATTAAGCTGCTGTTTGAAAAGAGAAGGGAGGTGTAGAAAAAGAAATGGAAAAAGGAACATGAAATGTATCAGAAGGAGAGCCCTCCTGTTGAGTCACGAGGTTCAGAGCAGACCCCCTTGCTTTCTGGACTCCTTCTCAAAGAGGAACCCAGGGGCGGCTAGATCCACTCCAAGTCTCAGACTTGGTCAACAGTTTATGTTTAAAAGGATGAGGTGTAGGGACTGTGGAAAAGAGAGAAGGAAAAGAGGGAGAGAGAGAATGAGAGAAAGAAAGAATGAGAGAGAGAAAGAAAGAAAGAAAGAAAGAAGAGAAGGGTTTCACCAGTCCTGGGTCCAGCGTTGGTCCAGCCAGCGTAGAGACCCAGTTCCAGAGGACGCGCACTGAGAACTCGGTCTCCCTTCTTTTATAGTGTGTTAGTCGATGGTCTCGACATGCGCAGTTCCCATTCCCGGGGTTCTCTGGAATCGGTCGGTGAGCTTTGCGGGGGGGGGGGGGGTGTTCATTGCGGAGTTGCCTCTCTTTCCCTCCTGGCATGACCACTTAAGATAGAAGCACAGTCCCATCTTCCGTGGGGCCTCCTCCTCCAGGCGCATATGCTGTGCTCCTTCTCCTGGTCACTTAAGATAAGGAATTGCGGCTTTGGAGAAGCGCGTACCCACCCTCTGGGAGGACCTCTCCTCCAGCCACATTGTCCTGTTCACAAAACTCCAGCGTTTTTACAGAGGCCATTTTCTCCAGCAAAGTTCTTTAGCGGATGTTTGAGACATTGACTATAATTTGTCAGACTATCACAGAGGGAAAATAGGGGGAAAGAGGGAAAAGAGACATGCGAGAGAAAAGAGACAGGTGAGAGTAAACAGGGGGAAAGAAGGGAAAAGAGGGAAAAGAGGTGGGGAGAAAGAGGGAAAAGTGACACATGAGGAAAAAGAGACACGCAAGATAAAGTGGGAGAAGATGAAATAGAGAAAAAAGAGACACAAAAGGGAAAAGAGGGAAAAGAGGTGAGGGGGGAAAAGGGAAAAGAGGGAAAAGAGACAGGCAAGGGGGAAGACAGAGAGGGAAAACACAGAAAAGACAGAAAAGAGGGGGGAAGAGGGGAAAGAGGGGAAAGAGGGAAAAGAGACAGGCGAGGGGAAAGAGGAATAATACATGCAAGGGAACAGAGACATGTCACGAAGAGACACGCGCGGTGAATGAGATGGAAGGGAAAAGTGGAAAATTAGGAAAAAAGACACATCAGGAGAAAAAGACACACAAGGAAAAAGAGGGAAAAGAGGAAAAAGGGAAAAGAGACACGTGAGGAAATAGAGGGAAAAGTGACATGCTAGGAAAAAGAGACATGCAATAAAAAGATGAAAAAGAGGAAATAGAAAAAAAAGACACGAAAGGGAAAAGAAGGATAAGAGGGAAAGAGGGAAAAGAAAGAAAATAGACAAGCAAGGGGAAAGAGCGAAAAGAGGTAAAAGAAACATGGCAGTGAAAAGAGGGAAATGAGACAAGCAAGGAAAAAGAAGGAATAGACACAGGGGAGGGAAAAAGAGGGACAAGATGAAAGAGAGAGAGTTGATGGAAAAGAGGGGAAAGACAGGAAAAGAGAAAAGACGTGCGGAAAGAAAAGGGAAAGAGTTGATGGGAATGAGGGAAAAGAGGGAAAATGCACATGGCAGGAAAAAAAGTCATGCAAGGGAAAAGAGGGAAAAGAGGGAAGAGAGGGAAAAGAGGGAAAAGATACACTGTTCTGGTTTCAGCAGGGATAGAGATAATTGTCTTCCTAGTAGCTGGTACAGTGCTATGTTTCTGAGTTAGGTATGAGAAGAATGTTGACAACACTGATGTTTTTACTTGTTCCTAAGTAATGTTTACCCTAAAGTCAAGGTTTTTTCAGCTTCTCATGCCCAGCCAGTGAGAAAGCTGGAGGGACATAAAAAAGTTGGCACAGGAGACAGCCAGGGCAGCTGACCCAAAGCGGCCAACGGGGTATTCCATACCATGTGAGGTCACATCTAGTATAGGAACTGGGGGGAGTGGGAGAGGGGGATCGCCGCTCGGGGACTAGCTGGGTGTCGGTCGGCGGGTGGTGAGCAATTGCACTGCGCATCATTTGTACATTCCAATCCTTTTATTTTTGCTGTTGTCATTTTATTAGTGTTATCATTATCATTATTAGTTTCTTCTTTTCTGTTCTATTAAACAGTTCTTATCTCAACCCACGAGTTTTACTTCTTTTCCCGATTTTCTCCCCCATCCCACTGGGTGGGGGGGAGTGAGTGAGTGGCTGCGTGGTGCTTAGTTGCTGGCTGGGGTTAAACCATGACACCGTCTCCTTTCTCCTTCAGTCCAGTTATAATGGCGTTTGAGAATTTTGAAAAATTTGAATACTCTTGGGATGTTGAGACCAGCATGGTCCTAGTCATACTGCTAGGAATTAGAATGCTCCTGAATGTAGTTCAGCTCTTGTTTAAGGTTAAACAACTATTTAAGATCACCAGATATCTGCCGCGAGGCTGGATAATTATGAGTGGCAGGGTGTGTGTTTTGTAGTATGGGCAAGTACCTAGGAGAGTGGGCACCTCCAGTGTTTTGGAAATTCACCCCTGAACAAGTGCAGAATCCGGAAGAACTAGTAAAATATTTGGAAAAGGTATGCTGTCCCCCCAGCAACTAGAAAGAGATACAAATCGCTGCAACGAGCTGGGGCCTGTCCCATGCCTATCGAGCCCTGTTCAACACCACTCAGTACACTCGAGGTGAAGAGAAGGTCTCTGGATCTAACAACAAAACAATGAGCACTGCGGTCACCCAAACCTCGGCAATGGGCGCTGTGGTCCCACCAGCCCTGGCGACAAGCACTGTGGCTACCCAAACCCTGGCGACAGACACTGCGGTTATCCAAAACCCAGCAAGCGGTACTGCAACTGAACCAGTGGACCAACCTGCACCAGTATCAGTTGCCCCCGTAGAGAAGAAATATACAAAAAAATCAGTTCGCTTACCGAAGGAGGACGTTGAGCCAGGGTCATCACGGGAACAGGAGGAAGAGGCAGAACCAGAGGTAATCACCCGGTCCCTATCCCTGAGTGAGCTGCGGGATATGCAAAAAGATTTCGGCCACGGTATAGGTGAGCATATTATCACGTGATTGCTCCTTCGATGCTGGGACAATGGGGCTAATAGCTTGGAATTAGAAGGCAGGGAAGCCAAGCAGCTGGGATCGCTTGCCAGGGAAGGTGGCATTGACAAGGCAATTGGAAAAGGGACACAAGCCATCAGCCTCTGGAGGTGACTCCTGTCAAGTGTGAAGGAAAGGTACCCTTTAAAGAAGATGTTATAGGTAAATCAAGCAAGTGGACCACCATGGAAAGAGGTATCCAATATCTGAGGGAATTAGCCGTGCTAGATGAACAAATTAAATGGGAGATTGTCCATTCAGTAGCCCTTGGACCAGTCCGGGCAGGACAAGATGTTAAAAATGTGCTCTATACCGCAGCTGGGAGAGAACAGTCCTACCTGGAGTCTCTGGCAGAAAGCACCTGGGGAGACCCGAGGCTGACCCCTGGGGTTTTGGAGTCGGGGATATCGAGGATCCAAAGCTCGCTATACTCCAATTGAAAAAGAGATATTGGCAGCATATGAAGAAGTTCGAGCCGCCTCAGAAGTGGTTGGTACTGAGACACAGCTCCTCTTAGCACCCCGACTACCAGTGCTGGGCTGGATGTTCAAAGGGAGGGTCTCCTCTACACAGCATGCAACTGATGCCACGTGGAGTAAGTGGGTTGCACTGATCACACAACAGACTCGCATAGGAAACCCCAGTCGCCCAGGAATTTTAGAAGTGATCACGGACTGGCCAGAAGGCAAAGATTTTGGAATGTCGCCAGAGGAGGAGGTGGCACGTGCTGAAGAGGCCCCACTGTATAATAAACTGCCAGAAAATGAGAGGCAATATGCCCTGTTCACTGATGGGTCCTGTTGCATTTTGGGAAAACATCGGAGGTGGAAGGCTGCTGTATGGATTCCTACACAGCTAGTCGCAGAAACTGCTGAAGGAGAAGGTGAATCGAGTCAGTTTGCAGAGGTGAAAGCCATCCAGCTAGCATTACACATTGCTGAAAGGGACAAGTGGCCAGTGCTCTATCTCTATACTGACTCATGGATGGTGGCAAATGCCCTGTGGGGGTGGTTACAGCAATGGAAGCAGAGCAACTGGCAGCGCAGAGGTAAACCCATTTGGGCTGCCGCACTGTGGCAAGATATTGCGTACCAGCTAGAGGATCTGGTTGTAAAAGTGCATCATCTAGATGCTCATGTACCCAAGAGTTGGGCCACTGAAGAACATCAAAATAACCAACAGGTGGATCAGGCTGCCAAGATTGAAGTGGCTCAGGTGGACCTGGACTGGCAACATAAGGGTGAGCTATTTATGGCTCAGTGGGCCCATGATACTTCAGGCCATCAGGGAAGAGATGCAACATATAGATGGGCTCGCGATCGAGGGGTGGACTTGACCATGGACACTATCGCACAGGTTATCCATGAATGTGAAACATGTGCTGCAATTAAGCAAGCGCTATGTGCTTACAGTTGTGGAAGCAACTATCGGATGCCTGGAAACATATTCTGTTCCACATGCCACTGCCCAGAACACTATCCTGGGCCTTGAAAAGCAAGTCTTGTGGCGACATAGCACCCCAGAAAGAATTGAGTCAGACAATGGGACTCATTTCCGAAACAACCTCATAGACACCTGGGCCAAAGAGCATGGCATTGAGTGGGTGTATCTTATCCCCTATCATGCACCTGCCTCCGGGAAAATTGAACAATACAATGGACTGTTAAATACTACACTGAGAGGAATGGGGTGTGGAACCTTCAAACATTGGGATACACATTTGGCAAAAGCCACCTGGTTAGTCAACACCAGAGGATCTGCCAATCGGAGTGGCCCTGCCCAGTCAGAACTTTTAAGTACTGTAGAAGGGGTTAAAGTCCCTGTAGTGCACATCAAAAATATGTTAGGGAAGACAGTCTGGGTTACTCCTGCCTCAGGCAAAGTTAAACCCATTTGTGGGATTGCTTCTGCTCAAGGGCCTGGGTGCACTTGATGGGTGATGCGAAAAGATTGGGTGCGGCGATGAAAGAGGCACTTGGGATGACAAGATGGTTCCGAAGCAATGGCAAAAAAAGGAACTTTTTATTGTCTCTTACAGCATACTTATATGTTACTAACACAGGAGCACACATCTGGCTTGGCTGGCATGTTTGCCAGTCCTCAGAACAGTTAAAGATAAAAACATTCCCTACACATACTCGTGACTCTTCAGCCACATCTTCCCAGGCATACACAAGGCCATCCTTCAACCTGACCTTGTAAAACTAGTTCTTCAAGGCTTGGCAAACATGCAGCACAACAAATTCTAACGGTCACTCTTGAAAGCAAATGCCAGGTGTTCCGAGCTGCTCCCACATCTCCCCCTTTTTTGTTTAGGAACATCAGATTCACGAGGAAGGCAGCGAGGACTCTGGCTTCAAACCAACGCAATCCTCGTACTGCTCCTCAGATGATTCTGATTGCTGCAAACACACAAATGATTAATTACCCTCCAATAGCAATATAAATTCGGATACACAGATTTAAACCTTCAAACCATGTTTTTGGATTTAATCATTTAACACTATCAGACAATTCTTCAAAAAACATTGTGTTCTGCTAATTTTGTATATTTCACATTTGATCTTGTAATATCTGTGCAAGACCTTAGATCTCTCCTGCAATATTAATAGCAAATGCACCTTGTAAATGTGCCTTCACCTGATTCCAATCACATACACTTTCACTCCCTTGTAAAGGACTTACATACAGCCCTTGTTTTTGAAATTCCCAATCACAACGTAATTTCATTCTATTTTGTAATGCACTTTGTCTATCTCTATGTGATGGGTTGATCCTGGCTGGATACCAGGCGCCCACCAAAGCTATTCTATCACTCCTCTCTCCTCAGCTGGACAGGGTGATAGGAAATGAGGTTTGCGGTCAGTTCATCACATGTTATCTTTGTCGCTTCATCCTCCTCAGCAGCAGCACTCATCACACTCTTCCCTGCTCCAGCATGGGATCTCTCCCACGGGAGACAGTCCTCCACGAACTTCTCCAGCATGGGTCCTTTCCACGGCATGCAGTCCTTCAGGAGCATACCACTCCAGCGTGGGTCCCCCACGGGGTCATAAGTTCTGCCAGAAAACCCGCTCCGTGGGCTTCTCTCTCCACAGGTCTGCAGGTCCTGCCAGGATCCTGCTCCAGCGTGGGCTTCCCACAGGGTCACAGCCTCCTTCGGGGGGACCCACCTGCTCTGGCGTGGGGTCCTCCCCAGGCTGCAGGTGGACATCTGCTCCACCGTGGACCTCCATGGGCTGCAGGGGAACAACCCGTCTCACCATGGTCTTCACCATGGTCTTCACCATGGGCTGCAGGGGAATCTCTGCTCCAGTGCCTGGAACATGTCCTCCCCCTCCTTCTTCACTGACCTCGGTGTCTGCAAGGTTGTTTCTCTTACATGTTCTCACTCTTCTCTTCAGCTGCCATTTCTGTGTTCCGCAACCCCTTTTCTCTTCCCCCTGTCCAGCCTTTTTTTTTTTTTTTTTAATACACAGAGGCGCTACCACTATCACTGATTGGCTCGGCTTTGGCCGGTGGCAGGTCTATCTTAGAGCTGGCTGGCATTGGCTCCATCGGACACAGGGGAAAACCTCCAGCAGCCCCCACAGAAGCCACCCCTGTAACCCCCCACTACCAAAACCTTGCCACACAAACCCAATACACTCCAAGATAAATTACCACTGCTTCTAAAGCGTCCAATCATGCTAGTATTTGTTGATCAATTTGTACCTGGGTATTCATTTCAGCCATAACATTTTCTGATACTGTGTGAGCAGTCTGAAGGGATTTCGCAATCGCCATGGTAGCAACGGCTGCAGTAGCTGCAATAACGATAGCTGATATTATAAAGGCAGTTAGCCATCCTATAAATCGTTTTGGGTGACTAATTGTCTGCTTTAAAAGCCTTGATAATTGACTTAATCCTGATTCCCCTTCCCATGATTTGGTAATATTTACAGGGATCCACAATTCAGCACGACGTCACATTGGCATGATTACTGTAAGATTTAGTTCAGATATATTCTTATGAGTAAAACAGCTAAAATACCAAGGTTAATTCAGATTAGTTTCAAAAGCATGGTTATGTAAAGTGATATCTATAAATTGAGCTGCTACAAAAACATAAGGATTTGAAGTACATATCATCACCGAATCTTTGTGATTCTGTGTCAGGTTCAAACTTATGCAAGGAATTGTTCTTTCGATAATCACCATGAGCTATTTGTTGTTTTATAAATGGCATACTTATCACCCATGACTTCATGAAAAAAGGTCCAGTATTATTGTTATACTGAGCTTGTAATACTGGCCGAGACAATCCTCCCTCAAACCATTTCAGGGAATAATAAGTATGTGTGTCATTGACACAGATAGATTCTTTGCTTTCTTCTAGTGGGCCAGGAGGTATTAACTATACCCCTCCCGTCCATTTTGTGTCATTACTAGAGACAGGAATCTCTGAATCCCACCATGTTACTGGCCTAAACAAGGGAGGGTCTGTAACATGGGCCCAATAAAAATGTTGCCTGAGCCATGATGACTACATAAAGAAAAAGGATCAGAATTCTTACAATACTGTTGCTGGCCACTATTGCCAGGTATGCTAAAAAATATATTCTTTGGAGTAGGATACACGTTGCATCATCACGCTAGCTTGTTGCTGCAGTCTCTTCAAATCTCTCCACATGATAGCTTTCTCATTCTCGATGCGCCACTTCCTCCTCATTTGTTTCTCCTCTTTCAAATCCAGAATCTTCATCTGCGGGATTGGGTTGTTCGAGTGGTTTCGCCAGCTCATGATAGGGTTTGACGTGATGAGCGGGCAGCCACCTAGGTCCTGCCGGTAGAAGAACACACGCATACCCTTTTCCCCAAGTTATTATTTCAATAGGACCAAGCCATGAGTTACTTACTAATGGATCTCGATATAATACTTTTGGTCGTTCTGTAAACTTCCCCTGTTCACCAGAATAATGCTTTTCCATGGGTATGACAGACTGTTGGGAATTCACATTTAAAAAATTTAAGGTATAAATTGCATTGTCTAATTGTTCCTGTGGGGTCATATTCCCCCTTTTTTGTTTTAACAGCATATTTTTTAAGGTCGCATGGCTGCGTTCAATTATACCTTGTCCTTGTGGGTTATAGGGTAGCCCTGTGACATGAGCTATACCCCATTGCTGCAGAAACAATTGTGTGCTTTTAGCAGCGTAACCAGGCCTGTTGTCTGTTTTTATTGTTTTAGGAACCCCGAGAATTGCAAAACAACGGGTCCAATGTTTTTTAATATCTTTTACCTTCTCCCCTGTGTGTGCAGACGCACACAGCGCTCCAGAAAAGGTATCTATAGATACATGTACATACTTAAGACAGCCAAAAGAATTTACATGGGTAACATCTCTCTGCCATATTTCATTAGCTTGTAGGCCTCGAGGTGTAACACCACTAGGAAAACTGTGTGGTGTCAGTCGCTGACAGTCAGGGCAAGAGCGAATAATGTCCTTGACTTGAGATAAAGAAATCTTAAATTGTTTGCTCAAGCCAGCAGCATTTTGGTGAAAAAAGGAATGAGATGCTCTTGCATAATCAAATTGTAAAACAGCTACTGTCAATGAATCTGCTATTGCATTACCTTTTGTCAAGGGTCCTGGTAAAGTGGTATGAGATTGAATGTGAACAATAAATAAGGGATGTTTTCGATGGGAAATCAAAGACTGAATTTGAAAAAGCAAATCAAAGAACTCTCTGTCATTAATTTCTTTCAGAAAGGCACCATTAATACGTTGGACAATATTAACAACATACTCAGAGTCGTATACTATATTTAAGGGCTCATGTGAAAACAAGGTGAGGGCATGCAAAACTGCCCAGAGTTCAATTTTCTGAGTAGATCCATCATGTTTTGTTACTGAATGTTTCCACTCATTGTTGTCATGCCACGCTACAGCTGCTTTTCCTGTCTTTCTGGAGCCGTCTACAAAAACAGTTTTAGCATCATTAATAGGTTTCCATTGAACAATTACATCTTCAGCTAGAGGTAAATATATTATGTAAGAATTTATTGGGTGGATAGGAAAATGTAATTCTGCCTACAAAATCAGCTAATGCAATCTGAAACTGTTCAGAATTTTCTAAAAGGAATTGATAATTAGAGGTAGTGTGCAGCAAATGAATTATTTCTGGATCATAACCGGTAATACTTTGCACCCGAGTACAGCCTTTCATTATAAGAAGAGCATACAGTTCAGCTGGAGTAGTGATTGTTTTCTTTAGCGTGTTGGGGAGAAAAATCCATTCCAAATAATATACTTTGTAATTTCTAGCTGTCCTATTAATCCAATTGGTTGATGCTCTGTTCTGAGTACAAGGAAACGGACAGGCAAAGAACTCCTTATGCGATCTGCTTTCATCTTTGAAATGTGTTCAGTAACTAATTTCAGCTCTTGCTCTGCAGCAGAGGTCAATGTTTGCTTGGAAGAGAGATCGGAATCACCCTTTAATAAATTAAAGAGATTAGACAGTTGATGATTAGCTAATCCGAGCATAGGGCAAACCCAGTTAATAGCTCCTAACAGGTTTTTTGCATCGTTGAGGGTGCTGATTTGTACATTTAGTTTTAGTGTCTGAGGTTTAACATGTCATTCAGATAAAACCTACCCTAGATATTGCCAGGGCAGCATGGACTGAATTTTCTCTTTTGTAATTTGCAATCCATGAGCTTGAAGTGCTATCAGTAATTGTTCTAAGGTTTGATCAATATATGTTTGTTCTTTAGCACTGATGAGAATATCATCCATATAGTGATAAATGATACTAGAAGGGAACTGTTGTCGAACAGGTGCCAGAACAGCAGCAACATACAGTTGACAAATTGTAGGGCTATTCATCATGCCTTGTGGCAACACAGTCCACTGATATCTATCCATTGGCTGTGCATTATTTACAGAAGGCACAGAAAAAGCAAAATGTTTGCAATCTTCAGGATGGAGAGGGATAGCGAAAAAGCAATCTTTTAAATCAATTATAAAAAGGTTCCAATCTGCTGGTAAAAGGGTGGGATTTGGGATTCCTGGTTGTAAAGATCCCATTGGTTGCATTACTGCATTAATAGCTCTCAAATCATGCAACAGTCTCCATTTCCCTGATTTTTTAGGAATTAAAAAAATGGGGATATTCCACAGGCTATTAGACCAAACAATGTGCCCTGTTTGAAGCTGTTCCTGGACTAGTTGTACGGCATGAGTTAACTTTTCCCCTTTTAATGGCCACTGATCAACCCAAACTGGTTTTTCTGTTAACCATTTCAGTTTGAGCAGGGGTTTAATGTCAGTGACTGCTACAATAAATTTGACTTTTCCATGGTTAATGTCATGTCCCATTGCTGCAACAAGTCTTGTCCCCATAGATTCATGGGTGTTTGCAATTACATAAGGTTGAATCCATGCCCCCTTTTTTTCAGGGCCACTTATTGCTAACAAATGAATGCTCCAAAGTGGTACTTGCAACCCCCCTATTCCTGTGATGGTAGTATGTACTGGTTCTAAAGGCCAATCAGGTGGCCAAACATTTTGAGAAATAATTGAAACATCAGCACCTGTATCTACTAGTCCCAAAAACATTTTTCCCTGTATTTGAATTTCTAATGTGGGCTGTTTTGTAATAATAGCTTTTGTCCAAAAGACATTTTCATTTGTACTACCAAAGTTTCCTTCACTTCGGGAACTTGTTTTGAATTTGGAACCCAATATGGAAATAAAAGAAGCTGAGCAACTTGCTGTCCTGGCTGCAGAACGTGATAGCCAAACAGGATGGTAATCATAATTTTTAATTCTCCTTGATAATCAGAATCAGTAATGCCTGGTAGTACTAATATACCTTGTTTGGAAGTACTAGAGCATCCTAATATTAAGCCAATCATGCCTTTTGGAAGGGGACTCCAAATTCCAGTACTAACTACTTTTATTTCATTCGGTGTATTTAATACTACTTCTGTGGTAACTGCCAAGTCTAACCCAGCACTTCCTGAGGTTGCTGAGCATAGGTCTGTGACTCTGTATCATTTGAGTTGGTTAACAACTGATTTGTCTTCACCATATGATGTGGGGCCCTGTAATTTTGAGGGGCGCAGGACCGGATGCCCCTTCTTCCGTTTCCCGAGAACGGGTGACCATATTTATTAAATTTTGAGCAGCATTGATTGCTCCAATGATAACCCTTTTGGCATCTAGGTTTTTGTCATTTTTCAGGACAGTTTTTACTGATATGTGCCTCTTTTCCACAACTGAAACATTTCAGAGAAGTCTTTTGTAATTGAAGTTGTGATATCACAGCTGCTAATGCAGACGCATGGTGAATTTCCATGCCTATATTTTGACATACCTTTATATATTCGCCTATGTCAGTAGCCTTGCCTTTAATGGGCATTAGTGCCACCTAACAATCGCTGTTAGTGTTTTCAAATGCCAATTGGAACAACAGTGCATTAGCAGCTTCAGCATTATCAATTTGTCTTTGAATTGCATTCTGCAATTTGTCAATAAAGGACAGGTAAGATTCTTGTGAACCCTGTCGAATTGTAGCAAAAGATCCTGCTCGTTTTCCTGTCTCAGGCACTCGCTTCCACAATTGAGAGGCAATCTGGGAAGCTTGTGTAAAAAGTTGATGATCTTGTATGACTTGATTTTGAGGGCTAGTAAATTGCCCTGTTCCCATTAACATATCAATACCAATAGGAACACCATTGTCTAGATTTTCCATTGCCTGCACGGTAGCTAATTTGTGGTATTCTAATTTCCAAACAGAGCACTGTTTTCATTAATGCAAACCAGTCCCAAGGTGTCATTATATAATAAGAATTCGAGATAGCATCTACAATTCCAACTGTAAACGTGCTCTGTAAACCATTTTCCTGCATGGACTTTCTTAATTCTTTAAAAACCTGATAAGGCAAGCCATCATGAACAGGGTTTTGATTTTGGCAAAATATTACAGGGAAAGCGAAAGTAGTAAGATCTCCTTGTGACATAGCCTCTTCCCTGCACCGCTGTAAGGCAGGAGCCACAGGATTAGACAGGGGCATAGAGTTAGAGGGATTAGCAGGAGAAAGAGATACAGGCAGTGCAGCAAAGCCAGGTTCTGTTTTAAATTCTGCAAACCCTGGAGAGGGAGTACCAGGCAGTTGGGGGGGGGGGGGCGCAGACGCGCGGTGGCCGCAGGGGTCATGGGAAGCAGCGGCGGGGCGGCGGGGACCTGTATGCGATGGTGGGGGCTGGCAACCCTGCGGAGCCCGTGCTGCCCGCCCGCTTCCTGCCTGCCTGCTTGCAGGCAGGGTGTGTGCGCTAACGGTGGTGGTACAGGCTGTGGTGGACATAATGGGGGATATAAATCTGGTTCTTGTTCGGGGTCCACTGGAGCTGAAGGAATAATATAATCAGAATCATGGTTATTATCACCATCAGCCTCAGAAGCCTTTAATAGTTGTAAAGCAGCAAAAAGGAATTTCCACGTTATTATAGCTGAATCAGGAATTGCAAGCCCTAGCTTCTTTCTTGTTTGCAAGTGCTCCCCTACTCTTTCCCAAAGCGTTATATCAAAGGTACCGTTCTGCGGAAACCAATTACAATGTTCTTTTACTAAAAGCAATAACTGTTCTAGTTGCTTTTCAGTAAGCTTATATCCTGCTGCACGAACTATTTGTTGCAAAACCTTTAAGTATAAACGATGCTCTTGTGATACAGCTTGTCCCATAGTGCTATTCTACACAACCCCATAGCTTTTCCATTCAACGGACACTACTGTTCCTTATTTCTAAGGAATTGTGGCCAGAATCACTCACCCGTCGGGTTGCGGATCACCGGAAAGTTCCTCTGAGCTTTCTGAAGTCTCCTGGCTCCTCACACGGGGCACCAAAAATGCGGCGAAAAAGGAACTTTTTATTGTCTCTTACAGCATACTTATATGTTACTAACACAAGAGCACATATCTGGCTCGGCTGGCATGTTTGCCAGTCCTCAGAACAGTTAAAGATAAAAACATTCCATACACATACTCGTGACTGTCTTCAGTCACATCTTCCCAGGCATACACAAGGCCATCCTCCAACCTGACCTTGTAAAACTAGTTCTTCAAGGCTTGGCAAACATGCAGCACAACAAATTCTAATGGTCACTCTTGAAAACAAATGCCAGGTGTTCCGAGCTGCTCCCACAATGGGGAAGTCCGATGTATGCCTCAAGGGGATTTGATTTTAGGTGAGAATAGCCAGAATTAAACTGTATGATATTAGTTGCTCTATAACCTTGCTACTATATGTTATCATTACTATAATTGTTATATCCTATATCCATAGTACTACAGTAAGATTCACTTAGATCAAGCAAGAATGAACTGTGATAAAACTGAGCAAAGCACAGTAGTGATGGAACCAGAACTGACTCCAGCATGCAACAATCCAACGGTGCACACCATCCTCCTGTTGCATCCAATGTCACCTGCTCGTCACACCGCACCGAAGCCCAATCCTGCTCTACCGACTGAGAGGACTTTGCACCATCCCTCCTGCCCAGAAAGGTTGGTATGACAGATGGAGCCCAGAGTTGGGAACTAAATGAACTCAACAAACATTTTATGAACATGACCCATAAACTAAAGGAATGATATCTCTGTGTGTGTATACATATATATATATATATATCTCATTGTTCATATGTCTCAAAGGGATGGAAAAGTGATTATGATTGACCGGGATGTAACTAAAAGTATGGGAACTGAGCATGATGTCAATGGTATAGAATAAGGGGTGGATACTGTCCTGGTTTCAGCTGGGATAGAGTTAATTGTCTTCCTAGTAGCTGGTACAGTGCTATGTCTTTGAGTTAGGTATGAGAAGAATGTTGATAACACTGATGTTTTCAGTTGTTGCTCAGTAGTGTTTAGACTATAGTCAAGGATTTTTCAGCTTCTCAAGCCCAGCCAGCGAAAAAGCTGGAGGGGCACAAGAAGTTGGCACAGGACACAACCAGGGCACCTGACCCAAACTGGCCAATGGTGTATTCCATACCATGTGATGTCATATCTAGTATATATACTGGGGGAGGGGGGGCAGGGGGATGATGGCTCAGGGACTAACTGGGCATTGATCGGCAGGTGGTGAGCAATTGCACTGTGCATCACTTGTATATTCCAATCCTTTTATTATTATTGTTGTCATTTTATTAGTGTTACCATTATCATTATTAGTTTCTTCTTTTCTGTTCTATTAAACCGTTCTTATCTCAACCCACGAGTTTTACTTCTTTTCCCGATTTTCTCCCCCATCCCACTGGGTGGGGGGGAAGTGAGTGAGCGGCTGCGTGGTGCTTAGTTGCTGACTGGGGTTAAACCATGCCATACACACAGGGACAAAGAGGGAAAAGAGACACGTGAGGAAAAAGAGGAAAAAGCTACACACTAGGAAAAAGAGACACACAAGGGAAAAGAAGGAAAAGAGGGGAAAGAGACAGACAAGGGAAAAGAGACAAGTGAGACAAAATAGGGAACAGAGGTGAGGGAAAAGATGGAAATGAGGAAAAAAACAGGGACAAAAGAGGGAAAAGAGGGAAATGAGGGAAAGAGGGAAAAGAGGAATTAGGACAAGGGAGGGAAACGAGGGAATAGAGGGAAAGGTACAGGTGAGGGAAAATAGGGGAAAGAGGCAAGAAAAGAGAGACAAGAGAGGGAAAAGACAGAAAAGATGAAAAAGGAGGGGGAAAGGTGAGGGAAAAGAGGTAAAAGAGCTAAAGGAGACAGTAGATGGAATAGAGGTAAATTTGACAAGCGAGGTAAGAGAGTGAAAAGACAGAGGAGAGGGAAAAGAGGAAAAAGCTACACACGAGGAAAAGCTGACATGCAAGGAAAAAGAAGGAAAAGAAGGAATAGAGGGAAAAGAGACATGCAAGGGAAAAGAGGGAAAAGAGGGAAAAGAGGCAGCTGAGGGAAAGTGGGGAAAATAGGGGAAAGAGAGTAAAAAGATACAAGAGAGGCAAAAGACAGAAAGGAGGGGAAAGAGACAGGCGGGGGAAGTGAACAATGAAAAAAGAAACAGGTGAGGGGAAAGAGGGAAAAGAGACAGGTGAGGGAAGAGGGAAAAGAGGGAGAGTAGACAGGCGAGGGGAAAGAGGGAAAAGAGACAGGTGGAGGAAACGAGACAGGCGAGGCAAAAGAGGGAAAATTAGACACTGAGGGGAAAGATTGAAAGGATGACAAAGGACAAGGGAGGGGAAAAATGGAAAAGAAGTAAAAGAGAGAGTTGATGGAAAAGAGGGGAAAGAGATATGCATAGGAAAAAAGGAAGAAGATACACACGAGGCAAAAAGAGAAATGGCAGACACATGAGGAAAAAGAGACATGCGAGGAAAATGAGGGAAAAGAGGAAGAGGAGACTGGCGAGGGAGAAGAGACATGCCAGGCAAAAGAGATAAACAGGGAAAACAGACACATGAGGAAATGGACCAAAAAGAGTGTTGTGGTTTAACCCCAGCCAGCAACTAAGCACCACGCAGCCGCTCGCTCACTCCCCCCCATCCAGTGGGATGGGGGAGAAAATCGGGAAAAAGAAGTAAAACTCCTGGGTTGAGATAAGAACGGTTTAATAGAACAGAAAAGAAGAAACTAATAATGATAATGATAACACTAATAAAATGACAACAGTAGTAATAAAAGGATTGGAATGTACAAATGATGCGCAGGGCAATTGCTCACCACCCGCCGACCGACACCCCGCCAGTCCCCGAGCGGCCATTCCCCGCCCCCACTTCCCAGTTCCTAAACGAGACGGGACGTCACATGGTATGGAACACACTGTTGGCCAGTTTGGGTCAGGTGCCCTGGTTGTGTCCTGTGCCAACTTCTTGTGCCCTGGCTGGGCATGAGAAGCTGAAAAATCCTTGACTATAGTCTAAACACTACTGAGCAACAACTGAAAACATCAGTGTTATCAACATTCTTTGCATACTGAACTCAAAACATAGCACTGTACCAGCTACTAGGAAGACAGTTAACTCTATCCCAGCTGAAACCAGGACAAAGAGGGGGGAAAGAGACACTCAAGGGAAGAGGGAAAAGAGACAGTCGAGGGAAAAGAGGTAACGGAGCTAAAAGAGACAGTAGAGGAAATAGAGGCAAATTTGACAGGCGAGGGAAAGGAGACACACAAGGGAAAAGAGGGGAAAGAGGGTGGGAAGGCAAGGGAAAATAGGGAAAATAGGTAAAAGAGGCGAGGGAAAAGAGGCGAGGGAAAAGATGGAAAAGTGTTAAAAGAGGGGGAAACGAGGGAAACAAAGGAAACGAGGGAAAGAGGAAAAAGAGACACACAAGGGAAAAGGGGAGTAAGATCTGCGAGGGAAAAGAGGAAACGGATATGCGATGAAAAAGAGACAAGCGAGGGAACTGAGGGAAAAGACACGGGGGAGGGAAAACGGGATAGAGGGAAAAAAGACATGCAAGGGAAAAGACACTGGCGAGACAAAAGAGGGAAAAGAGGAAAGATATACACAAGGACAAAGAGGGAAAAGAGACATGCAAGGACAAAGAGGGGAAAGCGACAGGCTAGGAAAGAGACACACAATAAAAAGAGGGAAAAGAGACACACAAGGGGAAAGAAGGAAAAGAGGGGAAAGAGGGAAAAGAGGTGAGGGAAAAGATGGAAATGAGGGGGGAAGAGAGGAAAAGAAGGAAAAGAGGGGAAAGAGGGAAAAGAGGTGAGGGAAAAGATGGAAATGAGGGGGGGAAGAGAGGAAAAGAGGGAAAAGAGGGAAAGGAGACAGGTGAGGGAAAAGAGGTATGCGAGGGAAAAGAGACGAGCGAGGGAACTGAAGGAAAAGCGATGGGGAGGGGAAAGAGGCAAAAGAGGGAAAAGAGACAGGCAAGGGGAAAGACACAGGAGAGGGAAAATACGGGAAAGAGGGGGAAAAGAGGGGAAAGAGGGGAAAGAGTGTAGAGGGAAAGGAGAGAAAAGTGACACACGAGGAAAAAAAGACAAGCAATAAAAAGAGGGAAAGGAGACACACAAGGGAAAAGAAGAATAAGAGGGAAAAGGGGGAAAAGAGGCAAGGGAAAAGGGGGAAAAGAGAGAGTTGAGAGAAAAAAGTTAAGAGGTGAAAGGAAATAGGGAAAATAGTTAAAAGAGACAGGTGAGGAAAAAGTGATAGGACAGGGAAAAGATGGAAAAGAGAAAAAAGAGGGAAAAGCAGGGAAAGAGACAGGCGGGGGAAGTGAAAAGTGAAAAAAGACATAGATGAGGGGAAAGAGTGGAAATAGGGAAAAGAGACAGGCAAGGGAAAAGAGGGAAAATAGGTGAGGGAAAAGAGGAAGAAGATACACGAGAGGCAAAAAGAGAAAAAGCAGACACACAAAGGAAAAGAGACATGCAAGGAAAACGAGGGAAAAGAGGGAAAAGAGACATGCCAGGGAAAAGAGATGCACAAGGAAAACAGACACACGAGGAAATGGACCAAAAAGAGGGGGGAAAGAGACACGCAAGGGAAAATAGGGAAAAGACACAGGCGAGGGAAAAGACAGCAAAGAGTTAAAACGGGAAAAAGAAGGAAATGAGGGAAATAAGTTAAAGAGGGGAAAGAGGCAAAAGAGACACACGAGGGAAATGGGAAGAAAGATCTGTGAGGGAAAATGGGGGGGAAGATATGTGAGGGAAAAGACACAAGTGAGGGAACTGAGGGAAAAGAGATAGGCAAGGGAAAAGAGGGGAAAGAGACATGAGACGGAATAGATACTGGCGAGAGAAAAGAGGGAAAAGACAGAAAAGAGGAATAAAGGGGGGGAAGCGGGAAAAGAGACAGGCAAGAGGAAAGAGAGACAAGAGACATGTGAGGGGAAAGAGGGGAAATTAGACACCAAAGGAAAAGAGGAAAAGAGGAAGAAGGACAAGGGAGGGAAAAGAGGGAAAAGAGGGAAAAGAGGGAAAAGAAACATGGCAGTGAAAAGAGGGAAATGAGACAGGCAAGGGAAAAGAAGGAATAGACACAGGGAAGGGGAAAAGAGGAACAATAGGGTAAAGAGAGTTGATGGAAAAGAGAAAAATGAGGGGGAAAGGGAAAAGAGATAGGTGGGGAAAGAACAGCGAAAACAGGGAAAGAGTTGATGGGAAGGAGGAAAAATAGGGAAAATATACAGGCAATGGAAAAAGAGAAAGGCGAGGGAAAAGAGGGAATAGGGACAGGTGAGGGAACAGAGGAAAAAGAGACAAGAGGAAAGAGGGAAAATGGTGGAAAGATGTGGGGGAAAAGAGACAACAGAGGGAAAAGACAGAAAAGAGGAAAAAAGGGAAAAGGAGGGGAATGAGGGAAAAGAGGCAGGGGAAGTGAACAGTGAAAAAAGAGACAGGTGAGGGAAAAGACGGGAAAGTGTTAAATAAGGAAAAAAAAGAGGGAAAGTAGGGCAACGAGACAGGAGAGGCAAAAGGGGAGAACAACATATGAGGGAAAAGAGGAAAAAGATATGCGGGGGAAAACAGACAAGAGAGGGAACTGAGGGAAAAGAGGTGAGGAAAAAGATGGAAATGAGGGCGAAAAGAGGGGAAAATGAGGGGAAAAGGGAAAAGAGGGAAAAGAGACAGGCAGGCGGAAGAGGGAAAAGCAACATGCAAGGAAAAAGAGACACAATAAAAAAGAGGGAAAATATGAAATAGAGAAAAAGGACAGACAAGGGAAAAGAAGAAAAGAGGGAAAAGAGACGAGGGAAAAAGGAAACGAGGGAAAAGAGACAGGCAAGGAAAAAGACAAGGAGGGAAAAGACAGAAAAGATGGAAAAGAGATGAAAAAGAGTGAAAAGAGGGAAAAGAGTGAGGCAAGGGAAAAGAGGGAAAAGAGATATGCAAGGGAAAAGAGGACAAAGATACACGAGAGCCAAAAGAGAAAAAGCAGACACATGAGGAAAAAGAGACATGCAAGGAAAACGAGGGAAAAGAGGGAAAAGAGACAGGAGAGGGGAAAGAGGGAAAAGAGGAAAAATATACACACGAGGGCAAAGAGGGAAGAGACGCGAGGAAAAAGGAAAAAGATGTGCAAGGGAAAAAGAGACACCTCAGGAAGAGAGACACATGGTGAAAGAGATGGAAGGGAAAGAGGAAAAAGAGGGGAAAAAATACATGCCAGGAAAAAAAGAGACACAAAGAAAATGAGGGAAAAGAGGGAAAAGAGGGAAGAGACACGCGAGGAAAAAGACACCTCTGAGGAAAAAGAGGAAGACACACAGGAGGTAAGAGACATGCGAGGAGGAAGACATACGAGGAAACAGATACACATCAGGAAAAGAGACACACAAGGAGAAAGAGACAGAAGGGAAGAGAAAAGAGGAAAAACAGACATGCAACAGAAAAGAGACGCATGAGGAAAAAGAGGGAAAGGACGGAAAAGAGACAGGCAAGGGAAAAACTAGAGCCTTGTACTCCTGTGGGTCTAACGTGCCAGGCCATTGAATGCACATGGTCCAATAGACCCGGTTATTCCTTTCCTCCACCTGGCTGGAGGCAGGGCCCCTCTAATTCTGGTCAGAGTATCCAGTACCCACTTCTTGTAAAATTGGCTCAGAGGTCCCTTCAAGAGGATCAGAAGTAAGATCAGCCCTTCTACTCTGTTTGGCAAATGGAGCGGCATTTTTCCTGGGAGAATCCCCTTTTGTGGTGGTTTTTGCTTGCAACTCACGTACCCGTTCATCTAGGACTGAGGTAGGTTGTCCATCCCATTTCCTCATGTCCTCTCTGTGGTCACATAGGTAAAACCACAGGGCACCTCGCGGTGTGTACCTTCTATATTCTGTCTCTTGGGCAGAGGAGCGCTCACTCCTAATAGCTGAGACATTGGTCCTTACAGGTGGGGAGTAGGACATATCCTCTTTGAATTGCTGGACATCCTGGGACAGCTTCTCCACATCTGAAATGCAGGCTTGTAGGGAGGAGGAGAGATTTTCTTTGTATCGCCAGAGTTGGCGAGCCACTTCATCCACTGTCGGTGCCTCTTCTTCTTTCCAGGTCATTATCGCCAGTGAGTTGGCATAGGACGATGGTGCGCTCCGTACAAACTTCCGCCACATGGGTCGTGTGCATTGGACTTTGTCTGGATATTTGGGTAATTGTGGGTTGTCCGGGTCATGATGAATCATCTAGAACGGCTAATTCCCTCAGATATTGGATACCTCTTTCCATGGTGGTCCACTTGCTTGATTTACCTATAACATCTTCTAGAATGGGTACCTTTCCTTCACACTTGACAGGAGTCACCTCCAGAGGCTGATGGCTTGTGTCCCTTTTCCAATTGCCTTGTCAATGCCACCTTCCCTGGCAAGCGATCCCAGCTGCTTGGCTTCCCTGCCTTCTAATTCCAAGCTATTAGCCCCATTGTCCCAGCATCGAAGGAGCAATCACGTGATAATATGCTCACCTATACCGTGGCCGAAATCTTTTTGCATATCCCGCAGCTCACTCAGGGATAGGGACCGGGTGATTACCTCTGGTTCTGCCTCTTCCTCCTGTTCCCGTGATGACCCTGGCTCAACGTCCTCCTTCGGTAAGCGAACTGATTTTTTTGTATATTTCTTCTCTACGGGGGCAACTGATACTGGTGCAGGTTGGTCCACTGGTTCAGTTGCAGTACCGCTTGCTGGGTTTTGGATAACCGCAGTGTCTGTCGCCAGGGTTTGGGTAGCCACAGTGCTTGTCGCCAGGGCTGGTGGGACCACAGCGCCCATTGCCGAGGTTTGGGTGACCGCAGTGCTCATTGTTTTGTTGTTAGATCCAGAGACCTTCTCTTCACCTCGAGTGTACTGAGTGGTGTTGAACAGGGCTCGATAGGCAGGGGACAGGCCCCAGCACGTTGCAGCGATTTGTATCTCTTTCTAGTTGCTGGGGGGACAGCATACCTTTTCCAAATATTTTACTAGTTCTTCCAGATTCTGCACTTGTTCAGGGGTGAATTTCCAAAACACTGGAGGTGCCCACTCTCCTAGGTACTTGCCCATACTACAGAACACACACCCTGCCACTCATAATTATCCAGCCTCGCGGCAGATATCTGGGTGATCTTCTTAAATAGTTGTTTAACCTTAAACAAGAGCTGAACTACATTCAGGAGCATGCTAATTCCTAGCAGTATGAATAGGACCATGCTGGTCTCAACATCCCAAGGATATTCAAATTTTTCAAAATTCTCAAACGCCATAGTAACTGGACTGAAGGAGAAAGGAGAGGGGAAGAAAGGTACCCCACCCATAGACTGGCTTTCCAAGGAGGAAAGGTAAATGGTATAATTATTAATAGTTTCCCAGAGATGGCTCCTGAAGTAGAGGTGACAATGCTGAGTGCAACTAGTGGATTAATCCCTCAACCGATGACTTTATCATACCATAAACCAGTGTTACACAATACATGAAAACGAAAACCTTTTATCCACCTCCCACGGATGATAAGCAGCAGAAAAGGGACTACATTCAGCTAGCAAGGTGATACATAACAGAACTTTAAAAACCAGAGCAACAACTCTAAGAACACATAAATCAACATAGTGACCAGCAACTATGAGACCAATATAATGAATGCTTATAACAAATTTGTTTTAACAAGCTCTGGTCAGGTTTGTCATTATCTCAACCCTTTGTGCCCCACATTGGGTGCCAAAATGGACTGTCATGGTTTAACCCCAGCCAGCAACTAAGCACCACGCAGCCACTCACTCACTCCCCCCCATCCAGTGGGATGGGGGAGAAAATCGGGAAAAAGAAGTAGAACTCGTGGGTTGAGATAAGAACAGTTTAATAGAATAGAAAAGAAGAAACTAATAATGATAACACTAATAAAATGATGACAGCAATAATAAAAGGATTGGAATGTACAAATGATGCGCAGGGCAATTGCTCACCACCCGCCGATCGACACCCAGCTAGTCCCCAAGTGGTGATCCCCCCAGCCCCACTCTGCCCAGTTCCTATACTAGATGGGATGTCACATGGTATGGAATACACCGTTGGCCACTTTGGGTCAGCTGCCCTGGCTGTGTCCTGTGCCAACTTCTTGTGCCCCTCCAGCTTTCTCGCTGGCTGGGCATGAGAAGCTGAAAAATCCTTGACTTTAGACTAAACACTACTTAGCAACAACTGAAAACATCAGTGCGTTATCAACATTCTTCACATACTGAACTCAAAGCATAGCACTGTACCAGCTACTAGGAAGACAGTTAACTGTATCCCAGCTGAAACCAGGACATATTGATTTCGACAAAACGCAGGAGAGTAAACCCTCTGCTCCTGCCAACCCTTATTCAGGCTTAAGGAAGGATTTGATTGATCTAAAAAACTAGGAAGCGCGGGGGGAATTTCAGGCCGACCCACTCGCGTAATATCCAGCTTAGAATGGCCTAACCAGCATATTGATCCATATATTATTTTAGCCACTGGCCCCAGACGAATACCCGTAAATTTTCTAATTGGTACTGGAGCCCAAATAAGTGTTATCACTGAAAAAACAGCTAAAAGTTTAGGATTGACCCCTACCCAGAAAAAAAAAATATAATGGGAGTAACTGGAGTCCCTGAAACCAGACCAATTAGTAAAATATGTGTTTGGCTTCCAGGGGAAAATCGAATGACTAAGATAAAGGTGGTCATTGGTCCGTATCAAAATAATATACTAGGATTTGATGTCCTAGCAAACAAAGTCTGGAAACTGCCTGATGGGACAATGTGGAGCTTTGGAGCCCCACCGTGTGAAGTTCGGGTGCTTGAAGCAGCCATTAAGTTACCCCCTTCCAGAGTAACGAATGTTAATCAATATCCTTTACCGGCTGCTGCTAAAGCAGGGCTCAGAGAGGTGATCAAAGACTTGGAGAATTGTGGCATTATAACTAGAGTACACTCGCCCTATATTTCTGCAGTATGACCAGTACATAAAGCCGACGGCAGATGGCGACTGACGGTTGACTACAGGAGGCTTAATAGTAATACAGTGCCACTCACAGCTGCTGTTCCTAACATTGCTGACCCAGTCACCCAAATCCAAGCAAAACATCACACATGGATGTCCACATTGGACGTTAAGGATATGTTTTTTATGATTCCTCTTCAAGAGGAGGATAAACCTCAATTTGCGTTCACTTGGGAAGGAATACAATATACCTTTAACCAACTTCCCCAAGGATACAAACACTCCCCCACTATTGCCCATATTGCACTGGCAAAAATATTGAAGGAAATAGAAGTCCCAGATGGGATAAGCGTGTACCAATATATTGATGATATCTTAATTGCTGGGGATGACCAAGAGACGGTCAGAGAAGTGTCTAGTCAGGTTTAGGCCTCGCTGACTTCATTGGGGTTGGAAATCCCTTCCGCTAAATGTCAGGGACCAAGTCAAGAGGTTAAATTTCTAGGTGTTTGGTGGTCAGGAGGAGCCGTAGCTGTACCAGCTGATACCCTGGGAAAAATAGAGGCTGGTAAAACTCCAGAAAATAAGAAGGAACTACAACAGATACTTGGGACTTCAGGTTACTGGCGAATACATGTCCCTGGATTTTCCATAATTGCTCAACCTCTGTATAATTTAATTAAGAAGAATGCCCATTGGCAGTGGACCTCTCAGCATGAGGAGGCCTTGAATTTACTGATTCAAGAACTATGCGTATATCAGACTTTAGGTCCCATACATCGGACAGATCCTATACAGATTGAGTGGGGATTCAGTGAACATGGTTCCCATTGTAACTTATATCAACGGGGACCGGAAGGCCCTGAGAGACCTTTGGAATTCTCTTCTCATTCATTCAACGATACAGAGCGACGATACACTGATTGGGAAAAGGGTATGTTATCGCTAATACGAGCAGTAAAAAAGGCTGAACGAATTCACACAAGCCAGGATATGGTTGTTTGGGGTCCCTTCCTTCCTCTGGAATCAGTCAGGAAAGGGACTGCTCCCCCCAAGGGAATTGCCCAAAAACCCACCGTCCAGAAATGGTACTCTTACTTGGAAGGTATCAGTCAGTTAGTTGCCATTACTGAAGGGCCAGTAAAAGTATCTAAATTACAAAAGGATGTTAACGCAGACCCTTCTATGTTAATCAAACCTAATAAACCATCACCCATTTTAGAAGCACCCCCATTTACAGTTGAATCAGACCTGACAGGAGTATGGTTTACAGATGCTTCTGCAGTATGAAAAAATCGGACTTGGCAATATACAGCAGTGGCTCTGGAGATAAAGACAGGAAGAACTGAGATTGAAAAAGGAGACGGTAGTGCCCAAATAGGGCAACTACGAGCTGTATTGTTAGCTGTGAAATTTGGGGCTCAAATTATATATATTGATTCCTATGCAGTGTTTAAAGGGGCAACAGAATGGATAGGACATTGGGAAGCCAACGGTTGGCAGGTCAACCGGGTTCCAGTGTGGAGAACAGAGGACTGGAGGCAACTATTAGAAGTAGGGCAAGGAAGAACATTACAAGTAGAATGGGTAAAGTCACATGTTAAAAACCTTACTGAGGCTACTCAATGGAATAACAAGGTTGATTATCTCACCCGCATATATACATTAGAAACGGATGAAAATACAGATGCGCAGGAGTGGGCAAGACTGAGAGAATGGTTACATGAAAGGCGTGGCCACACTGGAAAGGCCGATCTGTACAAGGCGTGTCAAGCAAGAGGGTGGCCTGCCACAGTGGCTGACTGTGAAAGGACAATAACACACTGTCCACAGTGCCGCTTACGATTAAAAATGGATCATCTGAACCAAGCCCCACCTTTGCATATGAGAGCAGGAAAGACACTCTGGCAGACTTGGCAAATCGATTATATTGGGCCACTTAGAACAACTAAACGACATAGGTGTTAAAGAATTTTCAGTCATGGGTTTCTCTAGGTTTGCTTTATTAACAACTCAGAGTTGGGCCACCACTGCAGTGAATGGCAACCTTCCAAAAATATCTCAGTATAATATACCTTTTTGCCACCCATTATCCCAGCCAAAGTCTTTGTAATTTTCCAGTTGATCTCGGTTCCCATGTCGTTATCATTCATCATCATCTTATCTCATCAATTCTTCTTTTGTTCCATCCGGTCATCATCCTGTGGGTTTTCGTCCTGTGGATCAGTCATCTTCTCATCCCCTTTACTTTGAAGTCTCGTACCTACACAATTTTGAAAAAACCTCTCTGATTGTTCTATTAACTATTTCACATTTATCTTTGTAAGTTCTACATATTTTAATCACTCCCCAGCTATGCACCTGTATCTTGTCGATCTTTCATCTTTTGTTTGATCTGTCTCTACTGATTAGCTTGACTGGGTTTCAATCCGGTCCTGGATTGGGGCTACAGAGGGGGACAGGCTGAGAACACTGTTCATGGCCTGTTGAGCAGCTCTGTTGCCATTAATAACCTTAACCCATTCTATATTAATTTCTAACCGTCTTATAGTCCTAAATTTTCTTATATCTTCTACAATAGGTATATTCTAGTAGGAGTAGAGGTAGTGTCCGGCTTGACCCAAGCCACTGCAACCACAGCAACATCTGGAGAATGGACCATTCGCGTGCTAAATGAGTGGTTTAGTACCTTACCTATGCCTTCTACTATCCAAAGTGATAATGGTTTGCATTTCACAGCAGCCATCGTCCAGGAATGGGCAAGGGGGGAAGGTATTGACTGGATCTTCCATACTCCTTATTACCCTCAGGCAAATGGAACAGTGGAATGAATTAATGGACTAATCAAAAGATTTGCAAGGGTCCATGCATCAAACTGGGACTTGAAATTGTCTGAGGCAGTATATACTGTTAATAACAGATGGGGTGAAAATGGAAACGCAAAAGTTAAGGCATTCTGTCCTACTGGAGATTTAATCTTGTGACGGTCTGACAAATTCAATGTCTCAAACATCCGCTAAAGAACTTTGCTGGAGAAAACGGCCTCTGTAAAAATGCTGGAGTTTTGTGAACAGGACAATGTGGCCAGAGGAGAGGGGCCCCCGGAGGGTGGGAACGCACTTCTCCAAAGCCCCAATTCCTTGTCTTAAGTGACCAGGAGAAGGAACACAATTTATGCCTTCCTGGAGGAAGAAGGCCCCATGGAAGTTGGGACTGTGCTTCTATCTTAAGTGGTCATGCCAGCAGGAAAAGAGAGGCAACTCCACAATGAACCCCCCCCCAAAGCTCACTGACCGATTCCAGTGCACCCCAGGTGTGGGAACTGCGCATGTTGAGATCATCAACTAACACACTATAAAAGAAGAGAGAACGAGTCCTCAGTGCGCGCCCTCCGGAACTGGATCTCTACGCTGGCTGGACCAACGCTGGACCCAGGACTGGTGAAACCCTTCTCTTCTTTCTTTCTTTCTTTCTCTCTTTCTCTCTCTCCCTCTTTTCCTTCTCTCTTTTCCACAGTCCCTACACCTCATCCTTTTAAACATAAACCGTTGACCAAGTCTGAGACTAGGAGTGGATCTAGCCACCCCTGGGCTCCTCTTTGAGAAGGAGTCCAGAAAGCAAGGGGGTCTGCTTTGAACCTCGTGACTCAACGGGAGGGCTCTCCTTCTGACACAGTTTCATGTTCCTTTTTCCATTTCATTTTTCTATACTTCCCTCCTCTTCTCAAACAGCGGCTTAATGACATGTTGCAAGGTTCATATTAAAAAGTTCATGTGTACTTGGACAAAGTTAGCTAGGTTGAATAAATGTTGATTGTTGTTTGAACTCCCCTGGTGTCGTTTCACCTTAATTCTGACAAAGGAAATCCACGAACCTGAGTCGCTCCAACTTTGGGATGCGACAAATCTCTAAGGAACCACATGAAATGGGCAAATACCCCACACAATTGCATTCTGGCCAACCTGTAATGGTCAAGTTACCTCAATTTGGAGTTGTACCCCTGATACTGACCAACCCGAGGGGGCTGTATGCATGGGAAGTGTCGTGGTTTAACCCCAGCCAGCAATTAAGCACCACACAGCCGCTCACTCACTTCCCCCCCGCCCAATGGGATGGTGGAGAAAATCAGGAAAAGAAGTAAAACTCATGGGTCGAGATAAGAATGGTTTAATAGAACAGAAAAGAAGAAACTAATACTGATAATGATAACACCAATAAAATGACAACAGTAATAATATAAAGGATTGGAATGCACAATGCAATTGCTCACCACCTGCCTACCGACGCCCCATTAGTCCCCGAGCGGCGATTCCCCCCAGCCCCACTCCCCCCAGTTTATACACTAGATGTGACGTCACATGGTATGGAATACCCTGTTGGCCACTTTGGGTCAGCTGCCCTGGCTGTGTCCTGTGCCAACTTCTTGTGCCCCTCCAGCTTTCTCGCTGGCTGGGCATGAGAAGCTGAAAAATCCTTGACTTTAGACTAAACATTACTTAGCAACAACTGAAAACATCTGTGTGTTATCAACATTCTTCTCATACTGAACTCAAACCATAGCACTCTACCAGCTGCTAGGAAGACAATTAACTCTACCCCAGCTGAAACCAGGACAGAAGCAAAAGATAGCTCCAATTGCATACATCGGATAAATAGCAGGTGGATTATACCAGATTTCTAACCAATTTATCGTCGAGCGTGTGTATGTTTGAGCAGCTCTCTTCTCTTTAAATTGTAGGACTGTTCCAGTAGAAGAAGGATAAGGGACAACTGGGAAGACACGGAGTGGAGACCTCACAGATGTCGATCCGAACTGATGTGAACTGTACCTTAGAGGAATTGACAAGCTACACAGACCTGGAGCATGGATCACGAGTTTTGATCTTTTGATTTTTGTATGTTTGTTTTGGTAGGGATAATTGTTTGTTAATCTAAGTGTTAATAGCGCTATACTATGGCTGTAATTGTAAGGTTTTTTTGTAATAATTGTTGTTAGTCCTATAATAACCATAGGCATAAGTAAACAATCTAGGATATGGAATAGACAGCCTCGGGCTTTTGAGCAACACGTTGATGGTTCCCCAATTGTGAATCATACCGAACCAGACAATATGTGATCTATAAGATGATACAAGGTTTTGCTCGCATGCTTAACTTTTCTCATGTGACTACCTGTTTGCCTTTACCACATATCCCCACTCAGGGGATCCCCATAACAGCTCTCCCCGTGGATATAGGTAAGAATTTAGATTGGTTCTGGAATCAAAATAAGTCTATCATTTGGGGTGAATTTGAATGGAAGTGGCCATTTAACGATATGTTAAATCAAACTCCCGTTTGGAGCCTAAATTGTTCCTATGCCCCACTTTGTCAGGACAATAAGACTTTAGGATGTAGGGGCAAACAGCCCCAATCCTCCGAACAGCCATGTTCCAAACACCCTTGGGCCGATACACGGTATGGGGATGAGCCATATTGGGGAAAACGCTTAGTCCTGAGGTATGTGGAACCGGTAAACACCCAGCGGTGCTTTGAGTTTCCTTCAACACCTGGTAATTCATGTGTGTGGTTCAATGTGATGGAAGGACCACCTGCTAATTGTTTATGGTCTCAAGCCCATGAGGAGAGAAAAGATGACAGGAAGGAGTGCTATCCCTGGCGGTCTCAACACAACCCAATGTGGAAAAAACCACCCCTGTGGAATTGTACAAATATTATAAATTGTACCACTGGTGGGGATCTAGAAAATAGTTGGTTGTGGTTAATTCCTTCATTACGGCATTTAATCAGTGCTGCCTGCTTGTGTCAAAATTACACCAGGCCATATCCCCCAGCAATGGGATGTAATACTAGCATAAGCTATAAAGAGTTAAACTATTCTGAGAAATCCTCCTGTCGCATTCCTCGAACCATGGGTAATTGTGACGACTCACCTATATATGCTCCAGGTCAGTTAACTTGGATATGCTCAGATGGGACTATTACAGATGTCTTAAGACCTATACATCTTGGTCTGCAGTGTACTTTGGGAGTACCATCATTATGTCCTTCTTATTACTCTGAGAAATTTATCTCTCAAGGACTGTATGAGAGACTGCATTGTTATCTTGAGCTGTTTGTCTCAAAGATTGTTAGGTGTGAGAGACTTCTCAAGCCATTCATCTCAAGAATTGTGGACTGCTTATCTCAGGCCCTTTGTCTCTGAGATGGCCTGTCTAAGCAGGACATTCCTCTGTCCATAAGGACAATTACTAGGCCACTGAGGCATTCAGGAGAGGAAGCAGGCTGAAGCCGACAGGCATGTAAGGATGTGGAGGCTACCATTCTCATGGAAATTGTAGTCTTTGAGATAAGATTTGGTCACACAAAGGTCATGTGATAGACGAAACCTGCAGCATGTGAACAGTGCATGAACAATGCATATGTGCATACCTCATCGAAATATGCCCTATAAAAGACCATGGAGACAAGCCGTGGTGTGCACCCACCACCGAAGAACTGAAGACTGAGGACCAACGGGACGCCGCTGGATCCATGGTGGTGACTATCCTTGCAACTCTATTCCGACTGCTTACTTGATTTCTGCCTTTTCTTCCATTCTATCCTACTGCTACTATTTTCTACTTTTGACACTTTTGACAATAAAAACTCTTTTGGGTATACGGCATTTGACCTCATTTGTGTCTTAATCTCGCTCTTGGGATCATATCGAAACCTTCCCTGACATTGGATCGGGACAGACTGTGGCATCCCCGTACCAAACGAAGTACAGACAACACCGATTGGACTGTATTCCAGAAATTAGTGGTATGGGTCGAAGGATTCTTTGAGCTAGGAATAGGTCACCTTAAAACTAGAATTGTGCTGTCCAATTTAACTCCACAAGTGGAAGCTTTGGCTGACCTCACTAAAGACAGTTTTGAATTGCTCAATACACAAGTACAGGACTGCCTCGAAAGTTGCACTTCAAAATCGACTTGCACTGGATATGATCTTACTCAAAGAACAAGGGGTGTGCGGATACTTGAAAGCAAACCATGAACAAGAAGAATGCTGTGTCACAATTCCTAATGTGTCACTACCTCTTCGGGAAAACCTCTAGAAGATGAAGAAAATAGTCGAAGTTACTCATGAACTGCAGGACCAAATGAAGGACACTTGGTTGGGAAATATTTTTAGTAGGATAGGATGGGTATTTTCTGGATGGATTGTTAACTTGTGATAAACACAGATTGTTATTATAATTTCTATTATTGTAGTATGCATTGCTGTTAGTTGCGTAAAAAGAATGATTGTAAAATCTCTCTCTCAGGTAAGGGTTCACCCAGAAATTGAGGAATACGTAACTGTACTAAAACACACAGATGAAACTTATACTGATACACCAGCCAATGATGACGTACATGTGGTTGAATTGTGACTCAGGTCATGGGGTGGATTGTGTGGATTGTCTGGCTCATAGTTCACAAACGAGTTTCACCATGTCTAGTGCACACAGGTGACTCATGGGGGGTTACAAAAGCAACCCAGCCTTGGATTGCCTTGAGGCCCTGTCTCTGTGCAGAGACAACTCATGGGGAGCTGTGTAGACAGCTTAGCCCTGGGTTGTCTGATAAGCCCTAAACTAAACGGGGTGGTGGCTGTGCCATTCAAAGAACCAAAACCTGAACTGAGCCTTGAAGTCCCTTAACAAATAGTATGCCCTGAGTCTCAATCCAACCACTATTCAGTTGCCTGAGGAAGCAAGGTTAAAAAAAAAAAAAGCTGGAGGGTTTCAGCTTCAGTTTCAAATGACAACCTTGTGTATTCAAACAATCACAGACCAGCAACAGAAAGATAAGGGGAAACTCCACGCAGATATGCATAATCCATTTAGGCATATATCATAATCCACTCAGACATAGTCATACACACCATTCCACAAGTCAGGGGATAAAAACTCTAAGATTCAGGTTGGAAATGGGGGAGTCACTTCTCCAAATATGCAGTTGGCTTGTGAAGGAGACTCTTCCCCACCTTGATCAGGATGCCAGTCGAGGTAGCTTCCCTGGGATTGAGAGCCCTTACCTGGAGGGGTAAGTGAATGTTGTTTATGCTTTAAGTTTGTAAACACGTGTGTGCTTGTGGTTGTCTGTGAATCGCTTGTGGCTGTAATAGTGTACTACTCTTTCCTTAAAAATTGCAATAGTGCATTCCTCCATTGTATGTCTAAAACCTGCAATAGTAGCGTGTTAAGCCTCTAAGTGAAGTTCAAATAAGTTGGTTCCTTGAACCTTGTAGCTAAGTCTGTGAGTGAAGTTCAAGGCGTTTGTTTGAACCTTGCAATGAAGTCCTTTTCCATCACAGATTTCAAGGCTCAGTTCAGGTTTTGATTCTTTGAATGGTGCAGCCACCGCCCCGTTTAGTTTAGGGCTTATCAGACAACCCAGGGCTAAGCTGTCTACACAGCTCCCCGTGAGTCATCTCTGCACAGAGACAGGGCCTCAAGGCAATCCAAGGCTGGGTTGCTTTTGTAATCCCCCATGAGTCACCTGTGTGCGCTAGACATGGTGAAACTCGTTTGTGAACTATGAGCCAGACAATCCACACAAGAAATAATGGCTATATGCTTTGCCCTGGCACTGATGGCCTTACCATGCTGGGGGAGGTCTTTTGTGGGGAGGATGGAGGAAATTGGGAACATGCTAATACAAACAATGGCTATGTGCTTTGTCCTGGCACTGATGGCTTTGCTGTGCTGTGGGAGCTATCTTGTGGAGGAGATGAGCGAATACATCTCCCTTTCCCTACTGGGCATTGATGTGAATGGTTTTATTATGCAGGCTCCCGAGGTCCTTGTTCACCCTTATGTGAGCTGTTCAATACTAGTAATTAATACTGGTGGTATATTATGGATATTGTGGAACCTGGCCTCGTCCTGCTGTAAGAGAAGACAACTTTTGGGTGAGGCAATACTGAAATGTGCGCACAAGTGACCAGTCCCTGGGTGACAGGGTGTATGGAAGGATTTGGGCAGATTCCTGGGACGGTTATCACCTCCCATAACCTGGGAGTTTACACCCAAACAGTCAAGCAACCCTGGCAAACTGACGCGCTACCTGATAGAGGGGTACCTTGCCTACCCCAGTGAAAACCAGTAGCTTCTCACACTGTACTGGGGCTTGGCCTATGCATATCTAGCAATACTTCAGCACTCTCAGAGGACTATGGTTGAGGCAGGGACCCAGACTGCATCTGAGGACACCATGCTCGAGATAGGGACCCAAACAACAACTACAGTAATTGCCCCAGTAGTGAGAAAGAAAGAGTGGACAAGGAGATCAACGGGTTCATATCATCAACTAGTAAGGGAAGAATAAGAAGAGGAAAGGTTTGATCTAGAAGCCGGTCCCTCGATAAAAAAATTGGAGGAAGGAGTGAGGGAACTTAAACAGGAAGCAGAAACTACCCAGTCCCTGACGTCCTCAGAACTTCGAGACATGCAGATAAACTACAGCCGCCAGCCAGGTGAGAGGATCGCTGCCTGGCTGCTCCAATGCTGAGATAACGGGGCCGAAAGTCAGCAACTGGAAGGCAAGGAAGCCCAACAGCTGGGATCCCTCACTAGAAACCAGGGAATTGAGAGAGGAATTGGAAAAGAGGCAGCAATTTGCAGTCTCTGGAGCCGGCTCCTCTCAAGTGTGAGGGCAAGATATCCATTCAAGGAAGATCTTGTGAACCCCTCAGGAAAGTGGACTACCGCAGATGAAGGCATCCAGTACCTGAGAGAGTTAGCAGTGGTGGAAGTCATCTACAGTGATCTAGATCATTGAGGAGGTCTCCAAAGATCCAGAGGACGTCCTGTGCACACAGGCCATGTGGAGAAAGGTGATTCAAGGTGCCCCAGCATCATATTCTAACAGCTTGGCAGCAATGTATTGCCCAGATATGGAAACACCAACTGTGGAGAAAGTGTCGTCTTGGCTCCAAAACTTTGAGGAAAATCTCTGTGTCTCCTCATCCCTACAGGACAGTGCCTTGGCTATTAGGGATGCTCCAAGAAATCAGTCCTCTCCTGCCCCGGTCAGATGGAAAGGGAGCCCAAGGCGTATGCCACGTGGTACACTCTGGTTCTTCCTGCGTGACCAAGGGGAGGACATGAGGAAGTGGGATGGTGAACCCACCTTTAAGCTGGAAGCCCGTGTACATGAACTAAGAGGGAAGACAGCAGTTAAGAAGGGGTCACCCAAGAAGGTGGCTGTCAGCGTAGTTGCTGTAGAGGCCCAAGAAAGCAATCAGCGATCCTCCAGGCATAGAAGAACTGAAACCACCTCCCTTGATTCTGGTGAGGGGACTTCTGGTCTGGCACCGCAAGGGTCAGACAGTGAATACTCTGATGAGGAATAGCAAGAGAGGGTCCCGGCCTTCGGTCAGGAGGAGGAAAGGGATGACCGGATATACTGGACTGTGTGGATTAGATGGCCTGGCACATCAGACCCACAGAAGTATAAGGCTTTGGTAGACACTGGTGCACAGTGTATGCTGGTGCCATCAGGATACAGGGGCACGGAACTCATCTGGATCTCTGGAGTGACAGGGGGATGCCAAGAATTGACTATATTGGAGGCTGTGAGCTTGACAGGGGACAAGCGGGAAAAGCACCCTATTGTGACCGGCCCAGAGGCCCCTTGTATCCTTGGCATAGACTACCTCAAGAGAGGGTACTTCAAGGCCCCAAAGGGGTACCGATGGGCTTTTGGTATAGCCACTGTAAACGCAGAGAAGATCAAACTGCTATCTACCCTGCCTGGCCTCTCAGAAGATCCCTTCATTGTGGGATTGCTGCAAGTTGAAAAACAGGAGGTGCCAATCGCTACGAGGACGGTGCACCGGCAGCAATATCGCACAAACCGAAACTCCCTGGCTCCCATCCATGAGCTGATTCATCAACTGGAGAGCCAAGGAGTCATCAGCAAGACTGTCGTGGTTTAACCCCAGCCAGCAACTAAGCACCACGCAGCCGCTCACTCACTCCCCCCCATCCAGTGGGATGGGGGAGAAAATCGGGAAAAAAAGAAGTAAAACTCGTGGGTTAAGTTAAGAACAGTTTAATAGAACAGAAAAGAAGAAACTAATAATGATAATGATAACACTAATAAAATGACAGCAGTAGCAATAAAAGGATTGGAATGTATAAATGATGCGCAGGGCAATTGCTCACCACCTGCCGACCAACACCCAGCCAGTCCCCGAGCGGCGATTCCCTGCCCCCACTTCCCAGTTCCTATACTAGATGGGACGTCACATGGTATGGAATACCCCGTTGGCCACTTTGGGTCAGCTGCCCTGGCTGTGTCCTGTGCCAACTTCTTGTGCCCCTCCAGCTTTCTCGCTGGCTGGGCATGAGAAGCTGAAAAATCCTTGAATTAGTCTAAACACTACTGAGCAACAACTGAAAACATCAGTGTTATCAACATTCTTTGCATACTGAACTCAAAGCATAGCACTGTACCAGCTACTAGGAAGACAGCTAACTCTATCCCAGCTGAAACCAGGACAAAGACTCATTCACCTTTTAATAGTCCTATATGGCCAGTGCAAAAGTCTGATGGAGGGTGGAGGTTAACAGTAGATTATCGCAGCCTGAACGAAGTGACACCGCCACTGAGTGCTGCTGTACCAGACATGTTAGAGCTCCAATATGAACTGGCATCAAAGGCAGCCACGTGGTATGCTACAATTGATATTGCCAATGCATTTTTCTCCATTCCTTTGGCAGCAGAGTGCAGGCCACAGTTTGCTTTCACATGGAGAGGCGTCCAATACACCTGGAATCGACTGCCCCAGGGGTGGAAGCACAGCCCTACCATTTGTCGCGAACTAATCCAAACTGCACTGGAACAGGGCGATGCCCCTGAACATTTACAATACATAGATGACATCATCGTGTGGGGCAACGAGGCAGAAAAAGTGTTTGAGAAGGGAAAAAGAGTAATTCAGATTCTTCTGAAAGCTGGTTTCGTCATAAAGAAAATCCAGGTCAAGGGACCTGCACAGGAGATTCAGATCTTGGGAATAAAATGGCGGGATGGACGCCGTCATGTCCCTATGAATGTGGTCAACAAGATAGCAACTATGTCTCCACCAGCTAACAAGAAACACAAGCTTTCCTAGGCCTTGTGGGGTTCTGGAGAATGCATATTCCAGGTTATAGTCAGCTTGTGAGACCTCTCTATCAAGTAACGTGGAAAAAGAACTATTTTGAATGGGGCCCTGAGCAACAGCAAGCCTTTGAGCATATCAGACAGGAAATAGCTCGTGCAGTAGCTCTTGGGCCTGTCTGGACAGGACCAGATGTGCAAAATGTACTCTACACTGCAGCTGGGGAGCGTGGTCTCACCTGGAGCCTGTGGCAGAAAACACCAGGAGAAACCCGAGGTCGACCATTAGGGTTTTGGAGCCAGGGGTACTGAGGATCAAAAGCCCACTACACCCTGACTGAAAAAGAGATACTAGCAGCATATGAGGGGGTTCGAGCCGCTTCAGAAGTTGTTGGTACAGAAGCATATCTCCTCTTGGCACCACAATTGCCTGTGCTACACTGGATGTTCAAAGGAAACATCCCCTCTACACATCACACAACCAGCGCTACACGGAGTAAGTGGATAGCATTGATCACACAACGAGCTCGACTGGGGAGATCCAACCACCCAGGAATTCTGGAAGAGATCATGGACTGGCAGGCGAGGGGAAAAGAGGGCAACGGAGAGTTAATGGAAAAGAGGGAAACCAGAGAAAAGAGACATACGAGGGAAAAGAGGGAACAGAGATACTTATCAGAAGACAAAAGGCGTTATGCTTTGTTTACTGATGGATCCTGTCGTGTGGTAGGGAACCATCGGAAGTGGAAAGCTGCTGTGTAGAGTCCCACACGACAAGTCGTTGAGGCCACTGAAGGAGAAGGCGAGTCAAGTCAGTTTGCAGAAGTGAAAGCCATCCAACTAGCCCTAGATATTGCTGAACGAGAAAAGTGGCCAGTACTCTATCTCTATACTGACTCCTGGATGGTGGCTAATGCCCTATGGGGGTGGCTACAGCAGTGGAAGAAGACCAATTGGCAACGCAGGGGTAAACCCATCTGGGCAGCTGCATTGTGGCAGGACATTGCTGCCCGGGTAGAACACATGGCTCTAAAGGTACATCATGTAGATGCTCACATGTCCAAAAGCCATGCCACTGAAGAACATCAAAATAATGAACAGGTAGACAAGGCTGCCAAAATAGAAATAGCTCAGGTGGACCTGGACTGGGACCATAAGGGTGAGCTATTTGTAGCTCAATGGGCCCACGAAACATCGGGACATCTAGGGAGTGATGCAACATATAGGTGGGCTCGTGATTGAGGGGTGGACCTGACCATGGAGGCCATCATACAGGTCACTCATGAATGTGAAACATGTGCTGCAATCAAGCGAGCCACCAGAGTAAAGTCTCCCTGGAACAGAGGGCGGTGACTGGGTTTTTGATATGGTGAGGCCTGGCAAATTGACTACATCGGACCACTGCCACGAACACGCCAAGGCAAGTGCTACATACTCACCATGGTGGAAGCAACTACTGGTTGGCTAGAAACATATCCTGTAAACCATGCCACTGCCCAAAACACTATCTTAGGCCTCGAAAGGCAAATTTTATGGCGACACGGTACCCCAGAAAGAATTGAATCAGACAATGGGACTCATTTCCGAAACAACCTCATAAGCTCCTGGGCAAAGAAACATGGCATTGAGTGGGTGTACCACATACCCTATCACCCGCAAGCATCCGGGAAAATTGAGAGATATAATGGACTGTTGAAGACTATGTTGAGAGCGCTAGGCAATGGGACATGGAAGCATTGGGATACAAATTTAGCAGAAGCCACTTGGCTAGTTAACACCAGAGGATCTGCTAACCGTCCTGGTCCTGCCCAAATAAAACCCCTACATACTGTGGGAGGAGATAAGGTCCCCGTAGTGCACATGGGGAAGTGGCTGGGGAAGGCAGTGTGGATTGCACCTCCCATGGGAAAAGGCAAACCCATTCGTGGGATTGTCTTTGCTCAGGGACCTGGGTGTACTTGGTGGGTAATGCGGAAGGATGGGGAGACCCAGTGTGTGCCTCAAGGACATTTAACCTTGGGGGAAAAATAATCTGTGATGTGAGTTGTATGTTGTAGGAAGTAATGTAGCAGGAATGACCTGAACCGCAGAAGAGTGAACTTTGCAACGAACCAGACGAGTGCATCGGTGACCCAAACCAAGCCGGTGTTGGTGCCCAACAATCGAACATACTGCTTCTCCTGTCCTGACCACCCATCTTGACAGATGGGGCCTAAGTCATAGCCTGTGTGTGAACATCTGGAGGAGTGGAAGAAGCCCATGGAATATCTATCTGTTAAAGGACAGGGGATAGTAGTTAATGAGAATGTATAAATCTGTATGTTGGGTATAAAAGTGGTTTAGTATGTAGTTTCAGTTGTAAGTGTTGGCAAGAAGGGATTTCAGTAATAAGAATTAAACACAATAGTGTGATTAGAAGATATATGTGTATTAAATTATGTGGGACCTGAGCATGATGCAAATGGTATGGAATAAGGGGTGGAGATTGTATTGGGTCTGGCTGAGATGGAGTTAATTCTCCCCATAGCAGCCCTTGTAGCGCTGTGCTCTGCATCAGTAGCTAGAAAGGTGTTGATAACACACCAGTGTTTTGGCTACTGCTGAGCAGTGCTGGCACAGCATCAAGGCTGTCTCTCCAACATTTTTGCCCCCCTCAATGGCAGGCTGGGGCAGGGCAAGATCTTGGGAGGGGACATAGCCAGGACAGCTGACCTAAACTAACCAAACAGATATTCCATACCATATGACGTCAGCTCAGACATAAAAGCTAAGTAAAGGGAGACGGAAGGGGGGCATGTATGTCTTCTGGAGCAACCACTATGCATACTGAAGCCCTGCTTCCCAGGAAGTGGCCAGACATCGCCTGCTGATGGGAAGTAGAGAATAACATCATTTGTTTTCCTTTGCTTTCGCACGTGCGACCTTTGCTTTCACTTTATTGAACTGTACTTATCTTGACCCACGAGCCTTTTGTTATATTTTCTCTCCCCTGTCCAGCTGAGGAGGTGGAGTGATAGAGCAGCTTTGGTGGGCACCTGGTGCCCAGCCAGGGTCAACCTACCACACACCATCACTGATTGGGTCGGTCTTGGTCAGAGGTGGGTCCAACCTGGAGCCGGGGAAGCTTCTAGCAGCTTCTCACAGGAGCCACCCCTGCAGCCCTTCCCCCACTACCAAAAACCCCACCAAACAAACCCAAAACAATGGGTCACATGTTCCTTAAATTACTTGCTTGGTAAGATTTCCCAGATTACTCAGTAACAACATTACTGATAAGATAAACTCCCCACTACTTAATTTACTTATTAAAATATTATCATGGTTTAACCCCAGCTGGTAACTAAGCACCATGCAGCCGCTCACCCACTCCCTGCCCTCCCCATGGGATGGGGAGAAGAATAAAAAAAAAAAAGTAAAACTCGTGGGTTCAGATAAGTACAGTTTAATAACTGAAATAAAATAAAATATAATAATTGTAATGAAGGAAGATAACAAAAAAAAGAGATAAATAAAACCCAAGAATAGACAAGTGATGCACAATGCAATTGCTCCCCACTTGCTGACTGATGCCCAGCCAGTCCCTGCACAGCAATTGGTGCTCCTGTCCAACTCCACCCAGTTTATATACTGAGCATGTATATTGAATTTGCGTGGCAAGGTTTTGGTAGTGGGGGGGCTACAGGGATAGCTTCTGTGAGAAGCTGCTAGAACCTCCCCCTATGTCCGACAGACCCAATACCAGCCGGCTCTGACGGACCCGCCGCTGGGCAAGGCCGAGCCAAGCAGTGATAGTGATAGCATATTTAAGAAGGAAAAAATGTTGCAGGACACACAGAAACAGCAGCCGGAGAGAGGAGTGAGAACATGTAAGAGAAACAACCCGGCAGACTCCAAGGTCAGTGAAGAAGGAGGGGGAGGAGGTGCTCCAGGCGCGGGAGCGGAGATTCCCCTGCAGCCCATGGTGAAGACCATGGTGAGGCAGGTTGTCCCCCTGCAGCCCATAGAGGTTAATGTTGGAGCAGATATCCACCTGCAGCCCGTGGAGGACCCCACGCTGGAGCAGGTGGATGCCCAAAGGAGGCTGTGACCCCATGGGAAGCCCGCGCTGGAGCAGGCTCTTGGCAGGACCTGTGGACCCATGGAGAGAATAGCCCACACTGGAGCAGGTTTTCTGGCAGGACTTGTGACCCCGCGGGGGACCCGCTCTGCAGCAGTGTGCTCCTGAAGGACTGCGTGCTGTGGAAGGGACCCACACTGGAGCAGTTCATGAAGAACTGTCTCCTGTGAGAGGGACCCCATTCTGGAGCAGGGGAAGAGTGTGATGAGTCCTCTCCCTGAGGAGGAAGGAGCAGCAAAGACAATGTGTGATGAACTGATCATAACCCCCATTCCCTGTCCCCCTGTTCCACTGGGGGGAGGAGAGAGAGAATTTGGGAGTGAAGCTGTGCCCAGGAGGAAGGGAAGGGTGGGGGGAAGGTGTTTTAAGATTTAGTTTTATTCCTCATTACCCTACTATGGTTGATTGGCAATAAATTAAGTTAATTTTCTCCAAGTCGAGTCTGTTTTGCCTGTGATGGTAATTAGTGAATGATCTCTCCCTGTCCTTATCTCAACCCGTGAGCCCTTTGTTATATTTTCTCTCCCCTGTTCAGCTGAGGAGGGGAGTGATAGTGCAGCAATGGTGGGCACCTGGCATCCAGCTAGGGTCAACCCACCACATACCTATGGTAGGGAATATGCCTTTGGCTAGTTTGGGTCAGCTGTCCTGACTATACTCCCTCCCAGCTTCTTGTGCACCTCCTCACTGGCAGAGCATGGGAAACTGACAAATCCTTAACTTAGGATAAGTGTTGAGGATTTCTTGGCTGGGCGAGGGCATGTGAGCAATCCAGCCTTTAGCTGGGAACGAAGCATAAGTTTACAAAGTGCTGAAGCAGACAAGGACGCTGTGGCCTTGTACGCTGGGAAAAAGGAAGATAAGAAGAGCCTGACAAACAACTCCTGGATGCCGAAGAATGAGATAAGTAACTGCTGGACACCTCGTGAAGAAGCTTGCACAGCCAATAGAGGATAAGATAGCGTTGCGTGAAATGGGGTATTGTACCAATTAGAGTATTGTATAAGGCGCGTGCACAAGTGCATAGGGTATATAACTGTGCTAAAAGTTGTAGTAAATGGGCTTCACTTGATCACATTGGTCTGTGTGTGATGTCCCCTGTGGATCCTCCGCAACAGATAAGCACTACTCAGTGTGAGAGACTGGACGGAGTTAATGCCTCAAACACCTGTCATGATGGACAGAGACCGGGGCTTGGGTTTTGCGCTTGAGGGAAGGAACGGATCTTGCTTGCAAGGCACTTCAACATGATAATTTAAGTTCTGCATAGCAACACCACATGTGACACGGGATGCTGGATGCGTGTTGGAGGATGCGCAGTCCCACGTCTTGAACTGGGTGGAACAACTCACTGTATCTGGCCAGGGGTCACCCAGAGTTTATTTGAGGAAGGGGCTCATGACTGCCCCCTACGATGGTGCCTGTGCAGAAAATTGAGAGTTACATAAGTCCTTAGGGGTGGTGCACAGAAAACCAAGAGGGGCATGACTGATGTGAGAAAAGGTGGGAACCGGGCTATAAAAGACACAGATGCAAGGACCCCCACGGGCGTCCATCACCAGAGGATTACCATGACCAACACCGTCATCGACCGTTAACATCATCACAGGATCCAAGGGTGGTGATGTCTCTCTTTGTCCTTTTCTTGTTTTCCCCTCTTTTTCTTCTCTTTCTCCTCCTTACATTTGTACACGTGTCGTGGTTTAACCCCAGCCAGCAACTAAGCACCACGCAGCCGCTCACTCACTCCCCCCCCATCCAGTGGGATGGGGGAGAAAATCAGGAAAAGAAGCAAAACTCCTGGGTTGAGATAAGAACGGTTTAATAGAACAGAAAAGAAGAAACTAATAATGATAATGATAACACTAATAAAATGACAACAGTAGTAATAAAAGGATTGAAATGTACAAATGATGCGCAGGGCAATTGCTCACCACCCGCCGACCGACACCCAGCCAGTCCCCGAGCGGCGATTCCCTGCCCCCCACTTCCCAGTTACTAAACTAGATGGGATGTCACATGGTATGGAATACACTGTTGGCCAGTTTTGGTCAGGTGCCCTGGCTGGGCATGAGAAGCTGAAAAATCCTTGACTGTAGTCTAAACACTACTGAGCAACAATTGAAAACATCAGTGTTATCAACATTCTTCACATACTGAACTCAAAACACAGCACTGTACCAGCTACTAGGAAGAGAGTTAACTCTATCCCAGCTGAAACCAGGACAGTATCCACCCCTTATTCTATACCATTGACGTCATGCTCAGTTCCCATACCTTTAGTTACATTCTGATCAATCATCACCACCTTTCCATCCCTTTGAGACATATGCACAATGATATATATATATATACATAAAAGTATACACACACAGAGATATCAGTTCTTTAGTTCATGGGTTATGTTCATAAAATGTTTGTTGAGTTCATTTAGTTTCCAACTCTGGGCTCCATCTGTCATACCAGTCTGTCTGGGCAGGAGGGATGGTGCAAAGTCCTCTCAGTCACTAGAGCAGGATTGGGCTTCAGTGCGGTGTGACGAGCAGGTGACATTGGACGCAGCAGGAGGATGGTGTGCACCGTTGGATTGTTGCATGCTGGAGTCAGTTCTGGTTCCATCACTACTATGCTTCACTCAGTTTTATCACAGTTCTTTCTTGCTTGATCCAAGTGATTCTTACTATAGTACTATGGATATAGCATATAACAATTATAGTAATGATAACATACAGTGGCAGGTTTATATGGCAACTAATATCATACAGTTTAATTCTGGCTATTCTCACCTAAAATCAAATCCCCTTGAGGCACACATCAGACTTCTCCATCTTTTCGCATCACCCACCAAGTGCACCCAGGCCCTTGAGCAAAAGCAATCCCACGAATGGGTTTACCTTTGCCTGAGGCAGGAGTAACCCAGACTGTTTTCCCTAACATGTTTTTCATGTGCACTACAGGGACTTTATCCCCTTCTACAGTACGTTAAAGTTCTGACTGGGCAGGGCCACCCCGATTGGCAGATCCTCTGGTGTTGACTAACCAGGTGGCTTTTGCTAAATGTGTATCCCAATGTTTGAAAGTTCCACCCCCCATTGCTCTCAATGTAGTCTTTAACAGTCCATTGTATCGCTCAATTTTCCCAGAGGCTGGTGCACGATAGGGGATATGATACACCCACTCAGTGCCATGCTCTTTGGCCCAGGTGTCTATGAGGTTGTTTCGGAAATGAGTCCCGCTGTCTGACTCAATTCTTTCTGGGGTGCCATGTCACCACAAGACCTGCTTCTCAAGGCCCACGATAGTGTTCTGGGCAGTGGCATGGGGTACAGAATATGTTTCCAGCCATCCGGTGGTTGCTTCCACCATTGTAAGCACATAGCGCTTGCCTTGGCGAGTTTGTGGGAGTGTGATATAGTCAATCTGCCAGGCTTCCCCAAATTTATATTTCAGCCATTGCCCTCCATACCACAGGGGCTTTAACCGCTTGGCTTGCTTAATTGCAGCACATGTTTCACATTCATGGATAACCTGCGCGATAGTGTCCATGGTCAGGTCCACCCCTCGATCTTGAGCCCATCTATATGTTGCATCTCTTCCCTGATGGCCTGAAGTATCATGGGCCCACTGAGCCATAAATAGCTCACCCTTATGTTGCCAGTCCAGGTCCACCTGAGCCACTTCAATCTTGGCAGCCTGATCCACCTGTTCGTTGTTTCGATGTTCTTCAGTGGCCCGACCCTTGGGTACATGAGCATCTACATGACGTACTTTTACAACCAGATTCTCTAGCCAGGACGCAATATCCTGCCACAGTGCGGCAGCCCAAATGGGTTTACCTCTGCGCTGCCAGTTGCTCTGCTTCCATTGCTGTAACCACCCCCACAGGGCATTTGCCACCATCCATGAGTCAGTATAGAGATAGAGCACTGGCCACTTGTCCCTTTCAGCAATGTGTAATGCTAGCTGGATGGCTTTCACCTCTGCAAACTGACTCGATTCACCTTCTCCTTCAGCAGTCTCTGCAACTTGTCATGTAGGACTCCATACAGCAGCTTTCCACTGTTGAGGATTTCTTGGCTGGGCGAAGGCATGTGAGCAATCCAGCCGTTAGGTGGGAACGAAGCATAAGTTTACAAAGTGCTGGAGCAGACAAGGACGTTGTGTCCTTGTACGCTGGGAAAAAGGAAGATAAGAAGAGCCTGACAAACAACTCCTGGATGCCGAAGAATGAGATAAGTAACTGCTGGCCACCTCGTGAAGAAGCTTGCACAGCCAATAGAGGATAAGATAGTGTCGCGTGAACCGGGGTATTGTACCAATTAGAGTATTGTATAAGGCGCGTGCACAAGCACATAAGATATATAACTGTGTCAAACGTTGTAGTAAATGGGCTTCACTTGATCACATTGGTCTGTGTGTGATGTCCCCTGTGGCTCCTCCGCAACATTCCACTTTCGATGCTTTCCCACAATGCGACAGGACCCATCAGTGAACAGGGCATATTGCCTCTCATTTTCTGGCAGTTTATTATACAGCGGGGCTTCTTCAGCACGTGCCACCTCCTCCTCTGGTGACATTCCAAAATCTTTGCCTTCTGGCCAGTCCGTGATCACTTCTAAAATTCCTGGGCGACTGGGGTTTCCTATGCGAGCCCGTTGTGTGATCAGTGCAATCCACTTACTCCACGTGGCATCAGTTGCATGCTGTGTAGAGGAGACCCTCCCTTTGAACATCCAGCCCAGCACTGGCAGTCAGGGTGCTAAGAGGAGCTGTGTCTCAGTACCAACCACTTCTGAGGCAGCTGGAACTCCTTCATATGCTGCCAATATCTCTTTTTCAGTTGGAGTATAGCGAGCCTTGGATCCTCGATATCCTCGACTCCAAAACCCCAGGGGTCGGCCTCGGGTCTCCCCAGGTGCTTTCTGCCAGAGTCTCCAGGTAGGGCCATTCTCCCTGGCTGCAGTATAGAGCACATTTTTAACATCTTGTCCTGCCCGGACTGGTCCAAGGGCTACTGCATGAACAATCTCCCATTTAATTTGTTCAAAGGCCTGTTGTTGCTCAGGGCCCCATATAAAATCATTCTTCTTCCGGGTAACTTGATAGAGAGGGCTTACAATCAGACTGTAAGTTGGAATATGCATTCTCCAAAAACCCACGACACCTAAGAAGGCCTGTGTTTCCTTTATAGTAGTCGGTGGAGACATAGCTGCTATTTCGTTGATCACGTCCATTGGGATCTGATGACGTCCATCTTGCCATTTTACTCCCAAAAACTGGATCTCCTGTGCAGGTCCCTTGACCTTACTTTCTTTTATGGCAAAACCAGCTTTTAGAAGGATTTGGATTATTTTCTTCCCTTTCTCAAAGACTTCTTCTGCCGTGTTGCCCCATACGATGATGTCATCAATGTATTGCAGGTGTTCTGGAGCTTCACCTTTTTCCAGTGCAGTCTGGATTAGTCCATGGCAAATGGTGGGGCTGTGTTTCCACCCCTGGGGCAATCGATTCCAAGTGTACTGGACACCCCTCCAAGTAAAGGCAAATTGTGGACGACACTCTGCTGCCAGAGGAATTGAGAAAAACGCATTAGCAATGTCAATTGTGGCATACCAGTTGGCTGCCTTTGACTCTAGTTCATATTGAAGTTCTAGCATATCTGGAACGGCAGCACTCAGCAGTGGCGTAACTTCATTCAGGCCGCGATAGTCAACTGTTAGTCTCCACTCCCCATTAGACTTCCGCACTGGCCATATGGGACTATGAAAGGGTGAGCGAGTTTTGCTGATCACTCCTTGGCTCTCCAGTTGGCTAATCAACTTGTGGATGGGAATCAGAGTCTCGGTTGGTGCGATATTGCCACCGGTGCACCGTCGTGGTAGCAATTGGCACTTGTTGTTCTTCAACCTTGAGCAACCCCACAATCGAAGGGTCTTGAGAGAGACCAGGCAGGGTAGACAGCTGTTCAGTGCCCTCCATCTCCAAGGCAGCTATACCAAAAGCCCATCGATACCCCTTCGGGTCCTTAAAATACCCTCTCCTGAGATAGTCTATGCCAAGGATACACGGAGCCTCTGGACCAGTCACAATGGGGTGTTTCTGCCATTCATTTCCAGTTAGGCTTACTTCAGCTTCCAATACAGTTAACTCTTGGGATCCCCCTGTCACACCAGAAATACAAATGGATTCTGCCCCTTTATAACTTGATGGCATTAGAGTGCACTGTGCGCCGGTGTCTACTAGAGCCTTATACTCCTGTGGGTCTGACGTGCCAGGCCATCAAATCCACACAGTCCAATAGACCCGGTTATTCCTTTCCTCCACCTGGCTGGAGGCAGGGCCCCTCTAATTCTGGTCAGAGTATCCAGTATTCACTTCTCGTAAAATTGGCTCAGAATTCCCTTCAAGAGGATCGGAAATAAAATCAGCCCTTCTACTCTGTTTGGAAACTGGAGCGGCATTTTTCCTGGGAGAATCCCCTTTTGTGGTGGTTTTTCCTCGCAACTCACGTACCCGTGCATTTAGGACAGAGGTAGGTTTTCCATCCCATTTCCTCATGTCCTCTCCCTGATCACATAGGTAAAACCACAAGGCACCTCGCGGTGTGTACCTTCCATATTCTCTCTCTTAGGCAGAGGAACGCTCACTCCTAATAACTGAGACATTGGTCCTTACAGGTGGGGAGTAGGACATATCCTCTTTGAATTGCTGGAAATCCTCGGACAGCTTCTCCACAGCCGCAATGCAGGCTTGTAGGGAGGAGGAGAGATTTTCTTCGTATTGACGGAGTTGGCAAGCCACTTGATCCACTGTCGGTGCCTCTTCATCCTTCCAGGCCATTATTGCCAATGCGTTGGCATAGGACGATGGTGCGCTCCGTACAAACTTCCGCCACATGGGTCGTGTGCATTGGACTTTGTCTGGATATTTGGGTAATTGTGGGTTGTCCGGGTCATGATGAATCATCTCTAGCACGGCTAATTCCCTCAGATATTGGATACCTTTTTCCATGGTGGTCCACTTGCTTGATTTACCTATAACATCTTCTTTAAAGGGTACCTTTCCTTCACACTTGACAGGAGTCGCCTCCAGAGGCTGATGGCTTGTGTCCCTTTTCCAATTGCCTTGTCAATGCCACCTTCCCTGGCAAGCGATCCCAGCTGCTTGGCTTCCCTGCCTTCTAATTCCAAGCTATTAGCCCCATTGTCCCAGCATCGGAGGAGCCAGGTGATAATATGCTCACCTATACGGCGGCCAAAGTCTTTTCACAAATCCCGCAGCTCACTCAAGGATAGGGACCGGGTTATTACCTCTGGTTCTGCCTCTTCCTCCTGTTCCCATGATGACCCTGGTTCACCTTCATCCTTCGCTAAGCGAAGTGATTTTTTTGTATATTTCTTTTTCTGTACGGGGGCAACTGATGCTGGTGCAGGTTGGTCCGCTGGTTCAGTTGCAGTACCGCTCACCGGGTTTTGGATAACTGCAGTGTCTGTCGCCGAGGTTTGGGTAGCAGCAGTACTCGTCGCCAGGGCTGGAGGGACCGCAGTGCCCGTTGCCAAGGTTTGGGTAGCTGCTGTACTCATTGCCGGGGCTGGAGGGGCTGCAGTGCCTGTTGCTGAGGTTTGGGTAGCCCGAGTTCTCATTGCCGGGGCTGGAGGGGTCACGGTGCCTGTTGCCAAGGTCTGGGTGCCTGCAATGCTCCTTGCCGGGGCTGGAGGGTCCGCAGCGCCCGTTGCCAAGGTTTGGGTGGCCACGGTGCTCATCATTTTGTTGTTAGGTCCAGAGACCTTCTCTTCCCCTTGAGGATACTGAGTGGTGTCGAACAGGGCTCGATAGGCATGGGCCAGGCCCCAGCATGTTGTAGCGATTTGTATCTCTCTGGAGCTGCCGGGGTGACAGCATACCTTTTCCAAATATTTTACTAGTTCTTCTGGATCCTGCACTTGTTCAAGGGTGAATTTCCAAAACACTGGAGGTGCCCACTCTCCTAGGTACTTGTTCATACTACAAAACACACACCCTGCCACTCATAATTATCCAGCCTCGCGGCAGATATCTGGGTGATCTTCTTAAATAGTTGTTTAACCTTAAACAAGAGCTGAACCACATTCAGAAGTATGCTAATTCCTAGCAGTAGGGCTAGGACCGTGCTAGTCCCAACATCCCAAGGATATTCAAATTTTTCAAAATTCTCAAACGCCATAGTAACTGGACTGAAGGAGAAAGGAGAGGGGAAGAAAGGTACCCCACCCATAGACTGGTTTTCCATGGAGGAAAGGTAAATGGTATAATTATTAATAGTTTCCCACAGATGGCTCCCGCAGTATAAAGGTGACAATGCTAAGTGCAAATACTGGATTAATCCCACAGCCGATGACTTTATCATACCATAAACCAGAGTTATACCATACATCAAAGCTAAAACCTTAATCCACCTCCCACGGATGATAAGCAATAGAAGAGGAACTACATACAGCAAGCTAGGTGATACATAACAGAGCCTTAAAAACCAGAGCAACAACTCTAAGAATACATAAATCAACATAATGAATGCTTAGATCAAATTTGTTTTAACAAGCTCTGGTCAGGTTTGTCGTTATCTCAACCCTTCGTGCCCCACATTGGGCGCCAAAAGGACTGTCATGGTTTAACCCCAGCCAGCAACTAAGCACCACGCAGCTGCTCACTCACTCCCCCCCATCCAGTGGGATGGGGGATAAAATCAGGAAAAGAAGTAAAACTCCTGGGTTGAGATAAGAATGGTTTAATAGAACAGAAAAGAAGAAACTAATAATGATAATGATAACACTAATAAAATGACAACAGTAGTAATAAAAGGATTGGAATGTACAAATGATGCGCAGGGCAATTGCTCACCACCCGCCGACCGATACCCAGCCAGTCCCTGAGCGGCGATTCCCTGCCCCCACTTCCCAGTTCCTATACTAGATGGGACGTCACATGGTATGGAATACCCCTTTGGCCAGTTTGGGTCAGGTGCCCTGGCTGGGCATGAGAAGCTGAAAAATCCTTGACTTTAGTCTAAACACTACTGAGCAACAACTGAAAACATCAGTGTTATCAACATTCTTCACATGCTGAACTCAAAACATAGCACTGTACCAGCTACTAGGAAGACAGTTAACTCTATCCCAGCTGAAACCAGGACAGAACCACACCACCTACTATTACGCCTTCCAAGTTTAGGTTGCTTCTGCCATAAATAAAACGTTTAACTGATCCTTTGGTGTCGCTTCACCTTAATTTAGCCTGAGGGAATTCTGAACTCACCACAACCCCTCCCTGGTCTGTACAGCATGGGTTGTGACTTTTTTTTTGGCGTAGTTCGCAGGATTCCCTCGGTGTTGCTAAAGCAATCATTGGGACCAGGTCTTTGCTGTGACCCCTCTCTGAGAGGAGTCATACATAAGGGGAGATAGGCATTGGTTTGTGCAGTTTTAGGAGCCGCTCTGGTCACAGCACAACAGGACAAATGTGTGGCCCGACAAGCAGAAAGGGAGATGATAAAATCTCTTCAACATTTAGTGAAAGCTTTGCAGAAGCAATTGGAAAATGAGACAAGTCTCTCTGATCAACTCGCCACCGAGCGAGTGACTAACCAGAGACTGCATACTGCTTTGACAGAGGCTCTGTAGCGGGAAAGGGTATTAAGAGAGCAATTAGATGAAACTCGCTCCCAGATCGGTGTAGACAATGTGGATGCAGACTCTGACAGGGGAAAGGAATCAAAATCATACCCTTTTGAAGACCTAGGACGTATAAGGGAAATATTTTCTCTTGGGAAGGGGGAGGCCATGATGTGACCTTTGATTAAGACCGAGACTGTGGATGGTGGTCAAGGAGGAGCCCAACAAGTTACCACCTGTATCGTCCCCTATTCCCCCACTAATTTGACTAAAATTCAGGAAAAATATTCTCCGGTACCCCAAGAAATGGAAACTATGTGTGGAGAGTATCCCCTAGCGGGGGTGACCGTATCCTGCTAAGTGAGGACAAGGCAAGAGGATATTGGGGACTGGGTTTTTTTCTAACTACAAATGACAATAGAGAGCCATGGTCCCTGACCCAAAGAGTAGCATATTGGGTGGGTGGACTGGATCCTATGGAAAGGGGAGATACTTTCTCGATTGAAGTGCCTACGGCGGGTCATATTTTGGAGAGTGTACAAAAAGCCGCGTGTCTCCAGTTGATGCATGATCAATTCCTGGTTCTGCAACAGCCCTCCCCCATGCAATATGTGGCAAACCCAGAAAGGTTGCATCCTCTTATAAGGGGACTGCCTGATGACTTGAAATTATATGAGGTACAATTACAAGATCGCTTGAGAGCACCCTGACCCCGAAGAAGGGGAGGCCCCCCGGAGATGACATGGGGAGAAGTAGCACAGGAGTTGATTAATTATGGGACACGAACGGGGTTCACCACTCAGGGGGAGACAAAATCCAAAGCAGATCTTAGGAGGGTGGAAGGGAATGGAGAAACGAAAGCTAGGTCCACACACAATTCTCGATCCCTTCCTCCAACGAGGCCAACACGGCCTCCCAATAATAAAAGATATACACTGTGGACAGAGGGTATCTCAAAGGGAATCCCCAGGGTGGTGATGAATGGGTTGCCCACTCCCAACCTGGAAGGTCTGGTGAAAGGCTGGGACAAAATAAAAGGGGCCCTATGTCGTGGTTTAACCCCAGCCAGCAACTAAGCACCACGCAGCCACTCACTCCCCCCCATCCAGTGGGATGGGGGAGAAAATCGGGAAAAGAAGTAAAATTCATGGGTTGAGATAAGAACGGTTTAATAGAACAGAAAAGAAGAAACTAATAATGATAATGATAACACTAATAAAATGACAACAGCAATAATGAAAGGATTGGAATGTACAAATGATGCGCAGTGCAATTGATCACCACCTGCCAACCAACACCCAGCTAGTCCCCAGTTTGGGTCAGCTGCCCTGGCTGTGTCCTGTGCCAACTTCTTGTGCCCCTCCAGCTTTCTCACTGGCTGGGCATGAGAAGCTGAAAAATCCTTGACTTGAGACTAAACACTACTTAGCAACAACTGAAAACATCAGTGCGTTATCAACATTCTTCACATACTGAACTCAAACCATAGCACCGTACCAGCTACTAGGAAGACAGTTAACTCTATCCCAGCTGAAACTAGGACACCCTATCTCCCTCAAACTTTAAAGACCTTTCTCCCCCATCCCGGGAACCCAGGGACATGGCCCCATCTGCTCCTCAGGAGGCTGAATTGATTGATTTGGACATCCCTGAATCAGGAAACACCCTCCGCCGTCCCCAACAAGTGAGCTGGGGGATGGCTAGTGGGTCCATTTGAGAAGGCTCACAGAAAGCAATAAAGGGGACCTGTTAATTACCTTTCCCCTAGGCCCCTTTAAGACCCCAATCACATTTTTGGTAGATATGGGGGCTCAAATGTCAGCACTTCGACAGGATGTTGCTGACCGCAACGGTATAGTTGCTGACTGGAAACAGATATGGGTAACCTATGTATTTGGAAACACTCAGCCCCAGGCAACTGCTCGAGTTAAGTGCTGGTTGCCAGGAGATGAGACTGTGACAGAAACTATAATGATACTGGGGTCCTTACCAACAAACATTTTTGGGCTCGACTTATTGAAAGGGAGAGCATGGATAGACTCCAAGGGGAGGGAATGGAAGTTCGGAATCCCTGCAGCTTCGATGAGGCTTTTGCAGTCAGTGCCTGCACTCCCACTTTCAAAGATAGTCAGTGTGAAACTTTATGCCTTGCTGTTAGGGGCGAGAGATGGGATTGCCCCTGTAATAACTGAGCTACGGGAACAGGGAATAATTGTCCCAACCCACTCCCCTTATAATTCTCCGGTGTGGCCAGTATGCAAACCAAAGGGAAAATGGCAGTTAACAATTAACTATCGGTGCTTGAATGCTAATACAGGTCCCCTAACAGCTGCAGTGCCTAACATGGCCAAGCTGATCGCAACAATACAAGAACAAGCCCACCAGATCCTAGCTGCCATTGACGTGAAAGATATGTTTTTTATGGTCCCTTGCAGGAAGGTCCCTCGCTTTTACCTGGGAAGGGATACAATTTACCTTTACATGTCTTCTTCAGGGATACCACCACTCGCCAACCATCACCCACTACGCACTGGCACAGGAGCTCACCTGGATTACTCCAGAGGAGGGAGTTAAGGTATATCAATATATTGATGATATATTGATTGGTGGCCCTGATGTCAAGGTAGTGGGACAAACCCAAACAGAGATAATCGCTCACCTAGAAAAATTAGGACTCCAAATTCCAAATGAAAAGATACAACACCCATCTTCCGAAGTGAAGTTCTTGGGTATCTGGTGGAGGGGTGGGACAGTGTGCATTCCCCCCAAAACCTTGACCACCCTTGAACTAGTGAAAATGCCTGCAAATAAGAAAGAATTCCAACATGCCTTAAGCCTGTTGGTGTTTTGGAGGAAACACATCCCCGACTTCTCTATCATAGCCCGACCCCTGTATGATCTAACACACAAAAGGGTCTCTTGGGATTGGACCCCGGTCCATGAAGAAGCCTTAAAATTGCTAATTTTTGAAGCTGGGGTGTACCAGGCCTTGGGGCCAATTCATCCAACAGACCCACTCTGCATTGAATGGGGTTTCGCAATCCATGGGCTATCAGTACATATGTGGCAGCATGGACCCGAAGGCCTGACTCGGCCTATCAGATTCTATTCACATAGCTTTAAAGACGCAGAGAAACGATACTCAGTTTGGGAAAAGGGCCTCTTTGTGGTCAACCTAGCTTTGCAAGAGGCAGAAAAAATTATACGGCAACAACCAATTATCCTGAGAGGGCCCTTTAAGGTTTTAAAACCGATATTGATGGGAACCCCACCCCCTATAGGAGTTGCACAGCAAGAAACCATAAGGAAATGGTATGCACAGCTAGATCATTATTGTCACACACGCCGAATAGAAGAGGGAGTGCCTAAAACACTCCAAATACAAGAACCACCTGACAACCAATTAACTCAAGAGCTTCCTCCCTCATATATAAAACCTGCCCCTCAACTTGAATCTCATCTAAAAAATGTGTGGTTCACTGATGCCTCTTCTAAAAGAGAGGGAAAGATCTAGAAGTACCAAGTGGTAGCCCTGCATGTTGACTCAGGGGACCAAATTGTAACAGTAGGTGAGGGAGGTGCCCAGGTAGGGGAACTGATAGTGGTTTGGAGTATGATAAAAAGAGAAGCTGAGAACAGAGAACCAGTACTCATTTATATGGATTCATATGCAGTGTTTAAAGGGTGCACTGAGTGGCTCCCCTTCTGGGAACAGAATCAGTGGGAGGTTAACTGGGTACCCATGTGGCAAAAAGAAAAATAGGAGGAGATCTTAAATATCGCCAAACAGGGAACTTTCTTGGTGGGATGGGTAGCTGCACACCAAGGACGGAATCACCCAGCACACATCTGGAATAATCGGGTAGACTCTCTAACTCGCTTAGCTACGATGGCGGCAGGAGCTGAAGAAGAAAAGCAGGGACACCTGTTAGAGTGGTTACATGTGAAGCATGGTCATTCAGGGGTTAAAGATCTTTTCAAAGAAGCCAGTGGCAGGGGTTGGCCTGTTACCCGGGAATTGTGTAATACGATCGTTTCTGCTTGTAGTCAGTGCCTTACCGGACTAGAAAGACATCCCTTACAAGAACCCCCTGTCCACCTATGAGATGGGAAGGGACTCTGGGAGACTTGGCAAATTGATTATATAGGACCCTTCAAGAAGTCAGACGGGAAGCAATATGTTCTTGTCAGGGTGGAAGTGGTGTTGGGACTTACCCAAACGGCAGCTGTTGCAAGAGCAACTGAGGACAACACGGTGAAGGGACTGAAGCTATGGTTTAGTTATCTGCCTAAACCCCAATCAATCCAATCAGACAATGGTAGCCACTTTACTGCCAGGGTGGTGCAGGAATGGGCAAAGGGCGAAGGAATACAGTAGGTATTTCACACTCCCTACTATCCTCAAGCTAATGGGATAGTGGAGAGGACAAACAGGTTGTTAAAATGTGTCCTTAGGCCCCATGATTCCAGATGGCCCGCACAGCTCCCCGATGTCATAGCGAAGGTGAACAGTCGCTGAGGAATAAATGGATGTCCCAGGCTCACCGCATTTTTCCCCAAACCCCCCTCCCTGTTCCCAGGGGAAAGGGAAACAAAGGATCTGGTAAAACTACTTCACTACCCCAGGCAACCTGTTTTGGTAGACTTACGGACAGTAGAAGTACCTTTAACCCTAAAAACTCCACTTCTATGCCTGGATAGCCACCACTGCCCACGGAAGACATCACCAAATCAATACTAGATGGATTGTGCCATCTTTTTAAAACCTGTTTCATCCTCGTTCTGTGTATCTGCAGGTTGTTGCAGGAGACTTTGTGAACCCTATGTTTATATTGTTACCCTTAGTGATTGTTTGCATCATTTGTATAGTTTTCTTTATTGTTTTTGTATGTTATAACCATGCATGATGCTTTGAAAAACCCTTTTCCTCACCCTCGCCATCCTTGGTAAGGGAAGAGGAAGCGAGTCTCGAAATCTTGCCTGGGAACTAATTCAGGGTTTTGTGCGCATTTGGAACGACACTGATCAAGGAGTTTGCATCCCAATCCCAGAGTCTTCAGGAGAAGGTATTGGCTTTTCTATGATTAACCTTAACCTCTTGTTACGGATGCACGACTAACCAAATCCAACAGGTGTTAAAACTCAGATTTATTCTTCAGCAAAAGTTAGTTAGAAGTCCGGTAACATTTTATAAAACCACAGGCTCAATGATGTGAAGAGAATTAATACTACACGGCCGAATTAAGAATCCCCAAGATTTAAAGTGATGGCTCAAAATGCACATATCACTCACCTAAAAGCTGAGGGCTCTCTCCCTCAAGGAGTTACCTCGGGCGGTGCCCCAGCCCGAGGGGGAGTCCCCGACTGCAGACCCGCTGCTCCAAGGAGGACTGCCAACGTGTCCTCCGGCGGGACCCCATTTCTACCCCTTTCGAATCTGACCTGTGGTCATTTAATTCTATTGGCTAGGAGGGTCACCTCGGTGAACCTAGCACATCTCAATTGTCCAGTTCAAATTTCAACCTGCAGCCTCCAGGGTTTCCTTCCCCTTCTCCCTTCCTGCAGAAGTTTCGTTTCCTGCTGGCAGGATGGGGGGGGAGGTGTGGGGGGGAATGTACTGCCACACCTCTCCAAGCCGTTGGAAAGAAAACTGCATATGGCCATTAATAACTGTACCAACAATTGCACTTGGGGCAGGGTGAAAGCTCCATTTGAGAGTCAAATTAACAATGCTTTTTATTTCAGTGGGGCTTGGAGACTGAACCAAGATGCATTTTATCAAATTCCCCTGGCAAATTGGACTGATCTTTGGAACAAAACCTGTTATAGATGGAATATGAGTAATCCGGTATTTCCTCTCCCAGCAAATTGGAGTGATCTTTGGAACAACACACATAAGAGATGGAATGAGAATAATCCAGTACTTCCTATGTTCGGAGCCCTGTTTAAATTGCCAATATCTCCTTGCCCTAAAGATTTGATGAACATACATAACCTGTCAGGAAAGTGGCAGGGCTGGACCCATTGTATGAATCCCCACAGAATATCGTGTACCCAAATCCTCTACTGGCCTCCACCTCCTGAAACAGAACCTTCTGAACACCCCTATACAGTTAAGTGGTCTCCTGTAGGGTTCGGCGTTCGGAAGATCTCGCGATGTCACGGAAAGTTAGAGGGTTAGTCGCAGCCTTATGATGTGTCTGTAATCCCACCTACCCTTGTTAGTATAAAAGGAATTGACTGCGCAATAAAAGGCGGAAGTTGGCGCTCACACTGTGTGTGTTATCTGTCTCTTTCCCTGGTCTGGGGGGCGATCAGTGATCTAATCGTGGCACCTTGATATGCGGCGAACGCTACATAATGGTGACCCCGACGTGATCGGTCGCACTAGGCGACGATGGAACTTGCGCAAGTGATTCAGGTGTTGAAAGTGTTGGCTGATGAGGTGGGTGCTCACGGAACGATTAGAAGGGGCCCCACGGGCGAATGCATCCAATGGGTGCTGCGCCGGGGAGGGATGGGCTCTCCCAAAGAAGTATTAAGTCCCCCAAATTGGGGAGAGATTCGGGAACTGTTGCTCCAGTCGGCATTCGCGGGCGAGCGCGGAGCTGCGGAACGATTACAAGCGTGGGGGAGAGTGGAGGAGGTAGTTACGGCAGGACGGAAAGCTGGGGAGTGTTGGTCGGCGGCGCGAGCTGTTTTGTTTGCGGATGAAGCGCCGGTTCAAAACCAAGGGGGGGCAGTGCCCCCAGGGACAGTGAGTCAGACTCGGACGGAGTGGGCGGCTGTGGAGCGGGGCTCACAGAGCGGTCCATCTCTGACTGAGAGCGTGGACACGGAGAGTGCGGCAGAGATGGAGGTTTTTCCGATAGAAACGGTACCAGCGGGGACGGACGAGCCCCCTCTGCGGTGTCCATGGGAGGAGTTACGGCGGGAGGTTCGGAAGGACTTGGGGGAGTGCCTCTTGGACTGGGATCCAGGCGGGGACGTTAAGGGAGATTTGTACCGTTAGTTGAGAGAGTGGGAGGAACGGCCACCCGCGGAGGGGATAACTGGGAGGCAGCGGGGGTTGGAGACTGTGGCAGAGGAGGAAACACCCCCCGCGGGGGAAATCAGGCGCCCTTGCCGGGAGAGCGGACGGAGCCTCCTGAGCCTTTGCCTGAGCCTGTGCCTGCTGAGCCGTCAGCTGCGCCCCCTCCGGCGCTTCCTCCGCCCCCTCCCTCCTCCCTTCCTTTCCGCCCCCCCCCTCCGCCGCCTTGCAGCGGCGCGTCTCAGCCGGCCATGGAATGGCCGCCGCCAGGCGCGGCCGCGGCCGGCCCCCGGGCAGAACCATCCGTGCCCCTGCCACCGCCCTTTCATCCATCCCGCCTCTCGGAACCAGAGACGGTGAAACCAACCGCGCCCGCGATAGACGCGGAGCCGCCTGCAGTAGCCTCTGCAGACGAGAGGGAGAGGCATTGGAGGAGAGTATTAAAAAAAAAAAAAAAAAAAAAAAAAAAAAAAAAGGAGGCGTTTTACTGGAAAGTCCTCGAGAAATTAAAGACATTGTCCCAATGGCAACTGGGACGGCACCAGCGGGTGCTGGAGCCACTGATCCAACAGATTCTGACTAATAGAATATTACACTTTAGAGGACTAGCGGACATTGAGTCCTTCAGAGAGGGTTTTAGAACAACATGCCTTATTGTATATAGAACTTGCTTTAGGTAAAAAGTGTGTTAAGCATAATTTGATTAAACATAGTGTGATTACGGGAAGATAGTGTGGGGTAAACGTAAAAGTTAGTTTAAGCCAAAATTAGGGGTAAGGTCTATTTCCATTAATAACCTGGGAATGACGTTGATTGTGTTTCCACAGATACAGGCCCACGACGGACTCCTGTTGAATTTGCACGACCATCATCATCTGGAGCATCATAGATGGTGTGGCAATATGAATACCACCTCAGTCAAAAACTAATGTATAGGTCACCTTGGTTAACATAACAGGTCAAGATTCTCTGTGCACCGCAACCGCATCATAAAGCCCACGAACCAATAGACAAGATGGCTATGACTCGTGCAGCGCGCCTGGCCAGCAAGCGCATGCGTCATAGATTGCAGCCGAGGCAGACTTTTGGCACCCGCTGGCCACGTGTGCCAAAACCCGTTCCTCTGCAAATGTATAAATACCGGGATTTTCCGAAGAGCATCGGGCTGGTGTACGGTGAGGCCATCGTTGCCTCTGTGGGGACGCCCACGGAAAGCTGGCACCTACCGATTGCTGGGCTGAGTTCGCGGAGCAAGATGACACAAGAATGTATGGATGGTTCATCTTCCTCATAGTCCTCATGGTTTGGGTCATTAGGGGTAATGGGTTGGCTTAAAGAATTATGGGCATTATTGTAGTTATTGTGATTTTAGCTATTGTAATAATTTTACCTTGTTCAGCTTGTTAAGTAAACATGGCATCCCTCATATAGCACCGGCCAGGCCATTGTAGAACGAGCACATCGAACTTTAAAGGCCTTACTCGATCGGCTTAGGGAGGGGGAGCAGGAGGAGCCCTCCTGGTTACAGGAAAACACACCTGCTCTCCGTACACAGCGTTTTCTGTTAACTGCATTAACTTCATTAAATCAGACAGTTTGAGGGGATCTGGAAGAGATGGCGGCGCAACGACACTTTAAGAACACGGAAGAGAAAGGTCCCTACCTGTTGGTCCACGTGCGTGACCTTCAGACACGCCAGTGGGAAGGGCCGTTTGAGTTGCGTTGTCTTGGGCGAGGGTATGCCTGTGTACAGACACCTGAAGGGCTACTGAAATGGGTTCCTAGTCGTATGATTCGTCCTGCCTTAACCTTGTAGTGTTTGAGTGTTTTTCCTACAGGTTGCTGTCATCCTTTCCTGGCTTGTGACACCTTGGGTATCTGCTACAAACTTCTGGCAGTGGATGCAAAGCCAAGTGGGGGACCCTGATGTGTATCTGGACGACATCCCTCTCAGAGTCCATCAATACGTGCCTTTATGGGATCCGGCTGTCAGAGTTCGCAGCCGGGAATCCAGGTGCCTCAGACATTAAGTCAACATCAGTGCACCAATGATAAACTTTATAGAGTAATAGAAGTAATTCTTTCCAAGCCTCATGATGTATCTGTATAACTTTCAATCTACCTCCTGTGTGAATTTATACAAAGGAGCTTTTTGCTCTGCGGGGTAAATGGGACATTTATGGGTGTTTAAGATAGAGTGTTTCAACTTAGTTGTAGAGATATGTTTATACTCATAGTACTTTACATAGTTATTTCTTGGTGTGGAATTGTTCATAACAATAGAGGCCAACTCGTCATAGAGAGGGGGGAGATGTAGGGTTCGGCGTTCGGAAGATCTCGCGATGTCACGGAAAGTTAGAGGGTTAGTCGCAGCCTTATGATGTGTCTGTAATCCCACCTACCCTTGTTAGTATAAAAGGAATTGACTGCGCAATAAAAGGCGGAAGTTGGCGCTCACACTGTGTGTGTTATCTGTCTCTTTCCCTGGTCTGGGGGGTGATCAGTGATCTAATCGTGGCACCTTGATATGCGGCGAACGCTACAGTCTCCTACATGGTGTATACAGATTCCTGATCACCCAGGCCAAGAATATGGTAAAATTAATAGAACCAGTGTGATGGGTTGACCCTGGCTGGATGCCAGGTGCCCACCAAAACCGTTCTATCACTCCCCCATCCTCAGCTGGACAGGGGAGAGAAAAATATAACAAAAAGCTTGTGGGTCGAGATAAGGACAGGAGAGATCATTCACCAATTACCGTCACGGGCAAAACAGACTCAGTTTGGGGAAAATTAACTCAATTTATTACAAATCAACCAGAGTAAGGTAATGAGAAATAAAACCAAATCTCAGAACACCTTCCCTCCACCCCTCCCTTCTTCCCGGGCACAACTTCACTCCTGGATTTCTCTACTAAGCCCCCCCAGTGGCACAGGGGGACGGGGATGGGGTTGACGGTCATCACACGTTATTTTCTGCCGCTTCATCCTCCTCAGGGGGAGGACTCATCACACTCTTCCCCTGCTCCAGCGTGGGGTCCCTCCCACGGGAGACAGTCCTCCACAAACTTCTCCAACGTGGGCCATTCCCACGGGCTGCAGTTCTTCATGAACTGCTCCAGCTTGGGTCCTTTCCACAGCGTGCAGTCCTTCAGGAGCACACTGCTCCAGCGTGGGTCCCCCACGGGGTCACAAGTCCTGCCAGAAAACCTGCTCCGTGGGCTCCTCTCTCCACAGATCCGCAGGTCCTGCCAGGAGCCTGCTCCAGCGCGGGGTTCCCACGGGGTCACAGCCTCCTTCGGGAACCCACCTGCTCCAGCGTGGGGTCCTCCACGGGCTGCAGGTGGATATCTGCTCCGCTGTGGACCTCCCTGGACTGCAGGGGGACAGCCTGCCTCACCAGGGTCTTCACCACGGGCTGCAGGGGAATCTCCACTCCGGCGCCTGGAGCATCTCTTCCCCCTCCTTCTTCACTGACCTTGGTGTCTGCAGGCTTGTTTCTCTTACATATTCTCACTCCTCTCTCTGGCAGCTGTTTCTCCCCGTCCCAACTCTTTTTCCTTCTTAGAAATGTTATCACAGAGGCGTTACCACTATCGCTGATTGGCTCGGCCTTGTCCGGCGGTGGATCCGTCTTAGAGCCGGCTGGTATGGGCTCTCTCGAACACAGGGGAAGCTTCCAGCAGCTTCTTACAGAAGCCACCCCTGTAACCCCCCCCTGCTACCAAAACCTTGCCACACAAAATCATTACAACCAGATATGAGTGGGCCTGGTCTATCAAACATGTAATGTATGGAGACACTGATCCCGATAAACCCATTGATGAGAAATATGTTGAGGCTTCCTCCCCAGGACAATCCCAGTTAATGAACTGTACCACAATCCTGAATTGTACCACGGGTGCAGGGGATCCCATCGAAACATGGTATATTCCTGAACCCCGAACCCTCATACGAGATATGTGTACTTGCTGGGGATACCCCTCCCAGGGCTTCCGAAATTCGGACAAGAGGTACAACAGGACCTGGAGAATGGGAAGAACTGCAATTAGGTGCAGTATTCCCATAAACCATGGTCTAGAATACTGAAAGGTGTGGGATAGGGACCTACAGGGTACATGGGTACCCAGAGATGATATTTATCAATGTCGTACAGCATGGTACCCTGCCCCACAAGGGACATTATGGGGGTGCTCTAATGGAAAATTATATTCCCATCTTAATATAAGGCAACATGCCAGATTACGGTGTGGAGTGGGAGTTCCTACAATGTGCCCTTCCAAGGTGTTCCAACTCTCAGTGCCCCCGCAACACAGAAGGCGTCGAGAAAGTGAGGGACCCAAGGCATGACCCGAATAGGCAGTGAATAGAGTCCAAATCCCTGACTACTATACCTAGGGCATGAGAACATCTCTAACGTTACAAAACTATATTTACCTCATACGTGACCCCTAAAAGACACCAATTTGTCTTAGAAAACCTGACCTGGCAAGTACATGTCTTAAGCAATTGGACCCATTATGCTGTAGGGGAAATGAATATGCAAATCCAGCAGGTGTCTAAAATGGCTTTACAAACTAGACTAGCTTTAGATATGTTACTGTTAAAAGAGCAAGGGGCATGTGGAATGTTAAATCTCACCAACGGAGAATGCTGCATCACCATACTGTGAGAGACTGAAAGAGTTAATGTCTCAAACATTGTGGTGGGGCAAGTTCTGCTTAAAGACAAACCCTGCACAGCAAGGAACCAAGGTGAAAAGCCCATCAGCTCAGACATCAGCAACAGGAGGGGGAGGGCATGCTGGAGGGTGCGCAGCTCCCTGTTCTGATAAGCTGTTCTGATACAAAGATCAAACAATGGCCCTGTCTGCAGGGAAGGAGAAGTTACTCCACAAAGGACCCCCAAGCCCAAAGGCTCACAGACTGCTCATTAACCTGATGAGTTCAGGTGCCCACCCAAAGGAGGGGAAAGGATGATAAAAGGACACAAACTGAAGCCCTGGGTGCACAAGCCCACTGGAATTGAACCCCTCGGCTGACTGAACCAATGCTGGACCCAGGACTGGTGAAGTTTTTCTCTCTTCCTTTTTCTCTCTCTGTCTTCTTCTCTCTTTCCTTTTTCCTTTTCCACAATCCCTACACCTCATCCGTTTCAAGATATAAATCGTTGACCAAGTCAGAGACTAAGAGTGGATCCAGCTGCCCCTAGACCCTTCTCTGAGGAGGAGTCTAGAAAGCAAGGGGGTCTGCTCTGAACCTCGTGACTCAACGGGAGGGATCTCCTTATTCCCTGAATCGATGTATATGGTTACACAGTTTACAGAAGTAGTCTTATGCCAATTCCTGTTGTGAGAAACCCTGCCACCTACTACCACACCTCCCCGGTTCAGTTTGCTTCTGTCATGAATTAAATCTTTAACTGATCGTTTGGTGTCGGTTCACCTTAATTTAGCCCCAGGGAATTTCGAATTAAACAGGACTCCCTGGTCTTTCCAGTCTGGGTCGTGACAGCCACTTTGGGTCAGCTGCCCTGGCTGTGTCCTGTGCCAACTTCTTGTGCCCCTCCAGCTTTTTCACTGGCTGGGCTTGAGAAGCTGAAAAATCCTTGACTATAGTCTAAACATTACTTAGCAAGGACTGAAAACATCAGTGTTACCAACATTCTTTGCATGCTAAACTCAAAACATAGCACTATACTAGCTACTAGGAAGAGAGTTAACTCTATCCCAGCTGAAACCAGGACAGTATCCACCCCTTATTCTATGCCATTGACGTCATGCTCAGTTCCCATACCTTTAGTTACATCCTGGTCAATCATCATCACCTTTTCCGTCCTTTGAGATATATATATACATGTATATGCACACACAGATATCACTCATTTAGTTTATGGGTCATGTTTATAAAATGTTCGTTGAGTTCATTTAGTCCCCGACTCTGGGCTCCATCTGTTATACCAGTCTGTCTGGGCAGGAGGGATGGTGCAAAGTCCTCTCAGTCACTAGAGCAGGATTCGGTTTCATTGCGGTATGGTGTGCGGGTGACAATGGACGCAGCAGGAGAATGGTGTGCACTGTTGAATTGTTGCATGCTGGAGTCAGTTCTGGTTCCATCGCTACTGCGCTTCACTAAGTTTTATCACAGTTCATTCTTGCTTGATCTAAGTGAATCTTACTGTAGTACTATGGATATAGCATATAACAATTATAGTAATGATAACATACAGTGGCAGGTTTATATGGCAACTAATATCATACAGTTTAATTCTGGCTATTCTCACCTAAAATCAAATCCCCTTGAGGCACACATCGGACTTCTCCATCTTTTCCCATCACCCACCAAGTGCACCCAGGCCCTTGAGCAAAAGCAATCCCACGAATGGGTTTACCTTTCCCTGAGGCAGGAGTAACCCAGACTGTTTTCCCTAACATGTTTTTCATGTGCACTACAGGGACTTTATCCCCTTCTACAGTACATTAAAGTTCTGACTGGGCAGGGCCACCCCGATTGGCAGATCCTCTGGTGTTGACTAACCAGGTGGCTTTTGCTAAATGTGTATCCCAATGTTTGAAGGTTCCACCCCCTATTGCTCTTAGTGTAGTCTTTAACAGTCCATTGTACCATTCAATTTTCCCAGAGGCTGCTGCATGATAGGGGATATGATACACCCACTCAAAGCCATGCTCTTTGGCCCAGGTGTCTATGAGGTTGTTTCGGAAATGAGTCCCATTGTCTTACTCAATTCTTTCTGGGGTGCTATGTCGCCACAAGACTTGCTTTTCAAGGCCCAGGATAGTGTTCTGGGCAGTGGCCTGGGGCACAGAATATGTTTCCAGCCATCCGGTGGTTGCTTCCACCATTGTAAGCACATAGCGCTTGCCTTGGCGAGTTTGTGGGAGTGTGATATAGTCAATCTGCCAGGCCTCCCCAAATTTATATTTCAGCCATCGCCCTCCATACCACAGGGGCTTTAACCGCTTGGCTTGCTTAATTGCAGCAAATGTTTCACATTCATGGATAACCTGCGCGATAGTGTCCATGGTCAAGTCCACCCCTCGGTCACGAGCCCATCTATATGTTGCATCTCTTCCCTGATGGCCTGAAGTATCATGGGCCCACTGAGCCATAAATAGCTCACCCTTATGTTGCCAGTCCAGGTCCACCTGAGCCACTTCAATCTTGGCAGCCTGATCCACCTGTTCGTTGTTTCGATGTTCTTCAGTGGCCCGACCCTTGGGTACATGAGCATCTACATGACGTACTTTTACAACCAGATTCTCTAGCCAGGATGCAATATCTTGTCACAGTGCAGTAGCCCAAATAGGTTTACCTCTGCGCTGCCAGTTGCTCTGCTTCCATTGCTGTAACCACCCCCACAGGGCATTTGCCACCATCCATGAGTCAATATAGAGATAGAGCACTAGCCACTTGTCCCTTTCAGCAATGTGTAATGCTAGCTGGATGGCTTTCACCTCTGCAAACTGACTCCATTCACCCTCTCCTTCAGCAGTTTCTGCGACTTGTCATGTAGGACTCCATACAGCAGCCTTCCACCTCAGATGCTTTCCCACAATGTGACAGGATCCGTCAGTGAACAGGGCATATTGCCTCTCATTTTCTGGCAGTTTATTATACAGCGGGGCCTCTTCAGCACGTGCCACCTCCTCCTCTGGCGACATTCCAAAATCTTTGCCTTCTGGCCAGTCCGTGATCACTTCCACAATTCCTGGGCGACTGGGGTTTCCTATGCGAGTCTGTTGTGTGATCAGTGCAACCCACTTACTCCACATGGCATCAGTTGCATGCTGTGTAGAGGAGACCCTCCCTTTGAACATCCAGCCCAGCACTGGCAGTCGGGGTGCTAAGAGGAGCTGCGTTTCAGTACCAACCACTTCTGAGGCAGCTCGAACTCCTTCATATGCTGCCAATATCTCTTTTTCAGTTGGAGTATAGTGAGCCTCGGATCCTTGATATCCCCAACTCCAAAGCCCAAGGGGTTAGCCTCGGGTCTCCCCAGGTGCTTTCTGCCAGAGGCTCCAGGTAGGGCCATTCTCCGCGGCTGCGGTATAGAGCACATTTTTAACATCTTGTCCTGCCCGGACTGGTCCAAGGGCTACTGCATGAACAATCTCCCATTTAATTTGTTCAAAGGCTTGTTGTTGCTCAGGGCCCCATCTAAAATCATTCTTCTTCCAGGACACTTGTGTTACGGATGCATGACTAACCAAATCCAACAGGTGTTAAAACTCAGATTTATTCTTCAGCAAAAGTTAGTTAGAAGTCTGGTAACATTTTATAAAACCACAGGCTCAATGATGTGAAGAGAATTAATACTACACGGCTGAATTAAGAATCCCCAAGATTTAAAGTGATGGCTCAAAACGCGCTTATCACTCACCTAAAAGCTGAGGGCTCTCTCCCTCAAGGAGTTACCTCAGGCGGTGCCCCGGCCCAAGGGGGAGTCCCCGACTGCAGACCCACTGCTCCGAGGAGGACTGCCAATGTGTCCTCCGGCGGGACCCCGTTTATACCCCTGTTGAATCTGACCTGTGGTCATTTAATTCTATTGGCTAGGAAGGTCACCTAGGTGTACCTGGTGCATCTCAATTGGCCAGTTCAAATTTCAACGTGCAGCCTCCAGGGTTTCCTTCCCCTTCTCCCTTCCTGGAGAAGTTTTGTTTCCTGCTGGCGGGTATGGGGGGGGGGGGGGGCGGGATGTACTGCCACAACTTGATAGAGAGGGCTTACAATCAGACTGTAATTTGGAATATGCATCCTCCAGAACCCCACGACACCTAAGAAGGCCTGCGTTTCCTTTTTATTAGTCAGTGGAGACATAGCTGCTATTTTCTTGACCACGTCCATTGGGATCTGATGACGTCCATCTTGCCATTTTATTCCTAAAAACTGGATCTCCTGTGCAGGTCCCTTGACCTTACTTTGTTTATGGCAAAACTGGCTTTCAGAAGGATTTGGATTATTTTCTTCCCTTTCTCAAAGACTTCTGCTGCCATGTTGCCCCATACGATGATGTCATCAATGTATTGCAGGTGTTTCGGAGCTTCACCTTTTTCCAGTGCAGTCTGGATTAGTCCATGGCAAATGGTGGGGCTGTGTTTCCACCCCTGGGGCAGTTGATTCCAAGTGTACTGGATGTCCCTCCAAGTGAAAGCAAACTGTGGCCGGCACTCTGCTGCCAGAGGGATTGAGAAAAATGCATTAGCAGTGTCAATTGTGGCATACCAGTTGGCTGCCTTTGACTCTAGTTCATATTGAAGTTCTAGCATATCTGGAACGGCAGCACTCAGCGGTGGTGTAACTTCATTCAGGCCGCGATAGTCAACTGTTAGTCTCCACTCCCCATTAGACTTCCGCACTGGCCATATGGGACTATGAAAGGGTGAGCAAGTTTTGCTGATCAGTCCTTGGCTCTCCAGTCAATGAATCAACTTATGGATGGGAATCAGGGAGTCTCGGTTGGTATGATATTGCCGCTGGTGCACCGTCGTGGCAATTGGCACTTGTTCTTCAACCTTCAGCAACCCCACAATCGAAGGGTCTTGAGAGAGACCAGGCAGGGTAGACAGCTGTTCAATTCCCTCCGTCTCCAAGGCAGTCCTTAAAATACCCTCTCCTGAGGTAATCTATGCCAAGGATGCAGGGAGCCTCTGGACCAGTCACAATGGGGTGTTTCTGCCATTCATTTCCAGTTAGGCTTACTTCAGCTTCCAATACAGTTAACTCTTGGGATCCCCCTGTCACACCAGAAATACAGATGGGTTCTGCCCCTTTATAACTTGATGGCCTTAGAGTACACTGTGCACTGGTGTCTACTAGAGCCTTGTACTCCTGTGGGTCTGTATACGGATGGGTTAAAAGATGGGATTTTGGTCCATGGATGAGCACTGGGGGAGAGGTCGATAGCCGAGAAAAACACAGTCAGCACAGAAAATGGATGGTTTGTTGCCCATTGCTTGGAACGCTGACAACGGAGATAAGAGAGCTGAGCAATACTGGGGGAGGACGGGCAGCAGGCTGTTGCACAGCACAGCTGTGTGCATCCACGTGACTGCTGGATGATGACAATATGCCACATGTACAGAGCCCATGAACCAATAGACAGGGTGGCTATGGCTCGTGCAGGGCGCCTGGCCAGTGAGCGCATGCGTCATAGGCTCCCTATCTTACAACCAAGTTGTGTTTTGGCACCCGCTGGACACATGTGCCGAAACCCATTCCTCTGCAAATGTATAAATACCGGGATTTTTCCGAAGAGCATCGGGCTGGTGTATGGCGAGGCCACTGTTGCCTCCATGGGGACGCCCACGTAAAGCTGGCACCTACCAAATGCTGGGCTGAGCTCGCGGCGCAAGATGGCACAAGAATGTACGGATGGTCCATCTTCCTTACAGTCCTCGGGTCGGTATGTTACTTTGCTTTACAAGATACCCTTAGCCTAACGCACATCTGTAGTTAATAAATGTTTGCTTTTTCCCCTTATAGTCAGTGTGTGTGTGTTCGCCTTCTCAGGAATCCTCGAAACCACCCTAAAACAGGGTCTAACGTGCCAGGCCATTGAATCCACACAGTCCAATAGACCCAGTTATGCCTTTCCTCCACCTGGCTGGAGGCAGGGCCCCTCTAATTCTGGTCAGAGTATCCATTACCCACTTCTCGTAAAATTGGCTCAGAAGTCCCTTCAGAAATAAGATCAGCCCTTCTACTTTGTTTGGCAACTGGAGCGGCATTTTTCCTGGGAGAATCCCCTTTTGTGGTGGTTTTTCCTCACAACTCACATACCCATGCATCTAGGACCGAGGTAGGTTTTCCATCCCATTTCCTCATGTCCTCTCCATGATCACATAGGTAAAACCACAGGGCACCTCGTAGTGTGTACCTTCTATATTCTGTCTCTTGGGCAGAGGAGCGCTCACTCCTAATAGCTGAGACATTGGTCCTTACAGGTGGGGAGTAGGATGTATCCTCTTTGATTTGCTGGACATCCTGGGACAGCTTCTCCACAGCTGCAATGCAGGCTTGTAGGGGGGAGGAGAGATTTTCTTCGTATTGCCAGTGCTGGCGAGCCACTTCATCCACTGTCGGTGCCTCTTTGTATTTCCAGGTCATTATTGCCAGTGAGTTGGCATAGGACGATGGTGCGCTCCGTACAAACTTCTTCCACATGGGTCGTGTGCATTGGACTTCATCTGGATCTTTGGGTAATTGTGGGTTGTCTGGGTCATAATAAATCATCTCTAGCACAGCTAATTCCCTCAGATGTTGGATACCTCTTTCCATGGTGGTCCACTTGCTTGATTGACATATAACATCTTCCTTGAAGGTGTACCTTTCCTTCACACTTGACAGGAGTCACCTTCAGAGGCCGAGGGCTTGTGTCCCTCTTCCAATTGCCTTGTCAATGCCACCTTCCCTGGCAAGTGATCCCAGCTGCTTGGCTTCCCTACCTTCTAATTCCAGGCTACTAGCCCCATTGTCCCAGCATCAGAGCAGCCAGGTGATAATGTGCTCATCTGGACAACAGCTGAAACCTTTTCGCATATCCCACAGCTCACTCAAGGATAGGGATTGGGTGACTACCTCTGGTTCTGCCTCTTCCACCTGTTCTTGTGATGACCCTGGTTCATCTTCATCCTTCACTAAGTGAACTGATTTTTTTGTATATTTCTTCTTCTGTATGGGGGCAACTAATACTGATGCGGGTTGGTTCGCTGGTTCAGCTGCAAGTGCTGAGCATCAGGGTTGGAGGGGCCACAGTGCTGATCGCTGAGGTTGGAGGGGCCCCAGTGCCTGTCATCTTGTTATTAGGTCCAGAGACCTTGTCTTCCCCTTGAGGATACTGAGTGGTGTCGAACAGGGCTCGATAGGCATGGGCCAGGCCCCAGCACGTTGCAGTGTCTTGTATCTCTCTGGAGCTGCCGGGGTGACAGCATACCTTTTCCAAATATTTTACTAGTTCTTCTGGATTCTGCACTTGTTCAGGGGTGAATTTCCAAAACATTGGAGGTGCCCACTTTTCTAGGTACTTGCCCATACTACCCCACACACCCTGCCACTCATAATTATCCAGCCTCAGGGCAGATCTCTGGGTGATCTTCTTAAATAGTTGTTCAACCCTAAACAAGACTTGAACCACATTCAGGAACATGCTAGTTCCTAGCAATAGGACCATGCTGGTTTCAACATCCCAAGGATATTCAAATTTTTCAGAATTCTCAAACGCCATTTTAACTAGGCTGGAGGAGAAGGGAAAGGGGAAGAAAGGTGTCTCACCCATGGATTGGCTCTCCGAGGAGGAAAGGTCAAGGGTGTAATTATTAATAGTTTCCCACAGATGGCTCCCAAAGTATAGAGGTGATGACAATGCTGAGTGCAAATGCCAGATTAATCCCACAACCAATAACTTTATCATACCATAAACCACTACTACACAATACATCAAAGCGAAAACCTTAATCCACCTCCCACGGATGATAAGCAGCAGCCCAGGGACTACATACAGCAAGTGAGGTGATACATAACAGAATTCTAAAAACAAGCACCACAACTATAAGAGCTCATAAATCAACATAGTGACCAGCAACTATTAAACCAATATAATGAATGCTTGTAACAAATTCGTTTTAACAAGCTCTGGTCAGGTTTGTCATTATCTCAACCCTTCGTGCCCCACGTTTGGTGCCAGAAAGGACTGTCGTGGTTTAACCCAAGCCAGCAACTAAGCACAATGCAGCCACTCACTCACTCCCCACCTGAGGAGATTGAAGTAGACGGACGCCTGTAATTTTGAAAGCAGACGACAGATAACCCTTTATCGCTAAAACACACACATACTTATAGTCACATATTCTGCAAAGTCACTGTACACGCGCACAAGCATAAAATATGATTGGTTATATCAACACTGTACACGCGCATAAACATAGGACATAATTGGTTATATCAACTAAAACATGCGAAACTTGTCTCAGTCTAATTGGTCAAGATAAACTGCTGAATTGAGGTTCTTTGTGCTGAGTTCCCTTTATCGTGGAATGCACACCTGTGTTCTTCTAATTGGCATCTTTCTTTTTTTGTCTTCTTGTTTATTCTGTTCAAGGCCTTCTAAAAGCATCTGGAATGCTCTTGTGACCGTTAGCTAAATATGTGTCCACAATTCCCCCTTTTTTGTTTTCCGTCAATTAACACAGCCTTACTTGATCTATCAATTAATTTTTAAACACATTGCAACATACAAGGCACACAAATTAAAATAATAAAAAAAAAACCACTACAAGATAAATCAAAACTATCTTAACTAATGATTTAAGAGCAGCTCTATTTTTTAAGGTTGTGTGTCTAATACTATCTACATCTAAGAGTAAATCAGATAATACTACACCAATCTGTATTCAGGGACCCCAGAATTTGTGATTCCTGGGGTGGCAATGAGGGTGAATGCCTGATCCGTGGAAACCAGGCATTCCCATCCATTGAGTCCATGACCTGCTGCACAGGGGTCTCCTTCAATAAGTTCTTAAACTTTGTTGATGTCAGTGAAACCCCCTATTAAACCTGTGAAAAAGGGATTGCTTGGTGTTGCTGTACTGTGGTATAAGCAATCTTGTCCGGTCACGTCAGCCAGGGTCATCCAGATGTTTTCTTTGGTTTGCAGCGGTATCCATGACTATGTCCATCCGAGGACTGTGAGGAAGATGGATCATCCGTACATTCTTGTACCGTCTTGTTCCGCGAACTCAGCCCAGCAATCGGTAGGTGCCAGCTTTACGTGGGCGTCCCCACGGAGGCAACAATGGCCTTGCCATACACCAGCCTGATGCTCTTTGGAAAATCCCGGTATTTATACATTTGCAGAGGAATGGGTTTCAGCACACGTGGCCAGCGGGTGCCAAAATCCACCTCAGTTGCAACATGGGGAGCCTATGATGCATGCGCTCGCTGGCCAGGCGCGCTGCACGAGTCATAGCCATCCTGTCTATTGGTTCATGGGCTTTGTGATGCGGTTGCAATGCACAGAGAATCTTGACCTGTTATGTTGGCCAAGGTGACCTATACATTAGTTTTTGACTGAGGTGGTATTCATATTGCCGCACCATCTAGGATGTTCCAGATGATGATGGTCGTACAAATCGAGCGGGAGTCCGTCGTGGGCCTGTATCTGTGGAAACACAAGCATAACCTCACCCCCAGGTTATTAATGGAAATGGACCTTCCCATTGCCCTGTTTCTAGATTCTTAACTAAAACCATGACCTTACCCCTAATTTTGGCTTTAGCTAACTTTTCTTGTGGAGAGAGATTCCCTACTCCCCCTTTTTGTGTTTCGTCAATTAACACCTGCTGTATTTCCCTTTGCAAAGATCTATGAACATAATTAATTAAACATGGCAAAAGCAACATTACACCTAATAAAATACATAAGAATAAAAGACTGTTCAGGTAATGCCAATGACACACAAAAAGAGGTTTGATTAATAGCTTTAGCTAGTGACACCCAAACATTCTTACTGTCCCACGGCGTTAAACGATGTGGATCAATCACCGGTGTCACTGTCATGCTGCTTACTACAGTCAGTGTGTTCCATATCAATCTCAGCATAAGGTTTCGTCCATTTAGTTGGAATCCACTTTGGCCCATTTTCTGTAATGACACAAGCATAACCTCGGCCCCATGTTATTATCAGTGCTTCTTTGGCATCAGCATTATCTATTTGCTTTTCAATAGCATCTCGCAGGCGATCAATAAAGGACATATAAGGTTTCGTATTACCCTGCCTTATACTTGTAAATGATTGTTCTGGCTTTCCAGCTTCAGGCAAGGTTACCATTGCCTTCAGAGCTAAGGAAGCTGATTCTTGTAATGCTTCCACTGGTAGCCTTGCTTGCCTATTAACAACTGCAAAGTCACCAGTCCCCATCATTTGTGCAGCAGTGATCATATACCGCGGATCTCCTTCTGGGTGGTCCAAATTTCTTAGTGCCGCTAAATCACATAATTCTGCCCATTTCACCTTCCATAATAGACACTGAGTCGGGGTTAAAATCATTGTAGCCAATTGTGTACAGTCAAAGCCCGTTAAAATTTGACCAGAAAATATATTCTCCAGTAACGCCTGACTAAATGGAGCAGACAGTCCATTAGCCATTACTGTTTTCCGTACTTCTTTTATTAAATCCCAATTGAAAGGTTGCTACACATTTGGGGCATTCTGTCTGACTGTAACTGGAAAAGCCACAGGATTTAGACCTTCGGTTAACATTTTATCATTTATGTCCTTCCATCGCTTTTTTATAGCTTCTCCTGGGGATGTATCTGCCTCATAGGGAGGTGCAGAGGGGATAGGTCTCTGCTCGAGAGGCAGGTTACTTAAAGGTTAATCGTTGCCTCCATTAATGACATCTCCCTCAGTGTTTAATTCCTCATCACTGTCCGAATTATTTACCACCTCGCCACACACACTTTTCTTTTTTTCCGGGGTATCTTCAATTGAAATTTTTGCAGCGGCAGCCACCTCCTTTTCTGCCTTAAGGGCTTTCAACGTTTCCAGCACCAATCTCCACATAGTGGAGATTTTCTGAGCCTTCATGTCCCCACGCGGTACAAAGTCCCAAATTACTTTTCCAATTTCTTCCCAATTTTTAAGTTCAAAGACTTCTGCATTCGAAGTGGGGGCACCATGGTCCTTAAGCCACTTCAGCATCATACGTAAAGTATTTGAATCATACTTAACCCCTCACACAGAGAGGATATGCGAAAGCATTCGTACAATTGCCCCTTCTTCCACAGACATCTGGGCACCCATTTTAATCCTTCTAGCCGCTCACCTTACTTCCAAATGAGCAGGGTGATTGATCTCCCGGGAGAAGGTTGTCTGCTCAGTCCAGCTGGCTAGACGATCGTTCGGCTAGAGTCTCCTCTGGACGCACTTCCAGTAATTCCAGCGTTTTCTCGGCCTGCAATCATGTCAGGGTCACCATTTGAGGAGATTGAAGTAGACGGACGCCTGTAATCTTGAAAGCAGACGACAGATAACCCTTTATTGCTAAAACACACACATACTTATAGTCACATATTCTGCAAAGTCACTGTACACACACACAAGCATAAAATATGATTGGTTATATCAACACTGTACACGCGCATAAACATAGGACATAATTGGTTATATCAACTAAAACATGCGAAACTTGTCTCAGTCTAATTGGTCAAGATAAACTGCCGAATTGAGGTTCTTTGTGCCAAGTTCCCTTTATCGTGGAATGCACACCTGTGTTCTTCTAATTGGCATCTTTCTTTTTTTGTCTTCTTGTTTATTCTGTTCAAGGCCTTCTAAAAGCATCTGGAATGCTCTTGTGACCGTTAGCTAAATATGTGTCCACACCCACCCACCCAGTGTGATGGGGGAGAAAATCGGAGAAAAAAACACAACTTGTGGGTTAAGAACAGTTTAATAGAACAGAAGAAACTAATAACGATAATGGTAACACTAATAAAATGAGAATAATAACAATAAAAGAATTGGATTATACAAGTGATGCACAATGCAATTGCTCACCATCCGCCGACCGACGCCCAGTTAGTTCCCGAGCAGCGATCCCACCACCACCACTACCCCCAGTTTATATACTAGATGTGATGTCACATGGTATGGAATACCCCTTTGGCCACTTTGGGTCAGCTGCCCTGGCTGTGCCCCCTCCCAACTTCTTGTGCCCCTCCAGCCTTCTTGCTGGCTGGGCTTGAGAAGCTGAAAAATCCTTGACTTAGTCTAAACATTACTTAGCAACAACTGAAAACATTAGTGTTATCAACATTCTTCTCATACCTAGCTCAAAAACATAACACTGTACTAGCTACTAGGAAGATAATTAACTCTATGCCAGCTGAAACCAGGATAGGGGGCTACAGGGGTGGCTTCTGTGAGAAGCTGCTAGAAGATTCCCCTCTGCCAAATAAAACCAGTGCCAGCCGTCTCCAAAATGGACCCGCCGCCGGCCAAGGCCAAGCCAATCATCGACAGTGGTAGCGCCTCTGTGATAATATATTTAAGAAGGGAAAAATGTTGCTGAGGAACAGAAAGTGCAGATGGAGAGAGGAGTGAGAACATGTAAGAGAAACAACCCTGCAGACACCAAGGTCAGTGAAGAAGGAAGGGGAGGAGGTGCTCCAGGTGCCGGAGCAGAGATTCCCCTGCAGCCCATGGTAAAAACCATGGTGAGGCAGGCTGTCCCCCTGCAGTCCACGGAGGTCCACAGTGGAGCAGATATCCACCTGCAGCCTGTGGAGGATCCCACGCCGGAGCATGTGGATGCCTGAAGGAGGCTGTGACCCCGTGGGAAGCCCACGCTGGAGCAGGCTCCTGGCAGGACCTGTGGACCTGTGGAGAGAGTAGCCCACACTGGAGCAGGTTTTCTGGCAGGACTTGTGACCCCACAGGGCACCCACTCTGCAGCAGTGTGCTCCTGAAGGACTGCGTGCTGTGGGAGGGACCCCACGCTGGAGCAGGGGAAGAATATGAGGAGTCCTGCCCTTGAAGAGGATGAAGCAGCAGAGACAATGTCTGATGAACTGACTGTAACCCCCATTCCCTGTCCCCTTGTGCCGCTGGGGGGAGGAGAGAGAGAATTTGGGAGTGAAGTTGTGCCTGGGAAGAAGGGAGGGGTGGAGGGAAGGTGTTTTGAGATTTGGTTTTATTTCTTATTACCCTACTCTGGTTTGATTGGCAATAAATTAATTTTCCCCAAGTCAAGTCTGTTTTGCCTGTGACGGTAATTGGTTGAGTATCTCTCCCTGTCCTTATCTCGACCCACAAGCCTTTTGTTATATTTTCTCTCCCCTGTCCAGTTGAGGAGGGGGAGTGATAGAGCAGCTGCGTGGTGCTTAGTTGCTGGCTGGTGTTAAACCATGACAGCCCATCACCAGAGGATTACCACGACTGACAGCGTCATCGACCATTAACTTCATCACGGGATCCAAGTGTGGTGATCTCTCTGTCTCTCTCTCCTTTTCTTGTTTTCCTCTCTTTTTCTTCTCTTTCTCCTCCTTACCTTTGTAGATGTTTCAATAGGAACCACGCTGCCTACTATTACGCCTTCCAAGTTTAGGTTGCTTCTGCCATAAATAAAATGTTTAACTGATTGTTTGGTGTCGCTTCACCTTAATTTAGCCCGAGGGAATTCTGAACTCACAACATCACCTCCCTGGTCTGTCCAGCATGGGTTGTGATGCTTAGCAGCAACTAAAACATCAGTGTGTTATCAACATTCTTCTCATACTAAATCCAAAACACAGCACTGTACCAGCTACTAGAAAGAAAATTAACTCTATCCCAGCCGAAACCAGGACAAATATTTAATGATTTGATTACTAAGTAAAGACATTGCTCAGTGAAGGAATTAATTCATCCTGAATGGCTTGAAATCAGCTAAACAATCCACTATGAGTTATTTTCAGAATGGGTACATTATTCTATTGTCGCAGTAGAGACGGACACGACAAGTAATAGATCATGCAAAATGGCTACTTTATTGTTCTAACACACCTTTTTATACCTTTCTTTAGAGTATGTGTTAGTATATGATTGGTTTGGTTAGTAACTAACAATTCATGATTCGTGAGTTCATTAGGACGGTTCTTCTTATCACTGTCTTGTTTTTGTACCGGTCTTCTCGGATCTTTCCAGACTCTTCAAGGATATACTACAAGCTGCTCAAGGTCGCGCTGTTCTCGAACTGTCAGGAATTCCGTAGACTCGTTGCATTCCCCGACAATTCCCCCTTTTTGTATTTGTGCTAAAAATATTGTCCTGGTCACCCTCTGCAGGGCCCTTTGCAGAAGGCTGAAAAGACAGGGCAACATTAGGAGCACAGTTATCACAACCAGGATGACTACCCCCACAGTCTTGAGCAGAGATATCAACCATCCAGACAATCCCCAACCCTTGAACATCTTTGTCAGCCAATCCAATTCATCGCTCTCTGTCAGCTTCCTGACTCCCTTCTTTAATTGTTGAATACTGCTGAAGATGCATTCTGAATGATCAGATAGATTCATACAACACATCCCTTCAAACTCATCACAACCATGTCCTTGTGCTAAAAGCAAGAAATCAATTGCAGCTCTATTTTGTAACGTAGCATGTCTAACACTACCAACATCAGTTAGAAGGCCGCTTAAAGCTAAAGAGGTAGCCTTAGATTGCTTACTAAGCCAACATCCTAACTTATTTAAAGTTCTTAAGGCATTTGCAACGCCAACTCCTGGTGCCAATATGGAGGCTGTTAAAATCTGGCCTCGATTCCAGAATTCAACATCATCTTGACGGGAACTGCTAAACCGATGAATAGACCTCTGGACTCATCTATGTTTTCGAGTCACGTTCAGAATCGTTAACATATTTGGTGTTAATAACGTGAGGCGTCCAAGGCTACACGGGCCTCCATTCAGTTTAGATGGAATGCCTCCCCAGGCACGATCTCCACAGCTTAAAAACACACCAGGAGGTAGCGCAAAAGGAACAACAGAAGATCGTGAAGCATTAGGTGCGGTATAATTACACCATGCAGTTGCATTGCGATAGAGAATACTAGTTGCATTAACATTTTGGCCTCGGCGAGCAGTATTGCTATAAGAGTAATTAAAGAACACACAAGCATCCATCATTACAGATCCTAATAATTCTAACTCTTGGGGTTCCTGGGTGACTGGTGAAAGATGCGCATACACACGATCCCAGTTGTTTGTACAACTTTTTGGAGAATTACAGAGATTTGGGATCTGCAGTGGGTTCGGCCAGGTGTCCACAGGTAGTCCTACCAAGCATGTAGAGAATGGATTTTCAGGGGTTGCGGTGGCGAGACACAAGGTGTCCTGGTGTGTCATGTTTGCTAAAGTGACCCAAACATTTTGTTTAGGTTGTGAGACCACCCATCCTTCACCCTGAGGCAGGTTCCAATACAGGCCGAACACACCGAGCAGGAACCCAGCGAGGACCAGCATCTGTGGAAACACAAGCATAACCCCTTCCCCAGGTTAATAACTCACATGGTCCACTCCACTGACCAGTAATTAAATCTTTAACATGTACTTTGATACCCTTTTGTAAATTCTGTGTTGAACAGAGAGAAGTGTTGAAAAAGAGGAGGTAGGGAAGAGTTGTCCCCATAATGGAGAAAGTTAAGAACATAAACTGCTTTATCTAAACATGCCTGTGGTGGTTCCCCAACCATTCCCCCTTTTTGTTTTTGAAGCTGCTGCTTCAACGTGCCATGTGCACGCTCAACAATTGCTTGTCCTGTTGGGGAGTGGGGAATTCCTGTGACATGAGTAACACCCCACAGATTAAAAAATGTTTGAACTTTTCGTGAAGCATATGCTGGGCCATTGTCTGTTTTAATTTGGCGAGGCACCCCAAGCATAGCGAAAGCCTTCTGGAAATGTCGAATTACATCTTTTCCTGTTTCTCCGTTATGTGCTGTTGCTACCAAAGCATGAGAATAAGTATCAATAGAAACATGAACATATTTTTGTCTGCCAAATTCATTGATATGAGTAACATCGGATTGCCAAATCTGTAAAGCTTGTATACCTCTGGGATTAGTACCAAAATACACTGGAGTGTGAATTCCTTGACAATCAGGACAAGCAGCTACAATGGAACGAGCTTCAGCATGGGACAAACCAAACTGCCTTCGTAAAGCTCGAAAACCTTGATGAAAAAATTGATGTGATAATATAGCTTGTTGTTTGATGTTAGGAACAGTACTCAGAGTCATAGCAGAAACAAGAGCATCTGCTCTGGCATTACCTTCTGTATAAAAACCTGGTAAGGTGGTATGACTCTGGATATGCATGATAAAATAAGGTTCTGTTCGTAGTTGAATACTTTTCCAGAGTTCTAAAAGCACATCAAATAATAATTGATTGTCTGACATGGTCAAAGCCACTTTGTCTAGTCGAGAAACTAAATTAGCTACATACGCTGAGTCAGTTACAATATTTACAGGAGTAGAAAAAATAGAAAAAGCAACAGCCATTGCACGCAGCTCTACTACTTGTGGAGAACCATTTTGATGTACTACTTTGCTGTTCCAGTTATTGTTCTCATACCAGACTACTGCTGCTTTACCTGTTTTTCCAGAACCATCTGTGAAGACAGTAGGGCCTTTCACAGGTTCCGGCTGGCTTAAGTTTTTCTGACCAAATGGTATTTCTCGAGCAAATTTCAGGAGCGAGTGCGACGGTAGATGATACAAGATCTGTCCTTGAAAACCCGCCATAGCCGCTTGCAGCTCGTAATTGTTTGCCAGACACCATTCAAAGTACCAATTTTGAACAGGTAAAACAATCGTAGCTGGATCATGTCCTATTAGTTCTACACATCGTTTTCTGGCTTTTATGATTACATCAGCAATAAGTTCAAACAAGACAGGAGCAGTTTTTCGTGGTCGGAATGACAGAAACATCCATTCTAAAATATGTAATGGGTCATCCCACTCAGAATTCCACTGCACCAAAGCACCAAATGGCACAGTTTTGTCAATTAGTACAAAGAATTGTACCAATTGAGACAGATCAATTCGAGAAACAAATTTCTTGTATATACATTGTTCCACCATGTGAATTACATTTAATGCTTCCTTATTTAATATTCTGGGTTCTGTTGGATCATTGGAATGTTTTAATAAGTCCAATAGAGGTTGTAACTGGGAATTGGTCAGTCCAAGATAAGGCCTGATCCAGTTCAAGGATCCCATTAATTTCTGTACATCGAGTGTCTTAACCGCAAGGTTAAGTTTCACAGGTTGGGGCACAACCTGCTTGCTTGTAATTGTCATTCCCAAATATTTCCAGGGTGCTATTTCTTGCACTTTTTCAGGGGCAATAACTAACCCATATTGTTGTAGCGAATTTGTGGCCAAATTTTTCATGTCATTCAACTGCTCCTTGTTGTCTGATGCTAACAGAATGTCATCCATATAGTGATAACAATAACTAGTGGGGAATTTTTCCCTTACAGGTGACAGAGCTTGTGCAACAAACCATTGACAAATGGTTGGTGAATTTTTCATGCCCTGCGGCAGAACTCTCCATTGATATCTTTTTGCTGGTTCTGCATGATTGATAGAAGGCACAGAGAATACGAATTTTTCTTTATCCTGGGAAGCTAATGGAATTGTAAAAAAACAATCCTTAAGGTCCGTGACAATGATTTCCCAATCTTGAGGGATCATGGCAGGTGAAGGCATGCCTGGTTGCAGAGCCCCCATCGTGGCCATGACAGCATTGACTTGCCGCAGGTCATGCAAAAATCGCCATTTACCTGATTTCTTTTCTATCACAAACACTGGAGTATTCCACGGACTGTGAGATGGTTCAATGTGTCCGGCAGCTAGTTGTTCTGCTACCAATTCTTGCAGGGCCTTTAATTTTTCAATTGGCAGGGGCCACTGATCCACCCACACAGGGTTATTTGTTAACCAGGTTAAAACAAGCGTGGGTTGTCTAACGCCCTGCAGCACAGTGGCCCCTGTTAAAAATCCGTGGTAATTCTCACCCCCCACTGCGACAAGCAATCCCTCCCCCATAAATTGAGGGGAGCTGCCATCACATATGGTTTAACAACTGCTTGTTGGCCCTCAGGATTAGTAATCATAACTGGAGTGGCTGCCATCTTGGCTCGTGTGGATCCTCCCAGCCCCACTACTCCCATACCAGCCTCCTCTGTCGGCCAGGTGGATGGCCACAGATAGTCGGCTATAATAGTCACATCGGCTCCGGTGTCCAGGAGCCCTGCAAGCCTTACTGTAGTCGGAGATCTTCCGTGATTCGACAGCGTGCACATCATATGTGGTCGGGATGATGAGACAGTCTGAGACCAGCAGACCTGAGGGGGTCCCGTAGAGCCGAAGCCTCCATCGCATCGCAGTCACTGTTCTGCTTTTGAAATAGAACTCGAAAAAGGAACAAGTTGAGCAATACGAGTACCTTTAGGGATTGTTACTGGTGGGTAGGGGGTCGAAACCATCGCGCAAATTTGACCTGTAAAATCAGCATCAATAACTCCCACACGTACAATTATTCCATTTAACGTGCTACTTGATCTTCCCAATAGCAATGCACTCAGTCCTCGTCCGATAGGACCCCTTGCATTAAGAGGGACCTTAACGATGTCGTTCGTGACTAGAGTTACTGTGTCGGCGGTGGATACATCCAGCCCTGCTGAGCCAGCTGTTGCGGCTGACAATTGTTCACAGAGGGGAGGTGGCCGGCTGTCGGGAGGGGACTTGTTGTCCTCGCACGCACTCTCGCGCTCGTTTTGTGGTTTCCCTGTAGCGGCTGCCCATTAGCATGAAATTTGGAACGACATTGTTTTGCAAAATGTCCTAATTTTCCACATTTCTTGCAAATAATCTCCGGTGAGTGGTGCACCGGTTGTTTACCTGATGATGTTTTGTGTGGAGAAGTTACATTGACGTGCCCTTCACTGCCACACCCACAGCACTTTCCAGAATTTCTCATAGCATTGGCTATGGTGGTCACTGTGTGTTCCAGTGTCCCAACTTTAGAACATGCAGCTACCATGTCGGGGACAGAAGGGTCTCCTGGTAAAGCCTGTATTATCTTTTGACAGTCCTCATTAGCATTATCTCTTGCCAACTGTTTGCATAGCATTTGCCTTAAGACCTCATCCTCTACCTGTTTTTCCAGGGCGGCAGATATTTTTTCTACAAATTGTAAAAAAGGTTCTGTGGGGCCTTGGCGGATAGTGGCATATTTTTGCTTCAGAGCTGCCATGTCCATGGTTCGCTTTATTGCCATAAGGCCTATATTTTGTGCTTGTTCGAGAGCAATCGGAGGCCATGTAGCCTGCAGCTGAGGGTTACTATACGGCCCTTCACCAAGCAAAGCATCCTCTCCAAGGCCTAATCTCGAGTCATCCTGTGGCAGTCGTGAATTTTGCAGCGCTGCTGCGCATGCCATCTGCCTCCAAGTGGATTGAAATACTTGCAATTGTACGGGCTGAAACAGCACTTGTGCGAGATGCATAATGTCATATGGACACAGCAGATCTGTGCTGATTATACGAATAAGTTGCATCACCTCAGGAGAATTGATTCCGTATTTTTGTACTTTATTCTGCAAATCCTGCACTACTCTCCAGCCGATTGGATTGTGCTCATCGTGCCGGTTTGTGCCTGCAGCAGCTTTGAAAACAGGAAATGTAACAGGAGCCCCTGCTGCGTTATCTAGAGGCTTTAGAAACGCTGGTGTTAGAGAGCACAGGCTGAGGCGTTCTACTAGATCCCAGTTGCCAGAATCGGCAGCATATTTTCTAACTCCCTCCCAGAATTGATCAGGGGATCTCGGGACCACAGTTATTGTGGATGGAGGGAGAGTCCATGGCAGGGGTTCTTTCGGTATAGTTTTATCTGCGAGCTGTAGAGATCGCATAGCATTAATTAGAGATTTTTCTGCCTCAGTTTCATTTTGGCTCTCACTTTCCGTTCAGCCCTCACATTCAGTTTGACTCTCACTGTCCTTCCGGCCCTCAATTTCAGTATGGCCCACACTTTCCGGCTCAGTGTTAATCGCCACATTTTTCTCCTCGGGGGGGGGGGGCTGATGGAGTCACCCCTTCCGCTGCCGCACCAGTAGGTGAGGAGGGCCCCTCGTCGCCCGGTAAAGGAATTAATGGCATAGGAGGAGGAGGTGAATAAGGGTATGATCTGATTTTGCCCGTGAGGGGTTTTCTGCCCGCAACTGCTGAGATTGCAGCATCGGCCGCAGCTGTTACTTGAGCAGAAGCTTTTTCCTTGCTAACATTTTCTGATTTCTCATCTTTCTTTTGCTGATCATTCGCATCACATTCTGCTTTCCATTCTTTCAGAGTCTCAGTTAGTAAACGCCATATGACCGCCAACTCGCACAGGTCTTTCTGCCCTTTAGAGATCTCATCAAACATTTTCAAGGCCACAGATTGCCATGCACCCACACTAAATGCAGTAAGTGTTGTGGCTGGAAAGCCTTGGGTCTTACACCATAATAAAATCCTTCTCAGGTTTTGTTCTGAGGTTTTAACCCCTTTTCTTTTTAACAGGGCTTTCCAGGTAGACAAAATTGTCTCCTCTTCCTTAGTTAATTGCTGCCCCATTCTAACAGTTTAGTCCCCGGTGGCTCACCTTATTAGGTGTCTAGGCTCAGGTCCGGACCAGGCAGATTCCACTGCTCTCAGCTTCACCGGGCTCCGTCTCCGCAGCTCATCTTGCTGCCTGTACGCTCCTCCGCAGCTCTCGTCGCTGCTGGTATATTTCTTGCTAGTGCTAGATGTATCGCCGTTAGATGATCTGTTCGCTCAGACGCGTCGGGGTCACCATTTGTCACGGTAGAGACGGACACGACAAGTAATAGATCATGCAAAATGGCTACTTTATTGTTCTAACACACCTTTTTATACCTTTCTTTAGAGTATGTGTTAGTATATGATTGGTTTGGTTAGTAACTAACAATTCATGATTCGTGAGTTCATTAGGACGGTTCTTCTTATCACTGTCTTGTTTTTGTACTGGTCTTCTCGGATCTTTCCAGACTCTTCAAGGATATACTACAAGCTGCTCAAGGTCGCGCTGTTCTCGAACTGTCAGGAATTCCGTAGACTCGTTGCATTCCCCGACATTCTATTACTATTAATAATTTCAATGCAGACTGATTCCATTTAGGGAAGACTACAGATAATTCAAATCTGAACTGGAGGCATGTCTCCAGTACTAGTGGTAGAAGCCTGTTTTATTTGAGAGACTGGAATTTAATAAGGAAAACTGTCAAAGGGATTAAACAAGGAACATCCATAGCAGAATAAATCTCTTCTGAGAACAGAGAAGATAAAGTGGCTATTGAGTGAGACAGGGTGAAATATTTTGAAAGTAAATGACTTAAGTAAACCAGATATCCTGAGCTGGCTCCCTACTGTGGAATAATGATCAACATAGGTCTGGTTTGTAGCAGAATTTATCTCCACTCTTCATTACCAAGGGAAAAATGAGTTAGTAGAACAGTGGGTCTTGATGAGAAAATTCAGAGTGATTTTGAAATACCATAGTAGATATAAGCACAAGCTACTAGTAAATAAATTACTTCTCTTTTATGGTTCTTTATGGTAGTTCAAGCTGTGTTAACTAATGACTTTCTACACAGGCAGTTCAGTTCAGAAATTACATTTCAGTATGTAAACAAGCAGTGGACATGATTACAAGAGTCTTTGTCTTGCTCGACCTGGAGTTTCAAAAGCTAGACACATAAGTATTATTTAGAATCTCGAGAAATATTCTTAACATTGGTGTGAGATGCAGAGCAGTAGAAGGGAAAATTATTTTCTGAGAGAAGACAAGCTAGATATGCCTATAAATGTAAACATTGTGAATAATGATTTTTTTTCCTATGATGTTTGCCTCATAAGACACAGAGATGCACTATTGTTAAACTGTTTCCCCCTGAATGGGACAATTTGCATCATGTAATGATGGCTACTGCCAATAAAGAACCCAGAAATGTGTCATTTAGAAATTTGCAAAGGCTATAATGTTTATACTGTCTGCTTACAATTTGTCCAAAATCGGTATCTATTTGGAAAGCTGAAGGTTGCTAATTTTAAAAATTGAATGAAAATTTGGAGGAGCTGCTATTAGATTTAGTGCTGGTTTTCAAGGTGCCAGATTGCGCCTCTGGCAGAATAATACTGGTGTATTATATGTATGACTGCATAACTGTATGAGGATGAGACTCATGCATGCATACACACGCACACTCCATAGTATCCTAGAGATCTAAGGAGAAGAGTGATACACGTGGAGACCTTATGCTGCCACAACTGCTGTAGTCCCAACAAAGTACTCTGTTGACCTCGGTATCTATCTTTAATAGGGATTCTCTTCAGATGTAGTTCCTCTAAGAGAAAAAAAAACAAACCTCAACAATCTAGATACTGTGAGACTTGGCAAGGAAGAATTGACTTCACAGAAATATACAGTCATACGCTTGTAAAAGGAAGGTCACACAGTTTGGAAGTCCATCCCATTAGTAATGTGGATATGGGGCTAGTCAAATTTGTTCCAAGGCATGGTTATTAGATGAATGAGTGATTCAAGGAAGGTTCACTAAACAAGGTGGACTACAGCCCTGATGCCACAACTGTGTGTTACTTGCAGCAGATTAAAAAGGAATATTAATAACTTGGCGTGTTGAGTGAACATGGCAAGGTTTTGGTAGAGGGGGGGCTGCAGGGGCGGCCTCTGTGAGAAGAGGTCAAGGGCTGCCCTGTGCCCTTGTTCCAGCTGGTTCCAGCTGGCTGAGCAACAGCCCCACCACAGGCCAGAGCTGAGCCAATCAGCAAAGCTGCTGGTGTCTCTATGAAAATATATTTAAGAATATGCAAAAATGCCAGAAAGCAGAGAGGAGTAAGGAAAAAAAAGTGTGAAAAACAACAGTGAAAACACCAAGGGCAGAGAAGAAAGAAGGGGAGGAGGTGCTCCAGGCACTGGAGCAGAGATTTCCCTGTAGTCCGTGGAAGGGGCAATGGTGGAACAGGTATTTCCTTGCAGCCCATGGAGGATCCATGCCAGAGCAGTTGAATATTTCTTGAAGGAATTGTGGCCCATGGAGAACCCAAGCTGGAGCAGATTTTTTTCCTGAAGGACTGCAGCCCATGTAAGGAACCCACACTGGAGCAGGGGAAACGTGTGAGGAAGAAGGAGGGGCAGAGAGGAACTCTTATGTACTGACCATAACACCCCCATTGCCCATCTCCCCTTGCACTGCTGGAGGGGGAGGTAGATGAGTTTGGAGTGAAGGAGTGAAGCTGAGCCCGGGAAGAAGGGGGGTCAGGGAAGGTGTTGTTTTTAATTTGTCTTTGTTTCTTACTATCCAAATCTATTTTAATTGGCAATAAATTAAAATAATTTTCCCCAAGTCAAGTCTGTTTTGCCTGTGACAGTAACTGGTAAGCAATCTCCCTGTCTTTATCTCAACCCATGAGCTATTTCATCTTATTTTCTCCTCCAGTCCTGTTAAGGAATGAGAGAGTGGTTGGGTGGGCATCTGGCAGTTGGCCAAGGTCAACCCACCACACTTGGTGAAGGAGAGCTTGAACCAATGAGCTCTTCAGAAACACTCTTCTGATAGAATCTGTTGTTGGTAGCAACTGGACTTGAAGAAAGAAGGCGGCTTTTGGTATCTGGGACTAAGTGAAAACTTTCCTCAGAAGTCTTTCCATAGAGACCCAAGTCTAAAGTAGGAAATTCTCCAGGCATTTTTCAGGCAGAGTGTGGAAATGCTGAAACAAGGTCTTGAAAGGAAGGAAAGGGTTGGCCTGGCCAGTCTCAAACAGCTTTATGTCTTGAGGGAAGAGAACCTAATTGCTCCTCCTGAAATGACTGAAGAATTGAGCTGGGGTGTTGCAGTGCTCTATCATGTCACAACTTTTGCTAGATAGTGCTGACAGGTACAAGTGGAAGCATGTGCTTCATTCTGTCAAAAGATGGTAGTCCAGCAGTCAAGCATCTTCCTCATTCCTGAAGGCACAACATGTCCAGAGAACTCTTGTGATTTTTTCCATCAGTATTTACTTGTCGTGGTTTAACCCCAGCCAGCAACTAAGCACCATGCAGCCACTCACTCACTCCCCCCCACCCAGTGGGATGGGGGAGAGAATCGGGAAAAGAAGTAAAACTTGTGGGTTGAGATAAGAACAGTTTAATAGAACAGAAAAGAAGAAACTAATAATGATAACACTAATAAAATGACAACAGTAATAATAAAAGGATTGGAATGTACAAATGATGCGCAGGGCAATTGCTCACCACCCACCGATCGACACCCAGCCAGTCCCCGAGCGGCGATCCCCCCAGCCCCACTCCCCCCAGTTCCTATACTAGATGGGACGTCACATGGTATGGAATACACTGTTGGCCACTTTGGGTCAGCTGCCCTGGCTGTGTCCTGTGCCAACTTCTTGTGCCCCTCCAGCTTTCTCGCTGGCTGGGGATGAGAAGCTGAAAAATCCTTGACTATAGTCTAAACACTACTGAGCAACAACTGAAAACATCAGTGTTATCAACATTCTTTGCATACTGAACTCAAACCATAGCACCGTACCAAGCTCCTAGAAAGACAATTAACTCTATCCCACCTGAAACCAGGACACTTATGTAAAAATATCTGCATATATTCATGATTTCAAAGAATTTTTAATTTTGTATCCTGCTATAAAAATGCTTCTCTCCCTTGCTAAATGTTTTGGCAGCTGGTTTCTAGTGTTTCTGTACTATAGGCCTTAGATAGAACTAACTGTTCCAGAGGCACTAAAAAAAAATCCCACAAATATTTATTTCACTTTAACAACAGAAGTACTTATGAATTTTCTTCTCTATGAATTAAAAGAATGATCACTCCCTTGCCATTTATGTATTCTGAAAAATGTATCCCTCCAGATTAAATGATAGAAAGTCATCATGCATCCAAACTTAAGTCTCAAGTACGCTACTTTCTATCTGGTTCACTTTTCAAGTTGTCAGTGAATCATAGCAATTTTTTCATCTGTCTCCTCTCTGTGCTAACCTAGAGATGTTTAAACAATGCTTTACACCTTTTTTTATCCAAAGCAGTACTATAGGTAATTAAATGTAACTTGCCTTTTGGCAACCCTGGTGCAAATCTATCCTTTACCTATGTTAAAATACTTATGCTTGCCATCTTTTGTGTCCTGCAGCAAACCCTTTCATTCAGCATTGAGCTGACTTAAATTTGGGGGTGGGAGCAGGGGAAGGAGAAACCTTGAAAAGCAAGGCGTCTTCTTTCTGAGCTCAGAAGATTTGAGCTGCTGCTTGCTATTAAGACTGAATTAATGACCTGGTCTATAAAACTAGCCTCTCTCTGAAAAATTCTTTCAAGCCTTAATGATCTATATGGATTTCCTATTGAGTACCTGTGCTGCTAAGTGAAACATTAAGGTGGTACCTAATTTCCTATACATACCTCATCTTTTAAACAGGATTTGGGTCCATAGCACTTGATTGTCCTTGCTCGTGTCTGCTAAATTTTTCATCTCTCTTCTGTATTTTGCCTTTTATTTGTGGCAGTGCCCATTCTAAGTGATTTTTATGCTATTATAAACAAGTTCAAAGGAGCTTTCTGTGTAAGGAGTTATTTTCTTCAACCAGAAATAGCAGTAGCATATGGTAGGGTTTTCTCATCCTGGATGTATGGGTTCCCAATTCCTTACTTCCCTGTGTTTTGTCCTTTGCTTTCATTGTGCTGCACACACTTCCTGGCGATTGTGTTTGGGTCTGACTGCACAGAATCCTTTTAATCTTCACTTTTAATATAAAAAAAAAAGCCTGACAAGACTTGTGATCTTAATAGCTTCTCTCTTTGCCAGTGCAATAGCTCTTCTCAACTAGGTTTTCACTAGGTTCCTTTTATTATTATTTTTATTATCCTCTACTTAGGGCACTGATAAACAGATATAAAAATTTAAGTTGTTCCCTGTCCTGGTTTCATCTGGGATGTAGTTAGCTGTCTTCCTAGTAGCTGGTACAGTGCTATGTTTTGAGTTCAGTATGTGAAGAATGTTGATAACACTGATGTTTTCAGTTGTTGCTCAGTAGTGTTTAGACTACAGTCAAGGATTTTTCAGCTTCTCATGCCCAGCCAGGGCACCTGACCCAAACTGGCCAACAGTGTATTCCATACCATGTGACGTCCCATCTAGTTTAGGAACTGGGAAGTGGGGGGAGCAGGGTTTTTCGCCGCTTGGGGACTGGCTGGGTGTCGGTCGGCGGGTGGTGAGCGATTGCCCTGTGCATCATTTGTACATTTCAATCCTTTTATTACTACTGTTGTCATTTTATTAGTGTTATCATTATCATTATTAGTCTCTTCTTTTCTGTTCTATTAAATCGTTCTTATCTCAACCCAGGAGTTTTACTTCTTTTCCTGATTTTCTCCCCCATCCCACTGGATGGGGGGGGGAGTGAGTGAGCGGCTGCGTGGTGCTTAGTTGCTGGCTGGGGTTAAACCACGACAGTCCTTTTGGCGCCCAACGTGGGGCACGAAGGGTTGAGATAACGACAAACCTGACCAGAGCTTGTTAAAACAAATTTGTCCTAAGCATTCATTATGTTGATTTATGCATTCTTAGAGTTGTTGCTCTGGTTTTTAAGGCTCTGTTATGTATCACCTCGCTTGCTGTATGTAGTTCCTCTTCTACTGCTTATCATCCGTGGGAGGTGGATTAAGGTTTTCGCTTTGATGTATGGTATAACTCTGGTTTATGGTATGATAAAGTCATCAGCTGTGGGATTAATCCGGTATTTGCACTTAGCATTGTCACCTTTATACTGCGGGAGCCATCTGTGGGAAACTATTAATAATTATACCATTTACCTTTCCTCCATGGAAAACCAGTCTGTGGGTGGGGTACCTTTCTTCCCCTCTCCTTTCTCCTTCGGTCCAGTTACAATGGTGTTTGAGAATTTTGAAAAATTTGAATACTCCTGGAATGTTGGGACTAGCACGGTCCTAGCCCTACTGCTAGGAATTAGCATACTTCTGAATGTGGTTCAGCTCTCGTTTAAGGTTAAACAGCTATTTAAGAAGATCACCCAGAGATGTGCCCCAAGGCTGGATAATTATGAGTGGCAGGGTGTGTGGGGTAGTATGGGCAAATACCTAGAAAAGTGGGCACCTCCGATGTTTTGGAAATTCACCCCTGAACAAGTGCAGGATCCAGAAGAACTAGTAAAATATTTGGAAAAGGTATGCTGTCACCCCGGCAGCTCCAGAGAGATACAAATCACTGCAACGTGCTGGGGCCTGGCCCATGCCTATCGAGCCCTGTTTGACACCACTCAGTACCCTCAAGGGGAAGAGAAAGTCTCTGGACCTAACAACAAAATGGTGAGCACCGCAGCCACCCAAACCTTGGCAACGGGCGCTGCGGCCCCTCCAGCCCCGGCAAGGAGCATTGCAGGCACCCAGACCTTGGCGACAGGCACCGTGACCCCTCCAGCCCCGGCGACGAGAACTCGGGCTACCCAAACCTCAACAACAGGCACTGCAGCCCCTCCAGCCCCGGCAATGAGTACAGCAGCCACCCAAACCTCAGCAACGGGCACTGCAGTCCCTCCAGCCCCAGTGACGAGCACTGCTGCTACCCAAACCTCGGTGACAGACACTGCGGTTATCCAAAACCCGGTGAGCGATACTGCAACTGAACCAGCGGACCAACCTGCACCAGCATCAGTTGCCCCCGTACAGAAAAAGAAATATACAAAAAAATCAGTTCGCTTAGCGAAGGATGAAGATGAACCAGGGTCATCACGGGAACCGGAGGAAGAGGCAGAACCAGAGGTAATAACCCGGTCCCTATCCTTGAGTGAGCTGCGGGATCTGCGAAAAGACTTTGGCCGCCGCATAGGTGAGCATATTATCACCTGGCTCCTCCGATGCTGGGACAATGGGGCTAATAGCTTGGAATTAGAGGGTAGGGAAGCCAAGCAGCTGGGATCGCTTGCCAGGGAAGGTGGCATTGACAAGGCAATTGGAAGAGGGACACAAGCCATCAGCCTCTGAAGGTGACTCCTGTCAAGTGTGAAGGAAAGGTACACCTTCAAGGAAGATGTTATATGTCAATCAAGCAAGTGGACCACCATGGAAAGAGGTATCCAACATCTGAGGGAATTAGCTGTGCTAGAGATGATTTATTATGACCCAGACAACCCACAATTACCCAAAGATCCAGATGAAGTCCAATGCACACGACCCATGTGGAAGAAGTTTGTACGGAGCGCACCATCGTCCTATGCCAACTCACTGGCAATAATGACCTGGAAATACAAAGAGGCACCGACAGTGGATGAAGTGGCTCGCCAACTCCGTCAATACGAAGAAAATCTCTCTTCCTCCCTACAAGCCTGCATTGCAGCTGTGGAGAAGCTGTCCGAGGATGTCCAACAAATCAAAGAGGATATGTCCTACTCCACACGTGTAAGGACCAATGTCTCAGCTATTAGGAGTGAGCGCTCCTCTTCCCAAGAGAGAGAATATAGAAGGTACACACCGCGAGGTGCCCTGTGGTTTTACCTATGTGACCACGGAGAGGACATGAGGAAATGGGATGGAAAACCTACCTCGGTCCTAAATGCACGGGTACGTGAACTGCGAGGAAAAACCACCACAAAAGGGGATTCTACCAGGAAAAATGCCGCTCCAGTTTCCAAACAGAGTAGAAGGGCTGATTTCATTTCTGATCCTCTTGAAGGGACTTCTGAGCCAATTTTACGAGAAGTGAATACTGAATACTCTAACCAGAATTAGAGGGGCCCTGCCTCCAGCCAGGTGGAGGAAAGGGATAACCGGGTCTATTGGACCGTGTGGATTCGATGGCCTGGCACGTCAGACCCACAGGAGTATAAGGCTCTAGTAGACACCGGCGCACAGTGCACCCTAATGCCATCAAGTTATAAAGGGACAGAATCCATTTGTATTTCTGGTGTGACAGGGGGATCCCAAGAATTAACTGTATTGGAAGCTGAAGTAAGCCTAACTGGAAATGAATGGCAGAAACACCCCATTGTGACCGGTCCAGAGGCTCCGTGTATCCTTGGCATAGACTATCTCAGGAGGGGGTATTTTAAGGACCCGAAGGGGTATCGATGGGCTTTTGGTATAGCTGCCTTGGAGACGGAGGGCACTGAACAGCTGTCTACCCTGCCTGGTCTCTCTCAAGACCCTTCGATTGTGGGGTTGCTCAAGGTTGAAGAACAACAAGTGCCAATTGCTACCACGACGGTGCACCGGCGGCAATATCGCACCAACCGAGACTCTCTGATTCCCATCCACAAGTTGATTCGCCAACTGGAGAGCCAAGGAGTGATCAGCAAAACCCGCTCACCCTTTAATAGTCCCATATGGCCAGTGCGGAAGTCTAATGGGGAGTGGAGACTAACAGTTGACTATCGCGGCCTGAATGAAGTTACACCACCGCTGAGTGCTGCCGTTCCAGATATGCTAGAACTTCAATACGAGCTAGAGTCAAAGGCAGCCAAGTGGTATGCCACAATTGACATTGCTAATGCGTTTTTCTCAATCCCTCTAGCAGCAGAGTGTCGTCCACAATTTGCCTTTACTTGGAGAGGTGTCCAGTACACTTGGAATCGATTGCCCCAGGGGTGGAAACACAGCCCCACCATTTGCCATGGACTAATCCAGACTGCACTGGAAAAAGGTGAAGCTCCGGAACACCTGCAATACATTGATGACATCATCGTATGGGGCAACACAGCAGAAGAAGTCTTTGAGAAAGGGAAGAAAATAATCCAAATCCTTCTGAAAGCCGGTTTTGCCATAAAAGAAAGTAAGGTCAAGGGACCTGCACAGGAGATCCAGTTTTTGGGAATAAAATGGCAAGATGGACGTCGTCAGATCCCAATGGATGTGATTAATAAAATAGCAGCTATGTCTCCCCCGACTAATAAAAAGGACACACAGGCCTTCTTAGGTGTCGTGGGGTTTTGGAGAATGCATATTCCAAATTACAGTTTGATTGTAAGCCCTCTCTATCAAGTGACCCGGAAGAAGAATGATTTTAAATGGGGCCCTGAACAACAACAAGCCTTTGAACAAATTAAACGGGAGATTGTTCATGCCGTAGCCCTTGGACCAGTCCGGACAGGACAAGATGTTAAAAATGTGCTCTATACTGCAGCTGGGGAGAATGGCCCTACCTGGAGTCTCTGGCAGAAAGCACCTGGGGAGACCCGGGGCCGACCCCTGGGGTTTTGGAGTCGAGGATATCGAGGATCCGAGGCTCACTATACTCCAACTGAAAAAGAGATATTGGCAGCGTATGAAGGAGTTCGAGCTGCCTCAGAAGTGGTTGGTACTGAGACACAGCTCCTCTTAGCACCCCGACTACCAGTGCTGGGCTGGATGTTCAAAGGGAGGGTCTCCTCTACACATCACGCGACTGACGCCACGTGGAGTAAGTGGATCGCACTGATCACACAACGGGCTCGCATAGGAAACCCCAGTCGCCCAGGAATTTTAGAAGTAATCACGGACTGGCCAGAAGGCAAAGATTTTGGAATGTCACCAGAGGAGGAGGTGGCACGTGCTGAAGAAGCCCCGCTGTATAATAAACTGCCAGAGAATGAGAGGCAATATGCCCTGTTCACTGACGGATCCTGTCACATTGTGGGAAAGCATCGAAGGTGGAAAGCTGCTGTATGGAGTCCTACACGACAAGTTGCAGAAACTGCTGAAGGAGAGGGTGAATGGAGTCAGTTTGCAGAGGTGAAAGCCATCCAGCTAGCGTTAGATATTGCTGAAAGAGAAAAGTGGCCAGTGCTCTATCTCTATACTGACTCATGGATGGTGGCAAATGCCCTGTGGGGGTGGTTACAGCAATGGAAGCAGAGCAACTGGCAGCGCAGAGGTAAACCCATTTGGGCTGCCACGCTGTGGCAAGATATTGCGTCCCGGCTAGAGAATCTGGTTGTAAAAGTACGTCATGTAGATGCTCACGTACCCAAGGGTCGGGCCACTGAAGAACACCGAAACAACGAACAGGTGGATCAGGCTGCCAAGATTGAAGTGTCTCAGGTGGACCTGGACTGGCAACATAAGGGTGAGCTATTTATGGCTCAGTGGGCCCATGATACTTCAGGCCATCAGGGAAGAGATGCAACATATAGATGGGCTCGAGATCGAGGGGTGGACCTGACCATGGACACTATCGCGCAGGTTATCCATGAATGTGAAACATGTGCTGCAATTAAGCAAGCCAAGCGGTTAAAGCCCCTGTGGTATGGAGGGCGATGGCTGAAATATAAATTTGGGGAAGCCTGGCAGATTGACTATATCACACTCCCACAAACTCGCCAAGGCAAGCGCTATGTGCTTACAATGGTGGAAGCAACCACCGGATGGCTGGAAACATATTCTGTACCCCATGCCACTGCCCGGAACACTATCCTGGGCCTTGAGAAGCAGGTCTTGTGGCGACATGGCACCCCAGAAAGAATTGAGTCAGACAATGGGACTCATTTCCGAAACAACCTCATAGACACCTGGGCCAAAGAGCACGGCATTGAGTGGGTGTATCATATCCCCTATCATGCACCAGCCTCTGGGAAAATTGAGCGATACAATGGACTGTTAAAGACTACATTGAGAGCAATGGGGGGGCGGAACTTTCAAACATTGGGATACACATTTAGCAAAAGCCACCTGGTTAGTCAACACTAGAGGATCTGCCAATCGGAGTGGCCCTGCCCAATCAGAATTTTTACATACTGTAGAAGGGGATAAAGTCCCTGTAGTGCACATGAAGAACATGTTAGGGAAAACAGTCTGGGTTACTCCTGCCTCAGGCAAAGGTAAACCCATTCGTGGGATTGCTTTTGCTCAAGGGCCTGGGTGCACTTGGTGGGTGATGCGAAAAGATGGGGAAGTCCGATGTGTGCCTCAAGGGGATTTGATTTTAGGTGAAAATAGCCAGAATTAAACTGTATGATATTAGTTGCTATATAATCCTGCTACTGTATGTTATCATTACTATAATTGTTATATGCTATATCCATAGTACTATAGTAAGAATCACTTGGATCAAGCAAGAAAGAACTGTGATAAAACTGAGCAAAGCGCAGCAGAGGTGGATCCAGAACTGACTCCAGCATGCAACAATCCAACGGTGCACACCATCCTCCTGCTGCGTCAAATGTCATCTGCTCGTCACACTGCACTGAAGCCCAATTCTGCTCTACCGACTGAGAGGACTTTGCACCATCCCTCCTGCTCAGACAGACTGGTATGACAGATGGAGCCCAGAGTCAGAAACTAAATGAACTCAACAAACATTTTATGAACAAAAAGAACTAAAGAACTGATATCTCTGTGTGTGTATACTTATATATATATATATATATCATTGTTCATATGTCTCAAAGGGATGGAAAGGTGGTGATGATTGATCAGAATGTAACTAAAGATATGGGAACTGAGCATGACGTCAATGGTATAGAATAAGGGGTGGATACTGTCCTGGTTTCATCTGGGATGTAGTTAGCTGTCTTCCTAGTAGCTGGTACAGTGCTATGTTTTGAGTTCAGTATGTGAAGAATGTTGATAACACTGATGTTTTCAGTTGTTGCTCAGTAGTGTTTAGACTACAGTCAAGGATTTTTCAGCTTCTCATGCCCAGCCAGGGCACCTGACCCAAACTGGCCAACAGTGTATTCCATACCATGTGACGTCCCATCTAGTTTAGGAACTGGGAAGTGGGGGGAGCAGGGTTTTTCGCCGCTTGGGGACTGGCTGGGTGTCGGTCGGCGGGTGGTGAGCGATTGCCCTGTGCATCATTTGTACATTTCAATCCTTTTATTACTACTGTTGTCATTTTATTAGTGTTATCATTATCATTATTAGTCTCTTCTTTTCTGTTCTATTAAATCGTTCTTATCTCAACCCAGGAGTTTTACTTCTTTTCCTGATTTTCTCCCCCATCCCACTGGATGGGGGGGGGAGTGAGTGAGCGGCTGCGTGGTGCTTAGTTGCTGGCTGGGGTTAAACCACGACATTCCCACTCCTCAAATGTCTATTCCACCTCTTTACTAAGAGATTGCTCTCTCTATAGCATAGAGGAAAGAATATATGCTTCTGTGGAAAGTCTGGAGGGTTGACTTAAATTGATGATGATGGTGAGTTTAAATAGGCTGCTGGACTTCATACTGAAGCAGTGGAAAAACATGCTTTTTCCCCTTTTGCAAGTTCTACTTTAAATATGTGTGCACTGGGAAACCTTCAGTAGAATGATGGGAGCAAACTGTTAAAGTTGAACTGCCAGAGTTGTCTTGCAATGTAAAAAAAATGAGTCTTACCCATGATTGTTAATTCCTGATAGTGCACAAGTATTTGTTTAGCCATGCAGTGAAGTGAATCATAGAACTCGGTAAGAGGAGGAAATGAGCAAAACGCCTATTTTTCATCTGGATGAATTCCTCAATACAGTTAACCTTGAAGCTTTACGGACAGCTGCACTGGAACAAAGGAGTGGGTATAAACCACTAACTGAACTGCAGCCTAAACAAATGAACTTTTTAGCTCATTTTGGAAGTATATTGAGCTGAATTATTGTTAGGTATTTGGTATAAAATAATTTTGTGTGCTGAGAGTGAATATTGAAGATATGTGTTTGTAAAATGAGTTGTTAAATTAAAGCACATATTCCTTATGTAGACAGTATCTTGAGCTAGTGGTGAAAAGATGTCCTGTTAAAGATCCAGTTATGTTTAATAAGTATCATTCAAGTGGGTTATGATACCTCTTGAGAATAGTTCTTCTGAATGGCCAATAAGAGATTTCTGCTGTTTGTGAAAGAACTTTAAAACACACACTAAACTACTCCCTTCCTAACTGTCTTGGTTCTATTATTTTGGCAGATACATTCAATCTGTTTTGGCACTCCATTGAAATATCCCCAGAATACTGTGTCTCCCAGTACTTATTCTCTTCATGACAATATGATTCAAAGAATTGGAATCAAATGCCAGAATTGGGACTGGACGCAGCTTTGTGTACAGAACATCTTCCACTGAATATAGAAATTTAAAAAACAGCCATCTTGCCTTCTTTTTTTTTTTTTGAGCTCCTTCTCTCAGCTTTGCTTGGGTAAGCTCAGCTGCTTACCTGCTTTTCCAGTGGTCTTACAAGGTTTTTTTTCCAATCCTCCTTTCACCAGACCAACAACAGACAAGTAAAGCATGAGCCTTCATATTTTTGCCTGAATGACTCCACTAATAAATGCCAAATGAGAAGACAGAGATTGTAATCAGAAAAAAGAAATAATGATCTCTCACTGGCTGCAACATCGCCATAAAGATCCTTGGACTTAACAGTTCATGTACATGAGTGTCCTGGGTTCAGCTGGGATAGAGTTAATTTTTTTTACAGGAACCTGGGAGGTGGGGGGCATAGCCGGGGCAGCTGACCTGAACTGGCCAAGGAGCTATTCCATACCATGTGACATCATGCTCAGTATATAAATGGGGAGCGGGCGGGGGGGGGGGGGAGCTTTCGACTTTCGGTGGGGGAAGTGGCGGAGCGTCGGGTCCGGGTGGTGAGCAGTTGCACTGTGCATCACTCTTTTTGTATACTTTTTCATTAGTACCGTTGTTGTTGTTGCAATTTCTTTGTGTTGTTCCAGTAAACTGCCTTTATCTCAACCCTCGAGGTTCGAGGTTTGTTTTTTTTTTCTCTCCTCCGTCTTCCCCCCATCCCACCGGAGGGGGGCGGGAGGAGTGAGCGAGCGGCCGCGTGGTCCTTTGTTACCGGCTGGGCTGAAACCACGACAGTCTTTTTTGGCGCCCAACGTGGGGCACCGAAGGGTTGAGATAACGACAGATCTGGCCAGAGCGTGTTGAAACAAATTTGTCATACGCATTTCTTATACTAGATAAATAGATGTTAGTCACAATGTTGATTCAGCTGTTTACATGGTGGCGTTTTGTAAGCTCTTATATGCTCTATGTATTGCCTGTAGTTGCGTATCTCATCTCTGGGAGAGTGACTGGGATTATCATTTTGCTGTACTGGGCAATGTCGACTTGTGAAATGATTACATCACTGGTCATGAGGTTAAGCTGGTATCTGTATGAGGCAGTGATATCATTTCCAGACTTTGGGCACCTTCTGTCGGATTTTATTGGTAATTACACCCAACCCATGGGGAAGTCAGGGGGGGATACTTCCCCCCATCCGTTCCCCTCCCTTTTTCTCTTTCCAACTAATTACAACAGTTTTCGAGAATTTTGAATATCCTTGGGATGCGCAAGCCTGTGTGCTGTTAGTGCTATGCCTCCTGACTATGTTTCAGGTCTTGTTTAGGGCTACAAAAAGGCTTTTTAAGAGTACCACCCAGAGATCTGTCCCAAAGCTGGATATTTATGGGTGGCACGGCGTGTGGGAGGATGTGGGCAGGTATCTAGAGAACTTCTCACCTCCAGTGACTTGGAAGTTCACTCCCAAACAACTGCAGAACCCTCATGAAGTGATAGAATTTTTGAAAGGAAAATGCTGTGGCTATCCCAGAGACACACAACTCACTACACTGTGCTGGGCCCTGGCCGGTATCTACCAAACCCTGCTTGATATTATGCAGCACCCCCAGGGGGAAAAGGGGGAAAAGATGGAAAACAAGACAACATGCACCGTGGCTACCCAAACCCTGACAACATGCACCGTGGCTACCCCAACCCCAACAACATGCACCGTGGCTACCCAAACCCTGACAACAGACACCGTGGCTGCCCCTACCCCGACGACAAGCACCGGGGCTGCCCCTACCACGACAACAGGTACCATGGCTGCCCCTACCCCGGTGACAGATACTGCCACTAAACCAGAGAACCAACCTGTGCCAGTATCAGTCGCCCCTGTACAGAAAAAGAAACACACAAAGAAATCAGTTCGCTCACTGAGAGATGAAGATGAACCAGGGTCATCGCGAGAACGGGAGGAAGAGGCAGAACCTGAAATAATTGCCCGATCTCTATCCCTGAGTGAGTTGCGTGACATGCGAAAAGATTTTAGCTGCCACCCAGGTGAGCACATTGTTACCTGGCTGCTCCGATGCTGGGATAATGGGGCTAGTAGTGTGGAATTAGAGGGTAAGGAAGCCAAGCAGTTGGGATCTCTGTCTAGAGAAGGGGGTATCGACAAGGCGATTGGGAGAAAAACACAAGTCCTCAGCCTCTGGAGGCGACTTCTGTTAGGTGTAAAGGAAAGATACCCCTTCAGGGATGAAGTTACATGTCACCAAGGCAAGTGGACCACCATGGAGAGAGGTATCCAGTACCTGAGGGAATTAGCCGTGCTGGAGGTGATTTATAATGATCCAGAAAATGCGCAGTCACCCACAGATCCAGATGAAGTCCAATGCACACAACCGATGTGGCGGAAGTTTCTACGAAGTGCACCACCAACCTATGCCAACTCATTGGCAGTAATGTCCTGGAAAGAAGGCTATGGACAAACGGTGGATGAATTGGCTGTCCAACTCCGGCAATATGAAGGAAGTCTCTCTTCCTCCCTACGGGCCTGTGTCTCAGCTGTAGAGGAATTGTCCCGAGAGTTCCAGCAATTCAAAGTGGATATGTCCTCCTCCTCACCTGTACAGGCCCGCATTGCAGTTATTGGGAGTAAGCGTTCCTCTGCCCAAGAGAGAGGAGAGAGAAAGTACACACAACGGGCTAACCTGTGGTTTTACCTGCGTGACCATGGAGAGGACATGAGGAAGTGGGATGGAAAACCTACCTCAGTCTTGGATTCACGGGTACGGGAGTTGCGAGAAAAAGCAACCAGAAAAGAAGATTCTTCTTGGAAAACTGCTGCTCCAGTTTCCCGTGAGCAGTCCCCCGGGCGCAGTAGATGGGCCGATCTCATTTCTGATCCTCTTGAAGGGACTTCTGATTCACGTGTGCAAAAAGTGGGTAACAGATATTCTAACCAGGATTAGAGGGGCCCTGCCTCCAGCCAGGTGGAGGAGAGGGACAACCGAGTCTACTGGACAGTGTGGATTCGATGGCCTGGCACGTCAGACCCACAGGAATATAAGGCTCTAGTAGACACTGGTGCACAATGTACCCTAATGCCATCAAGTTATAAAGGGGCAGAACCCATCTGTATCTCTGGTGTGACAGGGGGATCCCAAGAGCTAACCGTATTGGAAGCCGAAATGAGTCTAACCGGGAATGAGTGGCATAAACACCCCATTGCAACTGGCCCAGAGGCCCCGTGCATCCTTGGTATAGATTACCTCAGAAGGGGGTATTTCAAGGACCCAAAAGGGTACCGTTGGGCCTTTGGTATAGCTGCATTGGAGATGGAGGAGATTGAACAGCTGTCTACCCTGCCTGGTCTCTCCCAAGACCCTTTGATTGTGGGGTTGCTGAAGGTTGAAGAACAACAGGTGCCAATTGCTACCACAATGGTGCACTGGCAGCAATATCGCACCAACCGAGACTCCCTGATCCCCATCCATAAGCTGATTTGCCAATTGGAGAGCCAAGGAGTGATCAGCAAGACTCGCTCACCTTTTAATAGTCCCATATGGCCCGTGCGGAAATCTAATGGGGATTGGAGACTAACAGTAGATTATCGTGGGCTGAATGAAGTCACGCCACCGCTGAGCGCTGCTGTGCCAGATATGTTAGAGCTTCAATATGAACTGGAATCAAAGACAGCTAAGTGGTATGCCACAATTGACATTGCTAATGCATTTTTCTCCATTCCTTTGGCAGCGGAGTGCAGGCCACAGTTTGCTTTCACTTGGAGGGGTGTCCAGTACACCTGGAATCGACTGCCCCAGGGGTGGAAACACAGCCCCACTATTTGCCATGGACTGATCCAGACTGCACTAGAAAAAGGTGAAGCTCCAGAACACCTGCAATACATTGATGACATCATCGTATGGGGCAACATGGTAGAAGAAGTCTTTGAGAAAGGGAAGAAAATAATCCAAATCCTTTTGAAGGCTGGTTTTGCCATAAAAGAAAGTAAGGTCAAGGGACCTGCGCAGGAGATCCAGTTCTTAGGAGTAAAATGGCAAGACGGGCGTCGTCAGATCCCTGCGGACGTGATCAGCAAAATAGCAGCTATGTCCTCACCGACTAATAAAAAGGAAACACAGGCTTTCTTAGGTGTTGTGGGCTTTTGGAGAATGCATATTCCAAATTACAGTCAAATTGTAAGTCCTCTCTACCAAGTTACCTGGAAGAAGAACGATTTTAAATGGGGGCCTGAGCAACGACAAGCCTTTGAACAAATTAAGCGGGAGATTGTTCATGCAGTAGCTCTTGGGCCAGTCCGGACAGGACCAGATGTTTAAAATGTGCTCTACACTGCAGCTGGGGAGAATGGCCCTACCTGGAGCCTTTGGCAGAAAGCACCTAGGGAGACCCGAGGCCGACCCCTGGGGTTTTGGAGTCGGGGATATCGAGGATCCGAGGCTCGCTATACTCCAACTGAAAAAGAGATATTGGCAGCATATGAAGGAGTTCGAGCCGCTTCAGAAGTGGTTGGTACTGAAACACAGCTCTTCTTAGCACCCCGACTGCCAGTGCTGGGCTGGATGTTCAAAGGGAAAGTTTCCTCTACACATCACGTGACTGATGCCACGTGGAGTAAGTGGATTGCACTGATCACACAACGGGCTCGCATAGGAAACCCCAGTCACCCAGGAATTTTAGAAGTGATCACGGACTGGCCGGAAGACAAAGACTTTGGAATGTCGCCAGAGGAGGAGGTGACACGGGCTGAAGAGGCCCCGCTGTATAATAAACTGCCAGAAAATGAGAGGCAATATGCCCTGTTCCCTGATGGGTCCTGTCACATCGTGGGAAAACATCGGAGGTGGAAGGCTGCTGTATGGAGTCCTACACGACTAGTTGCAGAAACTGCTGAAGGAGAAGGTGAATCGAGTCAGTTTGCAGAGGTGAAAGCCATCCAGCTAGCATTAGATATTGCTGAAAGAGAAAAGTGGCCAGTGCTCTATCTCTATACTGACTCATGGATGGTGGCAAATGCCCTATGGGGGTGGCTACAGCAATGGAAGAAGGGCAACTGGCAACGCAGAGGTAAACCCATTCGGGCTGCAGCACTGTGGCAAGATATCGCTGTTCGGATAGAGAAGCTAGTGGTAAAAGTACATCACATAGATGCTCATGTACCCAAGAGTCGGGCCACTGAAGAACATCAAAACAATCAGCAGGCAGATCAGGCCGCCAAGATTGAAGTGTCTCAGGTGGACCTGGACTGGCAACGTAGGGGTGAGCTATTTATGGCTCAGTGGGCCCACGATACCTCAGGCCATCAGGGGAGAGATGCAACATATAGATGGGCTCGAGATCGAGAGGTGGACTTGACCATGGACACTATTGCACAGGTCATCCACGAATGTGAAACATGTGCCGCAATTAAGCAAGCCAAGCGGCAAAAACCCCTGTCGCATGGGGGGCGATGGCTGAAATATAAACAGTGGGAGGCCTGGCAGATTGACTATATCACACTCCCACGAACACGCCAAGGCAAGTGCCATGTGCTTACAATGGTGGAAGCAACCACTGGATGGCTGGAAACATACCCTGTGTCCCATGCCACTGCCCAGAACACTATCCTGGGCCTTGAAGAGAAAATTTTATGGCAACACGGCACCCCAGAAAGAATCGAGTCGGACAACGGGACTCACTTCCGAAACAACCTCGTAGACACCTGGGCCAAAGAACACGGCATTGAGTGGGTATATCACATCCCTTATCACGCACCGGCCTCCGGAAAAATCGAATGATACAACGGACTGCTGAAAACTACATTGAGAGCGATGGGGGGTGGGACTTTCAAACATTGGGATACTCATTTAACAAAAGCCACCTGGTTAGTTAATACCAAAGGATCCGCCAATCGGGCTGGCCCCGCCCAACCAAGACTTCCACATACTGTAGAAGGGGATAAAGTCCCTGCAGTGCGCATGAGGAGTATGTTAGGAAAGACAGTCTGGGTTAGTCCTCCCTCAAACAGAGGCAAACCCATTCAAGGGGTTGTTTTTGCTCAGGGACCTGAGTACACCTGGTGGGTGATGCAGAAGGATGGGGAAGTTCGATGTGTACCTCAGGGAGATTTGATTTTGGGAGAGAATAGCCAATGAATTGGGCTGTATGATACCTAACTGCTAAATACCCTGCCAATGCATGTCATTGTATCTATAGTGTCTATATGCCATATCAAGGGTATTACTGTAAGAATTACCCAAATGACTGCGGGATGGACTTTGAAACTGAGCCAAGTACAACAGCGATAGAACTTGAACTGGCACCCAGCAATTTCCTCAAGATCAACATCTTCGACCTGCAGACTAAGGGCGTGAGTTGCACCAAATGTACTAGCCACAAGTTCCAGAGGCAGCATACAACAACCCAACATTTCACACCATCTCTCTTATCCTGAAGAACTGTTACAACAGATGGAGCCCCAAAGTCATGGACTAAATAAAATCAATGGACACATTAGAGGGATAGCCCATACGCTAAAGGAATACCATTTGCGTGTGTGTGTGTGCGCGGAGGGGCGATGGGGACGGACGCAAGTCCATATACTTATATATATAAGACAAGGAAAGTGGTAGTGGTCAATTGGAAAATGTAAGATCTGGGCATGATGTAGATGGTATAGAATAAGGGGTGGATAATGTCCTGGGTTCAGCTGGGATAGAGTTAATTTTTTTTACAGGAACCTGGGAGGTGGGGGGCATAGCCGGGGCAGCTGACCTGAACTGGCCAAGGAGCTATTCCATACCATGTGACATCATGCTCAGTATATAAATGGGGAGCGGGCCGGGGGGTGGGCTCTTCTTTTCGGTGGGGGAAGTGGCAGAGCGTCGGGTCCCGGGTGGTGAGCAGTTGCACTGTGCATCACTCTTTTTGTATACTTTTTCATTAGTACCGTCGTTGTTGTTGCAATTTCTTTGTGTTGTTCCAGTAAACTGCCTTTATCTCAACCCTCGAGGTTCCAGTTTTGGGTTTTTTTTCTCTCCTCCGTCTTCCCCCCATCCCACCGGAGGGGGGCGGGAGGAGTGAGCGAGCGGCCGCGTGGTCCTTTGTTACCGGCTGGGCTGAAACCACGACAATGAGTCATAGTAAAAATCAGCTCAGCTCCTCTTAGCTGTATTAGTTTTGTAAGACTAATAAGAATAAGCGGTATAGGACTTGTTTTTTTGTACCAGCATGTGCTGGTCCGTGATGATCTCAGTAAGAAAGGCACTCAGACTCTGTAAATTATCATATAAAATGCTATTTATTAGAGCTAACATTATAAAGAAAGAGATTAGTATAGATAATCTTACATCCCTGTAGATAATGGGAATCCCAAGTTCATGCAATATCGAACAGGACTCTGATGATGGCATAGCATGCCATGCAGACCCTGTCCATAGAAAAGGCTGTCCCATTTTGGTCATTCAAGCTATGATTATATTAGCAAGCTGTTTGGCTACTAGAAAGATTCCTATATAAAAGGGATTATTGCAAATAATAGTGCAAGAATAATGACAAGTAAAACATTCAGTCAGTGGCGAGGCCAGCAGAGGCAACGGTAAATCGGCGGCTAAACGCTAGATTGAGGCAGACAGGGAGGTTCCCGAGGCCCAGGTGCGCCGGGGAAGAGCGGAGGGACCCGGCCAGAGCCGGAGGCTTTCGCGAGGAAGGCTGACGCGGCACGGGCGTTGCCAGGGGCAACCGCGGGAGATTTAAACGGCCCTGAGGAGTGCCAGCGATCAGGACCGCGGCGACCAGGGTGTGGTGTGGCGTGGCGTGGCAGTTCGTGCAGGCAGGGAGTGCAGGCCCCGTCTTCCTCTTCCAAGCTCGAGAAGGCTACTCAAGCGGTGGGCGTCGGCCCGGAGGGAGACCCAGGTATGGTTGCCACTCAGGTGAAAGCCATTGTTAGGAAAAATGTGGCAATGCAGACAGAGGTCCCATGTAAACATGCAGCTGTCCAGGTCTCTGGCTGCAGGGAGTGCCCGAGTCTATCACTGATGACGGAGGGCAGCGGGGATACCTCTTGTGTGAGGTGTGACCAGGTGAATGATCTGCTCAGCCTGGTGGTAGAGCTGAAGGAGGAAGTGGAAAGGTTGAGGAGTATTAGGGAGTGTGAGAGGGAGATAGATTGGTGGGCCCACACCCTACCATCCCTGAGGCAGAGGCAGCAGATGGAGGCTCTGCAAGAAGCGGAGGTTCCCCTGCCCTCTTGCCACCAGGCAGGAGGGGACCTAAGAGATGGAGGGGAATGGATGCAGGTCCCTGCTCAGGGAGGCAGGTGAATCCACTCCCGGTCTCCCTCACCTTCCCAGTTGCCACTTCACAACAGGTATGGGGCTCTGGAACTTGAGGACCAGGCCAGTGAAGATCAGGGTGTAGATGAAGTCCTATCTAGGGAGGTGCCTAGGCCTAGTGGGGTAGCCCCACGCATTTCACATCCTCTGAAAAAAGAAAAAGGAGGGTAATTGTCATAGGTGACTCCCTTCTGAGGGGGACAGAGGGCCCAATATGCAGACCTGACCCATCCCACAGGGAAGTCTGCTGCCTCCCTGGGGCCCGGGTAAAAGACATTACCAGGAAACTCCCGGGTCTGGTTCGGACCTCTGATTATTACCCATTGCTGGTTGTGCAGGTTGGCAGTGATGAGATTGCAGAGAGAAATCCAAAGGCAATCAAAAGGGACTTCAGGGCACTGGGGCGATTAGTGGAAGGATCGGGAGCACAGGTAGTGTTTTCCTCAATCCCTTCAGTGGCAGGGAAATACACTGAAAGGAACAGGAAAACACACCTGGTTAATATGTGGCTCAGAGGCTGGTGCCATCAGTGGAATTTTGGGTTTTTTGATCATGGGGAGGTTTACATGGCACCGGGCTTGCTAGCGACAGATGGTTTCCAGCTATCTCAAAGGGGTAAGAGAATCCTCACTTGTGAGATGGCAGGGCTCATAGAGAGGGCTTTAAACTAGGTTCGAAGGGGGTAAGGGATAAAACTAGGTGCACCAGAGATGAGCCTGGGAGCAGCATGCCGATGTTAGGGGTGGATTCGATAACCCAGCTCAAATGCATCTATGCCAACGCACGCAGCATGGGTAATAAACAGGAGGAGCTGGAAGCCATCGTGCAGCAGGATAGATATGACTTAGTCACCATCACGGAAACATGGTGGGATGACTCCCATGGCTGGAGTGCTGCAATGGATGGCTACAAGCTCTTCAGAAGGGATAGGCAAGGTAGAAGAGGTGGTGGGGTGGCTCTCTATGTTAGGGAATGTTTTGACTGTACAGAGCTACACGATTCTGATGACAAGGTGGAGTGCTTATGGGTGAGGATGAGAGGGAAAGCCAATAAGGCAAATATTGTGCTGGGAGTCTGTTATAGACCACCCAACCAGGTTGAAGAGACGGATGAATCATTCTACAAGCAGCTGGCAGTAGTCTCAGAATCATGTGCCCTTGTCCTCGTGGGGGACTTTAACTTTCCAGATGTGTGCTGGAAATACAACACAGCAGTGAGTAAACAATCTAGGAGGTTCCTGGAGTGTGTGGAAGATAACTTCCTGACACAGCTGGTAGGTGAGCCAACCAGGGGAGGAGCCTTGCTAGATCTGTTGTTTACGAACAGGGAAGGACTGGTGGGAGGTGTGATGGTCGGAGGCCATCTTGGGCTTAGTGACCATGAAATGATAGAATTTTCAATTCTTGGTGAGGCAAGGAAGGTGGTCAGCAAAACCACCACTATGGACTTCCAGAGGGCTAACTTTGGCCTCTTCAAGGCACTGGTTGAGAGAGTCCCTTGGGAGACGGTCCTGAAGGGCAAAGGGGTCCAGGAGGGATGGACATCCTTTAAGAAGGAAATCTTAATGGCTCAGGACCAGGCTATTCCCATGTGCTGCAAGTCGAACCGCCGAGGAAAACGACCGGCCTGGCTGAACAGGGAGCTTTTGCTAGGACTCAAGAAAAAAAGGAGAGTTTATCATCTCTGGAGGAAAGGGTGAGCAACTTGGGAGGAGTACAGGGATCTTGTTAGATCATACAGAGAGGAAATTAGAAAGGCAAAAGCTCAGCTAGAACTAAATCTGGCCACTGTTGTAAGGGACAACAAAAAATGTTTTTACAAATATGTTAACAGTAAAAAGAATCCCAAGGAGAATATTTATCCCTTAATGGATACAGAAGGGAACATAGCAACCACAGATGAGGAAAAGGCCAAGGTACTTAATGCCTTCTTTGCCTCAGTCTTTAATAGTGAGTCCAGTTATCCTCAGAGTACTCCGCCCCCTGAGCTGGAAGGTGAGGATGAAGAGCAGAACATACCCCCCTTAATCCAGGAGGAAATAGTTAATGACCTACTATGCCATCTGGACACTCAGAAATCTATGGGACCTGATGGGATCCATCCAAGAGTACTGAGGGAACTGGCAGAGGTCCGTGCCAAGCCACTCTCTATCATCTATCAGTGATCCTGGTCAACAGGGGAGGTCCCAGAGGACTGGAGGCTTGCCAATGTGACTCCCATTTATAAGAAGGGTTGGAGGGAGGATCCGGGGAACTACAGGCCTGTCAGCCTGACCTCGGTACCGGGGAAGATTATGGAACGGTTTGTCTTGAGAGCGCTCACATGGCAAGCCCAGGATAAGAAGGGGATCAGGCCCGGTCAGCATGGGTTTATGAAAGGCAGGTCCTGCTTGACCAACCTGATCTCCTTCTATGACCAGGTGACCCACCTAGTGGATGAGGGAAAGGCTGTGGATGTTATCTTCCTTGACTTCAGCAAGGCCTTTGACACTCTCTCTCATGGCATACTCCTTGAGAAGCTGGCGGCTCATGGCTTGGACAAGTGTACTCTGCTGGGTGAAAAACTGGCTGGATGGCTGAGCCCAGAGGGTAGTGGTGAATGGGGTGAAATCCACTTGGCGGCGGGTCACAAGTGGTGTTCCCCAGGGCTCAGTGTTGGGCCCTGTTCTGTTTAATATCTTTATCAATGATTTGGATGAGGGGATTGAGTGCACCCTCAGCAAGTTTGCAGATGACACCAAGTTGGGAGGCAGGGTCGATCTGCTTGAGGGTAGGGAGGCTCTACAAAGAGATCTGGACAGGCTGGATTGATGGACTGAGGCCAATCATATGAAGTCCAACAAGGCCAAGTGCCAGGTCCTGCACTTCAGTCACAGCAACCCCATGCAGCACTACAGGCTTGGGGAAGAGTGGCTGGAAAGCTGCCCAGCAGAGAAAGACCTGGGCGTGCTGGTTGACAGCCGGCTGAATATGAGCCAGCAGTGTGCCCAGGTGGCCAAGAAGGCCAATGGCATCCTAGCCTGTATCAGAAATAGTGGGGCCAGCAGGAGCAGGGAGGTGATTGTTCCCCTGTACTCGGCACTGGTGAAGCTGCACCTCGAGTACTGTGTTCAGTTTTGGGCCCCTCACTACAGGAAAGACATTGTGTTGCTGGAGTGCGTCCAGAGAAGGGCAACCAAGTTGGTGAGGGGCCTGGAGCACAAATCTTATGAGGAGTGGCTGAGGGAGCTGGGGCTGTTTAGTTTAGAGAAGAGGAGGCTGAGGGGAGACCTTATCGCTCTCTACAACTACCTGAAGGGGGGTTGTAGTGAGGTGGGTGTTGGTCTCTTCTGTCAGGTGGCTGGAGATAGGACGAGAGGAAATGGCCTCAAGTTGAGGCAAGGGAGATTTAGGTTAGATATTAGGAAAAATTTTTTTACTGAGAGGGTTGTCAAACATTGGAATGGGCTGCCCAGGGAAGTGGTTGAGTCACCATCCCTGGAGATATTCAAAAAGCAAGTGGACAGGGTACTTCAGGACATGGTTTAGTGGGCATCATTGATGGTTGGACTCAATGATCTTGAAGGTCTTTTCCAACCTAAATGATTCTATGATTCTAAATATTGGTTGTATAAGTGTTGAATAGCAGTGATATTAGGGCTAGGACCACCAGAGATGTCCCGCCATTGGACTCCACCCCTCATCCCATGTCCTGTAAGACAATGGTAGTACAAATTTCAGTGAACAGTCCAGGTTCTTGTGTGATGTAGTAGACAAAGAAGAGCTTCACTGCAGCTGGAGGGCAGGAGCATCTAACACTTCATGTTTTTTGACACATACCATGCAGTGAGTGAAAGCAGTACTGTGAAGCTCCACATAGTGGTTCTGCGTGAGATAAAACAAAGGAATTACGTTTATGCACATCTTGGGAGTGGGGTCTCCTCTAGTAGCATGAATACAGCTATTAGTTCTGCATACTGACTGCTATCCTCCCCCCACCTCACTTAGCTGGATTAAAGGTGGCAGCCTTCTACCACCTCTCCCCCTTAACCTATTTGGCTGATCCATCTGAACCAAGCACACTGTCACTGTCAGAAAGCAAGATGTTCATGTGGTGGGGCTTCCTAAGCCCAGACAAGGGTTAATGGCTGCAGACTAGGTTGAGTTACATCTGTCAATCCTGTTTGGGCTACTTTTTCCTGCGATGCACTTTTTTTGTGTGGACCTGGCTTTGCCTGCGTTTTACAATGCTGGACTGTTGTGCTCTCTGTGGATTAATTTCCCAGCCATGCTCTCACACAGTGTTCACAACACTCCCCAGTGCCTCCCCGACATCCTGTTCAGTAAGTGCAGTCAGCAGGGTGTCGCCAACATAATGGAACAGCTCACACTGAGGACAGGCTACACTGCCGCAAGTGCTGAGCCACAATCCCCTGACAAGATGTGGGGCTGTGCTGGTCTCCCTGAGGCAGCACAGAAACACACATTGCTGGCCTTCCTGGGAAAAGGCAGACTGGCCCTGTGACTCCCCAGCACTAGGGACGCTGAAGGAGGCATTCACCAAGTCAGTAACAGCAAACTGGGCACTCACCCCAGCCTCTAACTGCTCTGGCAGGGTGGCACTATCAGGAGCGACCACAGGCCAGGAGGGGTGGCTGTGCCCTAGATCCCCTCTCTGTTCAAAATATGGGATCCCCGTTCAAACACTGCATGCGTATATCTGATCCTCCACCTCTTGCACAGCTGCATGAACCAACTCACACAAAGAAACCTGTGATCAACTATGTATAACTATTTGTGGATCACCAACCTTTTTTAGACATGTCCAGCTTTGTATGTAAAGGACTTGTATACACCAACCTGACAATTATACAACTGAACAGAGAAGGCACAATCCCATAAATAACGCACCCCAACGCTAACTTGGAGTAGCTCTTGTTGGCTTGTCCAGGGCTGCTGCCTGGTGAAGGAGACATCCTTACATCCTGACAGAGAACATGAGAGGTTTACAATTTCCCTGACTGTTGCTCATCAGTGGGTAAGATTAATCATTAATGATGTTGTACCTTGCCTACACTGCAAGTGAGCTTTCTCCTTTTCTCTTTTGCTCATGCTTACATTGCTTGCATTCTGCTCAGGCTTAATTATATTGATTGACAACTTATTATTATAAAGTTGATCAGACTTGGTCCTTAGACCGTTGCCATTTTATCATCCGATATTGAAAGAACCCTTGTTGTGTGATACCAGGCTATTAAAAAAAGGCTATTAAAAGGCAAATGTGTCCATCAGAGAACCCCTGCTTCTAACTGCCGTTTAATAGTCTAGGAAGTGTCAGCATGTTCCCCGGGCAGCCAGTACTGCTCTGAGGCTACAGGCTTGCAGGGAGTGGCAGCACAATAGGGTGGCTGCTCCCTACTACGAGCACCTAGATCCAAGCTGATGGAAACCCGAAGGGATATTTTCCCCAGTGGTGTTAAAAGACTTCCTGCTACAGACCATAACCTGTGATATATTGGGGCACTCTCAGAGTCCTCACCGGAGCTGTAAGCGGTGGGTATCCTGATTGCAAGGGTAGAAAAACTACCCAAGTCAGTTCTTCTGCTCCACTGCCAAATGTGTTAATATTGATCAGTTTATTCTTGGGGTAATGGGGCAGATTTCCATGAATTAGAGTTACATCTGCCTTGGTATCTAGAAGAGCCATAGCCCATTGCTTATTATGCTAGCTCCAGTGTATTACAAGTGGAGCAGAGCGTGTGGGCATCGGTTCACCCCACCAGTCCCTGTGTGAGCTGTGAGGGGCTGCCCTGTCCCTAGTCTTGTTTGCAGGGAGAAAACTTGGGGGGGGGGGCAATTAAGGGCGATGCATCTTCCCTGTTGACAGAGAGGGGCACAGGCAGGACCAATGCCCGTTCTCCTTTACCTTGTTAAGCACTGATGGCCAGACAGGAATGCTGTTGCCACATTCATCCCCTGACCCCTCAGTCCACTCATCGTCATCAGAATCCCCGAGGTCTCTGTCTCACTATCCCCCCACTGGAAAATGGCTTTTACCACAGCAATGCCCTTCCAGGGCCATCCCGCATGCCCCCTTTGCCCCATGCACACCAGCACCACTGATTGCTGTCCAAGGGCTCCCATGCAATACTGTGCCTGCAGCGCAGTTCTTTTTGTGCCGGGTCTTAATGTCCCCATGTCCATTTCAAGTATGTTAGTAACAAACAAAGGCAGCTCAAATTTTCCTTGCTTTTTCCTTTCCATACCCCATGTTTTCTGAGACAAGTTAATACTTCAGCTGGGGTGGGACATTCAGACAATTCCTCCTCACTTTCCCAATTCACCAGGAAAGCCACCTGGACCAAATGCCTTGTGACTGCCCCCAACATCTAAGTGTGGAGCTGTTGAGGATTTCTTGGCTGGGCGAGGGCATGTGAGCAATCCAGCCTTTAGCTGGGAATGAAGCATAAGTTTACAAAGTGCTGAAGCGGACAAGGATGCTGTGGCCTTGTACACTGGGAAAAAGGAAGATAAGAAGAGCCTGACAAACAACTCCTGGATGCTGAAGAATGAGATAAGTAACTGCTGGACACCTCGTGAAGAAGCTTGCACAGCCAATAGAGGATAAGATAGCGTCGCGTGAAATGGGGTATTGTACCAATTAGAGTATTGTATAAGGTGCGTGCACAAGCGCATAAGGTATATAACTGTGCTAAAAGTTGTAGTAAATGGGCTTCACTTGATCACATTGGTCTGTGTGTGATGTCCCCTGTGGATCCTCCACAACATTTGGCGCCCGAACAGGGACCCTCATATCAGCACTTTATCATCTCTATGAGAATCTCTGGTGCAGCTGAACCAATGAGGGAGCGGAGAAGCTGGCCGAGACTGTTCCTGCTGCCCCGGCAGGATGGCATGAGCTTCAGCTAAGCTGGGAAGAACGACATGAGCTTTAGCTGAGCTGGGAAGATGAGGAGGCGCGCGCAAGCTTGAATCTCGCCCTGATCAGGTGAGCGGTCGGAGAAGGAGATGGGGTTGGACAAAGAGCAGCAAGCAGTCCTAAAGCTCCTTTGTTATTTTCTCTCTGAGAGAGGACTGAAATGCGATACTTCTGTGATAAAGGGGTTGTTTTTATGGGCCTGGAAGAAAGAACTTATCCCGAGTATAAATGTCGCATTTGAAGAAGCGACCTGGGATAATATAGGCAAGGCGCTGTGGGACGCTATTAGCTGCGGGGGGGATAAGGCAAAGGAGGCAAACAAATACGCAGCGCACTGGAAGGTAATTCGAGACATGCTGGAGACAATGAGGGCGGACCGGCAGGCAGCCGCCGCTGTCTGCGCGGCGGTGACCCCCTCTGCTGCCTCCACGGCTGCCGCGTCAGCCTATCCCGCTGCGGTTAGGGGGACATTCTCTACACAACTATCTATACCCCCCCGAGCATCCATTTCTGCTAATGCTGAGACGCCTGCACAGACACAGCCTTTGCCTATACCCAGCCAGGTCGCTGGCGCCGAAGATATCCCCCTGCCTGTTACTCCGCGAGAAGCGGGGGAATTAGGGGGGGCCGATTGTCGCCCGGCAGGTCCGGAGCCGACAGACTCGGAGGTGGTGAACCAGTTACAAAAACTGCCAGCCCAGCTTTCTCCACCCGCCCGCCCGCCGCGGCGTGTGTCAGCCTGCCATGGAGCGGCCGCCGCCACCGCCGGCCCCCGGGCAGCACCGTCCGCGCCCCCGCCCTTTAATCCACCCCGCCTCTTGGAACCAGAGACGGTGGAACCATCCGCGCCCGCGATAGACGCGGAGCCGCCTTTAATAGCCGCTGCAGACGAGAGGGAGAGGCATTGGAGGGGAGTAATAAAAAATGCCTTGTGGAAGGGACTATGATCCAAGCGTTCCCAGTTGTTGTACAAAATGATGGACAAAAAAGATGGGAGGCGTTTCACTGGAAAGTCCTTGAGAAATTAAAGACTGCTGTGAGTCAATACGGAATCCGTATTGATAAAGCCGGTAAGAAACCCTCGGTCAAGTGTTTTAATTGTGGTAAACTTGGACACATTAAGAGCCAATGTAGAGTTTCTGCTAACAAAAAGACGGTGCAACAGTTGTAAGAAAGATAACCATACCACCCAAGAATGCAGGAGGAAGGGAAACTTTACTCCAAGCGCGAAGGCCCCTCGCGCAACGACACAAATGCAAGGGGTTTGGGCTACCAGCCCTCAGGCAGCCTCGCAACTGCCAGATCCGCCACTGCAGGAAGCTCTGGAGTGGACCTGGAAACCACAGTACACATTCAACATAAAGGGACCATTGGAGTTTGGGCTTAGTGCATTTTAATGGGGTGATCTTCAACAGCTCTAAAAGGAATTTTGGTAGTCCCAGGGCTTATTGATGCAGATTATTGTGGGACTGTGAAAATTATGATTCATGTTTTAATCCCTCCTGTTTCTATTCCTAAAGGTACCAGAATAGCACAATTAGTTCCATTCAGGTCGTGTGTTCCGAACCCAGGTGAAATACAATGTGGAGATGGTGGATTCGGCTCCACAGGGGAGCCGCATGTATATTTTGCCATGGACATAACAAAAGGTAAACCAGAAAAGGTAGTGCAATTGGAAGGGCCTGACGGAGTTATCATCAAGAAACCAATGACAATCAATAAAGGAGCTGATGTTACGATTATTTCACGATATATTTGGCCTCCATCATGGCCATTGATCAATCCAAATTTTGGCATTGCAGGGATAGGGGGCACACAAGCCACCTTAGTAAGTCAGCTACCCATTACCCATTTGTGTTCCCCAACGGTGAACACGTTATGATGCGTCCGTATATCATGACTACCCCAAAGGAATTGTTTGGCCTCATAGGCCGTGATCTATTGAGCCAAATGAAGGCAATGTTAGTGACCCATCCTTTTTAGGAGCGGTCACTGAGGGGCAGCCAATCCTAAAAATTAGCTGGAAAGCAGATGAGCCTGTTTGGATTGATCAGTAGCCGCTAAATTCTGAAAGGCTGCTAAAAATACAAGAGTTAGTTGAGGAGCAATTGAGAGCGGGACATGTTGTTCCTTCTACTAGTCCATGGAATACACCAATATTTACCATTCCCAAGAAAAGTGGGAAATGGAGACTGTTACATGATCTCAGAGCTGTGAATGCAGTGATGCACAGTATGGGAGCCCTGCAGCCAGGTTTGCTGTCTCCAGTTATGCTTCCAGAAGAATGGGATTTGTTAATTATAGATCTAAAGGATTGTTTTTTCACCATTCCCTTGCACCCAGATGACGCTGAACGGTTTGCCTTTTCAGTACCGTCGATTAACAAGGCAGAGCCCTATAAGAGATACCATTGGGTCGTGTTACCGCAAGGAATGCGCAATTCCCCCACGATGTGTCAGGTGTATGTGGCCTGGGCATTAGAGCCTGTAAGAAAGCAGTTTCCTCAGTTGATTATTTATTATTATATGGATGACATTTTGATAGCGGGAAGGAACTTGCCACATGATGAAATTTTAACTCAATTACAGGACACCTTAAGCCATCGCGGATTAATAATCGCTCCTGAAAAGGTGCAAAAGGCAGCACCTTGGAAGTATTTGGGGTGGCACATAGATGCTGGCAATGTTAAACCTCAGAAGGTTCAAATAACATCAGAAATTTCAACGGTGCATGATGTCCAGAAGCTTGTGGGAGATATCCAGTGGGTGCGGAATCTTTGCGGTATCACTAATGACGATATGGCCCCTCTGGTAGAACTCCTGGGTACGAGTGCTTACACAGATGAGAAACGGGAAATGACAGGAGAACAGCAAAAAGCCTTAGAATCTATATCAAAGAAAATTGCATTTAGCTTTGCATCCAGATGCAATGAGGATTTACCGATCATGTTGATGATCATTAATACAGGGGACTCTCAGAGACAACACCCTTATGTGGTAATTTGTCAGTGGGACACAAAGCGCTCAGATCCCTTGAGAATTTTGGAATGGGTCTTCTTGGCCATGTGACCGGACAAATCTATTGTAACCCGATTGGAATTATTTGCACAACTGATCATTAGGGGAAGAACGAGGATTGTAGAGATTGCAGGGACGGAACCAGAAACGTTGCTGATACCTCTGGTAAAATGGTATTTGGAATGGGGAATTCGGCATTCTGTAGCGTTACAAGTGTCATTAGCGGGGTTTGGAGATACAGTAAGTAGTCAATATCCAAAGCATAAGTTGTGGTCACTATTGGAACAGCAAACCTTTGAGCAAAAACCATGGAGGTCGGAAACACCTGTACACGGGGTAACAGTGTTTACTGATGCTGGGAAAAAGACAGGTACGGCCGCGTGTACGTGGAAAGATGCTAATGATCAGTGGTGTGACCATGTTGAAAAGGGAGAGCCTGGGGATTCTTTACAGATGTTAGAATTAAAAGCGGTGATTTGGGCACTGCAGCATTGGGCTAAGGAGCCGCTGAATTGTTTTTGTCATTACTATGCTGCTTGAACTCTCGGAGTGTAGAGTATTTTATAACGCATATAAGAAGTCATCAAAAACTACCAAGTTTGTCAGAGGGAAATGAAAGAGCTGACCAATTGGTTGCAGCGGCATGGGAGCCTCCTCCAGGGAATTGTTTTCAACAAGCACGGCAATCACATGCGTTCTTGCACCAACCCGCTAGGATGTTAGCAAAGCAATTTGACTTACCACTCACTGATGCCCAAGGTATCGTTAAAGCATGCCCCGATTGTCAAAAGGAGGGGCTGGGCTTGGGCTGTGGGGTTAACCCACGAGGTCTTTTGCCATTGCAGTTGTGGCAAATGGATGTCACCCATGTCATGTGGTTTGGTGCAAAGCGTTATGTGCATGTGTGTATTGATACCTATCCTGCTGCCATGAGGGCCACGGCACAAACTGGAGAAAAGGCCTTACATATTGAATGACATCTTCACGCTTCTTTTGCAGTGCTGGGTGTGCCTAAAGAAATCAAGACGGACAATGGCCCAGCCTATGGTTCTACACAATTTGCTCCATTTTGTAATTTGTGGGGAATTCACCATGGTACGGGTATTCCACATCTTCCCACAGGACAGGCTATTGTTGAACAGGCCAACCAGACCCTAAAGAGCATGCTGCAAAGACAAAAGGGGGGAACCCAGGGCTTACTTCCAGAGAAGCGATTGGCCAAAGCCTTATTTGTGCTAAATTATCTTAGATTGACAGGTGATCACAAAGACCCACCAATGGTAGTGCATCATGCTCTTTTACAGGCGGAAAGGACGCAACAAAGTACAGGAATCATGGTAATGTATAAGGACCCAGAGTCTGGGAAATGGTGTGGACCCGCAGAAGTAAAACTTACTGGGAGACGGTATATGTGTTTGCTTACAGATCGAGGCCTTCACTGGATCCCAACTAAGTGGGTCAAGCCATGGCTTCGCACTGATGCTGGACCCGGAATTGTCCCAATAGCAACTGGCATGGCACCGGCAGGTGCTGGAGCCACTGATCCGACAGATTCTGACTAACAGAGTATTACACTTTAGAGGACTAGCGGACATTGAGTCCTTCAGAGAGGTTTTTGGTTAGGGCATTATAAGGATTTATCACTTGTAGAAGACAGAACAGCGTGCCTTATTGTATATAGAACTTGCTTTAGGTAAAAAGTGTGTTAAGCATAATTTGATTAAACATAGTGTGATTATGGGAAGACAGTGTGGGGTAAACGTAAAAGTTAGCTAAAGCCAAAATTAGGGGTAAGGTCTATTTCCATTAATAACCTGGGAACGAGGTTATGATTGTGTTTCCACAGATACAGGCCCACGACGGACTCCTGTTTGATTTGTATGACCATCATCATCTGGAGCATCATAGATGGTGCGGCAATATGAATACCACCTCAGCCAAAAACTAACATATAGGTCACCTTGGCTAACATAACAGTTGGTCAAGTTCTCTGTGCACCGCAACCGCATCATAAAGCCCATGAACCAATAGACAAGATGGCTATCACTCGTGCAGCGCGCCTGGCCAGCGAGCGCATGCGTCATAAGTTGCAACTGAGGCGGATTTTGGCACCCGCTGGCCACGTGTGCTGAAACCCGTTCCTCTGCAAATGTATAAATACCGGGATTTTCCGAAGAGCATCGGGCTGGTGTACAGTGAGGCCATCGTTGCCTCCGTGGGGACGCCCACATAAAGCTGACACCTACCGATTGCTGGGCTGAGTTCGTGGAGCAAGATGTCACAAGAATGTATGGATGGTTCATCTTCCTCATAGTCCTCATGGTTCGGGTCATTAGGGGTAACGGGTTGGCTTAAAGAGTTATGGGCATTGTTGTAGTTATTGTGATTTTAGCTATTCTAATAAGTTTACCTTGTTTAGCTTGTTGAGAAAAAATGGCATCCCAAGTTATTAAGCAAGCCTGGATTGCTCAAAAACAAAAAGGGGGAATTGTTGAGGATTTCTTGGCTGGGCGAGGGCATGTGAGCAATCCAGCCTTTAGCTGGGAATGAAGCATAAGTTTACAAAGTGCTGAAGCAGACAAGGACGCTGTGGCCTTGTACGCTGGGAAAAAGGAAGATAAGAAGAGCCTGACAAACAACTCCTGGATGCCGAAGAATGAGATAAGTAACTGCTGGACACCTCGTGAAGAAGCTTGCACAGCCAATAGAGGATAAGATAGCGTTGTGTGAAACGGGGTATTGTACCAATTAGAGTATTGTATAAGGTGCGTGCACAAGCGCATAAGGTATATAACTGTGCTAAAAGTTGTAGTAAAGGGGCTTCACTTGATCACATTGGTCTGTGTGTGATGTCCCCTGTGGATCCTCCGCAACATGGAGCCAGCCAGGTGACTAGTCTATCTCTTCCTCACTATCCTATCTCCAGAAAGCAGTTTCTCACTGGGACTTGCCGACTGCACCAAATGTTTTGCTCCAGGAGGTGCTAGTCAGTGATCTCAGTAAGAAAGGCACTTAGACTCTGTAAAGTATCATTTAAAATGCTATTTATTAAAGGTAACACTATAAGAAGAGAATAGCATAGATAATCTTACGTCCCTTTAGATGGTGGGAACCCTGAGTGGTGTAGCATTGAAAAGGATTCCAATGAGGGCGCTGCACATTGTGCTGATCCCATCTGTGAAAGGGTTACCCCCTTTTGGTCATTTGAGCTATTATAGGGGTTTTTTATAAGAAAACAACTCTATAATTTCTACTGTCAAACAGAAAGGATGTTCACATGAGAACTTCTTGCTGCACTTTTAGATAAAGGCAAGGCCATGCGGGTGGCATAATCACTGGTACAGAGTGGGAGCTGCCTGCAGGCCCCTCTGTTACAATCAGTGAGCTAAGTTTATCCCGTGGCTGAATGATGTGCAACACAACACAGACCTGAAGGCCAAGCCGCATGTGCAGCACAACACAGGTTTGTGCCTACTGAGGTTAACTGTTATGTGGATGTAGTGGGTTGACCCTGGTTGGATGCCAGGTGCCCACCAAAGCCGCTCTATCACTCCCCCTCCTCAGCTGGACAGGGGGAGAAAATATAACAAAAGGCTCGTGGGTCAAGATAAGGACAGTTTAATAAAGTGATAGCAAAGGTTGCGCGCGCGAAAGCAAAGAAAAAACAAATGATGTTATTCTCTACTTCCCATCAGCAGGCGATGTCTAGCCACTTCTCGGGAAGCAGGGCTTCAGTACGCGTAGTGGTTGTTCCGGAAGACAAAATGCCCCCCCTTCCGTCTCCCTTTACTTAGCTTTTATATCTGAGCTGACGTCATATGGTATGGAATATCTGTTTGGTTGGTTTAGGTCAGCTGTCCTGGTTATGTCCCCTCCCAAGATTTTGCCCTGCCCCAGCCTGCCATTGGGGGGGGGCAAAAATGTTGGAGAGACAGCCTTGATGCTGTGCCAGCATTGCTCAGCAGTAGCCAAAACACTGGTGTGCTATCAACACCTTTCTAGCTACTGATGCAGAGCACAGTGCTATGAGGGCTGCTATGGGGAGTATTAACTCCATCTCAGCCAGACCCAATACAATCTCCACCCCTTATTCCATACCATTTGCGTCCTGCTCAGGTTCCACATAACTTAATACAGATATCTTCTAACCATACTATTGTATTTAATTCTCATTACTGAAATCCTTTCTCACCAACACTTACAACTGAAACTACATACTTAAACCACTTTTATACCCAACGTACGGATTTATACATTCTTATTAATTACTATCCCCTGTCCTTTAAGAGATAGATATTCCATGGGCTTCTTCCACTCTTCCTGATGTTCACATACAGGTTATGACTTGAGCCCCATCCATCAAGATGAGTGGTCAGGACAGGAGAAGCAGTATGTTCGATCGTTGGGCCCCAACACCAGCTTGGTTTGGGTCACCGATGCACTTGTCTGGTTCCTTGCGAAGTTCATTCCTCTGCAGTTCAGGTCATTCCTGCTACATTACTTCCTACAACATACAACTCACATCACAGATTATTTTTCCCCCAAGGTTAAATGTCCTTGAGGCACACACTGGGTCTCCCCATCCTTCCGCATTACCCACCAAGTACACCCAGGTCCCTGAGCAAAGACAATCCCACGAATGGGTTTGCCTTTTCCCATGGGAGGTGCAATCCACACTGCCTTCCCCAGCCACTTCCCCATGTGCACTACGGGGACCTTATCTCCTCCCACAGTATGTAGGGGTTTTGTTTGGGCAGGACCAGGACGGTTAGCAGATCCTCTGGTGTTAACTAGCCAAGTGGCTTCTGCTAAATTTGTATCCCAATGCTTCCATGTCCCATTGCCTAGCGCTCTCAACATAGTCTTCAACAGTCCATTATATCTCTCAATTTTCCCAGATGCTTGCGGGTGATAGGGTATGTGGTACACCCACTCAATGCCATGTTTCTTTGCCCAGGAGCTTATGAGGTTATTTCGGAAATGAGTCCCATTGTCTGATTCAATTCTTTCTGGGGTACCGTGTCGCCATAAAATTTGCCTTTCGAGGCCTAAGATGGTGTTTCGGGCAGTGGCATGGTTTACAGGATATGTTTCTAGCCAACCAGTAGTTGCTTCCACCATGGTGAGTATGTAGCGCTTGCCTTGGCGTGTTCGCGGCAGTGGTCCAATGTAGTCAATTTGCCAGGCCTCGCCATATCGAAAACCCAGCCACCGCCCTCTGTTCCAGGGAGACTTTACTCTGGTGGCTCGTTTGATTGCAGCACATGTTTCACATTCATGAGTGACCTGTGTAATGGCCTCCATGGTCAGGGCCACCCCTCGATCACGAGCCCACCTATATGTTGCATCTCTCCCTAGATGTCCCAATGTCTCATGGGCCCATCGAGCTACAAATAGCTCACCTTTACGCTCCCAGTCCAGGTCCACCTGAGCTATTTCTATTTTGGCAGCCTTGTCTACCTGTTCATTATTTCGATGTTCTTCAGTGGCACGGCTTTTGGGCACGTGAGCATCTACATGACGTACCCTTAGAGTTATGTGTTCTACACGGGCAGCAATGTCCTGCCACAATGCTGCTGCCCAGATGGGTTTACCCCTGCGTTGCCAATTGGTCTTCTTCCACTGCTGTAGCCACCCCCATAGGGCATTAGCCACCATCCAGGAGTCGGTATAGAGGTAGAGTACCGGCCATTTTTCTCGTTCAGCAATGTTTAGGGCTAGTTGGATGGCTTTCACTTCTGCAAACTGACTTGACTCGCCTTCTCCTTCAGTGGCCTCAACAACTTGGCGTGTGGGACTCCACACAGCAGCTTTCCACTTCCGATGGTTCCCTACCACACGACAGGATCCATCAGTAAACAAAGCATAACACCTTTCGTCTTCTGATAACTCATTATATGGTGGTGCCTCTTGGGCACGAGCCACCTCCTCAGGTGATGCTCCAAAATCTCTGCCTTCTGGCCAGTCCATGATCTCTTCCAGAATTCCTGGGCGGTTAGATTTCCCCAGTCGAGCCCGTTGCGTGATCAATGCTATCCACTTACTCCATGTAGCGCTGGTTGCATGATGTGTAGAGGGGATGTTTCCTTTGAACATCCAGTGTAGCACGGGCAATCGTGGTGCCAAGAGGAGATATGCTTCTGTACCAACAACTTCTGAAGCGGCTCGAACCCCCTCATATGCTGCTAGTATCTCTTTTTCAGTCGGGGTGTAGTGGGCTTCTGATCCTCAGTACCCCCGGCTCCAAAACCCTAATGGTCGACCTCGGGTTTCTCCTGGTGTTTTCTGCCACAGGCTCCAGGTGAGACCATGATCCCCAGCTGCAGTGTAGAGTATATTTTGCACATCTGGTCCTGTCCGGACAGGCCCAAGAGCTACTGCACGAGCTATTTCTTGTCTTATATGCTCAAAGGCTTGTTGTTGTTCAGGGCCCCATTCAAAATAGTTCTTTTTCCGCGTTACTCGATAGAGAGGGCTCACAAGCTGACTATAACCTGGAATATGCATTCTCCAGAACCCCACAAGGCCTAGGAAAGCTTGTGTTTCTTTCTTGTTAGCTGGTGGAGACATAGATGCTATCTTGTTAACCACCTCCATAGGGACATGACGGCGTCCATCCTGCCATTTTATTCCCAAGAACTGAATCTCCTGTGCAGGTCCCTTGACCTTGCTTTTCTTTATGGCGAAACCAGCTTTCAGAAGAATCTGAATTATTCTTTTCCCCTTCTCAAACACTTCTTCTGCCTCATTGCCCCACATGATGATGTCATCTATGTATTGTAAATGTTCAGGGGCTTCGCCTTGTTCCAGTGCTGTTTGGATTAATCCGTGACAAATGGTAGGACTGTGCTTCCACCCCTGGGGCAGTCGATTCCAGGTGTATTGGACGCCTCTCCATGTGAAAGCAAACTGTGGCCTGCACTCTGCTGCCAAAGGAATGGAGAAAAATGCATTGGCAATATCAATTGTAGCATACCACGTGGCTGCCTTTGATGCCAGTTCATATTGGAGCTCTAACATGTCTGGTACAGCAGCACTCAGTGGCGGTGTCACTTCATTCAGGCCGCGATAATCTACGGTTAACCTCCACCCTCCATCAGACTTTTGCACTGGCCATATAGGACTATTAAAAGGTGAATGAGTCTTGCTAATGACTCCTTGGCTCTCTAGGTGATGAATCAGCTCATGGATGGGAGCCAGGGAGTCTCGGTTTGTCCGATATTGCCGACGGTGCACCGTCCTGGTAGCGATTGGCACCTGCTGTTCTTCAACTTGCAACAATCCCACAATGAAGGGATCTTCCGAGAGGCCAGGCAGAGTAGATAGCTGTTTGATCTTCTCTGCATTTACAGTGGCTACACCAAAAGCCCATCGGTACCCCTTCGGGTCCTTGAAGTACCCTCTCTTGAGGTAGTCAATGCCAAGGATACAAGGGGCCTCTGGGCCGGTCACAATGGGGTGCTTTTCCCACTTGTCCCCTGTCAAGCTCACTTCAGCCTCCAGTATAGTCAATTCTTGGCATCCCCCTGTCACTCCAGAGATCCAGATGGGTTCCGTGCCCCTGTATCCTGATGGCATCAGTGTACACTGTGCACCAGTGTCTACCAAAGCCTTATACTTCTGTGGGTCTGATGTGCCAGGCCATCTAATCCACACAGTCCAGTATATCCGGTCATCCCTTTCCTCCTCCTGGCCGAAGGCAGGGACCCTCTATTGCTGTTCCTCATCAGAATATTCACTGTCCGATCCTTGCGGTGCCAGACCAGAAGTCCCCTCACCAGAATCAAGGGAGGTAGTTTCAGTTCTTCTATGCCTGGAGGATCGCTGAGTGCTTTCTTGGGCCTCTACAGCAACTACGCTGACAGCCTTCTTCTTGGGTGACCCCTTCTTAACAGCTGTCTTCCCTCTCAGTTCACGCACACGGGCTTCCAGCTTAAAGGTGGGTTCACCATCCCACTTCCTCATGTCCTCCCCTTGGTCACACAGGAAGAACCAGAGTGTACCACGTGGCATACGCCTTGGGCTCCCTTTCCCTCTGACTGGGGCAGGAGAGGACTGATTTCTTGGAGCATCCCTAACAGCCAAGGCACTGTCCTGTAGGGATGAGGAAACACAGAGATTTTCCTCAAAGTTTTGGAGCCAAGACGACACTTTCTCCACAGTTGGTGTTTCCATATCTGGACAATACATTGCTGCCAAGCTGTTAGAATACGATGCTGGGGCACCTTGAATCACCTTTCGCCACATGGCCCGTGTGCACAGGACATCCTCTGGATCTTTGGAGACTTCCTCATCATCTAGATCACTGTAGATGACTTCCACCACTGCTAACTCTCTCAGGTACTGGATGCCTTCATCTGCGGTAGTCCACTTTTCTGAGGAATTCACAAGATCTTCCTTGAATGGATATCTTGCCCTCACACTTGAGAGAAGCCGGCTCCAGAGACTGCAAACTGCTGCCTCTTTTCCAATTCCTCTTTCAATTCCCCGGTTTCTAGCGAGGGATCCCAGCTGTTGGGCTTCCTTGCCTTCCAGTTGCTGACTATCAGCCCCATTATCCCAGCATCGGAGCAGCCAGGCAGCAATCTGCTCACCTGGCTGGCGGCTGTAATCTTTCCGCAAGTCCCGAAGTTCTGAGGACGTCAGGGACCGGGTAGTTTCCGCTTCCTGTTTAAGTTCCCTCACTCCTTCCTCCAATTTCCTTACCGAAGGACCAGCTTCTAGATCAAGCCTTTCCTCTTCTTCTTCTTCTCTCACTAATCGATGGTATGGACCCGTTGATCTCCTTGTCCACTGCTTCCTTTTCACTACTGGGGCAATTACTGTAGTTGTTGTTGTTTGGGTCCCTATCTCGAGCATGGTGTCCTCAGATGCAGTCTGGGTCCCTGCCTCAACCGTGGTCCTCTGACAGTGTTGAACTATGGCTCGGTAGGCATAGGCCAGGCCCCAGTACAGTGCGAGAAGCTGCTGGTTTTCATTGGGATAGGCAAGGCACCCTTCTATCAGGTGGCGCGTCAGTTTGCCAGGGTTACTTGCCTGTTCAGATGTAAAATCCCAGATTATGGGAGGTGATAACCGTCCTAGGAATCTGCCCAAATCCTTCCATATACCCTGCCACCCAGGCACCGGTCGCTTGAGGGCACATTTAAGTATTGCCTCACCTAAAACTTGCCTTCTCTTATACCAGGACGAGACCAGATTCCACAATACCCATAATATGCCACCAGTATTAATTATTAGTATTAAACAGCTTACATAAGGGTGAACAAGGACCTCGGGAGCCTGCATAATAAAACCATTCACATCAATGCCTGGTAGGGAGAGGGAGATGTGTTCCCTCATCTCCTCCACAAGATAGCTCCCACAACACAGCAAAGCCATCAGTGCCAGGACAAAGCACGCAGCCATTATTTGCATTAACATGTTCCCAAACTCAGCAAGCTAGAGATAAGCAAGCAGCTAACAAGCTCCGTGACCTGCACAGGAGCTTGCCACTTAATAACTAGCTATAGAACGCTTAATGCAAAACTGCCGTTGTCGTGTCCCTGTTCGGGCGCCAAAAAGGACTGTAGTGGGTTGACCCTGGTTGGATGCCAGGTGCCCACCAAAGCCGCTCTATCACTCCCCCTCCTCAGCTGGACAGGGGGAGAAAATATAACAAAAGGCTCGTGGGTCAAGATAAGGACAGTTTAATAAAGTGATAGCAAAGGTTGCGCGCGCGAAAGCAAAGAAAAAACAAATGATGTTATTCTCTACTTCCCATCAGCAGGCGATGTCTAGCCACTTCTCGGGAAGCAGGGCTTCAGTACGCGTAGTGGTTGTTCCGGAAGACAAAATGCCCCCCCTTCCGTCTCCCTTAGCTTTTATATCTGAGCTGACGTCATATGGTATGGAATATCTGTTTGGTTGGTTTAGGTCAGCTGTCCTGGTTATGTCCCCTCCCAAGATTTTGCCCTGCCCCAGCCTGCCATTGAGGGGGGGGCAAAAATGTTGGAGAGACAGCCTTGATGCTGTGCCAGCATTGCTCAGCAGTAGCCAAAACACTGGTGTGCTATCAACACCTTTCTAGCTACTGATGCAGAGCACAGTGCTATGAGGGCTGCTATGGGGAGTATTAACTCCATCTCAGCCAGACCCAATACAGTGGATCACTAACTCCTCGATGTACAATGGTCTTCTGGTCAGGATCACTACATCTGGCACTTGGACAAGCTCAGAGCCTACTTTACTACTAGAAGAGGATATCCAATTAGAAGTTGAATCTATTTTTACTTATGTTCATTGACTCCAAACTTTTAGTTGATTCTTTTTACTTTTCCTGACCTTTTCTTCATGGAGATGTTTCTTAGGCAGTAAATGTAATAGGTTAGGTACATTTTGTAAGGAAGTGACATTTTGCATAACTGCTTGATGGTTAATTGCTCAATACCCATTTGAGATTCCAAATTGCCTCCCAGTCAGAAAAAATGTGAATTGTAAGGACTGCAAATAAATCCTCATAATAGTCTATTCCTATGTCCCTAAATTAACAATGGCTATTTCAGAATAATAAGTTCAATGAGTACCTTTCAGGACAAAGACAGACTTCAAAAGGAAGTATAAACAGTCCCTGTGCACAGACTTCAATACTCCCCAAATTGATATATTTAAAACATGGTCTATTTAAAGTTAATACAATATCGATAACAACAATCATACATTGCTATCATTCACAGATTCTGTGAATGCTTCATTAACCTAACATTAGCAGAATACAATAGTCTCATTTCTGAGGTTGCATATTCTTGCAGTTTTATTTTGCACCCATATGTTGTTCTAGGCAATCTAAACATCTTTTAAAACCATTTTCCCTATAGTTCAATTTCCTAATTTAATTTTTATTATCTTCATTTGCAATTTTGCTATTAATTTAAGAACAGCTTTTTTCAAGCCGCACCATTAGGCCATTAGCTACACACTCTTCAAAGCTGGAGACCCATCACACAGAAGTAATCTTTACTTAGGCAACTTCAGATTTGTACAGGATCTGTCCTGGGAAACCCCTGGCAATGGTCTCAGATGTGCTTATATCTCTTCTTTGTAATATTGAAAGATGTTCAGGGCAGGTACAGAAGAGGTTTTAGATTTCATTCACAAGTTCCACCATTCAGGTATAAAGGTTCACTAATTACCGCTCCTCACACAAGCAAAGCTTATTCAAGCAATAGGGGTAGAGATATATAGGATCAGAGACTGAAATGGTAAATGACTGCATTTCAAAAAGCATTTATTGTTGCTTATTAAACAGGAAAGTTAATGAAATACAATTTAGAGAAAACAAAACTTAAAAAGACCTCAAGTTGAAGGGAATGTGTTTCTGAGAAATTTTATCTTAAAGATGACCTGAGAGACTGGATTATCTTTTAATCTGTTTAGTCATGTATAGACATATTTAAACTAATAGATATTTGGGCTGTATTTTCCCTTTTGTGATTTTTAATTTTAAAATCAGGAGCTGCAAGAGATTCTCAGAAAGCACAGAGCCCAAAATGAAGCCTGGCTCAAAGTTAGAAGAGATGAGAATGACAAGTAAAGAGATCTGTAATCTAAGGGTAAACATTTTCCAAATTAGGTTGTACAGCTGTGGGTATAACTGAAAATGCCATTTGGATCCTTTTTAGATATGTGCTTTGGGCACAGTTCTTCCTGTAAAATGTTTTTCTTTTTTCTTGAACATTGCATACCAAGATGATACAAAATCACTATTATCTAAATACTCCTTGGAACTGTTAGACCAATTCACTACTAGTTCTGGGTAACATTTTTAAATTGCTTTCAATACTGTACTTGTTTTTTCTTCAACTTGTTAGTTATGTTTGGTGGACATGGGGGATAGAACAGTTGTATGAATGCTAAACACATTTTGTTTCACCACAGCTCTGTTTCAGCTCTAATTTATTATTATGAAACTCCAACATTAGGAACTGAACCAAAAAAAAAAAGATGTATTTTTTAGGAAGCTAGCTTTTCTTATACTGCTTTATTGAACACATACATTTAAAACATCCTAATTCGTCCATGCAGAATCAGGCTTTATTATTATCAAAATGCCTTTCTTATTTATTCTTCTTTATTATTCATCAAAATGCAAAGGCAAGCACAGCCTTCTGAAGTTATAATGAGGGGAAACACTACAAGCTGAAACTTGGATGCTTTTTCTTCTTGTGAGATAAACAGGTCAGGAACATGACTCCAGGTCTTTTCTTGGATATAAGACAGAACTTCAGACTGGAGCTGGGGTTTGACTGTAAAATAATAGACAGTAGTTCTTACCTCTGCCATACTTACCGATATTAATGCCTCCTGACTGTGCTCAGAGTGTAGCACATATGTCACTCCAGCCATCTGAAAGTTTCTGCAGATCCCACTTTGACCTTTTTGTTTTGGAATGAGAAGCATCAGACAATAGAGAAAAGCTTTCTGGAAACTAAATGCTTTCTGAAGAATCATCCTCTCCTTGGCCACAGGTTTCCACACAGAAACCAGAACTGAAACAGTGCTATTCACACCACCATTATGTCATGCTGAGCCCCCAATGAAGCTCTGAGTCTCTTCAGAGGTGCCTGACTTACTGGAACTGTGATTAAACAGAAAACAAGGGCAAAATATGCTGTACAGACTCCTTAGATGACAGAGAGCACCACAGATTACAGGTTAGTATTCCAGCACCCCGAAAGATAGTCTTCAGAATTACTGCTCTGACCTGGATTTTAAAAATAGTATATGGGACAAGTAATCATGTACCTACTGTCTAGAATTTTCCCCAGCCCCCTCTTTCTCAGTCTGTGAACCTGGGGAAATGCTGCGCTTCCATGCTGAGAGAGCAGAGGAGGAAAAGGGATGACCTGATTGGTTTTGAGTCATCTGACCTGACTTTTGTCCACATCCTTCTGCAAACAGGATGGAATTATTCCCATCCCGTAACCCAGTGGAAAAGACCTGCTGTTTCTCTCTTTTAAATAATAAGCCCTAAGGAGGTCAGCCATCTCTTCATGGTGTTGCCTACCTCTGAGGATTTGGAAGGGCTCTTTCTTGGCAAGGCTAGATGATCCTGGGATGTCGAGTGGAGCTGGGGGGAAAGGCAGTTGGCTATACAGTTATTTCCCCTTTATAAAATGTCACCTGCAACACTGGATAGTGCTAATAGGCAGAGGAAAAGATTGCAATCTTGTTAGATGCTGGTAAATCCACTATGGGTCCTGGTATCCCCCTGAGATAAAAGTTTTCTGCCTTCCAGAAGCTTCATGTAAGAAAAGACTGTTCCCTACAAATCCAGAACTGAATTTTCCATTTTCTTAAGTTTCTTTACAGAAGGGCATGTCCAAAATTACATCTTTTCCACTTGACCATGAGGATTAGCGTTGTGGAGTTCTGTTTCTGGGTATTTTGTGCTGGGGGGGGCAATTTTTAACTTAGCTAAAAAATTTAGTTTACCAGAACAGTAGTTCTCTAGTACTTGTGGAATTTGGATGGAGGATGGCTGGATAGCAATGTATTATAACATAATTCATTCTCTGTGCTATTATATCCAGATGTTTCATCTAAAGCTTGATCTCCAGTTTCTCTGTATGAGGCAATTCTCCACAATGAGGAAAGGCTAAAAGAACACCAAAGCATTCAGCAGCATGCTCAGCAACTGCTTTCTGTTATGCAACAGTTTAAAGGAATGTGTAACAGTCTGCTGAAAGCCGAAGTCATGTGATCAAGATCATAGAAAAGAAACCAACCCTAGGAAAACAAGATTGGTCTTTACAGACAGTTTTTCTGTTCACAGTTACAAGCTGTGAGAGCAAAGCTCTTGCCTGCAATGCAGAGACCACAGAGAAGCCAAGAACAGAATTTTAGCTTCATATAGAAAGGCCCAGATATGTACCACATTGAAATAACTTGGTAACAGGTCAAAATTTTGTTTCTTTTGTGGACAGCAGTTGTCTCATGTTCTAAGGCCTCTTATTTTTTCACACTTGACTTGAGGAGGACAATCATTTCAGTCATCTGCTTTTCTGTATTAAGGTATGTCTCCTTTTCACATTTAAATAGTCTGCTTTATACCATCAGTTGTCAAGCCAGCCAACTCCCCATTGTTTTCAATCTGTCCTTAAAAAATTAATGGTGTGGTGTACCCCTATATCGTAAAAATATATTTTAGCAGGCAATTGTCAATTTTTGTAAAGGGGAAGTTATGTCATGTTTATTAATTAAATATTTTTATTGTTGTTGTAATTTTTTTATATGTGTATTTTACAGTAACATTTAAAAGAGATATATATCAGTACCTGACTGTCTTAGAGGTTGTACAAATATAGAAGAAAAAGCCTCTGCCCTGGGGAAACTACAATTTAAGATACACCTGACAGACTGGGGAGCACAAGAATGTAAGGAAGGGGACTGTATCTGTTAGTACGGAGGGCATAACAGGTCTCCTTTGAGAATTAAAAGCCTGCTTCTGAGATCACCACCATATGATCAATAGGAATAATGAAAAGAAATGGTAAATACTATCCTTAACATAAAATAGATACAGTGTTTACAAACTCTCAAAATGAGAGGTATCAATTTCAAGGAAATATCCTACCTTCTTTACACTTTCCAGCTGTTGGTTACAGTCAGAGTGACACCCTTCTCTAACTTAGTGGAAAGCTAACTGTTCACTTCTGTCTATGGCTTGCAATAGAAGGAAGTTCCTAAATTTTTTACACTACCAGTGGCAGAAAGGCAGTGAGGAACTTTCCTGGGCAATGACAGAACAGGAACCAGGAACACAGAGATCAAATCTCCAAAAGATGGTGTCTTCTTGCTTCTGGCTGTGTTGTGTGAAAGGCAAGATGCTAACTGCAATACAACTTGCTTAGAAGAATGAACACTACCTAAGACTATGAGCTTTTACCTCAGGTATGACCTGAAGACCCAACCTAAGCCAGCGCTCACTGGCTGAGACCACCCCATACCAATGACAAAAGAATAGAAAGTTTACCCTTCACTGAAACCAGGCATGTAACCACAGCCAGAATTGCAATTGACAAGAATCCAGTATAAACTCCCCCCACCTGCACGAGACATCAGTTTAGAACAATGAAGATTAACACACCACTGACCATACGTCCACACCACCTGCATGGGACAATCATGTACTGATGACGTGAACAATAGTAACTAATTAGCCTGCCCCTTAACATGAGTAATTTGATTGGTCTACACAACTGTATTGTAACATATATAAACCCTGCTTTCCTCTGTATTGGGGTCCTCCATGCATTAGGCTGGGGCACTGCATGGTAATTCTATGCTAAGTGACCTTGCTCCCCTCCTCGGCTGATGAAGAACTGACTTTTACAGTTGGCACCCCAGATGGGACACTGCCGACTCACCTGATTCACCATGTTCTTACACTCCCCTGTGATTCAACGTCCTACTGCCAACAAGAAGGTGAATTCACCTGGGAACTTGAATACAGGGGCTAGCAAGTGGAAGAATCCTTTTTGGGCATTGAAAGAGGTGTGTTAATGATGGGAAGAGGACAATATAGTGAAAGGGTCGCCCTTAGAAGAAGTTGTAAAGGATTGGCTGAAAATACATGGAACTCATGGCTTTTTGAGAAAAAAAGGGCATTATGGTAATGCCAGTTAAACTGTCCTGAGGTGACCTCTGTTAGAACTGCAGACCAACAGTGGCCCAAGATGGGCAATCTGGATGAGGATAGACAGCAGTTTCTGCATCTACAATTAGATAATCAGTTCCCAGGACAGATGGATTATTGGTATATTTGGAATAATTACACCTAGTGAAAGAAGTGGCCTCCCCTCCACTCAACTGTAAAGGTCGGGTGAATGGGGAGGTTTTACAAACTAAACACCCTTGATTTTCCCCCAACCCTAAGGACCCTGAATCTCCTAGTGCACCGTAGATTCAGACTCCTTTAAAAACAAGTTGAAATAGGACCCAGGCAAGTTCCTGGACATTTGACTTATGGAACTGTTCATGTTCCTGTCCTGGGTTCAGCTGGGATAGAGTTAACTGTCTTCCTAGTAGCTGGTACAGTGCTATGTTTTGAGTTCAGTATGTGAAGAATGTTGATAACACTGATGTTTTCAGTTGTTGCTCAGTAGTGTTTAGACTACAGTCAAGGATTTTTCAGCTTCTCATGCCCAGCCAGGGCACCTGACCCAAACTGGCCAACAGTGTATTCCATACCATGTGACGTCCCGTCTCGTTTAGGAACTGGGAAGTGGGGGGCAGGGAATCGCTGCTCGGGGACTGGCTGGGTGTCGGTCGGCGGGTGGTGAGCAATTGCCCTGCGCATCATTTGTACATTTCAATCTTTTTATTACTACTGTTGTCATTTTATTAGTGTTATCATTATCATTATTAGTTTCTTCTTTTCTGTTCTATTAAACCGTTCTTATCTCAACCCATGAGTTTTACTTCTTTTCCTGATTTTCTCCCCCATCCCACTGGGTGGGGGGGAGTGAGTGAGCGGCTGCGTGGTGCTTAGTTGCTGGCTGGGGTTAAACCACGACAGTTCCTTTTAGTGGTAATGATTTAGTCTTATGGCAACAACAGATGCCCAGGCTCAGAGATGACCCAGAAAAGGTAGTCCAGAGCATTTGGGGTATCCTCAGAGCATATGATCCAACTTGGGCAGACATGCAACAATTATTTGAATCAGTGTTTACCTCGGATGAGTGTATACAAATCTGGGAGCATAATCAGAGATAAGCTGAAGAAGCCGCTGGGAGAACACCATGGCCAATGGCCAACCCAGGATGGGATCACAATACAGAAACAGGGAGGAACACCTTAAGACAATGTAGATATGGACTTTAAGAATCCCTGAAGTGAGCACCATGAAAAAAATCAAACTGGAGTAAAGTGAGGGAATGTCAGCAAGGGTCGACAGAGCACCCATCCCATTTCTATGCTCGATTAGCTAAACAAATAAGAAAGTACAGAGGGGTGAACCTTGAAAATGCTGAAAATCAATCACTACTTGTTTCTCTTCTTGTCAACCAATCCGTTCCTGACACCTGCAAATATTTTTCCAGACATGTTCCAGGAGGGCAAGAGAAAATATAGAACAAATTGTTAGTATATGTATTGGGTTTGTGTGGCAAGGTTTGGGTAGCGGGGGGGGTTTACAAGGGTGGCTTCTGTGAGGAGCTGCTGGAAGCTTCCCCTATGTCTGACAAAACCAATACCAGCCGGCTCTGACGGACCTGCCACCGGCCAAGGCCGAGCCAATCAGCGATAGCGATAGCATATTTAAGAAAGAAAAAATGTTGCAGGACACACAGAAACAGCAGCCGGAGAGAGGAGTGAGAACATGTAAGAGAAACAACCCTGCAGACACCAAGGTCAGTGAAGAAGGAGGGGGAGGAGGTGCTCCAGGCGCCAGAGCAGAGATTCCCCTGCAGCCCGTGGTGAAGACCATGGTGAGGCAGGCTGTCCCCCTGCAGTCCATGGAGATCCACAGTGGAGGAGATATCCACCTGCAGCCCATGGAGGACCCCATGCCGGAGCAGGTAGGTGCCCGAAGGAGACTGTGACCCCGTGGGAAGCCTGTCCTGGAGCAGGCTCTTGGCAGGACCTGCGAATCTGTGGAGAGAGGAACCCACGCTGCAGCAGTGTGCTCCTGAAGGACTGCATGCTGTGGAAGGGACCCATGCTGGAGCAGTTCGTGAAGAACTGCAGCCCGTGGGAAGGGCCCACGTTGGAGAAGGTCGTGGAGGACTGTCTCCTGTGGGAGGGACCCCACGCTGGAGCAGGGGAAGAGTGTGAGGAGTCCTGCCCCTGAAGAGGATGAAGCAGCAGAGACAACGTGTGATGAACTGACTGTAACTCCCATTCCCTGACCCCTGTGCCACTGGGGGGGGGGGGGTAGGTAGAGAATCCGGGAGTGAAGCTGTGCCCGGGAAGAAGGGAGGGGTGGAGAGGTGGGGGGAATGTGTTTTGAGATTTAGTTTTATTTCTCATTACCCTACTCTGGTTGATTGGCAATAAATAAGTTAATTTTCACCAAGTTGAGTCTGTTTTGCCTGTGATGGTAACTGGTTGAGTGATCTCTCCCTGTCCTTATCTCGACCCACGAGCCCTTTATTATATTTTCTCTCCCCTGTCCAGCTGAGGGGGGTGGGGTGGATTGATAGAATGGCTTTGGTGGGCACCTGGCGTCCAGCCAGGGTCAACCCACCACAGTATAGCAACTTTTATCTTTAATGGCAGGGAAGATAAACAGGAAACACTGAGAAAAAAACAACAGGAGGAAAAAGTTTCCTTACTGGCTGTCATGGTTTAACCCCAGCCAGCAACTAAGCACCACACAGCCGCTCACTCACTCCCTGTCCTGATCCAATGTCGGGGAAGGTTTCGATATGATCCCAAGAGCGAGATTAAGACACAAACGAGGTCAAATGCCGTATAGTCAAAAAAGCTTTTATTATGAAAAGTATCAAAATTGGAAAATGGTGGCGATAGGATAGAATGGAAGAAAAGGTAGAAATTAAGCAAGCAGTCGGGATAGGATTGCTAGGATAGTCACCTCCATGGATCCAGAGGCGTCCCGTTGGTCCTCAGGCAAGCAGTCAGTGGTGGGAGTTGCAAGGACGGTCACCACCACGGATCCAGCAGCGTCCCGTTGGTCCTCAATCTCCAATTCTTTGGTGGTGAAAAAGGCCGCCACAGCTTGTCTCTACGGGTTTTTATAGGGCATATTTCGATGATGTCATGCGCTGCAGGTTTCCTCTATCACAGGACCTTCACGTGATCCACACCAGATCAGCTCCAGCCCCTTTCCTCCCCTGGATGCCTCAATGGCCTGGTAATCGTCCTTATGGATAGAGGAGTGTCCTGCTTCAACAGGCCATCTTAGAGACAAAGGGCTTGAGATAAGCAGTTCACAGTTCCTTGAGATGACAGTCCAGTCCCTCACACCTAACAATCTTTGAGGCAAATGGCTCGAGATAACAATTCAGTCTCTTACACCACCCCGTGGCTCAAAGATTGTTTCGGGACCCATGGTGGTTTTGAGAAAAGATAGCTATATAGAAAAGCCAGAAAAGAGCATTTCATACAATCTGTATTACCGACGGTGTGGTTCGGTGCACAGCACGAATTTGTTTAACACTGTCAGGCGAAATAGTAGTTACAAATTGCATATTAGTTACAACACGTTGAATCAATTCTATAAAGCATGGAATGATACATGGTAAAAAGAATAACATGGCAAAACCACACAACGAGTAAAATAGGATTCGCTTAACCCATGGACCACCAGAGAGCCAGGAAAACATATCAATGTCCCAGCCTTTGCATGTCTGGACAGGAACATGGGCCAGCTTTCGTATTCCTGTGTTAATTTGTTTAACAATTTTCCTGCTGTCATCAATTTTTAAACAACAATTAGAATCATTTAGTTTACCACAAACACCTCCTTCCTCGGCTAGAAGGTAATCGAGAACCATGCGATGTTGTAATATTGCTGTTCGCATTTGTGTAGCTTGATCCGCCAGTAGATCAAGGGCACAGGCTGTCTCATTAGTAATGATCTCTAGGACAGCTTGTAACCGGATGATGCTATTTAGGTTATAGATAGGTTCTCGAGCATCGCTAACCCACTCATTGGGGTTCCAGGTTGTCGTGGTTTAACCCCAGCCAGCAACTAAGCACCACGCAGCCGCTCACTCACTTCCCCCCCACCCAGTGGGATGGGGGAGAAAATGGGGAAAAGAAGTAAAACTCATGGGTTGAGATAAGAACGGTTTAATAGAACAGAAAAGAAGAAACTAATAATGATAATGATAACACTAATAAAATGACAACAGTAGTAATAAAAGGATTGGAATGTACAAATGATGCGCAGGGCAATTGCTCACCACCCGCCAACCAACACCCAGCCAGTCCCCGAGCGGCGATACCCCACCCCCACTTCCCAGTTCCTATACTAAATAGGACGTCACATGGTATGCAATACCCCGTTGGCCACTTTGGGTCAGCTGCCCTGGCTGTGTCCTGTGCCAACTTCTTGTGCCCCTCCAGCTTTCTCGCTGGCTGGGCATGAGAAGCTGAAAAATCCTTGACTGTAGTCTAAACACTACTGAGCAACAACTGAAAACATCAGTGTTATCAACATTCTTTGCATACTGAACTCAAAACATAGCACTGTACCAGCTACTAGGAAGACAGTTAACTCTATCCCAGCTAAACCAGGACAGTATCCACCCCTTATTCTATACCATTGAAGTCATGATCAGTTCCCATACCTTTAGTTACATTAGTTACGTCCTGATCAATCATCATCACCTTTCCATCCCTTTGAGACATATGAACAATGATATATATATGTATATGTATGTATACACACACAGAGATATCATTCCTTTAGTTTATGGGTCATGTTCATAAAATGTTTGTTGAGTTCATTTAGTTCCCGACTATGGGCTCCATCTGTCATACCAGTCTTTCTGGGCAGGAGGGATGGTGCAAAGTCCTCTCATTCGGTAGAGCAGAATTGGGCTTCAGTGCGGTGTGACAAGCAGGTGACATTGGACGCAGCAGGAGGATGGTGTGCACTGTTGGATTGTTGCATGCTGGAGTCAGTTCTGGTTCCATCACTACTGTGCTTCACTCAGTTTTATCACAGTTCATTCTTCCTTGATCCAAGTGATTCTTACTGTAGTACTATGGATATAGCATATAACAATTATAGTAATGATAACATACAGAAGCAGGGTTATATAGCAACTAATATCATACAGTTTAATTCTGGCTATTCTCACCCAAAATCAAATCCCCTTGAGGCACACATCAGACTTCCCCATCTTTTCGCATCACCCACCAAGTGCACCCAGGCCCTTGAGCAAAAGCAATCCCACAAATGGGTTTACCTTTGCCTGAGGCAGGAGTAACCCAGACTGTTTTCCCTAACATATTTTTCATGTGCACTACAGGGACTTTATCCCCTTCTACACTATGTAAAAATTCTGACTGGGCAGGGCCACTCCGATTGGCAGATCCTCTGGTGTTGACCAACCAGGTGGCTTTTGTTAAATGTGTATCCCAATGTTTGAAAGTTCCACCCCCCATTGCTTTCAATGTAGCCTTTAATAGTCCATTGTATCGCTCAATTATCCCAGAGGCTGGTGCATGATAGGAGATATGATACACCCACTCAATGCCACGCTCTTTGGCCCATGTGTCTATGAGGTTGTTTTGGAAATGAGTCCCGCTGTCTGACTCAAATCTTTCTGGGGTGCCATGTCACCACAAGACCTGCTTTTCAGGGCCCAGGATAGTGTTCCGGGCAGTGGCATGGGGTACAGAATATGTTTCCAGGCATCCGGTGGTTGCTTCCACCATTGTAAGCACATAGCGCTTGCCTTGGCGAGTTTGTGGGAGTGTGATATAGTCAATCTGCCAGGCTTCCCCATATTTATATTTCAGCCATCACCCTCCATACCACAGGGGCTTTAACCGCTTGGCTTGCTTAATTGCAGCACATGTTTCACATTCATGGATAACTTGTGCAGTAGTGTCCATGGTCAAGTCCACCCCTCGGTCACGAGCCCATCTATATGTTGCATCTCTTCCCTGATGGCCTGAAGTATCATGGGCCCACTGAGCCGTGAATAGCTCACCCTTATGTTGCCAGTCCAGGTCCACCTGAGCCACTTCAATCTTGGCGGCCTGATCCACCTGTGGTTGTTCCGATGTTCTTCAGTGGCCCAGCTGTTGGGTACATGAGCATCTACATGACGTACTTTTACAACCAGATTCTCTAGCCGGGATGCAATATCTTGCCACAGTGCGGCAGCCCAAATGGGTTTACCTCTGTGCTGCCAGTTGCTCTGCTTCCATTGCTGTAACCACCCCCACAGGGCATTTGCCACCATCCATGAGTCAGTATAGAGATAGAGCACTGGCCACCTTTCTCTTTCAGCAATGTCTAATGCTAGCTGGATGGCTTTCACCTCTGCAAACTGACTCGATTCACCTTCTCCTTCAGCAGTCTCTGCAACTTGTGGTGTAGGACTCCATACAGCAGACTTCCACCTCCGATGCTTTCCCACAATGTGACAGGACCCATCAGTGAACAGGGCATATTGCCTCTCATTTTCTGGCAGTTTATTATACAGCGGGGCCTCTTCAGCGCGTGCCACCTCCTCCTCTGGAGACATTCCAAAATCTTTGCCTTCTGGCCAGTCCGTGATCACTTCCACAATTCCTGGGCGACTGGGGTTTCCTATGCAAGCCCGTTGTGTGATCAGTGCGACCCACTTACTCCACGTGGCATCAGTTGCATGATGTGTAGAGGAGACCCTCCCTTTGAACATCCAGCCCAGCACTGGCAGTCAGGGTGCTAAGAGGAGCTGCGTTTCAGTACCAACCACTTCTGAAGCGGCTCGAACTCCTTCATATGCTGCCAATATCTCTTTTTCAATTGGAGTATAGCGAGCCTCAGATCCTCGATATCCTCGACTCAAAAACCCCAGGGGTCGGCCTCGGGTCTCTCCAGGTGCTTTCTGCCAGAGGCTCCAGGTGGGACTGTTGTCTCCCAGCTGCAGTATAGAGCACATTTTTAACATCTTGTCCTGCTCAGACTGGTCCAAGGGCTACGGCATGAACAATCTCCCGTTTAATTTGTTCAAAGGCTTTTTGTTGTTCAGGGCCCCATTTAAAATCATTCTTCTTCCGGGTCACTTGATAGAGAGGGCTTACAATCCAACTGCAATTTGGGATATGCATCCTCCAAAACCCCACGACACCTAAGAAGGCCTGTGTGTCCTTTTTATTAGTCGGTGGAGACATAGCTGCTATTTTGTTGATCACGTCCATTGGGATCTGACAACGTCCATCTTGCCATTTTATTCCTAAAAACTGGATCTCCTGTGCAGGTCCCTTGACCTTACTTTCTTTTATGGCAAAACCAGCTTTCAGAAGGATTTGGATTATTTTCTTCCCTTTCTCAAAGACTTCTGCCGTGTTGCCCCATACGATGATGTCATCAATGTATTGCAGGTGTTCTGGAGCTTCACCTTTTTCCAGTGCAGTCTGGATTAGTCCATGGCAAATGGTGGGGCTGTGTTTCCACCCCTGGGGCAATCGATTCCAAGTGTACTGGATGTCCCTCCAAGTAAAAGCAAATTGTGGATGGCACTCTGCTGCCAGAGGGATTGAGAAAAACGCATTAGCAATGTCAGTTCTGATGTACCACTTGGCTGCCTTTGACTCTAGTTCGTATTGAAGTTCTAGCATATCTGGAACGGCAGCACTCAGCAGTGGCGTAACCTCATTCAGGCCACGATAGTCAACTGTTAGTCTCCACTCCCCATTAGACTTTCACACTGGCCATATGGGACTATTAAAGGGTGAGCGAGTTTTGCTGATCACTCCTCGGCTCTCCAGTTGGCGAATCAACTTGTGGATGGGAATCAGAGAGTCTCGGTTGGTGCGATATTGCCGCCGGTGCACTGTCATGGTAGCAATTGGCACTTGTTCTTCAACCTTGAGCAACCCCACAATCAAAGGGTCTTGAGAGAGACCAGGCAGGGTAGACAGCTGTTTAATTCCCTCCATCTCCAAGGCAGCTATACCAAAAGCCCATCAATACCCCTTCGGGTCCTTGAAATAACCTCTCCTGAGATAGTCTATGCCAAGGATGCATGGAGCCTCTGGACCAGTCACAATGGAGTGTTTCTGCCATTCATTCCCAGTTAGGCTTACTTCAGCTTCCAATACAGTTAACTCTTGGAATCCCCCTGTTACACCAGAAATACAGATGGGTTCTGCCCCTTTATAGCTTGATGGCATTAGAGTACACTGTGCACTGGTGTCTACTAGAGCCTTGTACTCCTGTGGGTCTGACGTGCCAGGCCATTGAATCCACATGGTCCAATAGACCCAGTTTTGCCTTTCCTCCACCTGGCTGGAGGCAGGGCCCCTCTAATTCTGCTCAGAGTATCCATTACTCACTTCTCGTAAAATTGGCTCAGAAGTCCCTTCAAGAGGATCGGAAATAAAATCAGCCCTTCTACTCTGTTTGGCAACTGGACCATCATTTTTCCTGGGAGAATCCCCTTTTGTGGTGGTTTTTGCTTGCAACTCACGTACCCGTGCATTTAGGACTGAGGGAGGTTTTCCATCCCATTTCCTCATGTCCTCTCTGTGGTCACATAGGTAAAACCACAGGGCATCTCGTGGTGTGTACCTTCTATATTCTCTCTCTTGGGCAGAGGAACGCTCATTCCTAATAGCTGAGACATTGGTCCTTACAGGTGGGAAATAGGACATATCCTCTTTGAATTGCTGGAACTCCTCAGACAGCTTCTCCACATCTGAAATGCAGGCTTGTAGGGAGGAGGAGAGATTTTCTTTGTATTGCCAGAGTTGGCGAGCCACTTGATCCACTGTCGGTGCCTCTTCGTCTTTCCTGGTCATTATCGCCAGTGAGTTGGCATAGGATGATGGTGCGCTCCGTACAAACTTCCGCCACATGGGTCGTGTGCATTGGACTTTGTCTGGATCTTTGGGTAATTGTGGGTTGTCCGGGTCATGATGAATTGTCTCTAACACAGCTAATTCCCTCAGATATTGGATACCTCTTTCCATGGTGGTCCACTTGCTTGATTGACATATAACATCTTCCTTAAAGTTAACATTTCCTTCACACTTGACAGGAGTCACCTCCAGAGGCTGATGGCTTGTGTCCCTTTTCCAATTGCCTTGTCAATGCCACCTTCCCTGGCAAGCGATCCCAGCTGCTTGGCTTCCCTGCCTTCTAATTCCAAGCTATTAGCCCCATTGTCCCAGCATCGGAGGAGCCAGGTGATAATATGCTCACATATACAACGGCCAAAACCTTTTCGCATATCCCGCAGCTCACTCAAGGATAGGGACCGGGTTATTACCTCTGGTTCTGCCTCTTCCTCCTGTTCCCATGATGACCCTGGTTCACCTTCATCCTTCGCTAAGCGAAGTGATTTTTTTGTATATTTCTTTTTCTGTACGGGGGCAACTGATGCTGGTGCAGGTTGGTCCGCTGGTTCAGTTGCAGTACCGCTCACCGGGTTTTGGATAACTGCAGTGTCTGTCGCCGAGGTTTGGGTAGCCGCAGTGCTTGTCGCCAGGGCTGGAGGGACCGCAGTGCCCGTTGCCAAGGTTTGGGTAGCTGCTGTGCTCGTTGCCACGGCTGGAGGGGCTGCAGTGCCTGTTGCTGAGGTTTGGGTAGCCAGAGTTCTTGTTGCCGGGGCTGGAAGGGTCGCGGTTCCTGTTGCCAAGGTCTGGGTGCCTGCAATGCTCGTTGCCGAGGTTTGGGTGGCCGCGGTGCTCATCATTTTGTTGTTAGGTCCAGAGACCTTCTCTTCCCCTTGAGGGTACTGAGTGGTGTTGAACAGGGCTCGATAGGCATGGGACAGGCCCCAGCACGTTGCAGTGATTTGTATCTCTCTGGAGCTGCCGGGGTGACAGCATACCTTTTCCAAATATTTTACTAGTTCTTCTGGATTCTGCACTTGTTCAGGGGTGAATTTCCAAAACACTGGAGGTGCCCACTCTCCTAGGTACTTGCCCATACTACAAAACACACACCCTGCCACTCATAATTATCCAGCCTCGCGGCAGATATCTGGGTGATCTTCTTAAATAGTTGTTTAACCTTAAACAAGAGCTGAACCACATTCAGGAGCATACTAATTCCTAGCAGTATGACTAGGACCATGCTGGTCTCAACATCCCAAGGATATTCAAATTTTTCAAAATTCTCAAACGCCATAGTAACTGGACTGAAGGAGAAAGGAGAGGGGAAGAAAGGTACCCCACCCATAGACTGGCTTTCCATGGAGGAAAGGTAAATGGTATAATTATTAATAGTTTCCCAGAGATGGCTCCTGAAGTATAGAGGTGACAATGCTGAGTGCAACTAGTGGATTAATCCCTCAACCGATGACTTTATCATACCATAAACCAGTGTTACACAATACATGAAAACGAAAACCTTTTATCCACCTCCCACGGATGATAAGCAGCAGAAAAGGGACTACATTCAGCTAGCAAGGTGATACATAACAGAACTTTAAAAACCAGAGCAACAACTCTAAGAACATATAAATCAACATAATGACCATCGACTATTAGACCAATATAATGAATTCTTATAACAAATTTGTTTTAACAAGCTCTGGTCAGGTTTGTCATTATCTCAACCCTTTGTGCCCCACATTGGGCGCCAAAATGGACTGTCATGGTTTAACCCCAGCCAGCAACTAAGCACCACGCAGCCACTCACTCACTCCCCCCCATCCAGTGGGATGGGGGAGAAAATCGGGAAAAGAAGTAAAACTCATGGGTTGAGATAAGAACAGTTTAATAGAACAGAAAAGAAGAAACTTATAATGATAATGATAACACTAATAAAATGACAACAGTAGTAATAAAAGGATTGGAATGTACAAATGATGCGCAGGGCAATTGCTCACCACCCGCCAACCAACACCCAGCCAGTCCCCGAGCGGCGATTCCCCGCCCACACTTCCCAGTTCCTATACTAGATGGGACGTCACATGGTATGGAATACCCTGTTGGCCACTTTGGGTCAGCTGCCCTGGCTGTGTCCTGTGCCAACTTCTTGTGCCCCTCCAGCTTTCTCGCTGACTGGGCATTAGAAGCTGAAAAATCCTTGACTTTAGTCTAAACACTACTTAGCAACAACTGAAAACATCAGTGTTATCAACATTCTTTGCATACTGAACTCAAACCATAGCACTGTACCAGCTACTAGGAAGACAGTTAACTCTATCCCAGCTGAATCCAGGACACAGGTGGCAGGTCCACAATGTTGTATGATACATTGAGGCGTCCACTCGTCTTTGCCCCAGGTTTGACCACTCCCAGCTGCTACAGAGGTATCAATGGATCGCCGATATCGATTGAGATCATCATATCCCTTAACACCCAGTCCACCCCCTTCATCGTCTGGGAGCAGTAAAAACAAAGGGTGAATTACCCCCACATAACACACTCCAGTCTAATTTGCTGGTAGCAGTTTGTACGCACGTTGGTCACACACCCAATAGTGACCCTTTAAGGCTCATGCACCATTTTCAAACAAACCGGTAGGTGTCCGTGGTGATTGCAAATATGTTGAATTACCTACTCCTAGAGGATGATCTGACGGACTGTTCATCAACAACCTGTGCACAGTTTTTCCCACCTCCTCTGTGGTGCCCCAACAGATAGGAAGTCCATCCGGACCTATGCTCAAATGTCCCTGACAGCGGTCTTTATTATCACTTGACCACCAAATTTGAGTCCCATCAGGGAGACGAGAATATGTTTTATCAGTGAGTCTGCATTTCCAGGCACCAGAACCACAGTGCCAAAAGCAGGTAACATTAAGACGGTTATTAGACTCATTAGTGGAAGACCAAAAATGGGAAAACCGTTTCCTGTGCCCTGTTTGATTCACCCAGGCCCATCCGGGCCAGCGAGGCACAAAATTTGGAGAACTGGAACTCAAGAGGCAACAATATGCCTGGTCATCCCCTTCTGGCAGTGACATAGCTGCCCTATGGTTTGAACAATCAATTGGTCTACAGCCGTCAGTGAGGCAATGGTTGTCATAAGTATAGGTCCAGTTGCACTTGCTATTTCCCATGGGAATACCATCTTTCTGTGTTCTGTTCAGACAATATTCACCTTGGACTGGATATTGCATTGTCCAGGGCTGTGTATCTTCACCCCAGTAAGAATCATTTTTGACCTCACTGTAATTACTCACTAACCATTTTGGGGAAATAGGGACAGCAGTCCATGGCCAGCTTTCCAAACCTAAGGGCCCACCACATACCCAACAATTAGTCAGATTAAAAGTGTTGGCCACTTGCTGGCCTAGAGCCACAAATTCATTTTGCCACTCCAAGCCGAAAAGAGGGGCACAGGAGTTTCCCCAGATATTAAAGGCAGCAACAATAGTCATCCAAAACAACATCTGTGGTGGTATACCAAACATCCTATAAATATTAACAAAGCAATCACTGACAAAACTACACAAATGATTAACAGCTTCACGTATTTCCTCAGGCACGCTCCAGAGTCCTCACCTGAAAGAGAAAAGAAAAAACAGACTCAGTTCGTTCTAAGGAACCGGAAGCAAACTGTTATTAGAAGGACGGAATAATCCACCTGGTACTGATTTTATGTTCCTTTCCATAAGCATCCTTTGCTTTCCAAGCATATTTATTCATCGGTGTTTCCAGTACCAGAGGTACGGTTCCAACCGTGGGGAGTTCAACTAAGACTGGTTGGCCTGGAAAATATGATGGATTTCTGGGATGATCTGGGTTATCTGGGGCTGGCATAATGGTTGGGGTCTTTGGGCAAAATGCTGTAATTTTCGGGCACCCATTCACTCCCCAACGACTGTTAACACTAGTCACTGCATCCCGTAGCCGTTCAGCCCATCCAGGCTTATGCGGCTTGAGGAAGCGTTTCAGCAAGCCATTCATTCTTTCCACAATTCCGTTTGCCTGTGGATAATACGGAGTATGGCGTACGCACGAGATCCCTTCCTGGGTTGCCCAATCTTGGACTATGTTAGCAGTAAAGTGGGAACCATTATCCGACTGAATCGACTGAGGTTTGGGGAAAGTGCCAAACCACTCTTTCAAAGCTTTCACTGTGTTTTCCCCAGTAGCTCTGGCAAAGGCTTTGGCCTGGACTAACCCTGACACTATCTCTACTCCAACTAACACATAATGCTTTCCTTCTGATTTTCAGAAGGGGCCAACGTAGTCCACTTGCCAAGCCTCCCACAACCCTTTCCCCTCCCTTAGGTGTAGGGGGTCACCTTCCAGGGGGTGTCTTTCCAAGCGGGTACGACATTGTTCACAGGCAGACACACAAGTTTTACATTCTTCCCTGGTAACTGGCCAACCTTGAGCTTGGGCCTCACAATAGAGATCTTTGATCCCCGAATGTTTCCTTTTTACATGTAGCCATTCTAACAATCGCTCCCAGTCTTCTGCTATTGGGGTGTTCTGGAGGGGAGCTAATCGGGCCAATTCATCAGCTTTGCCATTCCACTGGCTAACAGGGGTGCTATCCTGTTGATGGGAAGCCACCCAGGCTACTGCAAATTTTCCTTGTTTAGCGATGGTTAGAATATCTTGCCACTTTTCTTTCTGCCATACAGGTATCCTATTGACCTCCCACCCATTTTGTTCCCAGAATGGAAGCCATTCAGTACAGCCTTTAAATACAGCATAGGAATCAGTATAGATATAGACAGGAGAGGTAGATTGAGCTTCATGCTGGAAAACACTCCATACTGCAACTAATTCCCCTACTTGAGCACTACCTTCCCCTTCGGTGATTATTTGTTTGTCCTCATCTACGCGGAGCGCTACAGCTCGATATTTCCAAGTTTTTCCTTCTCATTTAGGGGAAGCATCAGTAAACCAAACATTCTGCAAGTGTTCAGAAAACGGGGGGGCCACTTGTATTACAGGAGGAAGTTCAGGTGCTTCTCTACCTGGGCTTGTTTGCTCTTGAATGGTTAACATCTTTGCTGCCCCCTCAGACACAGTAAAAATGTCACAATAATGCTCTATCTGGGCATACCATTTCCGTACAGAAGCTCTCTGAGCCACCCCGTCAGGGGGTGGAGTTCCTGCTAAAACTGTCTTGGTTACTTTAAACGGGCCTCTAAGCACTATAGACTGCTGTCGAATAGTCCATTCAGCCTCTCTCAAGGCTAAACTGACTACAAACTGTAATTGACAGGGAACCAAATTGTTCCCTGACATTGTGTAATTCGTGTTGAATTAAAAGAAGACAATAAGGCTTACATACCAATCGGGAAGGGGGAAGAGACATATTGAAATTTAGCAGATGCCTTGTGTAAATAACAAGGCTTGCTTAAATGGTGCGTAAAGGTCACGGGAAAAGGGCAACGGCTATAACTTACTAGCTAAGGAGGGTAAAGAACAACAGCTATAACTTTCTAGATAAGGAGGGAAAAGACAACAGCTACAATTTACCAGATAAGGGGATTAATTCTGCCAAGACTGTACTTCTCCACATCAAAAGACACTCATCCTTGAGAAGATCGACTGAATCTGCCTAGTAACAAACCTGCACGAGTGAAGAAAGAGGGTGCAGGACAAGGCGGAGACTTACAAGAAAGGGGTGCATGAACTGTATATAAGAAATGTAACTATAACATAAAGTTGCGAGCCGTTGGTGGAGCGCGGACTCCCCGGCCACCCAGCGCTGCTTGCTTGCTTGCTATTCTCAATAAATATATTGTTATATAAAAAAAATTGGCTTTGTCGGTATATAACACAAACAAACCTTTCTCCCAAGCAGTATATCTTTTTTCTGCATCCTTAAAACTGTGAGAATAGAACCCAATAGGTTGAGTGGGTCCTTCAGGGCCCTTTTGCCATAAACGTATTGATAACCCACTTTTGGCAAATCCCCATTCAATATGGACAGGGTCTGTGGGATGAATAGGACCAAGAGCTTGATGGGCAGTTGCTTCAAAAATTAGCAATTGCAATGCCTCTTCATGTGGCTTAGTCCATTTCCACTGAGCCCCTTTTCGCAACAAGTCATACAGGGGTCTTGCAATAATTGAAAAATCAGGGATATGTTTCCTCCAAAACACAAGTAATCCTAGTACGTGATGCAAATCCTTTTTTGACTCTGGCATTTTAATCTGATCCAATGAGGAAAGGGTGTTGGGGGGGATACATGTCATTCCTCCCTTCCACCAAATTCCTAAAAACTTTGCTTCGCTTGAGGGTGTTTGTATTTTCTCTGGTGGAATTTTCAACCCCAAGCTTTCCAAGTGAGAAATTATATTATCCTGAGTTTTCTGAACTTTTTCTGTTTCATCCCCACCTACAAGAATGTCATCAATGTACTGATAAACACTGACCCCCTCCTCTGTTTGAATTAGTTCTAGCTCCTGCGCTAACGCATGATGAGCTAGAGTGGGGGAATGCTTGTACCCTTGTGGGAGTCAGGTAAAAGTAAATTGCTGACCCTCCCAAGTAAATGCAAAGCGGTCTTGATCCTCTGTTTGCAGGGGGACCATAAAAAACATATCTTTAACATCCACTGTTGCCATAATCGGGTGGGCTCGTTCCTGGATTGTAGCTATATACTCAGCAATATTCAGTACTGCAGCTGTCAATGGACCGGTATTTGCATTAAGTCTGCGGTATTTGCATTAAGTCTGCGATAATCTACAGTTAATCTCCACTTGCCATTAGGTTTTCGCACTGGCCACACCGGGGAGTTAAAAGGAAAATGGGTTGGAATCACAATACCCTGTCCCTTTAAATCCTCTAACAAAGGCGCTATTCCCTCTCTGGCCCCCAAGGGTATCGGGTAGGTCTTAACATTTGTAAGCTTTGAAGGGGGGAAGCAGCGGCTTTTAACAGCCGAATATCTATTGTGGGAGAGCCAAATGACCACTGTCTCCTTTTGTTATCAATCCAGGTCTTTCCTTTTAAAACATCGAGTCCTAAAAGGTTAAGTGGAAACTCCCCCACAACCATAGTCACTGTAGTGGCACTATCTTCTCCTGGCAAACGCAGGCTGACCGCTGATAATGCCTGTGGCTGAACAATGCCCAATGCGTCTGCCACAAAAAGCTGCTGTTTGGAGGGTGTAATTCCTCAATTAGCAGTGTCTTTGGTTTTAATAGCTGAAATCTGAGCTCATATATAGAGAACGAACTGCTAATTGCTTAATGATTGTCTCTCTGTAACTTTACATACCAAAGACTAGTGCTCGTCAAGGATTAAGCCTGTCAGAGACTGGTACTTGGGAGTGATGAGCAAGAAGGAACCATGAACAATCACAAAACTTAATTAAATGTTTGATAAATTTACGATCTTGTCGAGAAGGCTCAAGTAGAGGCCTTGCTTGAATAGATAGGGCCAGAAAAGATAAGAACTCCTGCCTTTGTTCTCGTCCTTGTAGATAATTTAGCCTAAACTAACCATATGGTTTTTACACCACTACTGAGAACTTAGATAATAAGAACACTAACGAGCAGTGATGTATTAAAACATGTAAAAGACCATACTGCGCAGAATCACCTGAGAAGGGTCAAATAGTGGACGAGTGAGGAAGACTATGGAAGACCACCGGAGGACTCCTGAAGACCACCAGAGACCTTCAATGCGCCTGCGTAAAGGACATTTGCATATGCTAATAGTTTCCCGGAAAACTAATGAATATGTATAACATTTCTCGGAAATCTAGTGAATATGTATATAGAACATGTATTTAACCTGCACAATTAGACCTGACGGTGTGCACGATAGGTGGACCGATCCCCCGTGCATCCAGCGCTGCCAATAAAGAATACCTACTTAATAGTTAATCAAACTATTGAGTCAATTTCTTTGAATCAATCTGGCGACCCAGATGGGACCTGCTCTGCTCGGCTGCAGGACCCGCTGAGAACAGGACTCCCTAGGGTACCCCCGGGATTTCCCGGAGGGACTCCTCGCCTCGATCGGATCACTGCGGGAGCAGACAAGGACACCATCTAAAGGAGTAAAGGTATTCTTTAATCTTTTATTTTTGGGACCGGTCATTTGTAAAGCTATCCATAAGTCATAAGACAAAAGTAAACTTATGCAGGATGGTGTATACCAGGTAGCTAGCACCCTTGGTATACATTTGGTGTGGTATATGTTTGGGTGCTTTTGTTTCGGTACACTCTGTATGCTTTTATACACTTTGTGTGCTTTAGGTTTGGTACCCACTCATGTGCTTTTGTTTATGTTTTGAATTTGATTTTGACGTTTTCGGTTACTGAATGAGGTAAACGGCTACTGGGACTGAATTACGGATATCGTTTGCGGATTTTGGTCTAAACAACATAAGACAATTAAAACTGTGGATTGAATGTTTGAGTAAATGAGACGCAGCTCAGCTGCGGAGCGTGTGGAGTTCTGATCCGCAGTCTTGTAACTCTGCAAGGGGTACGGCCGGAGACGAACGAAGTGTGACGCACTGGTGATGTGGAACTTGAATTTATATGTTAGCATTGTAATTGTAAGTTTGAGTTTGATTATCTTAATCATTTTGTGGTGTTGGTGTAAGAAAGTCCCTGTATGGTGCATCGTATAAATGTGGGTAATTGAGTGGTGTCTTTTACATCCAGGAAATGAGTGTATGCCCTCATATGTCTTGGAATGCATGTGGTGCAAACAGAGGTTGCAAATAGATTGTGGAGGGGATATTGAATGCTCTGAGTGTCGGGTTTGGACTCCCTGGGACAAGAGGGAACGGGCTACATATACAGTTGAGATTGTTTGTGGTTGGAAAGGTAAAAATATAAACGAGTAATATGGGAGGTAAACAAAGTGGTGGAATATTGAAAAAGAGCCCCTTAGGCTGTATTTTGGATCACTGGAAGGAGATAGGGGGACCGCCAGGTGGAAGTGTGGATAAGAAAACTTTAATAAAGTATTGCAATCAGTGGTGGCCTTTATATAAGTTAGATGATGACGAAAAATGGCCCTTTAATGGGACGCTGAATTATAGCACTTTGTTACAATTGATGTTGTTTTTGAGACGAGAAGGAAAATGGGATGAGGTGATGTACGCAGATATGTTTTTCACTTTAAGAAATCATTCAGAGTGGCAGAAAGAATGTGGCATTAATTTGGCCCCACAAGACCCTCTTGTGTTAGCAATGGAAAAGGAGCAGAAAAGGACTATAGGGAAGATGAAGAGATGTTGTTCGGCATGTAGTATAGGACAAAGATGTGTAAAATTAAAGGAAACTGAGGAAAGAATAGAAGATTTTGTTTTTTCACCACCCGTACTACCTCCAACACCCGTAGAAGGTAATTTTACTGATGATACAGGTGCGAAAGAGCCTGACGAAGGTACGAGCACGAAAGATTTAGGTTTTACTCCTATTACAGCTCGCACCCGGAGTAAGGTCGGTCCAATAATCCAGGCTCCCTTAAGACAGGCAATAGGAGCTACTGGTCCTACGAGGATTAAAGTGCCATTTACGATGAATGATTTAGATTCATGGAGGGAAATGGTAAAAGGATATCGGGATGATCCTGAGGGAGTTGCTAAAAGATTTGAGTTAATTGTTAAAAATCAAGATCCAGATTGGAAGGACATCGATTTGATGTTAGATGCCTTAACCGAAACTGAAAAGCAATTAATAATAAAGAATGCTCGGACTCAGGTCCAAATTCAAATAACTGCTGGGGTTTTACCCGGTACGGTAGATAATCACGTACCGAGAACAGACCCCAATTGGGACCCTAATGATGACCATGATTACCGATTGTTGAAAAAATATCAAGAATGGATAAAAATTGGTATTGAAAATGCGATACCGAAAGCAGTTAACTGGTCAAGTCTGTATGCAGTGAAACAAGGTCAGACTGAAACTCCCACAGAGTTTCTTGATCGGTTAAGAGTAGCTATGTGGAAATTTACTACCTTAGATCCCTTATCTGAAGTGGGAAAACAACAGTTAGTCTTTTTGTTTTTAGGACAATCTTCAGAAGACATAAGGCGAAAGCTTCAGAAACTGAAAGAGCCTGAGATAAGGGACTTCTTAGAAAAATTGATAGAGGAAGCTTGGAGAACGTATCGGAACAGAGAAGGGGATGAGAGATGAAAAATGGGAAAAGCTATTGCTGCAGCTACCGTAGCTGCACTGGGAAAGCAGGACAACTCCCTTCGTGGGAGAGGTCGGGGAACTGGAAGGAGGGGAGGCTCACGCCAGCCCCTAAGATCGGACCAATGTGCTTATTGTAAAGAAATAGGCCATTGGAAAGGACAATGTCCTAAGCTAAGTGGAGCACAAGCTGTCGTAGCCAATGTTACCTCTGGTCAATGAGGGGGACCGGGGGAATCCACCCTAGCGGATCCACTGGTTAAAGTTAAGCTAGGGAAAATAGAACAAGAGGTGGATTTTCTTGTAGATACGGGAGCATCCTATTCAGTGTTAAATCAAAGGTTGATACCGGAGGATGAAGAGTTTGTGACTGTAGTGGGAGCTACTGGCCAGCAGAAAAAGGCTTATTTCCTAAAACCACTTAAATATAAATTGGGTAAACAAATAGGAATACATAAATTTCTGTATTTGCCCGGATCTCCAAAATCCTTGTTAGGCCGTGATTTGCTAGAACAATTGGAAGCAGAAATTGTTTTTGAAAAAGGAAAAATGGAATTAAAAATCAAGGAAGACCAGCTAATTAACATTTTAAGCTTGGCATTAATACAAGCTGAACCAAAATTTGAAGTACCTCCAGAAATTGTTGATCAAGTATATCCTGGAGTCTGGGCCTCTGAGGTTCCAGGAAAAGCTAAAAATGCAGCCCCTATAGTAATTAAGCTGAGACCAGGAGAAGAACCTGTCAAAGTTAAGCAATATCCCCCGAAATTAGATGATAGGAAGGGGATCAAGGAAATAATTGACAAGTTTCTACAATATGGAATATTGATTGAGTGTGAATCAGAATATAATACACCTATACTACCAATTAAAAAGGCAGATGGGAAAAGCTATAGGTTAGTCCAAGATCTGAGAGCCATAAATAAGATTACTGAGGATATACATCCAGTAGTCGCGAATCCATATACTCTGTTAACAAAACTAAAAGATAACCAAGTTTGGTTTACTGTGCTGGATTTGAAGGATGCCTTCTTCTGCCTGACCTTAGCCACAGAGAGTCAGAATTTGTTTGCTTTTGAATGGGAAAATCCTGAGTCCGGGAGAAGAACTCAGCTAACATGGACAGTATTACCTCAAGGCTTTAAGAATAGCCCCACTATCTTTGGAAATCAATTGGCGAAAGAGCTTGAAACTTGGGTACCCCCAGACAATGAAGGAATCTTGTTACAATATGTGGATGATCTCTTAATAGCTACTGAAACCAGGGAAAGCTGTATTCGATGGACTGTGAATCTTCTTAATTTTTTGGGTTTAAGTGGATATCGAGTCTCTCAACAGAAAGCCCAGCTGGTTCGACAGCGTGTGACCTACCTGGGACTTGAAATCTCGGGAGGACAACGGGAGCTCGGGACTGAGCGGAAAGAAGCCATTTGCCAAACACCGGAGCCCCAAACGGTAAAAGAGCTGCGGACCTTTCTGGGAATGACAGGTTGGTGTCGCCTTTGGATATATAATTATGGATTACTGGTAAAGCCATTATATGAATTGATAAAGGGAGACCAGTCAAAAGTAATTTGGACTGGAGAAACACGAAATGCATTTAAGCAGCTCAAATGAGAACTAATGAGAGCTCCTGCTCTAGGACTGCCGGATGTTTCAAAACCGTTTTGGCTGTTTTCTCATGAGAGACAAGGAATAGCTTTGGGAGTACTAGCACAAAAACTTGGTCCCTATAAACGAGCAGTAGCTTATTTCTCCAAACAACTGGATGAGGTGAGCAAAGGATGGCCTGGTTGCCTTCGAGCTGTTGCAGCAGTTGTTATCAATATTCAAGAAGCCCGAAAGTTTACCATGGGACAGAAAATAACAGTGCTAGTCTCCCATACAGTTTCAGCGGTTTTGGAACAGAAAGGAAGCCATTGGCTTTCGCCCCAGAGATTCTTAAAGTACCAAGCAGTGTTAGTAGAACAAGATGATGTGGAAATTGTAGTTACTAACATTGTCAATCCAGCCTCTTTTCTTAGTGGAACTTTGGATGAACCAGTGACACATGACTGCATAGAAACAGTAGAAGCTATATATTCCAGTCGACCAGACCTCAAAGAAGAACCTCTGGAGGATGCTGAAAACTCCTGGTATACCGACGGGAGTAGTTTTATAAAACAGGGACAACGTAAAGCAGGATACGCAATCACAACCACCCAACAGGTAATCGAATCTAAGTCATTGCCTTCTGGAACTTCAGCGCAAAAGGCGGAAATAATTGCCCTTACCAGAGCATTGGAATTGGCAAAAGGGAAAAAGATAAACATTTGGACAGATTCTAAATATGCATTTGGAGTAGTTCACGCTCACGGTGCAATTTGGAAGGAACGAGGATTGCTAACTGCTCAAGGAAAGCAAATAAAACATGCAGAAGAAATCTTGAAACTATTAGAAGCCGTGAAGCAACCAGAAAAGGTAGCTATCATGCATTGTTGAGGACACCAAAAAGGAAACACAGATTCAGAAACTGGAAATCGACTAGTAGATTATGAGGCTAGGCGGGTGGCAGAAGAAGTGGAAGCAGAAACATTATCCTTAATACCAGACGGTAAAATCCAAACTGTAAGTACAAATCAGAAACCAAATTATTCAAAGGAAGACCTAAAATTAATTGAAGATCTGGATGGTAAAGTAGAGTCAGATGGATGGGTTCATTTAGCAGATAATCGTATAGTAATACCATCCAATTTAATATGGACAACAGTTTTAACTGAACATAATAAGACACATTGGGGAGCAGATGCCCTGTACAAAAACTTAAATCAGAAATTAATAGGACGCAATCTGTATACAATGGTGAAACAAATATCTCAACAGTGTGAAATTTGTTTACGTAATAACCCTAATGTGGCAAATAAAGTAAAGTTGGGGATAATTGGCAAAGGAAATTATCCAGGACAACAGTGGCAAATTGATTTTTCGGAGCTCCCAAGAAAAGGGGGGTACCGATACCTGTTAGTCATGACTGACACATTTTCAGGCTGGCCAGAGGCTTACCCCTGCCGAACAAACAAAGCAAGAGAAGTAACTAGGATATTGTTGAATGAAATCATTCCTCGTTTCGGAATTCCAGCAACAATATCTTCCGATCGAGGTTCTCGTTTTTGTGCCAAAGTAGTACAGCAGGTGAGCAAAACTTTGAAGATAGACTGGCAGTTACATATTCCCATATAGACCTCAGGCAAGTGGGCAAGTTGAGAAGATGAATCATTTAATTAAGCAACAAATAGCAAAAATTGGTCAAGAGACTAATCTAACTTGGCCCCAATCTCTTCCCCTGGCATTGCTTAGAATGAGAGTGAAACCAAAAACGAAGGAAAATTTAAGTCCCTTTGAAATATTGTATGGGAGACCATATCAATTTCAATTTACAGGAGAAGATTTAACGCAACTGGGTGCAGGGTATTTGTGTGACTACATGGTATCCCTCCAGAAGCAGTTGGAAAATATAAATAAACAAGTTTTAGGAACCAGGGCTAGAGGGTTAGATCAACCAATCCATCCCTTTAAACCGAGTGATTATGTATATGTAAAGGTTTTTTCAGGACAACCTCTGGAGGAGAAATGGGACGGACCCTATCAAGTGTTGCTGACGACCTTCACTGCTATTAAGATCAAGGAACAGCCAGCCTGGATCCACTATTCAAGAGTAAAGAGAGCACCTGAGAGGCCATGGACGGTCATCCCTACAGGACCCACAGGTCTGCGGTTCTCCAGATCATGATGGTAACAGAGTTATTACTCGGTTCAAATGAAGCTAGATGGAACTTGAACTCACATTTCTCCCTGACGCAAAATGTTTCCCAAATCCTGAACAGAACTGACTGTTGGATATGTACTCACATGCCAGAACATGGTGGAAAAGGGATCTCACTAATTGGTATTCCGATACCAAGTAATCACTCCTGGACCACTCTTTGGGAAAGTACCACATGGTATACTGACAATGACAGAGTCCAGAAGTTAGAAATAATTAGTCCTGAGGCCCAGGAGCCTTATTGTACGTGTGTACAGAGATGTAATCCACCTAAAGGACTTGGAAAAAGTGACTGTGTTAATGGGACGTATGTAGGGAATCATACAGTCTGTAACAAAACTATAGATATTAGAACTTCAACTTCTGTTAATACTACAGCATGGCCAGTGCCAGAAGGAAAAGGATGGTACTGGCTATGCAATGACACTGCCTGGAAAGTTTTACCAAAGAATTGGATGGGAACATGTACTTTGGGAGCAGTGGTTCCAAATATGACTATACACAGTTCTCCACCAAAAGGATGGGTGCAAACACACTTTCGAAAGATTAGACGAGATGTTGAGAATCCTTTAGTAAAGAGGCCTACTGCCTTTCATACTTTTGTCCGATGGTTTCTTCCATGGTTGGGAGTGAGTGAGTTAGAAAAAGCCATAGTTAACATTTCGGCAGTAATAGAAAACCTTGAGAATAGAACAATTGATGCAATAAGAGCCCAACAATTAGAAATATCTACCAAAAAGGTGACCGAGACTTGTCTTGGCCCCACAGTGCCTATAATTAGTAAATCACCCCGGCCGTTTTCAGTGAGTTGTCTAATATACATCCAACCTTCGCCCCCCCCCCCCCCGCTCACCACCGAAAGGCAAAGGATCTAGTTTCCCGCCGGCTCTTGGGTGGCATTTGTTTCTGATAAATCAATCAGGGAGGGTGCGCTAAGAGTAGTATTCTCAAAATCCACTTTTCTATTTGCTGATTTATCAGGCCACCCTGTTACGAATTTTTCCAATTTGTCTGTTGGCATCCTGTCCATTAAGTCACGCGGGATCCCCTTCTGGTATCCCCGCGCCCACAGTACATTACGTTTGTTCGGGATAGCTCTCCCCCCCGGCGGTTTAGCAAGGGGTGTTCTCTTATCACTCCCAGGGCATGGAACTATTTTTACTTCAGCCCGCCTCAAGCCCCTGGAGTCTGTTTTGGTGGCTGGAGGGTTAACAGGACCATACTTGCGCCCCTAATTAATTAATTCCTGCGCCACTTCTCCCCAAGTCCACATTTTCTTATCTGGGGGGCGGCCGTGCTGATCAGGCGTGAATCCTCCTGAAGCAGCCTCCTGAAGCAGCCGCAACACTCTTGCCCTGGGGCATCGCCTGTATCTTTCCTTGTAATTGTATACCAATCGGTTTCAGAGAATCAGGGAGTCCCCGTATAAGGGGAGTCATTCGCTCAGGATCCACCGACATCATCATCGGGGACTCCTGCCTAGGCTCCAATTTTCGATCATACATCATCTGCAGACAAGCTGCCTTTTGCACACTCTCCACTAATTGATCAACAGTCCCCGTAATCGCGAGGGGATCCCCCCTCTCCAAGGGGTTCAAACCTCCCGCCCAATAGGCTGCCCGTTGGGTTAAAGACCAGGGGGCACGGTGATTCCCAGTAGTTAAAAACACTCCCGGTCCCCAATACCCTTCCGCCTCCTTTTCACTTAACAGAATCTAGTTGTCCCCCCCCCGACAACGATACTCTCCACACATACTCCATTTCTGACTCCTTAGGGGTTCGGCCAAATTCCTTTTTTAGTTTTGTCAACTCAATGGCAATATAGGGGACCTCTTTAGTTGTAACTTGGGGGAACTGGTCCTGCTCATCATCATAAGTATATTCAGTTTTGACTAAAGGTCGCAATGAAGGCAGCTCTAACTTCTCCACTCTCTCTTTTGCTGCCTGCAGGTCCTTAAAGGGGTAGCCAATTTCTTATCTTGGAGGAATTTCCTCACGGACAGTACGCGCAAGGAGCTGCTCCTTAAGAGCAATTTGCAAATGTTTCACTTGGTTCTTTTCTGCTTCAAGTTGTGCTTTTAATCCCGCCACTTGTCCCATAAGGGACTGAACAAGATTTTGGAGGGATTCAATAATTTGAGATTCTGCAGTGAGGTGGCAATCCCTATCCTCCACTGCTGCGGCCAGACTGGCACCAAGAATGGCACAGACAATTGCTTTTCCTTTCCCTGACCGCACTCTAGCATCTTTCTGTAAAGCGACCATCTGATCAACAATGCTCTGCAGATTGTACCAATTTCCCTGAGCCCAGTCTATCCCAAGCACAGAGGGTCGTGCTTTATGTTTTTCTAAAAAATCAAACAAAGCTTCTTTCCCCAAAGAGGCAATTTTACTATCACTCATCTTATACAAAGCGGGGAAGCAGTCATCTCAGGAAGGCAGCACGTAAAGTTTCAAACACCACAAGCCTGCCCCCCTTACATTCCTGAGAGGTCTCATGTATTAAAGCAGGGAAACAATGCAGCACTCTCGTCTCAAGGGATCCTGTCCGTGACGCCAATTTAAATGTCCTGATCCAATGTCCAGGAAGGTTTCGATATGATCCCAAGAGCGAGATTAAGACACAAATGAGGTCAAATGCCGTATAGTCAAAAAAGCTTTTATTATCAAAAGTATCAAAAGTGGAAAATGGTGGCGATAGGATAGAATGGAAGAAAAAGTAGAAATTAAGCAAGCAGTCGGGATAGGATTGCTAGGATAGTCACCTCCATGAATCCAGAGGCGTCCCGTTGGTCCTCAGGCAAGCAGTCAGTGGTGGGAGTTGCAAGGACGGTCACCACCACGGATCCAGCAGCGTCCCGTTGGTCCTCAATCTCCAATTCTTTGGTGGTGAAAAAGGCCGCCACAGCTTGTCTCTACGGGTTTTTATAGGGCATATTTCAATGATGTCATGCGCTGCAGGTTTCCTCTATCACACGCGTGATCGACACCAGATCAGCTCCAGCCTGTTTCCTCCCCTGGATGCCTCAATGGCCTGGTAATCGTCCTTATGGACAGAGGAGTGTCCTGCTTAAACAGGCCATCTTAGAGACAAAGGGCTTGAGATAAGCAGTTCACAGTTCACAGTTCCCTGAGATGACAGCCCATTCCCTCACACCTAACAATCTTTGAGGCAAATGGTTCAAGATAACAATTCAGTCTCTTACACTCCCCCCCCCCCAATGGGATGGGGGAGAAAATTGGGAAAAGAAGTAAAACTCATGGGTTGAGATAAGAACGGTTTAATAGAACAGAAAAGAAGAAACTAATACTGATAATGATAACACCAATAAAATGACAACAGTAATAATATAAAGGATTGGAATGCACAATGCAATTGCTCACCACCTGCCTACCGACGCCCCATTAGTCCCCGAGCGGCGATTCCCCCCAGCCCCACTCCCCCCAGTTTATACACTAGATGTGACGTCACATGGTATGGAATACCCTGTTGGCCACTTTGGGTCAGCTGCCCTGGCTGTGTCCTGTGCCAACTTCTTGTGCCCCTCCAGCTTTCTCGCTGGCTGGGCATGAGAAGCTGAAAAATCCTTGACTTTAGACTAAACATTACTTAGCAACAACTGAAAACATCAGTGTGTTATTGTTACAGAAATCCGGAATAAAACTCCTTAACAGCAACGAGAAGTTAAGAAGCAGGCACTCCTTTATTGCAGCGCTGGGCACACAGGGGATCGCTCCACCTAGTGTGTGCACCTTTCTGGTTTAATCATGCAGGTTAAATACACACCTGTTATACATATTCACTAAATTTCCAGGAAATGTCATACATAATCATTAACTTCCCGATTCGTCATTAACATATGTAAATGTCTCTTTGCTCAGGTGCAGTGAAGCCTCTGGTGGTCTTCCATAGTCTTCCTCACTTTGTCCGATAGTTGACCTCTCTTATGTGATTCTGCGCAGTACGATTTTTTCCATCATGTATTAGATTACATAAAATACATTCTATGTTAATTCCGAACCTTAACGTTTCTAGTGATTGGCCCTTCAGTCATACCACCTTATCAATATTCTTATACTAAAACAATCATTGGTTAATCTTACTTAATTCCACTAACTGGAATCTTGATCAAAGTGGGGTTTCTAAGCAACAGAACTAAGGCCCATAATGAACTCCCTTAATTTCTTAAAACAAAACACTACAAAACAACAAATCTTTGTCAAAGTTTCTGTGGTTAACTGATTTTAGACAATACTTATTTTCTTATGATTGTATACAACACATTTTGTATGTTCCTGAGTTTCTATGACTACACTGCGAGCTTCAAACCCCTATGTTCTACAATCTTTACCCTTTAATCAAACCCAGCTTATAAAATTTTTAACTTTTATCAAAATATTTGTAACATTATCAACATTCTTCTCATACTGAACTCAAACCATAGCACTATACCAGCTACTAGGAAGACAACTCTATCCCAACCGAAACAAGGACAACAGTTTAACCAGCTGGTCAAAACAGTTGATTATCCCACTGTATTCAGCATTGGTGAGGCCTCACCTTGAGTGTTGTGTACAGTTCTGGGCCCCACATTTTAAGAAGGATGTTAACATCCTTGAATGTGCCCAGAGGAGGGCAACAAATCTGGTGAAAGGGCTGTAAGGCACGTCCTATGAGGAGCGGCTAAGGACTTTGGGCTCGTCTAGTTTGGACAGAAGGAGGCTGAAGAGTGACCTCATTGCTCTCTACAGCTTCCTGAGGAGGGGAAGTGGACAGGGAATTGCTGATTTCTTCTCCCTGGTATCCACTGACAAGACACATGGAAATGGTTCAAAGTTGCGTCAGGGGAGGTTCAGACCTGTGGCAGAAAAAAGACTTAACTGCAAGGTTCAAGCAAATAATTTATTTGAACTTCACTTACAGACTTAACACACCACTATTGCAGGTTTTACAGATACAATGGAGGAATGCACTATTGCAATTTTTAAGGAAAGAGTAGTACACTATTACAGCCACAAGCGATTCACAGACAGCCACAAGCACACACGTGTTTACAAACTTAAAGCATAAACAATATTCACTTACCCCTCCAGGTAAGGGCTCTCAATCCCAGGGAAGCTACCTCGACTGGCGTCCCGATCAAGGTGGGGAAGAGTCTCCTTCACAAGCCAACTGCATATTTGGAGAAGTGACTCCCCCATTTCCAACCTGAATCTTAGAGTTTTTATCCCCTGACTTGTGGAATGGTGTTTATGACTATGTCTGAGTGGATTATGATATATACCTAAATGGATTATGCATATCTGCGTGGAGTTTCCCCTTATCTTTCTGTTGCTGGTCTGTGATTGTTTGAATACACAAGGTTGTCATTTGAAACTGAAGCTGAAACCCTCCAGCTTTTTTTTTTTTTAACCTTGCTTCCTCAGGCAACTGAATAGTGGTTGGATTGAGACTCAGGGCATACTATTTGTTAAGGGACTTCAAGGCTCAGTTCAGGTTTTGGTTCTTTGAATGGCACAGCCACCACCCCGTTTAGTTTAGGGCTTATCAGACAACCCAGGGCTAAGCTGTCTACACAGCTCCCCATGAGTTGTCTCTGCACAGAGACAGGGCCTCAAGGCAATCCAAGGCTGGGTTGCTTTTGTAACCCCCCATGAGTCACCTGTGTGCACTAGACATGGTGAAACTCGTTTGTGAACTATGAGCCAGACAATCCACACAATCCACCCCATGACCTGAGTCACAATTCAACCACATGTACGTCATCATTGGCTGGTGTATCAGTATAAGTTTCATCTGTGTGTTTTAGTACAGTTACGTATTCCTCAATTTCTGGGTGAACCCTTACCTGAGAGAGAGATTTTACAATCATTCTTTTTACGCAACTAACAGCAATGCATACTACAATAATAGAAATTATAATAACAATCTGTGTTTATCACAAGTTAACAATCCATCCAGAAAATACCCATCCTATCCTACTAAAAATATTTCCCAACCAAGTGTCCTTCATTTGGTCCTGCAGTTCATGAGTAACTTCGACTATTTTCTTCATCTTCTAGAGGTTTTCCCGAAGAGGTAGTGACACATTAGGAATTGTGACACAGCATTCTTCTTGTTCATGGTTTGCTTTCAAGTATCCGCACACCCCTTGTTCTTTGAGTAAGATCATATCCAGTGCAAGTCGATTTTGAAGTGCAACTTTCGAGGCAGTCTGTACTTGTGTATTGAGCAATTCAAAACTGTCTTTAGTGAGGTCAGCCAAAGCTTCCACTTGTGGAGTTAAATTGGACAGCACAATTCTAGTTTTAAGGTGACCTATTCCTAGCTCAAAGAATCCTTCGACCCATACCACTAATTTCTGGAATACAGTCCAATCGGTGTTGTCTGTACTTCGTTTGGTACGGGGATGCCACAGTCTGTCCCGATCCAATGTCAGGGAAGGTTTCGATATGATCCCAAGAGCGAGATTAAGACACAAATGAGGTCAAATGCCGTATACCCAAAAGAGTTTTTATTGTCAAAAGTGTCAAAAGTAGAAAATAGTAGCAGTAGGATAGAATGGAAGAAAAGGCAGAAATCAAGTAAGCAGTCGGAATAGAGTTGCAAGGATAGTCACCACCATGGATCCAGCGGCGTCCCGTTGGTCCTCAGTCTTCAGTTCTTCGGTGGTGGGTGCACACCACGGCTTGTCTCCATGGTCTTTTATAGGGCATATTTCGATGAGGTATGCACATATGCATTGTTCATGCACTGTTCACATGCTGCAGGTTTCGTCTATCACATGACCTTTGTGTGACCAAATCTTATCTCAAAGACTACAATTTCCATGAGAATGGTAGCCTCCACATCCTTACATGCCTGTCGGCTTCAGCCTGCTTCCTCTCCTGAATGCCTCAGTGGCCTAGTAATTGTCCTTATGGACAGAGGAATGTCCTGCTTAGACAGGCCATCTCAGAGACAAAGGGCCTGAGATAAGCAGTCCACAATTCTTGAGATGAATGGCTTGAGAAGTCTCTCACACCTAACAATCTTTGAGACAAACAGCTCAAGATAACAATGCAGTCTCTCATACAGTCCTTGAGAGATAAATTTCTCAGAGTAATAAGAAGGACATAATGATGGTACTCCCAAAGTACACTGCAGACCAAGATGTATAGGTCTTAACACATCTGTAATAGTCCCATCTGAGCATATCCAAGTTAACTGACCTGGAGCATATATAGGTGAGTCGTCACAATTACCCATGGTTCGAGGAATGCGACAGGAGGATTTCTCAGAATAGTTTAACTCTTTATAGCTTATGCTAGTATTACATCCCATTGCTGGGGGATATGGCCTGGTGTAATTTTGACACAAGCAGGCAGCACTGATTAAATGCCGTAATGAAGGAATTAACCACAACCAACTATTTTCTAGATCCCCACCAGTGGTACAATTTATAATATTTGTACAATTCCACAGGGGTGGTTTTTTCCACATTGGGTTGTGTTGAGACCGCCAGGGATAGCACTCCTTCCTGTCATCTTTTCTCTCCTCATGGGCTTGAGACCATAAACAATTAGCAGGTGGTCCTTCCATCACATTGAACCACACACATGAATTACCAGGTGTTGAAGGAAACTCAAAGCACCGCTGGGTGTTTACCGGTTCCACATACCTCAGGACTAAGCGTTTTCCCCAATATGGCTCATCCCCATACCGTGTATCGGCCCAAGGGTGTTTGGAACATGGCTGTTCGGAGGATTGGGGCTGTTTGCCCCTACATCCTAAAGTCTTATTGTCCTGACAAAGTGGGGCATAGGAACAATTTAGGCTCCAAACGGGAGTTTGATTTAACATATCGTTAAATGGCCACTTCCATTCAAATTCACCCCAAATGATAGACTTATTTTGATTCCAGAACCAATCTAAATTCTTACCTATATCCACGGGGAGAGCTGTTATGGGGATCCCCTGAGTGGGGATATGTGGTAAAGGCAAACAGGTAGTCACATGAGAAAAGTTAAGCATGCGAGCAAAACCTTGTATCATCTTATAGATCACATATTGTCTGGTTCGGTATGATTCACAATTGGGGAACCATCAACGTGTTGCTCAAAAGCCCGAGGCTGTCTATTCCATATCCTAGATTGTTTACTTATGCCTATGGTTATTATAGGACTAACAACAATTATTACAAAAAAACCTTACAATTACAGCCATAGTATAGCGCTATTAACACTTAGATTAACAAACAATTATCCCTACCAAAACAAACATACAAAAATCAAAAGATCAAAACTCGTGATCCATGCTCCAGGTCTGTGTAGCTTGTCAATTCCTCTAAGGTACAGTTCACATCAGTTCGGATCGACATCTGTGAGGTCTCCACTCCGTGTCTTCCCAGTTGTCCCTTATCCTTCTTCTACTGGAACAGTCCTACAATTTAAAGAGAAGAGAGCTGCTCAAACATACACACGCTCGACGATAAATTGGTTAGAAATCTGGTATAATCCACCTGCTATTTATCCGATGTATGCAATTGGAGCTATCTTTTGCTTCTGTCCTGGTTTCAGCTGGGGTAGAGTTAATTGTCTTCCTAGCAGCTGGTAGAGTGCTATGGTTTGAGTTCAGTATGAGAAGAATGTTGATAACACACAGATGTTTTCAGTTGTTGCTAAGTAATGTTTAGTCTAAAGTCAAGGATTTTTCAGCTTCTCATGCCCAGCCAGCGAGAAAGCTGGAGGGGCACAAGAAGTTGGCACAGGACACAGCCAGGGCAGCTGACCCAAAGTGGCCAACAGGGTATTCCATACCATGTGACGTCACATCTAGTGTATAAACTGGGGGGAGTGGGGCTGGGGGGAATCGCCGCTCGGGGACTAATGGGGCGTCGGTAGGCAGGTGGTGAGCAATTGCATTGTGCATTCCAATCCTTTATATTATTACTGTTGTCATTTTATTGGTGTTATCATTATCAGTATTAGTTTCTTCTTTTCTGTTCTATTAAACCATTCTTATCTCGACCCATGAGTTTTACTTCTTTTCCTGATTTTCTCCACCATCCCATTGGGCGGGGGGGAAGTGAGTGAGCGGCTGTGTGGTGCTTAATTGCTGGCTGGGGTTAAACCACGACACTTCCCATGCATACAGCCCCCTCGGGTTGGTCAGTATCAGGGGTACAACTCCAAATTGAGGTAACTTGACCATTACAGGTTGGCCAGAATGCAATTGTGTGGGGTATTTGCCCATTTCATGTGGTTCCTTAGAGATTTGTCGCATCCCAAAGTTGGAGCGACTCAGGTTCGTGGATTTCCTTTGTCAGAATTAAGGTGAAACGACACCAGGGGAGTTCAAACAACAATCAACATTTATTCAACCTAGCTAACTTTGTCCAAGTACACATGAACTTTTTAATATGAACCTTGCAACATGTCATTAAGCCGCTGTTTGAGAAGAGGAGGGAAGTATAGAAAAATGAAATGGAAAAAGGAACATGAAACTGTGTCAGAAGGAGAGCCCTCCCGTTGAGTCACGAGGTTCAAAGCAGACCCCCTTGCTTTCTGGACTCCTTCTCAAAGAGGAGCCCAGGGGTGGCTAGATCCACTCCTAGTCTCAGACTTGGTCAACGGTTTATGTTTAAAAGGATGAGGTGTAGGGACTGTGGAAAAGAGAGAAGGAAAAGAGGGAGAGAGAGAAAGAGAGAAAGAAAGAAAGAAAGAAGAGAAGGGTTTCACCAGTCCTGGGTCCAGCGTTGGTCCAGCCAGCGTAGAGATCCAGTTCCGGAGGGCGCGCACTGAGGACTCGTTCTCTCTTCTTTTATAGTGTGTTAGTTGATGATCTCAACATGCGCAGTTCCCACACCTGGGGTGCACTGGAATCGGTCAGTGAGCTTTGGGGGGGGGTTCATTGTGGAGTTGCCTCTCTTTTCCTGCTGGCATGACCACTTAAGATAGAAGCACAGTCCCAACTTCCATGGGGCCTTCTTCCTCCAGGAAGGCATAAATTGTGTTCCTTCTCCTGGTCACTTAAGACAAGGAATTGGGGCTTTGGAGAAGTGCGTTCCCACCCTCCGGGGGCCCCTCTCCTCTGGCCACATTGTCCTGTTCACAAAACTCCAGCATTTTTACAGAGGCCGTTTTCTCCAGCAAAGTTCTTTAGCGGATGTTTGAGACATTGAATTTGTCAGACCGTCACAAGATTAAATCTCCAGTAGGACAGAATGCCTTAACTTTTGCGTTTCCATTTTCACCCCATCTGTTATTAACAGTATATACTGCCTCAGACAATTTCAAGTCCCAGTTTGATGCATGGACCCTTGCAAATCTTTTGATTAGTCCATTAATTCATTCCACTGTTCCATTTGCCTGAGGGTAATAAGGAGTATGGAAGATCCAGTCAATACCTTCCCCCCTTGCCCATTCCTGGACGATGGCTGCTGTGAAATGCAAACCATTATCACTTTGGATAGTAGAAGGCATAGGTAAGGTACTAAACCACTCATTTAGCACGCGAATGGTCCATTCTCCAGATGTTGCTGTGGTTGCAGTGGCTTGGGTCAAGCCGGACACTACCTCTACTCCTACTAGAATATACCTATTGTAGAAGATATAAGAAAATTTAGGACTATAAGACGGTTAGAAATTAATATAGAATGGGTTAAGGTTATTAATGGCAACAGAGCTGCTCAACAGGCCATGAACAGCGTTCTCAGCCTGTCCCCCTCTGTAGCCCCAATCCAGGACCGGATTGAAACCCAGTCAAGCTAATCAGTAGAGACAGATCAAACAAAAGATGAAAGATCGACAAGATACAGGTGCATAGCTGGGGAGTGATTAAAATATGTAGAACTTACAAAGATAAATGTGAAATAGTTAATAGAACAATCAGAGAGGTTTTTTCAAAATTGTGTAGGTACGAGACTTCAAAGTAAAGGGGATGAGAAGATGACTGATCCACAGGACGAAAACCCACAGGATGATGACCGGATGGAACAAAAGAAGAATTGATGAGATAAGATGATGATGAATGATAACGACATGGGAACCGAGATCAACTGGAAAATTACAAAGACTTTGGCTGGGATAATGGGTGGCAAAAAGGTATATTATACTGAGATATTTTTGGAAGGTTGCCATTCACTGCAGTGGTGGCCCAACTCTGAGTTGTTAATAAAGCAAACCTAGAGAAACCCATGACTGAAAATTCTTTAACACCTATGTCGTTTAGTTGTTCTAAGTGGCCCAATATAATCGATTTGCCAAGTCTGCCAGAGTGTCTTTCCTGCTCTCATATGCAAAGGTGGGGCTTGGTTCAGATGATCCATTTTTAATCGTAAGCGGCACTGTGGACAGTGTGTTATTGTCCTTTCACAGTCAGCCACTGTGGCAGGCCACCCTCTTGCTTGACACGCCTTGTACAGATCGGCCTTTCCAGTGTGGCCACGCCTTTCATGTAACCATTCTCTCAGTCTTGCCCACTCCTGCGCATCTGTATTTTCATCCGTTTCTAATGTATATATGCGGGTGAGATAATCAACCTTGTTATTCCATTGAGTAGCCTCAGTAAGGTTTTTAACATGTGACTTTACCCATTCTACTTGTAATGTTCTTCCTTGCCCTACTTCTAATAGTTGCCTCCAGTCCTCTGTTCTCCACACTGGAACCCGGTTGACCTGCCAACCGTTGGCTTCCCAATGTCCTATCCATTCTGTTGCCCCTTTAAACACTGCATAGGAATCAATATATATAATTTGAGCCCCAAATTTCACAGCTAACAATACAGCTCGTAGTTGCCCTATTTGGGCACTACCGTCTCCTTTTTCAATCTCAGTTCTTCCTGTCTTTATCTCCAGAGCCACTGCTGTATATTGCCAAGTCCGATTTTTTCATACTGCAGAAGCATCTGTAAACCATACTCCTGTCAGGTCTGATTCAACTGTAAATGGGGGTGCTTCTAAAATGGGTGATGGTTTATTAGGTTTGATTAACATAGAAGGGTCTGCGTTAACATCCTTTTGTAATTTAGATACTTTTACTGGCCCTTCAGTAATGGCAACTAACTGACTGATACCTTCCAAGTAAGAGTACCATTTCTGGACGGTGGGTTTTTGGGCAATTCCCTTGGGGGGAGCAGTCCCTTTCCTGACTGATTCCAGAGGAAGGAAGGGACCCCAAACAACCATATCCTGGCTTGTGTGAATTCGTTCAGCCTTTTTTACTGCTCGTATTAGCGATAACATACCCTTTTCCCAATCAGTGTATCGTCGCTCTGTATCGTTGAATGAATGAGAAGAGAATTCCAAAGGTCTCTCAGGGCCTTCCGGTCCCCGTTGATATAAGTTACAATGGGAACCATGTTCACTGAATCCCCACTCAATCTGTATAGGATCTGTCCGATGTATGGGACCTAAAGTCTGATATACGCATAGTTCTTGAATCAGTAAATTCAAGGCCTCCTCATGCTGAGAGGTCCACTGCCAATGGGCATTCTTCTTAATTAAATTATACAGAGGTTGAGCAATTATGGAAAATCCAGGGACATGTATTCGCCAGTAACCTGAAGTCCCAAGTATCTGTTGTAGTTCCTTCTTATTTTCTGGAGTTTTACCAGCCTCTATTTTTCCCAGGGTATCAGCTGGTACAGCTACGGCTCCTCCTGACCACCAAACACCTAGAAATTTAACCTCTTGACTTGGTCCCTGACATTTAGCGGAAGGGATTTCCAACCCCAATGAAGTCAGCGAGGCCTAAACCTGACTAGACACTTCTCTGACCGTCTCTTGGTCATCCCCAGCAATTAAGATATCATCAATATATTGGTACACGCTTATCCCATCTGGGACTTCTATTTCCTTCAATATTTTTGCCAGTGCAATATGGGCAATAGTGGGGGAGTGTTTGTATCCTTGGGGAAGTTGGTTAAAGGTATATTGTATTCCTTCCCAAGTGAACGCAAATTGAGGTTTATCCTCCTCTTGAAGAGGAATCATAAAAAACATATCCTTAACGTCCAATGTGGACATCCATGTGTGATGTTTTGCTTGGATTTGGGTGACTGGGTCAGCAATGTTAGGAACAGCAGCTGTGAGTGGCACTGTATTACTATTAAGCCTCCTGTAGTCAACCGTCAGTCGCCATCTGCCGTCGGCTTTATGTACTGGTCATACTGCAGAAATATAGGGCGAGTGTACTCTAGTTATAATGCCACAATTCTCCAAGTCTTTGATCACCTCTCTGAGCCCTGCTTTAGCAGCAGCCGGTAAAGGATATTGATTAACATTCGTTACTCTGGAAGGGGGTAACTTAATGGCTGCTTCAAGCACCCGAACTTCACACGGTGGGGCTCCAAAGCTCCACATTGTCCCATCAGGCAGTTTCCAGACTTTGTTTGCTAGGACATCAAATCCTAGTATATTATTTTGATACGGACCAATGACCACCTTTATCTTAGTCATTCGATTTTCCCCTGGAAGCCAAACACATATTTTACTAATTGGTCTGGTTTCAGGGACTCCAGTTACTCCCATTATATTTTTTTTTTCTGGGTAGGGGTCAATCCTAAACTTTTAGCTGTTTTTTCAGTGATAACACTTATTTGGGCTCCAGTACCAATTAGAAAATTTACGGGTATTCGTCTGGGGCCAGTGGCTAAAATAATATATGGATCAATATGCTGGTTAGGCCATTCTAAGCTGGATATTACGCGAGTGGGTCGGCCTGAAATTCCCCCCGCGCTTCCTAGTTTTTTAGATCAATCAAATCCTTCCTTAAGCCTGAATAAGGGTTGGCAGGAGCAGAGGGTTTACTCTCCTGCGTTTTGTCGAAATCAATATGTCCTGGTTTCAGCTGGGATACAGTTAACTGTCTTCCTAGTAGCTGGTACAGTGCTATGCTTTGAGTTCAGTATGTGAAGAATGTTGATAACGCACTGATGTTTTCAGTTGTTGCTAAGTAGTGTTTAGTCTAAAGTCAAGGATTTTTCAGCTTCTCATGCCCAGCCAGCGAGAAAGCTGGAGGGGCACAAGAAGTTGGCACAGGACACAGCCAGGGCAGCTGACCCAAAGTGGCCAACGGTGTATTCCATACCATGTGACATCCCATCTAGTATAGGAACTGGGCAGAGTGGGGCTGGGGGGATCACCACTTGGGGACTAGCTGGGTGTCGATCGGCGGGTGGTGAGCAATTGCCCTGCGCATCATTTGTACATTCCAATCCTTTTATTATTGCTGTCATCATTTTATTAGTGTTATCATTATTAGTTTCTTCTTTTCTATTCTATTAAACTGTTCTTATCTCAACCCACGAGTTCTACTTCTTTTTCCCGATTTTCTCCCCCATCCCACTGGATGGGGGGGAGTGAGTGAGTGGCTGCGTGGTGCTTAGTTGCTGGCTGGGGTTAAACCATGACAGTCCATTTTGGCACCCAATGTGGGGCACAAAGGGTTGAGATAATGACAAACCTGACCAGAGCTTGTTAAAACAAATTTGTTATAAGCATTCATTATATTGGTCTCATAGTTGCTGGTCACTATGTTGATTTATGTGTTCTTAGAGTTGTTGCTCTGGTTTTTAAAGTTCTGTTATGTATCACCTTGCTAGCTGAATGTAGTCCCTTTTCTGCTGCTTATCATCCGTGGGAGGTGGATAAAAGGTTTTCGTTTTCATGTATTGTGTAACACTGGTTTATGGTATGATAAAGTCATCGGTTGAGGGATTAATCCACTAGTTGCACTCAGCATTGTCACCTCTACTTCAGGAGCCATCTCTGGGAAACTATTAATAATTATACCATTTACCTTTCCTCCTTGGAAAGCCAGTCTATGGGTGGGGTACCTTTCTTCCCCTCTCCTTTCTCCTTCAGTCCAGTTACTATGGCGTTTGAGAATTTTGAAAAATTTGAATATCCTTGGGATGTTGAGACCAGCATGGTCCTATTCATACTGCTAGGAATTAGCATGCTCCTGAATGTAGTTCAGCTCTTGTTTAAGGTTAAACAACTATTTAAGAAGATCACCCAGATATCTGCCGCGAGGCTGGATAATTATGAGTGGCAGGGTGTGTGTTCTGTAGTATGGGCAAGTACCTAGGAGAGTGGGCACCTCCAGTGTTTTGGAAATTCACCCCTGAACAAGTGCAGAATCTGGAAGAACTAGTAAAATATTTGGAAAAGGTATGCTGTCCCCCCAGCAACTAGAAAGAGATACAAATCGCTGCAACGTGCTGGGGCCTGTCCCCTGCCTATCGAGCCCTGTTCAACACCACTCAGTACACTCGAGGTGAAGAGAAGGTCTCTGGATCTAACAACAAAACAATGAGCACTGCGGTCACCCAAACCTCGGCAATGGGCGCTGTGGTCCCACCAGCCCTGGCGACAAGCACTGTGGCTACCCAAACCCTGGCGACAGACACTGCGGTTATCCAAAACCCAGCAAGCGGTACTGCAACTGAACCAGTGGACCAACCTGCACCAGTATCAGTTGCCCCCGTAGAGAAGAAATATACAAAAAAATCAGTTCGCTTACCGAAGGAGGACGTTGAGCCAGGGTCATCACGGGAACAGGAGGAAGAGGCAGAACCAGAGGTAATCACCCGGTCCCTATCCCTGAGTGAGCTGCGGGATATGCAAAAAGATTTCGGCCACGGTATAGGTGAGCATATTATCACGTGATTGCTCCTTCGATGCTGGGACAATGGGGCTAATAGCTTGGAATTAGAAGGCAGGGAAGCCAAGCAGCTGGGATCGCTTGCCAGGGAAGGTGGCATTGACAAGGCAATTGGAAAAGGGACACAAGCCATCAGCCTCTGGAGGCGACTCCTGTCAAGTGTGAAGGAAAGGTACCCATTCTAGAAGATGTTATAGGTAAATCAAGCAAGTGGACCACCATGGAAAGAGGTATCCAATATCTGAGGGAATTAGCCGTTCTAGATGATTCATCATGACCCGGACAACCCACAATTACCCAAAGATCCAGACAAAGTCCAATGCACACGACCCATGTGGCGGAAGTTTGTACGGAGCGCACCATCGTCCTATGCCAACTCACTGGCGATAATGACCTGGAAAGACGAAGAGGCACCGACAGTGGATCAAGTGGCTCGCCAACTCTGGCAATACAAAGAAAATCTCTCCTCCTCCCTACAAGCCTGCATTTCAGATGTGGAGAAGCTGTCCCAGGATGTCCAGCAATTCAAAGAGGATATGTCCTACTCCCCACCTGTAAGGACCAATGTCTCAGCTATTAGGAGTGAGCGCTCCTCTGCCCAAGAGACAGAATATAGAAGGTACACATTGCGAGCTGCCCTGTGGTTTTACCTATGTGACCACAGAAAGGACATGAGGAAATGGGATGGACAACCTACCTCAGTCCTAGATGAACGGGTATGTGAGTTGCAAGCAAAAACCACCACAAAAGGGGATTCTCCCAGGAAAAATGCCGCTCCAGTTGCCAAGCAAAGTAGAAGGGCTGATCTTATTTATGATCCTCTTGAAGGGACTTCTGAGTCAATTTTATGAGAAGTGAGTACTGGATACTCTGACCAGAATTAGAGGGGCCCTGCCTCCAGCCAGGTGGAGGAAAGGAATAACCGGGTCTATTGGACCATGTGGATTCGATGGCCTGGCATGTTAGACCCACAGGAGTACAAGGCTCTAGTAGACACCAGTGCACAATGTACTCTAATGCCATCAAGCTATAAAGGGGCAGAACCCATTTGTATTTCTGGTGTGACAGGGGGATCCCAAGAGTTAACTGTATTGGAAGCTGAAGTAAGCCTAACTGGAAATGAATGGCAGAAACACCCCATTGTGACTGGTCCAGAGGCTCCATGCATCCTTGGCACAGACTATCTCAGGAGGGGGTATTTTAAGGACCCGAAGGGGTATCGATGGGCTTTTGGTATAGCTGCCTTGGAGATGGAGGGAATTAAACAGCTGTCTACCCTGCCTGGTCTCTCTCAAGACCCTTCGATTGTGGGGTTGCTGAGGGTTGAAGAACAAGAAGTGCCAATTGCTACCACCACGGTGCACCGGCAGCAATATCACACCAACCGAGACTCTCTGATTCCCATCCACAAGTTGATTTGTCAACTGGAGAGCCAAGGAGTGATCAGCAAAACTCGCTCACCCTTTAATAGTCCCATATGGCCAGTGCAAAAGTCTAATGGGGAGTGGAGACTAACAGTTGACTACCGTGGCCTGAATGAGGTTATGCCACCGCTGAGTGCTGCCATTCCAGATATGCTAGAACTTCAATATGAACTAGAGTCAAAGTCAGCCAAGTGGTATGCCACAATTTGTCGTGGTCAAGACGGACAAACGACACGTACGCATTCTTATAGTACAAGCAAAGAAGGTTTTTTTATTACTACAAGCCAGCAAATTTAGACCCATTATACTTGTTACCTTGTACATATGTCTGTCCTTTATTGGTCAAAAAGTTGTCAGAAGTTGTTTTTCTCACCCCTCATTGGGTGACTTTTTCAGGATCCTTATCACAACTGCAAACGGTCAACACATTCCTTAAACTTAGTTTCCCAGGCATGCTTCTCATCCTTTCTTGTTCTCTCACGGGAACACTGTAATCTTGTCAAGGTCAATATCCTCCCCAGGCCACTCGGTCCAGCCGAGGTCCTCCACAAAAATTGACATTGCTAATGCATTTTTCTCAATCCCTCTGGCAGCAGAGTTTCGTCCACAATTTGCCTTTACTTGGAAGGGTGTCCAGTACACTTGGAATCGACTGCCCCAGGGGTGGAAACACAGCCCCACCATTTGCCATGGACTAATCCAGACTGCACTGGAAAAAGGTGAAGCTCCGGAACACCTGCAATACATTGATGACATCATCGTATGGGGCAACACAGCAGAAGAAGTCTTTGAGAAAGGGAAGAAAATAATCCAAATCCTTCTGAAAGACAGTTTTGCCATAAAAGAAAGTAAGGTCAAGGGACCTGCACAGGAGATCCAGTTTTTAGGAATAAAATGGCAAGATGGACGTCATCAGATCCCAATGGATGTGATTAATAAAATAGCAGCTATGTCTCCACCGACTAATAAAAAGGAAACACAGGCCTTCTTAGGTGTCGTGGGGTTTTTGGAGAGTGCATATTCCAAATTACAGTTTGATTGTAAGCCCTCTCTATCAAGTGACCCGGAAGAAGAATGATTTTAAATGGGGCCCTGAGCAACAACAAGACTTTGAACAAATTAAACGGGAGATTGTTCATGCAGTAGCCCTTGGACCAGTCTGGACAGGACAAGATGTTAAAAATGTGCTCTATACTGCAGCCAGGGAGAATGGCCCTACCTGGAGACTCTGGCAGAAAGCACCTGGGGAGACCCGAGGCCGACCCCTGGGGTTTTTGAGTCGAGGATATCGAGGATCTGAGGCTCGCTATACTCCAACTGAAAAAGAGATATTGGCAGCATATGAAGGAGTTTGAGCTGCCTCAGAAGTGGTTGGTACTGAAACACAGCTCCTCTTAGCACCCCGACTGCCAGTGCTGGGCTGGATGTTCAAAGGGAGGGTCTCCTCTACACAGCATGCAACTGAAGCCACGTGGAGTAAGTGGGTTGCACTGATCACACAACGGGCTTGCATAGGAAACCCCAGTCGCCCAGGAATTGTGGAAGTGATCATGGACTGGCCAGAAGGCAAAGATTTTGGAATGTCACCAGAGGAGGAGGTGGCACGTGCTGAAGAGGCCCCGCTGTATAATAAACTGCCAGAAAATGAGAGGCAATATGCCCTGTTCACTGACCGATCCTGTCACATTGTGGGAAAGCATCGGAGGTGGAAGGCTGCTGTATGGAGTCCTACACCACAAGTTGCAGAGACTGCTGAAGGAGAAGGTGAATCGAGTCAGTTTGCAGAGGTGAAAGCCATCCAGCTAGCATTAGATATTGCTGAAAGGGACAAGTGGCCAGTGCTCTATCTCTATACTGACTCATGGATGGTGGCAAATGCCCTGTGGGGGTGGTTACAGCAATGGAAGCAGAGCAACTGGCAGTGCAGAGGTAAACCCATTTGGGCTGCCGCACTGTGGCAAGATATTGCATCCCGGCTGGAGAATTTGGTTGTAAAAGTACATCACGTAGATGCTCACGTACCCAAGAGTCGGGCCACTGAAGAACATCGAAATAACCAACAGGTGGATCAGGCTGCCAAGATTGAAGTGCCTAAGGTGGATCTGGACTGGCAACATAAGGGTGAGCTATTTATGGCTCAGTGGGCCCATGATACCTCAGGCCATCAGGGAAGAGATGCAACATATAGATGGGCTCGCGATCAAGGGGTGGACTTGACCATGGACACTACTGCACAAGTTATCCATGAATGTGAAACATGTGCTGCAATTAAGCAGGCCAAGTGGTTAAAGCCCCTGTGGTATGGAGGGCGATGGCTGAAATATAAATTTGGGGAAGCCTGGCAGATTGACTATATCACACTCCCACAAACTCGCCAAGGCAAGCGCTATGTGCTTACAATGGTGGAAGCAACCACCGGATGGCTGGAAACATATTCTGTACCCCATGCCACTGCCCGGAACACTATCCTGGGCCTTGAAAAGCAGGTCTTGTGGTGACATGGCACCCCAGAAAGATTTGAGTCAGACAACGGGACTCATTTCCAAAACAACCTCATAGACACCTGGGCCAAAGAGCATGGCATCGAGTGGGTGTATCATATCCCCTATTATGCACCTGCCTCTGGGAAAAATTGAATGGTACAATGGACTGTTAAAGACTACATTGAAAGCAATGGGGGGTGGAAGTTTCAAACATTGGGATACACATTTAGCAAAAGCCACCTGGTTAGTCAACACCAGAGGATCTGCCAATCGGAGTGGCCCTGCCCAGTCAGAATTTTTACGTACTGTAGAAGGGGATAAAGTCCCTGTAGTGCACATCAAAAATATGTTAGGGAAGACAGTCTGGGTTACTCCTGCTTCAGGCAAAGTTAAACCCATTTGTGGGATTGCTTTTGCTCAAGGGCCTGGGTGCACTTGGTGGGTGATGCGAAAAGATGGGGATTTGATTTTAGGTGAGAATAGCCAGAATTAAACTGTATGATATTAGTTGCCATATAAACCTGCCACTGTATGTTATCATTACTATAATTGTTATATGCTATATCCATAGTACTACAGTAAGATTCACTTAGATCAAGCAAGAATGAACTGTGATAAAACTTAGTGAAGCGCAGTAGTGATGGAACCAGAACTGACTCCAGCATGCAACAATCCAACGGTGCACACCATCCTCCTGCTGCATCCAATGTCACCTGCTCATCACACCTCACCGAAGCCCAATCCTGCTCTACCGAATGAGAGGACTTTGCACCATCCCTCCTGCCCAGACAGACTGGTATGACAGATGGAGCCCAGAGTTGGGAACTAAATGCACTCAACAAACATTTTATGAACATAACCCATGAACTAAAGAACTGATATCTCTGTGTGTGTATACTTATATACATATATATATATATATATATATATCTCATTGTTCATATGTCTCAAAGGGATGGAAAAGGTGATGATGATTGACCAGGATGTAACTAAAAGTATGGGAACTGAGCATGACGTCAATGGTATAGAATAAGGGGTGGATACTGTCCTGGTTTCAGCTGGGATAGATTTAATTGTCTTCCTAGTAGCTGGTACAGTGCTATGTTTTGGGTTTAATATGCAAAGAATGTTGATAACACTGATGTTTTCAGTTGTTGCTAAGTAATGTTTAGTCTAAAGTCAAGGATTTTTCAGCTTCTCATGCCCAGCCAGCGAAAAAGCTAGAGGGGCACAAGAAGTTGGCACAGGACACAGCCAGGGCACCTGACCCAAAGTGGCCAACGGGTTATTCCATACCATGTGACATCACATCTAGTGTATAAAATGGGGGGAGTGGGGGCGGGGGGAATCGCCGCTTGGGGACTAGCTGGGTGTTGATCGGTGGGTGGTGAGCAATTGCCCTGCGCATCATTTGTACATTTCAATCCTTTTATTACTACTGTTGTCATTTTATTAATGTTATCATTATCATTATTAGTTTCTTCTTTTCTGTTCTTTTAAACTGTTCTTAAACCATGAGTTTTACTTCTCTTCCTGATTTTCCCCCCCTTCCCACTGGATGGGGGGGAGTGAGTGAGCGGCTGCGTGGTGCTTAGTTGCTGGCTGGGGTTAAACCACGACACAGTACATCCCATAACCTTGCTAATAGGCTGCTCCACCAGGTTTATCATTGTACAAATATTTTCTATGGACCACCCATGTAACACTGAGCGGGGTATTCCTAATGCTTTTTTTCCATAGTTCATTGCGCAGAGAGTTGAAACAAGAAAAAATTTGTTGAGGGGTATGGGAGTTATTCTCCTCAAAAAATTGTGCCTGTCGGACTTGGCGCTGTGAATCTGAACCTTCTGCTAACCAGTCCATCTCTCTACCATAAATCACTATTTCTTGTAATAATTCCCCCCATGTTAAAACAGGCTGTTGTCACTGATTGGGGTTGCGAGTATTATGATCAATTGCCCGTATATTTTTTTCTTTTAGGTTTTGCACATAAATTTTCAAGGCGTCAGGGAGACCTCTAATTAATGGTTTAAGGTAGACCGGATCATCCGGAGCAGCAAGGGGAATACCCTGCTCCCCACACTCGTACATAGCTTGTATACAGGAAGCCTTTTGCACTGATTCAGCCAGCCTAGATAATCCAGCTGTTTTAATCGTCAGAGGTTCACCTCTTTCTCTAGAGTCTAGTCCCCCTGCCCAATAGGCAACTCTGAGCATCAAGGGTTGGTTCCCCACGGGACCCTGATCAAGGAACACACCATGACCCCAATATCCCCCAGCTTCCTCCTCGCTCAACAAGACTCGATCCCTTCCATTCAATGACACACGACATAAATATTCAGTTTCACTTTCCCCCAGCTTTCGTGAAAATTTCTCTTGCATTTGTGTGAGTTCAGGTCCAGACCACAGGGTGGTTCGGGTTGTAGTTAAATTTCGATTGTTCCTGGCCCTCGACTATACCTCCATTTTAATGAGGGGTCGAATTTCAATATTACTTGCCCCATCGGATTCATCATCTGGGTCGCCCCAGATATCCCCATCCCAAGTGTCAGGATCAGCACACATAACTAGATTCCTGACTTGGGCGGGAGAGGGAGTTGGAGCACTTGATAACAACAATTTTAATTTTTCTAGTAATTTTCTGTTCTTCTCCCTTTCAGAATTTAATTCATCTTTCAAAAACACATTTTCAACCTTCAATTGTCCATTATGAACACTCAAGGCCGCACTTATCTTTTGTTCTGCATCTAAAGCATTTTTGGTCACTTCGACTTCAGTTTCTAATGCCCTGAATTTTGTAGCTTCAATGAGATCAGCTGCACCCGTTATTTTTGCCATCTCGGATTTCAGTGCCTCCTCCTGTGCACAAGTTAGACATACTCCAAAAATAGTGCACAGGATACCTTTCCCTTTCCCATTTTTCTTTTTATTTTTTTCCTTCCTACACTGCTCTACCCAAGCCACCACTTTCTCTTTATTTCTCCACAACTTCTTCGCCTTCTCCTTGTCTGCGGGAGAAGGTTTACAACCATGTTTCTGCAATAGTTCCTCCATTATATCCTGCTGACTATGCCAAATTAATGTGGTGGAAAAAGACTTAACTGCAAGGTTCAAGCAAATAATTTATTTGAACTTCACTTACAGACTTAACACACCACTATTGCAGGTTTTACAGATACAATGGAGGAATGCACTATTGCAATTTTTAAGGAAAGAGTAGTACACTATTACAGCCACAAGCGATTCACAGACAACCACAAGCACACACGTGTTTACAAACTTAAAGCATAAACAACATTCACTTACCCCTCCAGGTAAGGGCTCTCAATCCCAGGGAAGCTACCTCGACTGGCGTCCCGATCAAGGTGGGGAAGAGTCTCCTTCACAAGCCAACTGCATATTTGGAGAAGTGACTCCCCCATTTCCAACCTGAATCTTAGAGTTTTTATCCCCTGACTTGTGGAATGGTGTGTATGACTATGTCTGAGTGGATTATGATATATGCCTAAATGGATTATGTATATCTGAGTGGAGTTTCCCCTTATCTTTCTGTTGCTGGTCTGTGATTGTTTGAATACACAAGGTTGTCATTTGAAACTGAAGCTGAAACCCTCCAGCTTTTTTTTTTTTTTTTTACCTTGCTTCCTCAGGCAACTGAATAGTGGTTGGATTGAGACTCAGGGCATACTATTTGTTAAGGGACTTCAAGGCTCAGTTCAGGTTTTGGTTCTTTGAATGGTGCAGCCACCACCCCGTTTAGTTTAGGGCTTATCAGACAACCCAGGGCTAAGCTGTCTACACAGCTCCCCATGAGTTGTCTCTGCACAGAGACAGGGCCTCAAGGCAATCCAAGGCTGGGTTGCTTTTGTAACCCCCCATGAGTCACCTGTGTGCACTAGACATGGTGAAACTCGTTTGTGAACTATGAGCCAGACAATCCACACAAGACCTGACATTAGGAAGCATTTCTTTACCTAGATAGTGGTCAAACACTGAACAGGCTTCCTAGAGAGGTGGTCGATGCCCCATGCCTGTCAGTGTTTAAGAGGCATTTGAACAATGCCCTTAATAATATGCTTTAACTTTTGGTCGGCCCTGAAGTGGTCAGGCAGTTGGACAAGATGATAGTTGTAGGTCCCTTCCAATTTAAATATTCTATTCTATTCTATTCTATTCTATTCTACAATTTAGAAGGTTTAAATTTTTCAAAGGCAGTCATCTAGTCCATATTCCATTGCAAGGGTTCTGCTTGATCCTGATGTATAGTCTTGGGGAGTGGCTTTGCTAATTTTACAAATGCAGTAATCCAGTTGGTCATCCTGCAAAAGCCTGAGGTAATCAGATCCAAGTATAACAGGTTTTGCAGATTTTAGAAGTCCTAATTCAGAGGGATCCCACCCTCAAATGTGGGGTGGGAGTTTTTGCAGTTCTTTTGGTAGAGTGAAGCCTCTACTGTTTTCCTGTAACACAGCAACTAGTTCAGATAAATTTTTGGCAGGTATCTGGAGCTGCATGCCCTGGGGGGAACAGTTTAATTTTGCCCGTGATTTAGAGAGTAAATCTTTCCCTAATTAATTAGACAAGCTGTTTTCAAGTAGTATAAAAGAATGTATAATTGATAAGGGCCCTATCTGGAGGGGCATCTCTTCTAACAAGGGTATGTATTGGGGGCTTCCTTCAATTCCCATGATATATTTTTGTCCTACTGTGTTAATGTTTTGTGGTCATTTGTTTAGAGCCAAATGTGTAGCATCTGTATCTACTAGGCACAAATACCCTCCTCCCCACCTTAAGGGTCAGTTGGAGCTCTTGTGGGTTTACAGTATTTAAAATCATGTGGGCATTACTCATGGTTGCTACATAATAGGTTCCCAGTAATTGTCAGTCTTGCGTATAATTATGTTCTTGTGTGGGGTGTCACGACCCAGACTGGACAGACCAGGGAGTCATGTTTAATTCGAAATTCCCTCAGGCTAAACTAAGGTGAAATGACACCAAAGGATCAGTTAAAGATTTTATTCATGACAGAAGCAAACTGAACCGGGGAGGTGTGGTAGTAGGTGGCAGGGTTTCTCACAACAGGAACTGGCATAAGACTACTTCTGTAAACTGTGTAACCATATACATCGATTCAGGGAATAAGGAGATCCCTCCCGTTGAGTCACGAGGTTCAGAGCAGACCCCTTTGCTTTCTAGACTCCTCCTCAGAGAAGGGTCTAGGGGCGGCTGGATCCACTCTTAGTCTCAGACTTGGTCAACGGTTTATGTCTTGGAAATACCTCAGTAAACCAGGTAACCTGTGTTAACCATATACATCAATTCAGGGAATAAGGAGATCCCTCCCCACGTTAGACCCACAGGAGTATAAGGCTCTAGTAGACACCAGCGCACAGTGTACTCTAATGCCATCAAGCTATAAAGGGGCAGAACCCATCTGTATTTCTGGTGTGACAGGGGGATCCCAAGAGTTAACTGTATTGGAGTCTGAAGTAAGTCTGACTGGGAAATAATGGCAGAAACACCCCATTGTGACTGGTCCAGAGGCTCCGTGTATCCTTGGCATAGACTATCTCAGGAGAGGGTATTTTAAGGACTCAATGGGCTTTCGGTATAGCTGCCTTGGAGACGGAGGGCACTGAACAGCTGTCTACCCTGCCTGGTCTCTCTCAAGACCCTTCAATTGCGGGGTTGCTGAGGGTTGAAGAACAAGTGCCAATTGCTACCACAACAGTGCAATGGTGGCAATATCACACCAACCGAGACTCCCTGATTCCCATCTACAAGTTGATTTGTCAACTGGAGAGCCGAGGAGTGATCAGCAAAACTCACTGTATTGGTTTTGTGTGGCAAGGTTTTGGTAGTGGGGGGGTTCCAGGGGTGGCTTCTGTGAGAAGCTGCTAGAAGCTTCCCCTATGTCCGACAGAGCCAATACTAGCCGGCTCTAAGATGGACCTGCTGCTGGCCAAGGCCGAGCCAATCAGCGATAGTGGTAGCGCCTCTGTGATAACATATTTAAGAAGGGAAAAAAAGTTGCATTGGACACAGAAACTGCAGCCAGAAAGAAGACTGAGAACATGTAAGAGAAACAACCCTACAGACACCAAGGTCAGTGAAGAAGGAGGGGGAGGAGGTGTTCCAGGCACCAGAGCAAAGATTCCCCTGCAGCCCATGGTGAAGACCATGGTGAGGCAGGCTTTCCCCCTGCAGCCCATGTAGGTTAATGTTGGAGCAGATATCCACCTGCAGCCCATGGAGGACCCCACGCCAGAGCAGGTGGGTGCCTGAAGGAGGCTGTGACCCCGTGGGAAGCCCACGCTGGAGCAGGTTTGCTGGCAGAATCTGCAGATTTGTAGAGAAAGGAACCCACGGAGCACGTTTTCTGGCAGGACTTGTGACCCCATGGGGGACCCACGCTGGAGCAGTCTGTGCCTGAAGGACTGCACGCCATGGAAGGTACCCATGCTGGAGCCATTCGTGAAGAACTGCAGCCCGTGGGAAGGACCCACATTGGAGAAGGTCGTGGAGGACTGTCTGCTGTGGGAGGGACCCCACGCTGGAGCAGGGGATGAGTGTGATGAGTCCTGCCCTTGAAGAGGAAGAAGCAGCAGAGACAACATGTGATGAACTGACCGTGACCCTCCATTCCCCCTCCCCCTGCGCTGCTGTGGGGGGTGGTAGAGAATTCGGGAGTTAAGCTGTCCCCGGGAAGAAAGGAGGAGTGGGGGGAAGGTGTTTTGAGATTTGGTTTTATTTCTCATTACCCTACTCTGGTTGATTGGCAATACATTAAGTTAATTTTCCCCAAGTTGAGTCTGTTTTGCCCGTGATGGTAATTGGTTGAGTGATCTCTTCCTGTCCTTATCCCAACTCACGAGCCCTTTATTATATTTTCTCTCCCCTGTCCAGCTGAAGGGGGTGGGGTGGAGTGATAAAATGGCTTTGGTGGGCACCTGGCATCCAGCCAGGGTTAACCCACCACACCCTCTTTTCCCTTGCATGTCTCTTTTTCCTCTTTTTCCTCACGTGTCTCTTTTCCCTCTTTTCCCTCGCATGTGTCTTTTCCCTCCCCTGTTTTTTCTCTTTTTTCGTTCTTTTCCCTTGACTGTCTCTTTTTCCTCGTTTTCCTCGTGTATCTTTTCTTGATAAGTCTCTGTTCCCTTGCCTGTCTCTTTTCCGTTGACTGTCTCTTTTTCCTCTTTTCCCTCTTCCCTTGCCTCTTTCCCCTCTTTTCCCTTGTGTGTCTTTTTCCTCTTTTTCCTCGCAGGTGTCTTTTCCCCCTTATATCTTTTTTTCCTGTTTTTCCCTCTTTTCCCTCTTTTCCCTCTTTTCCCTTTTTTCCTTGCGTGTCTTTTTTTCCTGGCATGTGTCTTTTTTCCTCTTTTTCCTCTTTTTCCTTCCGTCTCTTTCATCGCATGTGTCTCTCTTCCTGACATGTCTCTTTTCCCTTGCATGTCTTTTTCCTCTTTTTTCCTCACGTGTATCTTTTTCCTCTTTTCCCTCTTTTCTCTCACCAGTCTCTTTTCACTTGCATGTCTCTTTTCCCTCCCCTGTACCTTTTCCCTCTTTTTTCCTATTTTGCCTCTTTTCTGTCACCAGTCCTTATTCTGTCTCATGTCTCTTTCCCCTCTTTCCCCTTGCCTATATCTTTTCCCTCAGTTCCCTCGCTTGTCTCTTTTTCCTCGCATATCTTTTTCCTCTTTCCCCTCACAGATCTTTCTCCCCTTTTCCCTCCTGTGTCTCTTTTCCCTCTTTTCCTCTTTTCACTCGTTTTTCCCTCTTTTAACACTTTTCTGTCTTTTCCCTCAACTGTCTCTTTTCCCTCTCTTATTTCTTTTCCTTCTTTTCCCTTGTATGTCTCTTATTCTGTCGGGAAGAGCGGCTGGAGTCAAGAATCACAGTCAATATGAGTTAACATCTTGCTCGTTTACTGTTCAGACATCTTGACATTTATACAAGACTGACTTGTCCACGCGCCTTATACAATACTCTAATTGGTACAATACCCCGTTTCACACAACGCTATCTTATTCTCTATTGGCTGCGCAAGCTTCTTCACGAGGTGTCCAGCAGTTACTTATCTCATTCTTTGGCATCCAGGAGTTGTTTGTCAGGCTCTTCTTATCTTCCTTTTTCCCAGCGTACAAGGCCACAGTGTCCTTGTCTGCTCCAGCACTTTGTAAACTTATGCTTCGTTCCCAGATAAAGGCTGGATTGCTCACATGCCTTTGCCCAGCCAAGAAATCCTCAACAATTCCCCCTTTTTGTTTTTGAGCAATCCAGGCTTGCTTAATAACTTGGGATGCCATTTTTCCTTAACAAGCTGAACAAGGTAAAATTATTACAATAGCTAAAATCACAATAACTACAATAATGCCCATAACTCTTTAAGCCAACCCATTACCCCTAATGACCTGAACCATGAGGACTATGAGGAAGATGAACCATCCATACATTCTTGTGCCATCTTGCTCCGCGAACTCAGTCCAGCAATCGGTAGGTGCCAGCTTTCCGTGGGCATCCCCACAGAGGCAACGATGGCCTCACCATACACCAGCCCGATGCTCTTCGGAAAATCCCAGTATTTACACATTTGCAGAGGAACGGGTTTCAGCACACATGGCCAGTGGGTGCCAAAAGTCCGCCTCGGTTGCAATCTATGACGCATGTGCTCGCTGGCCAGGCGCGCTGCACGAGTCATAGCCATCTTGTCTATTGGTTCATGGGCTTTATGATGCGGTTGTGGTGCATAGAGAATCTTGACCTGTTATGTTAGCCAAGGTGACCTATACATTAGTTTTTGGCTGAGGTGGTATTCATATTGCCACACCATCTATGATGCTCCAGATGATGATGGTCATACAAATCAAACGGAAGTCCATTGTGGGCCTGCATCTGTGGAAACACAAGCATAATCTCGTTCCCAGGTTATTAATGGAAATAGACCTTGCCCCTAATTTTGGCTTTAACTAACTTTTACGTTTACCCCACACTATCTTCCCGTAATCACACTATGTTTAACCAAATTATGCTTAACACACTTTTTACCTAAAGCAAGTTCTACATACAATAAGGCACGCTGTTCTAAAACCCTCTCTGAAGGACTCAATGTCCGCTAGTCCTCTAAAGTGTAATACTCTATTAGTCAGAATCTGTCGGATCAGTGGCTCCAGCACCCGCCGGTGCCGTCCCAGTTGCCGTTGGGACAATTCCGGGTCCAGCATCAGTGCGAAGCCATGGCTTGACCCACTTAGCCGGGATCCAGCGAAGGCCTCGATCTGTAAGCAGACACATATACCCTCTCCCAATAAGTTTTACTTCTGCGGGTCCGCACCATTTCCCGGACTCTGGGTCCTTATACATTACCATGATTCCTGTACTTTGTTGTGTCCTTTCTGCCTGTAAAAGAGCATGATGCACTACCATTGGTGGGTCTTTGTGATCACCTGTCAATCTAAGATAATTTAGCACAAATAAGGCTTTGGCCAATTGTTCCTCTGGGAGTAAGCCCTGGGTTCCCCCTTTTTGTTTTTGCAGCATGCTCTTTAAGGTTTATTGACCCGTTCGACAATAGCCTGTCCTGTGGGAAGATGTGTAATACCCGTACCATGGTGAATTCCCCACAAATTATAAAATCGAGCAAATCGTGTAGAACCATAGGCTGGGCCGTTGTCCATCTTAATTTCTTTAGGCACACCCAGCACTGCAAAAGAAGCGTGAAGATGTCATTCAATATGTAAGACCTTTTCTCCAGTTTGTACCGTGGCCCACATGGCAGCAGGATAGGTATCAATCTGCATGTGCGCTCGTACCCAAGAGTTCTACCAGAGGCTCCGTATCGTCATTAGTGATACCGCAAAGATTCCGCACCCACTGGATATCTCCCACAAGCTTCTGGACATCATGCACCGTTGAAATTTCTAACATTGCCATCATCTATGTGCCACCTCAAATACTTCCAAGGTGCTGCCTTTTGCACCTTTTCAGGAGCAATTATTACTCCGCGATGGCTTAAGATGTCCTGCAATTGAGTTAAAATTTCATCCTGTGGCAAGTTCCTTCCCGCTATCAAAATGTAACTGAGGAAACTGCTTTCTTACAGGCTCTAATGCCCAGGCCACATATACCTGACACATCGTGGGGGAATTGCGCATTCATTGCGGTAACACGACCCAATGGTATCTCTTATAGGGCTCTGCCTTGTTAATCGATGGTACTGAAAAGGCGAACCGTTCAGCGTCATCTGGGTGCAAGGGAATGGTGAAAAAACAATCCTTTAGATCTATAATTAACAAATCCCATTCTTCTGGAAGCATAACTGGAGACGGCAAACCTGGCTGCAGGGCTCCCATACTGTGCATCACTGCATTCACAGCTCTGAGATCATGTAACAGTCTCCATTTCCCACTTTTCTTGGGAATGGTAAATATTGGTGTATTCCATGGACTAGTAGAAGGAACAACATGTCCCGCTCTCAATTGCTCCTCAACTAACTCTTGTATTTTTAGCAGCCTTTCAGAATTTAGCAGCTACTGATCAATCCAAACAGGCTCATCTGCTTTCCAGCTAATTTTCAGGATTGGCTGCCCCTCAGTGACCGCTCCTAAAAAGGATGGGTCACTAACATTGCCTTCATTTGGCTCAATAAATCACGGCCTATGAGGCCAAACAATTCCTTTGGGGTAGTCATGATATACGGACGCATCATAACGTGTTCACCGTTGGGGAACACAAATGGGTAATGGGTAGCTGACTTACTAAGGTGGCTTGTGTGCCCCCTATCCCTGCAATGCCAAAATTTGGATTGATCAATGGCCATGATGGAGGCCAAATATATCGTGAAATAATCGTAACATCAGCTCCTTTATTGATTGTCATTGGTTTCTTGACGATAACTCCGTCAGGCCCTTCCAATTGCACTACCTTTTCTGGTTTACCTTTTGTTATGTCCATGGCAAAATATACCTGTGGTTCCCCTGTGGAGCCGAATCCACCATCTCCACATTGTACTTCACCTGGGTTCGGAACACATGACCTGAATGGAACTAATTGTGCTATTCTGGTACCTTTAGGAATAGAAACAGGAGGGATTAAAACATGAATCATAATTTTCACAGTCCCACAATAATCTGCATCAATAAGCCCTGGGACTACCAGAATTCCTTTTAGAGCTGTTGAAAATTGCCCCATTAAAAATGCACTAAGCCCAAACCCCAGTGGTCCCTTTATGTTGAATGTGTACTGCGGTTTCCACATCCACTCCGGAGCTTCCTGCAGTGGTGGATCTGGTAGTTGCGAGGCTGCCTGAGGGCCGGCAGCCCAAACCCCTTGCATTTGTGTCGTCGCGCGAGGGGCTTTCGCGCTTGGTGTAAAGTTTCCCTTCTTCCTGCATTCTTGGTGGTATTGTCATCTTTCTTACAACTGTTGCACCGTCTTTTTGTTAGCAGAAACTCTACATTGGCTCTTGATGTGTCCAAGTTTACCACAATTAAAACACTTGACTGAGGGTTTCTTACTGGCTCTATCAATAAGCGGATTCCGTACTGACTCACAGCATTCTTTAATTTCTCAATGACCTTCCCGTCTTTTTTTTTTTTTTTTTCAATGCCTCTCCCTCTCGTCCGCAGCGGCTATTACAGGCGGCTCCACGTCTATCGCGGGCGCAGTTGGTTCCACCGTCTCTGGTTCCGAGAGGCGGGATGGATGAAACGGCGGTGGCGGGGGCGCGGATGGTTCTGCCCGGGGGCCGGCCGCGGCCGCGCCTGGCGGCGGCCATTCCATGGCCGGCTGACACGCGCCGCTGCAGGGCGGCGGAGGGGGGGCGGAAAGGGGGGGAGGAGGGAGGGGAGGCGGGAGAGGGGGGATTCGGCGGTTCTTGATCGTCTCCCGGGCTTCCCTCGTCCTCAGAGGAGGAAGGCTCAGTGTCTATTACCGATACTGACCGGGGCTGAGATTCCCTCGGGCGGCAATCGGCACTCCCTTGTTTAGGATCGCACTGTCCTGTTTCTGGGTTGCCAGGTGAATTATTTAAAAGCTCAGTAGCTGACGCTTTCATAGGGGCAACAACCCCTCTAGCGGTTTTCGTGGTTTCCGAGTCGAAAATATGTGTGGACTCAGGAATACTAGTCTCAGTGCCCAGCATTGCAGAGGCAGCCTTGGCCATTTTTTTTTCTGCTATCATTTGTAGAAGGTGATTCATTACTTCTCGCCAAGTCTGTCCGAAAGCTTTTGCAGTACGACTCCCCTTAATCGTCTCGTCCCACAACTTATCTCCCAGTTCACGCCACTCTGTGGCACTGAACACAGTCTCAGGAGCCTTAAAACATCCTCTCTCTTTTCCCCAGTGACAGAGCTCTTGGAGCTTTCGTGTGCTCACACTGGCCTCTCGCTTTGCGAGAATTAACAGTATGAGTGCCGCTTCACGATCCATAGTAAATAAAAGCGGTCTTACCGATGCAGGTCCAAACTGGTGCACGCAGTTGGATTCCAGCTCTCTGCCCAAATTCTCGCAGATGCCTTCCTGCTCTGCTCCTCCCGTCTCCGTCTGCTCCGCCGAGTCTTGTGAGCAGATTTGAGAAGCCCTCCGTCTGTTCTCAGCCCAGTTATAACAGATTTGAGGGTCCCTGTTCGGGCGCCAAATGTCGGGAAGAGCGGCCGGAGTCAAGAATCACACTCAATATGAGTTAACATCTTGCTCGTTTACTGTTCAGACGTCTTGACATTTATACAAGACTGACTTGTCCACGCACCTTATACAATACTCTAATTGGTACAATACCCCGGTTCACGCGACACTATCTTATCCTCTATTGGCTGTGCAAGCTTCTTCACGAGGTGTCCAGCAGTTACTTATCTCATTCTTCAGCATCCAGGTGTTGTTTGTCAAGCTCTTCTTATCTTCCTTTTTCCCAGCGTACAAGGCCACAGCATCCTTGTCTGCTCCAGCACTTTGTAAACTTATGCTTTGTTCCCAGCTAAAGGCTGGATTGCTCACATGCCTTTGCCCAGCCAAGAAATCCTCAACATTATTCCTCTATTTACTCTTTTTCCTTGTGTGTCACTTTTTCATCATGTGTCGCTTTTTCCTCTTGTCCCTCTCCTGTCTCTTTTCACTCTTTTCCCTCACCTGTCAAAGTTACCTCTATTCCCTCTACTGTCTCTTTTAGCTCCTTTACCTCTTTTCCCTCGCCTGTCTCTTTCCCCCCTTTTCCCTTGCGTGTCTCTGTCCCCCTTCTTTTCGGTCCATTTCCTCGTGTGTCTGTTTTCCTTGTGTATCTCTTTTGCCTGGCATGTCTCTTTTTCCTCTTTTCCCTTGTTTTCCTCACATGTCTCTTTGTCCTCGTGTGTCTGCTTTTTCTCTTTTTGCCTGTAATGTATCTTCTTCCTCTTTTTTCCTCGTGTATCTCTTTTTCCTCTTTTCCCTCGCCTGTCTCTTTTCCCTCTTTTCCCTCACCTATCTCTTTTATCACTGTTCACTTCCCCTGCCTGTCTCTTTTCCTGCTTTTCCCTCTTTTCTTTACTCTTTTCCATGTTTTCTGTCTTTTCGCTCTCCTTCTCTTTTTCCTTGCCTCTTTTCCCTCTTTTCTCTCTTTTCCCTCTTTCCCCTCTTTTCCTTCTTTTCCCTTGTGTGTCTCTTCCCTGTTTCCTCTTTTCCCTCTTTTAATTGCATCTCTTTTTCCTCATGTGTCACTTTCCTCACTTTTCCCTCTACTGTCTCTTTCCCCCCTTCCCCTCGCCTGTCTCTATTCCCTCTCCTGTCTCCTTTCCCTCTTTTCCCTTTATTCCCCCGCCTCATTTCCCTATTTTCCCTCGATTTTCCCCCTTTTCCCCTTTTTTCCCTCATTTCCGTCTTTTCCCTCACCTCTTTCCCCTATTTTCTCACCTGTCTCTTTTCCCTCACCTGTCTCTTTTCCCTCTTTTCCCTTTTTCCCCTCACCTCTTTTCACTCTTTCCCCTCTTTTCCTTCTTTTCCCTTGTGTGTCTCTTTTTCCTGTTTCTTCTTTTTCCTCTTTTTATCGCGTCTCTTTTTCCTAGCCTGTTGCTTTATCCTCTTTTTCCTTGCATGTCTATATTCCCTCGCCTGTCTCTTTTCCCTCTTTTCACTCTTTTCCCTCACCTATCTCTTTTTTCACTGTTCACTTCCCTGCCTCTTTTCCTGCTTTTCCCTCTTTTTTCCTCTTTTCCATCTTTTCTGTCTTTTCCCTCTCCTGTCTTCTTTTCCTCACCTGTCTCTATTCCCTATTTTCCTTCACCTCTTTTCCCTATTTACTCTCACCTCTCTGTTTTCCCTCTTCCCTCTAGTTGTTCACCGATGCGAGATGGGATGGGTGGAGCCGAGCGGTGGCACAGCGGGCAGCAGGAAGGTCTGGCAAGCCAGTTGTAAACCCCACCCGGGAGCCTGAGCCTCCTTCCCGGGGTTGGCTTGGTTGGAACTGCAATCCCGGAAGGAATGATCTCTGGTGCACAGGGAGCCCACTGACCAGACATCCGGAAGCTGGTGGAATTGCTGGAGGGGAAAACCAGAGACCAAAGGGAAGCACCAGCAACCCCGCCGACTCGGGGAAGAGAAACTTAACCCTTTTGCGGCACTGCGAGCGGAACTGGAAGGGCTAAAAAACTAGAAGTTGTGGTTTGGGTTTCAGGCCGTCCAATCCTCATGGTGAATACCTGCCAATGGTTTGCTGATAAGGAGCTTTATATGCACATTCCTGTGGCTCCAAGACAGATAAGTTTAGAATTTTTAATTGACACAGGAGCCCAAATTAGTTTTAAACGACTTACAAGCTAGTGAGCTGGGAATTAAACCATTGAGAAAGGCTATAAACATTATAGGAATGACAGGAGTGGCAGAAAAAGGCCCCATAGCTTGAACTCAACTCTGGCTACCTGGGGAAAAGAGAATGACTGCTGTGGAAGTGGCTTTGAGCCCGTATGAGGGAAATTGTTACTGGGAAGACAGTCGAGGAAGAGGGTGAAGGTAGTGCACAAGTAGGAGAACTACGGGCTTTATTACTGGCCACAGGGAATGGTGCTACCATCGTCTATGCTGACTCTTACGCAACCTTTAAGGGTGCTACAGGGTGGATATGTCAGTGGGAATCTAGTAAGTGGGAGGTAGGTTGTGCGAAAGTGTGGAGGACGGAGGACTGGCAACATCTCCTGGCAATAGGGACGTCCCGACCTTTAAAGGTGGGATGGTGTCGTAGTTTAACCCCAGCCAGCAACTAAGCACCACGCAGCCGCTCACTCACTCCCCCCCATCCAGTGGGATGGGGGAGAAAATCGGGAAAAAGAAGTAAAACTCATGGGTTGAGATAAGAACGGTTTAATAGAACAGAAAAGAAGAAACTAATAATGATAATGATAACACTAATAAAATGACAACAGTAGTAATAAAAGGATTGAAATGTACAAATGATGCGCAGGGCAATTGCTCACCACCCGCCGACCGACACCCAGCCAGTCCCCGAGCGGCGAATCCCTGCCCCCCACTTCCCAGTTCCTAAACTAGATGGGACGTCACATGGTATGGAATACACTGTTGGCCACTTTGGGTCAGGTGCCCTGGCTGGGCATGAGAAGCTGAAAAATCCTTGACTTTAGTCTAAACACTACTGAGCAACAACTGAAAACATCAGTGTTATCAACATTCTTCACATACTGAACTCAAAACATAGCACTGTACCAGCTACTAGGAAGACAGTTAACTCTATCCCAGCTGAAACCAGGACAGATGGGTGAAGGGACATGCTTGGGATGGAACCCCAGCTGCTAAATGGAATCAGCAGGTGGACCACCTGGCCCAAATCAGGATGGTCACCAGTGAGAAGGAAGATTGGGACCGACTAGCTGAATGGTTGCATATCAAGCGAGACCACTCAGGGAAAGCAGATCTCTATTATGAATGCCGATCTCGGGGTTGGCCAGTGTCTATGAAAACCTGTGAAGCAATTCTTACAGCTTACCTGCAATGCTGAATAAGGCTTAAAGCTAATCACCCAAACGAAGCTCCAGCCCAGCATATCAGACAAGGCAAGGTTCTTTGGAGCATGTGGCAGATTGATTACAGTGGTCCTCTGTGTCGTGGTTTCAGCCCAGCCGGTAACAAAGGACCATGCAGCCACTCGCTCACTCCTCCCGCCCTGCTCGCTATACTCCAACTGAAAAAGAGATATTGGCAGCATATGAAGGAGTTCCAGCTGCCTCAGAAGTGGTTGGTACTGAAACACAGCTCCTCTTAGCACCCTGACTGCCAGTGCTGGGCTGGATGTTCAAATGGAGGGTCTCCTCTACACATCATGCAACTGATGCCACGTGGAGTAAGTGGGTTGCACTGATCACACAACGGGCTTGCATAGGAAACCCCAGTCGCCCAGGAATTGTGGAAGTGATCACGGACTGGCCAGAAGGCAAAGATTTTGGAATGTCGCCAGAGGAGGAGGTGGCACGTGCTGAAGAGGCCCCGCTGTATAATAAACTGCCAGAAAATGAGAGGCAATATGCCCTGTTCACTGACCGATCCTGTCACATTGTGGGAAAGCATCGGAGGTGGAAGTCTGCTGTATGGAGTCCTACACCACAAGTTGCAGAGACTGCTGAAGGAGAAGGTGAATCGAGTCAGTTTGCAGAGGTGAAAGCCATCCAGCTAGCATTAGATATTGCTGAAAGAGAAAAGTGGCCAGTGCTCTATCTCTATATTGACTCATGGATGGTGGCAAATGCCCTGTGGGGGTGGTTACAGCAATGGAAGCAGAGCAACTGGCAGCGCAGAGGTAAACCCATTTGGGCTGCCACACCGTGGCAAGATATTGCATCCCGGCTAGAGAATCTGGTTGTAAAAATACATCACGTAGATGCTCACGTACCCAAGAGTTGGGCCACTGAAGAACATCGAAATAACCAACAGGTGGATCAGGCTGCCAAGATTGAAGTGGCTCAGGTGGACCTGGACTGGCAACATAGGGGTGAGCTATTTATGGCTCAGTGGGCCCATGATACCTCAGGCCATCAGGGAAGAGATGCAACATATAGATGGGCTCGAGATCGAGGGGTGGACTTGACCATGGACACTATCGCACAGGTCATCCATGAATGTGAAACATGTGCTGCAATTAAGCAAGCCAAGCGGCTAAAACCCCTGTCGCATGGGGGGCGATGGCTGAAATATAAATATGGGGACGCCTGGCAGATTGACTATATCACACTCCCACGAACACGCCAAGGCAAGTGCCATGTGCTTACAATGGTGGAAGCAACCACTGGATGGCTGGAAACATATCCCGTGTCCCACGCCACTGCCCAGAACGCTATCCTGGGCCTTGAAGAGAAAGTTTTATGGCAACACGGCACCCCAGAAAGAATTGAGTTGGACAACGGGACTCACTTCTGAAACAACCTCATAGACACCTCGGCAAAGGAACATGGCATTGAGTGGGTATATCGCATCCCTTATCATGCACCGGCCTCCAGAAAAATCGAACAATACAATGGACTGCTGAAAACTACATTGAGAGCGATGGGGGGTGGGACTTTCAAACATTGGGATACACATTTAACAAAAGCCACCTGGTTAGTTAATACCAAAGGATCCGTCAATCGGGCTGGCCCCGCCCAACCAAGACTTCCACATACTGTAGAAGGGTATAAAGTCCCTGTAGTGCGCATGAGGAGTATGTTAGGAAAGACAGTCTGGGTTAGTCCTCCCTCAAGCAGAGGCAAACCCATTCAAGGGGTTGTTTTTGCTCAGGGACCTGAGTACACCTGGTGGGTGATGCAGAAGGATGGGGAAGTTCGATGTGTACCTCAGGGAGATTTGATTTTGGGAGAGAATAGCCAGTGAATTGGGCTGTATGGTATTTAACTGCTAGATAACCTGCCAATGCATGTCATTGTATCTATAGTGTCTATATGCCATATCAAGGGTATTACTGTAAGAATTACCCAAATGACTGCGGGATGGACTTTGAAACTGAGCCAAGTACAACAGCGATAGAACTTGAACTGACACCCAGCAATTTCCTCAAGATCAACATCTTCGACCTGCAGACCAAGGGCGTGAGTTGCACCAAGTGTACTAGCCACAAGTTCCAGAGGCAGCATACAACAACCCAACACCTCACACCATCACTCTTATCCTGAAGGACTGTTACAACAGATGGAGGCCCAAAGTCATGGACTAAATAAAATCGATGGACACATTAGAGGGATAGCCCAGAGGCTAAAGGAATAGCATTTGCGTGTGTGTGTGTGTCTGCGGGGGGGGGGGGGGGCGAGTCCATATACTTATATATATAAGACAAGGAAAATGGTAGTGGTTGATTGGAAAATGTAAGATCTGGGCATGATGTAGATGGTATAGAATAAGGGGTGGATAATGTCCTGGGTTCAGCTGGGATAGAGTTAATTTTTACAGGAACCTGGGAGGTGGGGGGCATAGCCGGGGCAGCTGACCTGAACTAACCAAGGAGCTATTCCATACCATGTGACATCATGCTCAGTATATAAATGGGGAGCGGGCCGGGGGGTGGTCTGGACTTTCGGTGGGGGAAGTGGCAGAGCGTCGGGTCCCGGGTGGTGAGCAGTTGCACTGTGCATCACTCTTTTTGCATACTCTTTCATTAGTACCGTCGTTGTTGTTGTAATTTCTTTGTGTTGTTCCAGTAAACTGCCTTTATCTCAACCCTCGAGGTTCCAGGTTTTTTTTCTTTTCTCTCCTCCGTCTCCCCCCTATCCCACCGGAGGGGGGCGGGAGGAGTGAGCGAGCGGCCGCGTGGTCCTTTGTTGCCGGCTGGGCTGAAACCACGACACTGTGAAATGTGATCCATTGTCACTTTGAATGCATTCAGGAATAGGTAGAATACCAAACCACTCTCGCAAAACCTGAGCTGTCTGGTCTCCAGTGGCTGCGCCAACAGCCATTGCCATAGACAATCCTGATACTACTTCCACTCCTGCCAAAATATACTTCTTCCCATGAGATGGTCTTAGAGGACCAACGTAATCAACCTGCCACGTGCTCCAAAGAGCCTTGCCTTGTCTGATATGCTGGGCCGGAGCTTGGTTTGGGTGATTAGCTTTAAGCCTTATTCAGCATTGCAGGCAAGCTGTAAGAATTGCTTCACAGGTTTTCATAGACACTGGCCAACCCCGAGATCGGCATTCATAATAGAGATCTGCTTTCCCTGAGTGGCCTCGCTTGACATGCAACCATTCAGCTAGTCTATCCCAATCTTCCTTCTCACTGGTGACCATCCTGATTTGGGCCAGGTGGTCCACCTGCTGATTCCATTTCGCAGCTGGGGTTCCATCCCAAGCATGTCCCTTCACCCATCCCACCTTTAAAGGTCAGGATCTCCCTATTGCCAGGAGACATTGCCAGTCTTCTGTCCTCCACACTTTCGCATGATCTACTTCCCACTTACTAGCTTCCCACCGACATATCCACTCTGTAGCACCCTTAAAGGTTGCGTAAGAGTCAGTATAGACGATGGTAGCACCATTCCCTACGGCCAGCAATAAAGCCCGTAGTTCTCCTACTTGTGCACTACCTTCACCCTCTTCCTCGACTTTCTTCCCAATACCAATCTCCAATGCCACTGCTTTATATTGCCATTTTGATCCCACTCGATGGGCAGATGCATCCGCGAACCACACTCCCTGCACATCTGAGCCTGCCACGAATTCCGGTGCCTCCTCAATCGGAGAAGGTTTATACGGTTGGCCCAGCAAGGCTGGGTCAGGGTTTACAGGTTGCTCTAGTTTGAAAACCTTAGTCGGACCCTCCTTTAGTGGGAGCAATTGGCTTATTCCTTCTAGGTATGCATACCATTTCCTAACTGTGGCCTTTTGGGCTACTCCCTCCGGAGGAGGTGACCCATTGAGGATCGAACTTAAGAGAGGGAAAGGACCCAGTACTATAACATGTTGTGAGGAGAGGGAAAGGACCCTGTACTATAACATATTGTGAGGTACGCAGCTTTTCAGCCTCTTTAACTGCTCTAGTGAGGGAAAGAGTCCCCTTCTCCGAATCTGAATATCGTCGCTCTGTCTCTTTGAATGCAGTGGAGGAGAATAATAAAGGCCTGGCTGATCCCTGTGGCCCCTTTTGAAACACGCCACAGTATGAGGCATGTGCAGCAAATCCCCATTCCACCCTTAAAGGATCTCGTGGGTGCAATGGACCTAGTCTCTGATAAGCCTTAAGCTCATCTTTCAGAGTGTTAAGGGCTTCCGTATGTTGCAAAGTCCAATCCCATTTTCTGTTCTTTCGGAGCAAGTCATAGAGAGGGTGGGCAATCTCTGAGGTAATACTTGGGACGGCAGCAGTTAATGGTGGGGTATTAATGTTCAATCTATCTTCTATAATCAATTGTTAGTCACCACCTTCCATCTGATTTACAGACTGGCCAAACAGGAGAATTATAAGGGGAATGTGTGCAACTGAAGATCTCTCTTTTCTCCAGATCATTAATTATTTCCGAAATGCCCCGTTTGGCTGTGTCTGGAAGTGGGTATTGAGTGACACAGGTTACTTTAGATTGCGGTAGTGCAGGAGCAACCTGCAATGTTCTCACATTAATAGCCTCTGCCTCCCTGCCCCCGAAGCTCCACACCCTACTATTGGGTAGATACCATTGTCTGCCTGCCAGCACATCAAATCCCAGTATATTTCCCTCCTAGGGGCTTAAAGCTACTTCCACAGCTGTCATTCTTTTTTCCCCCGGTAACCAAAGTTGAGTTCGAGCTATGGGGCATTTTCTGTTGCCCCTGTTGGCATGCAGAAACAAACCCTAAAACTCATGGAGAGTTATAAAGCTGGTATGTTTAGTGCAGCGCTGGGTGCAAGGGGGATCGCTCCTCCAAACTTGCACACAGTTGCACAATTTACCAGAATTTTACACAGTGTAAATATACATATTCATAGGGTTACTGTCCTGGTTTCAGCTGGGATTGAGTTAATTGTCTTCCTAGGAGCTGGTATGGTGCTTTGTTTTGAGTTCAGTATGCAAAGAATGTTGTTAACACTAATGTTTTCAGTTGTTGCTAAGTAGTGTTTAGTCTAAAGTCAAGGATTTTTCAGCTTCTCAAGCCCAGCCAGCGAGAAAGCTGCAGGGGCACAAGAAGCTGGCACAGGACACAGCCAGGGCAGCTGACCCAAAGTGGCCAATAGGGTATTCCATACCATGTGACATCACATCTAGTATAGAAACTGGGGGGGGGGCGGGGGATCGCCGCTCGGGGACTAACTGGGTGTCAATCGGCGGGTGGTGAGCAATTGCACTGTGCATCATTTGTACATTCCAATCCTTTTATTATTACTGTTGTTATTTTATTAGTGTTATCATTATCATTATTAGTTTCTTCTTTTCTGTTCTATTAAACCGTTCTTATCTCAACCCACAAGTTTTACTTCTTTTCCCGATTTTCTCCCCCATCCCATTGGGTGGGGGGGGGAGTGAGTGAGTGGCTGCGTGGTGTTTCATTGCTGGCTGGGGTTAAACCACGACAGTTACTCAATACAAAACATACATATGCATAAGTGAGGCGGAGTAATTCAAAAAGCTTGTGTCAGCAATTCTAAAATGTATATGTTATCATTGCGCAGGCTCAGATTTGTCTCTGGTGGTCGTTTACTTCTTCAGGGGTCTTATCTTCCTCTTCCTCTTCTGTCCTTTAGATGAACTTTAGTCATCTACGCATGCTCTCTTCTTATTGGGCAATTAGAGCAGTTTTATGGTTGCTTCTCATATATGTTATCTTAGACCTATATTTCAGTTCTCGTTATCACTTCCTTGGTTTGACATATCAGTCCTTGACGAGTACCGGTCCCTGACAAGCTTAATCCTTGACAAACACCAGTCTTTGGTAAGCAAAGTTACAGAGAGATAATCGAGGCGAACTAGATCATTAAGCAATATTTAAAATTATTATAGTTTGTTAGTTCCCTATATCACTGTTACTCCTCTAATGTTTATAGCCTTTCTTGATGGCTTAATTCCCAGCTCACTAGCTTGTCGTTCATTTAAAACACTAATTTGGGCTCCTGTATCGATTAAGAATTCCAAACTTATCTGTTTTGGGCCCACAGGAATGTGTATATAAGGCTCTTTATCAGCAGACCATTCACCATGTAGCAGAATATTCACCATGCGGATTGGGCGGCCTGAACCCCAAACCACAGCTCCTAGTTTTTAGCCCTTCCAGTTTCTTTCGCAGTGCTGCGAAAGGGTCACGTTTCTCTTCCCGAGGGGGCGGGGTTGCTGGCGCTTCCCTTTGGTCTCTAGCTTTCCCCTCCAGCAATTCCACTCCCGGATGTCGTCAGCGGACTGCCCGTGCAGCATGGCTCGGGATGCCCCCAGTGCCGGTGCCTTCCACCAGAGACCGTCCCTTCCGGGATCATAGTTCCGACCCGACCGCTCCCAAGTTCGAGACCGCTCGGGGCGGGGTTTACAACCGGCTGGGCGGACCTTCCTGCTGCCCTCCGTTAACTCCGACAGTCCCTTTACCTGGATAGTAACAGTCTCTCCTCCCTCCTTGGGGTCCACACCCCCCAGCCCAGTAGACTACTCGGGACGTTATCGACTGATCACCCGCCGGTCCAGCACTCAGAAACACTCCCGGTCCCCAGTAATTTCTTGCTTCATCATTACTCAACAGTATCCGATCCTCCCCCGTTAGAGAAACTCTCCACAAATACTCAGTTTCAGTTTCGCCTGGCTTGCGTGAAAACTTAGCTTGTAACTCGCTGAGTTTGGGTCCCGACCAAGGGGTTGTGCAAATAGTGGTTCGGGGGCTCCCACCATGCGGACCCGTGTGCCTTTCTGTTTTAATAAGGGGTCGCACTTCCCTTTCCTCCAATTCCTCTACCTCTTCAAAGCTGTTTTCATCAGTGTCCCCAGATGTCCCCATCCCAATCCTCAGGGTCCGTACCCGTGATTAAATTTCAGATTTGAGTAATACTGGGTGTCCTTTTTGCTTGTGCCAGCATACTTTCAATCTTTCGTTCCAATGAACGCATCTGCTCCTTTTGTCATCTCAATTCCACCTTCAGACAATCTATTTCCCCTTGCCTTTTAGCAAAATCACTCTTTTGGTTCTGTGCTTGAATCAGGCAGGCACCTAGGAGGACACACACACTGCTTTTGCCTTTGCCGTCTCGACTACTTCCGCGGCATAGTTCTATTCTCTCCACGACTGCTGCTGGGTTGGACCACTTCTCCTTCGCCCATTCCATACCTGAGGGAGAAGGGCTACAGCCATGCTTCCGTAATAATTCCTCTATTAACACCATCCTGCCGACTACACCAATTTAAAATGTTACGGATGCACGACTAACCAAATCCAACAGGTGTTAAAACTCAGATTTATTCTTCAGCAAAAGTTAGTTAGAAGTCCGGTAACATTTTATAAAACCACAGGCTCAATGATGTAAAGAGAATTAATACTACACAGACAACTTAAGAATCCCCAAGATTCCCCGCTGCTCTGAGGAGGACTGATTCCCACATGTCCTCTGGCGGGACCCCGTTTATACCCCTGTGGAATCTGACCTGTGGTCATTTAATCCCTATTGTCCAAGAAGGTCACCTCAGTGTACCTGGCACATCTTGATTGGTCAGTTCAAATTTCAACCTGCGGCCTCTAGGGGTTAGGTTTTTTTCTTTTCTCCCTGCATGGAGAAGTTTCATTTCCTGCTGGGGGGAGGGGGGGTGGTGGTGGAGTGTACTGCCACACCTTGGCTGGCTGCTAGACCCCCACCTAGCAGCTGTCATATGTAAGAGAAACAATGCTGCAGACACCAAGGTCAGTGAAGAAGGAGGGGGAAGGAGGTGCTCCAGGTGCCAAAGCAGAGATTTCCCTGCAGCCCGTGGTGACCACCATGGTGATGCAGGTTGTCCCCCTGCAGCCCATGGAGAACCCCACGTTGGAGCAGGTGGATATGTCCTAAAGGAGTCTGTGACCCTGTGGGGAGCCCACACTGGAGCAGTCTGTTCCTGAAGGACTGCATCCCATGGAAAGGACCCATGCTGGAGCAGTTAGTGAAGAACTGTAGCCCATGGGAAGGTCCCACATTGGAGAAGTTCATGGAGGACTGTCTGCTGTGGGTGGGACCCCACACTAGAGCAGGGAAGAGTGTGAGGAGGAAGGAGTACCAGAGACAACCCGTGATGAACCGACAGCAACCCTCATTCCCTGTGCCACTCAGGGGGAGGAGGTAGAGAAAATTGGGAGTAAAGTTAAGCCCAGGAAGAAGGAAGGGGTGGGGGGGAAGGTGTTTTAAGATTTGGTTTTATTTCTTATTACTCTACTATGATTTAATTGGCAATAAAATAATTTCCCCAAGTTGAGTCTGGTTTTTGCCCATGACAGTAATTGCTGAGTCCTCCCCCTGTTCTTATCTTGACCCATGAGCCTTTTGTCGTATTTTTCTCCTCCTGTCCAGTTAAGGAGGAGGCATGATAGGGTGGCTTGGTGGGCACCTGGTGTCCAGCCAACGTCAACCCATCACAAGGCCATAAGCAATCAGGAAGGTTCCTGAAGTGCATCAACAACAACTTCTTTACCCAAGTGATAGAGCATCCAACAAGGAGAGGTGCTCTGCTGGACCTCGTATTCACCAACAAGGAGGGGCTCATTCAGGACTCAGTATTAGGGCCAGTTCTGTTTAATATCATTATCAATGATCTGGACGAGGTGATCAAGTGCACCCTCAGTAAGTCTACAGATGACACCAAGTTGGGTGGGAGTGTTGATCTGCTTGAGGCGAGGAAGGCTCTACAGAGGGATTCTGGACAGGCTGGATTGATGGGCCGAGGCCAATTGTATGAGGTTCAACAAGGCTAAGTGCCGGGTCCTGCACATGGGTCATAACAACCCCATGCAACAACACAGTCTTGGGAAAGAGTGGCTGGAAAGCTGCCTGGCAGAAAAGGACCTGGGGGTGTTGGTTGACAGCTGGCTGAATGTGAGCTAGCAGTGCACTGAGGTGGCCAAGAAGGCCAATAGCATCCTGGCTTGTATCAGAAATAGTGTGGCCAGCAGGAGCAGGGAAGTGATCGTTCCCCTGTATTCGGCACTGGTGAGGCCGCACCTCAAATACTGTGTTCAGTTTTGGGCCCCTCACTACAAGAAAGACATTGAGATCCTGGAGCGTGTCCAAAGAAGAGCAATAAAGCTGGTGAAGGGTCTAGAGAACAAGTCTTATGAGGAGCAGCTGAGGGAACTGGGGTTGTTTAGCCTGGGGAAAAGGAGGCTGAGGGGAGACCTTATCGCTCTCTACAACTACCTGAAAGGAGGTTGTAGTGAGGTGAGTGTCAGTCTCTTCTCCTAAGTAACAAGTGATAGGATGAGAGGAAATGGCCTCAAGTTGTGCCAGGGGAGGTTTAGATTGGATATTAGGAAAAAATTCTTCACTTAAAGCGTTATCAAGCATTGGAACAGGCTTCCCAGGGAAGCGGTTGAGTCACCCACCATACCTGGAGGTATTTAAAAGACGTGTAGAGGTGGTGCTTAGGGACATGGTCTAGTGGTGGACTTGGCAGTGTTAGGTTAATGGTTGGACTCGATGATCTTAAAGGTCTTTTACAACATAAACAATTCTATGATTCTATGATTCCATAAAAATATAAATTAATGGCACCTATTTGTAGGGTTCAATTATATGGAACTTAGTTACTGGGCCTGAAAGTAGCTCATGGTCGCAAGAGCATTCCAGACACCTTTAGAAGGCCTTGAACAGCATAAACAAGAAGACAGAAAAAGAAAGATCCCAATTAGAAAAACACAGGTGCGCATTCCACGATAAAGGGAACTTGGCACAAACAACCTCAATTCGGCAGTTTATCTTGACCAATTAGACTGAGACAAGTTTCGCATGGTCTAGTTAATATAGCCAATTATGTCCTGTGTTTATGCGCGTGTACAGAGTGAGTATAACTAACTGTATCTTATGTTTATACGCGTGGACAGTGTCACTATAACCAATCACATTTTATGTTTGTGCGCATGGACACCAAATGCTTGCATGCAGCAACCAATCAAAGCTTCTAAGGAACTTAGAGAATTCTATAAGAATGATCAGCTAGGCTCAATAAACTGGTGACATTAATCATCATATTGGTGTCCTGCTGTCCAGATCCCACATGAAATAACCCTACACCCTACACCTATTGGCTGCATGGAGTGGTGGTGTCCTATACCCTCTTATGTCCCTATGATATAAAAATTACTTCATTTTTATGCAAAATGGGGTGCCTCTGAGAAATTCCCATGCTGCACGTACTTTTCCTTTCCTAAACAGGTTGAACTGTCCACAAAAACTTTCTATGATATCTTAGACTTTCACCAGGGATGCCTGGCTGACTCCAGACTCTGTGATGTGGACCATCTTTGAAGTGAGACTGTTATTTTTTTTGGTCCCACTTTTGGGGTCGGTTTGGTTTGTTCTCCCACCTCTGGGATGGCTAGGTTCCCTCTGGGATTGCTTTGTCTTCCCTTCTGGGATGATTTGGCCCATTCTGAAATCCAATTCAATTGATACTAGTATTATATATCCATATAAGTAATATATCTGTCCTGGAGTCAGCTGGGATAGAGTTAATTGTCTTCCTAGTAGCTGGTATAGTGCTATTTTTGGCATGCAGTATGACAAGAATGTTGATAACACTGATGTTTTCAGTTGTTGCTAAGTAATGTTTAGACTAAGTTAAGGATTTTTTCAGCTTCTCATGCCCAGCCAGCAAGAAGGCTGGAGGGGCACAAGAAGTTGGCCCAGGACACAGCCAGGGCAGCTGCCCCAAACTGGCCAAAGGAATATTCCATACCATGTGACATCATGCCTAGTATATAAACTGGGGGGCAGTTGGCTGGGGTGGGTGTGGATCGCTGCTCAGGGACTAACTGGGCATTGGTCGGTGAGTGGTGAACAATTGCATTGTGCATCACTTGTTTTGTATATTCCAATCCTTTTATTATTATTGTTATTATTTGCATTATTAGTTTCTTCCTTTCTGTTCTATTAAACTGTTCGTCTCTCAACCCACGAGTTTTACTTTTTTTTTTCTGATTCTCTCCCCCATCCCACTGGGTGGGGGGGAATGAGTGAGCAGCTGCGTGGTGCTTAGATGCTGGCTGGGGTTAAACCATGACAGTCCATTTTGGCACCCAACGTGGGGCACAAAGAGTTGAGAGAATGACAGACCTGACCCGAGCGTGTTAAAATGAATTTGCTACAAGCATTCATTACATAGGTCTAATAGTCGCTGGTCACTATGTTGATTTATGAGCTCTTAGAGTTGTGGTGCTTGTTTTAGAAATCTGTTATGTATCACCTCACTTGCTGTATGTAGTCCCTGTGCTGCTGCTTATCATCCGTGGGAGGTGAATTAAGATTTTTGCTTTGATGTATTGTGTAGTACTGGCTTATGGTATGATAAAATTATCGGTTGTGGGACTAATCCGATATTTGCACTCAGCATTGTCGTCATCTCTATACTTCGGGAGCCATCTGTGGGAAACGTTTAATAATTACACAATTTACCTTTCCTCCTCGGACAGCCAATCTCTGGGCGAGAAAACTTTCTTCCTCTTTCCCTTCTCCTCCAGTCTAGTTACAAGGGTGTTTGAGAATTTTGAAAAATGTGAATATCCTTGGGATGTTGAGACCAGCATTGTCTTATTGCTAGGAACTAGCATGTTCCTGAATGTGGTTCAAGTCTTGTTTAGGGTTAAACAACTATTTAAGAAGATCACCCAGAGGTCTGCCCCAAGGCTGGATAATTATGAGTGGCAGGATGTGTGGGGTAGTATGGACAAATGCCTAGGACAGTGGGCACCTCCAATGTTTTGGAACGTCACCCTTGAACAAGTGCAGAATCCTGAAAAACTAGTAGAACATATGGAAAAAGTATGCTGTCACCACGACAATTCCAGGGAGACACAAATCACTGCAACGTGCTGGGGACTGTCCCATGCCTATCGAGCCCTGTTCAACACCACTCAGTACCCTCAAGGGGAAGAGAAGGTCTCTGGATCTAACAACAACGTGACAGGCACTGCAGCCACTCCAACCCCAGTGACAGGCACTGCGGCCAATCCAACCCCTGCAAAAGGCACTGCAGCCACTCCAAACCTCGGTGACAGGCGCTGCGGCCCCTACAACCCTCATGATAGGCACTGCAACTGAACCAGTGAACCAACCCACACCAGTATCAGTTGCCCCCATACAGAAGAAGAAATATACAAAAAAATCAGTTTGCTTAGCAAAGGATGAAGATGAACCAGGGTCATCACGGGAACAGGAGGAAGAGGCAGAACCAGAGGTAGTCACCCGATCCCTATCCTTGAGTGAGCTGTGGGATATGCGAAAAGATTTCAGCCGTCGTCCAAGTGAGCACATTATCACCTGTCTACTCCGATGCTGGGACAATCGGGCTAGTAGCCTGGAATTAGAAGGTAGGGAAGCCAAGCAGCTGGGATCACTTTCTAGGAAAGGTAGCATTGACAAGGCAATTGGAAAAGGGACACAAGCCCTCAGCCTCTGAGGGCGACTCCTGTCAAGCGTGAAGGAAAGGTACCCCTTCAAGGAAGATGTTATATGTCAGTCAAGCAAGTGGACCACCATGGAAAGCGGTATCTAGTGCCTGAGGGAATTACAGTGCGGTAGATGGTTTATTATGATCCAGACAAGGCACAGTTGCCCACAGATGCAGACGAAGTCCAATGCACACAACACGTGGCGGAAATTTGTACAGAGCACACCATCGTCCTATGCCAACTCACTGGCAATAATGACCTGGAAAGATGAAGAGGCACCGACAGTGGATGAAGTGGCTCGCCAACTCTGGCAATACAAAGAAAATCTCTCCTCCTCCCTACAAGCCTGCATTTCAGCTGTGGAGAAGCTCTCCCAGCATTTCCAGCAATTCAAAGAGGATATGTCCTACTCCCCATCTGTATGGACCAATGTCTCATCTATTAGGAGTGAGCGTTCCTCTGCCCGAGAGACAGAATATAGAAGGTGCACACCACAAGGTGCCCTGTGGTTTTACTGATGTGATCATGGAGAGGACATGAGGAAATGGGATGGAAAACCTATCTCGGTCCTAAATGCACGGGTACGTGAGTTGCGAGGAAAAACCACCACAAAAGGGGATTCTCCCAGGAAAAATGCTGCTCCAGTTGCCAAACAGAGTGGAAGGGCTGATGATGACATCATCCTATGGGGCAATACAGCAGACGAAGTTTTTGAGAAAGGGAAGAAAACCAAATCCTTCTAAAAGCCAGTTTTGCCATAATCATCAGTGTTATCAACATTTCAAAATATAAACATCAGTGTTATCAACATTCTTCTTATACCAAACTCAAAACATAGCACTATACCAGCTACTAGGAAGACAATTAACTCTATCCCAGCTGAAACCAGGACAGGCCCCCTTTAACTAATGAAAGGCTGCAATAATGTCTTCCTGGAGCCTTCTCTTCTCCAGGCTGAATAACCTCAACTCTCTCATCCTTTCTTCATAGCAGAGGTACTCCAGCCCTCTGATCATTTTTGTGGCCCTCCTCTGTACCCGCTCCAACAGGTCTGTGGCAGAAAAAGACTTAACTGCAAGGTTCAAACAAACGACTTGAACTTCACTCACAGACTTAGCTGCAAGGTTCAAACAAATGATTTATTTGAACTTCACTTACAGACTTAACATGCCACTATTGCAGGTTTTACAGATACAATGGAGGAATGCACTATTGCAATTTTTAAGGAAAGAGTAGTACACTATTACAGCCACAAGCGATTCACAGACAACCACAAGCACACACGTGTTTACAAACTTAAAGCATAAACAACATTCACTTACCCCTCCAGGTAAGGGCTCTCAATCCCAGGGAAGCTACCTCGACTGGCATCCTGATCAAGGTGGGGAAGAGTCTCCTTCACAAGCCAACTGCATATTTGGAGAAGTGACTCCCCCATTTCCAACCTGAATCTTAGAGTTTTTATCCCCTGACTTGTGGAATGGTGTGTATGACTATGTCTGAGTGGATTATGATATATGCCTAAATGGATTATGTATATCTGAGTGGAGTTTCCCCTTATCTTTCTGTTGCTGGTCTGTGATTGTTTGAATACACAAGGTTGTCATTTGAAACTGAAGCTGAAACCCTCCAGCTTTTTTTTTTTTTTTTTACCTTGCTTCCTCAGGCAACTGAATAGTGGTTGGATTGAGACTCAGGGCATACTATTTGTTAAGGGACTTCAAGGCTCAGTTCAGGTTTTGGTTCTTTGAATGGTGCAGCCACCACCCCGTTTAGTTTAGGGCTTATCAGACAACCCAGGGCTAAGCTGTCTACACAGCTCCCCATGAGTTGTCTCTGCACAGAGACAGGGCCTCAAGGCAATCCAAGGCTGGGTTGCTTTTGTAACCCCCCATGAGTCACCTGTGTGCACTAGACATGGTGAAACTCGTTTGTGAACTATGAGCCAGACAATCCACACAAGACCTGACATTAGGAAGCATTTCTTTACCTAGATAGTGGTCAAACACTGAACAGGCTTCCTAGAGAGGTGGTCGATGCCCCATGCCTGTCAGTGTTTAAGAGGCATTTGACCAATGCCCTTAATAATATGCTTTAACTTTTGGTCGGCCCTGAAGTGGTCAGGCAGTTGGACAAGATGATAGTTGTAGGTCCCTTCCAATTTAAATATTCTATTCTATTCTATTCTATTCTATTCTACAATTTAGAAGGTTTAAATTTTTCAAAGGCAGTCATCTAGTCCATATTCCATTGCAAGGGTTCTGCTTGATCCTGATGTATAGTCTTGGGGAGTGGCTTTGCTAATTTTACAAATGCAGTAATCCAGTTGGTCATCCTGCAAAAGCCTGAGGTAATCAGATCCAAGTATAACAGGTTTTGCAGATTTTAGAAGTCCTAATTCAGAGGGATCCCACCCTCAAATGTGGGGTGGGAGTTTTTGCAGTTCTTTTGGTAGAGTGAAGCCTCTACTGTTTTCCTGTAACACAGCAACTAGTTCAGATAAATTTTTGGCAGGTATCTGGAGCTGCATGCCCTGGGGGGAACAGTTTAATTTTGCCCGTGATTTAGAGAGTAAATCTTTCCCTAATTAATTAGACAAGCTGTTTTCAAGTAGTATAAAAGAATGTATAATTGATAAGGGCCCTATCTGGAGGGGCATCTCTTCTAACAAGGGTATGTATTGGGGGCTTCCTTCAATTCCCATGATATATTTTTGTCCTACTGTGTTAATGTTTTGTGGTCATTTGTTTAGAGCCAAATGTGTAGCATCTGTATCTACTAGGCACAAATACCCTCCTCCCCACCTTAAGGGTCAGTTGGAGCTCTTGTGGGTTTACAGTATTTAAAATCATGTGGGCATTACTCATGGTTGCTACATAATAGGTTCCCAGTAATTGTCAGTCTTGCGTATAATTATGTTCTTGTGTGGGGTGTCACGACCCAGACTGGACAGACCAGGGAGTCATGTTTAATTCGAAATTCCCTCAGGCTAAACTAAGGTGAAATGACACCAAAGGATCAGTTAAAGATTTTATTCATGACAGAAGCAAACTGAACCGGGGAGGTGTGGTAGTAGGTGGCAGGGTTTCTCACAACAGGAACTGGCATAAGACTACTTCTGTAAACTGTGTAACCATATACATCGATTCAGGGAATAAGGAGATCCCTCCCGTTGAGTCACGAGGTTCAGAGCAGACCCCTTTGCTTTCTAGACTCCTCCTCAGAGAAGGGTCTAGGGGCGGCTGGATCCACTCTTAGTCTCAGACTTGGTCAACGGTTTATGTCTTGGAAATACCTCAGTAAACCAGGTAACCTGTGTTAACCATATACATCAATTCAGGGAATAAGGAGATCCCTCCCCACGTTAGACCCACAGGAGTATAAGGCTCTAGTAGACACCAGCGCACAGTGTACTCTAATGCCATCAAGCTATAAAGGGGCAGAACCCATCTGTATTTCTGGTGTGACAGGGGGATCCCAAGAGTTAACTGTATTGGAGTCTGAAGTAAGTCTGACTGGGAAATAATGGCAGAAACACCCCATTGTGACTGGTCCAGAGGCTCCGTGTATCCTTGGCATAGACTATCTCAGGAGAGGGTATTTTAAGGACTCAATGGGCTTTCGGTATAGCTGCCTTGGAGACGGAGGGCACTGAACAGCTGTCTACCCTGCCTGGTCTCTCTCAAGACCCTTCAATTGCGGGGTTGCTGAGGGTTGAAGAACAAGTGCCAATTGCTACCACAACAGTGCAATGGTGGCAATATCACACCAACCGAGACTCCCTGATTCCCATCTACAAGTTGATTTGTCAACTGGAGAGCCGAGGAGTGATCAGCAAAACTCACTGTATTGGTTTTGTGTGGCAAGGTTTTGGTAGTGGGGGGGTTCCAGGGGTGGCTTCTGTGAGAAGCTGCTAGAAGCTTCCCCTATGTCCGACAGAGCCAATACTAGCCGGCTCTAAGATGGACCTGCTGCTGGCCAAGGCCGAGCCAATCAGCGATAGTGGTAGCGCCTCTGTGATAACATATTTAAGAAGGGAAAAAAAGTTGCATTGGACACAGAAACTGCAGCCAGAAAGAAGACTGAGAACATGTAAGAGAAACAACCCTACAGACACCAAGGTCAGTGAAGAAGGAGGGGGAGGAGGTGTTCCAGGCACCAGAGCAAAGATTCCCCTGCAGCCCATGGTGAAGACCATGGTGAGGCAGGCTTTCCCCCTGCAGCCCATGTAGGTTAATGTTGGAGCAGATATCCACCTGCAGCCCATGGAGGACCCCACGCCAGAGCAGGTGGGTGCCTGAAGGAGGCTGTGACCCCGTGGGAAGCCCACGCTGGAGCAGGTTTGCTGGCAGAATCTGCAGATTTGTAGAGAAAGGAACCCACGGAGCACGTTTTCTGGCAGGACTTGTGACCCCATGGGGGACCCACGCTGGAGCAGTCTGTGCCTGAAGGACTGCACGCCATGGAAGGTACCCATGCTGGAGCCATTCGTGAAGAACTGCAGCCCGTGGGAAGGACCCACATTGGAGAAGGTCGTGGAGGACTGTCTGCTGTGGGAGGGACCCCACGCTGGAGCAGGGGATGAGTGTGATGAGTCCTGCCCTTGAAGAGGAAGAAGCAGCAGAGACAACATGTGATGAACTGACCGTGACCCTCCATTCCCCCTCCCCCTGCGCTGCTGTGGGGGGTGGTAGAGAATTCGGGAGTTAAGCTGTCCCCGGGAAGAAAGGAGGAGTGGGGGGAAGGTGTTTTGAGATTTGGTTTTATTTCTCATTACCCTACTCTGGTTGATTGGCAATACATTAAGTTAATTTTCCCCAAGTTGAGTCTGTTTTGCCCGTGATGGTAATTGGTTGAGTGATCTCTTCCTGTCCTTATCCCAACTCACGAGCCCTTTATTATATTTTCTCTCCCCTGTCCAGCTGAAGGGGGTGGGGTGGAGTGATAAAATGGCTTTGGTGGGCACCTGGCATCCAGCCAGGGTTAACCCACCACACCCTCTTTTCCCTTGCATGTCTCTTTTTCCTCTTTTTCCTCACGTGTCTCTTTTCCCTCTTTTCCCTCGCATGTGTCTTTTCCCTCCCCTGTTTTTTCTCTTTTTTCGTTCTTTTCCCTTGACTGTCTCTTTTTCCTCGTTTTCCTCGTGTATCTTTTCTTGATAAGTCTCTGTTCCCTTGCCTGTCTCTTTTCCGTTGACTGTCTCTTTTTCCTCTTTTCCCTCTTCCCTTGCCTCTTTCCCCTCTTTTCCCTTGTGTGTCTTTTTCCTCTTTTTCCTCGCAGGTGTCTTTTCCCCCTTATATCTTTTTTTCCTGTTTTTCCCTCTTTTCCCTCTTTTCCCTCTTTTCCCTTTTTTCCTTGCGTGTCTTTTTTTCCTGGCATGTGTCTTTTTTCCTCTTTTTCCTCTTTTTCCTTCCGTCTCTTTCATCGCATGTGTCTCTCTTCCTGACATGTCTCTTTTCCCTTGCATGTCTTTTTCCTCTTTTTTCCTCACGTGTATCTTTTTCCTCTTTTCCCTCTTTTCTCTCACCAGTCTCTTTTCACTTGCATGTCTCTTTTCCCTCCCCTGTACCTTTTCCCTCTTTTTTCCTATTTTGCCTCTTTTCTGTCACCAGTCCTTATTCTGTCTCATGTCTCTTTCCCCTCTTTCCCCTTGCCTATATCTTTTCCCTCAGTTCCCTCGCTTGTCTCTTTTTCCTCGCATATCTTTTTCCTCTTTCCCCTCACAGATCTTTCTCCCCTTTTCCCTCCTGTGTCTCTTTTCCCTCTTTTCCTCTTTTCACTCGTTTTTCCCTCTTTTAACACTTTTCTGTCTTTTCCCTCAACTGTCTCTTTTCCCTCTCTTATTTCTTTTCCTTCTTTTCCCTTGTATGTCTCTTATTCTGTCGGGAAGAGCGGCTGGAGTCAAGAATCACAGTCAATATGAGTTAACATCTTGCTCGTTTACTGTTCAGACATCTTGACATTTATACAAGACTGACTTGTCCACGCGCCTTATACAATACTCTAATTGGTACAATACCCCGTTTCACACAACGCTATCTTATTCTCTATTGGCTGCGCAAGCTTCTTCACGAGGTGTCCAGCAGTTACTTATCTCATTCTTTGGCATCCAGGAGTTGTTTGTCAGGCTCTTCTTATCTTCCTTTTTCCCAGCGTACAAGGCCACAGTGTCCTTGTCTGCTCCAGCACTTTGTAAACTTATGCTTCGTTCCCAGATAAAGGCTGGATTGCTCACATGCCTTTGCCCAGCCAAGAAATCCTCAACAATTCCCCCTTTTTGTTTTTGAGCAATCCAGGCTTGCTTAATAACTTGGGATGCCATTTTTCCTTAACAAGCTGAACAAGGTAAAATTATTACAATAGCTAAAATCACAATAACTACAATAATGCCCATAACTCTTTAAGCCAACCCATTACCCCTAATGACCTGAACCATGAGGACTATGAGGAAGATGAACCATCCATACATTCTTGTGCCATCTTGCTCCGCGAACTCAGTCCAGCAATCGGTAGGTGCCAGCTTTCCGTGGGCATCCCCACAGAGGCAACGATGGCCTCACCATACACCAGCCCGATGCTCTTCGGAAAATCCCAGTATTTACACATTTGCAGAGGAACGGGTTTCAGCACACATGGCCAGTGGGTGCCAAAAGTCCGCCTCGGTTGCAATCTATGACGCATGTGCTCGCTGGCCAGGCGCGCTGCACGAGTCATAGCCATCTTGTCTATTGGTTCATGGGCTTTATGATGCGGTTGTGGTGCATAGAGAATCTTGACCTGTTATGTTAGCCAAGGTGACCTATACATTAGTTTTTGGCTGAGGTGGTATTCATATTGCCACACCATCTATGATGCTCCAGATGATGATGGTCATACAAATCAAACGGAAGTCCATTGTGGGCCTGCATCTGTGGAAACACAAGCATAATCTCGTTCCCAGGTTATTAATGGAAATAGACCTTGCCCCTAATTTTGGCTTTAACTAACTTTTACGTTTACCCCACACTATCTTCCCGTAATCACACTATGTTTAACCAAATTATGCTTAACACACTTTTTACCTAAAGCAAGTTCTACATACAATAAGGCACGCTGTTCTAAAACCCTCTCTGAAGGACTCAATGTCCGCTAGTCCTCTAAAGTGTAATACTCTATTAGTCAGAATCTGTCGGATCAGTGGCTCCAGCACCCGCCGGTGCCGTCCCAGTTGCCGTTGGGACAATTCCGGGTCCAGCATCAGTGCGAAGCCATGGCTTGACCCACTTAGCCGGGATCCAGCGAAGGCCTCGATCTGTAAGCAGACACATATACCCTCTCCCAATAAGTTTTACTTCTGCGGGTCCGCACCATTTCCCGGACTCTGGGTCCTTATACATTACCATGATTCCTGTACTTTGTTGTGTCCTTTCTGCCTGTAAAAGAGCATGATGCACTACCATTGGTGGGTCTTTGTGATCACCTGTCAATCTAAGATAATTTAGCACAAATAAGGCTTTGGCCAATTGTTCCTCTGGGAGTAAGCCCTGGGTTCCCCCTTTTTGTTTTTGCAGCATGCTCTTTAAGGTTTATTGACCCGTTCGACAATAGCCTGTCCTGTGGGAAGATGTGTAATACCCGTACCATGGTGAATTCCCCACAAATTATAAAATCGAGCAAATCGTGTAGAACCATAGGCTGGGCCGTTGTCCATCTTAATTTCTTTAGGCACACCCAGCACTGCAAAAGAAGCGTGAAGATGTCATTCAATATGTAAGACCTTTTCTCCAGTTTGTACCGTGGCCCACATGGCAGCAGGATAGGTATCAATCTGCATGTGCGCTCGTACCCAAGAGTTCTACCAGAGGCTCCGTATCGTCATTAGTGATACCGCAAAGATTCCGCACCCACTGGATATCTCCCACAAGCTTCTGGACATCATGCACCGTTGAAATTTCTAACATTGCCATCATCTATGTGCCACCTCAAATACTTCCAAGGTGCTGCCTTTTGCACCTTTTCAGGAGCAATTATTACTCCGCGATGGCTTAAGATGTCCTGCAATTGAGTTAAAATTTCATCCTGTGGCAAGTTCCTTCCCGCTATCAAAATGTAACTGAGGAAACTGCTTTCTTACAGGCTCTAATGCCCAGGCCACATATACCTGACACATCGTGGGGGAATTGCGCATTCATTGCGGTAACACGACCCAATGGTATCTCTTATAGGGCTCTGCCTTGTTAATCGATGGTACTGAAAAGGCGAACCGTTCAGCGTCATCTGGGTGCAAGGGAATGGTGAAAAAACAATCCTTTAGATCTATAATTAACAAATCCCATTCTTCTGGAAGCATAACTGGAGACGGCAAACCTGGCTGCAGGGCTCCCATACTGTGCATCACTGCATTCACAGCTCTGAGATCATGTAACAGTCTCCATTTCCCACTTTTCTTGGGAATGGTAAATATTGGTGTATTCCATGGACTAGTAGAAGGAACAACATGTCCCGCTCTCAATTGCTCCTCAACTAACTCTTGTATTTTTAGCAGCCTTTCAGAATTTAGCAGCTACTGATCAATCCAAACAGGCTCATCTGCTTTCCAGCTAATTTTCAGGATTGGCTGCCCCTCAGTGACCGCTCCTAAAAAGGATGGGTCACTAACATTGCCTTCATTTGGCTCAATAGATCACGGCCTATGAGGCCAAACAATTCCTTTGGGGTAGTCATGATATACGGACGCATCATAACGTGTTCACCGTTGGGGAACACAAATGGGTAATGGGTAGCTGACTTACTAAGGTGGCTTGTGTGCCCCCTATCCCTGCAATGCCAAAATTTGGATTGATCAATGGCCATGATGGAGGCCAAATATATCGTGAAATAATCGTAACATCAGCTCCTTTATTGATTGTCATCAGTTTCTTGACGATAACTCCGTCAGGCCCTTCCAATTGCACTACCTTTTCTGGTTTACCTTTTGTTATGTCCATGGCAAAATATACCTGCGGTTCCCCTGTGGAGCCGAATCCACCATCTCCACATTGTACTTCACCTGGGTTTGGAACACATGACCTGAATGGAACTAATTGTGCTATTCTGGTACCTTTAGGAATAGAAACAGGAGGGATTAAAACATGAATCATAATTTTCACAGTCCCACAATAATCTGCATCAATAAGCCCTGGGACTACCAGAATTCCTTTTAGAGCTGTTGAAAATTGCCCCATTAAAAATGCACTAAGCCCAAACCCCAGTGGTCCCTTTATGTTGAATGTGTACTGCGGTTTCCACATCCACTCCGGAGCTTCCTGCAGTGGTGGATCTGGTAGTTGCGAGGCTGCCTGAGGGCCGGCAGCCCAAACCCCTTGCATTTGTGTCGTCGCGCGAGGGGCTTTCGCGCTTGGTGTAAAGTTTCCCTTCTTCCTGCATTCTTGGTGGTATTGTCATCTTTCTTACAACTGTTGCACCGTCTTTTTGTTAGCAGAAACTCTACATTGGCTCTTGATGTGTCCAAGTTTACCACAATTAAAACACTTGACTGAGGGTTTCTTACTGGCTCTATCAATAAGCGGATTCCGTACTGACTCACAGCATTCTTTAATTTCTCAATGACCTTCCCGTCTTTTTTTTTTTTTTTTTTCAATGCCTCTCCCTCTCGTCCGCAGCGGCTATTACAGGCGGCTCCACGTCTATCGCGGGCGCAGTTGGTTCCACCGTCTCTGGTTCCGAGAGGCGGGATGGATGAAACGGCGGTGGCGGGGGCGCGGATGGTTCTGCCCGGGGGCCGGCCGCGGCCGCGCCTGGCGGCGGCCATTCCATGGCCGGCTGACACGCGCCGCTGCAAGGCGGCGGAGGGGGGGCGGAAAGGGGGGGAGGAGGGAGGGGAGGCGGGAGAGGGGGGATTCGGCGGTTCTTGATCGTCTCCCGGGCTTCCCTCGTCCTCAGAGGAGGAAGGCTCAGTGTCTATTACCGATACTGACCGGGGCTGAGATTCCCTCGGGCGGCAATCGGCACTCCCTTGTTTAGGATCGCACTGTCCTGTTTCTGGGTTGCCAGGTGAATTATTTAAAAGCTCAGTAGCTGACGCTTTCATAGGGGCAACAACCCCTCTAGCGGTTTTCGTGGTTTCCGAGTCGAAAATATGTGTGGACTCAGGAATACTAGTCTCAGTGCCCAGCATTGCAGAGGCAGCCTTGGCCATTTTTTTTTCTGCTATCATTTGTAGAAGGTGATTCATTACTTCTCGCCAAGTCTGTCCGAAAGCTTTTGCAGTACGACTCCCCTTAATCGTCTCGTCCCACAACTTATCTCCCAGTTCACGCCACTCTGTGGCACTGAACACAGTCTCAGGAGCCTTAAAACATCCTCTCTCTTTTCCCCAGTGACAGAGCTCTTGGAGCTTTCGTGTGCTCACACTGGCCTCTCGCTTTGCGAGAATTAACAGTATGAGTGCCGCTTCACGATCCATAGTAAATAAAAGCGGTCTTACCGATGCAGGTCCAAACTGGTGCACGCAGTTGGATTCCAGCTCTCTGCCCAAATTCTCGCAGATGCCTTCCTGCTCTGCTCCTCCCGTCTCCGTCTGCTCCGCCGAGTCTTGTGAGCAGATTTGAGAAGCCCTCCGTCTGTTCTCAGCCCAGTTATAACAGATTTGAGGGTCCCTGTTCGGGCGCCAAATGTCGGGAAGAGCGGCCGGAGTCAAGAATCACACTCAATATGAGTTAACATCTTGCTCGTTTACTGTTCAGACGTCTTGACATTTATACAAGACTGACTTGTCCACGCACCTTATACAATACTCTAATTGGTACAATACCCCGGTTCACGCGACACTATCTTATCCTCTATTGGCTGTGCAAGCTTCTTCACGAGGTGTCCAGCAGTTACTTATCTCATTCTTCAGCATCCAGGTGTTGTTTGTCAAGCTCTTCTTATCTTCCTTTTTCCCAGCGTACAAGGCCACAGCATCCTTGTCTGCTCCAGCACTTTGTAAACTTATGCTTTGTTCCCAGCTAAAGGCTGGATTGCTCACATGCCTTTGCCCAGCCAAGAAATCCTCAACATTATTCCTCTATTTACTCTTTTTCCTTGTGTGTCACTTTTTCATCATGTGTCGCTTTTTCCTCTTGTCCCTCTCCTGTCTCTTTTCACTCTTTTCCCTCACCTGTCAAAGTTACCTCTATTCCCTCTACTGTCTCTTTTAGCTCCTTTACCTCTTTTCCCTCGCCTGTCTCTTTCCCCCCTTTTCCCTTGCGTGTCTCTGTCCCCCTTCTTTTCGGTCCATTTCCTCGTGTGTCTGTTTTCCTTGTGTATCTCTTTTGCCTGGCATGTCTCTTTTTCCTCTTTTCCCTTGTTTTCCTCACATGTCTCTTTGTCCTCGTGTGTCTGCTTTTTCTCTTTTTGCCTGTAATGTATCTTCTTCCTCTTTTTTCCTCGTGTATCTCTTTTTCCTCTTTTCCCTCGCCTGTCTCTTTTCCCTCTTTTCCCTCACCTATCTCTTTTATCACTGTTCACTTCCCCTGCCTGTCTCTTTTCCTGCTTTTCCCTCTTTTCTTTACTCTTTTCCATGTTTTCTGTCTTTTCGCTCTCCTTCTCTTTTTCCTTGCCTCTTTTCCCTCTTTTCTCTCTTTTCCCTCTTTCCCCTCTTTTCCTTCTTTTCCCTTGTGTGTCTCTTCCCTGTTTCCTCTTTTCCCTCTTTTAATTGCATCTCTTTTTCCTCATGTGTCACTTTCCTCACTTTTCCCTCTACTGTCTCTTTCCCCCCTTCCCCTCGCCTGTCTCTATTCCCTCTCCTGTCTCCTTTCCCTCTTTTCCCTTTATTCCCCCGCCTCATTTCCCTATTTTCCCTCGATTTTCCCCCTTTTCCCCTTTTTTCCCTCATTTCCGTCTTTTCCCTCACCTCTTTCCCCTATTTTCTCACCTGTCTCTTTTCCCTCACCTGTCTCTTTTCCCTCTTTTCCCTTTTTCCCCTCACCTCTTTTCACTCTTTCCCCTCTTTTCCTTCTTTTCCCTTGTGTGTCTCTTTTTCCTGTTTCTTCTTTTTCCTCTTTTTATCGCGTCTCTTTTTCCTAGCCTGTTGCTTTATCCTCTTTTTCCTTGCATGTCTATATTCCCTCGCCTGTCTCTTTTCCCTCTTTTCACTCTTTTCCCTCACCTATCTCTTTTTTCACTGTTCACTTCCCTGCCTCTTTTCCTGCTTTTCCCTCTTTTTTCCTCTTTTCCATCTTTTCTGTCTTTTCCCTCTCCTGTCTTCTTTTCCTCACCTGTCTCTATTCCCTATTTTCCTTCACCTCTTTTCCCTATTTACTCTCACCTCTCTGTTTTCCCTCTTCCCTCTAGTTGTTCACCGATGCGAGATGGGATGGGTGGAGCCGAGCGGTGGCACAGCGGGCAGCAGGAAGGTCTGGCAAGCCAGTTGTAAACCCCACCCGGGAGCCTGAGCCTCCTTCCCGGGGTTGGCTTGGTTGGAACTGCAATCCCGGAAGGAATGATCTCTGGTGCACAGGGAGCCCACTGACCAGACATCTGGAAGCTGGTGGAATTGCTGGAGGGGAAAACCAGAGACCAAAGGGAAGCACCAGCAACCCCGCCGACTCGGGGAAGAGAAACTTAACCCTTTTGCGGCACTGCGAGCGGAACTGGAAGGGCTAAAAAACTAGAAGTTGTGGTTTGGGTTTCAGGCCGTCCAATCCTCATGGTGAATACCTGCCAATGGTTTGCTGATAAGGAGCTTTATATGCACATTCCTGTGGCTCCAAGACAGATAAGTTTAGAATTTTTAATTGACACAGGAGCCCAAATTAGTTTTAAACGACTTACAAGCTAGTGAGCTGGGAATTAAACCATTGAGAAAGGCTATAAACATTATAGGAATGACAGGAGTGGCAGAAAAAGGCCCCATAGCTTGAACTCAACTCTGGCTACCTGGGGAAAAGAGAATGACTGCTGTGGAAGTGGCTTTGAGCCCGTATGAGGGAAATTGTTACTGGGAAGACAGTCGAGGAAGAGGGTGAAGGTAGTGCACAAGTAGGAGAACTACGGGCTTTATTACTGGCCACAGGGAATGGTGCTACCATCGTCTATGCTGACTCTTACGCAACCTTTAAGGGTGCTACAGGGTGGATATGTCAGTGGGAATCTAGTAAGTGGGAGGTAGGTTGTGCGAAAGTGTGGAGGACGGAGGACTGGCAACATCTCCTGGCAATAGGGACGTCCCGACCTTTAAAGGTGGGATGGTGTCGTAGTTTAACCCCAGCCAGCAACTAAGCACCACGCAGCCGCTCACTCACTCCCCCCCATCCAGTGGGATGGGGGAGAAAATCGGGAAAAAGAAGTAAAACTCATGGGTTGAGATAAGAACGGTTTAATAGAACAGAAAAGAAGAAACTAATAATGATAATGATAACACTAATAAAATGACAACAGTAGTAATAAAAGGATTGAAATGTACAAATGATGCGCAGGGCAATTGCTCACCACCCGCCGACCGACACCCAGCCAGTCCCCGAGCGGCGAATCCCTGCCCCCCACTTCCCAGTTCCTAAACTAGATGGGACGTCACATGGTATGGAATACACTGTTGGCCACTTTGGGTCAGGTGCCCTGGCTGGGCATGAGAAGCTGAAAAATCCTTGACTTTAGTCTAAACACTACTGAGCAACAACTGAAAACATCAGTGTTATCAACATTCTTCACATACTGAACTCAAAACATAGCACTGTACCAGCTACTAGGAAGACAGTTAACTCTATCCCAGCTGAAACCAGGACAGATGGGTGAAGGGACATGCTTGGGATGGAACCCCAGCTGCTAAATGGAATCAGCAGGTGGACCACCTGGCCCAAATCAGGATGGTCACCAGTGAGAAGGAAGATTGGGACCGACTAGCTGAATGGTTGCATATCAAGCGAGACCACTCAGGGAAAGCAGATCTCTATTATGAATGCCGATCTCGGGGTTGGCCAGTGTCTATGAAAACCTGTGAAGCAATTCTTACAGCTTACCTGCAATGCTGAATAAGGCTTAAAGCTAATCACCCAAACGAAGCTCCAGCCCAGCATATCAGACAAGGCAAGGTTCTTTGGAGCATGTGGCAGATTGATTACAGTGGTCCTCTGTGTCGTGGTTTCAGCCCAGCCGGTAACAAAGGACCATGCAGCCACTCGCTCACTCCTCCCGCCCTGCTCGCTATACTCCAACTGAAAAAGAGATATTGGCAGCATATGAAGGAGTTCCAGCTGCCTCAGAAGTGGTTGGTACTGAAACACAGCTCCTCTTAGCACCCTGACTGCCAGTGCTGGGCTGGATGTTCAAATGGAGGGTCTCCTCTACACATCATGCAACTGATGCCACGTGGAGTAAGTGGGTTGCACTGATCACACAACGGGCTTGCATAGGAAACCCCAGTCGCCCAGGAATTGTGGAAGTGATCACGGACTGGCCAGAAGGCAAAGATTTTGGAATGTCGCCAGAGGAGGAGGTGGCACGTGCTGAAGAGGCCCCGCTGTATAATAAACTGCCAGAAAATGAGAGGCAATATGCCCTGTTCACTGACCGATCCTGTCACATTGTGGGAAAGCATCGGAGGTGGAAGTCTGCTGTATGGAGTCCTACACCACAAGTTGCAGAGACTGCTGAAGGAGAAGGTGAATCGAGTCAGTTTGCAGAGGTGAAAGCCATCCAGCTAGCATTAGATATTGCTGAAAGGGACAAGTGGCCAGTGCTCTATCTCTATATTGACTCATGGATGGTGGCAAATGCCCTGTGGGGGTGGTTACAGCAATGGAAGCAGAGCAACTGGCAGCGCAGAGGTAAACCCATTTGGGCTGCCACACCGTGGCAAGATATTGCATCCCGGCTAGAGAATCTGGTTGTAAAAATACATCACGTAGATGCTCACGTACCCAAGAGTTGGGCCACTGAAGAACATCGAAATAACCAACAGGTGGATCAGGCTGCCAAGATTGAAGTGGCTCAGGTGGACCTGGACTGGCAACATAGGGGTGAGCTATTTATGGCTCAGTGGGCCCATGATACCTCAGGCCATCAGGGAAGAGATGCAACATATAGATGGGCTCGAGATCGAGGGGTGGACTTGACCATGGACACTATCGCACAGGTCATCCATGAATGTGAAACATGTGCTGCAATTAAGCAAGCCAAGCGGCTAAAACCCCTGTCGCATGGGGGGCGATGGCTGAAATATAAATATGGGGACGCCTGGCAGATTGACTATATCACACTCCCACGAACACGCCAAGGCAAGTGCCATGTGCTTACAATGGTGGAAGCAACCACTGGATGGCTGGAAACATATCCCGTGTCCCACGCCACTGCCCAGAACGCTATCCTGGGCCTTGAAGAGAAAGTTTTATGGCAACACGGCACCCCAGAAAGAATTGAGTTGGACAACGGGACTCACTTCTGAAACAACCTCATAGACACCTCGGCAAAAGAACATGGCATTGAGTGGGTATATCGCATCCCTTATCATGCACCGGACTCCGGAAAAATCGAACAATACAATGGACTGCTGAAAACTACATTGAGAGCGATGGGGGGTGGGACTTTCAAACATTGGGATACACATTTAACAAAAGCCACCTGGTTAGTTAATACCAAAGGATCCGTCAATCGGGCTGGCCCCGCCCAACCAAGACTTCCACATACTGTAGAAGGGTATAAAGTCCCTGTAGTGCGCATGAGGAGTATGTTAGGAAAGACAGTCTGGGTTAGTCCTCCCTCAAACAGAGGCAAACCCATTCAAGGGGTTGTTTTTGCTCAGGGACCTGAGTACACCTGGTGGGTGATGCAGAAGGATGGGGAAGTTCGATGTGTACCTCAGGGAGATTTGATTTTGGGAGAGAATAGCCAGTGAATTGGGCTGTATGGTATTTAACTGCTAGATAACCTGCCAATGCATGTCATTGTATCTATAGTGTCTATATGCCATATCAAGGGTATTACTGTAAGAATTACCCAAATGACTGCGGGATGGACTTTGAAACTGAGCCAAGTACAACAGCGATAGAACTTGAACTGGCACCCAGCAATTTCCTCAAGATCAACATCTTCGACCTGCAGACCAAGGGCGTGAGTTGCACCAAATGTACTAGCCACAAGTTCCAGAGGCAGCATACAACAACCCAACACCTCACACCATCTCTCCTATCCTGAAGGACTGTTACAACAGATGGAGCCCCAAAGTCATGGACTAAATAAAATCAATGGACACATTAGAGGAATAGCCCATACGCTAAAGGAATACCATTCGCGTGTGTGTGTGTGTGTGCGGGGGGACGACGGGGACGGACGCAAGTCCATATACTTATATATATAAGACAAGGAAGTGGTAGTGGTCGATTGGAAAATGTAAGATCTGGGCATGATGTAGATGGTATAGAATAAGGGGTGGATAATGTCCTGGGTTCAGCTGGGATAGAGTTAATTTTTTACAGGAACCTGGGAGGTGGGGGGGCATAGCCGGGGCAGCTGACCTGAACTGGCCAAGGAGCTATTCCATACCATGTGACATCATGCTCAGTATATAAAGGGGGAGCGGGCGGGGGGGGGGAGCTTTCGACTTTCGGTGGGGGAAGTGGCAGAGCGTCGTCGGGTCCGGGTGGTGAGCAGTTGCACTGTGCATCACTCTTTTTGTATACTCTTTCATTAGTACCGTCGTTGTTGTTGCAATTTCTTTGTGTTGTTCCAGTAAACTGCCTTTATCTCAACCCTCGAGGTTCCAGTTTTGGTTTTTTTTTCTCTCCTCCGTCTTCCCCCCATCCCACCGGAGGGGGGCGGGAGGAGTGAGCGAGCGGCCGCGTGGTCCTTTGTTACCGGCTGGGCTGAAACCACGACAGATAGGGAGGAGACGGAGGAGAGAAAAGAAAACCTGGAACCTCGAGGGTTGAGATAAAGGCAGTTTAGTGGGACAACACAAAAAAATTACAACAACAACGGTACTAATGAAAGAGTATACAAAAAAAGAGATGCACAGTGCAACTGCTCACCACCCGGACCCGACGCTCCGCCACTTCCCCCACCGAAATACGAAAGCTCCCCCCCCCCCCCCCCCCCCCGCCAGCTCCCCCTTTATATACTGAGCATGATGTCACATGGTATGGAATAGCTCCTTGGCCAGTTCAGGTCAGCTGCCCCGGCTATGCCCCCCCACCTCCCAGGTTCCTGTAAAAAATTAACTCTATCCCAGCTGAACCCAGGACATTATCCACCCCTTATTCTATACCATCTACATCATGCCCAGATCTTACATTTTCCAATCGACCACTACCACTTCCTTGTCTTATATATATAAGTATATGGACTTGCGTCCGTCCCCGTCGTCCCCCCCGCACACACACACACACACGCGAATGGTATTCCTTTAGCGTATGGGCTATTCCTCTAATGTGTCCATTGATTTTATTTAGTCCATGACTTTGGGGCTCCATCTGTTGTAACAGTTCTTCAGGATAAGAGAGATGGTGTGAGATGGTGGGTTGTTGTATGCTGCCTCTGGAACTTGTGGCTAGTACATTTGGTGCAACTCACGCCCTTAGTCTGCAGGTCGAGGATGTTGATCTTGAGGAAATTGCTGGGTGTCAGTTCAAGTTCTGTCGCTGTTGTACTTGGCTTAGTTTCAAAGTCCATCCCGCAGTCATTTGGGTAATTCTTACAGTAATACCCTTGATATGGCATATAGACACTATAGATACAATGACATGCATTGGCAGGGTATTTAGCAGTTAGGTATCATACAGCCCAATTCACTGGCTATTCTCTCCCAAAATCAAATCTCCCTGAGGTACACATCGAACTTCCCCATCCTTCTGCATCACCCACCAGGTGTACCCAGGTCCCTGAGCAAAAACAACCCCTTGAATGGGTTTGCCTCTGCTTGAGGGAGGACTAACCCAGACTGTCTTTCCTAACATACTCCTCATGCGCACTACAGGGACTTTATACCCTTCTACAGTATGTGGAAGTCTTGGTTGGGCGGGGCCAGCCCGACTGGCAGATCCTTTGGTATTAACTAACCAGGTGGCTTTTGTTAAATGTGTATCCCAATGTTTGAAAGTCCCACCCCCCATCGCTCTCAATGTAGTTTTCAGCAGTCCGTTGTATCGTTCGATTTTTCCGGAGTCCGGTGCGTGATAAGGGATGTGATATACCCACTCAATGCCGTGTTCTTTGGCCCAGGTATCTACGAGGTTGTTTCGGAAGTGAGTCCCATTGTCCGACTCGATTCTTTCTGGGGTGCCGTGTTGCCATAAAATTTTCTCTTCAAGGCCCAGAATAGTGTTCTGGGCAGTGGCATGGGACACAGGGTATGTTTCCAGCCATCCAGTGGTTGCTTCCACCATTGTAAGCACATGGCACTTGCCTTGGCGTGTTCGTGGGAGTGTGATATAGTCAATCTGCCAGGCCTCCCACTGTTTATATTTCAGCCATCGCCCCCCATGCGACAGGGGTTTTTGCCGCTTGGCTTGCTTAATTGCGGCACATGTTTCACATTCGTGGATGACCTGTGCGATAGTGTCCATGGTCAAGTCCACCCCTCGATCTCGAGCCCATCTATATGTTGCATCTCTCCCCTGATGGCCTGAGGTATCGTGGGCCCACTGAGCCATAAATAGCTCACCCCTACGTTGCCAGTCCAGGTCCACCTGAGACACTTCAATTTTGGCGGCCTGATCCACCTGCTGGTTGTTTTGACGTTCTTCAGTGGCCTGACTCTTGGGTACATGAGCATCTACGTGATGTACTTTTACCACTAGCTTCTCTATCCGAACAGCGATATCTTGCCACAGTGCGGCAGCCCAAATGGGTTTACCTCTGCGTTGCCAGTTGCCCTTCTTCCATTGCTGTAGCCACCCCCATAGGGCATTTGCCACCATCCATGAGTCAGTATAGAGATAGAGCACTGGCCACTTTTCTCTTTCAGCAATATCTAATGCTAGCTGGATGGCTTTCACCTCCACAAACTGACTCGATTCACCTTCTCCTTCAGCAGTTTCTGCAACTAGTCGTGTAGGACTCCATACAGCAGCCTTCCACCTCCGATGTTTTCCCACGATGCGACAGGACCCATCAGTGAACAGGGCATATTGCCTCTCATTTTCTGGCAGTTTATTATACAGCGGGGCCTCTTCAGCCCGTGTCACCTCCTCCTCTGGCAACATTCCAAAGTCTTTGTCTTCTGGCCAGTCCGTGATCACTTCTAAAATTCCTGGGCGACTGGGGTTTCCTATGCGAGCCCGTTGTGTGATCAGTGCAATCCACTTACTCCACGTGGCATCAGTCACGTGATGTGTAGAGGAAACTTTCCCTTTGAACATCCAGCCCAGCACTGGCAGTCGGGGTGCTAAGAAGAGCTGTGTTTCAGTACCAACCACTTCTGAAGCGGCTCGAACTCCTTCATATGCTGCCAATATCTCTTTTTCAGTTGGAGTATAGCGAGCCTCGGATCCTCGATATCCCCGACTCCAAAACCCCAGGGGTCGGCCTCGGGTCTCTCCAGGTGCTTTCTGCCAAAGGCTCCAGGTAGGGCCATTCTCCCCAGCTGCAGTGTAGAGCACATTTTTAACATCTGGTCCTGTCCGGACTGGCCCAAGAGCTACTGCATGAACAATCTCCCGCTTAATTTGTTCAAAGGCTTGTCGTTGCTCAGGCCCCCATTTAAAATCGTTCTTCTTCCGGGTAACTTGGTAGAGAGGACTTACAATTTGACTGTAATTTGGAATATGCATTCTCCAAAAGCCCACAACACCTAAGAAAGCCTGTGTTTCCTTTTTATTAGTCGGTGAGGACATAGCTGCTATTTTGTTGATCACGTCCGCAGGGATCTGACGACGCCCGTCTTGCCATTTTACTCCTAAGAACTGGATTTCCTGCGCAGGTCCCTTGACCTTACTTTCTTTTATGGCAAAGCCAGCCTTCAAAAGGATTTGGATTATTTTCTTCCCTTTCTCAAAAACTTCTTCTGCCGTGCTGCCCCATATGATGATGTCATCAATATATTGCAGGTGCTCTGGAGCTTCACCTTTTTCTAGTGCAGTCTGGATCAGTCCATGGCAAATAGTGGGGCTGTGTTTCCACCCCTGGGGCAGTCGATTCCAGGTGTACTGGACACCCCTCCAAGTGAAAGCAAACTGTGGCCTGCACTCCGCTGCCAAAGGAATGGAGAAAAATGCATTAGCAATGTCAATTGTGGCATACCACTTAGCTGTCTTTGATTCCAGTTCATATTGAAGCTCTAACATATCTGGCACAGCAGCGCTCAGCGGTGGCGTGACTTCATTCAGCCCACGATAATCTACTGTTAGTCTCCAATCCCCATTAGATTTCCGCACGGGCCATATGGGACTATTAAAGGGTGAGTGAGTCTTGCTGATCACTCCTTGGCTCTCCAATTGGCAAATCAGCTTATGGATGGGGATCAGGGAGTCTCGGTTGGTGCGATATTGCCGCCGGTGCACCGTCGTGGTAGCAATTGGCACCTGTTGTTCTTCAACCTTCAGCAACCCCACAACCGAAGGGTCCTGGGAGAGACCAGGCAGGGTAGACAGCTGTTCAATCTCCTCCGTCTCCAATGCAGCTATACCAAAGGCCCAACGGTACCCTTTTGGGTCCTTGAAATACCCCCTTCTGAGGTAATCTATACCAAGGATGCACGGGGCCTCTGGGCCAGTTGCAATGGGGTGTTTATGCCACTCATTCCCGGTTAGACTCATTTCGGCTTCCAATACGGTTAGCTCTTGGGATCCCCCTGTCACACCAGAGATACAGATGGGTTCTGCCCCTTTATAACTTGATGGCATTAGGGTACATTGTGGACCAGTGTCTACTAGAGCCTTATATTCCTGTGGGTCTGACATGCCAGGCCATCGAATCCACACTGTCCAGTAGACTCGGTTGTCCCTCTCCTCCACCTGGCTGGAGGCAGGGCCCCTCTAATCCTGGTTAGAATATCTGTTACCCACTTTTTGCACATGTGAATCAGAAGTCCCTTCAAGAGGATCAGAAATGAGATCGGCCCATCTACTGCGCCCGGGGGACTGCTCACGGGAAACTGGAGCAGCAGTTTTCCAAGAAGAATCTTCTTTTCTGGTTGCTTTTTCTCGCAACTTCCGTACCCGTGAATCCAAGACTGAGGTAGGTTTTCCATCCCACTTCCTCATGTCCTCTCCATGGTCACGCAGGTAAAACCACAGGTTAGCCCGTTGTGTGTACTTTCTCTCTCCTCTCTCTTGGGCAGAGGAACGCTTACTCCCAATAACTGCAATGCGGGCCTGTACAGGTGAGGAGGAGGACATATCTACTTTGAATTGCTGGAACTCTCGGGACAATTCCTCTACAGCTGAGACACAGGCCCGTAGGGAGGAAGAGAGACTTCCTTCATATTGCCGGAGTTGGACAGCCAATTCATCCACCGTTTGTCCATAGCCTTCTTTCCAGGACATTACTGCCAATGAGTTGGCATAGGTTGGTGGTGCACTTCGTAGAAACTTCCGCCACATCGGTTGTGTGCATTGGACTTCACCTGGATCTGTGGGTGACTGCGCATTTTCTGGATCATTATAAATCACCTCCAGCACGGCTAATTCCCTCAGGTACTGGATACCTCTCTCCATGGTGGTCCACTTGCCTTGGTGACATGTAACTTCATCCTTGAAGGGGTATCTTTCCTTTACACCTGACAGAAGTCGCCTCCAGAGGCTGAGGACTTGTGTTTTTCTCCCAATCACCTTGTCGATACCCCCTTCTCTAGACAGAGATCCCAACTGCTTGGCTTCCTTACCCTCTAATTCCACACTACTAGCCCCATTATCCCAGCATCGGAGCAGCCAGGTAACAATGTGCTCACCTGGGTGGCGGCTAAAATCTTTTCGCATGTCACGCAACTCACTCAGGGATAGAGATCGGGTAATTATTTCAGGTTCTGCCTCTTCCTCCTGTTCTCGCGATGACCCTGGTTCATCTTCATCTCTCACTGAGCGAACTGATTTCTTTGTGTGTTTCTTTTTCTGTACAGGGGCGACTGATACTGGCACAGGTTGGTTCTCTGGTTTAGTGGCAGTATCTGTCACCGGGGTAGGGGCAGCCACGGTGCATGTTGTCGGGGTTGGGGCAGCCATGGTGCATGTTGTCTTGTTTTCCATCTTTTCCCCCTTTTCCCCCTGGGGGTGCTGCATAGTATCAAGCAGGGTTTGGTAGATACCGGCCAGGGCCCAGCACAGTGTAGTGAGTTGTGTGTCTCTGGGATAGCCACAGCATTTTCCTTTCAAAAATTCTATCACTTCATGAGGGTTCTGCAGTTGTTCGGGAGTGAACTTCCAAGTCACTGGAGGTGAGAAGTTCTCTAGATACCTGCCCACATCCTCCCACATGCCGTGCCACCCATGAATATCCAGCTTTGGGACAGATCTCTGGGTGGTACTCTTAAAGAGCCTCTTTGTAGCCCTAGACAAGACCTGAAACATAGTCAGGAGGCATAGCACTAACAGGACACTGGCTTGCGCATCCCAAGGATATTCAAAATTCTCAAAAACTGTTGTAATTAGTTGGAAAGAGAAAAGGGAGGGGAACGGATGGGGGGAAGTATCCCCCCCGACTTCCCCATGGGTTGGGTGTAATTACCAATAAAATCCGACAGAAGGTGCCCAAAGTCTGGAAATGATATCACTGCCTCATACAGATAACAGCTTAACCTCATGACCAGTGATGTAATCATTTCACAAGTCGACATTGCCCAGTACAGCAAAATGATAATCCCAGTCACTCTCCCAGAGATGAGATACGCAACTACAGGCAATACATAGAGCATATAAGAACTTACAAAACGCCAGCATGTAAACAGCTGAATCAACATTGTGACTAACATCTATTTATCTAGTATAAGAAATGCGTATGACAAATTTGTTTCAACACGCTCTGGCCAGATCTGTCGTTATCTCAACCCTTCGGTGCCCCACGTTGGGCGCCAAAAAAGGACTGTCGTGGTTTCAGCCCAGCCGGTAACAAAGGACCACGCGGCCGCTCGCTCACTCCTCCCGCCCCCCTCCGGTGGGATGGGGGGAAGACGGAGGAGAGAAAAAAAAAACAAAACTGGAACCTCGAGGGTTGAGATAAAGGCAGTTTACTGGAACAACACAAAGAAATTGCAACAACAACAACGGTACTAATGAAAAAGTATACAAAAAGAGTGATGCACAGTGCAACTGCTCACCACCCGGGACCCGACGCTCTGCCACTTCCCCCACCGAAAAGAAGAGCCCACCCCCCGGCCCGCTCCCCCTTTATATACTGAGCATGATGTCACATGGTATGGAATAGCTCCTTGGCCAGTTCAGGTCAGCTGCCCCGGCTATGCCCCCCCACCTCCCAGGTTCCTGTAAAAAATTAACTCTATCCCAGCTGAACCCAGGACACTATCCCACAGGAGGGGGGCAGGAGGAGTGAGCGAGCAGCTGCGTGGTCCTTTGTTACTGGCTGGGCTGAAACCACGACAGTCTTTTTTTGGCGCCCAACGTGGTGCACGAAGGGTGCAGATAACGACAGATCTGGCCAGAGTGTGTTGAAACAAATTTGTCATACGCATTTCTTATATTAGATAAATAGACGTTAGTCACAATGTTGGTTCGTTTACATGGTGGCGTTCTGCAAGTTCTTATATGCTCTATGTATTGCCTGTAGTTGCGTATCTCATCTCTGGGAGAGTGACTGGGATTATCATTTTGCTGTACTGGGCAATGTCGACTTGTGAAATGATTACATCACTGGTCATGAGGTTAAGCTGTTATCTGTATGATGCAGTGATATCATTTCCATACTTCGGGCACCTTCTGTCGGATTTTATTGGTAATTACACCCAATCCATGGGGAAGTTAGGGGGGGATATTTCCCCCATCCATTCGCCTCCCTTCTCTGCTTCCGACTAATTACAACAGCTTTTGAGAATTTTGAATATCCTTGGGATGCGCAAGCCAGTGTCCTGTTAGTGCTATGCCTCCTGAATATGTTTCAGGTCTTGTTTAGGGCTACAAAAAGGCTCTTTAAGAGTACCACCCAGAGATCTGCCCCAAAGCTGGATATTCATGGGTTTCACGTCATGTGGGAGGATATGGGCAGGTATCTAGAGAACTTCTCACCTCCAGTGACTTGGAAGTTCACTCCCAAACAACTACAGAACCCTCATGAAGTCATAGAATTTTTGAAAGAAAAATGCTGTGGCTATCCCAGAGACACACAAGTCACTACACTGTGCTGGGCCCTGGCCAATATCTACCAAACACTGCTTGATATTAGGCAGCACCCCCAGGGGGAAAAGGGGGAAAAGATGGAAAACAGGACAACATGCACCGTGGCTACCCAAACCCCGACAACAGACACCATGACTGCCCCTACCACGACAACAGGTACCGTGGCTACCCCTACCCCGGTGACAGATACTGCAGCTAAACCAGAGAACCAACCTGTGCCAGTATCAGTCGCCCCTGTACAGAAAAAGAAACACACAAAGAAATCAGTTCGCTTAGTGAGAGATGAAGATGAACCAGGGTCATCGCGAGAACAGGAGGAAGAGGCAGAACCTGAAATAATCACCCAATCTCTATCCCTGAGTGAGTTGCGTGACATGCGAAAAGATTTTAGCCGCCACCCAGGTGAGCACATTGTTACCTGGCTGCTCCGATGCTGGGATAATGGGGCTAGTAGTGTGGAATTAGAGGGTAAGGAAGCCAAGCAGTTGGGATCTCTGTCTAGGGAAGGGGGCATCGACAAGGTGATTGGGAGAAAAACACAAGTCCTCAGCCTCTGGAGGCGACTTCTGTCAGGTGTAAAGGAAAGATACCCCTTCAAGGATGAAGTTACATGTCACCAAGGCAAGTGGACCACCATGGAGAGAGGTATCCAGTACCTGAGGGAATTAGCCGTGCTGGAGGTGATTTATAATGATCCAGAAAATGCGCAGTCACCCACAGATCCAGGTGAAGTCCAATGCACACAACCGATGTGGCGGAAGTTTCTACGAAGTGCACCACCAACCTATGCCAACTCATTGGCAGTAATGTCCTGGAAAGAAGGCTATGGACAAACGGTGGATGAATTGGCTGTCCAACTCTGGCAATACGAAGGAAGTCTCTCTTCCTCCCTACGGGCCTGTGTCTTGGCTGTAGAGGAATTGTCCCGGGAGTTCCAGCAATTCAAAGTGGATATGTCCTCCTCCTCACCTGTACAGGCCCGCATTGCAGCTATTGGGAGTAAGCGTTCCTCTGCCCAAGAGAGAGGAGAGAGAAAGTACACACGACGGGCTAACCTGTGGTTTTACCTGCGTGACCATGGAGAGGACATGAGGAAGTGGGATGGAAAACCTACCTCAGTCCTGGATGCACGGGTATGGGAGTTGCGAGAAAAAACAACCAGAAAAGAGGATTCTTCTTGGAAAACTGCTGCTCCAGTTTCCTGTGAGCAGTCCCCCAGACACAGTAGATGGGCTGATCTCATTTCTGATCCTCTTGAAGGGACTTCTGATTCACGTGTGCAAAAAGTGAGTAACAGATATTCTAACCAGGATTAGAGGGGCCCTGCCTCCAGCCAGGTGGAGGAGAGGGACAACCGAGTCTACTGGACAGTGTGGATTCGATGGCCTGGCACATCAGACACACAGGAATATAAGGCTCTAGTAGACACTGGTGCACAATGCACCCTAATGCCATCAAGTTATAAAGGGGCAGAACCCATCTGTATCTCTGGTGTGACAGGGGGATCCCAAGAGCTAACCGTATTGGAAGCTGAAATGAGTCTAACCGGGAATGAGTGGCATAAACACCCCATTGCAACTGGCCCAGAGGCCCCGTGCATCCTTGGTATAGATTACCTCAGAAGGGGGTATTTCAAGGACCCAAAAGGGTACCGTTGGGCCTTTGGTATAGCTGCATTGGAGATGGAGGAGATTGAACAGCTGTCTACCCTGCCTGGTCTCTCCCAAGACCCTTCGGTTGTGGGGTTGCTGAAGGTTGAAGAACAACAGGTGCCAATTGCTACCACAATGGTGCACCGGCGGCAATATCACACCAACCGAGACTCCCTGATCCCCATCCATAAGCTGATTTGCCAATTGGAGAGCCAAGGAGTGATCAGCAATACTCACTCACCCTTTAATAGTCCCATATGGCCCGTGTGGAAATCTAATGGGGATTGGAGACTAACAGTAGATTATCGTGGGCTGAATGAAGTCACGCCACCGCTGAGCGCTGCTGTGCCAGATATGTTAGAGCTTCAATATGAACTGGAATCAAAGGCAGCTAAGTAGTATGCCACAATTGACATTGCTAATGCATTTTTCTCCATTCCTTTGGCAGCGGAGTGCAGGCCACAGTTTGCTTTCACTTGGAGGGGCATCCAGTACACTTGGAATCGATTGCCCCAGGGGTGGAAACACAGCCCCACTATTTGCCATGGACTGATCCAGGCTGCACTAGAAAAAGGTGAAGCTCCAGAACACCTGCAGTACATTGATGACATCATCGTATGGGGCAGCACGGCAGAAGAAGTCTTTGAGAAAGGGAAGAAAATAATCCAAATCCTTCTGAAAGCCGGTTTTGCCATAAAAGAAAGTAAGGTCAAGGGACCTGCACAGGAAATCCAGTTCTTAGGAGTAAAATGGCAAGACAGGCGTCGTCAGATCCCTGCGGACGTGATCAACAAAATAGCAGCTATGTCCTCACCGACTAATAAAAAGGAAACACAGGCTTTCTTAGGTGTTGTGGGCTTTTGGAGAATGCATATTCCAAATTACAGTCAAATTGTAAGTCCTCTCTACCAAGTTACCCGGAAGAAGAACGATTTTAAATGGGGGATCGAGCAACGACAAGCCTTTGAAGAAATCTGAACAAATTAAGCGGGAGATTGTTCATGCAGTAGCTCTTGGGCCAGTCTGGGCAGGACAAGATGTTAAAAATGTGCTCTATACTGCAGCTGGGGAGAATGGCCCTACCTGGAGCCTCTGGCAGAAAGCACCTGGGGAGACCTGAGGCCGACCCCTGGGGTTTTGGAGTCGGGGATATCAACACTCTGAAACCATCCCATGGAAGGAAATATATTTTGGTAAGAGTGGAGGTAGTATCAGGATTGTCTATGGCAACAGCCGTTGGCACAGCCATTGGAGACCAGACAGTCCAGGCTTTGCAAGAATGGTTTGGTATTCTACCTATTCCTGAATGTATTCAAAGCGATAATGGGTCGCATTTCTCAGCCACAGTGGTACAAGACTGGGCCAACAATAATCATGTGTCACTGATGAAATCTTTTACTGATAATCTAAATTTAAGTGAATGTTGGATTTGTGTTGCTCTACCAAAAACAGTGAATCAAGGATTTCAATTAGTAGGAAGCCTGATTCCTAGAAGTACAAATTGAAAAAAATACTGGTTTAACACTACTTTCTCCAAATCTTACGAAGAACAAATTTGGGAAATTAAAGTATCAAACTCAGGAGACTATTCACAAGTCCATTGTATACAAAAATGTTATCCCCCAAGTGTTGATGACCAACGTTTATACAAAAATCACTCATTTGTAGGAAATTGGACTCAATACCAAAACATGACTTCTATTAACTCAAGATTGCATTTAAGTTGGCGAGCACCTGAGGACTTAGGTATTTTTTGGTTATGCGGGAACAAAGCTTATAAAGCTTTACCTCCAAATTAGGGAGGAATTTATACCCTAGGAGTAATGTCTACAGATTTGGAAATTCACCCAAAAACTGTCTGAAGTGCAACATGGCATAGAACCTTTTTAACTCGAATTTGAAGAACTCTAAATCCCTTAATTGAAAGACCAACAGGATTTCATTCATTTGTTAGATGGCTGATTCCGACTCTAGGAGTAAGTGACTTGAAGAAAGCAGTCTTAAATGTCTCTGGAGAAATTGAAAAATTAACAAATTCAACTGCACATGGACTTTTCACTCTCCAGAAAGAGGTAACTGAACTTTCAAAAATGACTATCCAAAACCGAATGGCCTTAGACATGATTCTAGCTTCACAAGGTGGAGTTTGTACTGTTTTAAATACGAGCTGCTGTATGTATACTGATCGATCAGGAGAATTAATGACAGATGTCCAGAAAATTTGGGAGGTTAGTGCCACGATGCAACAAATTCGAAGACATGACACATCCTAGGGATTTTCTGACACCTTTTCTTGGTTAACATCTTGGTTTCCAAATTTGGCTACTTGGGTGAAAAAGTTAATCGTAATAATACTTGTTATAATCATGGTAGTATGTGTGATTGTTTTGTTTCAATACTGTGTAAGTTGTAACTCTAGGATAATACAGAAGATAGAAAAGGAAATGTGGAGTTATCAATAGAATCGCAGGAGTGCGATGAAAAACAAAAGGAGGGAATTGTAAAAGAACTAGGCCTTAAGCCTTATTGTTTTAAGACTATTCATATTAGACATATAACTGATGATTAGAAATTGTTTTAGATATGATTAATAGAATGCAGGTGCTTATAAAACAATATGTATGAGCTGCTTAATTGTCCTATATGTCTCCCTCTCCATGGCTGGCTTAAAACCCAGTCAAGCTGAATCAACAGAGGAAGGATCATACATCTTAGACCTAAGACATAGGAGTAAGTGATTAACTTTAGAACAAGATAAATTAATAGAATAACCTGAGTGATTATTAGAAATTCAAAGGTATCTTTGAAGTGTAAGAAGATAAGTGATTGTGGTGACCGAAGACCTTCTGCCTATGACCGCTAACTTCAGAAGAACCGAGACACGAGAATGGATGAGATAAGATGATGAATGATAACGATATGAGAACAGAGATCGGCTGGAAAATTACGAAGACTTTGGACTGGGACAATAGGTGGTAAAAAGGTATATAAGATTTGGAAACTTTTGGAAGTATGCCATTCACTATGGTGGTGACCCAACTCTGAGTTGTTAATAAAGCAAACCTAGAGAAACCCACGTGTGAAAATTCTTTAACACCTGGGTCCTGCTGGTAGAAGAACACACACATACCCTCTTCCCCAAGTTATTATTTCAATAGGACCAAGCCATGAGTTACTTACTAATGGATCTCGATATAATACTTTTGGTCGTTCTGTAAACTTCCCCTGTTCACCAGAATAATGCTTTTCCATGGGTGTGACAGACTGTTGGGAATTCACATTTAAAAAATTTAAGGTATAAATTGCATTGTCTAATTGTTCCTGTGGGGTCATATTCCCCCTTTTTTGTTTTAACAGCATATTTTTTAAGGTCGCATGGCTGTGTTCAATTATACCTTGTCCTTGTGGGTTATAGGGTAGCCCTGTGACATGAGCTATACCCCATTGCTGCAGAAACAATTGTGTGCTTTTAGCAGCGTAACCAGGCCTGTTGTCTGTTTTTATTGTTTTAGGAACCCCGAGAATTGCAAAACAACAGGTCCAATGTTTTTTAATATCTTTTACCTTCTCCCCTGTGTGTGCAGACGCACACAGCGCTCCAGAAAAGGTATCTATAGATACATGTACATACTTAAGACAGCCAAAAGAATTTACATGGGTAACATCTCTCTGCCATATTTCATTAGCTTGTAGGCCTCGAGGTGTAACACCACTAGGAAAACTGTGTGGTGTCAGTCGCTGACAGTCAGGGCAAGAGCGAATAATGTCCTTGACTTGAGATAAAGAAATCTTAAATTGTTTGCTCAAGCCAGCAGCATTTTGGTGAAAAAAGGAATGAGATGCTCTTGCATAATCAAATTGTAAAACAGCTACTGTCAATGAATCTGCTATTGCATTACCTTTTGTCAAGGGTCCTGGTAAAGTGGTATGAGATTGAATGTGAACAATAAATAAGGGATGTTTTCAATGGGAAATCAAAGACTGAATTTGAAAAACCAAATCAAACAACTCTGTCATTAATTTCTTTCAGAAAGGCATGCTCTGTAAGCCATTTTCCTGCATGGACTTTCTTAATTCTTTAAAAAACTGATAAGGCAAGCCATCATGAACAGGGTTTTGATTTTGGCAAAATATTACAGGGAAAGCGAAAGTAGTGAGATCTCCTTGTGACATAGCCTCTTCCCTGCACCGATGTAAGACAGGAGCCACAGGATTAGACAGGGGCATAGAGTTAGAGGGATTAGCAGGTGTAATGGTTTTGTGTGGCAAGGTTTTGGTAGTGGGGGGGATGGGTTACAGGGGTGGCTTCTGTAAGAAGCTGCTGGAAGCTTCCCCTATGTTCAAGAGAGCCTATACCAGCCGGCTCTAAGACAGACCTGCCGCCGGCCAAGGCCGAGCCAATCAGCGATAGTGGTAGCACCTCTGTGATAACATTTCTAAGAAGGAAAAAAGTTGGGACAGAGAGAAACAGCTGCCGGAGCGAGGAGTGAGAACATGTAAGAGAAACAGCCCTGAAGACACCAAGGTCAGTGAAGAAGGAGGGGGAGGAGATGCTCCAGGCGCCGGAGTGGAGATTCCCCTGCAGCCCGTGGTGAAGACCCTGGTGAGGCAGGCTGTCCCCCTGCAGTCCAGGGAGGTCCAGGGTGGAGCAGATATCCACCTGCAGCCTGTGGAGGACCCCACGCCGGAGCAGGTGAGTGCCCGAAGGAGGCTGTGACCCTGTGGGAACCCTGCGCTGGAGCAGGCTCCTGGCAGGACCTGCGGATCTGTGGAGAGAGGAGCCCATGGAGCAGGTTTTCTGGCAGGACTTGTGACCCCGTGGGGGACCCACGCTGGAGAAATGTGCTCCTGAAGGACTGCATGCTGTGGAAGGTACCCATGCTGGAGCAGTTCATGAAGAACTGCAGCCCATGGGAAGGACCCACGCTGGAGAAGGTCGTGGAGGACTGTCTCCTGTGGGTGGGACCCCACGCTGGAGCAGGGGAAGAGTGTGATGAGTCCTCCCCCTGAGGAGGTGAAGCGGCAGAAAATAATGTGTGATGACTGTAAACCCCATCCCCTCCCCCTGTGCCACTGGGGGGGCTTGATGGAGAAATCCAGGAGTGAAGTTGTGCCCGGGAAGAAGGGAGGGGTGGAGGGAAGGTGTTCTGAGATTTCGTTTTATTTCTCATTACCTTACTCTGGTTGATTTGTAATAAATTGAGTTAATTTTCCCCAAACTGAGTCTGTTTTGCCCCTGACGGTAATTGGTGAATGATCTCTCCTGTCCTTATCTCAACCCGCAAGCTTTTTGTTATATTTTTTCTCTCCCCTGTCCAGCTGAGGATGGGGGAGTGATAGACCGGCTTTGGTGGGCACCTGGCATCCAGCCAGGGTTAACCCATCACAGCAGGAGAAAGAGATACAGGCAGTGCAGCAAAGCCAGGTTCTGTTTTAAGTTCTGAAAACCCTGGAGAGGGAGTACCAGGCGATTGGGGTGGGTGGGTGGGGGATGGTGGAGGTGGGGCGGGCGCGGAGGCCGCGGGAGGCGGCAGCGGGGCGGCGGGGACCTGTATGCGGTGGTGGGGGCCGGCAACCCCGCGGAGCCCGTGCTGCCCGCCCGCTTCCTGCCTGCCTGCTTGCAGGCAGGGTGTGTGCGCTAACAGTGGTGGTACAGGCTGTGGACGTAATGGGGGATATAAATCTGGTTCTTGTTCGGGGTCCACTGGAGCTGAAGGAATAATATAATCAGAATCATGGTTATTATCACCATCAGCCTCAGGTTTTTGTTCCACATCAGTCTCAGAAGCCTTTAATGGTTGTAAAGCGGAAAAAAGGAATTTCCACGTTATTATAGCTGAATCAGGAATTGCAAGCCCTAGCTTCTTTCTTGTTTGCAAGTGCTCCCCCACTCTTTCCCAAAGCGTTATATCAAAGGTACCGTTCTGCGGAAACCAATCACAGTGTTCTTTTACTAAAAGCAATAACTGTTCTAGTTGCTTTTCAGTAAGCTTATATCCTGCTGCATGAACTATTTGTTGCAAAACCTTTAAGTATAAACGATGCTCTTGTGATACAGCTTGTCCCATAGTGCTATTCTACACAACCCCGTAGCTTTTCTGTTCAACGGACGCTACTGTTCCATATTTCTAAGGAATTGTGGCCACAATTACTCACTTATCAGGTTGCGGGTTGCTGGAAAGTTCCTCTGAGCCTTCTTCACTCCCATGGATCCTCACACGGGGCACCAAAAATGCGGCGATGAAAGAGACACTCAAGACGACAATGAGATGGTTCCAAAGCAACAGCAAAAAGACCTCTTTATTGTCTCTTACAGCATATTTATATGTTACTAAAACAGGAGCGCATATCTGGCTCAGCTGGGATGTTTGCCAGTCCTCAGAACACTTAAAGATAAACACACACTCCACACGCATATTCATGACTGTTTTCAGCCACATCTTCCCAGGTAGTCCTCCAACCTGACCTTGTAAAACTAGTTCTTCAAAGGCTTGGCAAACGTGCAGCACAACAAGTTCTAACATTCACTCTTGATTCAAATGCCAGATGTTTCGAGCTGCTCCCACATATATTGTCTCTGAAAACTTCAAGGTAAATGTTTACTCATCTTGAAATGTACACATGTATCATTTTCTAAATTCTGTCATCTATTATACTGGCATATATTTGGAGCAACTGCTAATAAAAATACAGTTACTACATATTTGTCCTTGCTGTTGCATTAAGGTGTAACGAAGTTTGGCAGAAAATAAACCCCCTTGCATTCCAGCTTGTCCTCAGATATCAGAGGGGCTGGGGGTGGCTAGGCTTAGATTCTGAGTGATGTCCAATTCAGCACTATAAGTCCGGTCATGTTCAATATATTGAACTATCACAATTATGGATGTGCTAATAATGCGCTGTACTTTCAATTTAGTCATGTTCAACGAATTAGAATGGCCAGACTTAGGGAGTTTAGTTGCATTCAACAAACTATCACGGCTAGATTTTAATGAACAGTACAGTTTATTAAAGCAAGAGGAGTACAGGTTCTTGTGGATTGCCAGTGATAAATACACTGTCTGCAAAGCACATGCAAATAATAATACAGTCGACTACAAGCACACTAAATTATGGAAAAACTCTATAGAGATTTCTAAGTTTCCCAGAGAAGCACTCGGTATAACCGAGGGTTTGAATCTTACCCGACAGGTGTCCCTATGGAGGGGAAGAGACGTTCAGCCTGTCGAATGATCCCAGAAGTCAGCAATGTCCTCCCGACTTGTCTATCTATACTATGATGGTATCTTCCCTAGCATTCCTCCTCTCTTAAGCCCTTTTATACTATTTTCTTATTTTTAAGTGGAGCTTGAATGACTCTAGTCATACAAGCCTTGATTATGATTGGTGTAAAATCCCCTTGCTTTACTTTTAAAGGTATATGCTAGAGAAAATTCAGAGCGCATGCTCAGTGAGGGGTGGTTGCACCTTGGAGGCACGTAGCTTTTAGGATGGAGGTGTGTTTTGGTATTATAACGAAATTATAATGAGGAAAGTTCACCCAGAGAACATGATTTAGTGTGTCACTACTCCAGAACTGGGCACTTATGATATAAATCAGAAGTACGACAATAGTGTTGACAGAACCCCCATTATTTCACCTCCTTGCTTCAGTGGATTCAATGCAGGGACCTAGCGTTCTTGTTCCTATCATTCCAGTTCCCTCTCCCTGTGATGATATCACAGAGCCTGGCCGTGGTGTCTCCACTCCACTCCACCCTCCGTGTTACTTCTCTTAGGGTCAGCACACCAAGCTCCCCTGGTGTTGCTAACATCTAAGGTTGCAGGTTATGTTGCTTAGGGAATTATTATGGAACAGATTCCTTGCATATCCACTGCATTCCTCCCTGGAGGTCTACCTCCCCTTAAGAGGCAGGGGGGACATATCAATAAGTCACCTCCAGCAATCATTCCACAGTTGTGGATCTAAAACCCCTGACTGCTGACAGTGATAGCACTGATAACACTCCCATTGATTATTGTGGTGCAGGATTCAGTAACAGCTGAAGATGTCAGATTGGTTTAACATTAGAAAACTTAGTATGAGATTTTACTTGTCACCTGCACTTTCTAAATTCTTTTTAATCCTTGAACTGTATGACAAACTGCTATAATACCAATATATTACTTATGTATCAGTACTTCTGTTCACATTGGTTCCTACGGTCACATTTCATCCATGAATCAGAAAATTCAGATAACAGTCATGATCTCCAGTTGCTGAACAGGAAGAATAACAGATCCTTCTGTGGTGGGTTGACCCTGGCTGGGTGCCAGGTGCCCACCAAAGCCGCTCTATCACTCCCCCTTCTCAGCTGGACAGGGGGAAGAAAATATAACAAAAGGCTCATGGGTCAAGATAAGGACAGTTTAATAAAGTGAAAGCAAAGGTCACACGTGAAAGCAAAGAAAAACAAATGATGTTATTCTCTACTTCCCATCAGCAGGTGATGTCTAGCCACTTCCTGCGAAGCAGGGCTTCAGTACGCGTAGTGGTTGCTCCAGAAGACAAAAATGCCCCCCTTCCGTCTCCCTTTACTTAGCTTTTATAGCTGAGCTGACATCATATGGTATGGAATATCTGTTTGGTTAGTTTAGGTCAGCTATCCTGGCTATGTCCCCTCCCAAGATCTTGCCCTGCCCCAGCCTGCCATTGAGCGGGGGGCAAAAATGTTGGAGAGACAGCCTTGATGCTGTGCCAGCACTGCTCAGCAGTAGCCAAAACACTGGTGTGTTATCAACACCTTTCTAGCTACTGATGCAGAGCACAGCACTACAAGGGCTGCTATGGGGAGAATTAACTCCATCTCAGCCAGACCCAATACACCTTCTCCAGCTGGGAGCATAACTAATTGAAGAAAAATTCTCAGGAATGAAGTGGGATTATGTTAGGCTTTCATCTCTCTGCATCCCCTGCAGAAAATGATCATAAACCAAAACATCCTCTCCAGTCATCTCTCACTTCCCTGTTCTATTTAAGGCCCATTTATCCAGGCTCTCTCTAATCCAAATGCGTTTGTCCTGGAAGCATTCCTAAACTACAGTGGCCAGCATTTTGTCCATGAAACTCTCTTCCTTGGTTCACAGTCACAGAAAGCCATCTCCACTATGGCCAGGCTGAGAGGTTTCATGTTGCTCAGTATTTCCACCTATGGACCCAAAAAAAGGAAGACCACTGGGGTATATAGGAATTGTGCATTCTCTTTGGAATCTTTAAGCTCCCCTAGTGGCCTCCACTTACTTAGTTTTTAATTCTCTAAGGCTCCCAGATGCATGCCAGAGCAGCAGTGCATAGAGAGAGAGAGCTCATCTATTCAATTTACATATTTTTAGTAAACATTTTTATACAGACCTCACTAAGTCTGTATTTTCCTTCCTGTTTTATTGTGTAAAGAGCAGCAACACTGCACTCACTCATACACCAAAAGATCTGAATAATTAATCGCCAATTAGGCTGACTCACTGAATAAAGCAGGCCATAGACTTCACCTAGTGAGTCTCCTGCATCTAATCCTGTAATGAACTGTGTTTATTATGTCTCCAAGGAAGGTATGACTTCTCATATTTGTTCCAATGTTTAATTATATTTCCTATTAAAACTGCAGTTCTGGTGTGAACTTTCCTGATATCACCTTACAGCCACTGGATCTTGTTATACCTTCATATCCAAGATTAAAGAGCTTTTTGGCATAGGTGCAGTTGTGAGACTCAGTGATATCACATTACACTCTTCTTTTTCATGTCTGAGGTTTCTTTGTTCACAGTACTGCAAAATTCTTGCAAAGGGATTTGTTGCTAAATGTCACTGCCATGCTCTTACAAAATTGACAGGTTTTCTTAGTATTTTCATGTTTAATTTTTAAGATGTAAATTCTGACATTGAAGAAGTGTATGGGTAGGAAAAAAAACTGTTGTGGGGAAGTAACTGACTCCGCTTAACCACATCATTTTGCAAGCAAATATACTCTTGGATGCCTGTTGGCATTATATTAATTTGTATTTTTTCCTTTAAAAATTGAGTTTTTTCATACTTTTACTGTAATGAGACACAGCCTTTACTGCCACAGGATTGATAGCTGATATATAAAGAAGCTGTTGCACTGAGCTGTGCTGATTGCTCACACTGAACACTTATTTCTCCCTGCAATATTCTCCTAGTCTTTTATAAACCTGGATTGTTTCTATGTACATGAACTGAGAATGGTATATTTATGATATAACTTTGTCTGCATCCCTCAGTTTTTTTCAACTTTTCTTCTTTCATTCTCCAGCATCTTCTTTGTGATGGATTGACCCTGGCTGGATGCCAGGTGCCCACCAAAGCTGTTCTATCACTCCCCCCCTCCTCAGCTGGACAGGGGAGAGAAAATATAATAAAGGGCTCGTGGGTCGAGATAAGGACAGGCAGAGATCACTCACCAGTTACCGTCACAGGCAAAACAGACTCAACTTGGGGAAAATTAATTTATTGCCAATCAACCAGAGTAAGGTAATGAGAAATAAAACTAAATCTCAAAACACATTCCCCCCACCCCTCTCTTCTTCCTGGGCACAACTTCACTCCTGGATTCTTTACCTACCCCCCCCAACGGCACGGGGGGACAGGGAATGGGGGTTACAGTCACTTCATCACATGTTGTCTCTGCTGCTTCATCCTCTTCAGGGGCAGGACTCCTCACACTCATCCCCTGCTCCAGCGTGGGGTCCCTCCCACAGGAGACAGTCCTCCACGACCTTCTCCAGCGTGGGTCCTTCCCATGGGCTGCAGTTCTTCATGAACTGCTCCAGCATGGGTACCTTCCACAGCATGCAGTCCTTCAGGAGCACATTTCTCCAGCGTGGGTCCCCCATGGGGTCACAAGTCCTGCCAGAAAACCTGCTCCATGGGCTCCTCTCTCCACAGATCCGCAGGTCCTGCCAGGAGCCTGCTCCAGCGCAGGGTTCCCATGGGGTCACAGCCTCCTTCGGGCACCCACCTGCTCCGGCGTGGGGTCCTCCATGGGCTGCAGGGGGACAGCCTGCCTCACCATGGTCTTCACCATGGACTGCAGGGGAATCTCTGCTCCAGCGCCTGGAGCATCTCCTCCCCCTCCTTCTTCCCTGACCTTGGTGTCTGTAGGGTTGTTTCTCTTACATGTTCTCACTCCTCTCTCCGGCTGCCGTTTCTGTGTCCAATGCAACTTTTTTTTCCTTCTTAAATATGTTATCACAGAGGTGCTACCACTATCACTGATTGGCTTGGCCTTGGCCGGCGGCGGGTCTGTCTTAGATCTGGCTGGCATTGGCTCTGTTGGACACAGGGGAAGCTTCCAGCAGCTTCTTACAGAAGCCACCCCTGTAATGCCCCCCCCCGCTACCAAAACCTTGCCACACAAACCCAATACACTCTTCCAGAATTTTTGGTTTATCAGTGTGATAATCTCATACCACACAAAAAGCATATAATTTTTTTGATAGGGCACTGTGGTCTCTGGCTTACTTTCTAAGCACCACAGTTCTTTACCTTATAAAAGTCACACACACTTATTAAGTGCAAATAGTGAAAGAGATGAGAAAAATGTACAAATGGCAATGAAAAAAATAACAAATCCATCTATCTATTTAAGACACTATTAACCTCTGTGAGTTAGGAACCAGGCTTGTTTAATAAGCAATTTTTACTTCTTTTCAGGTTTTTCCTTATAACTAATGGATGTAACTTGTGAAAAAAAAATCAACTACGGAATGAATACTACTAACACGATATTCTCATAAATGTAAACAAAAGATAAGAGAAACTTTTAAACAGACTACTCTTGAGTTTGGACAGTTCCTTACATACTAATAACCAATTAGCCAAATTTAGTTTAACAGCTTCTAGAATATGCTAGGCAATTGTCTTTGTAAAGCTTTGTAAAGCCTATTCCTGTTTTGGGATCTATGACTGTGATATCCTCCTGAAAAGACCAGAGTGGAAATCACAAGGTTTATACTTACAGTAGAATACTAAGCTGGGAGAAAAATGCTGTGGGAGAGAGCACTACCATCAAACAAATGGGTTAACTGTTGTTTCATATTAATTCTGCACTTGAAGTGTCTGCTAAGAGGTCTAAACAAAGCCAAGACTTGATATGACAATGCTGTCTAGCTCTACCAAGGTGAAAACACACTGTATTTGACTTGCGAGTCAAACAAGGAAAAAATCAACCAAAATGTTCCTGTTCTAGCATTTCTATGCTAGTGCCTGTATTCCCATTGTATTACTTAGGAAGTTTGCCACAGTGCAATTGGAATATCATTTTCCTGGTTAATGTGCTATATGTATGGATATTCGTGCTTCCATCTCATTAGTCTCCTATCTTACTGCTTGACAAGACAGTGGATCTGGTTACCTTTTCTTCCTAATATTTCCCAGATCATTAAGAATTCTTGGGACTGAAGGAATCTGGAATCATTCCAGGAACTTAAATTCTCCTCTTAGCCAAAGACTAAACAACTAAAAGTTTACTTATTTGGGGGGAATTTCAACCAATTTAATTTATTGTCAATTAAACACTTCTAATTACCAGTTCTGTTACTGAACCAAACAAAAAAAACCACGCTCACCCTCTCTCAGAAATCTCAAAATCAGAGAATGGTTGAGGTTGGAAGGGACCTCTGGAGGTCCTACTCAAACAAGACCACCTAGAGCCAGTTGCCCAGTACTATGTCCAGATGGATTTTGAGTATCTCCAAGGAAGGAAACTCCACCAACTCTCTGAGCAACCTGTTCCAGTGCTCGGTCACCCTCACAGTAAAAAAAGTGTTTCCTAATGTTCAGACGGAACCTCCTGTGTTTCACTGTGTGCCCATTGCCTCTTGTCCTGTCACTGGGCACCACTGCAAAGAGCCTGGCTCTGTCTTTGTTACAGCCTCTCTTCAGGTATTTATATACATTAATAAGATCCTCCCTGAGCCTTCTCTTCTCTACGCTAAACATCCCCAGCTCTCTCAGCCTTTCCTCAGATGCGAGATGCTCTAGTCCCTTAATCATCTTTGTGGCCCTTCACTGGACTCTCTCCAGTATGTCCATGTCTCTTGTACTGTGGAGCCCAGAACTGGACACAGGACTCCAGGTGTGGCCTCACCAGCGCGGAATATAAGGGAAGGATCACCTCCCTTGGCCTGCTAGCAATGCTTTGCTTAATGTAGCCCAGGATACCATTAGCCACCTTTGCCACAAGGGCACATTGCTGGCTCATGTTCAATCTAGTGTCCACCAGGACCCCCAGGTCCTTTTCTGCAAAGCTGCTTTCCAGCTGGTTTGTCCCCATCATGTACTGGTGCATGGGGTTGTTCCTCCCCAGGTGCAGGATTTGGCACTTCCCCTTGTTGAACTGCATGAGGTTCCTGTCAGCCCATTTCTCCAGCCTGTCCAGGTCCCTCTGGGTGGCAGCACGACCCTCTGGTGTATCAGCCACTCCTCCCAGTTTTGTGTCATCTGCAAACTTGCTGAGGGTACACTCTGCCCCATCATCCAGATCATTAATGAAGATGTTGAACAGGATCAGACCCAGTATTGGGGCAAATAGTGGGGTACACCACCAGTTACCGGTCTCCAACTAGACTTTGTGCCACTGATCACCACCTTCTGGGCCCTGCCATTCAGCCAGTTTTCAATCCACCTCACTGTCTGCTCATCCAGCCCATACTTCATTGTCTTCTCTATGAGGATCTTGTGATTACTGTCTTTCCAGGGCTCTATAGCACTGTCCCCAAACACAAATATACTTCCATGAAGATGAAAACTACTGAATAGGACACTTATATTTATATATGCACAGACATTCCTTAACAATGCTATTCTTCATCAAAAAAAGTCAGTTATCATACTTTCTGCTCCATTTTCTTTCAATAACAATTTTTCTTCAATCTCCAGACTCTCCCACCACACTTGAAACAAACTGCTGCCATAGAAAAGTCAATAATCAGAGCGTACCTTGGTTTTCTCATCTACAAAATAGGTGTAATTTTAAGGTTTTGTTATGAATATTAAAACACTTTGACAAGCACTGATACTTGTCATTATACATGAAATCCATAGATTTGTGAATTTATATTTATAGTGAATATGAGTATGAATTTTCTTTCCCTTCTTTTTTTACATTTAAACTTTCCCTTTTTCTTCTATCACAGAGTGCAAATAGTGAAATTTTGTCCCTATTAAAATTTTTGGCAAAACTCCCAAGTCTGAAATGGAGCCAGGGTTTTTCTCAGTAAATCTGGCTGACTGCTTTCTGCAGTATATATAGTATTATACCATCCCTTTTTTTCCTGCGTTGTTTTCATGACATATATCTCTACATAAACTCATATCTGAATTACATTTTATTCATCTAAGTAGCTAGCATGCAACTTTGTGCACACATATAGAGAAAAATTTGAATATTATTTCACCAGGTTGAAAATGGAGTACATGTGAGCTGCAGCCCTTTATGCTCTTCTGATGGGCATTCAAAAGCATCTGAAACATCTTTTGATTTTTCACAACAGTTTGAAAAGGCTATTACTTTCAGCATATTTCAAACAAAATGTCCTCAGCATTTTTCCAGCTAAGTTCTGTGCCTTACTTTCATTTATGAAGATGACTTTTGTTAGGTTCAATTTCTACACAGTCCTAAGACATAACTTTGAAGTTAGTGACAGGGTATACTCAAACTCTTCTCATTTAAAAGAACCATGATAGCAGTAACTGAAGTTAAAGAAAAGTCAGCATTGTGATAGCATATTTCCATACATTCTGTATGGTATGTCTAAATATTTTGATGGTTTTAATATTTTGTACCAGCCGTGGAAACTGGTTTGCTGCTAGGTGACTGTAAAAGTGAGATTTGGTAAATAATTATTAGAAATCTTATACTAACACTATGATTGAAACAATAGACAAAAGTATAGCCAAGCAATTAACTAGTAGAGGTAGTTACTCCTAAGTTTTGCAGTTCTTTGCTCTTATGACTAGATGTTCCTGTACGCTAGATGAGAACAATGTTGAAACTGACCACATGTGATTGAAGCTGCATTAAGCTTCAAGATCAAAGAACAAGGACAAGAATAAAGACTTCAAGGACAGCCAACAAGAATTTCAAAGGGTCAGTGGTCGCAAAAGCAGCCCTTTGACTCAAATGGATCCTTCATTGCACATGATTGGATGTAGGCAGTACTAAGATAATCAGTTGCAATTATTTTTATGTATATGTATACTAATCTGATTAATATGCAATTAGTTATTCTATATAACCTGTTAGTGCTAAAGCTGTGGCATGCACGCTAGGTGGAACTATCCCCCATGCATCCAGCACTGCAATAAAGAATGCCTGCTTTCTAAAACTCCAAAACGAGTCTTAGAGAGTTTCTTCAACCGGCTTTTCAGTATCAATTGGTAAAGTTATTCTGTTCAAGAGCATGTATATATCACATAAAAAGCCAGAGCAGCAGTAGGATAAGTAAAACAAATAGGAAAATTTTAAAATTCTAAACAGGTTTTAAAAGAGAAGTACATCACTGCATCAAAAATAAAGTAATTCAGATTATCCTGTCTCAACATCAAGACTAAACTTCCAGATGGATCTCCTTCTAGTCTAAATTTTCCATTCTTCACACTAGAAGGACATGGAAAACCAAAACATATTTGCACAGTTTTAGTCCACCTAAAAATGGACTCTTGGAACTTGTTAAATTCGATATAGGGTTTTAATGCTGAGCTGAGTACTCTAATTAAAGCATGTCCCATTAGCACACAGATCCATGAGAAAAGTGATGCGACCAAAAGCTACCATGTGTTGCTTGTTCTTCCATTTTCCCAAGGAGAGAGACATAGTCAATTAATGGCTTTTAGTCATGTTTTTATTCTTATTTGAGAGGGTGGGTGAGGAAAGGAGGGAGCTTATATTTTAAGAGTATCAATTTGTTCAATGACACTTTCACATATATATATTTTAGAAAAGACAGTTACAAATAAACCAACCAAACGAACAAAACTATTTTGCATATGGCCTGGAAAGCAGTTTGTGATGATCCTGAGATCCCTAGGAAATTAATTTCACAGTGACAAGCCAAATGCCAAGTAGGTTTAGATGACCTTCATCTTTCTTGTATTCCAGAGTGTTCCACTATGCCAGAAGAGTTAAACTTGGACATGGTTTTCACCATGGTGTTTTTCATAGTCTTTTGAGTGTCCTGGGCTTAGGCAGTGGAGGGCCTTGAAGAAAAGGTCCGGGTCTTTGAAATGGATTGGGAATCCTATGGAAAAACAGTGCAGACATTAAAAAATTGGCCTTGATATGATGTTGCTGAGGAAACAGTGCATGCTTCTGTGACTGACCAATAAACCCCTACAATGGAAGAAGGCTCAGAGGAGATGGGCAAGGACGACATGCCCATAAAGCTCAGGGAATAATGTATGGTGTGACTGACCACAGCTGTTGCAAAGAAAGCTGCCTTTATATCAACACAAAGGGAACGTGAGGGTGGCCTTTCTTTTAGATAAACAGTTATGACAGCTGAGTGGATCAACTGGTGGTGTAAATGTTTCTCCCTGAGTTTATTAAGAGTGTGAATATCTCCCTGAGTTAGCAAGAGCAGCATGGGGGGAGTGAGTATTTGGTTCAGTCCAACATAGATTATAAAAACTAGACAGGCAACTAACAAAAGAATTTCGAAGAGAGCTTGAGCTGGCTTCAACCAATGTATTCTGTCCCAGCGATTTGGGATGTCCAGCGTCATGAAGGTGAGCATATTATAGAGATCAGAAATAGGAATCACATTGGTGTTGTGACTGAACCATGTATTGCAACTGCTATATTTTGCTAAGTGTAACTTATACTTGTATTGTGATTTCAGTATTTTGCTGGATCATTCTGCTAAATCAGAAATCCCGTGTAATATCAACTGTCTTCAAAAAAGTAAATCTTATGTTAAACATTGCGCCCTCCATGGGTGGAATATATAAAAGAGCCTGGTCAGAGAGTATTGGACTCTGGCAGCTGCTCTGTACTAGCTGGAGTTCCCTAAGCACTAATGACATCATGCCTAGGTATACTGAGTTGCTGTAGTTCAGCTGAAAGACAGTGAGGTGTGAGAGACCGAGAGACTGTGAGAGACTGGCAACCATTTTGTCTCAAACAACCAAGCAGGTAGCCGCAAGCAGCCAAAACAGGACGTGCCCTGTGAAGGTGGGGTAGTGAACTGTTTCTGGCAGGCTTTCTAGCAGTTGTGCCTCGAAGAGGCTTTCTGGCGATTGTCTTTCTGGGAAGTTTTCTAGCAGTTGCGCTTCAGATGTTTTGTCACAGGTTTGGAGTTTTGCCACAGGCTCTTACCACGGCAGTTGTGTAAACAAGTTAAATGGGATAAGGGGGCATCAGCGACCCCCCCCTCCCTCATCAAGAACTTTCAAGAAAACCCCACAACGTATGTGTGAAGGGCTCTCAGAGGAGGGTATAAAAGGGGGGGTAGACCAACCCCCAGGTGCACACCTGCCGCCTGAAGAATCCAGACAGTTACTACCGAGACTCTTTCCTCGCTGGATCCAAGGGTGGTGATACTTACCTCTCCTTTTTTCTCTTTCTTCTCTCTCTCTCTTATGTCTTCTCTTCCTCCTACCTTGTTGTTAGGAATATTTTGCTACAGCTGTTAGGTGTCAAGTTTTTTATTCAAAATATCTGCTATGCCAAATTTAGCCATACTTGTGCATCTGTAACATAAGTCAACGTTAAATAAAACATATTTTGAGCATTTAGGAGCCATTGTCGTGACTCCTGCCCTGGGATTCACCGAGTGAAATGGGGTGTTTAAAATTTTCCCTGTCCCTCCTGAGTCATTGTTGTGACTCCTGTGTGTGGCAATGGACTAGATCACCTCCCCCGAGCCCACCGAGTTGGGCAGGACAATCGGATATTACTTCCTTCTGCCAGCAGTGACTTCTAAACAACATATTTAACTTCTAGGAAGAGGCTTGTAACAAATCACCTTTATTTAGAATTGGAAAATATGTTTAAAAAAGATTGAAAAACATTTAAAATAAATTAAGTCAGTACTTCAATTTGAGTAAAATCTGAAAACTAACTGAGATTTAAGAGGTTGGATGAGTTCAACCTCCAGTTTATTGGGCTAGATGAATTCAACTCAGTAAAAAGGTTTTCAAAAAGCAACGACTAATACTAGAGAGCTGGTGGATTTGCTGTAAAAATATATAACATATAGGTCAAGATTTTAATCCTCAAGATTTGATCTATATGGGAAAGTTTTAGTGCCTCTCCCTCCCAAATTTCAGCATCAATCCATGATTAGATTTTTTCTTTATATCAACAAAATTATTCACTTTTACCAGTGTAATTACATTGCTTTTGTAAATAAATTATCCCTACTATGTCTCAAAGAATGATAAACCACTGAAGGGAAAAAAGAGTCTAATAAATGTGTCTGGAGTGAAAAGCTACTGATATTAGTTAGACATCCCTTTAAAACAGATATAACTTACTGTCATGTAAGATGAGACCATTCTTCAACAAACTGTCTTTGGTCACAGCAAGACAATACCAAATGAATCATACTACTCTTGCAGAAATTTAAACCCTTCTCCCACTCCTCGCTTGTATCTTCATTTCTCCCTTGCACACATGCAGTACTCCTTAGGCTTTTGGTAGACAAAGTATAGCATTTTTTCCCCTAGATAACTTCCATGTAGGTAGAGAAAATCTCTATGATAGTCAAAGAGGTCCAAAATATACCTCTTATTTCCTCTTTATTTTCTTTATATGGACTTTGAAACATAAAAGGCTCAATGGGCAACCTAATTTGCAAACACTGTTAAGGGATGTTAGGAGCATGGACACCTCCTCCAGCCACTCCAGCCCAGGACTCCCTCCTTCCCAGCTGCTTGAGCCCAGCCCAGTACCCCAGGCACCTGGAGTCTCTGCCCAGGCTGAGGGACTCGGCTGCCACTTATCTGTTTGCAGGTTCAACCAGTAGCAAAGCTGAGCACGTATCCCAGAGACGCACACAGAGGACACTGATACGGCTGGTTACACAGACTGTCACAGACAAGGCACTGCCTTCAACAGCACCTAACATACAGGACCCACATAAAACATAAAAATAGATAGCCAAGTCCCCTTCCTCCTCTTTGGCCGGTAGAGATAGAAAGTCACTAGTGAAAGCACACACACATTTGAGGATCCCTTGAGTACCAGCACGGACCCTCTGTCCACCTGGTACCCCTGCCCGGATCCTAGGCCCTCTTACCTGCTTCATGGGTGCCTTACTCACCGGCTAGTCCAGCTTGATAGCAAACATGCATGCACTCACAAGCTCATTCCACAGGCACTCCACATTCACAAGTCCCCCAGGCATACCAGCATTGACCCTTGCCTGCCTGATACACCAGCCCGGACCCGAGCCCCCCTCCCCGCTACTTGCTGGCAAGTACAGCTTGAAGTTTGCTAGCGAATACACATGCACACCCACACCCACACACCAGGTTTGGGGAAGATACAGACATTTGACTCCCCCCCAGCAGCCAGCATCAGACACACAAGCTGTGACTTGCAGTCCTGCTCCAGCCACAGGTATTGAGCCTCTCACTCACCTCACTCATGCTGGTTCCCCCCAGTAGCTGGTTTTCAGGACACACACTGTTCTCACCCCAGTGGCTGGAGGTTAAAGACCCCACTTGCTCAAGTAGCTGGCACCACAGGCTAGGGGTGCTTACACTCCCAGTCTGACTCCAGTAGCTGGCACTAAAATTCACTCACACTGGTCACCCCAGTAGCTGGCACTCCGGACTTAAAGTCTGCAAGACACTCCCTAGATCCAGAAAGCTATGGCCCCTCCAACTACTGATGCTAGGACCCCCACTTGCTCCAGTAGCTGACACCACAGGTTGCAGGGCGCCTACATCCTCAGTCTGACTTCAGTAGCTGGCACCAAATTCCACACACACCCACAGAGGTCTCACCAGTAGCTGGCACTTAGTCCTTGTAGCACACATACACACAGGATAGAGCGTGAGATTACACAGAGTGATAGCTAAGAAAAGATTTAATAAGAAAATATAAGAAGATAGGACAGACTCTGGTGATCAGGCGCAGGGCTCAGCCAGACAAGCCTACTGACTGACACCATTTTACATGCAACTGGCTTGTTTTATACCCCTTTCTGTCTACTCCCCCCTTCACAGAATCATAGAATATCCTGAGTTGGAAGGGACCCACAGGGATCATCAAGGATCAACATACAGGCATGTTGGCCAGAAAAGGAAGATTAAAGAAAATGTACACATACCCCCGATAAACAAGACAGAAGAACTGGTGACAACTGACATGGAGAAGGCTGAGGTACTCAACAATTTTTTTGCCTCAGTTTTCAATGGTAATCTCTCTTCCCACATCTCTTGAGTCCCTGAACCTCAGGACAGGGACTGGGGGAATGAAGTCCCTCCCATAGTAGGAGAAGATCTGGTTCAAGACCACCTGAGGAACCTGAACATACACAAGTCCATGGGACCCGACAAGATGCATCCCAGGGTCCTGAGGGAATTGGCTGATATAGTTGCCAAGCCACTCTCCACCATATTTCAAAAGTCATGGCAGTCAGGCAAAGTCCCCAGTGACTGGAAAAAGGGAAACATCATGCCCATTTTGAAAAAGGGTAAAAAGGAAGACCCTGGGAAATACTGACCAGTCAGCCTCACCTCCATGCCCAGTGAGATCATGGAACAGATCCTCCTGGAAGACATGTTGAAATATATGGAAGGCAAGGTGTAGCGCTCGCCGCATATCAAGGTGCCACGATTAGATCACTGATCACCCCCAGACCAGGGAAAGAGACAGATAACACACACAGTGTGAGCGCCAACTTCCGCCTTTTATTGCGCAGTCAATTCCTTTTATACTAACAAGGGTAGGCGGGATTACAGACACATCATAAGGCTGCGACTAACCCTCTAACTTTCCGTGACATCGCGAGATCTTCCGAATGCCGAACCCTACAGCAAGGATGTGATTAGAGACAGCCAACATGGCTTCATCAAGGGCAAATCATAATAAGGATGGGAAACTGTATATCCTATTCTCCTCATTTCTATTACCTGGTGTTACAAGCAAAAAGCACGTGTGGATCCCTCAGGGATGAGGCACAAAACTCAGCGAGTGAAAGCTTTGGCTTTATTAAAAGTAGCATTATCATGGTGGGAGCCTTATGACACCAACACAGTAAAACGGGGACCCGACGCAGTGGGCAGGCAGCATGGGCTCCGCAGGGTTGCCGACCTTCACCACCGCACACAGGTCCCTGCCGCCCTGCCGCTGCCTCCCGCCGCTTTTGCACCCCCTTTGCCGCCGCCACCTGCAGCGGCCTCTGCGCCCGTCACAGCCGCCGCCATGCCGCCGCCATCCCCCACCCACCCACCCCAATCGCCTCGTACTCCCTCTCCAGGGTTTGCAGAACTTAGAACCTGGCTTTGCTGCACTGCCTGTATCTCCTTCTCCTGCTAATCCCTCTAACTCTATGCCCCTGCCTAATCCTGTGGCTCCTGCTTTACAGCGGTGCGGAGAAAAAACTATAGTGCCTTCAGTTCCGCCTTTAACAGACTTTGATGCTAAATGTGACGATTCACTTAATGATTTGGGAAAAAATACAAATAGCTTGATACAACGCTGTCGAGAAAAAGCTCTACAGCAAGGAGATCCCACATTTACTTTTCCTGTTATATACAGACCCCATAATCCACCACAGCATGATGGTTTACTTTATGAAATGATAAAAGAATTACAGAAATCAATTCATGAAAATGGGTTACAGAATTCATTTACAGTGGGACTAGTGGAAACAATTGGAGGCACTTACTTATATAGTCCTTGGGACTGGAAATTGCTTATGAAAACGGTGTTGACTTCTGCTCAGTATTCTGTATGGCAATTAGAATACAATGATTTGTCAGTGGAACAAATTATGGACAACTTGTCATCAGGGATACTTATAGATCAAAATATGCCACCACAAGAACAGCTAGATAATGCTATGTTTACTTTGAATTTTTTAAATCGCTCACCAGACTTAATGGCCAGCACAGCGATAGATCGGCATTTTAAAACTCCTGATTCTATTTCACACAGACCTAAAGTACTGTATAAAGATCCTTTTAGTGGACCCGGTTGGAATGGACCTGTGGAACTAATCACTTGGGGGCGAGGGTATGCTTGTGTTTTTCTTCCCACAGGAACCAAGTGGATTCCAGCTAAACACGTGAAGCCATATGTCGTGGTTTAACCCCAGCCAGCAACTAAGCACCACTCACTCCCCCCCCATCCAGTGGGATGGGGGAGAAAATCGGGAAAAAGAAGTAAAACTCGTGGGTTGAGATAAGAACGGTTTAATAGAACAGAAAAGAAGAAACTAATAATGATAATACTAATAAAATGACAACAGTAGTAATAAAAGGATTGGAATGTACAAATGATGCGCAGGGCAATTGCTCACCACCCGCCGACCGACACCCAGCTAGTCCCCGAGCGGCGATTCCCTGCCCCCACTTCCCAGTTCCTATACTAGATGGGATGTCACATGGTATGGAATACACCGTTGGCCAGTTTGGGTCAGGTGCCCTGGTTGGGTCCTGTGCCAACTTCTTGTGCCCTGGCTGGGCATGAGAAGCTGAAAAATCCTTGACTATAGTCTAAACACTACTTAGCAACAACTGAAAACATCAGTGTTATCAACATTCTTCTCATACTGAACTCAAAACATAGCACTGTACCAGCTACTAGGAAGACAGTTAACTCTATCCCAGCTGAAACCAGGACACCATATCATGAGCTGGCGAAACCACTCAGACAACCCAATCCCGCAGATGAAGACTCTGAATTTGAAAGAGGAGAAACGAATGAGGAGGAAGCGGCACATCAAGAATGAAAAAGCTATCACATAGGGACGTTTGAAGGGAATGCAACAATAAGCTAGCGAGATGATGCAACGTGTAATCCTACTCCAAAGAACACCTTTTTTTAGCATACCTGGCAATAGTGGCCAGCAACAGTATTGTAAGAATTCTGATCCTTTTTTCTTTGCGGGGTCACTGTGGCTCGGGCGCAGCATTTTTATTGGGCCCACTGGAGGTGTTGTGCCTAAGCCACGGTGACTATATAAAAAACATTCCTTGTAGAAGTTGGAACCTCACACAGAATCACAAAGATTCGTTTACGTACTTCACATCCTTATGTTTTTGTAGCAGCTCAATTTCTAGATATCGCTTTACATAACCATGCTTTTGAAACTAATCTGAATTAACCTTGGTATTTTAGCTGTTTTACTCATAAGAATATATCTGAACTAAATCTTACAGTAATCATGCCAATGTGACGTCGTGCTGAATTGTGGATCCCTGTAAATATTACCAAATCATGGGAAGGGGAATAAGGATTAAGTCAATTATCAAGGCTTTTAAAGCGGACAATTAGTCACCCAAAACAATTTATAGGATGTCTCATTGCCTTTATAATATCAGCTATCATTATTGCAGCTACTGCCGCCGTTGCTACCATGGTGCTTGTGAAATCCGTTCAGACTGCTCACACAGTATTAAAAAATGTTATGGCTGAAATGAATACCCAGGTACAAATTGATCAACAATACTAGCATGATTGGACGCTTTAGAAGCAGTAGTAATTTGGCTTGGACTATATTGGGTTTGTGTGGCAAGGTTTTGGTAGTGGGGGGTTACAGGGGTGGCTTCTGTGGGGGCTGCTGGAGGTTTTCCCCTGTGTCTGACAGAGCCAATGCCGGCTGGCTCTAAGACAGACCTGCCACCAGCCAAAGCCAAGCCAATCAGTGATAGTGGTAGCGCCTCTGTGTACAAAAAACCCCCCACAACCAAAAAAACCCAAAACAAACAAACAAACAAACAAACAAACAAAAACCAGCTGGAGAGGGGGAAGAGAAAAGCGGTTGTGGAACACACAGAAATGGCAGCTGAAGAGTGAGAACATGTAAGAGAAACAACCTTGCAGACACCAAGGTCAGTGAAGAAGGAGGGGGAGGAAATGCTCCAGGCGCCAGAGCAGAGATTCCCCTGCAGCCCGTGGTGAAGACCATGGTGAGATGGGTTGTTCCCCTGCGGTCCATGGAGGTCCATGCTGGAGCAGATATCCACCTGCAGCCCATGGAGGACCCCACGCCGGAGCAGGTGGGTGCCCGAAGGAGGCTGTGACCCTGTGGGAAGCCCATGCTGGAGCAGGATCCTGGCAGGACCTGAGGAGCAGTACGAGGATTGCGTCGGTTCGAAGCTAGAGTCCTCGCTGCCTTCCTCGTGAATCTGATGTTCCTAAACAAAAAAGGGGGAGATGTGGGAGCAGCTCGGAACACCTGGCATTTGTTTTCAAGAGTGACCGTTAGAATTTGTTGTGCTGCATGTTTGCCAAGCCTTGAAGAACTAGTTTCACAAGGTCAGGTTGGAGGATGGCCTTGTGTATGCCTGGGAAGATGTGGCTGAAGAGTCACGAGTATGTGTATGGAATGTTTTTATCTTTAACTGTTCTGAGGACTGGCAAACATCCCAGCTGGGCCAGATATGCCCTCCTGTGTTAGTAGTATTGGCTGTATGCCATTAGTTCTTTCTAGACCTTTGTTGAAACATATATAAGTTGGATTCTTTTGTGAAAGAAAGGGAATCTTGCACAGAGAGCTTGAGTGCTTGATTGAGTCGCCACACGTCCTGTTTTGGATGTTTGCGGCTACCTGCTTGGTTGTTTGAGACAAAATGGTTGCCAGTCTCTCACAGTCTCTCGGTCTCTCACACTGATACAGCTGAGTTTTAATTTAGTAGTAATTGAAGCATTTCTCTTAAAAGCTGGGCTTTATTTGCCACTTTCTGTAGTATGAAGAATTCACTTAAAGAAGGCAAATTTTCCTGAAGTGGTCACGCAGTTGGACTAGATGATCATTGTAGGTCCCTTCCAACTGGAACTATTCTATTTATTTAATTTACGTTACCTGAACTTGAAACTTACTGTTGTTTTATTCAAGTTGCTAAAAGATAGATGGTTGGTTCCTGCTGGCATGATAAATTTCATCAGTGTTGTAACCATGTCAGAGAGCAAACACATTGGAAGGAGGCCTGTGTTTCTGTTGACTTTAAATAATTTCTGTGATAGCTTTATAGTAGCTTGCTTGGAAAAGACAAATTAGCCAGGTAGCCAGATAGTCATCTCAAACGGATAACTGCTCCTTTAAGGTTAAATTAAAGTAAAAGTGGCTGATTGATCCCATCATTAAAAGACATTAATTGAAGATCAAGCTCAGAAGCAATATGTCATTCCTCCTTCAAATTCAGACCAAGCAAAGATCTGGCCACTTGAATTTCGAGGGTTCTTGATTCTACCATCAAATCAAGAGGGCTATGATTTTTTTTCAGTAATTAAGGCTGATTCTCTTTAGGCTGGGAGGATATCAAGAAAGCAAAATTTTCTGGGACCAGAGGTGTACTGGTTTTGGCTGGGATAGAGTTAATTTCCTTCATAGTAGCTAGTATGGGGCTATGTTTTGGATTTGTGCTGAAAACTGTTGATAATGCAGAGATGTTTTTGTCACTGCTGAGCAGTGCTTACACAGAGTTAAGGCCTTTTCTGCTTCTCACATAACCCCACCAGCGAGTAGGCTGGGAGTGCACAAGAAGTTGGGAGGGAACACAGCTGGGACAACTAACCCACACTGACCAAAGATATATTCCATACCATATGGTGTCATGCTCAGTGTATAAAGCTGGGGGAAGAAGAAGGAAGGGGGGGACATTCAGAGTTATGGCGTGTCTTCCCAAGTAACCGTTACATGTGATGGAGCCCTGCTTTCCTGGAGATGGCTGAACACCTGCTTGCAGATGGGAAGTAGCAAATGAATTCCTGTCACGACCCAGACTGGACAGGCCAGGTAGTCATGTTTAATTCAAAATTCCCTCAGGCTAAATTAAGGTGAAATGACACCAAACGATCAGTTAAAGATTTTATTCATGACAGAAGCAAACTGAACTGGGGAGGCGTGGTAGTAGGTGGCAGGGTTTCTCACAACAGGAACTGGCATAAGACTACTTCTGTAAACCGTGCAACCATATACATCAATTCAGGGAATAAGGAGATCCCTCCCGTTGAGTCACGAGGTTCAGAGCAGACCCCCTTGCTTTCTAGACTCCTCCTCAGAGAAGGGTCTAGGGGCAGCTGGATCCACTCTTAGTCTCAGACTTGGTCAATGATTTATGTCTTGAAACGGATGAGTTGTAGGGATTGTGGAAAAGGAAAGAGAGAAGAAGACAGAGAGAGAAAAAGGAAGAGAGAAAGATTTCACTGGTCCTGGGTCCAGTGTTGGTTCAGTCAGCCAAAGTGTCCAGTCAGCCGAGGGGTTCAATTCCAGTGGGCTTGTGCACCCAGGGCTTCAGTTTGTGTCCTTTTATCATCCTTGCCCCTCCTTTGGGCGGGCACCTGAACTCCTCAGGTTAATGAGCAGTCTGTGAGCCTTTGGGCTTGGGGGTTGTTTGTGGAGTAACTTCTCCTTCCCTGCAGACAGGGCCATTGTTTGATCTTTGTATCAGAACAGCTTATCAGAACAGGGAGCTGCGCACCCTCCAGCATGCCCTCCCCCTCCTGTTGCTGATGTCTGAGCTGATGGGCTTTTCACCTTGGTTCCTTGCTGTGCAGGGTTTGTCTTTAAGCAGAACTTGCCCCACCACAATGTTTGAGACATTAACTCTTTCAGTCTCTCACAATTCCTTGTTTTGCTTTGCTTGTGTGCGCGGCTTTTGCTTTACCTATTAAACTGTCTTTATCTCAACCCATGAGTTTTCTCACTTTTACCCTTCCTCTTCTCTCCCCCATCCCACTGTGAGGGAGGTGAGTGAGCGTCTCTGTGGTGGTTGGTTGCTGGCTGGGGTTAAACCACGACAGTCCTTTTTGGCGTCCAACGTGGGGCACAAAGGGTTCAAAATAATGACAGATTTGATTGAAATGTGCTAGGTCAAATTTATAGCTGTTATTGCTGTTTAGCTATTAATTGACAGGCTCCTGTGCTTGCCATGGGGCTTGCTTACCTTACTGTATATTAGAGTCTAGTGCTCGTTAGTGGCTGCATTTTGCTTTTGCTGCTTGCTGTACTGCTGTACTGCTTATCATCTTACTCTGCTGTTCCTGGGAACATTTTGATAACAGCAGTGGCAATGCGCCTGGGCTGGCAGATGGCCAGGGCATCACTGCTGTTTCTGTGCTGCTGTACTGGACAGGCTGGAACTCCAGTGTGAACTCGAGTTGAAGGGACTGTGACCTGTGGATGAGTCCACTCAGGAGCAGGACACCCCGAAGCATCAGTGGCCGTGGATAAGCCCACGCCAGAGCAGGTACATCTTGAAGCATCTGTGGCTGTGGTTATGTCTGTGCCGCAGCAGGTATACCTCTGAAGGGATTGTGGCCTGAGGATAAGTCCATGCTGGAGAAGGTACACCTCGAAGCATCTGTGGCTGTGGGTAAGTCCATGCTGCAGCAGGTACACCTTGAAGCATCCGTTGCTATGCATGAGGTCATGCTGGAGCACCTCGAAGCATGTGGCCATGGATAAGCCCATGACAGAGCAGGTACACCCCTGGAGGGACTGCAGCCATGGGTATGGTCATGTTGGAGCAGGTTCACTCCTAAAGGGACTGTGGCTGTGGGTAAGGCCATGCTGGAGCAGGTGCTATTCTGAGGACTGACTTGTATTCTTTTGTGCATTTTGAGTCAAGATTATGATTGTTATATTGATATGGCAAGCCAAGTATTAAGATTTGACCTGATTTGCAGAGGTCCAGGTGATTAGAAAGTATAAGCTAAGATGTGCTATAAAATTCAGTGCTACGCTACTTATAAAATTGCTACACTGATTCTGCTTATTAAAAATCCTGTGCTACTCTGATCATAAGATTCTATGCTAATCATAAAATTCTGTTAAAAAAATAAAGCTTTAATTGAAACTGCAACTTAGTGTCATCATCATTCTGCCAAGGATCCCTAAAAGAAACTATCTGTCCCCGTACCGTCAGGTGATGTATTGGGTTTGTGTGGCAAGGTTTTGGTAGCGGGGGGGTTACAGGGGTGGCTTCTGTGAGAAGCTGCTGGAAGCTTCCCCTATATCCAATAGAGTCAATACCAGCCAGATCTAAGACAGACCTCCTGCCGGCCAAGGCCAAGCCAATCAGTGATAGTGGTAGCACCTCTGTGATAACATATTTAAGAAGGAAAAAAAAGTTGCAGGGCACACGGAAACAGCAGACGGAGAACGGAATGAGAACATGTAAGAGAAACAACCCTGCAGACACCAAGGTCAGTGAAGAAGGAGGGGGAGGAAATGCTCCAGGCGCCAGAGCAGAGATTCCCTTGCAGCCCGTGGTGAAGACCATGGTGAGGCAGGCTGTCCCCCTGCAGCCCATGGAGGACCCCACGCTGGAGCAGGTGGGGGCCCGAAGGAGGCTGTGACCCCGTGGGAAGCCCACGCTGGAGCAGGCTCCTGGCAGGACCTGCAGACCCATGGAGAGAGGAGCCCACGGAGCAGGTTTGCTGGCAGGACTTGTGACCCCATGGGGGACCCACGCTGGAGAAATGTGCTCCTGAAGGACTGCATGCCGTGGAAGGTACCCATGCTGGAGAAGGTCGTGGAGGACTGTCTCCCGTGGGAGGGACCCCACGCTGGAGCAGGGGATGAGTGTGATGAGTCCTGCCCCTGAAGAGGATGAAGCGGCAGAGACAACGTGATGAAGTGACTGTAACCCCCATTCCCTGTCCCCCCGTGCCGCTGGGGGGGGTAGGTAGAGAATCCGGGAGTGAAGCTGTGCCCGGCAAGAAGAGAGGGGTGGAGGGAAAGTGTTTTGAGATTTGGTTTTATTTCTCATTACCCTACTCTGGTTGATTGGCAATAAATTAATTTTCCCCAAGTTGAGTCTGTTTTGCCCATGATGGTAATTGGTTGAGTGATCTCTCCCTGTCCTTATGTCAACTGTCGTGGTTTAACCCCAGCCAGCAACTAAGCACCACACAGCTGCTCACTCACTTCCCCCCCTACTCAGTGGGATGGGGGAGAAAATCGGGAAAAGAAGTAAAACTTGTGGGTTGAGATAAGAACGGTTTAATAGAACAGAAAAGAAGAAACTAATAATGATAATGATAACACTAATAAAATGACAACAGCAATAATAAAAGGATTGGAATGTACAAATGATGCGCAGGGCAATTGCTCACCACCCGCCGATCGACACCCAGCTAGTCCCCGAGCGGCCATTCCCCCCGCCCCCACTCCCCCCAGTTTATACACTAGACGTGACGTCACATGGTATGGAATACCCTGTTGGCCACTTTGGGTCAGCTGCCCTGGCTGTGTTCTGTGCCAACTTCTTGTGCCCCTCCAGCTTTCTCGCTGGCTGGGCTTGAGAAGCTGAAAAATCCTTGACTTTAGTCTAAACACTACTGAGCAACAACTGAAAACATCAGTGCTATCAACATTCTTCCATACTGAACTCAAAACATAGCACTGTACCAGCTATTAGGAAGACAATTAACTCAATCCCAGCTGAAACCAGAACACAACCCACAAGCCCTTTGTTGTATTTTCTCTCCCCTGTCCAGCCAAGGGGGGGGGGGGTAGTGATAGAACGGCTTTGGTGGGCACCTGGCATCCAGTCAGGGTCAACCCACCACAGGTGACAACAGCACTTAAAACACAAAAAAAAAAAAGGAAAATAATTTTCAGGATATTATTAATTAGATTAAGTTGCATTTTGGTTTCACAATATGATGGCCTTCAGTCAAACTCTTCTTGACTCAAATCAACAATTCTTCATGGCTGTCTTCATGCAGTGAAGTTTCTTTGTCTTATGATGTTGTAACAGAAAAATGTCATATCCTGTCATGCTATACCTGCCAAGATCTACTTTGAAAAAAATACCCATTAGATTTGTTAAGGCAGACTGTGCCTCAACTGTTCACCTGTTTTGATTATTGAACCAATTACTTGATTTGACTAAGAAGAACATAATCTTACTTTTTCATGTTTTCCATTTTGTTCTTTGTCAATCTAAAGCTATTTTCAGCTCTTGAAGTTATATCCTTGAATAATGTAAAAAATGTGATAGACTATAATTTGGTGACAGCGCATCTTATTTTTATTATTTTGTCTAAATCTTTATTTTCATTTCTAGTAGGCGTGATATTGAGACGGGAAAGCAAAGGAACCTTAGTAGATATAGTAGATATATGAATGTGGATAAGAATTGTTTAATAATTATCTAGCTTATAATGAAGTCAAAGAAGTTTCAATAGAGGTAGACATGGCCCAAGGGGATGAGAAGTGATGTTTAACGCTTGCATTGTTGAGGCTGGCTGGGACAGGAGATAGTCCCTGATAAGAAGCAGCAGTGACTCCAAGAACCAGCCAAGACCGACCTCGTGATTTGGACAAATGCCAAGGGACAACTGAGTCTGCGCAGGGACAGAAGGTTAAGAGTTCACCGTGAAGAAGACATACAGCCTTCATCTTCACGACCACCAGACGACCACCATAAGGAGGCACTGCGCAAGCGCAGTTGAGAGGAGACTATGGAAATGACTTCCTGGAGCTAATTTTAATATGAAGCGGGGATAGGTAATGCCTATGTATAGGCGTATTGCGAAACTCTATGTATATGTAACACTTGACTGTATAAATTTAAACTGAACTGCCAAATCAGGCGCGCACGACTTTGGTGGGACTACCCCCCGTGCTGCCCAGCGCTGAATGAACATACCTACTTTACAATCTCACTGATTGTGGAGTCTGTTTTCCGCACGTCAATATAAATTATTGAGACCACACAGTCATTAGGAGCTAAGAACGTTATTAGTATATAATTGCTGTGTCATTATCTGGAGACCCGAGACCCCTACTAAGGACAAGCGATCAACTAAGATAATTTTTGTGAGAACAGAGGTTTCCTTAACTGAAGGATCCATATCTAAGAGAAACATGAATTGCTGATGCCTAATAACTTTGCAGAAGTTGATGATGGAAACATCTGGATTAACAGATAAACCACAAGGATGCTGACATAATGATGCTGCAAGACCTACAAAATATATTTTTGTAATGTATATTGCTATGCTGTACCACGTTTATGATTGGATAATTAGAAATATGCATTAGTAGGTAATTGGATGATTCATACCCTTGTTATAAATGAATTTAGTCCCAAACAGGATTCCAAACAAAGTTAACAATTTATTAAATGAATAAAGGCAAGCAAACAGTGCTGGGCACGCCGGGAGCTTCTGCTCTACCAAGACGCGCGCCTTGAAAAACAAGACAGCTTCTTTTATAGTTTAACGTTCGTTACATATTCATACTAGGCGTGTTCTTCTCCATCTCCTGGTTGTGGGGGTGCTTAGAAACTTATCTTTGACCAGGCTCCCCACTGTTCGCTCCAGACAGCAGACATCCTGTGTAACAGCCGACACCTTGCACAGCACTAGCTGTGGATCATCAGAACCCAAACAAGTTCACAACAGACACCTCCCCCTCAACAAATGCATACCACAAATGGCCCATCAAGATCCCAAGCACTGCAATCCCTGAGGCCAAACACACATCCAAATGCCTCAGTTCTCCTCCAGGATAGTTAACAACAAAACCGGTTTTGGGTTGGCAAAAAGAGAACGAACTATGTACATATCATCTGTCTCCTCCGGGCCTGCGGTTATACAAGGATCGACAAAATGGTTAAAGATTACATAGACAGTGAGGGTCACATTTTATTATGCGGCCCTAGCATTGTTTATATTGACACGAATCAGATGAACATATTTCACACCCTTGTAATGCAAGGTATAAAACCCCTAAAGAAATTCCTTGGGTGAGCCCAGTTTGGCTGAGACATCTCATACACATGAATAAATATTTACCTTTGTAATTCTATACTTTACGTCCTAGCCTCTCTCCTCAGTCGGCACTGGCCGAATTTGTAACACAGGATATCCATAGCTGATTTTTCTTTCTTACGATGGCCTACACATTTTCTGTCCTATGATGGCGAGGGGGCAGCGGAGAGCCGCTGACTCCCAATACCTGTTTAGGGAAGCGGTACCACTGCCATAAAGAACTGTGGCCACCTCGCGAGGCAGCACTGGAGCTACCGCGGTGGGCGGGCGGATGGGAGGGGAAAGGCGGACGTTCACCGCCCCAGGGCCTAGTGGCCTGCGTTTGGATAAGGGCCAACAGACAGCCATCTGCGAACGAGCCCACACCACCCTCCACTACTACCGCCGACGGAGCGCCGGGAGGCGGCAGTGGAGGAGGAGCGACAGCAGCTACGGGCACGCCTGCGCGCTAGCGAGTAGTGGTGGACTGGGTGGTGGATTGCTTCCTGCGCTCCTGTCGCAGTTCGGAATTTGCAGTGCGCCTGCGCGTTGGTGGAGGGAAGGAGGGCGGTGTCCGGCCTTGTGTTTTGAACGTCTCGATGGGGGTAGCTCACTATTTGGCAGGAAGGTAAGGAGGCCTCTATCCTGGCAGTGGAGCTCGCATACGGAGAGAGGGATCCAAATATGGCAGAGGCGAACAGGAGGCAGCAGTGGTGACGGCGGAGTGGGACAAACGAGACAAGGGGAGCAGCTGTCCCTATTGCTGCCACAGAGAGTCTGAGTGGCCTAGTGAGACAGAAGGACTGCTGTGGCTGCAGCGCTAACGCTCCTAGGTCGTCCTCCTGGCGTTCCCAGGCGCCCATCCCCCCAGCAGGTGAGTAGCGAATGCGGGGTGGGGGGACGGGAAAGCGCAGCCTGTCGCGCCGCCCTCGGCCTAGCCTAGCTTAGCCTAGCCTAGTACCGGGCAGAGCCGGAGGGAGTCGCTGTGGGATGAGCTTGGAGCCGCTGCTCCTAGCTTTACCTCCCCTCCCTGAGGCTGACATTATTTATATACTTGCGGTGTTCTGTCTCTGTTACCCTTTCTTCTTCACTGCCCGCCTCGGCGGCCCGCCCGGAAGCCGCGGGAGGCGGGCGAGAGTGGGGGCCCTCGGGCTCGTGTTGCCGTTTCTATCTTCCCTTCCTACGTAGCGCCCCGACTCCTTGGCAACCCCCACTCTTCCGGGCTCTGGAGGACTGCTGCCTTCTTTGGCACGGCCCCTCTCGGTGTCTACCACACTCACTCCCCCCCCCGTTCCTTGCTGGAGGGGAGGGGTCGCAGCTGCACATCACCCCTTCCTCTTTGTGGAGCTATTGTACTGTGGGCTGGGGCCCGCTGTGGGGCTCCCGGCAGATAAGCCTCTGTCGATAGTGCATGTTGGGGGAGGTGTGCCTCTGCTCTGTCATCCGTCCGCTTCCCCCCACGAGAAAATGGGGCGAAGGGGGTGTGAGGGTGGTGGCGGGGCTCGGCCGCGCCGCAGTAGCGAAAGGCTGGAGCTGGGAGAGTTGCTAACGCGCCGGGCTGGGAGCACTGGTTTGCACACGCCACTGCCGCTGTCTGGGACACCCAGAGAGTGTGTGTGTGTGTGTGTGCATGTGTATGCGCGCGCTCTGCTCGCGCTTTGCTGGGTTCCTTTGTCTGCTGCTGCTGCTGCCGCCGCTGCTGCTTTCCCCTCCTCCCTCGATTCCTTCTTTCTCCTCCCTCCTCTCCTTTCTTTCCCCTCTCTCCCAGACTCAAAACGCTGCTGCAGCTGCAGGTTTGTAAATACTGGACCAACACACACAACATGGCTGACGCTCGCCCTGCTCCTTCACCAGGCTCTCCTCTTTCTCCCTCTGTCTCCGCCGCTTAGCCTCTCCTCCATTTAGGCTTTTGTTTCTTCCCCTTCATCTCCCATTTTAAAAAAAAAAAAAAAGGAAAACCAATTCATCCTCCTTATTGCACGCATGGCGGGATTTCAAGGGTAAGGATCCTCACTTTGGAGGCTTTCTCCTTTCGTTTTGCTGTTTACAACAAAATGAAACCTAAAATCAGAGGGGGGTTTGGGAACCTAGCAAGGCCTGGAGGGAGGGGGAGAATTGGCTGAGCCCTGCTGAGAGAGGCTTGATTGGAATGCGCATATCTCTTTGGGGGAGGGGGCTGGTGCACCAAAGTGCTGGCGGAGATGAAATACTGTATTATGCTTGCGAAATAATCTAGTGACGTTTCTTTCATTTTAGGATCTAGTTCAGTATAAGGTAGCAACTTGGCACAGTCTTTTTAATAAGACCTGAACTAGTTATGTTGGAATAGGCATTGTGTAGTGAAAAGCCATAGTATAGGTTTTGGGGGGTTTCTTGGCATTCTCTGTATCTCCTTGTCAGTATCTTAAATAGCTCACAGATCACAGGATATAAAACTGGAATTAAAACTTGCCTGGTCTCTTTGTGTTGCTAGTTTTCTGTCACAGATTAATTTGCCCTTGTGATGAAGTGGTTGTTTTGTTGTTGTTGTTAAAAGGAGCACTTTTTCTTAAAAAAGAAAAGGTATGGCATCGTGAACTGAAGTGCGATACTGAACTGCAAGACAGCATATTTCTGACCTCTCCTAACACAAGACAAATGTTCAGTTCAGCACCTCCCAACCTCAGTTATTCAGAGTACCCCCTTCTGGCTTCAATGAAAATAGCTTATATTTTATTGCCTTTTTTTTTTTTTATGACATAAAGCCAAAATAACATTTTAATTTCTTGGACATATCTAAAATGATCTGCTGGGGAACAGCATATCTAGGTTTTAATTTAAGGATGAATGCTCAAGGTGCAAAGGATGTGATGCTTTCTAAACATATGTGTTACTGTAACTCATAGTAAACGTTTCACTTTTCAAAGATTATATTTAAAACCACAGTCTTTATTCAAAGCACGTACACATTGATAGCCATGACTTCTATCAGCAGTGCCCTAAAGTAATGTCCTAACTCTTTTCTTTGGTTACTTTGCTTTGGAAGCTTCTAGTGGAGAAGCACTGGCATAGCATAATCAGTTTTTATTGAGGTAGAAGTAGTTACGGCATTTTAATGCTAGAATTAAGTATCATATATTAATAATTTTTAATCTATGTTTGTCTTTTTCTCCCACTTTTTCCATCCCTATTAACAAGTGTTGATTAACTGGAGGAGAAAATAAATTATAGTATTGAGTTTACCACAATGTAAAACTTGAGTGGAGTCATCCAAGTTGCATTTTGGAATGTGTATTCATATCATGGCTCCCAAGCCAACTGTAATACTTATAGATGCAGAAGTGAGCAAAACTCTGTAACTTGATACTCAGTGGATTTGTGCAGCACTCTGTTACTCTTAACTTTTGTTAACTAATTAACAACTTTGTTAACTAATTTGTATTTTATCTATGAACAGTGAAAAATGGGCCTGGGATCACTAAAGTAATTTTCAAGTAATGCTGAAATTATTTAATTGAATAATATACAGTACTTATTACTGTTTTCACCATGTGACACTGGTTGGATTTAACTTTCTGTCTTAATCTAAAATGTGAATTTGGTGATGGCATGCTGGAGGTGAATCGATTTGGCTATTGGAGAGGTTGAGGAGAATGTTTCTACAATTGGAGATTGCCTTTTTATATTTGTGTAATGTAGGTTGTAAAACTGCTGTAAATCCATGTTATGTGAGGTCTTGTCTGACTTGCTTGCTTGGAAACTTTAAGTATGTATTTCAGCAGATTGTGGAACTGTTACAGATTGTTGTCATTAACTGTGGTGACTATATTAGATTTAAATGTTACCTAATTGCATTCTAGTATTTGCAGTTATTGCAAGGTGGTTGAGATGTGTTGTTAAATTATCTTTTATGATGGGATTTTCTTGGAGATCTATCTGTAAAATAAGAGTTACTGACAGTATACTGTAAACATTTACAGGTAGTTTTTTATAGTCTTTTTTGCTAAGATTAGCTTTTAGTGTGTCTTTTTTGTTGTTGTTGTTATTGTTGAATGCTCTTACGTGCTATTCAAGGTCTGCACCTCCAAATAGTGGTGAGAGTAGATCTTAATTTTAAGAGTAGCTCTATGGATTTTAACAATGCTTAATGTGCAGATGAGCTGCTGAACTTTAGACCTTCAATTGCAGGTGGTAGTTTGAACAGAGGAGAACTTTATCTCTTTGTTTACCAATAATATTCCAGTTGTTTTTATATGGATGACTTAGAGTAGCCATTTATAGCAAGAACATTTTTATCATTGTGACTAATTGTTGAGTCCACTTGCCATCTTTGAAGTAATCTCTTTATTTTCACTGTCACTTTTTCTGGCATAGCTGTATGCAGATCCTATTCTTTGACCACGTTGTAGCTGACAGTCCCATTGTACTAATAATAGTGCCAGCTACTTCAATTGAAGTGCCTTGGATTCAATCCCTGCAGTTTCATTTCCTGGGAGTGATCAGTGGTGTGTGGTAACCTGGCTAGTCTTAATGTTCCTTTTCTGAGGTTTTGGTTTGTTTGATTTAGTGTCAGAGTTCTGGGGACCCTATCTGCCTGCTTAAGTTTAAGACTGCTTGTATCTGCAAGTTTAGAAATGCTTTAGGATGAAAGTGCTCCAATAAAATGTGTTGCTATGTTTAAGGTCACTAGTCGATCTCTCATCCTTTTGTTTTCAGAATCTTCCTAGTGGTTCAGAGGTAGTCCTGAATCCCAAATTCCCTATGTAACTTTGGGTGTAGCCTATTAAGATGACAATTCTCTCTGAATGTGTACCTCAAAGGCTTTTTAATTCTATCCACTGTATTGCTTGGTGGGTTTTTTCTTTTCCCCAGATTACTATTAGGTCAGAACAAGTAATGAATATAGGGAACATGGGTAGCTATTCTGTTTTAAGATTGCTATGCTGACTAGGTTGTAAAGTATAACGTTACCTAGCAAACTGATGTCTACCACTGGTGCTGCTTCTTAAGATGATATTACTTTGCCCAAATGTTGTCGGTCACTTGTAAAATGAAGTAAGCTTGACTTTGTCAGTAATGTTCATTGACTTGTTCTAAAGCATACTAAGGTGCCATTATGCTGATTTCTGTAAAAAGACTTCACCTATCTACACCTTAACTTGACCTCCCCTTTCAAAAATTATAAATAACTTTTTTTGAACCTGTATTAATCACATTTAAATGTAAAAATGAACTTTACTAGATCATGACCTCTTACCTAAGAAGCACAACTGAAAGACATATCGGACATCAGACTTCTGGTCTCGTATGTGTTAAGATCAAATAACTATTTCTGTTGCAAAAATTATTTTCCTAGTTTAGTATGTATTTTCTTTATGAAAAATTCTTCCCTAGTGTGTTCAAAAAAGGTAGCTTAACTCCACTGTATAATTTCATGCTTCCTGTTGAGATTTGTAAATCTGGAAGTTCCCAGCAGCATAGAAGAAAGCATGTTCTGGAATAGTTCCCTTGTGACGTTTTGTATTTGGCATAATTGGCAAGGTTGAGGGGGGTGGGGCTGCAGGGGTGGCCTCTGTGGGAGAAAGTTGTTGACTGCCCTGTACTGGTTACAGTTGGTTCCAGCCAGCTCAGCAACAACCCCATTGCAGGCCAAAGATGGGCCAATTGGCAAACTTTGTGGTGCCTCTGTGAAAACAAAACTAAGAAAGGGTGGTAAATACTGGAAAAAAAGGAAGAAAAGAAATAACACCAGAGCAGAGGAAACAGGAGACAGAAGACGATGCTGGAACAGGAAGAGAGCAAGAGCTTGACTGGTAGCCTGAGCAGGGACTGAGAGGTCTGACTCTAAAGGGACTGCTACCAGTAGAGGAACCAGCACACACTGACCCCAATTTCACGCGCCGCCTGTTGCCCCATCTAAGAGATTGGTTTATGTGTGGTGATGGGATTGGAGAACAAACAGGGGGAAGGAGAGGTTTTGCAGGGGCAAGGGATGATGAAGTGGATTGAAAACTGGCTGAACGGCTGGGCCCAGAGGGTGGTGATCAGTGGCACAAAGTCTAGTTGGAGGCCAGTAACTAGTGGTGTACCCCAGGGGTCAATACTGGGTCCAGTCCTCTTCAACGTCTTCATTAATGACCTGGATGATGGGGCACAGCATATGTTATGGATGCATGCACAACCAAATCCAACAGGTGTTAAAACTCAGATTTATTCTAAAGTAAAAAGTTAGTTAGAAGTCCATTAACATTTTATAAAACCACAGGCTCAATGATGTAAACAGAATTAATACTACACAGCTGACTTAATCCTTAAGATTTAAAAAATGATGGCTCCAAAACGCATGTATTGCTCACCTAAAAGCTGAGGGCTCTCTCCCTTGAGGAGTTACCTCGGGTGGTGCCCCGACCCGAGGGGGAGTCCCCGACTGCAGACCCGCTGCTCCGAGGAGGACTGCCGACATGTCCTCCGGCGGGACCCCATTTATACCCCTGTTGAATCTGACCTGTGGTCATTTAATTCTATTGGCTAGGAGGGTTACCTTGGTGTACCTGGCACATCTCGATTGGCCAGTTCAAATTTCAACCTGTGGCCTCTAGGGTTTAGGTTTTTTTTTCCCCTTCTCCCTTCCTGGAGAAGTTTTCTTTCCTGTTCACGTGGGGTAGGGATGGGGGGGGGAGTGTACTGCCACACAGTCCACCCTGTGACCACAGTCATGATTTGACTGTTTTCTTTGGAGTGGTGGTACAGTCACCTCTTGCCTCCAAAGTTAAAAGGGAGCGCAGTCTGATGAATTTGACACTCATTGTGGGCCATCATTCCCTTCTGATCTAGAATTAAAGTGGAATATTGAACACAGGAATATCCAGCACATGAACAGGTTTTCAGGGAGTAAACTTAACTGTTTTGGGCCCACAGGAATGTGTATATAAGGCTCTTTATCAGCAGACCATTGGCAAGTATCCACCATGTGGATTGGGCGGCCTGAACCCCAAACCGCAGCTTCTAGTCTTTTAGCCCATCCAGTTCCTCTTGCAGTGACGCAAAAGGATTCCATTTCTCTTCCCGAGGTGGTGGGGTTGCTGGCACTTCCCTTTGGTCTCTAGTTTTCCCCTCCAGCAATTCCACCAGCTTCCAGATGTCGACAGTGGACTCCCTGTGCAATATGGCTTGGGGTGCCCCCAGTGCCAGTGCCTTCTGCCAGAGATCATTCCTTCCGGGATCATAGTTCCGATCCGGCCACCCCAGATATCAAGACCGCTCAGGGTGGGGTTTACAACTGGCTGGACCTTCCTGCTGCCCTCCGTGCCACCGCTCGGCTCCGCCCATCCCATCTCTCGCCTGTGAACTACTATGCTGTGCAGTACTTCCCCCCAAGTCATCACATGCATGGGTGGCCTGAGAAGGGAGGAGTGCCCTTCCTCAGTAACTCCTCAGCAAGGGAGGAGTGACTGATACACCAGAGGGTCGTGCTGCCACCCAGAGGGACCTGGACAGGCTGGAGAAATGGGCTGACAGGAACCTCATGCAGTTCAACAAGGGGAAGTGCCAAATCCTGCACCTGGGGAGGAACAACCCCATGCACCAGTACATGATGGGGACAAACCAGCTGGAAAGCAGCTTTGCAGAAAAGGACCTGGGGGTCCTGGTGGACACTAGATTGAACATGAGCCAGCAATGTGCCCTTGTGGCAAAGGTGGCTAATGGTATCCTGGGCTACATTAAGCAAAGCATTGCTAGCAGGCCAAGGGAGGTGATCCTTCCCTTATATTCCGCGCTGGTGAGGCCACACCTGGAGTCCTGTGTCCAGTTCTGGGCTCCACAGTACAAGAGACATGGACATACTGGAGAGAGTCCAGTGAAGGGCCACAAAGATGATTAAGGGACTAGAGCATCTCGCATCTGAGGAAAGGCTGAGAGAGCTGGGGATGTTTAGCGTAGAGAAGAGAAGGCTCAGGGAGGATCTTATTAATGTATATAAATACCTGAAGAGAGGCTGTAACAAAGACAGAGCCAGGCTCTTTGCAGTGGTGCCCAGTGACAGGACAAGAGGCAATGGGCACACAGTGAAACACAGGAGGTTCCGTCTGAACATTAGGAAACACTTTTTTTACTGTGAGGGTGACCGAGCACTGGAACAGGTTGCTCAGAGAGTTGGTGGAGTTTCCTTCCTTGGAGATACTCAAAATCCATCTGGACATAGTACTGGGCAACTGGCTCTAGGTGGTCTTGTTTGAGTAGGACCTCCAGAGGTCCCTTCCAACCTCAACCATTCTCTGATTTTGAGATTTCTGAGAGAGGGTGAGCGTGGTTTTTTTTGTTTGGTTCAGTAACAGAACTGGTAATTAGAAGTGTTTAATTGACAATAAATTAAATTGGTTGAAATTCCCCCCAAATAAGTAAACTTTTTTTCCCACAACACATTTATGTTAAGTTTTCATGCTATCCTTTCTCAAATGCTGTGTCAAATGTAATGTCTACTAAAATTCAGTACAGTGCTTAGGTCTCTGGTATGCTTAGATAACTACCTATCATACTGATGAGCATATTGTCTGTTCTTCTGTATGTCTGGAACTTATCTTTGGTCTTCAACTTGAGTAGTAAAATGTTCGGAGAGTAAACTGTTTTTTTTAATTTTCTAGGAATGATAGACATAATGAAGATAAGGCTTGGAGGTTGTCTAACTCATCTTGTACTCAAAAGACAGTCAACTCCTGTTGTGGTTTAACCCTAGCCAGCAACTAAGCACCACGCAGCTGCTTGCTCACTCCACCCCACCCAGTTTATATACTAGACATGATGTCACATGGTATGGAATACCCCATTGGCCAGTTTGGGTCAGCTGCCCTGGCTGTGTCTCCTCCCAACTTCTTGTGCCCCTCCAGCTTTCTCACTGGCTGGGCATGAGAAGCTGAAAAATCCTTGACTTGAGACTAAACATTACTTGGCAACAACTGAAAACATCAGTGTGTTATCAACATTCTTCTCCTACTGAACCCAAAGCAGAGCACTATACCAGCTACTAGGAAGACAATTAACTCTATCCCAGCTGAAACCAGGACAGTATCCACCCCTTATTCTATACCATTGACGTCATGCTCAGTTCCCATACTTTCCATTACATCCTGGTCAATCATCACCTTTTCCGTCATTTGAGAGATAGATAGATATACATATCTATACGCACACACAGATATCATTCCCTTAGTTTATGGGTCATGTTCATAAAATGTTCATTGAGTTCATTTAGTCCCCGACTCTGGGCTCCATCTGTTATACCAGTCTTTCTGGGCAGGAGGGATGGTGCAAAGTCCTCTCAGTCGGCAGAGCAGGATTGGGCTTCAGTGCGGTGTGATGAGCAGGTGACATTGGACGCAGCAGGAGGATTGTGTGCACTGTTGGGTTATTGCATGCTGGAGTCAGTTCTGGTTCCATCACTGCTGCGCTTCGCTCAGTTTTATCACAGTTCTTTCTTGCTTGATCTAAGTGATTCTTACTGTAGTACTATGGATATAGCATATAACAATTATAGTAATGATAACATACAGTGGCAGGTTTATATGGCAACTAATATCATACAGTTTAATTCTGGCTATTCTCGCCTAAAATCAAATCCCCATCTTTTCGCATCACCCACCAAGTGCACCCAGGCCCTTGAGCAAAAGCAATCCCATGAATGGGTTTACCTTTGCCTGAGGCAGGAGTAACCCAGACTGTCTTCCCTAACATATTTTTGATGTGCACTACAGGGACTTTATCCCCTTCTACAGTACGTAAAAATTCTGACTGGGCAGGGCCACTCCGATTGGCAGATCCTCTGGTGTTGACTAACCAGGTGGCTTTTGCTAAATGTGTATCCCAATGTTTGAAACTTCCACCCCCCATTGCTCTCAATGTAGTCTTTAACAGTCCATTGTACCATTCAATTTTTCCCAGAGGCTGGTGCATAATAGGGGATATGATACACCCACTCAATGCCATGCTCTTTGGCCCAGGTGTCTATGAGGTTGTTTTGGAAATGAGTCCCGTTGTCTGACTCAATTCTTTCTGGGGTGCCATGTCACCACAAGACCTGCTTTTCAAGGCCCAGGATAGTGTTCTGGGCAGTGGCATGGGGTACAGAATATGTTTCCAGGCATCCGGTGGTTGCTTCCACCATTGTCAGCACATAGCGCTTGCCTTGGCGAGTTTGTGGGAGTGTGATATAGTCAATGTGCCAGGCTTCCCCATATTTATATTTCAGCCATCGCCCTCCATACCACAGGGGCTTTAACCGCTTGGCTTGCTTAATTGCAGCAAATGTTTCACATTCATGGATAACCTGTGCGATAGTGTCCATGGTCAAGTCCACCCCTTGATCGCGAGCCCATCTATATGTTGCATCTCTTCCCTGGTGGCCTGAGGTATCATGGGCCCACTGAGCCGTAAATAGCTCACCCTTATGTTGCCAGTCCAGGTCCACCTTAGGCACTTCAATCTTGGCAGCCTGATCCACCTGTTGGTTATTTTGATGTTCTTCAGTGGCCCGACCCTTGGGTACGTGAGCATCTACATGACGCACTTTCACAACCTGATTCTCTAGCCGGGATGCAATATCTTGCCACAGTGTGGCAGCCCAAATGGGTTTACCTCTGTGCTGCCAGTTGCTCTGCTTCCATTGCTGTAACCACCCCCACAGGGCATTTGCCACCATCCATGGAGAGCGCTGGCCACTTCTCTCTTTCAGCAATGTCTAACACTAGCTGGATGGCTTTCACCTCTGCAAACTGACTCCATTCACCCTCTCCTTCAGCAGTTTCTGCAACTTGTCATGTAGGACTCCATACAGCAGACTTCCACTTCTGATACTTTCCCACAATGCGACAGGACCCATCAGTGAACAGGGCATATTGCCTCTCATTTTCTGGCAGTTTATTATACAGTGGGGCCTCTTCAGCACGTGTCACCTCCTTCTGTGGCAACATTCCAAAATCTTTGCCTTCTGGCCAGTCCGTGATCACTTCCACAATTCCTGGGCGACTGGGGTTTCCTATGTGAGTCTGTTGTGTGATCAGTGCAATTCGCTTACTCCACGTGGCTTCAGTTGCATGCTGTGTAGAGGAGACCCTCCCTTTGAACATCCAGCCCAGCACTGGCAGTCAGGGTGCTAAGAGGAGCTGTGTTTCAGTACCAACCACTTCTGAAGCGGCTCGAACTCCTTCATATGCTGCCAATATCTCTTTTTCAGTTGGAGTATAGCGAGCCTCGGATCCTTGATATCCTTGACTCCAAAACCCCAGGGGTCGGCCTCAGGTCTCCCCGGGTGCCTTCTGCCAGAGGCTCCAGGTAGGGCCATTCTCCCCAGCTGCAGTGTAGAGCACATTTTTAACATCTTGTCCTGCCCGGACTGGCCCAAGAGCTACTGCATGAACAATCTCCCGTTTAATTTGTTCAAAGGCTTGTTGTTGCTCAGGGCCCCATTTAAAATCATTCTTCTTCCAGGTCACTTGATAGGGAGGGCTTACAGTCAGACTGTAATTTGGAATATGCATTCTCCAAAACCCCATGACACCTAAGAAGGCCTGTGTTTCCTTTTTATTAGTCGGTGGAGACATAGCTGCTATTTCGTTGACCATGTCCATTGGGATCTGACGATGTCCATCTTGCCATTTTATTCCTAAGAACTGGATCTCCTATGCAGGTCCCTTGACCTTACTTTCTTTTATGGCAAAACCGGCCTTCAAAAGGATTTGTATTATTTTCTTCCCTTTCTCAAAGACTTCTTCTGCTGTGTTGCCCCATACGATGATGTCATCAATGTATTGCAGGTGTTCCGGAGCTTCACCTTTTTCTGGTGCAGTCTGGATTAGTCCATGGCAAATGGTGGGGCTGTGTTTCCACCCCTGGGGCAATCGATTCCAAGTGTACTGGATGTCCCTCCAAGTAAAGGCAAATTGTGGACAACACTCTGCTGCCAGAGGGATTGAGAAAAATGCATTAGCAATGTTAATTGTAGCATACCACTTGGCTGCCTTTGACTCTAGTTCGTATTGAAGTTCTAGCATATCTGGAACGGCAGCACTCAGCGGTGGCGTAACTTCATTCAGGCCATGATAGCGAACTGTTAGTCTCCACTCCCTATTAGACTTTTGCACTGGCCATATGGGACTGTTAAAGTGTGTCAGAGTTTTGCTGGTGACTCCTTGGCTCTCCAGTTGGTGAATCAACTTGTGGATGGGAATCGGGGAGTCTCGGTTGGTGTGATATTGCTGCCAGTGCACCGTCGTGGTAGCAATTGGCACTTGTTGTTCTTCAACCCTCAGCAACCCCACAATCGAAGGGTCTTGAGAGAGACCAGGCAGGGCAGACAGCTGTTCAGTGCCCTCCGTCTCCAAGGCAGCTATACCAAAAGCCCATCGATACCCCTTCGGGTCCTTAAAATGCCCTCTCCTGAGATAGTCTATGCCAAGGATACACGGAGCCTCTGGACCAGTCACAATGGGGTGTTTCTGCCATTCACTCCCAGTTAGGCTTATTTCTGCTTCCAATACAGTTAACTCTTGGGATCCCCCTGTCACACCAGAAATACAAATGGGTTCTGCCCCTTTATAACTTGATGGCATTAGAGTACACTGTGCACTGGTGTCTACTAGAGCCTTGTACTCCTGTGGGTCTGACGTGCCAGGCCATCGAATCCACACAGTCCAATAGACCTGGTTATCCCTTTCCTCCACCTGGCTGGAGGCAGGGCCCCTCTAATTCTGCTCAGAGTATCCATTTCCCACTTCTTGTAAAATTGACTCAGAAGTCCCTTCAAGGGGATCAGAAGTAAGATCAGCCCTTCTACTCTGTTTGGAAACTGGAGTGGCATTTTTCCTGGTAGAATCCCCTTTTGTGGTGGTTTTTCCTCGCAGTTCACGTACCCGTGCATTTAGGACCGAGGTAGGTTTTCCATCCCATTTCCTCATGTCCTCTCTGTGGTCACATAGGTAAAACCACAGGGCAGCTCGCAATGTGTACCTTCTATATTCTTTCTCTTGGGCAGAGGAGCGCTCACTCCTAATAGCTGAGACATTGGTCCTTACAGGTGGGGAGTAGGACATATCCTCTTTGAATTGCTGGAACTCCTCAGACAGCTTCTCCACAGCCGAAATGCAGGCTTGTAGGGAGGAGGAGAGATTTTCTTTGTATTGCCAGAGTTGGCGAGCCACTTGATCCACTGTCGGTGCCTCTTCATCTTTCCAGGTCATTATCGCCAGTGAGTTGGCATAGGATGATGGTGCACTCCGTATGAACTTCTGCCACATGGGTCGTGTGCATGGGACTTTGTCTGGATCTTTGGGTAATTGTGGGTTGTCCGGGTCATAATGAATCATCTAGCACAGCTAATTCCCTCAGATATTGGATACCACTTTCCATGGTGGTCCACTTGCTTGATTGACATATAACATCTTCCTTGAAGGGGTACCTTTCCTTCACGCTTGACAGGAGCTGCCTTCAGAGGCTGAGGGCTTGTGTCCCTTTTCCAATTGCCTTGTCAATGCCACCTTCCCTGGCAAGTGATCCCAGCTGCTTGGCTTCCCTACCTTCCAGTTCCAGGCTACTAGCTCTATTGTCCCAGCATCGGAGCAGCCAGGTGATAATATGCTCACCTATACAGCGGCTGAAATCTTTTCACATATCCCGCAGCTCACTCAAGGATAGGGATCATGTGATTACCTCTGGTTCTGCCTCTTCCTCCTGTTCCCGTGATGACCCTGGCTCAACGTCCTCCTTCGCTAAGCGAAGTGATTTTTTTGTATATTTCTTCTTCTGTATGGGGGCAACTGATACTGGTGTGGGTTGGTTCACTGGTTCAGTTACAGTGCCTGTCGCTGGGTTTGGATTGGCCGCAGTGCCTGTCACCTTGTTAGATCCAGAGTCCTTCTCTTCCCCTTGAGGGTACTGAGTGGTGTTGAACAGGGCTCAATAGGCATGGGACAGGCCCCAGCATATTGCAGTGATTTGTGTCTCCCTGGAATTGTCGTGGTGATAGCATACTTTTTCCATATGTTCTACTAGTTTTTCAGGATTCTGCACTTGTTCAGGGTAGAGTTTCAAAACATTGGAGGTGCCCACCACCCTAGGCATTTGTCCATACTACCCCACACACCCTGCCACTCATAATTATCTATCCTTGGGGCAGACCTCTGGGTGATCTTCTTCAATATTTGTTTAACCCTAAACAAGACTTGAACCACATTCGGGAACATGCTAGTTCCTAGCAATAGGACCATGCTGGTCTCAACATCCCAAGGATATTCACATTTTTCAAAATTCTCAGACGCCTTTTAACTAGAGTGGAGGAGAAGGGAAAGGGGAAGAAAGGTACCCCACCCATAGATTGGCTCTTCAAGGAGGAAAGGTCAAGGGTGTAATTATTAAGTTTCCCACAGATGGCTCCCGAAGTATAGAGGTGATGACAATGCTGAGTGTAAATACCGGATTAGTCCCACAACCGATAATTTTATCATACCATAAGCCAGTATTACACAATACATCAAAGCGAACACCTTAATCCACCTCCCACGGATGATAAGTAGCAGCCCAGGGACTACATACAGCAAGTGAGGTGATACATAACAGATTTCTAAAATGAGCGCCACAACTCTAAGAGCTCATAAATCAACATAGTGACCAGTGATTCTTAGACCAATATAATGAATGCTTGTAACAAATTTGTTGTAACAACCTCTAGTCAGGTCTGTCATTATCTCAACCCTTTGTGCCCCACGTTCGGTGCCAGAAAGGACTGTTGTGGTTTAACCCCAGCCAGCAAATAAGCACCATGCAGCTGCTTGCTCACTTCCCCCCCCCATTTTATATACTAGACATGATGTCAAATAGTATGGAATAGCCACTTTGGGGCAGCTGCCCTGGCTGTGTCCCCTCCCAACTTCTAGTGCCCCTCCAGCTTTCTTGCTGGCTGGGCATGAGAAGCTGAAAAATCCTTGACTTGAGACTAAACATTACTTAGCAACAACTGAAAACATCAGTGTGTTATCAACATTTTTCTCATACTGAACCCAAAACATAGCACTATACCAGCTACTAGGAAGACAATTAACTTTATCCCAGCTGAAACCAGGACAGCTACATATGTATGATTCTGGATGGTTGTTTACCCATCATGTTCCTTAATCATGTATTTTGGGCAGTGAGAAGTTCTTTGTTGTAATGTTAAAAGAAGACACAATGTTTCATTAATGGTTGGTTTACCATCAGTGGAACTGCAGTTATAAGAGTTCTGATCTGTCAAAATATACGCTGAGAGTAGTATCTTCAAAAAACACCTTAACAGAAAATTCTTTATCTTGTGTGGTGCAAATACTTTTTGAAAATCTGACTCTTCAATGCTTTTAGAGTTAGGGAGTACACAGGTCTTTGACATATTTGGAAACTGGAGACCATTGGGTACTTATGCTTGACATCTTGTGAGTAGGAGGAGCATTCATAAAGGCTGCCCTCAGATCCCAGAGGGTCCTTGTTCTACTGAGGAATAGCTTTTTCTAGAAGTGAATCAAGATAGAAATCTCTCTTGGTCCATTGACTGCTGAGGGTACCTCAGGTGACTACTGTCTTTTGTTTGTTTGTTATTAGCATTTGTGAATTACATCTCTTTTGATCTTCTGCCTCCCCCCCATTTTATCAGTATAAACATACTTTACTGTTAGGTGTCAGCCATAAGACAGAGGGCAAGCAACCTCTTTTCTGGCTTATGTGCTGTCCTAACAGTTCACTTTTTTAAAGTTGGGGGGTGGGATTCGCTCCTGCCCTCAGTTACTGCAGTGTTGGCTTGTATAGAGAGGATGATGAGGCAAACATATCTTATTTCATATGACTATAGATATAGCTGTACCAATATTGGATGAAAAGTACATTTTTAAATGGTAATGATTTGGGACAGGATTCTTTGCTGTGAATAAACATCCTAGTTGTCAGTCGTGCTGAGGCCTCTAACCACAGTTCTGGGAGACTGTATGTTTGGGTGGGGGTGGAGCAAGTTTAAACATGAAGCAGGGATGTGGTGGGTTGGCCCTGGCTGGCAGCCAAACTCTCATCTAGCTGCTCTTTCATCCCCTCCCCCAGCAGGATGGAGGGAGAAAATAGGAAGAACAGGAGCAAGAAAGCTTGTGGCTTAAGACAGGGAGATCACTTGCCATTTAACTGTTGTGGGAAAAACAGACTTAACTTGGGGAATTTAACTTAATTTATTGCCAATTTATATATATATATATAAAAAAATATAAAATACTGATTCAAGTATTGGGAAACAGAAACAAAACAAACATTAAAAGACTTATGGAGAACACACTTAGGGAAAACACTTTTTCTCCCCCTTTTCCCAGACTCCGCTTTGCTCCAAATTCTTCCTCTTGCCCCTTGTTATGTCTGCAAGTTACACTCAGTCCCTTCAGCGATGCAGTGTGTGTGTGGAGGTTGTTATGGTCAGCATATAGCAGTTTCTCTCTGCTGCTCATTCCTTCTCACTTTTTCTCTGTTCCAGCATGGGTTCTCTACAGGCTGTAGTCCTTTCAGGAATATTTGCTCTGCCATGGAGCGCTTTCTGTTCTGACCTTGGTGTTCTCTCTGTTGTTTTTCACTTTTTTGTTCCCTTCTCCCCTCTCCCTTTGGTGTCTTCTCCCATTTTTAAAATATGTTTTCACAGAGGTGCCACCAGCTTTGCTGATTGGCTCAGCTTTGGCCTGTGGTGGATCTGTTGCTGAGCAGGCTGGAACTGGCTGTGACAGGTACAGGGCAGTCCCTGACCTCTTGCCACATACACCCAATACACCATGAAAGGCAGAGGTGTCTGTTCTTGTGTGTGCTCTGTTTATCTATAGGATAGACTTCCAGAAAGCCTCACCTGCTTATAAGGGGAGGAATACCTTGCTTTCTGACATCCTGACTTATTCCCTTTCTGGTTTTCTGTTTTCTCCCTTTCTCTGCACTTGATTTCAGTAGACTCAGTTTTATTTGAAGTACTAGAAGATAACTTAATCTGTCTGCAAATAAGTATGTGTATTTAAAAAAAAAAGTTTATTATCAAAGTAAGAAATGAATGCACATTTTCTGTAGGACAAGCAAGGTATGGTAGGGAAAAAAAAAGATTCAAAGATGGTCTTCATTCTTAGTCTTGAATTCCTTCTTGCCATAATTTTTCACTTCTGCTAATACAGGACAAGAGGAATTAAATGTTTGAGGCATGTATTTTGCTTGTCTGTAGAGGCAATTCCTCAAAGCCTATTCACGGGCAGTCCTTCTAGTTATATAATCTTTTGAAGTACAATAACATAATAAAATTACCTTCTTTCTCTGCTGAATTATCAAATACTGCTCCAGTTCACAAGGGGAGTATTTTCCCAAGATGCTAGGTATCTTGCATTCTGAAAAAAACACTCTAGCAAGAGGGGGAGGGGAGCATTGAATACAGTGTGAATTCTTGAGCTACAGGTTGGTTTTGACAGCTCAGTTAAAAGAAATTCCTTGGCTTAAACCATTTTTGCTAATTCCTGAGCAAAAACTGTTCATATACTCAGAAACTCATGCAGGTGTTCTCTGAAAGTACATTTTTCCATAGTCCAGTAAATAACTTTTCACCAAATAACTTGAAACAGTTATTCATCCTCTTAAATACTTCTTTAAGATCTTCTGCTTCTCATTTATTTTCATGGATATGCAAATATGCATTAGTTTCAGAGCCAGTTCTTTGTGCATTTCTCCTCCACTTCTTAAAAAGCACCAGCAGTATCATGTTCTCTGCTTTTTCCTCTCCTTCTGGGAAGGGCCATCAGTTTTACAACTTTATTCTCCCCTCCCCCCCTTTTTTTTTAACTTATGCAGCATGTTACTTGTTTTCCACCAAAAATCTGAAAGACCTGTACATAAACAGAAAATAACATATGGTGTTATGATGCTGAGGGGTTTAATCTTTTGTAGGAACCCCCCCCCCACAAATCCACAACAGTATAGTAAGCATTTTAAGTTCTCATTTGCTCTTGCTGATGATTTCAGTGTTGACTACAGTATTTAAATTATCAGCATTACAGGGCTCTGATTTCTTTTCTACAGCTCTACTGCTCTTCTACAAGCAACACTTCACTTTAAAGAACTATTTTTCACTGACCCTTCAAAATTATAAATATATATAGAGAGAGTAGTTAGCTGTAGTTAGAGCTCCTAATATAATGCTGAATTTTCTCAGTACCTTGCCATTACTACATTTTATAACTTTGACAGCTAATGTAGCTATTCACTATTTAAAGTTGATAATCTCTTTAGACTGAGATTTGTATTAACATCATAGGCAGTGAGTGAATATTCTGCTATTGGTCTGGAAATTAAAAAAAAAAAATTAATCACATTATTGGGTAGTACCCATGTGTCCTGGTTTTAGCTGGGATAGAGTTAATTGTCTTCCTAGTAGCTGCTACAGTGCTATGTTTTGAGTTTGGTATAAGAAGAATGTTGATAACACACAGATGTTTTCAGTTGTTGCCAAGTAGTGTTTAGACTATAGTCAAGGATTTTTCAGCTTCTCATGCCCAGCCAGCAAGAAAGCTGGAGGGGCACAAGAAGTTGGCACAGGACACAGCCAGGGCAGCTGACCCAAAGTGGCCAACAGTGTATTCCATACCATGTGACGTCCCATCTAGTTTAGGAACTGGGAAGTGTGGGGGCAGGGAATCGCCGCTCAGGGACTAGCTGGGTGTTGGTTGGTGGGTGGTGAGCAATTGCATCGCGCATTATTTGTACATTCCAATCCTTTTATTGCTACTGCTGTCATTTTATTAGTGTTATCATTATCATTATTAGTTTCTTCTTTTCTGTTCTATTAAACTGTTCTTATCTCAACCCACGAGTTTTACTTCTTTTCCCGATTTTCTCCCCCATCCCACTGAGTGGGGGGTGAGTGAGTGAGCGGCTGTGTGGTGCTTAGTTGCTGGCTGGGGTTAAACCACGACACCATGGCAAAACTTGCATTTAACAGCAAATGCTTTCACTTAAGTGATTTACTTTCCCAATGTAAACAGCTAGTTGAATGTGTTTACATGAGAACTGCTTTAATCTAAGCTAAAATGACTGATTTCTTAATTGTGCAAAGACAATGAAACTTGCCACTAATTTTAATTCCCTAATCTCCCAGGGAGAACTGATAACTTCTCTGTGCTTTGGGTAGGGGCTTATGATCTTTCTATTGGTGCTGTCGTGCATCACTATGCAAAATGCTAATGTTTACTTTCACTGCTGTCATAGTTTAACCCCAGCCAGCAACTAAGCACCACGCAGCCGCTCACTCACTCCCCTCCCACCCAGTGGGAAGGGGGAGAAAATCGGGAGAAGAAGTAAAACTTGTGGGTTGAGATAAGAACAGTTTAATAGAATAGAAAAGAAGAAACTAATAATGATAATGATAACACTAATAATAATAAAAGAATTGGAATATACAAAAAAGTGATGCACAATGCAATTGCTCACCACTCGCCAACTGATGCCCAGTTAGTTCCTGAGCAGCGATCCCTCCCAGGCCAACTCCCCCCAGTTTATATACTAGACGTGATGTCACATGGTATGGAATACCCCTTTGGCCACTTTGGGTCAGCTGCCCTGGCTGTGTCCTGTGCCAACTTCTTGTGCCTCTCCAGCCTTCTTGCTGGCTGGGCATGAGAAGCTGAAAAATCCTTGACTCTAGTCTAAACACTACTGAGCAACAACTGAAAACATCAGTGTTATCAACATTCTTCACATACTGAACTCAAAACATAGCACTGTAGCAGCTACTAGGAAGACAATTAACTCTATCCCAGCTGAAACCAGGACAACTGCTAGTAATTTCTAATTAATTTATTTATCCATCTGTGACTGTATCTTGTGACTAGAGGAGGTTTCTTCAGTCCTAATTTACCCAACAACTTTATACTAATTCCTCCCCCCCACCCCCAGTTAGCTGATTTAAGAAAGAGAATTAAGTTTTGTGCAGTCATCATTTGGGTAGGATAGAGACCCAAGTTAATGCCTGTAATAAGCTCAATACTGTCTGCCATGATTGTGGTTACTGTGGTGTTGATTATGGGAGAAGTTTAGGTATGTGTGTCTCAAATCAATGAATAAATGGATTTATAGAACAGCTTGTCATCTTTTTGTTCGGGTACAGAGCTAATGTTGTGTAATTCCTTTTTCTAAACTAGTCCCTCCATTAAATGTTTTGTGGCTTTGTAGCGTTTGCTACATATCAAGGTGCTGCGACTAGATCACTGGTCGGCCCGGACCAGGGAAAGAGACAGATAACACACACGGTGTGAGCGTCAACTTCCGCCTTTTATTGCGCAGTTAATTCCTTTTATACTAACAAGGGTAGGCGGGATTACAGATACGTCATAGGGCTGCGACTAACCCTCCATCTTTCCGTGACATCGCGAGATCTTCGGAACGCCGTACCCTACATCTCCCCCTCCCTATGACTAGCTAGCTTCTATGGTTATGAACAGTTTTACGCAAAAAAATAACTGTGTAAAGTACTATGAGCATAAGCATATTTCTACAACTAAGTTGAAACACTGTATCTTAAACACACGTAAATGTCCCATTTACCTTGCAGAGCAAGGAGCTCCTTTACAGAGAATTCACAAAAGTGGTAAATGGAAAGTTAAGGCTAGGAAAGAATTACTTCTATTACTTTATAAAGTTTATCGTTGGTATGCTGATGTTAAGGCTTACTGTCTGGGGCATCCAGATTCCTGGCTGTGAGCGATTCTGACTCTTCTGTTGACACTTGTTCATACACAATGTTTTCAGCTCTGTCTCTGACAGCTGGATCCCATAAAGACACGTATTGATGGGCTCTGAGAGGGATGTCATCCAGATACACATCGGGCCCCCAATTGGTTTTGCATCCACTGCCAGAAATTTGTAGCGGATACCCAAGGTGTCACAAGCCAGGAAAGGATGACAGCGATCTGTAAGGAAAAAACACTCAAACACTACGAGGTTAAGGCAGGACGAATCATACGACTAGGAACCCATTTCAGTAGCCCTTCAGGCATCTGTACACAGGCGTACCCTTGCCCGAGACAACGCAGCTCAAACGGCCCATCCCATTGGCGTGTCTGAGGGTCACGCACGCGGACCAACGGGTAGGGACCTTTCTCTTCCGTGCTCGTAAAATGTCGTTGTGCCGCCGTCTGCTCCAGGTCCCCTCGAACTGTCTGATTTAATGAAGTTAACGCAGTTAACAGAAGACGCTGTGTACGGAGAGCAGGTGTGTTTTCCTGTAACCAGGAGGGCTCCTCCTGCTCCCCCTCCCTAAGCCGATCGAGCAGGGTCTTTAAGGTTCGATGTGCTCGTTCTACAATGGCCTGGCCGGTGCTATTATAACTTGGGATGCCATTTTTCCTTAACAAGCTGAACAAGGTAAAATTATTACAATAGCTAAAACCACAATAACTACAATAATGCCCATAATTCTTTGAGTCAACCCATTACCCCTAATGACCCGAATCATGAGGACTATGAGGAAGATGAACCATCCATACATTCTTGTGCCATCTTGCTCTGCGAACTCAGCCCAGCAATCGGTAGGTGCCAGCTTTCCGTGGGCGTCCCCACAGAGGCAACGATGGCCTCACCGTACACCAGCCCGATGCTCTTCGGAAAATCCCGGTATCTATACATTTGCAGAGGAACTGATTTCAGCACACGTGGCCAGCGGGTGCCAAAAGTCCGCCTCGGTTGCAATCTATGACGCATGCGCTCGCTGGCCAGGTGCGCTGCACGAGTCATAGCCATCTTGTCTATTGGTTCGTGGGCTTTATGATGCGGTTGCAATGCACAGAGAATCTTGACCTGTCATGTTAGCCAAGGTGACCTATACGTTAGTTTTTGACTGAGGTGGTATTCATATTGCCGCACCATCTATGATGCTCCAGATGATGATGGTCGTACAAATTCAACAGGAGTCGGTCGTGGGCCTGTATCTGTGGAAACACAATCAACCTCGTTCCCAGGTTATTAATGGAAATAGACCTTACCCCTAATTTTGGCTTAAACTAACTTTTACGTTTACCCCACACTGTCTTCCGTAATCACACTATGTTTAACCAAATTATGCTTAGCACACTTTTTACCTAAAGCAAGTTCTATATACAATAAGGCACGCTGTTCTAAAAACCTCTCTGAAGGACTCAATGTCCGCTAGTCCTCTAAAGTGTAATATTCTATTAGTCAGAATCTGTCGGATCAGTGGCTCCAGCACCCGCCGGTGCCGTGCCAGTTGCCATTGGGACAATTCTGGGTCCAGCATCAGTGCGAAGCCATGGCTTGACCCACTTAGCCGGGATCCAGCGAATGCCTCGATCTGTAAGCAAACACATATACCCTCTCCCAATAAGTTTTACTTCTGCGGGTCCGCACCATTGCCCGGACTCTGGGTCCTTATACATTACCATGATTCCTGTACTTTGTTGCGTCCTTTCCGCCTGTAAAAGAGCATGATGCACTACCATTGGTGGGTCTTTGTGATTACCTGTCAATCTAAGATAATTTAGCACAAATAAGGCTTTGGCCAATCGTTCCTCTGGGAGTAAGCCCTGGGTTCCCCCCTTTTGTCTTTGCAGCATGCTCTTTAGGGTCTGGTTGGCCCGTTCGACAATAGCCTGTCCTGTGGGAAGATGTGGAATACCCGTACCATGGTGAATTCCCCACAAATTACAAAATCGAGCAAATCGTGTAGAACCATAGGCTGGGCTGTTGTCCATCTTAATTCCCTTAGGCACACCCAGCACTGCAAAAGAAGCATGAAGATGTCATTCAATATGTAAGGCCTTTTCTCCAGTTTGTGCCGTGGCCCACATAGCAGCAGGATAGGTATCAATACACACATGCACATAACGCTTTGCACCAAACCACATGACATGGGTGACATCCATTTGCCACAACTGCAATGGCAAAAGACCTCGTGGGTTAACCCCATAGCCCAAGCCCAGCTCTTCCTTTTGAACAATCGGGGCATGCTTTAACGATACCTTGGGCATCAGTGAGTGGTAAGTCAAATTGCTTTGCTAACGTCCTAGCGGGTTGGTGCAAGAACGCATGTGATTGCCGTGCTTGTTGAAAACGATTCCCTGGAGGAGGCTCCCATGCCGCTGCAACCAATTGGTCAGCTCTGTCATTTCCCGTTTCTCATCTGCACGTGCGCTCGTACCCAAGAGTTCTACCAGAGGGGCCATATCGTCATTAGTGATACCGCAAAGATTCCGCACCCACTGGATAGCTTCCACAAGCTTCTGGACATCATGCACCGTTGAAATTTCTAATATTGCCAGCATCTATGTGCCACCTCAAATACTTCCAAGGTGCTGCCTTTTGCACCTTTTCAGGAGCGATTATTACTCCGCGATGGCTTAAGATGTCCTGTAATTGATTTAAAATTTCATCACGTGGCAAGTTCCTTCCCGCTATCAAAATGTCATCCATATAATGATAAATAATTAAGTGAGGAAACTGCTTTCTTACAGGCTCTAATGTCCAGGCCACATACACCTGACACATCATGGGGGAATTGCGCATTCCTTGCGGTAACACGACCCAATGGTATCTCTTATAGGGCTCTGCCTTGTTAATCGATGGTACCGAAAAGGCGAACCGTTCAGCGTCATCTGGGTGCAAGGGAATGGTGAAAAAACAATCCTTTAGATCTATAATTAACAAATCCCATTCTTCTGGAAGCATAACTGGAGACAGCAAACCCAGCTGCAGGGCTCCCATACTGTGCATCACTGCATTCACAGCTCTGAGATCATGTAACAGTCTCCATTTCCCACTTTTCTTGGGAATGGTAAATATTGGTGTATTCCATGGACTAGTAGAAGGAACAACATGTCCCGCTCTCAATTGCTCCTCAACTAACTCTTGTATTTTTAGCAGCCTTTCAGAATTTAGCGGCTACTGATCAATCCAAACAGGCTCATCTGCTTTCCAGCTAATTTTCAGGATTGGCTGCCCCTCAGTGACCGCTCCTAAAAAGGATGGGTCACTAACATTGCCTTCATTTGGCTCAATAAATCACGGCCTATGAGGCCAAACAATTCCTTTGGGGTAGTCATGATATACGGACGCATCATAACGTGTTCACCGTTGGGGAACACAAATGGGTAATGGGTAGCTGACTTACTAAGGTGGCTTGTGTGCCCCCTATCCCTGCAATGCCAAAATTTGGATTGATCAATGGCCATGATGGAGGCGAAATGCATCGTGAAATAATCGTAACATCAGCTCCTGTATCGATTGTCATCAGTTTCTTGACGATAACTCCGTCAGGCCCTTCCAATTGCACTACCTGTTCTGGTTTACCTTTTGTTATGTCCATGGCAAAATATACCTGCGGTTTCCCTGTGGAGCCGAATCCACCATCTCCACATTGTACTTCACCTGGGTTCAGAACACATGACCTGAATGGAACTAATTGTGCTATTCTGGTACCTTTAGGAATAGAAACAGGAGGGATTAAAACATGAATCAAAATTTTCACAGTCCCACAAAAATCTGCATCAATAAGCCCTACCAGAATTCCTTTTAGAGCTGTTGAAGATCGCCCCATTAAAAATGCACTAAGCCCAAACCCCAATGGTCCCTTTATGTTGCTATCCACCAAGTGTACCCCTGCGTCCACCAACGTAATGTCTACTGCGGTTTCCACGTCCACTCCGGAGCTTCCTGCAGTGGCGGATCTGGCAGTTGCGAGGCTGCCTGAGGGCTGGGAGCCCAAACCCCTTGCATTTGTGTTGTCGCGCGAGGGGCCTTCGCGCTCGGTGTAAGTTTTCCCTTCTTCCTGAATTCTTGGTGGTATGGTTATCTTTCTTACAACTGTTGCACCGTCTTCTTGTTAGCAGAAACTCTACATTGGCTCTTGATGTGTCCAAGTTTACCACAATTAAAACACTTGACTGAGGGTTTCTTACTGGCTCTATCAATAAGCGGATTCCGTACTGACTCACAGCATTCTTTAATTTCTCAAGGACTTTCCAGTGAAACGCCTCCCATCTTTTTTGTCCATTATTTTGTACAACAACTGGGAATGCTTGGAGCATAGTCCTGTCCACAAGGGCATTTTTTATTACTCCCCTCCAATGCCTCTCCCTCTCGTCCGCAGCGGCTACTGCAGGCGGCTCCGCGTCTATCGCGGGCGCAGTTGGTTTCACCGTCTCTGGTTCCAAGAGGCGGGATGGATTAAAGGACGGTGGCGGGGGGGCGGATGGTTCTGCTCGGGGGCCGGCCGCGGCTGGCGGCGGCCATTCCATGGCCGGCTGACGCGCGCCGCTGCAAGTGGGCGGAGGGGGGGGCGGAAAGGGAGGGGAGGAGGGAGGGGCCGAGGGAAGTGCCGGAGGGGGTGCAGATGACGGCTCAGCAGGCATAGGCTCAGGCAAAGGCTCAGGAGGCTCCGTCCGCTCTCCCGGCAAGGGCGCCTGATTTCCCCCGCGGGGGGGGGTGTTTCCTCCTCTGCCACAGTCTCCAACCCCCGCTGCCTCCCGGTTATCACCTCCGCGGGTGGCCGTTCCTCCCACTCTCTCAACTGACGGTATAAATCTCCCTTGACATCCTTGCCTGGAACCCAGTCCAAGAGGCATTCCTCTAAGTCCTTCCGAACCACCCGCCGCAACTCCTCCCATGGATACTGCGGAGGGGGCACATCCGGCCCCGCTGGTGCCGTCCCTACAGAAAAAACCTCCGTCTCTGCCGTACCCTCCGCGTCCATGCCCTCAATCAGAGATGGACCGCTCTGTGAACCCCGCTCCACGGCCACCCACTCCGTCTGAGTCTGACTCACTGTCCCCGAGGTCACTATCTCCCGCTGTTCCTGAGGCGGCGCTTCATCCGCAAACAAAGCAGCTCGCGCCGCCAACCAGCACGCCCCAGGCTTCCTTCCTGCCGCGACCACCTTCTCCACTTTTCCCCAACTTTGCAATCGTTCAGCAGCTCCGCGCTCGCCCGCGAGCGCAGATTGGAGCAAAGACTCCCGAATCTCTCCCCATCTGGGAGGGCTCAAACCTTATCTAGGAGACCCAGTGTCTCCCTGGCGCAGCATCCATAGGATGCATTCGCCCTTGGGGCCCTTCCTAATCGAACCGCGGGCACCCACCTCATCAGCCAATACCTTTAATACCTTAATCACTTGCGCAAGTTCCATCGTCACCTGTGCGACCGATCACGTCGGGGTCACCACTATGTAGCGTTCGCTACATATCAAGGTGCCGCGACTAGATCACTGGTCGGCCCGGACCAGGGAAAGAGACAGATAACACACACGGTGTGAGCGTCAACTTCCGCCTTTTATTGCGCAGTTAATTCCTTTTATACTAACAAGGGTAGGCGGGATTACAGATACATCATAGGGCTGCGACTAACCCTCCATCTTTCCATGACATCGCGAGATCTTCCGAATGCCGTACCCTACAGTGGCTTTTTATTTTTTTAACTGTCAAATAGCTTCTAATTTTTCATTATCCTTATTGGCTATTTAGATTAATTTTCAGTCCAATTGTCCTGGTTTCAGCTGGGATAGAGTTAATTTTCTTTCTAGTAGCTGGTATAGTGTTATGTTTTGGGTTTAGTATGAGAAGAATGTTGATAACACTGATGTTTTCAGTTGTTGCTAAGTAGTGTTTAGACTAATGTCAAGGATTGTTCAGCTTCTCCTGCCCAGCCAGCAAGAAGGCTGGAGGGGCACAAGAAGTTGGGAGGGGACACAGCCAGGGCAGCTGACCCAAAGTGGCCAACAGGGTATTCCATACCATGTGACGTCGTCATGTCTAGTATATAAACTGGGGGGAGTTGGCCTGGGGGGGATCGCTGCTTGGGAACTAACTGGGCATCGGTTGGCGAGTGGTGAGCAATTGCATTGTGCATCACTTGTTTTGTATATTCCAATTCTTTTATTATTATTATTGTCATTTTATTATTATCATTATCTTCCTTTCTGTTCTATTAAACCATTCTTATCTCAACCCATGAGTTTTACTTCTTTTCCTGATTCCCTCCCCCATCCCACTGGGTGGGGGGGAGTGAGTGAGCGGCTGCGTGGTGCTTAGTTGCTGGCTGGGGTTAAACCATGACACCAATCAAATGCTATGAATAATAGCTTGTCATTATAAGAATTTTGAATGCTCATGGATTTTATCTACTTTTAAAATTGGTTGCTGTAGCACAAATCTTAATTATTAATGTATAATACACCATTTTTTTGTATCTTCTGACAGTCTTCTGGCCTTCTCCAACTTGGTGCACTACAGACAAGACTAAACAATGATTAGTATGATATATATGGGGTTTTTTTTCTATACCCTAGCTGCAAGTCACTTTAGCGTGTTTACAATTCTCTCTGCCAATCTTCTGTTTTTCTCCCACATTCCACTCCTCTCGCTCAAGGGACCACTTCCGCTGGGGCTGGCAAAGCTGGAGGTGTCTGTTTGGGCTTGTGGGGTGTAGGGCAGGGTAATTTACAGGGGCACATAATAAACACATATAGAAAAAATGAATAAACATATCCCTACAATAATGCTTTGAATCAGGTGTCCCATTCATCCTGTCAGGGAATTAAAGCACTCAGCCAGCCAGGCACCACCAGTAGATTGTTTCATTTGATGCATTAAGTCCTGGAGATGTTGAATGTCATCCTCTACGCTGGCTGATTCATCAGTTATGTTGAAGCAACGCACGCCTTCGAAATTGGAGCAGCGTTTATGGTGTCGAAGGAGGAAATAGTGCACTGCCAATTGATTTTGTAATGTTCCTTGGCATAGAGTCACCTATTAAGAAAAAATAGCTATGAGAAACACTAATATCAAAATCACTTAGTATAGTATAATTCTCTAATACAGCTACTGGGGTTGGCATGCCAATGAAACACATTGTCAAAAGTTCTGCAGCTGTTAATCTTCCCTTAATACAAAAGGCAGATGAGTTAATTACAGTAGAGGCCAACCAAATCCAAGTATTTACATGTTGATCTTGTGGAAATGTAGCTAGGGCATGTACTCGTAGTACAAGACTACAAAGCACGACGAGCCAACCTGTGATGGGGAGGAAAACAGGAGTGTTATCTCCTTCCAGTAATACATATGCTATTGCTCCAGGTCCTTCAGCTAAGATTACTCCGAATTCGATAACCTGATGCAGGGTAATTGCCCACACAGATTAGAGAGCTATGGCTTACGCTTTTTCAGATTGAACTTCAATTCCTTGTTGGGTTTGTGACATGAATAACACCATTCCAGTGCTATTTCCTCTAGATAAGGCACAGGTATTCGTCGAAGATACCTGAAATACAGGAACTCAAGAATCTGATATCAATAGAGGATGTAGAATAAGAGGAGGAGTTGGGGTGCAGAACCATATGCCATTCTCAGGGGTTATTATATGAATCTTCATGTCTAGGCTAATAGGTTGTGGTCCCACCACGCAATCCGTCGGTGTAAACAATTCTATTTCCCCTGTAGATAATATTTTGGGAGAGATACTACCTGGAATAATTTCAATCCTCACCATGTTTTGTACTGGAGATGTTGTAATACGATCATAGGGTGTTTGATTATGAATATTCCAGCTGTTTAAAAAAAAACAAACTACTTTAGTAAGATGTGAACTCCAGTGTTGTAAAGTTTTAGTACTGATTAGCTTTTTTTAATTGTTCCTTCAGCATCCTGTTCATTCTTTCAATCAAGCCGTTAGCTTGGGGATGGTAGGCAATGTGGAATATCCAATCTATCCCTAGCCCTTGAGCTCAGTCTTAGACATTATGTCCACTAAAGTGTGTTCCCTGCTCACTTTGTATTTGGTGAGGAGGTCCGTATTGATAAATGAATTGTTCTAATGCTTCTGTTGTGTTATGTTGATGTGGTGGGTTGACCCTGGCTGGACACCAGGTGCCCACCAAAGCTGCTCTATCACTCCCCCCTCAGCTGAACAGGGGAGAGAAAATATAACAAAAGGCTTGTGGGTCGAGATAAGGACAGGGAGAGATCACTCACTAATTACCATCACAGGCAAAACAGACTCGACTTGGGGAAAATTAACTCAATTTATTACCAATCGACCAGAGTAGGTTGATGAGAAATAAAACTAAATCTTAAAACACCTTCCCCCCACCCTTCCCTTCTTCCCAGGCACAGCTTCACTCCCGAATTCTCTACCTACCCCCCCAGCCGTGCAGGGGGACGGGGAATGGGGGTTATGATCAGTTCATCATACATTTTCTTTGCCGCTCCTTCCTCTTCAGGGGCAGGACTCCTCACACTCTTCCTCTGCTCCAGCATGGGGTCCCTCCCACAGGACACAGTCTTCCACAAACTTCTCCAACGTGGGTCCTTCCCACGGGCTGCAGTTCTTCACGAACTGCTCCAGCATGGGTCCCTTCCACAGCATGCAGTCCTTCAGGAGCACACTGCTCCAGCATGGGTCCCCCAAGGGATTACAAGTCCTGCCAGAAAACCTACTCCAGTGCTGGCTCCTCTCTCCATGGGTCTGCAGGTCCTGCCAGGAGCCTGCTCCAGTGCGGGCTTCCCATGGGGTCACAGCCTCCTTTGGGCATCCACCTGCTCCAGCGTGGGGTCCTCCACAGGCTGCAGGGGGACAGCCTGCCTCACCATGGTCTTCACCACGGGCTGCAAGGGAATCTCTGCTCTGGCGCCTGGAGCACCTCCTCCCCCTCCTTCTTCACTGACCTTGGTGTCTGCAGGGTTGTTTCTCTTACATGTTCTCACTCTTCTCTCTGGCTGCAGTTTCTGTGCCGACGCAACTTTTTTTCTTTCTTAAATATGTTATCACAGAGGTGCTACCGCTGTCGCTGATTGGCTCAGCCTTGGCCAGCGGCGGATCCGTCTTGGAGCTGGCTGGCATTGGCTCCATTGGACATAGGGGAAGCTTCTAGCAGCTTCTCACAGAAGCCACCCCTGTACCCCCCCCCCCACCGCTACCAAAACCTTGCCGCACAAACCCAATACAGTTGATTAGCATATTTGGTGGGTTTAGCAAAAAACAGTCCCGACACTGTGGATATAGCAGTGAATACATATTTTCACCCCCTCAACAGGGGCAGGGGGCCCATGTAATCAACCTGCCAGGTATTCAAGGCCCACTGACCCCATTTTATCTTTCCCCATAGCCTATATAATGCCCTTAAATGTAGCTGCATACAAGTAGTACAATTATGTGCATGTTTTATAAATATGTAATGGCAAAGGGGTTTGTGAACAATATCCCATCCGTGTGCAGTATAAGCTGATCGATGTCCCCAATCTATATGCGCATTTATAGCTTGAGCATGTACTTCGGCGGAGGTCATATTATCTACTTCCCTATTATTTCATGACTCAAGTGAATCATCTTTTTGATGAGCTGAGTCATGCCTTACTTTTAAAGGATACCTTTGTACATATTGCCAGATTTGTTGCCGTATATCTCCCCCCCATATAGGGTATCTTTGTACATGTGAAACATTTCTGATGTTGTGATCCTATCTTTTTCTGATTGTGGGATACTCGCTTGTACAAGATCATTCCACATTTGTTTCCTCGTCACCCGTGATGTAACTCCTTTCTGTTTTGCCAGCTGTCCTTTATTCTCCACCCAAACAGATGGTCCTGAAATTACAGCCCCAATTTCCCTCAAGGTATCTGCTAGGGCACCTACTTTACCCATAGCATTTGTCACTGCTGGCATAATCAAGGGTTTTAGTGGGGCAGGCGCTCCTCTCAAAAACTGCATTTTGATACTTCTCGTTACTGCTACCCTGTCCGGATTGGACCCCTTAACCAACACATGAGCCATCCCCATCTGCCACACCAAATTAATACCTTCTTCCATTGTATACCAGTTCCCGAGGGGCAACACTAATTTGACAAGTTCTGTATGTGCTGTTAAAACTGCTTGTGCACAACCATTGATACAACATAGGTGCAATAATATCTCACTCATCAGGACCTCTGATATTTTGCAACTGAGCATATCCTCGTTGTATCTGATCATCCTTGGCTATAGGGCTTAATAAATATTTTTCACCTGCTAATAAATGAACAGATGCAGCTCCACTATCCCAAGCTCGCAAAATCCATGCCAGTATGCCTTCCCCGCTCTTTTGCTGATAGATCTCTAAAAATTCCTTTAACTCTTTTGGAGTGTAAGTACACGTGATCTGCACTCCCCCATCCACTTGTTCCTGCTGCCCCATCATTTGCATGAGACGTCGTGCTTCTACCACCTCCCCCCCCTTTTAAGTCCGGATCAAATTCAAACTCAGTCTCGGGAGTCTGAGGATTAACTCCAAATATTTCCACCCCGTTCCTCGGGATCCCATGAAGGTTTTGTGGTGAGAGCACGAACTTGGGAAATTGAAACCTTACTTTTTCCATATCTGTCCCTTTGTTTATTAGCAATATGTGCTACCAACCACTCTACATTATCTTGCAGCCCATGTCACTGCTCTGCTTGAGTAGTAATTACTTCTTGCATGATCATCTTTGCATCTCGTAAAGTCCTAACTTCCTTTTCCAATTCTCTCATTTTACTCTGTAATGCAACAACTTCACAGTGAACAGCTCTAAGACCGGTAACTGATAACCATCCCAATCTCCCTGCTAACTTGTGAGAAGAAACTGATGCTGCATTCCATGGCAATCTGTGCATAGCTGTTTCAATTGTCTGGGGGGTAACCACTGCCCTGTCATCTATTTCAGGCCATGCTTCTGGTGGAGCCCATGTAGCCAGGAAAGTGGCCACAGGGGTCCAGCGCTCAGTACTGTGCCATCCCGGAATACAGGGAGTCACCATTGTGGCCTTCCCAGTCCCTGACTTTTTTGCCAGCCATGGCATGGCTGTTCCTGGATCACCCTGCCGACTACGCCAAATGTGTCAGCCAGCACAGGCAGGATGCAGGAACAACCACAAAGCTACAGGTGAAATGCAAAGAGTAAATTTATTTTCGTTATGTTGCAGTTGAGACAGACAAACGACAAGTACGCATTCTTATAGTACAAGCAAAGAAGGTTTTTTTTATTACTACAAGCCAGCAAATTTAGACCCATTATACTTGTTACCTTGTACATATGCCTGTCCCTTATTGGTCAAAAAGTTGTCAGAAGTTGTTTTTCTCACCCCTCATTGGGTGACTTTTTCAGGTTCCTTATCACAACTGCAAATGGTCAACACATTCCTTAAATTTAGTTTCCCAGGCATGCTTCTCGTTCTTTCTTGTTCTCTCACGGGAACACTGTAATTTTGTCAAGGTCAATATCCTCCCCAGGCCCCTCGGTCCAGCCGAGGTCCTCCACAATTCCCCCTTTTTGTTTTTGCGCCAAATATGCCATGTGAATTGTCCGCTGCAGGGACCTTTGCAGCAAGGACAGCACACGTGGGAGGATGCTCAATACAATGATAATAATTGCCAATATTAATAATCCTGTTTTCAATACTCCCTTTAACCACCCTCCAATCCCCCATTGAGAGAACAAGCCATCCAACCCAAAAAACCCAACATCTTCTGTCAGCTTCTGCACCTCCTTTCGCAGCTGTTGATTACTCTGGGACACTGATGCCGAATGATCTGATAGGTTCATACAACACATACCATTAAGGTTTTCACAACTGTGGCCATGGGCCAACAATAGAAAATCAATAGCTGCTCTGTTTTACAGCGTAGCATGGCATATAGAATCTATATCTAGCAATAATCCAGAAAGAGCTTGTGATGTAGCATTGCTTTGCATGCTTAGCCAGCATCCCTCTTGGCCCGTAGCATTTGCAAGCTGTCCTGGTTTCAGCTGGGATAGAGTTAACTGTCTTCCTAGTAGCTGGTACAGTGCTATGTTTTGAGTTCAGTATGTGAAGAATGTTGATAACACTGATGTTTTCAGTTGTTGCTCAGTAGTGTTTAGACTACAGTCAAGGATTTTTCAGCTTCTCATGCCCAGCCAGGGCACCTGACCCAAACTGGCCAACAGTGTATTCCATACCATGTGACGTCCCATCTAGTTTAGTAACTGGGAAGTGGGGGGCAGGGAATCGCCGCTCGGGGGCTGGCTGGGTGTCGGTTGGCAGGTGGTGAGCAATTGCCCTGCGCATCATTTGTACATTTCAATCCTTTTATTACTACTGTTGTCATTTTATTAGTGTTATCATTATCATTATTAGTTTCTTCTTTTCTGTTCTATTAAACTGTTCTTATCTCAACCCAGGAGTTTTACTTCTTTTCCCAATTTTCTCCCCCATCCCACTGGATGGGGGGGAGTGAGTGAGTGGCTGCGTGGTGCTTAGTTGCTGGCTGGGGTTAAACCACGACACAAGCGTTACCCATACGTTCATCTTGGGCTGCGATGGTACCCATATTGCAACCACTACTCTGAGGAGACTGCAGCAGGCGATGACACTTCTAAGTAGGGTTTTACCAGTTGTGCCGGCGCCCATCGCGGTCCAGTATCTGTGGAGACACAAGCATAACCTCGACCCCAGGTTAATAAGTCACAAGGTGCAGACCATTGACCTGTCTGCAGGTCCCGTATCTGAACCTTAACCCCAGGGGTCACACCAGATATACTTGTCAATGACCCAAAATGATGCAGCGTTGGTGGTTGTTGAACATCATCAGTGACCTGCAAAAAATTTAATACATATGTGACCTTGTTAAGTCAAGCCTCCGGGCCCTCACCCATCATTCCCCCTTTTTGTTTTTGAAGCATATGCTTTAGAGTTCCATGGGTGCGCTCTACAATGCCTTGTCCTGTGGGAGAATGAGGGATACCGGTGACATGGGTAATTCCCCAAAGCTGCAAAAAGGTAGTCACCTTGGTAGAAAAATAGGCTGGACCGTTGTCAGTCTTAATCTGCTGAGGTACACCAGCCACAGAAAACGCTCGTTGCCAGTGTCGAATAACATCCCTGGCGACTTCACCTGTATGAGCGGTGGCAATAACAACAGAAGAAAAAGTATCAATAGACACATGCGCGTATTTCAACCGCCCAAACTCAGGAATATGTGTCACGTCAGTCTGCCAGATTTGCAAGGCTCAAAGGCCTCTAGGGTTGGTTCTATAATAATGAGGTACATGGAGGCCCTTACAGTCAGGGCACGTGGCGACGATGGCACGAGCCTCAAAGTTTGACAATCGAAATTGCCGCTTTAAGGCCCAATGTCCTTGGTGAAAAAAATGATGAGCTTTGATCGCCTGTTGTCTCACATTTGGTACTGGACCTATTGCCACCCCCGATACGAGAGCATCTGCACGAGCATTCCCTTCCACAATAAAACCAGGCAAGCTTGTGTGGCTTTTAATATGCATGACATAATATGGGGAGCGGCGTTCCTGAATCTCCATCCATAACAGCTTCAACACCCCTGTCGTGGTTTCAGCCCAGCCGGTAACAAAGGACCACGCGGCCGCTCGCTCACTCCTCCCGCCCCCCTCCGGTGGGATAGGGGGGAGACGGAGGAGAGAAAAAAAAACAAAACTGGAACCTCGAGGGTTGAGATAAAGGCAGTTTACTGGAACAACACAAAGAAATTGCAACAACAACAACGGTACTAATGAAAAAGTATACAAAAAGAGTGATGAACAGTGCAACTGCTCACCACCCGGGACCCGACGCTCTGCCACTTCCCCCACCGAAAAGAAGAGCCCACCCCCCGGCCCGCTCCCCCTTTATATACTGAGCATGATGTCACATGGTATGGAATAGCTCCTTGGCCAGTTCAGGTCAGCTGCCCCGGCTATGCCCCCCAGCTCCCAGGTTCCTGTAAAAAAAAATTAACTCTATCCCAGCTGAACCCAGGACATTATCCACCCCTTATTCTATACCATCTACATCATGCCCAGATCTTACATTTTCCAATCGACCACTACCACTTCCTTGTCTTATATATATAAGTATATGGACTTGCGTCCGTCCCCGTCGCCCCCCCGCGCGCACACACACACGCAAATGGTATTCCTTTAGCGTATGGGCTATCCCTCTAATGTGTCCATTGATTTTATTTAGTCCATGACTTTGGGGCTCCATCTGTTGTAACAGTTCTTCAGGATAAGAGAGATGGTGTGAGATGGTGGGTTGTTGTATGCTGCCTCTGGAACTTGTGGCTAGTACATTTGGTGCAACTCACGCCCTTAGTCTGCAGGTCGAAGATGTTGATCTTGAGGAAATTGCTGGGTGTCAGTTCAAGTTCTGTCGCTGTTGTACTTGGCTCAGTTTCAAAGTCCATCCCGCAGTCATTTGGGTAATTCTTACAGTAATACCCTTGATATGGCATATAGACACTATAGATACAATGACATGCATTGGCAGGGTATTTAGCAGTTAGGTATCATACAGCCCAATTCACTGGCTATTCTCTCCCAAAATCAAATCTCCCTGAGGTACACATCGAACTTCCCCATCCTTCTGCATCACCCACCAGGTGTACTCAGGTCCCTGAGCAAAAACAACCCCTTGAATGGGTTTGCCTCTGTTTGAGGGAGGACTAACCCAGACTGTCTTTCCTAACATACTCCTCATGCGCACTACAGGGACTTTATACCCTTCTACAGTATGTGGAAGTCTTGGTTGGGCGGGGCCAGCCCGATTGACGGATCCTCTAGTATTAACTAACCAGGTGGCTTTTGTTAAATGTGTATCCCAATGTTTGAAAGTCCCACCCCCCATCGCTCTCAATGTAGTTTTCAGCAGTCCGTTGTATCGTTCGATTTTTCCGGAGGCCGGTGCGTGATAAGGGATGTGATATACCCACTCAATGCCATGTTCTTTGGCCCAGGTGTCTATGAGGTTGTTTCGGAAGTGAGTCCCGTTGTCCGACTCGATTCTTTCTGGGGTGCCGTGTTGCCATAAAATTTTCTCTTCAAGGCCCAGGATAGTGTTCTGGGCAGTGGCATGGGACACAGGGTATGTTTCCAGCCATCCAGTGGTTGCTTCCACCATTGTAAGCACATGGCACTTGCCTTGGCGTGTTCGTGGGAGTGTGATATAGTCAATCTGCCAGGCCTCCCACTGTTTATATTTCAGCCATCGCCCCCCATGCGACAGGGGTTTTTGCCGCTTGGCTTGCTTAATTGCGGCACATGTTTCACATTCGTGGATGACCTGTGCAATAGTGTCCATGGTCAAGTCCACCCCTCGATCTCGAGCCCATCTATATGTTGCATCTCTCCCCTGATGGCCTGAGGTATCGTGGGCCCACTGAGCCATAAAAAGCTCACCCCTACGTTGCTAGTCCAGGTCCACCTGAGACACTTCAATCTTGGCGGCCTGATCTGCCTGCTGATTGTTTTGATGTTCTTCAGTGGCCCGACTCTTGGGTACATGAGCATCTACGTGATGTACTTTTACCACTAGCTTCTCTATCCGAACAGCGATATCTTGCCACAGTGCGGCAGCCCAAATGGGTTTACCTCTGCGTTGCCAGTTGCCCTTCTTCCATTGCTGTAGCCACCCCCACAGGGCATTTGCCACCATCCATGAGTCAGTATAGAGATAGAGCACTGGCCACTTGTCCCTTTCAGCAATATCTAATGCTAGCTGGATGGCTTTCACCTCTGCAAACTGACTCGATTCACCCTCTCCTTCAGCAGTTTCTGCAACTAGTCGTGTAGGACTCCATACAGCAGCCTTCCACCTCCGATGCTTTCCCACAATGCGACAGGACCCATCAGTGAACAGGGCATATTGCCTCTCATTTTCTGGCAGTTTATTATACAGCGGGGCCTCTTCAGCCCGTGTCACCTCCTCCTCTGGCGTCTTTCCAAAATCTTTGCCTTCTGGCCAGTCCGTGATCACTTCTAAAATTCCTGGGCGACTGGGGTTTCCTATGCGAGTCTGTTGTGTGATCAGTGCAACCCACTTACTCCACGTGGCATCAGTTGCATGCTGTGTAGAGGAAACTTTCCCTTTGAACATCCAGCCCAGCACTGGCAGTCGGGGTGCTAAGAAGAGCTGTGTTTCAGTACCAACCACTTCTGAAGCGGCTCGAACTCCTTCATATGCTGCCAATATCTCTTTTTCAGTTGGAGTATAGCGAGCCTCGGATCCTCGATATCCCCGACTCCAAAACCCCAGGGGTCGGCCTCGGGTCTCCCCAGATGCTTTCTGCCAAAGGCTCCAGGTAGGGCCATTCTCCCCAGCTGCAGTGTAGAGCACATTTTTAACATCTGGTCCTGTCCGGACTGGCCCAAGAGCTACTGCATGAACAATCTCCCGCTTAATTTGTTCAAAGGCTTGTCGTTGCTCAGGCCCCCATTTAAAATCATTCTTCTTCCGGGTAACTTGGTAGAGAGGACTTACAATTTGACTGTAATTTGGAATATGCATTCTCCAAAAGCCCACAACACCTAAGAAAGCCTGTGTTTCCTTTTTATTAGTCGGTGAGGACATAGCTGCTATTTTGTTGATCACGTCCGCAGGGATCTGACGACGCCCGTCTTGCCATTTTACTCCTAAGAACTGGATCTCCTGCGCAGGTCCCTTGACCTTACTTTCTTTTATGGCAAAACCAGCCTTCAAAAGGATTTGGATTATTTTCTTCCCTTTCTCAAAGACTTCTTCTGCCGTGCTGCCCCATATGATGATGTCATCAATATATTGCAGGTGCTCTGGAGCTTCACCTTTTTCTAGTGCAGTCTGGATCAGTCCATGGCAAATAGTGGGGCTGTGTTTCCACCCCTGGGGCAGTCGATTCCAGGTGTACTGGACACCCCTCCAAGTGAAAGCAAACTGTGGCCTGCACTCCGCTGCCAAAGGAATGGAGAAAAATGCATTAGCAATGTCAATTGTGGCATACCACTTAGCTGTCTTTGATTCCAGTTCATATTGAAGCTCTAACATATCTGGCACAGCAGCGCCCAGCGGTGGCGTGACTTCATTCAGCCCACGATAATCTACTGTTAGTCTCCAATCCCCATTAGATTTCCGCACGGGCCATATGGGACTATTAAAGGGTGAGTGAGTCTTGCTGATCACTCCTTGGCTCTCCAATTGGCAAATCAGCTTATGGATGGGGATCAGGGAGTCTCGGTTGGTGCGATATTGCCGCCGGTGCACCATCGTGGTAGCAATTGGCACCTGTTGTTCTTCAACCTTCAGCAACCCCACAACTGAAGGGTCTTGGGAGAGACCAGGCAGGGTAGACAGCTGTTCAATCTCCTCCGTCTCCAATGCAGCTATACCAAAGGCCCAACGGTACCCTTTTGGGTCCTTGAAATACCCCCTTCTGAGATAATCTATACCAAGGATGCACGGGGCCTCTGGGCCAGTTGCAATGGGGTGTTTATGCCACTCATTCCCGGTTAGACTCATTTCGGCTTCCAATACGGTTAGCTCTTGGGATCCCCCTGTCACACCAGAGATACAGATGGGTTCTGCCCCTTTATAACTTGATGGCATTAGGGTACATTGTGCACCAGTGTCTACTAGAGCCTTATATTCCTGTGGGTCTGACGTGCCAGGCCATCGAATCCACACTGTCCAGTAGACTCGGTTGTCCCTCTCCTCCACCTGGCTGGAGGCAGGGCCCCTCTAATCCTGGTTAGAATATCTGTTACCCACTTTTTGCACATGTGAATCAGAAGTCCCTTCAAGAGGATCAGAAATGAGATCGGCCCATCTACTGCGCCCAGGGGACTGCTCACGGGAAACTGGAGCAGCAGTTTTCCAAGAAGAATCTTCTTTTCTGGTTGCTTTTTCTCGCAACTCCCGTACCCGTGAATCCAAGACTGAGGTAGGTTTTCCATCCCACTTCCTCATGTCCTCTCCATGGTCACGCAGGTAAACCACAGGTTAGCCCACTGTGTGTACTTTCTCTCTCCTCTCTCTTGGGCAGAGGAACGCTTACTCCCAATAGCTGCAATGCAGGCCTTTACAGGTGAGGAGGAGGACATATCTACTTTGAATTGCTGGAACTCTGGGGACAATTCCTCTACAGCTGAGACACAGGCCCGTAGGGAGGAAGAGAGACTTCCTTCATATTGCCGGAGTTGGACAGCCAATTCATCCACCGTTTGTCCATAGCCTTCTTTCCAGGACATTACTGCCAATGAGTTGGCATAGGTTGGTGGTGCACTTCGTAGAAACTTCCGCCACATCGGTTGTGTGCATTGGACTTCACCTGGATCTGTGGGTGACTGCGCATTTTCTGGATCATTATAAATCACCTCCAGCACGGCTAATTCCCTCAGGTACTGGATACCTCTCTCCATGGTGGTCCACTTGCCTTGGTGACATGTAACTTCATCCCTGAAGGGGTATCTTTCCTTTACACCTGACAGAAGTCGCCTCCAGAGGCTGAGGACTTGTGTTTTTCTCCCAATCGCCTTGTTGATGCCCCCTTCTCTAGACAGAGATCCCAACTGCTTGGCTTCCTTACCCTCTAATTCCACACTACTAGCCCCATTATCCCAGCATCGGAGCAGCCAGGTAACAATGTGCTCACCTGGGTGGCGGCTAAAATCTTTTCGCATGTCACGCAACTCACTCAGGGATAGAGATCGGGTAATTATTTCAGGTTCTGCCTCTTCCTCCCGTTCTCGCGATGACCCTGGTTCATCTTCATCTCTCACTGAGCGAACTGATTTCTTTGTGTGTTTCTTTTTCTGTACAGGGGCGACTGATACTGGCACAGGTTGGTTCTCTGGTTTAGTGGCAGTATCTGTCACCGGGGTAGGGTTAGCCACGGTGCATGTTGTCGGGGTTGGGGTAGCCACGGTGCATGTTGTCTTGTTTTCCATCTTTTCCCCCTTTTCCCCCTGGGGGTGCTGCATAGTATCAAGCAGGGTTTGGTAGATACTGGCCAGGGCCCAGCACAGTGTAGTGAGTTGTGTGTCTCTGGGATAGCCACAGCATTTTCCTTTCAAAAATTCTATCACTTCATGAGGGTTCTGCAGTTGTTCGGGAGTGAACTTCCAAGTCACTGGAGGTGAGAAGTTCTCTAGATACCTGCCCACATCCTCCCACATGCCGTGCCACCCATAAATATCCAGCTTTGGGACAGATCTCTGGGTGGTACTCTTAAAGAGCCTCTTTGTAGCCCTAGACAAGACCTGAAACATAGTCAGGAGGCATAGCACTAACAGGACACTGGCTTGCGCATCCCAAGGATATTCAAAATTCTCGAAAACTGTTGTTATTAGTTGGAAAGAGAAAAAGGAGGGGAACGGATGGGGGGAAGTATCCCCCCCTAACTTCCCCATGGGTTGGGTGTAATTACCAATAAAATCCGACAGAAGGTGCCCAAAGTCTGGAAATGATATCACTGCCTCATACAGATAACAGCTTAACCTCATGACCAGTGATGTAATCATTTCACAAGTCGACATTGCCCAGTACAGCAAAATGATAATCCCAGTCACTCTCCCAGAGATGAGATACGCAACTACAGGCAATACATAGAGCATATAAGAACTTACAAAACGCCAGCATGTAAACAGCTGAATCAACATTGTGACTAACATCTATTTATCTAGTATAAGAAATGCGTATGACAAATTTGTTTCAACACACTCTGGCCAGATCTGTCGTTATCTCAACCCTTCGTGCCCCACGTTGGGCGCCAAAAAGGACTGTCGTGGTTTCAGCCCAGCCGGTAACAAAGGACCACGCGGCCGCTCGCTCACTCCTCCCGCCCCCCTCCGGTGGGATGGGGGGAAGACGGAGGAGAGGAAAAAAACAAACCTGGAACCTCGAGGGTTGAGATAAAGGCAGTTTACTGGAACAACACAAAGAAATTGCAACAACAACAACGGTACTAATGAAAAAGTATACAAAAAGAGTGATGCACAGTGCAACTGCTCACCACCCGGGACCCGACGCTCTGCCACTTCCCCCACCGAAAAGAAGAGCCCACCCCCCGGCCCGCTCCCCCTTTATATACTGAGCATGATGTCACATGGTATGGAATAGCTCCTTGGCCAGTTCAGGTCAGCTGCCCCGGCTATGCCCCCCAGCTCCCAGGTTCCTGTAAAAAAAAATTAACTCTATCCCAGCTGAACCCAGGACAACCCCAAATAACTTTTCATTTCCCACCTGACCAAGCACAGCCTTATCCAATCTTTGAACCAAACCCACCACATAAGCTGAATCGGTGACAACGTTTACAGGATCTGGAAAATGTTGAAACACCATCACCATTGCTCGAAGTTCTACAACTTGAGGGGAGCCTTCTTGCTGTTCTATCTTCTGTTGCCATTGCTGGCCATCATGCCACACAATGGCTGCTTTTCCTGTTTTTCCTGAACCATCAGTGAACACCGTGGGACCAATCACCGGCTCTGATTGACTTAGTTGCTTTTGTGCAAAGCATATTTGACTTCCCATTTTAATTAACGGATGAGAGGGAAGATGATACCCAATTTTCCCAGTATAATTTGCCAAGGCTGCTTGCAATGCGGAGCTATTAGCAAGACACCATTCAAAATAATCGGTTTTAACGGGCTCAGTGATACATTCCGGGTCCCTGGCTATCAATTCCATACATTGAACTCAGGTCTTTATGATAATTTGGGCTAAAAGCTCAAAAAGACCTGAGGCGGTTTTGTTTGGTCTGAACGGTAACAAGGCCCGTTTTAACACATGCAATGGATCCGGCCAATCAGAATTCCATTGTGTGATCATGGCAAAAGGTACCAATTTGTCTATTAATACAAAAACCTGAATTGAAACTGTCAGATCAATTCTCCACACATGTCTCTGCACAATTGCTTGCTCTACTTCTGTAATTACTTGTTTTGCCTCAGGGGTTAATGCCCGTGGTGCAGCAATATCTGTATCACCCTTCAATAAATCCAAAAGTGGCTGTAATTTCGATGATGGTAACCCTAAATAGGGTCGAACCCAATTGATCACTCCGGCCGATTTTTGTACATCATTTAAAGTTTTTATTTCCAGTTGTAACTGAATGGGTTGTGGTGTGACCGTCTGATTTAATATTTTCATACCCAAATACAGCCATGGCTGTTGACGCTGTACCTTTTCAGGTGCAATAACTAGGCCTAATCGCTGTAGTGAATCACATGCTGTGACTTCCATTTCACTTAACATCTGTTGAGATGGAGCGGCTAACAAAATGTCATCCATATAATGATAACAATAACATGTTGGGAATGCAGCACGAACTGGACTTAAGGCCTTTGCCACAAACCACTGACAAATGGTGGGAGAATTTTTCATTCCCTGAGGCAAAACTTTCCAATGATACCTTTTCGCCGGCTCACTGTTGTTCACTGAGGGTACAGTGAAAGCAAACTTCTCCATATCAGGTGCGGCTAAAGAGATGGTGAAAAAACAATCTTTTAAGTCCATTACAATAATTTCCCATTGCATTGGAATCATAGTTGGAGAAGGTAACCCTGGCTGCAATGCCCCCATGGTTGCTATTACCTCATTAATCTTTCGTAAATCATGCAATAGCCTCCATTTTCCAGATTTCTTTTTGATCATAAACATTGGTGTGTTCCATGGGCTATGAGAGGCCTCAATATATCCTGCGGCCAATTGTTCTGCAGCTAAAGATTTCAAGGCGAGGAGTTTTTCTTGATTGAGGGGCCAGCGATCCACCCACACTGGTTTATCTGTTAACCAGGTCAGTGCCAGTGTCGGGCGCTCCACGCCCTGCAGCACAGTGGCCCCTATGAAAAATCCGTGGTAAGACGCGCCCCCCATTGATCCAACACATCTTCACCCCATAAATTAAGTGGCAAAGTGGTGACATATGGCCTCACAGTGGCTTTCTGTCCCTCTGCATTGCTTATTAGCACAGGTTTTGCTGCAATAAAACTATTTGAAACTCCACCTACACCCAACACTCCTTCCGCATTTACAACCAATGGCCACAAGGGGGGCCAGTTACGCTGGGCTATGATGGTCATATCAGCCCCAGAGTCCAGCAAACCTATCAATTTTATCTGTGATGGGGATGCATTTGCCATAGTGAGGGTATAGGTCATTTCTGGCCTGCTTTCCGTAATGCGTTGTGACCAAAATACCTGCGGCTTTCCGGTGGACCCAAAACCTTGAGTACCACGAATTACCTGTTCTGTCGCAGGCACAGAGCTCATAAATGGTACGAGTTGAGCAATTCGTGTGCCTCCTTTTATAGTGACTGGAGGGGTTGCAGTAGATACCATTGCACATATTTGCCCGTGATAATCAGCATCAATAACTCCCACATGCACAGTTAACCCTTGCAAAGTACTACTTGATCGTTCTATTAGTAAGGCACTTAATCCTTTACCAGTCGGTCCCCAGGCTTCTAGGGGCACTTTATGCTCTCCTTGGGTAGATAAAGTTACTGTGTGGGTGGTGTATACATCCATCCCAGCTGCTCCTTGGGTTTGTCCCTGTAACTTGTCACAAAGGCTTGTGGTGTCTGCGCTGGCTGTTGTACCAGAAAGGGGTTGCTGGAGTGGTAGGGCATTTGTGTCTGCACGCGCCCCTTCTCACTCTTTCTGCCGTTTCCCGACTGGAGGGGTTGACCGTTAGCATGAAATTTAGATTTACATTGCTTTGCAAAGTGTCCCAGCTTTCCGCACTTAAGACATGTAGCTGCTCCCACGGCCACCTGCCCGGCTCCTCCTTTTCTATTTTTAGTGGGACAGTTAGCCTTGACATGTCCAGTCTGCCCGCAGCAGTAACATTTCTGATTAGACATATGCATTGCAGACATAGCTGTAGCTAATGCAGACATTTTGTGTTCAACAGAGCCCACCTTCCCGCAAGCTGTAATCATAGCTTCTAGGGTTGGATCCCCAGGGAGCGTCTCAATCACCTTTTGACAATCTGTGTTAGCATTGTCACGGGCTAACTGTTTTACCAGCATTTCTCGTATATGTGCATCAAATACCTGCCGCTCTATAGCCCCCATCAATTTCTCTACAAACGACAGAAACGGCTCTTTAGCCCCCTGTTTAATCATGGTATATCTTGCCTCAGGCTCCGCCAGCTCGGCCGTTCGGAGCAAAGCTTCTACACCAATAGTCTTTACTTGCTCCAATACAAGCGGATGCCATTGAGCCTGATGTTGAGGATTATTAAATTGACCAGTCCCAGTCAGAACATCAGCTCCGTTATCATAATGTGGATTGGTTTGTGAAAGCTGCAAATTGTGTACTGCTTGCACCTCTGCTCTCTGAGTCCAGATACTATGAGAAACGGCACATTGCACAGGTTGGAAAATAATTTGAGCAATTTGAGCAATATCGTAAGGTGTCATTTCTTCCATAGTTAATAGGCGTATTAATTGCATAACTGCAGGGGAGTTGGGACCATATTGCGCAGTTGCCTTTTGTAAATCCTATATAACTTTCCACGAATATGGTCTGTGTTCATCCATAATTCCTTGTCTTGGATCACCCCTGTCGTGGTTTAACCCCAGCCAGCAACTAAGCACCACGCAGCCGCTCACTCACTCCCCCCCATCCAGTGGGATGGGGGAGAAAATCAGGAAAAGAAGTAAAACTCCTGGGTTGAGATAAGAATGATTTAATAGAACAGAAAAGAAAAGACTAATAATGATAATGATAACACTAATAAAATGACAACAGTAGTAATAAAAGGATTGAAATGTACAAATGATGCGCAGGGCAATTGCTCACCACCCACCGACCGACACCCAGCCAGTCCCCAAGCCGCGAATCCCTGCCCCCCCCACTTCCCAGTTCCTAAACTAGATGGGACGTCACATGGTATGGAATACACTGTTGGCCAGTTTGGGTCAGGTGCCCTGGCTGGGCATGAGAAGCTGAAAAATCCTTGACTGTAGTCTAAACACTACTGAGCAACAACTGAAAACATCAGTGTTATCAACATTCTTCACATACTGAACTCAAAACATAGCACTGTACCAGCTACTAGGAAGACAGCTAACTACATCCCAGCTGAAACCAGGACAACCCCGTACCATGGGGAAAGCCATCGCCCCAGTCCCCCTTAAATTCGTTTCACCGGAGTTGCCTGCTGTTACAGGAACGTTAATTTGCTCGGATAGGTCCCAATTTCCTTCTTGCAGAGCTCGAGCTTTCACTTGCTGCCAGAATTTCAGGGGGTTGTGGGGACTGACAGAAATTCGAGCCGGCGGAAGGACCCAGGGCTGTCCTCGGCAACTCAACCCTCCCTGTAGTTGTCCCTCCTTCGGTGTTCCCGCAGACCCCCCAGGTTCAGGATCCCCCATATTATTGTCCACGGGATCATCCCAACCCTCTGATGTTTCGGCTGGCAGAGGGGGGTACAGGCATGAGGTCCCCTGTTCCCCTCCCCGCGCCCGGGGGGGCTATTCATCCCTTCTTGATCCTCTGAATCAGGCGGCAAGGGGGGGGGCGGACGGGTTAACCAGCGTCTCTGCCGTTTCAGCGGGGCATATGTCACTACCAAGAAGCAAGTCCTGGGGCCGCTTATATGTTCTATCTTTAATAGTCCGAGGATGTCCTGAGGGCTGCTCATCATCAGAGTCATCAACAAAAGGGTTCTTTTGTTGGCCCCGTGGCTTTGGCTGCCCTGCATGCTTGCCAGAGGACTGGGCAACAGACCCCACGTCCTCTGTGGGAGAGGACTGTCCTCCCCTCACAATAGGGACGTCTGGCTCCTTCATCCTATCCCTTTGCTCTTTAACGTCTTGGACGGTTTCAAGGAGCAGGCACCATGTCGCCAGGAGGCTGGCTGCCTCCTTAGACCCTCGGGACGCACTGTCAAACAGCTTGTCCCCGAGTCCTTGCCACACAGGCACACTAAATGCAGTCACTGTATCTGCTTTATATCTGTGTTGCTTGCCCCATAAGAGCATTTTCCGCAACATCAACTCTTCTACTTTAAGTCCTCTCTTTTGCAATATTACTTTCCACCTATTTACAGTTCCGGCGTCCTCTTTACTGAGGGTCCCGCCCATGTTCCCAGCAGCTCACCTGTTTATCTCCAGGTGTCAAGCATCGGTCCGGACTAGCAGCTCTTCCCGCCACTCTCAAGCTATGCCGGGCTCCGTCTCCACTGCTCTCCTCGCAGTCACAAGCATTATTTACAGCATCACGTCAGGGTCACCAATTGTCGCGGTCGAGACAGACAAACGACAAGTACGCATTCTTATAGTACAAGCAAAGAAGGTTTTTTTTATTACTACAAGCCAGCAAATTTAGACCCATTATACTTGTTACCTTGTACATATGCCTGTCCTTTATTGGTCAAAAAGTTGTCAGAAGTTGTTTTTCTCACCCCTCATTGGGTGACTTTTTCAGGTTCCTTATCACAACTGCAAATGGTCAACACATTCCTTAAATTTAGTTTCCCAGGCATGCTTCTCGTTCTTTCTTGTTCTCTCATGGGAACACTGTAATTTTGTCAAGGTCAATATCCTCCCCAGGCCCCTCGGTCCAGCCGAGGTCCTCCACATCGTTACCTTGCCAACCGGAGGATCCCCGAAGCAGCACCCGGGTAGAGGCACGCAAGCAGGAACACAGGCACTGTAGAGCTCGGTCCTTGCTAGAGGATCCCTGAACCTGCTGTTTGCACCTGTTTTTCAGGGATTCGTGCAGGCGTAATTTACCACTGTGCTTCGATCTTTCCCACAGCAGGGCAGGAATCTCAAGCATGTTCAATAGGGTGCCTCTGAGTCTATCACAGGTCTCTCTTATCTAAACACAGATGTTCTACTTGTCCAATACACAAGACTAAACAATTATTAGTATGATCTATATGTTTTTCTATTCTCCAGCTGCAAGTCACTTGAGCACGTTTACAATCCTCCTCCCCATTGTTCCGTTATTTTCCCACAGTGAGTGTGTAGCGCTTGCCTTGACGTGTTCGTGGCAGTGGTCCAATATAGTCAATTTGCCAGGCCTCGCCATATCGAAAACCCAGCCACCGCCCTTTATTCCAGGGAGACTTTACTCGTGTGACTCGCTTGGTTGCGGCACATTTCACATTCATGGGTGACCTGTATGATGGTCTCCATAGTCAGGTCTGCCTTTCTCCCATCTGTATGTTGCATCTCTCCCTAGATCTCCCGATGTTTCGTGGGCCTATTGAGCTACAAATAGCTCACCCTTACGCTCCCAGTCCAAGTCCACCTGAGCCACTTGAATTTTGACAGCCTTGTCTACCTGTTCGTTGTTTTGAAATTCTTCAGTGGCGTGGTTCTTGGGTGTCTCAGCATCTACATGCTATACCTTCACAGCGATATTTTCTACTCAGGTAGCCGTGTCTTGCCACAGTATGTCACGTTCCCTTTGTATTTCTCAAATTTACAGGACAACATACTCTGTAAATTAAACTTTATTTCATGAGCTCACATAAGAAATATAACAAACAAAAATGGCAAACGGGCTCAATCCCCTTTGCACAGACTACTCTAGCATGTGAATTCACTTATTCACCATAGAAGTCATGAGGTTTCATAACTTAAAACTCTTAACTTGTGCACCTATGAGCAAAATAGTTACCTAGCTGATGGTGAGAGTGCTCATCCTTCCTCCTCTGTCACGGTGCAGGCATCCCCTGCATCACACCAGAAAGCATGAAAGCCTCAGCACTCCAGCTGCTGTTGGATCCACTTCAAAAGCTTTTTGGGGTAAGCTGATGTTTTTATACCTTTTAACTTGGAAGTTTGGTCTATACCATTTGTATGAGCTAGCAGGTTCTGATGAAACTGCCAGACAATCAATATGCAATGATGATGGCTGCAGGAGACAGCAATCTGCAGGTGATAATGGCTGCATAATGGCCTTTTAGCTCTTTCTGGCCACCTGTCCTATCTATGTGGTGCTCTCACTTTCACCTAATGTCACTGCTCCCAGCATACATCAGGCCTTAGCATGAGGCACGATAGCCAAAATCTGAGCAGGAGTTGAGTGAGCAGTCACACAGTGCAGCTGCCCAGGGGGGTTTATCTCTGCACTGCTACCAATTGGTCTTCTTCCACTGCTGTAGCCACCCCCATAGGGCATTAGCCACCATCCAGGAGTCAGTATAGAGATAGAGTACTAGCCGCTTTTCTGTTCAGCAATCTAGGGCTAGTTGGATGGCTTTCACTTCTGCAAACTGACTTGACTCACCTTCTCCTTCAGTAGCTTTGGCAACTTGTCATGTGGGACTCCACACAGCAGCTTTCTACTTCCGATAGTTTCCTACAACACGACAGGATCCATCAGTAAACAAAGCATAATGCCTTTCATCTTCTGATAACTCATATGGTGGTGCCTCTTGGGCACGAGCCACCTCCTCAGGCAATGCTCCAAAATCTCTGCCTTCTGGGCAGTCCATGATCTCTTCCAGGATTCCTGGGTGGTTGGGTTTCCCCATTCGAGTTTGTTGCGTGATCAGTGCTATCCACTTACTCCATGTAGCGCTGGTTGCATGATGTGTAGAGGGGATGTTTCCTTTGAACATCCAGTGTAGCACAGGCAATTGTGGTGCCAAGAGGAGATATGCTTCTGTACCAACAACTTCTGAAGCGGCTCGAACCCCCTCACATGCTGCTAGTATCTCTTCTTAAGTTGGGGTGTAGTGGGCTTCTGATCCTCGGTACCCCCGGCTCCAAAACCCTAATGGTCAACCTCGGGTTTCTCCTGGTGTTTTCTGCCAGAGGCTCCAGGTGAGACCATGCTCCCCAGCTGCAGTACAGAGTACATTTTGTACATCTGGTCCTGTCCGGACAGGCCCAAGAGCTACCACACAAGCTGTTTCCTGTCTGATATGCTCAAAGGCTTGCTGTTGTTCAGGGCCCCATTCAAAATAATTCTTTTTCCACGTTACTTGATAGAGAGGGCTCACAAGCTGACTATAACCTGGAATTTGCATTCTCCAGAACCCCACAAGGCCTAGGAAAGCTTGTGTTTCTTGTTAGCTGGTGGAGACATAGTTGCTATCTTGTTGACCACATTCATAGGGACATGACGGCATCCATCCTGCCATTTTATTCCCAAGAACTGAATCTCCTGTGCGGGTCCCTTGACCTTGCTTTTCTTTATGGCGAAACCAGCTTTCAGAAGAATCTGAATTACTCTTTTTCCATTCTCAAACACTTCTTCTGCCTCGTTGCCCCACACGATGATGTCATCTATGTATTGTAAATGTTCAGGGGCATCGCCCTGTTCCAGTGCAGTTTGGATTAGTTCGTGAAAAATGGTAGGACTGTGCTTCCACCCCTGGGGCAGTCGATTCCAGGTGTATTGGACACCTCTCCATGTGAAAGCAAACTGTGGCCTGCATTCTGCTGCCAAAGGAATGGAGAAAAATGCATTGGCAATATCAATTGTAGCATACCACGTGGCTGCCTTTGATGCCAGTTCATATTGGAGCTCTAACATGTCTGGTACAGCAGCACTCAGTGGTGGCGTGACTTCATTCAGGCCATGATATTCTACCTGCCATGCGGCATGTGCTTGGGGCTCTCTTTCCCTCTAAACAGAGTGGGAGGAGACTGGCTTCGTGGTGCACCCCTGACAGCCAGGGCGTTGGCCTCTGGGAAGAAGGAGGGAGAGAGATTTTCTTCAAAGTTTTGGAGCCAGGAAGCTGCTCTCTCTACAGTTGGTGTATCCAAATCTGGGCAATACATTGTTGCCAAGCTGTTAGAATGACACTGCTTCATTTTCGACCACCTTCCTCCACATGGCCCACATACGCAGGATGTCATCCAGATCTTTGGAGACATCTTTGTCATCTGTGTCATCGTAGATGACTTCCAGCACTGCTAAGTCTCTCAGGTACTGGATGCCTTCATCTGCAGTAGTCCACTTTCCTGAGGGGTTCACAAGATCTTCCTTGAATGGATATCTTGCCCTCACACTTGAGAGGAGCTGGCTCCAGAGACTGCAAATTGCTGCCTCTTTTCCAATTTTTCTGCCAATTCCCTGGTCTCTAGCAAGGGATCCCAGCTTTTGGGCTTCCTTGCCTTCTCATTGCTGACTGTTGACCCTGCTATCCCAGCATCAGAACAGCCAGGCAGCAGTCCACTCACCTGGCTGGCAGCTGTAATCTTTCCGCATGTCTTGAAGTTCTGATGAGGTCAGGGCCTGGATAGTTTCCCCCTCTTGTGTGATTTCTCACTTCTTCCTCCTGTTTCTTTGCTGAAGGACCAGCTTCCTAGATCAAACCCTTTTTCCTCCCTCACTAATAGATGGTATGGACCCGTTGATCTCCTTGTCCACTGTTTCTTTTTCACTACTGGGGCAATTACTGTAGTTGTTGTTGTTGTTTGGGTCCCTATCTCGAGCATGGTGTCCTCAGGTGCGGTTTGGGTCCCTGTCTCAACTATTGTGTTCTTGGATGCATGGTATGGAATCCCCATAAGTTTGGGTCAGCTGTTTTAGCTATGTCCCCTCCCAACCTCTTGCCCACCCCCAGCCTACTGGCCTTTGGGGGGGTAGGAGCTTGGAGTGACAGCCTTGATGGAGCACTACTCAGCAGTAGCCAAAACACTGGTGTGTTATCAGCACCTTTCTAGCTACAAATGCAAAGCACAGCACTATGAGGGCTGCTACGGGGAAAGTTAACTCCATCCCAGCCAGACCCAATACATTACCACAGAATGGTAGCAAACACATACGTTGTATGGTAATAAGCTGCTGCTATCATATCCTGAGTAGTGGTTATCTTTGTGCATATGTTGGGTTCAGCGGAAGAGGAGGATAGTTACCTGTTATTAATGAGAAGCTAAGCTACTTCATATTTGCTGTGATGCAAAAATGTGCAAATTAAGGCAATTACGCTAACCTGTGACAGCTTGTTACCCTGGCATCTGTGCATGTTCTTTCCCTACTGTTAAATGCAAGTTAACTTGAAGTAGAGTGAACAATTAGGGGTGAGTTAAGAGTACCTTTCTATTTTAGAGTTAAGATTTATATTTGGGTGAAGGCATATGGGTAAAGATTTCTCGGGTTTGAATAAATAATAGATCTCTTAAGTTGTTGATGAAATCATTATTTTGTAAGATTTTTTTTTAAATACGGAGAGCTGTGCATTTATTTAAATGAACAGTCAGTAAGTTGTAACATTTACAAGGTTTACTCAGCAAGCAAATTTTTATTATCTGTATGTGGATGCTTTAAAAACTCGTGCTTTATAGAGTCCTGTCATATTGTGTCAGGAGGAATTGTAGTAATGGGATGAATAGAAAGGAAGTCACATGTTAATATTTCCAAATAAGTGATAAACTTTGCCCCTTTTTTTAAAGCTAGTTGGTTAAACTGTCATTGCTGTTTACAGTGGTTCCATAGAGGGTAGAATACTGAAATTGAACTGTTGAATTCCTGCCTTCCTAATCCTTGTTCTATTGGCATAGACAAGTCATTTCAGAATAAAGATGCATCCATGCTGCATGAGGGAGTAGAGCTCTGAAAGAATTCTTTAAAAATGCTCTGTGCATGTCTTTAGTGTCCTAGTACCCAAGGTGTAAATAATTCTGCAATGAACGATTGTTAAAGGTTTGTGTATAGACAAATGTTTCACTAGTTCTTCCCAACTGTTGGAAGGGAAATGACTAAAAATTGTAGGTTTTATTTACATTATATGCTCATAAAAGTACATTTTACTTTTTTAATTAAGATGTTGCAAGCTTAGTTGGTACTAGTCAATTCTCCTATTCTTCCTGTAGCCTGATTCCTTTTTAATGGAACTGACAATGTGTGTGTTTTTAATACCAAACTTCAGATTCAACTTTTTTGATTCTTGTTTTCAATTTTAGTATGTGGGTTTTGGACTAATAAGGGAAACAAGAAATTCTTCATAGGGCAAGTATATGGCAAAATGTCATTCAGTCCATTAGCCAAATATTATTGAATCTGGTTGTAATGTTGCTAATGTGGGAGGCAGAACAAATAAGAAACTATTACATTTAAATTATTTTAATTTTAGACTAATGTTTAATAGCTGGCTTTACTGTTGATGAACCCTCCAAACCAGACCAAAGCTGCAAGGTTTTTTGAATACATTATCTTGGATAACCTAACTTTCTTCTGGTTTTTGAGTTATTTATTTTTTAAAAATACAAGCATGTAGCTTTTTTTCCCCCCAAAACCTGTAGGGAATTTCAGAAAGCTAATTTTATTTAGCATGAGACTAAATTTGAAACCTATAATTAAAATTAGCTTTTTTTTTTTTCTCCCCCTCATCACTTTCTGAGTATGGTATGCATGTGTAATTTACCCCGTATTGGATTTGCGTGGCAAGGTTTTGGTAGCGGGGGGGCCAACAGGGGTGCCTTCTGTGAGAAGCTGCTAGAAGCTTCCCCTATGTCTGACAATGCCAGCCAGCTCCAAGACGGACCCATCGCTGGCCAAGGCCAAGCCGATGAGCGACAGTGGTAGTGCCTCTGTGATAACATATTTAAGAAGGGAAAAAAGTTGCTGTGGAACAGAAACTGCAGCTGGAGAGAGGAGTGAGAACATGTAAGAGAAACAACCCTACAGACACCAAGGTCAGTGAAGAAGGAAGGGGAGGAGGTGCTCCAGGCACTGGAGCAGTGTGCTCCTGAAGGACTGCACCCCATGGAAGGGACCCATGCTGGAGCAGTTTGTGAAGAACTGTAACCCGCGGGAAGGACTCACATTGGAGAAGTCCATGGAGAACTGTCTCCCATGGGAGGGACCCCATGCTGGAGTAGAGGAAGAGTGTGAGGAGTCCTGCCCCTGAGGAGGAAGGAGCGACAGAGACAACGTGTGATGAACTGACTGCAACCCCCATTTCCCAGCTCCCTCTGCTGCTGGGGGGGTAGATAGAGAATTCGGGAGTGAAGCTGTGCCTGGGAAGAAGGGAGGGGTGGAGGGAAGTTGTTTTAAGGTTTGGTTTTATTTCTCATTAACCTACTCTGGTCGATTGGTAATAAATTAAGTTAATTTTCCCCAAGTCGAGTCTGTTTTGCCTGTGATGGTAATTAGTGAGTGATCTCTCCCTGTCCTTATCTCGACCCACAAGCCCTTTGTTATATTTTCTCTCCCCTGTCCGGCTGAGGAGGGGGAGTGATAGAGCAGCTTTGGTGGGCACCTGGTGTCCAGCCAGGGTCAACCCACCACACCCCCTCCCATCCCTATTACCTCAAAATTTTCATTTTTCTGTACTGTTTTCATCACTTCAGTTTTGTATCGGTGCTTTTAATTTTTGCCTCTGTTGATATCCAGCTTTTTTTTCCTTTCAGCAGAATCCTATGCCTGTAGCTATTTGTAACCATCAGTTGACATGTTGATTGTCTGGTTTAGTGAACATGTAGTGTTATCACTGTTAATTATCTTATAATTAGCCTGCATGTCTTCAGGTTTAGTGTTTAAAATCCTTAACAACTGGTATGGTTCCTTCAGTATGGTTCCTTCAGTAGTGGGTTATAGGAATTCCTTGGTCTTTTTCTTTCTCTGAAGAATTGCAGGGACATACAGAGCAGTATACAATTAAATAGAATGCAGAAGACTGATCAGATGTTCCAAAAGTATCTCCAGTTTGTTCAAAGCCCAGCACAATGGGAGAAGCCATGATTTGTGAACTATTAAACTGAACCAGCCAAGATGATTATCCTTTTTGCAGGCACCTCTATCTGTTCATCAAGGGAAGATCAAGAACTTTGAAAAGCTCTGGACAGAGAGGGTCTAATTCCTACACAACAGTACTGGTCTGAATGTTATATCCATCAGTGGTTACATTCTTAATAAATTCTTCCTGCATTTTATATGAAAAGCAGAGCATGAAAAATAGATAAAACATTATAAAAGCATACCTTTCTTCTGATGAAAGCGAAGTTAGTCATCCCCTTTCTGTCCTTTGTCTTATATTTTTTTGCAATTCCACAAATAGAAAAATTAGCTAGCCTCTGATTAGCTTGTTTGCTTGGGGAGGGGAAGGTATTAGTTTGGGGGTTTTTTTACATCTACATTTCCAGTGCTATTGTGAAGGTCCCTCAGCTTTAGCGTATATGGGTATATCTGGGTGGGGCTGTGCAAGTTCCTAAAGTTCAGAGAAGTGTTTTAATTTGGTTGTATCTAATACAAAAGTATAAAAGTGATTTTGTGTTGTCTTAACTTTAGTGACTTATGTCTCTAATATATAAATAAGGCTGAAAATTGAAAGGTTATTGCAGAGCTCTTCTAGAATATTTTTTGGAAGTTTAAATGTTCACAAATTTTAGAGAAGCATAATATTTCTGAAGGTTTCCACAGTTCTCTGCTGTGCAGAAGGATTGATTCTTTTTCTTGATGGTTTGGGAATCTTCTCTGAACAGTTTAAATAGTGAGATCAGTCACTAGTGGGTTGGAATGATGCAAATTTGTCTAAAATTTTTTATAGGGAGTTCTTGCTTTCTGTTGAGTTTACATTAGCTTCAAGTAATTATTAGCCAATCTTTTACCATTCTTTAGGAAACAGATTTTGAAAATTGATAGTGAATTGTCCCACATCTTGGATTATTTTGCTCCTTAGAATTAATGAACCGTAATTCACTGCTGCCTGTTTGAGGGTGAGAGGTGTCCCTCCAGTCAACTGCTGCTACTGAAAGCTTGTGAGGGCAAAAGACATGAGTTCTTGCTATTGAAATTCATTGTGTTAAATATATTTTTTGGCTGTGTTGAGGTATACTTACAAATACTTTAATATGTAGTGATTTTTCAGGTGTTGTGTACCAAAATGTCCTTCTGGAAGTTTATCATTACCCTGTCATTCTTATTAAGTTTTACTGTATTTTTGTTTCATACGGATTGGTCACAATGGTAACAAAAGCTTTTCTGGATTTTGGGAAGGAAAATGTGTTACCTATTAGAACAAAAGTGGTTTTCTTAAATACGGTAAGATATATCAGGGGGAATTTTATCAGAACAGGTGGCTGGCAGTCGCATATGGCTAGTCATCTACAGTTCCCTGCAAAATCTGCCTATATATGTTTCTGTTGCTGTTTTGTATAAAATCCAAACATTTAAAAACTCTCACTTTAAAAATGCATGTGTTTATCTCAGTCGCCGAGGCGAGCAGCTCCAGTGTGGGCATGATCCACAGCAGAGCGCTCTAGCACAGCATATGGGGGGGTCATGAACCAGGGGAACCTCAGGGGAGTGGAGAGATCCGCCAGGAGCCCACAGCTCATGCAACAGCAGCTTATGAGACCTGGGCAAGGCCAGGAGCAATGGCAGCCAAGCCCCCAGACATATAAAAGAAACCCCTATGGAGCACTAGTGACCAGGAGTGCTGCAAAAAGGGCAGGCAAACAGGGCATGGTGCATCAGCAAGGAGGTAGTGCAGCAGTTGGTGCGGAAGGCGCTCCAGGAGGAGTGAGTAGATTGAGGAGTATTAGGGAGTTGGAGAGAGAGACAGACTACTGAAATTGCACCCTACCTTCCCTGCAACAGACCTGTCAGGCAGATAGGACACATGATTCCAAGGATTCCCTATCCTCTCTCCACCCAGCAGAACATGGTGACTTAACGAATGGGGGGCAATGGTGACAAGTTCCTGCCTGGCGCAGCAGGCACATCTCCTCTGTGACTACCCCACCTTCCCAGGTGCCCTTGCATAATAGGTACGAGGCTCTGCAGGTGGAACCGAACAATGATGAGGATGATGGTTCATCTAGCTTGGAGGTGTTGCCAAGGTTAAGTCGGCCTACGCCCTGTGTCAAAACTGCTTCCATAAAGAAAAAAAGACAAGTTATTGTTATAGGAGACCCTCTCCTGAGGGATACAGAAGGCCCAATATGCGGATGGGACCCACTTCTTGGGGAAGTCTGCTGCCTCCCTGGGGCCCGGGTTAAAGATGTGGTGAGAAAACTTCCTACCCTGGTATGGCCCTCGGATCATGATCCATTATTGATTTATCAGGTAGGCAGCGATGAAGTTTCAACAAGAAGTCTGAGGGCAATCAAGAGAGACTTCAGGGCCTTGAGATGACTGGTTAAGGGATCAGGAGCACAAGTAGCATTTTCCTCTGTCCTTCCAGTTGCAGGGAATGATGAGGGAAGAAACAGGAAGAGCCAGCAGATCAATACCTGGTTCCAAGCCTGGTGTCACTGGCAGAATTTTGGGGTTTTTGATCATGGGTCAGTCCACATGACACCAAGCCTGCTGGTGACAGATGGGGTACACCTGTCTCAAAGGGGGAAAAGGATCTTTGTTGAAGAGTTAGCAGGGCTCATCATTGAAAGAGCTTTAAACTAGACTTGAAGGGAAAAGGGATAAAACCAGGCTCGCTACAGATAAGCCTGGGGGCAGTATACCAGTGTTTGAGGGACAGTGTGCTAGCAAGGTCCTTCGGTCTGCCATCTCAGTGGAGGTAGGGGATGGAGATCCATGCGGCAGCAAAGACACAAGGGTTACTGATGTGTTAGAAACCATGGAAGCACCTGAGAACAGTCACATAGGAATTAGGGCTTCTCCGCCAAAGAAGGTGGCAGGATCAATAGCCCAACTGAAGTGCATCTACACCAATGCATGCAGCATGGGCAGGAAACAGGAGGAGCTGGAAGCCATTGTGTAGCTGGAAAACTATGACATAGTTGCAATCATGGAAACATGGTGGGATGACTCACACAACTGGAGTGCTGCAATGGATGGCTATAAAATCTTCAGAAGGGATAGGCAAGGAAGGAAAGGCAGTGGGGTAGCCCTGTATGTTAGGGATTGTTTTCACTGTCTAGAGCTTGACAATGGTGATGAAAGGGTTGAGTGTTTATGGGTAAGAATCAGGGGAAAGGCCAACAAGGCAAATATTGTGGTGGGAGTCTGTTATAGACCACCCAACCAGGATGAAGAGGCAGATGAAATATTCTATAAGCAGCTGGGAGAACTCTCACAATCGCTAGCCCTTGTTCTCGTGGGGGGCTTCAACTTACCAGATGACTGCTGGAAATACAATACAGCAGAGAGGAAACAGTCTAGGAGGTTCCTGGAGTGTGTGGAAGAGAACTTCTTGACACAGCTGGTGAGTGAGCCAACTAGGAGAGGTGCCCCGCTGGACGTGTTGTTTGCAAACACAGAAGGACTTCTGGGTGATGTGATGGTTGGAGGCTGTCTTGGACACAGCGATCATGAAATGATAGAGTTTTCAATTCTCGGAGAAGTAAGGAGGGGGGTTAGCAGAACTGCTACCTTGGGCTTCTGGAGGGCAGACTTTGGCCCGTTTAGGGGCCTGGTTGACAGAGTCCCTTGGGAGGCAGTCCTGAAGGGCAAAGGTGTCCAGGAAGGCTGGAGATCCTTCAATAAGGAAATCTTAAAGGCACAGGAGCAGGCTGTCCCCATGTGCCAAAAGACGAGCCGGTGGGGAAGAAGACTGGCTTGGCTGAACAGAGAGCTTTGGCTGGAACTCAGGAAAAAAAATGAGAATTTATGACCTTTGGAAAAAGGTGCAGGCAACTCAGGAGGACTACAGGGATGTTGTGTGTAGCGTTCGCCGCATATCAAGGTGCCACGATTAGATCACTGATCACCCCCCAGACCAGGGAAAGAGACAGATAACACACACAGTGTGAGCGCCAACTTCCGCCTTTTATTGCGCAGTCAATTCCTTTTATACTAACAAGGGTAGGTGGGATTACAGACACATCATAAGGCTGCGACTAACCCTCTAACTTTCCGTGACATCGCGAGATCTTCCGAACGCCGAACCCTACATCTCCCCCCTCCCTATGACGAGTTGGCCTCTATTATTATGAACAATTCCACACCAAGAAATAACTAAGTAAAGTACTATGAGTATAAACATATCTCTACAACTAAGTTGAAACACTCTATCTTAAACACCCGTAAATGTCCCATTTACCCTGAAGAGCAAAGAGCTCCCTTATAGAAATTCACACAGGAGGTAGATTGAAAGTTATACAGATACATCATGAGGCTTGGAAAGAATTACTTCTATTACTCTATAAAGTTTATCATTGGTGCACTGATGTTAAGGCTTAATGTCTGAGGCACCTGGATTCCCGGCTGCGAGCTCTGACAGCCGGATCCCATAAAGGCACGTATTGATGGACTCTGAGAGGGACGTCATCCAGATACACATCAGGGTCCCCCACTTGGCTTTGCATCCACTGCCAGAAGTTTGTAGCAGATACCCAAGGTGTCACAAGCCAGGAAAGGATGACAGCGACCTGTAGGAAAAACACTCAAACACTACGAGGTTAAGGCAGGATGAATCATACGACTAGGAACCCATTTCAGTAGCCCTTCAGGTGTCTGTACACAGGCATACCCTCGCCCAAGACAATGCAACTCAAACGGCCCATCCCATTGGCGTGTCTGAAAGTCACGTACGCGGACCAATGGGTAGGGACCTTTCTCTTCCGTGTTCGTAAAGTGTCGTTGCGCCGCCGTCTCTTCCAGATCCCCTCGAACTGTCTGATTTAGTGAAGTTAATGCAGTTAACAGAAGACGCTGTGTACGGAGAGCAGGTGTGTTTTCCTGTAACCAGGAGGGCTCCTCCTGCTCCCCCTCCCTAAGCCGATCGAGTAAGGCCTTTAAAGTTCGATGTGCTCGTTCTACAATGGCCTGGCCGGTGCTATTTGAGGGATGCCAAGTTTACTTAACAAGCTGAACAAGGTAAAATTATTACAATAGCTAAAATCACAATAACTACAATAATGCCCATAATTCTTTGAGCCAACCCATTACCCCTAATGACCCAAACCATGAGGACTATGAGGAAGATGAACCATCCATACATTCTTGTGTCATCTTGCTCCGCGAACTCAGCCCAGCAATCGGTAGGTGCCAGCTTTCCGTGGGCATCCCCACAGAGGCAACGATGGCCTCACCGTACACCAGCCCGATGCTCTTCGGAAAATCCCGGTATTTATACATTTGCAGAGGAACGGGTTTTGGCACACGTGGCCAGCGGGTGCCAAAAGTCTGCCTCGGTTGCAATCTATGACGCATGCGCTCGCTGGCCAGGCGCGCTGCACGAGTCATAGCCATCTTGTCTATTGGTTTGTGGGCTTTATGATGCGGTTGCGGTGCACAGAGAATCTTGACCTGTTATGTTAACCAAGGTGACCTATACATTAGTTTTTGACTGAGGTGGTATTCATATTGCCACACCATCTATGATGCTCTAGATGATGATGGTCATGCAAATTCAACAGGAGTCCGTCGTGGGCCTGTATCTGTGGAAACACAATCAACCTCATTCCCAGGTTATTAATGGAAATAGACCTTACCCCTAATTTTGGCTTAAACTAACTTTTACGTTTACCCCACGCTGTCTTCCCGTAATCACACTATGTTTAACCAAATTATGCTTAACACACTTTTTACCCAAAGCAAGTTCTATATACAATAAGGCATGTTGTTCTAAAAACCTCTCTGAAGGACTCAATGTCCGCTAGTCCTCTAAAGTGTAATATTCTATTAGTCAGAATCTGTCGGATCAGTGGCTCCAGCACCCGCTGGTGCCGTCCCAGTTGCCATTGGGACAAAGTCTTCAATTTCTCAAGGACTTTCCAGTGAAACGCCTCCTTTTTTTTTTTTTTTTTACTCTCCTCCAATGCCTCTCCCTCTCGTCTGCAGAGGCTACTGCAGGCGGCTCCGCGTCTATCGCGGGCGCGGTTGGTTTCACCGTCTCTGGTTCCGAGAGGCGGGATGGATGAAAGGGCGGGGGCGGGGGGGCGGATGGTTCTGCCCGGGGCCGGCCGCGGCCGCGCCTGGCGGCGGCCATTCCATGGCCGGCTGACACGCGCCGCTGCAAGGCGGCGGAGGGGGGGGCGGAAAGGAAGGAGCCGAGGGAGGGGGCGGAGGAAGCGCCGGAGGGGGTGCAGCTGACGGCTCAGCAGGCACAGGCTCAGGCAAAGGCTCAGGAGGCTCCGTCCGCTCTCCCGGCAAGGGCGCCTGATTTCCCCCCGCGGGGGGTGTTTCCTCCTCTGCCACAGTCTCCAACCCCCGCTGCCTCCCAGTTATCCCCTCCGCGGGTGGCCGTTCCTCCCACTCTCTCAACTAACGGTACAAATCTCCCTTAACGTCCCCGCCTGGATCCCAGTCCAAGAGGCACTCCCCCAAGTCCTTCCGAACCTCCCGCCGTAACTCCCCCCATGGACACTGCGGAGGGGGCTCGTCCGTCCCCGCTGGTGTCGTCCCTACAGGAAAAACCTCCGTCTCTGCCGCACCCTCCGCGTCCCCGCTCTCAGTCGGAGATGGACCGCTCTGTGAGCCCCTCTCCACAGCCGCCCACTCCGTCCGAGTCTGACTCACTGTCCCTGGGGGCACTGCCCCCCCCTTGGTTTTGAACCGGCGCTTCATCCGCAAACAAAACAGCTCGCGCCGCCGACCAACACTCCCCAGCTTTCCGTCCTGCCGTAACCACCTCCTCCACTCTCCCCCACGCTTGTAATCGTTCCGCAGCTCCGCACTCACCCGCGAATGCCGACTGGAGCAACAGTTCCCGAATCTCTCCCCAATTTGGGGGACTTAATACTTCTTTGGGAGAGCCCATCCCTCCCCGGCGCAGCACCCATTGGATGCATTCGCCTGTGGGGCCCCTCCTAATCGTTCCGTGAGCACCCACCTCATCAGCCAACACTTTCAACACCTGAATCACTTGCGCAAGTTCCATCGTCGCCTAGTGCGACCGATCACGTCGGGGTCACCATTATGTAGCGTTCGCCGCATATCAAGGTGCCACGATTAGATCACTGATCACCCCCCAGACCAGGGAAAGAGACAGATAACACACACAGTGTGAGCGCCAACTTCCGCCTTTTATTGCGCAGTCAATTCCTTTTATACTAACAAGGGTAGGTGGGATTACAGACACATCATAAGGCTGCGACTAACCCTCTAACTTTCCGTGACATCGCGAGATCTTCCGAATGCCGAACCCTACAGTTGTGAGGTTATGCAGGGAGAAAATTAGAAGGGCCAAAGCCCAACTAGAACTTAATCTGGCTACTGCCGTAAAAGTCAATTAAAAATGTTTCTATAAATACATTAACAACAGTGGGAGGGCTAAGGAGAATCTCCATCCTTTATTGGATTCAGGGGGAAACATAGTGACAGAGGATGAGGAAAAGGCTGAGGTACTTAATGCCTTCTTTGCCTCAGCCTTTAATAGTAAGACCAGTTGTTCTCAGGGTCCCCAGCCCCCTGAGCTGGAACACAGGGAAGGGGAACAGAATGAAGCCCCCTATGATAATCCAAGGGGAAATGGTTAGCAACCTGCTACACCACTTAGACACACACAAGTCTATGGGGCTGGATGGAATCCACCCAAGGGTAGTGAGGGAGCTGGCAGAAGTGCTCACCAAGCCACTTTCCATCATTTATCAGCAGTACTGGCTAACCAGGGAGGTCCCAGTTGACTGGAGGTTATCAAATGTGACACCCATCTACAAGAAGGGCCAGAAGGAGGATCCAGGGAACTACAGGCCTGTCATTCTGACCTCAGTGCCAGGGAAGGTTATGGAGCAGATCATCTTGAGCGCCATCACGCGGCACGTACAGGACAACCAGGTGATCAGGCCCAGTCAGCATGGGTTTATGAAAGGCAGGTCCTGCTTGACTAACCTGATCTCCTTCTATGACAAGGTGACCTGCTTAGTGGATGAGGGAAAGGCTGTGGATGTTGTCTACCTATACTTTAGTAAAGCCTCTGACACCATTTCCCACAGCATTGTCCTGGAGAAACTGGCTGCTCATGGCTTGGACGGGTATACTGTTCGCTGGGTAAAAAACTGGCTGGATGTCTGGGCCCAAAGAGTTGTGGTGAATGGAGTTAAACCCAGGTGGTGGATGGTCACAAGTGGTGTTCCCCAGGGCTCAGTATTGGGACCAGTTCTGTTTAATATCTTTATCAATGATCTGGATGTGGGGATCGAGTGCACCCCCAATAAGATTGCAGGCGACACCAATTTGGGAGGGAGGGTTGATCTGCTTGCGGGTAGGAAGTCTCTACAGAGGGATCTGGACAGGGTAGATCAATGGGCTAAGGCCAGCTGTATGAAGTTCAACAAGGCTAAGTATCAGGTCCTGCACATGGGTCACAACAACCCCATGCGACGCTACAGGCTTGGGGAAGAGTGGCTGGAAAGCTGCCTGGCAGAAAAGGACCTGGGGGTGTTGGTCCACAGTCTGCTGAATATGAGCTGACAGTGTGCCCAGGTAGCCATGAAGGCCAATAGCATCCTGGCTTGTATCAGAAATAGTGTGGCCAGCAAGACTAGGGGAGTGATCGTCCCTTTGTACTCGGTACTGGTGAGACTGCACCTTGAGTATTGTGTTCACTTTTGGGCCCCTCGCTACAAGAAAGACACTAAGTTGCTGGAGCATGTCCAGAGAAGAGCAATGAAGCTGGTGAAGGGTCTAGAGAACAAGTCTTATGAGGAGTGGCTGAGGGAACTGGGGTTGTTTAGCCTGGGGAAAAGGAGACTGAGGGGAGACCTTATCACCCTCTGCAACTGCCTGAAAGGAGGTTGTAGCGAGATGGGTGTTGGTCTCTTTTCCCAGGTAATAAGCGATAGGATGAGAGGAAATGGCCTCAAGTTGTGCTAGGGAAGGTTTAGATAGGATATTAGGAAAATTTTTTTCACTTAAAGCGTTATCAAGCACTGGAACAGGCTGCCCAGGGAAGTGGTTGAGTCACCCACCATTCCTGGAGGTATTTAAAAGATGTGTAGAGGTGGTGATTAGGGACATGGTTTAGTGGTGGACTTGGCAGTGTTAGGTTAACAGTTGGACTGGATGATCTTAATGGTCTTTTTTAACCTAAATGATTCTGTGATTACAACAGTAAAGCTTTTACTTTTAACTAAGTAGCTGTATTGGGTCTGGCTGAGATGGAGTTAATTCTCCCCATAGCAGCCCTTGTAGCGCTGTGCTCTGCATCAGTAGCTAGAAAGGTGTTGATAACACACCAGTGTTTTGGCTACTGCTTAGCAGTGCCAGCACAGCATCAAGGCTGTCTCTCCAACATTTTTGTCCCCCTCAACGGCAGGCTGGGGCTGGGCAAGATCTTGGGAGGGGACATAACCAGGACAGCTGACCCAAACTAACCAAACAGATATTCCATACCATATGACGTCAGCTCAGACATAAAAGCTAAGTAAAGGGAGACGGAAGGGGGGGCATTTATGTCTTCTGGAGCAACCACTATGTGTACTGAAGCCCTGCATCCCAGGAAGTGGCCAGACATCGCTTGCTGATGAGAAGTAGAGAATAACATCATTTGTTTTTCTTTGCTTTCACTTTATTAAACTGTCCTTATCTTGACCCACGAGCCTTTTGTTATATTTTCTCCCGCCTGTCCAGCTGAGGAGGGGGAGTGATAGAGCGGCTTTGGTGTGCACCTGGCGCCCAGCCAGGGTCAACCCACCACAGTCCTTTTTGGCACCCAAACAGGGACCCGACAATGGCAGTTTTGCATTAAGCGTTCTATAGCTAGTTATTAAGTGGCAAGCTCCTGTGCAGGCCACGGAGCTTGTTGGCTGCTTGCTTATCTCTATCTTGCTGAGTTTGGGAACATGGTACTACAAATAATGGCTGTGTGCTTTGCCCTGGCACTGATGGCTTTGCTGTGTTGTGGGAGCTATCTTGTGGAGGAGATGAGGGAACACATCTCCCTCTCCCTACCGGGCATTGATGTGAATGGTTTTATTGTGCAGGCTCCCGAGGTCCTTGTTCACCCTTATGTAAGCTGTTCAATACTAATAATTAATACTGGTGGCATATTATGGGTATTGTGGAATCTGGTCTCGTCCTGGTATAAGAGAAGACAATTTTTGGGTGAGGCAATACTGAAATGTGCCCTCAAGCGACCGGTCCCTGGGTGGCAGGGTATATGGAAGGATTTGGGCAGATTCCTAGGACAGTTATCACCTCCCGTAATCTGGGACTTTACATCTGAACAGGCAAGTAACCCTGGCAAACTGACGCGCCACCTGATAGAAGGGTGCCTTGCCTATCCCAATGAAAACCAGCAGCTTCTCGCACTGTACTGGGGCCTGGCCTATGCCTACCGAGCCGTAGTTCAACACTCCCAGAGGACCACGGTTGAGGCAGGGACCCAGACTGCATCTGAGGACACCATGCTCGAGATAGGGACCCAAACAACAACAACAACTACAGTAATTGCCCCAACAGTGAAAAAGAAACAGTGGACAAGGAGATCAACGGGTCCATGTCATCGATTAGTAAGGGAAGAAGAAGAAGAGGAAAGGTTTAATCTAGAAGCTGGTCCATCAACAAAGAAATTGGAGGAAGGAGTGAGAGAACTTAGACAGGAAGCGGAAACTACCCAGTCCCTGACGTCCTCAGAACTTCGAGACATGCAGATAAACTACAGCCGCCAGCCAGGTGAGAGGATCGCTGCCTGGCTGCTCCGATGCTGGGATAACGGGGCCGAAAGTCAGCAACTGGAAGGCAAGGAAGCCCAACAGCTGGGATCCCTCACTAGAAACCAGGGAATTGAGAGAGGAATTGGAAAAGAGGCAGCAATTTGCAGTCTCTGGAGCCGGCTCCTCTCAAGTGTGAGGGCAAGATATCCATTCAAGGAAGATCTTGTGAACCCCTCAGGAAAGTGGACTACCACAGATGAAGGCATCCAGTACCTGAGAGAGTTAGCAGTGGTGGAAGTCATCTACAGTGATCTAGATGATGAGGAGGTCTCCAAAGATCCAGAGGATGTCCTGTGCACACGGGCTATGTGGAGAAAGGTGATTCAAGGTGCCCCAGCGTCGTATTCTAACAGCTTGGCAGCAATGTATTGCCCAGATATGGAAACACCAACTGTGGAGAAAGTGTCGTCTTGGCTCCAAAACTTTGAGGAAAATCTCTGTGTCTCCTCATCCCTACAGGACAGTGCCTTGGCTATTAGGGATGCTCCAAGAAATCAGTCCTCTCCTGCCCCGATCAGATGGAAAGGGAGACAAAGGCGTATGCCACGTGGTACACTCTGGTTCTTCCTGCGTGACCAAGGGGAGGACATGAGGAAGTGGGATGGTGAACCCACCTTTAAGCTGGAAGCCCGTGTACGTGAACTGAGAGGGAAGACAGCTGTTAAGAAGGGGTCACCCAAGAAGAAGGCTGTCAGCGTAGTTGCTGTAGAGGCCCAAGAAAGCAATCAGTGATCCTCCAGGCATAGAAGAACTGAAACCACCTCCCTTGATTCTGGTGAGGGGACTTCTGGTCTGGCACCGCAAGGGTCAGACAGTGAATACTCTGATGAGGAACAGCAATAGAGGGTCCCTGCCTTCGGCCAGGAGGAGGAAAGGGATGACCGGATATACTGGACTGTGTGGATTCGATGGCCTGGCACATCAGACCCACAGAAGTATAAGGCTTTGGTAGACACTGGTGCACAGTGTATGCTGGTGCTATCAGGGTACAGGGGCACAGAACCCATCTGGATCTCTGAAGTGACAGGGGGATGCCAAGAATTGACTATATTGGAGGCTGAGGTGAGCTTGACAGGGGACAAGCGGGAAAAGCACCCCATTGTGACCAGCCCAGAGGCCCCTTGTATCCTTGGCATAGACTACCTCAAGAGAGGGTACTTCAAGGCCCCAAAGGGGTACCGATGGGCTTTTGGTATAGCCACTGTAAACGCAGAGAAGATCAAACAGCTATCTACCCTGCCTGGCCTCTCAGAAGATCCCTTCATTGTGGGATTGCTGCAAGTTGAAGAACAGCAGGTGCCAATCGCTACCAGGACGGTGCAACGGCGGCAGTATTGCACAAACTGAAACTCCCTGGCTCCCATCCGTGAGCTGATTCATCAACTGGAGAGCCAAGGAGTCATCAGCAAGACTCATTCACCTTTTAATAGTCCTATATGGCCAGTGCAAAAGTCTGATGGAGGGTAGAGGTTAACAGTAGATTATCGCGGCCTGAACGAAGTGACACCGCCCCTGAGTGCTGCTGTACCAGACATGTTAGAGCTCCAATATGAACTGGCATCAAAGGCAGCCACGTGGTATGCTACAATTGATATTGCCAATGCATTTTTCTCCATTCCTTTGGCAGCAGAATGCAGGCCACAGTTTGCTTTCACATGGAGAGGTGTCCAATACACCTGGAATCGACTGCCCCAGGGGTGGAAGCACAGTCCTACCATTTTTCACGAACTAATCCAAACTGCACTGGAACAGGGCGATGCCCCTGAACATTTACAATACATAGATGACATCATCGTGTGGGGCAACGAGGCAGAAGAAGTGTTTGAGAATGGAAAAAGAGTAATTCAGATTCTTCTGAAAGCTGGTTTCGCCATAAAGAAAAGCAAGGTCAAGGGACCCGCACAGGAGATTCAGTTCTTGGGAATAAAATGGCAGGATGGATGCCGTCATGTCCCTATGAATGTGGTCAACAAGATAGCAACTATGTCTCCACCAGCTAACAAGAAACACAAGCTTTCCTAGGCCTTGTGGGGTTCTGGAGAATGCAAATTCCAGGTTATAGTCAGCTTGTGAGCCCTCTCTATCAAGTAACGTGGAAAAAGAATTATTTTGAATGGGGCCCTGAACAACAGCAAGCCTTTGAGCATATCAGACAGGAAACAGCTTGTGTGGTAGCTCTTGGGCCTGTCCGGACAGGACCAGATGTACAAAATGTACTCTGTACTGCAGCTGGGGAGCATGGTCTCACCTGGAGCCTCTGGCAGAAAACACCAGGAGAAACCCAAGGTCGACCATTAGGGTTTTGGAGCCGGGGGTACCGAGGATCAGAAGCCCTGCAAACCAGTTTCCACGGCTGGTACAAAATATTAAAACCATCAAAATATTTAGACATACCATACAGAATGTATGGAAATATGCTATCATCATAACCCTGAAGATAAATACCAGTTCTCTTATGGTGTGTTCAGCCATACTTAAAAGGTTAAATTGTGTTTGAATAGGATGAAAATACAGTGTTTATACACACAGAAGGTTCTGTAAAGGAAGAAAGGCCTGTATTCTTTCTAAGGGTATACCTGAACAGCAGATGAAGACAGTGGTATTATGCAAAAGTGCCTCCCTACACATTTAGGTAGATAAAAGATGATATGAAGATTGGTGGCAAGGAACTGAGAGAGGAAGAGGGAAAGAAATAATAATGAAGTCCACACAGGCTGTACTACAGTACATGCTGTCTAGTTTTGACAGCTATAAAAAGGCTAACTATCTGTACTACCTTTAATCTAGATTTTTTAAAAAAAAAGATAAGCCAAAATGTATCTGAGGTACATCTGTGCTATCACTGTACAGATATTCAGATAGGTATTGGGCTCTACCAGACTAACAGCTGACCTGCCAGTTGAGTCATCTCAGGTCAATTTATCTTGGACAGTTCTGGTGGGTTGACCTTGGCTGGCTTCTGGGTGCCCAACAAATCACTTTATCACTCCCCCTTCTCAACAGGACAGGGGGAGAAAAATATGATGAAAAGCTTATGGGTCGAGATAAGGACAGGGAGATCACTGAGCAATTACTGTCTGTAATGGGTTTACATGGCAAAGTTTTGGTAGCAGGGGGGCTGCAGGGGGGGCTTCTGTGAGAAGATGCCAGAAGCTTCCCCTATGTCAGACAGAGCCAGGTTCAGCTGACTTGAGGACGGACCCATCACTGGCCAAAGCTGAGCCAATCAGCAACATTGGTAGTGCCTCTGTGACAACATATTTAAGAGGTAAAAACTGCTGCGCAACAGCAGCTGGAAGAGAGGAGTGAGAATATGTGAGAGAAACAACTCTGCAGATACCAAGGTCAGTGAAGAAGGAGGGGGAGGAGGTGCTCTAGGCACTGGAGCAAAGATTCCCCTGCAGCCTATGGAGAAGCCCATGGTGAGGCAGGTTGTCCCCCTGCAGCCCATGGAGGACCCCACGCCAGAGCAAGTGGATATGCCCTGAAGGAAGCTGTGACCCTGTGGAGAGCCCTTGCTGGAGCAGTCTCCTGGCAGGACCTGCAGCCCGTGGAGAGAAGCCCATGCAGGAGGAGCCCTACTTGGCTTTTTTGTTCAAGTCTATTGACAGATGGGTGCTGTAATGCAGACAAGAACACACTTAACTTCTGTGCCTCATATCTCCCACAGTAACCATCTGTGTAAGCATAAGGGTGCTACAGACTAGGCTAAAAACTATTCTATAATCTTTCTGAGGAAATAATATGGTTTTTGCACTTTAACTACAATAAAATTTTTGAAACAAATAGGTGCTTTGTGACTTGGGGTGTGGGGTGAGAATCCTATGCTTTTGTGCTCTCTCTACTGGTGTTTTCATTACAATTTTCAAATGTAGTATGTGAGTTCTGAAAATTAGTCTTGTGAGATGATACTCTTCAGAAGTTAGGAAGTGTGGTCATTGAGCCCCTGAAACTTAAAATACTAAGCAAGTTCATTAAAATACTATTTTATAATACTGACTCTAATGAAGTTCTTGCTGCTACCTCAGTTAAGTATACACTCCATCTGTGATTATTTCAAAATATATCTATTGCAAAAATAAGACCCCTTAGATGCGAAATTGAATGAAGTGAGAGAGACTGAGTGCTTTAACAATGTATGTCATGAGGAAAATCCAGTGGAAACAGAGAACAAACTATATTGTTTGTCTCAGTAACAACTATATCTTGCTAATTCAAGGGGGAAACATCGGAAATGGTACTTTCAGGATTTCTGTCTCTTGTCCTTTTTTTTTAATGAACTTTAAATGCAGTCTTTGAGGGTTACCGTTTACATGTGTTCTCATAAAACTACACTAATGCTTCAAGATCATGAACCTCATGTTTCACTTCAGCGGACCTAAGCTAAGGACATGTGCTGAAAGGTGGTTTAGACAAAACTTGTTCAAACTATTGACTCAGATAGAAGGCTTCTGAAAGGTTAATATCCTTTGTAAAGCTACCTAGCTAGTTCTGAAACACTTGGAGTATTACCTAAGTGGGGGGGGGAATGTTGGGATAATTGCTCAATCAAATATTACTGTGTCATGGTTTAACCCCAGCCAGCAACTAAGCACCACGCAGCCACTCACTCACTTCCCCCCCACCCAGTGGGATGGGGGAGAAAATCAGGAAAAGAAGTAAAACTCATGGGTTGAGATAAGAACGGCTTAATAGAACAGAAAAGAAGGAACTAATAATGATAATGATAACACTAATAAAATGACAACAGTAATAATAAAAGGATTGGAATGTACAAATGATGCACAGTGCAATTGCTCACCACCCGCCGATCGATGCCCTGTTAGTCCCCAAGCCACGATCCCCTCGCCCCCACTCCCCCCAGTTTATATACTAGATGTGATGTCACATGGTATGGAATACCCCTTTGGCCACTTTGGGTCAGCTGCCCTGGCTGTGTCCCCTCCTAACTTCTTGTGCCCCTCCAGCCTTCTTGCTGGCTGGGCATGAGAAGCTGAAAAATCCTTGACTCTAGACTAAATGTTACTTAGCAACAAGTGAAAACATCTGTGTGTTATCAACATTCTTCTCATACCTAACTCAAAAACATAGCACTGTACCAGCTCCTAGGAAGACAATTAACTCTATCCCAGCCAAAACCAGGACAGGTGATAACAAGTGTCTGTAACTTAAATCTTGGAAAAGACTTTAAAGCACTCTCTTCCCATATCTACGTAATCTAGAGGAATGTGATTACTAAATGTTTCAGGAATCTGAATTTAGGTGTAGCAAATCACCAATGACTTTTGCAGATCTTCTATAAACTAATGACTTAACAAATTGGTAGTTTGAGTGTTGCAATAGAATCTGTAGGGTTTTTACCTTTTAAGTGTTAAGATTTTTTTCTACAGTTTTTTTAACATATCTGTAGAGAAGGAATTCTGATATGTGCGTGTGAAGCATTTTTGTTTGTTTTCTAACAAATTGAAGTAGTTGGCTTGTGCTCTACCTCTGGTGAAAGTAGTGCAGTTTCTTCTGCTTTCAGGCACAATTTTTAAAGTAGTAGTGTGGTAGGTTGACCCTGGCTGGGCGCCAGGTGCACACCAAAGCTGCTCTATCACTCCCCCTCCTCAGCTGGACAGGCGGTAGAAAATATAACAAAAGGCTCGTAGGTCAAGATAAGGACAGTTTAATAAAGTGAAAGCAAAGAAAAACAAATGATGTTATTCTCTACTTCCCATCAGCAGGCGATGTCTAGCCACTTCCTGGGAAGCAGGGCTTCAGTACGCGTAGTGGTTGCTCCAGAAGACAAAAATGCCCCCCTTCCGTCTCCCTTTACTTAGCTTTTATGTCTGAGCTGATGTCATATGGTATTTCCCCCCCCCCCCCAAAAAAGAAATGGGGGGGAAGAGTGTGATTCCACCCCTCGCCTCTGTGCATCACATATTTAAGAATTATCATTAAAATCTACATTCATCACACAAAACCTTCACAGTTTTCACAAACATCACTCACATCAACAGAAAAAAGAATTCTCCACACCAAAATCAAAATAATATCATCACAACACCAAAAAAAGCGGACAATTTACGCACAATCCAACCCTCATCCCTTCACCACAATTACAACAACAAAAATTCCCCACTTGTCATGCAGCTCTTAACTCTCTATCTGTGTTCACACCATGTTTTGCCCCTTACCTCTCTCAGTTACTATCCTTATCTCGAATTCCTCACATTCCCGGGTTTCCACACCAAAAAGACTGTGGTGGGTTAACCCTGGCTGGATGCCAGGTGTCCACCAAAGCCGCTCTATCACTCCCCCCTCCTCAGCTGGACAGGGGAGAGAAAATATAATAAAGGGCTCGTGGGTCGAGATAAGGACAGGCAGAGATCACTCACCAGTTACCATCACAGGCAAAACAGACTCAACTTGGGGAAAATTAAGTCAATTTATTACCAATCAACCAGAGTAGGGTAATGAGAAACAAAACAAAATCTCAAAACACCTTCCCTCCACCCCTCCCTTCTTCCTGGGCACAGCTTCACTCCTAAATTCTCTATCTACACACACACCCCCACCCCCCCCCAGTGGCACAGGGGGATGGGGAATGGGAGTTATGGTCAGTTCATCACACGTTATCTCTGCCACTTCATCCTCTTCAGGGGCAGGACTCCTCACACACTTCCCCTGCTCCAGCGTGGGGTCCCTTCCACGGGAGACAGTCCTCCACGACCTTCTCCAACGTGGGTCCTTCCCACGGGCTGCAGTTCTTCATGAACTGCTCCAGCATGGGTCCCTTCCATGGTGTGCTGTCCTTCAGGAGCACATTTCTCCAGCGTGGGTCCCCCGCGGGGTCACAAGTCCTGCCAGCAAACCTGCTCCGTGGGCTCCTCTCTCCACATATCTGCAGGTCTGGCCAAGAGCCTGCTCCAGCACGGGCTTCCCACGGGGTCACAGCCTCCTTCGGGCATCCACCTGCTCCGGCGTGGGGTCTCCATGGGCTGCAGGTGGATATCTGCTCCACCGTGGACCTCCATGGGCTGCAGGGGGACAGCCTGCTTCACCATGGTCTTCCCCATGGACTGCAGGGGAATCTCTGCTCCAGCACCTGGAGCACCTCCTCCCCCTCCTTCTTCACTGACCTTGGTGGCTGCAGGGTTGTTTTTTGTCGTGGTTTAACCCCAGCCAGCAACTAAGCACCATGCAACTGCTCACTCACTCCCCCCCATCCAGTGGGATGGGGAAGAAAATCGGGAAAAGAAGTAAAACTCCTGGGTTGAGATAAGAATGGTTTAATAGAACAGAAAAGAAGAAACTAATAATGATAATGATAACACTAATAAAATGACAAGAATAATAATAAAAGGATTGGAATGTACAAATGATGCGCAGGGCAATTGCTCACCACCTGCTGACCGACACCCAGCTAGTCCCCGAGCGGCCATTCCCTGCCCCCCACTTCCCAGTTCCTAAACTAGATGTGACGTCACATGGTATGGAATACCCTGTTGGCCACTTTGGGTCAGGTGCCCTGGCTGTGTCCTGTGCCAACTTCTTGTGCCCCTCCAGCTTTCTCGCTGGCTGGGCATGAGAAGCTGAAAAATCCTTGACTATAGTCTAAACACTACTGAGCAACAACTGAAAACATCAGTGTTATCAACGTTCTTCACATACTGACCTCAAAACATAGCACCATACCAGCTACTAGGAAGACAATTAACTCTATCCCAGCTGAAACCAGGATACTCTTACATGTTCTCACTCCTCTCTCTGGCTGCCATATCTGTGCCCACTGCAACTTTTTTCCCTTCTTAAATATGTTATCACAGAGGCGCTACCACTATCGTTGATTGGCTCGGCCTTGGCCGGTGGTGGGTCCATCTTAGAGCCAGCTGGCATTAGCTCGATCGGACATAGGGGAAGCTTCTAGCAGCTTCTCACAGAAGCCACCCCTGTAACCCCCCCACTACCAAAACCTTGCCACACAAACCCAGTACAAGTAGTCATTCTTCCTTATACTAAGCAAAGTTGTTTTTTTTTTAAATGAGGTTTTTCTATGTGTATCTGTCTGTGGATGAGTTTGATCTGATACAGAACTTGCATTGAGAATATGAGGAAAAGTATGAGCCTTAATATTTGACTGTCTTCTTGCCTACCCACCCTCTTGTTTACTGAATGTGTCCAGAATAACAGAATATGAAGAGACTTCTCATTGACCATGAAATAAAAAAATATTTTCACTTCACTGTTTATTTTTACCAGGTCTCAAATCAGACTGTACTTTCTGTTTTGTTTTTCAGAGTCATATAATTGAAAGTGCTTCTCCTATATTTGAGGAAGAACAAATTGGTGATTGGATGGTGGATTAATAAATAGCTGTTGTATTACAAGAGTAAGAAGGTATTTTGGGAGTTGGGAAGAACCGGATTTTCACCCTAGTCTAGCAGCTTTGCTGCTCACTTAAACACAGATGAATGAAGACCCCATTTGGAAAATCACCAGGTCAGCGGTCCAGAGCTGATGCAGGTGAGGTATTACTGAATTTGGGGGTTTTGTTTGTTGTTTTTTGTGGGTAAAAAAGTGTCCTTATTTTATAGATTTTCTTATATACTCATGGCTTTATGAAGCTGTTACTGTTTGTTTGTGGTTGTGGGGGTTTTTTGTTTTTTTTTTTTTAAGATAAGAATTATTGCTTTGATTATAGAAACTGTGGAATTGAAAGGATATACATAAATTTATTTAAGTTGTACAAACTTAGATATAAGAAGTTGTACTGGTTTTGGCTAGGAGAGAGTTAAATTTATTCATAGTAGCTTGCATGGTGCTAGGTTTTGGATATGTGCTGAAAACAGTGTTGATAACACACTGATGTTTTAGTTATTGCTGAACAGTGCTTGCACAGTGTCAAGGCCTTTTCTGCTTCTCACGCTGCCCTGCCCCCCCGCAGCAAGTAGGCTGGGAGTGCACAAGAAGTTGAGAGGGGACACAGCCAGGACACCTCACCCCAACTGACCAAAGGGATATTCCATACCATAGACTAACACTTTAAGGGGAAAAATTATCTTTTGCTCATCTAGGAAATGGTGGAAAATAAACATTAATGTATTCACCATATATTTATAACTTTCTGTAAATTTTTAAATAATTTTATAGGAATTGATCAGATAATAATTGCGAAAGAGCATCTCAAAAGCACTTCAGAAGGGTTTTTCTAAATGTACACAGAGGTTATTGCTACATTGTGTGTTTCGTAAATTGAAATAATTAGTCAAAGTATTGTAAAGAATTCTTTATTTGCAGAAACTCAACATGTGAGTAACCACTTAGCCTTTTATGACTGGTTAGGCTAATTTGAAGTTTTGCAGCTCAGTAGACTAATGAATCTCAGTAAATCTTGTGGACTCTGTAGTAAGGATTATCAGCAATGATACAACAGAAAATCAAGTTACCAGTCAAGTATTGTTCTGTATGCTGGCATTTGGTCTTGTATAACCTAGGCCAGACTTTTAGCTGTGCATTCTGTTTTGACTAGTGTGCAGGACAGGGACTAGAAATTATCAATTGCAAGTTTAGAATTCTACAGTCCAGCATTTTGCGGATGAAAATGTTGAAAGCGAATGCTGTTTGTTAATTCCTCTGTTTAATTATTTGCTTTTTAGTTTAACTTAGCTGAGTAATGTAACTTTCTTTGTAGTTGTTTTCTCTCTTCTGGAATTACTTCATGTTCTTTGGTGGGGAGAAATGATGCTCTTCCTATTTTGTACTGCAAAACTCAGTAGTGAGCTGCACAGTGAAAAACTTTGTAGACACTTGGTGCAGCACATCATCTAACCCTGACCATTGTTTGTTGGTGCTTTCCAAAAAATCTCATGAAACTAACTCAGTTTCATATAAAATTGGGAAAGCTCAATTAATTTTTAAAATACCCAAATGATAGTCCATTATGGTGCTTTTAAATACTTACCCAATTCATTCAGAAGTGAAGCAACTGATATTGGAAGATTTCTTTAAAACCTTTTGGTTTCAAAACCAGACTTTCAAAAACATTTTTACTTGTGACTAGCTTGCATTAATGTTTGCTGTCACTCATTTGAAACATCTAGCGATTTCAAAGATAGTTCCTGAAAGTATTTTTAATAGATAGTTTTAAAGAAGAAACCCAGTGCAGAGTTTTAGACATTTGCTTCAATGACTTTTTATTCAGCCAACTGATGAGCCATCCTTCTTCTTGATACCACCAGAGTATTTGTGGAAGGATAATTTTATTTGTAATAGAAAAGAAAAGAAAGTAGGCTTTGACCAGGTACTTAATATCAGTATGGTTGACTTCTAAGCATTAGCTGGGTACTGTGAGAGTTCAAAAAATTTAGACATTAGGTTTGTAAAGGTAACTTTTAGAAGAATTTTGTCTCACAATGTAATTGTGACATACAATGAACAATAACATTACAGCAGTTTTGAGGTATCACAGTGTGAACTTTATGTAGAGGGTGATATTTGTGAATGAAAATAGGTAATTTTACTTTGTGTTGAGTAGAAAATTTCACTATTTCTCCTCTTCAAAAAAAATTAGATGGTCACACTTTCCATTGTTATTTTATTAGATTTTATACTATAATTGGCACCTTCATTTTGTACCATGCAAAATCATTATAATTGACACTCAGATTTCTTTCGATGCTATTTTTGCTTTTTAATATCCCTACACAACAGTTAATACTTAGGCCTTTACTTTTTCCTGTATGACGTTTGTTTAATCTTAACTAAAGAGTCCTTAATTTATCCTGTTGTGGTTTAACCCCAGCCAGCAACTAAGCAACACACAGCTGCTCACTCACTTCACCCCCACTCAGTGGGATGGGGGAGAAAATTGGGAAAAGAAGTAAAACTCGTGGGTTGAGATAAGAATGGTTTAATAGAACAGAAAAGAAGAAACTAATAATGATAACACTAATAAAATGACAACAGTAATGATAAAAGGATTGGAATGTACAAATGATGCGCAGGGCAATTGCTCACCACCCGCCGACCGACACCCAGCTAGTCCCCGAGCAGCGATTCTCCCCCGCCGCCCCCCTCCCCCCAGCTTATATACTAGATGTGGCGTCACATGGTATGGAATACCCCGTTGGCCACTTTGGGTCAGCTGCCCTGGCTGTGTTCTGTGCCAACTTCTTGTGTCCCTCCAGCTTTCTCGCTGGCTGGGCATGAGAAGCTGAAAAATCCTTGACTTTAGACTAAACGTTACTTAGCAACAACTGAAAACATCAGTGTTATCAACATTCTTCACATACTGAACCTAAACCATAGCACTGTACCAGCTATTAGGAAGACAATTAACTCTATCCCAGCTGAAACCAGGACAATCTTCATGTCTGATTAATGTAGTAACACTGTCTTTTTGATACACATCTCCAAGTCATATACGTTTGGTCAGTCTCAACTCTTGACATATTTAGTTGTTGTCTAGGCTTGGGTGTTGCTAGCTTCCAACATCTGGATATATATTCCTGAATATATATATATATTTTCTGACCTTGCTGTTGTTGCTTCTTCTGCTGATCATATTTCATAGGCTGTGGGTAGTTGGCCTTTATTGCTTTTTGAAAAAAAACAAAACAAAACAAACTTTGGTGGTGATGGAATTATCTGCTGTATGTTTCCTAATTACAGATGTATCTTAGGAAAGAGTGTACCAGGTAGCCATTATTAGGAGACTCCATAACCAACTGTCGTGGTTTCAGCCCAGCCGGTAACAAAGGACCACGTTTACTGGGACAACACAAAAAAAAAAGAAGTTACAACAACAACAATGGTACTAATGAAAGGCTATACAAAACGAGTGATGCACAGTGCAACTGCTCACCACCCGGAACCCGATGGTCCGCCACTTCCCCCACCGAAAGTCAAGAGAGCCCCCCCAGCCCGCTCCCCATTTATATACTGAGCATGATGTCACATGGTATGGAATAGCTCCTTGGCTAGTTCAGGTCAGCTGCCTCAGCTATGCCCCCCCACCTCCCAGGTTCCTGTAAAAATTAACTCTATCCCAGCTGAACCCAGGACATTATCCACCCCTTATTCTATACCATCTACATCATGCCCAGATCTTACATTTTCCAATCAACCACTACCATTTTCCTTGTCTTATAAGTATATGGACACCCCACCCACCCACCCACCCAAATAGTATTCCCTTACTCGATGGGCTATCCCTCTAATGTGTCCATCGATTTTATTTAGTCCATGACTTTGGGCCTCCATCTGTTGTAACAGTCCTTCAGAATAAGAGAGATGGTGTGAGGTGTTGGGTTGTTGTATGCTGCCTCTGGAACTTGTGGCTAGTACATTTGGTGCAACCCACACCCTTGGTCTGCAGGTCAAAGATGTTGATCTTGAGGAAATTCCTGGGTGCCAGTTCAAGTTCTATCGCTGTTGTACTTGGCTCAGTTTCAAAGTCCATCCTGCAGTCATTTGGGTAATTCTTACAGTAATACCCTTGATATGGCATATAGACACTATAGATACAATGACATGTATTGGCAGGTTATTTAGCAGTTAAATATCATACAGCCTAATTCACTGGCTATTCTCTCCCAAAATCAAATCTCCCTGAGGTACACATCAAACTTCCCCATCCTTCTGCATCACCCACCAGGTGTACCCAGGTCCCTGAGCAAAAACAACCCCTTGAATGGGTTGGTCTCTGCTTGAGGCAGGAGTAACCCAGACTGTCTTTCCTAACATACCCCTCATGTGCACTACAGGGACTTTATCCCCTTCTACAGTATGTGGAAGTCTTGGTTGGGCAGGGCCAGCCCGACTGGCAGATCCTCTAGTATTAACTAACCAGGTGGCTTTTGTTAAATGTGTATCCCAATGTTTGAAAGTCCCACCCCCCATCGCTCTCAATGTAGTTTTCAGCAGTCCATTGTATTGTTCGATTTTTCTGGAGGCCGGTGCGTGATAAGGGATGTGATATACCCACTCAATGCCGTGTTCTTTGGCCCAGGTGTCTATGAGGTTGTTTCGGAAGTGAGTCCCGTTGTCCAACTCAATTCTTTCTGGGGTGCCGTGTTGCCATAAAACTTTCTCTTCAAGGCCCAGGATAGTGTTCTGGGCAGTGGCATGGGACACAGGGTATGTTTCCAGCCATCCGGTGGTTGCTTCCACCATTGTAAGCACATGGCACTTGCCTTGGCGTGTTCGTGGGAGTGTGATATAGTCAATCTGCCAGGCCTCCCACTGTTTATATTTCAGCCATCGCCCCCCCATGCGACAGGGGTTTTAGCCGCTTGGCTTGCTTAATTGCAGCACATGTTTCACATTCATGGATGACCTGTGCGATAGTGTCCATGGTCAAGTCCACCCCTCGATCTCGAGCCCATCTATATGTTGCATCTCTTCCCTGATGGCCTGAGGTATCATGGGCCCACTGAGCCATAAATAGCTCACCCTTATGTTGCCAGTCCAGGTCCACCTGAGCCACTTCAATCTTGGCAGCCTGATCCACCTGTTGGTTATTTCGATGTTCTTCAGTGGCCCGACTCTTGGGTACATGAGCATCTATGTGACGTACTTTTACCACTAGCTTCTCTATCCGAACAGCAATATCTTGCCACAGTGCGGCAGCCCAGATGGGTTTACCTCTGCGCTGCCAGTTGCTCTGCTTCCGTTGCTGTAGCCACCCCCACAGGGCATTTGCCACCATCCATGAGTCAGTATAGAGATAGAGCACTGGTCACTTCTCTCTTTCAGCAATGTCTAACACTAGCTGGATGGCTTTCACCTCTGCAAACTGACTCCATTCACCTTCTCCTTCAGCAGTTTCTGCAACCTGTGGTGTAGGACTCCATACAGCAGCCTTCCACCTCCGATGCTTTCCCACAATGTGATAGGATCGGTCAGTGAACAGGGCATACTGCCTCTCATTTTCTGGCAGTTTATTATACAGCGGGGCTTCTTCAGCCCGTGCCACCTCCTCCTCTGGTGACATTCCAAAATCTTTGCCTTCTGGCCAGTCCGTGATCACTTCCACAATTCCTGGGTGACTGGGGTTTCCTATGCGAGTCTGTTGTGTGATCAGTGCAACCCACTTACTCCACGTGGCATCAGTTGCATGATGTGTAGAGGAGACCCTCCCTTTGAACATCCAGCCCAGCACTGGCAGTCGGGGTGCTAAGAGGAGCTGTGTTTCAGTACCAACCACTTCTGAGGCAGCTGGAACTCCTTCATATGCTGCCAATATCTTTTTCAGTTGGAGTATAGCGAGCTTCGGATCCTTGATATCCCCGACTCCAGAACACCAGGGGTCGGCCTCGGGTCTCTCCAGGTGCTTTCTGCCAGAGGCTCCAGGTAGGGCCATTCTCCCCAGCTGCAGTATAGAGCACATTTTTAACATCTTGTCCTGCCCGGACTGGCCCAAGAGCTACTGCATGAACAATCTCCCACTTAAATCATTCAAAGGCTTGTTGTTGCTCAGGCCCCCATTTAAAATCGTTATTCTTCTGGGTAACTTGGTAGAGAGGACTTACAATTTGACTGTAATTTGGAATATGCATTCTCCAAAAGCCCACAACACCTAAGAAAGCCTGCACTGCCTTTTTATTAGTCGGTGGAGACATAGCTGCTATTTTGTTAATCACATCCATAAGGATCTGACAACGTCCATCTTGCCATTTTATTCCTAAGAACTGGATCTCCTGTGCAGGTCCCTTGACCTTACTTCCTTTTATGGCAAAACCAGCCTTCAAAAGGATTTGGATTATTTTCTTCCCTTTCTCAAAGACTTCTTCTACCATGTTGCCCCATATGATGATGTCATCAATGTATTGCAGGTGTTCCGGAGCTTCACCTTTTTCTAGTGCAGCCTGGATCAGTCCATGGCAAATAGTGGGGCTGTGTTTCCACCCCTGGGGCAGTCGATTCCAGGTGTACTGGACACCCCTCCAAGTGAAAGCAAACTGTGGCCTGCACTCCGCTGCCAAAGGAATGGAGAAAAATGCATTAGCAATGTCAATTGTGGCATACCACTTAGCTGCCTTTGATTCCAGTTCATATTGAAGTTTTAACATATCTGGCACAGCAGCACTCAGCGGTGGCATGACTTCATTCAGCCCACGATAATCTACTGTTAGTCTCCATTCCCCATTAGATTTCTGCATGGGCCATATGGGACTATTAAAGGGTTGAGTCTTTCTGATCACTCTTTGGCTCTCTAATTGGCAAATCAGCTTATGGATGGGAATCAGAGAGTCTCGGTTGGTGCGATATTGCCGCCGGTGCACCATCATGGTAGCAATTGGCACCTGTTGTTCTTCAACCTTCAGCAACCCCACAACCAAAGGGTCTTGGGAGAGACCAGGCAGGGTAGACAGCTGTTCAATCTCCTCCATCTCCAATGCAGCTATACCAAAGGCCCAACGGTACACTTTTGGGTCCTTGAAATACCCCCTCCTAAGATAATCTATGCCAAGGATGCACGGGGCCTCTGGGCCAGTTGCAATGGGGTGTTTATGCCACTCATTCCCGGTTAGACTCATTTCAGCTTCCAATACGGTTAGCTCTTGGGATCCCCCTGTCACACCAGAGATACAGATGGGTTCTGCCCCTTTATAACTTGATGGCATTAGGGTGCATTGTGCACCAGTGTCTACTAGAGCCTTATATTCCTGTGTGTCTGATGTGCCAGGCCATCGAATCCACACTGTCCAGTAGACTCGGTTGTCCCTCTCCTCCACCTGGCTGGAGGCAGGGCCCCTCTAATCCTGGTTAGAATATCTGTTACTCACTTTTCGCACACGTGAATCAGAACTCCCTTCAAGAGGATCAGAAATGAGATCAGCCCATCTACTGTGTCTGGGGGACTGCTCATGGGAAACTGAAGCAGCATTTTTGCAAGAAGAATCCTCTTTTCTGGTTGCTTTTTCTCGCAACTCCCGTACCCGTGCATCCAGGACTGAGGTAGGTTTTCCATCCCACTTCCTCATGTCCTCTCCATGATCACGCAGGTAAAACCACAGGTTAGCCCGTCGTGTGTACTTTCTCTCTCCTCTCTCTTGGGCAGAGGAACGCTTACTCCCAATAACTGCAATGCAGGCCTGTACAGGTGAGGAGGAGGACATATCCACTTTGAATTGCTGGAACTCCCGGAACAATTCCTCTACAGCTGAGACACAGGCCCGTAGGGAGGAAGAGAGACTTCCTTTGTATTGCCGGAGTTGGACAGCCAATTCATCCACCGTTTGTCCATAGCCTTCTTTCCAGGACATTACTGCCAATGAGTTGGCATAGGTTGGTGGTGCACTTCGTAGAAACTTCCGCCACATCGGTTGTGTGCATTGGACCTCATCTGGATCAGTGGGTGACTGCGCATTTTCTGGATCATTATAAATCACCTCCAGCACGGCTAATTCCCTCAGGTACTGGATACCTCTCTCCATGGTGGTCCACTTGCCTTGGTGACATGTAACTTCATCCTTGAAGGGGTATCTTTCCTTTACACCTAACAGAAGTCGCCTCCAGAGGCTGAGGACTTGTGTTTTTCTCCCAATCACCTTGTCAATGCCCCCTTCCCTAGACAGAGATCCCAACTGCTTGGCTTCCTTACCCTCTAATTCCACACTACTGGCCCCATTATCCCAGCATCGGAGCAGCCAGGTAACAATGTGCTCACCTGGGTGGCGGCTAAAATCTTTTCGCATGTCACGCAACTCACTCAGGGATAGAGATTGGGTGATTATTTCAGGTTCTGCCTCTTCCTCCTGTTCTCGCGATGACCCTGGTTCATCTTCATCTCTCACTAAGCGAACTGATTTCTTTGTGTGTTTCTTTTTCTGTACAGGGGCGACTGATACTGGCACAGGTTGGTTCTCTGGTTTAGTGGCAGTATCTGTCACCGGGGTTTGGGTAGCCACAGTGCCTGTTTTCGGCGTTTGGGTAGCCACGGTGCCTGTTGCCCTGTGTTCCATCTTTTCCCCCTGAGGGTGCTGCCTAATATCAAGCAGTGTTTGGTAGATACTGGCCAGGGCCCAGCACAGTGCAGCGAGTTGCATGTCTTTGGAATAGCCACAGCATTTTCCTTTCAAATATTCTACCACTTCATGAGGGTTCTGTAGTTGTTCGGGAGTGAACTTCCAAGCCACTGGAGGTGAGAAATTCTCTAGATACCTGCCCACATCCTCCCACATGCCGTGCCACCCATGAATATCCAGCTTTGGGGCATATCTCTGGGTGGTACTCTTAAAGAGCCTTTTTGTAACCCTAAACAAGACCTGAAACATATTCAGGAGGCATAGCACTAACAGGACACTGGCTTGCGCATCCCAAGGATATTCAAAATTCTCAAAAGCTGTTGTAATTAGTCAGAAGCAGAGAAGGGAGGCGAATGGATGGGGGAAATATCCCCCCCTAACTTCCCCATGGATTGGGTGCAATTACCAATAAAATCCGACAGAAGGTGCCCGAAGTATGGAAATGATATCACTGCCTCATACAGATACCAGCTTAACCTCATGACCAGTGATGTAATCATTTCACAAGTCAACATTGCCCAGTACAGCAAAATGATAATCCCAATCACTCTCCCAGAGATGAGATACGCAACTACAGGCAATACATAGAGCATATAAGAACTTGCAGAACGCCACCATGTAAACAACTGAACCAACATTGTGACTAACGTCTATTTATCTAATATAAGAAATGCGTTTGACAGATTTGTTTCAACACACTCTGGCCAGATCTGTCGTTATCTCAACCCTTCGTGCCCCACGTTGGGCGCCAAAAAAGACTGTTGTGGTTTCAGCCCAGCCGGTAACAAAGGACCACGCGGCCGCTCGCTCACTCCTCCCGCCCCCCTCCGGTGGGATAGGGAGGAGACGGAGGAGAGAAAAGGAAAAAAACCTGGAACCTCGAGGGTTGAGATAAAGGCAGTTTAGTGGGACAACACAAAGAAATTACAACAACAACAACAACGGTACTAATGAAAGAGTATAGAAAACGAGTGATGCACAGTGCAACTGCTCACCACCCGGAACCTGACGGTCCGCCACTTCCCCCACCGAAAGCCAAGAGAGAGAGTGCCTCCTTAGCCCAGTCCCCATTTATATACTGAGCATGATGTCACATGGTATGGAATAGCTCCTTGGCTAGTTCAGGTCAGCTGCCCTGGCTATGCCCCCCCACCTCCCAGGTTCCTGTAAAAATTAACTCTATCCCAGCTGAACCCAGGACACCAACTCTATAATGTTCTTGTTTGTATGTACTGGAGGTTTTTTAAACATACAACTACTGAGCAGGAAAGACAGAACACTTGTTTATCATTGTAGTTTCACAGATAGTGGTCATAGTATTTGAAAAGAACAACAAAAGCAGTAATTGATTCAATTGATTGGAAAATAAAGGATAACACTGAAGATAGAGAAATGAAGTAAAGCCAGACCTGTTTCTTACTTTTTCACAACAGTAGAGTGTGTATCTGCAGCCTTAATGATTTTGTTAAAATATAGAGCAGCTTTCCAGGACATAGTTTCAGTAGATCAGCCAGCTGCTTTGTGCTTGGCATTGTGCCTGTGCTTCTAATTAGTGCATGGTTCTCCCCAGTATAGGTGAATCCCTCTTTTTTCATTAACATAATCTAACATAATTGTATGTAAGATAATTTGTGATTACCCTTGTTGTGTTTACATTTATATTTCGTCTTTCTGAGTCTAGTGATCACTTGTTTTATGCTATAGAAGTGTAAGACATGGTCCTTTACAGTTCTTCCTAGCTGTTACCAGTACTGTCCTTGTGAATTAAGAAGAGATCCCGCTCCCAGATTCGACTTGCTTAAAAATGCAATGAAATCTTTTGGCAGAGTCGGGAAATCATTTTACCACTCTTCTCCTTGTCCGGTTTCCCAAACTCTTACAGGTGACATTGGGCAATATTAGGTGTGAATAAACATGTGTGTGGAATTTTTAGGTCCCTCAAAGTAATTCTGAAAGAGCCATCAGATCAAGGATAATTCTCATGTGATTATATGGTGTTTCCACAGCAGATTCTGAAATATAATTTTTAAATGTCCATCTTTTGCTGCCTGTCATAAAGACAGGGGATATTCTGAGAAATAAGAAATTGTGGTGTGTTTTGAAGAGTCCATCTAATTTTGATGGACTGAATGGTGAGTACCATCTGATATGACAATAATTAAAAACATTGCTAGTAGCTTTCTCCCATCCTTCTTCCTATTCTCTCCTCCTACCTCCCCCAGTTGAAATGTGTGTACTCCCCCTTAGAGTCCACACCCTCAAAGAATGTTTATTTTATTTGTGTTGTCTTACCCTTTTTCTTTCTCTGTGAGAGTAAGGTAGAAGCATTCAGAAACATGGCTCCTAGTTTTGCTATTGAATTTAACAGTATTTTAAGGATACATTAGGCAGAATTAATTCAGGCTCAAAAAACACAGGCCAACTGACAATTAAATGCTTAATTCTTTTGTTCTTGACTGGGAGTTGGGAGTTTGTGTTGACTTTTTATTATGGAAAATATTTAATTTCATATTCATAAGAAATTGAGCCATAAATATTTTCTCCTTCCTCAGATCTATCAAAGTTTGACTCTTTGCTGCTTATTACAAAGCATAAAATAAATCCAATCACTTTGTGTGGGTTTTTTTTGTTGCTGTTGTTCAGTATTAACTTCTGTTTTTATATTCATGGCAACTTAGTTGTACAGAGTTTATTTTGAATGATGTCTAAAACATGGAATTTCATGGAATGTGCTAGTTAGAACAGTAGTACTTGTCATTCCATAGTCAGAAGGAGGTAAAGGGTATGAACTTAAATCCATTCAATGGCATTTATGCTATATAGAATCTGATAACTCTACATTATTGTTCTCTAATTACTGTTAATATCTTTGAAGTCACATTATTGCTTGAGACCAAACCGTGCTTGACCCCAAAACACTTAATACACTAATTTTTCACTTGAAAGATTTGTGTGAATGTATTGCCCTTGAAATTGTTGGGAAATTTTTAAATGTCTTTCTTTGAATTGGGCACTTGACAGGGAATGACTAATGTTAATTATGCTTCTATCGCAAGCCATTTAGGTGGTACTAGCAGTTTCAGGATAATTTGTGTAAGCAAAATTGCTGCTTTGCTTGTTATGTTTGGCATTCTCTGCTAAAGGAGATGATCAGCAACATATATGTTAAGAATTAATATATTAAAATATTTTTATTTGCTCTCAAATGTCTTAATTCATTAAGACATAGTAATACTTACAACATCATACATTTACAAATAAACATATTTGTAAAGAAACTGTACAAGCTGTTTGGAATTCTAAATTGAGAAAGAAAAGTCCTCTGCACACCTGATTTGTTGCCTTAGTAGGATAAGGTTTATGTCTATCTTATGTTGTGAGAGTTTATTTCTTCCTTTAATCTTGGGGGGGGGGGAATTAAATACACAGGACAAAAGATATCCTAAAGCATCAGAACTTTAGTATTCCAATTCATCTTTAAATTCCTGTAGGGAAAGGAAAAACAGAACAGCATTTCTATCGTGAATTTGTTCTAATGAGCTTTACCACTTGAAGGAATAGTGCTTGCAGCCATTCAGAGACTGCTTCACATGCAAACATTTTATCTTCACATGGGTCAGACAATATTTCACAAGTAAGAGGAGAAAGTAATGGCGGTCCTTTTTTGGTTAGTAACTATTCCTTTGTGTTGGCAGTGGTGGTATGCCATATTTTTACCACCGATATATGGTGATTGCATGGTGCGCATCTAATTACTTGTCTAATTACTAATGTTGGAACATAGATTGGAGCATTGGGCTATGATTAACGGGATGAAATTTAACAAGTCAAAATGCCAGATTCTGCACCTGGGATGGAGTAATGCTGGACACAAGTATAGATTGGGAGAGGAGTGGCTGGAGAGCAGCTCTGCAGAAAGGGATCTGGGGGTGCTGGTTGACAGCAGGCTCAATAGGTGTCAGCAGTGTGCCCTGGCAGCCAAGAGGGCAAACCGCATCCTGGGGTGCATCAAACACAGTATAACCAGCCAGTCAAAAGAGGTCATTCATTATCCTGCTGTATTTAGCGTTGGTGAGGCCTCACCTTGAGTACTGTGTGCAGTTCTGGGCCCCACAATTTAAGAAGGATCTTAAGGTCCTTGGATGTACCCAGAGGAGGGCAACAAATCTGGTGAAAGGGCTGTAAGGAATGTCCTATAAGGAGCGGCTAAGGACTTTGGGCTCGTCTAGTTTGGAGAGAAGGAGGCTGAGGGGTGACCTCATTGCTCTCTACAGCTTCCTGAGGAGGGGAAGTGGAGAAGGAGGTGCTGATTTCTTCATCCTGGTATCCAGTGACAGGATGTGTGGGAATTGTTCAAAGCTGTGCCAGGGGAGGTTTAGACTGGACATTAGGAAGCATTTCGTTACCGAGAGGGTGGTCAAACACTGGAACAGGCTTCCTAGAGAGGAGGTCGATGCCCCATGCCTGTCAGTGTTTAAGAGGCATTTGGACAATGCCCTTAATAACATGTTTTAGCTTGGTCAGCCCTGAAGTGGTCAGGCAGTTCTGTTGTCCCAAAACGGGGTTCTTCACCCAGTGTGCGAAGAGCCAATAACACACAGAGTCAAGATATTTGTTTGTTTCATATCTGTGCAGAGATGGGTGCTAGGTGGTAACTCCACAAAGCTAGCACACACCAGAAACGCAAACAGGGTCTTATATACACATCAGGATCAAGGAAAAAGTGGTAACAAAATATATGATTGGTTACAATTCATATAACAAAAGTACTTCTACACATGTCTAAATAATTACCCAACTCATTATATTAAGGTGGTCTTACATTTGCATACTCATTATGCACAAGTGGGTGTCATTTTTAATATTAAAATCAAGCTAAGTTAACTAAGGACACACTTTTTTCTTGACACTATGCCAGAACTGGGCACTTGTGGTATAAATCAGAGGTAAGGCAATAGCCTTGACAGAACCTCATTGTTTCACCTCCTTGCTTCAATGGATTCAATGCAGGTGTTGCTGAAATCCGGAATAAAACTCCTTAACAGCAATGAGAAGTTAAGAAGCAGGCACTTCTTTATTGCAGCACTGGGCACACAGGGGATCACTCCACCTAGTGTGTGCACCTGTCTAGTTTAATCATGCAGGTTAAATACACACCTGTTATACATATTCACTAAATTTCTGGGAAATGTCATACATAATCATCAACTGTCCGATAAATCATTAGCATATGTAAATGTCCCTTTACGCAGGTGTGGTGAAGTCTCTGGTGGTCTTCAGAAGCCCTCTGGTGGTCTTCCATAGTCTTCCTCACTTTGTCCGATAGTTGACCTCTCTTATGTGATTCTGCGCAGTACGATTTTCGCCATCATGTATTAGATTTACATAAAAGTACATTCAATGTTAATTCTTAAATTTAATGTTTCTAGTGATTGGCCCTCAGTCACACCACCTTTTCAATATTCTTATACTAAAGCCTTCATTGGTTAATCTTACTTAATTCCACTAACTGGAATCTTGATCAAAGTGGGGTTTCTAAGCAACAGAACTAAGGTCCATAACAATCTGTCTCTTAGTTTCTTAGGACAAAACACTACAAACTAACAAATCGGTTGAAGTTTCTATGGTTAACTAATTTTAGACAATACTTATTTTCTTATGACTGTATACAGCACATTTTGTATGTTCCTAAGTTTCGATGACTACATTGCAAGCTTCAAACCCCTATATTCTACAATCTTTACCTTTTGATCAAACCCAGCTTATATAAAACTTTAACTTATCAGAATATTTGTAACATTTCCCCCCTTTGAAAGTTTTGAAAATCATTTCAATACTTTCACTATAATTTTACTAATTACAAATTCTGGGATTGTTTGTCCATCTTGCTGTCTTGTAACAGCTTGGATGATTATAGTTTTACGATTGATTTTCTTCTTAAAAAAAATTGAACAAATCACACAAATTGTATCTTTTCTTTCTGTTTAACTTTAGTATTTTCATCTCAATATAGATCATGTCACAGCTTGTTTAAGGCAGCTAAAAGCGACACAGATTATAACAATGATAATAACTATCAAAATTATATTTTATAAAAGCTCAGTCCACTATCCAGTCAGAGAAAATCTAAAGTTTTAAAATATTTCATTTAGTTTAGAATTTTCTAACGTTTGATCTTAATTTTCTACTGTTTTGAGTTACATGTTTTATTCTGCCTATCTGATGATTTAGACCATCTGTCACATTTGGTATGTAGATATAACATAAATAATTTAAAAGTCCAATGTATCTACATACTCCATGTTTCTTAATAATAATAAGTCTTTCACAGAAAGGTGAATAGATCATATATCATCACTATTCACCCAAACAATTAACTTTAAACTTTTTACCTGTCTTTTAATACAGTCAATTCCAAGTTAAATTTTTCCATTATTAAAAAAAGGCCAAATATAATTTAAAATATTATTATAATTTCTATAAATATATCCTCATCTTAGAGCTTTAGCTACTAGATAAATTTTTTGGATTTTTGGGTTACAAAAGAGTTACAAGTATAAATTTTCATACAGTTCTATTTAAGATGTGTGATTTCTTCTGTTTGTCTAAATTAATCTCCTGGTCAGAAGGGATGCGCTGTTATGTCTAATTCTAAGGGTTGTCGTGGTTTAACCCCAGCCAGCAACTAAGCACCACGCAGCCGCTCACTCACTCCCCCCCATCCAGTGGGATGGGGGAGAAAATCAGGAAAAGAAGTAAAACTCCTGGGTTGAGATAAGAACGGTTTAATAGAACAGAAAAGAAGAAACTAATAATGATAATGATAACACTAATAAAATGACAATAGTAATAATAAAAGGATTGAAATGTACAAATGATGCGCAGGGCAATTGCTCACCACCCGCCGACCGACACCCAGCCAGTCCCCGAGCCGCGATTCCCTGCCCCCCACTTCCCAGTTCCTAAACTAGATGGGACGTCACATGGTATGGAATACCCCGTTGGCCACTTTGGGTCAGGTGCCCTGGCTGGGCAGGAGAAGCTGAAAAATCCTTGACTTTAGTCTAAACACTACTGAGCAACAACTGAAAACATCAGTGTTATCAACATTCTTCACATACTGAACTCAAAACATAGCACTGTACCAGCTACTAGGAAGACAGTTAACTCTATCCCAGCTGAAACCAGGACAGGGTCCAGCTGTGGAGACATACTGACACAGTTCTTAAAAAGAATTTCGTAAAGAAATCATAACGCCCTTTTAAAAACATATCTCCAAAGGTACTCAAAATACTCAAAACATAAGACTCTTATGGGTAATGTGAGTGAGGTTTCCTGACAAATTTTGCTCAACTGTTGTTTAAGGATATAGTTCTTTTTTTCTTTTCTTTTCTTTTTTTTTCTTTTTTTTTTTTTTTTCTTGCTTGTGGTCTATATGGGGTGTGATAGTCTCAATCTATAGGTAATACTTTGCTCAACTTGTTTCATAATCTTTGTTATAAAATGAGGGCCATTGTCGGATGACATTCTTACAGGCACTCCAAGTTTTGGTATTATCTCTTTGAGCAAGACTTTAAGTACTTTTCTTGCTTTGTTGGTGCGACAAGGGAAAGCCTCAGGCCACCCAATAAAATATAAACTAAAACTAGGATATATCCTTCTTTTCAAGACAATTCTCTTAAAAAAAAAAGTTTTCCTTATTTAATAATTCCAAAGATAATCTTATTACTCATTTGGGGATAATTTTATATATAAATTTTACATCCGCTTATAATTGTTTAAACAATCTTTGTCATATTTTACTTTCTGTTCGTCAATATACTTTGTTATGTTCAGCTAGGGCAATTTCTCTCATTATTGTGGGTGGGACTATTATTTGACTTATCAGTGTTACAACCTATCCTGTTTCATTTTATCAGTCTGTAATTTAATAATTAATTCTTCATCTTTTTCATTATAATTTGGAGTTTCTTTAGACAATTTTACACTTTTCTCTGAAACTAGTGTTAGGATGTCTTTTTCTGTAGCCTCTTTAGCAGCTTTATTAGCCAATCGGTTACCTCTTTCAGGAACAGTCTTACTTAACTGATGTGTTTACAGTATATTATTGTGACCGTTATTGGTTTTTGGATGGTTTTTAACAATTTCAATATTTGTTCTGCATGTTGAATGGTGGCTCCTTGTGCAGATAACAGTCCTCTTCCTCTCCATATCGTTTCATGTGTATGTATTACTTCAAAAGCACTTTGAGTCTGTCCAAATGTTGACTTGTTTTTCTTGATTTAGTTCCAGTGCTCGAGTAAGAGCTATCAATTCAGTCTTTTGGGCAGATATTTGAAGGCAAAGCTCACGATTCAATTACCTCCTCAGTAGTAGTTATTGCATATCTTGATAAACTTTTTTTTTCATGGATGAAACTGCTTCCATCGGTATATAGTTCCCAATCTGTTTCTTTCAGTGGCGCATCTCAGAGATCCGGTTAGCTGGAGTAAACTCCTTCGATTGTCTGCAAGCAGTCATGTTCCAGTTCTCCTTCAACTTGATCAGTTGTTGAAAACACAACAGGGTTAACGATGGCAGTAGTTTTTAAGTAAACATCACCTTGTTCCAGCAACACCACTTGGTATTTCAGCATTCTATTAGGGGATAACTAATGCCCCCTTTCTGTTTTAGCACAATAGTTATCATATCGAGAACATACACAGTAATCCTTTGCCTTCAGGTGAACTTACAAGCTTTCTGGATCAGTAGCACAGTTGCAGCAACGGCTCTCGACAACCAGGCTATCCCAGACTCACATTGTCTAATTGTTTCAAGAAGTAGGCCACAGCTCGCCGACTTGGTCCCAGATATTGGACCAGGACACCCAAAGCTATACCTTTTCTTTCATGAGTAAAGAGTTCAAATGTCTTTGTGAGATCTGGCAGGCCTAGGGCTGGCGCCTCCATTAAAGCCTATTTCAATTCTTTGAAAGCAGCTTTCCCGGCATCAGTCCAATCTATAAATCCATTGTTTGAGGTTTTGAGCTGCTCCTATAAAGGTCGGACCAGCAAGTCATAATTTGCAATTCACAGGTGACACCACCCAACCATTCTCAGAAATGTTCGCAATTCTTTTGGAGTCTTAGGCTCAGGGAGATGACAAATTGCCTCCTTTCTCTCAGTTCCTAATTGTCTCTGTCCTTTCAGGATTTCAAAACCCAAATAAGTTACTTCTCTCTGGGTTATTTGGGCTTTTTCTTTTGACACTCGATATCCACTGATACCCAAAAGGTTCAAAAAGTTAATAGTTAACTTTGTGCATTGTTCTTCCGTCTCAGCTGCAATTAATAAATCATCCACATATTGCAACAGGATTCCTTGATTATTTTCTTTCTTCCAAATCTCTACTTCTTGTGCCAATTGATTTCCAAAAATGGTAGGGCTGTTCTTAAAGCCTTGAGGCAAGACTGTCCATGTGTATTGCATTTTTTTTCCCAGTCTCAGGATTTTCCCATTCAAAAGCAAAAGCTCTTGACTATTGGGATCCAAGGGAATACAGAAAAAGGCATCTTTTAAGTCTAACACTGTGAACCATTCTTGTTTCTCTGTTAGGGTTGTTAACAAAGTATTAGGATTTGCTACTACCGGATGAATATCTTGTACTATTTGATTTATTGTTCTAAGGTCTTGAACCAGCCTGTAATCTTTTCCATTAGCCTTTTTAACAGGCAAAATTGGGGTATTATATTTGGATTCACATTCTATTAACAATTTGTACTTTAGAAATTTTTGTATTATCAGTACTAACCCTTTCTGACTTTCCAGTTTTAAGGGGTATTGTTTAATTCTTACCGGACTCGATCTTGGCTTTAAATCAATTCTCACAGGCTCTGCTCTTTTGGATTTACCAGGAACTTCCCCAGCCCAGACGCCTGGAATTACAGCATTATTTACTTTGACTGGTATGATCCTCTGCTTTCAGTGACCGTCCTGCAACAACAAAGCCACTGTTTCGATATGTTTAGTTTCTGGAATTAGAATTTTAATCTCACCATTTTTAAATTTAGTTTCTGCTTCCAATTTCTCAAGTAGATCTCTCCCTAACAGGTGTTTAGGAGAATTTGGCAAATACAGAAACTGATCAGTGACCTATTGCTTTCCTAATTTCATTGTCAAAGGTTTAAAAAAAAAAAAAAAAAAGGGTCTAGTCTCTCGTTCACCTGTCGCACCAACAACACTAATTTCTTCAGAACTTAATTCTCCCTCTAAGGTATTTAAAGCTAAAAAGGTGACTCTAGTGTCAATTCAAATTCAATTTTCTGTTCTACCAGTTTAGTTGTAACCAGAGGTTCTACTGGGAGACTCCCCTCTGGTCCTCGTCAGATACTTTCACTTGAAAGAAAAAATCTACATATGGCACTTTATTCTATTTACTCTCTTCTACAAAATAACATTAACTGTAATATAGTATTATAGCTTAAAGTTCCATTTGTTGGTCACTTTTCCCGATCTTCCAAAACATACAAGGGCGACCAATGATTACAATATTCAATCATTTGATTTTTATATAAGTCATCATGCAATTCACCCCAATGTGCCAACAAACATCCCAACAGAGATGTTTTCGGTATCTTTCCATCAGTGGATTAATTTCTCATACTCTTACTCTTAAATAATTTGGCTAATGTCATTATGTTTATATATCAAATACCAAATATCTATTAAATATATATATCAAATTGTTGCGGAGGGACATCACACACAGACCAATGTGATCAAGTGAAGTCCATTTACTACCACGTTTGATACAGTTATATACCTTATGCACTTGTGCACGCGCCCTACACAATACTCTAATTGGTACAATACCCCGTTTCACGCGACACTATCTTATTCTCTATTGGCTGAGCAAGCTTCTTCACGAGGTGTCCAGCAGTCACTTATCTCATTCTTCAGCATCCAGGTGTTGTTTGTCAGGCTCTTCTTATCTTCCTTTTTCCCAGCGTACAAGGACACAGCGTCCTTGTCTGCTCCAGCGTTTTGTAAACTTATGCTTCGTTCCCACCTAATGGCTGGATTGCTCACATGCCTTTGCCCAGCCAAGAAATCCTCAACATCAAATATCAAGTATCAAATGTCAATAATCGAATATCAAATGTCAAATACCAAACCAAGTATCAAATGCCAAGTATCAAGTACAAAGTTTCAAATACCAAATGCATGTATCAAATACCAGATATCAAACAATTGCAAATAACAATTGTTGCCAGGTAATGGAGTCCACCTACTTGTCCAGGGCACGGACAAAGCCGACTTCCCTAGGCAAGAGCCATAACCAATATCCCCTGGGAAGATTATTAATCAGCAAAATATACTTGCACTTAAAACTTTCAACCTCAGTTGGAGGCACTACCTTTGAGAACTCTATAGCATATAGGTTCCCTTGTTTCCCACAATTGTCCAACCCTGCAATAGCTTTCGCTTATGACTTACAGGCAGACGCCTAGGCTTCTACACAAATGGGTACCCTCTCAGCCCCAACCCTGTGAAGCTTTTGCCGCGCCTTACGGGCAGGCTATCCAAACAAGTTTCAAAGAAGAAGTGCCTTACCCTTTCTCCAGGGAACGTTGCGAGGAGCTTTATGAGTCGAGAGCAATGGTTCTCCCCAAGAAGCCCTCGGTACTGGCCGGAGCTTGATCAACACTCGATCTCGTCCAGTCTCACTCACAAGGTCCCATCTGGGTCGCCAAAACTGTTGCCGAAATCCGGAATAAAACTCCTTAACAGCAATGAGAAGTTAAGAAGCAGGCACTCCTTTATTGCAGCGCTGGGCACACAGGGGATCACTCCACCTAGTGTGTGCACCTGTCTGGTTTAATCATGCAGGTTAAACACACACCTGTTATACATATTTACTAAATTTCTGGGAAATGTCATACATAATCATCAACTGTCCGATAAATCATTAGCATATGTAAATGTCCCTTTACGCAGGTGTGGTGAAGTCTCTGGTGGTCTTCAGAAGCCCTCTGGTGGTCTTCCATAGTCTTCCTCACTTTGTCCGATAGTTGACCTCTCTTATGTGATTCTGCGCAGTACGATTTTTGCCATCATGTATTAGATTTACATAAAAGTACATTCAATGTTAATTCTTAAATTTAATGTTTCTAGTGATTGGCCCTCAGTCACACCACCTTTTCAATATTCTTATACTAAAACCTTCATTGGTTAATCTTACTTAATTCCACTAACTGGAATCTTGATCAAAGTGGGGTTTCTAAGCAACAGAACTAAGGTCCATAACGATCTGTCTCTTAGTTTCTTAGGACAAAACACTACAAACTAACAAATCTGTCAAAGTTTCTATGGTTAACCGATCTTAGACAATACTTATTCTTTTTATGATTGCATACAGCACATTTTGTATGTTCCTAAGTTTCTATAACTATATTGTGAGCTTCAAACCCCTATATTCTACAATCTTCACCCTTTTAACCAAACCCGGCTTATGTAAAATTTCAACTTTTATCAAAATATTTGTAACAAGAGTATTGATAAGGTTATATAATCAAAGGACCAATCATTATAAAGGTTAAATTTAAGAGCAAGCATAGTATGCATTTTTATGTAAAGAGCTTATGTAACAATGACCTGACAGAAAAAGTCTATAAAAACTGATGGATTTTGATACTAAGTTGGACACGCCTTTGGAGGAGTGATCCCCCATGTCCCCAGCGCTGCAATAAATGAAGTGCCTGCTTCTTAACTTCTCATTGGTGTTAAGGAGTTTTATTCCAGATTTCGGTAACATATAGAATAACTAATTGCATATTAATCAGATTAGTATATATATATACATAAAAATGATTGTAACTGATTATCACAGTACTGCCTACATCCGATCATGTGCAATGAAGGATCCATTTGAGTTGAAGGGCTGCTTTTGCGACCACCGACCCATTTGAAGTTCTTGTTGGCTGTCCTTGAAGTCTTTAGTCTTGTCCTTGTTCTTTGATCTTGAAGCTTAACGCAGTTTCAATCACATGTGGTCAGTTTCAACATTGTTCTCATCTAGCGTACAGGAACATCTAGTCATAAGAGCAAAGAACTGCAAAACTTATGAATAATTACTAGTTAATCACTTGACTACACTTTTGTAATTATCTCCCCAGCTACCCTTTGTCTATTGTTTCAACCATAATGTTAATATATGATCATTTATCAAATCTCACTTTTACAGTCATCTAGCAGCAAACCAGTTTTCATAGAAGGTACAAAATATTAAAACCATAAAAGTTTGAACAAACCACACGAAATGTATGGACATATGCTATCAGTGTACTGCTTTAGTAGTAATGAAAATGCTTTCCAGAGTGAGAAATAAAGTAGTACTGTCGACATCTTAAAACACACACCACCACCCCCCGCCTTTGAAGTTTAGATACAATTCCAAACATCTGGATGGTATTGAACTTGGATCATACAAGTAGTTTGTAGAGTTCTTGTGTTTTTTTCATTTACATTGGAAAAGCTTTATTGCTGAGGTACTTTGCATGAATAAAGATAGATTCAGGCAGTCAGATTCATTGGGTAATTTTGGTTTTGGCCTTACTCTGCAAGTATAAAACTAAAAGATGTTAAATATAAGGATTCCATGTTGTTCCATCTCCCTATTTACAGCTCCTATAGGGGAAATATTCACTGTTCAGTGAACTCCTGTTACAATTTCGGAGGATGTGAAGTGCTACAGAGTTTAAACTGAGATGTGTTTGTATTGGGTTTGCATGGCAAGGTTTTGGTAGCTGGAGGGCTACAGGGGTGGCTTCTGTGAGAAGCTGCTAGAAGCTTCCCCTATGTCCGATCGAGCCAATGCCAGCCGGCTCCAAGATGGTCCCACTGCTGGCCAAGGCCAAGCCAATCAGCGACAGTGGTAGCGCCTCTGTGATAACATATTTAAGAAGGGGAAAAGTTGCTGCACAACAGAAACTGCAGCCAGAGTGTTGTCCCAAAAGTGGGGTTGTTTACCCGGTGTGCAAGACGCCAATATACAGACAGAGCAGAGGTATTTTATTTCAATTCATGTTTGCGCAAAGATGGGGGCTAGGTGGTAATCCACAAAGCTAGCACCCCTTATACCTAAATGGGCAAGCAATTTATACAGTTTAGTTTTACATATTTACTTTCCAAAGTTCTTCCCCAAAACTGTTATTGGTAGTCACTTATCTACCACAGTTTCTATTGGGCTAAAGTTTTCCCCGCTTCGAATTAAAGGTACAGTGTTCTTTTATTCTACAGTGCATGCTCAAGGAGAGTGGGGGGGTAAGCCTTTCTGGTCTTGAATTGAGTCGGTGGTTGTGATCTCCCCCTCCTGCCTTTACCTTTCCCCCAATTACGGAAGATCTTTGCTGACTTCATGCCTATTAGCAATTATTCAACTTTCAGTGCCTCCTGGGGTAGGATGTTCCCTTCTTATCAGTCTTTTAGTTCTTTTTCAGGGGCACAGTTGTTAGGAAGGCATGCATTGTTTATACAAATGTTATAGGTTTGTGTGGCTCGGGTTTTTTGGTAGTGGGGGAGGGGCCACAGGGGTGGCTCCTGTGAGAAGCTGCCAGAAGCTCCCCCGGCTCCAAGTCGGACCCGCCTCTGGCCCAGGCCGACCCAATCAGTGACAGTGGTAGCGCCTCTGGGATAACGTATTTAAGAAGGGGAAGCGGTAGTGAATAGGGGGATTGGAATGTGGGAGGAACACCTGTGCAGGCACCAAGGTCAGTGAAGAAGGAGGAGGGGTTCCTGAGGAGGTTGATGCCACTGCAGCCCGTGGTGAGACAGCAGGCTGTCCCCCTGCAGCCCATGGAGGTGAGCGGTGGAGCAGATGCCCCCCATCCCCTGTTCCCCTGTGCCGCCGGGGGGAGGAGGTAGAGAGTAAGCGGGAGTGGAGTTGAGCTGGGAATGAGGGAGGAGTGGGGGGAAGGTGTTCTAAGGTTTGGTTTTACTTCCTAATATCCTTGTTTTGATTTGATTTGTAGTAAATTAAATTGATTTTGTTTCTTCCCCGAGTTGAGCCTGTCTTTTGCCCGTGACCATAAGTGGTGAGTGATCCCTCCCAGTCCTTGTCTCGACCCACGAGCCTGCCTTTATATTTTCTCCTCATCCCACCATTGCCGAGGGGGGAGGAGTGAGCGAGTGGCTGCGTGGTGCTTTGTTACTGGCTGGGCTGAAACCATGACACTCCCTAATTCTCTACCTACCTCCCCCAGCAGCGCAGGGGGATGGGGGTTACGATCAGTTCATCACATGTTGTCTCTGCCGCTTCAGCCTCTTCAGGGGCAGGACTCCTCACGGTCTTCCCCTGCTCCAGCGTGGGGTCCCTCCCACAGGAGACAGTCCTCCACAAACTTCTCCAACGTGAGTCCTTCCCACGGGCTGCAGTTCTTCATGAACTGCTCCAGTGTGGGTCCCTTCCATGGGGTGCAGTCCTGCCAGGAGCACACTGCTCCAGCATGGGCTCCTCTCTCCACAGGTCCTGCCAGGAGCCTGCTCCAGTGCAGGCTTCCCATGGGGTCACAGCCTCCTTTGGGCATCCACCTGCTCTGGCATGGGGTCCTCCATGGGCTGCAGGTGGATATCTGCTCCACTGTGGACCTCCATGGGCTGCAGGGGGACAGCCTGCCTCATGGTCTTCACCATGGACTGCAGGGGAATCTCTGCTCTGGTGCCTGGAGCACCTCCTCCCCCTCCTTCTTCACTGACCTTGGTGTCTGTAGGGTTGTTTCTCTTACATGTTCCCACTCCTCTCTCTGGCTGCCGTTTCTGTGCCGCAGCACCTTTTTTTTCCCCTTCTTAAATATGTTGTCACAGAGGCGCTACCACTGTCGCTGATTGGCTCAGCCTTGGCCAGCGGCAGGTCTGTCTTGGAGCCGGCTGGTATTGGCTCTATTGGACATAAGGGAAGCTTCTAGCAGTTTCTCACAGAAGCCACCCCCTGTAACCCCCCCGCTACCAAAACCTTGCCACACAAACCCAATACAGTGCCATAACTTTGCATTAAACTGTGCACTACCTTAAGCTACCAACACAAGAAACTGAGCATTACTCAGTTTGCTTAGTTGGCTTTTGTTTAGAGCTAGGTACATGAGCAAGCAAGTTCTTGAAATCAGTCAGGTACTGTCAAGCTCATTTTCACCTGATAGCAAAAAAGGGTATTCTCTCAAACTCTTAGTTCAGTGTTGTTGTAAATATTTGTTAGTTTGGTACATGTCATTTCATGCATGGAGATTGTGTATGGATAGCCTAGAAATTTTGGACGGAAGTGAATTTGAGAGAAAAGACACCTGGCTGTAGAGCTTGAGTCCTATCAAAAATAAGAGGTGCCGAAGGTGAGCAGTTACTGAACAGGGCAAATGCTCATTCTGAGTAGCGTGCATAGCTTCTCCTTTGTGGTTTTTGCAGCTTCTGTAATAGATCTTCCTTCTGTGTACCTGTAGAGTTCCTTTTGTTTTGGAAGGCTAAATGCGTTGCACTGTATAATAAGATTCAGAGCCTCTAAGCAGAGGACAGAAAACAAATTTTGTGCTGAACCACCCTGCTGAATATGTGGGTGTTTTTTCTATAGCGTTTTAACTACTTTAGCTGATTTAGTTAAATCTTGCTTTGTCTCATCAACCAGTAATGGAAAAAATGAAATCTGTGTGTTCATGTTCTTTTAGTTTGTGAGAACAGATTTCTTTCTTTTAAGTATGTTTTTAAACTTTTTTTCCTCATATAACCAAGGGGTGGCTAATGATATGATGAGAATGCTTGTTTAGTGGTTGCAGTCAAGTCTCAAAGTCTTTTGGGTTTCTATTCAGACTTTTTGTGATATCTTTTATTTTAATTTCTAGCTGATAGTTCTTATAAACATGTTCAAAGGTAAGTTCTCTTTACTTGGTCTTTTAATAGTCAAAATTTGCAAATAAGATCTTTACTGTAGCTATTTGCATGGAGGGCCTCATTTTTGAAAACTTAAAATTCCAGCTGTTGTTAAAACTGGAGATGCGTCTTTCCATGGATTCAGTACAAGCTTGAGTGTTGGAAACAAGATGTATGTAGTCTGATTTTAATTCTGCCATTTCTGTCACTTGATATATGTCTTTATTTCTCCATCTGAAAATCCAAAGATTAAAATATTTATGAAAACTTTTAAGGTTAATTGCACTTTCAGGATGTAACTGTTATGTGACACTACTGCTATTATGAAAATTAATTTTCAAAATACATATGCCAAAGCTATGCTTGGAACATGCACATAATGTTAAAGAATTTGTTTGGGTCTGTAGAGAAACCTCAATTAAATATTTCTCTGTAGGTATGAATTTAAACATCCATAGATGAAATTCTGAACATGTTTCTACAGATACATGAGGGGTTTTTTATTGATAACTGTCCTGGGTTCAGCTGGCATAGAGTTAATTTTTTTTTTACAGGAACCTGGGAGGTGGGGGGCATAGCCGGGGCAGCTGACCTGAACTGGCCAAGGAGCTATTCCATACCATGTGACATCATGCTCAGTATATAAAGGGGGAGCGGGCCGGGGGGTGGTCTGGACTTTCGGTGGGGGAAGTGGCAGAGCGTCAGGTCCCGGGTGGTGAGCAGTTGCACTGTGCATCACTCTTTTTGTATACTTTTTTCATTAGTACCGTTGTTGTTGTTGCAATTTCTTTGTGTTGTTCCAGTAAACTGCCTTTATCTCAACCCTCGAGGTTCCAGGTTTGTTTTTTTTCCTCTCCTCCGTCTTCCCCCCTATCCCACCGGAGGGGGGCGGGAGGAGTGAGCGAGCGGCCGCGTGGTCCTTTGTTACCGGCTGGGCTGAAACCACGACAGTCCTTTTTGGCGCCCAACGTGGGGCCACGAAGGGTTGAGATAACGACAGATCTGGCCAGAGCGTGTTGAAACAAATTTGTCATATGCATTTCTTATACTAGATAAATAGATGTTAGTCACAATGTTGATTCAGCTGTTTACATGGTGGCGTTTTGTAAGTTCTTATATGCTCTATGTATTGCCTGTAGTTACGTTTCTCACCTCTGGGAGAGTGATTGGGATTATCATTTTGCTGTACTGGGCAATGTCGACTTGTGAAATGATTACATCACTGGTCATGAGGTTAAGTTGGTATCTGTATGAGGCAGTGATATCATTTCCAGACTTTGGGCACCTTCTGTCGGATTTTATTGGTAATTGCACCCAACCCATGGGGAAGTTAGGGGGGGATATTTCCCCCATCCATTCGCCTCCCTTTTCTCCTTCCGACTAATTACAACAGTTTTCTAGAATTTTGAATATCCTTGGGATGCGCAAGCCAGTGTCCTGTTAGTGCTATGCCTCCTGACTATGTTTCAGGTCTTGTCTAGGGCTACAAAGAGGCTCTTTAAGAGTACCACCCAGAGATCTGTCCCAAAGCTGGATATTTATGGGTGGCACGGCATGTGGGAGGATGTGGGCAGGTATCTAGAGAACTTCTTACCTCCAGTGACTTGGAAGTTCGCTCCCGAACAACTGCAGAACCCTCATGAAGTGATAGAATTTTTGAAAGGAAAATGCTGTGGCTATCCCAGAGACACACAACTCACTACACTGTGCTGGGCCCTGGCCGGTATCTACCAAACCCTGCTTGATATTATGCAGCACCCCCAGGGGGAAAAGGGGGAAAAGATGGAAAACAAGACGACAGGCACCGTGGCTGCCCCTACCCCGACGACAGGCACCGTGGCTGCCCCTACCCCGACGACAGATACTGCCACTAAACCAGAGAACCAACCTGTGCCAGTATCAGTTGCCCCTGTACAGAAAAAGAAACACACAAAGAAATCAGTTCGCTTAGTGAGAGATGAAGATGAACCAGGGTCATCGCGAGAAAAGGAGGAAGAGGCAGAACCTGAAATAATTACCCGATCTCTATCCCTGAGTGAGTTGCGTGACATGCGAAAAGATTTTAGCCGCCACCCAGGTGAGCACATTGTTACCTGGCTGCTCCGATGCTGGGATAATGGGGCTAGTAGTGTGGAATTAGAGGGTAAGGAAGCCAAGCAGTTGGGATCTCTGTCTAGAGAAGGGGGCATCAACAAGGCGATTGGGAGAAAAACACAAGTCCTCAGCCTCTGGAGGCGACTTCTGTCAGGTGTAAAGGAAAGATACCCCTTCAGGGATGAAGTTACATGTCACCAAGGCAAGTGGACCACCATGGAGAGAGGTATCCAGTACCTGAGGGAATTAGCCGTGCTGGAGGTGATTTATAATGATCCAGAAAATGCGCAGTCACCCACAGATCCAGGTGAAGTCCAATGCACACAACCGATGTGGCGGAAGTTTCTACGAAGTGCACCACCAACCTATGCCAACTCATTGGCAGTAATGTCCTGGAAAGAAGGCTATGGACAAACGGTGGATGAATTGGCTGTCCAACTCCGGCAATATGAAGGAAGTCTCTCTTCCTCCCTACGGGCCTGTGTCTCAGCTGTAGAGGAATTGTCCCCAGAGTTCCAGCAATTCAAAGTAGATATGTCCTCCTCCTCACCTGTAAAGGCCTGCATTGCAGCTATTGGGAGTAAGCGTTCCTCTGCCCAAGAGAGAGGAGAGAGAAAGTACACACAGTGGGCTAACCTGTGGTTTACCTGCGTGACCATGGAGAGGACATGAGGAAGTGGGATGGAAAACCTACCTCAGTCTTGGATTCACGGGTACGGGAGTTGCGAGAAAAAGCAACCAGAAAAGAAGATTCTTCTTGGAAAACTGCTGCTCCAGTTTCCCGTGAGCAGTCCCCCGGGCGCAGTAGATGGGCCGATCTCATTTCTGATCCTCTTGAAGGGACTTCTGATTCACATGTGCAAAAAGTGGGTAACAGATATTCTAACCAGGATTAGAGGGGCCCTGCCTCCAGCCAGGTGGAGGAGAGGGACAACCGAGTCTACTGGACAGTGTGGATTCGATGGCCTGGCATGTCAGACCCACAGGAATATAAGGCTCTAGTAGACACTGGTGCACAATGTACCCTAATGCCATCAAGTTATAAAGGGGCAGAACCCATCTGTATCTCTGGTGTGACAGGGGGATCCCAAGAGCTAACCGTATTGGAAGCCGAAATGAGTCTAACCGGGAATGAGTGGCATAAACACCCCATTGCAACTGGCCCAGAGGCCCCGTGCATCCTTGGTATAGATTATCTCAGAAGGGGGTATTTCAAGGACCCAAAAGGGTACCGTTGGGCCTTTGGTATAGCTGCATTGGAGACGGAGGAGATTGAACAGCTGTCTACCCTGCCTGGTCTCTCCCAAGACCCTTCGGTTGTGGGGTTGCTGAAGGTTGAAGAACAACAGGTGCCAATTGCTACCACGACGGTGCACCGGCGGCAATATCGCACCAACCGAGACTCCCTGATCCCCATCCATAAGCTGATTTGCCAATTGGAGAGCCAAGGAGTGATCAGCAAGACTCACTCACCCTTTAATAGTCCCATATGGCCCGTGCGGAAATCTAATGGGGATTGGAGACTAACAGTAGATTATCGTGGGCTGAATGAAGTCACGCCACCGCTGGGCGCTGCTGTGCCAGATATGTTAGAGCTTCAATATGAACTGGAATCAAAGACAGCTAAGTGGTATGCCACAATTGACATTGCTAATGCATTTTTCTCCATTCCTTTGGCAGCGGAGTGCAGGCCACAGTTTGCTTTCACTTGGAGGGGTGTCCAGTACACCTGGAATCGACTGCCCCAGGGGTGGAAACACAGCCCCACTATTTGCCATGGACTGATCCAGACTGCACTAGAAAAAGGTGAAGCTCCAGAGCACCTGCAATACATTGATGACATCATCATATGGGGCAACATGGTAGAAGAAGTCTTTGAGAAAGGGAAGAAAATAATCCAAATCCTTTTGAAGGCTGGCTTTGCCATAAAAGAAAGTAAGGTCAAGGGACCTGCGCAGGAGATTCAGTTCTTAGGAGTAAAATGGCAAGACGGGCGTCGTCAGATCCCTGCGGACGTGATCAACAAAATAGCAGCTATGTCCTCACCGACTAATAAAAAGGAAACACAGGCTTTCTTAGGTGTTGTGGGCTTTTGGAGAATGCATATTCCAAATTACAGTCAAATTGTAAGTCCTCTCTACGAAGTTACCCGGAAGAAGAACGATTTTAAATGGGGGCCTGAGCAACGACAAGCCTTTGAACAAATTAAGCGGGAGATTGTTCATGCAGTAGCTCTTGGGCCAGTCCGGACAGGACCAGATGTTAAAAATGTGCTCTACACTGCAGCTGGGGAGAATGGCCCTACCTGGAGCCTTTGGCAGAAAGCATCTGGGGAGACCCGAGGCCGACCCCTGGGGTTTTGGAGTCGGGGATATCGAGGATCCGAGGCTCGCTATACTCCAACTGAAAAAGAGATATTGGCAGCATATGAAGGAGTTCGAGCCGCTTCAGAAGTGGTTGGTACTGAAACACAGCTCTTCTTAGCACCCCGACTGCCACTGCTGGGCTGGATGTTCAAAGGGAAAGTTTCCTCTACACAGCATGCAACTGATGCCACGTGGAGTAAGTGGGTTGCACTGATCACACAACAGACTCGCATAGGAAACCCCAGTCGCCCAGGAATTGTGGAAGTGATCACGGACTGGCCAGAAGGCAAAGACTTTGGAATGTTGCCAGAGGAGGAGGTGGCACGGGCTGAAGAGGCCCTGCTGTATAATAAACTGCCAGAAAATGAGAGGCAATATGCCCTGTTCACTGATGGGTCCTGTCGCATTGTGGGAAAGCATCGGAGGTGGAAGGCTGCTGTATGGAGTCCTACACCACAGGTTGCAGAAACTGCTGAAGGAGAAGGTGAATCGAGTCAGTTTGCAGAGGTGAAAGCCATCCAGCTAGCATTAGATATTGCTGAAAGGGACAAGTGGCCAGTGCTCTATCTCTATACTGACTCATGGATGGTGGCAAATGCCCTGTGGGGGTGGCTACAGCAATGGAAGAAGGGCAACTGGCAACGCAGAGGTAAACCCATTTGGGCTGCAGCACTGTGGCAAGATATCGCTGTTCGGATAGAGAAGCTAGTGGTAAAAGTACATCACGTAGATGCTCATGTACCCAAGAGTCGGGCCACTGAAGAACATCAAAACAATCAGCAGGCAGATCAGGCCGCCAAGATTGAAGTGTCTCAGGTGGACCTGGACTGGCAACATAGGGGTGAGCTATTTATGGCTCAGTGGGCCCACGATACCTCAGGCCATCAGGGGAGAGATGCAACATATAGATGGGCTCGAGATCGAGGGGTGGACTTGACCATGGACACTATCGCACAGGTCATCCACGAATGTGAAACATGTGCCGCAATTAAGCAAGCCAAGCGGCTAAAACCCCTGTCGCATGGGGGGCGATGGCTGAAATATAAACAGTGGGAGGCCTGGCAGATTGACTATATCACACTCCCACGAACACGCCAAGGCAAGTGCCATGTGCTTACAATGGTGGAAGCAACCACTGGATGGCTGGAAACATACCCTGTGTCCCATGCCACTGCCCAGAACACTATCCTGGGCCTTGAAGAGAAAATTTTATGGCAACACGGCACCCCAGAAAGAATCGAGTCGGACAACGGGACTCACTTCCGAAACAACCTCGTAGACACCTGGGCCAAAGAACACGGCATTGAGTGGGTATATCACATCCCTTATCACGCACCGGACTCCGGAAAAATCGAACAATACAATGGACTGCTGAAAACTACATTGAGAGCGATGGGGGGTGGGACTTTCAAACATTGGGATACACATTTAACAAAAGCCACCTGGTTAGTTAATACCAAAGGATCTGTCAATCGGGCTGGCCCCGCCCAACCAAGACTTCCACATACTGTAGAAGGGTATAAAGTCCCTGTAGTGCGCATGAGGAGTATGTTAGGAAAGACAGTCTGGGTTAGTCCTCCCTCAAGCAGAGGCAAACCCATTCAAGGGGTTGTTTTTGCTCAGGGACCTGAGTACACCTGGTGGGTGATGCAGAAGGATGGGGAAGTTCGATGTGTACCTCAGGGAGATTTGATTTTGGGAGAGAATAGCCAGTGAATTGGGCTGTATGGTATTTAACTGCTAGATAACCTGCCAATGCATGTCATTGTATCTATAGTGTCTATATGCCATATCAAGGGTATTACTGTAAGAATTACCCAAATGACTGTGGGATGGACTTTGAAACTGAGCCAAGTACAACAGCGATAGAACTTGAACTGACACCCAGGAATTTCCTCAAGATCAACATCTTCGACCTGCAGACTAAGGGCGTGAGTTGCACCAAATGTACCAACCACAAGTTCCAGAGGCAGCATACAACAACCCACCATCTCACACCATCTCTCTTATCCTGAAGGACTGTTACAACAGATGGAGCCCCAAAGTCATGGACTAAATAAAATCAATGGACACATTAGAGGGATAGCCCATATGCTAAAGGAATAGCATTTGCGTGTGTGTGTGTGCGCGGGGGGGCGACGGGGACGGACGCAAGTCCATATACTTATATATATAAGACAAGGAAGTGGTAGTGGTCGATTGGAAAATGTAAGATCTGGGCATGATGTAGATGGTATAGAATAAGGGGTGGATAATGTCCTGGGTTCAGCTGGGATAGAGTTAATTTTTTTTTACAGGAACCTGGGAGGTGGGGGGCATAGCCGGGGCAGCTGACCTGAACTGGCCAAGGAGCTATTCCATACCATGTGACATCATGCTCAGTATATAAAGGGGGAGCGGGCCGGGGGGTGGTCTGGACTTTCGGTGGGGGAAGTGGCAGAGCGTCGGGTCCCGGGTGGTGAGCAGTTGCACTGTGCATCACTCTTTTTGCATACTCTTTCATTAGTACCGTCGTTGTTGTTGTAATTTCTTTGTGTTGTTCCAGTAAACTGCCTTTATCTCAACCCTCGAGGTTCCAGGTTTGTTTTTTTTCCTCTCCTCCGTCTTCCCCCCTATCCCACCGGAGGGGGGCGGGAGGAGTGAGCGAGCGAGCGGCCGCGTGGTCCTTTGTTACCGGCTGGGCTGAAACCACGACAATAACATACATGTGTCCAACATACTCTGACTGGGTTCTTTTAGATATTCCATATGTAGAGGGTTTAATGTTTAATACCAACTTTAGTTTTTTGAAGTTATTTGACATTACATGGGACTTTGATTTAGCAGAATGATACAGCAATTTACTTAAAGCACAGTACAATTACAAGTTATATTTAGCAGAGTATAGCAGTTGCAATATACAGTCAAATCACAATACAAATGTGATTCTCATTACTGATCTCCATTATGATGCTGGGCATCCCCAGTTGTTGGGAAGGAATATGTGGGCTGAAACCAGCTCAAGCCTGTTGCTCTCTTCAAAGTTCTTTCTGTTAGTTGTACAGTTTTTATATGGTATATGCTATACTTTATGCTTGGGTTTGGCTCTATACTGAGTTTTTATACTCAGTTTGGCTGAGCCACATATCCACCCACCCATTCTGGCCTCGCTGACTCAGGAAGATATGCATTTGCTGCTTATTATTATTATCAGCTCAAGCCCTCAACTGTTGTAGCCATTTATCTAGAACAAAGACTACTTCCTGTCTCCTTTGTGTTAAGTTCAGCTTTTTGTGATAGTTGTCATCAATCACTCCCTACTTCTTCACTTAGCTTAGTGAGTATGTAGTCCTTGTCTGTCTTCTCAGAGCCTACTTCCATTGTAGGAGCTCATTGATCAATCACAACATGAAGTGTTTAAATTTTTTTACTTGAAAAAGAGAACTTTTCTGTAAGATACCTTTTTGGCATTGTTCAGTAATTCCATCATTTATATTGTAGGTCATGCAGGAGTCTCTGCAAGCATGATGAAGAAAAGAACTTCCCACAAGTAAGTTGCTAATATCTTTCCTAAAGTATAGTTCTCAGTAACTGGAAGTACTGCTCTAGAAATGTATCTATATTGTTCCAGTCATTTTGCTCTTGAAAATCATGTGGAGTAGTATTCAGACAGTGTATGTGTGTAGAGTCAGACTTTAATTATTTTGGGAGGACAGTGGGAAAGAATGCACCATTGGTAGAGTTCTAAACATAATTTTGAATGTTACTCTGAGAGAAATTATCCTGTCAATACAGTTCTGTAATTTACTCTATAACTGAGAGACAAGAGGTTGCAAGCCGGAAATTGGGCACATGTATTCTAGGATTCATTACAGCTTCAGTTTTTGAAAAGGATTTTTCACCTTTTTTTTAAAAAATAAAGAACATACTGAAGTACTTTTATAAGGCAGCTGCTATTTGTGTGAAGGATACTTGCTTATCCTATACATTCATGGCATGTATTATTCTTTCTACTACATTTTAAAACAGTAGCAGCTAAATGCTGCTATGAGTAAATGTGAGATGATAGCGGTAATAGCTTAGACATGATCGACCTTAGTGTCTAACAGCTAGATGTTGCATCTGGCTGCATCTCTGGTAGGTGAACTCTAAAATAAGCTGGGGGAAGGTGAAATTTATTAAAATGCTACTAGTTATATTTTGAGTATGAAGTCCTAGAGTGGTGATATACAACATGCATCAATCCAAAGCAATTTGTCTGGCAGAAATATCTTTGGTGATTAACATTTGAATTAGTATTAACTGTTTCCCAGACACAACAACTGATGTAAAACTACTCTAATTCCTTCCACCAACTCTTCACTATTCAGTCTTGTCAATCTCCTTACAAGGCAAAGATAAACATTTATTTGTCTAGAGACAGGTAGAGTTAAAATTTAATTTCTCTTGTTCTTTTTCAACCGCTCAGAGAAAGGAGTGTATGATGGGAAGACTATCAGAGGTGGGTTGCCTTTTGTACTTGAGGGTGGCTAGATTTGTCTTTATTGTTGTGTTGATATACACTTATTTAAATACCTAAATAGGTTGTATATTTTTTAGCATAAAGGTTTTTATGGGGCATATTAAGTCATGATCCTAAGTCACATGATTTTGAGGCATTTAACTTAAGCACCCAACTGAGTTTTATGTTAATTTAGCCTAGTTTAATTGTTTAAGAATTGTTTGGTAAAGGTTTTATTTTGTACCAAACCAAGATGACTTTGTGTGTTGCTCACTGACTTCTCTGACAGAGACTAGTATAGAGTTGTTTTTTATTTGATACTCCTTGCTTATGTTTTTGAAATGAACAGTAAGTAGTGCTGTAGACATGTTTACTATAAACAAGTGGGATATGAATCACTATTTAAAAATGTATGCTGATAATACTATGAGCTGTTACAGCAGACCATGAATTAGTAATGCATACCTTGTCATTGATTTAGTTATGATGACTTTTTCATTCCTCACTTAAAGAGGAACAAGTCTACTGGCACTTGAGGGCCATAGGGGAGATTATAAACTAGGTTCAGAAGTTCATGGGGGAGGGAAGAGCCAACAGGATGGAACAGGTCATGGTCCAGTAGCTGAGGAAGTGATAAAATGAGCTGTGTGAATTAGTCTTCTGAACTCTTCTTAACTAAAATGGTAGTTAACCATTGACCCTTTTGGAAGGGGGTCCCATGGTTATAGGTCAGCTGCAAAAGGGCAGTTCTTCCGAGTGCTCTGTCAGTGTCAATGGGTAGTGATGATCTCTGTGAATATGAAGCTGACCCTGTTTGTGTCGGATCAGTCAGTAGTCTCTTGGCTCTCATCCTTTCCACCATTGGTGCATAAGGAAAGAGAGCACAAAACAGTGTAAGTATAAAATTTTCCTTATGCTCTCCAGGTTTCTCATAGTTGGCAGTTCAAGGACTTTGAGGTGGAGGTTGTATCTGCAGTATAACTACCACTGTACTTATCCCTTGTGAATTTCTGATCACTCTTTAAACTAACTTGTGGTGGTGGGTTATACTTGGCTATGGGCCAAACTCCCACCCACCCACTCACTCCCCCTCCTCAGTGGGGCAGGGGGAGAAAATAGGATGAGAAAGCTCATGGGTCAAGACAAAGACAGGGAGATTGCTTACCAGTTACTGTCACAGGCAAAACAGGTTTGACTTGGGGAGAATTAATGTATTGCCAAATAAAATAGAATCAGGTGGTAAGAAACAGGAAGACAAACATTAAAACAACACCTTTCCCTCCCCCCTTTCCCATGCTCAACTTCACTCCTTTGCTCCAGACTCCTCTACCACAGAGGGGGGGAAATTGGGTAAGGGAGTTTACAGTCTGTACATAACGGTTGCTCTCTGCTGCTCCTTCCCTCTTGTACTTACTTTCCTCCTGCTCTGGCATGGGTTCTCTACAGGCCACAGTTCCCGTCAGGAAAATCTGCTCCAGCATGGGCTCTTCCAGAGGAGACAGTCCTGTCGGGAAAACCCTGCTCTGGCATGGGTTCTCCGTGGGTTCTCCATGGACCACAGTTAATTCAGGAAATATCTAACTGTTCCAGCATGGGTCCTACACAGGCTGCAGTGTGGATATCAGCTCTAGCACCATGGAATACCTCCTTTTCTGAACTTGGTGTTACCTCTGCTGTTTCTCACACTTTTTTCCACATTTTTTTCCCCCCCTCCTCTGCCTGTCCAGTGGTTTTTTGCCCTTTCTTAAATATGTTTTCACAAAGGCACCACCAACTTCACTGATTGGCTCAACTTTGGCCTGCAGTGGGGCCATTGCCAAGCCAGCTGGAACCAGCTGTGTCTGGCACAGGGCAGCCCCTGACTTAGCCTCATAGAGGCCACCCCTGCAGGTGTTGTCGTGTGTGTGTATGTGTTCGCTAACAAAACCCTGCAATGTATACTCAATACACTTGTAATCCTAAGAAAATTAGTTTCACAACTGGATGATGGCTTTTGAAGGAGTACAGAAAGTACTTTAAAACTTCTGTCTTAAGTCTGAATATTGAGGAAAAATAGCTTATAACAATTCTCTGATCATATGATCCCCTGTTAGTGACAGTCTGTAGTAAGATCAAAATTCTAATTTGGGCCCTATTTTTAATAACTTTTCTACATGGCACCACGAAATATAAAAATTGTACTGACCATTCCTACCCTGCTTCATTTGTACTATTTTCTAAATTTCTTTGAACTTTGCATGATCTGGTTCTGCTAATAAAACTTTTTCATGTAACAAGATTTTAATTATCAGCTTAATGCCTTCAAGATAAATACTCAGTTGCCAAGGTGAGCAGCTCCGGTGCCGGCACCATCCGCAGCTGAGCGCTCTAGCACAGTGTACGGGGGGGTTCCTGAACTGGGGGAGCCGCCAGGAGCCTGCAGCTCCTGCTACAGCTGCTGACAAGACCTGGGCGGGGCCAGGAGCAATGGTGGCCAAGCCCCCCCCCCCACGTATACAAAAAGCCCCTAGGGAGTGCTAGTGACTAGGGTGAGTCAACAGTGTGGTGTGTCAGTAAGGGCGTGGTAGTTTGCATGGAACGGCGTGCAGGAAGGGTGCTGTAGCTCTGCCAGCTCGACAAGGGAGAAATGGTATCCAGCGACAGAAGGCTATGTCTTCTCTAAACTCTGTACCTGCCGTGACTGATGCAGGTTCCCAGACAGAGCTCCAAGGGGAACACACTGCTACCCAGGTGTCAGGCTGCAGGGCATGGCCTACTCTTATGCCAGTATCAGATGGCAGTAGTGAGTGCACCTGTGGAGGTGCACCCAGGTAGAGGAACTCCTCAGATTAGTGACAGATCTCTGGGAGGACTGAGTAGATTGAGGAGTATCAGGGAGTTGGAGAGAGACATAGACTACTGGAATCACACCCTACCTTCCCTGTGACAGACCTGTCAGGCAGATAGGATGCATGATAGGGAGGACTCCCTATGCTCTCTCCGCCTGACTGAATGCTGTGACTTAAGGGATAGAGGGTGTATTGGGTCTGGCTGAGATGGAGTTAATTCTCCCTGTAGCAGCCCTCGTAGTGCTGTGCTCTGTATTGGTAGCTAGAAAGGTGTTGATGACACACCAGCGTTTTGGCTACTGCTGAGCAGTGCTGGCGCAGCATCAAGGCTGTCTCTCCAACATTTCCCCCCTACCACTTCACCGGCAGGCTGGGCAAGATCTTGGGAGGGGACATAGCCAGGACAGCTGACCCAAAGTGACCAAAGGGATATTCCATAGCATATGACATCAGCTCAGCTATAAAAGCTAAGTAAAGGGAGGAGGAAGTGGGGGGCATTCATTATTTATGTTTGTCTTCCGGAGCAACTGTTAAGTGTACTGAGGCCCTGCTTCCCAAGAAGTGACCAGACATCACCTGCTGATGGGAAGTAGAGAATAAAATCTTTTTGTTTTCCTTTGCTTTTACGTGTGACCTTTGCTCTTGCTTTATTAAACTGTCCTTATGTCAACCCATGAGCCTTTCATTAGATTTTCTGTCCCCTGTCTGGTTGAGGAGGGGGAGTGATAGAGTGGCTTTAGTGGGCACCTGGCATCCAGCCAGGGTCAAACCACCACAGTCCTTTTTGGTGTCCAACGTGGGGCATGAGGAATTCGAGATAAGGATAGTAATTGGGACCGTTAACGAGCAAAACATGGACTGAACACAGCTAGAAAGTGAAGAGAGGAATGATTGTGGGGAATTTATGTTGTAATTGTGGTGAAGGGACGAGGGGTGGATCGTGTGTAAATTGTCTGCTTCTTGTTGGTGTTGTGATGATGATGTTTTGATTTTGCGGGGGGAATTATTTTTTGTTGATGTGAGTGAAGATTGTGTGATGAATGTGAATTTTAATGATAATTCTTAAATATGTGATGCACAGAGGCGAGGGGTGGAATGTATTGGGTTTGCATGGTGTCCTGGTTTCAGCTGGGATAGAGTTAATTGTCTTCCTAGTAGCTGGTATAGTGCTATGTTTTTGAGTTAGGTATGAGAAGAATGTTGATAACACTGATGTTTTCAGTTGTTGCTAAGTAATGTTTAGTCTAGAGTCAAGGATTTTTCAGCTTCTCCTGCCCAGCCAGCAAGAAAGCTGGAGGGGCACAAGAAGTTGGGAGGGGACACAGCCAGGGCAGCTGACCCAAAGTGGCCAACAGGATATTCCACACCATGTGATGTCATGTCTGGGGGGAGTGGGGGTGGGGGGATCACCACGTGGGGACTAACTGGGCGTCGGTTGGTGGGTGGTGAGCAATTGCACTGTGCATCACTTGTATATTCCAATCCTTTTATTATTACTGCTGTCATTTTATTAGTTTTATCATTATTAGTTTCCTCTTTTCTGTTCTATTAAACTGTTCTTATCTCAACCCACGAGTTTTACTTCTTTTCCTGATTTTCTCCCCCATCCCAGTGGGTGTGGGGGGGAGTGAGTGAGCAGCTGTGTGTTGCTTAGTTGCTGGCTGGGGTTAAACCACGACAGTCCATTTTGGTGCCCAATGTGGGGCACAAAGGGTTGAGATAATGACAAGCCTAACTAGAGCTTGTTAAAATGAATTTGTTACAGGCATTCATTATATTGGTTTAATAGTTGCTGGTCACTATGTTGATTTATGAGCTCTTATAGTTGTGGTGCTTGTTTTTAGAGTTCTGTTACGTATCGCCTCACTTGCCGTATGTAGTCCCTGTGCTGCTGCTTATCATCTGTGGGAGGTGGATTAAGGTTTTCGCTTTGATGTATTGTGTAGTACTGGCTTATGGTATGATAAAATTATTGGTCGTAGGATTAATCCAGTATTTGCACTCAGCATTGTCACCTCTATCCTTTGGGAGCCCTCTGTGGGAAACTATTAATAATTACACCATTTACCTTTCCTCCTTTGAGTGCCAATCTATGGGTGAGACACCTTTCTTCCCCAGTCTAGTTACAATGGTATTTCAGAATTTTGAAAAATGTGAATACCCTTGGGATGTTGAGACCAGCATTGTCTTATTGCTAGGAACTAGCACGTTCCTGAATGTGGTTCAGGTCTTGTTTAAGATTAAACAACTATTTAAGAAGATCACCCAGAGGTCTGCCCCAAGGCTGGATAATTATGAGTGGCAGGGTGTGTGGGGTAGTATGGAAAAATGCCTAGGGCGCTGTTGCAAAACACCTCCAGTGTTTTGGAACTTCACCCTTGAACAAGTGCAGAATCCTGAAAAGCTAGTAGAACATATGGAAAAAGTATGCTGTCACCCTGACAATTCCAGGGAGGTGCAACTCGCTGCAATGTGCTGGGGCCTGTCCCATGCCTATTGAACCCTGTTTAATACCATTCAGTACCCTCAAGGGGAAGAGAAAGTCTCTGGATCTAACAACAAGGTGACAGGCACTGCAGCCACTCCAACCCCCGCATCAGTATCGGTTGCCCCCATACAGAAAAAGAAATATACCCAAAAAAAATCAGTTCGCTTGGCGAAGGATGAAGATGAACCAGGGTCTTCACGGGAACAGGAGGAAGAGGCAGAACCAGAGGTAATCACCCGATCCCTATCCTTGAGTGAGCTGTGGGATTTCAGCCATCCTCCAAGCGAGCACATTATCACCTGGCTGCTCCAATGCTGGGACAATTGGGCTAGTAGCCTGGAATTAGAAGGTAGGGAAGACAAGCAGCTGGGATCGCTTGCCAGGGAAGGTGGCATTGACAAGGCAATTGGAAAAGGGACACAAGTCCTCAGCCTCTGGAGGCGACTCCTGTCAAGTGTGAAGGAAAGGTACCCCTTTAAGGATGATATTATATGTCAATTAAGCAAGTGGACCACCATGGAGAGAGATGTATCCATTACCTGAAGGGAATTAGCCGTGCTAGAGATGATTTATTATGACTCGGACAATGCACGATCACCTCAAGATCCAGATGAAGTCCAATGCACATGACCAATGTGGCAGAAGTTTGTACAGAGCGCACCATCGTGCCTAAGTGCCGGGTCCTGCACATGGGTCACAACAACCCCATGTGACTCTACAGGCTTGGGGAAGAGTGTCTGGAAAGCTGCCTGGCAGAAAAGGACCTGGGGGTGTTGGTCCACAGTCTGCTGAATATGAGCTGGCAGTGTGCCCAGGTGGCCATGAAGGCCAATAGCATCCTGGCTTGTATCAGAAATAGTGTGGCCAGCAAGACTAGGGGAGTGATCGTCCCTTTGTACTCGGTACTGGTGAGACTGCACCTTGAGTATTGTGTTCACTTTTGGGCCCCTCGCTACAAGAAAGACACTAAGTTGCTGGAGCATGTCCAGAGAAGAGCAATGAAGCTGGTGAAGGGTCTAGAGAACAAGTCTTATGAGGAGTGGCTGAGGGAACTGGGGTTGTTTAGCCTGGGGAAAAGGAGACTGAGGGGAGACCTTATCACCCTCTGCAACTGCCTGAAAGGAGGTTGTAGCGAGATGGGTGTTGGTCTCTTTTCCCAGGTAATAAGCGATAGGATGAGAGGAAATGGCCTCAAGTTGTGCTAGGGAAGGTTTAGATAGGATATTAGGAAAATTTTTTTCACTTAAAGCGTTATCAAGCAGTGGAACAGGCTGCCCAGGGAAATGGTTGAGTCACCATTCCTGGAGGTATTTAAAAGATGTGTAGTAAACTTGGCAGTGTTAGGTTTACGTTTGGACTCGATCTTAAAGGTCTTTTCCAACTTAAATGATTCTATGATTTCTATGAAATAAGAGGACGTGAAACTTAATGCAATTGAAGGGCCATTTACAATGAGGGCATAACTGATACATCAAGAACTATTTTTAGGACTTGATGTTATCTGGGTTTCCTGGCTCTGTGTGTTTTATATATGTAGGGCAATTGAAATATTGAATCTCTAGGTGATTGAAATATTATCCCAGTCTTTACGAACAAAATTTTGTCGAATTTTAAAGATAATTCTAATAAAACAGAAGGGAAACATTTTGGCTTTTCTTATTATAGCATCTCAAAAGGTTATGTACATATGCGTTACTCTGCTTATCACAGAAACAACATACTATTGATATAAAAAGAGGTTTGAGGGAGTTACTTTTATCTTATATGGAAGTATACTGGTAGCTATTATTACACACCCATTTTTAAAAAGGGTAATAAGGAGGACCCTGGGAACTACTGACCAGTCAGCCTCACCTCCATGCCTGGTAAGATCATGGAACAGATCCTTCTGGAAGACATGTTGAAATATATGGAAGGCAGGGAGGTGATTAGAGACAGCCAACATAGCTTCATCAAGGGCAAATCGTGCCTGACTAATCTAGTGGCCTTCTACTATGGAGTGACTGCATCAGTGGACAAGGGAAGAGCAACTGATGTCATCTACCTGGACTTCTGTAAGGCTTTTGATAAGGTCCCCCACAACATTCTTACCTCTAAATTGGAGAGATATGGGTTTGACAGATTGACTATTAGATGGATAAGGAATTGGCTAATGGCTGCATTCAAAATCAATGGCTCAATGTCCAGGTGGAAACCAGTAACGAGTGGTGTTCCTCAAGGGTCCATACTGAGACCGGTACTGTTCAATATGTTCATCAATGACATAGACAGTGGGATTGAGTGCACCCTCAGCAAGTTTGCAAATGACACCAAGCTGAGTGGTGCAGTTGATTCGCTTGAGGGAAGGGATGCCATCCAGAGGGACCTTGACAGGTTTGAGAAGTGGGCCCATGTGAACCTCATGAAGTTCAACAAGGCCAAGTGCAAGGTCCTGCACCTGGGTCAGGGCAATCCCCAATATCAGTACAGACTGGGGGATGAATGGATTGGGAGCAGCCCTGCAGAGAAGGACTTGGGGATACTGGTAGATGAAAAATTGGTCATGAGCTGGCAATGTGCGCTTGCAGCCCAGAAAGCTGTTAGAATCCTGGGCTGCATCAAAAGAAGCATGGCCAGCAGGTTGAGGGAGGTGATTCTCCTCCTCTACTCCACTCTCATGAGACCCCACCTGGAGTATTGCGTGCAGCTCTGGGGTCCCCAGTGCAAGAAAGACATGGACCTGTTGGAGTGGGTCCAGAGGAGGGCCACAAAAATGGTCAGAGGGCTGGAGTACCTCTCCTATGAAGAAAGGCTGAGTTGGGGTTATTCAGCCTGGAGAAGAGAAGGCTCCAGGGAGACCTTATTGCAGCCTTTCAGGACTTAAAGGGGGCCTATAAGATGGGGACAAACTTTTTAGCAGAGCCTGTTGCAGTAGGACAAGGTGTAGTCCAGTAGTACAGCCTTCAGACAAAGAAAATTTTGAACTGCAAGTATACCTAGCTGCTGCTTGATTTGTAACTGCATTTATAATGCTTTTTGCTCTCTCCAAGGCGTTTTAAAAGGTAGTTACCAATTTTAACTTAATTATGTAGTCTTTTTCCAGCATATTTTTTTTAAAATGACTGAAGCTTTTCACTTAATTGTGCAAATCTAAATGTTATGATTATGCTTTATAGGCAGAAAGTAAAACTTATGGTGTGGTTAAACATGAACAGTATTATTTTACCTTTTTCAACTTCAACTTTTTATCTTCAGTAGCAGTTGGTTTTATTCTGTGATGATGCCTTAAAATGGAATTAAGATTCATTAAAACTAAATAAATTAATTGCATGCAAAACAAACTCATTTCCATTGTGCCCAAGAACCAGATCTCTCATCTCATTTCTTCATAATAAAATATTACTGAGACTATTATAATTAAAAAAAAGTAACACTTGAGCATGCACTAGTATTTGAACATGTCTTCAAGTTTCTGTGGAAAATTAGAACCATCTTTGCAAGGGAGTGCGTCTTAACTGGAAGAGGTTAGCATTTCTATAATACTCCAAACTTTGACAACACAGATTATGAATGCAGATTGATCTTCTTGATAAGGTTAAATAATCACAAAAGTTAAATTTGACAAAAGATACTTTGGAACTCTGCTAAGATTTTCATGGAGAATGAAAGTCTGGAGGTGGGACAAGTTGCTGAAGGAATTGTACATCTTGTTTTTAATAGAGTTATAATTACATCTTCAGCATTACTAGTTTTATATACTGTTTTTATTATTCTTTAAGACTAATTATGAGACTTTACTGATATGATTGCTATTTGTGTCTTTTGGATCCCTGTCATACATAGGCTGCTCTGTGAGCTTTCATTGTTCCTGGAGACATTTCTCTTTGGTCACTGTCACTAATCTAAGGATGGATGTTGTTTTCTGCAACTGATTTTTCTTTTTTTAATGTTGCTTTTAAGCATGCTAGTGATGTGTATGTTTTATTGCCATTTAAATGAAGTGTACTATAACTGGTAACTAATCCAGAAATTTATTTTGGAATTAGCTAACATTTGTGAGAATTTTAATCAGGCAACCCTCTATATATCATTTTAGGAATTAATATGCATGTTGTAGCATGCTAAAATATAAATATACATTTATCACTGATGTACTGTCATAATGTTCATATGTTTCTTCATATGTTGTATTCACAACTGTCAGTGTAGAAGATTTTAGAAATTTAGGACTATAAGACTGTTAGAAATTAATATAGAATGAGTTAAGGTTATTATTGCAACAGAGCTGCTCAACAGGCCATGAACAGCGTTTTCAGCCTGCCCCCCTGTATAGCCCCAATCCAGGACCGGATTAAAACCCAGTCAAGCTAATCAGTAGAGACAGATCAAACAAAAGAAAAATCAGTAAGATACAGGTGCTTAGCTGGGGAGTGATTAAAATATGTAGAGCTTACAAAGATAAATGTGAAATAGTCAATGGAACAACCAGGGAGGTTTTCTCAGAATTGTGTAGGTATGAAGCTTCAAGGTAAAGGGGATGAGAAGATGACTGACCCAAGATGGACTTCGAAAACCACAGGATGATGACCGGCCTGAATGAGACAAGAACTGATGAGATAAGATGATGATGAATGATAATGGCATGGGAACCGAGATCAACTGGAAAATTACAAACATTTTTGGACTGAGATAATGAACTACCTAAAGGGTATATAAAATTGAGAGAAAATTTTGTGGGTTGCCATTCACTGCGGTGGTGGCCCAACTCTGAGTTGTTAATAAAGCAAACCTAGAGAAACCCATGACTGAGAATTCTTTAACAGTCAGTTATTCTACTTCAAAAAAAAAAGTAAAACTTGTGTAACACTGTTTTAGTGGGTTGAAACTGTCAAATAGCTTACATGACTGTTTATCAGAACAACTGATATTCACCAGAAGGAATCTTTCCGTGCAAGTTGGATTAAAAAACTGAGGAAGGGTAAAAAGTATATTTAATTTATTATCTGCTTTAAAGAGTATCCCTTCTATTGCTGTGACCTTTGCATATCATTTTTCTTGTGTTGTACTAAAAAGGAATGTTAGAAGAATGTTGTTGCTACCATGTATCTTTAAAAACACTTGAAGTCAAAGATACCTGTAAGTGCAAAGGAAAGTGAAATTTCCTTCAGGTGACAACACAGGTTAGGGAAAACAAATGTTTTGAAGAATTTTAGTCAATCACCACTAATGTTTGCACTGACTTCCTCCTGGGGTAAGGGAATTATGTTTACTGTTCTGCAGAGAGCAACAAAGTAGCAAAAGTATAATACTGTTAGGTAACATTGCTCTTTGAGACCTGATTTAGGGTTTTAACAAGCAAGTTTTACTTTTGATGTTCAGTGTAGTAATGGCTAAAATAGTTCTTTTGGCTTAAGCAAACTAGTTTTAGAAACTGCTATTATGAAAGCAACCCTATAAAAAAATCTTGAAAGTGTTCCACTACTTTTCAGTGTTGTTTTTTTTCTTTTTCCAGTACAATGTAATATGCAATAATATATTGCCTTCTTAAAGCATACGGCTCTTGTCTGGAGTAGAATTTTGAGTATGTACTTGTTTAATGTTATGTTTGTATCTGTGTACAGAAAGCATAGAAACAATGTTGGACCAAGCAAACCTGTTTCTCAGCCACGAAGAAACATTGTAGGCTGCAGAATACAGCATGGCTGGAAAGAAGGGAGCGGACCTGTAACACAATGGAAGGGCACAGTTCTTGATCAAGTTCCTGTAAATCCCTCTCTCTATCTTATAAAGTATGATGGATTTGATTGTGTGTATGGACTAGAACTGCACAAAGATGAAAGAGTTTCAGCACTTGAAGTCCTTCCAGACAGAGTTGGTAAGAGGTTTTTTTCCTATATGCGTATATATTGTCAGACCATTTAAATTTTATTAAATTACTTTTAATCACATGGCAAATAATCTAAATGCTCTGTTTAATTTTTCTTGATTTCACAAAGATTTGATGATACCAGAGAGCATAGCGTTGTCTTTTGTCTTTAAATGGTATGCAGTAAATTCTGTATTTTTTCTTGTTTAGAGTCTTATCCCTAAGAAGCTTACACATGTAACATAGATATTTCTATTAAAATTTAAACTCTGAGCCAGCTGAGAAATGTCCTGGCTATGTTGTCTTGTGTGTGTTTGACAGTAATTATGTGTTTGGTTGGGTTTTTTTTCATCTGCTTTCCCTAGGTTTTAATCCAAATAGAGGGAAAACAGCATTTTCTAAGTGAAATAACTTGACTAGTAACAAGGCTTTATTGGTTTTCATAATTAGCACTGAATTGTTAAACTGTAGGTTTTTCTAAACTGTAAAGTTCAAAGTTTACCTTAGTAATTATTTATTTCTGAATGGAATAAGTTCTTGTTTTTTCTGACTGTGAAGAGATCAGTAGCTGTCTCTAGAATGGGGTTAGGGGGAACCAAACTGAACACCTTCATTAATAACTTCATACAGCTGCTCTGCGATTTAACCTCTCTTCCTCCCCTCCTCCCCCCACAATACAAATATTTAAAATACAGACATTCTTTGCTGTGGCCTATATTGGTCTCCCTTTACCTTGCATTATGATAGTTTGATTAATGGGAGGGGGGGTATACAATGATGGAAAATGTCGATAAGAGTGTTAACATGTTAAAATAATTCTTCAAGTTCTGCAGTTCTTTGGTCTTCAACTCTCTGGAATGGACAGTATTTGTTTTGTATGTGAATTGACTAACTTTCAAACAAATTTATTCATTAATCTGGATAAAGATTATTTTTTACAAAGACTTATTTCTGTACTTTTGAATGGACATACTTATGAACTGCTACCATTTCAGCTTCATCTCGAATTAGCGATGCCCACCTGGCAGACACAATGATTGGCAAAGCTGTGGAACATATGTTTGAGACAGAGGATGGCTCAAAAGATGAATGGAGGGGAATGGTCTTGGCTCGAGCTCCTATTATGAACACATGGTTTTATATTACCTATGAGAAAGATCCTGTCTTGTACATGTACCAACTCTTAGATGACTATAAAGAAGGTGACCTTCGCATTATGCCTGATTCCAGTAAGTAGGCCAGTTACTTTTTTCTTCTGGAAAGCAGCATCTCTCTTTGCATTATTGTTTGGCTTATGGATTATGTATGGAAAAGAGAGTTAACAAACAAGGATCTTTTTAAGTATCAAAACTAACAAAGGTTACAGCACAACAGAAAATACATCTGCATTAACTTCTGAAATATTTTATTTGAATCATTGGTGAAATATGCAATAAATACTGGAAAATCCTTTTCCGTAATAATTCCTAATTCTGATAAAGATATACATACTATTGTGGAAGAGATTACACTTAGATTTTTTTTTTTTTAAAAGAAACTGACAAACTAGAAGCCTTCCATTGTTATTTTCTTATAGAAGTGTCACAAATCAAGAGCCATCTCAAGGAGTTGTATTTCTGAAGCAGTTCTTATAAGAATAATGTTTTGGGGCTAACTAAAATAAATAGTCAGAATAATTTAGTTTGGGTAGGCATCTTCAGTTTGGAAAGCTTTTCAGTAGTTTCTTGGAGGAAAGAAGCACTAATTTTTTGAAAACTCATTTTCTCTCACATGTTTAAACACATAAACAGGAAAGATTTTTCAATAGGTTAGGAGGGATATTTTTTCTTCCTTTCTTGAAGTGAAAGTTACTGGGTTTTTTCCTATAAATATAGAAGGATTTTCACAGAATCGGTATTGTTCAAGAGATTTGGATAGCTAGAAGAAAAAAGTTTGTCAAGAATATTGTACTCTCATTTCTCTCCTGCACCTCAAAAGCACCTCTCTGACAGAGAGGCAATTTTGGCTTTAAATTATTAATTAGATAACTAGTGTTTGGCTATGCAGTGCACTACATAAATATTTAAAATTCATTCATTGAGTTTCTGATACTGTCTTCCTTCAGATCTAGCACTGATAACATAGTCTGATGGCTGAGTAAACAAGTGGCACTTATTTGCATAACCTCTGTAGTAATCCTATGGTTTTAGATTTTTTCCAGCCTAACAAAAAGCAACATATCTGTAGCTTGAAGAGAGTGAGCCACAAATGTTAATGGAAAAAGTGACCTTCCTATTCCTAAAGAAACAAATAAAGCAAGCTTTTTCAGAGTTGGCACCTCCAAATACCTTGTAATTCCTTTTTAAATTGTTTTGCTTTCTTCTATCTTAGAAAAATAAGCTAAAAGGCTTATGCTTTCCATATTTAAGAATTAAGTTTTTAATGCACTCTTTTTTTCCTGAGACTATCTACTACTTACCTCTGTTTCTAAGACACTCTGAACTATGAGTTACCTTCCCTGAATCTGGATCTTTTATAGACAATGAGAATTGTGTCCTTAAGGATACTTCTGGGTAGATTTTGCTAGAAAAGCAAATAATATAGTTAGACTTCTCAACAGTATCCATTCTAGTGTGAAATCAAAAGCCCCTTTTAACAGCATTATTGATTAAGGAGGTTACACTTAGCTTGGAAGATGTGGTTTTGTTGCAATGGCATGTTTGCATTGACATTTTGGATAAAGCATGTGGGGAGAGCGAGTTCTAGCACACCTGCCTTTCTCTTAGAGAGACTCAGTGCCTTGTTCTACTGGGGGCTTAAATTCAATTATCTACAAACATGTTCCGTAATTGGTATGTAAACCTTCATGTCAAAAGATTTACTTTTCTAACTAATTGAAGTGCTATTTTTTACTTCATAAAACTGAAGATGCTATTACCTAAAAAAAAAAAAAAAAAAAAAAAAAATTCTGTGACTGTACTTTCTAGAAGCATGGCAATAGTTAGGTGCTTGTCTGAACAACTCAACTTGTTTTAGACATACTCTGCATTTTAAACTTGTGATTGTTTCTTAACTTTTAAAGAAGGCTCTGCAGTTTTGTATATTGGAAAAAATCCATAAATGTCTACCAAAGTACATTGTATTTTCATATTACAGATGATTCACCTCCTGCAGAACGGGAACCAGGTGAAGTTGTGGACAGCCTGGTAGGCAAACAAGTGGAATATGCCAAAGAAGATGGCTCAAAACGGACTGGCATGGTCATTCATCAAGTTGAAGCCAAACCATCTGTCTATTTCATCAAGTTTGATGATGATTTCCATATTTATGTCTACGATTTGGTGAAGACATCCTAGACGTCATCATGAACTTCTGCCAAATTTGTGGAACTATTAAATGTAAAATTTGTAGACACAAAGACTTGACTGTTTTTCAGTTAAATGAAAGCTTAAATGTCCCTGCGAACCCACAATCTCTGCCAGCAAAACTGTTTTGTTCTGAATAATACAAATTTATGTGAACATGACACATTTTGCGTAAGAGAACTCCTTTTCTTGAAGGAATTTGATATATTTGGGTGGGAGGGAGTTAAAAGCAAAGAACAGCTGCAAATTCAAGCTGTGTGAAGTCAATCTAGTATTGTAATCTAGATTTTTTTCATAGATTTTAACTTTTTCTTCAACCTTGCACTCACCTGTTCAACTGCCACATGCAAGTGTAGTTTGCTATTTTTGCTATGCCTTCTTTTGTAACATTAAATTTAATTTCTTGGCTACTGGCAGTCCTTGTTTTCTGGGTTGGGACAGAGGTGACCCTTCTGAAAGGTTTAAACAGTTTGTGCAGCAGTAAGGAGTGCCTAACCCAAGTAACATCAATCTACTGTGTTTCTACACTTTATTTCAAATTAAGCTTTTTAAGAACTTGCAGTACATGGAAATACTTGTGCATTTTTACTAGTCACAGGGCAGTAGGATATCAAGTGTTTGACTTATGCACCTTTCAGTGAAAAGGCTTTAAACTATAAAAATATATTTAATCTGTATAACCAGTTAATTAAAAAATGCAGGTTAAGGGCCTGTGTTTACAAGTTGTAGGAACCAGTAAAACACACACAACAAAGCTGCCTTTAATCCTAAATGTTGTACTCTGTTTTGTTATATACATTTCTTAGCAGAACCGAAGTGCTTGGTGCCACAAGTTTAACAGTATATATGCTACTTAAGAAGACTTTAGACTACACATTGGCAATCAGTAGTCTCTCATTTAATATCAGAACCTAGCAACCTGGATGTTTGTGTGCGGACTTAGAAACCTAACAGTAGTTAATCTTTTACATGGTAAATACAATCTTATGGGGGTGGGGGGTCCTTTTACACTGAAGACCTCCTTTAGAGAAGGAGAAGCATTTGTTGCCTTCTCAGTCTGCTGTATTCCTTTGCTTTGTTTTGTTTTGTTTGGGGTTTTGCTATTGTTTTTAACCATTTTGGTTCAAGAAGGCATCTTCTCAATGTATTCTTTTTCTCGCTCTTCCACATAAGGAGTGTCCAGACAAATCTACAGTTTAAACCTGTTGTTGCCTTTTGTGGTGTACTTGCTTTGAGGTATGCTGTCAACATGAATTTCATTCTATGAACACTAGAGTTCTGCATGCCAGTGGTGTACTATCTAATGGGAGCTATAGACAGTCTCAGTGGTTCAGTCATCTGCATTAGATTGTGGATGTAAATAGCAGCCCACAACAGCAGAATCCTTGCACAGTTTTAATCTTGCAAGATAGTTGTAAATCAAGGTTAGGGTATTTGTTGGTTTTTAAGTGTAGCAACTTTTAAAAGCATCAGAATTGTAACAAGGATCAGCATAGCAACAAAATTGTCATGTTAAAGCAGAGCTCTACAAGCTTCAAAGCACTGCTTCACAGAAATACAGTATGTAAAGAATGTGAATACAGTCAATGCTATTGATGGAAAGAAGGAACACATAGATATCCAACCTTATGCTGTTAGTGGAAGGATGCAGGAGAGGTACTGTTAATCAGAGATCAGAGGTCTGACCTCTATTGTGGGTATTCTTGATATCAAAGACTCAGTGGTTTAAGTCCCTTTCTGTCCATATTTTTGGCCTGATTTCATATTTTAGCCTTAAGGCTTGTGCCTCATTATGCTGTTAGATGGTAATACTGTATAAATATGGTATCTTAATTCTTTGTCCCTTGCTACTATATTGCATTATGTCCTGTATTTCGTCATGGACAACCAAAGGCAGGCTATTGTCTTTCAGTTCACAGCTTCTCAATCCAGTCTTTAAGCACTAAGTACCTGAGTCAGTAAATTTTTATTGTGTTTTGAATGAAGTGAGCAGATTTGCAACACAGTGCTTTCATCCTGCAGATCTGTTATGTGCTTTCTATTGACTCTTAAGAGTCCTGCATGTAAATCTCAAAGCTGAGCCTGGCTCCATGAGCCCAAGTTGATATTTGTGGCACAAGAATAAGTGCATTGATTACACACAAAATACATGAATAACTTAGTACAATGAATTTTGGGCTTTACATCTAAGGAATACAAGGTTTGTTTTGAAATATTTGAGGTTTAGGTCTACTGGAACGTTTTTAGCATTAGGCTTGCATTTGTGGGCTTTGTGCAAGCCACTCTAATACACCACATATTTTGCTAATTAGAATATAATCTATACACTGTCAAATTTTATGGTTGTTTTTAGATGTCCCTGTTGTCTGTTGCATGGGTTTTTTTCTTTTCATCTTTTTTATTAAGGGTTGGGGGGGGGGGGTTTAGTTTTGTGGTGTTTGTGTTTTTTAATAGCTTAAACCACCTTTTTGAGACTTGAGACTAATTCCACTCCCTGCCATCTGCTTTGGGCTTTATTTTAGGCTCATGTTTCAGATCTGCATGCAGTGTTTGCATTACCCTAGTAACTACATGTTGGTCCCTTGTTCTAGGGGTTCAACATTACTTTCCAAATTTATCATAGGTCTTGTGATGGCACAAGCCATGGATCTTTGTATAAAAGTTATTGGCCTCTCATTTACCTGCTGTAGTATTGTTGTATATTGTGTGTGTGTGTGTGCGCATGATGTCAGGCTGCTATGTAAAACTTTTAAAAAGGAAAAAAAAAAAACCCTTAAATGCAGACCATCCTTTTTTGCATGCTTAGAAGGTTAGAATGTTCAATGTGACAAACTAAAGTTGCATGTTATAATGTTTAGGTTTGGGTTTTGTTCTGTTTTTATTTTGTGTTCAGTTTCTTGTGAATTTGCTTATTGTGCTGTTTGAATGGTTGTTAGTAGGATTAAATGCACTGGTGAGGCAAACATAGTGCCAATGGAAGGTAATTTTCCAGTTGTATGTGTCATACAGCATTTGAAGGGACCATGTATTCTGTTCAAGAATAAATAAAATCACAACTGATAAGTAAAACACTACATTTTTTTTTCTTTTGAGTGCCAAACCCTAAACTAAGTTGGACTACATAAAGACTGAAATACTTTGGGAAAAATCCTATTTATTGCAATAGGTATAAGCCTTCTTTAAATGAATTATTTAAAAATGGAGGCTTTATCTTCAGATAGAATAGATTACAGTTACTTCAGGGAAAAAGAATTATGGTAAAAGCAGTTTCTGGTTCCTTGAAAATGCTGTGCTTTTTGTATTTTACATCATTAGTGCAATTTGGATGGTTCTTGGTATGTGTATAGTTCAAAGGTCTTCGTGTTCACATTTTAAAATTAGGTAATGACTTCATCTTTAGAGCTCGGTTTCATTATTTTTATTTTATTTCTCTGCATTTAGAAGTATGAACACTTTAAATCTGTTACTTAATTCTGTAAGTAATTTTTATAATTATGATGTAACTCTATCTTTAAAACATTTAAAATAAATCCTTTATGTGCAACTCATGACTGTAAATTTTATTCTCATGAGCAAAATGTAGTGATGTGACTTCAGATTGTGAAGAAGCAGTTTCTTCAGTATTTTAATTAAAAAGGACTTAATGTTTTAAAGTTGAGCCATGTATACTGGTATAATACTTTCCCCTATGAAATAAGTTTGCTTGCTAAGTCAAATCTTTTTTTTTTTTACCAAGGAAGTATGAATGTCGATCAAATGGAATTTGACTGAGGTAAAGCATAATGCTTAAATTGTATTTCACCAAAAGCAGAAAAATTCCTCCTCAGGGGTTTATGCAAGTCTCTGAGGGAGCCTCTTATTTCCAGAACACACTATAGCTCACACTGTTAGCAGTAGTTCAGCAGCAGGGAACAGTAGAAGTGTTTGTCAGTGTTTAGTTGATACATTTGTCTGATTTGAATTAATGTGCTTAACTAAAATTTGAATTTTGTTTTACTCACTAAATTAAAAAAAAAATAAAATAGAATTTATCCAAACCTAGAGGTGATGAGCAGTGAAAAGAATACCACGATGCTGTGAATTTCCTTAAGACACAAGTTCTTCATACTAATGCATGAACACTTAATTATTTTATGTCGTTAAAGGTAAATTACCAAGTCTGAATATTGAAATGATGAGATTTTCCTTATTCCTCCCTCTTCCCTGATTATAGAGGGGAAAATCTTATATGAATATCCCAAAATAAATTTTTGGCACCAAGTTGCCAGTATCCCTGGACAGTGGGAAGGAGTGCATCCTCAGTAAGATCACAGATGATGCAAAACTGGGAGGAGTGGCTGATACACCAGAGGGTTGTGCTGCCACCCAGAGGGACCTCGACAGGCTGGAGAAATGGGCTGACAGGAACCTCATGCAGTTCAACAAGGGGAAGTGCCAAATCCTGCACCTGGGGAGGAACAACCCCATGCACCAGTATGTGCTGGGGGCTGACAGGCTGGAAAGCAGCTTTGAAGAAAAGGACCGGGGGTGTGGGTGTGTGGTGTCCTGGTGGATACCAAGCTGAACATGAGCCAGCAATGTGCCCTTGTGGCAAAGAAGGCTAATGGTATCCTGGGCTGCATTAGGATATTTTTGCTAGAAAGTCGAGGGAGGTGATCCTTCCCCTTTATTCAGCACTGGTGAGGCTGCATCTGAAGTACCATGTTCAGTTCTAGGCTCCCCAGTACAAGAGAGATATGAACATACTGGAAAGAGTCCAGTGAAGGGCCACAAAGATGATTAAAGGACTGGAGCATCTCTCCTATGAGGAGAAGCTGTGTCACCCGACTCTATGGGGACAGACAGGTTCTTTTGGGGATCCTTGGCAGAATGATGATGACACTAAGTTGTTGTTACAATTAAAGCTTTATTTTTTTAACAGAAGTTTATGATTAGCATAGAGTCTTATAATAGCAGCACAGGTTTTTTAATAAGCAAAATCAGTGTAGCACAATTTTATAAGTAGCGTAAGCACAGAATTTTATAGCACAGCTTAGCTTATGGTTTCTAATCACCTGGACCCTCTACAGATCAGGTCAAATCTTAATACATTACTTACCTTATCAATATAATAATAGTAATCTAGGCTTGAAATAAGTAAAAGAATATGAGTCACTCAGTCCTTGGACGAAGCAGACAATGGTGGAGGCGTCCCTGACCACTGGGGGATCATGAGTTTTGCCGTCCAGCAGCAGTTCCAGTCCAAGTCCCACTTAGGATTTGTAACTACTTGATTTTATAGAGAGTACTCTGTGTGCTGCTATGCTTCCCTGTTCTGTGTCAGGGTCATCATAACCTGGTTGGCCAGGTGCCTGGGACCTTGAAGGCTAGTAAGGAGGAAAGAAGTCTGCCTGGTGCCCAGAAACCTGGAGGCCGATAGGGAAGGGGAGAAGTCTGCCTGGCGTGCAGGACCTTCAAGGCCTGATGAGGAGGGGAAAGGGGACTGATACATGACCAGCTCGGTCACAGAGAATGGCTATTTGCCTTATAAAATGGCATTAGTTATGCTAACCGTATTACCAGGGGTTAGGAGCAGGGGGGACTGGTCACACTGAGAGCTGGGACTGTTTAGCCTGGAGAAGAGAAGGGTCTGGAGGGTTCTCACCAATGTGTACAAATACCTGATGGGAGGGAATGAAGAAGAGGAAGCCAGGCTCTTCTCAATAGTGCCCAGTGACAGGACAAGAGCCAATGAGTACAAAGTGAAACACAGGAGTTTCTGTCTCAACATCAAAAAACCCTTTTTGTTACTGTGAGTGTGACAGGTTGCCCAGAGAGGTTGTGGAGTCTCCCTCCTTGAAGATATTCAAAAGCTGTCCGGACATGGTCCTGGGCAACTGGCTCCAGATGAGCCTGCTTGGGAGGGGTGGGTGGGTGGACTAGATGACTTCCAAATGGTTCCTTCCAACCTCAACCATTCTGTGATTTTTAGGATTGGCAGCCTGGGAAAAGTTATCGGGCTTCTAAGCATTCTTTTCAGGCTTTGCTCTTCCCATTTTACTAGTTTACTGCTCTGAATTCCTCAATTCCTCTTCCAAATTTGGAGTACGGCAGCAGTATATGTACAACATAATGTAGCTGAGGTCCCACTGGTGTCAATAAGCTGGTATATATGTAACACTTAACTATTCTACTTGGATGTTAATTACTGCTTTCTGCTGCACATCCCTTTTCTTAAATCATTGTCATGATTTACATAACTTCAGTTGTACAAAAAAATGTAAATGGCTTTTGTAGTCTGACAGTTAAAATACCTATATATTTTGGCTTTTTTTTTTTCTCCAATTAATCCTTAAATTTACTTGTGAAAGTCAGACTCTGTTGAATACAAGTCCTTTTTTGAACATCTCCATGCTTTTTGGTGCCACACTGTTACTCAGGTCTCTACACCAGACTACCCTGTTCAAAGCTGACTCTGGTAATGAATACTGACATCTATGCACTTCAATTTGAGCAACCTTCTTGGTTTTTTTTCTTTACTGTTTTCCACCTAGACCTGACATTTGAGAGGCATATTTTTGTTAATAAATTAAGATAATCGCCACAACTTAAAGCACACTTTATGCTACTTTAAATACACATTCAAGTTAAATCAATGGAAATTTATATAGCCACTATTTTGGGAGGGGAGAGGGCTGTTTTATTTTTTACAATGTCTAATAATATTTGTGTGGAAGACAGCTCTGAAAGGGCATCCAATCCCTCAAATATGTATAAGGAAATATAAGATCCTTACACGTTTTGCACAAAAAGAATTTGGACTGCTGATTTTTAATTCTGCAGAACTAACTAGCTACATGTGGTATATACTCACCGTTGAACTGGATTGTGGGATGTCTTCTTAAATTATCCTTATGAACATTTTGATCTACAAATGGAGTCATGTGCTGGGAATGGTTTGTTGTATTCTCCATAAAAGTTCTAATTAATTGGGTTTTACAGTACTGACTTCTAGCCATTTTTAACTTAGAAAAGCAGGTATTTAACTTAAATGCTTATGAATTTAATGAATTAGAAAACAAAGTAACCTTTTAAGCTATAACAGCAAACAACATTAATAGCAGAAGCAGTACAAAACAAATCTATGATATGATTCAGAGATCATTCTCAAAAGTGTTAAGAAGGATGGCAACAGCAAGTTATGCAAGTGACTATTTTTGCTATGTTACAAAACATTTCATTGGGGAAGGATGAAACTGTCTTCCTGGGGATCCTCACTAATCTCAGGTTTTGTATACCCATTCTAAATTTGCCACCTTCAAAAAATATTCACTCTGCCTCATGCAAAGTTCTCTTGTTGTTAGTGAGGCTCAGTTTATTGTCTACTGGCATGTTGAAAGAATAAAACAAAAAGTGAGAACTATCATGTAGTTTTCTGAGAAACTGAGGTAGAAAAGCTTACTTGCTTGAATCAGAATTTCTGATGGTAGGAAAACAAACATATATAGATCCAATAACTACTGAATTGGGAACTGAGAATGAGAGTTCATTCCAAGAGAATGAAAGAAATGCTAACTACATAATAAACACAGGCCTTTAGACTTTACCAAAGAGAAAAAAATCTAAGATTAGTTATATAAGGTTATGTGGAAGGGAGTGTCTGCTCCTTTAAGGATATCTGGTTAAGGACCTTTTTCAGTGCAAAAAGGGATAATAAGAAAAGGAGAAAGCCATAAACAAGAACATAACAGGGACAGAAACCTGAGGACAAATGATAAGGGAGGCGGTGATAAGAACCAAACCTGGTCAGGCACAGGAGTTGATGAGGGCATGTGAGAGTGTGAGAATGTTTATTCCAGCAAGGTTATCTGATTGGGGACCTTCTCAGTTGGGAAACTAAGGGAAAAAGGGGGAAACCAGAAACAAAATATGCAGAGACACAGGCCTGACAAAACAAATATGGAGACAATGACAAGAAACAAATCATGCTTGTCACTAATTGATGGCCTATCAAGAAACCATAGGCACCACTTCCAAGAAGATCAACCTGGACTTTGCAACTTATAAGACTGTAAATCAGAGGGGATCCCGGACACCAGGGTGGGAGGGGGTGCAGGAATATACAAACCCATGAAGCAACATGCAGGGGAAAGGGGGAGCAAGCAGGAACAAAGGGGGAGTAGACAGGAGTATAAAAGGGGCTGGTCCCATGTAAAGTGGGGCCTGTCAGTATGCTTGTTTGGCTGAGCCCTGAGCCTGATCACCAGAGTCTGTCCTATCTTTTTATATCTTCTTATTAAATCTTTTCTTAACTATCACTCTGTGTAATCTCACTCTCTGTCCTGTGTGTATGTGTGCTGCAAGGACTAAGTGCCAGCTACTGGTGAGACCTGTGTGTGTGTGTGTGTGTGTGTGTGTGTAATTTGGTGCCAGCTACTGGAGTCAGACTGAGGATGTAGGCACCCTGCAACCTGTGGTGTCAGCTACTGGAGCAAGTGAGGGTCCTAGCATCAGTAGTTGAGGGGCCATAGCTTTCTGGATCTAAGGAGGGTCCTGCAGACTTTGTGCCCGGGGTGCCAACTACTTTGGCAACTGGTGTGAGTGGACTGGGTGCCAGCTACTGGAGTCAGACCATGGTGTAGACACCCCTGGCCTGTGGTGCCAGCTACTGGAGCGAGTGAATGTCTCAGGGCCAGCTACTGGAGTGAGTGGGGGTCTTTAACCTCCAGCCACTGGGGCAGGAATGGGGGGGGGGGGTGTCCCAAAAACCAGCTACTATGAAGGATCAGCATGGGTGAGGTGAATGAAAGGCTCAGCACCAGCAGCTGGAGCAGGACTGCAGGTCAGAGCCTGTGTGAGCCAAGTGTCTGTATCTTCTCCAAACCTGGTGTGCGTGGGTATGTGCATGTGTAATTCCCTAGCAAACTTCAAGGTGGACTAGCCGTCAAGTAGGAACCTGCGAAGCAGGTAACAGAGCCTGAGATCTGGGCAAGGATACTGGATGGACAGAGGGCTGTGCCATACTCAAGGGATCCGCGAATGTGCATGTGTTTATGAATCTACAGTGTTGTGTGTGTGCCTTCACTAGTGACCTTCTATCTCTACCAGCCAAATAGGAGGAAGGGGACTTGGCTGTCTATGGTTTATGTGGGTTCTGTATGTAGGTGCTACTGAAGACAGTGCCTTGTCTGTGTAACCAGCTGTGTCAGTGTCCTCTGTGTGTCTGTGTGTGTGTCTCTGGGATATGTGTTCATCTTTGCTACTGGTTGAACCTGCAAATGGGAAAGTGTCCCTCAGCTTGGGCAGAGACCCCAGGCAAACCAGGCTGGGCTCCAATGGCCGGGAAGAAGGAAGTTCTGGGCTGGAGATGCTGGAGGTGGTGGCTGTGCTCTTAACATCCCTTAACAAATTATTGCCTGGGATAGACAAATATCTCTACTGCTATAAATCCAAACAACATTCTGCTGGTCTTTAACTTCATATTAAAAAACCAAGAGTGTACATGGAGAAAGATGCATAGTATTTTGGCTTCCATAGAATTAGTTTAACACATGGAACATCTCATAGTTAAAAAATAATCAAATTATGTAGGCAAATGGCCTAAATTAACCTCACATGTGCTCCAATTTCAGAATTTTTACACTTCAAAAATAATGTTAGTTACACTCTTACAGATAATCTGAAAGAGTGTGAAAAGGGAGAGCTGAATTGCCTGAGATTTATAGAATATAGTAGTGTGTGGAAGGAAGGAAAATTCATGCTGAGTGCTAAAAAAACGCACTGTAGGAAATTTGTGATGTATGCAGTCATCTCCCTCAAATATCTTTCACTTCCCACTTTATGTTGAGATGTTCCTCTATGGAGTAAAAACCTCTGCATTCAATAAAGGATCCAAATTGCAAAGAAAAATGGTGCTGATGACTTTTTTTCTACTGAGATCAATAAAGAGTAAGGGAAAGTCTGCACAGTGCTGCTGAAGAGAGAAATTTGAATCCCATGAATTCTGCTTTCAAATATATTTCCACTTTTCCATAAACTATCTGATTATAACTCTGTTAAACATTTTAGAAATAATCAATGTGATTTCAAGTTTATTTTTCTATCTTATTTGGGTTTTTTTGTGACTGAGATTAGCCATTAATCTTGAATGGCTACTTGACAGAATAAACAAGCAGAAATAACTGTCAAGGGACTATTGGCTCTATTGGGATAGCAGTGAGAAAGCAGCCTCCAGCAAGGTATAATGACAAGTGAATCAACTGATAGCTTTTTACTAGGTCTCTACCACAACTATAAGAAGAGATAAATGCTCGATTCTGGAGCAATAACCCTTTCATCCCTGGGCCAGATTATGGTTGGTCCTGTCCCATGCATAGCTTGCTCTTTGCGAGCATCTTCCATGCTTTACCCACTTGGTTTGCTTATGGCATGTTTCGCATTCATGAATAGCCTGTGTGATGGTGTGGATGGTCAAGCTCACCCCTTGATCATGAGCCCATCTGTATGTTGTATCTCTCTCTAGATGTCCCAATGTTTCTTGGGCCCACCGAGCTATGAAAAGCTCATCCTTACATTCCCAGTTCAGGTCCACCTGAGCTAGTTTATTTCTGGCACCCTGGTCTACTTGCTAATTGTTTTGATGTTCTTCAGTAGCATGACTCTTAGGCATGTGAGCATCTACATGACGGAGCTTTACAACAAGGTTCTCTACTTGGGCAGCAATGTCTTGCCACAGCGCAGCAGCCCAGATGGGTTTACCTCTGCGCTGCCAATTGGTCCTTTTTCCATTGCTGTAGCCACCCCCACAAGGCATTCACCATTATCCATGAGTCAGTATAGAGATAGAGAACTGGCCACTTTTCTCATTCTGCGATACCTTGGGTGAGATGGATGGCTTTCAGTTCTGCAAACTGATTCAATTTGCCTTTTCCTTCAACAGTTTCTGTGACTTGTCTTGTGGGACTCCACACAGCAGTTTTCCACCTCCAGTGGTTTCCCACAATATGACAGGGCCCATAAGTAAACAGAGCATATTTTTTCTCATTTACTGATAACTTCTTATACAGTGGGGCCTCTTGGGCATGAGTCACCTCCTCGGGCAATGCTCCGAAATCTCTGCCTTCTGGCCACTCCATGATGTCTTCCAGGACTCCTGGGTGATTGGGGTTTCCTGTTTGAGCCTGCTGTGTGATCAACACTACCCACTTATGCCATGTAGTGTTGGTTCCACGATGGGTAGAGGGGATCCTTCCTTTGAACATCCAGTGCAGCACAGGCAATCAAGGTGCCAAGAAGAGCTGTGCTTCTCTACAAACAACTTCTGAAGCAGCTCGACCCCCCTCATATACTGCTAGTATCTCTTTTTCAGTCAGTGTAGCAGGCCTTGGATCCTCTATACCCCCAGCTCCAAAACCCTAGAGGTCAACCTTGAGTCTCTCCTGGTGTTTTCTGCCAGAGGCTCCGGGTGAGACCATGCTCCCTGGCTGCAGTGTAGAGCACATTTTGCACAGCTGGTCATGTACAGATGGGCCCAAGGGCTACCACGCAAACTATCTCCTGTTTGATCTGTTCAAAGGCTTGTCACTGGTCAAGACCCAACTCAAAATAGTTCTTCTTTTGGGTCACTCGATAGAGTGGACTCACAAGCTGACTGTAACCTGGAATATGCATTCTCCAGAATCCCACAAGGCCTAGGAAAGCTTGTATTTTGTTTTTGTTAGCTCATGGGGACATGGCTGTTATCTTATTGTTATGGAGGCTCACACAATCAAATCCAACAGATGTTAAAACTCAGATTTATTCTTCAGTAAAAAGTTAGTTAAAACTCCGATAACATTTGTGAACCACAGGTTCAATGATGTAAGGGGAATTAGTACTACACAGCCGACTTAAGAATTCTTAAGATTTCAAAGGATGACTCAAAATGTGCATATCACTGACCTAAAAGATGAGGGCTCTCAACCTGCGGGAGTTACCTAGGGTGGCGTCCCGACCCAAGGGGAGAGTCCCCGACTGCAGACCTGCTGCTCTGAGGAGGACTGATTCAAAATGTCCTTCGGCGGGACCCCATTTATACTCTTGTCGAATCTGATCTGTGGTCATTTTAATCCCCATTGGCCAAAAGGTCAACACTTCTGTGTACCTCGATTGGTCAGTTCAATTTTCAACCTGTGGCCTCTAGGGATTGTTTTTATTTTTTCCCTCTCCTCCCTGCCTGGAGAAGTTTTATTTCCTGTCGGGGGGGGGGGGTGTACCTGCCACACATATTGATCACATCCATAAGGATGTGATGACGCCCACCTTGCTATTTTATTCCCAAGAACTGGATCTTTTGTGCAGGTCCTTTGACCTCGCTTTTTTTTTAATGGCAAAACCAACTTTCAGAAAGATCTGGGTTATTCTTTTTCCCTTCTCAAAGACTTCCTATGCTGTGTTGTCCCACATGATGATGTCATCAATATATTGCAGGTATTCAGGGGCTTCGCCTTGTTCCAGTGCAGTCTGTATCAGTCCATGGAAAATGATAGGGCTGTGCTTCCACCCCTGGGGCAGTCAGTTCTAGGTGTATTGGACACCCCTCCACATGAAAGCAAACTGTGGCCTGCACTCTGCTGCCAAAGGAATTGAGAGAAACGCATTGGCAATGTCAGTTGTAGCATACCACTTGGCTGCCTTTGACTCCAGTTCATATTGGAGTTCCAGCTCAATAGCAACTGGAGCAGTAATCTTCCTGGATGGACCATTTTTGGACTCTGTTTTTCTTCACAATTCACATACATTGTCTTCCAGGTCCGAGGTAGGTACACCATCCCACTTCCTCATGTCCTCCTCAGGGTTGCACAGATAGAACCACATGGTGGCATGTGCCCACAGTTCCCTTTCCTTTGATCAGGGAAGGGCCAACTCTATATGGTACTCTTGATAGCTGAGATGCTGGCCTGTAGGGACATGGATGAAGAGAGATTCTCCACATTCTCTTTAAGTTGCTGGAACTGGTGGGACAGTCTCTCCACAGCTGAGATGCAGGCCCATAGCAGGAGCAGGGGGAGAGATTTTCCTTGAATTGCTGGAGCTGTCAGGCCAGTCTATCCATGGTTGGTGCCTCAATATCTGCCCAGTCCATTATTGCCAGGGTGTTGGGGTATAACGGTGTGCTCCATACAAACTTCCACCACATATACCACATGCACTGGATGTCTTCCAGATCATTGGAGGCCTGGTTGTTGTCCAGGTCACTGTAGACCACCTCCACCACTGCTAATTCCCTCAGATACTGGACACCTTCATCAGTGGTGGTCCACTTACCTCAGCAGTTGATGTGAGCAGCCATAAAGGTGGCCTACATAGAAGGGGAAAATTGCTGAAGAAAGGAAAATGCCTGCCAGCCATGGAGCTGTGAGCCTTGGAACCTGGCCTTGGAACCAGAAACATCGTTGAAAAGTGCAGATGGCCTCTTTGAAGTATAGCTGTGTGACTGTTCACTCAATTCCTGCTCAGATTTTGGCTCACACACAGCTCATGCTAAGGCCTGATGTACGCTGGGAGGAGTGCCATTAGGTCAAAGCGAGGGCAACACATAGGCAGGACAGATGGTCAGAAAGAGCTAAAGGTCATTATGCAGCTACTATCACCTGCAGATTGCTGTCTCCTGCAGCCATAATCCTTGCATATTGATTGTCTGGCAGTTTTCTTCAGAATCCGCTAACTCATTGTCATGGTTTAACCCCAGCTGGCAACTAAGCACCACGCAGCCACTCACTCACCTCCCTCACAGTGGGATGGGGGAGAGAATCAGAAGGGTAAAAGTGAGAAAACTCGTGGGTTGAGATAAAGACAGTTTAATAGGTAAAGCAAAAGCTGCGCACACAAGCAAAGCAAACCAAGGAATTCATTCACTACTTCCCATCTGCAAGCAGGTGTTCAGCCATCTCCAGGAAAGCAGGGCTCCATCATGCATAACGGTTACTTAGGAAGACAAATGCCATAACTCCGAATGTCCCCCCTTCCTTCTTCTTCCCCCAGCTTTATATGCTGAGCATGATGTCATGTCGTATGGAATATCCCTTTGGTCAGTGTGGGTTAGTTGTCCCAGCTGTGTTCCCTCCCAACTTCTTGTGCACCCCCAGCCTACTTGCTGGTGGGGTGGGATGGGGTGCAAAGCAGAAAAGGCCTTGACTCTGTGTAAGCACTGCTCAGCAGCAATGACAACATCTCAGCATTATCAACACTGTTTTCAGCACAAATCCAAACCAGCCCCGTACTAGCTACTATGAAGGAAATTAACTCTATCCCAGCCAAAACCAGCACACTTTGCTAATTAACTTCATGACCCTAGTGATAGAGAAGCCACTAAGGAGAGGTGCTCTGCTAGAACTCGTATTCACCAACAAGCAGGGGCTTGTTGGGGATATGAGGGCAAAAGATAGCCTTGGCTGCAGTGACCATGAGACAGTGGAGTTAAGGATCTTAAAGAGGAGGGTAAAAAGCAAGTTCACAACCCTGAACTTGAGGAGAGAAGTCTCTGGCCTCTTCAGGGATCTGCTTGGCAGAGTCCCATGGGATAAGGCCCTGGAGGGAAGAGGGGCCCAAGAAAGCTGGTTAATATTCAAGGATCACCTTCTACAGGCTCAAGAGTGGCCTGTCCCAATGAGCAGGAAGTCAGGTAAAAATGCCAGGAGACCTGTGTGGATGAACAAGGAGCCCCTGGCCAAACTCAAACACAAAAATTAAGCATACAGAGGGTGGAAGCAAGGATGGGTAACCTGGGAGGAAAGAGAGATATTGCCTGAGCATGCAGGGATGAGGTTAGGAAAGCGAAAAACCCACCTGGAGTTGAATCTGGCAAGGGATGTCAAAGGCAGCAAGAAGGGCTTCTCTAAGTACACAGGCAACAAAAGGAACACTAGGGAAAATGCAGGCCCATTGCTCAAAGAGATGGGGGACATGGTTACACAGGACGTGGAAAAGGCTGAGGTACTGAATGCTTTCTTTGCCTCAGTCTTTACTTGCAAGACTGGCCTTCAGGAATCCCAGGCCCCAGAGAGCAAGGAAGACATACCCTTGGTGGAAAAGGATCAGGTCAGGAAATACTTAAGCAAACTGGACATACATAAGTCCATAGGCCCTGAAGGGATGCACCCATGAGTGCTGAGGGAGCTGGCAGATGTCATGGCGAGGCCACTTTAAATAATCTTTGATTGATCATGGTGAATGGGAGAGGTGCCTGAGGAATGGAGGAAAGCAAATGTCACTCCTATCTTCAAAGAAGGGCAAGAAGGGGGACCTGGGAAACTACAGGCTGGTCAGCCTCATCTTGATCCCTGGGAAAGTGATGGAGCAGCTAATCCTGGGAACCACTTAGAGGCACATGAAGGACAAGAAGGTCATCAGGAATAGTCAGCATGGATTCACCAAGGGGAAGTCGTGCTTGACCAATCTGATACCCTTCTATGATGAAATGACTGGCTTGGTAGATGAGGGGAGAGCAGTAGATATTGTCTACTTAGACTTCAGTAAGTCCTTTGTCACTTGTCTCCCAGAGGTCCCAGAGGGTGGTGATCAGTGGCACGAAGTCTAGTTGGAGGCCAGTAACTAGCGGTGTACCCCAGGGGTCAATACTGGGTCTAGTCGTCTTCAACATCTTCACTAATGATCTGGATGTTGGAGCAGAATGTACCCTCAGCAAGTTCACAGATGACACAAAACTGGGAGGAGTGGCTAATACACCAGAGGGTTGTGCTGTCAGCCAGAGGAACCTGGACAGGCTGGAGAAATGTGCTGACAGGAACCTCATGCAGTTCAACAAGGGGAAGTGACAAATCTTGCACCTGGGGAGGAATAACTTCAGAACCAGTGCATGATGGGGACAAACCAGCTGGAAAGCAACTTTGAAGAAAAGTACCTGGGGGTCCTAGTGGACAAGTTGAACATGAGACAGCAATGTACCCTTGTGGCAAAGAAAGTGAATGGTATACTGGGCTACATTAGGAGGAGTGTTTAGTCTAGAGAAGAGAAGGCTTGAGGGGATCATATCAATGTCTGTAAATACCTGAAGGGAGGGTGCAAAGAAGATGGAGCCAAGCTCTTTTCAGTGGTGTCCAGTGACAGTACATAAAACTTCCTCTCTGCTGCTCCTTCCTCCTCAGGCTCTTCCCCTGCTCCAGCATGGAGTCCCTCCCATGGTATACAGTCCTTCCCACAAGCTGCATTTCTTCACTAACTGCTCCAGCATGGGTCCTTTCCACGAGCTGCAGTCCTTCAGGAATGGACTGCTCTAGCATGGGTCCCCCACAGGGCCACAGGTCCTGCCATCAAACCTGCCCCTGCATGGGCTCCTCTCTCCATGAGCCACAGGTCCTGCCAGGAGCCTGCTCTAGCTCAGGCTTTCCATGGGGTCGCAGCCTCCTTTGGGCATCCACCTGCTCTGGCATGGGGTCCGCCATGGGCTACAGGTGGCTATCTGTTCCAACATTAACCTCCATGGACTGCAGGGGCATAACTTGCATAACTATGGTCTTCACTACAGGCTGCAGGGGAATTTCTACTCTGGTGCCTGGAGCACCTCCTCCCCCTCCTTCTTCACTGACCTTGGTGGCTGTAGAGTTGTTTCTTTCATATTCTCACTTGTCTCTCACAGCTGTTTTCCTCTTCTTAAATATGTTATCACAGAGGCACTACCAACATTGCTGATATTGGCTCAGCTTTGGCCAGTGGCAGGTCCATCTTGGAGCTGGCTGGCATTGGCTCCATCTGACATGGGGGGGCAGCTTCTGGCATCTTCTCACAGAAGCCACCTCTGTAGCCCTCACTACCAAAACCTTGCCATGTAAACCCAATACAGAAGTGGAGAGAAAAAAAAAAAAATTTAAGATCAAGATCATTGCCTTTCTTAGGATCTTTAGATAAAATATATGCTTCATAATTCCATCTGGAGCTTAAATCTGTACCCTTAGTATATGCTGATACATGTCCTAGTTTAAGTTGATTCCTATTATCTGGTTTTGCTTGAGCTATTAAATATAGTTTGTTCCCCATAGTTCCTTTCCTCAGACTTCTCTTTAGTTTTCCATCCTTCAGCTTCCCAGTACAGGAGCCATTGAGTAGCCCCAGCCCATACCGCGTAGAAACCTGTATATATTGTACTAGCGCCCCGCTCGGCAGGTAGCACTGCCGCCTGGAGCTCAGCTAACTGAGCTGACCCCTCTGTTTCAGCTGTTCCCTTCGAAGGTCGCAAGAGGGCAGCCCTGCCCTTCCATTTCCCTTTAAGCCTTTGTGCTGATTCATCCGTGACCCAAACATCGGACCAACCTTCGGGATCTTTGTGTAAAGCAGGTGGGGGTGGTGCATCTTCAATGGATGAGGGCGATATATGAAGGGGTTATTCAGCAACCCCTTGCCATTGGATATTATACTGTTAATTTCCCTGTAAGACCAGGTTTCCCCTCAACCTAGTCACGATGTGCTATGTACATTACCATTTTCTGAATTGTACTGGAGTGTGCAATTCCCTGTGGAACAGGAGTAGATTCTCTAATTCCTTTAAGATTAGGGAATGGGGTTCGAATCTCTAAGCATGTGTCTAATGTGATAGATTCAGTATCTAACAAAGCTGTGTAAGTAGCCAGCAATGATTTTTCCCAAGGTGAATATTGTGCCTGGGAACTTTGCCACCCCTTTGATCCAAATTGTATAGGAGTTAATTGGGCTTTATCAGGAACTCGCTGACACAATCTCCATTGATATCCTTTCTCTGAGTCCTATATGTAGGCTAAAAGGGACTCCCAGTATTACTGGGGCCACAGCATGATGTTCTGAAAAATTGCATATTCATAAACAAAATGCTTCTTCATGAAAAACTGTCCATTCCCAGGTAGCACATTTCTTTAACCAATTATGTAAGGGTTGAGCAATTATGCTAAATCCTGGAATATGTGCTCCCCAGAATCCTAAAGCTCCTAAGACTTATCAGAGCTCCTTCTTCAAATATTTGCTGTAAGCTATCGGAGCGAATATACTGTCTACCACCTTACAAGGTTATGTCTAAAAATCAAACTATTTGGCTAGGTGCTTGTCATTTTGCTTCAGGAATAATAATTCCCTTGTTTTCCAGATGGTCTAGAATGCAATCACGCATTATTTGGACCTTATAGGGGGAATCACCTCTGTCGTGGTTTAACCCCAGCCAGCAACTAAGCACCATGCAGCTGCTCACTCACTCCCCCTCCTCAACTGGACAGGGGAAAGAAAATATAACAAAAGGCTCGTGGGTCAAGATAAGGACAGGGACAGATACTCAACCAATTACTGTAAAGGGCAAAACAGACTCGACTTGGGGAAAATTAATTTATTGCCAATCAAACCAGAGTAGGATAATGACAAATAAAACCAAATCTTAAAACAGCTTCTCCCCACCCCTCCCTTCTTCCCAGGCACAGCTTCACTCCTAAATTCTCTACCTACCCCCCCCCCCCCAGCAGCGCAGGGGGATGGGGAATGGGGGTTACAATCAGTTCATCACATGTTGTCTCTGCCGCTTCAGCCTCTTCAGGGGCAGGACTCCTCACACTCTTCCCCTGCTCCAGCGTGGGGTCCCTCCCACAGGAGACAGTCCTCCACGAACTTCTCCAACATGGGTCCTTCCCACAGGCTGCAGTTCTTCATGAACTGCTCCAGCGTGGGTCCCTTCCATGGGGTGCAGTCCTTCAGGAGCACACTGCTCCAGCGTGGGTCCCCCATGGGGTCACAAGTCCTGCCATCAAACCTGCTCCAGCATGGGCTCCTCTCTCCACGGGGCAACAGGTCCTGCCAGGAGCCTGCTCCAGCGTGGGCTTCCCATGGAGTCACAGCCTCCTTAGGGCATCCACCTGCTCCGGTGTTGGGTCCTCCATGGGCTGCAGGTGGATATCTGCTCCACTATGGACCTCCATGGGCTGCAGGGGGACAGCCTGCCTCACCGTGGTCTTCACCATGGACTGCAAGGGAATCTCTGCTCTGGCACCTGGAGCACCTCCTCCCCTTCCTTCTTTACTGACCTTGGTGTCTGCAGAGTTCTTTCTCTTATATGTTCTCATTCCTCTCTCTGGCTGCAGTTTCTGTGCTGCTGCAGCTTTTTTTTTCCCCTTCTTAAATATGCTATCACAGAGGCACTACCACTGTCACTCATTGGCTTGGCCTGGGCCAGCTGGCATTGACTCCGTTGGACATAGGGGAAGCTTCCAGCAGCTTCTCACAGAAGCCACCCCTGTAACCCCCCCCGCTACCAAAACCATGCCATGCAAATTCAATACACCCTCCAACTAGAATGTCATCTAGATATTGATATACTGTCATCTCTGGTTCCTGTGGGTCTTGTTCTAATTCCTTAACTAAAGCCAGTACTGTTTAATGTCTTCATTAATGACACAGACAGAGGGATCGAGCGCACCCTCAGCAAGTTTGCAGACAACACCAAGCTAAGTGGTGTGGTTGACATGCCTGAGGGATGAGATGCCATGCAGAGGGAGCTGGACAAGCTTGAGAAGTGGGCCTATGTGAATCTCATCATTTTCAACAAGGCCAAGTACAAGGTCCTGCACCTGGGCCGGGGCAATCCCCGCTATCTATACACGCTCAGGGATGAATGGATTGGGAGCAGTCCTGCAGAGAAGGACTTGGGGGTACTGGTGGATGAAAAGCTGAACATGAGCTGGCAATGTGCACTTGCAGCCCAGAAAGCTATCCCCATATCCTGGGCTGCATCAAAAGAAGCATGGCCAGCAGGTCGAGGGAGGTGATTCTCTTCCTTTACTCCACTCTCGTGAGACCCCACCTGGAGTATTGCGCGCAGCTCTGGAGTCCCCAGTGTAAAAAAGACATGGACCTTGTATGGATTGTCTGGCTCATAGTTTGCAAATGAGTTTTGCCATGTCTAGTGCACACAGGCGACTCATGGGGGTTTACAAAAGCAACCCAGCCTTGGATTGCCTTGAGGCCCTGTCTCTGTGCAGAGACAACTCATGGGGAGCTGTGTAGACAGCTTAGCCCTGGGTTGTCTGATAAGCCCTAAACTAAACAGGGTGGTGGCTGCACCATTCAAAGAACCAAAACCTGAACTGAGTCTTGAAATCCCTTAACAAATAGTATGCCCCAAGTCTCAATCCAACCACTATTCAGTTGCCTGAGGAAGCAAGGTAAAAAAAAAAAAAAAAAAGCTGGAGGGTTTCAGCTTCAGTTTCAAATGGCAACCTTGTGTATTCAAACGATCACAGACCAGCAATGGAAAGATAAGGGGAAACTCCACTCAGATATACATAATCCATTTAGGCATATATCGTAATCTACTCATAGTCATACACCCCATTCCACAAGTCAGGGGATAAAAACCCTAAGATTCAGGTTGGAAATGGGGGAGTCACTTCTCCAACTATACAGTTGGCTTGTGAAGGAGACTCTTCCCCCACCTTGATCAGGATGCCGGTCAAGGTAGCTTCCCTGGGATTGAGAGCCCTTACCTGGAGGGGTAAGTGAATATTGTTTATGCTTTAAGTTTGTAAACACGTGTGTGCTTGTGGTTGTCTGTGAATCGCTTGTGGCTGTAATAGTGTACTACTCTTTCCTTAAAAATTGCAATAGTGCATTCCTCCATTGTATCTGTAAAACCTGCAATAGTGGCATGTTAAGTCTGTAAGTGAAGTTCAAATAAATCATTTGTTTGAACCTTGCAGCTAAGTCTGTGAGTGAAGTTCAAGTCGTTTGTTTGAACCTTGCAGTTAAGTCTTTTTCTGCCACAGACCTGTTGGAGCGGGTACAGAGGAGGGCCACAAAAATGATCAGAGGGCTGGAGTACCTCTGCTATGAAGAAAGGATGAGAGAGTTGAGGTTATTCAGCCTGGAGAAGAGAAGGCTCCAGGAAGACATTATTGCAGCCTTTCATTAGTTAAAGGGGGCCTGTCCTGGTTTCAGCTGGGATAGAGTTAATTGTCTTCCTAGTAGCTGGTATAGTGCTATGTTTTGAGTTTGGTATAAGAAGAATGTTGATAACACTGATGTTTATATTTTGAAATGTTGATAACACTGATGATTATGGCAAAACTGGCTTTTAGAAGGATTTGGTTTTCTTCCCTTTCTCAAAAACTTCGTCTGCTGTATTGCCCCATAGGATGATGTCATCATCAGCCCTTCCACTCTGTTTGGCAACTGGAGCAGCATTTTTCCTGGGAGAATCCCCTTTTGTGGTGGTTTTTCCTCGCAACTCACGTACCCGTGCATTTAGGACCGAGATAGGTTTTCCATCCCATTTCCTCATGTCCTCTCCATGATCACATCAGTAAAACCACAGGGCACCTTGTGGTGTGCACCTTCTATATTCTGTCTCTCGGGCAGAGGAACGCTCACTCCTAATAGATGAGACATTGGTCCATACAGATGGGGAGTAGGACATATCCTTTTTGAATTGCTGGAAATGCTGGGAGAGCTTCTCCACAGCTGAAATGCAGGCTTGTAGGGAGGAGGAGAGATTTTCTTTGTATTGCCAGAGTTGGCGAGCCACTTCATCCACTGTCGGTGCCTCTTCATCTTTCCAGGTCATTATTGCCAGTGAGTTGGCATAGGACGATGGTGTGCTCTGTACAAATTTCCGCCACGTGTTGTGTGCATTGGACTTCGTCTGCATCTGTGGGCAACTGTGCCTTGTCTGGATCATAATAAACCATCTACCGCACTGTAATTCCCTCAGGCACTAGATACCGCTTTCCATGGTGGTCCACTTGCTTGACTGACATATAACATCTTCCTTGAAGGGGTACCTTTCCTTCACGCTTGACAGGAGTCGCCTTCAGAGGCTGAGGGCTTGTGTCCCTTTTCCAATTGCCTTGTCAATGCTACCTTTCCTAGAAAGTGATCCCAGCTGCTTGGCTTCCCTACCTTCTAATTCCAGGCTACTAGCCCGATTGTCCCAGCATCGGAGTAGACAGGTGATAATGTGCTCACTTGGACGACGGCTGAAATCTTTTCGCATATCCCACAGCTCACTCAAGGATAGGGATCGGGTGACTACCTCTGGTTCTGCCTCTTCCTCCTGTTCCCGTGATGACCCTGGTTCATCTTCATCCTTTGCTAAGCAAACTGATTTTTTTGTATATTTCTTCTTCTGTATGGGGGCAACTGATACTGGTGTGGGTTGGTTCACTGGTTCAGTTGCAGTGCCTATCATGAGGGTTGTAGGGGCCGCAGCGCCTGTCACCGAGGTTTGGAGTGGCTGCAGTGCCTTTTGCAGGGGTTGGATTGGCCGCAGTGCCTGTCACTGGGGTTGGAGTGGCTGCAGTGCCTGTCACGTTGTTGTTAGATCCAGAGACCTTCTCTTCCCCTTGAGGGTACTGAGTGGTGTTGAACAGGGCTCGATAGGCATGGGACAGTCCCCAGCACGTTGCAGTGATTTGTGTCTCCCTGGAATTGTCGTGGTGACAGCATACTTTTTCCATATGTTCTACTAGTTTTTCAGGATTCTGCACTTGTTCAAGGGTGACGTTCCAAAACATTGGAGGTGCCCACTGTCCTAGGCATTTGTCCATACTACCCCACACATCCTGCCACTCATAATTATCCAGCCTTGGGGCAGACCTCTGGGTGATCTTCTTAAATAGTTGTTTAACCCTAAACAAGACTTGAACCACATTCAGGAACATGCTAGTTCCTAGCAATAAGACAATGCTGGTCTCAACATCCCAAGGATATTCACATTTTTCAAAATTCTCAAACACCCTTGTAACTAGACTGGAGGAGAAGGGAAAGAGGAAGAAAGTTTTCTCGCCCAGAGATTGGCTGTCCGAGGAGGAAAGGTAAATTGTGTAATTATTAAACGTTTCCCACAGATGGCTCCCGAAGTATAGAGATGACGACAATGCTGAGTGCAAATATCGGATTAGTCCCACAACCGATAATTTTATCATACCATAAGCCAGTACTACACAATACATCAAAGCAAAAATCTTAATTCACCTCCCACGGATGATAAGCAGCAGCACAGGGACTACATACAGCAAGTGAGGTGATACATAACAGATTTCTAAAACAAGCACCACAACTCTAAGAGCTCATAAATCAACATAGTGACCAGCGACTATTAGACCTATGTAATGAATGCTTGTAGCAAATTCATTTTAACACGCTCGGGTCAGGTCTGTCATTCTCTCAACTCTTTGTGCCCCACGTTGGGTGCCAAAATGGACTGTCATGGTTTAACCCCAGCCAGCATCTAAGCACCACGCAGCTGCTCACTCATTCCCCCCCACCCAGTGGGATGGGGGAGAGAATCAGAAAAAAAAAAGTAAAACTCGTGGGTTGAGAGACGAACAGTTTAATAGAACAGAAAGGAAGAAACTAATAATGCAAATAATAACAATAATAATAAAAGGATTGGAATATACAAAACAAGTGATGCACAATGCAATTGTTCACCACTCACCGACCAATGCCCAGTTAGTCCCTGAGCAGCGATCCACACCCACCCCAGCCAACTGCCCCCCAGTTTATATACTAGGCATGATGTCACATGGTATGGAATATTCCTTTGGCCAGTTTGGGGCAGCTGCCCTGGCTGTGTCCTGGGCCAACTTCTTGTGCCCCTCCAGCCTTCTTGCTGGCTGGGCATGAGAAGCTGAAAAAATCCTTAACTTAGTCTAAACATTACTTAGCAACAACTGAAAACATCAGTGTTATCAACATTCTTGTCATACTGCATGCCAAAAATAGCACTATACCAGCTACTAGGAAGACAATTAACTCTATCCCAGCTGACTCCAGGACAGATATATTACTTATATGGATATATAATACTAGTATCAATTGAATTGGATTTCAGAATGGGCCAAATCATCCCAGAAGGGAAGACAAAGCAATCCCAGAGGGAACCTAGCCATCCCAGAGGTGGGAGAACAAACCAAACCGACCCCAAAAGTGGGACCAAAAAAAATAACAGTCTCACTTCAAAGATGGTCCACATCACAGAGTCTGGAGTCAGCCAGGCATCCCTGGTGAAAGTCTAAGATATCATAGAAAGTTTTTGTGGACAGTTCAACCTGTTTAGGAAAGGAAAAGTACGTGCAGCATGGGAATTTCTCAGAGGCACCCCATTTTGCATAAAAATGAAGTAATTTTTATATCATAGGGACATAAGAGGGTATAGGACACCACCACTCCATGCAGCCAATAGGTGTAGGGTGTAGGGTTATTTCATGTGGGATCTGGACAGCAGGACACCAATATGATGATTAATGTCACCAGTTTATTGAGCCTAGCTGATCATTCTTATAGAATTCTCTAAGTTCCTTAGAAGCTTTGATTGGTTGCTGCATGCAAGCATTTGGTGTCCATGCGCACAAACATAAAATGTGATTGGTTATAGTGACACTGTCCACGCGTATAAACATAAGATACAGTTAGTTATACTCACTCTGTACACGCGCATAAACACAGGACATAATTGGCTATATTAACTAGACCATGCGAAACTTGTCTCAGTCTAATTGGTCAAGATAAACTGCCGAATTGAGGTTGTTTGTGCCAAGTTCCCTTTATCGTGGAATGCGCACCTGTGTTTTTCTAATTGGGATCTTTCTTTTTCTGTCTTCTTGTTTATGCTGTTCAAGGCCTTCTAAAGGTGTCTGGAATGCTCTTGCGACCATGAGCTACTTTCAGGCCCAGTAACTAAGTTCCATATAATTGAACCCTACAAATAGGTGCCATTAATTTATATTTTTATGGAATCATAGAATCATAGAATTGTTTATGTTGTAAAAGACCTTTAAGATCATCGAGTCCAACCATTAACCTAACACTGCCAAGTCCACCACTAGACCATGTCCCTAAGCACCACCTCTACACGTCTTTTAAATACCTCCAGGTATGGTGGGTGACTCAACCGCTTCCCTGGGAAGCCTGTTCCAATGCTTGATAACGCTTTAAGTGAAGAATTTTTTCCTAATATCCAATCTAAACCTCCCCTGGCACAACTTGAGGCCATTTCCTCTCATCCTATCACTTGTTACTTAGGAGAAGAGACTGACACTCACCTCACTACAACCTCCTTTCAGGTAGTTGTAGAGAGCGATAAGGTCTCCCCTCAGCCTCCTTTTCCCCAGGCTAAACAACCCCAGTTCCCTCAGCTGCTCCTCATAAGACTTGTTCTCTAGACCCTTCACCAGCTTTATTGCTCTTCTTTGGACACGCTCCAGGATCTCAATGTCTTTCTTGTAGTGAGGGGCCCAAAACTGAACACAGTATTTGAGGTGCGGCCTCACCAGTGCCGAATACAGGGGAACGATCACTTCCCTGCTCCTGCTGGCCACACTATTTCTGATACAAGCCAGGATGCTATTGGCCTTCTTGGCCACCTCAGTGCACTGCTAGCTCACATTCAGCCAGCTGTCAACCAACACCCCCAGGTCCTTTTCTGCCAGGCAGCTTTCCAGCCACTCTTTCCCAAGACTGTGTTGTTGCATGGGGTTGTTATGACCCATGTGCAGGACCCGGCACTTAGCCTTGTTGAACCTCATACAATTGGCCTCGGCCCATCAATCCAGCCTGTCCAGAATCCCTCTGTAGAGCCTTCCTCGCCTCAAGCAGATCAACACTCCCACCCAACTTGGTGTCATCTGTAGACTTACTGAGGGTGCACTTGATCACCTCGTCCAGATCATTGATAATGATATTAAACAGAACTGGCCCTAATACTGAGTCCTGAATGAGCCCCTCCTTGTTGGTGAATACGAGGTCCAGCAGAGCACCTCTCCTTGTTGGATGCTCTATCACTTGGGTAAAGAAGTTGTTGTTGATGCACTTCAGGAACCTTCCTGATTGCTTATGGCCTTGTGATGGGTTGACGTTGGCTGGACACCAGGTGCCCACCAAGCCACCCTATCATGCCTCCTCCTTAACTGGACAGGAGGAGAAAAATACGACAAAAGGCTCATGGGTCAAGATAAGAACAGGGGGAGGACTCAGCAATTACTGTCATGGGCAAAAACCAGACTCAACTTGGGGAAATTATTTTATTGCCAATTAAATCATAGTAGAGTAATAAGAAATAAAACCAAATCTTAAAACACCTTCCCCCCCACCCCTTCCTTCTTCCTGGGCTTAACTTTACTCCCAATTTTCTCTACCTCCTCCCCCTGAGTGGCACAGGGAATGAGGGTTGCTGTCGGTTCATCACGGGTTGTCTCTGGTACTCCTTCCTCCTCACACTCTTCCCTGCTCTAGTGTGGGGTCCCACCCACAGCAGACAGTCCTCCATGAACTTCTCCAATGTGGGACCTTCCCATGGGCTACAGTTCTTCACTAACTGCTCCAGCATGGGTCCTTTCCATGGGATGCAGTCCTTCAGGAACAGACTGCTCCAGTGTGGGCTCCCCACAGGGTCACAGACTCCTTTAGGACATATCCACCTGCTCCAACGTGGGGTTCTCCATGGGCTGCAGGGGGACAACCTGCATCACCATGGTGGTCACCACGGGCTGCAGGGAAATCTCTGCTTTGGCACCTGGAGCACCTCCTTCCCCCTCCTTCTTCACTGACCTTGGTGTCTGCAGCATTGTTTCTCTTACATATGACAGCTGCTAGGTGGGGGTCTAGCAGCCAGCCAAGGTGTGGCAGTACACTCCACCACCACCCCCCCTCCCCCCAGCAGGAAATGAAACTTCTCCATGCAGGGAGAAAAGAAAAAAACCTAACCCCTAGAGGCCGCAGGTTGAAATTTGAACTGACCAATCAAGATGTGCCAGGTACACTGAGGTGACCTTCTTGGACAATAGGGATTAAATGACCACAGGTCAGATTCCACAGGGGTATAAACGGGGTCCCGCCAGAGGACATGTGGGAATCAGTCCTCCTCAGAGCAGCGGGGAATCTTGGGGATTCTTAAGTTGTCTGTGTAGTATTAATTCTCTTTACATCATTGAGCCTGTGGTTTTATAAAATGTTACCGGACTTCTAACTAACTTTTGCTGAAGAATAAATCTGAGTTTTAACACCTGTTGGATTTGGTTAGTCGTGCATCCGTAACATTTTAAATTGGTGTAGTCGGCAGGATGGTGTTAATAGAGGAATTATTACGGAAGCATGGCTGTAGCCCTTCTCCCTCAGGTATGGAATGGGCGAAGGAGAAGTGGTCCAACCCAGCAGCAGTCGTGGAGAGAATAGAACTATGCCGCGGAAGTAGTCGAGACGGCAAAGGCAAAAGCAGTGTGTGTGTCCTCCTAGGTGCCTGCCTGATTCAAGCACAGAACCAAAAGAGTGATTTTGCTAAAAGGCAAGGGGAAATAGATTGTCTGAAGGTGGAATTGAGATGACAAAAGGAGCAGATGCGTTCATTGGAACGAAAGATTGAAAGTATGCTGGCACAAGCAAAAAGGACACCCAGTATTACTCAAATCTGAAATTTAATCACGGGTACGGACCCTGAGGATTGGGATGGGGACATCTGGGGACACTGATGAAAACAGCTTTGAAGAGGTAGAGGAATTGGAGGAAAGGGAAGTGCGACCCCTTATTAAAACAGAAAGGCACACGGGTCCGCATGGTGGGAGCCCCCGAACCACTATTTGCACAACCCCTTGGTCGGGACCCAAACTCAGCGAGTTACAAGCTAAGTTTTCACGCAAGCCAGGCGAAACTGAAACTGAGTATTTGTGGAGAGTTTCTCTAACGGGGGAGGATCGGATACTGTTGAGTAATGATGAAGCAAGAAATTACTGGGGACCGGGAGTGTTTCTGAGTGCTGGACCGGCGGGTGATCAGTCGATAACGTCCCGAGTAGTCTACTGGGCTGGGGGGTGTGGACCCCAAGGAGGGAGGAGAGACTGTTACTATCCAGGTAAAGGGACTGTCGGAGTTAACGGAGGGCAGCAGGAAGGTCCGCCCAGCCGGTTGTAAACCCCGCCCCGAGCGGTCTCGAACTTGGGAGCGGTCGGGTCGGAACTATGATCCCGGAAGGGACGGTCTCTGGTGGAAGGCACCGGCACTGGGGGCATCCCGAGCCATGCTGCACGGGCAGTCCGCTGACGACATCCGGGAGTGGAATTGCTGGAGGGGAAAGCTAGAGACCAAAGGGAAGCGCCAGCAACCCCGCCCCCTCGGGAAGAGAAACGTGACCCTTTCGCAGCACTGCGAAAGAAACTGGAAGGGCTAAAAACTAGGAGCTGTGGTTTGGGGTTCAGGCCGCCCAATCCGCATGGTGAATATTCTGCTACATGGTGAATGGTCTGCTGATAAAGAGCCTTATATACACATTCCTGTGGGCCCAAAACAGATAAGTTTGGAATTCTTAATCGATACAGGAGCCCAAATTAGTGTTTTAAATGAACGACAAGCTAGTGAGCTGGGAATTAAGCCATCAAGAAAGGCTATAAACATTAGAGGAGTAACAGTGATATAGGGAACTAACAAACTATAATAATTTTAAATATTGCTTAATGATCTAGTTCGCCTCGATTATCTCTCTGTAACTTTGCTTACCAAAGACTGGTGTTTGTCAAGGATTAAGCTTGTCAGGGACCGGTACTCGTCAAGGACTGATATGTCAAACCAAGGAAGTGATAACGAGAACTGAAATATAGGTCTAAGATAACATATATGAGAAGCAACCATAAAACTGCTCTAATTGCCCAATAAGAAGAGAGCATGCGTAGATGACTAAAGTTCATCTAAAGGACAGAAGAGGAAGAGGAAGATAAGACCCCTGAAGAAGTAAACGACCACCAGAGACAAATCTGAGCCTGCGCAATGATAACATATACATTTTAGAATTGCTGACACAAGCTTTTTGAATTACTCCGCCTCACTTATGCATATGTATGTTTTGTATTGAGTAACTGTCGTGGTTTAACCCCAGCCAGCAATGAAACACCACGCAGCCACTCACTCACTCCCCCCCCACCCAATGGGATGGGGGAGAAAATCGGGAAAAGAAGTAAAACTTGTGGGTTGAGATAAGAACGGTTTAATAGAACAGAAAAGAAGAAACTAATAATGATAATGATAACACTAATAAAATAACAACAGTAATAATAAAAGGATTGGAATGTACAAATGATGCACAGTGCAATTGCTCACCACCCGCCGATTGACACCCAGTTAGTCCCCGAGCGGCGATCCCCCGCCCCCCCCCCCCCCAGTTTCTATACTAGATGTGATGTCACATGGTATGGAATACCCTATTGGCCGCTTTGGGTCAGCTGCCCTGGCTGTGTCCTGTGCCAGCTTCTTGTGCCCCTGCAGCTTTCTCGCTGGCTGGGCTTGAGAAGCTGAAAAATCCTTGACTTTAGACTAAACACTACTTAGCAACAACTGAAAACATTAGTGTTAACAACATTCTTTGCATACTGAACTCAAAACAAAGCACCATACCAGCTCCTAGGAAGACAATTAACTCAATCCCAGCTGAAACCAGGACAGTAACCCTATGAATATGTATATTTACACTGTGTAAAATTCTGGTAAATTGTGCAACTGTGTGCAAGTTTGGAGGAGCGATCCCCCTTGCACCCAGCGCTGCACTAAACATACCAGCTTTATAACTCTCCATGAGTTTTAGGGTTTGTTTCTGCATGCCAACAGGGGCAACAGAAAATGCCCCATAGCTCGAACTCAACTTTGGTTACCGGGGGAAAAAAGAATGACAGCTGTGGAAGTAGCTTTAAGCCCCTAGGAGGGAAATATACTGGGATTTGATGTGCTGGCAGGCAGACAATGGTATCTACCCAATAGTAGGGTGTGGAGCTTCGGGGGCAGGGAGGCAGAGGCTATTAATGTGAGAACATTGCAGGTTGCTCCTGCACTACCGCAATCTAAAGTAACCTGTGTCACTCAATACCCACTTCCAGACACAGCCAAACGGGGCATTTCGGAAATAATTAATGATCTGGAGAAAAGAGAGATCTTCAGTTGCACACATTCCCCTTATAATTCTCCTGTTTGGCCAGTCTGTAAATCAGATGGAAGGTGGTGACTAACAATTGATTATAGAAGATAGATTGAACATTAATACCCCACCATTAACTGCTGCCATCCCAAGTATTACCTCAGAGATTGCCCACCCTCTCTATGACTTGCTCCGAAAGAACAGAAAATGGGATTGGACTTTGCAACATACGGAAGCCCTTAACACTCTGAAAGATGAGCTTAAGGCTTATCAGAGACTAGGTCCATTGCACCCACGAGATCCTTTAAGGGTGGAATGGGGATTTGCTGCACATGCCTCATACTGTGGCGTGTTTCAAAAGGGGCCACAGGGATCAGCCAGGCCTTTATTATTCTCCTCCACTGCATTCAAAGAGACAGAGCGACGATATTCAGATTCGGAGAAGGGGACTCTTTCCCTCACTAGAGCAGTTAAAGAGGCTGAAAAGCTGCGTACCTCACAATATGTTATAGTACAGGGTCCTTTCCCTCTCCTCACAACATGTTATAGTACTGGGTCCTTTCCCTCTCTTAAGTTCGATCCTCAATGGGTCACCTCCTCCGGAGGGAGTAGCCCAAAAGGCCACAGTTAGGAAATGGTATGCATACCTAGAAGGAATAAGCCAATTGCTCCCACTAAAGGAGGGTCCGACTAAGGTTTTCAAACTAGAGCAACCTGTAAACCCTGACCCAGCCTTGCTGGGCCAACCGTATAAACCTTCTCCGATTGAGGAGGCACCGGAATTCGTGGCAGGCTCAGATGTGCAGGGAGTGTGGTTCGCGGATGCATCTGCCCATCGAGTGGGATCAAAATGGCAATATAAAGCAGTGGCATTGGAGATTGGTATTGGGAAGAAAGTCGAGGAAGAGGGTGAAGGTAGTGCACAAGTAGGAGAACTACGGGCTTTATTGCTGGCCGTAGGGAATGGTGCTACCATCGTCTATACTGACTCTTACGCAACCTTTAAGGGTGCTACAGAGTGGATATGTCGGTGGGAAGCTAGTAAGTGGGAAGTAGATCATGCGAAAGTGTGGAGGACAGAAGACTGGCAATGTCTCCTGGCAATAGGGAGATCCTGACCTTTAAAGGTGGGATGGGTGAAGGGACATGCTTGGGATGGAACCCCAGCTGCTAAATGGAATCAGCAGGTGGACCACCTGGCCCAAATCAGGATGGTCACCAGTGAGAAGGAAGATTGGGATAGACTAGCTGAATGGTTGCATGTCAAGCGAGGCCACTCAGGGAAAGCAGATCTCTATTATGAATGCCGATCTCGGGGTTGGCCAGTGTCTATGAAAACCTGTGAAGCAATTCTTACAGCTTGCCTGCAATGCTGAATAAGGCTTGAAGCTAATCACCCAAACCAAGCTCTGTCCCAGCATATCAGACAAGGCAAGGCTCTTTGGAGCACGTGGCAGGTTGATTACGTTGGTCCTCTAAGACCATCTCATGGGAAGAAGTATATTTTGGCAGGAGTGGAAGTAGTATCAGGATTGTCTATGGCAATGGCTGTTGGCGCAGCCACTGGAGACCAGACAGCTCAGGTTTTGCGAGAGTGGTTTGGTATTCTACCTATTCCTGAATGCATTCAAAGTGACAATGGATCACATTTCACAGTGTCGTGGTTTCAGCCCAGCCGGCAACAAAGGACCACGCGGCCGCTCGCTCACTCCTCCCGCCCCCCTCCGGTGGGATAGGGGGGAGACGGAGGAGAGAAAAGAAAAAAAACCTGGAACCTCGAGGGTTGAGATAAAGGCAGTTTACTGGAATAACACAAAGAAATTACAACAACAACGACGGTACTAATGAAAGAGTATGCAAAAAGAGTGATGCACAGTGCAACTGCTCAACACCCGGGACCCGACGCTCCGCCACTTCCCCCACCGAAAGTCCAGACCACCCCCCGGCCCGCTCCCCCTTTATATACTGAGCATGATGTCACATGGTATGGAATAGCTCCTTGGCTAGTTCAGGTCAGCTGCCCCGGCTATGCCCCCCACCTCCCAGGTTCCTGTAAAAATTAACTCTATCCCAGCTGAACCCAGGACATTATCCACCACTTATTCTATACCATCTACATCATGCCCAGATCTTACATTTTCCAATCAACCACTACCATTTTCCTTGTCTTATATATATAAGTATATGGACTCGCCCCCCCCCCCCCCGCAGACACACACACACACGCAAATGCTATTCCTTTAGCCTCTGGGCTATCCCTCTAATGTGTCCATTGATTTTATTTAGTCCATGACTTTGGGCCTCCATCTGTTGTAACAGTCCTTCAGGATAAGAGTGATGGTGTGAGGTGTTGGGTTGTTGTATGCTGCCTCTGGAACTTGTGGCTAGTACACTTGGTGCAACTCACGCCCTTGGTCTGCAGGTCGAAGATGTTGATCTTGAGGAAATTGCTGGGTGTCAGTTCAAGTTCTATCGCTGTTGTACTTGGCTCAGTTTCAAAGTCCATCCCGCAGTCATTTGGGTAATTCTTACAGTAATACCCTTGATATGGCATATAGACACTATAGATACAATGACATGCATTGGCAGGTTATCTAGCAGTTAAATACCATACAGCCCAATTCACTGGCTATTCTCTCCCAAAATCAAATCTCCCTGAGGTACACATCGAACTTCCCCATCCTTCTGCATCACCCACCAGGTGTACCCAGGTCCCTGAGCAAAAACAACCCCTTGAATGGGTTTGCCTCTGCTTGAGGGAGGACTAACCCAGACTGTCTTTCCTAACATACTCCTCATGCGCACTACAGGGACTTTATACCCTTCTACAGTATGTGGAAGTCTTGGTTGGGCGGGGCCAGCCCGATTGACGGATCCTTTGGTATTAACTAACCAGGTGTCTTTTGTTAAATGTGTATCCCAATGTTTGAAAGTCCCACCCCCCCTCGCTCTCAATGTAGTTTTCAGCAGTCCGTTGTATCGTTCGATTTTTCCGGAGGCCGGTGCGTGATAAGGGATGTGATATACCCACTCAATGCCGTGTTCTTTTGCTGAGGTGTCTATGAGGTTGTTTCGGAAGTGAGTCCCGTTGTCCGACTCGATTCTTTCTGGGGTGCCGTGTTGCCATAAAACTTTCTCTTCAAGGCCCAGGATAGTGTTCTGGGCAGTGGCATGGGACACAGGGTATGTTTCCAGCCATCCAGTGGTTGCTTCCACCATTGTAAGCACATGGCACTTGCCTTGGCGTGTTCGTGGGAGTGTGATATAGTCAATCTGCCAGGCCTCCCACTGTTTATATTTCAGCCATTGCCCCCCATGCGACAGGGGTTTTTGCCGCTTGGCTTGCTTAATTGCAGCACATGTTTCACATTCGTGGATGACCTGTGCAATAGTGTCCATGGTCAAGTCCACCCCTCGATCTCGAGCCCATCTATATGTTGCATCTCTCCCCTGATGGCCTGAGGTATCGTGGGCCCACTGAGCCATAAATAGCTCACCCCTATGTTGCCAGTCCAGGTCCACCTGAGACACTTCAATCTTGGCGGCCTGATCTGCCTGCTGATTGTTTTGATGTTCTTCAGTGGCCCGACTCTTGGGTACATGAGCATCTACGTGATGTACTTTTACCACTAGCTTCTCTATCCGAACAGCGATATCTTGCCACAGTGCGGCAGCCCAAATGGGTTTACCTCTGCATTGCCAGTTACCCTTCTTCCATTGCTGTAGCCACCCCCACAGGGCATTTGCCACCATCCATGAGTCAATATAGAGATAGAGCACTAGCCACCTTTCTCTTTCAGCAATGTCTAACGCTAGCTGGATGGCTTTCACCTCTGCAAACTGACTCCATTCACCTTCTCCTTCAGCAGTTTCTGCGACTAGTTGTGTAGGACTCCATACAGCAGCCTTCCACCTCCGATGTTTTCCCACAATGCGACAGGACCGATCAGTGAACAGGGCATATTGCCTCTCATTTTCTGGCAGTTTATTATACAGCGGGGCCTCTTCAGCCCGTGTCACCTCCTCCTCTGGCGACATTCCAAAATCTTTGTCTTCTGGCCAGTCCGTGATCACTTCTAAAATTCCTGGGCGACTGGGGTTTCCTATGCGAGCCCGTTGTGTGATCAGTGCAATCCACTTACTCCACGTGGCATCAGTCGCGTGATGTGTAGAGGGAACTTTCCCTTTGAACATCCAGCCCAGCACTGGTAGTCGGGGTGCTAAGAGGAGCTGTGTTTCAGTACCAACCACTTCTGAAGCGGCTCGATCTCCTTCATATGCTGCCAATATCTCTTTTTCAGTTGGAGTATAGCGAGCTTCGGATCCTCGATATCCTCGACTCAAAAACCCCAGGGGTCGGCCTCGGGTCTCCCCAGGTGCTTTCTGCCAGAGGCTCCAGGTAGGGCCATTCTTCCCAGCTGCAGTGTAGAGCACATTTTTAACATCTTGTCCTGTCCGGACTGGCCCAAGAGCTACTGCATGAACAATCTCCCGCTTAATTTGTTCAAAGGCTTGTCGTTGCTCAGGCCCCCATTTAAAATCGTTCTTCTTCCGGGTAACTTGGTAGAGAGGACTTACAATTTGACTGTAATTTGGAATATGCATTCTCCAAAAGCCCACAACACCTAAGAAAGCCTGTGTTTCCTTTTTATTAGTCGGTGAGGACATAGCTGCTATTTTGTTGATCACGTCCGCAGGGATCTGACGACGCCCATCTTGCCATTTTACTCCTAAGAACTGGATCTCCTGTGCAGGTCCCTTGACCTTACTTTCTTTTATGGCAAAACCGGCTTTCAAAAGGATTTGGATTATTTTCTTCCCTTTCTCAAAGACTTCTTCTGCCGTGCTGCCCCATACGATGATGTCATCAATGTACTGCAGGTGTTCTGGAGCTTCACCTTTTTCCAGTGCAGTCTGGATTAGTCCATGGCAAATAGTGGGGCTGTGTTTCCACCCCTGGGGCAGTCGATTCCAGGTGTACTGGACGCCCCTCCAAGTGAAAGCAAACTGTGGCCTGCACTCCGCTGCCAAAGGAATGGAGAAAAATGCATTAGCAATGTCAATTGTGGCATACCACTTAGCTGCCTTTGATTCCAGCTCATATTGAAGCTCTAACATATCCGGCACAGCAGCGCTCAGCGGTGGCGTGACTTCATTCAGCCCACGATAATCTACTGTTAGTCTCCAATCCCCATTAGATTTCTGCATGGGCCATATGGGACTATTAAAGGGTGAGTGAGTTTTGCTGATCACTCCTTGGCTCTCCAATTGGCAAATCAGCTTATGGATGGGGATCAGGGAGTCTCGGTTGGTGCGATATTGCCGCCGGTGCACCATCGTGGTAGCAATTGGCACCTGTTGTTCTTCAACCTTCAGCAACCCCACAACCGAAGGGTCTTGGGAGAGACCAGGCAGGGTAGACAGCTGCTCATTCTCCTCCGTCTCCAATGCAGCTATACCAAAGGCCCAACGGTACCCTTTTGGGTCTTTCAAATACCCCCTTCTGAGATAATCTATACCAAGGATGCACGGGGCCTCTGGGCCAGTTGCAATGGGGTGTTTATGCCACTCATTCCCGGTTAGACTCATTTCAGCTTTCAATACGGTTAGCTCTTGGGATCCCCCTGTCACACCAGAGATACAGATGGGTTCTGCCCCTTTATAACTTGATGGCATTAGGGTGCATTGTGCACCAGTGTCTACTAGAGCCTTATATTCCTGTGTGTCTGATGTGCCAGGCCATCGAATCCACACTGTCCAGTAGACTCGGTTGTCCCTCTCCTCCACCTGGCTGGAGGCAGGGCCCCTCTAATCCTGGTTAGAATATCTGTTACTCACTTTTTGCACACGTGAATCAGAAGTCCCTTCAAGAGGATCAGAAATGAGATCAGCCCATCTACTGCATCCAGGGGACTGCTCACGGGAAACTGGAGCAGCAGTTTTCCAAGAAGAATCCTCTTTTCTGGTTGCTTTTTCTTGCAACTCCCGTACCCGTGCATCCAAGACTGAGGTAGGTTTTCCATCCCACTTCCTCATGTCCTCTCCATGGTCACGCAGGTAAAACCACAGGTTAGCCCGTCATGTGTACTTTCTCTCTCCTCTCTCTTGGGCAGAGGAACGCTTACTCCCAATAGCTGCAATGTGGGCCTGTACAGGTGAGGAGGAGGACATATCCACTTTGAATTGCTGGAACTCCCGGGACAATTCCTCTACAGCCAAGACACAGGCCCGTAGGGAGGAAGAGAGACTTCCTTCATATTGCCAGAGTTGGACAGCCAATTCATCCACCGTTTGTCCATAGCCTTCTTTCCAGGACATTACTGCCAATGAGTTGGCATAGGTTGGTGGTGCACTTCGTAGAAACTTCCGCCACATTGGTTGTGTGCATTGGACTTCACCTGGATCTGTGGGTGACTGCGCATTTTCTGGATCATTATAAATCACCTCCAGCACGGCTAATTCCCTCAGGTACTGGATACCTCTCTCCATGGTGGTCCACTTGCCTTGGTGACATGTAACTTCATCCTTGAAGGGGTATCTTTCCTTTATACCTAACAGAAGTCGCCTCCAGAGGCTGAGGACTTGTGTTTTTCTCCCAATCACCTTGTCGATGCCCCCTTCCCTAGACAGAGATCCCAACTGCTTGGCTTCCTTACCCTCTAATTCCACACTACTAGCCCCATTATCCCAGCATCGGAGCAGCCAGGTAACAATGTGCTCACCTGGGTGGCGGCTAAAATCTTTTCGCATGTCACGCAACTCACTCAGGGATAGAGATTGGGTGATTATTTCAGGTTCTGCCTCTTCCTCCTGTTCTCGCGATGACCCTGGTTCATCTTCATCTCTCAGTGAGCGAACTGATTTCTTTGTGTGTTTCTTTTTCTGTACAGGGGCGACTGATACTGGCACAGGTTGGTTCTCTGGTTTAGCGGCAGTATCTGTCACCGGGGTAGGGGTAGCCACGGTACCTGTTGTCGTGGTAGGGGCAGCCACAGTGCTTGTTGTCGGGGTAGGGGCAGCCACGGTGTCTGTTGTCAGGGTTGGGGTAGCCACGGTGTCTGTTGTCGGGGTTTGGGTAGCCACGGTGCATGTTGTCCTGTTTTCCATCTTTTCCCCCTTTTCCCCCTGGGGGTGCTGCCTAATATCAAGCAGTGTTTGGTAGATATTGGCCAGGGCCCAGCACAGTGTAGTGAGTTGTGTGTCTCTGGGATAGCCACAGCATTTTTCTTTCAAAAATTCTATGACTTCATGAGGGTTCTGTAGTTGTTTGGGAGTGAACTTCCAAGTCACTGGAGGTGAGAAGTTCTCTAGATACCTGCCCATATCCTCCCACATGCCGTGCCACCGATGAGTATCCAGCTTTGGGACAGATCTCTGGGTGGTACTCTTAAAGAGCCTTTTTGTAGCCCTAAACAAGACCTGAAACATATTCAGGAGGCATAGCACTAACAGCACACAGGCTTGCGCATCCCAAGGATATTCAAAATTCTCAAAAGCTGTTGTAATTAGTCGGAAGGAGAAAAGGGAGGCGAATGGATGGGGGAAATATCCCCCCCTAACTTCCCCATGGATTGGGTGTAATTACCAATAAAATCCGACAGAAGGTGCCCGAAGTATGGAAATGATATCACTGCCTCATACAGATACCAGCTTAACCTCATGACCAGTGATGTAATCATTTCACAAGTCGACATTGCCCAGTACAGCAAAATGATAATCCCAGTCACTCTCCCAGAGATGAGATACGCAACTACAGGCAATACATAGAGCATATAAGAGCTTACAAAACGCCTCCATGTAAACAAATGAATCAACATTGTGACTAACATCTATTTATCTAGTATAAGAAATGCGTATGACAAATCTGTTTCAACACACTCTGGCCAGATCTGTCGTTATCTCAACCCTTCGTGCCCCACGTTGGGCGCCAAAAAGGACTGTCGTGGTTTCAGCCCAGCCGGTAACAAAGGACCACGCGGCCGCTCGCTCACTCCTCCCGCCCCCCTCCGGTGGGATAGGGGGGAGACGGAGGAGAGAAAAGAAAAAAAACCTGGAACCTCGAGGGTTGAGATAAAGGCAGTTTACTGGAACAACACAAAGAAATTACAACAACAACGACGGTAGTAATGAAAGAGTATACAAAAAGAGTGATGCACAGTGCAACTGCTCACCACCCGGGACCCGACGCTCGGCCACTTCCCCCACTGAAAGTCCAGACCACCCCCCCCCTCCCCCCCGGCCCGCTCCCCCTTTATATACTGAGCATGATGTCACATGGTATGGAATAGCTCCTTGGCTAGTTCAGGTCAGCTGCCCCGGCTATGCCCCCCACCTCCCAGGTTCCTGTAAAAATTAACTCTATCCCAGCTGAACCCAGGACACAGCCACAGTGGTACAAGACTGGATGCGAGGGAAAGGCATCAAATGGGTGTTTCACGCACCATATTATCCCCAAGCCAATGGTATAGTTGCGCGAACCAATGGCTTGATTAAAAAACATGCTGATGTCTCACGCCATAACTGGGACACACAATTACCACAGGCAGTTTTTACGGTTAACATCCGGTGGGGAAATTATGGTAGTCCAAAAATTTGGGCATTCGGTCCCACGGAACCATTAAGGGGCAAGGACGCTATACCAGATGACCAGAGACACCAGTTCCCACGGGAGACATACGTGGGCCAATCTGTCATGGTGAAACTGCCCTCCATTGGTATTGTTCCTATGACCTTAGCAAAACCCAGAGGCTTATATGCCTGGGAAGCCTTGGATGGGAGTGGAAAGACTCACTGTATCAGTGCCCGGTAGATAATCCCGGACTTCTAACCCTGCGACCTGGTTTTAAGACCAAGGCCTAGTTTGTGCTTTCTTACAGGACCATGAAGGAATGAGTCATTCCAGTCCTTTGCTGACAGTGATGACAGTGACAGTCGTGGATGGTGAAGATCCGGATGATAATGTCATGGCAAAATGATGGACATTAATATATCGCGAGTCCTTGAGCTCACATGAGAGCAATGTAACAATTATAGTTGGAGGTTCAGATTGGATGAGGGAGGAGGTTATACTCATGTTGTTTATAGTTGGTCACCAGATGTGACTATATCCTCCAACTAACCCATGGGATCACGGGGTGGAGTTGGAATGGTACTACACTACGCCCTGAAATTCCATGGGGGGCAACTGTGTATGGTACTCAAGGAACATCGATAGAGCACCCTAAACTGAGTTTACAGCTCAAGAGACCTGGAGGCAACTCTTTCTGCACCAGTGCCGCGATTGAGAGACGGGACACAGCTTGATGCAAGCAAAGAGTGTCGTCTTATTGTATATAACACTCGTTTATATAGAAAATTAGAAGACGTGTTTTTTAAACTGATTGTTTATTATGCTCCAAAGTTCTTATCAGCACGCGCTAATTGGTAGCTACTTAAACTTTAGCAATTGGACTGTCAGCAACTAAGCTATTTTTGCAAAAGACTCTAAGTTCCAGCCCTTTATCGAGCATGACTCACGGGTCAGTGATTCTCCAACACATGGGCGCCTCTCTGTTTCCCTTATCAGGCCTCCCAAGGTTTATAGCCTACAAGTTCCAGCACATCCCCTTCTAACAGCGGAGCAGTGCCTGCCGTCCTGTCTGATTCCTTCAAATCTCTCCCCACATCTCCCCCCTCCTGTTGCAGAAAAAAAAAAAATCTTTTTCATGAAGCACTCTATCAATCGTTGCAAACATTGTAACAAGCAGGGTAAAAAAAAGCAATAAGAGAATAAAGACGGCTTATGAAGTTCCATAGGTGTCCTCCGTAGCCTCAAGAAGGTCAGGGAGTTGTTGTTCAGGAGGGAGATCTGGGGGTTGAGCAGAGTCCCCGCCGGGCTTGTCAGGTGCTCGAGGCAGGGATTCACGGAAAGGACGCACGTTCTTTGCTGGAATCCACCTGGGGCCTTTCTCTGTGGAGACACAAGCATAACCTCTTCCCCACGTGACAAGAGGATATGGTCCCATTATTTTACCTGTTTCTGGGTCGCGAACCAACACTGGGGCTTTAACTCGTGTCTCGAATGAAGTATTCACGTTAAAATGTCGAACTATCGGAGGATTATTATCTAGCAAAGAACAATTCAAAAAGTTAAAAACATACAAAGCTTTTTGTAATCGTTCCTCAGGGGTGGCAATCCCTACTCCCCCTTTTTGTTGTTGTAGTAAGTGCTTCAAAGACTGGTGAGAACGTTCAATTAGAGATTGACCTGTAGGGAAATGAGGGATGCCAGTAATTTGAATTTTTTCTGGCGCAATACAGAGGCCTGCCGAGTTGACGGCAGCCGTGACAAGGGCTACAGCTTCCTCCATGACCTCGTGATGTTGTGCGGCCACCAAGATGTCATCCATATAATGGTATAACAAGACACTAGGCATCGCAATCCTAACTGGACTAAGTACTTTAGCCACATACCACTGACAAATTGTAGGACTATTCTTCATTCCTTGTGGCAGCACAACCCACTGGTATCTTTGCAACGGGGCTTGCATGTTGACGCTTGGAACTGAAAAGGCAAATTTAGGAGCATCCTCGGAGTGTAGTGGGATATTAAAAAAGCAATCTTTAAGGTCGATAACAGTCAAATACCAATTTCGAGGAATCATAGTGGGGGACGGGAGTCCTGGTTGGAGGGCTCCCATGTCTTCCATAGCGTCATTAATTTTTCTGAGGTCGTGGAGCAAGCGCCACCTGCCGGTTTGTTTTTTAATTACAAAAATAGGCGAGTTCCAAGGACTGGTAGAAGGCACAATATGCCCTTTTGTTAACTGCTCCATAACTAATTCTTGGAGGGCGCGAAGCTTTTCCAGTGGTAGGGGCCATTGATCTACCCAAATAGGGGTATTGGTCTTCCATGTCAATTTAAGGGTGTCACACGCTTCAATGGCCCCTTCTAAAAATGTGTCCGAATGGACATTCCCCACTGGGACAGCACATCACGCCCCCACAGAATCATAGGGACGGGTAACACAAAAGGTTTAACAGAGGCTATATGCCCCTCTGGACCTTGGATTTGGATTAATTCCACACTTTGGCAGCTGTTACCAGTTCCTCCAATTCCAGCCAATATGTGGGAAACATTAGCCAGAGGCCATTGTGGAGGCCACTTAGCAAGAGATATTACTGTGACATCGGCTCCAGTATCAATAATTCCATTTAGTATTACTTGTTGCCCTCCGTGGATAAGGGTACATTGACATACGGGTCGGTTCTGAGAAATAGATTGCACCCATAGAATTTGTGGGTTCCCTGTAGACCCAAACCCTCCCCGCCTTTGAGGAGATTGACTAGGAATGGGGGAGTTCGTCCCCGCCGGAATCAATATTAATTGCGCTACATGACTACCTTTAGGTATCGTGCAGGGAGGAAACGGAGTCCAAGCCATAATTTTAATTTCATCAGTACTATCAGAATCAACGACCCCTGGTAATACAAAAAGCCCTGATAATGTGGTAGATGATCTCCCTAACAACAGCGCTTGTGTTTTTGGGGGCAAGGGTCCCAAAATATTTGTCGATAGCAAGTGAACTGAACAATCAAGTAACGTTACTGTGTGGGCGGTTGCCAGGTCCAATCCGGCACTCCCGGCTGTTGCTGGAAGAAGACTTGAGGCACTGCTGCTTCCTTCTGTGGGAGTTGGAACGTTGGCTGTGGTACTTGTGTCTGCGCGCGTCGCCGCCCCGCGCTCCGCGACCGGTTTCCTTGTATCGGTTGACCCTGAAAATCATACTTAGACCGACATTGATTAGCATAATGACGCCCTTTTCAGCATTTAGGGCAAACCCCAGGGGCTTGGTACCTAGCTCCCGTATTCATAGCCAGTCAGTTCTTTTTTAAATGCCCTGGTTTACCACAGCCGTAGGAATTCCCCAAACCTGACGGACCGCGCATGGCTGCAAAGGCAGCAGCCATGGCCTCAAATTTATGATCCACAGTGCCAATTCTATTACAAGCTTCCACCATTTCAATCAGTGTAGGATTCGGTTTAGGGAAGGATTTCAGGAGCTTTTTACAATCCACATTAGCATTTTCTACAGCCAGTTTCAACAACAAAATTTCTCGCGCTTCCGCATTGTCTATCTGACGCTCCAGAGCCTGTTTTAATCTATCAATAAATTGCATATAGGGCTCTCGGGGTCCTTGAGTAATAGTTGTAAAAGCTTTCTGTGGCTTTTGTGTGTCAGGGACCTTAAAAAAAGCCTTTTTCGCTTCTTCACGGACCGCTACAAGAGCCTCCCGAGGGATATCCCATGCCTGGGCTACCGGATCAGCGTGCTGACCGGTGCCGGTAAGATGTTCTATGGTTAATGCAGCCACAATTGGATCAGCATGACCCGCAAACATGAGAAGTGCCTGGAGCCCCCCCCCCAATGTGACTCCCACAGCGTAAACTGAGTCGGAGTTAACAGTAATTTTGCTAGAGACTTTAAATCATGAGGAGTCATAAGTATCAAAAACAGAAGATAACAGGCTCGCGAAATAAGGAGAGGAAAGCCCGTGCTCAGTGACGGTACGGCGCAGTTCCTTAATTACGGGAAAGGATAAGGCTTCCCATTGTACCCCCCGGCCCTGATAGATTACGGGGGCAACTATCATTTTGGCAATCTCGAGATCCCCTTCCTTTAAGGCTTGGCGTCTTATGTTAGCCCACACGTCGTGTGGGTCAGGAGGATATAAGTCTGGCTCCTTCTCGGGGTCTACCGGCCCCAGATCAAAGGGGTCCTCCTCCGCAGGATAACTTGCGGCGCTGACCTCTGGGGGTCCTCGGCAATTTTGACTTTCCGAAGGCAGAGAAGGGACTGTGGGGGCATTCCCTTTAGTCTTTACATCGCCATTATCACTCTCCTCTTGAGCTTTTAGGGTTTGAAAAATGATCCTCCACCACGGAAACATACGCTGTGCTTCTACATCCCCCGATGTGGCAGAGTCCCACAACTTCACCCCCACATCATCCCAAAGTTCCTGCGTAAAGATGCTAGAAGCAGTTACAGCGGGTATCTTCATTTGTACCCATTTAAGCATGGCTTTAAGATCATGCTTGGAGATAACTTTCCCATGCTTTTGAAGAAGAGCTTTCATAAGCTCATATACGTCTCTTTCTGGGGAAGACGCTTGATTCCCCATGTTTCCCACAGCTCACCTCTCAACTCTGGAGGGATTTCAGGCCGGCCGGCTCCTGCTTCCTTTCAGCAGCTCATTCAACGTTCTGTGGGACTCGCAGCATGCCACGCAGATAGGTGGTTCCTGGACCCTATCACGTCAGGGTCACCAATTTGCCGCGATTGAGAGACGGGACACAGCTTGATGCAAGCAAAGAGTGTCGTCTTATTGTATATAACACTCGTTTATATAGAAAATTAGAAGACGTGTTTTTTTTAAACTGATTGTTTATTATGCTCCAAAGTTCTTATCAGCACGCGCTAATTGGTAGCTACTTAAACTTTAGCAATTGGACTGTCAGCAACTAAGCTATTTTTGCAAAAGACTCTAAGTTCCAGCCCTTTATCGAGCATGACTCACGGGTCAGTGATTCTCCAACACATGGGTGCCTCTCTGTTTCCCTTATCAGGCCTCCCAAGGTTTATAGCCTACAAGTTCCAGCACATCCCCTTCTAACAGCGGAGCAGTGCCTGCTGTCCTGTCTGATTCCTTCAAATCTCTCCCCACACACCAGGGACCAACTGATTGGGAAAAGTTTCAATACATTCGGATTTTTTTTTTTTCTCTCATGGGATGGGCGACCAGCCTTCTCTAATCTTTAATAATGCTTGTAATTATGACTACTGTAATCTATATTGCAATAGGTTCTATCAAACGCTTGGTAGTGAAGCCTGTACTAACGATTAAGTATACTCCCTTAAACTGTCCATACAGTGGATATTCCTGTATTTGATATTCCACTTTAGTTCTAGACCAGAAGGGAACGATGACCCACAATGAGCGTCAAACTCACCAAACTGCACCCCCTTTTAACTTTGGAGGCAAGAGGTGACTGTACCACCACTCCAAAGAAACCAGTCGAATCATGACTGTGGTCACGGGGTGGATTGTGGCAGTACATTCCCCCCCCATCCCGCCAGCAGGAAACAAAACTTCTCCAGGAAGGGAGAAGGGGAAGGAAACCCTGGAGGCTGCAGGTTGAAATTTGAACTGGCCAATTGAGATGCACCAGGTACACCGAGGTGACCCTCCTGTTACTGATTTGTTATTGATTTGTTATTAGCTAGAATTAATCTTACTCAATTTTAATAGGAATATAGAATTATAAGAAATATTTTAGCAAAAATTATATATCTATTGCATTTTACACATTTAATCAACAACCAACAGCTGCTATGAGATCTTTTGTGTAGCCCTGTACCAGGACCAGAGGAATTGGTTAAAATCATCTAGTAGGAACATTTAGAACTTAGATAATGAGCTTAAGATTTAAGATAATTTAGATATAATGTTTATCCGTAGGAGTATATTATAACCTAGAAGAATGCATAAGATGTCAAAATTTCAAAATTAATGAGAACTGAGAAGAGTCAAATGAAGCAACTTGCAGTTATCTGCCAAGAAACAGTTAGTTACCTGCCAAGGGCCAAACTGCGCAGAATCACCTAGAGAAGGTCAAGAAGCGGACAAGTGAGGAAGACTATGAAAGACCACCAGAGGACTCTAGAAGACCACCAGAGACCTTCAATGCGCATGCGTAAAGGACATTTGCATATGCTAATGACTTCCCAGAAATCTAATGAATATGCATAATATTTCCCAGAAATCTAATGAATATGTATGAGTAAGCTCAATATAAGGTGTGTGATTTTGGTGTTCAGGTGTGCGTGGTTCGTGAGAGGACTCACCCACACACCCGGCCGTCAATAAAGAAGTGTCTGCTTATCTACACTAAATTGGTGTTGATAAGTTCTGTATTCCGAGTTTTTTGGCAACACTCCTAGCCAATAGGGATTAAATGACCACAGGTCAGATTCGACAGGGGTATAAACAGGGTCCCGCCGCAGGACATGTTGGTAGTCCTCCTCGGAGCAGTGGGTCTGCAGTCAGGGACTCCCCCTCAGGTTGGGGCACCGCCCGAGGTAACTCCTTGAGGGAGAGAGCCCTCAGTTTTTAGGTGAGTGATGCACGCGTTTTGAGCCATCACTTTAAATCTTGGGGATTCTTAAGTCGGCCATGTAGTATTAACTCTCTTTACATCATTGAGCCTGTGGTTTTATAAAATGTTACCGGACTTCTAACTAACTTTTGCTGAAGAATAAATCTGAGTTTTAACACCTGTTGGATTTGGTTAGTCGTGCATCCATAACATTTTAGATGTGTAAGAAGATAAGTGACTGTGGTGACCGGAGACCTTCTGCCTTCTGGGGAAGTAGGGCTTCAGTACACATAGCAGTTGCTCTGGAAGACAAATGTAGGGTTTAGGGTTATTCCATGCAGGGCCCGGACGATAGAACACCAATATGATGATTAAAGTCACCACTTTATTGAGCTTAGCCGATCATTTTTATACAATTCTCCAAGTTGTTTAGAAGCTTTGATTGGCTGCTGCATGCAAGCATTTGGTGTCCACGCGCACAAGCATAAGCGGTGATTGGTTACATCGATACTGTCCACGCGTATAAACATAAGGTAAAGTTAGTTATACTCACGCTGTACACGCGCATAAACACAGGACATAATTGGCTATGTTAGTTAGAGCATGCAAAACTTGTCTTAGTCCAATTGGTCGAGATAAGCCCCTGAATTGAGGTTGTTTGTGCCAAGTTCCCTTTATCGTGGAATGCGCACCTGTGTTTTTCTAACTGGGATCTTTCTTTTTCTATCTTCTTGTTTAGTCTGTTCAAAGCCTTCTAAAGGCATCTGGAACACTCTTGTGAGCATGAGCTACTTTCAGGCCCGATAACTAAGTTCCATATAATTGAACCCTACAGACAAACATCGTAATAACAAATGCCTCCCCCTTGTCGTGGTTTCAGCCCAGCCGGTAACAAAGGACCACGCGGCCGCTCGCTCACTCCTCCCGCCCCCCTCCGGTGGGATAGGGGGGAGACGGAGGAGAGAAAAAAAAACAAACCTGGAACCTCGAGGGTTGAGATAAAGGCAGTTTACTGGAACAACACAAAGAAATTGCAACAACAACAACGGTACTAATGAAAAAGTATACAAAAAGAGTGATGCACAGTGCAACTGCTCACCACCTGGGACCCGACGCTCTGCCACTTCCCCCACCGAAAAGAAGAGCCCACCCCCCGGCCCGCTCCCCATTTATATACTGAGCATGATGTCACATGGTATGGAATAGCTCCTTGGCCAGTTCAGGTCAGCTGCCCCGGCTATGCCCCCCACCTCCCAGGTTCCTGTAAAAAAAATTAACTCTATCCCAGCTGAACCCAGGACACCCCTCCTCCTCCTTTCTCTTAGCTTTTATTGCTGAGCATGATGTCATATGATATGGAATAGCCCTTTGGCCAGTTTGGGTCAGCTGTCCTGGCTATGTCCCCTCCAAAGATCTTGCCCACCCCCAGCCTACTGGCCTTTGTGTGTGAGGGGGGGAAATGCTGGAGGGACAGCCTTGATGCTGTGCCAGCACAGCTCAGTAGTATCCAAAACACTGGTGTGTTATCAGCACCTTTCTAGCTACCAATACAAAGCACAGCACTACGAGGGCTGCTATGGGGAAAATTAACTCCATCTCAGCCAGACCCAATATAACAGGGTATAAGCGGAGTTGGTTGCCAGCCAGACTTCTCCAGGCTTTTTCCTTTTTTTCCTTGAACACCACTGTCACTTCTATGTCCACAAACAAGTCACAGCACACTTCTGACTTGTCCCTCCTCAGTCATTCAGCTGGAGCTTTTTGAAATGTTCTCTAAGGTCATCGACCTAAGGACAAAGAAACACATATAGCACCAACCTGCACCCCACAGTGATCTTACAAGTAGCTGTAAGATCCCCCACAACCATGGGCAAAGGGAGCTCCCCCATCACCACTCACCCTCTCTGTGCGACACTTAACCTCAAAATTCAGTTTCAAATTCATGGGTCTATTGGCCGTTTCTTCTGGTTTGCATAGTCTGTTTTGGGAATCCCTTTGGAGCTTTTTCTTATTGTCCCCATGCACATGTTCTTCTAAAGCTGGCATTTTGTTCAGGTTTTCCATTTTTGTGGACAGTATTGCTTGTGTTTTGCAGCACCATGTAAAGTCTGCCCCAGTAATACTGCATGGCCATCCTGTTGGGCTGGGCCCAGATGCAAAGGCCTCTCAGTCCATCTCACAGTATTGTTCTTTTCTGTGCACAGGGTGGGGATTGCACAGGGGGGGCCTTTGGTTGGCCTCCTAGGAGGGATCTGTAGCCCTTGGGCATGTTCTAACTTGTTCGTGTCTCCCACCCTTGTGACACCCCCTGCCTTCTTGACCTTCCCCCCACCCCAGACATGTTAAGGTTTGTTCTGCAGCCTTGTAAAGTGGTGGGCCCTGAACCTGCCTTTTACTTTTGTTTAATTCCTTTCTATTCACATTTAAACTTTAATTATTCATTTCATTATCTCTTATTAAATAATATTTTCTACATTTTATACCTACACTCTTATGAATATATACATATATTTAATTTATATATCTTTTTATATGTGTGTGCATATGTATATGTATGCTATATATAGGTATGATGCTGTCAAGAAATGCTTGTCAGCCAATCACAGAGCAGTATGAAAACACATGGGTGATGATATTTAACAAATTAGCTCCTCCCCAGGACTGAAACAAAACAGCAGCCCCCATGTATATAGTGGGGAAGGACTTCCTCTTCTGATGTATTTCCAGGTAAACTGGAAGGGGGTTGCTGGTGCTGCCATCCAATCACAGGGCACTGTGTGAACACGTGGGGGATGATGTTTTACAAAACAATGATCACCATGGGCAAAAAGAGGTGCAGTAAACAGACAGTTTACTCGAAGAGGGGAGGGTTTTCCAGGTCATGTGGAACACATTCCTGCCCTTAGGAGGCAGATTTCCACCAGAAGCCAGGGGCATGGCACCTTTCGTTTCTTATCTTGGATATCAGTGGTCCTTATGCTACTCGCATTACTTCACAAGATACCTGTCAGAAAGTTGCTTGGTTTTGGACATTTGCTAGAAGGTTCAGACAATCTTAGTGCTTATTCCCTTGATTGGAGCAGAAAGCCAAACAATAGAAGATTTGTAATTCACCACCTTCTAATTGGAAGGTTGGGGGGGGGGGGTTTGGCCAATCTTGTTCATTTCCAAAGGATGTCCCACTTTCCTCAACATAGGATGATTCAAACAAGCACAGTGGGATTTTATTGTCTCTTTCAGCTAATAGTCCCAACAACTTTCTCTATAAGCTTCTTTTGACTGCTGTTACAGCTACTTATACACTGAACAGTTAAGTTCTGTCTCTCTTCTTTCTATATGGAATGCTTATGACTTGATGTCTGTACATGATGTCTCCACCTATACCATATGCAGTAAAATCCTCCATATGCATAACTTCAATGTGCAATTGTTTGGATTTCAGATAAAACTTAGAAAGGAACTGTCTTTGAGGATTCTGACTCTCTGAGGATTGTGACAACGTATAAACTTAAAATCTAAATTGCGATACCATTAGTGTGAATACTATGCTGGTGCTAGGTGTTAATTAAGGTTATTAGTAAAAGCAGCACTCTATAACCACAGACTAGCTGCAGCACTGAATATGGAACCAGGGAACAAAGCATATGTGTTTCAGTGTTGACAGTCAAGTCAGGACTGGGGCACAAGGATGTGATCAAGATCTCTACTCATCCACTATGCTTGCCTTTCCCATCTTTCTTCCCTTTTACCACAAAGGACTACATATGATAGTAACTTTGGAAGTTATGGAAAAAAGTTACTTAGCCTTTTTATCATGGAAATTTGCTTTGATGTAACCGATACAGATACACACCTGCAATGTATGTACACTATACCGGATCACAAAATGAGCATGCCGTGGCATTGCATCAGCTCACTTGGAGTTTCAGGGTACCTTTCTAACATCTCAGTCTTCAGAGACATCATTCATTCTGTTATACAGGGAGAAACTGGGATTGGAGATGCTGAATTACTTGTGCAATTGTGATGGGTTAACCCTGGCTGGATGCCAGGTGCCCACCAAAGCTGTTCTATCACTCCCCCATCCTCAGCTGGACAGGGGAGAGAAAAAATATAACAAAAAGCTTGCGGATCAAGATAAGGACAGGAGAGATCATTCACCAATTACCGTCAGGGGCAAAACAGACTCAGTTTGGGGAAAATTAACTCAATTTATTACAAATCAACCAGAGCAAGGTAATGAGAAATAAAACCAAATCTCAGAACACCTTCCCTCCACCCCTCCCTTCTTCCCGGGCACAACTTCACTCCCGGATTTCTCCACCAAGCCCCCCCAGTGGCACAGGGGGACAGGGATGGGGTTTATGGTCATCACACGTTATTTTCTGCCACTTCATCCTCCTCAGGGGGAGGGCTCATCACATTCTTCCCCTGCTCCAGCATGGGGTCCCACCCACGGGAGACAGTCCTTCACGAACTTCTCCAGTGTGGGCCCTTCCCACGGGCTTCAGTTCTTCACGAACTGCTCCAGCATGGGTCCTTTCCACGGGGTGCAGTCCTTCAGGAGCACACTGCTCCAGCATGGGTCCCCCACGGGGTCACAAGTCCTGCCAGAAACCCTGCTCCGTGGGCTCCTCTCTCCACAGATCCGCAGGTCCTGCCAGGAGCCTGCTCCAGCGCGGGGTTCCCACAGGGTCACAGCCTCCTTCAGGAACCCATCTGCTCCGGCGTGGGGTCCTCCACGGGCTGTAGGTGGATATCTGCTCCACCGTGGACCTCCATGGACTGCAGGGGGACAGCCTGCCTCACCATGGTCTTCCCCACGGGCTGCAGGGGAATCTCCACTCTGGCACCTGGAGCATCTCCTCCCCCTCCTTCTTCACTGACCTTGGTGTCCGCAGGCTTGTTTCTCTTACATGTTCTCAATCCTTTCTCCAGTGGCTGTTTCTCCCTGTCCCAACTTTTTTTCCTTCTTAAAAATGTTATCACAGAGGCATTACCACTATTGCTGATTGGCTCGGCTTTGGCCGGCGGCGGGTCCATCTTAGAGACGGCTGGTATGGGCTCTCTCGAACACAGGGGAAGCTTCCAGCAGCTTCTTACAGAAGCCACCCCTGTAACCCCCCCCGCTACCAAAACCTTGCCACACAAAACCAATACAGCAATGAAATACAAATTAGAGTCCCAAGGTACCATTTAAGGCTCAGAAATTTGTTTTCAGTTTCACAGTAAGAGGTAAGCATAAGCAGTAGATGGATGAATAAATGAAACATGACCAAAAATATCCTCATTTACGTCTAAGCAGGCAGAATATCTGCTAAGGAAAATGTAGTCCTCAACCAGTCCTGTTGGAAACCTGCATTATTAAGATTATTACTCTGAGAAGGGGAGAGGAAGTTTAGCTACTGCCTGTGCAAAACAGTTTATCATTCTAAAGACCTATTCGTTTAACAACAGCTTACAAATTTCAGTAGTCACAATTACCACATCAGCATAGTACAAATCAAATCTACTCACAACCTTCCTGCATATTTGATCTATTTGAATTGTAAAGGCTCATAGCTGGATTTCCACTGTTGTGGAGTCTAAGAACACTCCTGTGTTAAATTATTTCAACCTGTATTTGAAGTATTTCCTTGGAAGTATACTGCTGTGCTTAAATTCAGGGGGGGTTTATGGAAACAGCATTTTCCGTAGCAACTTCTTAACTTCACAGCATTTCTTAATATCAGAAAGTCATGAATCATATTGAATTTGATTTAGGGAAGTTTAAATAAAATGGAGGAGATAAAAGGTTTAAATCCATCTCTATTACAGATTTGCTCATCTATATGTTCATCTTCATGGAAGCTGACAGGAGAAAATTCAGGGTTTCCCATTTATTAATATCGTCTACACAGAAGACATGGAACAGCTAGAGCTGACTCTTACTGGCACCTGGTCTTAACAGGTAACTCAGTCACACAAAAATCAAAATCAGGTCATGCACATGTTGGAAACACTGTGAAAAGTCAAAGGCTGTCACATACGTATCAGTTGTTCCTTTTTCCCCCTAAAGAGCCCTTCTTTGCAGCCTACTGTTTCCTCTAATTGCACAAAGAGGTACTGTTGTGTTAAAGGATAAAGAAGTTTTGCAGAAAATAAACCCCCTTGTGTTCCAGCTTATCCTCAGATGTCAGAGGGGCTGGGGGTGGCTAGGTTTAATTTCTGAGTGATGTCCAATTCAATGCTATAAGTCCGGTTGCGTTCAATATGTTGAACTATCATGATGATGGATGCACTTAATAGCATACTGCTCTCTCAGCTTAGCTGCATTCAACGCACTAGAATTACCAGACTTAGGGAGTTTGGTTGTGTTAATGAACTATCATTACTAGAATAATGAGCAGCGCAGTTTATTAAAGCAACAGTACAGGTTCTTTTGGATTGCCAGTGATAAATACACTGTCTGCAAAGCTCTTGCAAATAATAATACAGTCGACTACAAGCACACTAAATTACGAAGGAAAAGAGCTTAGAGAATTCTAAGTTTCCCAGGAAAGCACTCGGTACAGCCGAGTGTTCGAATCTCACCCAATAGGCGTCCCTATGTGGGAGGAAGAGAGGTTCAGCCCGTTGATTGATCCCAGAAGTCAGCAATGTTCTCCCGACTTGTCTATGATGGTGTCTTCCCTAACATTCCTCCTCTCTTAAGCCCTTTTATATTTTCTTATTGTTAGGTGGAGCTTGAGTGACTCTAGTCATACAAGCCTTGATTATGACTGGTGTAAAATCTCCTTGCTTTACTTTTAAAGGTATATGCTAGAGAAAATTCAGAGCGCATGCTCAGTGAGGGGTGGTCACACCTTGAAGGTGGGTAGCTTTTGGGATGGAGGTGTGTGAGAAACTGAAAGAGTTGATGTCTCAAACATTGTGGTGGGACAAGTTCTGCTTAAAGACGAACTCTGCATAACAAGGAACCCTGCACAGCAAGGAACCACAGGTGAAAAGCAGCCGCTGAGCACCCATCAGCACAGACATCAGCAACTGGGTGAGGAGTGCATGCCAGAGGGTGCTCAGCTCCCTGTTCTGATACACTGTTCTAATACAAAGATCAAACAATGGTCACATCTGCAGGGAAGGAGAAGTTACTCCCCAAACAACCCCCAAGTCCCAAAGGCTCACAAACCACTCATGACACCTAATTAGCCTAATAAGTTCTAGTGCCTGCCCGAAGGAGGGGCAAGGATGATAAAAGGGCAGGAACTGAAGCCCCACCTTTGCAAGCTCACCGGAACTGGACTCCTCTGCTGACTGAACCAACGCTGGACCCAGGACCGGTGAAATCTTTCTCTTCCTTTTTCTCTCTCTGTCTTGTTCCCTCTTTCTCTTTCCTTTTTCATAACCCCTACACCTCATCCCTTTAGACATAAACCATTTGTTATAAATGAATTTAGTCCCAAACAGGATTCCAAACAAAGTTAACAATTTATTAAATGAATAAAGGCAAGCAAACAGCGCTGGGCACATGGGGAACTTCTGCTCTACCACAACATGCACCGTGAAAAACAAGACAGCTTCTTTTATAGTTTAACGTTCGTTACATATTCATACTAGGCGTGTTCTTCTCCATCTCCTGGTTGTGTGGGTGCTTAGAAACTTATCTCTGACCAGGCTCCCCACTGTTCGAGCCAGACAGCAGACATCCTGTGTGACAGCAGACATCCTGTGTAACAGCCGACACCTTGCACAGCACCAGCTGCGGATCATCAGAACCTAAACAAGTTTACAACAGACACCTCCCCCTCAACAAATGCATACAACAAATGGCCCATCAAGATCCCAAGCACTGCAATCCCTGAGGCCAAACACACATCCAAATGCCTCAGTTTTCCTCCAGGATAGTTAACAACAAAACCAGTTTTGGGTTGGCAAAAGAAAAACCTGAACTATATACATATCATCTGTCTCCTCCGGGCCTGCGGTTATACAAGGATCGACAAAATGGTTAAAGATTACATAGACAGTGAGGGTCACATTTTATTATGTGGCCCTAGCATTGTTTATATTGACACGAATCAGATGAACATATTGGTCATCAGATGACCAAGTCTGGGACTAGGAGTGGATCCAGCCGCCCCTGGGCTCCTCTCTGAGGAGGAGTCTGGAAAGCAAGGGGGTCTGCTCTGAACCTCGTGACTCAATGGGAGGCATCTCCTTATTCCCTGAACTGATGTATATGGTTACCATGTGTTACCTGGTTTACTGAGGTAGTTCCACGCCAATTCCTGTTGTGAGAAACTCGGCCACCTAGTGTTATGCCTCCCAAGTTCAGGTTGCTTCTGCCATGAATAAAATGTTTAACTGATTGTTTTGGTGTTGTTTTACCTTAATTTAGCCCGAGGGAATTCCAAATTCAACACGACTCCCTAGTCTGTCCAGCCCGGGTGGTGACAAGGTGTGTTTTGGTATTATAATGAGCAAAGTTCACCTAGAGAACATGATTTAGCATGTCACTACTCTGGAACTGGGCACTTATATCATTAAGTGATTTATATAATTAAATCAGAAGTAGGGCAGTAGGTCAACAGAACCCCCATTATTTTACCTCCTTGCTTCAGTGTATTCAATGCAGGGACCTTCTATTCTTGTTCTAGTAGTTCCAGTTTCCCATCCCTGCAGTGATATCACAGAGCCTGGCCATGGTGTCTCCACTCCACCCTCTGTGTTGTTTCTCCTGGAGTCAGCATACCAAGCTCCCCTGGTGTTGCTAACATCTAAGGTTGCAGGTTATGTTGCTTAGGGAATGATTATGGAACGGATTTCATATATATCCACTGCATTCCACCCTGGAGGTTTACCTTCCCTTAAAAGGGATGTGTGTGTCATATCGATAAGTCACCTCCAGCAATCATTCTACAGGTACTGTTATTTCATTTTGTATTTACTGTTATTTGAGATGCAAAATGAAAGATTAAACTTATAAAAAATGCATATTCAAAAAATCATTATAGCATTCTGAGACGGGAAACCAAAGGAACCTTAGTAGATATAGTAGATATATGAATGTAGATAGGAATTGTTTAATAATTATCTAGCTTATAATGAAGTCAAAGAAGTTTCAATAGAGGTAGACATGGCCCAAGGGGATGAGAAGTGATGTTTAACGCTTGCATTGTTGAGGCTGGCTGGGACAGGAGATAGTCCCTGATAAGAAGCAGCAGTGACTCCAAGAACCAGCCAAGACCGACCTCGTGATTTGGACAAATGCCAAGGGACAACTGAGTCTGCGCAGGGACAGAAGGTTAAGAGTTCACCGTGAAGAAGACATACAGCCTTCATCTTCACGACCACCAGACGACCACCATAAGGAGGCACTGCGCAAGCGCAGTTGAGAGGAGACTATGGAAATGACTTCCTGGAGCTAATTTTAATATGAAGCGGGGATAGGTAATGCCTATGTATAGGCGTATTGCGAAACTCTATGTATATGTAACACTTGACTGTATAAATTTAAACTGAACTGCCAAATCAGGCGCGCACGACTTTGGTGGGACTACCCCCCGTGCTGCCCAGCGCTGAATGAACATACCTACTTTACAATCTCACTGATTGTGGAGTCTGTTTTCCGCACGTCAGTTTGGCGAGCCAGCCAGGAGACTCTCTGCTCGGCTGCGGGACCGACTGCGGAGCGGACGCCCCTCGGTGCGCCCCGAGCACTTTCCTCAGAGGAGCCTCCGCTGCCAGCCGCTCACCGCGGGAGCAGACAACAACCTCCTGAAGCCGCGGCCCAAACGGTATGTTCTACAAGGGGAGCCTGTAAAAGTACGGGCCAGGGCAGCTGGTAAATCGTGCAGAGATGTTTGGCGTGCAGCGCAGTCCCCGTATGGGAGGAGGGTACCCTGTATGGTAACAAGGGGGGATTTGCTGACCGATAGAGCAGCCGCTAGTGATCTTGAGGGTAGATCGAGCAAATCTGGGGTGACTGCTGCATCCCAGTATCGGGAGCCAGGACGGACCTGTCGATGACTGGTATATAAGAGGCAGGAGAAGGGTAAGCGGACCCCCTCGCAATTGCGCTTGGTTTATTTTTGCAGCTGCTGAAGGTTGTCAACTGGAGCGATGCTTGTATGATGGGAATGTTTGGAAATTTATGTTAAAGATTTTGTGTGAGAATGTGAAAATGCTATGTTGAGATTTATATGTGTATATATGTTTGTTAATGTGTAAATATCTAAAACTGTGGATTGAATGTTTGAGTAAAAGAGACACAGCTCAGCTGCGGAGCGTGTGTGGAGTTCTGCTCCGCAGTTTCGTAACTCCACAAGGGGTACGGCCGGAGACAAATGAAGTGTGACTCACTGATGATTTGAAACTTGAATTTATATGTTAAAGTTGTAATTGTAAGTTTGAGTTTGATTATCTTAATCATTTTGTGGTGTTGGTATAAGAAAGTCCCTGTATGGTGCATCGGATAAATGTGGGTATTTGAGTGGTGTCTTTTACATCCAGGAAATGAGTGTATGCCCTCATATGTCCTGGAATGTGTGTGGTGTAAACAGAGGTTGCAAATAGATTGTGGCGGGGATATTGAATGCCCTGAGTGTGGGGTTTGGACTCCCTGGGATAAGAGGGAACGAGCTACGTACACAGTTGGGATTGTTTGTGGTTGGAGAGATAGCCGAAATAGTGAAATTGGTGTGTGGAAAGGAAAATTTAATCCCGGAATTCGGGACATGTGAGAGAAAAACCGGGAGAATTCTATAAAGAGGTGTAAGAAACAATTTGCATGGAATCGTATTAAAAGGAGAAGTAATAAAATGGGAAACAATCAAGGGGGAATATTGAGGAAGAGTCCTCTGGGTTGTGTTATTACCCACTGGAAAGATATTGTTGGGACCGGAGGTACGGAAAATAAAAAGAACCTTATTAAATACTGCAATCAATGGTGGCCGTTGTATAAGTTAGAAGGTGATGCTAAGTGGCCACTTAATGGGTCAATAGATTATAATACTCTATTACAACTAATGCTGTTTTTAAGGAGAGAAAGAAAATGGGATGAAGTTTCATATGCAGACATGGTTTTCACCCTCCGAAACCATCCGGAGTGGCAAAGGGACTGTGGAATAGTACCCCCACAGGACCCCATGGTGCTCGCAGTTGAGCGAGAAAACAAGGAGCTTAGAGGTAAACTGAGGCGGTGTTGTTCGGCATGTAGTATTGGACAAAGATGTACAAAGACAAATAAAATTCATCAGGTACCAGAACAAGATCTAACAACTGATTTGTTTAAGCCTCCCCCTCGACCACAGGAACAGGATGCAGACTCGGATAGAACTCCAACCCCCCCGGACAGCCCTGTATCTTCCTGTACTAGGAAGAAAACTACCTCAACAGCTTTACAAGCACCTCTCCGAGAGGCGGTGAGGCCGGATGGTGGGACGATGTTAATCAAAGTACCCTTTTCTACTGCTGACCTAGGGGAATGGAAACAGGTTGCAAAAGATTATAGGAGTGATCCGGTAAGTGTAACTAAACATTTCCAATTTATTGTAAAACAGCATAACCCTGATTGGAAGGATATACAGCTATTATTAGAATATATGACCGAAACAGAGAAACAGCTGATTTTAAAAACAGCAGGGAACCTAGCTGAAGATCATTATAAGATCACAGGAGGGGATGGTAAAGAATATTTCCCTCTCCAAGACCCAAAGTGGGATGTTAATAGATCTGCACATATGGAAAGATTGCAGGGGTATCAGGAGTGGATTACAAAAGGAATGGATAGGGCAATCCCCAAAACTATAAATTGGTCAGCTTTATATGCAGTCAAACAGAGTCCTTCCGAGTCTCCATCCGAATTCCTGGATCGACTGAGGGATGCAATGCGCAGCAACACACCGCTGGATCCTGGGTCAGAGGTAGGAGTACAACAATTGGTCTCCCTGTTTTTGGGTCAATCTACAGGGGATATAAGGCGCAAACTTCAAAAATTACGCCCTACAGAGGGTAGGAATTTAGAAATATTATTGGATGAAGCATGGAGAGTATTTAGTAACAGAGAAGAAGGATATAGGCAGGGGCAAAGAAAATTAATGGCTGTTATCCAGGAAGAAAGAGGAAGAGGGCCTAGACGAGGCTTGCCCCAACTGGGCAAGGATCAATGTGCTTTGTGTAAGAAATTTGGTCATTGGAAAAAGGAATGCCCAAAGAACAAGAAGGAGGATCAGGGGGCTCAAACAGGAAGAACAGTAGCCCATGTGGAGGGAGATTGACGGGAACCTGGGGAATCTACCCTAGCGGATCCACTGGTGATAATTAAGCTAGGGAAAACACAACAAGAGGTAGAATTTTTGGTAGATATGGGGGCAACATACTCGGTTCTGAACCAAGCTTTGATGCCCCTGGGAGATGATTATGTCATGGTGAAAGGAGCGACTGGCAAAGTGAAAAGGCATATATTTGTAAACCTTTAGAATATAAATTAGGAAAGCAGTGGGGCATTCATAAATTTTTATATATGCCCAACTCCCCAAAGGCACTTTTGGGAAGGGACTTGTTGGAACAATTGGGAGCAAAAATTGTATTCGAAAAGGGAGAAATTACTCTGGAGGTAAAAGATCAGCAATATATTCAAATATTGAGCCTAACCTTAACCAGTCTCCCCCTAGAAGGAAACATTAACGAGGACATCTTAAACCAAGTGTACCCGGGGGTATGGGCTACCGATGCACCTGGAAGGGCGAAAAGTGGCCCCCTGTTGAAGTTAGGATCAAGGAAGGCCGAAAGCCGGTAAGGATTAAACAATATCCCCTAAAGAAGGAAGACAGAGAAGGAATTTGGCCGGTGATAGAAAAATTTTTGCAGTTGGGGTTACTAAAAGAGTGTGAGTCTGAATTCAATACCCCTATATTACCTGTTTGGAAGCCCGATGGGTCATATCGGGTGGTCCAAGACTTACAGGCGGTGAATAAGATAACTGAAGATCTTTACCTGGTAGTGGCGAACCCATATACCCTGTTAACCGTATTAACACCTGAATTAACTTGGTTTACTGTTTTAGATTTGAAGGATGCTTTCTTTTGCCTCCCTCTCCATGAAGCCAGCCAAAAATTATTTGCATTTGAATGGGAAAACCCCAAGAGTGGTCGAAAGACCCAGCTCACTTGGACGGTGTTGCCACAAGGATTTAAGAATAGTCCTACCATTTTTGGCAATCAGCTTCCGAAAGACTTAGAATCCTGGGAAACCCCGTCTGAGGAGGGAAAGCTGTTGCAGTATGTGGATGATATCCTGATCGCCACCAAGACAGAGAGAGATTGTATGACATGGACGGTGAGTCTGTTGAATTTCCTGGGACTCCAGGGGTACCGGGTATCCAAGAAGAAGGACAGGTAATACAACGCAAAGTGAATTATTTGGGCTATGAAATTAGTGCAGGACAAAGAACTATGGGACAAGCCCGTAAAGAGGCAATATGCCAAACTCAGAGACCTCAGACAGTGAAAGAATTATGAACTTTTCTGGAAATGACAGGGTGGTGCCGATTATAGATCTATAATTATGGATTGCTTGTTAAACCACTGTATGCGCTAACAGCCACTGAGCAGAAACACCTTGAGTGGAACAAGGAGACCGAACGAGCCTTTGAGCTACTGAAAAAGGCTTTGATGTCGGCCCTGGCCTTGGGACTCCCAGATGTAAGCAAGCCGTTTCTTCTTTACTCACACGAGAAGCAGGGCATTGCCCTGAGAATATTAGCGCAAAACCTGGGTCCATATCGACGGGCTGTTGCCTACCTCTCTAAGCAGTTAGACACGACTGCAAAAGGTTGGCCTGGATGCCTGCGGGCGGTTGCAGCTGTGATACTGAACATACAGGAAGCCCGAAAGTTTACTCTGGGCCAGAAAATGACTGTTTTAGTGTCTCATACAGTATCAACAGTCCTGGAAGCAAAGGGTGGACGTTGGCGCTCTCCACAAAGATTCCTGAGATATCAAGCTATATTGGTAGAGCAGGATGACGTGGAGATTATAGTCACTAACATTGTCAACCCAGCTTCTTTTCTCAGCGGGAACACAGGAGAACCAGTACATCACGACTGTTTGGAAACCATCGAAGCAACATACGCAAGTCGCCCAGACCTGAAAGACAGCCCCATGGAAAACGGAGAAACCTGGTTCACAGACGGAAGCAGTTACGTCCTAAATGGTAATCGACATGTGGGATATGCCATCACCACCAGTCAAGAGGTAATAGAATCAGGGGCTTTACCCATGAACACCTCCGCACAGAAGGCAGAAATAATTGCTCTAACCCACGCCCTGGAATTGGCCCAGGGCAAAGTTGTGAACATTTATACAGACTCAAAATATGCCTTTGGAGTTGTACACGCACATGGAGCAATTTGGAAGGAGAGAGGACTATTGAATTCCCAGGGAAAAAAATATCAAACACGCAGAAGAAATTCTGAAGTTACTGGAAGCTGTCCAGCTCCCTAAGAAAGTAGCGATTATGCATATTAAGGCACACCAGAAAGTGAGCTCAGATTTGGAAAAAGGAAATGAACTGGCGGACAGAAAGACAAAACAAGTGGCCGGAACAAAGGTAAAAATAGAAGGGGCTTTAATTCCTGATAGACAAATCTCCCTAAAAGGTAAGCCAGAATATACCAAGGAAGATCAGAAACTTATTACAGATTTAGAAGGGTCATATAATGAAGAAGGGTGGGCTCATACCCCACAGGGAAAACTAATCATTCCCTCTTGCTTACTGTGGCATTTGATACGGGAGGAGCATAGGAAAAGACATTTGGGGACAGAGGCTCTGTATAAACATTTAATAAGAGAAATTGTGGCTAGAAATTTATATACCACAGTGAGACAAGTAACTCAACAATGCGATCTTTGCCTTCAGACTAATCGTAAGAATACCCCCAAACTAGAAATGGGTCAGATTGGGAAAGGCAATGGGCCTGGACAGCAATGGCAAATTGACTTCACAGAACTTCCAAGAAAAGGGGGGTATCGATATTTATTGGTATTAACTGATACCTTTTCAGGTTGGCCAGAAGCATTCCCAACAAGAACGGCTAAAGCCCGGGAGGTAACTAAAATATTAGTGCAAGAAATAATACCACGTTTCGGGGTTCCAGCAACCATGTCCTCTGACAGAGGACCACATTTTGTCTCAAGAATAGTACAACAAATTAGCTGCCATTTGGGTATAGATTGACAACTTCATACTCCATATCACCCCCAGTCGAGTGGTCAAGTGGAAAAAATGAACCACTTAATCAAACAGCAAATTGTGAAATTAGGACAAGAAGCAAATCTAACGTGGCCTCAGTCTCTCCCTTTAGCCCTTTTACGTATACGAACAAGACCAAGGGCAAGGGAAGGACTGAGCCCCTTTGAAATGTTATATGGAAGACCCTATGAAATACAGAAAGGGGTGTCTGTACAAGCTGGGGACGAAATTGTGACCTCTTACATGATAGCATTAAGTAAACAGCTCAATAAAATCAGGAAACATGTGGCTGGGACTCAAGAGAGAGGTTTAGATGGACCTGTACATAATATACAACCTGGGGATTATGTATATGTAAAGTCTCCTACAGAAAAAACCCTGGAACCACAGTGGGAAGGGCCATTCCAAGTACTACTCACCTCCTTTACTGCAATCAGAATCAAGGAACAGAACGCTTGGATTCATCACACTAGGGTGAAAAAGTCACCCAAAACTCCATGGAAAGTCACCACAAAACCCGATGGACACTTAGTTTTTACACGGTAATATGGGCAACCTTGGGGACAAGGAGCGTAGCATGGGATGGGAACACGTTTGTTCAACTCCACGAGAGTATTGCAAAAATTGTAAATCAAACTGATTGCTGGATACGTTCACGTTTTCCTAAGGGTCTCGGACGGGGCTACCCTGTAATTGCTACAGTCTTTTCTAACACCTCTGTGATAGTAGCAGCTTTTAATAACATGTCCCTCACAAAGTACACTGAAATACCTCCTGAGAACCTTCAATGGCAAACAGATTTGAGCGAATTGTGGAATGAAACCCAAAAGGTTCCATGTGTTCAAAGGTGCCATCTGAAAAACACAACTAAGAATTCTGGAGGTAATAACACAGACCCTAAATGTGGATCAGTTAAGTTGTTTGTTGGAAGTTACCCCAATTGTACTGAATATATTAAGTATGGTGGCGCAAACATGTGGAACTTCCATCAAACGCGGGTTGCAAGAACCCGGGGGCATAATTCTACTACACCCAGGGGATGGCCCACTCCAGTAGGATTAGGATGGTATTGGATTTGTGGACAGACAGGATATAAAGTACTGCCTCTAGGTTGGACTGGCCAATGTGCCGTAGGAACCATAGCTCCTAATACCATTATGGTTAAAAATTTAACTAACCATGATTCCCAAAACTTTTTACGGACTTATATGAAACCAGTAATAAGGCAAAAATGCACCAGCAATCCTCTAGTGGAAAGACCAACTAGCTTTCATAGTTTTGTACGATGGCTCATTCCATCACTGGGAGTTAGTGAGTTAGAGAAAGCTCTGGTAAATCTTTCTGCCACTATGGAAATTATTAATAATGCCACAATCGATGCTATAAAGGCCCTCCAGGAAGAAACCACTTCCCTAGGAAAAATGGTGCTCCAGAGTCGACTAGGTCTAGACATGCTCTTTGCTCAGCAAGGGGGCCTGTGCACTGTAATTAATGAACGCTGCTGCACCTATGTTAACCAAAAGAGACGAATAGAAACAGATCTCTCTCAAATTTGGAAAAAAAACCCAACTTTTACATTTAATGTCACAAGATGACACTTCATGGGGATTCACTGAGATATGGGAAAAATTAACCTCCTGGTTGCCAAATTTGACATGGTTGAAACAATTGTTTGTCACTGTAATAATCATCATTCTCTTGTCTGTAATCCTTTGCATAATGGTTCAATGTGGCGTTTGGTGCTGTAAGAGTACAGGGGACTCTTACAGTGAATGGAAAAAGAATCAGTTGCGATGAAAACTTGAGTCCAACAAATATTTTGAGAGAATGCTAAATAAGGAAATAATGCATTAAGATACTAGAGTTGGATATAGTAAAAGAATTTACTATTTTCTAGAAAAGGGGGGACTGAGACGGGAAACCAAAGGAGCCTTAGATATAGTAGATATATGAATGTAGATAGGAACTGTTTAATAATTATCTAGCTTATAATGAAGTCAAAGAAGTTTCAGTAGAGGTAGACATGGCCCAAGGGGATGAGAAGTGATGTTTAACGCTTGCATTGTTGAGGCTGGCTGGGACAGGAGATAGTCCCTGATAAGAAGCAGCAGTGACTCCAAGAACCAGCCAAGACCGACCTCGTGATTTGGACAAATGCCAAGGGACAACTGAGTCTGCGCAGGGACAGAAGGTTAAGAGTTCACCGTGAAGAAGACATACAGCCTTCATCTTCACGACCACCAGACGACCACCATAAGGAGGCACTGCGCAAGCGCAGTTGAGAGGAGACTATGGAAATGACTTCCTGGAGCTAATTTTAATATGAAGCGGGGATAGGTAATGCCTATGTATAGGCGTATTGCGAAACTCTATGTATATGTAACACTTGACTGTATAAATTTAAACTGAACTGCCAAATCAGGCGCGCACGACTTTGGTGGGACTACCCCCCATGCTGCCCAGCGCTGAATGAACATACCTACTTTACAATCTCACTGATTGTGGAGTCTGTTTTCCACATGTCAATTCAAAGAAGCTTCCAAGAGGGCAGTGCCCATTTTAAATCCTTATGCTGCAATCCAATCATCAAAGTTACACACTTTAGGTGTTGATAGAAAGTTTATTAATTTCCTTTTTTCTACTCCCAGAGGAAACAAAAGAGTTTTGATAAACATCACTATTTGCTGCCTAGGTATTTTTCATACTGCTATCACATTCTGGCACAAGACCTCCCCAAGGAATCTTCTAGATCAGTGGTCTCCAAACTTTTTTGATCCTACACCTCTATCAGTAAAAACTTTTTGAGCACATGTACCGAAAAGCCAGTTGAAGAAACTCTCTAAGACTCGTTTTGGAGTTCTAGAAAGCAGGCATTCTTTATTGCAGTGCTGGATGCACGGGGGATAGTTCCACCTAGTGTACATACCACAGCTTTAGCACAAACAGGTTATATAGAATAATTAATTGCATATTAATCAGATTAATATACATATACATAAAAATGATTGTAACTGATTATCACAGTACTGCCTACATCCAATCATGTGCAATGAAGGATCCATTTGAGTCGAAGGGCTGCTTTTGCAACCACCGACCCATTTGAAGTTCTTGTTGGCTGTCCTTGAAGTCTTTAGTCTTGTCCTTGTTCTTTGATCTTGAAGCTTAACGCAGTTTCAGTCACATGTGGTCAGTTTCAACATTGTTCTCATCTAGCGTACAGGAACATCTAGTCATAAGAGCAAAGAACTGCAAAACTTATGAATAATTACTAGTTAATCACTTGACTACACTTTTGTAATTATCTCCCCAGCTACCCTTTGTCTATTGTTTCAACCATAATGTTAATATATGATCATTTATCAAATCTCACTTTTACAGTCATCTAGCAGCAAACCAGATTTCATAGAAGGTACAAAATATTAAAACCATAAAAGTTTGAACAAACCACACGAAATGTATGGACATATGCTATCACACACACTCCCAATATATGTATATTTACTTATTTATAAATTATATACATGTAGTGCTGTACTAATATATTATGTATATTATAAAGCATACACAAAAATAGAAATTAAAAAGGATTATATAAAGTTGAAATAAACAATATATTTAAAATAATTTTTATTTTATTTATTAATGATACAAAAAGTCTTTGCTCTCACTAAAAACTGTATTGTTAATTTTTCTTTTTTAGTGAGAGCTATGAGATTGAATATGCTTCCTTATTTTTTAAAATCTTGGTTTAACACTTTGTGAAACAGCAATTTGAAGGTCTGATTCTAAGTTTAGTTTATTTTGATACTTGGTTTTAAAGGCTGTCATAGCTGAAAAAGGTACCTCAAAGTGATATCGAAGTCTTTATGGTTGTAATTTTTTATAAACTTAGGAAACAAAAGATAAGTAATCATGTAAATCACTTGATTAAGTAACTCTTGACAAGACCCAACCAGGTTGAAGAGACAGATGAATCATTCTACAAGCAGCTGTCAGTAGTCTCAGAATCGTGTGCCCTTGTCTTTGTGGGGGACTTTAACTTTCCAGACATCTGCTGGAAATACAACACCGCAGTGAGTAAACAATCTAGGAGGTTCCTGGAGTGTGTGGAAGATAACTTCCTGACACAGCTGGTAGATAAGCCAACCAGGGGAGGAGCCTTGCTAGATCTATTGTTTACGAACAGGGAAGGACTGGTGGGAGGTGTGATGGTCGGAGGCCGTCTTGGGCTTAGCGACCATGAAATGATAGAATTCTCAATTCTTGGTGAGGCAAGGAAGGTGGTCAGCAAAACCACCACTATGGACTTCCAGAGGGCAAACTTTGGCCTCTTCAAGGCACTGGTTGAGAGAGTCCCTTGGGAGACGGTCCTGAAGGGCAAAGGGGTCCAGGAGGAATGGACATTCTTTAAGAAGGAAATCTTAATGGTTCAGGACCAGGCTATTCCCATGTGCCGCAAGTCGAACCGCCGAGGAAAACAACCAGCCTGGATGAATGGGGAGCTTTTGCTAGGAGTCAAGAAAAAAAGGAGAGTTTATCATCTCTGGAGGAAAGGGCGGGCAACTTGGGAGGAGTACAGGGATCTTGTTAGGTCATACAGAGAGGAAATTAGAAAGGCAAAAGCTCAGCTAGAACTAAATCTGGCCACTGTCGTAAGGGACAACAAAAAAATGTTTTTACAAATATGTTAACAGTAAAAGGAATCCCAAGGAGAATATCTATCCTTTAATGGATACAGAAGGGAATGTTGCCACCAGAGATGAGGAAAAGGCTGAGGTACTTAATGCCTTCTTTGCCTCAGTCTTTAATAGGGAGACCAGTTATCCTCAGGGTACTCCGCCCCCTGAGCTGGAAGGCGAGGATGAAGAGCAGAATATACCCCCCTTAATCCAGGAGGAAATAGTTAATGACCTACTACGCCATCTGGACACTCACAAATCTATGGGACCTGATGGGATCCATCCAAGAGTACTGAGGGAGCTGGCGGAGGTCCGTGCCAAGCCACTCTCCATCATCTATCAGCAATCCTGGTCAACAGGGGAGGTCCCAGAGGACTGGAGGCTGGCCAATGTGACGCCCATTTACAAGAAGGGTCAGAGGGAGGATCTGGGGAACTACAGGCCTGTCAGCCTGACCTCGGTACCAGGGAAGATTATGGAACGGTTTGTCTTGAGAGAACTCACATGGCAAGTCCGGGACAAGCAGGGGATCAGGCCCAGTCAGCATTTGTTTACAAAAGGCAGGTCCTGCTTGACCAACCTGATCTCCTTCTGTGACCAGGTGACCCGCCTTGTGGATGAGGGAAAGGCTGTGGATGTTATCTTCCTTGACTTCAGCAAGGCCTTTGACACTGTCTCTCATGGCATACTCCTTGAGAAGCTGGCGGCTCATGGCTTGGACAAGTGTACTCTTCACTGGGTGAAAAACTAGCTGGCTGGATGAGCCCAGAGGGTAGTGGTGAATGGGGTGAAATCCAGTTGGTGGTGGGTCACAAGTGGTATTCCCCAGGGCTCGGTGTTGGGCCCGGTTCTGTTTAATATCTTTATCAATGATTTGGATGAGGGGATTGAGTGCACCCTCAGCAAGTTTGCAGATGACACCAAGTTGGGAGGCAGGGTCGATCTGCTTGCGGGTAGGAAGGCTCTACAGAGAGATCTGGACAGGCTGGATCGATGGGCTGAGGCCAATTGTATGAAGTTGTCATGGTTTAACCCCAGCCAGCAACTAAGCACCATGCAGCTGCTCACTCACTCCCCCCCATCCAGTGGGATGGGGGAGAAAATAGGGAAAAGAAGCAAAACTCATGGGTTGAGATAAGAACAGTTTAATAGAACAGAAAAGAAGAAACTAATAATGATAATGATAACACTAATAAAATGACAACAGCAATAATAAAAGGATTGGTGACGTGCGGAAAACAGACTCCACAATCAGTGAGATTGTAAAGTAGGTATGTTCATTCAGCGCTGGGCGGCACGGGGGGTAGTCCCACCAAAGTCGTGCGCGCCCGACTCGGCAGTTCGCCTCAATTTTATGCAGTCAGGTATTACATATTCACAATACGCCTATACATATGCATGACCTATCCCCGCTTCATATTAAAATTTGCTCCGAGAGGTCATTTCCATAGTCCCCTCCCAACTGCGCCTGCGCAGGGCCTCTTTATGGTGGTCGTCTGGTGGTTGCAGAGATGAAGATAGATGACTCCTCTTCATCACCGCTAGTAACCTTTTTCCTTGCGCAGGCTCAGTGATTTCTTGGTATTCACCCAAGCCGCAAGACCAGTCTTAGCTGGCTCTTGGGGCCTGCTCCTGCTTCTTATCAAGGACTGTCTTTACCTCATTGGCTGGTTCTTGGGACCAGCTCTTCTTATCAAGGACTGTCTCTACCTCAGCTAATTTCAACAATGTAAGCACTAAACATCATCTTTCACCCCCCTTTATTATGTCTACTGAGATTCTTTTGACTCCCCTTGTCTCATTGGAATGTACAAATGATGCGCAGGGCAATTGCTCACCACCTGCCGATCGACACCCAGCTAGTCCCCGAGCGGCGATTCCCCGCCCCCACCCCCCAGTTCCTAAATTAGATGGGATGTCACATGGTATGGAATACCCTGTTGGCCACTTTGGGTCAGGTGCTCTGGCTGTGTCCTGTGCCAACTTCTTGTGCCCCTCCAGCTTTCTCGCTGACTGGGCATGAGAAGCTGAAAAATCCTTGACTTTAGACTAAACACTACTTGGCAACAACTGAAAACATCAGTGTTATCAACATTCTTTGCATACTGAAATCAAAACATAGCACCATACCAGCTACTAGGAAAACAGTTAACTCTATCCCATCTGAAACCAGGACAGAAGTTCAACAAGGCCAAGTGCCGGGTCCTGCACTTCAGTCACAGCAACCCCATGCAGTGCTACAGGCTTGGTGGAGAGTGGCTGGAAAGCTGCCCAGCAGAGAAAGACCTGGGGGTGCTGGTTGACAGCCGGCTGAATATGAGCCAGCAGTGTGCTCAGGTGGCCAAGAAGGCCAACGGCATCCTGGCCTGTATCAGAAATAGTGTGGCCAGCAGGAACAGGGAGGTGATTGTTCCCCTGTACTCGGCACTGGTGAAGCTGCACCTCGAGTACTGTGTTCAGTTTTGGGCCCCTCACTACAGGAAAGACATTGTGTTGCTGGAGTGTGTCCAGAGAAGGGCAACCAAGTTGGTGAGGGGCGTGGAGCATAAGTCTTATGAGGAGCGGCTGAGGGAGCTGGGGCTGTTTAGTCTGGAGAAGAGGAGGCTGAGGGGAGACCTTATCACTCTCTACAACTACCTGAAGGGGGGTTGTAGTGAGGTGGGTGCTGGTCTCTTCTGTCAGGTGGCTGGAGATAGGACAAGAGGAAATGGCCTCAAGTTGCGGCAGGGGAGGTTTAGGTTGGATATTAGGAAAAATTTCTTTACTGAGAGGGTTGTCAGACATTGGAACAGGCTTCCCAGGGAAGCGGTTGAGTCACCATCCCTGGAGGTATTCAAAAAGCATGTAGACAACGTACTCCAGAACATGGTTTAGTGGGCATGGATGATGTTTGGACTCGATGATCTTGAAGGTCTTTTCCAACCTAAATGATTCTATGATTCTAAGTTAAAAAGAGAGCACAGTCTGATGAATTTCACGCTCACTGTGGGCCATCATTCCATTCTGGTCTAGAATTAGAGTGGAATATCTGACACAGGAATATCCAGTGCATGAACAGGTTTTAAGGGAGTATACTTAACCGTTAGTACAGGCTTCACTACCAAGCGTTTGATAGAACTTATTGCAATACAGATTACAGTAATGAAGCCTGAGCCTGATGGAAAACTACGAGACAAGACTCTTAACAAGCAGCAGCAATGAACTATGTAAACAGTCTTGTGAGACAGATATGTAAGCACATGGTAATCTTTTAACGGAACTTATCTTTGAGAATGGAATGCAAGGCTACTATGAGATAAAGAGGCACAGGATGCCTCAAGACTGCAGACCCGGCTAAAACTAACTCTGTGGTTTTGCCAGCAAGAACACGGGAGTAAAAGCTTTATTTCAGCAAGAGGACATCGTGATGGAGTGGATGAAGTAAACGACCACCAGATGTCTCTGAAGCCCACCCAAAGACTATAATGGGCATGCGGGAGTGGGTGGTTACCCATGCATTATGGATGCACAACTAACTAATTCCTCTATTAACACCATCCTGCTGACTACACCAATTTAAAATGTTACGGATGCACGACTAACCAAATCCAACAGGTGTTAAAACTCAGATTTATTCTTCAGCAAAAGTTAGTTAGAAGTCCGGTAACATTTTATAAAACCACAGGCTCAATGATGTAAAGAGAGTTAATACTACATGGCCGACTTAAGAATCCCCAAGATTTAAAGTGATGGCTCAAAACGCGTGTATCACTCACCTAAAAGCTGAGGGCTCTCTCCCTCGAGGAGTTACCTCGGGCGGTGCCCCGACCCGAGGGGGAGTCCCTGACTGCAGACTCGCTGCTCCGAGGAGGACTGCCAACATGTCCTCCGGCGGGACCCTGTTTATACCCCTGTCGAATCTGACCTGTGGTCATTTAATTCTATTGGCTAGGAGCATCACCTTGGTGTACCTGGCGCATCTCGCTTGGCCAGTTCAAATTTCAACCTGCAGCCTCCAGGGTTTCCTTCCCCTTCTCCCTTCCTGGAGAAGTTTTGTTTCCTGCTGGCGGGATGGGCGGGGAATGTACTGCCACAACATCAAAGATCATCTTTGAATTTCTGAGAATCACTCAGGTTGTTTTATTAATTCATCTTACTCTAAAGTTAATCACTTATCTATTCTTATGTCTTAGGTCTAAGATGTATGATCCTTTTTCTGTTGATTCAGCTTGACTGGATTTTAAGCCAGCCATGGAGGGGGAGACATATAGGACAATTAAGCAGCTTATGCATATTGTTTTATAAGCACCTGCATTCTATTAATCACATCTAAAACAATCTCTAATCATTAGTTATATGTCTGATATGAATAGTCTTAGAAACAATGAGGCTTAAGGCCTAGTTACCTTTACACTTTATTAGGGGGAAATAAATGGTTATCACTAGGACTTTCAGGTAAGTCCTCCACAAATTTGATAAAGGGATATTTACAGAGCAGTTCCTGATACAGCAGTTGCCAACAATGTAACACTACACAATATTCTCAGGCATAACAGAAAGCAAGTGGTTGGCATTCTCCAGAAGACTTTTTACAAAACAACTTGCTAGGCCCTGCCAGAATAGCAGAAAAGGGGTGCTTCCAGCGCATGCGCTTGATCAAAAGCCATAGGGGAGGCTGTTAAAATTTTTAGTCAGTACTCTTTTGTCATAGACCACCTTCTGCATGTTCCAAAGGGGCCTGGTTTATATTCCTCACTTCTGCATGTTCCTGATGATAGAGCACTGCTTTGTCACAATCTTTTTAGGGTCATCACTGTCTGGATTTATGCCGTAATCCAACACAAGATCCCTTAGTGACTGAAAATGGATCTTTTCTCTCTTTGTTGCATTTAAAGCAATGCCTTTAACCTTTAAACAACACTTTTCTCCAGACTTCAAGTAGCCATAGGATTTGAGGCCTGATGACACAAACTCATCTAGCTGCAACTCACTTATCAACTTGCCTAATAGTTGCTGAGCTGGGGATTCCAGTTCCCTAGATGACTCATGAATCTCACAGAGTCTGTCATGATAGACCCCTGCAATGGTTTTGCAGGGCATCTAACAGGCTGTAAAGCTCTAGGCACACATATGCTGTAGTGAAACAACCTATAAAAATGTTTGTGTTGCGCTCCAGGGTCACATGTCCTTTGGCGTGCTTCCATAAGAGAGTGGTCACATCCTCATCAATAAAAGCACAAGAGGACACATCACAAGCTGGAGAAAAGAGGTAACCATACAACTCATCTGGTGCTCTTGCAATAGTGGTGTTGGGTAGGTTAGATCTCTGTCCACATTTTCCATACAGACAATTTCGCCTCTGTCTTCAACACCGATGATGGGCCCTGGGACCCCCAGAGCCCTGTGTTGGAAGACTGTGACTGGGGGGATGATAAACTCCCAGCTGACTCTGAACTTGTTTGAGACTTGCTGCTCCAGCTGGATGCACATAAGTCTATGGGGCCAGATGGGGTTCACGCCAGGGTACTGAAAGAGCTGGCTGATGTTATTGCGGGAACTCTCTCCATTATTTTTCAGCGGTCTTGGGAGTCTGGAGAGGTCCCAGTAAACTGGAAGCTGGCAAATGTCCCAATTTTCAAGAAGGGTAAGAAGGAAGACCCTGGTAACTACAGGCCTGTCAGTCTCACTTCAGTGTCTGGTAAAATTATAGAGAAGGTTATTCTGGGATTTATTGAAAAACACTTGAGAGACAATGCAGTCATTGGTCATAGCCAACACAGGTTCACGAGGGGAAAGTCCTGCTTAACCAACTTAATTTCCTTTTATGACAAGGTCATCCATCTAGTTGACCAAGGGAAGCCAGTAGATGTGGGTTTTTTTGATTTTAGCAAAGCTTTTGATACTGTTTCTCACAGTATCCTTCTGGACAAAATGTCCAGCATACAGCTAGACAAGTCCATAATACATTGGGTGAGCAATTGGCTGATGGGTCGGGCTCAAAGAGTTATAGTAAATGGGGTTACATTGGGCTGGTGGCCAGTCACCAGTGGGGTTCCCCAGGGCTCAATTTTAGGGCCAGTGCTCTTTAATGTTTTTATAAATGATCTGGACACAGGAATCAGATGTACATTAAGTAAGTTTGCAGATCATACTAAATTAGGAGGAGCTGTGGACTCCCTCAAGGGTAGAGAGGCCTTACACAGAGATCTGGATAGACTAGAGAGCTGGGCAATCACCAACCATATGAAATTTAACAAGAGCAAGTGCTGGATTCTGCACCTGGGATGGAGTAATCCTGGTTATACATACAAATTGGGGGACAAGAGGCTGGAGAGCAGCCCCGTGGAAAGAGATCTGGAGGTTTGGGTTGATGGCAAGTTGAATATGAGTCAATAGTGTGCCCTGGCAGCCAAAAGGGCCAACTGTGTCCTGGGGCGCATCAAGCACAGCATCGCTAGCTGGTCGAGGGAGGTGATTGTCCCACTCTACACTGCACTAGTGCGGCCCCACCTTGAGTACTGTGTGCAGTTTTGGGCGCCTCAATATAAGAAGGACATCAAACTATTAAAGTGTGTCCAGAGGAGGGCAACCAAGATGTGAAAGGTCTCGAGGGCAAGACTTATGAGGAGTGGTGTTGCGGAGCGACATCACACACAGACCAATGTGATCCAGTGAAATCCATCCACTACAACGTTTGATACAGTTATATACCTTATGCACTTGTGCACGCGCCCTATACAATACTCTAATTGGTACAATACCCCATTTCACGCGACACTATCTTATTCTCTATTGGCTGAGCAAGCTTCTTCACAAGGTGTCCAGCAGTCACTTATCTCATTCTTCAGCATCCAGGTGTTGTTTGTCAGGCTCTTCTTATCTTCCTTTTTCCCAGCGTACAAGGACACAGCGTCCTTGTCTGCTCCAGCACTTTGTAAACTTATGCTCCGTTCCCACCTAACGGCTGGATTGCTCACATTCCTTTGCCCAGCCAAGAAATCCTCAACAATTCCCCCTTTTTGTTTTTGAGCAATCCAGGCTTGCTTAATAACTTGGGGTGCCATTTTTCCTTAACAAGCTGAACAAGGTAGAATTATTACAATAGCTAAAATCACAATAACTACAATAATGCCTGCAATTCTTTGAGCCAACCCGTTACCCCTAATGACCCAGACCATGAGGACCATGAGAAAGATGAACCATCCATACATTCTTGTGCCATCTTGCTCCGCGAATTCAGCCCAGCAATCGGTAGGTGCCAGCATCCCGTGGGCGTCCCCACAGAGGCAACGATGGCCTCACCGTACACCAGCCCGATGCTCTTCGGAAAATCCCGGTATCTATACATTTGCAGAGGAACGGGTTTTAGCACACATGGCCAGCGGGTGCCAAAAAGTCCGCCTCGGTTGCAATCTATGACGCATGCGCTCGCTGGCCAGGCGCGCTGCACGAGTCATAGTCATCTTGTCTATTGGTTCATGGGCTTTATGATGCAGTAGCAATGCACAGAGAATCTTGACCTATTATGTTAGCCAAGGTGACCTATACATTAGTTTTCGACTGAGATGGTATTCATATTGCCACACCATCTATGATGCTCCAGATGATGATGGTCGTGCAAATTCAACAGGAGTCCGTCGTGGGCCTGTATCTGTGGAAACACAATCAACCTCGTTCCCAGGTTATTAATGGAAATAGACCTTACCCCTAATTTTAGCTTTAACTAACTTTTACATTTACCCCACACTGTCTTCCCGTAATCACACTATGTTTAACCAAATTATGCTTAGCACACTTTTTACCTAAAGCAAGTTCTATATACAATAAGGCACGCTGTTCTAAAAACCTCTCTGAAGGACTCAATGTCCGCTAGTCCTCTAAAGTGTAATACTCTATTAGTCAGAATCTGTCGGATCAGTGGCTCCAGCACCCGCCGGTGCCGTGCCAGTTGCCGTTGGGACGATTCCGGGTCCAGCATCAGTGCGAAGCCATGGCTTGACCCACTTAGCCGGGATCCAGCGCAGGCCTCAATCTGTAAGCAGACACATATACCCTCTCCCAGTAAGTTTTACTTCTGCTGGTCCGCACCATTTCCCGGACTCTGGGTCCTTATACATTACCCTGATTCCTGTACTTTGTTGCGTCCTTTCCGCCTGTAAAAGAGCATGATGCACTACCATTGGTGGGTCTTTGTGATCACCTGTCAATCTAAGATAATTTAGCACAAATAAGGCTTTGGCCAATCGTTCCTCTGGGAGTAAGCCCTGGGTTCCCCCCTTTTGTTTTTGCAGCATGCTCTTTAAGGTTTGTTGGCCCGTTCGACAATAGCCTGTCCTGTGGGAAGATGTGGAATACCCGTACCATGGTGAATTCCCCACAAATTACAAAATCGAGCAAATCGTGTAGGACCATAGGCTGGGCCGTTGTCCGTCTTAATTTCTTTAGGCACACGCAGCACTGCAAAAGAAGCATGAAGACGTCATTCAATATGTAAGGCTTTTTCTGCAGTTTGTACCGTGGCCCACATGGCAGCAGAATAGGTATCAATACACACATGCACACAATGCTTTGCACCAAACCACATGACATGGGTGACATCCATTTGCCACAACTGTAATGGCAAGAGACCTCATGGGTTAACCCCACAGTCCAAGCCCAGCCCTTCCTTTTGACAATCGGGGCATGCTTTAACGATACCTTGGGCATCAGTGAGTGGTAAGTCAAATTGCTTTGCTAACATCCTAGCGGGTTGGTGCAAGAACGCATGTGATTGCCGTGCTTGTTGAAAACGATTCCCTGGAGGAGGCTCCCATGCCGCTGCAACCAATTGGTCAGCTCTGTCATTTCCCGTTTCTCATCTGCATGTGCGCTCGTACCCAAGAGTTCTACCAGAGGGTCCATATCGTCATTAGTGATACCGCAAAGATTCCGCACCCACTGGATATCTTCCACAAGCCTCTGGACATCATGTACCGTTGAAATTTCTAACATTGCCAGCATCTATGTGCCACCTCAAATACTTCCAAGGTGCTACCTTTTGCACCTTTTCAGGAGCAATTATTACTCCGCGATGGCTTAAGATGTCCTGCAAATGAGTTAAAATTTCATCATGTGGCAAGTTCCTTCCCGCTATCAAAATGTCATCCATATAATGATAAATAATCAACTGAGGAAACTGCTTTCTTACAGGCTCTAATGCCCAGGCCACATATACCTGACACATCGTGGGGGAATTGCGCATTCCTTGCGGTAACACGACCCAATGGTATCTCTTATAGGGCTCTGCCTTGTTAATCGACGGTACCGAAAAGGCAAACCGTTCAGCGTCATCTGGGTGCAAGGGAATGGTGAAAAAACAATCCTTTAGATCTATAATTAACAAATCCCATTCTTCTGGAAGCATAACTGGAGACGGCAAACCTGGCTGCAGGGCTCCCATAGTGTGCATCACTGCATTCACAGCTCTGAGATCATGTAACAGTCTCCATTTCCCACTTTTCTTGGGAATGGTAAATATTGGTGTATTCCATGGACTAGTAGAAGGAACAACATGTCCCGCTCTCAGTTGGTCCTCAATTAACTCTTGTATTTTTAGCAGCTTTTCAGAATTTAGCGGCTACTGATCAATCCAAACAGGCTCATCTGCTTTCCAGCTAATTTTCAGGATTGGCTGCCCCTCAGCGACTGCTCCTAAAAAGGATGGGTCACTAACATTGCCTTCATTTGGCTCAATAAATCACGGCCTATGAGGCCAAACAATTCCTTTGGGGTAGTCATGACATATGGACGTGTCGTAACATTTTCACCATCAGGGAACACAAATGTAATCGGTACCTGACTTACTAAGGTGGCTTGTGTGCCCCCTATCCCTGCAATGCCAAAATTTGGATTGATCAATGGCCATGATGGAGGCCTAATATATCGTGAAATAATCGTAACATCAGCTCCTGTATCGATTGTCATCAGTTTCTTGACGATAACTCCGTCAGGCTCTTCCAATTGCACTACCTTTTCTGGTTTACCTTTTGTTATGTCCATGGCAAGGTATACCTGTGGTTTCCCTGTGGAGCCGAATCCACCATCTCCACATTGTACTTCACCTGGGTTTGGAACACACGACCTGAATGGAACTAATTGTGCTATTCTGGTACCTTTAGGAATAGAAACAGGAGGGATTAAAACATGAATCATAATTTTCACAGTCCCACAATAATCTGCATCAATAAGCCCTGGGACTACCAAAATTCCTTTTAGAGCTGTTGAAGATCGTCCCATCACAAACGCACTAAGCCCAAGCCCCAATGGTCCCTTTATGTTGCTATCCACCAAGTGTACCCCTGCGTCCATCAACGTAATGTCTACTGCGGTTTCCACATCCACTCCGGAGCTCCCTGCAGTGGCGGATCTGGTGGTTGCGAGGCTGCCTGAGGGCTGGCAGCCCAGGTCCCTTGTGTTTGTGTCGTCGCGCGAGGGGCCTTCGCGGTCGGTGTAAAGTTTCCCTTCTTCCTATATTCTTGGTGGTATTGTCATCTTTCTTAGCAGAAGCTGTACATTTGCTCCTAATGTGGCCACGTTTGCCACAGTTAAAACACTTGACCAAGGGTGTCTTACTGGCCCTGTGCTTCTTTGTAGCTCCTTGTGGAGCTGCGACAACATAGGCTGTTTTCTGTGAGTCCACTGCTCGATCCATGTATTCTAGCATATCAACGACGGCTGCATTTTTCGGCAAATTACACAATGCTTTGCGTGCCTCTTCATTAGCATTTTCGAAAGCGAGCATTTTGAACATGTTTTCTTTCATTTGCTCGGTCATGTCAGGGTGGTCATAGATCGCCCTATGCAATCTATTAATAAACTGTGCGAAAGGTTCATTATGCTCCTGTTTCACCTGAGTAAAAGTATGGTTTCGAATATTGTCTGGTATGGAAAGAAAAGCTTGATATGCCAAGATCTGTGATAGATGATGAACCTCAGTGATACATTGTAACTGAGCATTCCCTGATGCGAAGGGTCCAGAACCCATCAGCATCTGTGTGGTTACTCCCCATAAGGGATCTGTTTGTTGTCGTGGTGTTGCTTGTTCCCGATCACAGAACGTCTCCCACTGCCGGAAAAACACTAACATTTGGGCGGGCTCCAAAACCAAATGTGCTAGCTGTTTAATATCTTGAGGTATCAGCGTATCAGAAGAAAAAATGAATTGCAGCATTTGTTGAGCTAACGCAGACTTAATTCCATACTGACTCACAGCATTCCTTAATCTCTCAATGACCTTCCAGTCAAACGCTTCCCATTTTTTCTGTCCATTTAATGCAATAACTGGGAATGCTTGGAGCATAGTCCCTTCTATAATGGCATCTTTTATTACTCCCCTCCAATGTCTCTGCCTTTCTTCTGCAGAGGCTACTGCAGGCGGCTCCGCGTCTATCGCGGGCGCAGTTGGTTTCACCGTCTCTGGTTCCGAGAGGCGGGATGGATGAAAGGGCGGGGGCGGGGGCGCGGATGGTCCTGGCCGGGGGCCGGCCGCGGCTGGCGGCGGAGGGGGGGGCGGAAAGGGAGGGGCGGAGGGAGGGGGCGGGAGGGGAGGGGAGGGGAGGGGGGACGCGCCGGAGGGGGGGGTGAAAAGGGGGCGGGAGGGGGAAGCGGAGGGGGCGGGAGGGGGGGGGTGCCGGAGGGGGGGGCGAAAAGGGGGCGGGAGGGGGAAGCGGGGCCGGTATACGGCGAGAATCTTCGCTCTCTTGCCCTCTCGGTTCATCCTTTCGGGAGGATGACCGTTTCTCCCTCACTTCTGGTTCTTCCGACCGTACCGTCAGTTTTTGTAACTGGTTCACCACCTCCCTCAGCTCTTCCATCGCACCACCCGATGGAGACGGTTCCCTGTCCCCCGCAATCTGTTTATCCGCATTAGTCACCCCCGACTCTGTCGGCTTCGGATCTGTCGGGCGACAATCGGCCCCCCCTAATTCCCCTGTTTCTTGCGGAGTAACAGACGGGGGAATTTTTTCGGCACCAACGGCCTGGCTGGGTATAGGCAAAGGCTGTGTCTGTGCAGGCGTCTCAGCATTAGCAGAAATGGATGCTCGGGGGGGTATAGATAGCTGTGTAGAGAATGTCCCCCCAACTTCAGCGGGGTGGGCTGACGCGGCAGCCGTGGAGGCAGCAGAGGGGGTCACCGCCGCGCAGAGAGCGGCGGCTGCCTGCCGGTCCGCCCTCATTGTCTCCAGCATGTCTCGAATTACCTTCCAGTGCTCTGCATATTTTTTCATCTCCTTTACCTTACCCCCCCTGCAGCTAGTAGCGTCCCACAGCGCCTTGCCTATATTATCCCAGGTCGCTTCTTCAAACGCGACATTTACACTCGGGATAAGTTCTTTCTTCCAGGCCCATAAAAGTAACCCCTTTAACACAGAATTATCGAATTTCAGTCTTCTCTCAGAGAGAAAATTACGAAGGAGCTTTAGGACTGCTTCCTGCTCTTTGTCCAACCCCATCTCCTTCTCCGACCGCTCACCTTATCAGGGCGAGATTCAAGCTTTTGCGCGTCTCCTCGTTTTCCCAGCTCAGGGCGAGATTCAAACTTACGCGCGTCCCAGCTCAGCCGAAGCTCATGCCGTGCTTCCCAGCTCAGCTGAAGCTCATGCCGTCCTGCCGGGGCAGCAGGAACACTCTCGGCCGGCTCCTCCGCTCCCTCGTCGGTTCAGCTGCACCAGAAATTCTCGTAGAGACAATAAAGTGCTGATCTGAGGGTCCCTGTTCGGGCGCCAAATGTTGCGGAGCGACATCACACACAGACCAATGTGATCCAGTGAAATCCATCCACTACAACGTTTGATACAGTTATATACCTTATGCACTTGTGCACGCGCCCTATACAATACTCTAATTGGTACAATACCCCATTTCACGCGACACTATCTTATTCTCTATTGGCTGAGCAAGCTTCTTCACAAGGTGTCCAGTAGTCACTTATCTCATTCTTCAGCATCCAGGTGTTGTTTACTAGGAACCATCAGTGTATCCAGCATAACTCTTCTTACCTATGTCAAATGAAAACGGAACACGAAGATAATTTGATATAGCATGACTTTTCAGTTTTTTTGCTTTGTACTTCACCAGCAGCATTGTTTTTCTCTGGTACCATCCCAGTCTTCACTGTGCAAGTACCTTAGAGTTTGTTCTCTGCTACCATCTAGAGGGAAAACTGTACAACACAGAGAAAAGTCATTTTAACTTTGCCAGAAAGTTAGAGAAATAGTTCCAATTCCTTGTATCATAACTGTTTCCCACAAATCCTTTTTGCAGTAAATATAATAGGTGGGGAAAAAAAAATGTTGAAACCACTCAAGACTTACAGTTAGCAGAAAGGTATTTAGTATTTTTAAAGCTGTAGGTGTAATACCACAATTTTATATAAAGAAAAATGAAACTTGTATAAGCAAACAAGCCCCTTCAATTGTAGTTAAAAGTCTCATGGAAAAGATTAAATTACATTGCAGGACTCATTCAGTGCTGGTGCATAGATTTAGAGAGCCGAGATCTACAAAGTCCACTAATGCTATCCAATAACACTGTTGGCTAAATGCACTGCTCTGCAACATGTATAGCCTGAATAAGATATCTGGTAACAGTAGTGCTAACTGAACCCTTTGTCCTACAGTAGACTGTTAAAGAGGTCTAATTGTGTGTACTACTACTCTAGTTGTGGATAGTCATGATTTTTTCAAATAATGTCTAAAGGAGAAAAGAAATTAGGGATAAGTATGATTTGAAGCTGATGAGTGTTATTTGAGATGACCAATATAGTAATTCTGTAACTACCAGAAATTCTGGATTGTAAAGATTTTTCTAATCTATTTGTTTCATAGAAGTTGCCTTTTTCTACTTTAAATCGGTACTTCATTACTCTATTTGAGTGAATACCTGTAGAAATCTAGTCAACACATGCTCAGCTAAAATCTCCTCCAGGCTCTCATTGTCTCATTTTGATTACTGAAACATTTTTTTCCTGCAGCATTGGTAAATTTACCCTTGTCCAAATAGAATGCTGTTGCGGAGCGACATCACACACAGACCAATGTGATCCAGTGAAATCCATCCACTACAACGTTTGATACAGTTATATACCTTATGCACTTGTGCACGCGCCCTATACAATACTCTAATTGGTACAATACCCCATTTCACGCGACACTATCTTATTCTCTATTGGCTGAGCAAGCTTCTTCACAAGGTGTCCAGCAGTCACTTATCTCATTCTTCAGCATCCAGGTGTTGTTTGTCAGGCTCTTCTTATCTTCCTTTTTCCCAGCGTACAAGGACACAGCGTCCTTGTCTGCTCCAGCACTTTGTAAACTTATGCTCCGTTCCCACCTAACGGCTGGATTGCTCACATTCCTTTGCCCAGCCAAGAAATCCTCAACAGAGTGGCTGAGGTCACTTGGTTTGTTCAGCTTGGAGAAGAGAAGGCTGAGGGGTGACCTCATTGCAGTCTACAACTTCCTCAAGGAGGGCAGCAGAGGGGGGAGGTGCTGATCTCCTCTCTCTGGTGACCAGCAATAGGACATGAGGAAATGGAATGAAGCTGTGTCAGGGGAATTACAGATTGGACATTAGGAAAAGGTTCTTCACTGAGAGGGTGGTCGGTCACTGGAACAGGCCCCTCTGGGAAGTGGTCACAGCACCAAGCCTGTCAGAGTTCAAGGAGCATCTGGACGACGCTCTTAGTCATATGGTTTAGTTTTAGGTAGTCCTGTGAGGAGCAGGGATTTGGACTCGATGTTCCTTATGGGTTTCTTCCGACTTGAGATATTCTATGTTTCTATGATTCTATTTTAAACACAGTTTGGCAATTAGGCATTTGACAGGGTTTTTCTTAATATGTTCAGGCCACAAAATGATATCTCCTTTCTGCCTATCTTCAACATATTTAGCTTTTTTTGTCATCATCTGTGTACCAGGCTGGGTAGCCTGAAGCTTTTTGCTTCTGGCAGAGCTAGAATTTTATATAATCTGAGAAGAGTCTGTTACACTTCTGTAAATACTCCCCCACTGTGAATACTTTGAGTGGTTTCTCAGTCTTCTAGTTATCATAGCAGGAAATCTGTTGCTGTGTGTATTGGGTTTTCGTGGCAAGGTTTTGGTAGCGGGGGGGGCTGCAGGGGTGGCTTCTGTGAGAAGCTTCCTCCATGTCCGATATATCCAGTGCCAGCCGGCTCCAAGACAGACCCGCTGCTGGGCAAAGCTGAGCCAGTCAGTGATGGTGGTAGTGCCTCTGTGATAACATTTAAGAAGGGGAAAAAAAACCTGCTGCACAACAGCAGCCATAGTTCCGGTCACATTCATGACACCAGTCATAATGTAGGACGCATGTAGGATGCAGACTCACTGCAGGTACCCTCTAATTCCTTTGTAATACTGATTGGTTACCCTAACAACTTAAATATCTCTGCTATGGCTACCACACCCATTTTTCCAGGACACATTCTCCTTTCTTGCTTTCAGAGTCTTGCCCAGACAAATTTTTGGTAATACCAGCTTGTGTCTGAGGTTTTCAGTCTCCATGAAATCAGGAGCCAGAGTTTTTGTGTGGGAGTGGGAACAGCATTATCTGGGTCAGCAGAGCAGGAAGAACTGATCAGGAGGGATCTGACTTCTTGTATTGGGTTTATGTGGCAAGGTTTTCATAGTTTTACAAAGAAGGGGGGGAAGGGTAAACAGAAAGGAGTATAAAAGGGGCTGGTCCCATGTAAAGTGGGGCCTGTCAGTATGCTTGTCTGGATGAGCCCTGTGCCTGATCACCAGAGTCTGTCCTATCTTCTTATATCTTCTTATTAAATCTTTTCTTAACTATCACTCTGTGTAATCTCACTCTCTGTCCTGTGTGTATGTGTGCTGCAAGGACTAAGTGCAAGCTACTGGTGAGATCTGTGTATGTGTGAATGGAATTTGATGCCAGCTACTGGAGTCAGACCAGGGGTGTAGGTGCCCCACAGCCTGTGGTGTCAGCTACTGGAGCAAGTGAGGGTCCTAGCATCAGTAGTTGGAGGGGTCATAGCTCTCTGGATCTAGGGAGGGTCCTACAGACTTTTAGCCCAGAGTGCCAGCTACTAGGGGGATGGTTGTGAGTGGATTTGGTGCCAGCTACTGGAGTCAAACCAGGAGTATAGGCGCCCCCAGCCTGTGGTGCCAGCTACTGGAGCGGGTGAATGTCTCAGGGCCAGCTACTGGAGTGAGTGGGGGGTCTTTAACCTCTAGCCACTGGGGCGGGAATGGTGCGTGTTCCCAAAACCAGCTACTGGGGGGTACCAGCATAAGTGAGGTGAGTGAGGAGCTCTGCGCCAGTGGCTGGAGCAGGACTGTTGCCGAAATCCGGAATAAAACTCCTTAACAGCAATGAACTAAAATACTCAAAACATAAGACTCTTGATATGGTCTTTCATATAACATTTCATAATGACTTAAATTTTTCTTCTCTTCTGGCTATAGTCTGATTCTTAATAGAGCCATGGATAATGCTTTAACCCATGTGAGTGAGGTTTCCTGACAAATTTTGCTCAACTGTTGCTTAAGGGTATAGTTCATTCTTTCTTTTTTTTTTTTTTTTTTCACTTGCTTGTGGTCTTTATGGGGTGTGATAGTCTCAATCTATAGGCAATACTTTGCTCAACTTGTCTCATAATCTTTGCTATAAAATGAGGGTCATTGTCAGATGACATTCTTACAGGCATCCCAAATTTTGGACTTTAACTACTTATCTTGCTTTGTTGGTGTGACAAGGGAAAGCCTCAGGCCACCCAATAAAAAATATCAACTAAAACTAAGATATATCCTTCTTTTCAAGGCAATTCTATAAAATCAATTTGCTAATATTCTCCTAAAAAAAATTTCCTTATTTAATAATTCCAAAGATAATCTTATTACTGATTTGGGGATAATTTTATATATATAAATTTCACATCTGCTTATAATTGTTTAAACAATCTTTGTCATATTTTACTTTCTGTTCCCCAATATACTTTGTTATGTTCAGCTCGGGCAATTTCTCTCATTATTGCGGGTGGGACTATTATTTGACTTATCAGTGTTACGGTCTATCTTGTTTCATTTTGTTAGCCTGCAATTTAATAATTAATTCTTCATCTTTTTCATTATAATTTGGAGTTTCTTTAGACAATTTTACACTTTTCTCTGAAACTAGTGTTAGGATGTCTTTTTCTGCAGCCTCTTTAGCAGCTTTATTAGCCAATCAGTTACCTCTTTCAGGAACAGTCTTACTTAACTGATGTGTTTTATAGTACATTATCGTGACTGTTATTGGTTTTTGGATGGCTTCTAACAATTTCAATATTTGTTCTGCATGCTGAATGGTGGCTCCTTGTGCAGATAACAGTCCTCTTCCTCTCCATATCACTCCATGTGTATGTACTACTCCAAAAGCACTTCGAGTCTGTCCAAATGTTGACTTGTTTTTCTTGACTTAGTTCCAGTGCTCGAGCAAGAGCTATCAATTCAGTCTTTTGGGCAGATATATTCGAAGGCAAAGCTCGCGATTCAATTACCTCCTCAGTAGTAGTTATTGCATATCTTGATAAACGCTTTCCTTCACGGATGAAACTGCTTCCATTGGTATATAGTTCCCAATCTGTTTCTTTCAGTGGCGCATCTCAGAGATCCGGTCAGCTGGAGTAAACTCCTTCGATTGTCTGCAAGCAGTCATGTTCCAGTTCTCCTTCAACTTGATCAGTTGTTGAAAACACAACAGGGTTAACGATGGTAGTAGTTTTTAAGTAAACATCACCTTGTTCCAGCAACACCACTTGGTATTTCAGCATTCTGCTAGGGGATAACCAATGCCCCCCTTCCTGTTCGAGCACAATAGTTATCATATGGGAAACATACACAGTAATCCTTTGTCCTCAGGTGAACTTATGAGCTTCCTGGATCAGTAGCACAGTTGCAGCGACGGCTCTCAGACAACCAGGCCATCCCAGACTCACATTGTCTAATTGCTTTGAGAAGTAGGCTACAGATCACCAACTTGGCCCTAAATATTGGGCCAGGACACCCAGAGCTATACTTCTTCTTTCACGAGTAAAAGGTTCAAATACCTTTGTGAGATCTGGCAGGGCTAGGGCTGGTGCCCCTATTACAGCCTGTTTCAATTCTTTGAAAGTAGCTTTCTCGGCATCAGTCCAATCCATTGTTTGAGGTTTTGAGCTGCTCGTATAAAAGTCAGACCAGCAAGCCACAATTTATTATTTACGGGTGACACCACTCAACCATTCCCAGAAATGCTCGTAATTAATTTTTTGAGTCTTAGGTTCGGGGAGAGGACAAATTGTCTCTTTTCTCTCAGTTCCTAATTGTCTCTGTCCTTTTAGGATTTCAAAACTCAGATAAGTTTCTTCTTTCTGGGTTATTTGGGCTTACTCTTTTGATACTCGATATCCACTGATTCCCCAAAAGTTCAAAAAGTTAATAGTTACCTTTGTGCATTGTTCTTCCATCTCAGCTGCAATTAACAGATCCTCCATATATTTCAATGAAATTTCTTGATTTTTTTCTTTCTTCCAAATCTCTAATTCTCGTGCCAATTGATTTCCAAAAATGGTAAGACTATTCTTAAAGCCTTGAGGCAAGACTGTCCATGTATATTGTGTTTTCCTCCCAGTCTCAAGATTTTCCCATTCAAAAGCAAAATGTTCTTGACTATTGGGATCCAAGGGAATACAGAAAAAGGCATCTTTTAAGTCTAACATTGTGAACCATTCTTGTTTCTCTGTTAGGGTTGTTAACAAAGTATTAGGATTTGCTACTACCGGATGAATATCTTGTACTATTTGATTTATTGCTCTGAGGTCTTGAACCAGCCTGTAATCTTTTCCATTAGCCTTTTAACAAACAAGACTGGGGTGTTATATTTGGATTCACATTCTATTAACAATTTATACCTTAGAAATTTTTGTATTATCGATACTAACCCTTTCCGACTTTCCAGTTTTAGGGGGTATTGTTTAATTCTTACCAGATTCGATCCTGGCTTTAAATCAATTCTCACAGGTTCTGCTTTTTGGATTTACCAGGAACTTCCCAGTCCAGACGATTGGAATTACAGCATTATTTACTGTGACTGGTATAATCTTCTGCTTTCGGTGACTGTCCTGTAACAACAAAGCCACTGCTTTGATATGTTTAGTTTCTGGAATTAAAATTTTAATCTCTCCATTTTTAAATTTAATTTCTGCCTCTAAGTTCTCAAATAAATCTCTCCTTAGCAGGAGTTTAAGAGAATTTGACACATACAAAAACTGCTGAGTGACCCATTGCTTTCCTAATTTCATTTTTAAAGATTTAAAGAAGGGTCTAGTTTCTCGTTCACTTGTTGCACCAACACCACCAATTTGTGCAGAACTTAACTCTCCCTCTAAGGTATTTAAAACTGAAAAGGTGACTCTAGTGTCAATTCAAATTCAATTTTCTGTTCTCCCAGTTTAGCTGTAACCAGAGGTTCTACTGGGAGACTCCCCTCTGGTCCTCGTCAGATACTTTCACTTAAAAGAAAAAATCTACATATGGCACTTTATTCTATTTACTCTCTCTCCTACAAAACAACATTAATTGCAATATAGTATTATTGCAGGAGTATAATCATGGACTCAACGACAGATCAATATGATCATAGTTGAAGACCCTTTACTAGAGCATCAGACATCATTTTATACATTGGTTACATCCGTACATGCGTTTAGCTATTTTACTATTGGTTACACACATTATTCACACACTGTCCATGCGCCTAGTTACACTTAATGATTGGTTATATCAACACTGTACACGCGCATAAACATAAGACATAATTGGTTATACTAACTAAAACATGCGAAACTTGTCTCAGTCTAATTGGTCAAGATAAACTGCTGAATTGAGGTAGTTTGTGCCAAGTTCCCTTTATCGTGGAATGCGCACCTGTGTTCTTCTAATTGGCATCTTTCTTTTTTTGTCTTCTTGTTTATTCTGTTCAAGGCCTTCTAAAGGCATCTGGAATGCTCTTGTGACCGTTGGCTAAATATGTGTCCACAGTATTATAACTCAAAGTTCTGTTTGTTTACCATTTTTCCTGCAATTCACCCCAATGTGCCAATAAACATCCCAACGGTGATGTTTCTGGTATCTTTACATCAGCAGTCATATTTCCTACACTCTTATTCTTAAACAATTTTGCTAATGCCATTATACTTATATACATTTAAATATCAAATACCAAATATCAAATACCAAATACCAAACAAATGCAAATGACAATTGTTCCAAATACACAAATGTCCAACCCAGCAATAGTTTTCGCTTATGACTTACGGGCAGACGCCTAGGCTTCCAATGCAAATGGGTACCCTCTGAGCCCCAACCCTGTGAAGCTTTCACCGTGCCTTACGGGCAGGCTATACAAACAAATTCCAAAGAAGTGCCTTACCTTTTTTCCAGGGAACGTTGCGAGGAGCTTTGTGAGTCAAGAGTGATGGTTCTCCTCGAGAATACCTCGGTGCCAGCCAGAGTTCGATCAACACTCAATCTCATCCAGTCTCACTCACAAGGTCCCATCTGGGGTGCCAAAACTGTTGCTGAAATCCGGAATAAAACTCCTTAACAGCAATGCGAAGGTAAGAAGCAGGCACTCCTTTATTGCAGCGCTGGGCACACGGGGGATCGCTCCACCTATCGTGTGCACCTGTCTAGTCTAACTGTGCAGGTTAAATACACACCTGTTATACATATTCACTAAATTTCTAGAAAATGTTATACATAATCATTAACTTTCCCATAAATCATTAGCATATGTACATGTCTCTTCACGCAGGCACAGTGAAGCCCTCTGGTGGTCTTCCATAGTGTGATGGGTTGACCCTGGCTAGACGCCAGGTGCCCACCAAAGCCGTTCTATCACTCCCCCATCCTCAGCTGGACAGGGGAGAGGAAATATAACAAAAAGCTTGCGGATCAAGATAAGGACAGGAGAGATCATTCACCAATTACCGTCAGGGGCAAAACAGACTCAGTTTGGGAAAATTAACTCAATTTATTACAAATCAACCAGAGCAAGGTAATGAGAAATAAAACGAAATCTCAGAACACCTTCCCTCCACCCCTCCCTTCTTCCCGGGCACAACTTCACTCCCGGATTTCTCCACCAAGCCCCCCCAGTGGCACAGGGGGACGGGGATGGGGTTGACGGTCATCACATGTTATTTTCTGCCACTTCACCTCCTCAGGGGGAGGGCTCATCACACTCTTCCCCTGCTCCAGCGTGGGGTCCCACCCACGGGAGACAGTCCTCCACGAACTTCTCCAACGTGGGCCATTCCCACGGGCTGCAGTTCTTCACGAACTGCTCCAGCATGGGTCCTTTCCATGGTGTGCAGTCCTTCAGGAGGACACTGCTCCAGCATGGGTCCCCCACGGGGTCACAAGTCCTGCCAGAAAACCTGCTCCGTGGGCTCCTCTCTCCACAGATCCGCAGGTCCTGCCCTGTAACCCCCCCCGCTACCACAACCTTGCCACACAAAACCAGTACACATAGTCTTCCTCACTTGTCCGCTTCTTGACCTCTCTTAGGTGATTCTGCGCAATATGATTCTCACCATCATCTATATTAGTTTACATAAAAATGCATACTATGTCTTTTCTTAAATTTAACCTTTCTAATAATTGGTCCTTCAGTCACACCATCTTATTAATATTTTTATGTTAAAACAATCATTGGTTAATCTCACTTAACTCTACTGATTGGAATCCTCAATAATTAGGTCGAGGTGGGAAGGGTAAGGGGTTTCCAAGCAGCAAACTGGTGTCCATAACAGTTTCCTTAGTTTCCTAAAACAAAACACTACAAACCAACAAATCTTTGTCAAAGTTTCTGTGGTTAACTGATTTTAGACAATACTTGAATTCTTATGGTTACACATAGTACATTTTCTAAAGTTCCTAAGTTCCTATGACTACATTTCAAACTTAACACTTCCATACCTATGCTTCACAATTTTCTACTTCTTAATCAAACCAAACTCTTTTATGTGATTAAATTTTTATTTCTTTACCAGAATATTTGCAACAGGACCACGGGTCACAGCCCATGTGCCTGGTGCTGGCTGCTGAGGGGAGCCAAATGGCTGTATCTTCCCATCCTGGTGCATGTGGGGAGTGCGTGTGTATTCGCTAGCAAACTTCAAGCTGGACTAGCCAGTGAGTAGGGGGGCCTTGGGTCTGAGCCAGGGTATCAGGTGGGCAGGGGGTCCACGTTGGTGTGCCGAGGAGGACTTGCTACTGTGGAGTGCCTGTGGGATGAGCGTGTGACTGTGTGTGTGTTTGGACTGGCCAGTGAGTAGGGGACCCGTGAAGCAGGTAAGGGGCCCTGGGATCTGGGCAGGGGTGCCGGGTAGACAGAGGGGCTGTGCTGATACTCAAGGAACCCACAAATGTGTGTGTGCTTGTGAACCTAGAGAGGAGTGTATGTGTGCCTTCACTATTGAACTTCTATCTATCAGTTGAAGAGGAGGAAGGGGACTTGGCTGTCTGTGTTTATGTTTTATGTGAGTCCTGTATGTAGGTGCTGTTGAAGGCAGCACCTTGTCTGTGGCAGTCTGTGTAACCAGCCGTGTCAGTGTCCTGTGTGTGGGTCTCTGTGTGTGTCCACGTCTGTGTCTCTGGGATATGTGTGCAGCTTCATTACTGGTTGAACCTGCAAATGGGAAAGCAGCAGCTGCATCCCTCAGCCTGAGCAAAGATCCCCAGGTCCCCAAGGCACCGGGATGGGCTCCAGTGGCCAGGCCAGAGAGGTCCTGGGCTGGAGCAGCTGGAGGAGGTGGCTGCGCTTCTTACATAACAGAGTCAGGAACAAAGGAGCGAAGCTGAGCCTGGGAAGAAGGGGTGGAGATAGGTGGGGGGGGTGTTTTTAGTTTTGTTTCTCACCATTCTACTCTATTTTTAATTGGCAATAAATTAAATTAATTTTCCCCAAGTTGAGTCTGTTTTGCCCATGACGGTAACTGGTGAGTGATCTCCCTGTCCTTATCTCGACCTATGAGCTTTTTCATCTTGTTTTCTCCCCCTGCCCTGCTGACAAGGGGGAATGAGCAGCTGGGTGGAGGTCTGGCAGCCAGCCAAGGTTAACCCACCACACTTCTGAACAGAGAATTTAGGCCAGGATTAGAAGAGAGGGCAAGGTTGGCATCCCAAGAAGAATTTAGGAAGACATTTGAAAGGAATGGGATGATCTGGGATGGGAGAAATTGAATCTTTGTTTTGCAACCATTGCATTCTGAGTTGGGATACACTGGCAGTGTCAGGACAAGAAGGGATTAGGGCATAAGAAGCTGGTGGCTGTGTTATGTGAGGGTCCAGAAGAGATGGGGTTAAAATGGGGCACCTCCATTCTCTTTCACTTAGACAATGTCAGACCCAGGTTTGTGGACAGGGGTGCATACTCAAATCTTGGTATAATACCCACTTCAGCCAGGAGGCCAGATACTACCTTCTTCTTTTTTTTTATATTGGAAAGTTGTTCTTTCACCCTCTCTACAACAGGCATGGCAGGAAGGAGCCATGACGCCATTGCAGCTCCAAATAGCTGTCACTAAGTTCACAAAGCAGTTTTTTCTACCTATATGTGGTGTTCTGGAAGGACCCTGGAGACTTCTTCAAGACAGAAGAGACACAGTGCCACTAGAGGGCTCACAAACTAGTTTTTTTTACAACTAAGGTGCTGCTTAATTAATATATTCTACAGTAATCATGCTGTAACAATGCAGAAAATGTGCAGCTCAGGCAGGAGACACTGTACTGCTTGACATTCAGTCCCAGAGTTAGTGTGAGATCTAACCTAAGCACTGCTTTTCTTACCTCAGTGTGACATCATTCCCTTAGCTAAACTCTGGCAATTGTATAAAACTAGACTTGAAACAGTTCCTTTTGCTCACAACTTTAATGCAACTGGCTTCATCTAGAGATGTACTATTGCTAGTTTTTCTGTCTTTAAATGCCTTACACGTGCAATATCCAACACAATAAAGGTAGCTATTTTTAAAAAGGGCTTGCATTCTGCTCTATTATATTATACTAAAGTACAACCTATCTTAAGGTGACTTTTTCTGCATTCGTCTGTGAGATAGTTCACTTATCTCCCATCTTACCTTTCCAACACTCAGCTGAATCTTCAAAGCACTGTTTGCTTCAAAAGGGACTTTAGATAAATACAAAATTCCATTTTCTTTCCTTTCCTTTCATCTTGTTCTCTCAGTATGTGTCCTCCATTCCAAATAAATTGAAATTGATAGTTATAACAAGGACTTTGATGGATTAAGGTTTTACTCTGTGGCTGCTATTCCTAGCAACATTTATATATCTATATATTGATCTATATGGGGAAAATGGGAGATAAACAATTTGTTTTAAAACTGGAACATTGCTAGTTTAACGTATTTGTGAAGTTTTACTGTGGTTATTAACTCTTCACAGTGGATGGGAAGATCTGGGGATATTCTGGTGTTGGAAGCTTATTAATGAGTCATATCCCAGTGGTCATGCTTACTGTAATAATGTATGCCATTAACAATGTCCCACTCATATAAGCCATGTGCCTACTTCATAAAGATATTCTGAGATTAAAGATTATGGGGCTTTGGTCACTGTAGCAACATGGACTTCAGAAACAAGGTACTTTGCATAAAGCAAAACCAAGTTAGGAAGTTACTGTCCTCAACCTATCCTCTCTCTGTTGCTTGATTTTGCTTTTCCTCCCACTCCTGGTTTTACCAGTTGAACATTTCATCTTCTATAACCAAGTTCTCTGAAAAGATGTAAGCAAAAATCAAAATCAGCTCGCTTTATAATGTGTAATCTCAGGACAAATCATTTTTACTTTCCACAATCATCATGACAGGCCTGCCACCTGCTTTATATCACAAATCTTTCAACACAGTCCATAAATAGTTTACGTGTGTTTTTAAATGCATCCCATTGCTCCTGCATCCCTCTCTCTGTTCTGCTGTATGACCTCATCTCTTAGATGTGCTCTGAACCACTGTATTGGGTGTGCATGGCAAGGTTTTGGTAGCAGGGGAGTCTCTGTGAGAAGTAAGGGGCTGCCCTGGGCCAGACACTGCCCATTCCAGCTGACTCTGCAACAGACCCACTGCAGGCCACAACTGAGCTAATCAGTGAAGTTGGTGGTGCTTCTGTGAAAAACATATTTAAGAAAGGGCAGAAACACCAGATAAACAGAGGAATGAGGAAAGAGAAAGTGAGAAATGACAGTAGGAATGTTAAGATCAGAGAAGGAGGGGGAGGAGGTGCTCTAGGTGCCAGAGCAGATTCCCCTGCAGCCTGGGGAAGAGGCCACAGTGGAGCAGATTTTTCCCTGTAACCCATGGAAGACACCACGCCAGAGCAGATATCCACACTACAGCCTGCGGAAGACCCCATGCTGAAGCAGTTGGAAATTTCCTGAAGGAATTGCATCCCATGGAGAGTCCACATTGGAACAGGCTTATCCTGAAGGACTGCAGCCCGTGGAGAGGACCCACACTGGAACAGGGGAAAAGTGTGAGGAGGAAGGAGCAGCAGAGAGGAACCATTATGTACTGACCACAACCCCCTCATTCCCCATCACTGCTCAGGGTGGGGGTGTATGGAGGGGGGAGGGGAAGTAGAGGAGACAGGGAATGAAGGAGTGAAGTTGAGCCTAGGAAAAAGTGAGGGGTGGGGGAAGGTGCTGTTTAAATTTTTTGTTTTCATTTCTCACTATCAAAATCTATTTTAATTGGCAATAAATTAATTTCCCCCAAGTCAAGTCCATTGTGCCTGTGATGGTAATTGCTGAGTAACCTCCCTGTCTTTATCTTGACCAACGATCTTTTTCATCTTATTTTATCCCCGTCCGTTGAGGAGAGGGAGTGACAGAGTGGCTGGGTGGGCATTTGGCAGCTGGCCAAGGTCAATGCACCACAACCACTTAATTTAGACATTTGGAAACAAACAGAAAAGGGGCATTTTGAAAGCAAACCCATCCTAGTCAGATTTGACTCTCAGCGGTTTAACTATATGTGTTAGCTCTTAGGGAAAAGCATTGCATTTTAGTGTTTTAGCTTATCACACTGTACTGGGTTAGCATGGCAAGGTTTTGGTAGCGGGTAGGGCTATAGGGGTGGCATCTGTGAGAAGCTGCTAAAAGCTTCTCCGGCTCCAAGTCAGACCAGCTTCTGGCCAAGGCCAAGCCAATCAGCAATGATAGTAGCACCTCTGTGATAGCATATTTAAGAAGGGGAAAAAAAAATCCAAACCCAACCTGCACAACAACAACTGCAGCCAAAGAGAGGAGTGAGAACATGCAAAAGAAACAACCCTGCAGATACCAAGGTCAGTGAAGAAGGAGGGGGAGGAGGTGCTCCAGGCACCAGAGCAGAGATTCCCTTGCAGCCCATGGTGAAGGCCATGATGAGGCAGGCTGTCCCCCTGCAGCCCATGGAGGTCCACAGTGGAGCAGATATCCACCTGCAGCCCGTGGAGGACCCCACACTGGAGCAGGTGGGTTCCCAAAGGAGGCTGTGACCCCATGGGAAGCCCATGCTGGAACAGGCTCCCGGCAGGACCTGTAGACCCATGGAGAGAGGAGCCTAGGCTGGAGCAGGTTTTCTGGCAGGACCTGTGGACCCACAGGGGATCCACACTGGAGCAGTCTGTTCCTGAAGGACTACAACCCATGGAAGGGACCCACGCTGGAGCAGTTCATGAACAACTGCAGCCTGTGGTAAGGAAGTTCATGGAGGACCATCCCCTGTGGGAGGGACCCCACACTGGAGCAGGGGAAGAGTGTGAAGAGTCCTGCCCCTGAGGAGGAAGGAGCAGCAGAGAAAGTGTGTGGCAAACTGACCGCAACCCCCATTCCCCTGTGCCACTCAGGGGGAGGAGGTAGAAAAATCAGGAGTAAAGTTAAGCCTGGGAAGGAGGGAGGGGTGGGGGAAAGGTGTTTTAAGATTTGGTTTTATTTCTCATTATCCTACTCTGATTTGATTAATAATAAATTAAATTAATTTTCCCCAAGTCATGTCTGTTTTGCCCATGACAGTAATTGGTGAATGATCTCTCCCTGTCCTTTTTTCGACCCATGAGCTTTCGTTATATTTTGTCTCCCCTGTCCAGCTGAGGAGGGGGAGCGATAGAGCAGCTTTGGTGGGCACCTGGCATCCAGCCAGAGTCAACCCACCACATACCTATTATATTGGAGTTTTATATATATATTTTTAACAGCAAAAAATTTCCTCCAAAACAGAGAAAGTATTAACGTTGGTATATTTTATTTTTCTGTGAGATATTTCTGGAATCTGGTAATGCAGAGCTTTGGGGATCAAAAAAGTTCAAATTTGTCGTGGTTTAACCCCAGCCAGCAACTAAGCACCATGCAGCTGCTCACTCACTTCCCCCCCACCCAGTGGGATGGGGGGGGAAATCAGGAAGAGAAGTAAAACTCATGGGTTGAGATAAGAACGGTTTAATAGAACAGAAAAGAAGAAACTAATAATGATAATGATAACACTAATAAAATGACAGCAGTAATAATGAAAGGATTGGAATATACAAGTGATGCACAGTGCAATTGCTCACCACCCGCCGATCGACGCCCTGTTAGTCCCCAAGCCACGATCCCCTCGCCCCCACTCCCCCCAGTTTATATACTAGATGTGATGTCACATGGTATGGAATAACCTGTTGGCCACTTTGGGTCAGGTGCCCTGGCTGTGTCCTGTGCCAACTTCTTGTGCCCCTGCAGCTTTCTTGCTGGCTGGGCATGAGAAGCTGAAAAATCCTTGACTTTAGACTAAACACTACTGAGCAACAACTGAAAACATCAGTGTTATCAACATTCTTCTCATACTGAACTCAAAACATAGCACTGTACCAGATACTAGGAAGACGATTAACTCTATCCCAGCTGAAACCAGGACAAAATTGCTGACGTTTTCTTTTCCGGCATTCAAAAATGTTCACAGTAGATGCCTTTTTTAAATTCCTTGAAGCTGTTTGCCTTGGTAGATAATGCACATTCAGTACAGTCTTGGTTGGTGTGTTTATTCATGTGCTGTGGTAGTGATGCTCTGTGAACCACTCAATTACACCTGCAGAAGCATGATGGAAAGTGAATTCTGTTGCCTTACTATGAAAAGAACACTGTGGTCTGTAGAGAAATTCCATGCGGGGACCGGACGACAGGACACCAATATGATGATTAAAGTCGCCAGTTTATTGAGCCTAGCTGATCATTCTTATAGAATTCTCTAAGTTCCTTAGAAGCTTTGATTGGCTGCTGCATGCAAGCATTTGGTGTCCACGCGCACAAGCATAAAATGTGATTGGTTATATCGACACTGTACACGCGTATAAACATAAGATACAGTTAGTTATACTCACTCTGTACAGGCGCATAAACACAGGACATAATTGGCTATATTAACTAGACCATGCGAAACTTGTCTCAGTCTAATTGGTCAAGATAAACTGCCGAATTGAGGTTGTTTGTGCCAAGTTCCCTTTATCGTGGAATGCGCACCTGTGTTTTTCTAATTGGGATCTTTCTTTTTCTATCTTCTTCTTTATTCTGTTCAAGGCCTTCTAAAGGTGTCTGGAATGCTCTTGCGACCATGAGCTACTTTCAGGCCCAGTAACTAAGTTCTATATAATTGAACCCTACAGTGGTATCTTTTAGCTGTTTTAGGTTTTCCACTGCCCTGCACTGGTTTCGTCTGGGATAGAGTTAATTTTCTTCATGGTAGCTAGTATGGGGCTGTTTTGGAGTTGTGTTGAAAACAGTGTTGATAATGCAGACATGTTTTTGTTATCGCTGAGCAGTGCTTACACAGAGTCAAGGCCTTTTCTGCTTCTCACACTGCCCCACCAGCGAGTAGGCTGGGGGGTGCACAAGAAGTTGGGAGGGGACATAGCTGGGACAGCTAATCCATACTGACCAAAGGGATATTCCTTACCATATGACATCATGGTGAGCATATAAAGCTGGAGGCAGAAGAAGGAAGGGGGTGATGGTGTTTGTCTTCCCAAGTAACCGTTACGCGTGATGGAGCCCTGCTTTCCTGGAGATGTCTGAACACCTGCCTGATGATGGGAAGTAGTGAATGAATTCCTTTTTTTGCTTTGCTTATGCACACAGATTTTGCTTTACCTATTAAACTGTCTTTATCTCAACCCATGAGTTTTACTTTGTTTTTCCAATTCTCTCCCCATCCTGCTGGGTGGGTGGGTGAGTGAGCGAGTGGCTGTGTGGTGCTTAGTTGCCAGCTGGGGTTGAACCATGACATACCCAAATGGCCATTTAATAACATCTACCCAAAGCTTCTTCTCCTATATGAATGGTGTAAAAGGATCAAAGCATAAAGAAGTAGGAACTAAATGTCCATTCAGTTCACATTACAATTGCTTTATAGCTCCTCTCTTTTTATCTAGATATTCTTTGTTAGTTTCATTGTCCAATATGGTAAAAAAAAGCCCCAGAGGTGTTTTTTCTTTGTTTTTTTTTTTAAACTTTTATATTTATTAAAAAATGCAAAGGTCATTTTGTTGCCACTTCAGTGCTGCTCTGAGTTGCTTATCACTTTCATGTGTCATCTAGATATAGCCTTAAAAAACGTAGCAGTTTGTGGTGGGTTGACACTGGCTGGACACCAGGTGCCCACCAAGCCACTCTATCACTCCCCCTCCTTAACAGGACAGGGGGAGAAAATATGACAAAAAAAGCTTGTGGGTCGAATAAGGACAGGGAGATCACTTACCAATTACTGTCATGGGCAAAATAGACTCGACTTGGGGAAAATTAATTTAATTTATTGCCAATCAAAATCAGAGTAAGATAATGAGAAATAAAAACAAATCTAAAAACCACCTTCCCCTCACCCCTCCCTTCTTCCCGGGCTCAACTTCATTCCAGATTCTTCTACCTCCTCCTCCAGAGTGGCAGAGGGGGATGGGGAATGGGGGTTGTGGTCAGTTCATAATGCTTCATCTCTGCTGATCCTTCCTCCTCATGCTCTTCTCCTGCTCCAGCATGGGGTCCCTCCCACAGGAGACAGTCCTTCATAAACTGATACAACATAGGGTCCTTCCCACATGTCCTGGGTTCAGCTGGGATAGAGTTAATTTTTACAGGAACCTGGGAGGTGGGGGGCATAGCCGGGGCAGCTGACCTGAACTAGCCAAGGAGCTATTCCATACCATGTGACATCATGCTCAGTATATAAAGGGGGAGCGGGCCGGGGGGAATGCTCTCGACTTTCGGTGGGGGAAGTGGCGGACCATCGGGTTCCGGGTGGTGAGCAGTTGCACTGTGCATCACTCGTTTTCTATACTCTTTCATTAGTACCGTTGTTGTAACCTTTTTTTTGTGTTGTCCCAGTAAACTGCCTTTATCTCAACCCTCGAGGTTCCAGGTTTTTTTCCTTTTCTCTCCTCCGTCTCCCCCCTATCCCATAGGAGGGGGGCGGGAGGAGTGAGCAAGCGGCTGCGTTACCTTTGTTACCGGCTGGGCTGAAACCACGACAGTCCTTTTTTGGCGCCCAACGTGGGGCATGAAGGGTTGAGATAACGACAGATCTGGCCAGAGTGTGTTGAAACAAATTTGTCAAACGCATTTCTTTTATTAGATAAATAGATGTTAGTCACAATGTTGATTCAGTTGTTTACATGGTGGCGTTTTGCAAGTTCTTATATGCTCTATGTATTGCCTGTAGTTGCATATCTCATCTCTGGGAGAGTGACTGGGATTATCATTTTGCTGTACTGGGCAATGTCGACTTGTGAAATGATTACATCACTGGTCATGAGGTTAAGCTGGTATCTGTATGAGGCAGTGATATCATTTCCATACTTCGGGCACCTTCTGTCGGATTTTATTGGTAATTGCACCCAATCCATGGGGAAGTCAGGGGGGGATACTTCCCCCCGTCCGTTTGCCTCCCTTCTCTGCTTCCGACTAATTACAACAGCTTTTGAGAATTTTGAATATCCTTGGGATGCGCAAGCCAGTGTGCTGTTAGTGCTATGCCTCCTGACTATGTTTCAGGTCTTGTTTAGGGCTACAAAAAGGCTTTTTAAGAGTACCACCCAGAGATCTGCCCCAAAGCTGGATATTCATGGGTGACACGGCATGTGGGAGGATATGGGCAGGTATCTAGAGAACTTCTCACCTCCAGTGGCTTGGAAGTTCACTCCCGAACAACTACAGAACCCTCATGAAGTGGTAGAATATTTGAAAGAAAAATGCTGTGGCTATTCCAAAGACATACAACTCACTGCACTGTGCTGGGCCCTGGCCAATATCTACCAAACACTGCTTGATATTAGGCAGCATCCTCAGGGGGAAAAGGGGGAAAAGATGGAAAACAGGGCAAAAGGCACTGTGGCTACCCCTACCCCGACAACAGGCAGCGTGGCTACCCCTACCCCGGCAACAGGTACCGTGGCTACCCCAACCCCGGTGACAGATACTGCAGCTAAACCAGAGAACCAACCTGCGCCAGTATCAGTCGCCCCTGTACAGAAAAAGAAACACACAAAGAAATCAGTTTGCTTAGTGAGAGATGAAGATGAACCAGGGTCATCGCGAGAACAGGAGGAAGAGGCAGAACCTGAAATAATTACCCGATCTCTATCCCTGAGTGAGTTGCGTGACATGCGAAAAGATTTTAGCCGCCACCCAGGTGAGCACATTGTTACCTGGCTGCTCCGATGCTGGGATAATGGGGCTAGTAGTGTGGAATTAGAGGGTGGGGAAGCCAAGCAGTTGGGATCTCTGTCTAGGGAAGGGGGCATCGACAAGGCGATTGGGAGAAAAACACAAGTCCTCAGCCTCTGGAGGTGACTTCTGTCAGGTGTAAAGGAAAGATACCCCTTCAAGGATGAAGTTACATGTCACCAAGGCAAGTGGACCACCATGGAGAGAGGTATCCAGTACCTGAGGGAATTAGCCGTGCTGGAGGTGATTTATAATGATCCAGAAAACCCGCAGTCACCCACTGATCCAGATGAGGTCCAATGCACACAACCGATGTGGCGGAAGTTTCTACGAAGCGCACCACCAACCTATGCCAACTCATTGGCAGTAATGTCCTGGAAAGAAGGCTATGGACAAACGGTGGATGAATTGGCTGTCCAACTCTGGCAATACGAAGGAAGTCTCTCTTCCTCCCTACGGGCCTGTGTCTTGGCTGTAGAGGAATTGTCCCGAGAGTTCCAGCAATTCAAAGTGGATATGTCCTCCTCCTCACCTGTACAGGCCCGCATCGCAGCTATTGGGAGTAAGCATTCCTCTGCCCAAGAGAGAGGAGAGAGAAAGTACACATGACGGGCTAACCTGTGGTTTTACCTGCGTGACCATGGAGAGGACATGAGGAAGTGGGATGGAAAACCTACCTCAGTCCTGGATGCACGGGTACGGGAGTTGCAAGAAAAAGCAACCAGAAAAGAGGATTCTTCTTGGAAAACTGCTGCTCCGGTTTCCCGTGAGCAGTCCCCCAGACGCAGTAGATGGGCTGATCTCATTTCTGATCCTCTTGAAGGGAGTTCTGATTCACGTGTGTGAAAAGTGAGTAACGGATACTCTGACCAGGATTAGAGAGAGCCTCTGGCAGAAGGCACCTGGGGAGACCCGAGGCCGACCCCTGGGGTTTTGGAGTCGAGGATATCAAGGATCCGAGGCTCGCTATACTCCAACTGAAAAAGAGATATTGGCAGCATATGAAGGAGTTCGAGCTGCCTCAGAAGTGGTTGGTACTGAGACACAGCTCCTCTTAGCACCCCGACTGCCAGTGCTGGGCTGGATGTTCAAAGGGAGGGTCTCCTCTACACATCATGCAACTGATGCCACGTGGAGTAAGTGGGCTGCACTGATCACACAACAAGCTCACATAGGAAACCCCAGTCGCCCAGGAATTGTGGAAGTGATCATGGACTGGCCAGAAGGCAAAGATTTTGGAATGTCGCCAGAGGAGGAGGTGGCACGGGCTGAAGAGGCCCCGCTGTATAATAAACTGCCAGAAAATGAGAGGCAATATGCCCTGTTCACTGATGGGTCCTGTCGCATTGTGGGAAAACATCGGAGGTGGAAGGCTGCTGTATGGAGTCCTACACGACAAGTCGCAGAAACTGCTGAAGGAGAAGGTGAATCGAGTCAGTTTGCAGAGGTGAAAGCCATCCAGCTAGCGTTAGACATTGCTGAAAGGGAGAAGTGACCAGTGCTCTATCTCTATACTGACTCATGGATGGTGGCAAATGCCCTGTGGGGGTGGCTACAGCAATGGAAGAAGAGCAACTGGCAGCGCAGAGGTAAACCCATTTGGGCTGCCACACTGTGGCAAGATATTGCATCCCGGCTGGAGAATCTGGTTGTAAAAGTGCGTCATGTAGATGCTCATGTACCCAAGAGTTGGGCCACTGAAGAACATCGAAATAACCAACAGGTGGATCAGGCTGCCAAGATTGAAGTGGCTCAGGTGCACCTGGACTGGCAACATAAGGGTGAGCTATTTATGGCTCAGTGGGCCCATGATACCTCAGGCCATCAGGGAAGAGATGCAACATACAGGTGGGCTCGAGATCGAGGGGTGGACCTGACCATGGACACTATCGCACAGGTTATCCATGAATGTGAAACATGTGCTGCAATTAAGCAAGCCAAGCAGCTAAAACCCCTGTCGTATGGAGGGCGATGGCTGAAATATAAACAGTGGGAGGCCTGGCAGATTGACTATATCACACTCCCACAAACCTGCCAAGGCAAGTGCCATGTGCTTACAATGGAGGAAGCAACCACTGGATGGCTGGAAACGTATCCTGTGTCCCACGCCACTACTCAGAACACTATCCTGGGCCTTGAAGAGAAAGTTTTATGGCGACATGGTGATGTGCGGAAACAGACTCCACAATCAGTGAGATTGTAAAGTAGGTATGTTTATTCAGCACTGGGCAGCACAGGGGGTAGTCCCACCAAAGTCCTGCGCGCCTGACTCGGCAGTTCGCTTCAAATTTATACAGTCAAGTGTTACATAGAGTTTTGCAATACGCCTATACATAGGCATTACCTATCCCCGCTTCATATTAAAATTAGCTCCAGGAAGTCATTTCCATAGTCTCCTCTCAACTATGCTTGTGCAGTGCCTCCTTATGGTGGTCGTCTGGTGGTCGTGAAGGTGAAGGCTGCACGTCTTCTTCGTGGTGAACTCTTAACCTTCTGTCCCTGCGCAGACTCAGTTGTCCCTTGGCATTTATCCAAATCACAAGGCCGGTCTTGGCTGGTTCTTGGGGTCGACTTCTACTTCTTATCAGGGACTATCTCTTGCCCCAGCCAGCCTCAACAATGCAAACATTAAACATCACCTCTCATCCCCTTGGGCCATGTCTACCTCTATTGAAATTTCTTTAACTTCATTATAAGCTAGATAATTATTAAACAGTACCTATCTACATCAATATATCTACTAAGGTTCCTTTGGCTCCCTGTCTCAATGGCACCCCAGAAAGAATTGAGTCAGACAACGGGACTCACTTCCGAAACAACCTCATAGACACCTGGGCCAGAGCATGGCAGTGAGTGGGTATATCACATCCCTTATCACGCACCGGCCTCCGGAAAAATCGAACGATACAATGGACTGCTGAAAACTACATTGAGAGCAATGGGGGGGTGGGATTTTCAAACATTGGGATACACATTTAACAAAAGCCACCTGGTTAGTTAATACTAGAGGATCTGCCAATCGGGCTGGCCCCGCCCAACCAAGACTTCCACATACTGTAGAAGGAGGTAAAGTCCCTGTAGTGCGCATGAGGACTATGTTAGGAAAGACAGTCTGGGTTAGTCCTGCCTCAAGCAAAGACCAACCCATTCAAGGGGTTGTTTTTGCTCAGGGACCTGGGTACACCTGGTGGGTGATGCAGAAGGATGGGGAAGTTCGATGTGTACCTCAAGGGGATTTGATTTTGGGAGAGAATAGCCAGTGAATTGGGCTGTATGGTATTTAACTGCTAAATAACCTGCCGATGCATGTCATTGTATCTATAGTGTCTATATGCCATATCAAGGGTATTACTGTAAGAATTACCCAAATGACTGCGGGATGGACTTTGAAACTGAGCCAAGTACAACAGCGATAGAACTTGAACTGGCACCCAGCAATTTCCTCAAGATCAACATCTTCGACCTGCAGACCAAGGGCATGGGTTGCACCAAATGTACTAGCTGCAAGTTCCAGAGGCAGCATACAACAACCCAACACCTCACACCATCTCTCCTATCTTGAAGGACTGTTACAACAGATGGAGGCCCAAAGTCATGGACTAAATAAAATTGATGGACACATTAGAGGGATAGCCCATTGACTAAGGGAATACTATTTGTGTGTGTGTGGGTGGGTGGGGTGTCCATATACTTATATATATAAGACAAGGAAAGTGGTAGTGGTTGATTGGAAAATGTAAGATCTGGGCATGATGTAGATGGTATAGAATAAGGGGTGGATAATGTCCTGGGTTCAGCTGGGATAGAGTTAATTTTTACAGGAACCTGGGAGGTGGGGGGCATAGCCGGGGCAGCTGACCTGAACTAGCCAAGGAGCTATTCCATACCATGTGACATCATGCTCAGTATATAAATGGGGAGCGGGCTGGGGGGAATGCTCTCGACTTTCGGTGGGGGAAGTGGCGGAGCGTCCATCGGGTTCCGGGTGGTGAGCAATTGAACTGTGCATCACGCCTTTTGTATACTCTTTCATTAGTACCGTTGTTGTTGTAACTTCTCTTTTTTTTTTTTTTTTTTGTTGTCACAGTAAACAGCCCTTATCTCAAGCCTTGAGGTTCTGGGGTTTTGTTTTTTTTTCCTTTTGTCTCCTCCGATTCTCCTCCCTATCCCACCGGAGAGGGGCAGGAGGAGTGAGCGAGCAGCTGCGTGGTCCTTTGTACTGGCTGGGCTGAAACCACGACACATGCCCAGCCAGCAAGAAGGCTGGAGGGGCACAAGAAGTTGGGAGGGGACACAGCCAGGGCAGCTGACCCAAACTGGCCAAAGGAATATTCCATACCATGTGACGTCATGCCTAGTATATAAACTGGGAGAAGTTGGCCTGGGGTGGATCGCTGCTCAGGAACTAACTGGGCGTCAGTCAGTGGGTGGTGAGCAATTGTGTTGTACATCACTTGTTTTGTATATTCCAATCCTTCTATTAGTATTGTCATTTTATTATTGTTATTATTATCATTATTAGTTTCTTCTTTCTGTCCTATTAAATGGCTCTTATCTCAACCCATGAGTTATACTTTTGTTTTTCCAATTCTCTCCCCATCCCACTGGGTGGGGGGGAAGTGAGTTGAGCAGCTGTGTGGTGCTGTCCTGGTTTCAGCTGGGATAGAGTTAACTGTTTTCCTAGTAGCTGGTACAGTGCTATGTTTTGAGTTCAGTATGAGAAGAATGTTGATAACACTGATGTTTTCAGTTGTTGCTCAGTAGTGTTTAGACTAGAGTCAAGGATTTTTCAGCTTCTCATGCCCAGCCAGCGAGAAAGCTGGAGGGGCACAAGAAGTTGGCACAGGACACAGCCAGGGCAGCTGACCCAAAGTAGCCAACGGGGTATTCCATACCATGTGACGTCCCATCTAGTATAGGAACTGGGAAGTGGGGGTGGGGAATCGCGGCTTGGGGACTAGCTGGGTGTCGATTGGCGGGTGGTGAGCAATTGCCCTGCGCATCATTTATACATTCCAATCCTTTTATTATTACTGTTGTCATTTTATTAGTGTTATCATTATCTCTATTAGTTTCTTCTTTTCTGTTCTATTAAACCATTCTTTTCTCAACCCACGAGTTTTACTTCTTTTCCCGATTTTCTTCACACTGGGTGGGGGGGAAGTGAGTGAGCGGCTGCATGGTGCTTAGTTGCTGGCTGGGGTTAAACCACAACAGTCCTTTCTGGCGCCCAATGTGGGGCACAAAGAGTTGAGATAACGACAAACCTTACCAGAGCTTGTTAAAACAAATTTGTTATAAGCATTCATTATATTGGTCTAATAGTCGCTGGTCACTATGTTGATTTATGTGTTCTTAGAGTTGTTGCTCTGGTTTTTAAAGTTCTGTTATGTATCACCTCGCTAGCTGTATATACTCCCTCTTCTGCTGCTTATCATCCGTGGGAGGTGGATTAAGGTTTTCGCTTTAATGTATTGTATAACACTGGTTTAATGTGTGATAAAGTCATCGGTTGTGGGATTAATCTGGTGTTTGCACTCAGCATTGTCACCTCTGTACTTTGGGAGCCATCTGTGGGAAACTATTAATAATTACACCCTTGACCTTTCCTCCTCAGAGAGCCAGTCTATGGGTGGGGTACCTTTCTTCCCTTTTCCCTTCTCCTTCAGTCCAGTTACAACTGTATTCGAGAATTTTGAAAAATTTGAATACCCTTGGGATGCTGAGACGAGCATGGTCCTAGCTCTACTGCTAGGAATTAGCATGCTTCTGAATGTGGTTCAGCTCTTGTTTAAGGTTAAACAACTATTGAAGAAGATCACCCAGAGATCTGCCCCAAGGCTGGATAATTATGAGTGGCAGGGTGTGTGGGGTAGTACGGGCAAGTACCTAGGAGAGTGGGCACCTCCAATGTTTTGGAAATTCACCCCTGAACAAGTGCAGAATCCAGAAGCACTAGTAAAATATTTGGAAAAGGTATGCTGTTGCCCTGGCAGCTCCAGAGAGATACAGATCACTGCAACGTGCTGGGGCCTGTCCCATGCCTATCGAGCCCTGTTCGACACCACTCAGTACCCTCAAGGGGAAGAGAAGGTCTCTGGACCTAACAACAAAATGATGAGCACTGCGGTCACCCATACCTTGGCAACAGGCGCTGCGGCCTCTCCAGCCTCGGCAAGGAGCATTGCGACCACCCAGACCTTGGCGACAGGCACTGCGACCCCTCCAGCCCCGGCGACGAAAACTGTGGCTACCCAAACCTCAGCAAGAGGTGCTGCAGCCCCTCCAGCCCCGGCAACGAGCACGGCAGCTACCCAAACCTTGGCGACAGACACTGCATTTATCCAACACCCGGTGAGCGATACTGCAACTGAACCAGCAGACCAACCTGCACCAGCATCAGTTGCCCCTGTACAGAAAAAGAAATATACAAAAAAATCAGTTCGCTTAGCGAAGGATGAAGGTGAACCAGGGTCATCATGGGAACAGGAGGAAGAGGCAGAACCAGAAGTAATCACATGATCCCTATCCTTGAGTGAGCTGCAGGATATGCAAAAAGATTTCGGCCGCCGTATACGTGAGCATATTATCACCTGGCTGCTCCGATGCTGGAACAATGGGGCTAATAGCTTGGAATTAGAAGGTAGGGAAGCCAAGCAGCTGGGATCGCTTGCCAGGGAAGGTGGCATTGACAAGGCAATTGGAAAAGGGACACAAGCCATCAGCCTCTGGAGGCGACTCCTGTCAAGTGTGAAGGAAAGGTACCCCTTTAAGGAAGATGTTATATGTCAATCAAGCAAGTGGACCGCCATGGAGAAAGGTATCCAATATCTGAGGGAATTAGCTGTGCTAGAGACGATTCATCATGACCCGGACAACCCCCAATTACCCAAAGATCCAGATGAAGTCCAATGCACACGACCCATGTGGCTGAAGTTTGTACAGAGTGCACCATCGTCCTATGCCAACTCACTGGCGATAATGACCTGGAAATACAAAGAGGCACCGACAGTGGAGGAAGTGGCTCGCCAACTCCGTCAATACAAAGAAAATCTCTCCTCCTCCCTACAAGCCTGCATTTTGGCTGTGAAGAAGCTGTCCGAGGATTTCCAGCAATTCAAAGAGGATATGTCCTACTCCCCACCTGTAAGAACCAATGTCTCAGCTATTAGGAGTGAGCGTTCCTCTGCCCAAGAGAGAGAATATAGAAGGTACACACCGCGGGGTGCCCTGTGGTTTTACCTATGTGATCATGGAGAGGACATGAGGAAATGGGACGGAAAACCTACCTCGGTCCTAAATGCACGGGTACGTGAGTTGCGAGGAAAAACCACCACAGAAGGGGATTCTACCAGGAAAAATGCCGCTCCAGTTTCCAAACAGAGTAGAAGGGCTGATCTTATTTCTGATCCTCTTGAAGGGACTTCTGAGTCAGTTTTGCAATAAGTAAGTACTGGATGCTCTGACCAGAATTAGAGGGGCTCTGCCTCAGCCAGGTGGAGGAAAGGGATAACCGGGTCTATTGGACTGTGTGGATTCGATGGCCTGGCACGTCAGACCCACAGGAGTACAAGGCTCTAGTAGACACCGGCGCACAGTGCACTCTAATGCCATCATATGGGGAAGCCCCTGTGGTATAGAGGGCGATGGCTGAAATATAAATATGGGGACGCCTGGCAGGTTGACTATATCTCACTCCCACAAACTCACCAAGGCAAGCGCTATGTGCTTACAATGGTGGAAGCAACCACCGGATGGCTGGAAACATATTCTTTGCCCCATGCCCCCGCCCAGAACACTATCGTGGGCCTTGAAAAGCAGGTCTTGTGGTGACATGGCACCCCAGAAAGAATTGAGTCAGACAATGGGACTCAATTCCGAAACAACCTCATAGACACCTGGGCCAAAGAGCATGGCATTGAGTGGGTGTATCATATCCCCTATCATGCCCCAGCCTCTGGGAAAATTGAGCGATACAATGGACTGTTAAAGACTACATTGAAAGCAATGGGGGATGGAAGTTTCAAACATTGGGATACACTTTTAGCAAAAGCCACCTGGTTAGTCAACACCAGAGGATCTGCCAATCGGGGTGGCCCTGCCCAGTCAGAACTTTTATGTACTGTAGAAGGGGATAAAGTCCCTGTAGTGCACATCAAAAATATGTTAGGGAAAACAGTCTGGGTTACTCCTGCCTCAGGCAAAGGTAAACCCATTCATGGGATTGCTTTTGCTCAAGGGCCTGGGTGCACTTGGTGGGTGATGCGAGAAGATGGGGAAGTCCAATGTGTGCCTCAAGGGGATCTGATTTTGGGTGAGAATAGCCAGAATTAAACTGTATTATATTAGTTGCTATATAACCCTGCTACTGGATGTTATCATTACTATAATTGTTATATGCTATATCCATAGTACTACAGTAAGAATCACTTAGATCAAGCAAGAATGAACGGTGATAAAACTGAGTGAAGCGCAGTAGTGATGGAACCAGAACTGACTCCAGCATGCAACAATCCAATGGTGCACACCATCCTCCTGCTGCATCCAATGTCACCTGCTTGTCATACCACATTGAAGCTGAATCCTGCTCCGCCGACTGAGAGGACTTTGCACCATCCCTCCTGCCCAGACAGACTGGTATGACAGATGGAGCCCAGAGTTGGGAACTAAATGAACTCAACGAACATTTTATGAACGTAACCCATAAACTAAAGGAATGATATCTCTGTGTGTGTATATATATATATATATATATATATCTCATTGTTCATATGTCTCAAAGGGATGGAAAAGTGGTTATGATTGACCGGGATGTAACTAAAAGTATGGGAACTGAGCATGACGTCAATGGTATAGAATAAGGGGTTGATACTGTCCTGGTTTCAGCTGGGATAGGGTTAATTGTCTTCCTAGTAGCTGGTACAGTGCTATGTTTTGAGTTCAGTATGAGAAGAATGTTGATAACACACTGATGTTTTCAGTTGTTGCTCAGTAGTGTTTAGTCTAAAGTCAAGGATTTTTCAGCTTCTCAAGCCCAGCCAGCAAGAAAGCTGGAGGGGCACAAGAAGTTGGCACAGGACACAGCCAGGGCAGCTGACCCAAACTGGCCAACGGTGTATTCCATACCATGTGACATCCCATCTAGTATAGGAACTGGGAAGTGGGGGCAGGGAATGGCCGCTCGGGGACTAGCTGGGTGTCGATTGGCGGGTGGTGAGCAATTGCCCTGCGCATCATTTGTACATTCCAATCTTTTTATTATTACTGTTGTCATTTTATTAGTGTTATCATCATCATTATTAGTTTCTTCTTTTCTGTTCTATTAAACTGTTCTTATCTCAACCCACGGGTCTTGCTTCTTTTCCTGATTTTCTCCCCCATCCCACTGGGTGGGGGGGAGTGAGTGAGCGGCTGCGTGGTACTTAGTTGCTGGCTGGGGTTAAACCACGACAAATGTATTTGCTGCATGTTCACAAATGTCTTTGGACATGCATTTACTCTCTGAGAAATAGAGGGCTTGGCAGCATAAGGATATAGCATATGGTAAAGTCTTATCCCCATGGAATATGCAGATTGGACTTTGTGCAGCAATTTGTGATATATGATTCTTCCCATGGAAACAAGTTAGATTTAGGAGAAAGAAGGGTTTGGTTTTTTTCTAAGAATTCTGAACAGAAGATGTTCTGAAAAACAACTACTTTTTCAGGAAATTAATATGGCTCCTCCAACACATATCTATGAAGCCCTTGACTACAGTGCAGAATAGGGTCTTATCTTTTTGGAAACAGTGAAGCAAGATCAGTGACTTGACAAATGTATGCTGGAGGAGACAGCAGTAGTCTGAAGAAAGTTCATCTATAGGGAAATTCCCCCTTCTAGGCAGAAAAGAGAAATATGTTTCTTCCAAAGCTTCTACAGAAAATGCTGATTGAATATTTTTGGTGCTGCCTTTTCAAATAGGATTCATCATTTTTTTTAGATTATAAATCTGCTTTTGGCACAACTTGGACAGACCCTGTGTCTCAAGACCTGAGTGAAGCCCTTAGTGGGCAGTCCTTCTGAGCCCTGTAACCCTGGGAGGGAGTACACACACTTCTGTGCTACTGCTCAGCAGTGGGATCTGCAAGAAACTCAGGCATGTGAAGGAGGGCAGCACCTTTAGAGATATAACTGCTAAAATCAAAGGTTGTTATACTGATCATGTGCAAATTGAGATTTCTCAAGGGTTGTCATCTGGCAAAGTTCAAGCAGATTTCACCTTGAGGCAGATAGATGGCATGTAAATTTTTTACCATGGTTTACGTTATCTAACATGGAGACTATTATTATAGGACTTTTAGGCAATTCTCACTCATACTATGCAATATTAAATCAATTCATTCAGGTAATTCTAATTTATTCAGGTCTTAAATGCTCAAGAGAGAAAAAATCATTGACCAACAACAAGGAGGTAAAATTTATGTTTTATTTTAAAATATTCATTAAAAAAGCAATGTATGTGTATTCATGCCAGTAAAACATAAACCAATAAACACAGAATACGTGTATGAGTTTGTAAATTAGATTTTGTATATGCACAACTAACTTCCTCCATTTAGGCCTCATCTAAACTTGCAGGGACTGAATTTCATTTTTGCCAGCCTGAGCTGAGGTAGAAGCTGCAGAGTAGAGGAAGTGCAGACACCAAATTTACCAGATAGGGTGGTATTTTGCATTAGTGGAGCAATGCTAGTAGGGAATTACAGGATCTTATTTTGGACAATATACACACAGACATTGGATTAAGGATAAGATGTCATTTAACTAGCACTTACAAGTTAAACCAAAGCCTTAACTTTACGTGGCTTTTAAAATACCATATATTAGCAATGTATAAAGATGTAGATTAAGATTTTGCAGCAGAATAGCAGGCATTCTTCCACAAGACACTTCAGTGTAATTTATGAGTACTTAATGTACTTCCAGAGGACAAAATTATGTATACAACTTTTCTGAGCATGCACCAATTATCCCAAGAACCCCAAAGTAGTTAAAAAGCTATATTCCTAGTAAAATAGTTTAATATAGCCACCAAAGAAAATGAAGAGTTCATGAAAAGGACAAATATGAAACATATGCTTGCAAAAAATAGCACTGGTAGAGGGTAACAGTTTAAAACCATGCCCATAAGACCCTTAATATTTGTAAGGTACATCTGGCAATATGGAAGTTTAATGAGATTTCAAACTGCGGTATGTCAAATTTATGAGGTGTAGAAGGACATGTCCCTTACCTTTCTGTAAAATAATTGGCAATAAATAAGCTTTAAAACATTCCTGAGCTGATCTGAAATCTAAAGTTACACCCTAATTGGATTTTATGAGAAAGTAGATTTTTATTTTCTTGTCTTCAGAATCTATCATTAACTACTATCAATATTCATGTTTCTACAGTGCCAGTGTCTGGAGCATCTAAGTGTCAATGTATCTTCAGCAGTATGAGTATGTCATTCCAATGACTTGGTATTTATGGCATGAAGCTCATGAGAGCTTTCAGAAGTGTCTAAAGACATAGAATTATAAAAACACTATGAAAACAACTGCTCCTAAAACTGTAATTGTTACTTTTTCTTTCTCCTCTCTTAAAAACAAAAAAGCACTATTTTGATGTATGTGTAAAAATGTTCTTTTCTTTTGGCTATGTTATGTAAGTTTTGGCTGTACATTGTTACATAAACAGTTCAGCTTTAATTTTACTTCAGGAATGCATCATTCTTGATGTATGAAAAATATTAGCCCATCTTTTGATAATTAAAGCACTAGCTCTGAGCATTTTTTTTACTTTTTTAAGTTACAAGAAATCCATAAATAGATGGAGTTAAAGTTACAGTAAAACTAATGGTTAAGTCTGGGATTTTGAGAGCTGGATTCAGTTCCCTCTTCTACCACAAGCTTAATTTCTAATCTTGGCCAAGCCAGCTCCTTTCTTTCCTGCAAACATTGAAAACATCTCTTTTCCTGAAAGTGTTCTGATGAGGCTAGATATGCTAGAGAGTGTATAAGACCCTTAAGACATATAAAACAAAGAAATTAAAATAAGCCTTTTAGGAAATGTAAAATTCCTTTGTTCTAAATTATCTCCATTATTAAATAACCGAATGCCTAGGACCTCCTTACAGCAATAACTCACTGAAATTGAATGTATTTGTATTATGCGGTGTGTCAGGTACTCCAGCCAATTTTGGGCCACTGATCCACCCACACAGGGTTATTTGTTAACCAGGTTAAAACAAGCGTGGGTTGTCTAACGCCCTGCAGCACAGTGGCCCTCGTTAAAAATCCGTGGTAATTCTCACCCCCCACTGCGACAAGCAATCCCTCCCCCATAAATTGAGGGGAGCTGCCATCACATATGGTTTAATAACTGCTTGTTGGCCCTCAGGATTGGTAATCAGAACTGGTGTGTCTGCCGTCTTTGCTCGCGCAGAGCCTCCCAGCCCCACTACTCCCATACCAGCCTCCTCTGTGGGCCAGGTGGACGGCCACAGATAATCGGCAATAATAGTCACATCGGCTCTGGTGTCCAGGAGCCCTGCAAGCCTTACTGTAGTCGGAGATCTTCCGTGATTCGACAGCGTGCACATCATATGTGGTCGGGATGATGAGACAGTCTGAGACCAGCAGACCTGAGGGGGTCCCGTAGAGCCGAAGCCTCCATCGCATCGCAGTCACTGTTCTGCTTTCGAAATACAACTCGAAAAAAGAATAAGTTGAGCAATACGAGTACCTTTAGGGATTGTTACTGGTGGGTAGGGGGTCGAAACCATCGCGCAAATTTGACCTGTAAAATCAGCATCAATAACTCCCACACGTACAATTATTCCATTTAACGTGCTACTTGATCTTCCCAATAGCAATGCACTCAGTCCGCGTCCGATAAGACCCCTTGCATTAAAAGGGACCTTAATGATGTCGTTCGTGACTAGAGTTACTGTGTCGGCGGTGGATACATCCAGCCCTGCTGAGCCAGCTGTTGCGGCTGACAATTGTTCACAGAGGGGAGGTGGCCGGCTGTCGGGAGGGGACTTGTTGTCCTCGCGCGCACTCTCGCGCTCGTTTTGTTGTTTCCCTGTAGCGGCTGCCCATTAGCATGAAATTTGGAACGACATTGTTTTGCAAAATGTCCTAATTTTCCGCATTTCTTGCAAATAATCTCCGGTGAGTGGTGCACCGGTTGTTTACCTGATGATGTTTTGTGTGGAGAAGTTACATTGATGTGCCCTTCACTGCCACACCCACAGCACTTTCCAGAATTTCTCATAGCATTGGCTATGGTGGTCACCATGTGTTCCAGTGTCCCAACTTTAGAACATGCAGCTACCATGTCAGGGACAGAAGGGTCTCCTGGTAAAGCCTGTATTATCTTTTGACAGTCCTCTTTAGCATTATCTCTTGCCAACTGTTTGCATAGCATTTGCCTTAAGACCTCATCCTCTACCTGTTTTTCCAGGGCGGCAGATATTTTTTCTACAAATTGTAAAAAGGGTTCTCTGGGGCCTTGGCGGATAGTGGCATATTTTTGCTTCGGAGCTGCCATGTCCATGGTTCGCTTTAATGCCATAAGGCCTATATTTTGTGCCTGTTCAAGAACAATCGGAGGCCATGTAGCCTGCAGCTGAGGGTTACTATACGGCCCTTCACCAAGCAAAGCATCCTCTCCAAGGCCTAATCTCGGGTCACCCTGTAGCAGTCGTAAATTATGCTGTGCTGCTGTGCGTGCCATCTGCCTCCAAGTAGATTGAAATACTTGCAATTGTACGGGCTGAAACAGCACTTGTGCGAGATGCATAATGTCATATGGACACAGCAGATCTGTGCTGATTATATGAATAAGTTGCATCACCTCAGGAGAATTGATTCCGTATTTTTGTACTTTATTCTGCAAATCCTGCACTACTCTCCAGCCGATCGGATTGTGCTCATCGTGCCGGTTTGTGCCTGCAGCAGCTTTGAAAACAGGAAATGTAACAGGAGCCTCTGCTGCTTTATCTAGAGGCTTTAGAAATGCTGGTGTTAGAGAGCACGGGCTGAGGCGTTCTACTAGATCCCAGTTGCCAGAGTCGGCAGCATATCTTCTAACTCCCTCCCAGACTTGATCAGGGGATCTCGGGACTACAGTTATTGTGGATGGAGGGAGAGTGCATGGCAGGGGTTCTTTCGGTATGGTTTTATCTGCGAGCTGCAGAGATCGCATAGCGTCAATTAGAGATTTTTCTGCCTCAGTTTCATTTTGGCTCTCACTTTCCGTTCGGCCCTCACATTCAGTTTGACTCTCACTGTCCTTTCGGCCCTCAATTTCAGTACAGCCCACACTTTCCGGCTCGGTGTTAATCGCCACATTTTTCTCCTCAGGGGGGGCTGATGGAGTCACCCCTTCCGCTGCCGCACCAGTAGGTGAGGAGGGCCCCTCATCGCCCGGTAAAGTAATTAATGGCGAAGGAGGAGGAGGTGAATAAGGGTATGATCTGATTTTGCCCGTGAGGGGTTTTCTGCCCGCAACTGCTGAGATTGCAGCATTGGCTGGAGCTGTTACTTGAGCAGAAACTTTTTCATTGCTAATATTTTCTGAGTCTTCATCTTTCTTTTGCTGATCTTTCGCATCACATTCTGCTTTCCATTCCTTCAGGGTCTCGCGTAATAGACGCCATACGATCACCAACTTACACAGCTCTTTCTGTCCTTTAGAGATCTCACCAAACATTTTCCATCCCACTGCTTGCCATGCACCCACACTGAATGCAGTAACTGTTGTGGCTCAAAAGCCTTGCATCTTACACCATATTAAAATCCTTTTCAGGCTTTGTTCTGGGGTTTTAACCCCTTTTCTTTTTAATAGGGCTTTCCAGGTAGACAAAATCGTCTCCTTTTCTTTTGTTAATTGCTGCCCCATTCTAACAGTTTAGTCCCCGGTGGCTCACCTTATTAGGTGTCTAGGCTCAGGTCCGGACCAGGCAGATTCCACTGCTCTCAGCTTCACCGGGCTCCGTCTCCGCAGCTTATCTCGCTGCCGGTATACTCTTTCGCAGCTCTCGTCGCTGCCGGTACACTTCTTGCTAGTGCTGGATTTATCGCCTTTAAATGATCTGTTCGCTCAGACGCATCGGGGTCACCATTTGTCGCAGTAGAGACGGACACGACAAGTAATAGATCATGCAAAATGGCTACTTTATTGTTCTAACACACCTTTTTATACCCTTCTTTAGAGTATGTGTTAGTATATGATTGGTTTGGTTAGTAACTAACAATTCATGATTGGTGAGTTCGTTAGGACAGTTTTTCTTATCACTATCCTGTTTTTGTACCGGTCTTCTCGGATCTTTCCAGACTCTTCAAGGATATACTACAAGCTGCTCAAGGTCGCGCTGTTCTCGAACTGTCAGGAATTCCGTAGACTTGTTGCATCCCCCGACACAGCGGGGCTTCTTTAGCACGTGCCACATCCTCCTCTGGTGACATTCCAAAATCTTTGCCTTCTGGCCAGTCCGTGATCGGTTCCAAAATTCTTGGGCGACTGGGGTTTCCTATGCGAGCCCGTTGTGTGATCAGTGCGGCCCACTTACTCCACGTGGCATCAGTCGCGTGATGTGCAGAGGAGACCCTCCCTTTGAACATCCAGCCCAGCACTGGCAGTCAGGGTGCTAAGAGGAGCTGTGTTTCAGTACCAACCACTTCTGAGGCAGCTGGAACTCCTTCATATGCTGCCAAAATCTCTTTTTCAGTTGGAGTATAGCGAGCCTCGGATCCTTGATATCCTCGACTCCAAAACCCCAGGGGTCGGCCTCGGGTCTCCCCAGGTGCTTTCTGCCAGAGGCTCCAGGTAGGGCCATTCTCCCCAGCTGCAGTATAGAGCACATTTTTAACATCTTGTCCTGCCCGGACTGGTCCAAGGGCTACTGCATGAACAATCTCCCATTTAATTTGTTCAAAGGCCTGTTGTTGCTCAGGGCCCCATTTAAAATCATGCTTCTTCCAGGTCACTTGATAGAGAGGGCTTACAATCAGACTGTAATTTGGAATATGCACTCTCCAAAAACCCACGACACCTAAGAAAGCCTGTGTGTCCTTTTTATTAGTCGGTGGAGACATAGCTGCTATTTTGTTGATCACGTCCATTGGGATCTGATGATGTCCATCTTGCCATTTTACTCCCAAAAACTGGATCTCCTGTGCAGGTCCCTTGAACTTACTTTCTTTTATGGCAAAACCGGCTTTCAGAAGGATTTGGATTATTTTCTTCCCTTTCTCAAAGACTTCTTCTGCTGTGTTGCCCCATACGATGATGTCATCAATGTATTGCAGGTGTTCCGGAGCTTCACCTTTTTCCAGTGCAGTCTGGATTAGTCCATGGCAAATGGTGGGGCTGTGTTTCCACCCCTGGGGCAATCGATTCCAAGTGTACTGGACGCCCCTCCAAGTAAAGGCAAATTGTGGACGACACTCTGCTGCCAGAGGGATTGAGAAAAAAGCATTAGCAATGTCAATTGTGGCATACCACTTGGCTGCCTTTGACTCTAGTTCATATTGAAGTTCTAACATATCTGGAACGGCAGCACTCAGCGGTGGCGTAACTTCATTCAGGCCGCGATAGTCAACTGTTAGTCTCCACTCCCCATTAGACTTTCGCACTGGCCATATGGGACTATTAAAGGGTGAGCGAGTTTTGCTGATCACTCCCTGGGTCTCCAGTTGGCGAATCAACTTGTGGATGGGAATCAGAGAGTCTCGGTTGGTGTGATATTGCCGCCGGTGCACTGTCGTGGTAGCAATTGGCACTTGTTGTTCTTCAACCCTCAGCAACCCCACAATCGAAGGGTCTTGAGAGAGACCAGGCAGGGCAGACAGCTGTTCAGTGCCCTCCGTCTCCAAGGCAGCTATACCAAAAGCCCATCGATACCCCTTCGGGTCCTTAAAATACCCCCTCCTGAGGTAGTCTATGCCAAGGATACACGGAGCCTCTGGACCAGTCACAATGGGGTGTTTCTGCCATTCACTCCCAGTTAGGCTTACTTCAGCTTCCAATACAGTTAACTCTTGGGATCCCCCTGTTACACCAGAAATACAAATGGGTTCTGCCCGTTTGTAACTTGATGGCATTAGAGTGCACTGTGCGCCGGTGTCTACTAGAGCCTTATACTCCTGTGGGTCTGACGTGCCAGGCCATCGAATCCACACGGTCCAATAGACCTGGTTATCCCTTTCCTCCACCTGGCTGGAGGCAGGGCCCCTCTAATTCTGGTCAGAGTATTCAGTATTCACTTCTCGTAAAATTGGCTCAAAACTCCCTTCAAGAGGATCAGAAATAAGATCAGCCCTTCTACTCTGTTTGGAAACTGGAGCGGCATTTTTCCTGGTAGAATCCCCTTCTGTGGTGGTTTTTCCTCGCAGCTCACGTACCCATGCATTTAGGACCGAGGTAGGTTTTTCCATCCGATTTCCTCATGTCCTCTCCATGATCACATCGGTAAAACCACAGGGCACCTTGTGGTGTGTACCTTTTATATTCCCTCTGTTGGGCAGAGGAACGCTCACTCCTAATAGCTGAGACATTGGTCCTTACAGGTGGGGAGTAGGACATATCCTCTTTGAATTGCTGGAAATCCTCGGACAGCTTCTCCACAGCCGCAATGCAGGCTTGTAGGGAGGAGGAGAGATTTTCTTTGTATTGACGGAGTTGGCGAGCCACTTCCTCCACTGTCGGTGCCTCTTTGTATTTCCAGGTCATTATCGCCAGTGAGTTGGCATAGGACGATGGTGCACTCTGTACAAACTTCAGCCACATGGGTCGTGTGCATTGGACTTCATCTGGATCTTTGGGTAATTGGGGGTTGTCCGGGTCATGATGAATCGTCTCTAGCACAGCTAATTCCCTCAGATATTGGATACCTTTCTCCATGGCGGTCCACTTGCTTGATTGACATATAACATCTTCCTTAAAGGGGTACCTTTCCTTCACACTTGACAGGAGTCGCCTCCAGAGGCTGAGGACTTGTGTCCCTTTTCCAATTGCCTTGTCAATGCCACCTTCCCTGGCAAGCGATCCCAGCTGCTTGGCTTCCCTACCTTCTAATTCCAAGCTATTAGCCCCATTGTCCCAGCATCGGAGGAGCCAGGTGATAATATGCTCACGTATACGGCGGCCGAAATCTTTTCACATATTCCACAGCTCACTCAAGGATAGGGATTGGGTGATTACCTCTGGTTCTGCCTCTTCCTCCTGTTCCCATGATGACCCTGGCTCATCTTCATCCTTCGCTAAGCGAACTGATTATTTGTATGCTTCTTCTTCTGTACGGGGGCAACTTATACCGGCACGTTGGTCTGCTGGTTTAGTTGCAGTACTGCTTGCCGAGGTTTGGGTAGCCTATCGCTAGGGCTGGAGGGACCATGTTGAGGATTTCTTGGCTGGGCAAGGGCATGTGAGCAATCCAGCCTTTAGCTGGGAACGAAGCATAAGTTTACAAAGTGCTGGAGCAGACAAGGACGCTGTGTCCTTGTATCCTGGGAAAAGGAAGATAAGAAGAGCCTGACAAACAACTCCTGGATGCCGAAGAATGAGATAAGTAACTGCTGGACACCTCGTGAAGAAGCTTGAGCAGCCAATAGAGGATAAGATAGCGCCATGTGAAACGGGGTATTGTACCAATTAGAGTATTGTATAAGGTGCGTGCATAAGCGCATAAGGTATATAACTGTGCTAAAAGTTGTAGTAAATGGGCTTCACTTGATTACATTGGTCTGTGTGTGATGTCCCCTGTGGATCCTCCGTGGCAATTGGCGCCTGAACAGGGACCCTCAGATCAGCACTTTATTGTCTCTACGAGAATTTCTGGTGCAACTAAACTGACGAGGGAGCAGAGAAGCCGGACGAAACTATCCCTGCTGCCCTGGCAGGATGGCATGAGCTTCAGCTAAGCTGGGAAGAACTACATGAGCTTCAGCTAAGCTGGGAAGAACGACATGAGCTTCAGCTGAGCCGGGAAGACGAGGAGGCGCGCGCAAGTGAATAGAAGCTTGAATCTCGCCCTGATCAGGTGAGCGGTTGGAGAGGAGATGGGGTTGGATAAAGAGCAGGAAGCGGTCCTAAAGCTCCTTCAATATTTTCTCTCTGAGAGGGGACTGAAATGCGATAATTCTGTGATAAAGGGGTTGCTTTTATGGGCCTGGAAGAGAGAACTTATCCCGAGTATAAATGTCGCATTTGAAGAAGCGACCTGGGATGATATAAGCAAGGCGCTGTGGGACGCTATTAGCGGCCGGGGGCATAAGGCAAAGGAGGCAAACAAATACGCAGCGCGCTGGAAGGTAATTCGAGACATGCTGGAGACAATGAGGGCGGACCGGCAGGCAGCCGCCGCTCTCTGCGCGGCGGTGACCCCCTCTGCTGCCTCCACGGCTGCCGCGTCAGCCCACCCCGCTGAAGTTGGGGGGACATTCTCTACACAGCTATCTATACCCCCCCGAGCATCCATTTCTGCTAATGCTGAGACGCCTGCACAGACACAGCCTTTGCCTATACCCAGCCAGGCCGTTGGTGCCGAAAAAATTCCCCCGTCTGTTACTCCGCAAGAAACAGGGGAATTAGGGGGGGCCGATTGTCGCCCGACAGATCCGAAGCCGACAGAGTCGGGGGTGACTAATGCGGATAAACAGATTGCGGGGGACAGGGAACCGTCTCCATCGGGTGGTGCGATGGAAGAGCTGAGGGAGGTGGTGAACCAGTTACAAAAACTGACGGTACGGTCGGAAGAACCAGAAGTGAGGGAGAAACGGTCATCCTCCCGAAAGGATGAACCGAGAGGGCAAGAGAGCGAAGATTCTCGCCGTATACCGGCCCCGCTTCCCCCTCCCGCCCCCTTTTCGCCCCCCCCTCCGGCACCCCCCCCCTCCCGCCCCCTCCGCTTCCCCCTCCCGCCCCCTTTTCACCCCCCCCTCCGGCGCGTCCCCCCTCCCCTCCCGCCCCCTCCCTCCGCCCCTCCCTTTCCGCCCCCCCCTCCGCCGCCAGCCGCGGCCGGCCCCCGGCCAGGACCATCCGCGCCCCCGCCCCCGCCCTTTCATCCATCCCGCCTCTCGGAACCAGAGACGGTGAAACCAACTGCGCCCGCGATAGACGCGGAGCCGCCTGCAGTAGCCTCTGCAGAAGAAAGGCAGAGACATTGGAGGGGAGTAATAAAAGATGCCATTATAGAAGGGACTATGCTCCAAGCATTCCCAGTTATTGCATTAAATGGACAGAAAAAATGGGAAGCGTTTGACTGGAAGGTCATTGAGAGATTAAGGAATGCTGTGAGTCAGTATGGAATTAAGTCTGCGTTAGCTCAACAAATGCTGCAATTCATTTTTTCTTCTGATACGCTGATACCTCAAGATATTAAACAGCTAGCACATTTGGTTTTGGAGCCCGCCCAAATGTTAGTGTTTTTCCGGCAGTGGGAGACGTTCTGTGATCGGGAACAAGCAACACCACGACAACAAACAGATCCCTTATGGGGAGTAACCACACAGATGCTGATGGGTTCTGGACCCTTCGCATCAGGGAATGCTCAGTTACAATGTATCACTGAGGTTCATCATCTATCACAGATCTTGGCATATCAAGCTTTTCTTTCCATACCAGACAATATTCGAAACCATACTTTTACTCAGGTGAAACAGGAGCATAATGAACCTTTCGCACAGTTTATTAATAGATTGCATAGGGCGATCTATGACCACCCTGACATGACCGAGCAAATGAAAGAAAACATGTTCAAAATGCTCGCTTTCGAAAATGCTAATGAAGAGGCACGCAAAGCATTGTGTAATTTGCCGAAAAATGCAGCCGTCGTTGATATGCTAGAATACATGGATCGAGCAGTGGACTCACAGAAAACAGCCTATGTTGTCGCAGCTCCACAAGGAGCTACAAAGAAGCACAGGGCCAGTAAGACACCCTTGGTCAAGTGTTTTAACTGTGGCAAACGTGGCCACATTAGGAGCAAATGTACAGCTTCTGCTAAGAAAGATGACAATACCACCAAGAATATAGGAAGAAGGGAAACTTTACACCGACCGCGAAGGCCCCTCGCGCGACGACACAAACACAAGGGACCTGGGCTGCCAGCCCTCAGGCAGCCTCGCAACCACCAGATCCGCCACTGCAGGGAGCTCCGGAGTGGATGTGGAAACCGCAGTAGACATTACGTTGATGGACGCAGGGGTACACTTGGTGGATAGCAACATAAAGGGACCATTGGGGCTTGGGCTTAGTGCGTTTGTGATGGGACGATCTTCAACAGCTCTAAAAGGAATTTTGGTAGTCCCAGGGCTTATTGATGCAGATTATTGTGGGACTGTGAAAATTATGATTCATGTTTTAATCCCTCTTGTTTCTATTCCTAAAGGTACCAGAATAGCACAATTAGTTCCATTCCGGTCGTGTGTTCCAAACCCAGGTGAAGTACAACGTGGAGATGGTGGATTCAGCTCCACAGGGAAACCACAGGTATACCTTGCCATGGACATAACAAAAGGTAAACCAGAAAAGGTAGTGCAATTGGAAGGGCCTGACGGAGTTATCGTCAAGAAACCGATGACAATCGATACAGGAGCTGATGTTACGATTATTTCACGATATATTAGGCCTCCATCATGGCCATTGATCAATCCAAATTTTGGCATTGCAGGGATAGGGGGCACACAAGCCACCTTAGTAAGTCAGCTGCCGATTACATTTGTGTTCCCTGACGGTGAAAATGTTACGACACGTCCATATGTCATGACTACCCCAAAGGAATTGTTTGGCCTCATAGGCCGTGATTTATTGAGCCAAATGAAGGCAATGTTAGTGACCCATCCTTTTTAGGAGCAGTCGCTGAGGGGCAGCCAATCCTGAAAATTAGCTGGAAAAGAGATGAGCCTGTTTGGATTGATCAGTAGCCGCTAAATTCTGAAAAGCTGCTAAAAATACAAGAGTTAATTGAGGACCAACTGAGAGCGGGACATGTTGTTCCTTCTACTAGTCCATGGAATACACCAATATTTACCATTCCCAAGAAAAGTGGGAAATGGAGACTGTTACATGATCTCAGAGCTGTGAATGCAGTGATGCACAGTATGGGAGCCCTGCAGCCAGGTTTGCCGTCTCCAGTTATGCTTCCAGAAGAATGGGATTTGTTAATTATAGATCTAAAGGATTGTTTCTTCACCATTCCCTTGCACCCAGATGACGCTGAACGGTTTGCCTTTTCGATACCGCCGATTAACAAGGCAGAGCCCTATAAGAGATACCACTGGGTTGTGTTACCACAATGAATGCGCAATTCCCCCACGATGTGTCAGGTATATGTGGCCTGGGCATTAGAGCCTGTAAGAAAGCAGTTTCCTCAGTTACATTTCGATAGCAGGAAGGAACTTGCCACAGGATGAATTTTTAACTCATTTGCAGGACATCTTAAGCCATCGCGGAGTAATAATCGCTCCTGAAAAGGTGCAAAAGGCAGCACCTTGGAAGTATTTGAGGTGGCACATAGATGCTGGCAATGTTAGAAATTTCAACGGTACATGATGTCCAGAAGCTTGTGGAAGATATCCAGTGGGTGCGGAATCTTTGCGGTATCACTAATGACGATACGGACCCTCTGGTAGAACTCTTGGGTACGAGCGCACGTGCAGATGAGAAACGGGAAATGACAGAGCTGACCAATTGGTTGCAGCGGCATGGGAGCCTGCTCCAGGGAATTGTTTTCAACAAGTGTGGGGAATTCACCATGGTACGGGTATTCCACATCTTCCCACAGGACAGGCTATTGTCGAACGGGCCAACCAAACCTTAAAGAGCATGCTGCAAAAACAAAAGGGGGGAACCCAGGGCTTACTCCCAGAGGAACGATTGGCCAAAGCCTTATTTGTGCTAAATTATCTTAGATTGACAGGTGATCACAAAGACCCACCAATGGTAGTGCATCATGCTCTTTTACAGGCGGAAAGGACGCAACAAAGTACAGGAATCATGGTAATGTATAAGGACCCAGAGTCCGGGCAATGGTGCGGACCCGCAGAAGTAAAACTTACTGGGAGAGGGTATATGTGTCTGCTTACAGATCGAGGCCTTCGCTGGATCCCGGCTAAGTGGGTCAAGCCATGGCTTCGCACTGATGCTGGACCCGGAATCGTTCCAACGGCAACTGGCACGGCACCGGCGGGTGCTGGAGCCACTGATCCAACAGATTCTGACTAATAGAGTATTACACTATAGAGGACTAGCGGACATTGAGTCCTTCAGGGAGGTTTTTAGAACAGCGTGCCTTATTGTATATAGAACTTGCTTTAGGTAAAAAGTGTGCTAAGCATAATTTGGTTAAACATAGTGTGATTATGGGAAGACAGTGTGGGGTAAATGTAAAAGTTAGTTAAAGCCAAAATTAGGGGTAAGGTCTATTTCCATTAATAACCTGGGGACGAGGTTGATTGTGTTTCCACAGCTACAGGCCCACGACGGACTCCTGTTGAATTTGCACGACCATCATCTGGAGCATCATAGATGGTGTGGCAATATGAATACCATCTCAGTCGAAAACTAATGTATAGGTCACCTTGGCTAACATAATAGGTCAAGATTCTCTGTGCATTGCTACTGCATCATAAAGCCCATGAACCAATAGACAAGATGACTATGACTCGTGCAGCGCGCCTGGCCAGCGAGCGCATGCGTCATAGATTGCAACCGAGGCGGACTTTTTGGCACCCGCTGGCCATGTGTGCTAAAACCCGTTCCTCTGCAAATGTATAGATACCGGGTTTTTTCCGAAGAGCATCGGGCTGGTGTACGGTGAGGCCATCGTTGCCTCTGTGGGGACGCCCACGGGATGCTGGCACCTACCGATTGCTGGGCTGAAATCGCGGAGCAAGATGGCACAAGAATGTATGGATGGTTCATCTTTCTCATGGTCCTCATGGTCTGGGTCATTAGGGGTAACGGGTTGGCTCAAAGAATTGCAGGCATTATTGTAGTTATTGTGATTTTAGCTATTGTAATAATTCTACCTTGTTCAGCTTGTTAAGGAAAAATGGCACCCCAAGTTATTAGGCAAGCTTGGATTGCTCAAAAACAAAAAGGGGGAATTGTTGAGGATTTCTTGGCTGGGCAAAGGAATGTGAGCAATCCAGCCGTTAGGTGGGAACGAAGCATAAGTTTACAAAACGCTGGAGCAGACAAGGACGCTGTGTCCTTGTACGCTGGGAAAAAGGAAGATAAGAAGAGCTGACAAACAACACCTGGATGCTGAAGAATGAGATAAGTGACTGCTGGACACCTCGTGAAGAAGCTTGCTCAGCCAATAGAGAATAAGATAGTGTCGCGTGAAACGGGGTATTGTACCAATTAGAGTATTGTGTAGGGCGCGTGCACAAGTGCATAAGGTATATAACTGTATCAAACGTTGTAGTGGATGGATTTCACTTGATCACATTGGTCTGTGTGTGATGTCCCTCTGCAACAAGATCCCAATGGACGTGATCAACAAAATAGCAGCTATGTCTCCACCGACGAATAAAAAGGAAACACAGGCTTTCTTAGGTGTTGTGGGCTTTTGGAGAATGCATATTCCAAATTACAGTCTGATTGTAAGCCCTCTCTATCAAGTGACCCGGAAGAAGAATGATTTTAAATGGGGCCCTGAGCAACAACAAGCCTTTGAAGAAATTAAACGGGAGATTGTTCATGCAGTAGCCCTTGGACCAGTCCGGGCAGGACAAGATGTTAAAAATGTGCTCTATACTGCAGCTGGGGAGAATGGCCCTACCTGGAGCCTCTGGCAGAAAGCACCTGGGGAGACCCGAGGCCGACCCCTGGTGTTCTGGAGTCGAGGATATCAAGGATCCGAGGCTCGCTATACTCCAACTGAAAAAGAGATTTTGGCAGCATATGAAGGAGTTCGAGCTGCCTCAGAAGTGGTTGGTACTGAAACGCAGCTCCTCTTAGCACCCCGACTGCCAGTGCTGGGCTGGATGTTCAAAGGGAGGGTCTCCTCTACACATCATGTGACTGATGCCACGTGGAGTAAGTGGGCCGCACTGATCACACAACGGGCTCGCATAGGAAACCCCAATCACCCAAGAATTTTGGAACCGATCACGGACTGGCCAGAAGGCAAAGATTTTGGAATGTCACCAGAGGAGGAGGTGACACGTGCTGAAGAAGCCCCGCTGTATAATAAACTGCCAGAAAATGAGAGGCAATATGCCCTGTTCGCTGACGGATCCTGTCGCATTGTGGGAAAGCATCGGAGGTGGAAAGCTGCTGTATGGAGTCCTACACGACAAGTTGCAGAAACTGCTGAAGGAAAAGGTGAATGGAGTCAGTTTGCAGAGGTGAAAGCCATCCAGCTAGTGTTAGACATTGCTGAAAGAGAGAAGTGGCCAGTGCTCTATCACTATACTAACTCATGGATGGTGGCAAATGCCCTGTGGGGGTGGCTACAGCAATGGAAGCAGAGCAACTGGCAGCGCAGAGGTAAACCCATTTGGGCTACCACACTGTGGCAAGATATTGCATCCTGGCTAGAGAATCTGGTTGTAAAAGTACGTCATGTAGATGCTCACGTACCCAAGGGTCGGGCCACTGAAGAACATCGAAATAACCAACAGGTGGATCAGGCTGCCAAGATTGAAGTGGCCCAGGTGGACCTGGACTGGCAACATAAGGGTGAGCTATTTATGGCTCAGTGGGCCCATGATACCTCAGGCCATCAGGGAAGAGATGCAACATATAGATGGGCTCGTGATCGAGGGGTGGACCTGACCATGGACACTATCGCGCAGGTTATCCATGAATGTGAAACATGTGCTGCAATTAAGCAAGCCAAGCGGTTAAAGCCCCTGTGGTATGGAGGGCAATGGCTGAAATATAAGTATGGGGACGCCTGGCAGGTTGACTATATCACACTCCCACAAACTCACCAAGGCAAGCGCTATGTGCTGACAATGGTGGAAGCAACCACCGGATGGCTGGAAACATATTCTTTGCCCCATGCCCCCGCCCAGAACACTATCGTGGGCCTTGAAAAGCAGGTCTTGTGGTGACATGGCACCCCAGAAAGAATTGAGTCAGACAACGGGACTCAATTCCGAAACAACCTCATAGACACCTGGGCCAAAGAGCATGGCATTGAGTGGGTGTATCATATCCCCTATCATGCACCAGCCTCTGGGAAAATTCAGCGATACAATGGACTGTTAAAGACTACACTGAAAGCAATGGGGGATGGAAGTTTCAAACATTGGGATACACATTTAGCAAAAGCCACCTGGTTAGTCAACACCAGAGGATCTGCCAATCGGGGTGGCCCTGCCCAGTCAGAACTTTTATGTACTGTAGAAGGGGATAAAGTCCCTGTAGTGCACATCAAAAATATGTTAGGGAAGACAGTCTGGGTTACTCCTGCCTCAGGCAAAGGTAAACCCATTCATGGGATTGCTTTTGCTCAAGGGCCTGGGCGCACTTGGTGGGTGATGCGAGAAGATGGGGAAGTCCGATGTGTGCCTCAAGGGGATCTGATTTTGGGTGAGAATAGCCAGAATTAAACTGTATGATATTAGTTGCTATGTAACCCTGCTGCTGTATGTTATCATTACTATAATTGTTATATGCTATATCCATAGTACTACAGTAAGAATCACTTAGATCAAGCAAGAATGAACGGTGATAAAACTGAGCAAAGCGCAGTAGTGATGGAACCAGAACTGACTCCAGCATGCAACAATCCAACGGTGCACACCATCCTCCTGCTGCGTCCAATGTCACCTGCTCGTCACACCACATTGAAGCCGAATCCTGCTCCGCTGACTGAGAGGACTTTGCACCATCCCTCCTGCCCAGACAGACTGGTATGACAGATGGAGCCCAGAGTCGGAAACTAAATGAACTCAACGAACATTTTATGAACATGACCCATAAACTAAAGGAATGATATCTCTGTGTGTGTATACATATATACATATCTATATATATCATTGTTCATATGTCTCAAAGGGATGGAAAGGTGATGATGATTGACCGGGATGTAACTAAAAGTATGGGAACTGAGCATGACGTCAATGGTATAGAATAAGGGGTGGATACTGTCCTGGTTTCAGCTGGGATAGGGTTAACTGTCTTCCTAGTAGCTGGTACAGTGCTATGTTTTGAGTTCGGTATGAGAAGAATGTTGATAACACACTGATGTTTTCAGTTGTTGCTCAGTAGTGTTTAGTCTAAAGTCAAGGATTTTTCAGCTTCTCATGCCCAGCCAGCAAGAAGGCTGGAGGGGCACAAGAAGTTGGGAGGGGACAGAGCCAGGGCAGCTGACCCAAAGTGGCCAACAGGGTATTCCATACCATGGGATGTCACGTCTAGTTTAGGAACTAGGGGGAGTGGGGGTGGGGAATTGCCACTTGGGGTACTAGCTGGGTGTTGGTCGGCGGGTGGTGAGCAATTGCACTGTGCATCATCATTTGTACATTTCAATCCTTTTATTATTGCTGTTGTCATTTTATTAGTGTTATCATTATCATTATTAGTTTCTTCTTTTCTGTTCTATTAAACTGTTCTTATCTCAACCCCCGAGTTTTACTTCTTTTCCCGATTTTCTCCCCCATCCCACTGGGTGGGGGGGAAGTGAGTGAGCAGCTGCATGGTGTTTCATTGCTGGCTTGGGTTAAACCATGACACCTGCTGGGACATATCTTCACTTATTTAGTTAAGTGAGAAGGGAAAATACCACCTTTCTTTGCATGAGCTATATATTTACCAGAAATATCTTATCCATGTGTTAATCAGACCTAATCCAGCTTTATTTGAGACATCCTCAGATGATGTCATTACAGACAAGCAAAATAACATGACAAGCAAAAAAGCATTATGAGCTAACCTTCTTAAGAAGGCATGTAGCTATTTTATTTAAAGAAAATTTTCTCAATAATATTGATATTTATCCTGTTTGTACATACTGAATATATAATATTCTATCTTCTTCTCTCTCTCTGATATACCTTCACACAATGCTCAGTTACACACTCCTGTGCTGTTTGTTTCAAGGAAGATTCACATAGCTGATAGAAATATTCAAAGGAACTGAAGTTGCCATCAGTGTCATTAAAAAGAGCTGTGACTATATACCTCTTTTTGCAGGAAATAAACACGGATTGGGCTCACATTACTTCTTAGATTTTTTTCCTATATTGGGTGTTTGAGTCAGACCTGAGTTTCTATAAAACTAATATGGCATTACTGTCCTACGCAAAATGAAAGAAAAAAAAAAAGAAAAAACCCCTCCAAGGCCCATAGCCAAAGACTATAGCCTTCCCCTTGCAAAAAACTATTTTAACAAATTCCATTTGATTTATTTCAATGAAAAATTGCTGCAATTATCTCTCATCTCCCTTTTGTTCTTTCCCCTTCTTTCATGTGATCAGTTTTGCTGTTTCCATGGCAACTTTATCGCTAAGGGTGGGCTCTGTGACTACATGGAGGAATTATCTGCAGCTTTGCAAGTTATTCTTCTGGAAAACCACATTGGTCAAAATGTTACTGTTTTAAAGCAGTGATTATTAATCATTAATGATCAACATCTGACAATTTACATTGGTATAATGCAAATTAAGGTCTGAAATATGCCTACAAATTTTAAGACAGAAGCTGATCTGCAAAAAAAAAGAGGATGCTTTTCTGTTACTTGAAAATACTGAAACAATTTTGTCTTAAGACACTTTCATCCTGTGAAATATGACATGAAACTTGTAACTCCTTGTATTCCATTAGTGGCTCCTGTGGGCCTATTCTTAAAAGTCAACATTATATAAAAGTTCAGAGTAAAGATGGATCTGAGATAATACACAAATCTGAACACAACACTAAGCTCTTTCAAGGCAGGATCAGACAGAGAAGCACATTAAAATCTGCAAACCAGTACTAAATCAACTTTGTAGCATAGGACCCGCTTTTCAAAAGGCCAGATTTTTATAGTAAATTCTTCCTTTCTCTATACTAACCCCTGAAGTGAGAAAGAAAAGTAGCAGCAATATAATAGGGCTGTGTTTTCTAAGTACAACCTACAACTCAGTCATTTCTGTGTGGACTGCCTGTACCTGCCATAGTCCTTTGTGGGCTTTCTTCCTCATTCTCTGTCCTACTTGTATGGGGGGATATTTTCCCCTCTCCAACAAAACCTATAGATCCTGTACCACTTTCATTAATGATTTTAAAAATGCTACTTTTCTTACTGCCAGCTGAGCTAATTCCTATGAATTTTTTGCTGTTCAGTTTTTTCTTTTTTTTTTACTGTTTCTTTTTATCTTTGTCCCACTCAAGTTGCTACACAGGCAATTTATAATGAAGCTAACGTGAGTGTTTTACATGAAGCAACATATTTAAATCTGAACAACTTCCCTAAACTAACCATAGTGGAATACAAGGACCTCAGCAGAACTGCTTCAAGCCAATATTCCTCTTGAGTGACTGCAGGAAAATTGCTTGCATAAACACAGACTTGAGGGGCCATAAGCTATTGCCGGTCCATTGCACCAGGACCCACGTTCCAGCTGAAGTATCACATTAGACAGGAGTTCTGCTTTCCAAAGAAATATTTCCCAGTGTTGTTTTCTTCTGTTTCCATAAGGTATCACATGGGTGACAAACTGTATGGTATTGTGTAAGTTAATAACAGACCCATAACCTTCTCTCTGGTCCTGTGATGCACTCACACTGATGGAAATGACAGTTCTTCTGGGCATATATGCCCTGCTGTAACTGTATGAATGAGGGCTGAGAATGAGGATGTGTCTCATGCATGAAGACATGAAAGCTGTCAGTCATATACCATCATGAAACTTAGAAGCCAGAAGGCAAGAAGGCAATTAAAACTCAACATTGTAAAATTTGCTGGTCCTAATAAAATCCATTTCTGAAACAGAGACAAATCAGAAATCCAGGTAAATGTTGAATATGTTCAAGGTAGAATTTTTTATTTTAAACAATTACAAAAATTCAAGATTTGGAGGGGGAAGTAAACAGCAGCCTAGTTCATTGACAAATTATACAAGGATTCTTTTTGCTGGCTGCTTATTGTTGGGGAGCCAGCCAATTATTTGTTAGTCAAGCCTACATCTTTTTGGTTTTAATTCATGAGATAAATTTATGTCACATGACAAGGGTTCTTTGGATATCGGACGATAAAATGGCAACAGTCTAAGGACCAAGTCTGATAAACTTTATTATAATGATATAAGTTGACAATCAATATAATTAAGCCTGAGCAGAAAGCAAGTAATCTAAGCATGAGCACAAGGGAAAAGGGGAAAGCTCACTTGATGTGTAGGCAAGGTACAACACCATTAACGATTGATCTTACCCGATGAGCAACAGTCGGGGAAATTGTCGACCTCTCATGTTCTCTGTCAGGATGTAAGGATGTCTCCTTCGCTGGGCAGCACCCCTGGACCAGCCAACGAGAGCTACCCCGAGTTAGCATTGGGGTGCCATATTTATGGGATTGCGCCTTCTCTGTTCAGTCATATGATTGTCAGGTTGACGTAGACACGTCCTTTATGTACAAAGCTGGATGTGTCTCAAAAAGGTCGGTGATCCACAAATAGTTATACATGGTTGATCACAGGTTTCTTTGTGTGAGTTGGTCCGTGCAGATGTGCAAGCAGTGCAAGTACACTATGTAAGCGCTTTCCATTGTCCCATGCCATACTTGAGGTCAAGAGTGTCTTGCCACAATTTAATAATTCAGTTGTTCTCTTTTCTACTTTGTAATAAGCTGTCTATTTTTGTTCTATTTTTGTTTACTTTTTTCCCTTCTGTTTATAGCTTTTTTTCCTAGGAACAGTTTATAAAGTAGCTTTAAAAACTGTATGTGGAGTTCTGACTACACTAGTTTCCTACTGATTTCAACAGGAGCAAAATTTTATTGCAGGTTTCTTAACCCAAATGCAAGTTTGGGAATTTTAATTGTTTCTGAATTTTTGTATAAGATTTCCTAGGTAAACTGATTAAAAATGTAGAAAATAAACTATGAGGTATACATTATTAAAATAAATGATACTTTATTGGTTGCCATTAAAAAAGTATTTGTACATTTTTATGAAAGTGTAAATAGTTTTGACATTTTCTTTTAAAATACATGAAAAAATAGTTTATTACATACAGAGTATACATACAAATATGTGTTTTACCACCACTAGAAGATGTAAATCTAGTACCTACTCTTTATTAGGATAGCTGAATATTGACAAGAAGAACAGCAATTAAAAGGATGAGGATAATAATAATAGAACTCTTCACACGTACATTTTACAGCACTATCATAACTTATATAAGGAACTAGATCCCAAAAGTTTCTCTGTATAGGCAGGCCACAACTTTTATGTGAAACTCTTGTTCTCAGCATCAGCACTATGTGGAGAAATGCACATTGCAGTTTTGAACTTTCCTAAAGTTTTGAACTTTCACTGCATATTGAACTTTCCTAAATCCATGTTTCCCCTCCTCTTAAGAGGGTATTTTGCACCAGGAGGTGCTGGTCCGTTATGATCCCAGTAAGAAAGGCACTCAGACTCTGTAAGGCATCATTCACAATGCTATTTATTAGAGCTAACACTATAAGAAGAGAAAAGCATAGATAATTGTATGTCCCTTTAGATGCTGGGAACCCTGGGTGGTGCAGCATCGAATGGGCCTCTGATCCATGCACAACATGCTGGGCAGATCCCATCCATAGAAGAGATTCTCCTCTTTCAGTCATGCAAGCTATTATAGGATTTTATAACAAGGAAACAACTCCATTTATCATTTCTACAGTCAAACAGAAGCAATATTCTCATGAGAACTTCTTGTTGCACTTTTAGATAAAGGCGAGACCACGCAGGTAGCATAATCGCCGGTGCAGAGTGGGAGCTGCCTCCAGGCTCCTCCATTACAATGAACTGGCTGAGTTTATCCTGTGGCCAAGGGATTTGTGCAGCACAACACAGGCCTGAAGGCCACGCTGTATGTGCAGCACAGCACACAGGCCTGGGCCTACTCAGGTTCTGTTATGTGCATCACTAATTCCTCAATGTACAATGGCCTTCTGGTCAGGATCACCATAGATGGCAATCCAAATTATGAGAACAGAAAAACAACAGATATATAAATGGGCATCTTTGTCTTATGTTGCACATCAGATCAAAATTCTGGAAGAATTGGTAGACATTTGGTGACAGTAGCAAGAGCTACTCAGCCTGCCCTTGCCCTCCTATCCCTGACTTTGCCGTGCTGGCATAAAACGTTTATGCTGTGGCATAGAGAATCAATCTGGTTGAAGAATAACCCAGAATTTTTTTTTTTTTCCAGCCAGATATAGACTCTGATTCATTGAACAAAAAATTGAACTGAAGGCAAAGCAAGGGTAAGAATAAGTAGTCATGGATTGGGAAGGGAGAGAGGAAAAATACTAATTCCATAGGCCAGGACAAATGCCTAATATCCGTTAGTGAAACTTCACCCTGAAATACAACTCCCTAATTTATGCCATCAAACTGTACAGATTTTTTTGGCAAGCAAGGAGTTACATGCCATGCAGCATTTCTAACAAAATTATTACTTATCATCACTTCTACTGAAAGAATTCTGAAAATTCTGCAGCAGATGATAATATTAACAGCACAGGGTTATTTGCAATAGTATTCTTCCAAGTAAATTCAGAATGTGGGAGACTTCTATATTATTTGTACAAATTATTGGTGTGAGTCACTGTACCTGTTTACACTAATTCTGCTTGTTATTTGACCTAAGGTTGCGGGAGCATAATCATGGACTCAACGACAGATCAATATGATCATAGTTGAAGACCCTTTACTAGAGCATCAGACATCATTTTTATATATTGGTTACATCCATACATGTGTTTAGCTATTTTACTATTGGTTACACACATTATTCACACGCTGTCCACGTGCCTAGTTACACTTAATGATTGGTTATATCAACTCTGTACACGCGCATAAACATAAGACATAATTGGTTATACTAACTAAAACATGCGAAACTTGTCTCAGTCTAATTGGTCAAGATAAACTGCCGAATTGAGGTTCTTTGTGCCAAGTTCCCTTTATCGTGGAATGCGCACCTGTGTTCTTCTAATTGGCATCTTTCTTTTTTTGTCTTCTTGTTTATTCTGTTCAAGGCCTTCTAAAGGTGTCTGGAATGCTCCTGTGACCGTTAGCTAAATATGTGTCCACAATTCCCCCTTTTTTGTTTTCCGTCAATTAACACAGCCTTACTTGATCTATCAATTAATTTTTAAACACATTGTAACATACAAGGCACACAAATTAAAATACAAAAAACAAAACACTATAAGATAAATCAAAACTATCATCTTAACTATGATTTAAGAGTAGCTCTATTTTGTAAGGTTGTGTGTCTAATACTATCTACATCTAACAGTAAATCAGATACTATTACACCAATCTGTATTCAGGGACCCCAGAATTTGTGATTCCTGGGGTGGCAATGAGGGTGAATGCCCGATCCGTGGAAACCAGGCATTCCCATCCATTGAGTCCATGACCTGCTGCACAGGGGTCTCCATCAATAAGTTCTTAAACTTTGTTGATGTCAGTGAAACCCCCTATTAAACCTGTGAAAAAGGGATTGCTTGGTGTTGCTGTACTGAGGTATAAGCAATCTTGTCCGGTCACATCAGCCAGGGTTATCCAGATGTTTTCTTTGGCTTGCGGCGGTATCCATAACTATGTCCATCCGAGGACTGTGAGGAAGATGGACCATCCATACATTCTTGTGCCGTCTTGCTCCGCGAACTCATCCCAGCAATCGGTAGGTGCCAGCTTTCCGTGGGCGTCCCCACGGAGGCAATGATGGCCTTGCCGTACACCAGCCCAATGCTCTTCAGAAAATCCCGGTATTTATACATTTGCAGAGGAACGGATTTCAGCACACGTGGCCAGCGGGTGCCAAAATCCACCTCAGTTGCAACATGGGGAGCCTATGACGCATGTGCTCGCTGGCCAGGCGCGCTGCACGAGTCATAGCCATCTTGTCTATTGGTTCATGGGCTTTGTGATGCGGTTGCAATGCACAGAGAATCTTGACCTGTTATGTTGGCCAAGGTGACTTACACATTAGTTTTTGGCTGAGGTGGTATTCATATTGCCGCACCATCTAGGATGTTCCAGATGATGATGGTCGTACAAATCGAGCGGGAGTCCATTGTGGGCCTGTATCCCTAATTTCCGGCCACTCCTGATATGTGGATAAAAAGTGTCTAAATATCGGTGGACCACCTGCATCAGACCAACGATTTAGAAATTTTAAAACATAAGTGGCTTTAGCTAACTTTTCTTGTGGAGAGAGATTCCCTACTCCCTTTTTTGTTTTTCGTCAATTAACACCTGCTGTATTGCCCTTTGCAAAGATCTATGAACACAATTAATTAAACACAGTAAAAGCAACATTATACCTAATAAAATACACAAGAATAAAAGAAACCCCGATTTTTAACAAAGATACAAACCAACTCCTAAGTCCCCATCCCACAGCTAAATGCTCTAAGCCGAAATGACAGCTTTCTTAATTGCGTTAAAGCTCTTGACAAACTGCAGCGACAACAAATGGGACAAAGTTGACCACTAGCTCTCGTTGTCTCCCTTATCCCCTGGGTCGTCTGTTGTGGTGTTCCTCCCATTCACAGTGGCAGAAGATTTCCACGGTTTTACCCAGTGAGCCGGTACCCACTTTGGTCCAGAATCTGTAATGACACACATATATCCTCTACCAGTTACTTGTACTTCTGCTGGGCCCATCCACTGTCCCATGTTCAAATCCTTTTACATTACTTTAATTCCTGTTGTTTTTACTGTTGATAAATCATTGCTCAAGGCACTGCTATGAATTACCATGGGAGGGTTATCGGCGTTGCCTGCCAACTGCAAAAAATTGAGTACATATAAAACTTTCCAAATTCTTTCTTGTGGGGAGAGACCTATTTCCCCCGTTTTTTGTTTTCAAAGCCCAAGCAACAAAATGTTGACTCATGGTGGGAGAGTTTTCATTCCCTGTGGTAAAACTGTCCATTGATACCATTGTGCAGGCTCTGCCTTATTTATTGATGGTACTGTAAAAGCAAACTTCTCTTGATCTTCAGGATGTAACGGTATAGTAAAAAACCAATCTTTCAGATCAATAATCAAAATGTTCCAATCTACTGGAATCATTACCGGGGAGGGCAATTCAGGTTGTAAGGCTCCCAAATCATGCATTACTGCATAGACCGCACGTAGATCGTGCAACAAACGCCATTTCCCGTTTTTCTTTGGGATGGTAAAAATTGGGGTATTCCATGGGCTAGTAGAGGGAACTATATGTCCTGCCTCTAGCTGCTCTTGTACTAACTCTTGAATCTTGGACAGCTTTTCTGCACTGAGCGGCCATTGATCAACCCATACCGGTGTTTCAGTTTTCCATCTCAGTTTTAGGATTGGCTGTCCTTCAATAGCCACAATTAAAAACCCTGAGTTGTCAGCCTCGCACCCAGTTGACTCAAGATATCCCGCCCAATCAATGCGATGGGAATGTTCAAAACGTATGGTCATGTTTTCACCTCAGAGCCATCAGAAAAACAGAAATTTAAATGCTCTTTGCTCACACTAGTGCATTGCATCCCACCAATTCCATAAATCCCTTCAGTGGTGTGTATTAGCTGCCATTCATTAGGCCATTTACTTCTGGGAATTACGGTAACAACTGCTCCCATATCAATGATCATTTTTAAAACAATGGTTTCGTTTTTTGGTCCCATAATTCTCACTGTCTCCTCTGGTTTTGACTTTTGAATATTTAAGGCCAATAGCACTGCAGGTGAACCAGAGGATCCAAAACCTGCATCTCCTCACAAGAGTTCGCCAGATTTTGGTACTCGGGATTCAAACGGAACTAACTGCGCTATGCGTGCACCTTTCACAATATTCACGGGTGGCGTTATTGTTTGGACCATGATCATGATCGCACCAGTGTAATCAGCATCAATTACTCCTGGTAAGACAAAAATCCCCTGTCAAGATGTTGATGATCACCCCAACAATACCGCACATAATCCATGACCAAGAGGTCCTTTCATGTTTGATGGAATGCAATGCACCTTTGTGTCCAACAAAGTTACTTCTACTGCTGTTGCCACGTCCACTCCGGCACTTCTTGCTGTGGCAGAGGGGATGCTGTCCAGACACCCTGTATTTTTGTTGTAGCGCACGGGGATCTTGCGCTCAGTTGGGAGCTTCCCAAAACTCTGCCGCTGACATGATACTTCGATTTACATTCTTTAGTCATGTGGCCTCTTTTCCCACATCGATCGCGTGGTGTTTCACCAGAGACTTTACCATAAACTTTACATTGCGCCTTAAAATGCCCTGGCTTTCCACAATTAAAACATTTCTTTTCTCCTGGCCTTTCCCCACTTTTTGTTTGTAACAGAGGTCGCACTGCTGCAGTAAATGCAGAAGCAAAAAGAGCAGCTTTCCCTTGTTCACCCATACGGTCGCAAGCTTCTAACATCTCACTAACAGTAACGCCTCGAGGTAACGTGCACAATACTCGCTTTGTTTTCGCATTTGCATTTTCAAACGCCAACTGATCAAGCAACTTAACCTTCATGTTACTATCAAGATCTGCGTGAGATTTCAATGCGGTATGCAGTCTGTCTATAAACTGAGCAAATGGTTCAGATTCTCCCTGTCGAATATTAACATAGGAAGGAGAAACTTTTCCTTGCTCAGGTACGCTTTGGAAAGCTTTAAATGCCAATTCCTGTGATTGCATTAAAACTTGAGTATCAAATTGAGCTTGCCAGGCGGCATTTGAAAATGGTCCAGAGCCCATCAGCATTTGAGCAGTACATTGAGATTAGGGATCATTTTGTTGATGTCCCCTATTTTCTGCCTCTGCATCATCGCAGAGTTCCTGCCACCTATGGAAAAAATATAACTGTTGTGACGATGACAACAAGGTTTTAGCAAGCATTCGCGAGTCATGTGGAGTTAAGGTTGACCCAGAAAATATATGGGACAAAACTGCCTGCGTAAAAGGAGATTTTTAAACCATACTGAGCAATTGCAACCTTTGCTTCTTTTATGATTTTCCAATCAAATGGAACCCATTGATTAGGTCCACCCCCAGCCCCAGCAATAACCGGAAACGCTGTGGGAGCTGTTATGATTTCTCCCTCAATTAAGGCATCGCGAATAATTCCCCGCCATCTATTCCGGGGGTCCATTGTTTCTGGAAAGGTGGGGATCGGTTCCCTGGGAGGTGGAGAAGGCAGAGGTATAGGTGCAGGACAAGGAGGGGGCAGAGGTAAAAAAGGGTTTGAAGAAGGAGGAGGAGGAGGAAGAGGGCGGGGGGGGGGAAGAGGAGGAGGGGGTGCATCAAAGGATACGGCTGGCGGTTTTTCTCACTTCACAGCAGCCTCCAACTGTGCCAGCTTTTCTATTACTGACTGCAACTGCTGCGAAGTGAGCTCCGGCCCCTCTTCATGCTCTTGAGGCGACCCGGGTGTAGACGGAGGCAACGGAGGCTATATGCTAGGTATAATTTGTTCATGTTGAACGGCAGTATCTGGGGGCTGTTTTCTCGTAGGCGGATTTTTACTCACTCCCTGATTCTGTAGGGTTTCCTTTAAGTGTACGGTTAGGGAGGCTTGGGAACTGTCAGATGGCTGATTAATATCGGCAGTCCCAGGGAGTGGAGCAGAAGTCAAGGGCACAGGAGCAGGCGGACAAGCTCCAGGGAAGCCAAAAGTCTCTCTCGCTGCATTATGTTTTTCTCCCCGCTTTTCCCCTTCGCTTGCGGTTGGAGAGAGAGCAGCAAAAGTAGCTGCAGCCGCTTTACGATCTGCTTTCATTTCTTGCAGAGTTGTCTTAATCAATTTCCATAAAGTTGCAAGACCTTTAACTTCTTTAGACCCTGTCCTGGTTTCAGCTGGGATAGAGTTAACTGTCTTCCTAGTAGCTGGTACAGTGCTATGTTTTGAGTTCAGTATGTGAAGAATGTTGATAACACTGATGTTTTCAGTTGTTGCTCAGTAGTGTTTAGACTATAGTCAAGGATTTTTCAGCTTCTCATGCCCAGCCAGTGAGAAAGCTGGAGGGGCACAAGAAGTTGGCACAGGACACAGCCAGGGCACCTGACCCCAAGTGGCCAACAGGGTATTCCATACCATGTGACGTCCCATCTAGTATAGGAACTGGGAAGTGGGGGTGGGGAATCGCCGCTCAGGGACTGGCTGGGTGTCGGTCGGCGGGTGGTGAGCAATTGCCCTGCGCATCACTTGTACATTCCAATCCTTTTATTATTACTGTTGTCATTTTATTAGTGTTATCATTATCATTATTAGTTTCTTCTCTTCTGTTCTATTAAACCGTTCTTATCTCAACCCAGGAGTTTTACTTCTTTTTCCCGATTTTCTCCCCCATCCCACTGGATGGGGGGGAGTGAGTGAGCAGCTGCATGGTGCTTAGTTGCTGGCTGGGGTTAAACCACGACAGACCGGTCACTAATTTCATCCCATAGGGAGGTTCCAACAGCTTCCCAGGCACTAAGCTCAAAAGCTGTACCCACACTATTTAAAAGCTTTCTGTCCTTGCTCCATTGTAGAAGCCACTTTAAACAAGCTTCATCATATTTTTTGCCTCTCTCTGAGAGTATATGTTGGAGGAGCTTAACTACTGCTTCTTCTTCTTCTTTGGAAAGCGTAGACCCCATCTCCTCCCCCAACCGCTCACCTCCTTTATGGGCGAGTCCTCACCTCGACGGGCGAAAAAACGACAGCGCTGTCTTATCTGCCTCTATGGGCACACCAGCCAGGGCAGCTGGTCTTTCAGTCGGGATCCTCCCGTCCTCCTCTTATCCTGCCATTCGTTCTCCAAACGTAGCGCAGAATTTGGGGGTCCGTGTTTGGGCGCCAATTGCGGGAGCATAATCATGGACTCAACGACAGATCAATATGATCATAGTTGAAGACCCTTTACTAGAGCATCAGACATCATTTTTATACATTGGTTACATCCATACATGTGTTTAGCTATTTTACTATTGGTTACACACATTATTCACACGCTGTCCACGTGCCTAGTTACACTTAATGATTGGTTATATCAACTCTGTACACGCGCATAAACATAAGACATAATTGGTTATACTAACTAAAACATGCGAAACTTGTCTCGGTCTAATTGGTCAAGATAAACTGCCGAATTGAGGTTCTTTGTGCCAAGTTCCCTTTATTGTGGAATGCGCACCTGTGTTCTTCTAATTGGCATCTTTCTTTTTTTGTCTTCTTGTTTATTCTGTTCAAGGCCTTCTAAAGGTGTCTGGAATGCTCTTGTGACCGTTAGCTAAATATGTGTCCACATAAGGTGATGGTTAAGTTCTTTCTGGATACAGTCATGTAAAAGAGGCACAAGTAGACACATGCATGTATATGTGTGTGTGTGCACATGTGTGTATTCTGAGTGTCAGCACTTCTCCAAGGTACCTTGGGCACATGAGCTAGGACCAATTTTCAAAAGCAACAATCAAGGATATATACCAGAGAGATTGGAGCCAAAAACATGGCCAGAGCTTGAACAGACCAGTCGGAACTAAACCCTGCTGGCCAAACATTTGATGGGTATCCAGGTCAGAAGAGCTATCCCAGAAGTGTGTGAAAGGAAGAAAATGTGCAGCTATGAGGGTTTGCTGAGAAATGAGTGAATCAGTAGTCTGACTCTAGAGTTGCCCTGTGCTTAGTGAGAACTGGGCTTTAACAAAGCATCGGTGCCGGGATGAACAAGGTGGAGTAGAAATGCCACTGGAAGAGACACAGGAGCTCCCAGTTCCAAAAGGAAGAAAGAGAGACAGGACACTGAAGCCTGTGGCCTGAAAAGGCCTGTATTGGCAATAAGTAAAGCAGGAGTAAGAATCCTAATACATGATACTGAAAACAAACAGACTTACTACCTCATGGCAATGGTAGTGCTGTTGTCTCAAAGTAGTTCCACAAGTTTAAGCAACAGCACATCTGAGGAACTACCTGAACACTACTACTATAGTCAACATGTTACCATTGTTTAAATGTTGATTGTCTGCTGTTATTCAATTTGACTGGGATAGGAAAGAGTAAGGATCTGTACCATTATAAAATTATTATGTGGCACTGAAGGAACCTGTTAAGCCTCTTCTCTAACAACTATTACTGATTCAAATGAACAGTAATTATGCTTAAACTAACACTGTGTTTTAATACTACTAGTAGCACTTTAACTCTCTAGGAATATAAGAACAATGCCCAGAAAAAAAGCCTTTCTGGATTTGTTTCAGCTCTATCAGCACAGCTGTGTTTAGTCCTAGTAAAGTGCAAGACTTATACTAATAAAAACATGATTTTGCATATAAAATAATTGTATAAATACTAAGAGCCTGCTCTTGAAAAACACCTGACCAGCATATCTAAACTGGCAGAAATCTGTTGATTCGATATAAGCATTAGGATTGCATGTACAATTAAACTAAAAACTCAATAGTTAATGTCAAAATAAATCTACAGCACAAATTTTTGCATCAGAATAAATACGCAGATCTATCTCCCGTGCAGTGACTCAACTATTAATGTGAATGTTCAGAGATCACCATGATGGCAGTCAAATGAGAGAAAAAGATGTTAGAAGGTTTTAGTACAATGATGTGCGAGTAGATGGTACTGTTCATGTCATGACTGACATTCCTTCTTACCTTGCCAACGACATTTTAATTTTGTTTAAACATTTTTGGTCAAACAAATTTTTTTAAGAAGTAGCAAAAGATTCTACTTGAAAAAACTTCTTATAGGTCAAAAAGCATAAAATGTATTTAACTACTCTATACTATAGCTTTGTAACTATTTCAAATGCACAGACACATTCACGATGTGTACACACAGCCATTTCACACAATAAGCTTTAAGAAACACAAAACTAACACCTGCCTTCTGCTGCCCAAGATGTGAAAAAAGTTGAAAAGAGTCCTTCCTTTCTACAGAGTATATTAACTCTCTCTAGAGCATTACAGAATCACACAATCACAGGATGGTTGAGGCTAGAAGGGACCTCTGGATATCATCTGGTCCAACCCCCCTGCTCAAGCAGGGCCACCTAGAGCTGGTTGCCCAGGACCATGTCCAGATGGCTTTTGAATATCTCCAAGAAGGAAGACTCCACAACCTCCCTGGGCAACCTGTTCCAGTGTTCAGTCACCCTCACAGTAAAAAAGTGTTTCCTGATGTTCAGCTGGAACCTCCTGTGTTTCAGTTTGTGCCCATTGCCTCTGGGTCCATAACTGGACTCCACTGAAAAGAGCCTGGCTCCATCTTCTTTGCATCCTCCCTTCAGGTATTTATAGACATTAATAAGATCCCCCCCGAGCCTTCTCTTCTCCAGGCTAAACAGTCCCAGCTCTCTCAGCTTTTCCTCATAGGAGAGATGCTCCAGTCCCTTCATCATTTTCGTGGCCCTTTGTTGGACTCTCTCCACTATGTCCATGTCTCTCTTGTACTGTGGAGCCCAGAAATGGACACAGAAGTCCAGGTGTGGCCTCACCAGTGCTGAGGAGAGGGGAAAGATCACCTCCCTCGACCTGCTAGCAATACTTTGTCTAATGCAGCCCAGGATACCATTAGCCTTCTTTGCAGCAAGAGCACACTGCTGGCTCCTGTTCAACTTGATGTCCACGAGGACCTCCAGGTCCTTTTCTGCAAAGCTGCTTTCCAGCTGGTTTGTCCCCATCATGTACTGGTTCCTGGGGTTATTCCTCCCCAGGGGCAGGACTTGGTATTTCCCTTCATTGAACTGCATGAGGTTCCTGTCAGACCATTTCTCCTGCAGGTCTACCAGATATCAAGGTCCCTCTGAATGGCAGCATGACCCTCTGGTATATCAGCCATTCCTCCCAGCTCTGTGTCATCAACAAACTTGCTGAGGGTACACTCTGCCCCATCATCCTGATCATTAATGAAGATGTTGAACACATTCAGACCCAGTATTGACCCCTGGGGTACACCACTAGTTACTGGCCTCCAACTAGACTTCATGCCACTGATCACCACCCTCCAGGCCCAGCCGTTCAGACAGTTTTCAACCCACCTCACTGTCTGCTCATCCAGCCCATACTTAATCACCTTTTCTATGAGGATCTTATGGGAGACAGTGTTGAAGGCCTTACTGAAGTCTAGGTAGGCAATATCCACTGCTCTCCCCTTGACTACCAGGTCACTCATCAGGTTATCAAGTTGGTCAAGCATGACTTCCCCTTGGTGAATCCATGCTGGACCTAAAACATTCTTGCTGGATATTTTTCCTAAATCATTATTTAAGAATTTATCACTCCAGTGCTTAGATATTTAAATTGGTCTTAGATACTGCTAGGAAATGTTTCCTAATATCTACTCTAAACCTGCCTTGATAAAGTTTAAGCATTTTTGTTCTCTCCACGTTGGATACGGAACACAGTTTATTCCGTTCTTTATAATGATGACTGTCATATCCTTTGTGTATGCCAATATTCTAAAGAAAATGCTGGCAAGACACCTATCCAACAAGCTTATTATGTTATTTTGGTAATTTTACAAATTATATCCCTATGTTCAGGTTTGTGGAACTTATGAAGTTACTGTTACTGCTTATTTATCATCTACTAATGTTTGTAATTTTTGCCAGGGAAATTAAATGATAAAAGAAGAAACAGAAATGTCATTCTGGTACTAACAGAGGATCTCCTAACCCTGGATTAGTAAAAAACATATGTTAGTGTGGTGGGTTGATCCCAGCCAACATCCAAACACCCACACAGCCACTTGCTCACTCCCCTTTCCCACAGAACAGGGAGAAAATAGAAGGAAGACAGGAAGATTCATGGATCAAGATAATGACAGTTTAATACGAAAAGCAAAGGCTTCATGTGGAAGAAAAGCAAAAAGAACTCATTCACTACTTCCCATCAGCAGGCAGATATCCAGCCACTTCCTGGAAAGCAGGGCCTCAGCACGCATCATGATTGCTTGGGAAGACAAACACTATAAACATGAATATCTCCCCTTCCTCCTCCTTTCTCTTAGCTTTTATTGCAGAGCACAATGTCATACAGTATGGAATATCCCTCTGGTCAGTTTGGGTCAGCTGTCCTGGCTGTGTCCCCTCCCAACTTCCAGTCTACTTGCTTTGCGAGGGTGCAGGGGGACTAGAGACAGCCTTGATGCTGTGTGAGCACTGTTCAGCAATAGACAAATCATCAGTGTGTTATCAACACTGTTTTAGGCACAAATGCAAAGCACAGCACCGTATGGGCTGCTATGAAAAAAGTAGAAACTCCACCTCTTAATCCCTACCATTTGCATCACGCTCAGGTCCCACATTATCTGATATATCTAAGTATCCTCTGACCATCCCACATCTGCTTTCAAAGTTCCAGTGCCATTCATATATTGTTTCATGTCTATACCCTACTCAAATCTTTCCACTTACTTACCTAAGCCATAGTTCATTACAACATTTGATCCTTTTGTCCCGTATCTTTTTTTTTCTTTCCCATTCTATTTCTCATTCCCAAAATTCCCTCTTCCCAACATTTACAACTAATACTACATGCTTAAACCATCCTTACATCCAACAGTCAGGTTTATACATCCTCATTAACCACCATTCCCTGTCCCTTGACATACATGCAGATATTTTTCCCCCACTCCATGGTGCCCCCCTCAAATGTTCATAAGAACAGTTGAGGACATAGGCCCCATCTGTCAAGGTGTTCGCTCAGGACAGGAGAAGCAGCGTGTTGGATTGTTGGGTGCCAAGACCTGCTTGGGTTAGGTCACTGCCACACTCCAGCACTCCAGCATGGGTCCTTTCCATGGAGTGCAGTCCTTCAGGAATGGACTGCTCCAGTGTGAGTCCCTTGCAGGGCCACAGGTCCTGCCAGAAAACCTGCTCCAGCGTGGACTCTGTAAAAGTCAGTTCTTCGCCAGCCAAGGAGGAAGACAAGGACACTTAGTATTGGATTAATAAGGAAATTTATTCTCTCATATTAGCTATGTGCAAAGCGGTGCCCCAGCCTAATGCATGGAGGACCCCGATACAGAGGAAAGCAGGGTTTAGATATGTTACAATACAGTTGCAGAGACCAATCAAATTACTCATGTTAAGGAATGGGTTAATCAGTTACTATTTCTCACATAATCAGTATGTGCTTGTCCCATGCAGGTGGTGTGGACGTATAGTCAGTGGTGTGTTAATCTTCACTGTTCTAAACCAATGTCCTATGCAGGTGGAGTGGTTTTATACTGGATTATGCTCAGTTGCTGTTCTGGCTATGGTTATATGCCTGGTTTCCTAAGGAAAATCTCCTATTGTTTTATTGCTGGTATGGGGTGCTCTCAGCTGGTAAGAGCCGGTTTAGTTGGGTCTTCAGGTCACATCAACCCTGAGGTAAAAAGTTCATAGTCCCAGGTAGTGTTTGTTCTTCTAAGCAAGTCATATTGCAGTTAGTGCCTTGCCTTTCACAGCTCTCTATGGGGTCAGAGCTTCCTTCAGGGCATATCCACATCCAGTGTGGGGTCCTCCATGGGCTGCAGGGTGGATATCTGCTCTGACGTGGGCCTCCATGGGCTGCAGAGGGACAACCTGCACCACCATGGTCTTCTCCACAGGCTGCAAGGGAATCTCTGCTCTGGCACCTGGAACACCTCCTCCTCTTCCTTCTTCACTGACCTTAGTGGCTGCATGTGAGAGACTGAAAGAGTTAATGTCTCAAACATTGTGGTGGGGCAAGTTCTGCTTAAAGACAAACCCTGCACAGCAAGGAACCAAGGTGGAAAGCCCATCAGCTCAGACATCAGCAACAGGAGGGGGAGGGCATGCTGGAGGGTGCGCAGCTCCCTGTTCTGATAAGCTGTTCTGATACAAAGATCAAACAATGGCCCTGTCTGCAGGGAAGGAGAAGTTACTCCACAAACGACCCCCAAGCCCAAAGGCTCACAAACTGTTCATTAACCTGAGGAGTTCGGGTGCCAGCCCGAAGGAGGGGCAAGGATGATAAAAGGACACAAACTGAAGCCCCGGGTGCGCAAGCCCACCGGGACTGGACCCCTCAGCTGACTGAACCAACGCTGGACCTAGGACTGGTGAAATCTTTCTCTCTTCCTTTTTCTCTCTCTGTCTTCTTCTCTCTTTCCTTTTCCACAATCCCTACACCTCATCCGTTTCAAGATATAAATCGTTGACCAAGTCTGAGACTAAGAGTGGATCCAGCCGCCCCTAGACCCTTCTCTGAGGAGGAGTTGATACCGAAAAAGCCGGTCGAAGAAACTCTCTAAGACTCGTTTTGGAGTTTTAGAAAGCAGGCATTCTTTATTGCAGTGCTGGATGCACGGGGGATAATTCCACCTAGCGTGCATGCCACAGCTTTAGCACTAACAGGTTATATAGAATAACTAATTGCATATTAATCAGATTAGTATACATATACATAAAAATAATTGCAACTGATTATCTTAGTACTGCCTACATCCAATCGTGCACAATGAAGGATCCATTTGAGTTGAAGGGCTGCTTTTGCGACCACCGACCCATTTGAAGTTCTTGTTGGCTGTCCTTGAAGTCTTTATTCCTGTCCTTGTTCTTTGATCTTGAAGTTTAACGCAGCTTCAGTCACATGTGGTCAGTTTCAACATTGTTCTCATCTGGTGTACAGGAACATCTAGTCATAAGAGCAAAGAACTGCAAAACTTAGGAGTAACTACCTCTACTAGTTAATTGCTTGGCTATACTTTTGTCCATTGTTTCAATCATAGTGTTAGTATAAGATTTCTAATAATTATTTACCAAATCTCACTTTTACAGTCACCTAGCAGCAAACCAGTTTCCACAGCTGGTACAAAATATTAAAACCATCATAATATTTAGACATACCATACAGAATGTATGGAAATATGCTATCAGAGTCTGGAAAGTAAGGGGGACTGCTCTGAACCTCGTGACTCAACGGGAGGGATCTCCTTATTCCCTGAATTGATGTATATGGTTACACGGTTTACAGAAGTAGTCTTATGCCAGTTCCTGTTGTGAGAAACCCTGCCACCTACTACCACACCTCCCCAGTTCAGTTTGCTTCTGTCATGAATTAAATCTTTAACTGATCGTTTGGTGTCGGTTCACCTTAATTTAGCCCCAGGGAATTTCGAATTAAACAGGACTCCCTGGTCTGTCCAGTCTGGGTCGTGACACTGCATAGTTGTTTCTCTCACATTTTTCTCACTCTTCTCTCCCAGCTGCTGTTGCGCAGCAGTTTTTACCCCTTCTTAAATACGTTATCACAGAGGTGCTACCAACGTCGCTGATTGGCTCAACTTTGGCCAGTGGCAGGTCCATCTTGGAGCTGGCTGAAACTGGTCTGTCCATCATGGAGGCAGCTTCTGGCATCTTCTCACAGAAGCCACCCCTGCAGCCCCCCCCCCGCTACCAAAATCTTGCCACATAAACCCAATACAACATCCCATAACAAGTCCTGCACAATCCCAAACTGCTTTTTTCCTGCATCCCATAATGTGTCCCACCCCTAGGCAGCAACCCCCCATTAGTCTGAAAAGTGATCTGGAGTGCTGCTCCTGATGACTCTGATGGGTTTCACGCCTGGACAATGGGGCTGATGGCTCTGCTGAGGCAGCCCTGGGAGGGGACTGGACTAGGTGTTTGTTCCTCAGGAGTCTAATTTGGGTTCCCCCACCTGTCATTGTACCTCTGTGCTCTTCAGGGTTTGTAGAGATGGGCCTTTGATGGGCTAGTGGCTCTCCTGTGATGGGCCTGGAAGCAGCCAGGACAAGTTATTAATCAAGTTATTCCTCCTGCCCTTGTTTCTCTGTGCCTCCTTTGTGTGTGCAAATGAGTTTATCAATTAACCTAGCACCAGCCAACACCTTAGAAAACTTACAGGTAGTATGTACTTATATGATTATACTGGAATCCATATTCCAGTTTAGGATCTTTGTTAATGAAAGAAATTTCACACATTTAACTATACCAGTATAAAAATACTGATTTAATTTTGCCTGTAAATGATGTGTTGATATGCCCTAAGATACAGTCATTAAGAGAAAAGAATTATTACCTTTTAATGGTTATGACAGGTGAGATGATTGGTTTAAACTTTATCATTTAACTGTGCCTTCAGGCTGCAATACTAGTAAGGAGGCCACTTTAAGCCTGGGTGTATTGTGTTTACATAGTAATGTTTTGGTAGCAGTGGGGCTGCAGGGGTAGCATCTGTGAGAAGAGACCAGGGGCTGCCACCACGACAGACAGAGCCAGTTCCTGCCTACAACGGACCCACCGCAGGCCAAAGCTGAGCCAATCAGCAAAGCTGGTGATGCCTCTGAAAACATATTTAAGAAAGGGCAAAATGCTGCCCATCAGTGAGGAATGAAGGGGGGAAAAAAAGTGTGAGAAATAGCAGTGTGAACACCAAAGTCCAAGAAGAAGGAGGGGGAGGAGGTACTCCAGGCACCAGAGAAGGTATTCCCCTGCAGCTTGTGGAAGAGACCCCAGTGGACCAGGTATCCACACTGCAGCCTGTGGAGGACCCCACGCTGCAGCAGGTGAATATTTCCTGTAGGAAGCTGCAGCCCATGGAGAGTCCATGCTGGAACAGGCTCCTGGCAGGAACTGTGGCATATGGAGGGAACCCATGCAGGACCAGGTTTTCTGGCAGGAACTGTAGTCTGTGGAGGACTCCTTCTGGAGCAGTCTTATCCTGAAGGACTGCAGTTCATGGGAAGGACCAAAGCTGGAACAGTTCATGAAAGACTGTAGCCTGCAGAGAGGACCCATGCTGGAGCAGGGGAAAAGCATGAGGATCAAGGGGTGGCAGAGATGAACTGTTATGAACTGACCACAACCCTCCATTCCCCATCATCTCTGCACTGCTTAGGGCAGGGGGAAAAGGTAGAGAAGTCAGGAATGAAGGAGTAAAGTTGAGCCAAGGAAGAAGGGGTGGGGGAAGATGTTTTTAGTGTTGGTTTTAGAGTCTGTTTTGCCCATGAGGGTAATTGGTGAGTAATCTCCCCATTTTTATCTCAACTCATGTTAATCTTATTTTATCCCCCTGTCCACTTGGGGGGTGTGGGGGTGTGTGTGAGAGAGTGGCTTGGTGGACACCTAGCAACCAGCCAAGGTCAACTCACTACAGTGGACTGCTGATAAAAAAGAATTATATTTATTCAAGTATATGTGTCAGCATTAGTACCTCACACAGCTTCAAATTTTTTTTTCCTCATTAAAATAGGTCTGAATAGGACAGACTTAGTTTTCTTCATAGCAGCCCATATGGTGCTGTGTTTTGGATTTGTGCCTAAAACAGTGTTGATAACAAAACAGTGCCTTGGCTATTGCTAAACAGTACCTGCACAGAACCAAGGCTTGCTTTCCCCCCTCCCCACTCTTCCCCCTAAAGCGAGTATGCTGGGGGTAGGCAAGAAGATGGGGGGAACACAACCTGGACAGCTGACAAGAATTGGCCAAAGGGATATTCCATACCATATGACATCAGACTCAGCTATGAAAACTGAGTGGAGGGGGGGTTGGGAAGGTAGCCATTACTGGGAGACTGGCTGGTGTATTGGGTTTACGTGGCAAGGTTTTGGTAGAGTGGGGTGGCTTCTGTGAGAAGACACCAGGGGCTGCCCCCCGTGCCGGACAGAGCCAGTTCCAGCCAGCTCCAAGACAGACCCGCTGCTGACCAGAGCTGAACCAATCAGCAAAGCTGGTAGCACCTCTGTAAAAACATATTTTTAAAAGGGGTAAAAAAAAAAAAAAAAAAAAAAAAAAAAAAAGCTGTGCATCAGCTGTGAGAGAGAGGAATGAGAAAAATGTGAGAAACAACCCTGCAGACACCAAGGTCAGAGAAGAAGGAGTGGGAGGGGAGGAAGCGCTCCGTTTGTCAGATCAGAGATTCTCCTGCAGCCCATGGAGGACCCTGTAGGGTTTGGCGTTCGGAAGATCTCGCGATGTCATGGAAAGATGGAGGGTTAGTCGCAGCCCTATGACGTATCTGTAATCCCGCCTACCCTTGTTAGTATAAAAGGAATTGACTGCGCAATAAAAGGCGGAAGTTGGCGCTCACACTGTGTGTGTTATCTGTCTCTTTCCCTGGTCCGGGCCGACTAGTGATCTAATTGCGGCACCTTGATATGCGGCGAACGCTACAGGACCCCATACAGGAGCAGGTGGATATGTCCTGAAGGAAGCTGCAGCCCATGGAGAAACCACACCAGAGCAGTTCTTGAAGGACTATAGCCTGTGGGAAGGACCCATGCTGGAGCAGGGGAAAACTGTGAGGAGGAAGGAGCAGCAGAAATGAAGCTTTATGAACTGACCACAACCTCCATTCCCCATCCCCCTGTGCCACTTGAGGGCAGTGGGGGGGAAGGAAGTAGAAGAGTCAGGAATGAAGGAGTGAAGTTGAGCCTGGGAAGAAGGGGTGGGGGAAAGCTGTTTTTTAGTTTTGTCTTTGTTTCTCACTATCCTACTCTATTTTAATTGGCAATAAATTAAATTACTCTTCCCTGAGTCAAGTCTGGTTTGCCCATGATGGTAACTGGTAAGGGATCTCCCTATCTTTATCTCAACCCACAAGCTTTCCCATCTTATTTTCTCTCCCTGTCCTGTTGAAGGGGAGCAAAAGAGCAGTTTGGTGGGTACCTAGCAGCCAGCCAATATTAACCCACCACAGCTGGGTATCAGTCTACTTGTAGGAGATGGCAATTGATTACTTTTGCATCACTTGTTTTGTAGGTTGGTTTGTTAGTTTTTTTTTTCCCTTCCTCTTTCCCTTCTAATTCTCTTCCCCATTCTGCTGGGGGGAGTGAACAAGCAATTGGGTGGGGACTTAGCTGCTGGCCTGGGTCAACCCACCACAATGATGGAAATAGGAATAGTGAGATAACCCTGTCTGACAACATACCTGTTAGCCTTATCTAATCTTAGGGGGCCACTATACCCAAGAAATGCCACTGGAGTTTAGAGAAGTACAGAATTCAGTATTTGCCCACTGAAAAAAGTTTAACACAAAAAATAATGTTCATATTCTAGAAACTGCAGCATCTGCCATCAGTTTCTGAGAAGTTACTACTTTTTTTTTTTTTTACACTACAGGAATAGTAACTGTACTATTTTTCTGCATTCTACAAGAACACTTGTAATTGGGAATAAACTTCCACAGATATTACACAGCTCTGAAGATGCCTACATCCTCATGCATGTTTTCTCTTGCACTCTAAGCCTAGACTGTTAGCACAGTTACGAGCCTAATACAGAAGCAACGCAAAAACCACCATGCTAGTCCCTCAGTAGTTCTCTGCATTACAAGAAAAAAAAAAATCCTAGAAATCTGTTCATTTCTTTTAGAAGTAGCATAGTATCAACAATCCACAGAAGGCCCAGGATTATAGCTGCTTGTGCTACATGAGGGTACCTAGGCAGCCACAGCAGCCATACCAGCAGATCCTCACACAACAGAATAACAACCACTAACAATCCCCCAAAACTCATACCCACGTAACCCAGGGTGCTCTAGAAACTGCTGGAACCACCCGGTCCCCAGCTACAACCAGCCCATCACCACACCGCTGAGGTTCACACAGAGTACTTGTGTAAAGCCCAAAATTCACACCCAGACTGACCACACACACAACCCAACTCCACCAATCTCCCAATCCTCACCCTTTTAGATAATCAACCCCCATAGCTCCAGGCGATTGGTGAAAAGACAAGCATTCGAATTACGCAACCATCTCCTCTGACATGGCCACGCAGCACGCCATTGGCTGGCCTAATCCACCAATAAGCATTGAACTGTTAGATTCAAATTGAAACGGGCGTGGAATTGAGCGGTTAGTTTGCGAGAAGAGCGAGTGCTGTTGCTGTCTCTGCTTGCTATGGCTAATAAGCAGATCTACTATTCCGACAAGTATTTTGATGAGCAGTACGAGTATCGGTGCGAGACCGGGAGGGGAGGGGAGGGCTGGGCTGGGCTGGGCTGGGCTGAGCTGAGCTGACTAAAGGTCATAGAATGGGGCCTCTATCGCCCCTTTGAGGGGAGGGGAAGACGTGATTTGGGCGGGTGTCTCTTTCTCGGACTGTAAAGTGACTTTAGGAGAGTAGCCCCGTCGGTGTTGGTGGTGAGTGCAGTTCTAGAGAGCGACATTATTAGTTTCTCTCTGCGGAGCCAGGGTAGCTTAAAGCTCCCGGAGAGGAGCAGTATCTTGCCTCTTTGTCGCGGGCACTTGCGATGTGATAAGGGCTGTTGGGGGGGGAGGGAATCGGGCGATTCGATTGCTGGTTTTGGTTTGCCTTGTCTCCTTTCTGGAGTCGTCTCTAGTAAGCGGGCAATACCAGCTCCGGTCAGAGGGCATTGAAGAAAGCGGTGGGGGTGAAGCCCGCTAGGTCTCCCTGGCGCAGTGGCAGAGGTGGATGCTGCCGAGTGGAAGGTAGCGCTACTGGATGGTAAGAGCTCGACCCTAGCTGCCGAGACCTGGGTAGCCTTCTATATGTTCTTTTAAAGCTATGCTGTAGCACTAGTCTGTTCTGGATTGTAACTGATGCTAGCAGGAGTGACTTCTAAGAGTGCCAAGTCAGTATTTTTCTATTCGCCTTAATTGCTGATATGATAGTTAATTGCCATGAATATACTTGTGTACCACAAGTACTGTGATTAGAGCATGCAGGGGACTGAATCTTCTGTTTTAGGCAGTAAGTTGAAGATTTCAGTGTACAGTTGCATTAAAGCTGTAACATTTGGTAGGCAAAGTGAATTTAAAATTGCTTTTTTGAACTGATGCTTCATAATCTAATTATTATCCATTAACACCGTAGGCTTCTTTCTAGGAGGTTTTTGGTATTCATAACTCAACTTGCTTATTGTCTTTCAGTATAGATCTATGTAAGTTTTCTAGTGTACACTGACAGGCATTGGTGTGCGTAATATGAGTTTAATTATTAAACTTCTACAGACATGTGATGCTGCCAAGAGAACTTTCAAAGCAAGTACCAAAAACTCATCTAATGTCTGAAGAGGAATGGAGACGACTTGGTGTTCAGCAAAGTCTTGGCTGGGTTCACTACATGATCCATGAGCCAGGTAAGCACAGCTAAACAAAAGATGATGAACAAAGGAGTCTAAAAATACTACCTCTCTGGTGCTTGAAACTGAAGATCAGTGTGTAATTACTTTCCTCTAGAATCCAATTGGCGTTTCCTGCTAAATGTTTAGACTCTTTATCTGCCTGCTATTTTTATCAACATAAGTGGTGTAGCAATCTTTAAACCTTCACCCCTCACTCTCAGAACTGGACATGCAAAATGCTAGATTCCTTCTAGGTATCTGCAGCCTCTTCATGGACAAAACACTAGATTTGAATATGTTCCTATCTTTGCCTATAAAAAGAGGTTTTGGTGAGATCTTGAGTTATGTTAGTATCTCAGTGACTCCCTCAAACTTGATGTAGCAGCACATATTTGTATAATGGAATTGACATACCTACCTCATACAAAAAACTAATAGATGCTCACCTAGATGAGGTCCTGTATCAATGCTATGGAAAAAAAAAATCCTATAGTATAGTTTGAACTCTAGCTATACTGCCTGCTAAAAGCTACACTGAAGCCAGGGTCTTTTCAGTTACTGGGCTGTGAAGCTCTAAAACTTGAAGTATAAAATACTGAGAATGACCATTCTAAATACCTTTTCAGTCAGTCTTGTCAATGGTGATTTAACTGGTGATAGGTGAATTGCAGTTAGTCCCGTGGAGTTCCAAGCTTCCGAAGAACCAGAAGAAGTAATTAGTCTAATCTTCCAGTGTTTGTCTTATCTTTGATACTTCAAATGTATTGCCTTGGGCTTTTTTTTGAAGGTATTTATGATTAAGTCAATGTTAATGCAGTCAGCTTATGTTATTGATAACTAAAGTGGCTTTTGATGCTTGTCAGTGAGTATGTACCTGACCAGGACAGAATCACCACTTCATTAGAGTAAGTTACAGTGATAAAGCTCATCCAATAGCCCAGTGCAGAGACAGAACTGGTACCAGTTCTGCTGGTTTTGTAGGTTTTTTGGGGGGGGTGGGGTGGGTTTTTATTATTATTTTAATGTCTTTTTTTTTTTTTTAGTATTTAAGCTTATGAAACTGCCAACTTCTGGTATCAAACTTTCAAAAGCATCTGTGACTATTCCATGGTTACTACAAAGTTGAACTAGAAATACTATATGTGGAGACCTTCCTGTGGACTTGATCTCTTAGTCTGCTTGTTATCTGACAGGAAGATTCAATTATTGTTCAAGCTCTTAAATCAAAGAAGTATCTGTAATCAGGACTTGAGTGACAGGCTGATGCTTTGTTCAATTTTATTTTCAGAGCCACATATTCTTCTCTTCAGAAGACCTCTTCCAAAGGATGAGCAAAAATGAACTGCCTTCTAGAAATCTCCTATGTCTTCTGGAGCTTTATGTGTATGAGTGTGTGTATATATATGTTGGTAGTATTCGGTGAATACTCAAAAGTGTACAAAACATATATCCATACCTGTGCATGAGCTGTATTTACAGCAACAAAGCTCAGTCAAATGCAATTCCAAGTAGGCTGCTATGATATTCAAGGATTAATGAAGTTATCTTTAATGTAATTGCCTATTTGACTTTTCATTTAATTTAAGTTTACATATTGCATGCTCTGACTAGATAATCACTTGTTACCTGCATTCAGTAACTTTCACATTTATCTCTTCTAATAAATAGTTTTGCATGTTCAAATCCAATGGCTCCATCTGTTCAGTAGTAGGCATAAAGGAATAAACTTTTAATGCTCTATAGAACCTGAGTGTCCTAATTAACCAGACAAAACTAATATTCTTGTCTAACATGTTAGAAGGGTGTTGTGGTTTAACCCCAGCCAGCAACTAAGCACCATGCAGCTGCTCACTCACTCCCCCCTACCCAGTGGGATGGGGGACAGAATCAGGGGGAAAAAAAAAGTAGAACTCATGGGTTGAGATAAGAACTGTTTAGTAGAACAGAAAGGAAGGAACTAATAATGATAAGAATAATAAAAGGATTGGAATATACAAGTGATGCACAATACAATTGCTCACCACTCCCCAACTGATGCCCAGTTAGTTCCCAAGTGGCCATTCTTCCCAGCCCCACTCCCCCCAGTTTATATACTAGGCATGATGTCACATGGTATGGAATACCCCTTTGGCCAGTTTGGGTCAGGTGCCCTGGCTGTGTCCCCTCCCAACTTCTTGTGCTCCTCCAGCCTTCTTGTTGGCTGGGCATGAGGAGCTGAAAAATCCTTGACTTAGTCTAAACATTACTTAGCAAGGACTGAAAACATCTGTGTGTTATCAACATTCTTTTCATACTGAACCCAAAACATAGCACTATACCAGCTACTAGGAAGAAAATTAACTCTATCCCAGCTGAAACCAGGACACCACTTTAGCAGGTGTCTTGGCCTGATAAGCATGAGCTTGCAATTTATCTGGCCTTAGAACACTGAGGAATCTTGCTTTCATGATGTTCCAAAGTTCAGCTAAAGTTCAGTAGGTGATAAGCAATGGGGTGAATCTGTCAACACACTCCTGTCTCCTTGCCAATCTTTCAAATTTTTTTATTCCCCTTACACATGGTCAGAACCCTCAGAAGTGTGTGCGTCTTTCCTAGGTGTTTAACTGCATGCTACCTATTTGTCCAGGAATGGTCTTTGGATAAGTATGTATATTTTTTGAATCTTGTTTCTTGGGGCATTTTAACCTTCCAGTTTCAGATGTTGAATACTCTTAAAAAGCTGAAGCTCTCGTACATTAATATTCTAATTGTAAAAATGTTTTTCTGTTGTCTTAAAGATTTAGGTTTTGCATTTCTGTTCTTCAGGCATATATCTGGTATTTAGTGTCTTGCTCCCAAGGGCCTATATTGTCATAGAGCATTAAAAAGACTGTGTTGGTCTGTAATGATTGATCTGGCTATTTTGTGTTTTTGGAAGGGGTTGAATCTAGTCCATGGGTGAAAGGGAGGTCAGATATAGAAAATCCTGTGGTAGATTAGAAAGTCCTGTTTTAAATTAAGTTAGTTAATCATTTACAACTTCAAACAATTTTAATAATATCTAGAGAAGTAGCCAAGATCATTCTGATCCTTTCTATTCTTCCTGATTGATGGTGCGTCCCTCTTGGCAGGAAAATGAATCACTGACCCGATACAGAGCGACTTAGACGGTCAAAGCGAGGAGGGGATACCTCCTCAAACGACCACCGAAGACCACCCAAGACCCCCGCGCATGCGGAGAAGGCATCTGATGTGTCATGGTTACGTAATCCTACGCATATGTATTAGGTAGGAGTAGTTTAATAAATTAGATGCAATTGTGACTGTATAAAAGGGACACACCTGATGAATCTGGTGTGCTTGATTTGTGGCAAGTCCACTGAGCACCCTGCACAGAATAAAGCAGTCTCTCTCCTGAGTGTGTGAGATTGGTCTATTGTACACCGGGTAATGAATCTGCTTTTAGAACAACAAAAGAATGGTTGTTATGACAAGGCTGGTATAAATACAGTCATATAAAAGGAAGAGGAAGCTCTTACAAGAAGGTTTATCTTGTTATAAAACAAGGGTTTCTCTTTCCTCCCCCCGCTCCCCCAAAAAGGCAATTTTAGTAAGAATGTTACAGGTTTCTAAATTTTTTCTCTAATGAGGCTTAAAAACAAGCAGTCATTCTAGATTTATAAATGTATTGTTAACCCTGGGGCAATCTAGAAACAAAGCCTACATACTAGGATAGTAAATAATTGAGTCTTGTAAGAATCTTGTTGATGTTCTGTGATTCTCCAGTTTCTTCTCAACTTCTCATAACTCTGAGCATTGGATTAATTTTGCAATAAATTGCAATAATTTGTAATAATTGCAAAATTAATCCAGTGTCCTAACAAGTTCAGTTAGAGCCTTAGAGAAGATATTAATTTTAAACTTTCTTAATATTGCAACCATTTTATCCTACAGGGAATCTTAGTAGTTTCAAAACGTTTTGATTTGTAATATAAATTTATCACTAGGTGAATATGGCCTGATCTATGGTTTGGGTTTTTTTTTTTTTGGGGGGGGGGGGATGATAAAATAAAACCAGCAGACAGCAGCAATTATAATAAGAGTTGCTTTGACTTTGGTCTATCAGAAATGCAACAGGCAATAAGAAATGTTTTATCTGAAGCTTCTTGTTCTGATAGGAATGTTTTTCATTATCTACCCAAGGTTATGAGGTTGGCCATTTCATGGTAAATGGCTTTAAAAATTAGATGCAACTTTCTCAAGTTGAGAAGTTTCCTTCCTCCCTAATAAAATTTAGATCTCTCCATACGTTTTTTGCAGAAAGTATAGGAGGAAATTGGAAGAGGGCTTTGAGTAGATGGTTAAAGAAAAAAAAAAGGCATGCTGCAGATGTGTTTTCATAAACTGTGATGGTTAAGTACAGCCCAGTTATTGCCTATCTTATAATCCTGTATTGTATTCCATACATGCTTCATAACCCATAAGGTACTATACTAATGCTTTGTTATTGTGGCATTTTAAGACAGGCTTTACTATTTAATATTTCTATTTTTGCAGTCAAATGTGTAATGCATGTCATATAGTTCTACTGTGCTTTTGGTTTGTTTCAAAAGAAAAAGCTTACCAAAAATAAGTACAAAGAATGTTGGTAACCCTAAACAGAAACGGGGATTATAACTGTAAAGCGGACTAGCTTTGAAACTTGGAAATAGGTTTTCAGATGACACTGTATTTTAAAATATTAATTAAATTACATGTTTTCTCCAAAAAAAAAAAGTAAATTATTTTTAAAAGCAGTCTATAGCAGTGAGTAAATACTTGATTGAAATAACATGGAATACCTTTATTTTGAAATATAGATTTTTGTTAAACAAATTCTTCATCCAAGGAATAATATGTTAATCTAGGCAATGAGGATATGCTGAAGGTTTGTCTCAGAATGACTTCTCATCTCTTTCTCAATGTCCGTCACATAGTGTTGTGGGATATCCTGCATTTGGTGAATACTCCAGCTGCCCTTATTCACCTGATGTTGTTTCAAATAGCAAACTTGCAATATTATTCGAACAACTTTATATACTATAACGGTTCTGGAATAGTCAATTAATCTGCTGAACAGCCATATTCACTCAGACAAGAAAGTAGAAATGTTTCAAAGGTGAGCAAATATGCTACTTTAAAAAATAATTAAAATTAAGAACTTCTTATTTTAAGTCAATCTCTCTAAATGTTTTGTTCATTTTTAAAATGAATAATCGCTCTCTGTTCTTGTAGCAATAATGAATGGCATTTAAAGGGGATAGTAGTATTAATGTGCCTAACTTGAATTCAAAGAATTTTATGGAATTCTACAATTCAAGTGAATACAGTTTTTCAGGCAGTATATTTGGAAAGTGAAGAGCATGTTGTTGGTTTTTTTTTTTTCTTTAGAAAGTAACTTCTGGGGAAAAAAATGACCGTGTATTTGTGAATTGTGCTTTACTTCATTCACTATCTGGACTTTTACAGAGCCCAGTGGCAGCCCCTATGAACCTGACTTAGAGAGATATGATGATTGTAATCAGTGGCTGATAAGTAATCAGACCACATTTATCACTGAAGGAATTCCAGGACCTGCTACAGGTGGAAAACTATCCACAAGAGAGTAGGAACTTGTATTGGAATGGAGAGGGGAGAAGGGTTCCTGTTAGTGTTCTCCTTTAATCAAAAGGAGAAAAATATTTGACAAACACCTGTGATTTTTTTTTGGGGGGTGTGTGTGTCCATTTGAGGATAAATTTCCTGAAACTTAGATAAAATTTTCAAGCAAAAAATAGACAAGCTTCTCAAAATATAAAAATTAAAAACAAAATCAGGTGTATTATTAAGCCATTTCCCTCTGTGATTGGATATTGTCTCTCTTGGATTTGTATGGCTGCTGCTATTTCCAACAGTTTCAAGTTATCTATACTCCAGTTGCATCCTTCTGGGTGGACCTTACTCCCTAGGCAGAGACCTGGTAACTTTGCTGTGGTCAGGCTTGTGTAGAGGAAGTTGCAAGATCAGGTCCTAAGCATGCATTACTAGGTATAATAAGATACAAAGGCTAGAGACCTAAAATTAAGAGTTTTCTTGCTGAGAGAAAAGTTAAACACTAAATCTGTATGGGGACATGATTGGCTCAGAGTTAGTATGGGTGATTGTCCTGGTTTCAGCTGGGATAGAGTTAACTGTCTTCCTAGTAGCTGGTACAGTGCTATGTTTTGAGTTCAGTATGTGAAGAATGTTGATAACACTGATGTTTTCAGTTGTTGCTCAGTAGTGTTTAGACTATAGTCAAGGATTTTTCAGCTTCTCATGCCCAGCCAGGGCACCTGACCCAAACTGGCCAACAGTGTATTCCATACCATGTGACGTCCCATCTAGTTTAGGAACTGGGAAGTGGGGGGCAGGGATTCGCCGCTTGGGGACTGGCTGGGTGTCGGTCGGCAGGTGGTGAGCAATTGCCCTGCGCATCATTTGTACATTCCAATCCTTTTATTACCACTGTTGTCATTTTTATTAGTGTTATCATTATCATTATTAGTTTCTTCTTTTCTGTTCTATTAAACCGTTCTTATCTCAACCCATGAGTTTTACTTCTTTTTCCCGATTTTCTCCCCCATCCCACTGGATGGGGGGGAGTGAGCGAGCGGCTGCATGGTGCTTAGTTGCTGGCTGGGGTTAAACCACAACAGTCCATTTTGGCGCCCAATGTGGGGCACGAAGGGTTGAGATAATGACAAACCTGACCAGAGCTTGTTAAAACAATTTTGTTCTAAGCATTCATTATATTGGTCTAATAGTCGCTGGTCATTATGTTGATTTATATGTTCTTAGAGTTGTTGCTCTGGTTTTTAAAGTTCTGTTATGTATCACCTCGCTTGCTGTATGTAGTCCCTCTTCTGCTGCTTATCATCCGTGGGAGGTGGATTAAGGTTTTCGCTTTGATGTATGGTATAACACTGGTTTATGGTATGATAAAGTCATCGGCTGTGGGATTAATCCGGTATTTGCACTCAGCATTGTCACCTTTATACTGCGGGAGCCATCTGTGGGAACCTGTTAATAATTACACCATTTACCTTTCCTCCTCAGAGAGCCAGTCTATGGGTGTGTCGTGGTTTAATCCCAGCCAGCAACTAAGCACCACGCAGCCGCTCACTCACTCCCCCCCATCCAGTGGGATGGGGGAGAAAATCAGGAAAAGAAGTAAAACTCCTGGGTTGAGATAAGAACGGTTTAACAGAACAGAAAAGAAGAAACTAATAATGATAATGATAACACTAATAAAATGACAACAGTAGTAATAAAAGGATTGAAATGTACAAATGATGCGCAGGGCAATTGCTCACCACCCGCTGACCGACACCCAGCTAGTCCTTGAGCGGCGAATCCCTGCCCCCCACTTCCCAGTTCCTAAACTAGATGGGACGTCACATGGTATGGAATACACTGTTGGCCAGTTTGGGTCAGGTGCCCTGGCTGGGCATGAGAAGCTGAAAAATCCTTGACTTTAGTCTAAACACTACTGAGCAACAACTGAAAACATCAGTGTTATCAACATTCTTCGCATACTGAACTCAAAACATAGCACTGTACCAGCTACTAGGAAGACAGTTAACTGTATCCCAGCTGAAAACCAGGACAGGGTGGGGTACCTTTCTTCCCCTCTCCTTTCTCCTTCAGTCCAGTTACAATGGTGTTTGAGAATTTTGAAAAATTTGAATACTCTTGGGATGTTGGGACTAGCATGGTCCTAGCCCTACTACTAGGAATTAGCATGCTTCTGAATGTGGTTCAGCTCTCGTTTAAAGTTAAACAACTATTTAGGAAGATCACCCAGAGATCTGCCCCGAGGCTGGATAATTATGAGTGGCAGGGTGTGTGGGGTAGTATGGGCAAGTACCTAGAAAAGTGGGCACCTTCAATGTTTTGGAAATTCACCCCTGAACAAGTGCAGGATCCAGAAGAACTAGTAAAATATTTGGAAAAGGGATGCTGTCACCCCGGCAGCTCCAGAGAGATACAAATCACTGCAATGTGCTGGGGCCTGGCCCAGGCCTATCGAGCCCTGTTCAACACCACTCAGTACCCTCAAGGGGAAGAGAAAGTCTCTGGACCTAACAACAAAACGATGAGCACCGCGGCCACCCAAACCTCGGCAATGGGTGCTGCGGCCCCTCCAGCCCCGGCAAGGAGCATTGCAGGCACCCAGACCTTGGTGACAGGCACCATGACCCCTCCAGCCCCGGCGACGAGAACTCGGGCTACCCAAACCTCAGCAACAGGCGCTGCAGCCCCTCCAGCCCTGGCAATGAGCACAGCAGCTACCCAAACCTTGGCAACGGGCACGGGTTTTACCTATGTGATCAGGGAGAGGACATGAGGAAATGGGATGGAAAACCTACCTCGGTCCTAAATGCACAGGTATGTGAGCTGCGAGGAAAAACCACCACAAAAGGGGATTCTACCAGGAAAAATGCTGCTCCAGTTTCCAAACAGAGTAGAAGGGCTGATTTTATTTCCGATCCTCTTGAACGGACTTCTGAGCCAATTTTACGAGAAGTGAATACTGAATACTCTGACCAGAATTAGAGGGGCCCTGCCTCCAGCCAGGTGGAGGAAAGGGATAACCGGGTCTATTGGACTGTGTGGATTCGATGGCCTGGCACGTCAGACCCACAGGAGTACAAGGCTCTAGTAGACACCGGCGCACAGTGCACTCTAATGCCATCAAGTTACAAACGGGCAGAACCCATTTGTATTTCTGGTGTGACAGGGGGATCCCAAGAGTTAACTGTATTGGAAGCTGAAGTAAGCCTAACTGGAAATGAATGGCAGCAACACCCCATTGTGACTGGTCCAGAGGCTCCGTGTATCCTTGGCATAGACTATCTCAGGAGGGGGTATTTTAAGGACCCGAAGGGGTATCGATGGGCTTTTGGTATAGCTGCCTTGGAGATGGAGGGCACTGAACAGCTGTCTACCCTGCCTGGTCTCTCTCAAGACCCTTTGATTGTGGGGTTGCTGAGGGTTGAAGAACAATAAGTGCCAATTGCTACCACGACGGTGCACCGGTGGCAATATCGCACCAACCGAGACTCTCTGATTCCCATCCACAAGTTGATTCGCCAACTGGAGAGCCAAGGAGTGATCAGCAAAACTCGCTCACCCTTTAATAGTCCCATATGGCCAGCGCGAAAGTCTAATGGGGAGTGGAGACTAACAGTTGACTATCGTGGCCTGAATGAAGTTACACCACCGCTGAGTGCTGCCGTTCCAGATATGCTAGAACTTCAATACGAACTAGAGTCAAAGGCAGCCAAGTGGTATGCCACAATTGACATTGCTAATGCGTTTTTCTCAATCCCTCTGGCAGCAGAGTGTTGTCCACAATTTGCCTTTACTTGGAGGGGCGTCCAGTACACTTGGAATCGACTGCCCCAGGGGTGGAAACACAGCCCCACCATTTGCCTTGGACTTATCCAGACTGCACTGGAAAAAGGTGAAGCTCCGGAACACCTGCAATACATTGATGACATCATCGTATGGGGCAACACGGCAGAAGAAGTCTTTGAGAAAGGGAAGAAAATAATCCAAATCCTTCTGAAAGCCGGTTTTGCCATAAAAGAAAGTAAGGTCAAGGGACCTGCACAGGAGATCCAGTTTTTGGGAATAAAATGGCAAGATGGACGTCATCAGATCCCCATGGATGTGATTAACAAAATGCAGCTATGTCTCCCCCGACTAATAAAAAGGAAACACAGGCCTTCTTAGGTGTTGTGGGCTTTTGGAGAATGCACATTCCAACTTACAGTCTGATTGTAAGGCCTCTCTTTCAAGTGACCCGGAAGAAGAATGATTTTAAAAGGGCCCTGAGCAACAACAGGCCTTTGAACAAATTAAACGGGAGATTGTTCATGCAGTAGCCCTTGGACCAGTCCGGACAGGACAAGATGTTAAAAATGTGCTCTATACTGCAGCTGGGGAGAATGGCCCTACCTGGAGCCTCTGGCAGAAAGCACCTGGGGAGACCCGAGGCCGACCCCTGGGGTTCTGGAGTCGAGGATATCGAGGATCCGAGGCTCGCTATACTCCAACTGAAAAAGAGATATTGGCAGCATATGAAGGAGTTCGAGCCGCCTCAGAAGTGGTTGGTACTGAGACACAGCTCCTCTTAGCACCCTGACTGCCAGTGCTGGGCTGGATGTTCAAAGGGAGGGTCTCCTCTACACATCATGTGACCGATGCCACGTGGAGTATGTGGATTGTACTGATCACACAACGGGCTCGCATAGGAAACCCCAATCGCCCAGGAATTTTGGAAGCGATCACGGACTGGCCAGAAGGCAAAGATTTTGGAATGTCGCCAGAGGAGGAGGTGGCATGTGCTGAAGAAGCCCCGCTGTATAATAAACTGCCAGAAAATGAGAGGCAATATGCCCTGTTCACTGATGGGTCCTGTCGCATTGTGGGAAAGCATCGGAGGTGGAAAGCTGCTGTATGGAGTCCTACATGAGAAATTGCAGAAACTGCTGAAGGAGAAGGTGAATGGAGTCAGTTTGCAGAGGTGAAAGCCATCCAGCTAGCGTTAGACATTGCTGAAAGAGAAAAGTGGCCAGTGCTCTATCTCTATACTGACTCGTGGATGGTGGCAAATGCCCTGAGGGGGTGGCTACAGCAATGGAAGCAGAGCAACTGGCAGCGCAGAGGTAAACCCATTTGGGCTGCCACACTGTGGCAAGATATTGCATCCTGGCTAGAGAATCTGGTTGTAAAAGTGCGTCATGTAGATGCTCACGTACCCAAGGGTCGGGCCACTGAAGAACATCGAAATAACCAACAGGTGGATCAGGCTGCCAAGATTGAAGTGGCTCAGGTGCACCTGGACTGGCAACATAAGGGTGAGCTATTTATGGCTCAGTGGGCCCATGACACCTCAGGCCATCAGAGAAGAGATGCAACATATAGATGGGCTCGTGATCGAGGGGTGGACCTGACCATGGACACTATCGTGCAGGTTATCCATGAATGTGAAACATGTGCTGCAATTAAGCAAGCCAAGCGGTTAAAGCCCCTGTGGTATGGAGGGCGATGGCTGAAATATAAATATGGGGAGGCCTGGCAGATTGACTATATCACACTCCCACAAACTCGCCAAGGCAAGCGCTATGTGCTTACAATGGTGGAAGCAACCACCGGATGGCTGGAAACATATTCTGTACCCCATGCCACTGCCCGGAACACTATCCTGGGCCTTGAGAAGCAGGTCTTGTGGTGACATGGCACCCCAGAAAGATTTGAGTCAGACAACGGGACTCATTTCCAAAACAACCTCATAGACACATGGGCCAAAGAGAATGGCATTGAGTGGGTGTATCATATCCCCTATCATGCACCAGCCTCTGGAAAAATTTAACGATACAATGGACTGTTAAAGACTACACTGAAAGCAATGGGGGGTGGAAGTTTCAAACATTGGGATACACATTTAGCAAAAGCCACCTGGTTAGTCAACACCAGAGGATCTGCCAATCGGAGTGGCCCTGCCCAGTCAGAATTTTTACATACTGTAGAAGGGGATAAAGTCCCTGTAGTGCACATGAAAAATATGTTAGGGAAGACAGTCTGGGTTACTCCTGCGTCAGGCAAAGGTAAACCCATTTGTGGGATTGCTTTTGCTCAAGGGCCTGGGTGCACTTGGTGGGTGATGCGAAAAGATGGGGAAGTCTGATGTGTGCCTCAAGGGGCTTTGATTTTAGGTGAGAATAGCCAGAATTAAACTGTATGATATTAGTTGCTATATAACCCTGCTACTGGATGTTATCATTACTATAATTGTTATATGCTATATCCATAGTACTACAGTAAGAATCACTTAGATCAAGCAAGAATGAACTGTGATAAAACTGAGCAAAGCGCAGTAGTGATGGAACCAGAACTGACTCCAGCATGCAACAATCCAACAGTGCACACCATCCTCCTGCTGCGTCAAATGTCACACCGCACTGAAGCCCAATCCTGCTCTACCGAATGAGAGGACTTTGCACCATCCCTCCTGCCCAGACAGACTGGTATGACAGATGGAGCCCAGAGTTGGGAACTAAATGAACTCAACGAACATTTTATGAACATGACCCATAAACTAAAGGAGTGATATCTCTGTGTGTGTATACATATATATATATATATCATTGTTCATATGTCTCAAAAGGATGGAAAGGTGATGATGATTGATCAGGACGTAACTAATGTAACTAAAGGTATGGGAACTGAGCATGACGTCAATGGTATAGAATAAGGGGTGGATACTGTCCTGGTTTCAGCTGGGATAGGGTTAACTGTCTTCCTAGTAGCTGGTACAGTGCTGTTTTGATTTCAGTATGCGAAGAATGTTGATAACACTGATGTTTTCAGTTGTTGCTCAGTAGTGTTTAGACTATAGTCAAGGATTTTTCAGCTTCTCATGCCCAGCCAGCGAGAAAGCTGGAGGGGCACAAGAAGATGGCACAGGACACAGCCAGGGCAGCTGACCCAAAGTGGCCAACGGGGTATTCCGTACCATGTGACGTCCCATCTAGTATAGGAACTGGGAAGTGGGGGTGGGGAATTGCCACTTGGGGTACTAGCTGGGTGTCGGTCGGCGGGTGGTGAGCAATTGCCCTGCGCATCACTTGTACATTCCAATTCTTTTATTACTACTGTTGTCATTTTATTAGTGTTATCATTATCATTATTAGTTTCTTCTTTTCTGTTCTATTAAACCGTTCTTATCTCAACCCATGAGTTTTACTTCTTTTTCCCGATTTTCTCCCCCATCCCACTGGATGGGGGGGAGTGAGTGAGCGGCTGTGTGGTGCTTAGTTGCTGGCTGGGGTTAAACCACGACAGTGATGTAATATTAAGAAACTTAGTTTAACTTCTGGAAGTAGTTCTGTGGTCTCTAGTAGGGCTGGGCTGAGCTGAGTGCCGTCTGACTCTCTTTTTGGCACTCTTCCCTGTCGTTTATTTCTTTGTGAGCTTTGAGGGAAATTAGTGAGCTTTGCAGCTTTACATTAATTTGGTCACATCTCCTAAGATTTTAACAATTACATTTGGAGGTCAGGAAGTCTTTCTTCCCGCCACCCAAGAAAAAGGTATTGGTGCCAGATATACTTTGTATTTAGCCCTTAGTCCTGTAGTCAGAAAGAGTTAAGCCACTCTTCTGGGTTGATACAGCATAGTACACATAGGTATATGCCTAGTGCTTGTTCCTTGCCTTTTTAGACCGTACTGATTCCTGAGTCCAACTCTGGCAAGGTATGTTCCTGGCAAGAATCACAAGACTTTCAGGACTTTTCTATAGTATAGGTGAATATGTTTCCTTTACTGGGATTGTATATATATATCTTTTCTAATTACTTCCTGGCTGCTCCAAGTGTTTTGGATGTCGTTGTCACATCAATCTTGCTTGGGTTTGCCCATAATATATAGTTTAGTCAAAGGCTTGGAATGCAGCATTTTAGCCCTTTTCTAGATGAAAATGAGACTGGACGATTTAAGACCTAACAATTTTAAACTATTGGAAATGCTCCGATTAATTTTAATGAGATCTTAGAAGTACAGTTGCCTAGAAACATATGGGTTAATCCATCCTGCTTGGGCTACAATATGTGCTAAAACCAGAACAGTTAACAAAATGTAAATAAGATTCAATAACATCTCTAACTATTCCTCTGACTTTTATTGGTGGTTATAGTATACTAACTATTTATGGTGTATTAACTTCATGTTTAAACTCCAGATGCACAGTTGGTTAGCTTTAACTCAAGTTATACTACAGCAAATTTGATAATTTGAGAAAGTTGAAGTAAAATCAACTAAATATCTCAAAAATGCTTGTAGCACAAGAGATCGATAGAGGATGAGGAAAAAAACAGACAAAAAAGCATGATGGAGATGACACTTCTAACAGAACTGTTAACAGGACTTCATTCCAGACTTCTGAATGGAACAGAGATTCTGTGAAGCCAGGTACAAATGTGTTGTTTGCTTACAAATATATAAAGTAGATGTAAAATAGTTGTCTGTGCTATAATCTCCTGTACTGGGTTTACGTGGTAAGATTTTGGTAGCGTGGGGGGCTGCAGGGGTGGACAGACCCAGTTCCAAATGGCTCCAAGACGGACCCGCTGTTGGCCAAAGCTGAGCCAATCAGTGACGTTGGTAGCACCTCTGTGATAACATATTTAAGAAGGGGTAAAAACTGCTGCGCAACAGCAGCTGAGAGAGAGGACTGAGAATGTGAGAGAAACAACTCTGCAGACACCAAGGTCAGTAAAGAAGGAGGGGGAGGAGGTGCTCCAGGTGCCAGAGCAGAGATTCCCTTGCAGCCCGTGGAGAAGACCATGGTGAGGCAGGCTGTCCCCCTGCAGCCCATGGAGGTCCACAGTGGAGCAGATATCCACCCTGCAGCCAGTGGAGGATCCCATGCCAGAGCAGGTGGATGTGCCCTGAAGGAGGCTCTGACCCTGTGGGAAGCCCGTGCTGGAGCAGGCTCCTGGCAGGACCTGTGGCCTGTGGAGAGGAGCCCATGCTGGAATAGGTATTCTGGCAGGACCTGTGGCCTCGTGGGGGACCCACACTGGAGCAGTTCTTGAAGGACTGCAGCTCGTGGGCAGGACCTATGGTGGAGAAGTTCATGAAGGACTGTCTCTTGTGGGTGGGACCCCATGCTGGAGCAGGGGAAGAGTGTGAGGAGGAAGGAGTGACAGAGACAATGCGTTATGAACTGATCGCAACCCCCATTCCCTGTCCCCCTGTGATGCTCGGGGGGAGGAGGTAGAAGAGTCGGGAGCAAAGTTGAGCCTGGGAAGAAGGGGGGGGTGGGGCGAATGTGTTTTTAGATTTGTTCTTATTTCTCACTATCCTACTCTGTTATTAATTAACAATAAATTAAATTCATTTTCCCCAAGTTGAGTCTGTTTTGCCTGTGACGGTAATTGCTGAGTGATCTCCCTGTCCTTATCTTGACTCACAAGCCTTTTGTCATATTTTCTCTCCCCTGTCCAGTTGAGGAGGGGGAGCGATAGAGTGGCTTGGTGGGCACCTGGCAGCTAGCCAAGGTCAACCCACCACTCCTCCAGTTTGTGACCATGTTTATAAATCTCTAATAGTTTAGGAACAGGATTTTTTCCCATGTAACTTTTTGACAAGGGATGATGACTTATCATTTTGGCTGATTCCACAAGTTCATGTAAAGTGATATAAAGAATTTCCAAAGCAAGCAACTGAATTTACAGTTGCTTGTGGATTCAGTGTTGTTTATGCATGTTGATTATAATTGTTAGGCATTTTTTAAATATGAGGTATATGTAGCCATATTTGTGACAATTACTGTAGTTATGTCAATTGTTGTGCTATAAATCATATATAGAAACGATCACAAGCAAATTTTGTTTTGACTTTATGTACTTTATTCAGACAGGTTCAATAAAACTACAAAAAGAGAGTTTCTTCCTGTATGTGCCTTTTAAGCTACTATTTTGGATTTCTTCAAGTTGCAGAATTCAGGAAGCAGTGAGTTATTGGATGTACAGTATGAAAGCAGATCAATATGTTTGGCGGAAAGGGATGTTATGTGCCTTAGTCAACCAAAGACATCTCCTTTGTTGAACACAGAGGTTAGCTGATGCTTTCATGTTGCAGAGCTCATAAAAATAAAACTTGTGTGCAGTTCAAGAAACTATTTTTGCATTCAGTATGGTATGTTAATTACCTGTTTAAGTAGCTTGTAAGCAAGAAGTTTCATAGCCAAAGATTTTACAGTTCCTTTTGTTAATGGTGCTGTCAGTGCTTGCCATCTCCTCTTTCACTCTTTCTCACTATTCCTTCCTTGACTGTGCTGGTGGTAGATAGGGGAAAGCCAAGTACTGTTAGAATTTAGATTGGTGCTACTATGATCTAGACTTCTAGCTTGCCTATACAGAGCAGATATGTTCCCTGAAGTTTCTTAATGGCTGATTGGTTTCTCTCTCTCATGGAAATAATATCCAACAGTTTTAACAGATTAAAAACGGAGTCCTTTGTCAGTAATATTGTTCTTAATTGCTTTATGCTAAAGGATAAGAATAAAAAAACTGAGCTCCCAAAGGAGGGGGAAAAATATCGTTAGGACTTAAGGGTTGTTTAACTTCATTCTTATTGTTTTCTTTGGTTCTCCAGTTGTTAGTAAATAAAATACTGAGGCATTCAGCAGCATGTCAGAGTTGTATCAGTCTTCAACAGTGATTAATGGTGAATCTTGGTCCCTTTTGAAGGATCCAAATAACATAATACTTGCAGTTTTCCACTGCAAGGCAGAAACTGGATGTGATAGAGAAAATAGCTTGTTGCTGTCACTCTGATTTTCATTGCTAGTTTTAATTTGATGATGGACTTTGTTTTTTAATGTTCTTAGAATCATAATGTTCATTCTTAGAATCATCATTTAGATGCTGTTGTAAAATGTAAGTAGACATCATCTTGCTTGTACAGCAGTAGAGAGGCATCTGCTTGTATTTTATAATGTATTAGGGTCCAAATGATGGTTCCACTAAGAGCAACATAAAAAAGTTGGGCTACTGTGATGGTTTGACCCTGGCTGGCTGTCCTGGTTTCAGCTGGGATAGAGTTAACTGTCTTCCTAGTAGCTGGTACAGTGCTATGCTTTGAGTTCAGTATGCGAAGAATGTTGATAACACTGATGTTTTCAGTTGTTGCTCAGTAGTGTTTAGACTATAGTCAAGGATTTTTCAGCTTCTCATGCCCAGCCAGTGAGAAAGCTGGAGGGGCACAAGAAGTTGGCACAGGGCACAGCCAGGGCACCTGACCCAAAGTGGCCAACAGGGTATTCCATACCATGTGACGTCCCATCTAGTATAGGAACTGGGAAGTGGGGGTGGGGAATTGCCACTTGGGGTACTAGCTGGGTGTCGGTCGGCGGGTGGTGAGCAATTGCCCTGCGCATCATTTGTACATTCCAATCCTTTTATTACTACTGTTGTCATTTTATTAGTGTTATCATTATCATTATTAGTTTCTTCTTTTCTGTTCTATTAAACTGTTCTTATCTCAACCCACGAGTTTTACTTCTTTTTCCTGATTTTCTCCCCCATCCCACTGGATGGGGGGGAGTGAGTGAGCGGCTGCGTGGTGCTTAGTTGCTGGCTGGGGTTAAACCACGACACTGGCAGTTAAGCCCCCTACCAAGTTGTTTGCTCACTCTCTTCCCTCTCAGCAGGATGGGGGAGAGAATCAGAAGGGCAAAAGCAAGAAAAACTCATGGTTTGAGATAAAGACAGTTTAACATGTGAAGAAAAGGGGAGGGGGAAGGAACAAACAAAACAAGTGATGCAAAGGCAATCACCACCTCCCACCAGCAGACTGATGCCTGGCTAGTCTCTGCGCAATAACTACCTTGGAAAAATCCCCCCTCCCCCAGTTTTATTGCTGAGCATGACTTTATATGGCATAGAACATCTCTTTGGTCAATTCAGGTCAGCTGTCCCAGCTGTGTCCCTTCCGAACTTCTTGTGCACCCCCCAGCCTACTCACTATGGCAGGGCGAGGTGAGAAAAGGCGGCCTTGAACCTGCACAAGCACTGTTCAGCAATAGTTAAAGCATTGGTGTGTCATTGTTGTTCCACAAGTGGGGTCGTTTACCCGGTGTGTGAAATGCCAATATACACACAGAGCAGAGGTATTTTATTCCAATTAATGTTTGCGTAAAGATGGGGGCTAGGTGGTAATCCACAAAGCTAGCACACCTCATGCCTAAACGGGCAAGCAATTTATACAGTTCAGTTATACATATTCAATTTCCAAAGTTCTTCCCCAAAACTATTACTGGTAGTCGCTTATCTAGTACAGTTTCTATTGGGTTAAAGTTTCCCCGCTTCGAATTAAAGGTACAGTGTTCTTTTATTCTACAGCGCATGCTCAAGGAGAGTGGGGGGAATAAGTCTTTTGGTCTTGAATTGAGTCGGTGGTCGTGATCTCCCCCTTCCGCCTTTACCTTTCCTCCAGTTATCAAAGGCTTTTGCTGACTTCATGCCTATTAGCAATTATTCAACTTTTCTGCACCTCCTGGGGTAGGATGTTCTCTTCTTATCAGTCTTTTAGTTCTTCTTCGGGGGCACAGTCGTTAGCAAGGCATGCCTTGTGTATACAAAGAGTATCTTATTTCACAAGACCTTTGTGGTCTTCTTAAGTACATCACTTAAGTACATCATTATCAATGTTGTTTGAGGCACAAATTAACTCCATTTCAGACAGGCCCAGTACAGCACCTTTATCTGTGGGTGGGTTGGGAATTTTTTTATGTTCAGCTCAATTTAGACCAGTGCTTATATTCCTATTTTTATGATATCTGACCATCTATTTTATAGGAAGATATTTCTATGAAAAGCAAAGATTCATCAAAAACTTCAGATGAAACAGGAGCCAGGTTAATTCCCTTTTCATTTCATGGTGGAGGTAAGTGCTACAGTGTGAGAGACTGAAAGAGTTAATGTCTCAAACATTGTGGTTGGGCAAGTTCTGCATAACGACGAACTCTGCATAACAGGGAACCCTGCATAGCAATGAACCACAGGTGAAAAGAAACCGATCAGCACGTGACATCAGCAACAAGACTGGGAGGGCGTGTTGGAAGGAGCAGCTCTGTGTTCTGATGTGCTGTTCTGATATGCTGAGCAGGGCAGCTCACCATACATGGCCAAAGATCAAAAAATGGTAATGTCTGCGGGGAAGGGGAAGTTACTCCCCAAACGACCTCCAAGCCCACCAACCCATTTCCCAGAAGTTCTGAAAGCACAAACCGCACATGACACCTACTTAGCCTAATGAGTTCGAGTGCCCGCCCGAAGGAGGGGCAAGGAGATGACGTGCGGAAAACAGACTCCACAATCAGTGAGATTGTAAAGTAGGTATGTTCATTCAGCGCTGGGCGGCACGGGGGGGGGGGGGGGGGGGGGGTAGTCCCACCAAAGTCATGCACGCCCGACTCGGCAGTTCGCCTCAAGTTTATACAGTCAGGTATTACATATTCACAATACGCCTATACATATGCATGACCTATCCCCGCTTCATATTAAAATTTGCTCCAAGAGGTCATTTCCATAGTCCCCTCCCAACTGCGCCTGCGCAGGGCCTCTTTATGGTGGTCGTCTGGTGGTCGCAGAGATGAAGATAGATGACTCCTCTTCGTCACCGCTAGTAACCTTTTTCCTTGCGCAGGCTCAGTGATTTCTTGGTATTCACCCAAGCCGCAAGACCAGTCTTAGCTGGCTCTTGGGGCCTGCTCCTGCTTCTTATTAAGGACTGTCTTTACCTCATTGGCTGGTTCTTGGGACCAGCTCTTCTTATCAAGGACTGTCTCTACCTCAGCTAATTTCAACAATGTAAGCACTAAACATCATCTTTCACCCCCCTTTATTATGTCTACTGAGATTCTTTTGACTCCCCTTGTCTCAGTGATGTGATAAAAGGACACGAACTGAAGCCCCGCGTGCGTACGCCCTCTGGAACTGGACCTCTAGGCTGACTGGACCAACGCTGGACCCAGGACCGGTGAAATCTTTCTCTTTTCTTCTGTCTCTTTATCCTTCTCTCTCCTTTTCATAATCCCTACACTTCATCACTTTAAGACACAAAACCGTTGACCAAGTCTGGGACTAGGAGTGGATCCAGCTGCCCCTGGGCTCCTCTCTGAGAAGGAGTCTAGAAAGCAAGGGGGTCTGCTCTGAACCTCGTGACTCAACGGGAGGGATCTCCTTATTCCCTGAATTGATGTATATGGTTACCACGGGTTACACTGTTTACTGAGGTAGTTTCATGCCAATTCCTGTTGAGAGAAACCCCGCCACCTACTGTTACACCTTCCAAGTTCAGGTTGCTTCTGCCATAAATAAAACAGTCAACTGATCGTTTGGTGTCGTTTCACCTTAATTTAGCCCGAGGGAATTCCGAATTCACCACGACCCCTCCCTGGTCTGTCCAGCCTGGGTCGTGACATACAGACATAAATTATTTCCCCATATTTGAACTGTTTGTATCACATTAATTTGAAAAGATGAAGTATTATCAGGAACTGTTGAACAATAAAGTAAACAAGGAATTAAACAGAAAAAAATCCAAACCAAATCCCCCAAAACCAACCCTAATCTAGGGGCCTTTTAGTAAAGCAGATTGAATGTATCTCTTTAAAAGACCCTTCCGAAACACTAATTTTGCAATTCGTAACATTTGTAAAAGTTTTTTATTTAACCCAACTCTTCTTGAAATACAGACATATAATTATGAGATGAATTAAAGTGAGAAATCACTGAAAGTTAATTTTTCAGGAGCAAGATGCTTTTAAAAACAAACAAAAAACCCGCAACACCTCCCCCCCCCCAACAACCTTGGAAGCAAATATTTGAATGCATTTACTATTTCTTGTATCTTCATTAATATGCAAGTTTATCATGTGCTGTTTAGTGTGTGCTGTGTTAATGGCTTTGATCAATTTCAAATAATACAAACCTGTATCAGTTTCTTTCAGATGAGAAAACCACTTACGGCTCACTTGCTTATAGATTTCACTAGCAGTTCAAAATTCAGTTTGTCCTCTTTTTCTCTGTGATCTCATTGATGCAGTGTTCCTGCAGTTGTTTCCCACGTTGTTTATGAGGCAAGTAATGCATATTGATTTATTGGAATTCTATTGAGTAATTTTCAAATTTTTTTGAGAATGAGAGGTAAATATTTGATCAGTCTTCATAAGCAGATTTGCTTTAAAAAGCTGACAGTCTGGTATGTATTTTTTTTATTTTGTGGCATATGTTGTTTCTGTCAAGGCTGTTTTTTTAAGATAGTGGAGAACTGACGTGCAGAAACAGACTCCACAATCAGTGAGATTGTAAAGGAGGTATGTTCATTCAGCGCTGGGCAGCACGGGAGGTAGTCCCACCAAAGTCGTGCGCGCCTGACTCGGCAGTTCACTTCAAATTTATACAGTCAAGTGTTACATATACATAGAGTTTTGCAATACGCCTATACATAGGCATGACCTATCCCTGCTTCATATTAAAATTAGCTCCAGGAAGTCACAAGGCCGGTCTTGGCTGGTTCTTGGGGTCGACTTCTGCTTCTTATCAGGGACTATCTCCTGCCCCAGCCAGCTTCAGCAATGCAAACGTTAAGCATCACTTCTCATCCCCTTGGGCCATGTCTACCTCTATTGAAATTTCTTTAACTTCATTACAAGCTAGATAATTATTAAACAGTTCCTATCTACATCCATTTATCTTCTATATCTACTAAGGTTCCTTTGGCTCCCCATCTCAGAACTGTTGTGCTGAAATGTCCCATTTGTTGTTTTGTTTACCTGTTGTCTAATTATGGTGACTCAGAGGTGGGGGGTTTTGTTTGCTGTTTTTGTTTTTAATTGTCACAAAATATCAAGTGGTGTTATGAGCAAAAAGCAGGTGTGGATCCCTCAGGGACAAGTCATGACACTCAGCGAGTGAAAGCTTTGGCTTTAATGAAAATGTAGCGTTATCATGGTGGGAGGCCCGGGACACCGACACTAATCAAAATGGGGACCTGACGCAGTGGAGCCCTGCTTGGGAGTGAAGCTCAAGGGAAAGCACCACAGGGGTGGATAATAAAACTTGCGCTGATTAACATATCATACATATGTAATGTCCTGTTTTGCTCATTAGCAAACTTGCAGATGTAATGCAGGTGGTGGTGTCCGAATTTCGAGATCTGCAGCTGGCCACCCTCGTTGGTGCCCGTGCAAGGGTATGTGCAGATAGGGGGGGAGCGAACTATCCTGGGTCACCGTGACAATTAGATAAGATGTGCTGGGACTCTACATGCTCGGATGGGGGAGGCAAACTATGCTGGGTTACTGTAACAAAGTCTTCTCATGCCCTACATAGAATCTGTCACAATTTGTATTGTTAACATTCCACATAAGATTCTGGAGTTTTAGACTAGCAAAAACATGATCATTTGTTATTGCTGACTCATTGCAGGTTCATGAGGATTTCAGGTCAGAACCAATGCAAGCTTGTACTCTGTTACCTTTAAATTGAAAGCATGATTGGGTTTGATTGTAATACAGAGTGTAATCATAATTGCTTGTTTTTCCCACCCAGGTTGAATTTGTGCTCTGGGGCATTCTAATGCACCATGGGGCTCTGTCATAAGAAAATGCCTTAAAAGGTTGGTGTTGATAATTTGGAGTGTTGGGGAGTAAGTATGCCAAATTAGGTTGATACCAAGATGCTTCAGAAACAGGTTCAGCTAACCACCCAGATTTGGTATCTGATGATTGAAGGTGGTATAGGCAATACCAACGATCCAGTACTTTACCTAATTGAGAAGCTGTATTCATAAATTGAATGATATGATTATTGTTCCATTCTTGGGATAAGGAAAAACAAGATACAAATAAGGATAAGCACAGTACAACAGATGTCATCATCATTTTAAGGTTATGATTTCCTGGGCACACTCCAGTCTCATCCAGGCCAAAGGATCCATCCAGGTAGAATTTGTTACCTGAAAGTGGTAAGAGATTGTCTGGTCTTGGAGATTATCCAAGCTTCAGCAAGTCCCCATTTGGAAATAGCTATCCATATGCCTTTTTCTTGGGGAGACAGTAAAGTGACAGACATTTTACCCATTGAAGGGTGGTCAATAAGAACAGTGTCACCCTGAGAAAAATGATGGGTTGACAGTGGGATCTCTGGAGGTTTTGTGGGATGGATAGTGGGAAAATGAGCTCGTTCCACTGGGCATCCAGTGGGTGTCTGTCAGTTATTTAGGTGTCAGGTGGCCTTGGGTAAGACTTTACTCCATTTTCTTGTATATAAATTTTGTCCTAGAACTCATTTTAAAAGACCATTTCAACCTCTCGACCATGCTATTACTTTGAGGTCTATAGGGTAGGTGGAATACCCAGGTGACTCTATGGCATTCACACCATTCTTGGACAATTTTATTTTTACAGATTGCACGGCGGAGGGCATAGGAGTATCAGCAAACCATTGGATTAAGCCCTGCCACAGTGACAAGACCATCAGCTCTCCGGCAGGGGAAAGCTTTCCCTAAGCCCGATATAATTTCAACTCCAGTAAGTATATAGCGCCACCCCTCGGGTGTTCGAGGGAGAGATCCAACGTAATCTATTTGCCAAGTGGACCAGAGGACTTTACCGTCTCTGATTAGCAAAGGTCTGTCCTTCCTTGCAATGTTTTCTGATCTCTGCACATATTTCACAGCTGGAGATGAAGTCACGTGCTTGCCGAGTGGTTAGTGGTGTCACAAAAGTTCGCGGCTGGCCTGTGCAGACTGAGGAGAGAGGCCAGGACGTAAAGTGTAGAATTACAAGGGTAAATATTTATTCATGTACATGAGGTGTCCCAGCCAAATTGGGGCACTCCGAATGTACTTTTACACAGGGTTTTTGTACCCTTAAAGCATTCAGGTACAACGCAACTTGACTAATCACTAACACCCACACTACCGATTACTAATCATAGTAAAACTTTGCAAAGCAACTATAGTTCTGCAGCATTCTTGCTGCTTGTCAATTGATCCAGACATCCCTGGAGTCAGTCTTGTTATAGTTACTTATCTATGATGCCAGACAACACTGGGAGGGTTTCGAAGACAGAGGGGCTAGGATGCTGGTGTTATCTTGGTTGTCCAGGGGTATCCTTTATCCTTCATGGACAGCTCCAAGCTTCCAAGAAGCAAAGTCCTTATTTCCAGGGCCAGGCTGTCCTTCAGTTTGTTTTACTTAATCATGAACAATACCAAAGTCTCCAGTAAAATTCTGCTACCTCATTACATCACAGTGTATAATGTGAACTTATATATATATTAAAAAAGTTAATACACTTTCATACTATAAAGAATGATTGATATAATAGGGAAATGTGGTGGGTTGACCCTGGCTGGATGCCAGGTGCCCATCAAAGCTTCTCTATCACTCCCCTCCTCAGCTGGACAGGAGAGAGAAAATATAACAAAAGGCTTATGGGTCGAGATAAGGACAGGGAGAGTTTGTTGCAGTAGAGACAGACACGACAAACGTCAGATTGTGCAAAATGGCTACTTTATTGTTCTAACAAACCTTTTTATTACTTTCTTCAGAGTATGTGTTCATATATGATTGGTTTAGTTAGTAACTAACAGTTCATGATTGGTGAGTCATCAGGACGCTTCCTCTTATCATTGTCTTGTTTGCACAGCTCTTCTCCGGACTTTCCAGACTCTCAAGGATACACTACAAGCTGCTCAAGGTCACACTGCTCATGCATCGTCAGGCATTCTGCAGACCCGCTGCATTCCCCGACAAGAGATCATTCACCAGTTACTGTCACAGGCAAAACAGACTCAACTTGGGGAAAATTAACTCAATTTATTGCCAATCAAACCAGAGTAGGGTAATGAGAAATAAAACCAAATCTTAAAACACCTTCCCCCCCACCCCTCCTTCTTCCCAGGCACAGCTTGACTCCCGAATTCTCTACCTACCCCCCCCAGCAGCGCAGGGGGAAGGGGAATGGGGGTTACGATCAGTTCATCACATGTTGTCTCTGCTGCTTCTTCCTCTTCAGGGGCAGGACTCCTCGCACTCTTCTCCTGCTCCAGCATGGGTCCCTTCCACGGGGTGCAGTCCTTCAGGAGCACACTGCTCCAGTGCGGGTCCCCTGCGCGGTCACAAGTCCTGCCAGAAAACCTGCTTCAATGTGGGCTCATCTCTCTGCAAATCCGCAGGTCCTGCCAGGATCCTGCTCCAGCGCGGGGTTCCCACGGGGTCACAGCCTCCTTCGGGCACCCACCTGCTCCGGCATGGGGTCCTCCACGGGCTGTAGGTGGATATCTGCTCCACTGTGGACCTCCATGGGCTGCAGTGGGACAGCCTGCCTCACCAGGGTCTTCACCACGGGCTGCAGGGGAATCTCTGCTCCAGCACCTGGAGCACCTCCTCCCCCTCCTTCTTCACTGACCTTGGTGTCTTCAGGGTTGTTTCTCTTGCATGTTCTCACTCCTCTCTCCAGCTGCAGTTTCTGTGTCTGCCACAACTTTTTTTCCCCTTCTTAAATATGTTATCACAGAGGCGCTACCGCTATTGCTGATTGGCTCGCCCTTGGCCAGCGATGGGTCCATCTTGGAGCCGGCTGGCATTGGCTCCATGGGACATAGGGGAAGCTTCCAGCAGCTTCTTACAGAAAGCAGCCCTGTAACCCCCCCACTACCAAAACCTTGCCACACAAACCCAATACAGGAAGGGAACTTTCATAAAAGTGGCCACCTCCTAATGTGTGCTTGTTTAAGTAAATTCTCTGTACCAGTATGTCCTAATGAAGCATGTAGCCAGTGGGCTAATCTGTTCCATTTAGTGGAATCAGGGTCTATAGCAATATTAATTTGAGGTAGCCGGTTGGCCTTGGCATTGAGTTCGGCTTCCTTAGTGTTAGCTTTTTGGTGGGCAGGTACATGTCCTAATCGAAGGGAATGGGATAAAGCTAATTGATATGATTTTTCCCAATATGAGCATCCCCAAACTTCTCCTTTCCCTACTTGCTGGTCATGTCGTTGCCAGTTTCCAAGCTGCTGGGTGGCTCCAGCCTATAAAGCATAGGAGTCGGTATAAACCTAGTCAGCTTCAGCTTCAAAAGCTCGGATGATGGCCAGTAATTCAGGCAATTGGGCTCAACCTTTTATTTCCTCAGTTAACTTTGCTTTTCCATCAGCAGAAATGGCTGTGGCTTTACCAAACCAAACAGCATTTTTTAGATGGGCACTTCCATCTGTAAACCCTACTCCTGAAGTATTATTAGGGTTAAAAGGAGGGGCATCTTGTATAGGAGATGATGTGTTTCTTTCATATTCTTGAGGTAGTCCTATTCGAGTTATAGTTTCATTGAGAGTCCTTCTTAAACGATCATTTCCTGGAAGGACAGCATGATGATGAATGTAAAGTGCCAACTGTGACGGTCTGACAAATTATAGTCAATGTCTCAAACATTCGTTGAAGGACTTTGGTGAAGAAAACGGCCTCTGTAAAAATGCTGGAGTTTTGTGAACAGGACAATGTGGCCAGAGGAGAGGGCCCCCCGGAGGGTGGGACCGCGCTTCTCCAAAGCCTCAAGTCCTTATCTTAAGTGACCAGGAGAAGGAGCACAGCAGCGCCTGGAGGAGGAGGCCCCACAGAGGATGGGACTGTGCTTCTATCTTAAGCGGTCATGCCAGCAGAAAAAGAGAGGCAACTCTGCAATGAACACCCCCCCCCCCCCAAAGCTCACTGACCGATTCCAGAGAATCCCGGGAATGGGACTGCGCATGTCGAGACCATCGAACACGCTATAAAAGAAGGGAGAACTGGATCTCTACGCTGGCTGGACCAACGCTGGACCCAGGACTGGTGAAACCTTTCTCTTCTCTCTTTCTTTCTTTCTTTCTTTCCTCTCATTCTCTCTCTCCCTCTTTTCCTTCTCTCTTTTCCACAGTCCCTACCCCTCATCCTTTGAAACATAAACCGTTGACCAAGTCTGAGACTAGGAGTGGATCTAGCCGCCCCTGGGCTCCTCTTTGAGAAGGAGTCCAGAAAGCAAGGGGGTCTGCTCTGAACCTCATGACTCAACGGGAGGGCTCTCCTCCTGATACATTTCATGTTCCTTTTTCCATTTCATTTTTCTATACTTCCCTCCTCTTCTCAAACAGCGGCTTAATGACATGTTGCAAGGTTCATATTAAAAAGTTCATGTGTACTTGGACAAAGTTAGCTAGGTTGAATAAATGTTGATTGTTGTTTGAACTCCCCTAGTGTCGTTTCACCTTAATTCTGACAAAGGAAATCCACGAACCTGAGTCGCTCCAACTTTGGGACGTGACACCAACCATTCAACAGTAGATTTTTGGGCTAGTCCTAGGGGTAGCTCTCAGCCTTCTATAATATCTTTTAAGATAGGGAGAGGAGTATGCAGAGTGACTGTACAATTTGTAGTAAGATTTTTCCATTTCCCTGAGAGCGGTATAAGGCTGCCATAAGCACCTGTCCTGGTTTCAGCTGGGATAGAGTTAATTGTCTTCCTAGTAGCTGGTACAGTGCTATGTTTTGAGTTCAGTATGTGAAGAATGTTGATAACACTGATGTTTTCAGTTGTTGCTCAGTAGTGTTTAGACTACAGTCAAGGATTTTTCAGCTTCTCATGCCCAGCCAGGGCACCTGACCCAAACTGGCCAACAGTGTATTCCATACCATGTGACGTCCCATCTAGTATAGGAACTGGGAAGTGGGGGTGGGGAATTGCCACTTGGGGTACTAGCTGGGTGTCGGTCGGCGGGTGGTGAGCAATTGCCCTGCGCATCATTTGTACATTCCAATCCTTTTATTACTACTGTTGTCATTTTATTAGTGTTATCATTATCATTATTAGTTTCTTCTCTTCTGTTCTGTTAAACTGTTCTTATCTCAACCCAGGAGTTTTACTTCTTTTTCCCGATTTTCTCCCCCATCCCACTGGGTGGGGGGGAAGTGAGTGAGCGGCTGCGTGGTGCTTAGTTGCTGGCTGGGGTTAAACCACGACAGCACCTTTTCATATGGGGTGTAGTTACATTAGGAATTCTGCCTATATGACCCAAATTTGAAGGGATAAGGGTGCTGAGCACCACTTTCTTGCCATAAAGCATATCTGTGGCCATGTTCTCCCACTGTGAGGTGTAAGTGGAATGGAGCAGTAGGATGAATGGGACCTAGTGATTGATATATTTTAATTTCTTCTGTTAAAGTGAGAAATGCAGTTTTGTGACTGAGAGTCCACTCCCAGTTTTGTTTTGGTTTTTTTCTTAAGCAAATTATATAGAGGCCAAGCTATTTGTGCAAACGATGAGATGTGGTCCCTCCAAACCCCTAGAGAGCCTAAGAACTCTTGCAGAGATTTTTTTATCTTGGGGAGGGGGTGGGGGGGAAGATATATTTAGCAGGGTTTCAAGGGTTGAAGTTGGGATTGATTTTCTTCCCCCTATCCATTGGGTTCCTGGAAAGGTAATTTCCTGGCTAGGGCCCTGGCACTTTTTGGTTCATATTTCTAGTCCTAATCAGGTTAAGTGTTCCCAAATTTGTGTAGCAGCTTCACGAACTATTTCTTCAGTGGGGCCTCCTATTAAAATATCATCAATATATTGCAATAAAGTTATATCGGGAGGTAATGGGCAATTGCATAATTCTTTGGCTAAGGCAGAATGAGCTATAGTGGGTGAGTGCTTAAATCCCTGAGGAAGCCAGTTAAAAGTATACTGCAAACCCTTCCAAGTGAAGGCAAAACATTTCTTGTCCTCGGGTTGGAGGAAGATAAAGAACATATCTTTAATATCTAGGGTGGCCATCCAGGAAAAAGCATGATTTTTCCAATTCTTGGACTATATCTAAGATTGAAGGCACTGCAGCAGTTAATAGTCTGGTGTGGCTATTAAAGCATCGATAATCTATGGTGAGTCGCCACTTACCATTAGGTTTCTTAACAGGCCACACCAGAGAATTAAAGGAGTGCATTTCTTCTATAATGCTGCATTTAAGAAGTTCTTGAATTAAAGCGGTTACAGGTTTGTGTGCTTCAGAGGATATGGGATATTGTTTGGTGTGTGTGTGATGGTAGAAGAGGGTAAAGTCAGGGCAGCTTGTAAAAGATTTATTACTGCCAGTCCTGGCACTATTTCTTCATCATTTATCCTGATAGCCCATTTAATATTGTCCTATACCCAACTTTTGCCTTTCAGAATATCCATACCTAATATATTTAGCTTTCCCAATAACATTTGGTGGCTTTGTGGGGCACAAAAAGGAAGTTCCAATTTTACTTTAATAGTTGAATAAGGAGCTACTGTTCCATTTACTTCAGTTATTAATATTTTTTTTATGTTTTAACGGGGTGGTTCCAGGGCATGATTCTGCCTTAATCATGGATAATTGTGCCCCAGTATCTATGAGGAAATTAGCTTTTAGTTTATCATTCACTATGGCCCAAAGTGTGGGGATCAGTCCTTGAGTAGCAGAAGGTAGGGCCACTTGTACCTCAGCCAGTCTGGGCCCCCTATCTAATTTCCTTGATGCTGCCTTTTGATAGAAGATAGGTCAGGATATTGTTATGATTTAAAAGGGTTTCCTTCCACAGAAGGGACACTAGGTGGAGATGTAGGTAGCCTTTCCTCTTTTTCCTGTCTTTCAGCTAGAAATGTTAGTTTCTCAGTGGGCAGGCCATGGAGAAAGTCATGGGTGTACCCCTGATTTAGACAGGTACACCACCACTTATTTCGCTCAGCTTACTCGTTTTCAGTTTGATTAGGACATTCCTTAACAGTATTGTTTTGTTCGTTTAAATTAGCCTGGTGACTTCGTGGGATATTTGTTCGATCTCTGGATTGGATCGAGGTGGTTAAGATCTGCTGCCATTCCCTTTGTATGGGAGGGTCAGGGCTTAGTTCTCGCATTTGTGCAATGGTCTGCCAGAGCACTTGTGAAAAAGGGGGTCCTGTGGGTAAACCCTGCCATAGTTGCATAAAAACTAATTTTCCTGACCCCACAGCTCCTTACCCAACAGACCTCAAATCAGGGGATGTAGCAGGAGTGTCCTAAGGACTAGACTCATCACCTTGGGCTTCATCCTTATGCAATAAGGTTACTATAGCTGCTTGTAACAATGCTTCCTGCAATTCATTTGGGCCTCACCAAGGAATCATAGGTTCCTTACCCAATCTTGATAATGGACCCCTCTCACCCATTTAATAGGTAAAGTCCAGCATCCCCTCGGATGGTGAGGAAATATTTAGCAAGGAAGATTTTAGCAATCAGCGTAGCTTATTGTGTACTTTTTAAAGTCAGAGTCTAGATTATGATTATTGTATAACGTGCTGATTATTAAGAATTTGACCCAATCTACAGAGGGTCAAGTGATTGAAAAGTCTAGGTAACTGAAATTTTAGGTAATAGGAAAGCTATGCTAACTGCTAGAAATTCTGTGTAATGATAAGCTATGCTGATTGCTCAAATTGTATATAATAATAAAGCTCTGATTATGACTATATGTAGGGTTCGGCGTTCGGAAGATCTCGCGATGTCACGGAAAGTTAGAGGGTTAGTCGCAGCCTTATGATGTGTCTGTAATCCCACCTACCCTTGTTAGTATAAAAGGAATTGACTGCGCAATAAAAGGCGGAAGTTGGCGCTCACACTGTGTGTGTTATCTGTCTCTTTCCCTGGTCTGGGGGGTGATCAGTGATCTAATCGTGGCACCTTGATATGCGGCGAACGCTACATAATGGTGACCCCGACGTGATCGGTCGCACTAGGCGACGATGGAACTTGCGCAAGTGATTCAGGTGTTGAAAGTGTTGGCTGATGAGGTGGGTGCTCACGGAACGATTAGGAGGGGCCCCACAGGCGAATGCATCCAATGGGTGCTGCGCCGGGGAGGGATGGGCTCTCCCAAAGAAGTATTAAGTCCCCCAAATTGGGGAGAGATTCGGGAACTGTTGCTCCAGTCGGCATTCGCGGGTGAGTGCGGAGCTGCGGAACGATTACAAGCGTGGGGGAGAGTGGAGGAGGTGGTTACGGCAGGACGGAAAGCTGGGGAGCGTTGGTCGGCGGCGCGAGCTGTTTTGTTTGCGGATGAAGCGCCGGTTCAAAACCAAGGGGGGGCAGTGCCCCCAGGGACAGTGAGTCAGACTCGGACGGAGTGGGCGGCTGTGGAGCGGGGCTCACAGAGCGGTCCATCTCTGACTGAGAGCGTGGACACGGAGAGTGCGGCAGAGATGGAGGTTTTTCCGATAGAAACGGTACCAGCGGGGACGGGCGAGCCCCCTCTGCGGTGTCCATGGGAGGAGTTACGGCGGGAGGTTCGGAAGGACTTGGGGGAGTGCCTCTTGGACTGGGATCCAGGCGGGGACGTTAAGGGAGATTTGTACCGTTAGTTGAGAGAGTGGGAGGAACGGCCACCCGCGGAGGGGATAACTGGGAGGCAGCGGGGGTTGGAGACTGTGGCAGAGGAGGAAACACCCCCCGCGGGGGAAATCAGGCGCCCTTGCCGGGAGAGCGGACGCAGCCTCCTGAGCCTTTGCCTGAGCCGGTGCCTGCTGAGCCGTCAGCTGCACCCCCTCCGGCGCTTCCTCCGCCCCCTCCCTCCTCCCTTCCTTTCCGCCCCCCCCCTCCGCCGCCTTGCAGCGGCACGTGTCAGCCGGACATGGAATGGCCGCCGCCAGGCGCGGCCGCGGCCGGCCCCGGGCAGAACCATCCGCGCCCCTGCCACCGCCCTTTCATCCATCCCGCCTCTCGGAACCAGAGACGGTGAAACCAACCGCGCCCGCGATAGACGCGGAGCCGCCTGCAGTAGCCTCTGCAGACGAGAGGGAGAGGCATTGGAGGAGAGTAAAAAAAAAAAAAAAAAAAAAAAAAAAGGAGGCGTTTCACTGGAAAGTCCTTGAGAAATTGAAGACTTTGTCCCAATGGCAACTGGGACGGCACCAGCGGGTGCTGGAGCCACTGATCCGACAGATTCTGACTAATAGAGTATTACACTTTAGAGGACTAGCGGACATTGAGTCCTTCAGAGAGGTTTTAGAACAGCGTGCCTTATTGTATATAGAACTTGCTTTAGGTAAAAAGTGTGTTAAGCATAATTTGATTAAACATAGTGTGATTACGGGAAGACAGTGTGGGGTAAACGTAAAAGTTAGTTAAAGCCAAAATTAGGGGTAAGGTCTATTTCCATTAATAACCTGGGAACGAGGTTGATTGTGTTTCCACAGATACAGGCCCACGACGGACTCCTGTTGAATTTGCACGACCATCATCATCTGGAGCATCATAGATGGTGTGGCAATATGAATACCACCTCAGTCAAAAACTAATGTATAGGTCACCTTGGTTAACATAACAGGTCAAGATTCTCTGTGCACCGCAACCGCATCATAAAGCCCACGAACCAATAGACAAGATGGCTATGACTCGTGCAGCGCGCCTGGCCAGCGAGCGCATGCGTCATAGATTGCAACCGAGGCAGACTTTTGGCACCCGCTGGCCACGTGTGCCAAAACCCGTTCCTCTGCAAATGTATAAATACCGGGATTTTCCGAAGAGCATCGGGCTGGTGTACGGTGAGGCCATCGTTGCCTCTGTGGGGACGCCCACGGAACGCTGGCACCTACCGATTGCTGGGCTGAGTTCGCGGAGCAAGATGACACAAGAATGTATGGATGGTTCATCTTCCTCATAGTCCTCATGGTTTGGGTCATTAGGGGTAATGGGTTGGCTTAAAGAATTATGGGCATTATTGTAGTTATTGTGATTTTAGCTATTGTAATAATTTTACCTTGTTCAGCTTGTTAAGTAAACTTGGCATCCCTCATAATAGCACCGACCAGGCCATTGTAGAACGAGCACATCGAACTTTAAAGGCCTTACTCGATCGGCTTAGGGAGGGGGAGCAGGAGGAGCCCTCCTGGTTACAGGAAAACACACCTGCTCTCCGTACACAGCGTCTTCTGTTAACTGGGTTAACTTCATTAAATCAGACAGTTTGAGGGGATCTGGAAGAGACGGCGGCGCAACGACACTTTACGAACACGGAAGAGAAAGGTCCCTACCCGTTGGTCAGCGTACGTGACTTTCAGACACGCCAATGGGATGGGCCGTTTGAGTTGCGTTGTCTTGGGCGAGGGTATGCCTGTGTACAGACACCTGAAGGGCTACTGAAATGGGTTCCTAGTCGTATGATTTGTCCTGCCTTAACCTCGTAGTGTTTGAGTGTTTTTCCTACAGGTTGCTGTCATCCTTTCCTGGCTTGTGACACCTTGGGTATCTGCTACAAACTTCTGGCAGTGGATGCAAAGCCAACTGGGGGACCCTGATGTGTATCTGGATGACGTCCCTCTCAGAGTCCATCAATACGTGCCTTTATGGGATCCGGCTGTCAGAGCTCGCAGCCAGGAATCCAGGTGCCTCAGACATTAAGCCTTAACATCAGTGCACCAATGATAAACTTTATAGAGTAATAGAAGTAATTCTTTCCAAGCCTCATGATGTATCTGTATAACTTTCAATCTACCTCCTGTGTGAATTTCTATAAAGGAGCTTTTTGCTCTGCGGGGTAAATGGGACATTTATGGGTGTTTAAGATAGAGTGTTTCAACTTAGTTGTAGAAATATGTTTATACTCATAGTACTTTACATAGTTATTTCTTGGTGTGGAATTGTTCATAACAATAGAAGCCAACTCGTCATAGGGAGGGGGGAGATGTAGGGTTCGGTGTTCGGAAGATCTCGCGATGTCACGGAAAGTTAGAGGGTTAGTCGCAGCCTTATGATGTATCTGTAATCCCGCCTACCCTTGTTAGTATAAAAGGAATTGACTGCGCAATAAAAGGCGGAAGTTGGCGCTCACACTGTGTGTGTTATCTGTCTCTTTCCCTGGTCTGGGGGGTGATCAGTGATCTAATCGCGGCACCTTGATATGCGGCGAACGCTACAACTATAATCCTGTGGCCAGTTCTCATTCTACTAAGGATCCTTAAAAGAACCTGTCTGTCCCCATAGCATTGGGTAGTGTCAGGTGACAGTGGGTATTTGTGTTCTGAAGTACATCTTCCAGTTAACTTACAAAAGTTTTAGAGCTTGTCTTTCCTTAGCAGATTGCTGGTGGGTCAACTTAAGTTGTTTGGTATTATACTCCCCCATACCAAATTACTGTTCTTTTAAAAAACAGTAATTAGTTTGCTTTGGGAATGGAATTGTACCAGCATATAAAAACAGCTTCATCCTCAACCTGCCACCAACACAGCACATTAGCTGAGCCTCCCTGCTTGCTGTACCACCAGCAAACTGCATCCTCTCTCCTGATCCAGGTGAGCCTGCCTGGGGGCCCCTTCACCCCATGTCCTGACCACATGAAGCTCAAACACTGCTTCCCTAGCCCAGCTTGCACAGCAGCCAAGCTTCAGGCTGAGGACCAAGCACCGTGGTCCCCAAGGGAGATGCTGGGCAGGAATTTTAAGGCCTGGCAACATGACGCAAAGAGCAGCACAAAGGCTCCTCCGTGGCCCCAACAGAAGCAGAATGAGGCTATTAACAACTTGTACTGGGTTTGACTGGGATGGATTCAACTTTCTTCATAGCAGCCTGTATGGTGCTGTGCTTTGCATCTGTACCTAAACCAGTGTTGATAACAAAACAATGGTCTGGCTATCGCTGAACAGTGCTTGCGTAGCATCAAGGCTTTCTCTCTTTCTGTTCCCCCAACCCACCTGAGCCAGTAGGCTGGGGGTGGGCAAGAGTTTGGGAGGGGACATAGCTGAGACAGCTGACCTAAACTGACCAAAGGGATATTCCATACCCATATAGAATATGGAGATATCCCATACCTGTTCCATATGTGTATTGGTTTTGTGTGGCAAGGTTTTGGTAGCGGGGGGGTTTACAGGGGTGGCTTCTGTAAGAAGCTGCTGGAAGCTTCCCCTGTGTTCGAGAGAGCCCATACCAGTTCATGGAGGACTGTCTCCCGTGGGTGGGACCCCACGCTGGAGCAGGGGAAGAGTGTGATGAGCCCTCCCCCTGAGGAGGTGAAGCGGCAGAAAATAACGTGTGATGACCGTAAACCCCATCCCCATCCCCCTGTGCCGCTGGAGGGGCTTGGTGGAGAAATCCAGGAGTGAAGTTGTGCCCGGGAAGAAGGGAGGGGTGGAGGGAAGGTGTTCTGAGATTTCGTTTTATTTCTCATTACCTTACTCTGGTTGATTTGTAATAAATTGAGTTAATTTTCCCAAATTGAGTCTGTTTTGCCCCTGACGGTAATTAGTGAATGATCTCTCCTGTCCTTATCTCAACCTGCAAGCTTTTTGTTATATTTTTTCTCTCCCCTGTCTAGCTGAGGATGGGGGAGTGATAGAATGGCTCTGGTGGGCACCTGGCGTCCAGCCAGGGTCAACCCATCACAATATGACATCATGCTCAGCAATAAAAGCTCAGGGAAAGGAGGAGGAAGGGGGGGCATTCATGGTTATGGTGTTTGTCTTCCCAAGTAACCATTACATGTGCTGAGGCCCTGCTTTCCAGGAAGTGGTTAAACATCTGCCTGCCAATGAATTCTTTTTGCTTTCCTTGCATGTGCAGCTTTTGATTTGCCTATTAAACTGTCTTTATCTCAATCCACAAGTCTTAACCTTCCTTCTCTTTTCTCCCCATCCCCTGGGAGAGATGTAGATGACACCAAACTGGGAGGAGTGGCTGATATGCCAGAGGGTTGTGCTGCCATCCAGAGGGACCTGGACAGCCTGGAGAAATGGGCCAACATAAACCTCATGCAGTTCAACAAAGGGAAGTACAAAAGTCCTGCACCTGGGGAGGAACAGCCCCATGCCTCAATATATGCTGGGGGCAACTGGCTGGAAAGCAGCTTTGCAGAAAAGGACCTGGGGGTCCTCATGGACACCAAGTTGAACAGGAGCCAGCAGTGTGCCTTTGCTGCAAAGAAGGTTAATGGTATCCTGGGCTGCATTCAACAAAGTATTGCTAGCAGGTCGAGGGAGATGATCATTCCCCTCTCCTCAGCACTGGTGTATTGGGTCTGGCTGAGAGGGAGTTAATTTTCCCCATAGCAGCCCTCGTAGTGCTGTGCTCTGTATTGGTAGCTAGAAAGGTGTTGATAACACACCAGTGTTTTGGCTGCTGCTGAGCAGTGCTCGCACAGCATCAAGGCTGTCTCTCCAACATTTCCCCCCCCCACTTCACCGGCAGGCTGGGGGTGGGCAAGATCTTGGGAGGGGACATAGCCAGGACAGCTGACCCAAAGTGACCAAAGGGATACTCCATACCATATGACGTCAGCTCAGCTATAAAAGCTAAGTAAAGGGAGATGGAAGGGGGGGCATTTGTTATTTTACGTTTGTCTTTCGGAGCAACCACTACGTGTACTGAAGCCCTGCTTCCCAGGAAGTAGCCAGACATCGCCTGCTGATGGCAAATAGAGAATAAAATAATTTGTTTTCCTTTGCTTTCACTTTATTAAACTGTCCTTATTGTTACCGAAAAATCCGGTCGAAGAAACTCATTAAGACTCAATTTTGGAGTTTTAGAAAGCAGGCATTCTTTATTGCAGCGCTGGGTGCACGGGGGATCGCTCTACCTATCGTGCACACCATTCCAGTCATACATATTCATATTATCATTTACATAGTGTCCGCCTGCGGCGGAGGATCCACAGGGGACATCACACACAGACCAATGTGATCAAGTGAAGCCCATTTACTACAACTTTCAGCACAGTTATATACCCGATGCGCTTATGCATGTGCCTTATATAATGCTCTGATTGGTACAATATCTCATGTCACGCGGTGCTATCTTCTCCTTTATTGGCTGCTCAAGCTTCTTCACGAGGCGTCTTGTGGTTGCTTATCTCATTCCTCGGCATCCAGGAGTTGTTTGTGAGGCTCTTCTTATCTTCCTTTTCTCAGCGTACAAGGACACAGCGTCCTTGTCTGCTTCAGCACTTTGTATGCTTATGCTTCATCCCAGCTAGAGGCTGGATTGCTCACATGTCCTCGCTCAGCCAAGAAATCCTCAACAATTCCCCCTTCCAGTTTTTGAGCACTCCAGGCTTGACTAATAACTTGGGATGACATTTTTCTCAATAAGCTAAACAAGGTAAAATTATTACAATAGCTAAAATCACAATAACTACAACAATGCCCATGTGACGTAACTCTTTAAGCCAACCCATTAGTTACTGTACTGAGGCATAAGCAATCTTATCCGGTCACCAGATGTTTTCTTTGGTTTGCGACGGTATCCATGACTACGTCCATCCAAGGACTGTGAGGAAGATGGACTATCCGTACATTCTCATGCCGTCTTGCTCCGCAAACTTAGCCCAGCAATCAGTAGGCGCCAGCTTTCCGTGGGTGTCCCCACGGAGGCAACCATGGCCTTGCCGTACACCAGCCCGATGCTCTTCAGAAAATCCCGGTATCTATACATTTGCAGAGGAATGGATTTCAGCACACGTGGCCAGCGGGTGCCAAAAATCTGCCTCAGTTACAACCTATGACGCATGCGCTCACTGGCCAGGCGCGCTGCACGAGTCATAGCCATCTTGTCTATTGGCTCATGGGCTTTGTGATGCGGTTGCAATGCACAGAGAATCTTGACCTGTTATGTTAGCCAAGGTGACCTATACGTTAGTTTTTGGCTGAGGTGGTATTCATATTGCCGCACCATCTAGGATGTTCCAGATGATGATGGTCGTGCAAATCGAGTGGGAGTCCGTCGTGGGCCTGTATCTGTGGAAACACAATCATAACCTCGTTCCCAGGTTATTAATAGAAATGGACCTTCCCATTGCCCTGTTTCTAGATTCTTAACTAAGACCATGACCTTACCCCTAATTTTGGCTTTAGCTAACTTTTACGTTTACCCCACACTGTCTTCCCGTAATCACACTATGTTTAATCAAATTATGCTTAACACACTTCTTACCTAATGCAAATTCTATATACAATAAGGCACGCTGTTCTAAAACCTCTCTGAAGGACTCAATGTCCGCTAGTCCTCTATAGTGTAATACTCTATTAGTCAGAATCTGTCAGATCAGTGGCTCCAGCACCCGCCGGTGCCATGCCAGTTGCCGTTGGGACGATTCCGGGTCCAGCATCAATGCGAAGCCATGGCTTGACCCACTTGGCTAGTATCCAGCGAATGCCTCGATCTGTAAGCAAACACATATACCGTCTCCCAGTAAGTTTTACTTCTGCGGGTCCACACCATTGCCCGGACTCTGGGTCCTTATACATTACCATGATTCCTGTACTTTGTTGCGTCCTTTCCGCCTGTAAAAGAGCATGATGCACTACCATTGGTGGGTCTTTGTGATCACCTGTCAATCTAAGATAATTTAGCACAAATAAGGCTTTGGCCAATCGTTCCTCTGGGAGTAAGCCCTGGGTTCCCCCCTTTTGTCTTTGCAGCATGCTCTTTAGGGTCTGGTTGGCCTGTTCGACAATAGCCTGTCCTGTGGGAAGATGTGGAATACCCGTACCACGGTGAATTCCCCTCAAATTACAAAATGGAGCAAATCGTGTAGAACCATAGGCCGGGCCGTTGTCCGTCTTAATTTCTTTAGGCACACGCAGCACTGCAAAAGAAGCATGAAGATGTCATTCAATATGTAAGGCCTTTTCTCCAGTTTGTGCCGTGGCCCACATAGCAGCAGGATAGGTATCAATACACACATGCACATAACGCTTTGCACCAAACCACATGACATGGGTGACATCCATTTGCCACAACTGCAATGGCAAAAGACCTCGTGGGTTAACCCCACAGCCCAAGCCCAGCCCCTCCTTTTGACAATCGGGGCATGCTTTAACGATGCCTTGGGCATCAGTGAGTGGTAAGTCAAATTGCTTTGCTAACATCCTAGCGGGTTGGTGCAAGAACGCATGTGATTGCCGTGCTTGTTGAAAACAATTCCCTGGAGGAGGCTCCCATGCCGCTGCAACCAATTGGTCAGCTCTTTCATTTCCCTCTGACAAACCTGGTAGTTTTTGATGACTTCTTATATGCGTTATAAAATACTCTACACTCCGAGAGTTCAAGCAGCGTAGTAATGACAAAAACAACATGCCCAATCTTTTGTTTGTGACCTCCTTTACCATTGCTCTTTCCATCCTTTGTACCACCCCAACTACATAAAGAGAATCGGATACGATATTCAGCGGCTCCTTAGCCCAATGCTGCAGTGCCCAAATCACCGCTTTTAATTCTAACATCTGTAAAGAATCCCCAGGCTCTCCCTTTTCAACATGGTCACACCACTGATCGTTAGCATCTTTCCACGTACACGCGGCCATACCTGTCTTTTTCCCAGCATCAGTAAACACTGTTACCCCGTGTACAGGTGTTTCCGACTGCCATGGTTTTTGCTCAAAGGTTTGCTGTTCCAATAGTGACCACAACTTATGCTTTGGATATTGACTACTTATCGTACCTCCAAACCCCGCTAATGACACTTGTAACGCTACAGAATGCCGAATTCCCCATTCCAAATACCATTTTACCAGAGGTATCAGCAACGTTTCTGGTTCCGTCCCTGCAATCTCTACAATCCTCGTTCTTCCCCTAATGATCAGTTGTGCAAATAATTCAAATCGGGTTACAATAGATTTGTCCAGTCACATGGCCAAGAAGACCCATTCTAAAATTCTCAAGGGATCTGAGCGCTTTGTGTCCCACTGACAAATTACCACATAAGGGTGTTGTCTCTGAGAGTCCCCTGTATTAATGATCATCAACATGATCGGTAAATCCTCATTGCATCTGGATGCAAAGCTAAATGCAATTTTCTTTGATATAGATTCGAAGGCTCTTTTCTGTTCTCCTGTCATTTCCCGTTTCTCGTCTGCGTGTGCGCTCGTACCCAGGAGTTCTACCAGAGGGGCCATATCGTCATTAGTGATACCGCAAAGATTCCGCACCCACTGGATATCTCCCACAAGCTTCTGGACATCATGCACCGTTGAAATTTCTGATGTTATTTGAACCTTCTGAGGTTTAACATTGCTAGCATCTATGTGCCACCCCAAATACTTCCAAGGTGCTGCCTTTTGCACCTTTTCAGGAGCGATTATTACTCCGCGATGGCTTAAGGTGTCCTGTAATTGATTTAGAATTTCATCATGTGGCAAGTTCCTTCCTGCTATCAAAATGTCATCCATATAAAAATAAATAATCAACTGAGGAAACTGCTTTCTTACAGGCTCTAATGCCCAGGCCACATATACCTGACACATCGTGGGGGAATTGCGCATTCCTTGCGGTAACACGACCCAATGGTATCTCTTATAGGGCTCTGCCTTATTAATCGATGGTACCGAAAATGTGAACTGTTAAGTGTCATCTGGGTGCAAGGGAATGGTGAAAAAACAATCCTTTAGATCTATAATTAACAAATCCCATTCTTCTGGAAGCATAACTGGAGACAGCAAACCCAGCTGCAGGGCTCCCATAGTGTGCATCACTGCATTCACAGCTCTAAGGTCATGTAACAGTCTCCATTTCCCACTTTTCTTGGGAATGGTAAATATTGGTGTATTCCATGGACTAGTAGAAGGAACAACATGTCCCGCTCTCAATTGCTCCTCAACTAACTCTTGTATTTTTAGCAGCCTTTCAGAATTTAGCAGCTACTGATCAATCCAAACAGGCTCATCTGTTTTCCAGCCCTGCAATGCCAAAATTTGGATTGATCAATGGCCATGATGGAGGCCAAATGCATCATGAAATAATCGTTGTCATTGGTTTCTTGACAATAACTCTGTCAGGCCCTTCCAATTGCACTACCTGTTCTGGTTTACCTTTTGTTATGTCCATGGCAAAATATACCTGCGGTTTCCCTGTGGAGCCGAATCCACCATCTCCACATTGTACTTCACCTGGGTTCAGAACACATGACCTGAATGGAACTAATTGTGCTATTCTGGTACCTTTAGGAATAGAAACAGGAGGGATTAAAACATGAATCAAAATTTTCACAGTCCCACAAAAATCTGCATCAATAAGCCCTACCAGAATTCCTTTTAGAGCTGTTGAAGATCGCCCCATTAAAAATGCACTAAGCCCAAACCCCAATGGTCCCTTTATGTTGCTATCCACCAAGTGTACCCCTGCGTCCACCAACGTAATGTCTACTGCGGTTTCCACGTCCACTCCGGAGCTTCCTGCAGTGGCGGATCTGGCAGTTGCGAGGCTGCCTGAGGGCTGGGAGCCCAAACCCCTTGCATTTGTGTTGTCGCGCGAGGGGCCTTCGCGCTCGGTGTAAGTTTTCCCTTCTTCCTGAATTCTTGGTGGTATGGTTATCTTTCTTACAACTGTTGCACCGTCTTCTTGTTAGCAGAAACTCTACATTGGCTCTTGATGTGTCCAAGTTTACCACAATTAAAACACTTGACTGAGGGTTTCTTACTGGCTCTATCAATAAGCGGATTCCGTACTGACTCACAGCATTCTTTAATTTCTCAAGGACTTTCCAGTGAAACGCCTCCCATCTTTTTTGTCCATTATTTTGTACAACAACTGGGAATGCTTGGAGCATAGTCCTGTCCACAAGGGCATTTTTTATTACTCCCCTCCAATGCCTCTCCCTCTCGTCCGCAGCGGCTACTGCAGGCGGCTCCGCGTCTATCGCGGGCGCAGTTGGTTTCACCGTCTCTGGTTCCAAGAGGCGGGATGGATTAAAGGACGGTGGCGGGGGGGCGGATGGTTCTGCTCGGGGGCCGGCCGCGGCTGGCGGCGGCCATTCCATGGCCGGCTGACGCGCGCCGCTGCAAGTGGGCGGAGGGGGGGGCGGAAAGGGAGGGGAGGAGGGAGGGGCCGAGGGAAGTGCCGGAGGGGGTGCAGATGACGGCTCAGCAGGCACAGGCTCAGGCAAAGGCTCAGGAGGCTCCGTCCGCTCTCCCGGCAAGGGCGCCTGATTTCCCCCGCGGGGGGGGGTGTTTCCTCCTCTGCCACAGTCTCCAACCCCCGCTGCCTCCCGGTTATCACCTCCGCGGGTGGCCGTTCCTCCCACTCTCTCAACTGACGGTATAAATCTCCCTTGACATCCTTGCCTGGAACCCAGTCCAAGAGGCATTCCTCTAAGTCCTTCCGAACCACCCGCCGCAACTCCTCCCATGGATACTGCGGAGGGGGCACATCCGGCCCCGCTGGTGCCGTCCCTACAGAAAAAACCTCCGTCTCTGCCGTACCCTCCGCGTCCATGCCCTCAATCAGAGATGGACCGCTCTGTGAACCCCGCTCCACGGCCACCCACTCCGTCTGAGTCTGACTCACTGTCCCCGAGGTCACTATCTCCCGCTGTTCCTGAGGCGGCGCTTCATCCGCAAACAAAGCAGCTCGCGCCGCCAACCAGCACGCCCCAGGCTTCCTTCCTGCCGCGACCACCTTCTCCACTTTTCCCCAACTTTGCAATCGTTCAGCAGCTCCGCGCTCGCCCGCGAGCGCAGATTGGAGCAAAGACTCCCGAATCTCTCCCCATCTGGGAGGGCTCAAACCTTATCTAGGAGACCCAGTGTCTCCCTGGCGCAGCATCCATAGGATGCATTCGCCCTTGGGGCCCTTCCTAATCGAACCGCGGGCACCCACCTCATCAGCCAATACCTTTAATACCTTAATCACTTGCGCAAGTTCCATCGTCACCTGTGCGACCGATCACGTCGGGGTCACCACTATGTAGCGTTCGCTACATATCAAGGTGCCGCGACTAGATCACTGGTCGGCCCGGACCAGGGAAAGAGACAGATAACACACACGGTGTGAGCGTCAACTTCCGCCTTTTATTGCGCAGTTAATTCCTTTTATACTAACAAGGGTAGGCGGGATTACAGATACGTCATAGGGCTGCGACTAACCCTCCATCTTTCCATGACATCGCGAGATCTTCCGAACGCCAAACCCTACACTCAGTGACTGCTCCTAAAAAGGATGGGTCACTAACGTTGCTTTCATTTGGATCAATAAATCACGACCCATGAGGCCAAACAATTCCTTTGGGGTAGTCATGACATACAGACGTGTCGTAATGTGCTCACCATTGGGGAACACAAATGTAATCGGTACCTGACTTACTAAGGTAGCTTGTGTGCCCCCTATCCCTGCAATACCAAAATTTGGATTGATCAATGGCCATGATGGAGGCCAAATATATCGTGAAATAATCGTAACATCAGCTCCTGTATCGATTGTCATCGGTTTCTTGACGATAACTCCGTCAGGCCCTTCCAATTGCACTACCTTTTCTGTTTTACCTTTTGTTATGTCCATGGCAAGGTATACCTGTGGTTTCCCTGTGGAGCCGAATCCACCATCTCCACGTTGTACTTCACCTGGGTTTGGAACACACGACCTGAATGGAACTAATTGTGCTATTCTGGTACCTTTAGGAATAGAAACAAGAGGGATTAAAACATGAATCATAATTTTCACAGTCCCACAAAAATCTGCATCAATAAGCCCTACCAGAATTCCTTTTAGAGCTGTTGAAGATCGCCCCATTAAAAATGCACTAAGCCCAAACCCCAATGGTCCCTTTATGTTGCTATCCACCAAGTGGACTCCTGCATCCACCAACGTAATGTCTACTGCGGTTTCCACATCCACTCCGGAGCTTCCTGCAGTGGCGGATCTGGCAGTTGCGAGGCTGCCTGAGGGCTGGCAGCCCAAACCCCTTGCATTTGTGTCGTCGCGCGAGGGGCCTTCGCGCTCGGAGTAAAGTTTCCCTTCCTCCTGCATTCTTGGGTGGTATGGTTATCTTTCTTACAACTGTTGCACCGTCTTTTTGTTAGCAGAAACTCTACATTGGCTCTTAATGTGTCCAAGTTTACCACAATTAAAACACTTGACCGAGGGTTTCTTACTGGCTTTATCAATAAGCGGATTCCGTACTGACTCACAGCAGTCTTTAATTTCTCAAGGACTTTCCAGTGAAACGCCTCCCATCTTTTTTGTCCATTATTTTGTATAACAACTGGAAATGCTTGGAGCATAGTCCCTTCCACAAGGGCATTTTTTATTACTGCCCTCCAATGTCTCTCCCTCTGTCTGCAGCGGCTATTACAGGCGGCTCCGCGTCTATCACGGGTGCGGATGGTTCCGCCGTCTCTGGTTTCGAGAGGCAGGATGGATTAAAGGACGGTGGCGGGGGCACGGGCGGTGCTGCCCGAGGGCCGCCAGCGGCAGGGGCGCTGGCGGCGGCTGCTCCAAGGCCGGCTGACACGCGCCGCGGCGGGCGGACGGAGGGGAGGGGGGGGTACGGTGCGGGGGGGGGAGCGGGGCTGGCATACGGCCAAAATCTTCGTTCTCTTGCCTTCTCGGCTCACCCTTTCGGGAAGATGAATATCTCCCCCTCACTTCTGGTTCTTCTGACCGTAAGCAAAAGCAGACACAGCCACTTTACGATCTGCTTTCATTTCTTGCAGAGTTGTCTTAATCAATTTCCATAAAGTTGCAAGACCTTTAACTTCTTTAGACCCGTCACTAATTTCATCCCATAGGGAGGTTCCGATAGCTTCCCAGGTACTAAGCTCGAAAGCTGTACCCACACTAATTACTCGGAATAAGTTCTCTCTCCCAAGCCCATAAAAGCAACCCCTTTATCACAGAATTATCACATTTCAGTCCTCTCTCAGAGAGAAAATATTGAAGGAGTTTCAGGACCGCTTCTTGCTCTTTGTCCAACCCCATCTCCTTCTCCAACCGCTCACCTGATCAGGGTGAGATTCAACCTTCTATTCACTTGCGCGCGTCTCCTCGTCTTCCCAGCTTAGCTGAGGCTCATGCCATCCTGCCGGGGCAGCAGGGATTGTTTCGGCCGGCTTCTCTGCTCCCTCACTGGTTCAGTTGCACTAGAAATTCTCGTAGAGACAGTAAAGAGTTGATCTGAGGGTCCCTGTTCGGGCGCCAATTGCGGCGAAGAATCCACAGGGGACATCACACACAGACCAATGTGATCAAGTGAAGCCCATTTACTACAACTTTCAGCACAGTTATATACCCGATGCGCTTATGCACGCGCCTTATACAATGCTCTGATTGGTACAATATCTCATTTCACGCGGTGCTATCTTCTCCTTTATTGGCTGCTCAAGCTTCTTCACGAGGCGTCTTGCGGTTGCTTATCTCATTCTTCGGCATCCAGGAGTTGTTTGTGAGGCTCTTCTTATCTTCCTTTTCTCAGCGTACAAGGCCACAGCGTCCTTGTCTGCTCCAGCACTTTGTAAACTTATGCTTCGTTCCAGCTAAAGGCTGGATTGCTCACATGTCCTCGCTCAGCCAAGAAATCCTCAACATCCACCCTTTGGTCACGCGCAGTATGGATCATCTCTTTCTCCTAGTTAACTGGCCTTGACAAGTTTTAATTACAAAAACTCAGCAGAACTCAAAGCTTATCATCAGGGCCCAAGGCACATCAGACCCGAGGCCCCCTGTCTGTTGGCACCTTCAGTGCATACCATTGACAAAGCTCAAGGTTTTTCTTATCGAATTAGTACATACCGAAATGTTGAAGTTTTCAAGCAAGCAAAAGTTCGTTAGTACAACGATGCAGTAAAATTTTCCTTCTCCTGCCTTTGTTCAAGGCATCATTATGTCGACCCACAAGCCTTTTGTTATATTTTCTCTCCCCTGTCCAGTTGAGGAGGGGGAGTGATAGAGTGGCTTTAGTGGGCACCTGGCACCCAGACAGGGTCAACCTACCACAACTGGGGAGGCCACAGCTGGACTCCTGTGTCCATTTCTGGGCTCCACTGTACAAGAGAGACATGGACATAGTGGAGAGAGTCCAACAAAGGGCCATGAAGATGATGAAGGGACTGGAACATCTCTCCTATAAGGAAAGGCTGAGAGAGCTGGGATGTTTAACCTAGAGAATAGAAGGCTCAGGAGGGATCTTATCAATGTATATAAATATCCGAAGAGTAGGTGCAAAGAGGACAGAGCCAGGCTCTTTGCAGTGGTGCCCAGTGACAGGACAAGAGGTGATGGGCACAAAGTGAAACACAGGAGGTTCCTCCTAAACATCAGGAAACACTTTTTTACTGTGAGGGTGACTGAGCACTGGAACAGGTTGCCCAGTGTCGTGGTTTAACCCCAGCCAGCAACTAAGCACCACGCAGCCGCTCACCCACTCCCCCCCCCATCCAGTGGGATGGGGGAGAAAATCAGGAAAAGAAGGAAAGCTCCTGGGTTGAGATAAGAACGGTTTAATAGAACAGAAAAGAAGAAACTAATAATGATAATGATAACACTAATAAAATGACAACAGTAGTAATAAAAGGATTGAAATGTACAAATGATGAGCAGGGCAATTGCTCACCACCCGCCAACTGACACCCAGCCAGTCCCCGAGCGGCGAAATCCCTGCCCCCCACTTCCCAGTTCCTAAACTAGATGGGACGTCACATGGTATGGAATACACTGTTGGCCAGTTTGGGTCAGGTGCCCTGGCTGGGCATGAGAAGCTGAAAAATCCTTGACTATAGTCTAAACACTACTGAGCAACAACTGAAAACATCAGTGTGTTATCAACATTCTTCACATACTGAACTCAAAACATAGCACTGTACCAGCTACTAGGAAGACAGTTAACTCTATCCCAGCTGAAACCAGGACACCCAGGGAGGTTGTAGAGTCTCCCTCCTTGGAGCTATTCAAAAGCCATCTGGACACGTGTCCCAATCCAATGTCGGGGAAGGTTTTGATATGATCCCAAGAGCGAGATTAAGACAACAAACGAGGTCAAATGCCGTATAGTCAAAATAGGTTTTATTATCAAAAGTATCAAAATGGTAGCGATAGGATAGAATGGAAGAAAAGGTAGAAATTAAGCAAGCAGTCGGGATAGGATTGCTAGGATAGTCACCACCACGGATCCAGCAGCGTCCCGTTGGTCCTCAGTCTTCAATTCTTTGGTGGTGAAGAAGGCCTGCCACAGCTTGTCTCTATGAGGTTTTTTATAGGGCATATTTCAATGATGTCATGTGCTGCAGGTTTCGTCCATCACAGGACCTTTGCGTGATCAAGACCCGAAACCAGTATCTTATCAGCTCCAGCCCCAGTTTCCTCCTCTGGATGTCTCAATGGCCTGGTAATGGTCCTTATCTGACAGGGGAGTGTCCTGCTTAAACAGGCCATCTTAGAGACAAAGGGCTCAAGATAAGCAGTTCAGTTCCTTGAGATGATGGTCCAGTCCCCCACACCTGACAATCTTTGAGGCAAATGGTTCAGGATAAGAATTCAGTCTCTTACAACATGGTCCTGGGCAACCAGCTCTAGGTGGCCCTGCTTGAGCAGGGGGGTTGGACCAGATGATATCCAGAGGTCCCTTTCAACCTCAACCATTCTGTGATTCTGTGAGAGGGGAGTGAGAGAGAGGTTGGGTGGGTGTTTGGCTGCTGGCTGGAGTCAACCTAGCACAGTCCTTTTTGGTGCCCAACGTGGGGCATGAGAAAATAATAGTTTTGATTTAAGTGTGCTATAGCTATTGTAGTTGTTAATTGCAGGCTTCTGTGCAGTTCACCAGTCGGTGAGGTAACAAAGGAATGTGCCCCAAGGCAGTCAATCCCAGGGTGGCAGGGTGTGGGGAAGGATTTGGGCAGGTGCCTAGGGCTGTTAACATCTCCAATAGCCTGGGATTTTATGCCTGAACAGGCATGTAATTCCATTGAATTGAAGCACCACTTGATGAAAGGGATATCCGTCACAGCAGGATAGCAAAGAGAATTGGAAGGGTGAAAGTGCAGAAACTCACGTTTTGTGATACAGTTAAATAGGTAAAGCAAAGCAAAATAAGGGATTCATTCACTACTTCCCATTGGCAGGCAGATGTTTAGCCATTTCCAGGAAAGCAGGGCTTCATCACATGTAACGGTTACTTGGGAGGACAAATGCCATAAATCTAAATGTCTCATACCATTTATGTAATTCTCAGGTCCCACACCGCACACTATCAAGTACATCCTCATTAATCACCACCCCTCTTCCCATCCTTTGATATATACACAGATATCATTCCCTTAGTCTATGGAGCACCCCTGTAAAATGTCTGTAAAATGTCCATAAAATGTCCATTGAGTTGATTTAGACCATGACTTTGGGCTCCATCTCTTATGGTGGTCACTTAGGACAGGAGAGGTGGTGTGTTGCATAGAGTTATTGGGCACCAAAGCCAGCTCAGGTTGGGTCACTGCTGCACTTGCACTGCTGCTTGTGAAGCTCGTCCTCTGGTGGTTCCTGCTATAGTACTTCCTATAACATGCAACAATTTAAAGCTATATCCATTACATTCTCCAACCCTGGTCCCTTTGGACCAGGTTATAGGGTTTAACATTGCAATGAACTCTTCCCCTTGCCCTTGCTTCAGTGTGGACTTATCCATGGCCCACAGTCCCTTAGGGGTATACCTGCTGCGGCGTGGACTATAGCCACAGATGCTTCAAGGTGTACCTGCTGCGGCATGGACATATCAGAGCAGATATCCACCCTCCAGCCAGTGGAGGTCCCCATGCCAGAGCAGGTGGATGTGCCCTGAAGGAAGCTGAAGCCCATGGAGAGCCCATGCTGGAGCAGGCTCCTGGCAGGAACTGCGGGCCCCTGGAGAGGAGCCCATGCAGAAGCAGGTTTCCTGGCAGGACCTGTGGCCCCACAGGGGAGTCACGCTGGAGCAGTCTGTTCCTGAAGGACCTATGCTGGAGCAGCTTGTGAAGGATTGTCTCCCATGGGAGGGACCCCACAATGGAGCAGGGGAAGAGTGTGAGGAGGATGGAGAAGCAGAGATTAAGTGTTATGAACTGACTGCAACTCCCATTCCCCATATGCCTGTGCTGCTCAGGGGAAGGAGGTAGAAGAGTTGGGAGTGAAGCTGAGCCTGGAAAGAAGGGAGGGGTGGGGGGAAGGCGTTTTTCAATTTGTTCTTATTTCTCATTATCCTGCTCTGTTATTAATTGTCAATAAATTAAATTCATTTCCCCAAGTCGAGTCTGTTTTGCCCATGATGGTAACTGTTGAGTATCTCCCTGTCCTTATCTCGACCCACAAGCTTTTTTCATTGTATTTTCTCCCCCTGTCTTGTTGAGGAGGGGGACTTTGCATCCTAGCCTCTCTCCTTGGTCGGCACTGGCCAGTTGCGAATTTCCATAACTGTGTGCCTTCACTGGTGGACTTTTATCTCTACAAGCCAAAGAGAAGGAAGGGGACTTGGCTGTCTATGTTCATGTTTTATGCGAGTCCTATATGTAGGTTCTGTTGAAGGCAGCGCCTTGTATGTGGAAGTCTATGTAAATGGCCACGTGCGTGTCCTGTGTGTGTGTCTCTGGGATACATGCTCAGCTTCATTAGTGATTGAACCTGCAAATGGGAAAGCAGCCTGGGCAGAGACCCTGGGTCCCTGGGTGCAACGGGATGGGCTCCAGCGGCTGGGTGGGAGGGAATCCCGAGGGAATTGCCAAGGCTAATTATATGAGGTTCAAAAAGACCACGTGCTGGGTCCTGCACTTCGGTCACAACAACCCCATGCAGCGCTACAGGCTTTGGGAAGACTGGTTGGAAAGCTGTCCAGCAGAAAAAGACCTGGGTGTGCTGTTGACAGCTGGCTGAATATGAGCCAGCAGTGTGCCCAGGTGGCCAAGAAGGCCAATGGCATCCTGGCCTGTTGTCCTGGTTTCAGCTGGGATAGAGTTAACTGTCTTCCTAGTAGCTGGTACAGTGCTATGTTTTGAGTTCAGTATGCAGTTCAGGTCATTCCTGCTACATTACTTCCTACAACATACAACTCACATCACAGATTATTTTTCCCCCAAGGTTAAATGTCCTTGAGGCACACACTGGGTCTCCCCATCCTTCCGCATTACCCACCAAGTACACCCAGGTCCCTGAGCAAAGACAATCCCACGAATGGGTTTGCCTTTTCCCATGGGAGGTGCAATCCACACTGCCTTCCCCAGCCACTTCCCCATGTGCACTACGGGGACCTTATCTCCTCCCACAGTATGTAGGGGTTTTATTTGGGCAGGACCAGGACGGTTAGCAGATCCTCTGGTGTTAACTAGCCAAGTGGCTTCTGCTAAATTTGTATCCCAATGCTTCCATGTCCCATTGCCTAGCGCTCTCAACATAGTCTTCAACAGTCCATTATATCTCTCAATTTTCCCGGATGCTTGCGGGTGATAGGGTATGTGGTACACCCACTCAATGCCATGTTTCTTTGCCCAGGAGCTTATGAGGTTATTTCGGAAATGAGTCCCATTGTCTGATTCAATTCTTTCTGGGGTACCGTGTCGCCATAAAATTTGCCTTTCGAGGCCTAAGATGGTGTTCCGGGCAGTGGCATGGTTTACAGGATATGTTTCTAGCCAACCAGTAGTTGCTTCCACCATGGTGAGTATGTAGCGCTTGCCTTGGCGTGTTCGCGGCAGTGGTCCAATGTAGTCAATTTGCCAGGCCTCGCCATATCGAAAACCCAGCCACCGCCCTCTGTTCCAGGGAGACTTTACTCTGGTGGCTCGTTTGATTGCAGCACACGTTTCACATTCATGAGTGACCTGTGTAATGGCCTCCATGGTCAGGTCCACCCCTCGATCACGAGCCCACCTATATGTTGCATCTCTCCCTAGATGTCCCGATGCCTCATGGGCCCATCGAGCTACAAATAGCTCACCTTTACGCTCCCAGTCCAGGTCCACCTGAGCTATTTCTATTTTGGCAGCCTTGTCTACCTGTTCATTATTTCGATGTTCTTCAGTGGCACGGCTTTTGGGCACGTGAGCATCTACATGACGTACCCTTAGAGTTATGTGTTCTACACAGGCAGCAATGTCCTGCCACAATGCTGCTGCCCAGATGGGTTTACCCCTGCGTTGCCAATTGGTCTTCTTCCACTGCTGTAGCCACCCCCATAGGGCATTAGCCACCATCCAGGAGTCGGTATAGAGGTAGAGTACCGGCCACTTTTCTCGTTCAGCAATGTCTAGGGCTAGTTGGATGGCTTTCACTTCTGCAAACTGACTTGACTCGCCTTCTCCTTCAGTGGCCTCAACGACTTGGCGTGTGGGACTCCACACAGCAGCTTTCCACTTCCGATGGTTCCCTACCACACGACAGGATCCATCAGTAAACAAAGCATAACACCTTTCGTCTTCTGGTAACTCATTATATGGTGGTGCCTCTTGGGCACGAGCCACCTCCTCAGGTGATGCTCCAAAATCTCTGCCTTCTGGCCAGTCCATGATCTCTTCCAGAATTCCTGGGCGGTTAGATTTCCCCAGTCGAGCCCGTTGCGTGATCAATGCTATCCACTTACTCCATGTAGCGCTGGTTGCATGATGTGTAGAGGGGATGTTTCCTTTGAACATCCAGTGTAGCACAGGCAATCGTGGTGCCAAGAGGAGATATGCTTCTGTACCAACAACTTCTGAAGTGGCTCGAACCCCCTCATATGCTGCTAGTATCTCTTTTTCAGTCGGGGTGTAGTGGGCTTCTGATCCTCGGTACCCCCGGCTCCAAAACCCTAATGGTCGACCTCGGGTTTCTCCTGGTGTTTTCTGCCACAGGCTCCAGGTGAGACCATGCTCCCCAGCTGCAGTGTAGAGTACATTTTGTACATCTGGTCCTGTCCGGACAGGCCCAAGAGCTACTGCACAAGCTATTTCCTGTCTGATATGCTCAAAGGCTTGCTGTTGCTCAGGGCCCCATTCAAAATAGTTCTTTTTCCGTGTTACTCGATAGAGAGGGCTCACAAGCTGACTGTAACCTGGAATATGCATTCTCCAGAACCCCACAAGGCCTAGGAAAGCTTGTGTTTCTTTCTTGTTAGCTGGTGGAGACATAGATGCTATCTTGTTAACCACATCCATAGGGACATGACGGCGTCCATCCTGCCATTTTATTCCCAAGAACTGAATCTCCTGTGCAGGTCCCCTGACCTTGCTTTTCTTTATGGCGAAACCAGCTTTCAGAAGAATCTGAATTATTCTTTTCCCCTTCTCAAACATTTCTTCTGCCTCATTGCCCCACACGATGATGTCATCTATGTATTGTAAATGTTCAGGGGCTTCGCCTTGTTCCAGTGCTGTTTGGATTAATCCGTGACAAATGGTAGGACTGTGCTTCCACCCCTGGGGCAGTCGATGCCAGGTGTATTGGACACCTCTCCATGTGAAAGCAAACTGTGGCCTGCACTCTGCTGCCAAAGGAATGGAGAAAAATGCATTGGCAATATCAATTGTAGCATACCACGTGGCTGCCTTTGATGCCAGTTCATATTGGAGCTCTAACATGTCTGGTACAGCAGCACTCAGGGGCGGTGTCACTTCATTCAGGCTGCGATAATCTACTGTTAACCTCCACCCTCCATCAGACTTTTGCACTGGCCATATAGGACTATTAAAAGGTGAATGAGTCTTGCTGATGACTCCTTGGCTCTCTAGGTGATGAATCAGCTCATGGATGGGAGCCAGGGAGTCTCGGTTTGTCCGATATTGCCGACGGTGCACCATCCTGGTAGCGATTGGCACCTGCTGTTCTTCAACTTGCAACAATCCCACAATGAAGGGATCTTCCGAGAGGCCAGGCAGGGTAGATGATAGCTGTTTGATCTTCTCTGCATTTACAGTGGCTACACCAAAAGCCCATTGGTACCTCTTTGGGTCCTTGAAGTACCCTCTCTTGAGGTAGTCTATGCCAAGGATACAAGGGGCCTCTGGGCCGGTCACAATGGGGTGCTTTTCCCACTTGTCCCCTGTCAAGCTCACCTCAGCCTCCAATATAGTCAATTCTTGGCATCCCCCTGTCACTCCAGAGATCCAGATGGGTTCCGTGCCCCTGTACCCTGATGGCACCAGCGTACACTGTGCACCAGTGTCTACCAAAGCCTTATACTTCTGTGGGTCTGATGTGCCAGGCCATCGAATCCACACAGTCCAGTATATCCGGTCATCCCTTTCCTCCTCCTGGCCGAAGGCAGGGACCCTCTCTTGCTGTTCCTCATCAGAATATTCACTGTCCGATCCTTGCGGTGCCAGACCAGAAGTCCCCTCACCAGAATCAAGGGAGGTGGTTTCAGTTCTTTTATGCCTGGAGGATCGCTGAGTGCTTTCTTGGGCCTCTACAGCAACTACGCTGACAGCCTTCTTCTTGGGTGACCCCTTCTTAACAGCTGTCTTCCCTCTCAGTTCATGTACACGGGCTTCCAGCTTAAAGGTGGGTTCGCCATCCCACTTCCTCATGTCCTCCCCTTGGTCACGCAGGAAGAACCAGAGTGTACCACGTGGCATACGCCTTGGGCTCCCTTTCCCTCTGACTGGGGCAGGAGAGGACTGATTTCTTGGAGCATCCCTAATAGCCAAGGCACTGTCCTGTAGGGATGAGGAGACACAGAGATTTTCCTCAAAGTTTTGGAGCCAAGACGACACTTTCTCCACAGTTGGTGTTTCCATATCTGGGCAATACATTGCTGCCAAGCTGTTAGAATACGACGCTGGGGCACCTTGAATCACCTTTCTCCACATAGCCCGTGTGCACAGGACATCCTCTGGATCTTTGGAAACTTCCTCATCATCTAGATCACTGTAGATGACTTCCACCACTGCTAACTCTCTCAGGTACTGGATGCCTTCATCTGCGGTAGTCCACTTTTCTGAGGAATTCACAAGATCTTCCTTGAATGGATATCTTGCCCTCACACTTGAGAGGAGCCGGCTCCAGAGACTGCAAACTGCTGCCTCTTTTCCAATTCCTCTTTCAATTCCCCGGTTTCTAGCGAGGGATCCCAGCTGTTGGGCTTCCTTGCCTTCCAGTTGCTGACTATCAGCCCTGTTATCCCAGCATTGGAGCAGCCAGGCAGCAATCCACTCACCTGGCTGGCGGCTGTAATCTTTCCGCAAGTCCCGAAGTTCTGAGGACGTCAGGGACCGGGTAGTTTCCGCTTCCTAAGTTCCCTCACTCCTTCCTCCAATTTCCTTATCGAAGGACCAGCTTCTAGATCAAGCCTTTCCTCTTCTTCTTCTTCCCTCACTAATCGATGGTATGGACCCGTTGATCTCCTTGTCCACTGTTTCCTTTTCACTACTGGGGCAATTACTGTAGTTGTTGTTTGGGTCCCTATCTCGAGCATGGTGTCCTCAGATGCAGTCTGGGTCCCTGCCTCAACCATGGTCCTCTGGGAGTGTTGAACTATGGCCCAGTAGGCATAGGCCAGGCCCCAGTACAGTGCGAGAAGCTGCTGGTTTTCATTGGGATAGGCAAGGCACCCTTCTATCAGGTGGCGTGTCAGTTTGCCAGGGTTACTTGCCTGTTCAGATGTAAAATCCCAGATTACGGGAGGTGATAACCGTCCTAGGAATCTGCCCAAATCCTTCCATATACCCTGCCACCCAGGGACCAGTCACTTGAGGGCACATTTCAGTATTGCCTCACCTAAAACTTGCCTTCTCTTATACCAGGACGAGACCAGATTCCACAACACCCATAATATGCCACCAGTATTAATTATTAGTATTGAACAGCTTACATAAGGGTGAACAAGGACCTCGGGAGCCTGCACAATAAAACCATTCACATCAATGCCTGGTAGGGAGAGGGAGATGTGTTCCCTCATCTCCGCCACAAGATAGCTCCCACAGCACGGTAAAGCCATCAGTGCCAGGACAAAGCACATAGACATTATTTGTATTAGCACGTTCCCACATTCCTTCATTCTCCCCACAAGATAGCTCCCGCAGCACAACAAAGCCATCAGTGCCAGGGCAAAGCACACAGCCATTATTTGTATTACCATGTTCCCAAACTCAGCAAGATAGAGATAAGCAAGTAGCCAACAAGCTCCGTGACCTGCACAGGAGCTTGCAACTTAATAACTAGCTATAGCACGCTTAATGCAAAACTGCTGTTGTCGTGCCCCACATTGGGCGCCAAAAAGGACTGTGGTGGGTTGACCCTGGCTGGATGCCAGGTGCCCACCAAAGCCGCTCTATCACTCCCCCTTCTCAGCTGGACAGGGGAGAGAAAAATATAACAAAAGGCTCGTGGGTCAAGATAAGGACAGTTTAATAAAGTGAAAGCAAAGGTCATGCGTGCAAAAGCAAAGAAAAACAAATGATGTTATTATCTACTTCCCATCAGCAGGCGATGTCTAGCCACTTCCTGGGAAGCAGGGCTTCAGTACGCGTAGTGGTTGCTCCAGAAGACAAAAATGCCCCCCTTCCGTCTCCCTTTACTTAGCTTTTATAGCTGAGCTGACGTCATATGGTATGGAATATCTGTTTGGTTAGTTTAGGTCAGCTGTCCTGGCTATGTCCCCTCCCAAGATCTTGCCCTGCCCCAGCCTGCCATTGAGGGGGGGGCAAAAATGTTGGAGAGACAGCCTTGATGCTGTGCCAGCACTGCTCAGCAGTAGCCAAAACACTGGTGTGTTATCAACACCTTTCTAGCTACTGATGCAGAGCACAGCGCTATGAGGGCTGCTATGGGGAGTATTAACTCCATCTCAGCCAGACCCAATACATGACCAAAACGAACCAAAGAGATATTCCATACCATATAATATGCTAAGCAATAAAAGGGAAAAGAGGGAGGTTTAGGAGTGTTAGCCATCTTTTGCTCAGGAACTGGCTGGGCATTGGTCTACCCACAGGAGATGGTGAGTGATTGCCTTTGCATCACTTATTTTCTTCTCTGTTCTTCCACTTATCCTTCACTTATTAAACAATAACACCCCCCCCCGAACCCCCAAGTTTTCTTGCTTTTATTCTTCCTTTCCTCTTCGTGTGTGGGAGAAGTGAGCGAGCAGCTGTGTGGTGCTTAGCTGCCCACCGGGGTTAACCCACAAACATGTACTTAGAATACAATCCCTTCAAAACCAATTCCTGTGCATAAGGAGTTAAAAGGCCATTATACATTTCACTCACCCAGTAGATCGTCAGGATGACCTCTCAAAGCAGTTTATCAATTTCGCTGACACTTAAAGTAAAAATCTGGTCACATTCAACCGAGTAGTAAATTTATTTCAATAGGGCCAAGCATTTAAACATGTAACTGCAGATTTTTAAAACCCCAATAATTTCAAGAAGAAATGCAGCCATTCTCTCAACCAAATAAGACCTAGATTTTAACAGAAAATAAAATTAATTCAATTCTTACTCCTGAGCAAGAGACAGAGATACTTTTCAGTGGTTTTACCTTTTTGTTTGATCAATGCTATCAAAAGGTATTTATTTTCTTTACACCTACAGTTCTGGGCTAATTTTCTGACAAGTGCATCCTTCAGGTAGGGTCTGCTTGCAGACAAGTAAGGAAGGGAATCTGTGTGTGCATACATATGCCTCTTCAGCAAATCCTTAGTAATTATCCAGTTGTTGAGTAGAAACAGGAACGCATACTTTTTTCCTCCAGTTGATTTACACACTTTTTGTTAAAAAAGAAACAACAGAAGTGTGGCAGACAAAAAAAATAACTTGAAGTTCTGAGCACAACACTGCTTTAGCAAACTTTTGTATGCAAAATGGTGAACTAGAAAATTAGTGCCCTGTTATTACAGCAACTTTTTTTATTTTTTTTTTTAATCAGTCAGGACAGTATGCTTGTGCAAAGCCCCTATTCTACAGTTAAACCTCTGCAGGCATATCCTCAAACTCAGCGATGCTCCACCCACACAAATGCACTTGCAAGGTCAGGGCCACTCATTATTAACTTGTGCTTGCAGAACACTCCTCTGTTTTTAAATGCTTTGCAGACAATTCATAATAAAATTAAATACAAATTTACACGCAGAAATATCTCACAACCCACACTAAAATGTCTGGCAAGAATTACAGACCCTACTAAGAAAACCTAAGATAGGGCTTACAGGGAAAGGTAATAAATATTTTATTGGATCAAGTTGGAGAAGATTCAATGTCCACAAGCCTGTCTACTCTCACCACTTTCTCAATTATATCAGTTGGTCCAATAAAAGATATTACCTCTTTCCATAAACCTTGTCTTATTTACATCTTCCTTGAAGGGATGCCTTTCCTTCACGCTTGACAGGAGGCACCTCCAGAGGCTGAGTACTGTTGCCCCTTTTCCAATCCCTTTGTCAATGGCCTTTTCTCTAGCAAGAGATCCCAGCTGACAGGCTTCCTTACCCTCTAATTCCTGACTATTGGCCCCAATATCCCAGCATTGGAGCAACCAGCTGATAATTTGCTTGCCTGGTTGACAGCTGAAATATTTTTACATATCTCACAGCTCACTCAAAGATATGGATTGGGTGGTTCCTGACTCGTTTATGATTTCAGTCTCTTCCCTCTCCTGTTCTTGTGGCTGCCCTGCTGCAGAACAGGCTGCCTCTTCTGATTCTCCCTCCTGCTCCCTCTCAGGAGAAGCTGCTTCTTCCCTTACTAAACGAGTTGACCTCCACTTCCATTGTTTCTTCTTGACTATCCAGGCGACAGATATAGTTGAGAGCTGGGTCTCTGGTTTAGCCACAGTGTCCTGGTTTCAGCTGGGATAGAGTTAACTGTCTTCCTAGTAGCTGGTACAGTGCTATGTTTTGAGTTCAGTATGCGAAGAATGTTGATAACACTGATGTTTTCAGTTGTTGCTCAGTAGTGTTTAGACTATAGTCAAGGATTTTTCAGCTTCTCATGCCCAGCCAGGGCATAAGAAGTTGGCACAGGACACAACCAGGGCAGCTGACCCAAACTGGCCAAAGGGGTATTCCATACCTTGTGACGTCCCATCTAGTATAGGAACTGGGAAGTGGGGGCAGGGAATCGCCGCTTGGGGACTGGCTGGGTGTCGGTCGGCGGGTGGTGAGCAATTGCCCTGCACATCATTTGTACATTCCAATCCTTTTATTACTACTGTTGTCATTTTATTAGTGTTATCATTATCATTATTAGTTTCTTCTTTTCTGTTCTATTAAACTGTTCTTATCTCAACCCACGAGTTGCACTTCTTTTTCCCGATTTTCTCCCCCATCCCACTGGATGGGGGGGAGTGAGTGAGCGGCTGCGTGGTGCTTAGTTGCTGGCTGGGGTTAAACCATGACAGTCCATTTTGGCACCCAATGTGGGGCACAAAGGGTTGAGATAATGACAAACCTGACCAGAGCTTGTTAAAACAAATTTGTTCTAAGCATTCATTATGTTGATTTATGTATTCTTAGAGTTGTTGCTCTGGTTTTTAAAGCTCTGTTATGTATCACCTCGCTTGCTGTATGTAGTTCCTCTTCTGCTGCTTATCATCCGTGGGAGGTGGATTAAGGTTTTCGCTTTGATGTATGGTATAACACTGGTTTATGGTATGATAAAGTCATCGGCTGTGGGATTAATCCGGTATTTGCACTTAGCATTGTCACCTTTATACTGCGGGAGCCATCTGTGGGAAACTATTAATAATTATACCATTTACCTTTCCTCCATGGAAAACCAGTCTGTGGCTGGGGTACCTTTCTTCCCCTCTCCTTTCTCCTTCAGTCCAGTTACAATGGTGTTTGAGAATTTTGAAAAATTTCAATACTCTTGGGATGTTGGGACTAGCATGGTCCTAGCTCTACTGCTAGGAATTAGCATACTTCTGAATGTGGTTCAGCTCTTGTTTAGGGTTAAACAACTATTTAGGAAGATCACCCAGAGATGTGCCCCAAGGCTGGATAATTATGAGTGGCAGGGTGTGTGGGATAGTATGGGCAAGTACCTAGAAAAGTGGGCACCTCCAATGTTTTGGAAATTCACCCCTGAACAAGTGCAGGATCCAGAAGAACTAGTAAAATATTTGGAAAAGGTATGCTGTCACCCCGGCAGCTCCAGAGAGATACAAATCACTGCAACGTGCTGGGGCCTGGCCCATGCCTATCGAGCCCTGTTCAACACCACTCAGTACCCTCAAGGGGAAGAGAAAGTCTCTGGACCTAACAACAAAATGATGAGCACCGCGGCCACCCAAACCTCGGCAATGGGTGCTGCGGCCCCTCCAGCCCCGGCAAGGAGCATTGCAGGCACCCAGACCTTGGCGACAGGCACCGTGACCCCTCCAGCCCCGGCGACGAGAACTCGGGCTACCCAAACCTCAGCACCAGGCGCTGCAGCCCCTCCAGCCCCGGCAATGAGCACAGCAGCTACCCAAACCTTGGCAACAGGCACTGCGGTCCCTCCAGCCCCAGCGACGAGCACTGCTGCTACCCAAACCTCGGCGACAGACACTGCGGTTATCCAAAACCTGGTGAGCAATACTGCAACTGAACCAGCGGACCAACCTGCACCAGCATCAGTTGCCCCCGTACAGAAAAAGAAATATACAAAAAAATCAGTTCGCTTAGCGAAGGATGAAGATGAACCAGGGTCATCATGGGAACAGGAGGAAGAGGCAGAACCAGAGGTAATAACGCAGTCCCTATCCTTGAGTGAGCTGCGGGATTTGCGAAAAGATTTTGGCCGCCGTATAGGTGAGCATATTATCACCTGGCTGCTCCGATGCTGGGACAATGGGGCTAATAGCTTGGAATTAGAAGGTAGGGAAGCCAAGCAGCTGGGATCGCTTGCCAGGGATGGTGGCATTGACAAGGCAATTGGAAGAGGGACACAAGCCATCAGCCTCTGGAGGCGACTCCTGTCAAGTGTGAAGGAAAGGTACCCATTCTAGAAGATGTTATATGTCAATCAAGAAAGTGGACCACCATGGAAAAGGGTATCCAATATCTGAGGGAATTAGCCGTGCTAGAGACGATTCATCATGACCTGGACAACCCCCAATTACCCAAAGATCCAGACGAAGTCAAATGCACACGACCCATGTGGCGGAAGTTTGTACGGAGCGCACCATCGTCCTATGCCAACGCATTCGCAATAATGGCCTGGAAAGACGAAGAGGCACCGACAGTGGAGGAAGTGGCTCGCCAACTCCGTCAATACGAAGAAAATGTCTCCTCCTCCCTACAAGCCTGCATTGCGGCTGTGGAGAAGCTGTCCGAGCATTTCCAGCAATTCAAAGAATGTATGTCCTATTCCCCAACTGTAAGGACCAATGTCTCAGCTATTAGGAGTGAGCGTTCCTCTGCCCAACAGAGGGAATATAAAAGGTACACACCACGAGGTGCCCTGTGGTTTTACCGATGTGATCATGGAGAGGACATGAGGAAATGGGACAGAAAACCTACCTCGGTCCTAAATGCACGGGTATGTGAGCTGCAAGGAAAAACCACCACAAAAGGGGATTCTACCAGGAAAAATGCCGCTCCAGTTTCCAAACAGAGTAGAAGGGCTGATCTTATTTCCGATCCTCTTGAAGGGAGTTCTGAGCCAATTTTATGAGAAGTGAATACTGAATACTCTGACCAGAATTAGAGGGGCCCTGCCTCCAGCCAGGTGGAGGAAAGGGATAACCGGGTCTATTGGACTGTGTGGATTCGATGGCCTGGCACGTCAGACCCACAGGAGTATAAGGCTCTAGTAGACACCGGCGCACAGTGCACTCTAATGCCATCAAGTTATAAAGGGACAGAATCCATTTGTATTTCTGGTGTGACAGGGGGATCCCAACAATTAACTGTATTGGAAGCTGAAGTAAGCCTAACTGGAAATGAATGGCAGCAACACCCCATTGTGACTGGTCCAGAGGCTCCGTGTATCCTTGGCATAGACTATCTCAGGAGAGGGTATTTTAAGGACCCGAAGGGGTATCAATGGGCTTTTGGTATAGCTGCCTTGGAGACGGAGGGCACTGAACAGCTGTCTGCCCTGTCTGGTCTCTCTCAAGACCCTTCGATTGTGGGGTTGCTCAAGGTTGAAGAACAACAAGTGCCAATTGCTACCACGACGGTGCACCGGCGGCAATATCGCACCAACCGAGACTCTCTGATTCCCATCCACAAGTTGATTCGCCAACCGGATAGCCAAGGAGTGATCAGCAAAACTCGTTCACCCTTTAATAGTCCCATATGGCCAGTGCGGAAGTCTAATGGGGAATGGAGACTAACAGTTGACTATTGCGGCCTGAATGAAGTTACATCATGTATTGGTTTTGTGTGGCAAGGTTTTGGTAGCGGGGGGGGGTTACAGGGGTGGCTCCTGTAAGAAGCTGCTGGAAGCTTCCCCTGTGTTCGAGAGAGACCGAGCCCATACCAGCTGGCTCTAAGACGGACCCGCCGCCGGCCAAGGCCGAGCCAATCAGTGATAGTGGTAACACCTCTATGATAACATTTTTAAGAAGGAAAAAAAAGTTGGGATGCGGAAAACAGCCGCCAGAGAGAGGAGTGAGAACATGTAAGAGAAACAACCCTGCAGACACCAAGGTCAGTGAAGAAGGAGGGGGAGGAGATGCTCCAGGCACCGGAGCAGAGATTCCCCTGCAGCCCGTGGTGAAGACCCTGGTGAGGCAGGCTGTCCCCCTGCAGTCCAGGGAGGTCCACGGTGAAGCAGATATCCACCTGCAGCCCGTGGAGGACCCCACGCCGGAGCAGGTGGGTTCCCGAAGGAGGCTGTGACCCCATGGGAACCCTGCGCTGGAGCAGGCTCCTGGCAGGACCTGCGGATCTGTGGAGAGAGGAGCCCACGCTGGAGCAGGTTTTCTGGCAGGACTTGTGACCGCACAGGGGACCCACGCTGGAGCAGTGTGCTCCTGAAGGACTGCACGTCGTGGAAAGGACCCAAGCTGGAGCAGTTCTTGAAGAACTGCAGCCCGTGGGAATGGCCCATGTTGGAGAAAGTTCGTGGAGGACTGTCTCCCGTGGGTGGGACCCCACGCTGGAGCAGGGGAAGAGTGTGATGAGCCCTCCCCCTGAGGAGGTGAAGCCGCAGAAAATAATGTGTGATGACCATAAACCCCATCCCTGTCCCCCTTGTGCCGCTGGGGGGGCTTGGTAGAGAAATCCGGGAGTGAAGTTGTGCCCGGGAAGAAGGGAGGGGTGGAGGGAAGGTGTTCTGAGATTTGGTTTTATTTCTCATTTACCTTACTCTGGTTGATTTGTAATAAATTGAGTTAATTTTTCCCTAAGCTGAGTCTGTTTTGCCCGTGACAGTAACTAGTGAATGATCTCTCCTGTCCTTATGTCGACCCGCAAGCTTTTTGTTATATTTTTCTCTCCCCTGTCCAGCTGAGGATGGGGGAGTGATAGAACGGCTTTGGTGGGCACCTGGCGTCCAGCCAGGGTCAACCCATCACATACCACTGCTGAGTGCTGCTGTTCCAGATATGCTAGAACTTCAATACGAACTAGAGTCAAAGGCAGTCAAGTGGTATGCCACAATTGACATTGCTAATGCGTTTTTCTCAATCCCTCTGGCAGCAGAGTGTCGTCCACAATTTGCCTTTACTTGGAGGGGCGTCCAGTACACTTGGAATCGATTGCCCCAGGGGTGGAAACACAGCCCCACCATTTGCCTTGGACTAATCCAGACTGCACTGGAAAAAGGTGAAGCTCCGGAACACCTGCAATACATTGATGACATCATCGTATGGGGCAACACAGCAGAAGAAGTCTTTGAGAAAGGGAAGAAAATAATCCAAATCCTTCTGAAAGCCGGTTTTGCCATAAAAGAAAGTAAGGTCAAGGGACCTGCGCAGGAGATCCAGTTTTTGGGAGTAAAATGGCAAGATGGACATCGTCAGATCCCTATGGATGTGATTAACAAAATGCAGCTATGTCTCTACCGACTAATAAAAAGGAAACACAGGCCTTCTTAGGTGTCGTGGGTTTTTGGAGAATGCATATTCCAAATTACAGTCTGATTGTAAGCCCTCTCTATCAAGTGACCCGGAAGAAGAATGATTTTAAATGGGGCCCTGAGCAACAACAGGCCTTTGAACAAATTAAACGGGAGATTGTTCATGCAGTAGCCCTTGGACCAGTCCGGGCAGGACAAGATGTTAAAAATGTGCTCTATACTGCAGCTGGGGAGAATGGCCCTACCTGGAGCCTCTGGCAGAAAGCACCTGGGGAGACCCGAGGCCGACCCCTGGGGTTTTGGAGTCGAGGATATCGAGGATCCGAGGCTCGCTATACTCCAACTGAAAAAGAGATTTTGGCAGCATATGAAGGAGTTCCAGCTGCCTCAGAAGTGGTTGGTACTGAAACACAGCTCCTCTTAGCACCCTGACTGCCAGTGCTGGGCTGGATGTTCAAAGGGAGGGTCTCCTCTGCACATCACGCGACTGATGCCACGTGGAGTAAGTGGGCCGCACTGATCACACAATGGGCTCGCATAGGAAACCCCAGTCGCCCAGGAATTTCGGAAATGATCATGGACTGGCCAGAAGGCAAAGATTTTGGAATGTCGCCAGAGGAGGAGGTGACACATGCTAAAGAAGCCCCGCTGTATAATAAACTGCCAGAAAATGAGAGGCAATATGCCCTGTTCACTGGCAGATCCTGTCGCATTGTGGGAAAGCATTGGAGGTGGAAGGCTGCTGTATGGAGTCCTACACGACTAGTCGCAGAAACTGCTGAAGGAGAAGGTGAATCGAGTCAGTTTGCAGAGGTGAAAGCCATCCAGCTAGCGTTAGACATTGCTGAAAGAGAAAAGTGGCCAGTGCTCTATCTCTATACTGACTCATGGATGGTGGCAAATGCCCTGTGGGGGTGGTTACAGCAATGGAAGCAGAGCAACTGGCAGCACAGAGGTAAACCCATTTGGGCTGCCACACTGTGGCAAGATATTGCATCCCGGCTGGAGAATCTGGTTGTAAAAGTGCGTCATGTAGATGCTCACGTACCCAAGGGTCGGGCCACTGAAGAACATCGAAATAACCAACAGGTGGATCAGGCTGCCAAGATTGAAGTGGCTCAGGTGGACCTGGACTGGCAACATAAGGGTGAGCTATTTATGGCTCAGTGGGCCCATGATACCTCAGGCCACCAGGGAAGAGATGCAACATATAGATGGGCTCGTGATCAAGGGGTGGACTTGACCATGGACACTATCGTGCAGGTTATCCATGAATGTGAAACATGTGTTGCAATTAAGCAAGCCAAGTGGTTAAAGCCCCTGTGGTATGGAGGGCAATGGCTGAAATATAAATATGGGGAGTCCTGGCAGGTTGACTATATCACACTCCCACGAACCCACGAAGGCAAGTGCATGTGCTTACAATGGTGGAAGCAACCACCGGATGGCTGGAAACATATTCTGTACCCCATGCCACTGCCCAGAACACTATCGTGGGCCTTGAGAAGCAGGTCTTGTGGTGACATGGCACCCCAGAAAGAATTGAGTCAGACAACGGGACTCATTTCCGAAACAACCTCATAGACACCTGGGCCAAAGAGCATGGCATTGAGTGGGTGTATCATATCCCCTATCGTGCACCAGCCTCTGGGAAAATTGAGCGATACAATGGACTGTTAAAGACTACACTGAAAGCAATGGGGGGTGGAACTTTCAAACATTGGGATACACATTTAGCAAAAGCCACCTGGTTAGTCAACACCAGAGGATCTGCCAATCGGAGTGGCCCTGCCCAATCAGAACTTTTACGTACTGTAGAAGGGGATGACGTCCCTGTAGTGCACATGAAAAATATGTTAGGGAAAACAGTCTGGGTTACTCCTGCCTCAGGCAAAGGTAAACCCATTCGTGGGATTGGTTTTGCTCAAGGGCCTGGGTGCACTTGGTGGGTGATGCGAAAAGATGGGGAAGTCTGATGTGTGCCTCAAGGGGCTTTGATTTTAGGTGAGAATAGCCAGAATTAAACTGTATGATATTAGTTGCTATGTAACCCTGCTACTATGTGTTATCATTACTATAATTGTTATATGCTATATCCATAGTACTACAGTAAGAATCACTTAGATCAAGCAAGAATGGACGGTGATAAAACTGAGCGAAGCGCAGTAGTGATGGAACCAGAACTGACTCCAGCATGCAACAATCCAACGGTGCACACCATCCTCCTGCTGCATCCAATGTCACCTGTTCGTCACACCGCACTGACGCCCAGTTCTGCTCTACCGACTGAGAGGACTTTGCACCATCCCTCCTGCCCAGACAGACTGGTATGACAGATGGAGCCCAGAGTTGGAAACTAAATGAACTCAACAAACATTTTATGAACATAACCCATGAACTAAAGGAATGATATCTCTGTGTGTGTATACATATATATACATATATATATATCTCATTGTTCATATGTCTCAAAGGGATGGAAAGGTGGTGATGATTGACCAGGATGTAACTAAAGGTATGGGAACTGAGCATGACATCAATGGTATAGAATAAGGGGTAGATACTGTCCTGGTTTCAGCTGGGATGGGGTTAATTGTCTTCCTAGTAGCTGGTACAGTGCTATGTTTTGAGTTCAGTATGAGAAGAATGTTGATAACACTGATGTTTTCAGTTGTTGCTCAGTAGTGTTTAGACTATAGTCAAGGATTTTTCAGCTTCTCATGCCCAGGCGGCGAGAAAGCTGGAGGGGCGCAAGAAGTTGGCACAGGACACAGCCAGGGCACCTGACCCAAAGTGGCCAACGGTGTATTCCATACCATGTGACGTCCCATCTAGTTTAGGAACTGGGAAGTGGGGGCGGGGAATCGCCGCTCGGGGACTGGCTGGGTGTCGGTCGGCGGGTGGTGAGCAATTGCCCTGCGCATCATTTGTACATTCCAATCCTTTTATTACTACTGTTGTCATTTTATTAGTGTTATCATTATCATTATTAGTTTCTTCTTTTCTGTTCTATTAAATCATTCTTATCTCAACCCAGGAGTTTTACTTCTTTTCCTGATTTTCTCCCCCATCCCACTGGATGGGGGGGAAGCGAGTGAGCGGCTGCGTGGTGCTTAGTTGCTGGCTGGGGTTAAACCATGACACCAGCGTGTATAAAGGTTACAATTGATCTTTTAAACTTTTTGGGGCTAAGCGGATACAAGGTCTCTAGAACTAAGGCCCAGATAGCAAAACAGACTGTGATATATCTGGGTTTTGAAATCTCTCGAGGGCAAAGACAGTTGGGAACAGACTGCAAAGAAGCAATTTGCAGTATCCCAGAGCCGAGAAATACCCATGAATTGAGAACCTTTTTGGGAATGACTGGGTGGTGTCGGCTATGGATAATGAACTATGATCTGTTAGCTAAATCATTATATGAAGCTCTTAAAGGTCCTCCATTTGAATGGGGTCCAGATCAGCAGAGAGCTTTCAAGAGTTTAAAACTGTCCCTGATGACCGCGCCAGCCTTGGGACTTCCGGATTTGACTAAAGATTTCCAGTTATTTGTACATGAGAAACAACACATTGCACTGGGAGTGCTGACTCAGAAGATGGGAAGTTGGAAGCGACTGGTTGGATATTTTTCCAAACAATTGGACTTTGTAAGTAAGGGCTGGCCTGCTTGTCTGAGAGCGGTAGCAGCCACTGTGATGATAATACAGGAGGCTCGAAAATAGACTTTGGGAAGAATGATGGTGGTCTATGTGCCACACATGGTGATATCAGTGTTGGAGCAAAAGGGGGGCCATTGGCTATCCCTGAGCAGAATGATGAAATATCAGGTAATTTTAATGGAGCAAGATGATGTGATTTTGAAAACCACTAACTTAACTAATCCTGCAGTCTTTCTGAGTTCTGTACAGGAAGAAGGACAACTGGAACATGATTGCCTGACTACCACTGAATATGTATATTCCAGTCGAGAGGATCTGAAGGATGTATCTATGGACAATCCAGACTGGGAATTGTACACAGATGGTAGCAGTTTCATCGAAAATGGAATCCGCTATGCAGGATATGCGGTAACAACTGAAAAATCAGTTATAGAAGCCAATGCTTTGCCGAGCACAACTTCAGCTCAGAAGGCAGAATTAGTGGCTTTAACAAGGGCTCTAGAATTGAGTGAAGAAAAGAAAGTAAACATCTGGACTGATTCGAAATATGCATTTGGCGTGGTCCATGTCCATGGGATTTTATGGAAAGAAAGAGGATTATTATCCTCTCAGGGGTCCAACATTAAATATAAAGAGGAGATTTTGCATTTATTACAAGCAGTTCAGAAACCAACTGCAGTAGCAATCATGCACTGTAAAGCACATCAGTCAGGAAATACAAAAGAGATTGTAGGGAACAGATTAGCAGATAAATCAGCTAGGGAAACAGCCAAAAGGAATGCCTTACAAATGGCATTAATTCCTACAAAAACTATTGCATTACCAAAGGAAAACCTAAATATTCAGAGGAGGATGAGAAATTAGGGAGATTATTAAATGCAAGGAAAAATCTGGAAGGATAGTGGGTGACATCAAAAGGTCAAGTAGTAGTCCCACCATTTGTAATGAGGGAAATAATACAGACAAAACTTAAGGAATGTCATTGGGGAGCAGAAGCATTAGTAACTCTCTTGAGAAGGCAAGTGGTATCAGTAAAAATGCTAGAAACAGCTAAAATGACACCTGCAAAATGTGAGATATGTTTAAAAAACAATCCAGTTGTAAAGAAAAAGGTCCAAATGGGAATACTGAAATCAGGAATGGAACCAGGGGATTATTGGCAAATAGATTTTTCAGAGTTACCTCGACAAAATGGGTATCGATACATTCTGGTGGGGGTTGATACTTTTACAGGATGGCCGGAAGCCTTTCCCTGTCAGACCAATCAAGCAAAGGAGGTCATTAAATGGTTATTACAAGAAATTATCCCGAGATTTGGAGTACCTATTGGAATCTCTTCTGATAGAGGTTCCCATTTTGTTGCAGAAGTGGTCCAGGGCGTTAGTAGAATTTTGGGAATTATGTGGTATTTACATACACCTTGGAGGCCACAATCTAGTGGAAGGGTGGAAAGAATGAATCAAATACTGAAAAGGCAAGTTAGTAAAATATGTCAAGAAACTAGTTTAAAATGGCCTCAGGCACTCCCACTGGCCCTTTTACAAATTTGGGTCCAACTGAAGAGTGGAATATTAATTAGACCTTATGAGTTATTATATGGAAAACGTTATGAATCTCCTGAACCAAATTTGAGCAGATATTTCAAAGGAAAACAAGATGTATATAACTATTTGCTTTCTTTAGGAAAAACTTTAACTGCGCTTCGGAGTGCGGTTGTTTGGAGCAGGCCTCTGTCTTTGGAAAATCCAGTACATGATTTCCAACCAGATGATTATGTCTATGTGAAGACATGGACTTCTGAACCTCTTCAGGAACGCTGGAAAGGACCCTTTCAAATATTGTTGACTACTTTCACCGCTGTCAAGATTGCTGAATCAGATGGATGGATCCACTATACTCGGGTGAAGAAAGCTCCATCATCTTGGAAAGTTGTATATAGAGACCCTAGAACTTCAAAACTGACTTTGAAGCATGTCTAATCTTGCATATCATTTTGGAATCTGGGGGAAATGGATTTTGATTTGGAAAATAATATTGGTGGGAGTCTGGTCTGAGATTGTGGCTAAACAACAAGTAACAGTGAACTATGGAGGTACTTGGGGATTGGGATGTAATTTTTCTCAGATTCCAGAATTTGATTGTATTGGCTTTGAGTGGCAAGGTTTTGGTAGCGGGGGGGGGGTTACAGGGGTGGCTTCTGTAAGAAGCTGCTGGAAGCTTCCCCTGTGTTCGAGAGAGCCCATACCAGCCGGCTCTAAGACGGACCCGCCGCCAGCCAAGGCCGAGCCAATCAGTGATAGTGGTAACGCCTCTGTGATAACATTTTTAAGAAAGAAAAAAAGTTGGGACGGAGGAAAACAGCCGCCGGAGAGAGGAGTGAGAACATGTAAGAGAAACAACCCTGCGGACACCAAGGTCAGTGAAGAAGGAGGGGGAGGAGATGCTCCAGGCACCGGAGCAGAGATTCCCCTGCAGCCCGTGGTGAAGACCCTGGTGAGGCAGGCTGTCCCCCTGCAGTCCATGGAGGTCCACGGTGAAGCAGATATCCACCTGCAGCCCGTGGAGGACCCCACGCCGGAGCAGGTGGGTTCCCGAAGGAGGCTGTGACCCCATGGGAACCCTGCGCTGGAGCAGGCTCCTGGCAGGACCTGCGGATCTGTGGAGAGAGGAGCCCACGGAGCAGGTTTTCTGGCAGGACTTGTGACCCCGTGGGGGACCCAAGCTGGAGCAGTGTGCTCCTGAAGGACTGCACGTCGTGGAAAGGACCCAAGCTGGAGCAGTTCTTGAAGAACTGCAGCCCGTGGGAATGGCCCATGTTGGAGAAAGTTCGTGGAGGACTGTCTCCCGTGGGTGGGACCCCACGCTGGAGCAGGGGAAGAGTGTGATGAGCCCTCCCCCTGAGGAGGTGAAGCCGCAGAAAATAATGTGTGATGACCATAAACCCCATCCCTGTCCCCCTGTGCCGCTGGGGGGGTTTGGTGGAGAAATCCGGGAGTGAAGTTGTGCCCGGGAAGAAGGGAGGGGTGGAGGGAAGGTGTTCTGAGATTTGGTTTTATTTCTCATTTACCTTACTCTGGTTGATTTGTAATAAATTGAGCTAATTTTCCCCAAACTGAGTCTGTTTTGCCCCTGACGGTAATTGGTGAGTGATCTCTCCTGTCCTTATCTCAACCCGCAAGCTCTTTGTTATATTTTTCTCTCCCCTGTCCAGCTGAGGATGGGGGAGTGATAGAACGGCTTTGGTGGGCACCTGGCGTCCAGCCAGGGTTAACCCATCACATTGATCCTGACAAATTAGAAATTAGTTGGATGAGAGATAAGGAAAAAAGCAAGTATCTACCAGGACAATTTGAGCTGAAGAAAGAGACAAGAAATAAGAGACAAGCTGAACAATTAATTTATCTCCCAAAGAAAACTCAGGAAGAGAATTTGATGGTAGGGTTGATTAAGGGATTTGCTAATTTCCAGAATGTGACACAAATTACTGCCTGTTTACCAATACCAAGGGCAGTTGGTGAATCCGTTCCATGGGGAATTTTGACAATGAATTTGACTAATTTAGAACATAGAAATGTGACTACCCACTGTGAACAAAGGCCAGTAGTTGGATGGCAAGAACAAGTGACAACTATTAAGAAGCAATGGAAGTCTCCAGGGAGCAGGGCAGATTGTGAAAAATTATTAAATTCTCTTTTTATTAAAGTTGGGAGATTTCATAATGTAGGATATTATACTTACGATGAACAAGTTAAGAAAAATATAACTCGAATGATCATGTAATGGAAATGTGATAAGGCTAATCAGACTATATCAGAAAGGACAATTCGTTGGGATTCAGTGTGGTCCATGACTATACTGTCTCAGTTCCAATATATGGCTAAAGCTCCTTGGTGTTTTACTTGGGATGGAACCATTTTTACAGCTTGGCCATCAATAAATGACAGAGGGAGTACATTACGAGAAAAGGAAAATTTAGTATCTTGGTGGAAATGTGAGAAAATATACAATTGCAGTACTAAAGACATGGCAATTCAAAGAATTCCCCCTTTAGCAGCAGCCGAGAAGTATTGCTGCTTGAGTAGAGGACTTAAAAATGATCTCCAATTGACTGAAACCTTTAAACCTAAAAGAGGACCAATATTTAGTTGCAGAAAAACTACTATTCAGAGTCCAGGACATTTAGTTTGGGCAATGAGTGATGGAACCTGGACAACCCATCTGCGTCTTGATGGGAAGGTAAAACAAATCACTTTGGGAATGCCAACATTATGCCCAATTTGGAAAAAGTCTCCTTTTAAAGGATCATTAGAAAATTTGAAATTGGAACGGGCGAAAAGGTCAGAAATAGATGATGAATGGAATGAACCCTCCACTGGAGTTAGAATTAGTTGGGCCCTAGAATCTCTACTAACCCCTTTGGCAATATATAGGAATCGAGACTGGCTGTACCAACTAACAGGACAGGTAGAGAAACTGGCCAATGTGACCAGAAAAGGATTTAGAGATCTAAATATACAATTACAGGCCAATTCCAAAATGACTCTGCAAAATAGAATGGCTTTAGATATGCTTTTACTCAAAGAACACGGAGTGTGTGGATATTTAAAAGACAGAATGGACCATTGTTGTATACACATTCCAAATGTAACTCAGGATGTAGAACATGATTTGGAATTATTCGGAAAAGTTGAGAAAGACACACAAGAGTTGCAACAAGATATGCAAGAGAGTTGGATAGACAAGATTTTTAAGGGATTAGGCTGCAATCTAAGTTCTTGGATTAAATCATTGATTAGTACAGTATTAACTTTGTTGATAATCTCTTTAATGATCATTTTGATTTATTATTTTCTGAAGCAGCAAATTACTCGTAAAACTTCTTTTAATCGCATGATCATCCAAGCTGTTGCAAGACAGCAAGATGGACAATCAGTCCCAGAGTTTCCTCCAGCATATAGTGAATGATTAGTAAAATTATAGTGAAAGTATTGAAATGATTTTCAAAACTTTCAAAGGGGGGAATGTTGCAAATATTTTGATAAAGAAATTAAAATCTAATTATATAAAAGAGTTTGGTTTGATTAAGAAGTAGAAAATTGTGAAGCATAGGTATGGGAGTGTTAAGTTTGAAATGTAGTCATAGGAACTTTAGAAAATGTACTATGTGTAACCATAAGAATTCAAGTATTGTCTAAAATCAGTTAACCACAGAAACTTTGACAAAGATTTGTTGGTTTGTAGTGTTTTGTTTTAGGAAACTAAGGAAACTGTTATGGACACCAGTTTGCTGCTTGGAAACCCCTTATCTTACACTGCGCCTGCGTGAAGAGACATTTACATATGCTAATGATTTATCGGAAAGTTAATGATTATGTATGACATTTTCTAGAAATTTAGTGACTATGTATAACAGGTGTGTATTTAACCTGCACAGTTAGACTAGACAGGTGCACACGTAAGGTGGAGCGATCCCCCATTGTGCCCAGCGCTGCAATAAAGGAGTGCCTGCTTCTTAACTTCTCATTGCTGTTAAGGAGTTTTATTCCGGATTTCAGCAACACCTTGACCGGTGTCCTGATCAAGGGGGGGAAGGGTTTCCTTCACAAGCCAACTGTAGAGTTGGAGAAGTGACTCCCCCATTTCCAACCTGAATCTTAGAGTTTTTATCCCCTGACTTGTGGAATGGTGTGTATGACTATGTCCGAGTGGATTATGATATATGCCTAAATGGATTATGTATATCTGAGTGGAGTTTCCCCTTATCTTTCCTTTGTTGGTCTGTGATCGTTTGAATATACACAAGGTTGTCATTTGAAACTGAAGCTGAAACTCTCCAGGTTTTGTTGGTTTTTTTTACCTTGCTTCCTCAGGCAACTGAATAGTGGTTGGATTGAGACTCAGGGCATACTATTTGTTAAGGGATTTCAAGGCTCAGTTCAGGTTTTGGTTCTTTGAATGGTGCAGCCACCACCCCGTTTAGTTTAGGGCTTATCAGACAACCCAGGGCTAAGCTGTCTACACAGCTCCCTGTGAGTCATCTCTGCAGAGAGACAGGGCCTCAAGGCAATCCAAGGCTGGGTCACTTTTGTAACCCCCCATGAGTCACCTGTGTGCACTAGACATGGTGAAACTCGTTTGTGAACTATGAGCTGGACAATCCACACAATCCACCCCATGACCTGAGTCACAATTCAACCACCTGTATGTCATCATTGACCGGTGTATTGATATAAGTTTCGTCTCTGTGTTTTAGTAGAGTTATGTATTCCTCAATTTCTGGGTGAGCCCTTACCTGAGAGAGAGATTTTACAATCATTCTTTTTACACAACTAACAGCAATGCATACTACAATAATAGAAATTATAATAACAATCTGTGTTTGCACAAGTTAACAATCCATCCAGAAAATACCCATCCTATCCTACCAAAAATATTTCCCAACCAGGTGTCCTTCATTTGGTCCTGCAGTTCATGAGTAACTTCGACTATCTTCATCTTCTGGAGGTTTTCCCGAAGAGGTAGTGACACATTAGGAATTGTGACACAGCATTCTTCTTGTTCATGGTTTGCTTTCAAGTATCCGCACACCCCTTGTTCTTTGAGTAAGATCATATCCAGTGCAAGTCGATTTTGAAGTGCAACTTTCGAGGCAGTCTGTACTTGTGTATTGAGCAATTCAAAACTGTCTTTAGTGAGGTCAGCCAAAGCTTCCACTTGTGGAGTTAAATGGGACAGCACAATTCTAGTTTTAAGGTGACCTATTCCTAGCCCAAAGAATCCTTCGACCCATACCACTAATTTCTGGGATACAGTCCAATCGGTGTTGTCTGTACTTTGTTTGGTACGGGGATGCTACAGTCCTTAAGAGATAAGTTTCTCAGAGTAATAAGAAGGACATGATGGTACTCCCAAAGTACACTGCAGACCAAGATGTATAGGTCTTAACACATCTGTAATAGTCCCATCTGAGCATATCCAAGTTAACTGACCTGGAGCATATATAGGTGAGTCATCACAATTACCCATGGTTCGAGGAATGCGACAGGAGGATTTCTCAGAATATTTTAACTCTTTATAGCTTATGCTAGTATTATATCCCATTGCTGGGGGATATGGCCTGGTGTAATTTTGACACAAGCAGGCAGCACTGATTAAATGCCGTAATGAAGGAATTAACCACAACCAACTATTTTCTAGATCCCCACCAAGTGGTACAATGTATAATATTTGTACAATTCTACAGGGGTGGTTTTTTCCACATTGGGTTGTGTTGAGAACCTTTGTTGAGACCGCCAGGGATAGCACTCCTTCCTGTCATCTTTTCTCTCCTCATGGGCTTGAGACCATAAACAATTAGCAGGTGGTCCTTCCATCACATTGAACCACACACATGAATTACCAGGTGTTGAAGGAAACTCAAAGCACCGCTGGGTGTTTACCGGTTCCACATACCTCAGGACTAAGCGTTTTCCCCAATATGGCTCATCCCCATACCATGTATCGGCCCAAGGGTGTTTGGAACATGGCTGTTCGGAGGATTGGGGCTGTTTGCCCCTACATCCTAAAGTCTTATTGTCCTGACAAAGTGGGGCATAGGAACAATTTAGGCTCCAAACGGGAGTTTGATTTAACATATCGTTAAATGGCCACTTCCATTCAAATTCACCCCAAATGATAGACTTATTTTGATTCCAGAACCAATCTAAATTCTTACCTATATCCACGGGGAGAGCTGTTATGGGGATCCCCTGAGTGGGGATATGTGGTAAAGGCAAACAGGTAGTCACATGAGAAAAGTTAAGCATGCGAGCAAAACCTTGTATCATCTTATAGATCACATATTGTCTGGTTCGGTATGATTCACAATTGGGGAACCATCAACGTGTTGCTCAAAAGCCCGAGGCTGTCTATTCCATATCCTAGATTGTTTACTTATGCCTATGGTTATTATAGGACTAACAACAATTATTACAAAAAAACCTTACAATTACAGCCATAGTATAGCACTATTAACACTTAGATTAACAAACAATTATTCCTACCAAAACAAACATACAAAAATCAAAAGATAAAACTCCTGATCCATGCTCCAGGTCTGTGTAGCTTGTCAATTCCTCTAAGGTACAGTTCACATCAGTTCGGATCGACATCTGTGAGGTCTCCACTCTGTGTCTTCCCAGTTGTCCCTTATCCTTCTTCTACTGGAACAGTCCTACAATTTAAAGAGAAGAGAGCTGCTCAAACGTACACAAGCTCGACGATAAATTGGTTAGAAATCTGGTATAATCCACCTGCTACTTATCCGATGTATACGATTGGAGCTATCTTTTGCTTCCCATGCATACAGCCCCCTCTGGTTGGTCAGTATCAGGGGTACAACTCCAAATTGAGGTAACTTGACCATTACAGGTTGGCCAGAATGCAATTGTGTGGGTAATTTGCCCATTTCATGTGGTTTCTTGGAGATTAAATCTCCAGTAGGACAGAACACCTTAACTTTTGTGTTTCCATTTTCACCCCATCTGTTATTAACAGTATATACTGCCTCAGACAATCTCAAGTCCCAGTTTGATGCATGGACCCTTGCAAATCTTTTGATTAGTCCATTAATTCGTTCCACTATTCCATTTGCCTGAGGGTAATGAGGAGTATGAAAGATCCAGTCAATACCTTCCCAAGTGAACGCAAATTGAGGTTTATCCTCCTCTTGAAGAGGAATCATAAATAATGATAATGATAACACTAATAAAATGACAACAGTAGTAATAAAAGGATTGGAATGTACAAATGATGCGCAGGGCAATTGCTCACCACCCGCCGACCGACACCCAGCCAGTCCCCGAGCGGCGAATCCCTGCCCCCCACTTCCCAGTTCTTAAACTAGATGGGACGTCACATGGTATGGAATACCCTGTTGGCCAGTTTGGGTCAGGTGCCCTGGCTGGGCATGAGAAGCTGAAAAATCCTTGACTATAGTCTAAACACTACTGAGCAACAACTGAAAACATCAGTGCTATCAACATTCTTCACATACTGAACTCAAAACACAGCACTGTACCAGCTACTAGGAAGACAGTTAACTATATCCCAGCTGAAACCAGGACATACCTACTGCTATTTTTCATATTCCCCCACTGTATCTTGTCTCAGGCAAGACAGATCGAATCAGAGACAGCCTCAGGAGCAACCGCGGCCAACCCCCCCACCTGTAAAAGGCAGCCCCTAGGGAGCGCTAGCGACCAGGGCATGGCGCGGCAGTTCACGCGGAAAGGCAGGCAGGAAGGCCAGCCTTCGGAAAGTGGGCTATTTTCTTCTGGGAGCCAAACTGAGGCAGCCTCCTGCTGAAACAAAATGGTGTCCACTCACCATAACTGCAAAGCTGTGACTGAAACCCAGATGAAAGTGATAAAACCTCCCTATGTGGCCACCTACACCCAGACTGACCTCCCAAGAGCTGAAAGAGCTGCCCAGACCCCAGGTTGTGTGGAACTCCAGAACCTGGAAGTCCCCCTAGGGTCCAAAGGCAGAGGTGGATGTCATGAGTGCAAGTGTGCCCAGCTGGATGAACTCTTCAAGCAAGTAGCCATGTTACAAGAGGAGCTTAACAGGCAGTGCAGTACCCGGGAATCTGAGCAAGAGATCGATGCGTGGTATTGTGCGCTGTCACAAGCTGAGCAACAGCCCTGCCTTAAGTCTTTGCAAAGGAAGATGAAAGAAACTGTATCCCCATGATGACCAAAACGGGAGACCTGGCTACAACTGACATGGAGAATGCTGAGGTACTCAACAACTTTTTTGCCTTGGTCTTCACTGGCAAGTGCTCTAGCCACACCACCCAATTCATAGAATCCAAAGGCAGGGACTGGGAGAATGAGTACTGCCCACCATAGGAGAAGGTCAGGTTTGAGACCATCTAAGGAACCTGAAGGTGCACAAGTCCATGGGACCTGATGAGATGCATCCGCGGGTCCTGAGGGAACTGGCAGATGAAGTGGCTAAGCCACTCTCCATCATATTTAAAAAGTCGTGGTAGTCTGGGGAAGTTCTCACTGACTGGAAAAGGGGAAACATAAGCCCCATTTTTAAAAAGGGAAAAAAGGAAGACCCGGGGAACTACAGGCCAGTCAGTCTCACCTCTGTGCCTGGCAAGATCATAGAGCAGATCTTCCTGGAAACTATGCTAAGGCATATGGAAAACCGAGAGTTGATTAGTGACAGCCAACATGGCTTCACCAAAGGCAAATCGTGCCTGACAAACTTGGTGGCCTTCTACAACAGGGTTATAGTGTTGGTGGTAAAGGGAAGAGCAACTGATGTCATCTACCTGGACTTGTGCAAAGCACTTGATACTGTCTCGCACAACATCCTTATCTCTAAAATGGAGAGACATGGATTTGATGGGTGGACCACTCAGTGGATAAGGAATTGGCTGGATGGTTGCACTCAAAGAGTTGTGGTCAACGGCTCAATGTCTGAGTGGAGACCAGTGACAAGTGGTGTCCCTCAGGGGTCTATATTGGGACCAGTATTATTTGACATCATTGTTGGGGACATAGTGGGATTGAGTGCACCCTCAGCAAGTTTGTGGATGACACCAAGCTGAATGGTGTGGTTGATACTCTAGAGGGAAAGGATGCCATCCAGAGGGACCTTGACAGGCTCGAGGAGTGGGCCCATGCAAATCTCATGAAGTTCAACAAGGCCAAGTGCAAGGTCCTGCACCTGGGTCAGGGCAATCCCAAGCACAAATACAGGCTGGATGATGAGTGGATTGAGAGCAGCCCTGTGGAGAAGGACTTGGGGATACTGGTGGATGAAAAATTGGTCATGAGCCAGCAATGTGCTCTTGAAGCCCAGAAAGCCAATCATACCCTGGGCTGCATCAAAAGAAGTGTGGCTAGCAGGTCGAGGGAGGTGATTCTCCCCCTCTACTCCGCTCTTGTGAGACCCCACCTGGAGTACTGTGTTCAGCTCTGGGGCCCCCAGCATAAGACAGACATGGCCCTGCTCGAGCAGGTCCAGAAGAGGGCCATGAAGATGATCAGGGGGCTGGAGTACCTCTCCTATGAGCACAGGCTGAGAGAGTTGGGGTTGTTTAGCCTGGGGAAGAGAAGGCTCCAGGGAGACCTTATAGCAGCCTTCCAGTACTTAAAGGGGGCCTACAGGAAAGATGGGAAGGGACTCTTTATCAGGGAGTGTAGTGATAGGACAAGGGGTAACAGTTCTAAACTGAAAGAGGGTAGATTTAGATTAGATATTAGGAAGAAATTCTTTACTGTGAGGGTGGTGAGACACTGGAACAGGTTGCCCAGAGAAGTTGTGGATGCCCCCTTCCTGGAAGGGTTCAAGGTCAGGTTGGATGGGGCTTTGAGCAACCTGGTCTAGTGGAAGATGTCCCTGCCCATGGCAGGAGGGTTGGACTAGATGATCTTCAAAGGTCCCTTCCAACCCAAACCATTCTATGATGCTATGATTCTATGATTCATTGCAAACCACACCATGAATCACATCCAGAATGCAACCTTTCAGCACCACTGACATATGAATGGTTTATATTAAAAGCAAACATTATTGGAACTACTGTACCTTAAGCATAGGCCCACTTAGGTGACTGCTTGACATAAAAGGGAAAATAGGACAGTGACTACACAGATCTCACCCAGGATGCTTCTGATGAGTCACTGATGAGTTACTGATTACTATTGCATCCATGTACACCTGTGATGACTTGTTCTGATGAATGGGATAAACCAGCACATAGATGATTGATTTCTTTATTGCTGTGGAACAGGTGATATCCAATGTCATTTAACTGCTATAGCTTGGTTATTAGGAGCCAGTTAAGCAAGACCGAACAAAATATTTGGTTTATTGGAAACTGGCATTCACTTTACTGGAAATTTATCACACAACAGACCTTTTAATTCCAGCATTGCAAAATATGTATGTATTGTTACAATAACATGATAGTTCATTTCTAATATCTATAGTTCACAGTAAATATAGCTGAGAAATACTGTTAAAATGAAATTACTGAAGAAATGGAGCCTCTTAAAAACATAAAGTAATCATGATAATCCCAGGCAAAGAAAATTTACATGCAAAGCAAGACCTGGCCACCTTGATATTTTAGGCTAGCCATGATGTAGGGTATTTAAAATTGTAGGGTTTGAGGGAGGATATTAACAGAGCCAGTGAACAGGTAGTTATATGGAGAACACAGATAAATTTACTTCCCCTCATTACTTTTTCAAAATGGTGAATTAACTTAGGCCAGCCTGATGTTGGGCTGTTGGTGTCCGTCACACCATTAACATCAAATGGGGTCACACACCATAAAAACATTACATTATATCAAGAAGCAAGTAGTAACACGGAGCTCTGGAAGACTGTAGGGCAACCTGTCTGTCCTGGTTTCAGCTGGGATGTAGTTAACTGTCTTCCTAGTAGCTGGTACAGTGCTATGTTTTGAGTTCGGTATGAGAAGAATGTTGATAACACTGATGTTTTCAGTTGTTGCTCAGTAGTGTTTAGACTATAGTCAAGGATTTTTCAGCTTCTCATGCCCAGCCAGGGCACCTGACCCAAACTGGCCAACAGGGTATTCCATACCATGTGACGTCCCATCTAGTTTAGGAACTGGGAAGTGGGGGGCAGGAAATCGCGGCTCGGGGACTGGCTGGGTGTCGGTCGGCGGGTGGTGAGCAATTGCCCTGCGCATCATTTGTACATTCCAATCCTTTTATTACTACTGTGGTCATTTTATTAGTGTTATCATTATCATTATTAGTTTCTTCTTTTCTGTTCTATTAAATCATTCTTATCTCAACCCAGGAGTTTTACTTCTTTTCCTGATTTTCTCCCCCATCCCACTGGATGGGGGGGGAGTGAGTGAGCGGCTGCGTGGTGCTTAGTTGCTGACTGGGGTTAAACCACGACACTGTCAAAAGCAACAGGGAACAGAAGCCGAGGAAACAATATGCTCTGGAAAGGGAAAGAAACATTTCTGACAATTCACCTATGTCAGTTAGGAGCATGAAAAGGGGTCAAACTCTGAACCCACATATCTATGCTGGAAAATCCCTAGTGTGAATACAGTAGCAGCATAAAAATTCTCACAATATGTCATATTTTACTTGGGGAATTCCAATAATTCATACCAGCAAAAGAATAAGCTGCATCTCCTTTGGAACTGGCTGCTAGTATTAATATACCAGCAAAACCTTTCTAGTGTAGATAAGACTTTAAGCATCTCCTGAGGGATACAGCTGTGAAATGATATTTCAAGGGAAGAAACATAAAGGTGCTTTTTCATCTCTTTTGCATTGTATAAATTCTAGGCTGAGACAGTTCATAGCATAGACTAGTAAAATCACAGGAGTTTTGTCAGGTTTCCCCAGGGAGCCTACAGTCTGTATAACATTTCCAAAAACCCAAAGCAGTACATAGGAACTGGAGCAAAGGCTAGCACCAAGCCAAAATTTTTATTACTTCAACTATCTCTATCCAGGTTAGATTATTATCATGACCTTCAAGAATGATGTTATTCATTTGTATAGTGTAGCTTCCAATCTCCATTCTCATTAAAACTTGTGGAGTTTTTTGGTGTGTCTCACAGATTAAAAGATTAGAGGTAAGACAAGGAATTGGTATCTGAACCCTGTCAAATATGAGATTCTCAATCAGATTCATGATCTTCTTTCAAGTAAAATGTTTTACCAACAGGGATTTGATGAGAAGTAAGAAATACCCTAATAATATCAGAGTGTCAGGAACATATAACAAGTAACATAACTTGCACCACTGAAAATTCCTATCAGTTCCCATTATGAGTAGTAACATCTTTCAGAGGATTTAAAAACAAATGGTCTTCTAGACACGATGAACATTTTGGAGGTTTTCTGAAGATCTGTAACATTTGTCAGAATTGTATGTGAACTAGTGGTGTAGGGCTAAAGACACTGGCTCTCAAAATAATTATAACTTTGTTTTTCTAAAAATTATCATCTTTCAAATACTACATGCTGCAGCAATGAGATCATATAATGAACAACTGTTAATAAATGTCCACAACAGTTTTATAATGGGTATTCCAAAGATATGCACAAACCATGCTTTTAAAAAGCTCCATTATAAGTATAATAAAGTAGAATCTTCAGAAGTATACATAATGTATGTTACAAAGTAACAATATGTAAAAACTACCTCATTCATAATATACCTAGTTCTGAAATCATGTTCAAAGGAATATACACATGGACATTTTAAGTCCAGGCAAGCTATACCAAATCTGTGCCAGAAAAAAAAAAAAAAAAAGAAAAGGAATTAAGCAAGGAAAAGTTAAAGAAAGCATTAACAATTGACTGTGCTTTTAAAAAGCCTTAATTAAACTTAGGAAGAAATAAGCTGCAGAGTAGAAGATACCAGAGAAGAGTAGGGAATAAGATGAAGACTGAAGCTAGCCCAGGGCCGAGGCTAGGTCTGAAGCTGAGGACAGATAAGTTCAAGAGCAAGTGAGTGAACAGGTAGCAGGTATTTAGTAAGTGTGTTGGGTTGACCTTGGCTGGCCTCCAGGTGCCCACCAAGCCACTCTCTCTCTCCCCCTCCTCAGCAGGACAGGGGGAGAAAATAAGATGAAAAACTAGTGGGTTGAGATAAAGGCAGTTTAATGAAGAAAAAAAAAGCAAAGGCCACGCACAGAAGCAAAGCAAAATGGAAAGAAGATTTATTCTCTGTTTCCCATCAGCAGGCAATGTCCAGCCACTTCCTGGGAAGTAGGGCCTCAGTATGCATAGCATTTGCTTTGGAAGACAAGTGCCTTAATAACAAACGCCCCCCACTTCCTCCTCCTTTCTCTTAGCTTTTATTGCTGAGCACAATGTCACATGGTATGGAATATCTCTTTGGTCAGTTTGGGTCAGCTGTCCTGCTATGTCCCCTCACAACTTCTTGCCCAGCCCCAGCCTACTGGCCTTTGCGTGTGTCCTGGTTTCAACTGGGATAGAGTTATTTGTCTTCCTAGTAGCTGGTATAGTGCTATGGTTTGAGATTGGTATGAGAAGAATGTTGATAACACTGATGTTTTCAGTTGTTGCTAAGTAATGTTTAGTCTAAAGTCAAGGATTGTTCAGCTTCTCCTGCCCAGCCAGCAAGAAGGCTGGAGGGGCACAAGAAGTTGGGAGGGGACACAGCCAGGGCAGCTGACCCAAAGTGGCCAACGGGGTATTCCATACCATGTGACATCATGTCTAGTATATAAACTGGGGGGAGTGGGGGCGGGGGGATCACCGCTTGGGGACTAACTGGGCGCCGATTGGTGGGTGGTGAGCAATTGCACTGTACGTCATTTGTACATTCCAATCCTTTTATCATTACTGCTGTCACTTTATTAGTGTTATCATTATCATTATTAGTTTCTTCTTTTCTGTTCTATTAAACCATTCTTATCTCAACGCACGAGAAGTGGGGGCGGGGAATGGCCGCTCGGGGACTAGCTGGGTGTCGATTGGCGGGTGGTGAGCAATTGCCCTGCGCATCATTTGTACATTCCAATCCTTTTATTATTACTGTTGTCATTTTATTAGTGTTATCATTATCATTATTAGTTTCTTCTTTTCTGTTCTATTAAACTGTTCTTATCTCAACTCACAAGTTTTACTTCTTTTCCCGATTTTCTCCCCCATCCCACTGGGTGGGGGGGAGTGAGTGAGCGGCTGCGTGGTGCTTAGTTGCTGGCTGGGGTTAAACCACGACAGAGCCCAGGTCATCAACTGTTCTTATGGACATTTGGCAGAGAGAGCATGGAATGGGGGAATATTATCTGTGTATATGTTAAGGGATGGGGGATGGTAGTTAATGAGGATGTATAAACCCTGGTTTTGGATGTAAAGATGGTTTAAGTATGTAGTATAAGTTGTAAGTGTTGGTAAGAGGGGATTTCTAGAATGAGAAATAGAATGAGATAGTCACAGGATACTTAGATGTATCAGATAATGTGGGACCTGAGCATGACACAAATGGTATGGAATAAGGGGTGGAGATTGTATTGGGTCCAGCTGGGATGGAGTTGACTTCCTTCATAGTAGCCTGTATGATACTGTCCTTTGCATTTGTGGCCAAAACAGTGTTGATACCACACCAATGTTCTGGCTATTGCTGAGCAGTGCTTGCATAGCATCAAGACTTTTTCTCTTTCCCCCGTCCCCACCCCCAGTGAGTAGGCTGGGGGTGGGAAAGAGGTTGGGAGGGGACATAGGCAAGACAGCTGACCCAAACTGACCAAAGGGATATTCCATACCATATGACATTGTGTTCAGAATAAAAGCTCAGGGAAAAGGGGGAGGATGGGGGGGACATTTGTGTTTATGGTGTTCATTTTCCCAAGCAACCATGATGCGTGCTGAGGCCCTGCTTTCCAGAAAGTGTCTGGACATCTGCCAGCTGATGGGAAATAGCGAATTAATTCCTCTTTTTTGCTTTGCTTGCATGCGCAGCTTTTGCTTTCCTAATTAAACTGTCATTATCTTGATCCAGAAGTCTTTTTGCCTTCCTTATATTTTCTTCCCATCCTGCAGGAGAGGGGAGTGATCAAGTGGCTGTGTGCTTGGCTGCTGATTGGGGTCAACCCACCACATACACCCATCTTCAGTGTTAGGGCAGGCCTGGAGTTTCCACCTTCTGTGATTTGTTGCATGACATGCCTATAGGCAAGCATTTTAAAGCAATGTTTTTTTAAAGTCACTCACAGTCTGCTTATATTGTGTATTCAGTTTATTACTATTGTGTATACTCCTTTATTAGAAAAAAGTACATGACCCTACAACAAAGGATGAGAAAATGCTATTTATTGCTCTCCATGCCCACTTTTCCTGTGGCCTTGCGCTTCAACAAATAGTCTACCCAAGACAGTCTGAATGGATTTTAGGGATTGTTATAATATTGGTCCCTTCCATTAGCCGTCACACTTTGTACAGATCCTCCTGCCTTCTTTTGGGATAAAATCTCACCATTATGAGGTGAAACAGGTGCAGCACTGGGGTCCCCAGCTGGCCCTACCTTACGTGGTCCAGAGCACAACCCTATTCATTTACCTGTGATAAGACATTCAAGGTTAGTCACTTGGAAATCATTTTATGCATAACAGACAATGCAGTCTGGTAGTATGAAATGATGAAATTCTACTATGAAATGATGACAACCAAACAGCATCAAAAAAGCAGCTCACAATTCTCTGTGAAGCAAAGAAAATGCAAACATGTTAAAGTGCCTGCTATTTTTTCAACAATAACAGATACTTTCACAATTGGTAAGTGATAGATCTTCTAAAGACTAAATAGGATCCAAATAGCAGTCTTTGATTGCCCATTTATGCAGTAAATTACCAGTGAAAGATGCTCAAGAAAACAGTCCTGATTATATAAAGAATTAGGATGAGGAGGCACATTAGCTTCAACTTCAATACAATGGACTGGTGAAATTATATTCACTTGTACCATGTTTTTGTTAAAGTTTCATGTGATCTAATGATTTAACATATAGAAAAATTGGAATAACCAATTGTTCTAAGGGAATTTAGCCCTATTAATACTATGTCCTAGTTAGAGGATATTGTTTTGTTTCTTGTGTCCTTATTGACTCTTGGCCAATTATTTCTATTTTACTGAAATGGAGGAAGGAAAATGACAGTTGTATTATTCTAATCCTTTCTGGGCCTTGTAATTGCATTTATTGATCTACTCAGAAGGGAAAACCCTCCCTTTCACAGTCTTTGTGTATTAGCCTGGTGTATTGGGTTTACATGTTAAGGTTTTGGTAGCGGAGGGGCTGCAGGGGTGGCTTCTGTGAGAAGCTGCCCCCATGTCACACAGAGTCAGTTCCAGCTGGCTCCAAGACAGACCCGCTGCTGGCCAAAGCTGTGCCAGTCAGCGACATTGGTAGTGATAACATATTTAATAAGGGGTAAAAAATGCTGTGCAATAGCAGCTGGAGGAGTGAGAATATGTGAGTGAAACAACTATGCAGACACTGAGGTCAGTGAAGAAGGAGGGGGAGGAGGTATTCCAGGCACCGGAGCAGAGATTCCCCTGCAGCCCATGATGAAGACCATGGTGACACAGATTGTCCCCCTGCAGCCCATGGAGGTTAACAGTGGAGCAGATATCCACCCTGCAGCCTGTGTAGGATGTGCAGGTGGATGTGCCCTAAAGGAAGCTGTGACCCCGTGGCAAGCCTGTGCTGGAGCAGGCTCCTGGCAGTAACTGTGGCCTGTGGAGAGGAGCCCATGCAGGAGCAGGTTTTCTGGCAGGACTTGTGACCCCGTGGAGGACCCATGCTGGAGCAGTCCATTTCTTGAAGGACTGCACCTCATGGAAAGGACCCATGCTGGAGCAGTTCTTGAAGAACTGTACCCCATGGGAAGGACCCACGCTGGAGCAGGGGAAGAGCATGAGGAGGAAGGAGCAACAGAGACAATGCATTATGAACTGACCATAACCCCTATTCCCCATCCCCCTGTGCCACTTGGGGGGAGGAGGTGGAAGAGTTGGGAGTGAAGTTGAGCCTGTGAAGAAGGGAGGGGTGGGGGGAAGGTATTTTTAACTTTGTTCTTATTTCTCATTATCCTACTCTCTTATTAATCAGCATTAAATGAAATTAATTTCCCCAAGTCGAGTCTGTTTTGCCCATTATGATAATTGCTGAGTTCTCTCCCTGTCCTTATCTCAACCCACGAGTTTTTCATCTTATTTTCTCCCTGTCCTGTTGAGGAGTGGCTTGGTGGGCACCTGGCGGCCAGCCAAGTTCAACCCACCACACCTGACCAACAATTTCTGTAGGATGGTCCCATCTGCCCTCAGCTTTCTGAGCATCAACTGAGTCTGAATTTGGTCAGGGGCCATTGCAAGAAAATATACCCTTGCTAAATCTTACAGGTGCAAGGGAGATCCTTCTGTACTTCAGTGTTGTGGCCCCTCTCTCCTTTTCCCCAGCCTTTCAGGGGAGTGCTGCCAGCTCAGACCCTATACCAGAGCAAGCTGAGAAAAATACTGAAGTGATACTGAGGAACAAAGTCTCAGGGCAGATTGCTTCATCTCTGGCAAAGATTACAGATGTAGAGGACAACCTGTTCCTCCTGGGTTATCCCTCCCTTCTCAGTAGAATTTGCAAAAAACTTTGCAAGGTCAACTGCCTTTGCCGAGGTTCAGTGTTTCACACAGAAGGAAACAACATAGGACAATGTCATTATTTAAAAGGTTTGCATTTTTTTTCCCTTAATTTTGCCAGTTTGCCCTCTGTCCACTTCTGGAATTTGCTGTTAATACTTGGCCAGCTTCCAAGTGCTTTGTGACAAACAGTTGTAGCAGGGACTTCATCAGGAATTGGTCTTCCTAATGGCTAGCTAGAAATCTACTTAGGGAAAAACACAAATAGTGATTTAAAAGTAAAATCTGAATCTATTTAAATCCTGATAAATCATGATGGGTTTTTTGTCCACATAATTAACACTCCTTTTGATGTTTTGGACAAAGTAAATTAAATTAAGAAATCACACAAGAGATTTTTCACTGTGGCTTGCAGTCAACCCTGGTGACTTACAGCAAGTAGTGTGTAAAGACTTAAAGACAGTTTTGGACCCCTGATTAACAATAATTTGAGTGTGATTGAACTTAGGTATGTTCCTTGATTAAAAAAAAAATACATAGCTGTCAGTAATGTATGGAGTAGTAGATTAATGGGAGAGCCAAAACAGCCTGCACATACCTCCTGTCCCTGGCAGTTCTTGTGTGACATATGGGCCTCTATACTTCCACCTTCCTCTTTTCCTCAAACCTCCATTTGACCTTTATGGGGACCAGAATTCTTGAATTACCAGTCAACAGTCATGTTTGTTGTGCTTTTTTCATAATCTGAATGGAGGCAAGACATGTTCTCACACTCACATAACACCAAAATGTATCCACCGACCAGAACTAATCCACAATATAAGTTAATTAACAAGAAGTAAAAGCTAGAGAAGGAGAAATACGACATGATTTTTCACCCTTTATTGTATATTCCTCTTCCCTGTTCTAAGAACAGCTCGAAAGATGTTGCAGGAACTGTGATTTGTGTTGCTCATTTGCTCTTGTTTATACATGCTGTTAAAATGCTTTCAGTGCTGGTTTAGTTACACTGATAGCATTATAAATGCAGGATTTTATGAGGCAGTGTAGAAAATGCAGAGCCTTATGTACTAAGGCTTGTGCCATAGCTAACAGAACAGCTCATATCACAGTGAGCTGCTTACTTCCATCTTTCTTTTCATAGATTTTAAGGATTAAAGATGATTGATCATTCAGTCTCACCCTTTGTATCACAGAGGTCAGAGAATTTCAGCCTGGGATTCCTGCAGTTAGTGCAAATGAAAAGCAGTACAATTTTTCCTGGCGCACAGTACAGGTCATCTTATTTGAAGACAAAATAAAAATGTCAACTGTCTCTTCCAGGTTCAAATTCAAATACTATGTTTTATTGTGTTTTGTCCAGCTGGTATTCAAAGTGCCTGTAATTGTTTCTCACACTACTGCTTTGAAGTAGAGGATGTCAAGTTTTCATGATTATCTGTCTAACACCATTCACAGTCACATAGTCACATACAAATATATACACATACCCCTCATGCAAGATTGCTATTCATCTCTGATATAAAGTCTCTTACTTTCAAAGTGCCAGAAAGCACAAGAAATCCTGTATTGGTATATATAGCCTTGTAAATAAAAAAGGATTGCATACAGTAAAATAATGCACCACAAAGCTCGAGGGACTGAAAGTTTGATTGTTGTTTTTTCCTTCCCTGCCATGGAGCCTGTAAGTCTGAAAACCAAACACATGTGGGAATCAAACAGATTTTCTATATGCATGGTAATTCTGCAAGAGCATTGTCCTGGGTTCGGTTGGGATAGAGTTAATTTTCACAGGAAGATGGGAGGGGGCACAGCCAGGACAGCTGACCTGAACTAGCCTAGGAGCTATTCCATACCATGTGACGTCATGCTCAGTATATAAATGGGGAGCGGGCTGGGGGGGAGCTCTCGGCTTTTGGTGGGGGAAGTGGCGGAGCGTCAGGTTCTGGGTGGTGAGCAATTGCACTGTGCATCATTCGGTTTTGTATATTCTTTTATTAGTACCGTTGTTGTTGTAACTTCTCTTTTTGTGTCGTCCCAGTAAACTATCCTTATCTCAACCCATGAGGTTCTATTTTTTTTTTTTTTCCCCTCTCCTTTCTGATTCTCCTCCCCATCCCACCAGAGGGGGCGGGGAGGAGTGAGCGAGCGGTCTCATGGTGCTTTGTTGCTGGCTGGGCTTAAACCATGACAAGCATTTAATGGCAGTGCTGCCTCAAGTGCTAAGGTATTTTCAGGATGTCAGTAGCATGTGATCCGTTTAAACTAATGACCAACGGCCTGTTCAATGTTTCTCAGATCCTTCCACGGCAGAGCTACAGTATTACAAGTCAACGTACTCATTTGTTGTTGAGTGTACCAATAAGCTTAGGCAGCTTAGCCTAGTCAAAGTAATGGAATTAACTTGTCACAATTCTGTTCACTGTGGTCAGTGCCCTGTGCCTCCATTTGGAAAATAATTTTCCTGAAAGCAACTTTTCTCAAAGCTTTGTTATATCAGCTCTTGCCTTCTGCTAGTCATTGTAGTAATAAAAGCCCTTATTTCCTTTTTCATTAAATAAAGTTTTTCACAAAGCCAAAATGTCAATGCTTTAATAATATTAGAAAGAACGAACAATATGTTTGGCTCTAACCTCACAGAGAAAAATACCAATCAGACTTTAGAGTGCAGGAGAAAAAGGAAGGAGCACTGATAACTCTTTAGGCATAAAGCTTTTATATGCCCTCAATCTCTTGCTGAACCCAGACACAATCACATCTTCCCTAATGGAAACATTTTCACACTCCTTAGCTGCTTCATTGCTAGCTGTGCTGACTATCTTCTGGCACTACAAAATACAAGAAGTTCCTTCCCAGTGAGTTTATAATCTAAGAGAACTCCCCCCACCCAAACATTCACGAACATGAGACTATAAAGAGCTTGGTTATAATCCAAACTTAAGGCAGCTCTGCTCCTTGGTCTCTCCTCTGAAACTGGCTGTTCATTCCTGGTCCCTCCCATGTGCCATGCTCTTAGGTGTGGTGATCTTTTTGTACAGGGTTCCTTTTTTTTAAGCCAGGGCATTTCCTTGGGCAGCTTGCAGCAAGGCTGCCAGAGTGGTCTCCTCCCATAGAGCAAGCAGCAGGTAGGTAAGGGGAACAAGAACACCTTCAAGCAGTATTGTCACAAAATGCTTCGTATCATGAAACTACAGCCCAAGTAATTATACTTTTGTCAGAACTTATGTTAATTTCATGGATTAGTACAAGGAAGACAGGCCATACTAGAAAGATCAAGGGTTTGTGATGACTAAGGAGTTAATCAGGGAAGTCTGAAGCTCTCAGTACCTTCCTGGTTCCTGTTAGACCTGCTGCTGCTGTACAGATGTGAGAAGGGTCATATGGAGAAGGCCAGAAGATAAAGCTGGGTGTGAAATCAGTGCCCTGCTGATGCTGTGGTATTCAGGGCCCAGAAAGCTGCTCCCTAAAGACTTTCTTGGAAAGTCAATGTCTGCTTTTGCAAGACTATGTTCCTCCAACAGACCTTTTGCTTCACCCTGCTGACTCAGCTGTCCTCTTTATGCATTCCTGGGTGCCTTTTACCTGCTCTGCAAGGGCTTGGGTGGCTTCTTATTAAACTAATTTCCCATCTTTCAGAATGTGCTAATCATTAGTAATGCAGAAAAGCTTCCTATGTGCTACAACCTTGTAAACTGATTTGGCACTGACAGCAGTAAATGCCTTATAATGTTCCCTTCCCAGGTAGCTGTTGTGTTGCTCCATTTTTAGTTTGCAAAAACTTTGTAATTTCTCAAGTGAAATTTTATAGTAGGAAGATGTAGACTGGGCACAGAAATTGATGTCTGCCGCTAAGTATGCTGCTTATTTGGGAACTTTTTGGTATGAACCAGCACAATAATAAATGACATGTGATGTGAGCAGCCATAAAGGTGGCCTGGTTAGAAAGGGAAAATTACTGAACAGAAGAAATGTGTATTGGGTTTGTGTGGCAAGGTTTTGGTAGTGGGGGGGGGGTTACAGGGGTGGCTTCTGTGAGAAGCTGCTAGAAGCTTCCCCTATGTCCAACAGAGCCAATACCAGCCGGCTCCAAGACAGACCCGCCGCTGGCCAAGGCCAAGCCAATCAGCGATAGTGGTAGCACCTCTGTGATAACATTTTTAAGAAGGAAAAAAGTTGGGACGGGGAGAAACAGCCGCCGGAGAGAGGAGTGAGAACATGTAAGAGAAACAAGCCTGCGGACACCAAGGTCAGTGAAGAAGGAGGGGGAGGAGATGCTCCAGGCACCAGAGCAGAGATTCCCTTGCAGCCCGTGGTGAAGACCATGGTGAGGCAGGCTGTCCCCCTGCAGTCCATGGAGGTCCACAGTGGAGCAGATATCCACCTACAGCCCGTGGAGGACCCCATGCCGGAGCAGATGGGTTCCCGAAGGAGGCTGTGACCCTGTGGGAAGCCTGCGCTGGAGCAGGCTCCTGGCAGGACCTGCAGACCCATGGAGAGAGGAGCCCACAGAGCAGGTTTTGTGGCAGGACTTGTGACCCCATGGGGGACCCACGCTGGAGCAGTCCATTTCCTGAAGGACTGCACGCCATGGAAGGGACCCATGCTGGAACAGTTTGTGAAGAACTGCAGCCCGTGGGAAGGACCCATGTTGGAGAAGTTTGTGGAGGACTGTCTCCCATGGGAGGGACCCCACGCTGGAGCAGGGGAAGAGTGTGATGAGTCCTCCCCCTGAGGAGGATGAAGCGGCAGAAAATAACGTGTGATGAACTGACCGTAAACCCCATCCCCGTCCCCCTGTGGGGGGTTGGTAGAGAAATCCGGGAGTGAAGTTGTGCCCAGGAAGAAGGGAGGGGTGGAGAGAAGGTGTTCTGAGATTTCGTTTTATTTCTCATTACCCTAACTCTGGTTCCTCATGTATTACGGAATCCTATGAACCTACAGTCATGATCTCTACACACCCACAGGCCAGGTAACCTTTTATGTATGTCGTGACAAAATGTTATCAGTTTTTGTAGAAAGCAGTTGATGTCAGAAGGACAATCTGTTATTGAAACCATAGGAACAAGAATGGAAGGTCCCTGCATTGAATCCATTGAAGCAAGGAGGTGAAATAATTAGGTTCTGTCAACGCTATTGCCTTAGTTCTGATTTATACCACAAGTGCCCAGTTCTGGTGTAGTGTCAAGAAAAAAGTGTGTCCTTAGCTAACTTAGCTTGATTTTAATATTAAAAATGACACCCACTTGTGCATAATGAGTATGTAAATGTAAGACCACCTTAATATAATGAGTTGGGTAATTATTTAGACATGCGTAGAAGTGCTTTTGTTATATAAATTGTAACCAATCATGTATTTTGTTACCACTTTTTCCTTGATCCTGATGTGTATATATGAAGACCCTGTTTGCATTCCAAGTGTGTGCTAGCTTTGTGGAGTTACCACCTAGCACCCATCTCTGCACAGACATGAAATAAACAAATATCTTGGCTCTGTGTGTTATCAGCTCTTCACACACTGGGTGAAGAACCCTGTTTTGGGACAACATTTTGGTGACCCAGATGAGACAGCCATAAGGCCTTGCCTGGATCATCTTGGTGTCCCCGACAGTGGACCGGACTGGACAGAGCTCCAGCGCGCACCGACCTATTGATGGGGGACTCCTCTGGATTCTTTCCAAAGTCAGGGCGATGAGCGACTCAAAGGTGCAACACTGATCAGAGATATTTGTACAAGGGTAAAAGGGGGGTGAATTCCTGGATTGGTGAGTATTAAATTAAATTTAAATTAATTTAATTGCTTCCGCGGAAGGTTATAAAGTCGCACGTAGACGCTTGGCAACAGAGGAAAAGATTGCCTTTACTGACAACTTGGGGTCAGAGCTGAGTTCGCACAAAGGGAAAAAGTCGCACGTAGACGCTCGGGAAGGGTTGCCTTAATTGATGAGTGGGGTCAGAGCCAAGTGTGCACAAGAGGAACTACTGACTGGGGGGGGGGCAGAACCATGGAAGGAATTACTGACCAGGGGGATCAGAGCCAGAAAATAATTAATAATCTGGATATTTGGTGAAAATGGGATCAGGCCAATCCACGATTCTTCTCTGTAGCCCTTTGGGATGTATTTTGAAAAATTGGAATAAGTTTGAGGGAGATCCGATGACTAAAGATAAAATGAAAAGATATTGTAATCAGTGGTGGCCAAATTATAAATTGGATGATGGGGAATGGTGGCCAGAAAATGGATCTTTACAACTTAATAGAATATTGCAATTGATGATGTTTTGTCGCCGATTGGAAAAATGGGATGAAGTTCTATCTGTTGATGCCTTCATGACTTTGTATAGAAATCCATATATTCAGAAGAAGTGTAAGTTGGGAGGAGATATGTTGATGCCATGTATAGAGGAGAAAGAGAAAAAGCAAGGAGTTAGATGTTGTGGGGAGAATAAACAAGAAGATATACAGGTTTTGGTTCCCCCTCCCCTGTTGTCCCACAAACGGGGTTTGTTTACCTGGTGTGCAAGCCAATAACACACAGAGTCAAGGTATTTTCAAATTAATTTAATTGATGCGCATGAATGGGTGCCTGTCTCAAGACAGCACACCCTTGTCTCAAAAATTCCCACATTTAAATACTTAAGTAATACATATTCATTGTTATTTTCCTTAATGATTGGTACTTTCTTCTTTGCCCCTCATGTAAATTAGTGCGCAGACTCTGTCTTCTTCCTTCATTGTCCTCTTTTGAGTAGGCGGTATCATTTGAGTAGGTGGTAATGAGTCAGTGGTTGCGATCAACCCCTGTAGGAATTACCTTTTACCTACTTCTTCCCTAATCTTGGCAGTTCCAAGTGGTTCTTCAAGGTTTGTTAACCAGGCCACAATCCATTACTTTTTCTGACATATCCTATTTATTTACAAAGCCCCATTGTCTAGTAGTTAGTTCCTAAACCCTAAATCATGTCTAGTTACTGTTTCCCTATTTTAAATATTAAGTGATGGGGGCTGTACACAGGACTTCAGCAGCTCCCTGGTTATTTCAATCATATTATACATATTAACTGATAACAATTTCCCCCCTTTGAGACTTGTGAATTCTTAATATACTTCAACAAGTCTCATTTTCTGTTTCTTATCACTAATACATACGATTGAGATATCTGACTCATGATGATACTCTTAAGACATCCAAACAGAATACAAACAAAAATCATTATAATAATGTCCTGGTTTCGGCTGGGATAGAGTTAATTGTCTTCCTAGGAGCTGGTATAGTGTTATGTTTTGGCTTTAGTATGAGAAGAATGTTGATAACACACTGATGTTTTCAGTTGTTGCTAAGTAATGTTTAGTCTAAAGTCAAGGATTTTTCAGCTTCTCCTGCCCAGCCAGCAAGAAGGCTGGAGGGGCACAAGAAGTTGGGAGGGGACACAGCCAGGGCAGCTGACCCAAAGTGGCCAACGGGGTATTCCATACCATGTGACATCATGTCTAGTATATAAACTGAGGGGAGTGGGGCTGGGAGGAATGGCCACTTGGGAACTAACTGGGCGTTGGTCAGCGGGTGGTGAGCAATTGCATCACTTGTTTTGTATATTCCAATCCTATTATTATTACTATTGTCATTTTAATATTGTATCATTATTAGTTTCTTCCTTTCTGTTCTATTAAACCGTTCTTATCTCAACCCACGAGTTTTACTTTTTTTCCCGATTTTCTCCCCCATCCCACTGGGTGGTGGGGGGAGTGAGCGAGCGGCTGCGTGGTGCTTAGTTGGTGGCTGGGGTTAAACCACAACAGGGTCCTTAAAAGATCCTGCCCTTAAGAGCATGTATTGGGTCTGGATAGGATGGAGTTAATTCTCCCCATAGCAGCCCTCATAGTGCTGTGCTTTGCATTGGTAGCTAGAAAGGTGTTGATAACACACCAATGGTTTGGCTACTGCTGAGCAGTGCTCCCACAGCACCAAGGCTGCGTCTCCAACCCCAACCCCCCCAAAGGCCAGTAGGCTGGGGGGTGGACAAGAGGTTGGGAGGGGGTATAGCCGGGACAGCTGACCCAAACTGACCAAAGAGATATTCCATACCATATGATGTTGTGCTCAGCAATAAAAGCTAAGAGAAAGGAGGGGGGGGGCATTTGTTATTAAGACATTTGTTTTCCAAAGCAACTGCTATGCGTACTGAGGCCCTACTTCCCAGGAAGTGGCTGGACATTGCCTGCTGATGGGAAACAGAGAATAAATCTTTTTGTTTTCCTTTGCTTCCACGCACGGCCTTTGCTTTTCTTTGTTAAACTGCCTTTATCTTGATCCACAAGTTTTTCATCTGATTTTCTCCTGTCCCTGTCCTGCTGAGGAGGGGAGCGATAGAGCGGCTTGGTGGATACCTGGTGGACAGCCAAGGTTAACCCACCACAGAGTGACAACAATTCAGGCACAGGGACGGGTCAGGTGACAGTGTCATTGCTGTCCTGCAGGACACCCACCCACACACTCACCTTGAATATAAGCACTAAAGGCGGCTGTAGTGGCAGCACTCGGTGATGAAGGGGGTGCAGTGTGGAGGAAGGGGCTGAAATAACATTCAGATCCTCCTTCCACTGGGGAGCCAGAGCTCATTCAGCAAAGCAGCAGAAACTTTGCTTTTAATATTTCAGTTCATACTGAATATGCTCTAAAGTAGCTACTCAGCCACCACTGGTATTTAATATTTTATACCTTATATGGTATTTAAGGATGAAGAAGGTGGGGTTAATCAACTGAAATGGAGACACTCCCTAACCCCATACAACTGCTGGGGAGGTGGGGTTGCTCAAACTCCTGTGATGTGCCCAGGGATTTTTCCCTAGGAGGTATTCCTGAGAAGATAGTAAAGGAGAGATAGGGAGACTCCTATTGCTCAAAAAACTTCTCTCTCATCCCGGTTTCTCAGACTATAGTTCACTTGATCACTTCACACTAATTGTACTACAACTACCAGAGAGGTAGGAAATATCCTGCAGTGAACCTGGCCAGAGTTATTTACTCAGCTTCCTGCCAATTGCAGGCAAAATGGCTTTCGGAGTACAGCAAGAAGATTAAAAGATATATATGCCCTTGCTCATGTGGCCCACACCAGCAAAGGAGGGATGATTCCAGCTATACGACAGGATTAGTTTGCTCCAAATTTTTCTTATGCATGTATTTTTCAGTTATTTGTCTATTCTCAACATTATTTTGGAATGGAGTGAGAGCAATGGAATGCTCTAGTGAAGTAACTGAGCTAATGACTACATCATTAAAATGTTGGTATATCTGAAGATACAGCTAATACTGAGAAAGAAAAATTAAAGAACTTTAAATGTATAATGAAATGTTTAAGGACTTTCCACACGCAGCTGAAAGAAGCTTTGCCAGAATCTTCCACTGAAGTCTATCACCCCTTGAAACCAGGAGACTGGGTCTGCATTAAGGTATACCAGTGAAAATATACACTTCAGCTGTGCTGGAAGGGACTTTATCAGGTACTGGTAATTAGTAATACTGCAGTAAAGTGTAAGGGCCTGCTCAACTGGATCCGTATTTTCCAGTGTGAGAGAGTCGCACCTCCTTCAGACGTGATGCAGAGTTTATTACCTGTCATAGCAGAGCTGAATGATCTGGATGAACTTCCCTTGATCAAATGTCAACAGAAGAACAGACTACAACCCTGCAAATAGTCTTTGATGACCCTACTGATATCACCAGAACCTGTCGATTGTTTTTGGAAATTGTAGCTTTGTTTGCTCTGGGATTTTGCATTTGGGTTTATATTATTACCGGTCACATACTGTGGGAAAATAACGGAAGATTAGCGAGGAGGATTGTAAACACACTCAAGTGACTTGCAGCTGGGGTGTAGAAAAACACATATATCACACTAATCATTGTTTAGTCTTGTGTGTTGGACAAGTAGAACATCTGTGTTTAGATAACATAGGCCTGTGATAGACTCGCTTGAGATTCCTGCCCTGCTGTGGTGTGGGAAAGATCAAAGCACAGTGGTAAACTATGGCTGCGTGGATCCTTGAAATACAGGCAAAACCAGCAGGTTCGGTGATCCTCTAGCAAGGACTGAGCTCCACAGTGCCTGCGTCCCTGCTTGTGTGCCTCTGCCCGGGTGCTGCTTTGGGGATCTCCCATTTGGCGTGGTAACAAAAATAAATTTACTCTGCATTTCATCTGTGGTTTTGTGGTTGTTCCTGCATCCCGCCTGTGCCGGCTCACACATATACTAACATATAAGAATTGTTATATGACAAGACCTTAGGGAATGAAGGATTATGAGGGGTATGTGGCTCTAAGGCCCCAGAAGATAACGCCTGTTAATTGAACTGGCACTTGTACATTAGGATGGGTTTTTCCCTGGCATCTCAATTCCAGACTGGGAAGATGGGCGCAACTTACCCCAATATACCAAACAAAGTACAAGTGCTCTGTGCAAAATCCACTTGTTATTCAATAAACTGGATTCCATCATTTTGCACAAACATTCCTCCCCGGCTAGGAGTATCAGAATTAGAAAGGGCTATTGCAAATATATCTGCTGTAATAGAAGAGATGGTTAACACTGTTTCAGCCTTACAATTAGAGGTAAAACAAGCATCTCGGGTAGTCCTGCAAAACATAAAGGCATTAGATTATGTGCTTGTTGCTCAAGGAAGATACATGTGTATTAGTTAACACTACTTCCTGTACATATGCAGACCAAGATCAGAGAATAGAAATGGACGTGCATAAAATTCGAGGTAAACTTCAGATATTGCATGCAATACCTGGAGAAAATAAGCCCCACACTTTTTGACTGGTGGGGATGGCTTCCAGAAGGATGGTTAGGAAAAACTGCTTAAGACAGCATTGAAATATATTTTGTTGGGATTATTAACTTTGGTGGTGTATTGGCTTTGTGTGGCAAGGTTTTGGTAGCGGAGGGGGTTACAGGAGTGGCTTCTGTAAGAAGCTGCTGGAAGCTTCCCCTGTGTTCGAGAGAGCCAATACCAGCCGGCTCTAAGATGGACCTGCCGCCAGCCAAGGCCGAGCCAATCATTTTTAAGAAGGAAAAAAAGTTGGGACAGGGAGAAAACAGCCGCCGGAGAGAGGAGTGTGAACATGTAAGACAAACAACCCTGCGGACACCAAGGTCAGTGAAGAAGGAGGGGGAGGAGATGCTCCAGGCGCTGGAGCGAAGATTCCCCTGCAGTCTGTGGAGAAGACCATGGTGAGGCAGGCTGTCCCCCTGCAGTCCAGGGAGGTCCACGGTGGGGCAGATATCCACCTGCAGCCTGTGGAGGACCCCACGCTGGAGCAGGTGGGTTCCCGAAGGAGGCTGTGACCCCGTGGGAAGCCCGCGCTGGAGCAGGCTCCTGGCAGGACCTGCAGATCTGTGGAGAGAGGAGCCCACGGAGCAGGTTTTGTGGCAGGACTTGTGACCCCGTGGGGGACCCACGCTGGAGCAGTGTGCTCCTGAAGGACTTCACACTGTGGAAAGGACCCAAGCTGGAGCAGTTTGTGAAGAACTGCAGCCCATGGGAAGGACCCACGTTGGAGAAGGTCGTGGAGGACTGTCTCCCGTGGGAGGGACCCCACGCTGGAGCAGGGGAAGAGTGTGATGAGTCCTCCCCCTGAGGAGGATGAAGCGGCAGAAAATAACGTGTGATGACCGTCAACCCCATCCCCGTCCCCCTGTGCCGCTGGGGGGGCTTGGTGGAGAAATCCGGGAGTGAAGTTGTGCCCGGGAAGAAGGGAGGGGTGGAGGGAAGGTGTTCTGAGATTTCGTTTTATTTCTCATTTACCTTACTCTGGCTGATTTGTAATAAATTGAGTTAATTTTCCCCAAACTGAGTCTGTTTTGCCCCTGACGGTAATTGGTGAATGATCTCTCCTGTCCTTATCTCAACCCACAAGCTTTTTGTTATATTTTTTCTCTCCCCTGTCCAGCTGAGGATGGGGGAGTGATAGAACGGCTTTGGTGGGCACCTGGCGTCCAGCCAGGGTCAACCCATCACAATGGTAAACAAGATCAAAGGATTGAAACAGATATGGAAGAGATAAAAGACTCATATGAAAATATTGCATGATATTGGAAAAGAAGCACCCCTCAGTATGTTTGGATGGGTAACCTCATAGTTTCCCTGTAGCGTTCGCCACATATCAAGGTGCCACGATTAGATCACTGATCACCCCCCAGACCAGGGAAAGAGACAGATAACACACACACAGTGTGAGCGCCAACTTCCGCCTTTTATTGCGCAGTCAATTCCTTTTATACTAACAAGGGTAGGTGGGATTACAGACACATCATAAGGCTGCGACTAACCCTCTAACTTTCCGTGACATCGCGAGATCTTCCGAACGCCGAACCCTACATTTCCCAACCTTTCCCTCTGGGTCCAAAAGCTCCTAAATATATTGGTTGTAATTTTACTTGCTTTTGCTGTAATTTATATCCTTCTGCGTTGCTGTCTTCCTCTGTGTTCTAGATTGTCCTCAAAGATCACCTACTGAGTGACTTAGTCAAATCTGACCCTGATGGTCAAAAGAAAAGGGGGGGCTGTGAAGAAAAGTACAAACTTAGGCCACTCAATAGGATGAACTTTACCCTAGTTTCGGTGAAGTTTCTATGAACTCGAGGATGGAAGACATTGAAGCATGAAAGCTCAGCTAGTTACAATGACCTTGCCTGATAACAAACCCATGGAAACCTGTTCTGAGCATGCAGCAGACAAAGGACAAAAACCAGCCCAGACCACTGTCTCTGATCACACAGCCACGCGGAGGAAACCCCACCGTGCACGTGAACATTAAGGACTGACTGGCCAACTATAGATAAGCCTAGGATTGTAATTGCGCAATAGCCCACTGTATTTGGTCTGGCTGAGATGGAGTTAATACTCCCCATAGCAGCCCTCATAGTGCTGTGCTCTGCATCGGTAGCTAGAAAGGTGTTGATGACACACCAGCGTTTTGGCTACTGCTGAGCAGTGCTGGCACAGCATCAAGGCGGTCTCTCCAACATTCCCCCCCTCACCAGTAGGCTGGGGGTGGGCAAGATCTTGGGAGGGGACATAGCCAGGACAGCTAACCCAAAGTGACCAAAGGGATATTCCATACCATATGACGTCAGCTCAGCAATAAAAGCTGAGTAAAAGGAGGAGGAAGTGGGGGGCGTTTGTTATTTACGTTTGTCTTTCGGAGCAACCACTACGTGTACTGAAGCCCTGCTTCCCATGAAGTGGCCAGATATTGCCTGCTGATGGGAAGTAGAGAATAAAATCATTTGTTTTCCTTTGCTTTCGTGCACGACCTTTGCTTTTGCTTTATTAAATTGTCCTTATCTCCACCCACGAGCCTTTTGTTATATTTTCTCTCCCCTGTCCAGCTGAGGAGGGGGAGTGATAGAGCAGCTTTGGTGGGCACCTGGCGCCCAGCCAGAGTCAACCCACTACACCCACCTGTATATTCTATATAACCTGTGCGTTACTTATGATTAGGGTCCCTCAGAACTAGGCTGGGGCACCACATGCACATCGCAGTAAAGAATTACCTTTTGTAATTCTATACTTAAGGGTGTCCACGTCTCCTCCCTTGGTTGGCAATAAAGAATCCCATGACATATAACTTCTTAACACAGATGCTAGATGGGCCAACTAGGGATGACAGTCTCCTGTATCTGCTACTCATGAACAAGGATGAACTAGTCAGATATGTGACAACCTGTATTGGGTCTGGCTGAGATGGAGTTAATACTCCCCATAGCAGCCCTCGTAGCGCTGTGCTCTGCATCGGTAGCTAGAAAGGTGTTGATAACACACCAGTGTTTTGGCTACTGCTGAGCAGTGCTGGCACAGCATCAAGGCTGTCTCTCCAACATTTTTGCCCCCCCCTCAATGGCAGGCTGGGGCAGGGCAAGATCTTGGGAGGGGACATAGCCAGGACAGCTGACCTAAACTAACCAAACATATTCCATACCATATGACGTCAGCTCAGCTATAAAAGCTAAGTAAAGGGAGACAGAAGGGGGGCATTTTTGTCTTCTGGAGCAACCACTACGCGTACTGAAGCCCTGCTTCCCAGGAAGTGGCCAGACATCGCCTGCTGATGGGAAGTAGAGAATAACATCATTTGTTTTTCTTTGCTGTCACGCGTGACCTTTGCTTTCACTTTATTAAACTGTCCTTATCTTGACCCACGAGCCTTTTGTTATATTTTCTCTCCCCTGTCCAGCTGAGAAGGGGGAGTGATAGAGCGGCTTTGGTGGGCACCTGGCACCCAGCCAGGGTCAACCCACCACACAACCAATGAAAGCCTTGACTACAGCAACCAAGAAACAGTGGAGCTCAAGATCCTGAGGGGACTGAGGAAGGAAAGTAGCAGAGAATAGACCTTGCATTTCAGGAGAGCAGACTGGCTTATTCAGGGGACTGGTGAGTGGGATCCTGTAGGAAGGCAACTGTGAAGGGCAAGGGAAATCCAGAGAGCTGGCAGGGCTTCAAGGGCAAGCTCCTCCAAGCACAAGAACAGGCTATTCAGATCTTCATGGAAATGAGTAGCTATATCAGGGATCCATCTTGGCTAAGCAGGGAACTCATGACTGAGCTTCATTGCAAAAAGGGATGTATACAGGAGGTAGAAGCAAGGACAAACTACAAAGGCAAAATATAGAAACATTGCCTGGACATGCAGGGATAGTGTTAGGAAAGCCAAAGCTCAGCTAGAGTTGAAACTGGCAAGGGATGTCAAGGGTGAAAACAACAGCATCTACTTCTACATTAACGGGAAAACAATAACCAGGGGAAATTTGGGCTCTCTACTGCATGGGGTAGGAAATTTAACAGTGGAGACACAAATAAGTCTGAGTTACTGTAGTGGTCCTATCTGGAAGACTACTGTACATCAAGGAGTTAATGATCCACATAACAGTTGACCTGACTAGATGCAGACCTGTACTGTGCTGCACATATCACGTGGCTGCAGGATAAACTTAGCCTTGTAATTGTAACTGTATTGGGTTTACGTGGCAAGGTATTGGTAGCGGGGTGGGGGTCTGCAGGGGTGGCCTCTGTGAGAGGAGACCAGGGGCTGCCCGTGTGCCAGACACAGCCAGTCCCAGCTGGCTCCATAATGGACCCACTGCTGGCCAAAGCTGAGTCAATCAGCAAAGCTGGTAACACCTCTGTGAAAACATATTTAAGAAAGGGTAAAATGCTACGTGGAAGTGAGAGAGAAGAGAGAGGAAAAAGTGTGAGTCACCAAGGTCGGTTAAAAAGGAGGGGGAGAAGGTGTTCCAAGACCCGGTGCAGATATTCCCCTGCAGCCTGTGGACAGGACCACGGTGGAGCAGTTCTCAAAGGACTGTAGCCTGTGGGAAGGACCCACACTGGAGCAGGGAAAAAGTGAGCATGAAGGAGTGGCAGAGAGGAACTGTTATGGACTGACCACAACTCTCCATTCCCCATCCCCCCTGCGCTATTGGCAGGGGGAGGAGGTTGAAAAGCAGGAATGAAGGAGTGAAATTTAGCCTGGGAAGAAGAGGGGGTGGGGGGAAGGTGTTTTAGTTTTTGTCTTTGTTTCTCACTATCCAAATCTATTTTCATTGGCAATAAATTATTTTCCCCAGGTCAAATTTGTTTTGCCCGTGACGGTAACTGGTAAGTGATCTCCCTGTCTTTATCTCGCCCCATGAGTTTTTTCATCATAATTTCTCCCCCGTCTGGTTGAGGAAGGGGAGTGAGAGAGTAGATGGGTGGGCATCTGGCAGCTGGCCAAGGTCAACCCACCAGAGTAACAGAGAAGTCTGTAGGCAGCTAGTGGCATGTCCTTGTCATTATCTTGAAGTGAAGCATCCTTTTGCTGGATGAGCAAAGTGCAGTAGTGATCGAACCAGGACTGACTTCAGCTTGCAACAATCCAACACTACACACCATCCTCCCGCTGCACCCAATGTCTCCCGCCGCACCCAATGTCTCCCGCCCGCCACACCACACCAATGCCCAATCCTGCTCTGCTGACTGAGCAGACTTTGTACCATCCCTCCCGCCTAGAAAGACTGTTATGACAGATGGAGCCCAAAGTCATGGACTGAATGAACTCAACAGACATTTGATAGAGATGGCCCATAGACTGCAGGAATGATATCTGTGTGTATATATTAAAAGACAGGAAGAGAGGTGGTGATTAACGGGAAATGTATCGGGAAGTGTAGGATCTGGGCATGATGTAAATGGTATAGAATAAGGGGTGGATATTGTCCTGCTTTCAGCTGGGATAGAGTTAATTTTCTTCTTAGAAGCTGGTACAGTGTGTTTTGGATTTAGTGTGAGAAGAATGTTGATAACACACTGATTTTTTAGTTGTTGCTAAGTAGTGCTTATCCTAAGTCAAGGATTTTTCAGTTTCCCATGCTCTGCCAGCGAGGAGGTGCACAAGAAGCTGGGAGGGAGCAAAGCCAGGACAGCTGACCCGAACTAGCCAAAGGGATATTCCATACCATAGAACGTCATGCTCAGTATATAAACTGGGGGAAGTTGGCTGGGAGGGGCGGATCGATGCTCGGGCATCGGTCAGCGGGTGGTGAGCAATTGCATTGTGCATCACTTGTCTTTCCTTGGGTCGAATTTCCCTGTTTGGTGGGGGTTTTTTGTTATATTCCTTTTCATTACAATTATTATTATTAATTATTATTGTTAGTGTTATATTTTATTTTACTTTAGTTATTAAATTGTTCTTATCTCAACCGACGAGGGTTAAACCTGGGGTTAAACCATGACACCTGTTAATGTTTAAGAGGCATTTGGACAATGCCCTTAATATGCTTTAAGTTTTGGTCAGCCCTGAAGTGGTCAGGTAGTTGGACTAGATGATCGTTGTAGGTCCCTTCCAACTGGAATTATTCTATTCTGTTCTATTTTATTCTATAGATGGATTAATTTTAAGTTTGTCCTATAGTTGTAATTGTGGTGTAGCTGCATATCAGGGCTGTGTCTGTGTGCACACCTAGTGCGCTTAAGTCATTAGTTCCCTGGATGGTCCAGGAACTCCCTAGCTAGATTCTGCATATATGAGGTAATGTACTGATTTGACACAATAAACCAGCTTGAGGTGAGGTGATTGACTGAACTCCTAGCCACCTTCAGGACAAAGTATCTGACTAATTGGTGCAAGAGTTCTCCAGATGGGAATTTCAGACTGTCCTGAACACTCCCCCAGGCAGCTCCTGCTGTGCCTAGACCAATTTGTATGTTCGTATGTGCTGATTAACATCCTGGGTAGAGGATCTGGCCATCCCAGAGGCTCCACAATTGGTTCCTGCTGCAAAATTGATCAAAGTGTACATAATATTTTCAAATAATCAGTATAAACTGTTCTTGCAGATGCAGAAATGGTCACCAAGGTCAGTCTTTTGTACATAGTTAAGATAGTTAGGATATGTTTTGTATGTAGTTTAAGATAATCAGTAGCAATGGATCATGCACATGATGGTGTGGTTACATAAAATCACAGGCCAGCTGGATTATAAAAATCCAGCCGAAGACACCATTCTAAGGACCCCTGCAATGGAGATTCCCATCGCCATCTAGAGAGCAATCAGCCATCCTGTTTGAGAGAATTGATTCCCCATGCATGTGTTACCTTATGCAAAGATCTCAATAAATTAGGGATTTGGTGATTTATTTTTTTTTTTTTTTAACATTGTGTGAATGTTTGTGCAAAACTTCTATAGGCCTTAATGGATTTCAGCTCAACCCCAAGACATGTCCTTTGGAGGGGGAATGACTTGTTTACTGGGTCTGGCTGGGATGGAGTTAATTATCTTCACAGAAATCTGTATGGTGCTATGTTCTGGATTTGTGACCAAGACAGTGTTGATAACACACCAATGTTTTAGCTATTGCTGAACAGTGCTTACACAGTGTCAAGGCTTTCCCTGTTTCTCATTCTGCCCCCTCAGTGAGTAGGTGAGGGAGGACAAGAGGCTGGGAGGGAAAGCAGCTGGGACAGCTGACCCGAACTGACCAATAGGATATTCCATACCATATGATGTCATGCTCAGCAATAAAATGGGGGGGGGGGGAGAAGGGGCAAGTTTTGCAGGGGTTGCCGTTGGCTGGGATTGGCTAGACATTGGTTGGCTAGTGGTGAGCAATTGCTTTTGCATCGCTTGTTTTTCTTTGGTTTGGTTTGGTTTTCCTTTTACTTATTAAACTGTCTTTATCTCAACCCATGAGTTTTCTCACTTTTGACCTTCCAGTTCTCTCCCCCATCCAGCTGCAGGGGAGTGAACAAGTGGCTGTGTAGTGCTTAGCTGCCTACCAGGGTTAACTCACAGCAACTTGATAGAAGTCAAATCCCACAGACTACCTGTGACAGTCTGGCAAATTATAGTCAGTCTCAAACTGTTTCCCACTCTGGTTTTTTCCCTCCTCCTCTCTCCGGTCAGCATTTCCTACACTTTCTTAACTATGTTTTCACAGAGGTGCCACAAACTTTGCCGATTGACTCAGCTTTGGCCTGCAGTGGATACATTGACGAGCTGGCTGGAACCAGGTGTGTCTGGCACAGGGCAGTCCCTTACTTCTTCTTACACAAGCCACCCCTGCAGTCCACCCTCCACTACCAAAACTTTGTCACATACTCCCAGTACACACACACAAAGGACACTGACATGGCTGGCTGCACAGACTGCCACAGACAAGGTGCTATCTTCAACAGCACCTACATATATGATGCACATAAAACATAAGCATAGACACCCAAGTCCTCTTCCTTCTCTCCATCTGGTAGAGATTGAAGTTCACTAGTGAAAACACATATACCCCCCACTCTCAAGGTTCATAAGCACATGCATATTCACAGCCCCTCTCTCCATCCAATATCCCTGCCTGGATCCTGAGCCCTCTTACCTACTCCATGTATCTCCTACTCTCTGCCTGGTCCAGCTTGGTGCTCACCAGCAAACAGATGCACACACTCATCTCACAGGCACTCCACACTTGCAAGTCCCCCCCAAATACCAGCACAGACCCTCTGCCCATCTAATATCCCTGCCCGGACCTGGGGCCTCCTACTTGCTTGCTAGTCCAGCTTGACGTTTGCTAGCAAATTACACACACCCCCACACCAGGTTTGGGGAAGATATAAACACTCCAGTCCCACCCCCCTCCCAGCAGCTGGCACCCAGTCATGCGGGCTTGTGACCTGTGGTCCCACTCCAGCCGCTGGTACTGAACTCCTTACATGCCTCACTCACCCTGGTCCCTCCCAGTACCTGGCACATGGAGCACACACTGTTCCCATCCCAGTAGCTGGAAGCCAAGACCCTCACTTGCTCTATTTGCTGGCACTGAGACACCCCCCCCCTTGCTCCAGTAGCTGACACTACAGGCCATGATCGCCTACACCCCCAGTCTGACTGCAGTTGCTGGCCCAGTATCCACTCACACAGGTCTCACCAGTAGCTGGCATTTAGTCCGTACAGCACTCACACACATACATGGGGTAGAGAGTGAGATTACACAGACTGATAGTTAAGAAAGAATTTAATAAAATAGGACAGACTGCAGCGATCAGGTGCATGGCTCGGTCAAGCAAGTGTACTGACTGGCAATGGTTTACATGTGACTGGCCTCTTTTATACCCATTTCTGTCTATTCTCCCCTTTGTTCCCCCCGACTCCCTTCCTCTGCACATTTCTTCAGCAGTTTTCAAAGTTCCACCAACCTCCCCCCCCCCCCCCCCGGAATATCCAGGACCCTCAGGTTTGCATTCTTATCATTTTCAAAATCCAGGTTGGCCCTCTTTGAAGTGATGTCTGCAGTTTCTTAATAATCCATTAATTACTGTGACTGATGACGTTTATTCCTTGCCATTGTCTCCATTACGTTTGTCTGTCGTGTTTGTGTGTCTGTATATTTTGTTTATCACCTCCCCCTTTTCCTTATTTCCTTATCATTCTGTTTTGACAAGGTCCTCAATGAGATAATGTTAATAAAATAAACATTTCCACACTTTTTCATACGCTTATCAATTAGTTTAACTGATCATGTTTGCTTCTTGTTACTGTCTCCATTATGGTCTTGTATTGGTTTTATGTGGCAAGGTTTTGGTAGCGGGGGGGGTTACAGGGGTGGCTCCTGTAAGAAGCTGCTGGAAGCTTCCCCTGTGTTCGAGAGAGAGCGAGCCCATACCAGCCGGCTCTAAGATGGACCCGCCGCTGGCCAAGGCCGAGCCAATCAGTGATAGTGGTAACGCCTCTGTGATAACATTTTTAAGAAGGAAAAAAAAGTTGGGACGCGGAAAACAGCCACCGGAGAGAGGAGTGAGAACATGTAAGAGAAACAACCCTGCGGACACCAAGGTCAGTGCAGAAGGAGGGGGAGGAGATGCTCCAGGCGCCGGAGCGAAGATTCCCCTGCAGCCCGTGGTGAAGACCCTGGTGAGGCAGGCTGTCCCCCTGCAGTCCAGGGAGGTCCACGGTGGGGCAGATATCCACCTGCAGCCCGTGGAGGACCCCACGCCGGAGCAGGTGGGTTCCTGAAGGAGGCTGTGACCCCGTGGGAACCCTGCGCTGGAGCAGGTTCCTGGCAGGACCTGCGGATCTGTGGAGAGAGGAGCCCACGGAGCAGGTTTTGTGGCAGGACTTGTGACCCCGTGGGGGACCCACGCTGGAGCAGTCTGTGCCTGAAGGACTGCACACCGTGGAAAGGACCCATGCTGGAGCAGTTCGTGAAGAACTGCAGCCCGTGGGAATGGCCCACGTTGGAGAAAGTTTGTGGAGGACTGTCTCCCGTGGGTGGGACCCCACGCTGGAGCAGGGGAAGAGTGTGATGAGCCCTCGCCCTGAGGAGGTGAAGCGGCAGAAAATAACATGTGATGACCGTAAACCCCATCCCTGTCCCCCTTGTGCCGCTGGGGGGGCTTGGTGGAGAAATCCGGGAGTGAAGTTGTGCCCGGGAAGAAGGGAGGGGTGGAGGAAGGTGTTCTGAGATTTCGTTTTATTTCTCATTTACCTTACTCTGGCTGATTTGTAATAAAAAGTGAGCTAATTTTCCCTAAGCTGAGTCTGTTTTGCCCGTGATGGTAATTAGTGAATGATCTCTCCTGTCCTTATCTCAACCCGCAAGCTTTTTGTTATATTTTTCTCTCCCCTGTCCAGCTGAGGATGGGGGAGTGATAGAACGGCTTTGGTGGGCACCTGGCGTCCAGCCAGGGTCAACCCATCACAGGTCTGTTGGTCAGGTTTCTGCCCTGTATGTTTTGATTCCCCCTTTTCCTTATCAACCCATTTGACAAGGCCCTTGATCAGATCATCTTACCAAAGCAGACGCTCTCACCTTCCACATACCCTTATGCCAGAACAGATATTCCTATTAGGACTGCAGCCTGTGGAAAACTCACGCTGGAGCAGAGGAAAGGTGTGAGAAAGAAGGAGCAGCAGAGAGAAACAACTATGTACTGACCGTAACACCCACCCCCTCCCAGCACTGCTCATTGCCTTGCTGAAGGGACTGAGTATAACCTGTGGTACTAACCACGGTAGTGGGGGGGGGATAGGAGTCTGGAGTGAAGGAGTGAAGTTGATCCTGGGAAAATGGAATTGTTGTGGTTTAACCCCAGCCACCAACTAAGCACCACGCAGCCGCTCACTCACTCCCCCCGCCACCCAGTGGGATGGGGGAGAAAATCAGGAAAAGAAGTAAAACTCGTGGGTTGAGATAAGAACGGTTTAATAGAACAGAAAAGAAGAAACTAATAATGATAATGATAACACTAATAAAATGACAACAGTAATAATAAAAGGATTGGAATGTACAAATGATGCGCAGTGCAATTGCTCACCACCCGCCAATCGACACCCAGCTAGTCCCCGAGCGGCCATTCCCTGCCCCCACTTCCCAGTTCCTATACTAGATGGGACGTCACATGGTATGGAATACACCGTTGGCCACTTTGGGTCAGCTGCCCTGGCTGTGTCCTGTGCCAACTTCTTGTGCCCCTGCAGCTTTCTTGCTGGCTGGGCTTCAGAAGCTGAAAAATCCTTGCCTTTAGACTAAACACTACTTAGCAACAACTGAAAACATCAGTGTTATCAACATTCTTTGCATACTGAAATCAAAACATAGCACCGTACCAGCTACTAGGAAGACAGTTAACCCCATCCCAGCTGAAACCAGGACAGTATCCACCCCTTATTCTATACCATTGACGTCATGCTCAGTTCCCATACCTTTAGTTACATCCTGGTCAATCATCATCACCTTTTCCATCCCTTTGTGACATATGAACAATGATATATATATGTATATATGTATACACACACAGAGATATCATTCCTTTAGTTTATGAGTCATGTTCACAAAATGTTCGTTGAGTTCATTTAGTTCCCAACTCTGGGCTCCATCTGTCATACCAGTCTTTCTGGGCAGGAGGGATGGTGCAAAGTCCTCTCAGTCGGCAGAGCAGGATTGGGTTTCGGTGCGGTGTGACGAGCAGGTGACATTGGACGCAGCAGGAGGATGGTGTGCACCGTTGGATTGTTGCATGCTGGAGTCAGTTCTGGTTCCATCACTACTGCGCTTCGCTCAGTTTTATCACCGTCCATTCTTGCTTGATCTAAGTGATTCTTACTGTAGTACTATGGATATAGCATATAACAATTATAGTAATGATAACACATAGTAGCAGGGTTACATAGCAACTAATATCATACAGTTTAATTCTGGCTATTCTCACCCAAAATCAGATCCCCTTGAGGCACACATCGGACTTCTCCATCTTTTCGCATCACCCACCAAGTGCACCCAGGCCCTTGAGCAAAAGCAATCCCATGAATGGGTTTACCTTTGCCTGAGGCAGGAGTAACCCAGACCGTCTTCCCTAACATATTTTTTTATGTGCACTACAGGGACGTCATCCCCTTCTACAGTACGTAAAAATTCTGACTGGGCAGGGCCACTCCGATTGGCAGATCCTCTGGTGTTGACTAACCAGGTGGCTTTTGCTAAAAGTGTGTCCCAATGTTTGGAAGTTCCACCCCCCATTGCTTTCAATGTAGTCTTTAACAGTCCATTGTATCGTTAAATTTTTCCAGAGGCTGGTGCATGATAGGGGATATGATACACCCACTCAATGCCATGCTCTTTGGCCCAGGTGTCTATGAGGTTGTTTCGGAAACGAATCCCATTGTCTGACTCAATTCTTTCTGGGGTGCCATGTTGCCACAAGACCTGCTTTTCAGGGCCCAGGATAGTGTTCCGGGCAGTGGCATGGGGTACAGAATATGTTTCCAGCCATCCGGTGGTTGCTTCCACCATTGTAAGCAGATAGCGCTTGCCTTGGAAAGTTTGTGGGAGTGTGATATAGTCAACCTGCCAGGCGTCCCCATATTTATATTTCAGCCATCACCCTCCATACCACAGGGGCTTTAACCACTTGGCTTGCTTAATTGCAGCACATGTTTCACATTCATGGATAACCTGTGCGATAGTGTCCATGATCAAGTCCACTCCTCGGTCACGAACCCATCTATATGTTGCATCTCTTCCCTGATGGCCTGAGGTATCATGGGCCCACTGAGCCATAAATAGCTCACCCTTATGTTGCCAGTCCAGGTGCACCTGAGACACTTCAATCTTGGCAGCCTGATCTGCCTGCTGGTTGTTTTGATGTTCTTCAGTGGCCCAACTCTTGGGTACATGAGCATCTACATGACGTACTTTTACAACCAGATTCTCTAGCCAGGACGCAACATCTTGCCACAGTGTGGCAGCCCAAATGAGTTTACCTCTGTGCTGCCAGTTGCTCTGCTTCCATTGCTGTAACCACCCCCACAGGGCATTTGCCACCATCCATGAGTCAGTATAGAGATAGAGCACTGGCCACTTTTCTCTTTCAGCAATGTCTAACGCTAGCTGGATGGTTTTCACCTCTGCAAACTGACTCGATTCACCTTCTCCTTCAGCAGTCTCTGCAACTTGTCGTGTAGGACTCCATACAGCAGCCTTCCACCTCTGATGCTTCCCCACAATGCGACAGGATCTGCCAGTGAACAGGGCATATTGCCTCTCATTTTCTGGCAGTTTATTATACAGCGGGGCCTCTTCAGCATGTGCCACCTCCTCCTCTGGCGACATTCCAAAATCTTTGCCTTCTGGCCAGTCCATGATCATTTCCAAAATTCCTGGGCGACTGGGGTTTCCTATGCCAGCCCGTTGTGTGATCAGTACAATCCACTTACTCCACGTGGCATCAGTTGCATGATGTGTAGAGGAGACCCTCCCTTTGAACATCCAGCCCAGCACTGGCAGTCGGGGTGCTAAGAGGAGCTGTGTCTCAGTACCAACCACTTCTGAGGCGGCTCGAACTCCTTCATATGCTGCCAAAATCTCTTTTTCAGTTGGAGTATAGTGAGCCTCGCATCCTCGATATCCTCGACTCCAGAACCCCAGGGGTCGGCCTCGGGTCTCCCCAGGTGCTTTCTGCCAGAGGCTCCAGGTAGGGCCATTCTCCCCAGCTGCAGTATAGAGCACATTTTTAACATCTTGTCCTGCTCAGACTGGTCCAAGGGCTACTGCATGAACAATCTCCCGTTAAATTTGTTCAAAGGCCTGTTGTTGTTCAGGGCCCCATTTAAAATCATTCTTCTTCCGGGTCACTTGATAGAGAGGGCTTACAATCAGACTGTAATTTGGAATATGCATTCTCCAAAAACCCACGACACCTAAGAAGGCCTGTGTTTCCTTTTTATTCGTCGGTGGAGACATAGCTGCTATTTTGTTGATCACGTCCATTGGGATCTGATGACGCCCATCTTGCCATTTTATTCCCAAAAACTGGATCTCCTGTGCAGGTCCCTTGGCCTTACTTTCTTTTATGGCAAAACCAGCTTTCAGAAGGATTTGGATTATTTTCTTCCCTTTCTCAAAGACTTCTTCTGCTGTGTTACCCAATACGTTGCTGTCATCAATGTATTGCAGGTGTTCCGGAGCTTCAGCTTTTTCTGGTGCAGTCTGGATTAGTCCATGGCAAATGGTGGGGCTGTGTTTCCACCCCTGGGGCAATCGATTCCAAGTGTACTGGATGCCTCTCCAAGTGAAAGCAAATTGTGGACGACACTCTGCTGCCAGAGGGATTGAGAAAAACGCATTAGCAATGTCAATTGTGGCATACCACTTGGCTGCCTTTGACTCTAGTTCATATTGAAGTTCTAGCATATCCGGCACGGTAGCACTCAGCGGTGGCGTAACTTCATTCAGGCCACGATAGTCTACTGTCTCCACTCCTCATTAGACTTTTGCACCTGCCATATGGGTCTGTTAAAGTGTGTCAGAGTTTTGCTGATGACTCCTTGACTCTCCAGTTGGCGAATCAACTTGTGGATAGGAACCAGGGAGTCTCGGTTGGTGCGATATTGCCGCCGGTGCACCGTTGTGGTAGCAATTGGCATTTGTTGTTCTTCAACCTTGAGCAACCCCACAATCGAAGGGTCTTGAGAGAGACCAGGCAGGGTAGACAGCTGTTCAATTCCCTCCGTCTCCAAGGCAGCTATACCAAAAGCCCATTGATACCCCTTTGGGTCCTTAAAATACCCTCTCCTGAGATAGTCTATGCCAAGGATGCTCGGGGCAAGGTGTTTCTGCCATGCATTCCCAGTTAGGCTTACTTTAGACTGCAATACAGTTAACTCTTGGGATCCCCCTGTCACACCAGAAATACAAATGGGTTCTGCCCCTTTATAGCTTGATGGCATTAGAGTGCACTGTGCGCCAGTGTCTACTAGAGCCTTATACTCCTGTGGGTCTGACGTGCCAGGCCATCAAATCCACACAGTCCAATAGACCCAGTTATCCCTTTCCTCCACCTGGCTGGAGGCAGGGCCCCTCTAATTCTGGTCAGAGTGTGAAGTTGACTCAAAAGCCCCTTCAAGAGTATCAGAAATAAGATCAGCCCTTCTACTCTGTTTGGAAACTGGAGCGGCATTTTTCCTGGGAGAATCCCCTTTTGTGGTGTTTTTTCCTTGCAACTCACGTACCCGTGCATTTAGGACCGAGGTAGGTTTTCCGTCCCATTTCCTCATGTCATCTCCATGATCACATAGGTAAAACCACAGGGCACCTCGTGGTATGTACCTTTTATATTCTGTCTCTCAGGCAGAGGAACACTCTACTCCTAATAGCTGACACATCGGTCCTTACAGGTGAGGAGTGGGACATATCCTCTTTGATTTGCTGGACATCCTGGGATAGCTTCTCCACAAGTGAAATGCAGGCTTGTAGGGAGGAGGAGACATTTTCTTCGTATTGACGGAGTTGGTGAGCCACTTCATCCACTGTCGGTGCCTCTTCATCTTTCCAGGTCATTACTGCCAGTGAGTTGGCATAGGACGATAGTGCGCTCCCTACAAACTTCTGCCACATGGGTCATGTGCATTGGACTTCGTCTGGATCTTTAGGCGATAGTGTATTGTCTGAGTCATAATGAATCATCTCTAGCACGGCGAATTCCCTCAGGTATTGGATACCTCTATCCATGGTGGTCCACTTGCTTGATTGACATACAATGTCATCCTTAAAAGGGTGCCGTTCATTCACACTTGACAGGAGTCGCCTCCAGAGGGTGAGGGCTGGTGCCCTTTTTCCAATTGCTTTGTCAATGCCACCTTCCCTGGCAAGCGATCCCAGCTGCTTGGCTTCCCTACCTCCTAATTCCAGGCTACTAGCCCCATTGTCCCAGCATCAGAGAAGCCACGTGATAATGTGCTCACCTATACGACGGCCGAAATCTTTTTGCATAGCCCGCAGCTCACTCAAGAATAGGGATCAGGTCATTACCTCTGGTTCTACCTCTTCCTCCTGTTCCCGTGATGACCCTGTGTGGAAGGTTGACCCTGGCTGGGTTCCAGGTGCCCATCAAAGCCGCTCTATTGCTCCCCCTTCTCAGCTGGACAGGGGAGAGAAAATGTAACAAAAGGCTCATGGGTCAAGGTAAAGACAGTTTAATAAAGTGAAAGCAAAGGTCACGCGTGCAAAAGCAAAGAAAAACAAATGATGTTATTATCTACTTCCCATCAGCAGGCGATGTCTGGCCACTTCCTGGGAAGCAGGGCTTCAGTACGCGTAGTGGTTGCTCCAAAAGACAAAAATGCCCCCCTTCCGTCTCCCTTTACTTAGCTTTTATAGCTGAGCTGACGTCATATGGTATGGAATATCTGTTTGGTTAGTTTAGGTCAGCTGTCCTGGCTATGTCCCCTCCCAAGATCTTGCCCTGCCCCAGCCTGCCATTGAGGGGGGGCAAAAATGTTGGAGAGACAGCCTTGATGCTGTGCCAGCACTGCTCAGCAGTAGCCAAAACACTGGTGTGTTATCAACACCTTTCTAGCTACTGATGCAGAGCACAGCACTACGAGGGCTGCTATGGGGAGAATTAACTCCATCTCAGGCAGACCCAATACAACACCATTCACCCTTTCTCCTCGGAGAGCCAATCTATGGGGGAGGCACCTTTCTTCCCCACTCCAGTTACAATGGTTCTTTGAGAATTTTGGAAAATTTGAATACCCTTGGGATGTTGAGACCAGTATGGTCCTATTGCTAGGAACTAGCATGTTCCTGAATGTGGTTCAGGCCTTGTTTAAGGTTAAACAACTATTTAAGAAGATCACCCAGAGGTCTGCCCCAAGGCTGGATAATTATGAGTGGCAGGGTATGTGGGGTAGTATGGGCAAATGCCTAGGGTGGTGTTCCAAAACACCTCCAGTGTTTTGTAATTTCACCCTTGAACAAGTGCAGAATCCTGAAAAACTAGCAGAACATTTGTAAAAAGTATGCTGTCATCACCCCGACAATTCCAGGGAGACACAACTCATTGCAATGTGTTGGGGCCTGGCCCATGCCTATCGAGCCCTGTTCAACACCACTCAGTACCCTCAAGGGGAAGAGAAGGTCTCTGGATCTAACAGAAAGGTGACAGGCACTGTGGCCACTCCAACCCCTGCATCAGTATCAGTTGCCCCCATACAGAAGAAAAAATATACAAAAAAATCAGTTCGCTTAGTGAAGGATGGAGATGAACCAGGGTGTATTGGGTCTGGCTGAGATGGAGTTAATACTCCCCATAGCAGCCCTTGTAGCGCTGTGCTCTGCATCAGTAGCTAGAAAGGTGTTGATAACACACCAGTGTTTTGGCTACTGCTGAGCAGTGCTGGCACAGCATCAAGGCTGTCTCTCCAACATTTTTGCCCCCCCCTCAATGGCAGGCTGGGGCAGGGCAAGATCTTGGGAGGGGACATAGCCAGGACAGCTGACCTAAACTAACCAAACAGATATTCCATACCATATGACGTCAGCTCAGCTATAAAAGCTAAGTAAAGGGAGACGGAAGGGGGGCATTTTTGTCTTCTGGAGCAACCACTACGCGTACTGAAGCCCTGCTTCCCAGGAAGTGGCCAGACATCGCCTGCTGATGGGAAGTAGAGAATAACATCATTTGTTTTTCTTTGCTTTTGCACGCGTGACCTTTGCTTTCACTTTATTAAACTGTCCTTATCTTGACCCACGAGCCTTTTGTTATATTTTTCTCTCCCCTGTCCAGCTGAGAAGGGGGAGTGATAGAGCAGCTTTGGTGGGCACCTGGCGCCCAGCCATGGTCAACCTACCACACAGGTGTAATTATTAATAGCTTCCTACAGATGGCTCACGAAGTATAGAGGTGACAACAATGCTTAGTGCAAACACTGGATTAGTTCCACAACCGATAATTTTATCATACCATAAACCAGTGTTACACAATACATCAAAGCAAAAACCTTAATCCACCTTCCATGGATGATAAGCAGCAGCACAGGGACTACATACGGCAAGTGAGGTGATACATAATGGAACTTTAAAAATAAGCATCACAACTCTAAGAACTCATAAATCAACATAGTGACCAGCGACTATTAGACCAATGTAATAAATACTTGTAATAAATTCTGTTTTACAAGCTCTGGTTAGGTTTGTCATTATCTCAACCCTTCGTGTGCCACGTTGGGCGCCAAAAAGGACTGTCGCGGTCTAACCCCAGCCAGCAACTAAGCACCACGCAGCCGCTCACTCACTCCCCCCCCCCCACCCAGTGGGATGGGGGAGAAAATCGGGAAAAGAAGTAAAACTCGGGGGTTGAGATAAGAACGGTTTAATAGAACAGAAAAGAAGAAACTAATAATGATAATGATAACACTAATAAAATGACAGCAGTAATAATGAAAGGATTGGAATGCACAAATGATGCACAGTGCAATTGCTCACCACCCGCCAATCGACACCCAGCTAGTCCTTGAGCGGCGATCCCCCCACTCCCATTTCCCCCAGTTCCTATACTAGATGTGACGTCATATGTAGCGTTCGCCGCATATCAAGGTGCCACGATTAGATCACTGATCACCCCCCAGACCAGGGAAAGAGACAGATAACACACACAGTGTGAGCGCCAACTTCCGCCTTTTATTGCGCAGTCAATTCCTTTTATACTAACAAGGGTAGGTGGGATTACAGACACATCATAAGGCTGCAACTAACCCTCTAACTTTCCGTGACATCGCGAGATCTTCCGAACGCCGAACCCTACAGTCATATGGTATGGAATACCCTGTTGGCCACTTTGGGTCAGCTGCCCTGGCTGTGTCCCCTCCCAACTTCTTGTGCCCCTCCAGCCTTCTTGCCGGCTGGGCATGAGAAGCTGAAAAATCCTTGACTTAGTCTAAACATTACTTAGCAACAACTGAAAACATCAGTGTGTTATCAACATTCTTCTCATACCAGACTCAAAAACATAGCACTGTACCAGCTCCTAGGAAGACAATTAACTCTATCCCAGCTGAAACCAGGACACTGACCTACCTGATTGCCTTCTCTGATAGAATCACTATTTTTTTGGATGAGGGGAGAGCATTGCATGTCATTTACCTCAACTTTAGGAATGCTTTTGTCATGATCTCCCACAACATTGCTGTATTCTCCTTGGGGCATTAGGGTCTGAGTTCTTGGACATCTAGATGGTTAAAAAAACCCTGGTCAGCTGGTCACATTCAAAGGGTAGTGGTCAATAGGTGTTACTCTACCTGGGGGTCAGTAACAAGTGGAGTACTGCAGGGATCTAGGCTGTTTGAGATCTCTATCAATGACCTGAAGGAGGTGACAGAGTGCACTCTCATGAAATTTGCAAATGACACTGAATTCGGGGAAACAGTTGATACACTTGAGGGCAGGGCTGCCAACAAGAGGGACTTGGACAGCCTGGAGGAATAGGCCAACCTTATGAAATTCAACAAGGTCAAACACAAAGTCTTGTACTTGAGAAGGAAGAACCACCTGCAATGATGCAAACTAGGTAGCAGCTTTGCTGAAAAGGATGTGGGGGTTTTGGTAGACAGCATGTCTACATGAGTCAGCAGTGTTTCCCTGGCAGCAAAGGCAGCCAGGAGTATCAACAAGAGCTTAGCCAGTAGTTTAATGGAAGTGATTATTCCCTTTTACTCAGCACTCATTAGAGTGCATCTACAATACTGTGGTCAGAATTGGGCACCCTAATACAAGACAGACATTGACAGACTGGAGCGAGTTCAGTGGAGGACCACCAAGATGGTTGAGGAGCTGGAGCAAATGCTCTGTGAGGGAGCTGGGCTTGTTCAGCCTGGAGGAAAGAAGGCTATGGAGTGGGGGGAAGACAGCTAATAGCACGATCCCCACCTCCCAACACTTGCAACGAAGTTATCAAGACAATGCAGCCAGGCTCTTTACAGTGGTGCATGGTGGAAGGATGAGAAACAGTAGGCATGAATGGAAGCAAGAGAGGTTCAAACTAGATATGAGAAACTTTTTACCATGAGGACAGTTAAGCAGTGGAGCTAGGGCCCAGAGAGACTGTGCAGTCTCCATCCTTGGAGGTTTTCAAGACAAGACTAGGCAAAGCCCTGAGCAACTTGGTCTGATCTCATAGCTGACCCTGCTTTGAGCAAAGTGAATTAGAGCTCCTGAACTCCCTTCCAACTTGAATTATCCTATGATCCTACAGCTGCCTGCTGCAGTACAGGCAGCCATTCTGTTTTTTGTAGGCTGGGGGAGGCTGTGCCAGTGTGATGCTATGCTAAGAGTGGGTGATTTAGTGGCCTGGCAAACTTCTGCAGTGAGCTCATTCTCTGCTGAAGGAGAAAAGTCCCTTCCAATCTGAATTATGCTGTGATCCTGTGATATTCCAGGAAAGCAGGAAAAGAGGGGTAGGGGAGGAGGAGGAGAAGGAAGAAGGAAAACTTTGCTGTGGCAGCATGCCTGAATAAAATTATCAACAATTGATGGGTAACACACAACACAGATTTGTGGATTTATAGAAGTGCTTAGTATTTTTTTGTTTGAAAGTTAAGGGGATTAGACTTTAGAATGTGGTTGTATTTGGGGCAGCATTCAGCCAGCAGGAGCACAGAATACCCAATTGACAGGTAACAAAGAAGAGTCTATGATTTGACACTGAGAACATTTCCTGGCAAAGTAAATGGGCTTGATTGTTGGCCTATTAGCTAGCAGATTATATTGGGTGTACACAGCAAGGTTCTGGTAGCACGGGGCAGGGGCTACGTGGGTGGCCTCTGTGAGAAGAGGTCAGGGGTTGCCCTGTGCTGGACACAGCTGGTTCCAGCCAGCTCAGTAACGGCCTCACCACAGGCCACAGCTGAGCCCATCAGTGAAGCTGGTAGTGGCTCTGTGAAAACATATTTAAGAAAGAGCAAAAATGCCGGGGGGGAAGTGTGAAAAACAACAGTGAGAACACCAAAGTCAGAGAAGAAGGAGGGGGAGGAGGTACTCCAGGCGCCACAACAGATATTTCCCTGAATCCAGTGGAAGAGACCACAATGAAGCAGGTATTTCCCTGTGGTCCATGGAGAACCCATGCTGAAGTAGATTCTCCTGACAGGAACTGCAGCCTGTGTGCTAGAGTCCAATACTCTCCGACCAGGTTCTTTTAGATATTTCATGTAAGGAGGTTGTAATATTTTAATATCAAATTTACTTATTTGAAGATATTTGATGTTACACAGGATTCTGATTTAGCAGAATGATACAGCGATATACTGAAATACCAATACAAGCATAATATAGCAATTGCAATATACAATTGAATCACAATACAAACATGATTCCCATTACTGATATCTATATGCTCACCATCCCAATGCTGTGCGTCTCCAGTTGCCAGGAAGAAATACATGGGTTGAAGCCAACACAAGCTGACCAATTACTGTCATGGGCAAAACAGACTCGACTTGGGGAAAATTAATTTAATTTATTGACAATTAAAAGAGATTTGGATACTGAAAAACAAAGACAAAAAATTAAAGCCCTACACCCCCTTCTTCCCAGGCTCAACTTCACTCCTTCATTCCTGACTCCTCTAACTCCTCCCCCTGCCCCAAGCAGCACAGGGAGGATGGGGAATGGGAGGGTTAAGGTCAATTCATAACAGGTCCTCTCTGCTTCTCCTTCCTCCTCACACTTTTCCCTTGCTCCAGTGTGGGTCATCTCCATGGGCCACAGTCCTTCAGGCTAAACGTGCTCCAGTGCGGACTCCTCTCTACAGGCCGCAGCTCCTGACAGGAGAACCTGCTCCAGCATGGGCTCTCCATAGGCCACAGTTCTGTCAAGAAATATCCACCTGCTCCAGCATGGGGTGTTCCACAGGCTGCAGTGCGGATATCTGCTCTGGCATGGTCCACGGGCTGCAGGGAAATACCTGCTCTACCGTGGTCTCTTCCAAAATTTCCACAGGCTGCAGGTGAATATCTGCTCCAGCTCCTGGAGCACCTCCTCCCTCTCCTTCTCTGACCTTGGTGTTTGCAGGATTGTTTCTCACACTTTTTCCCCCTTACTCCTCATTGCCATGCAGTATTTTTCCCTTTCTTAAATATGTTTTCACAGAGGTGCCACCAGCTTTGCTGATTTGCTCATCTTTGGCCTCTGGTGGGCCCATTGCCAAGCTGGCTGGAGCTGGCTGTGTCCAGCACGGGGCAGCCCCTGGTTTCTTCTTACAAAGGCCACCCCTGCAGGTCTCGCCCCCCCCCCCCCCTAAATCTTGCCACATAAACCCAATATATCTTATTTCCCTCTCTTGGAACTGTCAAGTTGAACATTACATTTTCTTTGCACCGAAAGGTGCAGAGGGAAGCTGCCTAGGGATTGGTTTTCTATTTTTGTCAAAGATCTTCCTGTTGCGCAAATACCAGAAGACAACACAAAACGTTCCCCTGCTACAATACAAACTGTACAGCTTCATAATCCACCCTGGGGTGAGTTTACAAGAATTGTGTTGCAACCACAAAAGGTTTTTCTGTTGCTAGGAGTACTGCTTAATTTGGTTCCAGCCTCTTAAGCAAACTGAGGATTTGCCAGTGATCTAGGCTTAACACAGTAGACCTCGCAAGCCATGTAGGCTGCTACACATCAAGGCAGTGTTTGCAGTACAGGCACTTCTGGGGCTATTTCTGCAGGAAAGGATTTGGCAGGGTGGAGGGTGGGGGATCCTGGTATGCAGGCAGCAGCTAAATCATTTAAGGTGTTTTGTTAGTTTAGTTTAGGTTCAGGACATACCTGCTAGCATTTAGTGCATCTAGACCAAGATGTCCTGCTTTCAGAGGCACAGGCACAGGTTCTAATCAAGTCAGTCTTGAACACCCATGAGGCTCTGTCATTACTGAAACTGGGCAGTCTAGAACCTTAGCTTGTACAAATATAAGTACTAGTGGCAGTACTGTCCACTTTCCAGTTGATAGCTAATTTTTATTGTGTAAAGGGTAAACTAGCTATCAACCAGGATTATAAAGCCAAAAGATATTTAAATAGATCCTCCCATAAAGATTATCTTTAGGAAAACTCCACTAGGTCTTCAAATATTATGTACTTTGAGTACAAAAATAATTTTAGCAGCAGGAAACGATCAACTGCACCATGTGAAATCCTTTAAACAGATTGCATCTGAAGACTCAGTTTACATCATCCCACCAACAAAAAACCAAACAAACAAAACCCTACCCACAAAATGGTCTATCTTCATTTTATTTTACCACTGGTTTCTGTCTGTGACCCTGAACTAACCAAACTCTATACTTCAGATTTACCTCCTAATTCAGGGATATATTTTTACCCCACGCAAGGGCACTGCAAGGCATAATACATCTTCACCTAACATACAATGCAAATTATATTTCCAAAACAACCCACCTGCCCCCTGGCACTTTCCTTTTATAATTCATTTCAGTTAAAAAACATTTATAGAAATCTGAACAAGGCTTTAAAAATGTTATAGTTCAAGAAGTTAAATTGTAAAATAACTATTAATTAAAGACATGACACTGCATTTTTTTTAAATTGCATCTTCCTAGGATCTCTAGAAATAAACCTGTTAATTAAAACAAATCTACTTGACAGAGTTAGCAAAACAGACCCACCCCCCCCCCCAACCCAACTCTGTTACTGGGGTAGAACTATAAGAAAAAATTAAGTTGGAAGGAATCTCTGGAGATCACCTAGTCCACTCCCTGCTCAGAGCAGATCCATTAGATGAGGATGCTCAGGGCCTTGTTAAGTGTGGAATCTCCATCTTTAGAGATACTCAAAACCCACTTTGCGCTCATGTTGCAATACTTGACCATACTCATGGAAAAAAAAATTTCCTTGCATCTAATCAGAATTTCCCACATCGCAGCTTGGGCCCATTGCCTCTTGTCTTTTAACTGTGCACTTCCCCTAGTCAACTCATCAGTCATCTGCATTAAGAAACTGTCATGAACACACTCCAGAAATCTCCTGGATTGCTTATGCCCAACCATATTACCCTTCCATCTAGAGCTGCATGAAGAAGCACTGAAATATGGAGAGTACTCAAGGCAAGGACTGCATCCCTTTCTAGGAAGAAGGAACAGGCCAAAATTGTGCAAGTATACATCATATATTTATTTTTATTATTGAACAACTCTCTCCAAAATTGGGCACAGAGATTAAAAATAAAAATTAATTGCACTACTTCATAAAGCATTAGTAGTAACTCATAAAAAAGTACAAGTTTTGTTAAAAATTTATCAAGCTTGCAAATTATTTCATTACAGATATTTATAATACATTTAAAATATGTTAAATGACACAATAAAGTGTGATTTTAAAGAAAATGCTTGACAAAATATGATTCTAACAAAACCCATAAGCTTTGATAATCATTAACAAACCAAACAAATAGCAAAATGAGGTAACAGTGTACCAAAGGAAAGGAAAAAAAAAAACAAACAGAAAGCCCACATAGCTCAATTATAGGAGTCTAAATATAACTCAGTCAAAAACATGTTTTCCAAAAGTAAAACAAAGGTTGGTAAATGCTGTTCCAAACATTTCTCAGCTGTTAACACATCTTGTTATCACATTCAAGAACCTTTACAGAAGCCATACACAATAAAAAAGGTTTTCTTTGCAGAGTAAGTTTTCTGGAAAGAAAATTATAAGATGAGACCTTGGAGATATCTGTAAGCCTTTAAGCCTCTCTTTCTCTCTCTCTCTCTCAGGTCAAAGTTATGTTGAGAGCTCTTGCTAAAAAAAAAAAAAATAAAACAACCTAAAAAAATAACCCCCAACAGGTGTGCCAATATGGTAAACTATTAACATTCCCCCCCCCCCCCCCCTTCCCTCTCGGGTAAGTATGGCAGGAAGGCAATGATCATTTAAGTGTCTTGTTGGATTCTGGTACCGTCAGGCACCACAACAGGCTGTGACATTAGACACAAATGTGCACAGCACATGGCAGTTAATAGCTGAGCATAAATCCCCTTCCCCTTCTCTTTTGACGGCCACAATAGAAAAGACTTGGTTGCAGCTGGTCTGATCTGATTTGGAATGCATGCATGTGTGCTATTTATATACACTAACCACAGGAAGCAAGTCTGCACACATCTGCAAGAGTCCCATGCAAACAGAAGTAACATTCCAGAAGAGATCAGCCACAGGAGTGCAACAATTAAATTCAGTATTTTACCAAATTAGATACTCCATCTCCTAAATCTTAAGCTGTCTCACAGTGTTTTACTGGCAAAAAAAGGGACATTACACTACTTTCCCCTTTGTGTTCATGAAGTGTGCCTTGTTCATTATGCATTTATATCTAGCTTAGAACAAGTGCTGCCTTTCCATGCTTCAAACAAAGTGAATACTGAGTGTAGCAGTGTTTGTTGTGGTTAAATCTGTACAGCTAGGGTTGGGGTTTTTTTTCAGATATATTAGAGACCTTAAGTATTAGAAGACATATACAGCACACACTTTTTAAAACAACCACATGATTTCATTTGCTAAAAAAATAAAGTTTACTATAAGTGATTTAACTTTTTTGATGTTATTGTGAGGTGTCCATTCTTTAGTGTCTGGGGGAGAGGGGAAATTGTAATATTTTGAAGTTGATATAACAGTATATTTTTATTTAGCATTCTTAATTATTGACAAGTATGGACAGACTCAAGTTTTGAGTAAAATTTGTGTAATTAAAAGACAAGAGCATCTGAAACAAGCAAAAACAATAGCTGTAATTAATTGGTTTGTAGAACCTTCAAAGAAGGGCAAGCAGCATAGAAAACATAACATTGTCTGAAAATATAACTGATACTCAAGCATAACAGCATACAAAAGTATCAGAAATTACATAGAACAAACAAAGCTCAGACTGGCACCAAGTTATAGCAATATTGGTAGTTGTGTCACTTTTGTACTATTGTAACTAAGGTATTGACACTAAATTTAGGAGAAAACATTTTGATGCCAAAAATCACATCCCTTGATCAACTATGGCATGTTTAGATCCAGTTATTTCACTGAAACATCTTTAAGTTCTTAACAGTCTGAAGTGTTAAAGAAGTTCAACTGCACAACTAAAAATATTATTTGAAAGGCAGTCAAATGAAAGTTACTTCCCATTTCACATCATTATTTGTTCTGGATGGTGTACCAATTTACTCTTCTACAGTGGAACATTCTGGAGACTTGACAGAAAAAGAAATAAGGGAAATTTTTCATGCTAAGCCTATCAGAAAATACAGAAGGCTAAGAAGCAGCACCTTAGGACAACTGTCCTAGCAGTGAATGACCACCACCAACCCTTTTTGAAGCACAAAAATCAAAAGTTCTACTTCTCTGAAAAAAACGTTAAAAATTTTATTTTGTTCATTAAGTCACAGGAATAAAATCATATCCTCTTGCAAGTTATTTTAATTGTATACAAACTCTCTTGTAAACAAAGAACATAAGTGATTAAAGCCAATGTTTATATACTAAAGGAGTACATACTTAGCAAGTATAATGGTCAAAGTGAAGAAACTTTGCACAAGACCCTCAGCACCTTTTCAGCTTCCTTTTGGAGGAGGAGCACAAAGTGCAGTATCTTCAAAACTCAAGTCTAATCTGAAATCAACTGAATGTAAATAAATCCCAGCTAGAAGAACTGAGGAGGAGAACAGAAAAGCATCAACAGTAAAGTCACCAATTGGAAGTGTTAATATTGTTAACTAAGTTACGCAATATTGCAACTTTATATCCATAAAATAAGCAGTAAAACTGTCATACTGAAATTTGGATTTCCTATTGTGTGTAAAAACCCAAGGTTACTCACTTACTGAGTAATGAACACACTCTTTAGAGGTACACTTAAAAGCCTCCAATAAAGGGGAAGCATAACATCTGTTTGACTAGCAAGTAAAAAAGTCTTTTTATACCATTAAGTATATTGGGGAGGAAATATTAAATGTCTATAATTGCAGCACCTTCTGCATTCAGTGTGCGACTCCAAACACAAGGAAAGAAACCAGTGTACAGTACTAGTACTGTTTAAATAACATAAGATTATACATTGCAGCATAATTAATACTACATACATACATTCTTAGTACATGCTGGTATATATGTTCTCAAACACATATACACACCCAGTCACAAGTGCACTTCACACATCCTCTCACCCCCCCCCCATTCATGCCCACTCACAGTATCTGAAGGTAGATTGCTATGTTGTTCGGAGCTACCATTTTTTATAAAAGCACATGCTAAAAGATCATGTTCACTGTAATCTTGCAGCAACACTTGGAATGATCACACAAAACCCAGGAAAAGTTAGTGCACACACACAGCATTAAGCTAAAAAAAGTCTTTGTTGGAGTTCCAATCACGCAGTTAGTATAGCAATCCCACAATTGTGATGGCTAATTATAAGCTTTATAATTGATTAAGTCGCACAGTGCAAAGAAATGTTCATCGACCCTTTTGTGTAAAGGGAATGCTGGAAGCCACATGGGTAAGTTCAATGGATAGTTCATATATACACGTGACCAGGAACACCCAAAACAGATTTGTGCTCTTAGGTTAGTCATTCTGAATCACGATGCACTTCTGAAGCATCAGCTCTGCAAATTGGGCAGGTACGATTTGCCTGTAAAACCAGAAATAAAAGAAAGTTTAATGCATTGACAAATACACTCGTTATGGTAACAGTGTCTGCAACCCAGAAATAAAATGAAATTGCCACTCGCAGTGATCAAGAGTACCCAAAAGGGACAAAAACACAAAAGAGATAAACCCAGCGTGCACCCGTTTTCTGTTATTTTAGAGCATGTGAAAATGACCTAAAAGTTTTGGGAACTCAAAAGAAAAATACAGTGGACTGAGAAATCCACCATCACTAGAGAAGCAAGATAGAGGTGGAAAAAAGTGTCCTATACTAGGGCATCCTAGTCTTACTAGCTCTTTGTCATGAATCACAGCTTTTTAGGCTTTCACTACCCCGTTATACCAGCAGAAGAGCAGAAGTCTATCATGCAGGCTTGGCCAAATCGTGAAAGCTGAGGGGGGGAAAAGAGAAGGTTTTTTAGTAACAGACACAACACACAATCTGACTAAACAGCTTCAAAGCTGAACATGCATAAAAGCTTTAAGTTCAGCCCTTCAGTGAAAAACTTCTTGAGAATACACAGATTCATAAAATAATTCATGTTGGAATGATCCTCAGGAAGTCTCTAGTCCAGCCTCCTGCTCAAAGCAGGGTCAGCTGTAAGGTCAGACCAGGTTACTGTCATGCTTTAGGCCCAGCTGGCAACAAAGCACCGAAACCGCTCGCTCACTCCTCCCCTCTGGTGGGATGGGGAGGAGAAAATATAAAAAAAAGCTTGTGGGTCAAGGCAAGAACAGGGAGGGATCACTCACCACTTATGGTCACGGGCAAAAAACCAGGCTCAACTTCGGGAAAAAACAAAATCAATTTAATTTACTACCAATCAAAAAAAAGCAAGGATAATGGGAAGTAAAACCAAATCTTAAAACACCTTCCCCCACCCCTCCCTCCTTCTTGGGCTCAACTCCACTCCTGATTTTCTCTAGCTGCTCCCCCTGAGTGGTGCAGGGGGATGGGGAATGGGGTTTGTGGTCAGTTCATCACACGTGGTCTCTGCTGTTCAGTCCTCCTCAAGGGGAGGACTCCTCAGTCTTCCCCTGCTCCACTGTGGGGTCCCTCTCACGGGACACAGTTCTCCACGAACTACTCCTACGTGAGTCCTTCCCACGGGCTGCAGTTCTTCATGAGCTGCTCCAGCATGGGTCCTTTCTGTGGGCTGCAGTCCTTCAGGCACAGAGTGCTCCAGAGTGGGCTTTCCCACGGAGTCACGGCCTTCTTCGGGGGCATCCACGTGCTCCGGTGTGGGGTCCTCCATGGGCTGCAGGTGGGCATCTGCTCTACTGTTCACCTCCATGGGCTGCAGGGGGACAGCCTGCTGTCTCACCATGGGCTGCAGGGGAATCACCTCCTCCGGCACACCTCCTCCCCCTCCTTCTTCACTGACCTTGGTATCTGCATAGGTGTTTCTCTCACATTCTAATCTCCTCCCCCACTGTAGGTTCCCCTTCTTAAATATGTTCTCCCACAGGCACTACCGCCGTCGCTGATGGGCTTGGCCTTGGCCAGAGGTGGGTCCAACTTGGAGCTGGGGAAGCTTCCAGCAGCTTCTCACAGGAGCCACCCCTGCAGCCCCTCCCCCGCTACCAAAACCTCACCACATGAACCCAAAACAGTTACTCAGGGCTCTCTCCCATTAGGTCCTAAAAATATCCAGGACGGAGGCTGCACAGCATCTCTGGACCTCTGTTCGACTACTTGCCCTTGTTTATTTCATGAAATTAATTACCCTTCGCATCTTAACATAACTGGTGTAAAGATGAATTAGGCGCACATAATGCATCATAGGCTTCAATGTATAGCCTCTCTTAACTGGCTATTCCTTCATGCAAGCTAACTTTCTGTAACATGAGCTGCACAATGAACTGAAATTATCATAAGAAACATTAAATAGAAATTTTCTAGCTGAAGTGATCCACATTTAGAAGAAGAGGATTTACAGCCTGAGCCTTCAGGGTGAATATAGGTCATGTTTTCAAGTTTTTCTTTGGAACTATGACTAAATCCTTCTTTTAAAAAAAAAGAATTCTCATGTATTCATTTGACTCAAGGAGTTAGAGTATCAATAAACAACCAGATATTGTGAAACATGATAAATTTGAGAGTTGAAAAGACTGACAATCAAAAACAATAATCTCTCTCTTGTTAATCTTGTCCCATTGTCCTGGTTTCAGCTGGGATGGGGTTAATTGTCTTCCTAGTAGCTGGTACAGTGCTATGTTTTGAGTTCAGTATGTGAAGAATGTTGATAACACTGATGTTTTCAGTTGTTGCTAAGTAATGTTTAGACTATAGTCAAGGATTTTTCAGCTTCTCCTGCCCAGCCAGCAAGAAGGCTGGAGGGGCACAAGAAGTTGGGAGGGGATACAGCCAGGGCAGCTGACCCAAACTGGCCAATGGGGTATTCCATACCATGTGACATCATGTCTAGTATATAAACTGAGGGGAATCGCCGCTCAGGGACTAACTGGGTGTCAATCAGTGGGTGGTGAGCAATTGCACTGTGCATCATTTGTGCATTCCAATCCTTTTATTATTACTGCTGTCATTTTATTAGTGTTATCATTATCATTATTAGTTTCTTCTTTTCTGTTCTATTAAACCATTCTTATCTCAACCCACGAGTTTTACTTCTTTTTCCCGATTTTTTCCCCCATCCCACTGGATGGGGGGGAGTGAGTGAGTGGCTGCGTGGTGCTTAGTTGCTGGCTGGGGTTAAACCATGACACCCATTCACTGTTTAACCTCTCTTTCATGAGTCTTCAGCCTTATTTAACATGGATTTTTTTCTCACTGTAGTCTAATATATTGGCGCATAATTCAGTATAAAATACGTTTTCCCCTGGCTATCTCATATTGCCTGAAAAAGCCTTTCTATGTAGGGTTTTATAACTATAGGACAGGCAAAAATCCAAATTACATATGTAGACAAGTCAAAGTTTGCTTTGATGCCTTCTATTGTTGCATCACCAGCTTGTAATGGAATAGTAATTTTTACTAAAATTTACCAATGATAATGTGTTCCCTTGCACAGTTTATCAACATGGGATGTGAATTTAAAGTGCAAAAGTTATTTTACCCTACTCCCTAAACACAGTCTAAAACTTTGTGTTGACATAGTGTAACTATACACCCTTTAGGCTCAGATTACACAAATCTTCCAATTAAAGACAAACCTGCCTAGTTGACACTGTTATGCTGATGGGTTTTTTTTTCTAAAGTCAGTCATCCTTTAGCCAATACTAGTGTTAAAAGTCAGCAATTTCTAAGCTTGGTTAGATGCATCAGCACAAAATTGCCTCACAAATACTACAGTTCACTTCAGATTACTAAAAAAAAGAATGCCCCCAAACTGGTTTTTTTCCCCATTTAACTGATCTTTAAGGGCTATCTTCACTACCCTTTGATTGCCAATTGAAAGTGCTTAATGTAACATAAGAACTGCCATACTGAGTCCAACCAAAGCTTCATTTAACCAAATACTCTGAATTGAACAGTGACCAACAGCAGGTGCATAAGAAAGAGCATACATGACATTTACCTGATACATTCCCCTACCTTCCAGCAGTTTGTGGGTCAAGTGCTTTTTGAGCCAGATGCAATGTCTTTGCATCAACAACCCTAGGTGGAATTATCTTTTTAAAAACTTATCAACCTTCACAGAATTTCAGCATCCATCATGTCATGGGGTGCATGACACCCAATGGTCTTAGTTCTCATTTCAGAAGAGGGAGCAAGCTATTGTTCCTTGTTTACCTTTTCTCCATGCCACACATAGAATCATAGAATATGTCAAGTTGGAAGAGACCCATAAGGAACATTGAGTCCAAATCCCTGCTCCTCACAGGACTACCTAAAACTAAACCATATGACTAAGAGTGTCGTCCAGATGCTCCTTGAACTCTGACAGGCTTGGTGCTGTGACCACTTCCCTGGGGGGCCTGTTCCAGTGACCAACCACCCTCTCAGCGAAGAACCTTTTCCTAAGGTCCAATCTGTACTTCCTCTGACACAGCTTCATTCCATTTCCTCATGTCCTATTGCTGGTCACCAGAGAGAGATCAGCACATCCCCCTCTGCTGCCCCCTTGAGGAAGTTGTAGACTGCGATGAGGTCACCCCTCAGCCTTCTCTTCTCCAAGCTGAACAAACCAAGTGACCTCAGCCATTCCTCATAAGTCTTGCCCTCGAGACCTTTCACATCTTGGTCGCCCTCCTCTGGACACACTTTAATAGTTTGATATCCTTCTTATATTGAGGCGCCCAAAACTGCACACAGTACTCAAGGTGGGGCCGCACTAGTGCAGTATAGAGTGGGACAATCACCTCCCTCGACCAGCTAGCGATGCTGTGCTTGATGCACCCCAGGACACAGTTGGCCCTTTTGGCTGCCAGGGCACACTGTTGACTCATATTCAGCTTGCCATCCACCCAAAACCCCAGATCTCTTTCCACAGGGCTTCTCTCCAGCCTCTTGTTCCCCAATTTGCATGTATAACCAGGATTACTCCGTCCCAGGTGCAGAATCTGGCACTTGCTCTTGACTGCTCTTGACATGACTAAGCTTTATGCAATGATATGGTTTAACAAGTCCAGTGCGGAACCATGTGTCAGCTTTGCCCCAGACCACAGACATGAATAGCAGGGGACTGTAAAATATTCTGTACTGACACTTGCATGTATGTTAATTTGAGTTAGTTGACAATCACTGTATAAAACAGTCTAAATAAATACCTATGAATGTTAACATGCTTTAAAAAAATATATTTCAAGCTAGAACAACTAGATGTTTACAGTCATCTTGTTGATTCTCAGACATGTTCTACAATATTCTGAACCCAAGCACATATTTCATTCAAATAAGTTCTACTGAAAAGAAAAAAAAAAAAAAAGAGCAGTGCTGTGGAAACATTTACACCAGTCCTAGATTCTGTAAAAGCTTTAGAATATATTGAGTACTCTAACCCAAAGTTGTTTTCAGATTCCTTTTTTTTTTTTAATCCTATCATTATTCATGATGCTTCATTAGCCAAAAGATTACTGCCAATATAAAATCCAATACTTCACTTTATGCACAGGATATTCTACTGCATGCATGAGGCAGTCATTTCCTTGACTTTATAAAGCCTGGAATTTATAGGACTTTATTCAAGTTAAAAATGTATATTCTCTATAGGAATACATTTGTCAGCAAAGGATGTGAACTTTTTTATTTTTAATATATATCTTAAAATGATGCAACATAAGGTTGCATCTATAAGTCTCTAGGTAATGTTTGACATGCTGCTTTCACATAGGACTGTGGAATATTTCATATTGCAACACATACTACAGGCAGATTAAAGTAAATCTGAATAGAATTTTTAAAGAAGTGAGACAAGAAAGGAATGAATACTTTATTAGCAGTAGGTCTGGATAACACAGCTTGTACAGATGTCTCCCTATATATCATCTTCTAAACTCTATTCCTATCCTTCTCACCTTCTGTACCACTGCTATTCTATCTGTAAACTTATTGCGCTGTCCTGCTTCTAGGTCTTCTGCCCAATTTGTTTTGAAAGAATATCTCATAGCATGCATAAAGCCATAATTTCATGCTAAGTCTTTTTTTTTTTTTAAAAAAATCTCTCAATCATGCCTTATACTTATAAAAATAGATACTTTTTTATTTGCCCCAAGAATTCAAATTCATAGTGAAAGGAGGGATTCTTATAGAAGCCCTTTGTACCAGTGAAGATCATTCTCCTCATATTCCTTTTAAAATTACCCTATTCCAATTATTATTACAAAGAAATATCTTTTTTTAATCACTAAAAAAGAATATTTCTATAGTGTAAGGAGACAACAAAAAGAAGATAAATTCAGTTTGTGCCCTTTTTTGTTACTTCAGAGCCTAAATATTAAAAATGAGAAACAAGAGATGAAATGCAGTAGAAAACTAAAGAAAAAAATGAAACTACAAACTAGGACATTATAAATTGCATCCAACACAGATTTTATTTACCTTAAGCCATTTATCAACACACTTGGCATGAAACTCGTGGTTACAGGGTAAGACTCTAAGTAGCTGCCTTGCCTCAAAGTCACACATACACACTACACACCTAAAAAAAAAGACAGCAAATATCTATAAACTTTCCCATTTAATAACAATAATTTCTATTCTATAGGCAACTTATAAGGTCTGTCTGCAAAAGTTGTTTTTTTTTTAAACCACTGGAGTATCTACAGTGATCAAACTTCTGTGGGTATAGATCTCTAGTGGACCAGTGTAAAATGAGAACTGTTTTTGGTTTGTTCACCATGGTTTCAAATCCCAAAGCATACAAGGGCTCAAACTCATACCCATGGGAGTTCATTGGCCCAAGCAATAAATAGATTGTATTACCATAACTCAAAATACTGGAGTTCATGCCTGCTGATATAAACAGGTACTGCAAACCCTATAGCATATTTCTTTCAGTTTTAACTTTAATTTTAGCTATATTAATATAAAAACCAGAAAACTTGCTTTGAGTATTTCTCAAAGCCATAATTGATTAAAGATCACACACATTTTTACTATGACAAATTTCTCCTTAAATTACATCTATATTCTGTTGTATGTTTTGTAAACACATTTCTTCCCCAGGGAGATCATAACTTAAGTCCTCTGGTATTTTTATTTTTCTTATTCCTTATTATGTTAAAAATAACATTGAAGATTACTCTAAGTGGAAGAACAGAGAAAAAAATATCTTCTGTTCAGTTTCAAACATTTGACAGCACTGTATATCACTTTCACTGCCTCCCACCTATATCTCATTTCTCTCTTACATAGATCTTTCAAACAGAATTAATCTTAAAAATAAGAAAATATAACTGTAAACCTGAAAGACTGTCAAAAGCTCTTCCAGGAGCACTTGAAATTTTAGTAATTGGAAAATATTTCAATATAGGCTGAATTCCAAGTTGATGATGGCCATTTAATATCTAGTATGCCAAACAAAAATTTGGAAAACTTTTAAAAAATACTGAACAACTAAATTTGAACATCTAACTGAAGTGAGACTATGCAGAATTTTAAAGACAAGATAAATGATATTTGATTTAAAAAATGGTTTAGAGAAAATTTATCTTTTTTATTTGAGTGCTTTTAGAGAACTTGTGTTACAGTATTTGCCTAGTTGAGGCTGCAGCCTGAAGGAATGGAAACACAGTCATGTAAAGTATGTAAATTTGAGATAGATGTACTTACAATGTCTGTTCTGACTGATGATTGCTTGGATTGAACCTATAAGATGGAAGCTGTTCAATGTCTGCCTTTGTCAGTCCTCGAGGCTTAGCTTCTCCTAGACGTTCTGCCAAATTCAGCAGTGCCTACAAAACAAGGAATTTGGACTTTTTAACATTCATTGCTCAAACAAGCTCCAGCTCTACCAGAAGTGATTTATTCTGCCATGTCACTATCCCACCAGGTAGCACAACCCACATCTCCATCAAGACACATTTAGTCTTGCTTCTCTCTCTCTACAATGCAAGCACTATGGAAAGATGTCTTTCAAAGTTTGATCATTGATGAATCCTTCTGAACTGCACAAGATAGATAGTATCTTTGGGATTTCCAAATATCCATGACCTAACTGTTAATCACTCTTGCAGCTCTATTCACAGCTTGATATATGTTTTGCTTTAGAAATTAATCCCCTTCCCCCATCCCCCACACAGTAGTGTGAGTAACCAGAATAAAATGTAGAAAAACTTGCTTTCTAGGAACATGCAATGAGCCTAGCTCTATGTGGCCAAGAGTTTAAAGGGACACCTTCTGACTCCCATTCCGCTTCTTGGGCTAACTGAATTGAGACATGGAGATTTTATGCTGAACCTTTGGAAACAAAGGCATGACATCAAACTGAATAGAGACACTTTCTGATTAAATTTTGTACTCGTTCATACAGGTAGAACACTGTACCTAAGTGCTCCTCATGTAAATAATTTCTGCTCCCTCATGAGGGGCTTCAGAAAAGCATCAGTATCAACTTGATAGAGGACCAAAACACAGAATTTAAGAGATTTGATGAAAGATGCAAAGAGTACAGATACTCAAATAGCCCAAAACCTGGAGCTCAACATGCCAGCTACAATATGATGCTTCTTTTAACTAGCACAAGAAGCATTATAGGAGAGCTTGTCATTACACTGTAAATCATAGAATCATTTAAGTTGGAAAAGACCTTCAAGATCATTGAGTCCAAACATCATCCATGCCCACTAAACCATGTTCTGAAGTGCCTTGTCTATGCGCTTTTTGAATACCTCCAGGGATAGTGACTTAACCACTTCCCTGGGCAGCCTGTTCCAATGCCTGACAACCCTTTCAGTAAAGAAATATTTCCTAATATCCAACCTAAACCTCCCCTGCTGCAACTTGAGGCCATTTCCTCTTGTCTTATCTCCAGCCACCTGACAGAAGAGACCAGCACCCACCTCACTACAACCCCCCTTCAGGTAGTTGTAGAGAGCAATAAGGTCTCCCCTCAGCCTCCTTTTCTCCAGACTAAATAGCCCCAGTTCCCTCAGCTGCTCCTCATAAGACTTGTGCTCCAGGTCCCTCACCACCTTGGTTGCCCTTCTCTGGACACGATCCAGTAACACAATGTCTTTCCTGTAGTGAGGGGCCCAAAAGTGAACACAGGACTCGAGGTGCGGCCTCACCAGTGCCGAGTACAGGGGGACGATCACCTCCCTGCTCCTGCTGGCCCCACTATTTCTGATGCAGGCCAGGATGCCGTTGGTCTTCCTGGCCACCCGGGCACACTGCTGGCTCATATTCAGCCGGCTGTCAACCAGCACCCCCAGATCTTTTTCTGCGGGGCAGCTTTCCAGTCACTCTTCCCCAAGCCTGTAGCACTGCATGGAGTTGTTGTGACTGAATTGCAGGACCCGGCACTTGGCCTTGTTGAACTTCATACAATTGGCCTCAGCCCATTGATCCAGCCTGTCCAGATCCCTCTGCAGAGCCTTCCTACCCTCAAGCAGATCAACCCTCCCTCCCAACTTGGTGTCGTCTGCAAACTTGCTGAGGGTGCACTTGATCCCTTCATCCAGATCACTGATGCTATGCAAATGCATAAATACACAGCTCTGAGCAGAAGCAAGGAGAAATAGATACGTGAGGAGGGGTAGGCAGTAGCTGAGGTTTCCTGAACAGAATTTGATGGGAATCCAACAGACTGAGAAGCAGCAAGGACAAGAGCTGGGATCAGCCCTCAATTATCTAAGACACCACTGACATTTTATTTCAAAATACGTGACTTGCTGTACTCTCCTTATTGTCAAGAGAAAATATATATTAAGAGATTCTTGCCAACATCACATTTACCTGAATTCATCCTATAATATTAACACTAATCTGTAAGCATAAAAAGCACTAAGTTATAGTATATTCAAAAGAATAGGATATTTATGCTCAATATTTAAAAATCAAGCAAAATGCAAAAAGAAGAGTCCCATCTAGAATGGAAAGTTGAGGAATTTAACCATTGCTAATCTGAAAGGATAGATTCTGGGGAAAGGAAATAGATACAAAATAAGAGTGTTTCTAACATCCAGTGTTAGAAACTAGTATGAAAAAAACATTTCTAGATTCTCTCCTCATAAACATTAAATTTATTTAATCCCATTTTTGTCTTTGAAAAGCAAAACACCATTTAAGTTCATGTATTGAGTTAACCTCTGCTCCTCATGAATTTGTACTTCACACACCAACCTCATAGTTTTCTACCTCTCCATCTTCCACGTCCAACTCAAAACTGAAAGCTGGTCCAACTGCAGGTGGCACTGGAAGCACTGATCTGCCAGAAGAACAAACATCAGTAAGACTCAACATCTTCCTGAAGGAAAGCATGCAAACATATGGCAGAGGTAGAGTTATGTTATTGATCCTTCTTAAATCAACAAATTCTAAGAATCACTAAAAAGGTTAAATTAAAAATTAAGAATTAAAATTCAAAGTAAAGGAGTCCAAGTGTCCTGGTTTTGGCTAGGATAGAGTTAATTTTCTTTCTAGTAGCTGGTATAGTGTTATGTTTTGGATTTAGTATGAGAAGAATGTTGATAACACACTGATGTTTTCAGTTGTTGCTAAGTAATGTTTAGTCTAAAGTCAAGGATTTTTCAGCTTCTCCTGCCCAGCCAGCAAGAAGGCTGGAGGGGCACAAGAAGTTGGGAGGGGACACAGCCAGGGCAGCTGACCCAAACTGACCAAAGGGATATTCCATACCATGTGACATCATGCCTAGTATATAAACTGGGGGGACTTGGCCTTGGGGGGGGCAAATCGATGCTTGGGAACTAACTGGGCGTCGTGTGGCGAGTGGTGAGCAATTGCATTGTGCATCACTTGTTTTGTATATTCCAATTAATTTATTATTATTGTAATTTTATTATTATTGTCATTTTTTTTCCTTTCTGTCCTATTAAACTGTGTTTATCTCAACCCACGAGTTTAACTTTTTTTCTGATTCTCTCCCCCATCCCAGTGGGTGGGGGGAGTGAGCAAGTGGCTGTGTGGTGCTTAGTTGCCAGCTGGGGTTAAACCACAACACAAAGGAAAGCTAATTGTGCCACTCTTTGATACTCATTGTATTGCATTTTTAAATTGCATGTATATTGCTATGACAACTCATACTTACAGTAAGGCTCAGTGTTATTACAGTAATTAATCTCTTGATAGCTTGCATCACAGAGTTAATATTAATATTGAACAGTTTCTGGTTTTAAATTTGACTTATTTAAATAGATAGAATATCAACAAAGATAAATAACACAAGTTCACTTAGCTCCCCAATACAAAAGCATTCAAGCACTTGAATAGAATAGAATAGAATAGAATAGTTCAGTTGGAAGGGACCCACAATGATCATCTAGTCCAAGTGCGTGACCACTTCAGGGCTGACCAAAACTTAAAGCATATCATTAAGGGCATTGTCTAAATGCCTCTTAAGCACTGACAGGCATGGGGCATCAACCACCTCTCTAGGAAGCCTGTTACAGTGTTTGACCACCCTCTCCATAAAGAAATGTTTCCTAATGTCAAGTCTGAACCTCCTCTGATGCAGCTTTGAGCCATTCCCACGCGTCCTGTCACTGGATACCAAGGAAAAGAGATCAGCACCTCCCTCTCCACTTCTCCTCCTCAGGAAGCTGTAGAGAGCAATGAGATCACCCCCTCAGTCTCCTTTTTGATAATACACATAACAAAGATAATTACAATATAGTACAGGACCAACTTCCATCAGACCCAAGTATACATTTTGTCATAGTTTAAGCCCAGCCAGTAACAAAGCACCATGAAGCCACTCGCTCACTCATGCCCCCCAGCCCCCATGGGATGGTGAGGAGAAAATATAAAGAAAAGCTCATGGGTCGAGACAAGGACAGGGAGGGATCACTCACCACTTATGGTCATGGGCAAAAAAACAGGCTCAACTTGGGGAAGAAACAAAATCAATTTAATTTACTGCCAATCAAATCAAAGCAAGGATAATGGGAAGTAAAACCAAATCTTAAAACACCTTCCCCCTACCTCTCCCTCCTTCCCAGCTCATATCCACTCCCAGTTTTCTCTACCTCCTCCCCCTGGCGGCGCAGAGGGACGGGGGATGGGGGTTGTGGTCAGTTTGCCACACATTGTGTCTGCTGCTCCTTCCTCCTCAGGGGGAGGACTCCTCACTCTTCCCCTGCTCCACCGTGGGGCCCCTCCCATGGGAGACAGTCCTTCACGAACTTCTCCAACGTGAGTCCTTCCCATGGGCTGCAGTCCTTCATGAACTTCTCCAGCATGGGTCCTTTCCGTGGGCCGCAGATCTTCAGTCACAGACTGCTCCAGCGTGGGCTTTCCCATGGAGTCATGGCCATCTTCGGGGGCATCCACGTGCTCCGGTGTGGGGTCCTCCATGGGCTGCAAGTGGGCATCTGCTCCACTGTTCACCTCCATGGGCTGCAGGGGGACAGCCTGCCGTCTCACCATGGGCTGCAGGGGCATCACCTCCGGCGCCCCTCCTCCCCCTCCTTCTTCACTGACCTTGGTATCTGCATAGGTGTTTCTCTCACATTCTGATCTCCTCCCCCACTGTAGGTTCCCCTTCTTAAATATGTTCTCCCACAGGCACTACCGCCGTCGCTGATTGGATCAGCCTTGGCCAGAGGTGGGTCCAACTTGGAGCTGGGGAAGCTTCTAGCAGCTTCTCACAGGAGCCACCCCTGCAGCCCCTCCCCTGCTACCAAAAACCCAAAACATTCCACCTCTCACATCTGCGGATCACATATTTAAGAATTATCACTAAAACCACAAACTTCACTCACATCAACAAAAAAAAAAGACTTCCACACAACAAAATTAAAAAAACATCATCACAATACCAAACAGAAGTGGACAATATACATACAATCTACCCCCTCGTCCCTCCACTACAATTACAACGACTGAAATTCCCAGGGGTATTTCACTAACATTGTTCAGTCTGTGTTTTGCCCGTTACCTCTCCTAATTACTATCCTTATACCTCAAATTATTCCTCATGCCCCACGTTGGGCACCACAAAGGACTGTTGCGGCTTAAGCCCAGCCGGTAACAAAGCATCACAAAGCCATTCACTCACTCCTCCCCCCCAGCCCCCATGGGATGGTGAGGAGAAAATATAAAAAAAAGCTTGTGGGTCGAAACAAGGACAGGGAGGGATCACTCACCACTTATGGTCACGGGCAAAAGACAGGCTCAACTTGGGGAAGAAACAAAATCAATTTAATTTACTACCAATGAAATCAAAACAAGGATATTAGGAAGTAAAATCAAACCTTAGAACACCTTCCCCCCACCCCTCCCTCCTACCCAGCTCATATCCACTCCCAGTTTTCCCTACCTCCTCCCCTCATGCAGCACAGTGGGACAGGGGATGGGGGTTGTGGTCAGCTCGCCACACATTGTGTCTGCTGCTCCTTCCTCCTCAGGGGGAGGACTCCTCACGGGGAGGACTCCTCACTCTTCCCCTGCTCCACCGTGGGGCCCCTCCCATGGGAGACAGTCCTTCACGAACTTCTCCAACGTGAGTCCTTCCCATGGGCTGCAGTCCTTCACGAACTTTTCCAGCATGGGTCCTTTCCGTGGGCTGCAGATCTTCAGTCACAGACTGCTCCAGCGTGGGCTTTCCCATGGAGTCATGGCCATCTTCGGGGGCATCCACGTGCTCCGGTGTGGGGTCCTCCATGGGCTGCAAGTGGGTATTTGCTCCACTGTTCACCACCATGGGCTGCAGGGGCATCACCTCCGGCGCCCCTCCTCCCCCTCCTTCTTCACTGACCTTGGTATCTGCATAGGTGTTTCTCTCACATTCTGATCTCCTCCCCCACTGTAGGTTCCCCTTCTTAAATATGTTCTCCCACAGGCACTACCGCCGTCGCTGATGGGCTTGGCCTTGGCCAGAGGTGGGTCCAACTTGGAGCTGGGGAAGCTTCCAGCAGCTTCTCACAGGAGCCGCCCCTGCAGCCCCTCCCCTGCTACCAAAAACCCTGCCACACAAACCCAAACGCATTTCCATATAACATGAATTTGGCCAGAGAAGAACCTCTTCAGATATAAAGGCAAGAGTGCACTATTTTTCTGGTTTTTTTAAGTTAAAAAAGCATCTCCATCCCACGATAGTAATATGGGTTAAAGGTTAATGCACAACCATAGAAATAAGAAATCCACAGCACTATGAATGTCATCTAATTAAATTAATCGGGAATGATTGTGACACTCTGTCCCTGAGTAGACAGACAAGCATCTATAACATCAGAACAGACTTTGTCTGAATGCATAATGCAAAGTTTAACAACTTCACTGAATCGTATATCCTGGTGCTATTTTGATCCAAGTCAAACTGCAGAGGTAGAAACTATACATGTTGCAGCAAAACAACAAATGACAAAGTTGGATTATCTCCCTGTCAATGACACCTTTGAAATAAATCCTCATTTTCTAAGCATTTTGTATTAATTTCAAAAATGGAACCTACAAAGAACAATAAATTCCATGTCACACATCTAAACTACAGCAGATGGGATCTACTTTAAAAGGTTACTGATAATCCCTTAATGTTACTTCTCCCATCTCTTCTCTTCCAAAAATGGTTAATCAGGTGCAGAAGTTCAAAAGCTGTAACAGATTATCAGTTTGGAAGAAAGAAACCCCCCAAACTGAAAAACACACCCACACCCAGAAGGCTCTTCTCATTATGCTTCAGTAATTAATTAAGAGTAAATTGGTTTGCCTGTTGGTTTTGGGGTTTTTTTTTTGGTAAGGACTGTTAGATCTTTATCCTACATAAGTAGACTTTAGGATGTAACCACGGGTATAACTCATAACTATCATCTAAGAATCAAGTGTAACCGTTCTACATTGAACATCTTTAATGAGATTTCAACAGAAAGAAGAGGCATAGCAGATTCAAAAACTACATTATCATCAAACTTTTCACTTGTACTTTTTTTTTCCTTGCTCAGGTATGTATGCTGCTCAAATAGACTGGAAACTTTAAATATAACTACAAGTTTTCTTATTCCTTGGGATTGTCTAAACTGTCTGTACCCTGTGGTAGAGCCCAAAGATAAAAAAACATTGAGGGCATCAACTAGCTTACAGAGTTATTTAGTAGTCTACGAGTACAATGTGCTTTGGACTTACAGCACATATGGTAATAGGCTGGGATGGTACGAGTGTGGTGGTATTGGTTGCTGTGATCGGTATCTACTGCGCCCTGTGAGTCTTCGAGGCATAAAAGGTGGGTAAGGCTGTAAAAAGGAAGAAAAACTTCAATTTTTTTTGGTCTTATTTAATAATGAAATTAAATGAAAAGTGAATGTTGAAATACATTTTAAATAAGGCATTATCCAAAAAAATACAGCCCTGTCCAAGTTAAAAAATACCAGCGTTTTCAAACAATTGTTTTGACCAACAAATCTCATCAGTAATATGCAATTATACTATCCTGCAGGAAAAAAAGTAACAATGCTAACCAGAAACCCTTGCAAGCATTTTGTAATAAGCATTTTGTAAGGCTTAGCCTATATATGGGCTGGTTTGGATAGGCAGGACATGAATTGGTGAACATGCTGCAAACTAAAAGCTGAGGGTTTTTGACCTGGCACAATGTGCTGGCTTGTGCAGCTGGTTGGGTGGGAATGAGAGTTTTAAACAACATATACAGGAGTTCTTTCACTGGTATAGGCCAAATATCCATTAGGGGGCACTGCCCGGATGCGCCACAGCAAAACCACTTTAAATAAAGAGCAAGGTTTAAAATGAATAAATGAAGAAATCACATTCAGAGTTGGGCTCAATTACATTCACTTTTGGGAGGAGGGGCTGTAGCCTTTCAACTGCATACAGATATAGTGCCTAAAGAGACATTCAAGTTTACAGCTTCAACACATTCTTTCCATAGGAGAAAAAGACTATTTTCCTGTTTCGATTTGCATGCAAAGCTCTTTAGTTTATTTACATAAGTCCTCAATATGACTGTTTAAAACATCTTGCACTGTCTACTAAAATGGGAGCAGGTAAAGAATTGTAACTTAGACATAAATTGTATTTTTCTAAAAATACTCAGTAGTGAAAAAAAATGTTAGCAGATTTTTAGAACCAAAATTTACACACCACTACTGAAATTTTATTCAGAGGACTTGAGACATTTACTTTTATGAAAAAAGATTGCTCAAAGATTTTGTTAGCGTGTTTTCATTCTTCCAAGTTTGAGCCCTCAGACTATATGAAGTAAGTCTAACCCTAAAAAACAACCATCCTGACTTTCCACAGCTGCAGCCACTAATGAAATTCAATTGCAAAAATGCCATTTTTCAACAAAAAGGTTATAATTTAGAGCAAAGATCAAGAACTTGAACTCAGCATGCATGAGGATGTACAAAAAGCAATACTTACAACTCCAAATGAAACCTCTTGGTGTAAAGGATCATGGGTTAAGAATTGGATAGGAGCTGAGGAAGTCAATGTTGGTGGATGAGTTGATGGAGGGTAGGTAAAGCTTCCTATAGGAAGATGTTCTCCAAGCAGTTCTACTTCATTCTCTATCCTTTGAAGTGGCTAAAAGAAACATAGGGTTTGTTGTATTAATATAAAACCATTTTTTAAAATTTATTTTTTAACACCAAAAAACCACAACTTCAATTGTATGTTCTGAGGAGTTGTGGAAATTTTATGGAGTTGTACTGGGTATATGTGGCAAGGTTTTGGTGGGGGGGGGCCTGCAGGGGTGGCCTCTGTGGGAAGAGGTAAGAGGCTGCCTTGTACCAGACACAGCTGGTTCCAGCTGGCTCGACAATGGACCCACTGCAGGCCAAAGCTGAGCCAATCAGCAGTGTTGGTGGTGCCTCTTAGAAAACCTATTTAAGAAAGGGCCAAAAAAAAGCTGGATGGAGAGTAGGAGAAAACAAAAAAGAGTGAGAAACAGCAGAGGGAACACCAAGGTCAGAGAAGGATGAGGAGGAGGTGCTCCATGGCACCAGAGCAGATATTTCCTGCAGCCCATGGAGGACCCACTCTGGAACAGATTGATATTTCCCAAAGGAGCTGTGGCCCATTGAGAACCCATGCCAGAGCAGATTTTCCTGATAGGACTGCAGCCCTTGAAGAGCCCATGGCATAGCAGAGGAAAGGTGTGAAAAGGGAGGTGCAGCAGAGAGTGACTGCTATATACTGACCATAACCTCCTACCCCTCCTCCCTCTTGTGCCGCTTGGGCAGGGAGAGGAATGTGGAGGAGAAGAACTACTAGCAGTGGATGAGGCTTGAGTCAGGGATTGATTACTTGAGAGAACTTGACCCATACAAGTCCATGGGACCAGATGGACTACATCCAAGGGTGCTGAGAGAACTGGTCGATGTCTTTGCAAGGCTGCTCTCTATCATCTTTAAAAGGTTGTAGTGATCAGGGGGAGATCTCTGACAACTGGAGAAAGGCAAACATTGCATTCATCAATAAAAAAGGCCAAAAGGACAATCTGCGAAACTACAGGCCAGTCGACCTTCAGTCCCTGGGAAAATCATGGAGTGAGTCCTCTTGGAACATATTTCTGTGCACATGGAAGAGGGAACAGACAGCATGGTTATACCAAGGGAAAACTAACCAGATTGTCTAGTATGATAAGGTGACTGGATTTGTGGATGAGGGGAGAGCAGTGGATGTCATTTACCTTAACTTTAGCAAGGCTTTTGACACTATCTCCCACAATATTCTTGTAACCAAGTTTGGATGTTACAGTCTGGATGGGTGGACAACCAGATGGATAAAAAAATGTTTGGATGATCAGGCTTAGATCATAGTGGTTAATGGGTCATACTCTACCAAGATGCTGGTAACAAGTGGTATACCACAGGGACCTATCCTATTTAACAACATTATCAATCACCTGGAAGAGACAGAGTACTTGCTCATGAAGTCTACAGCTGATATCAAATTCAGGAGAACAGTCCATATACTGGAAGGTAGGGCTGCCATACAGCAGGACGTGGACAGGCTGGAGAAATGGGCCAACAGGAACCTTATGATATTCAACAAGGACAAATCCCAAGTCCTGCACCTAGGAAGGAAGAACCCCTAGCAACAATCCAGGCTGGGGAATGACTGGCTGTGAAGCAGCTCTGCTGAAAAGGCCCTGGGGCCCTCGGTAGACAGCAAGCTGAACATGAGCCAACAGTGTGCCCTGGCAGCAAAGGTGGCTATCAGTATCTTGGGCTGTATTAACAAACACTAGCATAGCCAGTAGATTGAGTGGAATGATTATCCACCTTCTACTCAGCACTTGTTAGACCTCATGTAGAATACTACATCCAGTTTTGGGCACCCAAATAAAAAAAAAAAAAAGACATTGTTAAAGTAGAACAAGCTCTAAGGAGGCCCACCAAGACGGCCAGGGGACTGGAGCATTTGTCCTATTAGAAGAGCTTGAGGGAACCAGGCTTTTTCTGCCAGGAGAAGAAAAGGCTTGGGGGAGGGGGGAAGGACACCTAACAGCAGCCTTCCAATACCTGCAGAGATTTGATCAAGAAGATGGAGCCAGGCTCCTTACAGTGGTGCATGGTGGAAGGACAAGAGACAATGGGCATAAGTCAAAACAAAAGAGGCTCCAGCTAAATACAAAGAGAAGCTTTTTCACCATGAGGACAGTCAAGCAGTGGAACAGGAGACTAGAGAGTTTGTGTAGTGTCGTGGTTTAACCCCAGCCAGTAACTAAGCACCACGCAGCCGCTCACTCACTTCACCCCCCACCCAGTGGGATGGGGGAGAAAATCGGGAAAAAGAAGTAAAACTCGTGGGTTGAGATAAGAACGGTTTAATAGAACAGAAAAGAAGAAACTAATAATGATAATGATAATACTAATAAAATGACAACAGCAATAATAAAAGGATTGGAATGTACAAATGATGCGCAGTGCAATTGCTCACCACCCGCCAACCAACACCCAGCTAGTCCCCGAGCGGCGATTCCCTGCCCCCACTTCCCAGTTCCTATACTAGATGGGACGTCACATGGTATGGAATACACCGTTGGCCACTTTGGGTCAGGTGCCCTGGCTGTGTCCTGTGCTAACTTCTTGTGCCCCTCTAGCTTTCTCACTGGCTGGGCAGGAGAAGCTGAAAAATCCTTGACTGTAGTCTAAACACTACTGAGCAACAACTGAAAACATCAGTGTTATCAACATTCTTCACATACTGAACTCAAAACATAGCACTGTACCAGCTACTAGGAAGACAGTTAACTACATCCCAGCTGAAACCAGGACATGTAGCCTCCATCCTTGGAGGTTTTCAAGACCCAACTGGAAAAAGCCCTGAGCACCCTCACCTGACCTCATAGCTGATCCTGTTTTGAACAGAAGATTGAACTAGAGACCTCCTGAGGTGTTTTCCAACCTGAATTATCCTGTGATCCTCTGATCCCTTTCATCAGACTGCATATATAAGGCAGCAACTGACTTCCTTAATAGAGATGTTCTCAAACTGAAGAAAATAGTTCTACTTTACTACCATAAGGAATAATTGAAGGCACACTGATGTATGAAGAATTAAGAAGTTTCTTACAAAAACAACTCGGCATTTCCCTGTGAAGCAAAAATCTTCATTATAAACACCATGATTTATACTTACAAATAATGTATTGCCATGTTTAGGCTAGATACATTATCTTGAAGCTATACTTTCACTATTAGGAAAGATCAATTCAAATCTCACCTCATTTTGGTCTCATTTTTCAGGAAAACCTTAACTCTACTATTTCACTAATTTGCACTTCTTTTCCCAGTACTGAATTCCACATGCTTCAAAACAGTCATATATGAAAGTCATCTTGTGGAAGCAAAAGAAAAGGAAAATTGTTTCTCCATTCTACTGAACAAACTTTAGTCATCATTTTTAAGGCAATAATTCTTCTAGTAAGACTTGACAGCAAAAAATCAAGCTATTGAACAGAGCTAAAAGTTAACAAGGGACCCTATTCCCAAAGCTAAATTATCAATCTAAGTTAAGAAAGAAGCACTGACATTTTCTGAGGGAAGACATCCTGATTACCAGAGAAAACTATGCAGAACAATTCCCCCATGACTATAATGAAATTATTACAATAGTGCTAACACCTGACTATGGTGGTGCATTTCTTTCCCCCTCTCCAGGCTGATTTACGAACTCGGGGAGGCTCGCTAGGCCTTAGCAGAAATGTAATGAGTCGGGCAGTTAAGCGACCCTTGACTGTGCCAGGAACTCTTACACAGCTAAGACAGGGAGATACGCTGTGCATCTCAAGGACTCCTGCTGCCTGGCGGAGGCGAGAGACCAGAGTAGAGATAGCCAGTTCTCATAACAGCCTGCAGCCAGTTCTTTCTCATAACAACCTTGAGACATTACAATCCTCCCCTGACAATCTTGGAGCATCCCGTATCTATGTTTTGAGTTATTCTCCTAGAGTCTCGGAATTTTCCAGCGCAGCTGGGATTCTAGAAATTTGTTGATGATGAAAGTCAATCATCTCTCGAACCTATAAACAGCAGTACTAAGTGAGGCCCTTTGAGCTCTCCTGGACTGCAGCAGGCTGTGACCAGCATCTCCCTCTGAGTGGGACGCCTCTCAGAGCTCACAAACTTTCCCGTTTGTGAAAATCGGAGGTCTGTCGCTGAAAGCCCACACGACCTGGGCTGATTCTCTTAACTCCTTGAGGCTCAACCCTTCGCCATTGAGACAAATGCCGAAGCATTCGATGTGAATATTTTCACTGACCTTGAGGGGAATTTTTAACAGGTATACCTCCTTTTTCTCTCTTTTTTATTCTCTTTCACTCTCTTTTTTATTCTCTTATATGTATTTCTCTTAGTGTCTTTATGCATGTGTGTGTACTAACTTGAATAGTCTATAGTGAGTAAGTTATAGCAAGTATATTATAAGATATTAAGTTATAGCAAGTACATTATAAAATATATTATAAGTTATTACTTTCAAATTTATACTTAAATTACTGTTGTGATTTTTATTCAACTGTGAATGAATTTTAGGCTGCTATTGCACTCATAATCCCTTTAGATACAAACTGTTGACCAAGTCTGGGACTAGGAGTCGATCCAGCCACACCTAGACTCCAACAGGAGTTTAGAAAGCAAGGGGGTCTTCTCTGAACCTTGTGACTCAACGGGAGGGTCTCCCTTACCCTTTCCCACATTCCCTTTTACCCTATTATGTTTTCAGTCCCTATATACATAAGTTTAGTTTGATTCTGATTTAATTTTCCTGTGTGCATTTTATCCATGTACTAAGTAATAGAGCGAACCTTGCCAATGAATTCTGTGAGGTTGCACTTTTATACAAATTTCTATTAAATCATTTTTCTATTGCTAATACAATTGGAAGTGATTCTTTAAGCGATCTGAATCTCTCTCTCATTTTTAAATTCCCCCCCTGAAACACTGACATTTAACATAGCAGTATTTGTTACTGCTCAAAACAATCTGAGCAGTATTTGTTAGTAATACTGAAATTATTTTGTATTTCTGTATTAATGAAATATTGGTAGAGCTCTAAAGAAACAGGCACAAAGGTGCCTGGCAGAAGATTAGTAAGTGGAAATTACAAAATGCAATTTTTTCCCTTGTGTCCAAAATAGCATCTTCTCTCATGTTTGCATAAGCACTCTTATGAAGGCATTAACTTTTCAGCCAAGTTTGTTTAAGTGAAAAGAGTCAATATTTCCATAAGCAGGGGAGAAAAGAGGTTCCAGTAGGCCGTAGAAGGTTTACGTAATACTTTTCACACTAGTGTTCGGGAGGGATACAGTGGTCACTTTAAATAAACTGTGAATTAATGTGGTAGAAGCATGCAATAGAAATAATGCTTTGTGCTTTCTGGTGTCTCTGCAAAGTTTTTTCTCTGAGACCACTGCTGCACTGCACTTAGGTCTCTATATTGTCTTTTACTTTCTGGAAGAACACCATCTGCAGAAGCAGTACATGAAGCAAACTTATGTCAGACTGACAGGAGTACCGGCCTCCAGGGAAACGGAGTGGGCAACAGCTGAAGAAATCTTAAGAGAATCAAAATTAATTTCAAAACAATACTTTTTTTTTTCTTCTGCAGACTAAGTCTTGCTCAGGTAGCACTACTACAAAACCCTATTACTTACTCTAAATCAGATCCATTTTTTCTCTCAACCAGAATGTTATTAGAAGGACGAGAGCATTATTTGCTGATCAACCCCCAAATATTTTAGGAGAGGTGATAAAAAGCATTACTTACTGAACGTGACTGCTGTGCTTGGAAGGGAACAAATTGCCCTTGAGGTGGCAGGTGAGACGGGTGATGTGGAGAGAGGTGAGGAGGATGCAAAAGGAATGGGTCGTTAGAAATCAGAGGTGGGAATGCTGCATATGGTACTGGTAGATGTTGGACTGAGCACGCCTGAAGCATCTGAAAGAAAATGAAGATTTTTACATCTAGAGTGAAAGGAGATTATTAAAAGAAAGCAGTCCACTTACCCTTAGCTTACAAACACAAATCACACAATAATTAATTCAGAAACTCAATGAACAGTGATTCTAGTACAGAACAGGGTCTAAAAGTGTGATGTTACCAGCTACACTTGCAAGGTGCAAAGAGCCTTTTACTTCAGATGAAGTCAGTAGGAGTTGGGGGTGTTCACTCTGCATTATCAGGCACAGGCTCCCAAGGGAGGGAGCAGGTTTACTTACCATAGTAGCTTCTATTCTTCCCATATATTACATTTACAGACACATGCCAAGAAAACAATCACTAGTTGGAACTGAAGGACTCCTAAATGTCAGATTGTGCCCTAAACAACTCTGTTGCCTGAAGTTGGGCCCCTTCTCTTCCTTCCCCTCTTGCTGGTACCTGCTGTCCCTTTCTCCTCTGTCCTGGGACGTTGAGGTGATCTGCTGAAAGAAATTGGCATCCATCTGCCACAACTGCAAGGCTGTGGCTGTAACCCAAACAGAAACACTACAGCCTACCTATGCTGACGTCTCCCCGCAAACAGACCTCCCAAGGATCGATAGAGCTGTCCAGACCTCAGGCTGCATGGAGCTCCAGTATCTGGAAGTCCCCCTAGCACCTGAAGGCAGTGGTGGATGTCATAGCTGCACAAGTGTGCCCAGTTGGAAGAACTCTTCAGACAAGTAGCTATGTAACAAGAGGAGCTCAACAGGCAGCACAGTATCTGGGAATGTGAGCAGGTCGATACATGGTATTGTGCACTGTCCCAGGCTGAGGGAAAGCTCTGCCTCAAGGCTGTGTAAGGGGAAGGTAAGCCTGAATCCAACCTCGAGCTGACTGACACAAGTAACTCACAAGATGAAGGAGATTGGACATTTTTCTCTGCTCAGGGTAGAAGGAAGAACCTTCCCCGATCCCCTGAAGTGCCCCTGCATAACAGATACGATGCTCTGCAGTTGGAGATTGAAGAGCATGTGAATAATGGACAGGATCCACGAGAAGCCGATGATGCAAAGTTGATCCAACCACCCACCTGCATTAGAACCAGTGCCAGATTCCTTACTGAGAAGCACCGAAGCACCCATTTGCCATCCAGGCAATTTCTCTAGAGAAGTCTGCTGCCTACCAGGAGCTTGCATTTGTGACATTCCTGAGAGGCTGCCGAGCCTGGTGAACCCTACAGATTATCATCTGCAGTCAGAGGAAGGGGTTCAGGAAGGAGGAGATGAATTGAAGAGGTGAATGCCTGGCTGTGTGGCTGGTGCCATACACAAGGTTTTGGCTTCTATGATCGTGGATCTACCTTTGAGAAGTCGGGTCTTCTGGGAGCTGATGGGATTCACCTGACCAAGTGGGGCAAGAGGGTCTTTGCCAATAAGGTGACTAGACTAGAGAGCTTTAAACTAGATTATTGGGGGAAGGGGACGGAGTTTTGAGTAACAGAGAAGAGCCAGGGGCTGCTGATGCATTAGGAACCAACAGGTAAACACCTGAGAAATGCTGCAAAGGAATTAGGGCTTGTTCCACCAAAAAGGTGACATGGTCAACAGCCCAACTGAAGTGCCTCTAAACCAATGCACGCAGCATTGGGTAACAAACAGGAGGAGCTGGAAGCCATTGTACAGCTAGAAAGCTGTGATATAATCACAGTCACTGAAACTTGGTGGGATGTATCACACGCCTGGAGTGATGCAATCAACAGATATAAACTGTTCAGAAGGGACAGACAAGGAAGGAGGGGCGGGGGGGTTGCCCTCTATGTAAAAAATTGATTGACCGCCCAGAGCTGTTTTTGAAAAACAGCCATGAAAAGGTTGAGAGATTATGGGTAACAATTAGGGGCCAAGCCAACAAAGGAAACCTTGTGGCTGGTGTTTCCTACAGGCTGCCTGATCAAGGGGAGCCTGTTGAAGAAGCATTCTTACTTCAACTACAGGAAGCATCATGCTCACAGGCTCTGATCCTGCTGGGGGACTTCAATCACCCTGACACCTCCTGGAAATCAGCACAGCAATCTATTAGAGTACACTGAGGAGAATTTCTTAATCCAGGTAATGGAAAGCCCAACCAGCAGAGAAGTGTTACTAGACCTGTTGTTCACCAACGCAGATGAACTAATTGGAGAGGTCAAGATCGGTGACAGTCTGGGCCGCAGTGATCATGCCGTGGTGGAATTCATGATCCGGAGGGATACGGGCCAGGTGAAAAGTAAAGTCAAGACCCTGAATTTTAGGAAAGTGAACTTTCAGTTGCTTAAGGAATTAGTGGATGGGACCCCCTGGGAAACTGCCCTCAGGGACAAGGGAGCTGAACAGAGCAGGCAGCTCTTTAAGGACATTTATCTTAGAGCGCAAGAGCTCTCAATTCCCATGTGTAAGAAATCAGGCAAGGAATGCAGGAGACTAGCATGGCTAAGTAAGGACCTCCTGGTCAAACTAAAGTGTAAGAAGGAAAAGCACAGGCGGCGGAACCAGGGACATGTATCCTGGGAAGAATATAGGGATGCTGCCAGGGTATGTAGGGATGGGATCAGGAAAGCTAAGGCACAGCTGGAGCTGAATTTGGCAAGGGATGCAAAGAATAATAAGAAGGGCTTTTACAGGTACATTGGCCAGAAAAGGAAGAAAATGTACCTATTTTTTAAAAGAGTAATAAGGAGGATCCTGGGAGCTACCGACCAGTCAGCCTCACCTCTGTGCCCAGTAAAATCATGGAACAGATCCTCCTGGAAGATATGTCAAAATGTGTGGAAGACAGGGAAATGATTAGAGACAGCCAACATGGCTTCACCAAGGGCAAGTTGTGCCTGACTAATCTAGTGGCCTTCTATAACGGAGTGACTGCATTGGTGGACAAGGGAGGAGCTACGGATATCATCTACCTGGACTTCTGTAAGGCCTTTGATATGGTCCCCCACAACATTCTGGACTATAAATTGGAGAGAGATGGGTTTGACGGATGGACTGTTAGATGGATAAGGAACTGACTGGATGGCTGCGTCCAAAGACTTCTAGTCAATGGCTCAATGTCCAAGTGGAAACCAGTAACGAGTGGTGTCCCTCAAGGGTCCGTACTGGGGCCAGTACTATTTAATATCTTCATCACTGACATAGACAGTGGGATTGAGTGCACCCTCAGCAAGTTTGCAGATGACACCAAGCTGAGTGGTGCAGTTGATCCGCTAGAGGGAAGGATGCCAACCTGAGGGACCTTGACAGGCTGGAGAAGTGGGCCCGTGTGAGCCTCATGAAGTTCAACAAGGCCAAGTGCAAGGTCCTGCACCTGGGTCAGGGCAATCCCCAACATCAGTACAGACTGGGGGATGAACGGATTGAGAGCAGCCCTGCAGAGAAGGACTTGGGGATACCGGTGGATGAAAAGTTGGTGATGAGCCAGCAATGTGCACTCACAGCCCAGAAAGCCAACTTTATCCTGGGCTGCATCAAAAGAAGTGTGGCTAGCAGGTCGAGGCAGGTGATTCTTCCCCTCTACTTCCATGTTTTGAGGGGAGCCTTATGCTCTGGAGTGAAAACTCTTCCTCTGATCTATGAAGGCATCACCCTGAGACAGAGATTCCAATAAAAGCAGATGTCTCCTCTGTGAAGTTACTTGTCCAAAATATACTGTGAGTCACTAAAGTTTGAACTCTCAGGAACCAAGGTGGTGATAGGGAGAAGAGAAATTCACTTCATGGAAGTGCTCAGTTTCACTCCCAGCTCTACACATCCCCAAATTTGCATTCTTTCAACTGCTTTTTTTAATCATTCACCAGAATATCTGGCATTCCTTTTATGTTTCTGACCACTAAAAGTGCAACTCAAAATGAGCTTTTGAAAAATAAGCATCAGTTCTCTTATGTAAACAAGGGTATTTATTAGTGAAAGTTTTTAAATATTAAACTTCACTGCTCCACTTCCAAACTCAATCAAGCTTTATCAAGAAATGAAGAAGCGTAGACGACCCAGTTGTACTCTCTCTTACCCAAAGCATATTGTTCTTCTTAGAAAACACAAAACACATTATGGTCAATATGCATAATGACTGCAAAGATGGTAAGGAGATATAGTTTATGATCAAATTCCAATAGCGAAAGTGCAGTCACAACCTCATTTACTGTGTTCATGACCCCAAATTGATCTTTACACCAAGATGATACAGTTCAAAATTAATCTGATCTAAATACCATTTTTCCTCAAATGATCCCCTGAAATAAATAATAAATGTGCAGGTACAACATAACATAGTATTCTATAACACATGTAGGAGGTACTTTTGGAAATATTAAAACACAGTTCATCAGTTTATATAATAGCCAAGAATAAATAAAGATTATAACAGCTTTAATGTATGTTAAAGGTAATGCATAAAGATTTTTGAGCAACTTTCTGTGATGTGTGTTATGCAGGAGATCAGGGTATATTTTAAATGTCCTTGTCGTGGTTTAACCCCAGCCAGCAACTAAGCACCACGCAGCCGCTCACTCACTCCCCCCCACCCAGTGGGATGGGGGAGAAAATCGGGAAAAAGAAGTAAAACTCGTGGGTTGAGATAAGAACAGTTTAATAGAACAGAAAAGAAGAAACTAATAATGATAATGATAACACTAATAAAATGACCACAGTAGTAATAAAAGGATTGAAATGTACAAATGATGCGCAGGGCAATTGCTCACCACCCCGCAACTGACACCCAGCCAGTCCCCGAGCCGCGATTCCCTGCCCCCCACTTCCCAGTTCCTAAACTAGATGGGACGTCACATGGTATGGAATACACTGTTGGCCACTTTGGGTCAGGTGCCCTGGCTGGGCATGAGAAGCTGAAAAATCCTTGACTGTAGTCTAAACACTACTGAGCAACAACTGAAAACATCAGTGTTATCAACATTCTTCTCATACTGAACTCAAAACATAGCACTGTACCAGCTACTAGGAAGACAGTTAACTACATCCCAGCTGAAACCAGGACAGTCCTTCAGGCTTTCAAATCTATTGCCTTAATCCAGTTGTTCAATACTGAAGAAACAATGTATTCTACACTCAATATTACAATAAGAGGGCATGTCAACCAAGTCTCCACTTCATGTTGTTATATTCTGAAATAATTTTCAGTTTCATTATTTTAAGTAGAGCTAGAATGTGCAATGATCTCTGGTACTAAAAATAAGTGACCATTACAATTGTAGAAAGTCTTTTCAGAAGTTTAGTGAAAAGTTTTCATTTTATAGACTGACTTTTCCAGACCGTGTCACAGAGACAAAGAGAGACAAAGGGAGAGAAGGGGTGGGGAGCAAGGGAGAAAGCAAAAGAAAGATAGTTAGGACAAAAGAGAGAGAAGCAGACAGAAAAAGAAAGTGCAAGAGGGACATAAAGAGAACAAGAGAGGGGAAAGAGACAGGAAGAGAGAGAAAAAAAAGAAAGGGTTGAGGAGAGACAAAAGCATGAACATGAGAGTAAGTGAGTGAGAAAGAAGATAGGAAGAAAGAGAAATAGAAGGATAAAGGAAAAAGAGAGCAGAAAGGAAGAGAAAAAGTGAGGGAGAAACAGCAAGAGAGAATGAGAGTGAGAAAGCGCAATCGAGAGGATGACACAAGAAGTGTGAGAGAAAGTGAGCACGCACAAAAGTGCGAGAGAGTGGAAGACAGAGGAGAAGAGAGAGTCAAAAAGAGAGCCAAAGGCAGAATGAGAGAGAGAAAAAGCATCAGCAAAGAGACAGGGACAGAGAGAGGGGTGGAGACAGGCAGGAGACAGACACAGGGAGGCATGTGTGTGCGAATGGGGGGGGGGGAGAGAGAGAGAAGTGCAGACAGGGGAAAAGACGCACATGCAGACAGATGCAGAGGAGGCCAGACAGACACACGCACACAAAGATGCAGAGGAAGAGAGCTGCATGCGCACATAGATGCAAAGGAAGAGAGATGCACAGGTGCACAAACACAGAGTGACAGAGAGAGACACATACAAACAGGCACATACATAGACACAGAGACATACAGAGAACCATGCACACACACAGAGGAAGAGAGAGACACACGTGCATGCAGATGCAGAGAGACACGGGGGGGAAGACACCTGTGCACACAGATGAGGAGAGGTGTGCGTGAACACCAACACAGAGAAAGAGAGACCAGAGGCACTTGCACACAGGTGTGAAGAGAGAGAGATGTAGAAAGACAGATGCAGAGATGCGCACACGCACACATGCAGGGAAAGACACGTGTGCACAAAGATGGGGGGGAGAGAGAGAGAGACATGAGTGCACACGGATGTAGGCAAAGAAAGACAAATAGATAAGCACACGCACAGACGTAGTGGAAGAGAGGCAGAGGGATGCACACAGATGCAGAGAGATGTGCCTGCACACAGACAAGGAGGAAGAGATGCACACACAAACACATGTGCACAGAGGCAGAGGAAGAGTGACTGAGAGATGCTCACGCAGACAAACGTGGAGGAAAATAGATGCAGGCATGCACAGACAGAGAGACAGAGACAGGCAGAGAGACAGAGGCACACGTGCACATTTGTAAAGGAAGAAAGACAGAGGCATGAGCAAAGGTGCAGAGGAAGAAAGAGACAGAAAAAGAGAGGCGTGCACGCACAGACAGATGGGTGCACATATAGATGCAGAGGAGGAGCGACAGAGATGCAAGTGCAATTGCAGAGGAAGAGACAGACGCAGAGACACATGCACTTCAGATGCAGAGCAAGAAAGAGGCATGTGCACACAGACACAGAAGAGAGACGGGCATGCAAGCAGGAGGGGAGAGAGAGATGCACATGCACAGAGACGTGCGTGCACAGTCACAAAGGAGGAGAGACAGGCGTGTGTGAACAGAGATGCAGAGGATGAGACAGACACGCAGGCATATAGATGCAGAGAAAGAGATAAAGACATACAGAGATGCATGCGCACATGCAGGGAGAGACAGAGATGCATACACACTCAGGCGCAGAATGAGAGAGAGAGAGATGCACACACAGACACAGGCGAAGAGAGTCAGAGATGCACACACAGGAGCAGAGACAGAGAGATGCGCACACGCACAGATGCAGAGGAAGAGAGAGAGAGAGACAGAGACATGGGCGTGCATCGACATAGACGGGCGCACACAGATGCAGAGAGAAACAGTGAGACATGCACACAGATGCAGAGCAAAATAGACAGACAGGTGTGCACACACAAAGACGTGGAGAGATGTGTGCGCATTCAGACGCAGAGAGACTTGTGCACACAGATGCTGAGGAAGAGAGATGTGCATGCACAGAGATGTGTACACATAGATGCAAAGGAGGAGAGACAGAAAGATGCGCGCACATACACAGACTGGAACACACAGAGCGAAACAGGGAGGTGTGCACACAGGTGCAGAGGAATAGAGACAGAAGCTCATGCACACAGGCGTAGAGAGACATGCACATGTTCAGACGCAGAGAAAGACAGAGAGAGAAACAGAGAGGCATGCACATGCACAGACATAGCAGAAAAGAGACACAGACACCTGCATATACATAGATACAGAGAGAAGCGACTGCACACAGAGGAGGAAGAGAGAAACACACAGGCACAGAGGCAGAGGAGAGAAAGAGATTCATGTGCACAGACACACATGCAGACTCAGACACAGAGAGAGAGATGAGCACACACACAGACACAGAGGAAGAGAGACAGAGAAGTGTGCACGCAGATGCCAAGGAACAGAGACACAGGCATGCACACAAATGCAGAGCGAGACAGAGACACACACACACACAGATGCAGAGGAAGAGAGACAAAGATGCAGGCACAGAGAGAGGGAGGGAGGGAGAGAGAAGGGGGGAACAACATGCTGGAACTCCAAAATGAAGTGGAGTCAAAGGCAGCCAAGTGGTATGCTACAATTGACATTGACAATGCATTTTTCTCAATTCCTTTGGCAGCAGAGTGCAGGCCACGGTTTGCTTTCACATGGAGAGGTGTCCAATACACCTGGAATCGACTGCCCCAGGGGTAGAAGCACAGTCCTACCATTTGCCATGGACTAATCCAGACTGCATTGGAACAGGGTGATGCCCTTGAACATCTACAATACAGTGATGACATGATTGTGTAGGGCAACAAAGCAGAAAAAGTGTTTTGGAAAGGGAAAAAGAATAAGCCAGATTCTTCTGAAAGCTGGTTTCACCATAAAAAGAAGCAAGGTCAATGAACATGCACAGAAGATCCAGTTCTTGCAAGTAAAATGGCAGGATGTATGTCATCATGTCCCTATGGATGTGGTCAACAAGATAGCAACTATGTCTCCACCAGCTAACAAGAAAGAAACACAAGCTTTCCTAGGCCTTGTGGGGTTCTGGAGAATGCATATTCCAGGTTATAGTCAGCTTGCAAGCCCTCTCTATTTAGTGACCCAAAAAAACTATTTTGAGTGGGGCCCTGAGCTACAACAAGCCTTTGAGCAGATCAAACAGGAAATAGCTCGTGCAGTAGCTCTTGGGCCTGTCCAGACAGGACCAGCTGTGAAAAATGTGCTCTACACTGCAGCCAGGGAGCATGGTCTCACCTGGAGCCTCTTGCAGAAAACACCAGGAGAAACCTGAGGTCAACCTCCAGGGTTTTGGAGCCAGGGGTATTGAGGATCAGAAGCCCACTACACCCCGACTGAAAAACAGATACTAGCAGCATATGAGGGGTTTCAAGCTGCTTCAGAAGTTGTTGGTACAAAAGCATATCTCCTCTTGGCACCACAATTGCCTGTGCTATGCTGGATGTTCAAAGGAAACATCCCCTCTTACACATCATGCAACCAGCGCTACATGGAGTAAGTGGATAGCATTGGTCACGCAACAGTCTCGAATGGGGAACCCCAACTGCCCAGGAATGCTGGAGGAGACTGGCCAGAAGGCGATGATTTTGAAGCATTGCCTGAGGAGGTGACTAGTACCCAGGAGGCACCACCATATAATGAGTTATCAGAAGACGAAAGGCATTATGCTTTGTTTACTGATGAATCCTGTTGTGTTGTAAGCAACCATTGGAAGTGGAAAGCTGCTGTGTGGACTCCCACAAAAAAGTTGTTGAAGGTGTCGAAGGAGAAGGCGAGTTTGCAGAAGTGAAAACCATCTACCTGGCCCTAGAGATTGCTGAATAAGAAAAGTGGCCAGTACTCTATCTCTGTACTGATTCATGGATGGTGGAAAATGCCCTATGGGGGTGGCTACAGCAGTGGAAGAAGATCAACTGGCAGAGCAGAGGTAAACCCATCTGGGCTGCTGCACTGTGGCAGGGCATTGCTGCCCGGGTAGAAAACATGGCCCTAAAGGTATGTCATGAAGATGCTCACATGCCCAAGAACTGTGCCACTGAAGAACATCAAAACAATGAACAGGTAGACAAGGCTGCCAAAATTGAAGTAGCTCAGGTGGACCTGGACTTGGAGCATAAGGGCGAGTTGTTTGTAGCTCAATGGGCCCACGAAACATCAGGACATCTAGGGAGATGAGAAAGACATTGAGGTGCTGGAGCGTGTCTAAAGAAGAGCAATGAAGCTGGTGAAGGGTCTAGAGAACAAGTCTTATGAGGAGCAGCTGAGGGAACTGGGGTTGTTTAGTCTGGATGTGATGGGTTGACCCTGGCTGGACGCCAGGTGCCCACCAAAGCCGTTCTATCACTCCCCCTCCTCAGCTGGACAGGGGAGAGAAAAATATAACAAAAAACTTGCGGGTCGACATAAGGACAGGAGAGATCATTCACTAGTTACCGTCACGGGCAAAACAGACTCAGCTTAGGGAAAATTAGCTCAATTTATTACAAATCAGCCAGAGTAAGGTAAATGAGAAATAAAACGAAATCTCAGAACACCTTCCCTCCACCCCTCCCTTCTTCCCGGGCACAACTTCACTCCCGGATTTCTCCACCAAGCCCCCCCAGCGGCACAAGGGGGACAGGGATGGGGTTTATGGTCATCACATGTTATTTTCTGCCGCTTCACCTCCTCAGGGCGAGGGCTCATCACACTCTTCCCCTGCTCCAGCGTGGGGTCCCACCCACGGGAGACAGTCCTCCACAAACATTCTCCAATGTGGGCCATTCCCACGGGCTGCAGTTCTTCACGAACTGCTCCAGCATGGGTCCTTTCCACGGTGTGCAGTCCTTCAGGCACAGACTGCTCCAGCGTGGGTCCCCCACGGGGTCACAAGTCCTGCCAGAAACCCTGCTCCGTGGGCTCCTCTCTCCACAGATCCGCAGGTCCTGCCAAGAACCTGCTCCAGCGCAGGGTTCCCACGGGGTCACAGCCTCCTTCGGGAACCCACCTGCTCCGGCGTGGGGTCCTCCACGGGCTGCAGGTGGATATCTGCCCCACCGTGGACCTCCCTGGACTGCAGGGGGACAGCCTGCCTCACCAGGGTCTTCACCACGGGCTGCAGGGGAATCTTCGCTCCGGCGCCTGGAGCATCTCCTCCCCCTCCTTCTTCACTGACCTTGGTGTCCGCAGGCTTGTTTCTCTTACATGTTCTCACTCCTCTCTCCGGTGGCTATTTTCTCCCCATCCCAACTTTTTTCCTTCTTAGAAATGTTATCACAGAGGCGTTACCACTATCACTGATTGGCTCGGCCTTGGCCAGCGGCGGGTCCATCTTAGAGCCGGCTGGTATGGGCTCGCTCTCTCTCGAACACAGGGGAAGCTTCCAGCAGCTTCTTACAGGAGCCACCCCTGTGAAGAACTGCAGCCCATGGGAAGGGCCCACATTGGAGAAGTTTGTGGAGGACTGTCTCCCGTGGGTGGGACCCCACGCTGGAGCAGGGGAAGAGTGTGATGAGTCCTCCCCCTGAGGAGGTGAAGCAGCAGAAAATAACGTGTGATGACCGTAAACCCCATCCCTGTCCCCCTGTGCCGCTGGGGGGGCTTGGTGGAGAAATCCGGGAGTGAAGTTGTGCCCGGGAAGAAGGGAGGGGTGGAGGGAAGGTGTTCTGAGATTTCGTTTTATTTCTCATTACCTTACTCTGGTTGATTTGTAATAAATTGAGCTAATTTTCCCCAAATTGAGTCTGTTTTGCCCGTGACGGTAACTAGTGAATGATCTCTCCTGTCCTTATGTCGACCCGCAAGCTTTTTGTTATATTTTTCTCTCCCCTGTCCAGCTGAGGAGGGGGAGTGATAGAACGGCTTTGGTGGGCACCTGGCGTCCAACCAGGGTCAACCCATCACAGCAACATACAGATGGGCTCGTGATCGAGGGGTGGACCTGACCATGAAGTCCACCATGCAGGTCACCCATGAACGTGAAACATGTGCCGAAATCAAGCGAGCCACAAGAGTAAAGTGTCCCTGGAATAGAGGGCAGTGGCTAGGTTTTCGATATGAGGAGGCCTGGCAAATTGACTATATTGGACCACTGCCATGAACACATCAAGGCAAGTGCTACATACTCACAATGGTGGAAGCAACTACTGGTTGGCTAGAAACATACCCTGTAACCCATGCCACTGCCTGAAACACCATCTTAGCTCTTGACAGGCAAATTCTGTGGTGACATAGTACCCCAGAAAGAATTGAATCAGACAATGGGACTCATTTCCAAAATAACCTCAAGAACTACTGGGCCAATGTCCTGGTTTCAGTGGGGATAGAGTTAATTGTCTTCCTAGGAGCTGGTATAGTGCTATGTTTTGGCTTTAGTATGAGAAGAATGTTGATAACACACTGATGTTATCAGTTGTTGCTAAGTAATGTTTAGTCTAAAGTCAAGGATTTTTCAGCTTCTCCTGCCCAGCCAGCAAGAAGGCTGGAGGGGCACAAGAAGTTGGGAGGGGACACAGCCAGTGGCCAAAGGGTTATTCCATACCATTGTGGCAGTACCCCCCCCCATCCTGCCAGCAGGAAACAAAACTTCTGCAGGCAGGGAGAAGGGAGAAGGGGAAGGAAACCCTGGAGGCCGCAGGTTGAAATTTGAACTGGCCAAGCGAGATGCGCCAGGTACACCGAGGTGACCCTCCTGGCCAATAGGGATTAAATGACCACAGGTCAGATTCGACAGGGGTATAAATGGGGTCCTGCCGGAGGACATGTTGGCAGTCCTCCTCAGAGCAGCAGGTCTGCAGTCGGAGACTCCCCCTTGGGTCGGGGCACTGCCCGAGGTAACTCCTCGAGGGAGAGAGCCCTCAGCTTTTAGGTGAGTGATACACGCATTTTGAGCCATCACTTTAAATCTTGGGGATTCTTAAGTTGGCCGTGTAGTATTAATTCTCTTTACATCACTGAGCCTGTGGTTTTATAAAATGTTACTGGACTTCTAACTAACTTTTGCTGAAGAATAAATCTGAGTTTTAACACCCGTTGGATTTGGTTAGTCGTGCATCCGTAACAACCATGTAACGTCATGTCTAGTATATAAACTGGGGGGAGTGGAGCTGGGGGGAATCACCGCTTGGGGAATAACTGGGCATCGGTCATCGGGTGGTGAGCAATTGCATTGTGCATCACTTGTATATTCCAATCCTTTTATTATTGTTATCATCATCATTATTAGTTTCTTCTTTTCTGTTCTATTAAACTGTTCTTATCTCAACCCACGAGTTTTACTTTTTTTTTCCAGTTCTCTTCCCCATCCCACTGGGTGGGGGGGAAGTGAGTGAGTGGCTGCGTGGTGCTTAGTTGCTGGCTGGGGTTAAACCATGACAAAGGGTTAAACCATGACAAAGGATTAAACCCTCCAGATACTTCACACACAGGGAGGGAAGGCCAGAGATGACTAGTGCAACAATCATCCTTATTGACCAAGGAAGAGTTCTCCAATATTTGGGAACCTGCTTCCTTACCAAGTCACAATTGGATTACAGCTCCTTTGTAACACCTCAGCATTACTGAGAGCTCATGACTGAACTAGAAAATCTAGTCACAGAACTCAACTTCTCCAGGCAGCCTCCTACCTCCAGTTGCTGGCTGGGGGTTAAACCACGACAGCCAAGAAACATGGCATTGAGTGGGTGTATCACATCCCCTATCACCCAAAAGTGTCTGGAAAGACTGAACAATATAATGGACTGTTAAAGACTATGCTGAGAGCGTTGGGCCTGGAAGCACTGGGATATAAAATTAGCACAAGCCACTTGTCTGGTTAATACCAGAGGATCTGCTAACGATCCTGCTCCTGCCCAAAGTAAGTCCCTACATACTGTGGGAGGAAATAAGGTCCCTATAGCGCACGTATGGAAGTGGCTGGGCAAAGCAGTGTAGATTGCTCCTCCTATGGGAAAAGGCAAACCCATTCGTGGGATTGTCTTTGCTCAAGGACCTGTGTGTACTTGGTGGGCAATGAGGAAGGATGGGGAGACCCAGTGTGTCCCTCAAGGAGATTTAACCTTGGGGGAAAAATAATCTGTGATGCGAGTTGTATGTTGTAGGAAGTAATGTAGCAGGAACTACCTGAACCGACGAAGAGTGAGCTTCGCAAGTAACCTGACAAGTGCATCAATGACCCAAACCAAGCTGGTGTTTGCGCCCAACAATTGATCATGCTGCTTCTCCTGTCCTGAGCACTCACCTTGACAGATGAGCCCAAGTCATAGCCTGTTCTTATGAACATTTTGGTGAGTGGTGGAGGCCCATGGAATGGGGTAATAATATCTATCTGTTAAGGGAGATGAGACAAGGGGAGTCAAAAGAATCTCAGTAGACATAATAAAGGGGGGTGAAAGATGATGTTTAGTGCTTACATTGTTGAAATTAGCTGAGGTAGAGACAGTCCTTGATAAGAAGAGCTGGTCCCAAGAACCAGCCAATGAGGTAAAGACAGTCCTTGATAAGAAGCAGGAGCAGGCCCCAAGAGCCAGCTAAGACTGGTCTTGCGGCTTGGGTGAATACCAAGAAATCACTGAGCCTGCGCAAGGAAAAAGGTTACTAGCGGTGATGAAGAGGAGTCATCTATCTTCATCTCTGCGACCACCAGACGACCACCATAAAGAGGCCCTGCGCAGGCGCAGTTGGGAGGGGACTATGGAAATGACCTCTCGGAGCAAATTTTAATATGAAGCGGGGATAGGTCATGCATATGTATAGGCGTATTGTGAATATGTAATACCTGACTGTATAAACTTGAGGCGAACTGCCGAGTCAGGCGCGCACGACTTTGGTGGGACTACCCCCCGTGCCGCCCAGCGCTGAATGAACATACCTACTTTACAATCTCACTGATTGTGGAGTCTGTTTTCCCCACGTCAGTTTGGCGAGCCAGGCAGGAGACTCTCTGCTCGGCTGTGGGACCGACTGCGGAGCGGACGCCCCTCGGCGCGCCCCGAGCACTTTCCTCGGAGGAGCCTCCGCTGCCAGCTGCTCACTGCGGGAGCAGACAACAACCTCCTGAAGCCGCGGACCAAACGGTATGTTCTACAAGGGGAGCCTGTAAAAGTACGGGCCGGGGCAGCTGGTAAATCGCACAGAGACGTCTGGCGTGCAGCATAGTCCCTGTAAGGGAGGAGGGTACCCTGTATGGGGATTTGCTGACCGATAGAGCGGCCGCTAGCGATCTTGGGGGTAGATCGAGCAAATCCGGGGTGACTGCTGCATCCCAGTATTGGGAGCCAGGACGGACCTGTCGATGACTGGTATATAAGAGGCAGGAGAAGGGTAAGCGCACCCCCTCACAATTGCGCTTGGTTTATGGGGTAAGTGGACCCCCTCCCAATTGCGCTTGGTTTATTTTTTGCAGCTGCTGAAGGTTGTCAACTGGATCAATGCTTGTATGATGTGAATGTTTGGAAATTTATGTTAAAGATTTTGTGTGGGTGTGTGGAAATGATATGTTGAAATTTATAGGTGTATGTATGTTTGTTAATGTGTGAATGTCTTTACGTATTAATAGGGGTGATTTCTTGCTTTGTATGTGGGCTTACAACTGGACTATATAATAATTAGCGTCCGGCTTGGGTTTTGTTGAAGTGTAAATCTTGTGGGAGAAGCTGGTACTGTACATCTAGCAGACAGAAACCAGACTGCCTTGAGTGTTTTCTCCAAATTCCACACTTTTATGATTGGGAAAGAGGTCACTAAGAATCCAAAATACTGAGATTGGTGTGTAAAGGAAAATTTAATTCCAGAACTTTGGGACGTGTGGGAGGAAAACTGGGGAAGACTGTAAAAGAAGTGTAAGAAACAATTTGCATGGAAGCTTATTAAAAGGAGAAGCTAAGATCAAACTTAAGAATCATTAGGAGGAGTCATAAAATGGGAAACAATCAAGGAGGAATATTGAGGAAAAGTCCTCTGGGTTGTGTAATTGCCCGCTGGAAAGATATTGTTGGGACCGGAGGTACGGAAAGTAAAAAGAACCTTATTAAATATTACAATCAATGGTGGCCGTTGTATAAGTTAGAAAGTGATGCTAAGTGGCCACTTAATGGATCACTAGATTATAATACTCTATTACAACTAATGATGTTTTTAAGGAGAGAAGGAAAATGGGATGAGGTTTCGTATGCAGACATGTTTTTCACCCTCCGAAACCATCCGGAGTGGCAAAGGGACTGTGGAATGGTACCCCCACAGGACCCCATGGTGCTTGCACTTGAGCAAGAGAACAACAAGGAGCTTAGAGGTAAACTGAGGCGGTGTTGTTCGGCATGTAATATTGGACAAAGATGTACAAAGACAAATAAAATTCATCAGGTACCAGAACAAGATCTAACTGATTTGTTTAAGCCTCCCCCTCGACCACAGGAACAGGATGCAGACTCGGATAGAACTCCAACCCCCCCGAGCAGTCCTGTATCCTCCCGTACTAGGAAGAAAATTGCCTCAACGGCTTTACAAGTACCTCTCTGAGAGACGGTGGGGCCAGAGGGTGGGACGATGCTAATCAAAGTACCCTTTTCTACTGCTGACCTAGGGGAATGGAAAAAGGTTGCAAAAGATTATAGGAGTGATCCGATAACTGTAGCTAAGCATTTTCAACTTATTGTGAAACAGCATAACCCTGATTGGAAGGATATACAGTTATTATTGGAATATATGACTGAGACAGAGAAACAGCTGATTTTAAAAACAGCAGGGAACCTTGCTGAAGATCATTATAAGATTACAGGAGGGGACATTAAGGAATATTTCCCTCTCCAAGACCCAAAGTGGGATGCTAATAGATCTGCACATATGGAAAGACTGCAGGGGTATCAGGAGTGGATTATAAAAGGAATGGAGAGGGCAATCCCCAAAACTATAAATTGGTCAGCTTTATATGCAGTTAAACAGAGTCCTTCTGAGTCTCCATCCGAATTCCTGGATCGACTGAGGGATGCAATGCGCTGCAACACACCGCTGGATCCTGGGTCAGAGGTAGGAATACAACAATTAGTCTCCCTGGGTTTGGGTCAATCTACAGGGGATATAAGGCGCAAACTTCAGAAATTACGCCCTACAGAAAGTAGGAATTTAGAAATATTGTTGGACGAAGCATGGAGGGTATTTAGTAACAGAGAAGAAGGATATAGGCAAGGGCAAAGGAAATTAATGGCTGTTATTCAGGAAGAAAGAGGAAGAGGGCCTAGACGAGACTTGTCCCGACTGGGCAAGGATCAATGTGCTTTGTGTAAGAAATTCGGTCATTGGAAAAGGGAATGCCCAAGGAACAAGGAGGATGAGAGGGCTCAAACAGGAAGAACAGTAGCCCATGTGAAGGGAGACTGACGGGAACCTGGGGAATCTACCCTAGCGGATCCACTGGTTATAATTAAGCTAGGGAAAACACAACAAGAGGTAGAATTCTTGGTAGATACAGGAGCAACATACTCGGTTTTGAATCAGGCTTTGATGCCCCTGGGAAACGATTATGTCATGGTGAAAGGAGCAACTGGCCAAAGTGAAAAGGCATATTTTTGTAAACCTTTAGAATATAAATTAGGAAAACAGTGGGGCATTCATAAATTTTTATATATGCCCAACTCCCCAAAGCCACTTCTGGGAAGGGACTTGTTGGAACAATTGGGAGCAAAATTGTATTCAAAAAGGGAGAAATTACTCTGGAGGTAAAAGATCAGCAATATATTCAAATATTGAGCCTAACCTTAACCAGTCTCCCCTTAGAAGGAAATATTAACGAGGACATCTTAAACCAAGTGTACCCAGGGGTATGGGCTACCGATGCACCTGGAAGGGCAAAAAGTGCTCCACCTGTTGAAGTTAGGATCAAGGAAGGCCAAAAGCCGGTAAGGATTAAACAATATCCCCTAAAGAAGGAAGACAGAAGGAATCCGGCCGGTGATAGAAAAATTTTTGCAGTTGGGATTATTAAAAGAGTGTGAGTCTGAATTCAATACCCCTATATTACCTGTTCAGAAGCCCGATGGGTCATATCGGGTGGTCCAAGACTTACAGGCGGTGAATAAGATAACTGAAGATCTTTACCCAGTAGTGGCGAACCCATATACCCTGTTAACCGTATTAACACCTGAATTGACTTGGTTTACTGTTTTAGATTTGAAGGATGCTTTCTTTTGCCTCCCTCTCCATGAAGCCAGCCAAAAATTATTTGCATTTGAATGGGAAAACCCCAAGAGTGGTCGAAAGACCCAGCTCACTTGGACGGTGTTGCCACAAGGATTTAAGAATAGTCCTACCATTTTTGGCAATCAGCTTCCGAAAGACTTAGAATCCTGGGAAACCCCGTCTGAGGAGGGGAAGCTGTTGCAGTATGTGGATGATATCCTGATCGCCACTAAAACAGAGAAAGATTGTATGACATGGACGGTGAGTCTGTTGAATTTCCTGGGACTCCAGGGGTACCGGGTATCCAAGAAAAAGGCACAGGTAATGCAACGCAAAGTGAATTATTTGGGCTATGAAATTAGTGCGGGACAAAGAACTTTGGGACAGGCCCGTAAAGAGGCAATATGCCAAACTCGTAGACCTCAGACAGTAAAAGAGTTACAGACTTTTCTGGGAATGACAGGGTGGTGCCGATTGTGGATCTATAATTATGGATTGCTCGTTAAACCACTGTATGCATTGACAGCCACTGAGCAGAAACACCTTGAGTGGAACAAGGAGACCGAACGAGCCTTTGAGCTACTGAAAAAGGCTTTGATGTCGGCCCCGGCCTTAGGACTCCCAGATGTGAGCAAGCCGTTTCTTCTTTACTCCCACGAGAAGCAGGGCATTGCCCTGGGAATATTAGCACAAAACCTGGGCCCATATTGATGGGCAGTTGCCTACCTCTCTAAGCAGTTAGACACGACTGCAAAAGGTTGGCCTGGATGCCTGCGGGCAGTTGCGGCCGTGATACTGAATATACAGGAAGCCCGAAAGTTTACTCTGGGCCAGAAAATGACTGTTCTGGTGTCTCACACAGTATCAGCAGTCCTGGAAGCAAAAGGTGGACACTGGCTCTCTCCACAAAGATTCCTGAGATATCAAGCTATATTGGTAGAGCAGGATGACGTGGAGATTATAGTCACTGACATTGTCAACCCAGCTTCTTTTCTCAGCGGGAACACAGGAGAACCAGTACATCACGACTGTTTGGAAACCATCGAAGCAACATATGCCAGTCGCCCAGACCTGAAAGACAGCCCCATGGAAAACGGAGAAACCTGGTTCACAGACGGAAGCAGTTATGTCCTAAATGGTAATCGACATGCGGGATATGCCGTCACCACCAGCCAAGAGGTAATAGAATCAGGGGCTTTGCCCATGAACACCTCCGCACAGAAGGCAGAAATAATTGCTCTAACCCGCGCCCTGGAATTGGCCCAGGGCGAAGTTGTGAACATTTATACAGACTCAAAATATGCCTTTGGAGTTGTACACGCACATGGAGCAATTTGGAAGGAGAGAGGACTAGTGAGTTCTCAAGGGAAAAATATCAAACACGCAGAAGAAATTCTGAAGTTACTGGAAGCTGTCCAGCTCCCTAAGAAAGTAGCAATTATGCATATTAAGGCACACCAGAAAGTGAGCTCAAATTTGGAAAAAGGGAATGAGCTGGCGGACAGAGAGGCAAAACAAGTGGCCAAAACAAAGGTAAAAACAGAAGGGGCCTTAATTCCTGATAGGCAGATTTCCCTAGAAGGTAAGCCAGAATACACTAAGGAAGACCAAAAGCTCATTACAGATTTAGAAGGGTCATATAATGAAGAGGGGTGGGCTCATACCCCAGAGGGAAAGCTAATCATTCCCTCTTGCTTATTATGGCATTTGATATGGGAGGAACATAGGAAAAGACATTGGGGAACAGAAGCTCTGTATAATCATTTGATAAGAGAAATTGTGGCTAGAAATTTATACACCACGGTGAGAGAGGTGACACAACAGTGTGATCTTTGCCTCCAGACTAATCCTAAGAATACCCCCAAGCTGGAAATGGGCCAGATTGGAAAAGGCAATGGGCCTGGACAACAATGGCAAATTGATTTTACAGAACTTCCAAGAAAAGGGGGGTATCGATATTTACTAGTATTAACTGATACCTTTTCAGGTTGGCCAGAAGCATTCCCAACAAGAACGGCTAAAGCTCGGGAGGTAACTAAAATACTGGTACAAGAGATAATACCACGTTTTGGGGTTCCAGCAACCATATCCTCTGACAGAGGACCACATTTTGTCTCAAAAATAGTACAACAAATTAGCCGCCACTTGGGTATAGATTGGCAGCTTCATACTCCATATCACCCCCAGTCGAGTGGTCAAGTGGAAAAAATGAACCACTTAATCAAACAGCAAATTGTGAAATTAGGACAAGAAGCAAATCTGACATGGCCTCAGTCTCTCCCTTTAGCCCTTCTGCGTATACGAATGTCCTGGGTTCAGCTGGGATAGAGTTAATTTTTTTACAGGAACCTGGGAGGTGGGGGGCATAGCCGGGGCAGCTGACCTGAACTGGCCAAGGAGCTATTCCATACCATGTGACATCATGCTCAGTATATAAATGGGGAGCGGGCCGGGGGGTGGGGGCTTCTTTTCGGTGGGGGAAGTGGCAGAGCGTCGGGTCCCGGGTGGTGAGCAGTTGCACTGTGCATCACTCTTTTTGTATACTTTTTCATTAGTACCGTTGTTGTTGTTGCAATTTCTTTGTGTTGTTCCAGTAAACTGCCTTTATCTCAACCCTCGAGGTTCCAGGTTTGTTTTTTTCCTCTCCTCCGTCTTCCCCCCATCCCACCGGAGGGGGGCGGGAGGAGTGAGCGAGCGGCCGCGTGGTCCTTTGTTACCGGCTGGGCTGAAACCACGACAACGAACAAGACCAAGGGCGAAAGAAGGACTGAGCCCCTTTGAAATTCTGTATGGACAACCCTATGGGATACAGAGAGGGGTGTCTGTACAAGCGGGGGATGAAATTATGACTTCTTACATGGTGGCATTAGGTAAGCAACTTAATAAAATCAGGAAGCATGTGGTAGGGACTCGAGGGAGAGGTTTGGATGGGCCTGTGCATAATATACAACCAGGGGATTATGTGTATATAAAGTCTCTTACAGAAAAAACTCTGGAGCCGCAGTGGGAAGGACCCTTTCAAGTACTACTTACCTCCTTCACCGCGATTAAGATCAAGGAACAGAACGCCTGGATCCATCACACTAGGGTGAAGAAGGCACCCAAAGGACAATGGACTTCACAGGAAAAAGGACCTTTGAAGCTCAAATTTGTGAGACATTGATTGTTATGTTTCTGAGTTGGACCTTGTCCAAGGGGCAGGCTTGGGATCGAAATACTTATTTAAATATGACAGAGAGTATCTCGAAAGTACTAAATTTATCAGATTGTTGGGTATGTAATCCCTTTCCTCAGGGGAACATGGAGCTCCCCTTTTTAGGAATCCCAACCACAAATTGGACATCTCTTATTGAAGATGGGCCAGACAGGAATGGATCATGCCCTCATGGAAAGGGAAATACCCAGCAGGGACCCAACTTTGATCTGGAGGTGCCCAACCCTAAAGAGATCTTAATTACTGGCCGTTGCTTAAATATTACTGATAATATTTGGGGAGACATGGATAATTGTAGCCTTGTGGAAAATCTGGGAACTTTTGATAAAGGAAAATTAGAACGCCTTGGACTAAACTTAAGTATCAGTTTCTATTATATCCGGAAACCAAAGGGGGGGCCAGGAAAGAAGGGGCAAGAACAAGACAGAAGGGAGACACATCTCGGTCCAAGATGCAACACAGGGCCCGGATACTGGTGGCTCTGTGGGGATGGCAGGGCCAGAAAGAGTTTACCCCAGAACTGGAAGGGACACTGTGTTCGAGGGTACCTTGCACCTCAGACCAGTATATTCGAGGGAGCTTCGCCTCCCCGAGGGTTTTTGAGAACACCTTGGCTCCGTGTAAAACGGGCTGAAAACCCACTAGTTATTCGAGGTACTGGGTACCATAGTTTTGTCCGATGGTTAATTCCCTCTTTAGGGGTAAGCGAGTTGGAGAAAGCTATCGTGAATATATCTGCTACATTAGAGATTATAGAATGTGCTACAACTGATGCAATTCGAGGGCTGCAACTGGAAATACAATCCCTAAGTAAAGTAGTACTCCAAAATAGAATGGGATTGGACATGCTTTTAGCAAAAGAAGGGGGCTTATGTGTAGTTATAAACCAAACTTGCTGTACCTATATCAATCAAAACCAACGAATTGAAACAGATCTTGAGGAGATATGGGAAAAGACTAAAATACTACATGAAGTTTCCCAAGATGACACTTCTTGGGGCTTGACAGGCATATTAGAAAAACTAACCTCCTGGTTGCCAAATTTAACATGGTTAAAGCATTTGTTTGTCACTATAATAATCATCATTCTCTTGTCTGTGGTCCTTTGCATAGTGGTTCGATGTGGCCTTTTGTGCTGTAAGAGTACAGGAGACTCTTACAGTGAATGGAAAAAGAATCAGTTACGACGAAAACTGGAGACCAACAAATACTTTGAGAGGATGCTAGATAGGGAAATAATGTATTAGAAGTACTAGGATTAAATATAGTAAAAGAATTTACTATTTTCTAGAAAAGGGGGGACTGAGACAAGGGGAGTCAAAAGAATCTCAGTAGACATAATAAAGGGGGGTGAAAGATGATGTTTAGTGCTTACATTGTTGAAATTAGCTGAGGTAGAGACAGTCCTTGATAAGAAGAGCTGGTCCCAAGAACCAGCCAATGAGGTAAAGACAGTCCTTAATAAGAAGCAGGAGCAGGCCCCAAGAGCCAGCTAAGACTGGTCTTGCGGCTTGGGTGAATACCAAGAAATCACTGAGCCTGCGCAAGGAAAAAGGTTACTAGCGGTGACGAAGAGGAGTCATCTATCTTCATCTCTGCGACCACCAGACGACCACCATAAAGAGGCCCTGCGCAGGCGCAGTTGGGAGGGGACTATGGAAATGACCTCTTGGAGCAAATTTTAATATGAAGCGGGGATAGGTCATGCATATGTATAGGCGTATTGTGAATATGTAATACCTGACTGTATAAACTTGAGGCGAACTGCCGAGTCGGGCGCGCACGACTTTGGTGGGACTACCCCCCGTGCTGCCCAGCGCTGAATGAACATACCTACTTTACAATCTCACTGATTGTGGAGTCTGTTTTCCGCACGTCAGAGAAGGGATAGTAGTTAATGAGAATGTATAAATCTGTGTTGGATGAAAAGATGGTTTAATTATGTCGTATAAGTTACAAGTGTTGGCAGGACGGGGTTTCAGGAATGTGAAACATACAATGGGGTGATCAGAAGATATGTTAATGTTTCAAATTATGTGGAATGAGCATGATGCAAATGGGATGGAATAAGCAGTGGAGATTGTACTGGGTCTGGCTGGGATGGAGTTAACTTTCCCCATAGCAGCCCTCATAGTGCTGTGCTTTGTATTTGTAGCTAGAATGACGTTGATAACATACCAATGTTTTGGCTACTGCTGAGCAGCGCTCGCACAACATCAAGGCTGTCTCTCCAACCCCCCCCAATGGCTGGAGGTGGGCAAGAGGTTGGGAGGCAACATAGCTGGGACAGGTGACCCAAAGGGATATTCCATACGCTATGATGTCATGCTCAGCAATAAAAGTTAATAGAAAGGTAGAGGAGGGGGCATTTGTTATTAAGGTGTTTGTCTTCCAAAGCAACCGCTACACATACTGAGGCCCTACTTCCCAGGAAGTGGCTGGACAGCACCTGCTGATGGGATGTATAGAATAATTTTTTTTTGCTTTGCTTCCGTGCATGGCCTTTGCTTTGTTTCATTCAACTGCCTTTATTTCGACCCATGAGTTTTTAATCTTATTTTCTCCCCCTGTCCTGCTGAGGAGGGGGGAGTGAGAGCAGCTTGGTGGGCACCTGGTGGCCAGCCAATGTCAACCTACCACACATTGCACACAGATGCAGAGGAAGACAGACGCATGTACACACAGACATGGAGAGACATGCGCACACACAGATGCTGAGGAAGAGAGACCGAGAGATGCATGCACACACAAAGATGCACAGGTGGAGAGACAGAGGGACATGTGTGAAGAGAGATGCAGAGGAAGAGCAGCAGAGACGTGCGCACACACAGACGCAGAGACGCTTCTGCACACAGATGCAGATGAAGAGATGTGCACACACTAAGAGTTGTGTGTACACAGACACAGAGACAGAGACAGGCAGAAAGAAACAGTCACGTGTGCAGAGTAAGAGAGACAGAGAGGCAGAGGCAGGCACACGCACACAGATGCAGAGGAGGAGACAGAGATGTGTGCGCACATACACAGACTAGAGCACCCCCAGACACAGAAACACAGAGGCACACACACAGACGCAGAGGAAGAGAGACAGACAGATGCACAGCACACATGTGGAAAGATATGTGCGCAGAGAGAGAGGCAGAGATGTGAGCGCACAGATGCAGGAGGAAGAGAGGCATGCACACACAGATGCAGAGAGATGTACACGCACACAGATGCAGAGACAGACACGCATACACACAAAAGCAGAGGAAGAGAGAGACAGTTACGTGCACACAGAGGAACGGAGACATGCACACACACAGAGGAGCAAAGTGAGACAGAGAGAGGCAGACAGACCGACACAAATGCATGCACTCACAGATGCAGAGGAAGACCATCTGGGAGACGCTCATGCAGGTAGATGCAGAGACGTGCACAGATGCAGAGGAAGAAAGATGCAAGCACACACAGATGCAGAGTGATACAGACATACTTGCACACAGACATAGAAAGACAAGCCTACACAAAGACGTGGAGAAATACAGATGCATTCACAGAGCCACAGAGACATACACAGAGGCAGAGGAGAGATCCATGTGCACAGAGATACACGCAGACAGACACACAGAGAGACAGAGCAAGACAGAGGCGCGCACACACACAGATGCAGAGAGAGAGAGAGATAGAGGCGTGTGCACACAGATGCAGTGTTGTGGTTTAACCCTGGTAGGCAGCTAAGCACCACACAGCCACTCACTCACTCCCCCCACAGTGGAATAGGGGAGAGAATCAGAAGGGTAAAAGTGTGAAAATTCATGGGTTGAGATAAAGACAGTTTAATAAGAAAAAAAGAGAAAAAACCAATAAAGAAAAACAAAACCCAGAAAACCAAGTGATGCAAAAAACCCACAACTGCTCACCACCAGCCAACTGATGCCTGTCCCGTCCCTGAGAAATGGCAGCCCCGGCAAACTTCCCCCTCCCTGCCTAGTTTTTATTGCTGAGCATGACATCATATGGTATGGAATATCCCTTTAGTCAGTTGGAGTCAGCCTACTCGCTGGCAGGGCAGTGTGAGAAGCAAAAAAGGCCTTGACACTGTGCAAGCACTGTTCAGTAATGTTAAGAAATACTAGTTATTTAGCTTAGCTTAAGTAAGTAAGTTTTTAATAGAATGAATTGCTCAGAGTCAAATCATTTAGCATTAGGACGCAGGGGTTATAGCATAATGTTGTGCGATTTGGTAGACTGTTTGTTTAGCATTACTTACTTAGCATGAGTAGCTAGATTTGCTGAAGCCTTAGGCCCCAAGCTGTGAACTTTCACCTAGATATGCTGAACTTTTACCTAGTTAAGCAAAAGAGGGCCTTCAGAGCCAGCGCAAACCAGAAGATAAGGAGGCTACAACTGTCAGCAGAAGCTGCATCTCGACAAGATAAGAACAGTTAATGGCCTGCCTGGAGGCAGAGAAGGAATCCAATAAGGTGTTAAAAGATCCCAGAACAGAAATTGCTGTTGGACCAAAAGGTGCATGAAGAGTGTGTGAGGGGTGGGTGCGTAGATTGTAAGGGCATAATTGCCCCGGGTTTTCTTTGTTCGGGGTCCCTCTTCGGAGGCACCCAGCTCAAGCTGTTCCTACTGCTGTACCACTCAATTAAATTATTTTTTTATATAATCTGGCACCTGAGACTCTTCTGCAGGAAACCTAGGGTACAAACTGTGGGGATAATACCAGATGCCTGGACTGTGCGAATTACCTTAACAAGTAATAACTAAAACATGGGTGTGTTATCAACACTGTTTTCAGCACAAATCCAAAACATAGCCCCATACCAGCTACTGTGAAGAAAATTAACTCTATCCCAGCTAAAACCAATACATTCTCCACAGATATCATTCCCTTAGTCTATGGACTACCACTGTAAAATGTCCATAGAATGTCTATTCAGTTCATTTATTCCATGACTTTGGGCTCCATATGTTATGGTGGTCACTCAGGACAGGAGAGGTGGTGTGTTGTGTGGAGTTATTGGGCACCAAAGCCAGCTCAGGTCAGGTCACTGCTGCACTTGCACTGCTTCTTGTGAGGCACATCCTCTATTGGTCTGGGTGGTTCCTGCTATAGTACTTCCTATAACATGCAACTCAAATCATGGGTTACAACAATTTAAAGGTATTTCCATTACAATCTCCACCCCTGGTCCCTTTGGACAAAGTTATAGGGTCTAACATTGCAATGAACTCCTCCCTTTGCTCCTAGCCTGGCTAGCGGCAAGGGGTTCCTGTTATAATACCTTTGACATATGGAAGCCACAGCAGTGGCAACATACAGCATCATATAACACTGGCATCATACAGCAATGGCACCATACAACTCAAATCATGGGTTATTTTCACCCAGGATTAAACCTCCTTGAGGTACACATTGGACTTCCCCATCCTTCTGCATTACCACCAAGTACACCCAGGTCCTTGAGCAAAAGCAATCCCACAAATGGGTTTGCCTTTTCTGGAAGAAGGAATAACCCAGACTGTCTTTCCCAGCCAGTTCCTTATGTGTACTATGGGGACTTTATCTCCTTCCACAGTACATAGGGGTTTTGATTGGGCATGGCCAGGTCAACTGGCACATCCTCTAGTGTTAACTAGCCAAGTGGATTCTGCTAAATTTGTATCCCAATGCTTGAATGTCCCAGCACCCATTGCTCTCAGTGTAGTTTTTAACAGTCCATTGTATCGTTCAATTTTCCCGGAGGCTGGTGCATGATAGGGGATGTCATATACCCATTCAATGCCATGCTCTTTGTCCCAGGTGTCTATGAGGTTGTTGATCACCTCCACCACAGCTAATTCCCTCAGATACTGGATACATCCCTCAATGGTGGTCCACTTGCCTCAGTAATTTACAAGATCTTCCTTGAAGGGATACCTTTCCTTCACACTTGACAGAAGGCACCTCCAGAGGCTAAGGACTGTTGCCCCTTTTCCAATCCCTTTGTCAATGGCGTTATGCCTAGCAAGGGATACCAGCTGCTGGGCTTCCTTACCCTCTAATTCCTGACTATTGGCCCCAATATCCCAGCATCAGAGCAATCAGTGGATAATTTGCTCGTGTGGTTGACAGCTGAAATCTTTTTGCATATCTCGCAGCTCACTCAGGGACAGGGTGGTTTCTGACTCATTTATGCTTTCAGTCTCTTCCCTCTCCTGTTCTTGTGACTGCCCTGCTGCAGAACAGGCTGCCTCTTCTGATTCTCCCTCCTGCTCCCTCTCAGGAGAAGCTTCTTTCTCCCTTACTAAACAAGTTTACCTCTGCTTCCGTTGTTTCTTCTTGACTATCCTGGAGCAACTGACATAGTTGAGGGTTGGGTCTCTGGTTTAGCCACAGTGTCTGTTTGTATGTCTTCAGATCCAGAGACCCTCTCTTCTCCTTGAGGGTCCTGAATAGTGCTCAGTAGGCGTAGGCCAGGCCCCAGCACAGTGCAAGAAGTTGTGTCTTTTTGGCATAGCCAGGGCCAGGGCATTTTTTTTCAAACATTCTGTCACTTCATCAGGATCTCACACTTGTTCGGGGGTGAAGTTCCAGACCATCAGTGACAACCATTCTAGGTACCTGCCCATATTCTCCCACACCCCTTGCCACCCATAACCACACTGCCTCGGGGCATATCCCTGGGTGATATTCCTAAATAGTTGATTAACCTTAGAAAAAAACAAAAAAATATTCTTCAGAGGTACCAATAGGAGTGTTTTGGTTATCCAAGGATGTTCAAGATACTGAAGAGTTATTGTAACAAGGGAGAAAACATCTCCCCCATAGAAGAAGGGGAAGGTGCCATTCTGTATTTCTTCCACTGAATGCCTCTCAGAGGTGAAAAGGGAAAAAGTGTAATTGTTATTGTTAATTGTCTCCATGAGATGGTTCCTGAAGTACAGGGAAGGCATCAGTGCAGGGCCCAAATACCAGATTAGGCTCAAGGCAAGTGCTTTTATCATAATTCTCCCAGGCAAAACACCACCAAGCACAGCAAACTGCAAAAGCCAAAACCAGCCTTTAACAAGCTCTCAAATTTGATGTACAGCAAAAAAAGGGAGCATGGCACGGATCAGATAAAACAATGTTGAGGACAGTTAAGTGAACATCACGACCAGCATCTGTTAAACTGATATAATAATTATAAGTCCCCTCCAATACACTCTGGTCAAATCTGTTGTTATCTCAAACCCTTTGAGCCCCACGTTGGGCACCAAAAAGGACTGTTGTGGTTTAACCCCAGTAGGCAGCTAAACACCAAACAGCCACTCACTCACTCCCCTCCCCTCAGTGGGATGGGGAAGAGAATCAGAAGTGTAAAAGTGTGAAAACTCATGGGTTGAGATAAATACAGTTTAATAGGTAAAGCAAAAGCTGTGCACAGAATGGTCTGAAATGCAAGGTCTGTACTCTGCTTCTTGCCTTCCTCACTCCCCTCAGGATCTTGAGCTCCACTCAAGCTGAGGCTGCCACATCCTCAATTAGTTCTTCCTTGTTCATGAGCAGCAGATCCAGCTGTGCATCCCCCCCAGTTGGCCCATCCAACACCTGTATTAAGAAGTTTTTGTCATCGTTCACCCCCTGCAACACCCTCCAGAAGCCTCCTGGACTATTTCTGTTCCATTATTGCCCTTCCAGCAGATGTCAGGGAGTTTCAAGTCCCCCATAAGAACTAGGGTCTATAATCTGGAGACTTCCTCAGGTTACTTAAAGAAGGTCTTGTCCCCTTCTTCACACTGATCAGATGGTCTGTAACAAGCTCATATCATGATATCACCCCTTACTAGTCTCTTCTCTGTTCCTGACCCACAAGCTCTCAAACAGCCTGTCACCCATTCCCTAGAAGAGCTCTATATGCTTGAGCTACTCCTTCATGTAAGGGGCAATCCTCTCTGCTTCCTTGCCTGTCTTTCATAAAGAGCTATTAGCTGTAGCTGTACAATTTTATAAGACCATTTCCAGATAAAAGCTCTAGGTGAGATTCCTAAAATTACTTGATGAACTTTGAAAGTCTTTTCCTGTAAGCTTCTGAATATATGTAGAATAGCTGCTAATGGATAGGGTAAGAGACCAGATCATAAACCAGCATCCATTTTGAGTCAAAAATACATGAGAATATGGTATAATTCTATGAAGGGAGCAGGGAAGCACAATACATTTACTAGCTCTAAAGCTTGCACTATTGTATATACCATATTATATATACCATTACAATTTACCCCAGGAAATAATAGTTTTTATTTTACATCAGGGAAAGCTGTATGGGCAGTGAAAGTCCAGGCTTTCCACCTCCTAAGCCTAAGTCCAGGATCAATATAACTAGAGAACCATACTTACTGGAGGAGGCACGCTACAGATAGGAAGATGCTGTCCACTGAATACCACAGAACAACCTGGGACCTGCTGTGTGCTGCAGGGTGGTATGTGCTGGGCTGTACAAAGTGGAATTCCATGTGGTGCCACCGTTGTCACCGTGTATGAGACGGGGACTGCGCCTTGATGGATCTGCAGCAAAAACACAAGTGTATAAAGCAAGCTGTTACAAGGGCTTTGGACAGTTATGGCATGGCATAGAAAACAAGCTTTCACCTAACAACAAAAAAGCATTTTTTACTCTGAAGGTATTAAAGAAGGCAAATACCTGTAATCCCTGTCCTTTAAAAAAAAAAAAAAATTCTCATTGGAGTATTTGGAGTATCACTCTTCAGTCAGTGCTTTTAGGACAAGGCCAGGAGGGAGCTCTCAAGATGTTAAGTCCTCCATGACACTTAAAGGCACTCAAAAGCATCTCAAATTCAGCAAAGCTGCCCCTCCCACACACTAAAGTTAGTTCTTAGAGAAAATAGGCAGCAATAACTCCCACATAAAAGCCAGTCAGAAAAAGGGGTGTAAAAAACCCCCTACAAGTAGCTAAAGAATCTCTTCAACTCGTCCTTGCAGAGTGATTAAATGTTAACCCAGAGACTTATATCTTTGAAGAAAAAGAACTTCAGATAGATAGATTTTCTTTCCTGTAAAGAAACCAATCTCTGAATGCCTACTCAGAGCAACACTCCAGGGATGTGTCTTAACATGACTAACAACAGTAGTTGAAACCAAAGATTAATTTAAAAGCTGAAAAAGAAAAGGTTACATATTCATAAACATGCCTCTGAGACAATATCCACTAAATATCTACAAACATAGTAGAGAACATGATGGCTTAAAGGTTTTTTTAGTTAGCAATATTCACTTAGAACTCAATCATCAATCCAAGGGTAGAAGGTACTCTGGACCCACACATTCCTCAATTCCTTGTACTACATCAGGAATCTAGCAAAAACTGCAAAGAACCATAGGTAAGGAACATGGATACACAGAAGGCAATTATTTTGAAGAACCTTCCTTCACAACCTACTAAAATGGAATTCACCCTTGGAAAATGAACAAGCAAGAACAGCTCATTACAAAGATGAGAATAAGTAAATTGGAGAGTGCTAACCTACTGAACTGGCCATGAGATGCAGAGGCCAAAACAGGAACACCACACAGATGACTGAATAAAACCTCAAATCTCAAAACTGCACATATTTGGGAAAAAAACCACTCAGCAGAAACAGTGACTTTGACCTAGTTCCAGTTCAGGTACCAATGCAAATATTTTATATGTGAGCTATCAGAGAGTTTTTAATGCCATAATTGTCGGATGTTTGAGGACAGTGCCAGATGCGATTCAGGAGAGCTTACCACTGCTCTCAGTGCAGAAAGAAAGAAAAAAAAAAAAAGAGAAAGTGGTTCCCTCTCTAGAGTAGTCTGTGCAAAGCACCATCATGGAAGACCCATAGTAACTCTGAAAACACTAACACCTTGTGGAAAGTGCTTGGAAGGTGGTGACAGCATCATAGAACAATCGCTTCTCAGGATGATGCTGCAAGTCTAATCACGCAAGGACAAACACAAAATGTATTTTTGTTTTGAGATACTTGAGTAACTCAACTGTTCAGATACAAGTGAAGGCTGTGACATGGCCAGAAAGACTATTGTCTTTAACCCATGCACTCTGCTCTGGGTGCAGATACTCCTTATTTATCAGCGCTCTGCACAGAAAATACATCAGTGATCTGCTGCTGTACTGAATGCAAGTCACTTTATAAGCTGTGCTGTAAGAATTGCATTTTAAGCCTGGCAGTTTGTGACCTGGATATAGAATCATAGAATCATAGAATCATTTAGGTTGGAAAATACCTTTAAGATCATTGAGTAAAACCGCAAACCCAACACTGTCAAGTCCACCACTAAACTGTATTGTATTGGGTTTGTGTGGCAAGGTTTTGGTAGCGGAGGGGGGAGTTACAGGGGTGGATTCAGTGAGAAGCTGCTGGAAGCTTCCCCTATGTCCGACAGAGCCAATACCAGCCGGCTCCAAGAAGGGATTGTTGTGACCCAAGTGCAGGACCTGACACTTAGCCTTGCTGAATGTCATACAATTAGCTTTGGCCCATCGATCCAGCCTGTCCAGATCCCTCTGTAGAGACTTCCTACCCTCAGGCAGATCAACCCTCCCACCCAACTTGGTATCGTCTGCAAACTTACTGAGGGTACACTGGATCCCCACATCCAGATCATTGATGAAGATATTAAAGAGAACTGGCCCTAATACTGAGCCCTGGGGAACACCACTTGCGACCGGCCGCCAACTGGATTTAACTCCATTCACCACAATTCTTTGGGCCCAGACATCCAGCCAGTTTTTTACCCAGCGAACAGTACACCCATCCAAGCCATGAGCAGCCAGTTTCTCCAGGACAATGCTGTGGGAAATAGTGTCAAAGGCTTTACTAAAGTCCAGGTAGAGAAGATCCTCAGCCTTTCCCTCATCCACTAAGCAGGTCACCTTGTCATAGAAAGAGATCAGGTTAGTCAAGCAGGACCTGCCTTTCATAAACCTATGCTGACTGGGCCTGATCACCTGGCTGTCCTGTACGTGCCGCGTGATGGCGCTCAAGATGATCTGCTCCATAACCTTCCCTGGCACTGAGGTCAGAATGACAGGCCTGTAGTTCCCTGGATCCTCCTTCTGGCCCTTCTTGTAGATGGGCGTCACATTTGATAACCTCCAGTCAACTGGGACCTCCCTGGTTAGCCAGTACTGCTGATAAATGATGGAAAGTGGCTTGGTGAGCACTTCTGCCAGCTCCCTCAGTACCCTTGGGTGGATCCCATCTGGCCCCATAGACTTGTGTGTGTCTAAGTGGTATAGCAGGTTGCAAACCATTTTCCCTTGGATTATGGGGGCTTCATTCTGCTGTCCTTCCCTGTCTTCCAGCTCAGGGGGCTGGGGACCCTGAGAACAATTGGTCTTACTATTAAAGGCTGAGGCAAAGAAGGCATTAAGTACCTCAGCCTTTTCCTCATCCTTTGTCACTATGTTTCCCCTCACATCCAGTAAAGGAAGGATATTCTTCTTAGCCCTCCTTCTGTTGTTAATGTATTTATAGAAACAGTTTTTATTGAATTTTACAGCAGTAGCCAGATTAAGTTCTAGTTGGGCTTTGGCCCTTCTAATTTTCTCCCTGCATAAACTCACAACATCCTTGTAGTCCACCTGAGTGGCCTGCCCCTTCTTCGAGAGGTCATAAACTGTCCTTTTTCTCCTGAGTTCCAGCCAAAGCTCTGTTCAGCCAGGCCAGTCTTCTTCCCCACCGGCTCGTGTTTTGGCAGATAGGGATGGCCTGCACCTTTAAGATTTCCTTCTTGAAGAATCTCCAGTCTTCCTGGACACCTTTGCCCTTCAGGACTGCCTCCCAAGGGACTCTGTCAACCAGGCCCCTAAACAGGCCAAAGTCTGCCCTCCAGAAGCCCAAGGTAGCAGTTCTGCTAACCCTCCTCCTTACTTCTCCGAGAATCAAAAACTCTATCATGATTGCTATGCCTAAGACAGCCTCCAACCATCACATCATCCACAAGTCCTTCTCTGTTCACACACAACAGGTCCAGCAGGGCCCCTTCCCTAGTTGGCTCACTCACCAGCTGTGTCAAGAAGTTCTCTTCCACACACTCCAGGAACCTCCTAGACTGTTTCCTCTCTGCTGTATTGTATTTCCAGCAGTCATCTGGTAAGTTGAAGCCCCCCATGAGAACAAGGGTGTATACAGATGGGTTAAAAGATGGGATTTTGGTCCCTGGATGAACACTGGGGGAGAGGTAGATAGCTGAGGAAAACGCAGTCAGCACAGAAAATGGATGGTTTGTTGCCTGTTGCTTGGAATGCTGACCATGGAGATAAGAGAGCTGAGCAATACCGGGGGAGGACGGGCAGCAGGCTGTTGCACAGCACAGCTGCGTGCATGATTGGCACGTGACTGCTGGATGATGACAATATGCCACATGTACAGAGCCCATGAACCAATAGACAGGGTGGCTATGGCTCATGCAGGGCGCCTGGCCAGCGAGCGCATGCATCATAGGCTCCCTATGTTACAATCGAGGTGTGTTTTGGCACCCGCTGGCCACGTGTGCCGAAACCCGTTCCTCTGCAAATGTATAAATACCGGGATTTTTCTGACGAGCATCGGGCTGGTGTATGGCGAGGCCACTGTTGCCTCCGTGGGGATGCCCACGTAAAGCTGGCACCTACCGATTGCTGGGCTGAGCTCACGGCGCAAGACAGCGCAAGAATGTACGGATGGTCCATCTTCCTCACAGTCCTCGGGTCGGTATGTTAATTTGCTTTACAAGATACCCTTAGCATAACGCACATCTGTAGTTAATAAATGCTTGCTTTTTCCCCTTATAGTTAGTGTGTGCGTGTTCGCCTTCTCGGGAATCCTCGAAACCACCCTAAAACAAAGGGCTAGTGATTGTGAGACTTCTCCCAGCTGCTTATAGAATATTTCATCTGCCTCTTCATCCTGGCTGGATGGTCTATAACAGACTCCTACCATGATATTTGCCTTGTTGGCCTTTCCCCTGATTCTTACCCATAAACGCTTAACCCTTTCATCACCATCATCAAACTCTAGTCAGTCAAAACACTCCCTAACATACCCCACCACCTGTCCTTCCTTGCCTATCCCTTCAGAAGAGTTTATAGCTGTATTGGCTTTGTGTGGCAAGGTTTTGGTAGCGGGGGGGGGTTACAGAGGTGGCTTCTGTGAGAAGCTGCTAGAAGCTTCCACTATGTCCCATGGAGCCAATGCCAGCCGGCTCCAAGACTGACCCACTGCTGGCCAAGGCTAAGCCAATCAGCAATAGTGGTAACGCCTCTGTGATAACATATTTAAGAAGGGAAAAAAGTTGTGGCAGGCACAGAAACTGCAGGTGGAGAGAGGAGCGAGAACATGTAAGAGAAACAACCCTGCGGACACCAAGGTCAGTGAAGAAGGAGGGGGAGGAGGTGCTCCAGGCGCCGGAGCAGAGATTCCCCTGCAGCATGTGGTGAAGACCATGGTGAAGCAGGCTGTCCCCCTGCAGCCCATGGAGGTCCACGGTGGAGCAGATATCCACCTGCAGCCCGTGGAGGATACTATGCCAGAGCAGGTGGATGCCCGAAGGAGGCTGTGACCCCGTGGGAAGCCCACGCTGGAGCAGGCTCCTGGCAGGACCTGCGGATCTGTGGAGAGAGGAGCCCACGGAGCAGGTTTTGTGGAAGGACTTGTGACCCCATGGGGGACCCATGCTGGAGCAGTGTGCTCCTGAAAGACTGCACGCCATGGAAGGGACCCATGCTGGAGCAGTTTGTGAAGAACTGCAGCCCGTGGGAAGGACCCACATCGGAGAAGGTCGTGGAGGACTGTCTTCTGTGGGAGGGACCCCACGCTGGAGCAGGGGAAGAGTGTGATGAGTCCTCCCCCTGAGGAGGATGAAGCAGCAGAAAATAACGTGTGATGAACTGACCATAATCCCCATTCTCTGTCGTCCTGCACCACTGGGGGGGGATAGGTAGAGAATCCGTGATTGAAGTTGTGCCCAGGAAGAAGGAGGGAGGGGGGAAGGTGTTTTGAGATTTGGTTTTATTTCTCATTACCCTACTCATGTTGACTGGTAATACATTAAGTTAATTTACCCCAAGTTGAGTCTGTTTTGCCCGTGATGGTAATTGGTTGAGTGATCTCTCCCTGTCCTTATCTCGACCCATGAGCCCTTTGTTATATTTTCTCTCTCCTGTCCAGCTGAGGATGGGGGAGTGATAGAACGGCTTTGATGGGTACCTGGCGTCCAGACAGGGTCAACCCACCACAATAGCCATCCATTGCAGCACTCCAGTTGTGTGAGTCATCCTACCATGTTTCCATGATTGCAACTATGTCATAGTTTTCCAGCTGCACAACAGCTTCCAACTCCTGTTTCCTGCCCATGCTGCGTGCATTGGTGTAGATGCACTTCAGTTGGGCTATTGATCCTGCCACCTTCTTTGGCGGAGAAGCCCTAATTCCTATGTGGCTGTACTCAGGTGCTTCCGTGGTTTCTAATGCATTGACAACCCTTGTTTCTTTGCTGCTGCGTGGATCTCCATCCCCTACCTCCACTGAGATGGCAGACCGAAGGACCTTGCTAGCACACTGTCCCTCAAACACTGGTATACTGCCCCCAGGCTTATCTGTAGCGAGCCTGGTTTTATCCCTTTTCCCTTCAAGTCTAGTTTAAAGCTCTTTCAATGATGAGCCCTGCTAACTCTTCAACAAAGATCCTTTTCCCCCTTTGAGACAGGTGTACCCCATCTGTCACCAGCAGGCTTGGTGTCATGTGGACTGACCCATGATCAAAAACCCCAAAATTCTGCCAGTGACACCAGGCTTGGAACCAGGTATTGATCTGCTGGCTCTTCCTGTTTCTTCCCTCATCATTCCCTGCAACTGGAAGGACAGAGGAGAACACTACTTGTGCTCCTGAACCCTTAACCAGTCATCCCAAGGCCCTGAAGTCTCTCTTGATTGCCCTCAGACTTCTTGTTGAAACTTCATTGCTGCCTGCCTGATAAATCAATAATGGAACAAAATCTGAGGTCCATACCAGGGTAGGAAGTTTTCTCACCACATCTTTAACCTGGGCCCCAGGGAGGCAGCAGACTTCCCCAAGAAGTGGGTCCCATCTGCATATTGGGCCTTCTGTTCCCCTCAGGAGAGGGTCTCCTATGACAATGACTCATCTTTTTTTCTTTATGGAAGCAGTTTTGACACAGGCCGACTTAACCTTGGCGACACCTCCAATCTAGATGAACTATCGTGCTCATCATTGTTCGGTTGCACTTGCAGAGCCTCCTACCTATTATGCAAGGGCACTGGGGAAGGTGGGGTAGTCACAGAGGAGATGCACCTGCTGTACTGGGCAGGAACTTGTCGCCATTGCCCCCATCCCTTAAGTCACCATGTTCAGTCAGGTGGAGAGAGGATAGGGAATCCTCCGTATCATGTGTCCTGTCTGCCTGACAGGCCTGTCCCAGGGAAGGTAGGGTGTGATTCCAGTAGTCAGTCTATCTCTCAGACTTCCTGATACTCCTCAACCTACTCACCTCCTCCTGGAGCTCTGTCACTAAGTGGAGGAGTTCATCTACCTGGGCGCACCTCCCACAGGTGTACTCACTACTGCTGTCCAGTAATGGCCTAAGAGTAGGGCATACCCTGCAGCCTGACGCCTGGGTGGAAGCATGTTCCCATCGGAGCTCTGTCTGGGAAGCTGCATTAGTCGTGGTGGGTGCAGAGTTTAGAGAGGCCATGGCCTTCTGCTGGGTAGATACCATTTCTCCCTGGTCAAGCTGGCAGAGCTACAGCGCCCTTCCTGCACACCCTTCTGTATGAACTGCCACGCGAACTGCTGTGCCATGCCCTCGCTGACACACCATGCCCTGTTTGCCCACCCTGGTTGCTACTGCTCCCTAGGGGCTTCTTTTATACCCTGGGCCTGGGCTTGGCCATCGTTGCTCCTGGCCCCACCCAGGTCTCATCAGCAGCTGTCGCACGAGCTGTGGGCTCCTGTCGTGTCTCTTGGCTCCCCCTGAGGTTTTCCTGGTTCAGGAAACCCCCTTGTATAGCATGCTAGAGCACTCTGCTGTGGATCATGCCAGCACTGGAGCTGCTTGCCTCAGCGACTGAGTGCTAGTTTTGGTTACACCGCATTTAAATCTCCTGCCGTTGCTCCTGGCCCTGCCCAGGTCTCATCAGCCACTGTCACACAAGCTGCAGGCTCCTGGCAGGTCTCTCGGCACCCCCTGAGGTTTGCCCAGTTCAGGAAACCCCTATGTACACCGCACTAGAATGACTAGTTCTGTCCCCAGTTAATGAATGTAACTGCATAGCAAGAAACACCCTTGGGCTGCATTCTACTGATTTGAACAAGAAAAGGCTATATCAAGAGGACAATTTCCTTTAAAGAGCCTCTATTATGGAATCCTACTCCTCTTCCTGTCTCAGGGAAGATCTAACTTATTTTTCTGGACTAGCTGCAAATGTCATTTTCTCATGCCTTTTAAGGAGCTGGTTGAGGCTAGAATGAGTAATTTAGTGATGAAATGATATTATCATGAGTTCATAGAATTATTTAGGTTGGAAAAGACCTTTAAGATCATCAAGTCGAATCATTATGAGTTTTGCTGTTATATAGGCAGTCAATTATATGCATTGTGAATTCTTTTTTTAAAGAATATATTTAAGCTGTGTAAAGCACTTTAAGCTAAGGAGAGGTAATTCATATGCAGTGAAGTAAAATACATTATTACCATAGCATATCTTAAACTAAATTAACTTCAGAAGCAGAAGAGTCACATTTCAAAGGTAGGATGCAGAGATCTTCAGAACTGTGCCAATACACATGGACAGACTGTTGACTTTCACACTTGTCTATTAGAGTCTAGATTTTTTTTTTTCTTAAGTAACAAATGTATCAATGTTTTCACTGCAGCTCTCTATACACTGATACTACTCAGAAGAAAAAAAGAAAAAAAAAAACGCTCTACAAGAGGACTAATAGGAGTTAGTGTTATGTGACCTCCATTGCCAACTAATTTGTCGAGGAGAGTTCACTCATTTGCTCTCTTCAGAGCGGAACACACAGAATTTAAGACATTTGCATCCATGTTCTCAACACACTCTTACCGGATCATGAATGTCAACCATCACTGTGTTCTGCTGTGGCGGGTGAGCAGCTGGGTGCAACATATGATGGGATATATTTGGAGGGTTAAAGGCTTGGGGCTCTTCTATTGTTTGCTGCTGTCCATAGGAGAGATGATGATAGTTTTCATCTTGGTTAACAGAATTGTGTCGAGACAGACGATCCCTTCTTGCTCTCTGACGGCGAACAGGAGGACTAAAAACACATAAAAAGATGAAAGATCACATTAAGAAAGGTTTGTGGCACTTATAACTAGAAGCACAAAGAACTCAATAGTAAGGATATTTTTACACTGGAAAGTTTTGCTAGGCTAGGTATGTTAGTTTGTCATACAATCTCTCATTCAGAAAATTTCTGAAAGCCCTAGCATAGATGCTTATTTCAGCATGAGTGCTTGAGCATAGTTTAATACAAGAGACGAAACCAGAAGCATTTTTATAGAAATATTACCTTCACAAAACTTGTTAAAAAAACATTTGAGCACTTGATTCACAGAATCATAGAATAGTTGAGGTTGAAAGGGTCCTCTGGAGGTCATCTAGTCAACCCCACCCTGCTCAAGCAGGGCTATCAGGAGCTGGTTGCCCAGGACCATGTCCAGATGGCTTTTGAATATCTCCAGGGAGGGAGACTCCACAATCTCTCTGGGCAACCGGATCCAGTGCTCAGTCACCCTCACAGTAAAAAAGTTTCCTGATGTTCAGATGGAACCTCCTGTATTTCACTTTATGCTCACTGCCTCTTGTCTTCTCACTGGACACCACTGAAAAGAGCCTGATTCAGTCCTCCTTGCAGCCTCCCTTCAGATATTTATATACATTGATAAGATGCCCCCCGAGCCTTCTCTTCTCCAGGCTAAACAGTTCCAGCTCTCTCAGCCTTTCCTCATAGGAGAGATGCTCCACTCCTTTAAAACCATCCTTGTGGCCCTTCTTTGAACTCTCCAGAATATCCATGTCTCTCGTACTGTGGAGCCCAGAACTAGACATAGGACTCCACGTGTGGCCTCACCAATGCTGAGTAGAGGAGAAGAATACCTCCATCAACCTGTGACACCCTGCCACTTGGTCGTTATCACATGCCTAGACAGACTGCCGACATCCTGCCCCCTGTCATTGGAAGTGTAAGCAGGGTCCCGCCCACATTCCATGTAAAGTTTGAATCTCTCAAATCACACTGCCAATTGGTGGAGCCAAGGAGTGGCAGGACTCTCACCCCCATTCAAAAGGCATTTACATGATTGGCTGTTGCTCCCAGATGACCTGCACACTAAATGTTTCTAGCAGTTCACTAGAGCCATGGCATCACTTATAATCATGTGTTTGCTATTGGGAATCCGGTGAGTCACCGTATGCGTGCATCATGGTATTGGGTCTGGCTGGGATGGAGTTAACTTTCCCCATAGCAGCTCTCATAGTGCTGTGCTTTGTATTTCTAGCTAGAAAGTTGTTCATAGCTCTCCTGGTTTCAGCTGGGATAGAGTTAATTGTCTTCCTAGGAGCTGGTATAGTGCTATGTTTTTGAGCTAGGTATGAGAAGAATGTTGATAACACACTGATGTTTTTTTCACCTGTTGCTCAGTAGTGTTTAGTCTAAAGTCAAGGATTGTTCAGCTTCTCCTGCCCAGCCAGCAAGAAGGCTGGAGGGGCACAAGAAGTTGGGAGGGGACACAGCCAGGGCAGCTGACCCAAAGTGGCCAAAGGGATATTCCATACCATGTGACGTCACATCTAGTATAGGAACTGGAGGGGTGGGGGGATCGCTGCTCGGGGACTAACTGGGCATTGATCAGCGGGTGATGAGTAATTGCACTATGCATCGTTTGTATATTCCAATCCTTTTATTAGTACTATTGTCATTTTATTAGTGTTATCATTATTAGTTTCTTCTTTTCTGTTCTATTAAACCGTTCTTATCTCAACCCACGAGTTTTACTTCTTTTTCCCGATTTTCTCCCCCATCCCACTGGATGGGGGGGAGTGAGCGAGCGGCTGCGTGGTGCTTAGTTGCTGGCTGGGGTTAAACCACGACAGTCCTTTTTGGCGCCCAATGTGGGGCACGAAGGGTTGAGATAATGACAAACCTGACCAGAGCTTGTTAAAACAAATTTGTTCGAAGCATTCGTTACATTGGTCTAATAGTCGCTGGTCACTATGTTGATTTATGTGTTCTTAGAGTTGTTGCTCTGGTTTTTAAAGTTCTGTTATGTATCACCTCGCTTGCTCTTTGTAGTCCCTTTTCTGCTGCTTATCATCCGTGGGAGGTGGATTAAGGTTTTCACTTTGATGTATTGTGTAACACTGGTTTAATGTGTGATAAAGTTATCGGTTGTGGGATTAATCCGGTATTTGCACTCAGCATTGTCACCTCTACACTTTGGGAGCCATCTGTGGGAAACTATTAATAATTACACCATTTACCTTTCTGCCTCGGAGTGCCAATCTGTGGGTGTGGTACCTTTCTTCCCCTCCCGTTTATCCTTCAGTCCAGTTACAATGGTGTTTTTGAGAATTTTGAAAAATTTGAATATCCTTGGGATGTTGGGACCAGCACGGTCCTAGCCTTACTGCTAGGAATTAGCATGCTTCTGAATGTGGTTCAGCTCTCGTTTAAGGTTAAACAACTATTTAGGAAGATCACCCAGAGATCTGCCCCAAGGCTGGATAATTATGAGTGGCAGGGTGTGTGGGGTAGTATGGGCAAGTGGCTAGAACAGTGGACACCTCCAATGTTTTGGAAATTCACCCCTGAACAAGTGCAGGATCCAGAAGAACTAGTAAAATATTTGGAAAAGGTATGCTGTCACCCCGGCAGTTCCAGAGAGATACAAATCACTGCAACGTGCTGGGGCCTGGCCCAGGCCTATCGAGCCCTGTTCGACACCACTCAGTACCCTCAAGGGGAAGAGAAAGTCTCTGGACCTAACAACAACACGATGAGCACCGCGGCCACCCAAACCCCGGCAACGAGCATTGTGGCCACCCAGACCTTGGCAACAGGCACCACGACCCTTCCAGCCCCAGCGACGAGCACTGTGGCTACCCAAACCTCAGCAACAGGCACTGCAGCCCCTCCAGCCCCAGCGATTAGCACTGCTGCTACCCAAACCTCAGCGACAGACACTGCGGTTATCCAAAACCCGGCGAGTGATACTGCAACTGAACCAGCGGACTAACCTGCACCAGTATCAGTTGCCCCCATACAGAAGAAGAAACATACAAAAAAATCAGTTCGCTTAGCGAAGGATGAAGGTGAACCAGGGTCATCACGGGAAGAGGCAGAACCAGAGGTAATCACACGATCCCTATCCTTGAGTGAGCTGCGGGATATGTGAAAAGATTTCCTCTGTCGTATAGGTGAGCATATTATCACCTGGCTGCTCCGATGCTGGGACAATGGGGCTAATAGCTTGGAATTAGAAGGTAGGGAAGCCAAGCAGCTGGGATCGCTTGCCAGGGAAGGTGGCATTGACAAAGCAATTGGAAAAGGGACACAAGCCATTAGCCTCTGGAGGCGACTCCTGTTAAGTGTGAAGGAAAGGTACCCCTTTAAGGAAGATGTTATATGTCAGTTAAGCAAGTGGACCACCATGGAAAGAGGTATCCAATATCTGAGGGAATTAGCCATGCTAGAGACAATTCATCATGACCCAGACAACCCCCAATTACCCAAAGATCCAGACGAAGTCCAATGCACACGACCCATGTGGCGGAAGTTTGTATGGAGCGCGCTATCGTCCTATGCCAACTCACTGGCAATAATGACCTGGAAAGATGAAGAGGCACCGACAGTGGATGAAGTGGCTCGCCAACTCCGTCAATACAAAGAAAATCTCTCCTCCTCCCTACAAGCCTGCATTTCGGCTGTGGAGAAGCTGTCCCAGGATGTCCAGCAAATCAAAGAGGATATGTCCTACTCCTCACCTGTAAGGACCAATGTCTCAGCTATTAGGAGTGAGCGTTCCTCTGCCTGAGAGACAGAATATAGAAGGTACGCACCACGAGGTGCCCTGTGGTTTTACCTATGTGATCAGGGAGAGGACATGAGGAAATGGGATGGAAAACCTACCTCAGTCCTAAATGCACGGGTACGTGAGTTGTGAGGAAAAACCACCACAAAAGGGGATTCTACTAGGAAAAATGCCGCTCCAGTTTCCAAACAGAGTAGAAGGGCTGATCTTATTTCTGATACTCTTGAAGGGGCTTCTGAGCCAATTTTACGAGAAGTGAATACTGAATACTCTGACCAGAATTAGAGGGGCCCTGCCTCCAGCTAGGTGGAGGAAAAGGATAACTGGGTCTATTGGACTGTGTGGATTCGATGGCCTGGCACGTCAGACCCACAGGAGTATAAGGCTCTAGTAGACACCGGCGCACAGTGCACTCTAATGCCATCAAGTTATAAAGGGACAGAATCCATTTGTATTTCTGGTGTGACAGGGGGATCCCAAGAGTTAACTGTATTGGAGGCTGAAGTAAGCCTAACTGGAAATGAATGGCAGAAACACTCCATTGTGACTGGTCCAGAGGCTCCGTGTATCCTTGGCATAGACTACCTCCGGAGGGGGTATTTTAAGGACCCGAAGGGGTATCAATGGGCTTTTGGTATAGCTGCCTTGGAGACGGAGGGCACTGAACAGCTGTCTACCCTGCCTGGTCTCTCTCAAGACCCTTCGATTGTGGGGTTGCTGAGGGTTGAAGAACAACAAATGCCAATTGCTACCACGACGGTGCACCGGTGGCAATATCGCACCAACTGAGACTCTCTGATTCCCATCCACAAGTTGATTTGCCAACCGGAGAGCCAAGGAGTGATCAGCAAAACTCGCTCACCCTTTAATAGTCCCATATGGCCAGTGCGGAAGTCTAATGAGGAGTGGAGACTAACAGTTGACTATCGCGGCCTGAATGAAGTTACACCACCGCTGAGTGCTGCCGTTCCAGATATGCTGGAACTTCAATACGAACTACAGTCAAAGGCAGCCAAGTGGTATGCCACAATTAACACTGCTAATGCGTTTTTCTCAATCCCTCTGGCAGCAGAGCGTCGTCCACAATTTGCCTTTAGTTGGAGGGGTGTCCAGTATACTTGGAATCGATTGCCCCAGGGGTGGAAACACAGCCCCACCATTTGCCATGGACTAATCCAGACTGCACTGGAAAAAGGTGAAGCTCCGGAACACCTGCAATACATTGATGACATCATTGTATGGGGTGACACGGTAGAAGTCTTTGAGAAAGGGAAGAAAATAATCCAAATCCTTCTGAAAGCCGGTTTTGCCATAAGAGAAAGTAAGGTCAAGGGACCTGCACAGGAGATCCAGTTTTTAGGAATAAAATGGCAAGATGGATGTGGAGGGTTTCTTGGCTGGGCGAGGGCATGTGAGCAATCCAGCCTTTAGCTGGGAATGAAGCATAAGTTTACAAAGTGCTGGAGCAGACAAGGACGCTGTGTCCTTGTACGCTGGGAAAAAGGAAGATAAGAAGAGCCTGACAAACAACTCCTGGATGCCGAAGAATGAGATAAGTAACTGCTGGACACCTCGTGAAGAAGCTTGCACAGCCAATAGAGGATAAGATAGCGTTGCGTGAAACGGGGTATTGTACCAATTAGAGTATTGTATAAGGTGCGTGCACAAGCGCATAAGGTATATAACTGTGCTAAAAGTTGTAGTAAATGGGCTTCACTTGATCACATTGGTCTGTGTGTGATGTCCCCTGTGGATCCTCCGCAACAGATGGACGTCATCAGATCCCAATGGACGTGATTAATAAAATAGCAGCTATGTCTCCACCGACTAATAAAAAGGAAACACAGGCTTTCTTAGGTGTTGTGGGCTTTTGGAGAATGCATATTCCAAATTACAGTCTGATTGTAAGCCCTCTCTATCAAAAGACCCAGAAGAAGAATGATTTGAAATGGGGCCCTGAGCAACAACAAGCCTTTGAACAAATTAAACGGGAGATTGTTCATGCAGTAGCCCTTGGACCAGTCCGGACAGGACCAGATGTTAAAAATGTGCTGTACACTGCAGCTGGGGAGAATGGCCCTACCTGGAGCCTCTGGCAGAAAGCACCTGGGGAGACCCGAGGCCGACCCCTGGGGTTCTGGAGTCGAGGATATCAAGGATCCGAGGCTCGCTATACTCCAACTGAAAAAGAGATTTTGGCAGCATATGAAGGAGTTCGAGCTGCCTCAGAAGTGGTTGGTACTGAGACACAGCTCCTCTTAGCACCCTGACTGCCAGTGCTGGGCTGGATGTTCAAAGGGAAAGTCTCCCCTACACATCATGCGACTGATGCCACATGAGGTAAGTGGGTTGCACTGATCACACAATGGGCTCGCATAGGAAACCCCAGTCTCCCAGGAATTTTGGAAGTGATCACAGACTGGCCAGAAGGCAAAGATTTTGGAATGTCGCCAGAGGAGGAGGTGACACGGGCTGAAGAGGCCCCGCTGTATAATAAACTGCCAGAAAATGAGAGGCAATATGCCCTGTTCCCTGATGGATCCTGATGCATTGTGGGAAAGCATCGGAGGTGGAAAGCTGCTGTATGGAGTCCTACACGACAAGTTGCAGAGACTGCTGAAGGAGAAGGTGAATCGAGTCAGTTTGCAGAGGTGAAAGCCATCCAGCTAGCGTTAGATATTGCTGAAAGAGAAAAGTGGCCAGTGCTCTATCTCTATACTGACTCATGGATGGTGGCAAATGCCCTGAGGGGGTGGTTACAGCAATGGAAGCTGAGCAACTGGCAGCACAGAGGTAAACCCATTTGGGCTGCCACACTGTGGCAAGATGTTGCATCCCGGCTAGAGAATCTGGTTGTAAAAGTACATCACGTAGATGCTCATGTACCCAAGAGTTGGGCCACTGAAGAACATCGAAATAACCAACAGGTGGATCAGGCTGCCAAGATTGAAGTGTCTCAGGTGCACCTGGACTGGCAACATAAGGGTGAGCTATTTATGGCTCAGTGGGCCCATGATACCTCAGGCCATCAGGGAAGAGTTGCAACATATAGATGGGCTCGTGATCGAGGGGTGGACTTGACCATGGACACTATCGCGCAGGTTATCCATGAATGTGAAACATTTGCTGCAATTAAGCAAGCCAAGTGGTTAAAGCCCCTGTGGTATGGAGGGCGATGGCTGAAATATAAATTTGGGGAAGCCTGGCAGATTGACTATATCAAACTCCCACAAAGTCGCCAAGGCAAGTGCTATGTGCTGACAATGGTGGAAGCAACGACCGGATGGCTGGAAACATATTCTGTACCCCATGCCACTGCCCGGAACACTATCGTGGGCCTTGAAAAGCAGGTCTTGTGGTGACATGGCACCCCAGAAAGAATTGAGTCAGACAATGGGACTCATTTCCAAAACAACCTCATAGACACCTGGGCCAAAGAGCATGGCATTGAGTGGGTGTATCATATCCCCTATCAAGCACCAGCCTTTGGGAAAATTGAGCGATACAATGGACTGTTAAAGACTACACTGAGAGCAATGGGGGGTGGAGCTTTGAAACATTGGGATACACATTTAGCAAAAGCCACCTGGTTAGTCAACACCAGAGGATCTGCCAATCGGGGTGGCCCTGCCCAGTCAGAACTTTTATGTACTGTAGAAGGGGATAATGTCCCTGTAGTGCACATGAAAAATATGTTAGGGAAGACAGTCTGGGTTACTCCTGCCTCAGGCAAAGGTAAACCCATTCGTGGGATTGCTTTTGCTCAAGGGCCTGGGTGCACTTGGTGGGTGATGCGAGAAGATGGGGAAGTCCGATGTGTGCCTCAAGGGGATCTGATTTTGGGTGAGAATAGCCAGAATTAAACTGTATGATATTAGTTGCTATATAACCCTGCTGCTGTATGTTAACATTACTATAATTGTTATATGCTATATCCATAGTACTACAGTAAGAATCACTTAGAACAAGCAAGAAAGAACTGTGATAAAACTGAGCAAAGCACAGTAGTGATGGAACCAGAACTGACTCCAGCATGCAACAATCCAACGGTGCACACCATCCTCCTGCTGCATCCAATGTCACCTGCTCATCACACCGCACCGAAGCCCAATCCTGCTCTACTGACTGAGAGGACTTTGCACCATCCACCATCCCTCCTGCCCAGAAAGACTGGTATGACAGATGGAGCCCAGAGTCGGAAACTAAATGAACTCAATGAACATTTTATGAACATGACCCATAAACTAAAGGAATGATATCTCTGTGTGTGTATACATATACACACATATATATATATATCATTGTTCATATGTCTCAAAGGGATGGAAAAGGTGATGATGATTGACCGGGATGTAACTGAAGGTATGGGAACTGAGCATGACATCAATGGTATAGAATAAGGGGTGGATACTGTCCTGGTTTCAGCTGGGATGGGGTTAACTGTCTTCCTAGTAGCTCGTACGGTGCTATGTTTTGGGTTCAGTATGGGAAGAATGTTGATAACACTGATGTTTTCAGTTGTTGCTCAGTAGTGTTTAGACTAAAGTCAAGGATTTTTCAGCTTCTCATGCCCAGCCAGCGAGAAAGCTGCAGGGGCACAAGAAGTTGGCACAGGACACAGCCAGGGCAGCTGACCCAAAGTGGCCAACGGGGTATTCCATACCATATGACGCCACATCTAGTATATAAACTTGGGGGAATGGGGGCAGGGGGGATAGCTGCTCCGGGACTAGCTGGGTGTTGGTTGGCGGGTGGTGAGCAATTGCACTGTGCATCATTTGTATATTCCAATCCTTTTATTAGTACTATTGTAACTTTATTACTGTTATCATTATCATTATTAGTTTCTTCTTTTCTGTTCTATCAAACCGTTCTTATCTCAACCCACGAGTTTTACTTCTTTTCCCGATTTTCTGCCCCATCCCACTGGGTGGGGCGGAAGTGAGTGAGCAGCTGCGTGGTGCTTAGTTGCTGGCTGGGGTTGACCTTATAAGCAGTAATATGTAAAACTCTATTAAGGCTATCTTCTTAATGGAATATGTATTTGCTTATCATGAATCTGGAAATCCCAACTGAAAATATGGCCTCATTTTACTAGGCATGGTACAGAAATCTCTTATCAAAAGAGCTTATAGTATAAACAGTAATCCAAATAATGAAAAAAACCCCCAGATAATAAAGGCCCTACAGAAATCCACTTGAAAACATGGCAAAGATGCAGGCTGTGTCTACATTAGCAGGATGTGTGGACCAATAGTAGTGAATCTATAGAGCAAACCAGTTGGCAATGAGTACTCGATATCAACCCTATACACATTTCAGGAAACTAGAACTAGCCCAAATACTGATTGCCCATTTACAACTGGAGTACATCTTCCAGTTCAGCTTTAAATTAAAAGAATCCAGTTCACGAGGTCTAAGATCACTCCACAATAGAAACCAATTCATGATAAGCAGCAACAATAAGGAAATTTGCTTTGAATAATCCCAACTCAAACATTAATTGGATTGGTGGCAGTCTGGGCCGCAGTGATCATGCCGTGGTGGAATTCACGATCCGGAGGGATACGGGCCAGGTGAAAAGTAAAGTCAAGACCCTGAATTTTAGGAAAGTGAACTTTCAGTTGCTTAAGGAATTAGTGGATGGGACCCCCTGGGAAACTGCCCTCAGGGACAAGGGAGCTGAACAGAGCAGGCAGCTCTTTAAGGACATTTATCTTAGAGTGCAAGAGCTCTCAATTCCCATGTGTAAGAAATCAGGCAAGGAATGCAGGAGACTAGCATGGCTAAGTAAGGACCTCCTGGTCAAACTAAAGTGTAAGAAGGAAAAGCACAGGCGGCGGAACCAGGGACATGTATCCTGGGAAGAATATAGGGATGCTGCCAGGGTATGTAGGGATGGGATCAGGAAAGCTAAGGCACAGCTGGAGCTGAATTTGGCAAGGGATGCAAAGAATAATAAGAAGGGCTTTTACAGGTACATTGGCCAGAAAAGGAAGAAAATGTACCTATTTTTTAAAAGAGTAATAAGGAGGATCCTGGGAGCTACCGACCAGTCAGCCTCACCTCTGTGCCCAGTAAAATCATGGAACAGATCCTCCTGGAAGATATGTCAAAATGTGTGGAAGACAGGGAAATGATTAGAGACAGCCAACATGGCTTCACCAAGGGCAAGTTGTGCCTGACTAATCTAGTGGCCTTCTATAACGGAGTGACTGCATTGGTGGACAAGGGAGGAGCTACGGATATCATCTACCTGGACTTCTGTAAGGCCTTTGATATGGTCCCCCACAACATTCTGGACTATAAATTGGAGAGAGATGGGTTTGACGGATGGACTGTTAGATGGATAAGGAACTGACTGGATGGCTGCGTCCAAAGACTTCTAGTCAATGGCTCAATGTCCAAGTGGAAACCAGTAACGAGTGGTGTCCCTCAAGGGTCCGTACTGGGGCCAGTACTATTTAATATCTTCATCACTGACATAGACAGTGGGATTGAGTGCACCCTCAGCAAGTTTGCAGATGACACCAAGCTGAGTGGTGCAGTTGATCCGCTAGAGGGAAGGATGCCAACCTGAGGGACCTTGACAGGCTGGAGAAGTGGGCCCGTGTGAGCCTCATGAAGTTCAACAAGGCCAAGTGCAAGGTCCTGCACCTGGGTCAGGGCAATCCCCAACATCAGTACAGACTGGGGGATGAACGGATTGAGAGCAGCCCTGCAGAGAAGGACTTGGGGATACTGGTGGATGAATAATTGGTCATGAGCCAGCAATGTGCACTCACAGCCCAGAAAGTCAACTGTATCCTGGGCTGCATCAAAAGAAGCGTGGCCAGCAGGTAGAGGGAGGTGATTCTCCCCCTCTACTCCGCTCTCGTGAGACCCCACCTGGAGTCCTGTGTCCAGCTCTGGGTTCCCCAGTGCAAGAAAGACATGGACCTGTTGGAGTGGGTCCAGAGGAGGGCCACAAAAATGGTCAGAGGGCTAGAACACCTCTCCTATGAAGAAAGGCTGAGAGAGTTGGGGTTGTCCAGCCTGGAGAAGAGAAGGCTCCAGGGAGACCTGATTGCAGCCTTTCAATACTTAAAGGGTGCTTATAAGAATTACGGAGAAAGACTTTTTGCCAGGGCCTGTAGTGACAGGACAAGGGGCAATGGTTTTAAACTAAAAGAGGGCAGATTTTGATTGTATAAAAGGAAGAAATTATTTACTATGAGGGTGGTGAGACACTGGAACAGGTTGACCAGAGAAGTTGTGGATGCCCCCTTCCTGGAAGTGTTCAAGGTCAGGTTGGACAGGGCTTTGAGCAACCTGATCTAGTGAAAGATGTCCCTGCCTGTGGCAGGGGGGTTGAACTAGATGACCTTTAAGGTCACTTCCAACCCAACCCATTCTATGATTCTATGACTCAGAACAACCTTAAAGAGTCAAGCTCTGTTCCATTAGGGCTTATCAGTTCTGGTTTAGCATCAGTGCTATAAAACTTAATCAGACTCCTGCAGAACATGTACACGGATGTGTATAACCTGGCTCCCCCAATGATCCTATTCTGGGAAGGTAGATTAGCTCAGGCACACACCAGCAAGAGATGATAATGGAAGGATGCACAGAAATGTCTGTGGGCTGGTCAGATGAGAAGCAAAAATGCCAAATGCATCATATTCTGAACAGCCCAGTTCAAAGTGTTTCTAAATAAAAACACCTTGTGGACTAGATTTATGAGTCACCACTGCAAAGAACTGTATAAAGGACATACAGCAGTTATTCTGAAAAGAGAAGCTTGAGCCAACAAACCAATTTATTTCTTAGGTCTGACAGCCATACGAACACCAATACCATGTTCATGCTTTGGACTGAAAGCAGATTTCTGGACTTGAAGAAGAAACAAAACCCAGCATGTTTAAGTCTATTCCTTCTAACACTGTTATCATGGTTGACAAATTTTATCTATGGAGTCAGAGGAGAAGCAATTATATTTTTTCAACCTCACCTAATGTTTTACAGTCATGAAAAAGCACAGATACTTCCATTTTAGTAGAAATCAAGCTATAGTGTTTCTGCAATGTAAACAGAGGTCAGTGAGCTTTAAACTTTTATTAGATGACTTGGACACATTTCTGAGACATTGCAGAGTGGGGAGGGGAATTGCAAGCTTTTTCTTTGGATAACTAAATAGAAAAGTAAAGGTCATCTTTATTTTTATGCTTTCCTATACACTCTTATCCAGACATCAGTTCAACATAACCATCTAAAACTCTACTATTCCATGACTAAGGAAGCTTATTCCAAAAGCTCTGATTCATAGAGTCTTATGAGCCACACAGTAAAAAACAGAACAAAAATTTACTCTTTATAATATGCAAAGCAACCACCTCAGCAACCACATGATGCTATGGTATCCTCCAGTCAGGTCTTCCTCATCTTTGCTGTTTGCAAGACAAGGACTGAGTTGCAATTGCAATGAACATATATGACACTACATATGGAACTTATTGCTTTTAATAGCACCCTGGTGTCCTGGTTTCAGCTGGGATGTAGTTAACTGTCTTCCTAGTAGCTGGTACAGTGCTATGTTTTGAGTTCAGTATGTGAAGAATGTTGATAACACTGATGTTTTCAGTTGTTGCTCAGTAGTGTTTAGACTATAGTCAAGGATTTTTCAGCTTCTCATGCCCAGCCAGGGCACCTGACCCAAACTGGCCAACAGTGTATTCCATACCATGTGACGTCCCATCTAGTTTAGGAACTGGGAAGTGGGGGGCAGGGATTCGCCGCTTGGGGACTGGCTGGGTGTCGGTCGGCAGGTGGTGAGCAATTGCCCTGCATCATTTGTACATTTCAATCCTTTTATTACTACTGTTGTCATTTTATTAGTGTTATCATTATCATTATTAGTTTCTTCTTTTCTGTTCTATTAAATCATTCTTATCTCAACCCAGGAGTTTTACTTCTTTTCCTGATTTTCTCCCCCATCCCACTGGATGGGGGGGGAGTGAGTGAGCGGCTGCGTGGTGCTTAGTTGCTGGCTGGGGTTAAACCACGACACCTGGCAACAAATAGGGTTTTATTCCTGTATGGGATTTATGTGGCAAGGTTTTGGTAGCAGAGGGGCTGCTTCTGTGAGAAGATGCTGTGGGATGATTGCTGGAGGTGACTTATCGATATGATGCCCCCCCTTCAAGGGAAGGTGAACCTCCAGGGTGGAATACAGTGGACACGTAAAGAATCGGTTCCATGGTAGTTCCCTAAGCAACATAACCTGCAACTTTTAGATGTTGGCAACACCAGTAGAACTTGGTGTGCTGACTCTGAAAAGTAACACGGAGGGTGGAGTGGAGTAGAGACGCCGCGGCCAGGCTCTGTGATCGCAGGGATAGGGAACTGGAACGATAGGAACAAGAACTCTAGGTCCCTGCACTGAATCCACTGAAGCAAGGAGGTAAAATAATGGGGGTTCTGTCAACCTACTGCCCTACTTCTGATTTATATCACACGTGCCCAGTTCTGGGGTACTGACATGTAACACCATGTCCTTTGGGTGAACTTTGCTCATTTTAATATCATTATAATACCAAAACACACCTCCATCCCAGAAGTTACCTGCCTCCAAGGTGCGACCACCCCTCCACAGAGAACGCACTCTGAATTTTTTCTAGCATATACCTTTAAAAGCAAAGCGAGAGAACTTCATACCAAAGTAAAGGTATGTATGACTAGAGTCACTCAAGCTCCACCTAAAAGGAAAAATAGGATAAAAAGACCCAAAAAGAGGAAGACTATTAAGGAAGACACCATCACAGACAGGTTGGGAGGACATTGCTCACTTCTGGGATCAGTCGATGGGCTGAACCTCTCTTCCCCCCCACCATAGGGACGCCTATTGGGTAAGAATCGAACCCTCGGTTATACCGAGTGCTTCCCTGGGAAACTTAGAATTCTCTATAGAGTTTTTCCATAATTTAGTGTGCTTGTAGTCGACTGTATTATTATTTGCATGTGCTTTGCAGACAGTGTCTTTATCACTGGCAATTCAAAAGAACCTGTACTGTTGCTTTAATAAACTGCGCTGCTCATTAATCTAGTCGTGATAGTTCATTAATGCAACCAAACTCCCTAAGTCTGGTAATTCTAGTGTGTTGAATGTGGCTAAGCCGAGAGCGCAGTATGCTATTAAGTGCATCTGTCATCGTGATAGTTCATCATATTGAATGCAACCAGACTTATAGCGTTGAATTGGACATCACTCAGAAATTAAACCTAGCCACCCCTAGCCCCTCTGACATCTGAGGATAAGCTGGAATGCAAGGGGGGTTATTATCTGCCAAACCTCTTTACCCTTTAATGCAACAGATGCCAGAAGCTCCCTCCATATTGGACAGAGCCAGTTCTAGCCAGCTCCAGGCTGGCCAAGGCTGAGCCGATCAGTGACGTTGGTAGCGTCTCTGTGATAACATATTTAAGAAAGGGTAAAAAATGTTGCGCAGCAGCAGCTGGGAGAGAAGAGTGAGAATATGTGAAACAACCCTGCAGACACCAAGGTCAGTGAAGAAGGAGGGGGAGGAGGTGCTCCAGGCATGGGAACAGAGATTCCCCTGCAGCCCGTGGTGAAGACCATGGTGAGGCAGGTTGCCCCCCTGCAGCCCACTGAGGCCCATGGTGGAGCAGATATCCACCCTGCAGCCTGTGGAGCACCCCACACTGCAGCAGGTGGATGTGCGCTGAAGGAAGTTGCAGCCTGTAGAGACCCCACACAGGAGCAGGCTCCTGGCAGGACCTGTGACCCCATGGAGAGGAGCCCACGCAGGAGCAGGTTTGCTGGCAGGAACTGTGGACCCTGTGGAAAGGACCGATGCTGGAGCAGTTCTTGAAGAACTGTAGCCCGTGGGCAGGACCCACGTTGGAAAAGTCCATGAAGGACTGTCTCCCGTGGGAGGGACCCCATGGTGGAGCAGGGGAAGAGCATGAGGTGGAAGGAGCGCCAGACATGAAGCATTATGAACTGACCATAACCCGCATTCCTCATAGCCCTGTGCTGCTCGGGGGGAGGAGGTAGAGGAATCAGGAGTGAAGTTGAGCCTGGGAAGAAAGGAGGGGTGGGGGGAGGGTATTTTCAGATTTGTTCTTATTTCTCATTATCCTACTCTGTTTAATTGACAACAAATTAAATTAATTTCCACAATTTGAGTTTGTTTTGCCTGTGACTGTAGTTGCTGAGTGATCTCCCTGTCCTTATTTCAACCCACAAGCTTTTAGTCATATTTTTCTCCCCCTGCCCTATTGAGTGATAGAGCAGCTTGGTGGGCACCTGGCAGTTAGCCAAGGGCAACCCACCACAGTTCCCCCCTTCCCATTTTTTAAATGCTTATTTCTCCACTACAGAATGAGAGAAATAAGCTAGCTCATAACAAAAAAAGTCAATAAGCATTCTCTTCTCAAATTTCTCTCTACTCTTACAAATTATTGGAAGATACAAGAGGTTAAATTATTTTCAATACAGAGTTTTCTGTTTCACTTATTATAATTTAGTCAAAAAAAAGTCAAAAGATGCATTAGAGTATTTATCATATAATAAATACTAATCAGTGTTGCCTGAAATAGGTTTCCCCTGACTTGACAATAGAGAGAATAAGAAACTGGTCCCTAACTTATATAGCTTACTTACCTCCTCCTACTTCGTGCAGGTGTGCTGCAGCGTTCCCCAGAGAAGTGATGTTGGTTGGACCGAGCCAAAGGAGGCTGTCTATTTGATGCCATCTCCCATGGTCGCATTGGTGGTGATGCAGTTGGTGATGCTGCTGTATAGTCAAAGACTGAATGAGAAAGGCGTTGTCTCTTGGGACTTGAACTATCTTCACTCTGTGCCAATGTAAACAAAAAATCCCCTCAGCTGAGTCATTTGTTTCCCATATTGAAACTCCAATATTATTTACTTCAGCTAGCATTAGAGAGGGAGACTTAACAGACTAGATCAAAACACCATAAAGTTAAACAACTATAATTAGTTGTAGAACCTATTGCCTTCATAATGCAAACACTTAATTGCCCACCTGAGCATTTGTACTAAAGCATATTTTAGCAACATCAAGGTATTTTAAATACTAATGCTAAGGCAACCACAGAAGTTATATCGGAAAAAGGAGTAAGCATTTATTTCAGGAGAAAAAGATAGGTCCTATTTTGTTATAATATTCAACACAGGCACCACCACCCCCACCCCCACCCCCACCCCCCCGCCAAATACAGATTTAGGATATAAACACATAAATAAGCGATCCAAAGCCTTTTTGTAAAAGATAAGCATAGATTTCACACCAATGGGATCCATATTTGCCAGTAAATCGGTGCCATATAGAGCTCTAGTTCAGCATATGCACTCCATTCTTACCTAGTGCATGCTTACATAGCTGAAAAAACATTTTAAAATGTCTGGAGTACAAATCAGCTCTGCTATCCCAGCACAGAGGTGCCTCATCTTTTAACTTGTTAGTGCAGTAATAGTAATTAATAAGTAAAGACAATGTGATCAAAAACAACTACCATGAAAAACTTGATTTAACTTCATGTATTTTACTGAAGTTCTACTGGGACTAGGTAGCTCCTAGAGTTGTCAGTGTCAGTGATATGAAAACCATTCACCTCCAAGTTTACATTCGGTCCTGAACAGAAATAGTTACCTCTCCTTTTCACTACTTGTTCCTGCTTAAAATGGTTAGCTAGACCTCTCTTCTTCACCATAATAATTTCAGTTAAGAGATATGATGTGATGAGTTTAAGAAACCAAATATTTGCAGTCATTTGCAGATGACCAATACAGAGAAAACTGAGCTTCTCTACAATAACTGTCTTCCTGAACTGCACCCTCTAACCCTGTCAGAAGCCTTTTGCTTCACATACATTTAAAGACTATCATGTTTTAAAGCCTCTCTACACTTATTCATTCCTCACAATTTTCCTCAGTCTACCAAATATTCTTTTTCTTCCTATTTTATTGGACCTCTTATGGTTTTTAGCTTTAAAGGAGTTTGATTGCCACTTTCTGAACACTATCAGTTGAGTAGAATATTTCATAGAATCATAGAACAGCCAAGGTTGGAAGGGACCTAGAAAGATCACCTGGTCCAACCTTTCATGGGAAAGGGAGCCTAGATGAGATTATCTAGCACCCTGTCCAATCACATCTTGAAAACCTCCAGTGATGGGGACACTACCACATCCCTGGGGAGGTTGTTTCAGTGAATGATTATTCTCACTGTAAAAAATTTCTTTCCTAAATCAAAATGAAACCTCTCCCAGTACAACTCGAACCCATTGTCCCTTGTATTCTCCATGTGGCTCCTTGTGAAGAGAGAGCCTCCGTCCTCTTTGTAGCCACCCTTTAAGCACTAGAATACCGTGATGAGGTCCCCTCTGAGCCTTCTCTTCTCCAGGGAGAAAAGACCCAACTCCTTCAGTCTCTTTTCATAAAGCAGGTTCTCTAGCCCTTTGATCATCTTTGTGGTCCTCCTTTGGACCGTCTCCAGTCTCTCCACGTCTTTCTTGAATTGTGGGGACCAGAACTGGACACAGTACTCCAGGTGCAGCCTGACAAGCACTGAGCAGAGTGGGATGATTGCATCTCTATCTCTGCTAGTAATGCCCCTGCAGATGTAGCCCAGGATCTGATTTTCCTTTGTTGCTGCAGCAACACACTGCTGACTCATATTCAGCTTGTTGTCCACCAGGTCCCTTTCAGCAAGGCTGCTCCCCAGCCACACAGATCCTAGCCTGTACTGGTCTTTTTGGTAATGTCCCAGGTGCAGGACCTTGCACTTGTCTTTGCTAAACTTCACACTGTTCTTGCTTGCCCACTCTTCCAACCTGTCCGGGTCTCTCTGTAAGATGTCTCTCCTTTCTGACATGTCCACCTCACTACCCAGTTTGGTGTCATCAGCAAATTTGGTGAGGGTGCTTTCAATCCCATCATCCGGATCATTTATGAAGATGTTGAACAGTGTGGGGCCCAGTATTGATCCTTGAGGGACCTCACTTGTGGCAGGCTGCCAGCCTGAGTAAAAAACATTGATAACCACCCTCTGAGTGCAACCTGTTTGCCAATTTCTTACCCATCCTGTCTGTATCTTTCCAATTTGTCCAGGAGAAGGCTGTAGGAAACAGTGTCAAACACTTTGCTGAAGTCCAGGTAAACAACATCCATTGCTCTGCTCTCCTCATGTCAACAGAATAAGTTATTTTGTTGTAGAAGGTGATGAGGTTAGTCTGACATGATTTGCCTTTTGTAAATCCGTGCTGGCTTTTCCCAATCACCTGCTTCATTTGGATTGTATCACATCCCCTATCATGCACGAGCCTCTTGGAAAATCGAACGATACAATGGACTGCTAAAAACTACATTGAGAGCAATGGGGGGGTGGGACCTTCAAACATTAGGATATACATTTAGCAAAAGCCACCTGGTTAGTTAATATTAGAAGATCTGCCAATAGGGCTGGCCCTGCCCAACCAAAACTTCCACATACTGTAGAAGGAGATAAAGTCCCTGTAGTGCACATGAGGAGTATATTAGGGAAGACAGTCTGGGTTACTCCTGCCTTGGGAAGAGGCAAACTCATTCATGGGATTGCTTTTGCTCAAGGACCTGGGTGCACTTGGTGGGTGATGCAGAAGGATGGGGAATTTTGATGTGTACCTCAAGGGGATTTGATTTTGGGAGAGAATAGCCAGTGAATTAGACTGTATGATGGTAACTGCTAAATAACCTGCCAATGTATGTCATTACATCTATAGTGGCTATATGTCATATCAAGGGTATTACAGTAAGAATTACCCAAATGACTGAAGGATGGACTTTGAAACCAAGCCAAGTGCAGCAGTGATGGAACTTGAACTGACGCCCAGCAACTTCTTCAAGATTGACATCTTCAACCCGCAGACCATGGTCATTAGTTGCACCAAATACACCAGCCGCAAGCTCTGGAGGCAGCATGCAACAATCCAACACCTCACACCATCTCTCCTACTCTTAAGGACTGTTATGACAGATGGAGCCCCAAAGTCATGGATTAAATAAAATTGATGGCCACATTAGAGGGATGGCCCATAGACTAAGAGAATGCTATTCATGGGTGTGGGTGTACATATATATATATATATCTCAAAGACAGGGAAAGTGGTGGTGATTAATTAGAAAGTGTAGGATCTGGGCATGACATAGATGGTATAGAATAAGGGGTGGATAATGTCCTGGGTTTGTCTGGGATAGAATTAATTTTCACAGGAAGCTGGGAGGGGGCACAGGCAGGACAGCTGACCTGAACTAGCCAAGGGGCTATCCCATACCATGTGACATCATGCTCAGTATATAACTGGGGAGCAGGCTGGGGGGTGAAGATGGTCTCTCAGCAGGGGAAGTGGTGGAGCGTCAGGTTCCGGGTGGTGAGCAGTTGCACTGTGCATCACTTGTTTTGTATATTCTTTTATTAGTACTATTGTTATTATTATAATTTCTCTCCTTGTGTTGTCCCAGTAAACTGTCCTTATCTCAACCCACAAGGTTCTACCTTCTTTTTTCCTTTCTGATTCTCCTCCCCATCCCACCAGAGGGGGCGGGGAGGAGTGAGCGAGCAGCCTCGTGGTTCTTTGTTGCCGCCATGACACCACCATGACACCACCTCAACTCTTGTCAAAAAGTACTGTTCTTTTTTTTGCCTGAATACCACTATGCATGCATTGTTTAGTTTTGTTCCTTAGGGAGTCCTCTGATCTTCACAGTTGTAACTGAATCACTTCCTGTCAATCTTGCAATTCTGTCTCCATTCCTGTAATCCCTGGTTTTCCATTAGTAGTAGGCCAACTTAATAATTATCTGATTTCAGCCCCATCCTCTCTCCAGAGCCTTTCATCTTAATGCAATGTCTGGCTTGGTCAGTTCATTGACTTTTTGATAGAACCCTCTCCATGTTCTTTCACACCGCAGTAAAAATAAACTATTATACAAGACGGAATGAAAGCACAAATAACACAATTTGTAATGCTGTTGAAAAGAGACAATACCTAGGAGACTTCAGTAAAGCTTTGAGATGGTGTCGTGGTTTAACCCCAGCCAGCAACTAAGCACCATGCAGCTGCTCACTCACTCTCCCCCACCCAGTGGGATGGGGGAGAGAATCAGGAAAAAAAGTAAAACTCATGGGTTGAGATAAGAACAGTTTAGTAGAACAGAAAGGAAGAAACTAATAATGATAATGATAACAATAATAAAATGACAATAATATTATTAAAAGGATTGGAATACACAAAACAAGTGATGCACAATGCAATTGCTCACCACTTGCCAAACAATGCCCAGTTAGTTCCTAAGCAGCGATCCCCCCCACACACACACTCCCTCCAGTTTCAATACTAGGCATGAAGTCACATGGTATGGAATATCCCTTTGGCCACTTTGGGTCAGCTGCCCTGGCTGTGTCCCCTCCCAAATTCTTGTGCCCCTCCAGCCTTCTTGCTGGCTGGGCATGAGGAGCTGAACAATCCTTGACTTTAGTCTAAACACTACTTAGCAACAACTGAAAACATCGGCATGTTATCAACATTCTTCTCATACTAAACCCAAAACATAACACTATACCAGCTACTAGAAAGAAAATTAAATCTATCCCAGCTGAAACCAGGACAGATGGTTGTCCCTCTAGGCAAATAAAGAAAAAATAACAATTTTTTTTTCTTCCTCACTGATTATTTCTTCAGAGGCTTCAACTATGTTTGCATTGTTGTGATTGCTGCTGTGTGCTGAATGTTTTTGATAAACTGGTGTTCTGCATCAGAGTGGGAGGAGAAAGGATGGTGTAGGGTTCTTTCTGGATCACTAAGGAAGGCCCAACAATAAATGGCATAATAAAATAGCTGGTTTAATATTCTAGAATAAGAAGAGGAATATTGATAATGAGTAAATCTTAGGTCCCTTCAGATGCTGGGAACCTTGCTTTTGTGCAGCATCAGATGGACCCCAGATGGATTTTCCCATGGCATGCAGCACGGATTCCATCCATGCAGAGAGTCTTCCTCCCTCCCATACCATGGTGCCTTTTATTTTGTGTAACAAGCAGAATCATATCTTCTGACAGGTTGGAATGTTCTCTGTCATAACATCCACCAGTGTGTAGCACAGGCCAGCATGGGACATTCCAGCAAATTCCCTTACCACAGCTCCTCATGCCAACATATGGGCTTCTCAAGCCCTAAGTACAAGGCCCAATAGAGCAGACACGCCCTGCTCAAGATCACTAGCTTCTCAATTACAAGATCTTTAAGACTTCTAATACAGCTGGTTCCATTTCAGTGCTTCTGATTCCTTCAAAAATTGGTCAGTCTGTTGCAAGGACAGATAGACAGCTATTTGGATGTTAAGTACTCTAGTAGGTTTTTAATTTGCTATGCTGCATGTGTAAAAACTTGTTGGATAAAAAAATCAGATATGAAGCTTTAGTATATGATTGTTTTCAAGTAGTGTGCCTAGTATAATGCATTGAGCTCTGAAATTAAAATGTTCAGTTATTACTGAAGGGTATATATATATATTTTTTCCAAAATGAACTAAAAGTCTAATTGACATAAAATATGCTTGATTGTCGTGGTTTAACCCCAGCCAGCAACTAAGCACCACGCAGCCGCTCACTCACTTCCCCCCCACCCAGTGGGATGGGGCAGAAAATCGGGAAAAAAAGTAAAACTCGTGGGTTGAGATAAGAATGGTTTAATAGAACAGAAAAGAAGAAACTAATAATGATAATGATAACAGTAATAAAGTTACAATAGTACTAATAAAAGGATTGGAATATACAAATGATGCACAGTGCAATTGCTCACCACCCGACGAACAACGCCCAGCTAGTCCCCAAGCGGCTATCCCCCCCGCCCCCATTCCCCCAAGTTTATATACTAGATGTGGCATCACATGGTATGGAATACCCCGTTGGCCAGTTTGGGTCAGCTGCCCTGGCTGTGTCCCCTCCCAACTTCTTGTGCCCCTCCGGCCTTCTTGCTGGCTGGGCATGAGAAGCTGAAAAATCCTTGACTATAGTCTAAACACTACTTAGCAACAACTGAATACATCAGTGTTATCAACATTCTTCCCATACCGAACGCAAAAACATAGCACTTTTTACCAGCTACTAGGAAGACAGTTAACTCTATCCCAGCTGAAACCAGGACAGTATCCACCCCTTATTCTATACCATTGATGTCATGCTCAGTTCCTATACCTTCAGCTACATCCTGGTCAATCATCATCACCTTTTCCGTCCCTTAGAGACATATGAACAATGATATATATATGTATATATGTATATACACACAGAGATATCATTCCTTTAGTTTATGGGTCATGTTCATAAAATGTTCATTGAGTTCATTTAGTTTCCGACTCTGGGCTCCATCTGTCATACCAGTCTTTCTGGGCAGGAGGGATGGTGCAAAGTCCTCTCAGTCGGTAGAACAGGATTGGGTTTCGGTGCGGTGTGATGAGCAGGTGACATTTGACGCAGCAGGAGGATGGTGTGCACCGTTGGATTGTTGCATGCTGGAGTCAGTTCTGGTTCCATCACTACTGCGCTTTGCTCAGTTTTATCACAGTTCTTTCTTGCTTGTTCTAAGTGATTCTTACTATAGTACTATGGATATAGCATATAACAATTACAGTAATGATAGATGTGGACATGGAGAACCTGACAAGACTGCTATACGTTTGTTCTGTGCAGTGTGGTTGGGGGAGAAGCAGGGGGTATCATTCTCAACTGCCTACTGAGCCAAGGATGGAGCTTACCTAGGAAGCTTCTCCTTCTTTATCCTCTGCATCCTTATTGAGTCTGAGAACTACCAAAAAATGTTCTTCTCAAGACCCAAACACAAAATTCAGGTACGGACGTTGTTCTTTATGTCCGTTTTCAATAACTAATGGTTCTGTGCGTGGTTAAGAACAATAAAATTGAACTGTAATAGCTGTAGTAAATGTAAACAACTTTTTTTGTTTTTTTCCTAGGATATTCAGAAGACGGTTAGTCTAACCAGGATAGAACAGTCTTGGGCACTATACAAAGCACAAATCTCTGAGTATCTTGTGCACTTTAAATTGTTATGCAGGGGGGTGTTGAGCAGCGGATGTTGTTTAATTGACTTTAGCAACGCTTTTGACTTTGTCTCTGATAACATCCTCATAGACAAACTGATGAAGTACAGGGTAGATATATGGACAGTGAGGTGGATTGAAATCTGGCTGAACTGCCAGGTTCAAAGGGTTATGGTCACTGGCACAAAATCCAGTTGGAAGCCAGTCCCTAGTTGTACAACCCAGAGTTGATATAGGGGCCAACAGTGTTTAATCTCTTAAAAAAAACAACTGGGAGGATTGGTTGATGCACCAGAGGGGCAGACAGGAACTTAATGAAATTCAGCAAAGGGAGATGCCAAGTCCTGCACCTGGGCAGGAATAAGCCCATGCACTAGTAGAGCCTGGCAGCTGAATGGCTTTGGAGAAAAGGACCTAGGGGTCCTGGTGGACAGCAAGTTGAACATGAGCCAACAATATGCCCTTGTGGCAAAGAAGACCAGCAGCATCCTTGGCTACATTAGGAAGAGCATTGCCAGCAGTCTGAGGGGAGGTGATCCTTCCCCTCTACTCAGCACTGGTGATGCCACACCTGGAGTGCTGTGTCCAGTTCTGGGCTTCCCAGTACAAAAGAGATACGGACATAGTGGAGAGAGTCCAGCAAAGGACCAGAAATTTGATTAGGGGACTGGAACATACTTCTTCTTCCGGGTCACTTGATAGAGAGGGCTTACAATCAGACTGTAATTTGGAATATGCATTCTCCAAAAACCCACGACACCTAAGAAGGCCTGTGTGTCCTTTTTATTAGTCGGGGGAGACATAGCTGCTATTTTGTTAATCACGTCCATGGGGATCTGACGACGTCCATCTTGCCATTTTATTCCTAAAAACTGGATCTCCTGTGCAGGTCCCTTGACCTTACTTTCTTTTATGGCAAAACCAGCTTTCAGAAGGATTTGGATTTTCTTCCCTTTCTCAAAGACTTCTTCTGCCATGTTGCCCCATACGATGACGTCATCAATGTATTGCAGGTGTTCCGGAGCTTCACCTTTTTCCAGTGCAGTCTGGATTAGTCCATGGCAAATGGTGGGGCTGTGTTTCCACCCCTGGGGCAATCGATTCCAAGTGTACTGGACACCCCTCCAACTAAAGGCAAATTGTGGACGATACTCTGCTGCCAGAGGGATTGAGAAAAAGGCATTAGCAATGTCAATTGTGGCATACCACTTGGCTGCCTTTGACTGTAGTTCGTATTGAAGTTCTAGCATATCTGGAACGGCAGCACTCAGCGGTGGCGTAACTTCATTCAGGCCGCGATAGTCAACTGTTAGTCTCCACTCCTCATTAGACTTCCGCACTGGCCATATGGGACTATTAAAGGGTGAGCGAGTTTTGCTGATCACTCCTTGGCTCTCCGGTTGGCAAATCAGCTTGTGGATGGGAATCAGAGAGTCTCGGTTGGTGCGATATTGCCGCCGGTGCACTGTTGTGGTAGCAATTGGCATTTGTTGTTCTTCAACCTTCAGCAACCGCACAATCGAAGGGTCTTGAGAGAGACCAGGCAGGACAGACAGCTGTTCAGTGCCCTCCGTCTCCAAGGCAGCTATACCAAAAGCCCATTGATACCCCTTCGGGTCCTTAAAATACCCCCTCCTGAGGTAGTCTATGCCAAGGATACACGGAGCCTCTGGACCAGTCACAATGGGGTGTTTCTGCCATTCATTTCCAGTTAGGCTTACTTCAGCTTCCAATACAGTTAACTCTTGGGATCCCCCTGTCACACCAGAAATACAAATGGATTCTGTCCCTTTATAACTTGATGGCATTAGAGTGCACTGTGCGCCGGTGTCTACTAGAGCCTTGTACTCCTGTGGGTCTGACGTGCCAGGCCATCGAATCCACACAGTCCAATAGACCCAGTTATCCCTTTCCTCCACCTGGCTGGAGGCAGGGCCCCTCTAATTCTGGTCAGAGTATTCAGTATTCACTTCTCGTAAAATTGGCTCAGAAGTCCCTTCAGGAGGATTGGAAATAAGATCAGCCCTTCTACTCTGTTTGGAAACTGGAGCGGCATTTTTCCTAGTAGAATCCCCTTTTGTGGTGGTTTTTCCTCACAACTCACGTACCCGTGCATTTAGGACTGAGGTAGGTTTTCCATCCCATTTCCTCATGTCCTCTCCCTGATCACATAGGTAAAACCACAGGGCACCTCGTGGTGCGTACCTTCTATATTCTGTCTCTCAGGCAGAGGAACGCTCACTCCTAATAGCTGAGACATTGGTCCTTACAGGTGAGGAGTAGGACATATCCTCTTTGATTTGCTGGACATCCTGGGACAGCTTCTCCACAGCCGAAATGCAGGCTTGTAGGGAGGAGGAGAGATTTTCTTTGTATTGACGGAGTTGGCGAGCCACTTCATCCACTGTCGGTGCCTCTTCATCTTTCCAGGTCATTATTGCCAGTGAGTTGGCATAGGACGATAGCGCGCTCCATACAAACTTCCGCCACATGGGTCGTGTGCATTGGACTTCGTCTGGATCTTTGGGTAATTGGGGGTTGTCTGGGTCATGATGAATTGTCTCTAGCATGGCTAATTCCCTCAGATATTGGATACCTCTTTCCATGGTGGTCCACTTGCTTAACTGACATATAACATCTTCCTTAAAGGGGTACCTTTCCTTCACACTTAACAGGAGTCGCCTCCAGAGGCTAATGGCTTGTGTCCCTTTTCCAATTGCTTTGTCAATGCCACCTTCCCTGGCAAGCGATCCCAGCTGCTTGGCTTCCCTACCTTCTAATTCCAAGCTATTAGCCCCATTGTCCCAGCATCGGAGCAGCCAGGTGATAATATGCTCACCTATACGACAGAGGAAATCTTTTCACATATCCCGCAGCTCACTCAAGGATAGGGATCGTGTGATTACCTCTGGTTCTGCCTCTTCCCGTGATGACCCTGGTTCACCTTCATCCTTCGCTAAGCGAACTGATTTTTTTGTATGTTTCTTCTTCTGTATGGGGGCAACTGATACTGGTGCAGGTTAGTCCGCTGGTTCAGTTGCAGTATCACTCGCCGGGTTTTGGATAACCGCAGTGTCTGTCGCTGAGGTTTGGGTAGCAGCAGTGCTAATCGCTGGGGCTGGAGGGGCTGCAGTGCCTGTTGCTGAGGTTTGGGTAGCCACAGTGCTCGTCGCTGGGGCTGGAAGGGTCGTGGTGCCTGTTGCCAAGGTCTGGGTGGCCACAATGCTCGTTGCCGGGGTTTGGGTGGCCGCGGTGCTCATCGTGTTGTTGTTAGGTCCAGAGACTTTCTCTTCCCCTTGAGGGTACTGAGTGGTGTCGAACAGGGCTCGATAGGCCTGGGCCAGGCCCCAGCACGTTGCAGTGATTTGTATCTCTCTGGAACTGCCGGGGTGACAGCATACCTTTTCCAAATATTTTACTAGTTCTTCTGGATCCTGCACTTGTTCAGGGGTGAATTTCCAAAACATTGGAGGTGTCCACTGTTCTAGCCACTTGCCCATACTACCCCACACACCCTGCCACTCATAATTATCCAGCCTTGGGGCAGATCTCTGGGTGATCTTCCTAAATAGTTGTTTAACCTTAAACGAGAGCTGAACCACATTCAGAAGCATGCTAATTCCTAGCAGTAAGGCTAGGACCGTGCTGGTCCCAACATCCCAAGGATATTCAAATTTTTCAAAATTCTCAAAAACACCATTGTAACTGGACTGAAGGAGAAAGGAGAGGGGAAGAAAGGTACCCCACCCATAGACTGGTTTTCCATGGAGGAAAGGTAAATGGTATAATTATTAATAGTTTCCCACAGATGGCTCCCGCAGTATAAAGGTGACAATGCTGAGTGCAAATACCAGATTAATCCCAAAGCCGATGACTTCATCACACATTAAACCAGTGTTACACAATACATCAAAGCGAAAACCTTAATCCACCTCCCACGGATGATAAGCAGCAGAAGAGGAACTACATACAGCAAGCGAGGTGATACATAACAGAACTTTAAAAACCAGAGCAACAACTCTAAGAACACATAAATCAACATAATGACCAGCGACTATTAGACCAATATAATGAATGCTTGTAACAAATTTGTTTTAACAAGCTCTGGTCAGGTTTGTCGTTATCGCAACCCTTCGTGCCCCATGTTGGGCACCAAAATGGACTGTCATGGTTTAACCCCAGCTGGCAACTAAGCACCACGCAGCCGCTCACTCACTCCCCCCATCCAGTGGGATGGGGGAGAAAATTGTGAAAAAGAAGTAAAACTCATAGGTTGAGATAAGAACAGTTTAATAGAACAGAAAAGAAGAAACTAATAATGATAATGATAACACTAATAAAATGACAACAACAATAATAAAAGGATTGAAATGTACAAATGATGCGCAGTGCAATTGCTCACCACCCGCTGACCGACACCCAGCCAGTCCCCGAGCCGCGAATCCCTGCCCCCCACTTCCCAGTTCCTAAACTAGATGGGACGTCACATGGTATGGAATACCCCATTGGCCACTTTGGGTCAGGTGCCCTGGCTGTGTCCTGTGCCAACTTCTTGTGCCCCTCCAGCTTTCTCGCTGGCTGGGCATGTGTCCTGGTTTCAGCTGGGATGTAGTTAACTGTCTTCCTAGTAGCTGGTACAGTGCTATGTTTTGAGTTCAGTATGCAAAGAATGTTGATAACACTGATGTTTTCAGTTGTTGCTCAGTAGTGTTTAGACTACAGTCAAGGATTTTTCAGCTTCTCATGCCCAGCCAGGGCACCTGACCCAAAGTGGCCAACAGGGTATTCCATACCATGTGACGTCCCATCTAGTTTAGGAACTGGGAAGTGGGGGCAGGGAATCGCGGCTCGGGGACTGGCTGGGTGTCGGTCGGCGGGTGGTGAGCAATTGCACTGCGCATCATTTGTACATTTCAATCCTTTTATTACTACTGTGGTCATTTTATTAGTGTTATCATTATCATTATTAGTTTCTTCTTTTCTGTTCTATTAAACTGTTCTTATCTCAACCCACGAGTTTTACTTCTTTTTCCCGATTTTCTCCCCCATCCCACTGGGTGGGGGGGAGTGAGTGAGCGGCTGCGTGGTGCTTAGTTGCTGGCTGGGGTTAAACCACGACAAAAAGGAAGTTCCAATATGGAAGTTTGTACATTAGTGTAGCTCTGAAAGGAATTTACCACTGCTTGCTTCTCTCCCCAAAGTATCCACTTGGAATATAGCTCACAAGGAACAAAAAAAATTTATGAATATGCAACATGTAAAAGGATCTAAAGAATCTTCATTTTGCTGTCTTGTACAAACATTACTACCAACAGATGTATTGGCAATGTGGCAAAACCTGTGGAATTTAAACTTACGCTACAATTATAATTAATGCAGCTGGGTATAAAACCTGTGTCTATGTACATAGTCAGCCCACTTAGTCATCAATAGAACACTCCCAGGAACCCCCCCAGACAGTTTCTGCCTAGATGAGATAATTGACCAATTGATAAAGGAACTCCCTTCCCAGGCAGTCCTGGCTTCATGTTGATAAGATAATCAATAGATTGACAGGAACTCCAGCAGCATTTCCTGCTTTGCACAGATAAAGTAACTGACCAATTGATAGGTGGTATTTGTATGTTTAGATATGTTTATTATTGGATAGGAGAACAGTTAAGATAGTTTAACTACTCAATAGAAACTGATCATGCATATGCTAGAGCAGTATTGTAGGACCAGGAGCCAGCTAGACTATGAGAATTTACAGAGCAACAGTTTAGGGAGTCTCATCTGATCCAGCTGAAGATGCCATTACAAGGATCCTTGCAATTGAGACACCTGTCAACATCCAGACAACAACTGGCCATCCTGTTTGAGTGATTCCCCAAATGAGCATTACCCTATGCAGAAGACTGCATTAAATCAGTTTCTTTAAATAACACTCAGTGTGTGAGTATGCAACTGCACACAGTGACTGTACAACTGAATCCCAACCACAGAATCTTCATTCAGCTCTAATACTTTTCTCTCTTCCACATTTCCACCATCTGTTCCACACTTCTGATGTATCACCTAGAAGTGACCTTCAACCCTGTCAAGTTTCTAAGACAGACAGCAAAGGCTTCCTATTGAAGAAGCGCATTACATAAGGCAAAGCTACAACATTGTGATGGGTTGACCCTGGCTGGATGCCAGGTGCCCACCAAAGCCGTTCTATCACTCCCCCATCCTCAGCTGGACAGGGGAGAGAAAAATATAACAAAAAGCTTGCGGGTCGAGATAAGGACAGGAGAGATCATTCACTAATTTCCATCACAGGCAAAACAGACTCAGCTTAGGGAAAATTAGCTCACTTTATTACAAATCAGCCAGAGTAAGGTAAACGAGAAATAAAACGAAATCTCAGAACACCTTCCCTCCACCCCTCCCTTCTTCCCAGGCACAACTTCACTCCCGGATTTCTCCACCAAGCCCCCCCAGCGGCACAAGGGGGACAGGGATGGGGTTTATGGTCATCACATGTTATTTTCTGCCGCTTCACCTCCTCAGGGCGAGGGCTCATCACACTCTTCCCCTGCTCCAACGTGGGGTCCCACCCACGGGAGACAGTCCTCCACGAACTTTCTCCAATGTGGGCCATTCCCACGGGCTGCAGTTCTTCACGAACTGCTCCAGCATGGGTCCTTTCCACGGTGTGCAGTCCTTCAGGCACAGACTGCTCCAGCGTGGGTCCCCCACGGGGTCACAAGTCCTGCCAGAAAACCTGCTCCGTGGGCTCCTCTCTCCACAGATCCGCAGGTCCTGCCAGGAACCTGCTCCAGCGCAGGGTTCCCACGGGGTCACAGCCTCCTTCGGGAACCCACCTGCTCCGGCGTGGGGTCCTCCACGGGCTGCAGGTGGATATCTGCCCCACCGTGGACCTCCATGGACTGCAGGGGGACAGCCTGCCTCACCATGGTCTTCTCCACAGACTGCAGGGGAATCTCTGCTCCGGCGCCTGGAGCATCTCCTCCCCCTCCTTCTCCACTGACCTTGGTGTCCGCAGGCTTGTTTCTCTTACATGTTCTCACTCCTCTCTCCGGTGGCTGTTTTCTCCCCGTCCCAACTTTTTTTCCTTCTTAGAAATGTTATCACAGAGGCGTTACCACTATCACTGATTGGCTCGGCCTTGGCCGGCGGCGGGTCCGTCTTAGAGCCAGCTGGTATGGGCTCGCTCTCTCTCGAACACAGGGGAAGCTTCCAGCAGCTTCTTACAGGAGCCACCCCTGTAACCCCCCCCGCTACCAAAACCTTGCCACATAAAACCAATACAAACATAATCCCTAACTTTCCTTGAAAATTGATCCAACACCATAGAAAAATAAAATAGTTTAAAGTAATGGGACTATTTTTTTCCCCTCCTTTTATAGTTAGAAAGAAGCTTTTCACACCTTGGAAACTCCATAAGGGAAAGTAACTGTCTTACTCTACCATAGTGAATGACTGCCAGGGCCCAGAGTGCACCAACAGACTCTGCAACCTCTGCCCCCCTCCCCACCAAGGGTTTGTCTGCCTGCACTCAAGGCCAGCTCTGACATAGCACAGTTGTATAACCTGGGATCAGACTGCTGAGAAAGAGCTGGGAAAAGCCTCGGTGCAGGGACTACCCCTTTTGCTCAGGAGCTGCGTTTAAGTTCAGGCCATTGGACCTTGGTCCTTGCCTGAGCTACACTGTAGGTATACTATGTACACTTGTACCTGGCCATGTACCTTGTTGATCCTGTCCTTGCCTTGCTGACTTGATTTCCTGGTTTGACCTTGGACCTGCCTTATCACTATGTCCTTGCTTATCACTGGACCGTAACTGACCCTGGTTGCTGTCACCAGACCTGCTCTGCTTTCTTTGTTCAGGTGTTGCGAGACTGCACCCCTTGTTTTTGAGGCTATTGCCTCTGTCTGCCTTGCTGTCACCCTCAGCTCCCAGCTCACCTGCTCTTGTGGAGCAGCTACTGTTGCTGCTCCCTGACAATGACCACCAAATCAACTGGAAACTTTAAATATTTTTTTTACCAAGTTGTAACTAACATGTTTGTCCAATATTTGAAAGCTAACTAGACTCCAAATCTGGACATACTTCCAAATTATGAAAAAAATGCAGAGTCATTTTGAAAAGAAACTTGGTTTTGGAATGGTCTGAAAATGCTATAAACAAACTGATTCTTAAGTTATTCCACCAATTCAAAACACAAGGATTTGTGTGGTTATCAGAGCACTGACAGGCAGCTAGCATTCCAACTTCCAAGAAAGATTAATTAAATTTGACTAATACATGCCCTTTCCCAGGCTTCTCAAGGCAGCAAGAAAGCTTATTAGACAGTGTCAAACTTGAAAATAATGCAATACGTTACATATTGGACTAATGTTAATCAGTTTGTGATATTAAGGAGAGGAACTGTTAAGGAAAAATCACAAAAAAAGAACAGAAACGTGAAAGCAAGTCTTGACAGTAATCCAACCTGAAAACTTTTCCACACGTATATTACTGATATATCATATAGCCCACATACACATTACTGATATATCACTGAACACAACAATTCCAACGCACATCTCTAGAGACTGAAAGCAATCCAGTGTGCAAGCATGATCCCTTGCTAAAAGATTAAAGAAAACACTTGGATGGTGCTAGATAGGATGATATTTTAAAGCTACAATAATGAACAATAGGTTCCTGTCTGTAAAACCTGGAGTTGCCATCTCCAAATATAGAAAAGCAAGCTATTGCAAAAAAACTCTCAGCATTGTTAACTAAACTAGCTCAAACCTCAAAAGACACAAATGATAGGAGTAAGACACATTACTGTGCCTGATGTATTAACTATGACATTACCACTCTTTTATCACCTGTGAGGGTCAGTATGGTAAACCACAAATATTTAGAATAGCAAGGGAATGCAAGCAAGAAGAAAAATATGCTTCAAGACAAATATCTCCTTAATCAACTAAAAAGATTGTCTTGAGTGAAGTAAGTACATATACTTCTTAAAAAGCCAGAGAGATTTCAAAGTGTAACACTGAAAGTTAGCTACTGGGCCTGGAAAACAAACACTATTAGTACAGTAAAATCAATGTGATTCATAAAAAAATGCACCCTGTAAATGGAACACTTATGCAAATCTCACCTTGTCACTGTCATTGCTGCAAATGTGATCTTGATGGATTGACTGGCATTGAAACGAAGTGCCAATGCTACCTACAAGAGAAGTGGGGAAGGAAAAAATTCATTAAAATGAAAACCCAGTTCCTATGAACACTAAAAATAGACAACTGTACCAGCCAGAAACTATTTTTACATGGCAGAGATATTTACTTGCCAAACATCTGTATCAGACAGCTCTTATATTCAAGACAATAAGCAGCAGAGAGACATTTTTCAGTGTGCCAGCAATAACGTCACCCAGATTATTTTTTTTAAATGTTTAAGATAACAAAACTAGCACTGGTTCACAAATCCAAAACAAACGTATGTAATAAAATGCATATGCACAAACTTAAGTAAGGACTAAGCTGTACTGAACCAAAATAATTAGTAGCTGGGAACAGGTTTTGGCTAATGTGCAAATGAATACATGTACACAGCCTGTACACTGTGGAAAAAAAGTCTCCCTCTTCCCATTGAGCAAAGACACTTAAAAAAAAAAAGTAGAAAAAACAGTCTCATTTGTAAACCTTCATTATTACATGGTTTCCTTGCGGAAGATGTACCTAAAGCTTTTCCCTAACAATTTCTCACTGTTTTTGAAGTTTTGAAATGTGGATAGTTTTATTTTGTAATTTCACATACAGCAATTTTATACATCTTTGTGGTCCACATTGCTTTGGACCATAAGAGGACTGATCAAAGATCTTGTAAGAATGCTTGACAAAATACAGACCAGGCAGAAATCATTGCCAGTGCAAGGTGTCCTTAGACACCTCTCCCAACACAGTTATTTGGGAAAAAAAATTTATAATGTGTCATTCCTTATTGCCATCACTACTTTAGTTAAACAAAAATTTATTAGACATTAAAATTGCTTTCAATATTTTTTCTTGCTTTTAAAGTAGAAAGTCAAGAATCATATGTGGGCTTCAGTTAATTGGTTGAGTACATTCACTTTGCTGTAAACTTATTTTGTTCAATGACATGATCTTCAAAGTTAATTTTTTAGAAAAGTTTTAATCCCTCCATTTTCAAATGGAAAGAATGCTCAAGAGCATGTCTTTTAGTTATGCACTCCCTCCTCAAATAATCCCGTAACTGTATTTTCGTAAAGAAAAAAATAGTCAAAAAAATTGGTAGAATGTCCCTGTTAGTCTGAACACCCTTCACGCATTATTTCAATACACTGAAATTGTTAAATTGTTACAGACTATTTAAGTAATATATAAATGTAATAAATGGCCATTAAACCTAGATAGATTTTTGGCTTGAACCTAAAAAATTGATCCATCTGTCACAGCTTTTAAAAACTGTTAGCATTTCTGCTCACAAGCAGGCTTTGAAGTGAATCTAGATTTCTGTGGTGGCTTAACACTGGCTGCCAGGTGCCCACCAAGCCACTCTCTCACTCCCTCTTCTCAGCAAGACAGGGAAAGCTCGTGGGTCGAGATGAGGACAGGGAGATCGCTCACCAATTACCATCATGGGCAAACCAGACTCAACTTGGCGAAATTAATTTATTGCCAAATAAAAATAGAGTAGGATAGTGAAAAAAAAAAACCCAAGCCAAAACCTAAAAGCACCTTCCTCCCACCCTTCTTCTTCCCAGGCTCAACTTCACTCCTGACTCTTCTACCTCCTCCCCTCTGGACTGGCTAGGCCTTTATTATTCTCCTTCACTGCATTTAAGGAGACTGAGCAACGATATTCAGATTGGGAAAAGGGGGTCCTTTCCCTCACTAGAGCGGTTAAGGAGGCTGAAAAGCTGTGTACCTCACAAGATGTTATAGTACAGGGCCCTTTCCCTCTCTTAAATTCAATCCTCAATGGGTCACCTCCTCCGGAGGGAGTAGCCCAAAAGGCCACAGTTAGGAAATGGTATGCATACCTAGAAGGGATAAGCCAATTGCTCCCACTAAAGGAGGGTCCGACTAAGGTTTTCAAACTAGAGCAACCTGTAAACCCCGATCCGACCTTGTTGGGTTGACCTTGGAAACCTTCTCTGATTGAGGAGGCACCCACATTCGTGGCAGGCTCAGATGTGCAGGGGTTTACTGATGCATCTGCCCATTGAGTGGGATCAAAATGGCAATATAAAGCAGTGGCATTGGAGATTGGTATTGGGAATACAGTCAAGGAAGAGGATGAAGGTAGTGCACAAGTAGGAGAACTACGGGCTTTATTACTGGCCATAGGGAATGGTGCTACCATCGTCTATGCTGACTCTTATGCAACCTTTAAGGGTGCTACAGAGTGGATATGTCAGTGGGAATCTAGTAAGTGGGAGGTAGGTTGTGCGAAAGTGTGGAGGACAGAGGACTGGCAACATCTCCTGGCAATAGGGAGGTCCCGACCTTTAAAGGTGGGACGGGTGAAGGGACATGCTCGGAATGGAACCCCAGCTGCAAAATGGAATCAACAGGTGTGAGGAGATTGAAGTAGACGGACGCCTGTAATCTTGAAAGCAGATGACAGATGACCCTTTATTGCTCAAACACACACATACTTATAGTCACATATTCTGCAAAGTCACTGTACACGCGCACAAGCATAAAATATGATTGGTTATATCAACACTGTACACACGCATAAACATAAGATATAGTTGGTTATACTAACTCTGTACACGCACATAAACATAGGACATAATTGGTTATATCAACTAAAACATGCGAAACTTGTCTCAGTCTAATTGGTCAAGATAAACTGCCGAATTGAGGTTCTTTGTGCCAAGTTCCCTTTATCGTGGAATGCGCACCTGTGTTCTTCTAATTGGCATCTTTCTTTTTTTGTCTTCTTATTTATTCTGTTCAAGGCCTTCTAAAAGCGTCTGGAATGCTCTTGTGACCGTTAGCTAAATATGTGTCCACACAGGTGGACCACCTGGCCCAAATCAGGATGGTCACCAGTGAGAAGGAAGATTGGGATAGACTAGCTGAATGGTTGCATATCAAGCGAGGCCACTCAGGGAAAGCAGATCTCTATTATGAATGCCAATCTCAGGGTTAGCCAGTGTCTATGAAAACCTGTGAAGCAATTCTTACAGCTTGCCCGCAATGCTGAATAAGGCTTAAGGCTAATCACCCAAATCAAGCTCCGGCCCAGCATATCAGACAAGGCAAGGCTCTTTGGAGCACGTGGCAGGTTGATTACATTGGTCCTCTGAAACCATCCCATGGGAGGAAATATATTTTGGTAGGGGTGGAGGTAGTATCAGGATTGTCTATGGCAACAGCCATTGGCACAGCTACTGGAGACCAGACAGTCCAGGTTTTGCAAGAATGGTTTGGTATTCTACCTATTCCTGAATGCATTCAAAGTGATAATGGGTTGCATTTCACAGCCACAGTGGTACAAGACTGGGCGGGAGGGGAAGGCATCAAGTCGGTGTTTCACACACCATATTATCCTCAAGCTAATGGTATAGTTGAGCGAACCAATGGCTTGATCAAAAGACATGCTGATGTCTCATGCCATAACTGGGAGACGTGATTACCACAGGCAGTTTTTACTATTAATAACCCATGGGGAAATTATGGAAGTCCAAAAATTCGAGCATTTTGTCCTACGGAACCATTAAGGGGCAAGGACTCTATACCAGATGACCAGAGACGCCAGTTCCCACTGGGGACATACGTGGGCCAACCTGTCATGGTGAAACTGCCCTCCATTGGCATTGTTCCTATGACCCTAACAAAACCCAGAGGCTCGTATGCTTGGGAAGCCTTAGATGGGAGTGGTAAGACTCACCGCATCAGTGCCCGATGGATAATCCTGGACTTCTAACCCTGTGACCTGGTTTTAAGACCGAGGCCTAGCTTTGTGCTTTCTTACAGGACCATGAAGAAACAAGCCATTCCAGTGCTTCTATTGATAGTGATGATGGTGGCAAGCGTGGATGGTGAAGATCTGGATGATAATGTCGTGGCAAAAATGATGGTGGGATTCGCTCGAATGATGAACCTGAGCTCTGTAACGGTTTGCTTGCCTACCCCCAAATCAGCTGAAGACCCCTTACTGATTTTTGTGCAGGACATCAATATATCACAAGCCCTTGAGCTCACATGGGAGCAATGTAACAATTACAGCTGGATGTTCAGAGAGGACGGGGGAAGAGGTTATACTTATGTTGTCTATAGTTGGTCACCAGGCACGGTAAATGCTAGTTCGGTATGGAACACCAGATGTAATTATATCCTCCAACCAACCCATGAGACCACGGGGTGGAGCTGGAATGGTACTACACTGTGCCCGGAAATTCCATGGGGGGCACTGACAGAGCATTCTAGAACTGAGTTTACAACTATCAGCCTTAGCCAATGCTACATCTGACAGTTTGAGACTCTTGAACAATCAGTTACAACATATCAGTAAAATGACCATCCAAAATTGAGCCGTACTGGATTTGATGCTACCGAAAGAGAAGGGTGTATGTGGAGTTTTGAACCTGTTGATGGACAACTGCTGTGTTCACATGCCGAGTGTGTCAATGCAGCTTCAAGATCAAATCAACAAAATAAAGTGGCAAGAGACTCAGAGGCAATTGCTTCTGCACTAGGGACTAATTGTCTGGGAAAGGTTTTTGATATGTTCAGATTTTCTTTGACAGGATGGATGACCAGCCTTCTCCAATCTTTAATAATGCTTGTAGTTATGATTATTGTTATCTGTATTGCAATAAGTTGTATCAAACGCGTGGTAGTGAAGTCTGTACTAACGGTTAAGTATACTCCCTTAAAACCTGTTCGTGCGCTGGATATTCCTGTGTCAGATATTCCACTCTAATTCTAGACCAGAATGGAATGATGACCCACAACAAGCGTCAAATTCATCAGACTGCGCTCCCTTTTAACTTTGGAGGCAAGAGGTGACTGTACCACCACTCCAAGGAAACCAGTCAAATCGTGACTGTGGTCATGGGGTGGATTGTGTGGCAGGTACACCCGCCCTGACAGGAAATGAAACTTCTCCGGGCAGGGAGGAGAGGAAAAACAAACCCAAACCCTAGAGGCCACCGGTTGAAAATTGAACTGACCAATCCAAGACACGCCAGGTACATGGAAGTGTTGACCTTTTGGCCAATGGGGATTAAAATGACCACAGATCAGATTTGACAAGGGTATAAACAGGGCCCCGCCGGAGGACATTTTGAGTCAGTCCTCCTCAGAGCAGTGGGTCTGCAGTTGGGGACTCTCCCCTTGGGTCGGGACGCTGCCCTAGGTAACTCCTGCAGGTTGAGAGCCCTCATCTTTTAGGTCAGTGATATGCGCATTTTGAGTCATCATTTTTAAACCGTAAGAATTCTTAAGTCAGCTGTGTAGTACTAATTCCCCTTACATCATTGAGCCTGTGGTTTACTAATGTTATCGGAGTTTTAACTAACTTTTTTACTGAAGAATAAATCTGAGTTTTAACACCTGTTCAATTTGATTGTGTGAGCCTCTGTAACAAAAGCCAATAATCTCCCGAACCTATAAACAGCAGTACTAAGTGAGACCCTTTGAGCTCTCCTGGACTGCAGCGGGCTGTGACCAGCATCTCCCTCTGAGTGGGACGTCTCTCAGAGCTCACAAACTTTCCTGTTTGTGAAGATTGGAGGTCTGTTGCTGAAAGCCGACAAGACATGGGCTGATAGTCTTTGCTCCTTGAAGATAAACCCTTCACCCACTGAGGAAGAAGCCGAAGCATTTGACATGAATATTTTCACTGAACTCAAGGGGAATTTTTAACAGGTATACGTCTTTGACTCGCTTATACGTATATCTCTTAGTGTCTTTGTGCAATTGTGTGTACTTACCTGAATATTCTATAGCAAGTATATTACAAATACTGCTTTTCAAATCCATACATAAGTCACTGTCGTGAACTTTATTCAACTGTAAATGAATCTCAGGCTGCTATTATACTCATAATCCCTTTAGACATAAACCATTGACCAAGTCTGAGACTAGGAGTCGATCCAGCCACACCTAGACTCCGACAGGAGTTTAGAAAGCAAGGGGGTCTTCTCTGAACCTTGTGACTCAACGGGAGGGTCTCCCCTACCTTTTTACAAATTCCATCTGTGTACCAATCATGATAAATCAATTCTAACCCAATTTTTCCTTTGTATGTTTCTCTCTTATCCTTTTGCGTTGACGGTTTCTGTATTCATAATTTTAGTTTGATTCTAACTTAATGTCCTGGTTTCAGTGGGATAGAGTTAATTGTCTTCCTAGTAGCTGGTACAGTGCTAAGTTTTTGAGTTAGATATGAGAAGAATGTTGATAACGCTGATGTTTTCAGTTGTTGCTAAGTAGTGTTTAGACTAAAGTCAAGGATTTTTCAGCTTCTCATGCCCAGCCAGCAAGAAGGCTGGAGGGGCACAAGAAGTTGGGAGGGGACACAGCCAGGGCAGCTGACCCAAAGCGGCCAAAGGGGTATTCCATACCATGTGATGTCACATCTAGTATTGAAACTAGGGGGGATGGGGGCGGGGGGGATAGCCGCTCTGGGACTAACTGGGCGTTGTTCGGCGGGTGGTGAGCAATTGCACTGTGCATCATTTGTATATTCCAATCCTTTTATTAGTACTATTGTAACTTTATTACTGTTATCATTATCATTATTAGTTTCTTCTTTTCTGTTCTATTAAACCGTTCTTATCTCAACCCACGAGTTTTACTTCTTTTCCCGATTTTCTCCCCCATCCCACTGGGTGGGGGGGAAGCGAGTGAGTGGCTGCGTGGTGCTTAGTTGCTGGCTGGGGTTAAACCATGACACTTAATTTTCCTGTGTACATTTCATCCATGTATTAAGTAATAGAGTGAACCTCGCCATTGAATTCTGTGAAGTCACACTTTTATAAATTCCTATTAAATCATTTTTGCTAATACTCTTGAAGGTGATTCTTTAAGCGGTCCAAACCATGCCATTTGTGACAGAGTGGCTGAGGACACTGGCTTTGTCTAGTTTGGAGAAAAGGAGGCTGAGATGTGACCTCATTGCTCTCTACAGCTTCCTGAGGAGGGGAAGTGGAGAGGGAGGTGCTGATTTCTTCTTCCTGGTATCCAGTGACAGGACGCATGGGAATGGTTCAAAGCTGCATCAGGGAAGGTTTAGACTTGACTTTAGGAAACATTTCTTTACTGAGAGGGTGGTCAAACACTGGAGCAAGTTTCTTAGAGAGGTGGTTGATGCCCCATGCCTGTCAGTGTTTTAGAGGCATTTGGACAATGCCCTTAATGATATGCTTTAAGTTTTGGTCAGCCTTGAAGTGGTCAGGCAGTTGGACTAGGTCCCTTGAAACTGAAGTATTCTTTTCTTTTCTTTAATCAGGAACTTCCCCTGATTGATTGCCATGACTTTTTGAAGATGATAGAGATGAGCCTTGCAATGACAGCAGCCAGCTACCTCAGCACCCTTAGATGCATCCTATCTGGTCCCATGGACTTGAGTATGCCTGTCCTGGCCTACAGAGCTGACATCACTCAAGTAATTAGGGTGATGTCAGAAGCCCACAGTTTGACCTTCAGTATGTTGCTATGTAGTTGTTAGGGATGTAACTTCTGTTAGATAAAGCACAGTTAGACAGGTGTTATGAAAAAAAAAAGTGTAATTGGCAGAAATAGCAGAACTAAACTTATACAAGAATATTCGCCTGGCAACTCACTACATCAATCAACAAGCAACAGCTCAGAGTGGTCCATCAACCAGTAAAGATAAAACAACCTGGAAGAGTCTCTCCACCTCATAAAACTGATCCACCTCAGCTCAAAGGGGAGTGGCACAACTCTACCTTTAGGGACACCCGACCTGGAGAACCTCCAGGGATGCCTGAGACCAAGCTTGCATGGCTGGAACCATTATGCTCAGCACCCTGACTACTGACAACCAACATTCCTGTCAGCAAGGAACAGGGAAGTAGAGATAACCAGTTTTCTATAACTTTGTAGTGTTCTTTGCATTATTAATCACTCTTTCACAGAGGCAATATCTAAACTCCTTCACACAGATCCAATTATTGCATAGCAATTAATATGTACATTTAGTCTGTGCTGACCTAAACCACAACATTAATAAAAATGGTGTCACAAGTGGGATCCGAGGGAGGTTTTGGACTGTGAAAAGAGGATTGTACAGCTGTAGTACTGTCCAACGAATGTCTGCAAGGCTGAGACTACCTACAGCTGCTGAATTAGTTTGCCCAGGTGTAATTTTGCAGAAACTGAGAGTGGGAACTCAGGGTAGGAGTCTGGTGGGAAGCACACTTAGTACTCCTTCTTGAGGTAGTGTTTTAATGGTGCATATAGGATAACACTAACTTCTACTTGATATAATGTGTCAATACTGTATATAAGATACCACTACCTCCTACTCTATATAGCATGTTAATAGCGTATATAAGATAGCACTAGCATTTTGAAACATGTTCAAGCATAAAACAGTAACAAATGTAATGCAGCTCTTTCCCCTTCCTGGTATGTCTTCTGTAATCACTCAGCATCTCCCGGTATATAGTCCAGCAAATCCTTTCTGCGCTGTCCGAAACATCCTTGGTATGAAACTGTACTTCTTGGAAGGCGGAGGGGCCGAGACACTGTGTACGCCTTGAAGAGCAGTGGGAGGAAACAGGAGTCAAGGTTGTGTAGCTGTGCTCCGAGCAGCAGCGTATCTTAACACTTCCTCTCCTGGGATCCATGCAAAGAGGTTGTTTCTTGCAACGGTTTCTGCCAGGCTGGAAGAGGATCTGAGAACAGTCACACAAAACACTAATGATGTAAGAAACTGAAACCACACAGCCCTTAAATAGGGACTGAAAGACTGATTTTAAATGAGTAGAGGAAAACCTACTAACCTATTACGATGCTGGGGTGTAGACACCAGCAGCTTAGAGCTAGATGACTGGGAGGCACAGTGGCTGGGGCCTCTGTCCAATGACAGAGCCATGGATAGTGCAGTCACCAAGGAGTTAGCCACCTGGGTACGTGAACTCAAGGAACAAGAAGGACATTTCAGCCTTTGTCAGGCCCCTGAGTGCACTAATAGGCCTTACTGGCCCTGACCAGCCTCACCTGGGGCCTCCACCCTCACCCTCTGCCCATGGGCCCAGGGGATCCATTTCAGCTGAAGGGGAAATTCAAATTGTAACTGCTCAGCAATGGTAATTTGTGACAGAGGAATGATCTGGTGTGGAGGGCAAGGCGACCTAACTGCAGAAGGGGTTAAACTGCATAGAAGCAGGAATGCCAGAGACAGAAGGACTCCTTACAAGGGAGCATAGATTCCCTTGCTGATAAGATAAGAAGTGCTGTCTTATAAGGATCATGAAAAGTGAGCACTCAGGGGGACACATTTGGTCAGCAGAACTGGCTCAAGGGGATGCTTTTGATCAGCAGAACCAGTGCTGGGGGATGAACCAAATGGCTGGTTAAGGCTCCTGATGCTGATGCTCCTATGATTGGTGCTGGTGCAAGTGTATATAAGGAATCGGCTTGTGCTGCATCTTTGCAGACTCCTCGTAGAACCACTTATGGCGGTAGGACTCTGTCCAATGCATTGTCCATTAAATCTCTTTATATTTAAGCACAAATATGTTTAATTTGCCTTGAGGGGTACAATAAAAATTCCCCAACAGATGCTACAGTAGCTACTGGTCAAAAAAGAGAGACCCATTATTGTTTCCTTTGTTCTGTAAGGAGGCTTGAATATTGTCTCCCGTGAGGCTTTCTATCTCCCTGTCAGTCTTTGGCAATGCTGTCTGTTTCTCTTGTCATGCCCCAGTGTTGGGAGCTTTTTTTCTTCTTCTGTTAGAAGGTTATTAATTAAAGCTGTCTGGTTTCAGCTCAGCAAAGATAAGACATTGCTGGAGAAAACCAGCTAGATTTAAGGATAAGGAAAAAGCTTATCCCTATGGGGTCATAGGAGATGAGATAACTTAGGAATAGTGCACCCACAATACTGAAATAACCAGACCTAAGAATTGGAGAACTAGGAATGTATTTTCTTAATCTGTGACATAAATGAATTCCACATCACAGTACTTATTGCCTGTGAAGGTTAACCCTTCTCTTGTTTATCATCTTCAATGTAACCTCTGGAAGATCCAGAATACAGAGCCTCCCTTATATGTGATATTACTTATGGAGGTAGATTAAACCACTGTCTAACAGGGTTCTGAGAGCAAGTGTGCCATGACAATGTGTGACTTGAAAGAGAATGGACGCATCTCAGAAAGTTACCTCCTCACTATATACTGTTCACCCAGAGGTGAATGTTAGAGAAGGATGAATTCAGTAGCCTGACAGAGGTAAAGCTGCTGCAGCTCCATACTCCCATGTCCAAGCAGTAGCCAGGCTGAGCATTTCTTCCCAGTAGGCACATGTATGAGCACATGTATACACTGCATATATACACAGCCAACCACAGAGATCAACACAGATAGACACACTCAGAACTCACACAAACACAAGCAGCACCAATGGCTTCATCCTCTTTCCCTCTCTGGCTGATCAGGATGAAGGTCCATTAGTAGGAATATATACACATGTAAAATGTGGACACTCAGTCTGCCCAGTAGCTGGCCCTTGGATCCCGGTATCCCCAGTTGCTCACATCTGGACATATGAACCCCCGAGACCCATAGCCCCACTCCAGTTGCTGGTACAGACCTCCTCATGCACAGACACACATGCACACATGCAGAGCTGGCTGGGACTCCCCATGTCCCTCTGGCAGCCAAACCTTGTAGTCTTGCCCTTAGAGGCACACAGATACAAGTGGATCTCACCCTCAGAGACCCCCAGACCCTATGGTCCCTCTGGCAGCTGGTTGAGCCCCCCGGTCCCTCCAGTAGCCAACTCCTCCTGTGGTCTCACCTTTAGAGAAGCACACACATACCTGGCTCCCAGGCCGCTTCACCTACTTGCTGGCTAGTCTGGCTTGATATTTGCTAGTGATCACACACTCTCTTGCACATCCTCATTTGCTACAGTCGCTGCCACCATGGACACATGGGCTCGCCAACCCATGGTCCCAGTCCAGTTGCTGATACTCAGACCCTCACTCACTCCAGTTGCTGTCCCCATGGACACAGGGGCCCCTGTGACCAGAGGTCCCACTCCAGTTGCTGGCGCTTAAGTCCATTCACTCCAGTCTCTCCAGTTGATGGCATCAGATATAGAGGACCTGTGACCCATAGTCTAATTCCAGTTGCTCACACTTAGACCCCCATAGACACATATGCCACAGAATAGAGTCCCTTACCTAGGAAAATAGATCGAAATTGAATTAAATAAGAAGATTGGACAGACTCTGCTGGTGAGGCACAGGGCATGGCCAGACAAGTATACTGATCAGCAACTCCTTTTGTGTGACTGGCCTTTTTAATCCCTTTGTTCCCTCTGCTTTCCCACACTTGTTCCTCTCCAAACCACTTAGATCCCCCCCTTTTCCCACCTTTGTTTTCTCCCCAAAACATCCCATAATAAATCCTGTGCAATCCCAAAATGCTCTTCCCCTGCATCCCATAATGTCTCCCATACCCCTAGGCAGCGGTCCCTCTCACTCCAAAAGGTGCTCCAGTGTTGACTCATCTTGATGGGTTTCATGCCTGAACAGTGGGGCTGATCACTCTCCTGAGACAGACCTGGGAGGAACCCAGACAAGGTCTCACTCCCTCTGATTCTGTAATTTGGGTTCCCCACCTGCCACTGTGCCTCTGTGCTCTTCTGGGCTTGTGGAGATGGGCCTTTGATGGGGCTGATAGCTCTCCTTTGATGGGCCTGGGACTAGCCAGGGGCGAGGTATTATTTGGGGTCCCCCACCTAAGTTGAACATGGAATCATAGAATATCCTGAGTTGGATGGGACCCACAAGGATCATCCAGTCCAACTCCTGACTCCACATAGGGCAATGTCCTAGTTTCGGCTGGGATAGAGTTAATTGTCTTCCTAGTAGCTGGTACAGTGATATGGTTTGAGTTAGGTATGCGAAGAATGTTGATAACACTGATGTATTCAGTTGTTGCTAAGTAGTGTTTAGTCTAAAGTCAAGGAATGTTCAGCTTCTCATGCCCAGCCAGCGAGAAAGCTGGAGGGGCACAAGAAGTTGGGAGGGGACACAGCCAGGGCAGCTGACCCAAAGTGGCCAACAGGGTATTCCATACCATGTGATGCCACATCTAGTATAGAAACTGGGGGGAGTGGGGCTGGGAGGGATCGCTGCTCGGGGACTAAGTGGGCATCAGTTGGCAAGTGGTGAGCAATTGCATTGTGCATCACTTGTTTTGTATATTCCAATCCTTTTATTAGTATTATTGTTATTTTATTATTGCTATTATTATCATTATTAGTTTCTTCTTTTCTGTTCTATTAAACTGTTCTTATCTCAACCCATGAGTTTTACTTTTTTCCCCGATTCTCTCCCCCATCCCACTGGGTGGGGGGGAATTGAGTGAGCAGCTGTGTGGTGCTTAGTTGCTGGCTGGGGTTAAACCATGACAGGCAACCATATATCTGAGAGCATTGTCCAAATGCTTCTTGAACACCAGCAGGCTTGGGGCCATGACCACTTCCCTGGGGAGCCTTTTCCAGTGCTTGACCACCATCTCAGTGAAGAACTTTTTCCTAATATCCAATCTGAACTTCCCCTGACGTAGCTTTAAGCCATTCCCTTACGTCCTATCACCAGACACCAGAGAGGAGAGATCAGCACTTCCCTCTCTGCTCCCTCTCATGAGGAAGTTGCAGACAGCAATGAGGTGACCCCTCAGTCTCTTCTTCTCCAAACTGAACAAGCCTAGTATCCTCAGCTGCTCCTCATAAGTCAGGCCCTCTAGTCCTTTCACCATCTTTGTTGCCCTCCTTTGGACACATTCTAATATTTTTATATCCTTATATTGTGGAGCCCAAAACTGCACACAGTACTCGAGGTGAGGCCGTGCCAATGCTGATTATAGTGGGACAAGCATTTCTTTTGACTGGTTAGCTATACTGTGCTTAATGCACCCCAGGATGCCGTTGGTCCTTTTGGCCACCAGGGCACATTGTAGACTCATATTGAGCTTACCAATATGTATTTCAAGTGTTTTTCAATAACTCCCAGAATAACCTTCTCCATAATTTTACCAGGCACCAAAGTGAGACTGACAGGCCTATAATTGCTAGGGTAATCTCTCTGGCCCTTCTTGAAAATGGGAATAACATTTCCTATCTTCTAGTCGACTGGGACTTCTCCAGATTCCCAAGACTGTTGATAAATAACCGAGAGAGGTCTCACAATAACATAAGCTGACTCTTTCAGTACCCTGGGATGAATCCCATCGGGCCCCATAGACTTATGTGCATTCAGCTGCAGCAGCAAAACCCATACGAGTTCAAAGTCAACTGGGAGCTTATCACTCCCCCAGTCACAGTCCTCCAACCCAGGGCTCTGGGAGTCCCAGGGCCCATCATTGATGTTAAAGATAGAGGTGAAGAAGGCATTAAATGTCTCTGCTTTATCTTCATCCCTATTGGTGAGGTGACCAACCTTATCAAGTAACAGACCAATGTTTTCTTTAGTCCTCCTTTTGCTGTTAACATACTTTAAAAAGCCTTTCTTGTTATCCACCACAGTACTGGCCAGCTTCAACTCCAATTGAGCTTTGGTCGTACAAATTTTCTCCCTACAGTGGTGAACAGCATCTCTGTAGTCCTCCTGTGTAGCTTGACCTTGCTTCCAAAGTCCATGCACTTTCTTTTTCCGAAGGAGATCCCTGTTCAGCCAAGTTGGCCTTCTGCCCCCCTTGCTTGACTTCTGACATATTGGAATTGCCTGCCTCTCATAAAAGATGGCTCTTAAAAAGTGACCAGCATTTATGGACTCCAATACTCTCAAAAGCAGATTCCCAGGGGATCTTACTAACTAGCTCCTTGAACAGCCTAAAGTCTGCTCTCCCAAAATCCAGGGTAGCAGTTCTGCTGACAGTTTTTTCTCATATCACCAAAGATTTTGAACTCAACCATCCAACATGAGTCAGCAGTGTGCCCTTGCAGCAAAGAAGGCCCATTGCATCCTGGGCTGTAGAAATAGTGTAGCCAGCAGGTCCAGGGAAGTGGTCCTTCCTCTCTTTTCAGCACTTGTGAGACTGCATTTGGAATATTGTGTCCACTTTTGGGATCCCCATTACAAGAAAGATACTGACCTACCAGAGCGAGTCCAGCAGAGGGCCACCAACTGGTTAGGCAGCTGGAGAACTTGACATCCAAGGTGAGACTGAGAGAATGGGGCCTGTCCAACTTGGAGAAGAGAAGGCTAAGGGGAGACCTTACTGCTGTATACATGTATTGGGTTTATATGGCAAGGTATTGGTAGTGGGTGGGGGCTGCAGGGGTGGCCTCTGTGAGAAGAGACCAGGGGTTGCCCCCATGCTGGACAGAGCTGGTTCCAGCTGGCTCCATAATGGACTCACTGCTGGCCAAAGCTGAGCCAGTCAGCGAAGCTGGTGGTGTCTCTGTGATAACATATTTAAGAAAGGGTAAAAAATGCTGTGCAGCAGCTGTGAGAGGGACAAGTGAGAAAAAATGTGAGAGAAACAATCCTGCAGACACCAAGGTCAGTGAAGAAGGAGAGGGAGGAAGTCCTCCAGGCACAGGAGCAGACATTCCCCTGCAGCCCGTGGTGAAGACCATGGTGAAGACCCAGGTTGTCCCCCTGCAGCCCATGGAGGACCCCATGCCACAGCAGGTAGATATGCCCTGAAGGAAGCTGAAGCCCATGGAGAGGAGCCCATGCTGGAGCAGTCTGTCCCTGAAGGACTGTGCTCTGTGGAGAGGACCTATGCTGGAGGAGTTCTTGAACAACTGCAGCCCATGGAGAGGAGCCCACGCTGGAGCAGTTCGTGAAGGGCTGTATCCCTTGGGAGGGACTGTATGGTAGGACTCTGTCCAATGCAATCTCTTTATATTTAAGCACAAACGTGTGTTTAATTCACCTCAAGGAGTACAATAAAAATTCCCCAACACAGCACAGGCCTGGGCCTTCAGTCCCTACCTCAGCTATGTTGTAGGTATGTTTGCAGCTCCAGCACAGCAATGCCTGTGCCTGGTGATGGACCTCAGTGATCCAGACCCTGACCCATGGACTTACTTCCTGGCTTGGTTTTTGATGTGCCTCATCACTGTGAACCTGCCTGGTGATCCCTGGAGTGTGTTCCACCCTGGTTACCCTCAGTGGACCTGATCCTGACTTGACTTCCAAGCTTGACCTCAGAACTGCCTCATCACCATGGACTTGCCTGATGATCTGGATTCATGGCTGACCCTTGCTGCCATCCCTGGGCCTGCCCCCTTGCTTGGGGGCTGTGGGACAGAACCCTGGCTGGCAAGGCCCTTGCCCTACCAGCTGTGTTATCACGCTTGGCTCAGAGCTCCCCATCCCTTACAGAGAAGCTGGCCCTTGCTACTCCCTGACAGACATCTAAGCCGCAGTAGGCTGAGGAAGACCTCACAACATCAGCCCCACCAGCAGAAAATTCCTCCTACAGCACTCTCCTTGAAGAACTGGCTTTGGCAAACCTCAAAGAGGTTACCAAAGAGGGATGCTCTGCATCTGGCCAGGTCAGGGAAAAGGATAATGAAGATGATAAAGAAGATATTTTGACCTTGGAGAGGTCACGACTGGTGGTAGCCTGGGCTGCAGTGATCATGCCCTGGTGGAATTCATGATCGTTTAAAGGACTAGTGGATGGGACCCCCTGGGAAACTGCCCTCAGGAATAAAGGAGGAGGAGAGAGCTGGCAGCTATTTAGACATTTTACTTAAAGTACATGAACTATCGATTCCCATGTGCAAGAAATCAGGAAAGGAAGTCAGGAGACAAGCATGGCTGAGTAAGCACCTCCTGGTCAAACTGAAACACAAGATGGAAATGCATATGCAGTAGAAGCAAGGACATGCATCCTGGGAAGAATATAGGGATACTGCCTGGGAGTGTAGGCATGGGATCAGGAAGGCTAAGGCAATACTGGAGCTGAATTTGGCAAGGGATATGAAGAACAATAAGAAGAGCTTCTACAGGTACATTAGTCAGAAAAGGAAGAGTAAAGAAATTGTACTCCCCTTGATAAATGAGACAGGGGATCTGGTGATAACCAACCGACATGGAAAACGCTGAGGTGCTCAACAGCTTTTTTGCCTCCATTTTCACTGGCATTTGCTCTTCCCACATCTCTCGAGTCCCTGAATCTCAAGGCAGGGACTGGGGGAATGAAGTCCCTCCCATCATAGGAGAAGATCAGGTTTGAGACCACCTGAGGAACCTGAACATACACAAGTCCATGGGACCTGACAAGATACATCCCAGGGTCCTAAGGGAACTGGCAGATATAGTCGCTAAGCCATTCTCCATGATATTTGAAAAGTCATGGCAGTCAGACGAAGTCCCCAGTGCCTGGAAAAAGAGAAACATCATGCCCATTTTTAAAAAGGGTAATAACGAGGACCCTGGGAACTACTGACCAGTCAGCCTCACCTCAGTGCTCAGTAAGATCATGGAACAGATCCTCCTGGAAGACATGTTGAAACATGTGGAAGACAGGGAGGTGATTAGAGACAGCCAACATGGCTTCACCAAGGGCAAATCATGCCTGACTAATCTAGTGGCCTTCTATGATGGAGTGACTGCATCAGTGGACAAGGGAAGAGCTACGGATGTCATCTACCTGGACTTCTGTAAAGCCTTTGATATGGTCCCCCGCAACATTCTGGACTATAAATTGGAGAGAGATGGGTTTGACGGATGGACTGTGTTGTGGTTTCAGCCCAGCTGGTAACAAAGCACCATGCAGCCACTTGCTCACTCCCCCCCCACCCCGGCCACAGCGGGAAGAGGAGGAGAAAATATAAAATATAAAGGCAAGCTCGTGGGTTGAGACAAGGACTGGGAGGGATCACTCGTCATTTATGGTCACGGGCAAAAGACAGGCTCAACTTGGGGAAGAAACAAAATCAATTTAATTTACTACAAATCAAAACAAAACAAGGATAACGAGAAGTAAAACCAAACCTTAGAACACCTTCCCCCCACCCCTCCCTCCTTCCCGGCTCAACTCCACTCCCGGGTCTCTCTCCCTCCTCCCCCCGGCATCGCAGGGGAACAAGGGATGGGGGTTGGGGTCAGCTCGCCACACCTTGTCTCTGCTGCTCCTTCCTCCTCAGGGGAAGGACTCCTCACTCATCCCCTGCGCCACCGTGGGGTCCCTCCCACGGGAGACAGTCCTTCACGAACTTCTCCAACATGAGTCCTTTCCACGGGCTTCAGTTCTTCCCAAACTTCCCTGGAGTGGGTCCTTTCTGCGGGCCGGTCTTCAGGTACAAAATGCTCCAGCGCAGGCTTTCCCATGGAGTCATGGCCATCTTCGGGGCCTCCACTCCACCACTCACCTCCATGGGCTGCAGGGGGACAGCCTGCCGTCTCACCACGGGCTGCAGGGCATCAACCTCCTCAGGTGCCCCTCCTCCCCCTCCTTCACTGACCTCAGTATCTGCATAGGTGTTCCTCTCACATTCCAATCCCCCTACTCACTACTGGTTCTCCTTCTTAAATATGCTATCCCAGAGGCGCTACCACTGTCACTGATTGGGTCGGCCTGGGCCAGAGGCGGGTCCAACTTGGAGCTGGGGGGAGCTTCTAGCAGCTTCTCACAGGAGCCACCCCTGCGGTCCATCCCCCGCTACCAAAAAAAAAAACCCGCGCCACACAAACCCATAACAGACTGTTAGATGGATAAGGAACTGGCTAGATGGCTGCATCCAAAGACTTCTAGTCAATGGCTCAATGTCCAAGTGGAAACCAGTAACGAGTGGTGTCCCTCAAGGATCCATACTGGGGCCAGTACTATTTAATATCTTCATCACTGACATAGACAGTGGGATTGAGTGTACCCTCAGCAAGTTTGCAGATGACACCAAGCTGAGTGGTTGTATTAGGTCTGGCTGAGATGGAATTAATTCCCTCCATAGCAGCCCTCATAGTGCTGTGCTCTGCATCAGTAGCTAGAAAGGTGTTGATAACACACCAGCGTTTTGGCTACTGCTGAGCAGTGCTCGCACAGCATCAAGGCTGTCTCTGCAACATCCCCCCCCCCCCCCCGCACCCCTCACTGGCAGGCTGGGGCTGGGCAAGATCTTGGGATGGGATATAGTCAGGACAGCTGACCCAAAGTGACCAAAGGGATATTCCATACCATATGACGTCAGCTCAGCTATAAAAGCTAAGTAAAGGGAGATAGAAGGGGGGGGCATTCGTTATTTTACATCTGTCTTCCAGAGCAACCACTACAAGTACTGAAGCCCTGCTTCCCGTGAAGTGGCCAGTTGTTTTCCTTTGCTTTCGCGTGCGACTGTTACTTTTGCTTTATTAAACTGTCCTTATCTCGACCCATGAGCCTTTTGTTATATTTTCTCTCCTCTGTCTAGTTGTGGAGAGAGAGTGATAGTGATAGAGTGGCTTTGGTGGGCACCTGGCACCCAGCCAGGGTCAACCCACCACAGTGGTGCAGTTGATTTGCTTGAGGGAAGAGATGCCATCCAGAGGGACCTTGACAGGCTGGAGAAGTGGGCCCATGTGAATCTCATGAGGTTCAACAAGGCCAAGTGCAAGGTCCTGCACCTGGGTCAGGGCAATCACCAGTATCAATACAGGCTGGGGGATGAGTGGATTGAGAGCAGTCCTGCAGATAAAGACTTAGGGATACTGGTGGATGAAATATTGGACATGAGCCACCAATGTGTGCTTGCAGCCCAGAAAGCCAACTGTATCCTGGGCTGCATCAAAAGAAGCGTGGCCAGCAGGTTGAGGGAGGTGATTCTCCCCCTCTACTCCGCTCTCATGAGACCCCACCTGCAGTACTGCATCCAGCTCTGGGGCCACCAGTACAAGACATGGACCTGTTGGAGTGGGTCCAGAGGAGGGCCACAAAAGTGATCAGAGAGCTGGAACACCTCTGCTATGAAGAAAGGCTGAGAGAGTTGGGGTTGTCTAGCCTGGAGAAGAGAAGGCTCTGGGCACGCCTTATTGTGGCCTTTGAATACATAAAGGAGGCTTATAAGAAAGACAGAGAAAGACTTTTAACCGAGGCCTGTAGTGACAGTACAAGGGGCAATGGTTTTAAACTGAAAGAGGGTAAAATTAGATCGGATATAAGGAAGAAATTTTTTATGATGAAGGTGGTGAGACACTGGAACAGTTTGCCCAGAAAGGCTGTAGATGCCCCATCTCTGGAAACATTCAAGGTCAAGTTGGATGGGGCTTTGAGCAACCTAATCTAATGAAAGATGTCCTTGCCCATGGCAGGGAGGTTGGACTAGATGATCTTTAAAGGTCCCTTCCAACCCCAACCATTCTATGATTCTATAACTGGATTTATTTGACTATGTGGGTCTGGTGGCCTGACAAACATCGACCCATAGAACATCAAGCCTTGGTGGACAGAGGAACTCAATGCATCCTGCTTCCTTCCACTCTGAGTGGAAAGATGCCAATCGTCATCAAAGGAGTCACCAGAAGCCAGTGGAAGCTCCATGTAGTAGAAGGTGAACTCAGTCTTACTAAAGGAAACTGGAAACCCCACAAAGTGGTAATGGGACCAGGTGTCCCTTGCATCTTGAGCATTGACTTTGTAAGGAATGGACATTTTAAGGACCTGTGAGGGCATGGATGGGCATTTGGCACTGCTGTTGTGGAAATGAGTGAGAAGACCCCTATGCTATTTAAACCACCTGGTTCCTCAAAAGGAGAGTCAGTAGCAGAACTGCTACAGACATTACCTCAGTTGGTGCCGGTCACAACTCGAACGGTGCACCGATGACAATATCAGATCAACAGAGCTTCGCTTGGTGTCATAAGTGGTCTTATCAAAGAACTAGAAAGTCAAAGGGTGGTTCCTCAAACCCATTTGCCCTTCAACAGCCCCATGTGGCCAGTGCAAATCCTAGAAAGGTTTGGAGATTAACCGTAGCCTATCAAGGTTTGAATGAGGTACCACCACCTTTGAGCACAGCAGTACCAGGTATGTTATAACTACAGTATGAAATTGAAGCAAAGAATGCTGCCTGATATTTGACCATTGACATAGCTAATGCTTTTTTCTCAGTTCCCCTGGACCCTGAGTGTAAACCACAGTTTGCCTTTACTTAGAGAGGAGTACAGTACACGTACAATCGGCTGAGAAGGATGGAAGGAAGGGGAATGTACAAAGGGCTTTGGAGGAGGGCAGTGCTCCAGACCACTTATAGTACTTTGATGACATCATAATACAGGGAAACACTATTCAAGAGGTGGAAAACAAAGGCAAACAGATTATAAGAATTTTACTAAATGCTGGATTTGCAACAAGAGAAATAAGGTGAAGGGATCTATGCAAGAAATAGAGTTTCTTGGTGTCAAACAGAGAGATGGGAACTGTCACATTCCTACTGATGACTAATAAGGCAATGGCACCACTGATCAACAATAAGGAAAAACAAGTTTTTCTTGGAATGCTAGGATTTTGGCAGTTGCACATTTCCAGATACAGTCAGCTCATGAACCTCCTGTACCAAGTTAACAGGAAAAAAGAACTCATTTGAGTGGGAACCTGAGCAACAACAAGCCTTTGACCAGGTAAAACAATAAGTAGCATGTGCAGTTACCCTGGGCCCCATCATAATTAGTCCAAATGTCCAAAACATGCTACATGCATCAGCAGGGGACCAATCAATCCAATGGAGTTTATGGCATAAAGCACCAGGAGAGACCAGAGGAAGACCCCTTGGATTCTGGAACTGAAGCTACTGAGGATCTGAGGAGAACTATACCCCAACAGAAAAGGAAATATTAGCTGCCTATGAGGGAATTCAGGCAGCATCTAAAGTGGTGGGAACAGAATCACAACTGCTGGCCCCTAACTGCTGGCACTTCACTGGATGCTGAAAGGAGAAATGCACTTGTCACGTGACGAATTGAAGGGTACTTGGAGTAAATGGACAGCTCTGATTACCCAACACACTCAAATGGGGAAACAGGGATGTCCAGGCCTGGTAGAAGAGTTGATGGAATAGCATGAAAATTGTGATTTTTGGGGGCTTCACACAGGCTATTACTACACGCTCAAGAAGCCCTGGAATATAACAAACTATCCAAAGAAGATTGACAGTATGCTCTGTTCACTGACAGTTCCTATCAGAGTATTGGCAACTGGAGAAGATGGAAAGCTGCCATTTGGAATCCTGTCTAACAGGTGATTAAAAACAGATGAAGGTAAAAGACAATCAAATCAATTTGTGTAAGTCCAAGCCATAAGACTAGCCATTGATGTAGCATTACAGAGGAAACGACCCAAGTTATACACTGACTCTTGAATGGTGGCCAACACCCTCTGGGAAACAGAGTCTATTTGGATGGCTAACTTGTGGAAAAACATTGCACAGGATTTGGAAAAACTCAATGTGTGGATGCAACACGTCAATGTCCCAAACGGAAGAGCCACCAAAGAAGAAATCAACAACCATCAAGCAGACTGAGCTGCTCAGATTGCCACAATCAATGAAGACATGGACTGGGAACATAAAGGGGAACTATTTGTAGCTAGATGGGCTCGTGAAACGTTAGGACATCCAAGATGAGATGCCACCTATCACTGGGCAAGAGATGGAGGGGTGAACTTGTTAAAGATGTCATTATACAAATAACAAAGGACTGAAAGTTATGCATTAGTGAAAAAAGGTGAACAGCAAAATATATCAAATGAAAGATGATATTTAAACTACCAATTTGGATATGCATGGCAAATAGACTACATTGGACCTCTGTGCAGAACTAGTAGGGGCACTGATATGTCCTTACCATGGTAGAAATTACTATAAGCTGGCTGAAGACTTATCCAGTAACCCATGACACTGCTTAAAAGCACAATAGTAGGTTGACCTTGGTGTCTGCAGAGTTGTTTCTCTCACATGCTCTCACTCCTCTCTTTGGCTGCAGTTGCTGTGCCCGCCTCAACTTTTTCCCCCTTCTTAAATATGTTATCACAGAGGCACTACCAATGATTCTGATTGGCCCAGCCTTGGCCAACGGTGGATCCATCTTGGAGCCAGCTGGCATTGGCTCTGTCGGACATAGGGGAAGCTTCTAGCAGCTTCTCACAGAAGCCACCCCTGTAGCCGCCCCGCTACCAAAACCTTGCCACACAAACCCAATACATAGGTCTTGAAAAAACAAATTTTGTGGAGACATGGTACACCTGAAAGAATTTAGTCTGAGAAGGGGTCTCATTTCAGATATGAAATGCTAAAATTATGGACAGATGAACATGGAATTGACTGGATATACCATATCCCCTATTATCCTGAAACCTTGAGAAAAGTAGAACCAAGATCATTAATAACACTATTATAAAAAAAAAAACAAAAAACAGAAGAGGCTAGAAAATGTCTCAAGGTGTAGAAAAACCTCTGAAAAAGAAAAAAAATCAATGGAAATAAATGGTTGATAGATGTAACCCTGAGTAATTTTAACAGACAGAGAATCATACAATCATAGAAACATTTAGGTTGGAAAAGACCCTTAAGATCACCGAGTCCAACCGCAAACCTAACACTGCCAAGTCCACAACTAAACCATGTCCCTAAGTGCCACATCTACATGTCTTCTTGTTGAGGATTTCTTGGCTGAGCGAGGGCATGTGAGCAATCCAGCCTTTAGCTGGGAACGAAGCATAAGTTTACAAAGTGCTGAAGCGGACAAGGACGCTGTGTCCTTGTACGCTGGGAAAAGGAAGATAAGAAGAGCCTGACAAACAACTCCCGATGCCGAAGAATGAGATAAGTAACCGCTGGACACCTTGTGAAGAAGCTTGAACAGCCAATAGAGGATAAGATAGCGCCGCGTGAAACAGGGTATTGTACCAATTAGAGTATTGTATAAGGTGCGTGCACAAGCGCATAAGGTATATAACTGTGCTAAAAGTTGTAGTAAAGGGGCTTCACTTGATCACATTGGTCTGTGTGTGATGTCCCCTGTGGATCCTCTGCCGCATCTTCTAAATACCTCCAGGGATGGTGAGTCAACCATTTCCCTGGGCAGCCTGTTCCAAACCTTGACAATGCTTTCGGTGAAGAAATTTTTCCTAATATCCAATCTAAACCTCCCCTGGCACAACTTGAGGCCAGTTCCTCTTGTCCTATCACATGTTATGTGGCAAAAAAGACCGATACCCACGTCGCTACAACCCCCATTCAGGTAGTTGTAGAGAGCGATAAGGTCTCCCCTCAGCCTCCTTTTCTCCAGGCTAAACAACCCCAGTTCCCTCAGCCACTCCTCATAAGACTTGTGCTCCAGGCCCCTCACCAACTTGGTTGCCCTTCTCTGGACACACTCCAGCACCTCAATGTCTTTCCTGTAGTGAGGGGTCCAAAACTGAACACAGTACTCGAGGCGCGGCCTCACCAGTGCCGAATACAGGGGAACAATAACCTCCCTGCTCCTGCTGGCCACACTATTTCTGATACAGGCTAGGATGCGATTGGCCTTCTTGGCCACCTGGGCACACTGCTGGCTCATATTCAGCTGACTGTCGATCACCACCCCCAGGTCCTTTTCTGCCAGGCAGCTTTCCAGACACTCTTCCCCAAGGTTGTAGTGTTGCATAGGGTTGTTGTGACCGAAGTGCAGGACCCGGCACTTGGCCTTGTTGAATCTCATACAATTGGCCTTGGCCCATTGATCCAGCCTGTCCAGATCCCTCTGTAGAGACTTCCTACCCTCAGGCAGATCAACCCTCCCGCCCAACTTGGTGTCATCTGCAAATTTACTGAGGGTGCACTCAATCCCCACATCCAGATCATTGATGAAGATATTAAACAGAACTGGCCCCAAAACTGAGCCCTGGGGAACATCACTTGTGACCGGCCGCCAACTGGATCTTTAGGCCCAGACATCCAGCCAGTTTTTTACGCAGCGAACAGTACACCCATCCAAGCCATGAGCAGCCAGTTTCTCCAGGACAATGCTGTGGGAAATAGTGTCAAAGGCTTTACTAAAGTCCAGGTAGAGAAGATCCTCAGCCTTTCCCTCATCCACTAAGCAGGTCACCTTGTCATAGAAGGAGATCAGGTTAGTCAAGCAGGACCTGCCTTTCATAAACCCATGCTGACTGGGCCTGATCACCTGGCTGTCCTGTACGTGCCGCGTGATGGCGCTCAAGATGATCTGCTCCATAACCTTCCCTGGCACTGAGGTCAGAATGACAGGCCTGTAGTTCCCTGGATCCTCCTTCTGGCTCTTCTTGTAGATGGGCGTCACATTTGATAACCTCCAGTCAACTGGGACCTCCCTGGTTAGCCAATACTGCTGATAAATGATGGAAAGTGGCTTGGCGAGCCCTACCGGCAGCTCTCTCAGTACCCTTGGGTGGATCCCATCCAGCCCCATAGACTTGTGTGTGTCTAAGTGGTATAGCAGGTCACTAATCATTTCCCCTTGGATTATCATAGGGGGCTTCATTCTGCTGTCCTTCCCTGTCTTCCAGCTCAGGGGGCTGGGGACCCTGAGAACAATTGGTCTTACTATTAAAGGCTGAGGCAAAGAAGGCATTAAGTACCTCAGCCTTTGTCACTATGTTCCCCCTTGCATACAGTAAAGGATGGATATTCTCCTTAGCCCTCCTTCTGTTGTTAATGTATTTATAGAAACATTTTTAATTGTCTTTTACAGCAGTAGCCAGATTAAGTTCTAGTTGGGCTTTGGCCCTTCTAATTTTCTCCCTGCATAAACTCACAACATCCTTGTAGTCCACCTGAGTGGCCTGCCCCTTCTTCGAGAGGTCATAAACTGTCCTTTTTCTCCTGAGTTCCAGCCAAAGCTCTGTTCAGCCAGGCCAGTCTTCTTCCCCACCGGCTCGTGTTTTGGCAGATAGGGATGGCCTGCACCTTTAAGATTTCCTTCTTGAAGAATCTCCAGTCTTCCTGGACACCTTTGCCCTTCAGGACTGCCTCCCAAGGGACTCTGTCAACCAGGCCCCTAAACAGGCCAAAGTCTGCCCTCCAGAAGCCCAAGGTAGCAGTTCTGCTAACCCTCCTCCTTACTTCTCCGAGAATCAAAAACTCTATCATGATTGCTATGCCTAAGACAGCCTCCAACCATCACATCATCCACAAGTCCTTCTCTGTTCACACACAACAGGTCCAGCAGGGCCCCTTCCCTAGTTGGCTCACTCACCAGCTGTGTCAAGAAGTTCTCTTCCACACACTCCAGGAACCTCCTAGACTGTTTCCTCTCTGCTGTATTGTATTTCCAGCAGACGTCTGGTAAGTTGAAATCCCCCATGAGAACAAAGGCTTGTGAGAGTTCTCCCAGCTGCTTATAGAATGTTTCATCTGCCTCTTCATCCTGGTTGGATGGTCTATAACAGACTCCCACCATGATATCTGCCTTGTTGGCCTTTCCCCTGATTCTTACCCATAAACACTCAACCCTTTCATCACCATCATCAAACTCTAGACAGTCAAAACAATCCCTAACATACAGGGCTACCCCACAGACTCTCCTTCCTTGCCTATCCCTTTGGAAGAGTTTATAGCCATCCATTGCAGCACTCCAGTTGTGTGAGTCATTCCACCATGTTTCCGTGATTGCATCTAAGTCAGTCATAGTTTTCCAGTTCCACAACGGATTCCAGCTCCTCCTGTTTATTGCCCATGCCGTGTGCATTGGTGTAGATGCACTTCAGTTGGTCTATGGATCCTGCCACCTTTTTGGGGGGAGAAGCCCTAATTCCTATGTGGCTGTTCTCAGGCACTTCTGTGGTTTCTTAGAAATCAATAACCCTTGTTTCTTTGCTGCCGCATGGATCTCCATCCCCTACCTCCACTGAGATTGCAAACCGAAGGATGTTGCTAGCACACCGTCCCGCAAACATTGTCGTGTGTGGAATGATTGCTGCAGGTAACTTATTGATATGTCCCCCTCTTAAGGGAAGGTAAACCTCCAGGGTGGAATGCAGTGGATATACATGAAATCTGTTCCATAATAATGCCCTAAGCAACATAACCTGCAACCTTAGATGTTAGCAACACCAGGGGAGCTTGGTGTGCTGACCCTAAGAGAAACAACACGGAGGGTGGAGCGCAATGGAGACACCACGGCCAGGCTCTGTGATATCACTGCAGGGATGGGGAACTGGAACTACTGGAACCAGAATGGAAGGTCCCTGCATTGAATCCACTGAAGCAAGGAGGTAAAATAATAGGGGTTCTGTCAACGCTATTGTCTTACTTCTGATTTATATCATAAGTGCCCAGTTCTGGAGTAGTGACGTGATAAATCATGTCCTCTGGGTGAACTTTTCTCATTATAATCTCATTATAATACCAAAACACACTTCCATCCCAAAAGCTACCTGCCTCCAAGGTGCGACCACCCCTCACTGAGCATGCGCTCTGAATTTTCTCTAGCATATACCTTTAAAAGTAAAGCGAGGAGATTTTACACCAATCATAATAAAGGTATGTATGACTAGAGTCACTCAAGCTCCACCTAACAATAAGAAAATATAAAAGGGCTTAAGAGAGGAGAAATGCTAGGGAAGTTACCATTGTGGACAAGTCGGGAGGACATCGCTGACTTCTGGGATCAGTTGACGGGCTGAACCTCTCTTCCCCCCCCATAGGGACGCCTATTGGGTAAGATTCGAGCCCTCGGTTATAGTGAGTGCTTCCTCAGAAACTTAGAAATCTCTATAGAATTTTTCCATAATTTAGTGTGCTTGTAGTCAACTGTATTATTATTTGCATGTGCTTTGCAGACAGTGTATTTATCACTGGCAATCCAAAAGAACCTGTACTCCTGTTGCTTTAATAAACTGTACTATTCATTATAGTCTAGCCATGATAGTTCATTGAACGCAACCAAACTCCTGAAGTCTGGCCGTGATTGTTCATTGAACATGACTAAATTGAAAGTACAGTGCGCTATTAGTGCATCCGTCATCGTGATAGTTCAACATATTGAACGCGACCAGACTTATAGTGCTGAATTGGGCATCACCCAGAATCTAAGCCTAGCCACCCCCAGCCCCTCTGACATCTGAGGACAAGCTGGAATGCAAGGGGGTTTATTTTCTGCCAAACTTTGTTACGCTTTAATGCAACAGCGTGCCGCCCCCAGGATTCTCTCTATCGAGCCTGGTTGTCCTGGTTTCGGCTGGGATAGAGTTAATTTTCTTCCTAGTAGTTGGTATAGTGTTATGTTTTGGATTTAGTATGAGAATAATGTTGATAACACACTGATGTTTTCAGTTGTTGCTAAGTAGTGTTTATACTAGAGTCAAGGATTTTTCAGCTTCTCGTGCCCAGCCAGCAAGAAGGCAGTGCATTGGTGTAGATGCACTTCAGTTGGTCTATTGATCCTGCCACCTTTTCTGGGGGAAAAGCCCTAATTCCTATGTGGCTGTTCTCAGGTGCTTCCGTGGTTTCTTAGAAATCAATAACCCTTGTTTCTTTGCTGCCGCATGGATCTCCATCCCCTACCTCCACTGAGATTGCAGACCAAAGGACCTCGCTAGCACACTGTCCCTCAAACATTGGCGTGCCGCCCCCAGGATTATCTCTAGCGAGCCTGGCCGTCCTGGTTTCGGCTGGGATAGAGTTAATTTTCTTTCTAGTAGCTGGTATAGTGCTATGTTTTGGATTCAGTATGAGAAGAATGTTGATAACACGCTGATGTTTTCAGTTGTTGCTAAGTAATGTTTAGACTAAGTCAAGGATTTTTCAGCTTCTCATGCCCAGCCAGCAAGAAGGCTGGAGGGACACAAGAAGTTGGGAGGGGACACAGCCAGGGCAGCTGACCCAAAGTGGCCAAAGGGGTATTCCATACCATGTGACGTCACATCTAGTACATAAACTGGGGGGAGTGGGCCTGGGGGGGGATGGCTGCTGGGGGACTAACTGGGTGTCGGTTGGCAGGTGGTGAGCAATTGCATTGTGCATCACTTGTTTTGTATATTCCAATCCTTTTATTAGTATTGTTATCATTATCATTATTACTGTCTTCCTTTCTGTTCTATTAAACTGTTCTTATCTCAACCCACGAGTTTTACCTTTTGTTTCCGATTCTCTCCCCCATCCCACTGGGTGGGGGGGAAGTGAGTGAGCGGCTGTGTGGTGCTTAGTTGCTGGCTGGGGTTAAACCATGACACATACCTCTTCACCTTTCTAACTCTGCCCCGTAAGAAATAAAAGTTTCAAGATAGGTGAAAAAAAATTAACACTGGAAAATAGTTTAAGTTTCCTGTTCCCACTTCATTTAGGCTTAGGCAATAGACATAACTACTAGTAAGTACACTTCATATAGTTGTTTGAAACTTGGAATCAATTCAAGCTCAGAATTCAAGCTAAAAAATCCCTAGGAAAGTAATCATTATGGATAAGGCACTGACATTGTTAATCGAATACCATCCTCATTTCTTGCCTGCCCCAAGGTTGTAGGCTTTCTGCCTATTACGTCAGGGACAAAATTAAACTAAACTAATTCAAGAGAACTTATTTTAAGATAAAAATGATATGCAGGAGATAATGAGAACAGTTATGACAAATTATTGCATATACACTTGTTTTGATCATCTACACATTTGGATACTAGGAGAAATTTCTGGAGGTGGTGCATTTATGCCATCTAAAGCCAGGTGAATCTATTTTGGGAGAAAACAAATTGTAAGTGACTCAATAACATGGACCTTGCGTTATCTCTTTCTCTCTCTCTCTAAAAAAAACCCCAAACAACACATGGTATCAGGTTCCTGAGTGTATCAATAGGCCTTAATTGCCCTGATCAGCCTCACCTGGGACCTCTACCCCATAACCCCTGCCCATGGCCCCAGGAGCTCCATTTAAACTCAGGCCTGGGCCTTTATCTTCCTGCTTAAACTACATTGAGGGACTAGCTGTTTCCAGTTTTATTATAGCTGTGCCTGTCTATGAACCTTGACCTATAGACTCATTTCCCAGCTTCAATTTGGACCTCGCTCATCACCACAAACTTGTCTGGTGATATGGACTCTCAGTTGATCCCAACTCCCATCCCCAGGCTTGCCTTTCTTGGGTATTGTGGGACGGAGCCCTAGCTGTAGAGGCCCCTGCCCTCCCAGCCTTGTTATCATGCTCGGATCCCTGTTCCTTAGGGCAGTGGTCTCCAAGCTTTTTTGATCACACACCCCATCGATAAAAAATTTCTGAGTGCGCACCCCCAATATATGTATTCATTTATAATTTATATACATGTACTACTGTACTAATATATTATGTACATTACTAAACATACACAAAAAATTGAAATTAAAAAAGGATGAGATAAAGATGAAAAGAACAATATCTTTCTGCTCTCACTAAAAAAAAATAATAATGGTTTTCAGTGAGACCAATGCAATTGAATATACTTCATTTTTTAAAAAAAATCTTGGTTTATCACTGTGATACAGCGATTCGAAGGTCTAGTTCTAAGTTCAGTTTATTTTGATACTTGGTTTTAATGGTTGTCATAGCTGAAAAAGTTACCTCAGAAAGAAATGTAGATCCAAATGGAAGAAGTGCATCATTGGCTGAGCTTACTAAACCATGATACTCGTTTTTCAATCCCATCCACCAATTATGCAAAAGGTTTTCCTGAAACTGTGAAAGGCAAGGCGCTAACTGCAATATGACTTGCGTAGAAGAATGAACACTACCTGAGGCTATGAGCTTTTATCCTCAGGGCCGATGTGACCTGAAGATCCAACCTAAGCCAGCTCTTACCGGCTGAGAATGCCCCATACCGACGATAAAACGATCGGAGATTTACCTTTCAAAAAAACCCAGGCATATAACCACGGCCAGAACAGTAATCAACCAGAATCCAGTATAACCCCCACACACACACCTGCATGGGACATCGGTTTAGAACAATGAAGATTAACACGCCACCGACCATATGTCCACACCACCTGCACAGGACAAGCATGTACTGATCCTGCATGGGACAAGTACATACCAATTATGTGAGCAATAGTAATTGATTAACTGATTAGCCCACCCCTTAACATGAGTAATTTGATTGGTCTACACAACTGTATTGTAACATATATTGTCGTGGTTTAACCCCAGCCAGCAACTAAGCACCACGCAGCCGCTCACTCACCCCCCCCCCCCATCCAGTGGGATGGGGGGAGAAAATCGGGAAAAGAAGTAAAACTCGTGGGTCGAGATAAGAACGGTTTAATAGAACAGAAAAGAAGAAACTAATAATGATAATGATAACACTAATAAAATGACAACAGTAGTAATAAAAGGATTGGAATGTACAAATGATGCGCAGGGCAATTGCTCACCACCCGCCGACCGACACCCAGCCAGTCCCCGAGCGGCGATTCCCCGCCCCCACTTCCCAGTTCCTAAACTAGATGGGACGTCACATGGTATGGAATACACCGTTGGCCACTTTGGGTCAGGTGCCCTGGTTGTGTCCTGTGCCAACTTCTTGTGCCCTGGCTGGGCATGAGAAGCTGAAAAATCCTTGACTATAGTCTAAACACTACTGATCAACAACTGAAAACATCAGTGTTATCAACATTCTTCTCATACTGAACTCAAAACATAGCACTGTACCAGCTACTAGGAAGACAGTTAACTCTATCCCAGCTGAAACCAGGACATATATAAACACTGCTTTCCTCTTTTCCAAATGCTCTCTCCATAGCATGAGTTTCTTCTGAAAAGCAGTTACTTTCTCACTCTTTGTTAAAATGTCACCTTCACCTTGAAGGGACACATAAAGTGCATTTATTTTTTCAAAAATATCTGCTAGGTAGCATACTACTGGCAGCCACTTGTCATCACAGAAAAGGTCAGCAAATTTGGAACACATGTCTTTTTGTAAAAGAAAAATGCATGGCTCATTTTTAAGTTTGACAACTCTTTTAAGCACTTTGCCATGAGATAACCAGCGAACCTCTGTGTGGTACAAAAGATTTCCATTGTCACTCCCCATCTCGTTACAAAGTATTGTAAAGATTCTACTATTTACAGGTCTTGTTTTTATAAAATTAACCATACCGATGACATCGTGTAGCACTTTGTGCAGTTCTGGCTCCAACATCTTTGCTGTAAAAGCTTGCCTACGAATGAAGCAGTGGATGAGTTCCACGTGTGGTGCTATCTCTGTAACCTTACCTCGGAATCCTTTTTTTATTCCAGTCAAAGCAGCTGCTCCATCGGTGGTTACACTTGCACAGTTTTCCCACAAAGCATTGTTTTTTATTAGAGAGTCATTTACTGTCGAGAATATATCTTCTCTGGTGCATCTTTCCTTTAGTGGCTCACAAAAAGGTAGTTCTTTGTGTATTTCATTCTTGAAACAGAATCTAACAAATACCATAAGATGAGACGTTAGAAACACCTGTACTTTCATCCAACTGCATAACAACCCTCCCACACTGTGTAATTGGTTCTAATACTTGTTTCTTCAGATCTTCAGCAGTGTTTTCTATGCATCTTCCAACGGCATTTCCTGACAAAGGAATGCGTTTTAGTTTGTCGCCATATTGTTTTCCATGCATTATTTCAGCCATTTTTACTGCGGGAGGAAGAACAAGTGTTTCCTCAATGGCACGTGGCTTTTTGTCTTTCGCTCTTGAGTAAGAAACCTCAACAGAGGCTTCTAAACATTTATCGTTAATTTTAGTGAAATTTTGTAAGGTACTGGACTGAGTATCACATGACTTGAAACATTGTTGAAAAAACTGTAGAGGTTTGTCTTCATGTTCTGGATGCTTAGTTCTTAAATGTCTTGCTAATCGTGATGGCTTCATACTATCATTAGCTAATATCTCAAGGCACAGTATACTCTTAGGGCAAGGTTCATCGTTGATAATAGTGGATGTAAATCCATATTTCAAATAGTCCTCTTGATAATTTCCAGGTTTTTTTGTCTGACTTCTTGTCAGATCTGACTAGATCATCATTGTTTTTACCTTGTAATGTGGCTGGCGAAGAGTACTCCTACTAGGAGTAGAAGTGTCAGCTCTACCATTTTATTGTAGTTCGCTTGTGCTCGCATTATTAGCATTATCTTCAATCTGCAGTTTCTTTGCAGGAATCTTTTTAAGCCACTTGTCCATTCTGTGAGGGTTACTTTAGTTAAAACTATGTAATATAATCCATAAAGCCACTTAACCCAGCACACATAAGCTGCAATACTTTGCAATATGCTGAAAGCAAGCGAATGAGTGAGGGCACCACTGTCAACCTCTTTGCGTTGTGGAACACCCACTCTTCCCTCAGGATACCTCGCTACTGTATGTGGCACGCGACTGACATACGGATCGAGTGAGAGTGCCAGTGTCAATCCACATATTCAATATTACTAAAGCTTAATTTCTTTCCTTTTTTTTTTTTTAGATAAAAATTAAGTGTAAATAGAAGTTCCAATATTTTTTTGCCACACCCCAACAGATCATCTTGTGCACCCCCTGGGGTGTGTGCACCCCACTTTGGAGACTGCTGGTCTGAAGGACTCATCTACTTTCTCTCCTTGATCCAGCAGTCTGCAGCAGATGCCCACCACGATGTCACCCATGTTGGTCTGTCCTCTGACCCTTACCCATAAGCTTTCAACTGGCTTGTCGCTTGTTCCAAGGCAAAGCTCCATGCATTCAAACCACTCCTTTGAATAGAGCACAATCCCTCCTTCCTTGCCTTCCTGGTCTGTCCTCTCTAAAGAGCCTGTATCCATCCATTGCAGCACTCTAGTCATGTGAGCTATGCCATCACATCTTTGTAATCCCAGTGAGATCATAGCTCTGTAACTGCAGTCAGACTTGGAATTCCTCCTGTTTGTTTCCCATACTGCATGTTGTTAGGGGAAAATATATCCTGACAGATTATAGAATCACAGAATCATAGAATAGTTTGGGTTGGAGGGGACCTTTAAAGGTCATCTAGTCCAACCCCCCTGCAATGAGCAGGGACATCTTCAACTAGATTAGGTTGCTCAAAGCCCCATCCAACCTGTCCTTGAATGTTTCCAGGGATGGGGCATCTACAGCCTCTCTGGGCAACCTGTTCCAGTGTCTCACCACCTTCATCGTAAAAAATTTCTTCCTTGCATCTAGTCTGAATCTACCCTCCTTTAGTTTAAAACCATTACCCCTTGTCCTATCACTACAGGCCCTACTAAAAAGTTTGTCCCCATCTTTTTTATAAGCCCCCTTTAAGTATTGAAAGGCTGCAATAAGGTCTTCCTGGAGCCTTCTCTTCTCCAGGCTGAACAACCCCAACTCTCTCAGCCTTTCCTCATAGGAGAGGTGTTCCAGCCCTCCGATTGTTTTTGTGGCCCTCCTCTGGATCCACTCCAACAGGTCCATGTCTTTCTTGTACTGGGGACTACAGGGCTGGATGCAGCTTAGGACTTGCAGGTTATCGTGTCTCCAAGAAAAAGGCACAAATAGTAAAAGACAGAGTTTGATATTTGGGATTTGACATAATGCAGGGACAGAGGGAGTTAAGTGCAGAACAAAAAGAAGCAATTTGTAGAATTGTGATACCCACCTCAAAGAAACAATTAAGAGGATTTTGGGGCATGGCCGGATGTTGTTGACTGTGGATCCCTAATTTTGGACTGATTGCTAAACCATTATATGCTGCTATTAAAGGGCCAGAAGAGCTGTTGGAATGGACTGCGGAATGCCGAAAAGGGTTTGGTGAAATCAAGAAAAGAGTAATGGAAGCTCCTGCATTAGGACTTCCAAATTTGGAGAAACCCTTTCAGCTGTATGTACATGAGAGGCAGCGAGTAGCCCTATGAGTCCTAACCCAAATGTTGGGAAGTTAGAAGACACCCGTGGGGTATTTTTCTGAACAGTTGGATGAGGTCAGTAAAAGATAGCCTGCTTGCTTGAGAGCTGTTGTGGCAGCAGTGATTTTGATTAAAGAGGCCAGGAAACTGACTTTGGGACAACATATAACTGTATTTGTACCCCATGCTGTGATCTCTCTCCTAGAAAATAAGGGCCACCACTGGATTTCTCCCAGCAGATTGGGTAAATACCAGGCTGTCTTGCTGGAGCAGGATGATGTCACCCTTTCAATATCTACTACTTTAAATCCTGCGACTTTACTGCCGATTTCGGAACAAAACTAATTACAGCATGATTGCTTGACAACAATTGAAGAAGTTTATTCTAGCAGACCAGATTTACAAGATAACTCCCCTTTCAGATTTTGATTTAGAATTATATGCAGGTGGGAGGAGTTTTATGTCTGAAGGAAAGCAATGTGCTGGATATGCAATAGTGACTAGAGACCGCATTCTGGAAGCTGAGTCTTTACCTCATAATACTTCAGCCCAGAAAGCTGAATTGATAGCTCTGATTCGAGCTTTAGAAATGAGTACTGGAAAGAAAGTTAATATATATACTGACTCAAAATATGCCTTTGGAGTTGTCCATGCTCATGGGGCAATCTAAACTCAGAAGAAACTCCTGTTAAATATGGCGCCGAAATTGTGAAATTGTTACAAGTTGTTTTAAAGCCAGAAAAAGTTGCAATAATTCATTGTAAAGTGCACCAGAAGGGAAACAATGAAGTAATCAAAGGAAATTGGAGAGCAGATGCAGCTGCCAGAAGCACCTTTAAAAAAAAAAACCCAAAGATAGAAGGAGCTCTAATTCCAGAACGATGCCTAGATTTAACTCCTCCACAGTACACAGAAAAAGAAGATCAACTAGCTGAACAACTAGACTGTACCAAAATTGAACAAGGATGGTGGATGACACCTTTAAAACAACTCCTAATTCCTAAAAGGACAATGGAATTTGTATTGAAGAAATTACACCAGGAAACATATATGGGCTCTGATGCATTGGTTCTTGTTGCAAAAAAATATGTCATAGGACCAAAAATTCAAAGCCTTGCAGATATAGTGGTAAAGAAATGTCCAGTAAGTTGTGCGAATAATACAAAAATTGAAAAGAAGACACCAGAGGAAATATAAAACAAGGAATAACATCTGGAGAGTATTGGCAAATAGATTTCTCAGAGTTGCCTAGGTATAATCAATATAAATATCTACTAGTTTTAGTAGACACCTTTTCTGGATGGCCTGAAGCTTTCCCCTGTCGCACCAATAAAGCTAGAGAAGTGGTTAAGGTAATGCTAAGAGAAATTATTCCAAGATTTGGTATTCCAGAGGGAATATCTTTGGATAAGTGATCTCATTTCATAGCAGAAGTAGTACAAGGAGTATCTAAATTTTTAAAGATAAAATGGGATCTCCATACTCCATGGAGACCTCAGTCCAGTGGTAAAGTAAAACGAATGAATCAGACTCTTAAAAGACAAATTTCAAAATTATGTCAGGAAGCCCACTTTAAATGGGTAGAGGCCCCACCTCTAGCCTTATTAAGGATTAGGATAACTCCAAGAATTAGAGAAAAAGTGAGTCCCTTTGAAATACTATATGGAAAACCATATCCTGTTAACTTAATCACAACACAAGGGAATCAAATGCATATTAAAGGACAAGAGACAGTCAAAGGGTATTTAATCTCTCTTTTGCAGATTTTATCTTCTTTACATAGATATCTAAACCAGAGGACGCTGTTACCATTGGATACCCCTGTTCACCCCTTTCAGCTGGGAGACCTAGTCTACATACGGATTTGGAAGGGCGAACCATTAAAGGACAAGTGGAAAGGACTATACACTGTGTTGTTAAGAACTTACACCGCGGTAAAAGTAGGAGGAGTGGATTCTTGGATTAATTATACAAGAGTTAAGAAGGCACCACCCCCGGAGAAATTAAAGATCTCAAAGAAGAGTTAACGGTTCCTTTTATATTCGGACAATTGCTGTTATTTTTGAGTTATAAGTTTGCAAATTATATTTAGAACATTGAAAATTTTTATGTTGAATTTGATTATAATAATAATTATAGCAGTGTGTTTAGTTTCACCAATTGTTGAGAAAATTCATATCGGGTTTCGGAAGGGAAAATCCAAACATGATAAAATTGAAGATTATTATTGTCTGTATCATGTTTGGATGTTTAAAAACCCTTATTACTAGACAACTATCTCGATCATATGCATTGGTGGTGCAAAATGGAGTTGAGACTTGTCGAAAATTAGAATTTCGATAAGTCTCAGAGGGGGGAATTGATATTGATAAAGATTAACTTAGTTCATTTTACCCTAACAATACTTTGGCACTGTAAACCAGGATATTGCTGTCTAAGAACAAAACCCCAAATTGAACGATAGTCTGCTTTGTTAAAGGTCCATGAAGGACTGCTTAGTGTTGCCAAATTAAAGTGAAACTAGAGGAAAGATAATTCCAGCAGGGGGAGATCACGACCACCGACTCAAGGACCACCCACTCAAGAAACCCACCGACCCAAAAGGTTAAGGAAGTAAAGGTCTCAAAAACCGTAGCGGGCATGCGTAGTTATTTACATGATAGGTGAAGAATTTTAACCAATCATTTAATAGAATAACAGTGAATATGTATTAGCTGACTAAATTTTGTGTATAAATAACTGTCAGTTTGTACCAACGGTGTGCTGGTTTGTGCCACGCACCCGTATCTGTGCATTTACGTAACAACAGAAAATACCTTGACTCTGTGTGTAAATTGGGTGACGCACACCGGGTAATGGACCCAAATTTTGGGGACAACAGTTCCTCCCCTAAACAACCCATAATAAATCCTGTGCGATCCCAAAATGATTTTCTCCTGCATCCCATAATGTGTCTCATCCCTAGGCAGCAACCCCCCCTTGGTCTGAAAGGTGATCTGGAGAGCTGCTCCCGATGACTCAGTGTGATAGGTTTCACGCCCCACAGTTGTGATCCTGCAAATACTTGTTTTTTATGAAAGCAGAATTGCACATATGCTTAGAAGGCCGGTAAGAAGTGGCGTTCCTCAGGAGTCTGTCCTGGAACCTATCCCATTTAATATCTTCACCAGTGACCTGGAGGAGGAGACGGAATCCACCTCATTGAGTTTGTGGACAACACCAAACTGGGGGAATGTAGTTGATATACTCAAGCATGGAGCTGCCATTCAGAGGCATCTAGAAAGACTGGAGGAATGGGCCGGCAGGAACCTTATGAAACTCGACAAGGACAAATGCCAAATCTTGTACCTGGGATGGAATAATCCCTTGCAGCGGTACAGGTTGGGGACTGACTAGCTGGAGAGCAGATCTGCTGAAAAGAACCTGGGGGTTCTGGGGGACAGAAGGCTAAACAGGAGCCAGCAGCATGCTCTAGTGTGCATGCGTGCACACGCACACACACACGCCCTCCAGTACAAGAAAGATGTTGATAAACTTTGAGCAAGTCCAGCAGAGGCCACCAAGATGGTCAGGAGGCTGGAGCACATGCCCTATGAGGAGAGGATGAGGTCTACAGGGTTTTTAAAGACCTAATTTTCCTTCTTCAAAGATAAAAGCTGTCAGGGCTGCTCTGCAAGGGAAGGCGAGCCAAGCGTGATAACAAGGCCAGCAGAGGCAGTGGCCTCACCAGTAAGGCCCCAGTCCCATAGTACCCAAGCAAGACGAGCAGGGTAGGTCCGGTGATGGTAACCAGGGTCAGACAGTCCAGTGATCTCCAGGCAAGTCCATGGTGACAAGGCAGGTGCGAAGTCAGGCCAAGAAGTCAGTTTGTGAGTCAGGGTCTGGGTCCCATGGCCAGGCACAGGCTTGGCTGCAACACAGTGGGAGCTGTAGCTCAGGCAGGGGCCAAATGGTGGAGGCTCAGTTTAAAAGCAACTCCCATGGGAAGGGGGGTCAGCCCTTGCTGAGGCTTCCCTGCAGAGCTGTCTGGGAGTGCTCTCCCCAAGGTCACCAGAGGGAAGGGGGGCAGCCCTCAGCTGCACTGTCTCCAAGTTGTCCCTGAGCCCAGGCAGCCAAACCTCCAGGAGCGGGGGGATGCTCTCAGGGCCCTTACAGAAGTAACTACTACCCTACTTCATTCTCCTGAACAAAACAGTGCTGACTGATGTCCAGTGTTAAACTCCTTGATATCTTACATCAAACAGATCTAAGGAGAAGTTATATCCAGTGAGGATTTTTCCATTGTTATGGGCTTTGTTTTGTTTTAGAGTTTACAAACTCAAAATATTGCAGTGATCAGAAAGCTGCTGCATTCAGTATTGCAGATTTCCTTTCACTTCAGGTGAGTTCAAAGCTCACTGCTTTAAGTAAGAATAACCAGGCCTTTGTGCCTAGAGACAGAGTTCAAGGAGGAGAGGAACTGCCAATAGTGGAAGATCAAGTCAGGCATCAGGGATCTTTTGAGAAATCTCAACCCATACAAGTCCATGGGACCAGATGTGATGCAGCCAAGGGTGCTGAGAGAGCTGGCTGATTTCATTATGAGGCTGCTCTCAATCATCTTTGAAAGGGCTTGGAGATCAGGGAAGATCCCCAGTGACTGGAGAAAGGCAAACGTTGCACCTGTCTTCAGAAAGGACAAGAAGGATGATCCAGGGAACTACAGGCTGGTCAACCTCACTTCAGTCCCTGGGAAAATCATGGAGCAAGTCCTCTTGGAACACATTTCTGGGAACACGAAGGAAGAGCTGGTTGGGAAGAGCCGGCACAGATTTATCAAGAGTAAAACATGCTTGAACAACCTGATGCCTTCTATGATGAGATGACTGGCTCTGGGGACAAGGGGAGAGCAGTGGATGTTGCCTACCTTGACTTTAGCAAGGCTTTTGACACTGTCTCCCACAGCATCCTCATATCCAAGTTGGGATGCTGTGGACTACTAGATGGGTGAGAAAGTGGCTGGATCATTGGGCTCAAAGGCTAATGGTTCGTGCTCTACCTGGAGGTTGGTTACAAGTGGAGTTTCTCAGGGGTCTATTCTGGAACAGCTCCTGCTTAATATCTTTATCAGTGTCCTGGAGGAGGAGACGTAATGCACCTCATCAACTTTGTGGACAACACCAAACTGTGGGGCACAGTTTCAAGATCTGACCAGATAAAGCCCTGAGCAACCTGGTCTGAATTCAGTGCTGATCCTGCTTTTGAGACCTCCCAAGGTCCCTTCCAACCTGAATGGTTCTAGGAGTCTGCAAATCAAATCTTCACAGGAACAGGCCTGAGCAGAGAGTAAATGTAAACCTCAAAAGTTTCCCTTTGCAACCTAAATAATATCCGAGGTACATAGTGCAGAAACGTAAAGAGGGATAAGTTTTATCTGTGCTTATAACACGCAGCAAACTTTTTCAAATTCTGTACTGCAACTTCTTGGTACAGGTACATCATACAGCATTCATGTGGTGTTCCTTGTTTTCTCCAATGCAGACTCAACACTTTCATCTTTTCAGTGAATGTTACTAGCCAGATTTAGTTGCATAATCATTCCCCAGCCTCTCATACAAATACATAACACACAAACAGATACTCTCTATGGCATTTGCCATTTTTTAGAATATTGTAGGGTACTCCTTTAAGAGGAAACTTTCAAATTATGCAGATTATGAAGTTATATTTTAATAAAATCTACAGAATTCAGATTTAAACTTTTCTTCTACATATGTATTGGCAGAGAATGATCTTATATATCTTGTAAGAAACATTTCACACTCATGCAAACTCTGTTACCAATTTGGAGCACTAACTGACCTGTTAAAACTCCCTTATGCTGCTCACAGTTTTGAATGTATTCATTTAATTTTAAATGCACTTTAAATAAAACCAAAAAATTTAGCATTTATGTCATGTCATCGTATTGGGTTTGTGTGGCAAGGTTTTGGTAGTGGGGCGGCTACAGGGGTGGCTTCTGTGAGAAGCTGCTAGAAGCTTCCCCTATGTCCGATAGAGCCAGTGCCAGCCGGCTGCAAGACGGACCCGCCGTTGGCCAAGGCTGGGCCAATCAGTGATGGTGGTAGCGCCTCTGTGACAAGATATTTAAGAAGGGGGAAAAAAATGCTGTGCAACAGCAACTGCAGCCAAAGAGAGGAGTGAGAGCATGTGAGAGAAACAACTCTGCAGACACCAAGGTCAGTGAAGAAGGAGAGGGAGGAGGTGCCCCAGGCATCGGAGCAGATTCCCCTGCAGCCTGTGGTGGAGACCATGGTGAGGCAGGCTCTCACCCTGCAGCCCATGGAGGTCCACGCCGGAGCAAGTGGATGTGCCCGAAGGAGGCTCTGACCTCATGGAGAGCCCGTGCTGGAGCAGGCTCCTGGCAGGACCTGTGGACCCGTGGAGAGAGGAGCCCACGCTGGAGCAGGTTTGCTGGCAGGACTTGTGACCCCGCGGGGGACCCGCACTGGAGCAGTCTGTTCCTGAAGGATTTGGTTTTATTTCTCATTATCCTACTCTGATTTGATTGGTAATAAATTAAATTCATTCCCCCATGCCCGTGACGGTAATTGGTGAGTGATCTCTCCCTGTCCTTATCTCGACCCACGAGCCTTTTGTTCTATTTTCTCTCTCCTGTCCAGCTGAGGAGGGGGAGTGATAGAGTGGCTTTGGTGGGCACCTGGCGTCCAGCCAGGGTCAACCCACCACAGTCATTAAATAAAAAAAAAATATTCAAATTCTCTGTGAGAATCTCGCATACAATATAGTTATTAGGGTTCTTAATGTGATCTAGCTTTTTAATTCATGTTATTAGAAACATCATTTTATTAAGAATTAAACTTGACCAAGCCTGCTCAATGCCCAAGGAATCTCTTAAATCCCATGATAACAGCTGAAATACTGCTTAAGACCTTGCGTAAGCTAGACTGCAATGGGCTAAATTTCACCCTGAATACTTTGTTGTCTCTCTCTTATCCTCCTTGGTGCTGTTGAACGGCTTCTCATTGCCTGGCTGAGAGTGGGACATGTAGGAAAGGTTCAATCCAAGTAAGACTGAAGTGATGCTGGCAAATTAAAGGAAATGATTAACCAGAAGGTCGTACCGCTTACAAAAACAACTCACAAAAAAGCAAAATAAAGTGTTCATTAGCCATCCCCTCTCAACAGAAAGCTGAAACACATGCTTTAAATATGCTTTCCTAACTTCACAGGCAAATAAATATGCTCATCTGCAAATTCCTTTTAGGGTAAATGCGCATCCAGCTTCCTGTCCCCATTAATTTCACATTTAAATAGTTAAGACATATGAAATCAGAATGAGTTAAAAACAGCAGCTCTGATTTATATTGTTAAATGCAAGGCATACAGCTGTCACCTCCCCTACAAGATACTTACAGTGGAGCTAACCCTGTGTTCCATTCCTGCAGACATCTCTTGCTTTCTGCAGGGGCAGCCTGAGCCATCATTGACCAGACTCTGGTCCCACCGGGTGCTGTGTTTGAGAATCACAATCAACTCCAGGTCAAAGAGCAACGAATTTACTAAGCAAGCAGCAGTATTAGACCTACAGGGGTGTGTGTGGCTGTGTCCTCTAGGCCTCCACTGGAGTATTGCTAGCCTCAGTGCAGAATGAGAAATGCAAAAGGCAGAAGACGAGACCTCTCCCAGGAAAGAAATATCAATATCTGTAATGCACGGAAGTGTATTCAGATTTTGGATTCCTCCAATTAGATGGCATTTCCCTAATGTGGCTTTACACAAATCTTTGAACTTTCAGATGGGCCCTCCCATTTCCTTCCACAGACGCACACTCCGTCCCTGAGTTTAATTACTTGGAAGCTGTGATGTAACTGTGCTCAGTGTTAACAAAAATCATTTCTCAGCTCTGCAGTAGATTTCACTGAGTTGCAAACATCTCACCCTAAACAGAGCTCAGCCAGGAGATGAAATAAATGAAACCAAGTACACATCACAGTTGAAGAGCATGTACAAATACTTGCTTATTTGCAAACAAACAGGAGTGAGGAACATAGGTGTCTGTCTGTTAGCCCTGTAAGGAAGCTTGCATTCCTGAAGGAACTATAATCATTCAGAGAGAGACTACCAATAAGAACAGGGAATGTAGGGATTGATTTGACCTGGGTGTACTGGGCATAACTTGCAAGGTTTTAGTAACTGAGGGGGGAGGTCGGAGGCTGCGGGGGTGACCTGTGTGGGAGGAAGTCACAGGCTGCCCTGTGCCAGTCACAGCCTGTTCCAGCCAGCTTGGCAATGGACAAAACCAACCCACCACGTGCCAAAACTGGAATCAGTCACAGGAACACATGGCGCCTCTGCTAAAACATATTTAAGAAGGCAATAGCCGCTGGAGCAGAGGAGGCACAAAAGGAGATACTGGAGGAGACATGTGAGGACACACAAAAGAAGACACAGGAGGAGGTATGCCTCTGAGGGGACTGCAGCCTGACCCGTGGAGAAGCCCACACCAGAGCAGTTGAAAAGAGTAAGAAACAAGGAGCAGCAAAAAAGGAAACCACCATGCACTGACCCCAACCTCTTGCACACCCATCATGTCACTGAAGGGACTGAATGTAACATGTGGCAAAGCGATTGGAGACTAGGAAGGGGGGGAGGAGAAAATGTCTGGAGTGAAGTTGAGACCAGCAAAGAGGGGGGAAAGGTGTTTTCCCTGAGTGTTTGCTTGACTGTCTTGTTTCTCAATAACCAAATCGATAATTAAAAGTTGATGTAACTGGCAATCAATTAAATGCAGTGAAATTCTCTGATTCAAGACTGGTTTGCCCACAGCAGTAATTGGTAGAGAACAAGGGCAACTCCTGGACCTGGCATAGCCTGGGATTGGAATAATGGTAGTGACTTTGGAACTCCAGAGGGAGCCTTAGTTCAGGTATTGGAAATTTGTGGTGTTGTGTTGAGGAGATTGAAGTAGACGGACGCCTGTAATCTTGAAAGCAGATGACAGACGACCCTTTATTGCTAAAACACACACATACTTATAGTCACATATTCTGCAAAGTCACTGTACACGCGCACAAGCATAAAATATGATTGGTTATATCAACACTGTACACGCGCATAAACATAAGATATAATTGGTTATACTAACTCTGTACACATGCATAAACATAGGACATAATTGGTTATACCAACTAAAACATGCGAAACTTGTCTCAGTCTAATTGGTCAAGATAAACTGCCGAATTGAGGTTCTTTGTGCCAAGTTCCCTTTATCGTGGAATGCGCACCTGTGTTCTTCTAATTGGCATCTTTCTTTTTTTGTCTTCTTGTTTATTCTGTTCAAGGCCTTCTAAAAGCGCCTGGAATGCTCTTGTGACCGTTAGCTAAATATGTGTCCACATTGTGTTGTGGTGGTAGTGGTGCACCCATTGCCTATGGAGTGGGTAGGTGCGAGCACAGGGGAGAGTCAAGGAGGGGACCAGAGAGAGAGCGCATGCCAGATGGGAAGGCAATTGGGAAGAACTGGGACGGGTCCCACTCCAAGCCCATGTCCCGGTGGCCTGGAACCTGGACCGTCACCACGTGCAGGATCCAAAAGCATTAGCCTGGGAGCTGCAGAAGGGCTGTGCTGAATGTGAGACACCTGGAGAAAAGTGTGCTGCTCTGCTGTGGGAGTGCGCCAGGGCTTGCTGTGTGCTCCAAAATGGAAGCCCTTGGTCAGAAGTTAGCAACTACTAGCACTGAAACGGCCACGTGGAAAGCTGTGCACAGAACTGCCCAGGCTGTTGCAGGAGCAGCCAGAGAGCATAAATTGACTGCCCCAGAGTGAGACCCCAACACCTGGGATGAGGAAACTGAGGACTCTGATGGTGACTTAAAAACCGATCCCTTTCAGGCCGCCCCAGTTACAGCGAGCAAGCAGACCTATGGAAATGGGAGCGCTGCTCCCTGGAGTGTGACCATTCAGTGGTCCTTTACTCAGAGCACCTACAGCTTCCACCCCACGGACATTCAGTCAGCAGCGAGGCCAGCAGAGGCAACGGTAAGTCGGCGGCTAAGCGCTAGATTGAGGCGGACAGGGAGGTTCCCGAGGCCCAGGTGCGCTGGGGAGGAGCGGAGGGACCCGGCCAGAGCCGGCGGCTCTCGCGAGAGAGGCTGACGCGGCGTGGGCGTTGCCAGGGGCAACCGCGGGAGATTTGAACGGCCGAGGAGCACGGTGACCAGGGCGTGGCGTGTCAGAAAGGGTGTGGCGTGGCAGTTCGCGTGGCAGTTCGCACAGGCAGGGTGTGCAGATAGGGCACAGTCCCCCCCTCTTCCCAGCTCGAGAAGGCTACTCAAGTGGTGGGTGTCAGCCCAGAGGGAGACCCAGGTATGGTTGCCACTCGGGTGAAAGCTATTGTTAGGAAAAATATGGCAACGCAGACAGAGGTCCCATGTAAACATGCAGCTGTCCAGGTCTCTGGCTGCAGGGAGTGCCTGAGTCTATCACTGATGACGGAGGGCAGCGGGGACACCTCTTGTGTGAGGTGTGACCAGGTGAATGATCTGCTCAGCCTGGTGGTAGAGCTGAAGGAGGAAGTGGAAAGGTTGAGGAGTATCAGGGAGTGTGAGAGGGAGATAGATTGGTGGGCCCACACCCTACCATCCCTGAGGCAGAGGCAGCAGATGGAGGCTCCGCGAGAAGCGGAGGTTCCCCTGCCCTCCTGCCACCAGGCAGGAGGGGACCTAAGAGATGGAGGGGAATGGATACAGGTCCCTGCTCGGGGAGGCAGGCGAATCCGCTCCCGGTCTCCCTCACCTTCCCAGTTGCCCCTACGCAACAGGTATGGGGCTCTGGAACTTGAGGACCAGGCCAGTGAAGATCAGGGTGTAGATGAAGTCCTATCTAGGGAGGTGCCTAGGCCTAGTGGGGTAGCCCCACGCATTTCACATCCTCTGAAAAAAGAAAAAGGAGGGTAATTGTCATAGGCGACTCCCTTCTGAGGGGGACAGAGGGCCCAATATGCAGAGCTGACCCATCCCACAGGGAAGTCTGCTGCCTCCCTGGGGCCCGGGTAAAAGACATTACCAGGAAACTCCCGGGTCTGGTTCGGACCTCTGATTATTACCCATTGCTGGTTGTGCAGGTTGGCAGTGATGAGACTGCAGAGAGGAATCCAAAGGCAATCAAAAGGGATTTCAGGGCACTGGGACGATTAGTAGAAAGATCGGGAGCACAGGTAGTGTTTTCCTCAATCCCTTCAGTGGCAGGGAAATACACTGAAAGGAACAGGAAAACACACCTGGTTAATACGTGGCTCAGAGGCTGGTGCCATAGGTGGAATTTTGGGTTTTTTGATCATGGGGAGGTTTACACAGCACCGGGCTTGCTAGCGACAGATGGTGTCCAGCTATCTCAAAGGGGTAAGAGAATCCTCGCTCGTGAGATGGCAGGGCTCATAGAAAGGGCTTTAAACTAGGTTCGAAGGGGGTAAGGGATAAAACTAGGTGCACCAGAGATGAGCCTGGGAGCAGCATGCCGATGTTAGGGGTGGATTCGATAACCCAGCTCAAATGCATCTATGCCAACGCACGCAGCATGGGCAATAAACAGGAGGAGCTGGAAGCCATCGTGCAGCAGGCTAGACATGACTTAGCCGCCATCACGGAAACATGGTAGGACGACTCCCATGACTGGAGTGCTGCAATGGATGGCTACAAGCTCTTCAGAAGGGATAGGCAAGGTAGAAGAGGTGGTGGGGTGGCTCTCTATGTTAGGGACTGTTTTGACTGTACAGAGCTACACGATTCTGATGACAAGGTGGAGTGCTTATGGGTGAAGATGAGAGGGAAAGCCAATAAGACAGATATTGTGCTGGGAGTCTGTTATAGACCGCCCGACCAGGTTGAAGAGACGGATGAATTGTTCTACAAGCGGCTGGCAGTAGTCTCAGAATCATGTGCCCTTGTCCTTGTGGGGGACTTTAACTTTCCAGACATCTGCTGGAAATACAACACCGCAGTGAGTAAACAATCTAGGAGGTTCCTGGAGTGTGTGGAAGATAACTTCTTGACACAGCTGGTGGGTGAGCCAACCAGGGGAGGAGCCTTGCTAGATCTGTTGTTTACGAACAGGGAAGGATTGGTGGGAGGTGTGATGGTCGGAGGCCGTCTTGGGCTTAGCGACCATGAAATGATAGAATTTTCAATTCTTGGTGAGGCAAAGAAGGTGGTCAGCAAAACCACCACTATGGACTTCCGGAGGGCTAACTTTGGCCTCTTCAAGGCACTGCTTGAGAGAGTCCCTTGGGAGACGGTCCTGAAGGGCAAAGGGGTCCAGGAGGGATGGACATTCTTTAAGAAGGAAATCTTAATGGCTCAGGACCAGGCTATTCCCATGTGCTGCAAGTCGAACCGCCGAGGAAAACGACCGGCCTGTCTGAATGGGGAGCTTTTGCTAGGACTCAAAAAAAAAAAAGGAGAGTTTATCATCTCTGGAGGAAAGGGCGGGCAACTTGGGAGGAGTACAGGGATCTTGTTAGGTCATACAGAGAGAAAATTAGAAAGGCAAAAGCTCAGCTAGAACTAAATCTGGCCACTATCGTAGGGGACAACAAAAAATGTTTTTACAAATATGTTAACAGTAAAAGGAATCCCAAGGAGAATATCTTTCCTTTAATGGATACAGAAGGGAACGTAGCAACCAGTGATGAGGAAAAGGCCGAGGTACTTAATGCCTTCTTTGCCTCAGTCTTTAATAGTGAGTCCAGTCATCCTCAGGGTACTCCACCCCTTGAGCTGGAAGGTAAGGATGAAGAGCATAACATACCCCCCCTTGATCCAGGAGGAATTAGTTAGGGACCTACTATGCCATCTGGACACTCAGAAATCTATGGGACCTGATGGGATCCATCCAAGAGTACTGAGGGAACTGGCAGAGGTCCTTGCCAAGCCACTCTCTATCATCTATCAGCGATCCTGGTCAACAGGGGAGGTCCCAGAGGACTGGAGGCTTGCCAATGTGACTCCCATTTATAAGAAGGGTTGGAGGGAGGACCCGGGGAACTACAGGCCTGTCAGCCTGACCTCGGTACCGGGGAAGATTATGGAACGGTTTGTCTTGAGAGCGCTCACATGGCAAGCCCAGGATAAGAAGGGGATCAGGCCCAGTCAGCATGGGTTTCCGAAAGGCAGGTCCTGCTTGACCAACCTGATCTCCTTCGATGACCAGGTAACCCGCCTAGTGGATGAGGGAAAGGCTGTGGATGTTATCTACCTCGACTTCAGCAAGGCCTTTGACACTGTCTCTCATGGCATACTCCTTGAGAAACTGGCGTCTCGTGGCCTGGATAAGTGCACCCTTCACTGGGTGAAAAACTGGCTGGATGGCTGAGCCCAGAGGGTTGTGGTGAATGGGGTGAAATCCAGTTGGCGGCGGGTCACAAGTGGTGTTCCCCAGGGCTCAGTGTTGGGCCCTGTTCTGTTTAATATCTTTATTGATGATTTGGATGAGGGGATTGAGTGCACCCTCAGCAAGTTTGCAGACGACACCAAGTTGGGAGGCAGGGTCGATCTGCTTGAGGGTAGGGAGGCTCTACAAAGAGATCTGGACAGGCTGGATCGATGGGCTGAGGCCAATCGTATGAAGTTCAACAAGGCCAAGTGCCGGGTCCTGCACTTCGGTCACGGCAACCCCATGCAGCGCTACAGGCTTGGGGAAGAGTGGCTGGAAAGCTACCCGGCAGAGAAAGACCTGGGCGTGCTGGTTGACAGCCGGCTGAATATGAGCCAGCAGTGTGCCCAGGTGGCCAAGAAGGCCAATCGCATCCTAGCCTGTATCAGAAATAGTGTGGCCAGCAGGAACAGGGAGGTGGTTGTTCCCCTGTACTCGGCACTGGTGAGGCCGCACCTCGAGTACTGTGTTCAGTTTTGGGCCCCTCACTACAGGAAAGACATTGAGTTGCTGGAGTGTGTTCAGAGGAGGGCAACCAAGTTGGTGAGGGACCTGGAGCACAAGTCTTATGAGGAGCGGCTGAGGGAACTGGGGCTATTTAGTCTAGAAAAGAGGAGGCTGAGGGGAGACCTTATTGCTCTCTACAACTACCTGAAAGGGGGTTGTAGTGAGGTGGGTGCTGGTCTCTTCTGTCAGGTGGCGGGAGATAGGACGAGAGGAAATGGCCTCAAGTTGAGGCAAGGGAGATTTAGGTTAGATATTAGGAAAAAATTTTTTACTGAGAGGGTTGTCAAACATTGGAACAGGCTGCCCAGGGAAGTGGTTGAGTCACCATCCCTGGAGATATTCAAAAAGCGAGTGGACAGGGTACTTCAGGACATGGTTTAGTGGGCATGGTTAATGGTTGGACTCGATGATCTTGAAGGTCTTTTTCAACCTAAATGATTCTATGATTCTATGACATGTTCCTGCAGTGGCTATGGTGTTGCTGGGAAACTGGAGACGCTGGGATACAAGACGCTGGCTCAAGAGAGCATTGCTTTGGGGAGTTTGGGGCCTATGACACTTGTAAATGCTGCTCTGCACAAGAGAGGAAGGCTTTGGGATCAGCTGATGGAGGGATATGTGGAGCAATGGTCTGATCCTGCAAATGAGAGACCCCTGTGGAAGGACTGGGAAGAAGGAGGTAATCGACTGCAATTGCTTGGACTGCTGGAGTGTGTTTACAGGCAAGGGAGAAGGGACCCCCCCCCAAAAAAGGCAGTGATCACTAATGCCATGGCGCAAAAGCTCTGACAGCGAGGCAAAGTTACTAATGCTCCCGTGGCATTGCCCGATGAGATGGTGGGACATCCTACTGATCAAGGAGTGACCTATATGTACTGTACTGGGGGGAACATGCTGGAAGGCAGGTGTAAGACTAGCAGCATAGCCAAGGATGATGCAGAGAGTCCAGTAGCATGGGAAAACTCCAAAAAAGGGTGCTGTGGAATAATTACTGGAGGTGACTTAGAAATTAAACCTATATTAAAGGTACGGTATTGTTCACACATTAAGGAAAGGTATAACTTCGAAGAAGCTTTCAGGATGGAATGCAACTGGTATGCAAGGAATCCATTGCACAGTGGTTCCCTAGACAACATTGCCTGCAAAACTGCACGGAGGGTGGAGCGGAGAGAAGACTCCGTGGCCAGGCTCTGTGAATCACTGCAGAGATGGGAACTTCATGGTACTATGGTACTGATAAGCTGCCTATTTGCCACCCTGGGCCAATAGTCTGTCATATTTTGACAAAATGCTGTCCTTTGTGCGAACTTTGCTCATTATAATATCATTATAATACCAAAACACACCTCCATCCCAAAAGTTACCCACCTCCAAGGTACAACCACCCCCTCCACGGAGCACGCGCTCTGATTTTTTTCTAGTATATACCTTTAAAAGCAAAGCGAGAGAACTTTATACCAATCAAAGTAAAGGTATGTATGACTAGAGTCACTCAAGCTCCACCTAAAAGGAAAAATAGGATAAAAAGACCCCAAAAGAGGAAGACTATTGAGGGAAGATACCATCATATACAAGTCAGGAGGACATCGCTGACTTCTGGGATCAGTCGACGGGCTGAACCTCTCTTCCCGCCCATAGGGACGCCTATTGGGTGAGATTCGAACCCTCGGCTGTACCGAGTGCTTTCCCGGGAAACTTAGAATTCTCTAAGCTCTTTTCCTTCGTAATTTAGTGTGCTTGTAGTCGACTGTATTATCATTTGCACGTGCTTTGCAGACAGCGTATTTATCACTGGCAATCCATAAGAACCTGTATTTCTGTTGCTTTAATAAACTGCACTATTCATTAAGCTAGCTGTAAAAGTTTCTCATTGGGTGCCGCCAAACTCTCTTACGTCTGGCCATGTGAGTCCATGGAGCGCAACTAAGCTGTAAGTGCACTGCGCTATTAGTGCGCCCGTAATCGTGAGAGTTCAATAAGTTGAACGCGACTGGACTAATAGTGCCAAATTGGATATCACTCAGAATCTAAACCTAGACACCCCCAGACCCTCTGATATCTGAGGATAAGCTGGAACGCAAGGGGGTTTATGTTCTGCCAAATCACTTTACCCTTTCACGCGACAGGTGCCAAGAAGGGTTGAAAATTTTCCATGTGCCCACCCTACACGCTGGGACTTATGGATGTTCCTGAAAGAAAAGGAGGAAGATATGATGAAGTGGGGCAGAAAGCCCTTCAGAGATCTCAAGTTGTGAGTTAGAAATTAGAAGTGCAGGGGAAAGGTCAGAGCTCAGTTAATGCTGTTAGAGGATGTGGAGCATGCTCTAGGAGATCAAAGCCATTTGGTGCACCATCTTACTCCCCAAATAAGGAAATGCTCCTGCTGCCGTCAAGTGAAGACTGATCACCACCCATTTGGGTCTGGATGGAGCGCTACAGCAATCGAAATCATGAACCTATTGGTACCTGTAATGGTGGTGTTACCCATTGCTCATAGTATCTTAATCATTTGTTTGTAGGCTAAAGTGTAGTGAATATTCAAAGGGCTATAATGTTCTTGTCTGTGTGTTTTGCAGGGACAAGGCCTGAAGTTTGTAATAAGAGTTCAGATTATTATGAGGTTAAGCCAAATAATCTAGTCTGTAGAGACAAGGGGTGGAGTTTGCAATGGATATATGTTCAAAGTGTTGTAACCTTCTAGGTTTTTGTGTTTTGCAGGGGCAAGGGGTGGAGTTTTACTGAATGTACATACTGTGGTGGGTTAGCCTTGGCTAATAGCCAAACTCCCACCCAGTTGCATGCTCACTCCCCGTCCTCAGCAGAACAGAGGGAGAAAATAGGAAAAAAACAAGAACGAGAAGTCTCGTGGGTCAAGATAAAGACAGGGAGAGCTCTTACCAGTTACTGTCACAGGCAAAACAGGCTTGACATGGGGAAAATTAATATAATTGATTACCAATTAAAATAATTTGGATAGTGAGAAACAAAGACAAAAAAATTAAAACAACACCCCCCCCCCCCCTTTTCCCAATCTCAAACTTCACTCCTTCACTCCTGACTCCTCTACCTGCCCCCAGAGTAGTGCAGGGGGGAATGGGAAATGAGGGGGTTCTGATCAGTTCCTCTGTGTCTTTCCTTCCTCCTCACGCTTTTCCCCTGCTCCAGTGTTGGTCCTCTCCACAGGCTGCAGTCCTTCAGGAAAAAATCTGCTCCTGCATGGGCTCTTCCATGGGCTGCAGTCTTGTCAGGAACAATCTGCTTCAGTGTGGGTTCTCCATGGGCCACAATTCCTTCAGGAAACATCCAACTGTTCTGGCGTGGTTCCTCCACAGGCTGCAGTGTGAATACCTGCTCCAGCATGGTCTCTTCCACGGGTTGCAGGGCAACATCTGCTCTGAAGCCTAGAGCACCTCCTCCTCCTCCTTCTTCTCTGACCTTGGTGTTTGCAATGCTGTTTCTCACACTTTTTTTTCTCTCCTCCACTGCCCGTCTGGTGGTTTTCCCTTTATTAAATATGTTTTCACAGAGGTGCCAACAGCTTCGATGATTGGCTCGGCATTGGCCTGCAGTGGGTCCACTGGCGAGCTGGATGGAACCAGCTGTGTCCAGCACAGGGCAGGTGCTGACCTCTTCTCACAGAGGCCACCCCTGCAGCCTCCACCTCCCCCCCGCTACAAAAAAACCTTGCCATGTACACCCAATACACTCCTTCACTGCAGACTCCTCTCCCATCACAGCGGAGCTGGGGGGGGTAGGGTCTACGGGCAGTACATAGCAATTCCTCTCTGCTGCTCCTGCCTTCTCACTCTTTTCCTTTGCTCCAGTGTATTGGGTTTGCGTGGCAAGGTTTTGGTAGCGGGGGCGTGTCGTGGTTTAACCCCAGCCAGCAACTAAGCACCACGCAGCCGCTCACTCACTCCCCCCCCATCCAGTGGGATGGGGGAGAAAATCAGGAAAAGAAGTAAAACTCCTGGGTTGAGATAAGAACGATTTAATAGAACAGAAAAGAAGAGACTAATAATGATAATGATAACACTAATAAAATGACAACAGTAGTAATAAAAGGATTGAAATGTACAAATGATGCACAGGGCAATTGCTCACCACCCGCCGACCGACACCCAGCCAGTCCCCAAGCGGCGAAAATCCCCGCCCCCCCCACTTCCCAGTTCCTAAACTAGATGGGACGTCACATGGTATGGAATACACTGTTGGCCAGTTTGGGTCAGGTGCCCTGGCTGGGCATGAGAAGCTGAAAAATCCTTGACTGTAGTCTAAACACTACTGAGCAACAACTGAAAACATCAGTGTTATCAACATTCTTCACATACTGAACTCAAAACATAGCACTGTACCAGCTACTAGGAAGACAGCTAACTACATCCCAGCTGAAACCAGGACAGGGCGCTACAGGGGTGTCTTCTGTGAGAAGATGCCAGAAGCTTCCCCCATGTGGGAAAGAGCCAGTTCCAGCCAACTCCAAGACAGACCCACCGCTGGCCAAAGCTGAGCCAATCAGCGACGGTGGTAATGCCTCTGTGATAACATATTTAAGAAGAGGAAAAAAACTGCTGCGCAGCAGCAGCCGAGGGAGAGGAGTGAGAATATGTGAGAGAAACAACTCTGCAGACACCAAGGTCAGTGAAGAAGGAGGGGGAGGAGGTGCTCCAGGTGCTGGAGCAGAGATTCCCCTGCAGCCCATGGAGGCCCACGGTGGAGCAGATATCCACTCTGAAGCCCATGGAGGACTCCACGTCAGTGCAGGTGGATGTGCCCAAAGGAGGCTCTGACCTCATGGAGAGCCAGCGCTGGAGCAGGCTCCTGGCAGGACCTGTGGCCCTGTGGGGGACCCACGCTGGAGCAGCCCGTTCCTGAAGGACTGCACCCCGTGGAAAGGGACCCATGCTGGAGCAGTTCGTGAAGAACTGCAGCCCGTGGGAAGGACCCACATTGGTGAAGTTCGTGGAGGACTGTCTCCCGTGGGTGGGACCCCACGCTGGAGCAGGGGAAGAGCGTGAGGAGGAAGGAGCGGCAGAGACAAAGTGTGATGAACTGACTGCAACCCCCATTCCCTGTCCCCCTGCGCTACTCAGGGGGAGGAAGTAGAGAAGCCAGGAGTGAGGTTGAGCCCGGGAAGAAGGGAGGGGTGGGGGGAAGGTGTTTTAAGATTTGTTTTTACTTCTCATTATCCTACTCTGACTTTTGATTGGCAATAAATTAAATTAATTTCCCCCAGTCAAGTCTGGTTTGCCCATGACGGTAACTGGTGAGTGATCTCCCTGTCCTTATCTCAACCCACGAGCCTTTCATTATACTTTCTCTCCCCTGTCCAGTTGCAGAGGGGGAGTGATAGAGTGGCTTGGTAGTCACCTGGAGTCCAGCCAAGGTCAACCCACCACATCCGGCATGGGTTCTCCTCAGGCTTCAGTCCCGTCAGGAAAATTTGCTCCAACATGCGCTCTCCACAGGCAGCAGTTCCTTTGGGAACATCCATCTGCTCTGGTATGGGTCCTCCAATGGCTGCGGTGAATATCTGCTCCCGCACAGGTCTTCCATGGGCTGCAGGGAATATATGCTCCACCGTGGAGCACCTCCTCCTCCTCCTTTCTCTGACCTTGGTGTTCCCTCTGTTGTTTCTCACTCTTTTTGTTCCCTCTGTTGCCTCAAGCCTTCAGAAGACTGATTAACAAATAAGAAGGCGGTGATAGTTTACAGAAAAAAACCTAAACCATGAGAAGCGTGGTACGTTTGCTATTCAAGGACTGTTTAAATTATGTGTACTCAAGGTAAAGCTTATCTAGTTTAAGATTCTGCTTACAATAAAGGATGCTTAAAGAGTCACACACTTGCTAATTAAGGACATACATCCTCCTTTGAGGGGTTGGCAAGAGAAACAAAGACCCTGGTGTCCCCAGATGACGCATGACCATAAAAGGGCAAAAGGAGTAGGGGCATTCTTCTCCAAAGGACCACCGAAGACCCCCGAGCAGGCATAGAAGACTCTGGGATGATTGCTCAAGAGAACAACGCGTCATGCTTGCTCAACATAATGAATATGCAATAGTTAGGTGGAACATATGTATTAGATAGGCGTGACTGAAAACCTCAGTAGGTGTGCTGGATTTGTGGAAATCTTCCACCTTGCACCCTGTGCAGAATAAAGCAATGTCTCCTCTCTAAACATACTTTGTGTGTTTCGGGAGTTACTTTCTGATCAGGTAACACCTCCTCCTCTTGCCGCCCAGCGTTTTTTTGCCCTTTCTTAAATATGTTTTTGCAGAGGCACCACACACTTTGCTGATTGGGTCAGCTTTGGCCTGCAGTGGACCCATTGCTGAGCTGGCTGAAACCAGCTGTGTCTGGCACAGGGCAGCCCTTTACCTCTTCCCACAGAGGCCACCCCTGCAGCACCCCCCCCAAGCCTTGCCACATATACCCAATGCACATACACATTGTTACCATGGCAATCCCTATTGTCTGGGAAGAAGGGTAGAGTTTATAATGCATGTATATTAAGGTGTTTCGAAGAGGCAAGGGGTGGAGTGTATTGGGCATAACTGGCAAGGTATTGGGGGCAGGGGCTGCAGGGGTGATGTGTGTGGGAGGAGGTCACGGACTGCCCTCTGCCGGCCACAGCTAGTTCCAGGCCAGCTCAACAACAGATGACACCAACCCATTGGTGCCAAAACTGGAACCAATCAGAGAAGCACATGGCACCTCTGCTAAAACATATTTAAGAAAAGGCGATAGCCGCTGGGGGCAAGACATGCTGGAGCAGAGAAGGAGATACTGGAGGAGACACAGGCGGAGGCACAAAGGGGACTGCAGCCTGTGGAGGAATCTCCACTGGAGCAGTTTAAAAGAGTAATAAACAAGGAGTGACAAAAAAGGAAACCACTCCACACTGACCCCCAACCTCCTGTGCCCACCCGCCACCTCACTGAAGGGACTGAGTGTAACATACAGCAAAAGCAAGGGCATTGGACACTAGGAAGGAGGGAGGAGAGGTGCCTGGAGCAAAGTTGAGACAGACAAAGGAGAAAGGGTGTTTTCCCTGAGTGTTTGTTTGACTCTTACTTGTTTCTCAGTACCCATATCCATAATTATAAGTTGATGCAATCAGCAATAAATTAAATTCAGTGAAATTCCCTGACTCAAGACTGTTTTGCTCGCAATGCCTGGGTTAAGAGCGCGAATGGGTCCAAGACACACGGGCTCACTGCACTGGGATAAGATTGTCCCGCAGGGTATAGCAGAGAGAACTATTGCACCACTCTGGGGTGACCCAGACACTACTTAAACCAATGGAAAGATTCTGCCAGAGTGAAGATTCAAAGGGCCCATACAGTAAAAGAAGAATGTTTCCCATCTCGACATACTAGGCACAGCCAAGGGAAGAGCCTCTCTCACCCAAGCAGTCTCGACCAATAGCGTCATGCACAGGTACAGGGGAAGCACAGGGTTTGGGGACAGTGCCCAGAAAGTGGAGATGCCAGGAGGGCCATCTACCTAGAGCCCTCCATGCTCTGTTGAGAACCCCTCCCAAGGCATGGCTTACGCTTCAAATCAAAAACCTGGGAATAACACCCACTGCCATCACTGAGGCATTTCCCTCTTCCTGTTCTCTCCTATGCCTCAGAGCCAGCCATCCCCTTGGACCATGCTCTGGCTTTTCTAATCACCTGACAAGTGTTGCCTTGGACATGGAGGCTGGACCTGGCTCCTCTTAAAGCGTCAAGCACAGTGTGATACAATTATTATACGTTTGACATATTCTGCTGCAGCCTCAATATCCCACAGGACTGAAGAACTTGTAAGCCATGTTCAGACACAAACAACAAAAAAGGTGATTGGGAACAGCCAGCATGGATTTACCAAGGGCAAATTGTGCCTGACCAACTCGATTGCCTTCTACAATGAAAAGACTGGCTCTGTGGATGAAGGGAAAGCAGTGGATGTGGTTTACCTTGACTTCGGCAAGGCCTTTGTCATGGTCTCCCATGGAATCCTTATAGTCAAATTGGTGAAATATGGACTGGATAAGTGCACTACAGGATGGTGCAGCCGATTTTCTGTCTACTAGGCTCAAAGGGTTGCATTGCACAATACAAAATCCAGCTGTCAGCTGGTTACTACTGGCATTCCTTGGGGTCAACACTGTCAGGTAGCAGCAAGGGCCAGCTGCTCCCTAAGGGACAGGGAGCCAGGAGCCAAGCACAATAACACATCTGGCAAGGCAGGTGTGGAATGATTGCTGGAGGTGACTTACTGATATGTCCCCCTCTTAAGGGAAGGTAAACCTCCAGGGCGGAATGCAGTGGATATACACGAAATCTGTTCCATAATAATGCCCTAAGCAACATAACCTGCAACCTTAGATGTTAGCAACACCAGGGGAGCTTGGTGTGGTGACCCTAAGAGAAGTAACAGGGAGGGTGGAGCGGAGCGGAGACACCGCGGCCAGGCTCTGTGATATCATCGCAGGGAGAGGGAACTGGAACTACTGGAACAAGAACGCTAGGTCCCTGCATTGAATCCACTGAAGCAAGGAGGTAAAATAATGGGGGTTCTGTCGACCTACTGCCCTACTTCTGATTTTTATCAGAAGTAAGCGCCCCGTTCTGGGGTACTGACGCGCAACATCATGTCCTTTGGGTACACTTTGCTCACTATAATACCAAAACACACCTCCATCCCAAAAGCTACCTGCCTCCAAGGTGCGACTACCCCTCACTGAGCATGCGCTCTGAATTTTCTCTAGCATATACCTTTAAAAGTAAAGCGAGGAGATTTTACACCGATCATAATAAAGGTATATATGACTGTGGCAGTACATTCCCCCCCCATCCCGCCAGCAGGAAACAAAACTTCTCCAGGAAGGGAGAAGGCGAAGGAAACCCTGGAGGCTGCAGGTTGAAATTTGAACTGGCCAAGCGAGATGCGCCAGGTACACCGAGGTGACCCTCCTGGCCAACAGAATTAAATGACCACAGGTCAGATTCGACAGGGGTATAAACGGGGTCCCGCCGCAGGACATGTTGGCAGTCCTCCTCGGAGCAGCGGGTCTGCGGTCGGGGACTCCCCCTCGGGTCGGGGCACCGCCCGAGGTAACTCCTCGAGGGAGAGAGCCCTCAGCTTTTAGGTGAGTGATATGCGCATTTTGAGCCATCACTTTAAATCTTGGGGATTCTTAAGTCGTCCGTGTAGTATTAATTCTCTTCACATCACTGAGCCTGTGGTTTTATAAAATGTTACCGGACTTCTAACTAACTTTTACTGAAGAATAAATCTGAGTTTTAACACCCGTTGGATTTGGTTAGTCGTGCATCCGTAACAATGACTAGAGTCACTCAAGCTCCACCTAACAATAAGAAAATATAAAAGGGCTTAAGAGAGGAGAAATGCTAGGGAAGATACCATCGTGGACAAGTCGGGAGGACATCGCTGACTTCTGGGATCAGTCGACGGGCTGAACCTCTCTTCCTCCCACATAGGGACGCCTATTGGGTGAGATTCGAACCCTCGGCTGTACCGAGTGCTTTCCCGGGAAACTTAGAATTCTCTAAGCTCTTTTCCTTCGTAATTTAGTGTGCTTGTAGTCGACTGTATTATTATTTGCAAGAGCTTTGCAGACAGCGTATTTATCACCGGCAATCCAAAAGAACCTGTACTCGTGTTGCTTTAATAAACTGCGCTGCTCATTAATCTAGACGTGATAGTTCGTGAAACGCGACCAAACTCTCCAAGTCTGGTAATTCTAGTGCGTTGAACACAGCTAAGCTGAGAGTGCAGTACGCTATTAGTGCATCCGTCATCGTGATAGTTCAACGTATTGAACGCGACTGGACTGATAGCGTTGAATTGGACATCACTCAGAATTTAAACCTAGCCACCCCCAGCCCCTCTGACATCTGAGGATAAGCTGGAACGCAAGGGGGTTTATTTTCTGCCAAACTTCTTTACCCTTTAATGCAACAGCAGGACCCTCGCCAGTCAGGGCCCAGTCCCACAGTACTGGGGCAAGGCAAGCAGGACAGACCTGGGTACGACAGCCAGGTTCAACCAAGAGTTCAAAGCATCAGGCAAGTTCATGGTGACGAGGCAAGTCCAAGGTTAAGCCAGGAAGTCAGTCCTCAGGTCAGATTCAGCAACAGTAACCAGGGGCAGAACTAGCCCAGGCAAATCCACAGTGACAAGACAGGTCCAAGATCAAACCAGGAAACCAGTCTGCAGATCAGGGTCCAGATCAACAAGGTCCATGACCAAACACAGGCATAGCTGTGACAGCACCACAGACAAATGCACCTACGACATAGCTTAGAAACTGAAAGCCCAGGCCTGAGCTTAAAGGGAACCCCTGGGCAGAAAGTGGGGGTGGAGGCTCCAGGGGAGGCTGGTCAGAGCAATTCAGGCCTATTAATGCCCTCAGGGCACTGACAGCAGCCTCCCCTCCCAGCAAGGTGTGTCCTCACACCTTACAGAGATCCGGGTTCAGAAGGGACTTGCTGTAGAGTGATTTAATTGCTATGGGTTGTCATGGGACTATTTCAGGGGACACAGAGCTAGGGCAGGGATAGGAAACTGGAAAAGGACATGGCATGGGAGATGCCCCTTGGGAGCCCTGGAGGCCAGGCAGGCTTGGGGGCCAGGGGTGGTGAGGGGCTTGACCTTGGATTTAGCTTGTTCCCTTTATCTGATGCTCGCTGGGCTGCCAGTAGGACTGGTTGCTATCACCACCTTGCTCTACTCATCTGCCTCTGGTGCTATTGGGACTGCACCCTGTTGGTGAGGTTGTTGCCTGGCTGGTATTGTGGCCACCCTTAACTTCCTGCTCACCTTCCCTTAGGAAACAGCCCCATTCTTGCTGTTCCCTTGCAATTAGCTCAGGCCGTCTCAAGCCCTGAACTAAGTACTGGTAGAGCCTGGCCCTCAGGCTGTGCTGGAACTTGCCTTCACAGCCCCCATTTGACCTCCAAACCCTGGGGGAGGCTGTGGTCACTATGCAGAGGCAGATTACAGCTCTTGCAGGCTGCTTTAGCATCCTCTGCGCCCAGTGCACCCCCCAGCTCCCTAAACCCCTCCGTGAGATTTGAGCAAGGGCATGGGAGTTTGTTAGTCGGATGTGGCCAATGCTGCTTATCCAGGGGCCTACCAAACAGGTATTAGCTGCTCAGCAGTAATTATCTCCCAGCTTTCAGGAATGGCCCTAGACTGGGTCACCTCCTATATGGAGCACAATGACCCGACACTCCAGAACTCTGAGGACCTAGTTGCTCTTCTGGAGTGGGTTTTTTTCAGAGATAGCAATTGTGCAGCTGTGACCGAGGCTGCCTTACTGGAGCTCTGGCAGGGGAGCCAGCTGGCTGCTGACTACACAATTTGTGAAGTTGGCCGTGGAAACCGGGTGGGAAGAGTGAGCCCTTATGGCTCACTATAGGTTAGGGCTGACTGAGGCCCTCAAAGATGAGATGGCCAGGGTGGACCCACCCCAGAGACTGGGGCAGCTCTCAGACCTGGCTATCACCCTGGAGAGGTGCCAGATGGTGTGCCAGAGAGAGGATGCCCAGATCCTTGGGGGAGCTCAGCCATGCTTTTCTCTACCTCCCTTACCACCCTGTCATAGCTTAAGTTGTGAATGCTAACAGGCGGCAGATAATTGGGTGCATGTGTGGGTGAATGTCTGAAATTGAACTTTTGAACTCTCAAGTGGAAGCCTGCTACTTGCTAGCTGCAACTGGCATAGGCTGGTCGGAAACTTTGATAACACCTGGACTGAACAAAAGAGGCATATCCTGCATCCTCCAATTAACAAAGAGACACGAGACAGAACCACCGATTAGGAGGCTGATCACACATTCTGCTTCTGCACGTAGACTATTTAGACTGGGAAGAACAAGGCCTTGGGGTTCAGGAAAGACAAGCTGGTGCCAAAAAGAAGGGTTCTCGAAAAGAAGAAGTGGTCTCGAGGGGCAGGGAGGGGCTTGGGGGGAAGGTGAGTGAAGATCCTGGAAGTGGGGAAAGATCCTGGAGATCAGGGTGATGTGTGGAGACAAATGCTGGGGGGATCACAGAATGGTTGAGGTTGGAAGGGACCTCTGGAGGTCCTCTGGTCCAACCCCCCCCTGCTCAAGCAGGGCCACCAAGAGCCAGTTGCCCAGGACTATGTCCAGATGGCTTTTGCATTATCTCCAAGGAGGGAGACTCCACAGCCTCTCTGGGCAACCTGTCCCAGTGCTCAGTCACCCTCACAGTAGTAAAGTGTTTCCTGATGTTCAGGCGGAACCTCCTGTGTTTCACTTTGTGCCCATTGCCTCTTGTCCTGTCACTGGACACCACTGAAAAGAGCCTGGCTCTGTCTTCTTTGCACCCTCCCCTTCTGATATTTGTATACATTGATGAGATCCCCCTGAGCTTTCTCTTCTCTCGGCCAAACAGCCCCAGCTCTCTCAGCCTTTCCTCATATGTGAGACGCTCCAGTCCCCAAATGCCCAGGGACCTTGGCCAGTAATGCCTGAGACCGGTAACTGCGAGTAGCGGCACGGCAGGAATTGATCCAACTTTCTGCTCAATCTTCCTGGACCAGCAGCAATCTCCCTGATGGGAAGGGAAGTTAAGACCTGACCTAGTGAATGTAACACTGGGGGGGGAGGAAGCGAGCGAATGAGTGAGTGTGTGAGATGATCAAGTAGGGTAAAAGCTCTGATCTTGTTGGTTCTTAAATAAACCCCAGTATCCAGATCCACTATGGGTTCTCGTTTACTCTGTCTCACCCGTGACACCCTGCCAGAGGATGAGCCCATGGAAGTAGGTGCCATCCAGCCACATCCCTCATCCCAAGAGTAAGAACACAGATGGAGGGAAGGGGTATGCTTTTACTGTGGTGAAAAAGGCCACCATGTTGTCATTTACCCCAACAAACCTCCTACCCTGACCGCCGCAAAGGCCTTTTGTCCTCTTAGTTTTATTAGAACTGGTCAAAATGTTAGAGGTAAAGACAACCCCTGTAAAAAAATATTCCATGTTTTCTTCTTTCCCCTCATACCCCACTGCTGGCATCCAGGTTGCCACGAAACACAACAGAACAGGCAATCTTTGGGGAGGTTTCTTTTTTTGTCCCCTCTCCCTCGCTTTTTTCTTTTTTCGGGGAGAGGGGGGAGACAACGACAAAAGTTTCTCAAGTGATATTTTTTCCTTTTTTCCAACGTGGCACTCTTAAAAGTCTTCCTCAGTTTTGGAACCATCACTGAGTGACAAAAGAAGAATAGAAAATAAACCCATCTCTCGCAAATGGTCAGAGGCTGAGAGAGCCCTTGAGAAAGCGTCATATACGCTTTCTCTGTTCTTATCCCCTTCTTTTGACACGCACTTCTGGCCACTGTCAGTCAAAGGATACTAGGCGGACCTTAGGTCTGACCCAGTATGGCTGCTGCTATGTTTTCAATCGGTGGAATAAATGGGGAAAGGGAAAAAGGGAGACCGGAAGGGGGGGGGGAAATGTAAAAAGCAATTTTTGTAATTAATTTTGTAATCACTTTCATTTATAAAACAAAAATCCCTTCCATTTCAAAACCCATGGAACTCAAAAGCTTTGAGCATTTTCAAGGATTTTCTTTTTAATTCTGACTTGTTCTATCATAATTCTACTCGATTTATATTGTCATCAAAAATATGCTTAGCAGTCTGAAAATTTTCCTCTGTGGAAAAATAATTGACTTTGCATGAAAAAAGACAGAAAAAAAGCTTTTCTGATGAAAATGTCCTTGGTTGTTTCTTCTGTTTTGTTGTGCTTGGTGCTGTGCATGGAAAGAGTCAGCATGTCAATATCCTGCGGTTCGTTATCTCCACATTACAGTTGGAGAGCCATTGAAATTCAGTGGGTGTACAGGGTAGGAATCACCTGTCCTATTTACACAATAAAATGTGGGACATCTAGTCACCCCAAGCTCCTTTTCTAAGTCACAGCACCCCCATAGGGTGATGCATGACACAAGATGATTATCTAAGGTAGATTAGATGGCTCACCCTGTGCAGCAGCCCATTCCTCTCCAAGATGGCTAGCTCAGCGTTAGGGCTGCAGGCAAATGACTACACCACCGACTAGTCCCTGGCCTGAGGTTAATCTAACTGAACAAGACGTGGAAAACTACTGGCCATGACATGAGAAATTGCCGGACGTGACAGATAACTGTCAAAGCGCTGAGTGCAATAACAGGCCTTCATTGCCCTGACCAACCTTACCTGGGACTCCCATGCACATACCCTCTGCTCACTGGTCCAGGAGCTCCATTTAAGCTCAGGCCCAGACTACATGTCCTTGCTTGAGCTATGTTGTTGGTATACTTGTCTCCAGTCCTGTCCCTTGTCACTCCTGACATGTTGATTGGACTTCCCAGATTGACCTCAGACCTGACTTGTTACCTCAACCTGTGTCTGATGATTGCTGGACTGTTGATGGAACCTGCTGCTATCACCACCCCTGCTCTGCTCACCCTGCTCAGATACTGTGGTGTTGTGCCCTTTTTGGTTAGGGCACTGCCCCCGCCTGTGCTGTGGTTGCCCTTGTGTCAGAGTCCAATACTCTCTGACCAGGTTCTTTTAGTTATTCCACATGAGGAGGGTTTAATGTTTAATATCAGATTTACTTATTTGTAGGTATTTGACGTTACATGGGATTTTTGATTTAGCAGAGTGATACAGCAACCTACTGAAATCACAACACAAACACACTATAGCAATTGCAACATATAGTTGGAGCACAATACAAACATGATTCCCGTTACCGATATCTATATGCTCACCATCACGACACTGAGCATCCCCAATTGCCAGGAAGGAATACGTGGGTTGAAGCCAGCTCAAGCCTGTTGCTCTCTTCAAAGTTCACCTTGCTGGTTGTCCAGTTTTTATGTTCTATGTTGGGCTGAGCCACACATACACTTCCCCCATGTTGGTCTGTCTGGCTTAGGAAGACAATACTCTCTAGTAATTATTTTAGGGAAGGCCATTTACATAACCAGTTGACCCGCTCAAGCGATACAGCTGTTTATCTAAAACAGTCCCCTTTTGTGTTAAGTTCAGCTTCCTTTACGGTAGGTGTGGTCACTTCCTACATTCTTTTCTGAGCTTCATGAGCACATCACCCTTGCCTATCTTCTCTGAGCCTTCTTCCATTGTAGGGGTTTGTTGATCGGTCACACCTTGGTTCTCAGCTCACCTTCCCTCATGGAGCAGTTCTCCTCTTGCTGCTCCTTGACAGTTAGCTCAGGCCTTGTTGAGCCCTGAGCTGAGTGCCACGGAGTCTGGCTCTCAGGCTGGACAGGGACTTGCCCCCATGGCTCCCCCACAGCTCCAGGCTGACCTCCAAACCCTTCAGGAAGCTGTAATCAGCATGCAGAGGCAGGTCACAGCCTGCCCCTGTCCCCCACCTCCCCAGACCCTTCAATGGGCATCAGGTGAGGGTATGGGGATTTATTAGTGAGATACAGCTAATCTGTACTGCTTATCCAACAGAAATTAGCCACACGGCATTAATAATATCCTGGCTCTCAGGGATGGCCCTAGACCATGTCACCCCCTATATGGAGTGCAATGACACAGTGCTCCAGGACCCTGATTATTTATTCATTGCTCTGGAACAGTTTTGGGGGAGACTGTAATCATGCAGCTGAGGCTGCCTTGCTGGAGCTCTGGCAAGGGAGTCAGTCAGGCACTAACTACACCAATTCAATTCAATTCAATTCAATTCAATTCAATTCAATTCATGTAGTTGGCCATGGAAACCGGGTGGGAGGAACCAAGCCCTTATGGCCTGTTACAGATCAGGGCTGACTGAGGCTCTCAAAGATGAGCTGGCCAGGGCTGACCCACCCCAGAGCCTGGGGCAGCTGTCAGACCTGGCTATCACTCTGGAGAAGTGCCTGATAACACATCAGAGAGAGCATACCTCCACATTTTGCTCCACCTCCCTTACTGTCCCCAGAGGAGGAGTCCATAGAGATAGGCAAAACCTAACCTCGCCTCAAGAGTGAGAACGCAGGTGGAAGGAAAGGGTATGTTTCTACTGTGGTGAGAAAGGCCATTGTGTTGCCACTTGCCCCAACAAATCCTCTACCCTAACCACTGTGAAGGGAGAGTGGTCAGGGGCATCTGCACAAGGTGAGGGGTATTGTGAGTCCAGGATCATCACCCTCCCAGGTGGGCACACCATCTAAACTACTGCTCTGGTAGACTCAGGACCTCCCGTTGGTTTATGGCCTCTGAGTCTGAAAAGAGTGCCCAGCCCTGACCCACCCCAAGCACAGTCATTGCTATAAGATGGGAGGAGAACCCGAGATTGGGGCGGGTCATCACTCATGAGACTTTTCCCCTTCGGGTAACCGTGGCACCTGGACACTGAGATTTTGCCCTTCCTCATCCTGCACACACCCCTCTTTCTAGTCATCCTCAGGCTGCTCTGGTTATGGAAGCAGAACCTATCGTTAACTGACAATTGGTCTTCTTGGGCTTTCCTGTGGAAAGGGGATATTCAGAGCCTGAGGACAAGATCTGGCCCTGGGATCCTCTTGGGGCTGTCTCCCCCACCACAGCACCCTCTGTGACTTGACCCAGAGACTCCCATGTTCCTGGCTCTACATCCTGTGAGCAGTTGTCCAGGTTGAACATACCTCTGCCTCAGTCACTGGATCCCTCGCTCCCAACAATGTTCCTAGAGGAGTACAGTGACTTTGCAGATGTCTTTGAGAAGAAGGGGGTGGAAACACTACTGCCCTATTGCCCGTATGACTGTCCCATTGACAGGAGGAGCCTTTCAGATGCATCTATGCCTGGAATTAGCAGCTCTTGAGGGCAATCTGGCATGCGGGTTCATCTGTCCCCTCCATCTCCCCCTCCAGGGCCCCCATATTTTCCAGCAAAAAAGAATGATGGAGGTTTCTGCCCCTGCACAGAATACAGGGGGTTGAATGATACAATGGTTAAAAACCGTCACCCTCTTCCTCTCATCCTGAAGCTCTTGGTCCGTCTGCAGGAGGCTCGTTGGTTCACAAAGCTGGACCTGAGAGGGTCCTACAACTTGCTCGAAATCCAGCAGGGGGACAAGTGGAAAACTGCTTTCCACGCCAGGTACAGCCACTACGAGTATCTTGTGATGCCATTTGGTCTCTGCAATGTTCCAACCACCTTCCAACATTTTATAAACGATGTCCTGAGGGACTTGCTTGATAACTCTGTCGTGGCATACCTGGATGACATCTTGACTTTTTCAACCGCTCAAGAGGCTCACGTAGACTACATGCAGGAAGTCTCGCGTGACTTGAGACAGAAGCATCTCTACGCCAAACTCAAGAAATGCTCCTTTAAGAAACTGAAATGGGCATTCACTACAGCCCCATTCCTAGACTACCCAGACGACCTTTCATTGTAGAAGTGGATGCCTTAGACGCAGGAGCCATAGGGGTCATCCTCTCTCAGAAGGTCAGCCCTAAGCGGGAGCTCCACCCCTGTGCCTTTTTCTCTCAGCAGCCCGCTCCCACTGAGACAAATTACAACATCTGGGACAAGTTGCTCCTGGCAATCAAAGCTGCCTTTCACCTCCTCAAGGGGGCAAAAGACCCAACAGTGTTGCTGACCAACCACCATAGCCTGGACTACTACTGAGGGATGACGTGTCTCTCTCCCAGCCTTGCCCTCTAGGCCTCTTTCTTTTTGCACTTTCACTTCATTTTCACCTAACATCCAGGGCAGCAGAATGGCAAGGCCGATGCCTTGTCATGGAAGGGGGACTCAGACACTTTGTCACCACCGCAGCAGAGGATGAGCTCACTGCAGTAGTTAGAGAAACCACTGCAAATGGCACACTTCTAGCAAAGCATTGTGCTGGCACAGCCTAACTTAGCCTGTAAAAACAGGACGGCTGCCTGTATTGGGGGAAGAAGCTGTACATCTTTCAGAGACTGCTGCAAGCAGAGGTCCTCCATCAATGCCGCCATGTACCTGCAGCCAGATGCGTGGGCTGATGGAAGATACAACACCTGATTACCTGGACCTACTGGTGGCCCACAGTGCGGGCCACAGTCCATGGACTTCATAGTAGACCTGCCCCCCTCACAGGGCAACACAGCTGTCCTAGCAACCGTGGACCTCTTCACTAAGATGGCTCACTTTGTTCCCCTCAGGAAATTGCCCACAGACTGCCTGACTTCCTACAGCACATTTTCTGATGCCATAGCCTTTCCCAGACAACATCATTACTGACTGGGGGAAGGGGGGGAGGTCAGCAGTTTACAGCCAGATTTTGGAAGGAGCTTGTGGGGCTCTTCCCCATACAAACTTGCCTCTCGCCCTCTCACCACCCCCAGACCAATGAGCAGACAGAGAGAGTGAATCAGATCCTGGAACAATATCTCTGGCGTTACAATAATTTTCTCCAAGATGACTGGGTCACCCTCCTCCCATTGGCAGAGTTTGCTTACAACGATAACATCCTTGCATCTGCAGAGCAGACCCCATTCTTTGCTAACTTTGATTTCCACCCCCAGAGTCATCCAACCACAGCAGCTGCTTCACACACACCTGCAACTGGTGACCTGCTTGTACAATTCCAGCAAATTCACATCCTTCTCATAACCCAGCTGGGCAAAGCCAAAAGCGCCTACAAGAGGCAAGCAGGCAGATGGTGTTGCCTGGCCACAGCCTTCTCCATTGGTCACTGGGTTTGGCTTTCCAGCAAGCACATCCAGACTGCCTGACCATCTGCCAAGCTGGACCATGGTTATTTAGGGCCTTTCACCATGGCTGACCAAATCAACCCAGTTACCTACTGCCTGGAGCTCCCATGATCCCGGAAGATTCACCCAGTTGTTCATGTCTCCCTCCTGAAGCCTCATCACACAGACCCCTTCCACTGCCAGCCTGTGATAGAACCTGTTGTTATCACCACTCCTGCTGTGCTCACCCTCCTCATATACTGCGGGGATGCATCCTGGTTGGTTAGGTCATTGCCCCTGCCTTTTCTGTAATTGCCCTTTGTTTTTAACTCTTTTTTTTCCCCCTCATAGAGCAGTTCTGCTCTTGCTTCTCCTCGTCAATAATAGTGTGAGAAGTTACAGGCAGCGCCATGAGGGATGGCTGGATTTCATATGGGGTTAAGGAGGAGACACCTAAGGGGAGTATCGGGGGGCCTTTTGGGGAGTGGAATCTTGCAAGGCCAGCAGTGCTTGGGTAACTGTATCAGTAATAACATATATGGCCATGAATGCCTTGGAACTGGTATCAGAAATACCAAATTTGGGTACAGATGTAGTAAAACTGGGGCCAACAGGGAAAACGTGATTAGGGGTGATTGTTTATATGGGAGGAGAGGGGCATTAAGTGGGGGAATCCACACGGCCATCTTTGGCAAAATGGCTTGGATACCAACAGCTGATAAGAGAGGAATGCGAGTGCAAATAGTGTGCATGAATATAATACCCAAAACTGTCTGAGAGAGTGTTTGCCCAAAAGCTGATGAGGCTGAAGAGGAAGTTTGCTTAAGATGACCATGAGCCAAATTAAGCAGTAACCAGTGAATTAGCAAGAGAGTTCTGAAAAAAAGGCGTCAGCTCGAAAAGAAGTATAAAAGCAGCATGAAAATTTGTAACAGTGGGAACAAAGCAGGAATCAAAACCTGGCTTGACACTGCCAAAAGTCACCCTGCAGACATCATGACCTCTGCCTAGGCCTGACAGAGCAGCCTCCCTGTGGGACGTTATGAGTAGCCTGCATTCTAGCTAGTGCACTGATGGTACAGAGTGCATGCAGCAGGTAGGGACCCACACCTTTGGTGTGTGTATGTGACCTCGTGGGGTACTCTCTCACCAGGAATGTAGGGAGCAGCATGGCTTTACATAAAGCTGGATCACCCACATCTCCCACAGGAAGTGTATGCAAGTAGAAGTATCCCCACTCCCAGGAGAGGGTGTGCATATAACCGTGTGAATGTGTGTGTGTGGGGGGGGATTAGAACCTTTTGGGATTAGTTATAGAAGGGTGTTTAAAATTTTTTAACTGTTTATTAATATTTTGTAAGTGTGTGGTATTGTGCTTTATCTGCTGAATTCCTGATGTAGATCCTGAATGTATAGCTCACTGATTACTGGCTAATTATGTCATTAATAAAATCAATAAAACCATTTGGATCCTGATTTGATTTAAACTACATGGGTTCACCAGATTTTTTTCCTGCAACAGAAGTATGAGGGCAGTGAAAAGGAGGGTGAAGACATGGGAAAAGGAGTAATTTATGCAAATCATGGGATCAGGGCTGTCTGGAGGCACCTGCCGGACAGCCCTGCACTGGATCACTGCAGCCTAAATCAAGACATTAAACAAAGCCTGTTGTTCTGACCATGCCATGCAAATCAAACCTTTTTCTGTGGTCAGGAGGATGGGAGGGAAGGGGGGCTGCTTTCCCTAGCTAGCAGGAGAACACTCTGACAGGATGGGTCAAGCATCCTGGTATCACCATATCAGTGCCTGTTCTAGTCAGGATGGCATTTTGCTAATCAGTGCCTAACATCTGACATAGTCGGCAGGATCCTGATCTGAAGTCAGCAGACTAAATGAGTATGTCTGGGAAGGAGGGTTTGGTTACAGAGGGAAAAGGCCCTCTGGGGGAAGCAGATGGGTGCTTGGAACGGGTAGGGAAATTGCTAGAAAGGTATGTGTGGGAAGGGGGGGGCAGCATGGACAGATCCTGAGCCACGATCCTCCTGGATGAAATGGAGAAATTGGATGGGAAACATAGTCACTAACTACTCTAAGAATGAGAAATTATGTAAGGCCACCCCAGGATTTCTGCATCACTGCAGCCCCCCCTGGTCCCACAGCCTGCAGCTCTGACTCCCTGGATTACTGATAGGACCTGTTGCTGTCACCACACTGGCTCTAGTGCTGCAGGACTGTGCCCTGTTGGTGAGGTCATTGCTTGGCCTGTGTTGTGGCTGCTCTCAGCTTCTGGCTTGCCTTCCTTGAGGGGGCAGCCCTGCTCTTGCTGCTCCCTGACAGGTGTTTCAGTACCTAAGGCAGTCTCTTAAAGGTTAAAAAGTGACCCCACTTGATGAGTAGGTAGTCTAAATGTTCATTTTAAAGTAGGCAGGGCTTTAGCAATGATAAAGAATGCCCATTCATGTCATCATGCCATTACACACTAGCTTATGTACATGACCAGTTCTGCTCCCTCTCATTTGTTAACTGAGAGAGGGGCTATGAAATTCTCAGGGAACAGTAAGAGTGACTCCTTTGTGAGGGAGGGCAAGCTGGGAGACAAGGGTAACAGCAAGGCAGGCCAGGGCCTACCTGGGTGAGGAGAGCAGAGCAGGTCCGGTGACAACAACCAGGGTCAGACAACAGTCCAGATGGCCAGGCGAGTTCATAGTGATGGACTGGCTCATTTTGGAAGTCTGAAATATTGCAATGCTTTACTGAAGGCTGATTGTTAAGAAAAAATTCCAAATTATGAAAGCCAAATCATATCATCTCTCTATGTACAGAGGAAAGATTCCCAACAAAACCATACCAGGTGCTGGACACCGCTGCAACGGACACAGGTTATCTATGTGGATGCAGAAGATTAGCCATTACAAGAGAAATTAGTGAAATGTCTTGAAATGCTTTATCACCTATAGACTGATGATAAAGGTTCCCTTTTCACACAGACCATGATTAGCAAGGGCTTGAATGAAAGCTGAGAGGCAGAGGTTCAACCTAAATAAGATGGCAGTGATTCTGGGAACAGCGACCTAGGTGATAACAAGTATGATATCAATCCCTTCAACTGAGAAAGGTCTGGGGAAGACAGTGTTTTAAGAATGAACATTTGGGGCATGTGTGTGCATTTGAGAAGATGAGAAAACAAGAACACGATACATACTCAAAAACCTCCTGAAAATACCAAATTTCAAAACCACTTCCCACTTCTTTCCCGAAATAAAGTACTCATTCTTCCTTCTGCATTACTTGTCAAATAAAGTAACTTCTAAAAGAAAGCTGTATCTTAGATTGCCAGAGCACAAGAACAACAGCCAATAATTTTCCCCTCAACAGTGAGAAAATGTTTTCCACAGACAGGGAGCTCTAACAACCAAATAGATATTTACCACACTTTACGCACACACACACAGAGAAAAAAAAAAAAAAACAAAAAACAAACCAACCCAAACCCACTACTGTAGAACAAACATAAGAGAGTTCAACCAAAAGGCATCTAAAGAAAAAAGCAAGAGATAAACAAAAGTGGGAGGAAAGTAGCACCTCAACATCAGCATGTTCACATGAAGGGAGCTTCACTACAAAATTTTTAAGACACTCCCTGACATTTTGCTTTCTTGTTTGAAGAGGAGGGAGTGTAGTCAGAGCATCCCTCCATGGTTTTGCAGCATCATCCTTCTCTCCTCTCTTCCAAGTGAGACATTCCAAATCATCTCCTTAGAGTCACACTGAAAACATTCCTAATCCTTCCCCAGTCAGGCTTCTCACCAGCATGTGGTCTGTGATGGTTGCTGTCAGTTACTATTGCCAGATGACCACCTTGCTGAGGGACAGGGCAGGATGTCCAGACTCAGATCTGTGGCTCCCCCCCTACATCTTGCATCTCATTCAGGTTTTCAGCTCTATGTTTAGCTGGCATCTTTCTATCTGAACTTCTGATATGAAGCAGATACCATATAAGAAGACCTGATGAGTGGTTTTCAAGTGCAAGAATCTCGAGGGGAAAAAAAAAAAAAAAAAAGATTTAAAAGCTTTTTCTTGGACAACATAGGTTAAAAAGATTATATGTGCATGCAGGTTTCATTTTACCAAGGTAACGCTGAGGGTGAAGAAAAGGGGGTAGAAGCAGCATGAAAAGAAGAGCAAAAGCTTTTTTTTAAAAAGCTATCTCAGATTTTCCAAGGGTTTGTATGTTCACAGTCACACTTACTAGTACCCTGATAAAGCATTATTCTTTCCTTTCAGTGACAAAGCAATCATTCTTTTTAACGCCATATAAATAAAACTTCTGACATAAAATTTCGGTCTCCCCAGCTGTCCCAAAGCACAACCCCCACATAAAGCAGGAAGAATACAAGAAAAGAAGCAGGCAATATATTTTAAGTAATTTTACCCTGGAATGAAATAGCCCACAGCACAAACAACACATTTTTGAGTGTCTGTGATGCTACTTTGAGATAGGCATGAAAACACGTGTGTTGTAGCATCATTTCCAATATGGAAAAATAATGCAGACATAGAAGGGAAGTGTTAGGACATGGACTGAGCTAAAGAAATATAACTATCTATTCAACTACAAAGAGCAACTGAAGAGTTTGAATTCAAGTCACTTTTAGTTAAATATGTTTGCATTGTTGCTTTTAGACACAGGACAGCTACATTTTGCTGCATGTCATTGCATTTCACTGAACTGAGGCTGTACTGTACACTGAGTTATCATTATCGTGTCTGTTATCAGTCATTTTAACTGAGACAGGATTACCAGACATACCCTCACCATAAAAACTACAAGATGTTAGGCCTGAATTGCCTTTCGGCTGCATACAGGCAAATCCAGGGCATTTTCAGCAGTGTTTGTACACTGATACCAACGGGAAAATCAAGACAGGGGAAGAGATGATGGTATATGTGTGTGCATCTCCAGCTGTGTGTGTGCGCACGTGTGTGAGTGTCTTCCGCTGTGCATCTGTGTATGTGTATACGTATGCATCTGAGCGTCTCCTTCTGTGGGGGGTGTGCACGTGCATGTCTCCCTGTGTGTGAGCATGCATCAGTATCTACCAATGTGCATGTGTGTGCACACACAAGTATCTCCCTCTGTGTCCACGTGCATATACTCATGACTCTCTCCCTGTATGTTTATGTGTGTGCCTCCCTCTGTGTGCACACATCTCCCTGTCTTCCTGTCTGTGTGCGTGTATCTGTCTCCCCGTGTCTGTGTGCATCTCCTTCTGCATGTGCATCTCCCTGCGTATGTGCGCATCCATGTCTCACTGTGTGCATGCTCTGTGTGTGCACATCTCCCCCTCTGAGTGTGTGCATCTCCCTCTGAGTCCATGTACATCAGTGTCCTCTGTGCATGCATGGGGGGGGGAGGGTGTCTCCCTCTATGTCTGTATGAATCTAAGTGTCTCTGTGTGTGCGCACACATCTGTCCCTCTGTGTGCGTGAGCATCTCCATCTGTGTCTGTGCATGTGTCCGTGTCTCCCTCTGTGTCCCTCTCTGTCGCATGTGTGTCTCCTTTTGCGTGTGTCTGTATACGGGTGTCTTCCTGTGTCAGCCTCTGTGAGCAAGCGTGCACAAGTGCCTCTGTCCGCATGTGTGAGGGCATGTTTCTCCCTTTGTATGTGCATGAGTGTCCTCCTCTCCTATTGCACGTGCATTTGCTCAGTGGATATTGTCCTGGTTTCAGCTGGGATAGAGTTAACTGTCTTCCTAGTAGCTGGTACAGTGCTATGTTTTGAGTTCAGTATGAGAAGAATGTTGATAACACTGATGTTTTCAGTTGTTGCTCAGTAGTGTTTAGACTCAGTCAAGGATTTTTCAGCTTCTCATGCCCAGCCAGCAAGAAGGCTGGAGGGGCACAAGAAGTTGGGAGGGGACACAGCCAGGGCACCTGACCCAAACTGGCCAAAGGGGTATTCCATACCATGTGACACCACATCTAGTGTATAAAGTGGGGGGAGTGGGGGCGGGGAATTGCCGCTCGGGGACTGGCTGGGTGTCAGTCGGCGGGTGGTGAGCAATTGCCCTGTGCATCATTTGTACATTATTGTTGTTGTCATTTTATTAGTGTTATCATTATCATTATTAGTTTCTTCTTTTCTGTTCTATTAAACCGTTCTTATCTCGACCCACGAGTTTTACTTCTTTTCCCGATTTTCTCCCCCATCCCACTGGATGGGGGGGAGTGAGTGAGCGGCTGCGTGGTGCTTAGTTGCTGGCTGGGGTTAAACCACGACAATATGGGGAGAGCAGTGGATATCATCTACCTCGAATTTAGCAAGGTGTTTGACACGGTCTCCCTCCCCATCCTTGTTGGCAAGTTGGTAAGATACAGACTGGATAGATGGACCACAAGATGGGTAGAAAAGTAGCTAAACTGCTGAGCTGGAAATAGTCAAGACAGCTTGACAGGATCCTGGATAACCTAATCTAAGACTCCGCTTTTAACAGAAGGTTGGACCAGATGATCTCCAGAGGTCACTTCCAACCTAGACTTTTTTTATGAGAGGGAGACAGACATGCACATATGTGTGCAGAGAGAAACATTCATGCATACATGCTCGCTTGCTACTAACATACCTATAGAAGCCTTTCTTGTTATTCTTGACATCTCTTGCCAGTTTGAGCTGCAGCTGAGCTTTTGTCTTCCTAACTGCATCTCTGCATGCCCAAGCAATATTTCTATATTCTTTGGGAGTTTGTCCCCTTTTCCATCTCTCATATGCTTCCTTTTTTGCATTTGATCTCTCTCAGTAGCTCACTGTTTAACAAGGCTGGTTTCTTGTTATGTCTACTCCTTTTCCTGCTTAGGAGGATGGACTGCTCTTGTGCTTTGAGGAGGCTGTCTCTGAAAACCTCCCAGGACTCCTGAGCTCCTTTGCCCTCCAAAGCAGACTTCCATGGGATCCCTCATAACAGTTCCTTAAACAAGTCGAAATCAGCTCTTCTGAAGTCCAAGGTCTTTATTCTGCTACTTGTCTTCCTCATGCCCCTTAGGATCTCAAACTCTGTGATCCTATGGTCACTGCAGCCAGGGCTGCCATTGACAGTCACATCTCCAAGCAAATCTTCCTTATTTGTAAGCAGTAGGTCCAGAAGAGCACCACTCCTAGTCGGCACATCCAGCAATTGCATTAGGAAGTTGTCCTCAATGCATTCAAGAAATCTCTTAGAATGCTTGTTCACCACTGCGTTGCTTTCCCAACAAATATTAGGGTAGTTGAAGTCCCCCATAATAAGCAGGGCCTGCAGACCTGAGGCTTCTTTAAGTTGCCTAGAGTTGTTATTCTGTTTGTGTGTATCTCCCCGTATGCGCATACGCCTCCTGTGTGCATGTGCAACTCTCCCTGTGTTTGTGTGCACAAGTGTCTCCCTGTGTGAGCACATGAGCATTTCCCTCCGTGTGTACATGTGCATGAGTGTCCTCCTCTGTGTGTGTGCATCTCCGTCTGTCTGTGTCTGTATACATCTCCCTCTGTGTGTTGATGCGCACAAGTGCCCTCCTCTGTGTGTGTGTACATGAGTGTCTGTGTGTGTCCACAACTACCTGATTGGAGGATACAGAGAAGATGGAGTCAGTCTCTTCTTGGAGGTGCACAGCAATAGGAAGACAGGCAATGGACACAAGTTGGAACATGGGAAGTTCCAATTAGGAAAAAAGATTTTTACCATGGAAGTGGTCAAATACTGGAACAGGTTGCCCAAAGAGGTTGTAGTATCTCCATCCTTGGAGGTGTTCAAGGCCCTGAGCAATCTGATCTAATTAGACTTGTTCTGAGCAGGAGGTTGGACTAGATGACCTCTGGAGGTCCCTTTCAACCTAAATTATTCTATGAATGTGCATGTGCCTGTGCATGTATGTGTGTCTCTGTGTCTATCTCTGTGGACACTGCTTGTAAAATATGTTTAGCTGTTACTGTTACTGTTTAGTTACTCCCAAAATTTGAAGAGGGTTTAATAATATAGTCTTGATCTTGTTATTTTACCTTCTGGCAAAAATGGAAAACTTGTTTTCAAGAATATGACTAACAGGATTTTCAGCAACATCAAAAAAATTCAACTTCCTGATTCCACAAATAGGTGCACGACTCATTCACTGGTAGCAAATATTTTAATGCACTAAATAATTTTCACAGATCCGAAATGGTCTTTTCCCAGGGTAGGGGGTGGGATAGGAATCATTTCTTCTCCCCCATCTACACCCCACCTGATTTGGTCTGTAAAATATCTACATTTCCTTAACACTAGAAGATTAATCGCAGATCATAATTGTCATGGTTTAACCCCAGCCAGCAACTAAGCACCACGCAGCCGCTCACTCACTCCCCCTCCCCACCCAGTGGGATGGGGGAGAAAATCAGGAAAAGAAGTAAAACTCGTGGGTTGAGATAAGAACGGTTTAATAGAACAGAAAAGAAGAAACTAATAATGATAATGATAACACTAATAAAATGACAACAACAATAATAAAAGGATTGGAATGTACAAATGATGCGCAGTGCAATTGCTCACCACCCGCCGATCGACACCCAGCTAGTCCCCGAGTGGCGATTCCCCACCCCCACTCCCCCCACTTTATACACTAGATGTGGTGTCACATGGTATGGAATACCCCTTTGGCCAGTTTGGGTCAGGTGCCCTGGCTGTGTCCCCTCCCAACTTCTTGTGCCCCTCCAGCTTTCTCGCTGGCTGGGCATAAGAAGCTGAAAAGTCCTTGACTTTAGTCTAAACACTACTGAGCAACAACTGAAAACATCAGCGTTATCAACATTCTTCTCATACTGAACTCAAAACATAGCACTGTACCAGCTACTAGGAAGACAATTAACTCTATCCCAGCTGAAACCAGAACAATAATACACATACACTTTATAGAAGTTTGAAATTATAACTAACAATGATCTGCTCATCTGCTATGAGGATCCGAACACATTGTAAAACCTAACCATTTAATTTTGGTACCCAAAGGAGCTAAACTCTTTGAACAAACTGGTCCTATTTGTTCCAAGTGCCATAGTTGCAAACAAGTTTTTCTGACGGCAACATCATCTCTAACAGAGATTGCTCAAAATCTGAATGTTTAGCACAGGATCTGCATTAATGAAGACCAAAACTTTTGAACAACCTCCCAAAGCTCCATCCCTTTTCAGACAAAAGACAAGAAAGAAAGTGAACTCCCCCTAATCCAATGGCAAGATCTTGATACACAGTTACCAGGACTGTGATGAACTGAACAAGCGATAAAGGTTCTATTTCTTTACTGTACCTAAGAGTTTCCAAGTCACAGGCAATGTAAAACCTTTTCTTTCACAGTAATACACTAAGTCAATTTTATTATGAGATTATCAGAAGTGTGGGAGAGCTAGGAGAGGAATTTGGATCAAACTTCAACCTGAGCTGTTCAACTGCACCAAGAATGTCCAATTTCTAAACAGCAGAATTGAAATTAACTTTTGTCAAGTAAAACTTCCCTTCCTGAGATCACTTATATCTGGAGAAGATTTTTTTTTTCTGTTAAATATCATCTTTTGTGAAAGGTCCACGTAAGTGGGGAGGAGAGATAGCTATATAAGAAGTGATCTCCAATACACATACACAGATATTTCTGCAATATATAAAGCAATTCAAATGTAAAAAATAAAATTCTTTCTAAATTTTTAACATGGTATTCCTTTAAAACATTTCCAATCACAAATTCCAAGGGAAAGTGGTGAGCCCTGTTGTGTATAAAATATATCTAATTTTAGAGTAAGATTTCTAATGGTATAAACATCCATACTACAGACTTCCATAAGTCATCTAAGTAACTCCCTAAGACATAAGCATAGTTACAAATATATTCTAGGAAAGGACTAATTAGACTATTTCGCCATATTCTGATCCCAAAGAATGATATCTCATTGTTTGTTGTGCTCCCTGCACCAATGCATCATCACTAACTTCACATTGTCGTGGTTTAACCCCAGCCAGCAACTAAGCACCACGCAGCCGCTCACTCACTCCACCCCCCACCCAGTGGGATGGGGGAGAAAATCGGGAAAAGAAGTAAAACTCGTGGGTTGAGATAAGAACGGTTTAATAGAACAGAAAAGAAGAAACTAATAATGATAATGATAACACTAATAAAATGACAACAGTAGTAATAAAAGGATTGGAATGTACAAATGATGCGCAGGGCAATTGCTCACCACCCGCCGACTGACACCCAGCCAGTCCCCGAGCGGCGATTCCCTGCCCCCACTTCCCAGTTCCTAAACTAGATGGGACATCACATGGTATGGAATACACTGTTGGCCAGTTTGGGTCAGGTGCCCTGGCTGGGCATGAGAATCTGAAAAATCCTTGACTATAGTCTAAACACTACTGAGCAACAACTGAAAACATCAGTGTTATCAACATTCTTTGCATACTGAACTCAAAACAGAGCACTGTACCAGCTACTAGGAAGACAGTTAACACTATCACAGCTGAAACCAGGACAGTATCCACCCCTTATTCTATACCATTGACGTCATGCTCAGTTCCCATACCTTTAGTTACATTCTGATCAAACATCATCACCTTTCCATGCCTTTGAGACATATGAACAATGATATATATATATATATATATATAAAAAAAAATATATATAAGTATACACACACAGAGATATCATTCCTTTAGTTTATGGGTTATGTTCATAAAATGTTTGTTGAGTTCATTTAGTTTCCGACTCTGGGCTCCATCTCTCATACCAGTCTGTCTGGGCAAGAGGGATGGTGCAAAGTCCTCTCAGTCGGTAGAGCAGAATTGGGCTTCAGTGCGGTGTGATGAGCAGGTGACATTTGACGCAGCAGGAGGATGGTGTATGGTGTTGGATTGTTGCATGCTGGAGTCAGTTCTGGTTCCATCACTACTGCGCTTTGCTCAGTTTTATCACAGTTCTTTCTTACTTGATCCAAGTGATTCTTACTATAGTACTATGGATATAGCATATAACAATTATAGTAATGATAACATACAGTAGCAGGGTTATATAGCAACTAATATCATACAGTTTAATTCTGGCTATTTTCACCTAAAATCAAATCCCCTTGAGGCACACATCGGACTTCCCCATCTTTTCGCATCACCCACCAAGTGGACCCTGGCCCTTGAGCAAAAGCAATCCCATGAATGGGTTTACCTTTGCCTGAGGCAGGAGTAACCCAGGCTGTCTTCCCTAACATATTTTTCATGTGCACTACAGGGTCTTCATCCCCTTCTACAGTACATAAAAGTTCTGACTGGGCAGGGCCACCCCGATTGGCAGATCCTCTGGTGTTGACTAACCAGGTGGCTTTTGCTAAATGTGTATCCCAATGTTTGAAACTTCCACCCCCCATTGCTCTCAATGTAGTCTCTAACAGTCCATTGTATCGCTCAATTTTCCCAGAGGCTGGGGCATGATAGGGGATATGATACACCCACTCAATGCCATGCTCTTTGGCCCAGGTGTCTATGAGGTTGTTTCGGAAATGAGTCCCGTTGTCTGACGCAATTCTTTCTGGGGTGCCATGTCACCACAAGACCTGCTTTTTAAGGCCCAGGATAGTGTTCTGGGCAGTGGCATGGGGTACAGAATATGTTTCCAGCCATCCGGTGGCTGCTTCCACCATTGTAAGCACATAGCGCTTGCCTTGGCGAGTTTGTGGGAGTTTGATATAGTCAATCTGCCAGGCTTCCCCATATTTATATTTCAGCCATCGCCCTCCATACCACAGGGGCTTTAACCGCTTGGCTTGCTTAATTGCAGCACATGTTTCACATTCATGGATAACCTGCGCGATAGTGTCCATGGTCAGGTCCACCCCTCGATCTCGAGCCCATCTACATGTTGCAACTCTTCCCTGATGGCCTGAGGTATCATGGGCCCACTGAGCCATAAATAGCTCACCCTTATGTTGCCAGTCCAGGTGCACCTGAGACACTTCAATCTTGGCAGCCTGATCCACCGGTTGGTTATTTTGATGTTCTTCAGTGGCCCGACCCTTGGGTACATGAGCATCTACATGATGTACTTTTACAACCAGATTCTCTAGCCGGGATGCAATATCTTGCCACAGTGTGGCAGCCCAAATGGGTTTACCTCTGTGCTGCCAGTTGCTCTGCTTCCATTGCTGTAACCACCCCCACAGGGCATTTGCCACCATCCATGAGTCAGTATAGAGATAGAGCACTGGCCACTTTTCTCTTTCAGCGATGTCTAACGCTAGCTGGATGGCTTTCACCTCTGCAAACTGACTCGATTCACCTTCTCCTTCAGCAGTTTCTGCAACTTTTCGTGTTGGATTCCATACAGCAGCTTTCCACCTTCGATGCTTTCCCACAGTGCGACAGGATCCGTCAGGGAACAGGGCATATTGCCTCTCATTTTCTGGCAGTTTATTATACAGCGGGGCTTCTTCAGCACATGCCACCTCCTCCTCTGGCAACATTCCAAAATCTTTGCCTTCTGGCCAGTCCGTGATCACTTCTAAATTTCCTGGGCGACTGGGGTTTCCTATGCGAGCCCGTTGTGTGATCAGTGCAATCCACTTACTCCACGTGGCATCAGTCGCGTGATGTGTAGAGGAGACCCTCCCTCTGAACATCCAGCCCAGCAGTGGCAGTCAGGGTGCTAAGAGGAGCTGTGTTTCAGTACCAACCACTTCTGAGGCGGCTCAAACTCCTTCATATGCTGCCAATGTCTCTTTCTCAGTTGGAGTATAGCGAGCCTCGGATCCTCGATATCCTCGACTCCAAAACCCCAGGGGTCGGCCTCGGGTCTCCCCAGGTGCTTTCTGCCAGAGGTTCCAGGTAGGGCCATTCTCCCCAGCTGCAGTGTAGAGCACATTTTTAACATCTTGTCCTGCCCGGACTGGTCCAAGGGCTACTGCATGAACAATCTCCCGTTTAATTTGTTCAAAGTCTTGTTGTTGTTCAGGGCCCCATTTAAAATCACTCTTCTTCCAGGTCACTTGATAGAGAGGGCTTACAATCAGACTGTAATTTGGAATATGCATTCTCCAAAACCCCACGACACCTAAGAAGGCCTGTGTTTCCTTTTTATTAGTCGGGGGAGACATAGCTGCTATTTTATTAATCACATCCATTGGGATCTGACGACGTCCATCTTGCCATTTTATTCCCAAAAACTGGATCTCCTGTGCAGGTCCCTTGACCTTACTTTCTTTTATGGCAAAACCGGCTTTCAGAAGGATTTGGATTATTTTCTTCCCTTTCTCAAAGACTTCTTCTGCCATGTTGCCCCATACGATGATGTCATCAATATATTGCAGGTGTTCCGGAGCTTCACCTTTTTCCAGTGCAGTCTGGATTAGTCCATGGCAAATAGTGGGGCTGTGTTTCCACCCCTGGGGCAATCGATTCCAAGTGTACTGGACACCCCTCCAAGTAAAGGCAAATTGTGGACGACACTCTGCTGCCAGAGGGATTGAGAAAAAGGCATTAGCAATGTCAATTGTGGCATACCACTTGGCTGCCTTTGACTGTAGTTCGTATTGAAGTTCTAGCATATCTGGCACGGCAGCACTCAGCGGTAGCATGACTTCATTCAGGCCACAAAAGTCTACTGTTAGTGTCCACTCCCCATTAGACTTTCGCACTGGCCATATGGGACTATTAAAGGGTGAGCGAGTTTTGCTGATCACTCCTTGGCTCTCCAGTTGGCAAATCAGCTTGTGGATGGGAATCAGAGAGTCTCGGTTGGTGCGATATTGCCGCCGGTGCACCGTCGTGGTAGCAATTGGCATTTGTTGTTCTTCAACCCTCAGCAAACCCACAGTCGAAGGGTCTTGAGAGAGACCAGGCAGGGTAGACAGCTGTTCAGTGCCCTCCGTCTCCAAGGCAGCTATACCGAAAGCCCATCGATACCCCTTCGGGTCCTTAAAATACCCCCTCCTGAGATAGTCTATGCCAAGGATACACGGAGCCTCTGGACCAGTCACAATGGGGTGTTTCTGCCATTCATTTCCAGTTAGGCTTACTTCATCTTCCAATACAGTTAACTCTTGGGATCCCCCTGTCACACCAGAAATACAAATGGGTTCTGCCCCTTTATAACTTGATGGCATTAGAGTGCACTGTGCGCCGGTGTCTACTAGAGCCTTATACTCATGTGGGTCTGTCGTGGTTTAACCCCAGCCAGCAACTAAGCACCACGCAGCCGCTCACTCACTCCCCCCCCCTGGCTGGGCATGAGAAGCTGAAAAATCCTTGACTATAGTCTAAACACTACTGAGCAACAACTGAAAACATCAGTGTTATCAACATTCTTCACATACTGAACTCAAAACATAGCACTGTACCAGCTACTAGGAAGACAGTTAACTCTATCCCAGCTGAAACCAGGACACACATATATATAAAACCTGTTATAGATATGGTTATTATATGTAGTTATATAGGTTTTTAATATATTATATCTATATATAATAGTTCTTTTTGCCATATGGAAACAATGGTGAAAAAACATCTAAGACCCCAATCCTGAAAGCACAGCTGTGTTCAAAATTTAATCATGTGGGAAATCCCAGTGCAGTCTAGAAGAGAACTCCCACATTTAACAATAAACACATAAACTTAAGTGCTAGCGCCTCAGTCTTGAAAACATCATAGCTCCAAAATAAAAGTGAATTGAGTGGTCAAAAGCTGTTCCTCATAGGGATATCATCATGTAACCATTTTAAACAGGAAATGGACCTGACACTTCAAAAGTTTGAGCTGACGCCTTTTTTTCAGAACAGTCTTGCTAATTCACTGGTTACTGCTTAATTTGGCTCATGGTCATTGTATTGGCTTTGTGTAACAAGGTTTTGGTGTTGGGGGGTTTTACAGGGGTGGCTTCTGTAAGAAGCTGCTGGAAGCTTCCCCTGTGTTCGAGAGAGAGCCCATACCAGCCGGCTCTAAGACGGACCCGCCGCTGGCCAAGGCCGAGCCAATCAGTGATAGTGGTAACGGCTCTGTGATAACATTTTTAAGAAGGAAAAAGAAGTTAGGACAGATGAAAACAGCCACTGGACAGAGGAGTGAGAACATGTAAGAGAAACAAGCCTGCGGACATGAAGGTCAGTGGAGAAGGAGGGGGAGGAGATGCTCCAGGCGCCGGAGCAGAGATTCCCCTGCAGCCCGTGGTGAAGACCATGGTGAGGCAGGCTGTCCCTCTGCAGTCTATGGAGGTCCACGGTGGAGCAGATATCCATCTGCAGCCCGTGGAGGACCCCATGCCGGAGCAGGTGGGTTCCCGAAGGAGGCTGTGACCCCGTGGGGGACCCACGCTGGAGCAGTGTGCTCCTGAAGGACTGCACACTGTGGAAAGGACCCATGCTGGAGCAGTTCGTGAAGAACTGCAGCCCATGGGAAGGACCCACGTTGGAGAAGTTCGTGGAGGACTGTCTCCCGTGGGTGGGACCCCACGCTGGAGCAGGGGAAGAGTGTGATGAGTCCTCCCCCTGAGGAGATGAAGCAGCAGAAAATAACGTGTGATGAAATGACCGTAAACCCCATCCCCATCCTCCTGTGCCACTGGGGGGGGCTTGGTAGAAAATCTGGGAGTGAAATTGTGCCCGGGAAGAAGGGAGGGGGGAGGGAAGGTATTCTGAGATTTGGTTTTATTTCTCATTACCTTACTCTGGTTGATTTGTAATAAATTGAGTTAATTTTCCCCAAGCTGAGTCTGTTTTGCCCGTGATGGTAATTGGTGAGTGATCTCTCCTGTCCTTATCTCGACCCACAAGCTCTTTGTTATATTTTTTATCCCCCGTCCAGCTGAGGAGGGGGAGTGATAGAAGGGCTTTGGTGGGCACCTGGCGTCCAGCCAGGGTCAACCCATCACAGTCATCTTAAGCAAACTTCCTCTTCAGCCTCATCAGCTTTTGGGCAAACACTCTCTCAGACAGTTTTGGGTATTATATTCATGCACACTATTTGCACTCGCATTCCTCTCTTATCAGCTGTTGGTATCCAAGCCATTTTGCCAAAGATGGCCGTGTGGATTCCCCCACTTAATGCCCCTCTCCTCCCATATAAACAATCACCCCTAATCACGTTTTCCCTGTTGGCCCCAGTTTTACTACATCTGTACCCAAATTTGGTATTTCTGATACCAGTTCCAAGGCATTCATGGCCATATATGTTATTACTGATACAGTTACCCAAGCACTGCTGGCCTTGCAAGATTCCACTCCCCAAAAGGCCCCCCGATACTCCCCTTAGGTGTCTCCTCCTTAACCCCATATGAAATCCAGCCATCCCTCATGGCGCTGCCTGTAACTTCTCACACTATTATTGACGAGGAGAAGCAAGAGCAGAACTGCTCTATGAGGGGGAAAAAAAAGAGTTAAAAACAAAGGGCAATTACAGAAAAGGCAGGGGCAATGACCTAACCAACCAGGATGCATCCCCGCAGTATATGAGGAGGGTGAGCACAGCAGGAGTGGTGATAACAACAGGTTCTATCACAGGCTGGCAGTGGAAGGGGTCTGTGTGATGAGGCTTCAGGAGGGAGACATGAACAACTGGGTGAATCTTCCGGGATCATGGGAGCTCCAGGCAGTAGGTAACTGGGTTGATTTGGTCAGCCATGGTGAAAGGCCCTAAATAACCATGGTCCAGCTTGGCAGATGGTCAGGCAGTCTGGATGTGCTTGCTGGAAAGCCAAACCCAGTGACCAATGGAGAAGGCTGTGGCCAGGCAACACCATCTGCCTGCTTGCCTCTTGTAGGCGCTTTTGGCTTTGCCCAGCTGGGTTATGAGAAGGATGTGAATTTGCTGGAATTGTACAAGCAGGTCACCAGTTGCAGGTGTGTGTGAAGCAGCTGCTGTGGTTGGATGACTCTGGGGGTGGAAATCAAAGTTAGCAAAGAATGGGGTCTGCTCTGCAGATGCAAGGATGTTATCGTTGTAAGCAAACTCTGCCAATGGGAGGAGGGTGACCCAGTCATCTTGGAGAAAATTATTGTAACGCCAGAGATATTGTTCCAGGATCTGATTCACTCTCTCTGTCTGCTCATTGGTCTGGGGGTGGTGAGAGGGCGAGAGGCAAGTTTGTATGGGGAAGAGCCCCACAAGCTCCTTCCAAAATCTGGCTGTAAACTGCTGACCTCCCCCCCTTCCCCCAGTCAGTAATGATGTTGTCTGGGAAAGGCTATGGCATCAGAAAATGTGCTGTAGGAAGTCAGGCAGTCTGTGGGCAATTTCCTGAGGGGAACAAAGTGAGCCATCTTAGTGAAGAGGTCCACGGTTGCTAGGACAGCTGTGTTGCCCTGTGAGGGGGGCAGGTCTACTATGAAGTCCATGGACTGTGGCCCGCACTGTGGGCCACCAGTAGGTCCAGGTAATCAGGTGTTGTATCTTCCATCAGCCCACGCATCTGGCTGCAGGTACATGGCGGCATTGATGGAGGACCTCTGCTTGCAGCAGTCTCTGAAAGATGTACAGCTTCTTCCCCCAATACAGGCAGCCGTCCTGTTTTTACAGGCTAAGTTAGGCTGTGCCAGCACAATGCTTTGCTAGAAGTGTGCCATTTGCAGTGGTTTCTCTAACTACTGCAGTGAGCTCATCCTCTGCTGCGGTGGTGACAAAGTGTCTGAGTCCCCCTTCCATGACAAGGCATCGGCCTTGCCATTCTGCTGCCCTGGATGTTAGGTGAAAATGAAGTGAAAGTGCAAAAAGAAAGAGGCCTAGAGGGCAAGGCTGGGAGAGAGACACGTCATCCCTCAGTAGTAGTCCAGGCTATGGTGGTTGGTCAGCAACACTGTTGGGTCTTTTGCCCCCTTGAGGAGGTGAAAGGCAGCTTTGATTGCCAGGAGCAACTTGTCCCAGATGTTGTAATTTGTCTCAGTGGGAGCGGGCTGCTGAGAGAAAAAGGCACAGGGGTGGAGCTCCCGCTTAGGGCTGACCTTCTGAGAGAGGATGACCCCTATGGCTCCTGCGTCTAAGGCATCCACTTCTACAATGAAAGGTCGTCTGGGTAGTCTAGGAATGGGGCTGTAGTGAATGCCCATTTCAGTTTCTTAAAGGAGCATTTCTTGAGTTTGGCGTAGAGATGCTTCTGTCTCAAGTCACGCGAGACTTCCTGCATGTAGTCTACGTGAGCCTCTTGAGCGGTTGAAAAAGTCAAGATGTCATCCAGGTATGCCACGACAGAGTTATCAAGCAAGTCCCTCAGGACATCGTTTATAAAATGTTGGAAGGTGGTTGGAACATTGCAGAGACCAAATGGCATCACAAGATACTCGTAGTGGCTGTACCTGGCGTGGAAAGCAGTTTTCCACTTGTCCCCCTGCTGGATTTCGAGCAAGTTGTAGGACCCTCTCAGGTCCAGCTTTGTGAACCAACGAGCCTCCTGCAGACGGACCAAGAGCTTCAGGATGAGAGGAAGAGGGTGACGGTTTTTAACCATTGTATCATTCAACCCCCTGTATTCTGTGCAGGGGCAGAAACCTCCATCATTCTTTTTTGCTGGAAAATATGGGGGCCCTGGAGGGGGAGATGGAGGGGACAGATGAACCCGCATGCCAGATTGCCCTCAAGAGCTGCTAATTCCAGGCATAGATGCATCTGAAAGGCTCCTCCTGTCAATGGGACAGTCATACGGGCAATAGGGCAGTAGTGTTTCCACCCCCTTCTTCTCAAAGACATCTGCAAAGTCACTGTACTCCTCTAGGAACATTGTTGGGAGCGAGGGATCCAGTGACTGAGGCAGAGGTATGTTCAACCTGGACAACTGCTCACAGGATGTAGAGCCAGGAACATGGGAGTCTCTGGGTCAAGTCACAGAGGGTGCTGTGGTGGGGGAGACAGCCCCAAGAGGATCCCAGGGCCAGATCTTGTCCTCAGGCTCTGAATATCCCCTTTCCACAGGAAAGCCCAAGAAGACCAATTGTCAGTTAACGATAGGTTCTGCTTCCATAACCAGAGCAGCCTGAGGATGACTAGAAAGAGGGGTGTGTGCAGGATGAGGAAGGGCAAAATCTCAGTGTCCAGGTGCCACGGTTACCCGAAGGGGAAAAGTCTCATGAGTGATGACCCGCCCCAATCTCGGGTTCTCCTCCCATCTTATAGCAATGACTGTGCTTGGGGTGGGTCAGGGCTGGGCACTCTTTTCAGACTCAGAGGCCATAAACCAACGGGAGGTCCTGAGTCTACCAGAGCAGTAGTTTAGATGGTGTGCCCACCTGGGAGGGTGATGATCCTGGACTCACAATACCCCTCACCTTGTGCAGATGCCCCTGACCACTCTCCCTTCACAGTGGTTAGGGTAGAGGATTTGTTGGGGCAAGTGGCAACACAATGGCCTTTCTCACCACAGTAGAAACATACCCTTTCCTTCCACCTGCGTTCTCACTCTTGAGGCGAGGTTAGGTTTTGCCTATCTCTATGGACTCCTCCTCTGGGGACAGTAAGGGAGGTGGAGCAAAATGTGGAGGTATGCTCTCTCTGATGTGTTATCAGGCACTTCTCCAGAGTGATAGCCAGGTCTGACAGCTGCCCCAGGCTCTGGGGTGGGTCAGCCCTGGCCAGCTCATCTTTGAGAGCCTCAGTCAGCCCTGATCTGTAACAGGCCATAAGGGCTTGGTTCCTCCCACCCGGTTTCCATGGCCAACTACATGAATTGAATTGAATTGAATTGAATTGAATTGAATTGAATTGGTGTAGTTAGTGCCTGACTGACTCCCTTGCCAGAGCTCCAGCAAGGCAGCCTCAGCTGCATGATTACAGTCTCCCCCAAAACTGTTCCAGAGCAATGAATAAATAATCAGGGTCCTGGAGCACTGTGTCATTGCACTCCATATAGGGGGTGACATGGTCTAGGGCCATCCCTGAGAGCCAGGATATTATTAATGCCGTGTGGCTAATTTCTGTTGGATAAGCAGTACAGATTAGCTGTATCTCACTAATAAATCCCCATACCCTCACCTGATGCCCATTGAAGGGTCTGGGGAGGTGGGGGACAGGGGCAGGCTGTGACCTGCCTCTGCATGCTGATTACAGCTTCCTGAAGGGTTTGGAGGTCAGCCTGGAGCTGTGGGGGAGCCATGGGGGCAAGTCCCTGTCCAGCCTGAGAGCCAGACTCCGTGGCACTCAGCTCAGGGCTCAACAAGGCCTGAGCTAACTGTCAAGGAGCAGCAAGAGGAGAACTGCTCCATGAGGGAAGGTGAGCTGAGAACCAAGGTGTGACCGATCAACAAACCCCTACAATGGAAGAAGGCTCAGAGAAGATAGGCAAGGGTGATGTGCTCATGAAGCTCAGAAAAGAATGTAGGAAGTGACCACACCTACCGTAAAGGAAGCTGAACTTAACACAAAAGGGGACTGTTTTAGATAAACAGCTGTATCGCTTGAGCGGGTCAACTGGTTATGTAAATGGCCTTCCCTAAAATAATTACTAGAGAGTATTGTCTTCCTAAGCCAGACAGACCAACATGGGGGAAGTGTATGTGTGGCTCAGCCCAACATAGAACATAAAAACTGGACAACCAGCAAGGTGAACTTTGAAGAGAGCAACAGGCTTGAGCTGGCTTCAACCCACGTATTCCTTCCTGGCAATTGGGGATGCTCAGTGTCGTGATGGTGAGCATATAGATATCGGTAACGGGAATCATGTTTGTATTGTGCTCCAACTATATGTTGCAATTGCTATAGTGTGTTTGTGTTGTGATTTCAGTAGGTTGCTGTATCACTCTGCTAAATCAAAAATCCCATGTAACGTCAAATACCTACAAATAAGTAAATCTGATATTAAACATTAAACCCTCCTCATGTGGAATAACTAAAAGAACCTGGTCAGAGAGTATTGGACTCTGACACAAGGGCAACCACAGCACAGGCGGGGGCAGTGCCCTAACCAAAAAGGGCACAACACCACAGTATCTGAGCAGGGTGAGCAGAGCAGGGGTGGTGATAGCAGCAGGTTCCATCAACAGTCCAGCAATCATCAGACACAGGTTGAGGTAACAAGTCAGGTCTGAGGTCAATCTGGGAAGTCCAATCAACATGTCAGGAGTGACAAGGGACAGGACTGGAGACAAGTATACCAACAACATAGCTCAAGCAAGGACATGTAGTCTGGGCCTGAGCTTAAATGGAGCTCCTGGACCAGTGAGCAGAGGGTATGTGCATGGGAGTCCCAGGTAAGGTTGGTCAGGGCAATGAAGGCCTGTTATTGCACTCAGCGCTTTGACAGTTATCTGTCACGTCCGGCAATTTCTCATGTCATGGCCAGTAGTTTTCCACGTCTTGTTCAGTTAGATTAACCTCAGGCCAGGGACTAGTCGGTGGTGTAGTCATTTGCCTGCAGCCCTAACGCTGAGCTAGCCATCTTGGAGAGGAATGGGCTGCTGCACAGGGTGAGCCATCTAATCTACCTTAGATAATCATCTTGTGTCATGCATCACCCTATGGGGGTGCTGTGACTTAGAAAAGGAGCTTGGGGTGACTAGATGTCCCACATTTTATTGTGTAAATAGGACAGGTGATTCCTACCCTGTACACCCACTGAATTTCAATGGCTCTCCAACTGTAATGTGGAGATAACGAACCGCAGGATATTGACATGCTGACTCTTTCCATGCACAGCACCAAGCACAACAAAACAGAAGAAACAACCAAGGACATTTTCATCAGAAAAGCTTTTTTTCTGTCTTTTTTCATGCAAAGTCAATTATTTTTCCACAGAGGAAAATTTTCAGACTGCTAAGCATATTTTTGATGACAATATAAATCGAGTAGAATTATGATAGAACAAGTCAGAATTAAAAAGAAAATCCTTGAAAATGCTCAAAGCTTTTGAGTTCCATGGGTTTTGAAATGGAAGGGATTTTTGTTTTATAAATGAAAGTGATTACAAAATTAATTACAAAAATTGCTTTTTACATTTCCCCCCCCCCTTCCGGTCTCCCTTTTTCCCTTTCCCCATTTATTCCACCGATTGAAAACATAGCAGCAGCCATACTGGGTCAGACCTAAGGTCCGCCTAGTATCCTTTGACTGACAGTGGCCAGAAGTGCGTGTCAAAAGAAGGGGATAAGAACAGAGAAAGCGTATATGACGCTTTCTCAAGGGCTCTCTCAGCCTCTGACCATTTGCGAGAGATGGGTTTATTTTCTATTCTTCTTTTGTCACTCAGTGATGGTTCCAAAACTGAGGAAGACTTTTAAGAGTGCCACGTTGGAAAAAAGGAAAAAATATCACTTGAGAAACTTTTGTCGTTGTCTCCCCCCTCTCCCCGAAAAAAGAAAAAAGCGAGGGAGAGGGGACAAAAAAAGAAACCTCCCCAAAGATTGCCTGTTCTGTTGTGTTTCGTGGCAACCTGGATGCCAGCAGTGGGGTATGAGGGGAAAGAAGAAAACATGGAATATTTTTTTACAGGGGTTGTCTTTACCTCTAACATTTTGACCAGTTCTAATAAAACTAAGAGGACAAAAGGCCTTTGCGGCGGTCAGGGTAGGAGGTTTGTTGGGGTAAATGACAACATGGTGGCCTTTTTCACCACAGTAAAAGCATACCCCTTCCCTCCATCTGTGTTCTTACTCTTGGGATGAGGGATGTGGCTGGATGGCACCTACTTCCATGGGCTCATCCTCTGGCAGGGTGTCACGGGTGAGACAGAGTAAACGAGAACCCATAGTGGATCTGGATACTGGGGTTTATTTAAGAACCAACAAGATCAGAGCTTTTACCCTACTTGATCATCTCACACACTCACTCATTCGCTCGCTTCCTCCCCCCCCAGTGTTACATTCACTAGGTCAGGTCTTAACTTCCCTTCCCATCAGGGAGATTGCTGCTGGTCCAGGAAGATTGAGCAGAAAGTTGGATCAATTCCTGCCGTGCCGCTACTCGCAGTTACCGGTCTCAGGCATTACTGGCCAAGGTCCCTGGGCATTTGGGGACTGGAGCGTCTCACATATGAGGAAAGGCTGAGAGAGCTGGGGCTGTTTGGCCGAGAGAAGAGAAAGCTCAGGGGGATCTCATCAATGTATACAAATATCAGAAGGGGAGGGTGCAAAGAAGACAGAGCCAGGCTCTTTTCAGTGGTGTCCAGTGACAGGACAAGAGGCAATGGGCACAAAGTGAAACACAGGAGGTTCCGCCTGAACATCAGGACACACTTTACTACTGTGAGGGTGACTGAGCACTGGGACAGGTTGCCCAGAGAGGCTGTGGAGTCTCCCTCCTTGGAGATAATGCAAAAGCCATCTGGACATAGTCCTGGGCAACTGGCTCTTGGTGGCCCTGCTTGAGCAGGGGGGGGTTGGACCAGAGGACCTCCAGAGGTCCCTTCCAACCTCAACCATTCTGTGATCCCCCCAGCATTTGTCTCCACACATCACCCTGATCTCCAGGATCTTTCCCCACTTCCAGGATCTTCACTCACCTTCCCCCCAAGCCCCTCCCTGCCCCTCGAGACCACTTCTTCTTTTCGAGAACCCTTCTTTTTGGCACCAGCTTGTCTTTCCTGAACCCCAAGGCCTTGTTCTTCCCAGTCTAAATAGTCTACGTGCAGAAGCAGAATGTGTGATCAGCCTCCTAATCGGTGGTTCTGTCTCGTGTCTCTTTGTTAATTGGAGGATGCAGGATATGCCTCTTTTGTTCAGTCCAGGTGTTATCAAAGTTTCCGACCAGCCTATGCCAGTTGCAGCTAGCAAGTAGCAGGCTTCCACTTGAGAGTTCAAAAGTTCAATTTCAGACATTCACCCACACATGCACCCAATTATCTGCCGCCTGTTAGCATTCACAACTTAAGCTATGACAGGGTGGTAAGGGAGGTAGAGAAAAGCATGGCTGAGCTCCCCCAAGGATCTGGGCATCCTCTCTCTGGCACACCATCTGGCACCTCTCCAGGGTGATAGCCAGGTCTGAGAGCTGCCCCAGTCTCTGGGGTGGGTCCACCCTGGCCATCTCATCTTTGAGGGCCTCAGTCAGCCCTAACCTATAGTGAGCCATAAGGGCTCACTCTTCCCACCCGGTTTCCACGGCCAACTTCACAAATTGTGTAGTCAGCAGCCAGCTGGCTCCCCTGCCAGAGCTCCAGTAAGGCAGCCTCGGTCACAGCTGCACAATTGCTATCTCTGAAAAAAACCCACTCCAGAAGAGCAACTAGGTCCTCAGAGTTCTGGAGTGTCGGGTCATTGTGCTCCATATAGGAGGTGACCCAGTCTAGGGCCATTCCTGAAAGCTGGGAGATAATTACTGCTGAGCAGCTAATACCTGTTTGGTAGGCCCCTGGATAAGCAGCATTGGCCACATCCGACTAACAAACTCCCATGCCCTTGCTCAAATCTCACGGAGGGGTTTAGGGAGCTGGGGGGTGCACTGGGCGCAGAGGATGCTAAAGCAGCCTGCAAGAGCTGTAATCTGCCTCTGCATAGTGACCACAGCCTCCCCCAGGGTTTGGAGGTCAAATGGGGGCTGTGAAGGCAAGTTCCAGCACAGCCTGAGGGCCAGGCTCTACCAGTACTTAGTTCAGGGCTTGAGACGGCCTGAGCTAATTGCAAGGGAACAGCAAGAATGGGGCTGTTTCCTAAGGGAAGGTGAGCAGGAAGTTAAGGGTGGCCACAATACCAGCCAGGCAACAACCTCACCAACAGGGTGCAGTCCCAATAGCACCAGAGGCAGATGAGTAGAGCAAGGTGGTGATAGCAACCAGTCCTACTGGCAGCCCAGCGAGCATCAGATAAAGGGAACAAGCTAAATCCAAGGTCAAGCCCCTCACCACCCCTGGCCCCCAAGCCTGCCTGGCCTCCAGGGCTCCCAAGGGGCATCTCCCATGCCATGTCCTTTTCCAGTTTCCTATCCCTGCCCTAGCTCTGTGTCCCCTGAAATAGTCCCATGACAACCCATAGCAATTAAATCACTCTACAGCAAGTCCCTTCTGAACCCGGATCTCTGTAAGGTGTGAGGACACACCTTGCTGGGAGGGGAGGCTGCTGTCAGTGCCCTGAGGGCATTAATAGGCCTGAATTGCTCTGACCAGCCTCCCCTGGAGCCTCCACCCCCACTTTCTGCCCAGGGGTTCCCTTTAAGCTCAGGCCTGGGCTTTCAGTTTCTAAGCTATGTCGTAGGTGCATTTGTCTGTGGTGCTGTCACAGCTATGCCTGTGTTTGGTCATGGACCTTGTTGATCTGGACCCTGATCTGCAGACTGGTTTCCTGGTTTGATCTTGGACCTGTCTTGTCACTGTGGATTTGCCTGGGCTAGTTCTGCCCCTGGTTACTGTTGCTGAATCTGACCTGAGGACTGACTTCCTGGCTTAACCTTGGACTTGCCTCGTCACCATGAACTTGCCTGATGCTTTGAACTCTTGGTTGAACCTGGCTGTCGTACCCAGGTCTGTCCTGCTTGCCTTGCCCCAGTACTGTGGGACTGGGCCCTGACTGGCGAGGGTCCTGCTGTTGCATTAAAGGGTAAAGAAGTTTGGCAGAAAATAAACCCCCTTGCGTTCCAGCTTATCCTCAGATGTCAGAGGGGCTGGGGGTGGCTAGGTTTAAATTCTGAGTGATGTCCAATTCAACGCTATCAGTCCAGTCGCGTTCAATACGTTGAACTATCACGATGACGGATGCACTAATAGCGTACTGCACTCTCAGCTTAGCTGTGTTCAACGCACTAGAATTACCAGACTTGGAGAGTTTGGTCGCGTTTCACGAACTATCACGTCTAGATTAATGAGCAGCGCAGTTTATTAAAGCAACACGAGTACAGGTTCTTTTGGATTGCCGGTGATAAATACGCTGTCTGCAAAGCTCTTGCAAATAATAATACAGTCGACTACAAGCACACTAAATTACGAAGGAAAAGAGCTTAGAGAATTCTAAGTTTCCCGGGAAAGCACTCGGTACAGCCGAGGGTTCGAATCTCACCCAATAGGCGTCCCTATGTGGGAGGAAGAGAGGTTCAGCCCGTCGACTGATCCCAGAAGTCAGCGATGTCCTCCCGACTTGTCCACGATGGTATCTTCCCTAGCATTTCTCCTCTCTTAAGCCCTTTTATATTTTCTTATTGTTAGGTGGAGCTTGAGTGACTCTAGTCATTGTTACGGATGCACGACTAACCAAATCCAACGGGTGTTAAAACTCAGATTTATTCTTCAGTAAAAGTTAGTTAGAAGTCCGGTAACATTTTATAAAACCACAGGCTCAGTGATGTGAAGAGAATTAATACTACACGGACGACTTAAGAATCCCCAAGATTTAAAGTGATGGCTCAAAATGCGCATATCACTCACCTAAAAGCTGAGGGCTCTCTCCCTCGAGGAGTTACCTCGGGCGGTGCCCCGACCCGAGGGGGAGTCCCCGACCGCAGACCCGCTGCTCCGAGGAGGACTGCCAACATGTCCTGCGGCGGGACCCCGTTTATACCCCTGTCGAATCTGACCTGTGGTCATTTAATTCTGTTGGCCAGGAGGGTCACCTCGGTGTACCTGGCGCATCTCGCTTGGCCAGTTCAAATTTCAACCTGCAGCCTCCAGGGTTTCCTTCGCCTTCTCCCTTCCTGGAGAAGTTTTGTTTCCTGCTGGCGGGATGGGGGGGGAATGTACTGCCACAGTCATATATACCTTTATTATGATCGGTGTAAAATCTCCTCGCTTTACTTTTAAAGGTATATGCTAGAGAAAATTCAGAGCGCATGCTCAGTGAGGGGTAGTCGCACCTTGGAGGCAGGTAGCTTTTGGGATGGAGGTGTGTTTTGGTATTATAGTGAGCAAAGTGTACCCAAAGGACATGATGTTGCGCGTCAGTACCCCAGAACGGGGCGCTTACTTCTGATAAAAATCAGAAGTAGGGCAGTAGGTCGACAGAACCCCCATTATTTTACCTCCTTGCTTCAGTGGATTCAATGCAGGGACCTAGCGTTCTTGTTCCAGTAGTTCCAGTTCCCTCTCCCTGCGATGATATCACAGAGCCTGGCCGCGGTGTCTCCGCTCCGCTCCACCCTCCCTGTTACTTCTCTTAGGGTCACCACACCAAGCTCCCCTGGTGTTGCTAACATCTAAGGTTGCAGGTTATGTTGCTTAGGGCATTATTATGGAACAGATTTCGTGTATATCCACTGCATTCCGCCCTGGAGGTTTACCTTCCCTTAAGAGGGGGACATATCAGTAAGTCACCTCCAGCAATCATTCCACACCTGCCTTGCCAGATGTGTTATTGTGCTTGGCTCCTGGCTCCCTGTCCCTTAGGGAGCAGCTGGCCCTTGCTGCTACCTGACAGTGTTGACCCCAAGGAATGCCAGTAGTAACCAGCTGACAGCTGGATTTTGTATTGTGCAATGCAACCCTTTGAGCCTAGTAGACAGAAAATCGGCTGCACCATCCTGTAGTGCACTTATCCAGTCCATATTTCACCAATTTGACTATAAGGATTCCATGGGAGACCATGACAAAGGCCTTGCCGAAGTCAAGGTAAACCACATCCACTGCTTTCCCTTCATCCACAGAGCCAGTCTTTTCATTGTAGAAGGCAATCGAGTTGGTCAGGCACAATTTGCCCTTGGTAAATCCATGCTGGCTGTTCCCAATCACCTTTTTTGTTGTTTGTGTCTGAACATGGCTTACAAGTTCTTCAGTCCTGTGGGATATTGAGGCTGCAGCAGAATATGTCAAACGTATAATAATTGTATCACACTGTGCTTGACGCTTTAAGAGGAGCCAGGTCCAGCCTCCATGTCCAAGGCAACACTTGTCAGGTGATTAGAAAAGCCAGAGCATGGTCCAAGGGGATGGCTGGCTCTGAGGCATAGGAGAGAACAGGAAGAGGGAAATGCCTCAGTGATGGCAGTGGGTGTTATTCCCAGGTTTTTGATTTGAAGCGTAAGCCATGCCTTGGGAGGGGTTCTCAACAGAGCATGGAGGGCTCTAGGTAGATGGCCCTCCTGGCATCTCCACTTTCTGGGCACTGTCCCCAAACCCTGTGCTTCCCCTGTACCTGTGCATGACGCTATTGGTCGAGACTGCTTGGGTGAGAGAGGCTCTTCCCTTGGCTGTGCCTAGTATGTCGAGATGGGAAACATTCTTCTTTTACTGTATGGGCCCTTTGAATCTTCACTCTGGCAGAATCTTTCCATTGGTTTAAGTAGTGTCTGGGTCACCCCAGAGTGGTGCAATAGTTCTCTCTGCTATACCCTGCGGGACAATCTTATCCCAGTGCAGTGAGCCCGTGTGTCTTGGACCCATTCGCGCTCTTAACCCAGGCATTGCGAGCAAAACAGTCTTGAGTCAGGGAATTTCACTGAATTTAATTTATTGCTGATTGCATCAACTTATAATTATGGATATGGGTACTGAGAAACAAGTAAGAGTCAAACAAACACTCAGGGAAAACACCCTTTCTCCTTTGTCTGTCTCAACTTTGCTCCAGGCACCTCTCCTCCCTCCTTCCTAGTGTCCAATGCCCTTGCTTTTGCTGTATGTTACACTCAGTCCCTTCAGTGAGGTGGCGGGTGGGCACAGGAGGTTGGGGGTCAGTGTGGAGTGGTTTCCTTTTTTGTCACTCCTTGTTTATTACTCTTTTAAACTGCTCCAGTGGAGATTCCTCCACAGGCTGCAGTCCCCTTTGTGCCTCCGCCTGTGTCTCCTCCAGTATCTCCTTCTCTGCTCCAGCATGTCTTGCCCCCAGCGGCTATCGCCTTTTCTTAAATATGTTTTAGCAGAGGTGCCATGTGCTTCTCTGATTGGTTCCAGTTTTGGCACCAATGGGTTGGTGTCATCTGTTGTTGAGCTGGCCTGGAACTAGCTGTGGCCGGCAGAGGGCAGTCCGTGACCTCCTCCCACACACATCACCCCTGCAGCCCCTGCCCCCAATACCTTGCCAGTTATGCCCAATACACTCCACCCCTTGCCTCTTCGAAACACCTTAATATACATGCATTATAAACTCTACCCTTCTTCCCAGACAATAGGGATTGCCATGGTAACAATGTGTATGTGCATTGGGTATATGTGGCAAGGCTTGGGGGGGGTGCTGCAGGGGTGGCCTCTGTGGGAAGAGGTAAAGGGCTGCCCTGTGCCAGACACAGCTGGTTTCAGCCAGCTCAGCAATGGGTCCACTGCAGGCCAAAGCTGACCCAATCAGCAAAGTGTGTGGTGCCTCTGCAAAAACATATTTAAGAAAGGGCAAAAAAACGCTGGGCGGCAAGAGGAGGAGGTGTTACCTGATCAGAAAGTAACTCCCGAAACACACAAAGTATGTTTAGAGAGGAGACATTGCTTTATTCTGCACAGGGTGCAAGGTGGAAGATTTCCACAAATCCAGCACACCTACTGAGGTTTTCAGTCACGCCTATCTAATACATATGTTCCACCTAACTATTGCATATTCATTATGTTGAGCAAGCATGACGCGTTGTTCTCTTGAGCAATCATCCCAGAGTCTTCTATGCCTGCTCGGGGGTCTTCGGTGGTCCTTTGGAGAAGAATGCCCCTACTCCTTTTGCCCTTTTATGGTCATGCGTCATCTGGGGACACCAGGGTCTTTGTTTCTCTTGCCAACCCCTCAAAGGAGGATGTATGTCCTTAATTAGCAAGTGTGTGACTCTTTAAGCATCCTTTATTGTAAGCAGAATCTTAAACTAGATAAGCTTTACCTTGAGTACACATAATTTAAACAGTCCTTGAATAGCAAACGTACCACGCTTCTCATGGTTTAGGTTTTTTTCTGTAAACTATCACCGCCTTCTTATTTGTTAATCAGTCTTCTGAAGGCTTGAGGCAACAGAGGGAACAAAAAGAGTGAGAAACAACAGAGGGAACACCAAGGTCAGAGAAAGGAGGAGGAGGAGGTGCTCCACGGTGGAGCATATATTCCCTGCAGCCCATGGAAGACCTGTGCGGGAGCAGATATTCACCGCAGCCATTGGAGGACCCATACCAGAGCAGATGGATGTTCCCAAAGGAACTGCTGCCTGTGGAGAGCGCATGTTGGAGCAAATTTTCCTGACGGGACTGAAGCCTGAGGAGAACCCATGCCGGATGTGGTGGGTTGACCTTGGCTGGACTCCAGGTGACTACCAAGCCACTCTATCACTCCCCCTCTGCAACTGGACAGGGGAGAGAAAGTATAATGAAAGGCTCGTGGGTTGAGATAAGGACAGGGAGATCACTCACCAGTTACCGTCATGGGCAAACCAGACTTGACTGGGGGAAATTAATTTAATTTATTGCCAATCAAAAGTCAGAGTAGGATAATGAGAAGTAAAAACAAATCTTAAAACACCTTCCCCCCACCCCTCCCTTCTTCCCGGGCTCAACCTCACTCCTGGCTTCTCTACTTCCTCCCCCTGAGTAGCGCAGGGGGACAGGGAATGGGGGTTGCAGTCAGTTCATCACACTTTGTCTCTGCCGCTCCTTCCTCCTCACGCTCTTCCCCTGCTCCAGCGTGGGGTCCCACCCACGGGAGACAGTCCTCCACGAACTTCACCAATGTGGGTCCTTCCCACGGGCTGCAGTTCTTCACGAACTGCTCCAGCATGGGTCCCTTTCCACGGGGTGCAGTCCTTCAGGAACGGGCTGCTCCAGCGTGGGTCCCCCACAGGGCCACAGGTCCTGCCAGGAGCCTGCTCCAGCGCTGGCTCTCCATGAGGTCAGAGCCTCCTTTGGGCACATCCACCTGCACTGACGTGGAGTCCTCCATGAGCTTCAGAGTGGATATCTGCTCCACCGTGGGCCTCCATGGGCTGCAGGGGAATCTCTGCTCCAGCACCTGGAGCACCTCCTCCCCCTCCTTCTTCACTGACCTTGGTGTCTGCAGAGTTGTTTCTCTCACATATTCTCACTCCTCTCCCTCGGCTGCTGCTGCGCAGCAGTTTTTTTCCTCTTCTTAAATATGTTATCACAGAGGCATTACCACCGTCGCTGATTGGCTCAGCTTTGGCCAGCGGTGGGTCTGTCTTGGAGTTGGCTGGAACTGGCTCTTTCCCACATGGGGGAAGCTTCTGGCATCTTCTCACAGAAGACACCCCTGTAGCGCCCTGTCCTGGTTTCAGCTGGGATGTAGTTAGCTGTCTTCCTAGTAGCTGGTACAGTGCTATGTTTTGAGTTCAGTATGTGAAGAATGTTGATAACACTGATGTTTTCAGTTGTTGCTCAGTAGTGTTTAGACTACAGTCAAGGATTTTTCAGCTTCTCATGCCCAGCCAGGGCACCTGACCCAAACTGGCCAACAGTGTATTCCATACCATGTGACGTCCCATCTAGTTTAGGAACTGGGAAGTGGGGGGGGCGGGGATTTTCGCCGCTTGGGGACTGGCTGGGTGTCGGTCGGCGGGTGGTGAGCAATTGCCCTGTGCATCATTTGTACATTTCAATCCTTTTATTACTACTGTTGTCATTTTATTAGTGTTATCATTATCATTATTAGTCTCTTCTTTTCTGTTCTATTAAATCGTTCTTATCTCAACCCAGGAGTTTTACTTCTTTTCCTGATTTTCTCCCCCATCCCACTGGATGGGGGGGGAGTGAGTGAGCGGCTGCGTGGTGCTTAGTTGCTGGCTGGGGTTAAACCACGACACGCCCCCGCTACCAAAACCTTGCCACGCAAACCCAATACACTGGAGCAAAGGAAAAGAGTGAGAAGGCAGGAGCAGCAGAGAGGAATTGCTATGTACTGCCCGTAGACCCTACCCCCCCCAGCTCCGCTGTGATGGGAGAGGAGTCTGCAGTGAAGGAGTGTATTGGGTGTACATGGCAAGGTTTTTTTGTAGCGGGGGGGAGGTGGAGGCTGCAGGGGTGGCCTCTGTGAGAAGAGGTCAGCACCTGCCCTGTGCTGGACACAGCTGGTTCCATCCAGCTCGCCAGTGGACCCACTGCAGGCCAATGCCGAGCCAATCATCGAAGCTGTTGGCACCTCTGTGAAAACATATTTAATAAAGGGAAAACCACCAGACGGGCAGTGGAGGAGAGAAAAAAAAGTGTGAGAAACAGCATTGCAAACACCAAGGTCAGAGAAGAAGGAGGAGGAGGAGGTGCTCTAGGCTTCAGAGCAGATGTTGCCCTGCAACCCGTGGAAGAGACCATGCTGGAGCAGGTATTCACACTGCAGCCTGTGGAGGAACCACGCCAGAACAGTTGGATGTTTCCTGAAGGAATTGTGGCCCATGGAGAACCCACACTGAAGCAGATTGTTCCTGACAAGACTGCAGCCCATGGAAGAGCCCATGCAGGAGCAGATTTTTTCCTGAAGGACTGCAGCCTGTGGAGAGGACCAACACTGGAGCAGGGGAAAAGCGTGAGGAGGAAGGAAAGACACAGAGGAACTGATCAGAACCCCCTCATTTCCCATTCCCCCCTGCACTACTCTGGGGGCAGGTAGAGGAGTCAGGAGTGAAGGAGTGAAGTTTGAGATTGGGAAAAGGGGGGGGGGGGGTGTTGTTTTAATTTTTTTGTCTTTGTTTCTCACTATCCAAATTATTTTAATTGGTAATCAATTATATTAATTTTCCCCATGTCAAGCCTGTTTTGCCTGTGACAGTAACTGGTAAGAGCTCTCCCTGTCTTTATCTTGACCCACGAGACTTCTCGTTCTTGTTTTTTTCCTATTTTCTCCCTCTGTTCTGCTGAGGACGGGGAGTGAGCATGCAACTGGGTGGGAGTTTGGCTATTAGCCAAGGCTAACCCACCACAGTATGTACATTCAGTAAAACTCCACCCCTTGCCCCTGCAAAACACAAAAACCTAGAAGGTTACAACACTTTGAACATATATCCATTGCAAACTCCACCCCTTGTCTCTACAGACTAGATTATTTGGCTTAACCTCATAATAATCTGAACTCTTATTACAAACTTCAGGCCTTGTCCCTGCAAAACACACAGACAAGAACATTATAGCCCTTTGAATATTCACTACACTTTAGCCTACAAACAAATGATTAAGATACTATGAGCAATGGGTAACACCACCATTACAGGTACCAATAGGTTCATGATTTCGATTGCTGTAGCGCTCCATCCAGACCCAAATGGGTGGTGATCAGTCTTCACTTGACGGCAGCAGGAGCATTTCCTTATTTGGGGAGTAAGATGGTGCACCAAATGGCTTTGATCTCCTAGAGCATGCTCCACATCCTCTAACAGCATTAACTGAGCTCTGACCTTTCCCCTGCACTTCTAATTTCTAACTCACAACTTGAGATCTCTGAAGGGCTTTCTGCCCCACTTCATCATATCTTCCTCCTTTTCTTTCAGGAACATCCATAAGTCCCAGCGTGTAGGGTGGGCACATGGAAAATTTTCAACCCTTCTTGGCACCTGTCGCGTGAAAGGGTAAAGTGATTTGGCAGAACATAAACCCCCTTGCGTTCCAGCTTATCCTCAGATATCAGAGGGGCTGGGGGTGTCTAGGTTTAGATTCTGAGTGATATCCAATTTGGCACTATTAGTCCAGTCGCGTTCAACTTATTGAACTCTCACGATTACGGGCGCACTAATAGCGCAGTGCACTTACAGCTTAGTTGCGCTCCATGGACTCACATGGCCAGACGTAAGAGAGTTTGGCGGCACCCAATGAGAAACTTTTACAGCTAGCTTAATGAATAGTGCAGTTTATTAAAGCAACAGAAATACAGGTTCTTATGGATTGCCAGTGATAAATACGCTGTCTGCAAAGCACGTGCAAATGATAATACAGTCGACTACAAGCACACTAAATTACGAAGGAAAAGAGCTTAGAGAATTCTAAGTTTCCCGGGAAAGCACTCGGTACAGCCGAGGGTTCGAATCTCACCCAATAGGCGTCCCTATGGGCGGGAAGAGAGGTTCAGCCCGTCGACTGATCCCAGAAGTCAGCGATGTCCTCCTGACTTGTATATGATGGTATCTTCCCTCAATAGTCTTCCTCTTTTGGGGTCTTTTTATCCTATTTTTCCTTTTAGGTGGAGCTTGAGTGACTCTAGTCATACATACCTTTACTTTGATTGGTATAAAGTTCTCTCGCTTTGCTTTTAAAGGTATATACTAGAAAAAAATCAGAGCGCGTGCTCCGTGGAGGGGGTGGTTGTACCTTGGAGGTGGGTAACTTTTGGGATGGAGGTGTGTTTTGGTATTATAATGATATTATAATGAGCAAAGTTCGCACAAAGGACAGCATTTTGTCAAAATATGACAGACTATTGGCCCAGGGTGGCAAATAGGCAGCTTATCAGTACCATAGTACCATGAAGTTCCCATCTCTGCAGTGATTCACAGAGCCTGGCCACGGAGTCTTCTCTCCGCTCCACCCTCCGTGCAGTTTTGCAGGCAATGTTGTCTAGGGAACCACTGTGCAATGGATTCCTTGCATACCAGTTGCATTCCATCCTGAAAGCTTCTTCGAAGTTATACCTTTCCTTAATGTGTGAACAATACCGTACCTTTAATATAGGTTTAATTTCTAAGTCACCTCCAGTAATTATTCCACAGCACCCTTTTTTGGAGTTTTCCCATGCTACTGGACTCTCTGCATCATCCTTGGCTATGCTGCTAGTCTTACACCTGCCTTCCAGCATGTTCCCCCCAGTACAGTACATATAGGTCACTCCTTGATCAGTAGGATGTCCCACCATCTCATCGGGCAATGCCACGGGAGCATTAGTAACTTTGCCTCGCTGTCAGAGCTTTTGCGCCATGGCATTAGTGATCACTGCCTTTTTTGGGGGGGGGTCCCTTCTCCCTTGCCTGTAAACACACTCCAGCAGTCCAAGCAATTGCAGTCGATTACCTCCTTCTTCCCAGTCCTTCCACAGGGGTCTCTCATTTGCAGGATCAGACCATTGCTCCACATATCCCTCCATCAGCTGATCCCAAAGCCTTCCTCTCTTGTGCAGAGCAGCATTTACAAGTGTCATAGGCCCCAAACTCCCCAAAGCAATGCTCTCTTGAGCCAGCGTCTTGTATCCCAGCGTCTCCAGTTTCCCAGCAACACCATAGCCACTGCAGGAACATGTCATAGAATCATAGAATCATTTAGGTTGAAAAAGACCTTCAAGATCATCGAGTCCAACCATTAACCATGCCCACTAAACCATGTCCTGAAGTACCCTGTCCACTCGCTTTTTGAATATCTCCAGGGATGGTGACTCAACCACTTCCCTGGGCAGCCTGTTCCAATGTTTGACAACCCTCTCAGTAAAAAATTTTTTCCTAATATCTAACCTAAATCTCCCTTGCCTCAACTTGAGGCCATTTCCTCTCGTCCTATCTCCCGCCACCTGACAGAAGAGACCAGCACCCACCTCACTACAACCCCCTTTCAGGTAGTTGTAGAGAGCAATAAGGTCTCCCCTCAGCCTCCTCTTTTCTAGACTAAATAGCCCCAGTTCCCTCAGCCGCTCCTCATAAGACTTGTGCTCCAGGTCCCTCACCAACTTGGTTGCCCTCCTCTGAACACACTCCAGCAACTCAATGTCTTTCCTGTAGTGAGGGGCCCAAAACTGAACACAGTACTCGAGGTGCGGCCTCACCAGTGCCGAGTACAGGGGAACAACCACCTCCCTGTTCCTGCTGGCCACACTATTTCTGATACAGGCTAGGATGCGATTGGCCTTCTTGGCCACCTGGGCACACTGCTGGCTCATATTCAGCCGGCTGTCAACCAGCACGCCCAGGTCTTTCTCTGCCGGGTAGCTTTCCAGCCACTCTTCCCCAAGCCTGTAGCGCTGCATGGGGTTGCCGTGACCGAAGTGCAGGACCCGGCACTTGGCCTTGTTGAACTTCATACGATTGGCCTCAGCCCATCGATCCAGCCTGTCCAGATCTCTTTGTAGAGCCTCCCTACCCTCAAGCAGATCGACCCTGCCTCCCAACTTGGTGTCGTCTGCAAACTTGCTGAGGGTGCACTCAATCCCCTCATCCAAATCATCAATAAAGATATTAAACAGAACAGGGCCCAACACTGAGCCCTGGGGAACACCACTTGTGACCCGCCGCCAACTGGATTTCACCCCATTCACCACAACCCTCTGGGCTCAGCCATCCAGCCAGTTTTTCACCCAGTGAAGGGTGCACTTATCCAGGCCACGAGACGCCAGTTTCTCAAGGAGTATGCCATGAGAGACAGTGTCAAAGGCCTTGCTGAAGTCGAGGTAGATAACATCCACAGCCTTTCCCTCATCCACTAGGCGGGTTACCTGGTCATCGAAGGAGATCAGGTTGGTCAAGCAGGACCTGCCTTTCGGAAACCCATGCTGACTGGGCCTGATCCCCTTCTTATCCTGGGCTTGCCATGTGAGCGCTCTCAAGACAAACCGTTCCATAATCTTCCCCGGTACCGAGGTCAGGCTGACAGGCCTGTAGTTCCCCGGGTCCTCCCTCCAACCCTTCTTATAAATGGGAGTCACATTGGCAAGCCTCCAGTCCTCTGGGACCTCCCCTGTTGACCAGGATCGCTGATAGATGATAGAGAGTGGCTTGGCAAGGACCTCTGCCAGTTCCCTCAGTACTCTTGGATGGATCCCATCAGGTCCCATAGATTTCTGAGTGTCCAGATGGCATAGTAGGTCCCTAACTAATTCCTCCTGGATCAAGGGGGGGTATGTTATGCTCTTCATCCTTACCTTCCAGCTCAAGGGGTGGAGTACCCTGAGGATGACTGGACTCACTATTAAAGACTGAGGCAAAGAAGGCATTAAGTACCTCGGCCTTTTCCTCATCACTGGTTGCTACGTTCCCTTCTGTATCCATTAAAGGAAAGATATTCTCCTTGGGATTCCTTTTACTGTTAACATATTTGTAAAAACATTTTTTGTTGTCCCCTACGATAGTGGCCAGATTTAGTTCTAGCTGAGCTTTTGCCTTTCTAATTTTCTCTCTGTATGACCTAACAAGATCCCTGTACTCCTCCCAAGTTGCCCGCCCTTTCCTCCAGAGATGATAAACTCTCCTTTTTTTTTTTTGAGTCCTAGCAAAAGCTCCCCATTCAGACAGGCCGGTCGTTTTCCTCGGCGGTTCGACTTGCAGCACATGGGAATAGCCTGGTCCTGAGCCATTAAGATTTCCTTCTTAAAGAATGTCCATCCCTCCTGGACCCCTTTGCCCTTCAGGACCGTCTCCCAAGGGACTCTCTCAAGCAGTGCCTTGAAGAGGCCAAAGTTAGCCCTCCGGAAGTCCATAGTGGTGGTTTTGCTGACCACCTTCTTTGCCTCACCAAGAATTGAAAATTCTATCATTTCATGGTCGCTAAGCCCAAGACGGCCTCCGACCATCACACCTCCCACCAATCCTTCCCTGTTCGTAAACAACAGATCTAGCAAGGCTCCTCCCCTGGTTGGCTCACCCACCAGCTGTGTCAAGAAGTTATCTTCCACACACTCCAGGAACCTCCTAGATTGTTTACTCACTGCGGTGTTGTATTTCCAGCAGATGTCTGGAAAGTTAAAGTCCCCCACAAGGACAAGGGCACATGATTCTGAGACTACTGCCAGCCGCTTGTAGAACAATTCATCCGTCTCTTCAACCTGGTCGGGCGGTCTATAACAGACTCCCAGCACAATATCTGTCTTATTGGCTTTCCCTCTCATCTTCACCCATAAGCACTCCACCTTGTCATCAGAATCGTGTAGCTCTGTACAGTCAAAACAGTCCCTAACATAGAGAGCCACCCCACCACCTCTTCTACCTTGCCTATCCCTTCTGAAGAGCTTGTAGCCATCCATTGCAGCACTCCAGTCATGGGAGTCGTCCTACCATGTTTCCGTGATGGCGGCTAAGTCATGTCTAGCCTGCTGCACGATGGCTTCCAGCTCCTCCTGTTTATTGCCCATGCTGCGTGCGTTGGCATAGATGCATTTGAGCTGGGTTATCGAATCCACCCCTAACATCGGCATGCTGCTCCCAGGCTCATCTCTGGTGCACCTAGTTTTATCCCTTACCCCCTTCGAACCTAGTTTAAAGCCCTTTCTATGAGCCCTGCCATCTCACGAGCGAGGATTCTCTTACCCCTTTGAGATAGCTGGACACCATCTGTCGCTAGCAAGCCCGGTGCTGTGTAAACCTCCCCATGATCAAAAAACCCAAAATTCCACCTATGGCACCAGCCTCTGAGCCACGTATTAACCAGGTGTGTTTTCCTGTTCCTTTCAGTGTATTTCCCTGCCACTGAAGGGATTGAGGAAAACACTACCTGTGCTCCCGATCTTTCTACTAATCGTCCCAGTGCCCTGAAATCCCTTTTGATTGCCTTTGGATTCCTCTCTGCAGTCTCATCACTGCCAACCTGCACAACCAGCAATGGGTAATAATCAGAGGTCCGAACCAGACCCGGGAGTTTCCTGGTAATGTCTTTTACCCGGGCCCCAGGGAGGCAGCAGACTTCCCTGTGGGATGGGTCAGCTCTGCATATTGGGCCCTCTGTCCCCCTCAGAAGGGAGTCGCCTATGACAATTACCCTCCTTTTTCTTTTTTCAGAGGATGTGAAATGCGTGGGGCTACCCCACTAGGCCTAGGCACCTCCCTAGATAGGACTTCATCTACACCCTGATCTTCACTGGCCTGGTCCTCAAGTTCCAGAGCCCCATACCTGTTGCGTAGGGGCAACTGGGAAGGTGAGGGAGACCGGGAGCGGATTCGCCTGCCTCCCCGAGCAGGGACCTGTATCCATTCCCCTCCATCTCTTAGGTCCCCTCCTGCCTGGTGGCAGGAGGGCAGGGGAACCTCCGCTTCTCGCGGAGCCTCCATCTGCTGCCTCTGCCTCAGGGATGGTAGGGTGTGGGCCCACCAATCTATCTCCCTCTCACACTCCCTGATACTCCTCAACCTTTCCACTTCCTCCTTCAGCTCTACCACCAGGCTGAGCAGATCATTCACCTGGTCACACCTCACACAAGAGGTGTCCCCGCTGCCCTCCGTCATCAGTGATAGACTCAGGCACTCCCTGCAGCCAGAGACCTGGACAGCTGCATGTTTACATGGGACCTCTGTCTGCGTTGCCATATTTTTCCTAACAATAGCTTTCACCCGAGTGGCAACCATACCTGGGTCTCCCTCTGGGCTGACACCCACCACTTGAGTAGCCTTCTCGAGCTGGGAAGAGGGGGGGACTGTGCCCTATCTGCACACCCTGCCTGTGCGAACTGCCACGCGAACTGCCACGCCACACCCTTTCTGACACGCCACGCCCTGGTCACCGTGCTCCTCGGCCGTTCAAATCTCCCGCGGTTGCCCCTGGCAACGCCCACGCCGCGTCAGCCTCTCTCGCGAGAGCCGCCGGCTCTGGCCGGGTCCCTCCGCTCCTCCCCAGCGCACCTGGGCCTCGGGAACCTCCCTGTCCGCCTCAATCTAGCGCTTAGCCGCCGACTTACCGTTGCCTCTGCTGGCCTCGCCGCTGACTGAAAAATCATCCTCAGGGGCAGGACTCATCACACTCTTCCCCTGCTCCAGCGTGGGGTCCCACCCACGGGCTGCAGTTTTTCACGAACTTCTCCAACATGGGTCCTTCCCATGGGCTGCAGTTCTTCATGAACTGCTCCAGCATGGGTCCCTTCCACAGCGTGCAGTCCTTCAGCAGCACACTGCTCCAGCATGGGTCCCCCATGGGGTCACAAGTCCTGCCAGAAAACCTGCTCCGTGGGCTCCTCTCTCCGCAGGTCCTGCCAGGAGCCTGCTCCAGCATGGGCTTCTGACGGGGTCACAGCCTCCTTCGGGCACCCACCTGCTCCAGTCTGGGGTCCTCCATGGGCTGCAGGGGGACAGCCTGCCTCACCATGGTCTTCACCATGGGCTGCAGGGGAATCTCTGCTCCGGCACCTGGAGCACCTCCTCCCCTTCCTTCTTCACTGACCTTGGTGTCTGCAGGGTTGTTTCTCTTACATGTTCTCACTCTCTCTCCGGCGGCTGCCATTTCTGTCCGTCCCAGCAACTTTTTTTCCTTCTTAAAAATGTTATCACAGAGGCGTTACCACTATTGCTGATTGGCTCAGCCTTGGCTGGCGGCGGGTCCGTCTTGGAGCCGGCTGGTATTGGCTCTGTCGGACACAGGGGAAGCTTCCAGCAGCTTCTTACAGAAGCCACCCCTGTAACCCCCCCACTACCAAAACCTTGCCACGCAAAGCCAATACACAGGGACTTTTGAAACCTTCTTCTCTTTGCTGATATGACAGAGGAGTAAAGATGGGCTACACTACCTTCTGCTAGAATATATGGGTAGATCCTCTGAGCAAATGGACATTCATTTCAGTGGGCTGATTTACATTAAGACTCTGGCTCCTGTTGGTATTAGGGGAAAGGATATAACAAAATATGCCTGTGTGCACATGTGCAGGGGGTGTAACAGCCTTAAATTCTGGATCTCTGGCACAAAAAATGAAGCAGTGTTGTACATATGCAGTCATGGCGTGTGGACGTACATTTGTGAGTGCATGAATATTTCATCTGTTACAACCTTCAAGTGTATAGGACATGGAAAACACTCAGCTGTATCCATCAACAACCAAGAGAGTGTACAAAGGGTTAGGCATCCCATGCATTTGAGTTAAGGGACATACTCCAGAGCTTTACCCCACTGAGTAACAGCTCCCACTGTGAATTATTTCTGTATGTCCTGGTTTTGGCTGGAATAGAGTTAATTGTCTTCCTAGTAGCTGGTACAGTGATATGATTTGGGTTCAGTATGAGAAGAATGTTGATAACACTGATGTTTTCAGTTGTTGCTCAGTAGTGTTTAGACTAAGTCAAGGATTTTTCAGCTTCTCATGCCCAGCCAGCAAGAAGGCTGGAGGGGCACAAGAAGTTGGGAGGGGACACAGCCAGGGCAGCTGAGCCAAAGTGGCCAAAGGGGTATTCCATACCATGTGATGTCACATCTAGTGTATAAACTGGGGGGGGGGGCTGGGAGGGATCGCTGCTCGGGGACTAAGTGGGCATCAGTTGGCAAGTGGTGAGCAATTGCATTGTGCATCACTTGTTTTGTATATTCCAATCCTTTTATTAGTATTATTGTTATTTTATTATTGCTATTATTATCATTATTAGTTTCTTCTTTTCTGTTCTATTAAACTGTTCTTATCTCAACCCACGAGTTTTACTTTTTTTTTCCCAATTCTCTCCCCATCCCACTGGATGGGGGGGAGTGAGTGAGCGGCTGCGTGGTGCTTAGTTGCTGGCTGGGGTTAAACCACAACACTGTATCAAGATGCTTCTTAGCTGGAATGAAGGAGGAAGAACTGGACTCCAGAAAGAGACTCTCTCTGGCTGCAGTGCTTCAAGTAATTTATACTATAATTTCTCCTTGCCTGAGGTGCCTTTCCATCCTGACTAATGCAGCCCTATCAAATCTCACTCAGAATGGTAGATTTCCGGGTGGATTAGGTCACACTGATGATACATTTCCTCTTTGGCTCAGACAGAATTACTGTCAGCATGTTGACTAAGATATTGATCTGTTTTTCCATTGAGCATTCTCCAAGTCACTTGACTGGACACTGATGAATGAGACACATTGGCAGACTTAGGCTCATTGGTTGCTAACTAGAATCAAATGTAATTTCTGTTTCATTTATCAGCAATTTTATGAGCAACATATTTTGGGAACGGCTGGTGGGGAAAGAGATCAAATGCTCCCCTCTGCAATTCAGTGTTGAATTGCCCCAGTGATACTGAGGCAAGATCCAAAACTAATTCAGATATTCGGCACTGGGGGGGAGGAAAATTTTTGGATATTTTATGTAGGTAGATTGACTATCTCATGGTCCAAGGCCATCACTGTGGTGGACAGTGTCTCCCACAGGCCAAGTATATGAAAGCCCTCCTATAGGGTTCTGAACATCCCTCTGCTTTCTCTTCTCAGCACCTGTGTTCTCCTACTCTCCAAAAGGGTTTATGCCATGGAGGAGTGTGGAGCCTGTGCTAATGTGAGCTCCTTGACAAAGATATTCATAAGGTCACATTCCTCTCCTGTGTCACCCCAGCAAGCCAATGGAATTTATCAAGGAATTAATTTTGCCTCTGATCACACCTCAGTTCTGTTCCTATCTAAACATCTGAGGAAAATTTCTTCCCAATGAGAGACTTCAAGAGCTTGATCTGTTCAGCTTTAGAAAAATAAGGTTGAGAAGTGACTTCATAAATGTACAAAGACTTTCACTGCACTGGAGAAAATACTGGGTACTAGGGAGCTCTTTACTTTGGTAGAAAAAAGCTATAAAAGACCCAGAAAATGTCAAAACCAAATGACACAAACAAGAATGAGGCACCACATTTTTAACAGACAGAGCATGTTCACTTTTGGAACAAGCTTTCAAAGGATATGGTGGGATTTTTTGATGTATTCCACGTCAGATCAGATTACTTTCTCTGAAATAACTGTTAGACAAAAGCCAGACTAAGGCTCTACTACTGAGGTATCTGAAAGTCAAACAGGAGGTGAGACTTGTGGTCCAGAGGGGCTTGTGAAGCTGCGAAACAGCTTAGCTCCACAGTGAGGCAAGGGCAAGTGTCCTGGCCTACAGAGCTGATATCACTCAAGTAATTAGGGTGATGTCAGAAGCCCACAGTTTGACCTTCAGTATGTTGCTATGTAGTTGTTAGGGATGCAACTTCTGTTAGATAAAGCACAGTTAGACAAGTGTTATGAAAAAAAAATGTGTAATTGGCAGAAATAGCAGAACTAAACTTACTTATACAAGAATATTCGCCTGGCAACTCACTACATCAATCAACAAGCAACAGCTCAGAGTGGTCCATCAACCAGTAAAGATAAAACAACCTGGAAGAGTCTCTCCACCTCATAAAACTGATCCACCTCAGCTCAAAGGGGAGTGGCACAACTCTACCTTTAGGGACACCTGACCCTGGAGAACCTCCAGGGATGCCTGAGACCAAGCATTGTGGCTGAAACCATTATGCTCAGCACCTTGACTACTGAAAACCACCATTCCTGTCAGCAAGGAACGGGGAAGTAGAGATAACCAGTTTTATATAACTGCGTAGCATTATTAATCACTCTTTCACAGAGGCAATATCTAAACTCCTTCACACAGATCCAATTATTTCTCATGGATAGAGTGATGCACTTCACTCGTAAGAGAGAAGTAGCAATATGTTTATTGATATAAAACAGCGATTTAACAAAGTTTGATAGTAAATGCAACAGTGGTTTAACAAGATTCAATGGCAAGGTTCACTTGATATTTACTGCATAGAGGACAGGGTCAGGCAAAACTGTCAGGGAGACCCTCCCGTTAAGTCAAGAGGTTCAGAAAAGACCCCTTACTTTCTCAACTCCTTCCCAGAGAGGAGTCTAGGTGTGGTTGGATCCACTCCTAGTCCCAGACTTGGTCAATGGTTTGTGTCTAAAAGATTACATATGTGCAATCAATCCTTTCTATCACTTAGCTAAGATTTCAAAGTTTAGCATGCTATTAATCACTTACCAAGAATCTGTTGTGGCAAGGAATCTCTCAACCTCAAGGAGTAACCTTGAGAGGCATCCCTACTCAAGGGGAGATCCTGGCGTGTAGCCCGCTGCCATGCAGGATAGCTCAATGGGCCCTGGGCTGTCCACTATTTATGGAGTAAGATAATTGACTCATAGTCATATTTGCATACCGACTACAGATGTTAGCTTCTTCCAAATTTGGCTTGAGTTGGACATTGATCAGCACCGTGTTTAGGTGGGTGCATTGCTCAAATTAGCCCTTGGCTATTGTATTGTTATAGGTCTCCCCCATATCCGCTTTGAGCCAGATGCAGCCATCCCAACCAGATGCATCCATTATGACCGCCACTGGTGGTTATCACTTGAGCAGGGTTACGAGAAATAAAGGTCAGGTTGTGGGGCGGGGGGGAGCACACTGCTACAAATGGTCATATTGATATGTGCCATGAACCTGATTTTGGCTTTTTTTAAGGTTAACCAACGAGCTGGGAATGCCACACAGGGATGTGCCCTGAGGCAGTCAATTAATGCGTGGCAAGGGGTGTGAGAGAATATGGACAAGTGCCTAGAGCAGTTTACACCTCTGATGGTCTGGGACTTCATACCTATGCAAGTGCAGAATCCTGTTCAACTGCCAGACTACTTGAAGGAAGGATGCCTTGCCTATACCAAAGACAGAAAAATTCTAGCACTGTGTTGGCATTTGGCCTACACCTACCGAGCCTGTGTCCAGCACCCTCAAAGAGGTGAGAGGGTCTATGGATCTGAGGACAGACAAACAGACATTGTGGTTAAACCACAGAGCCAACCCAACCATAATAGTTGCTCCTGTAATCAGGAAGAAACAATGGAAGCAGCGGTTAACCCACTTAGTAAGGGAGGAAGAAGCTCCTCCTGAGAGGGAGCAGGAGGAAGAATCAGATGAGACAGCCTGTTCTACAGCAGGACAACCTCAAGAACAGAGGATGGAAGAGACAAAAATCATAAATGATTGTACTGGGTTTGCATGGCAAGGTTTTGCTAGCGGGGGGGGGCTACAAGGGTGGCTCCAAGACGGACCCGCTGCTGGCCACGGCCAAGCCAATCAGCAACAGTGGTAGTACCTCTGTGATAATATATTTAAGAAGGGGAAAAAGTTGCCGCGCGACAGCAACTGCAGCCAGAGAGACGAGTGAGAATATGTGAGAGAAACAACTCTGCAGACAAAAAGGTCATTGAAGAAGGAGGGAGAGGAGGTGCTCCAGGCACCAGAGCAGAGATTCCCCTGCAGCCCATGGAGAAGACCATGGTGAGGCAAGCTGTCCCCCTGCAGCCCATGGAGGTCCACGGTGGAGCAGCCTGTGGAGGACCCCATGCCAGAGGAAGTGGATGCCCAAAGGAGGCTGTGACCACGTAGGAAGCCTGCCCTGGAGCAGGCTCCTGGCAGGATCTGTGGACCCGTGCAGAGAGGAGCTCACGCTGGAGCAGGTTTTCTGGCAGGACTTGTGACCCCGTGGGGGACCCACACTGGAGCAGTCTGTTCCTGAAGGACTGCACCCCATGGAAGGGACCATGCTGGAGCAGTTCATGAAGAACTGCAGCCCGTGGGAAGGACTCACGTTGGAGAGGTTCATGGAGGACTGTCTCCCGTGGGTGGGACCCCATGCTGGAGCAGGGGAAGAGTGTGAGGAGTCCTCCCTCTGAGGAGAAAGGAGTGGCAGAAACAACGTGTGATGAACTGACCACAACCCCCATTCCCCATCCCCCTGGGCCGCTTCTGGGGAGGAGGTAGAGAAAATTGTGAGTGAAGTTGTGCCCGGGAAGAAGGGAGGGGTGGGGCGAAGGTGTTTTAAGATTTGGTTTTATTTCTCATTACCCTACTCTGATTTGATTGGTAATAAAATAAATTAATTTTCCCCAAGTTGAGTCTGTTTTGCCCATGACAGTAATTGGTGAATGATCGCTCCCTGTCTTTATCTCGACCCACGAGCCTTTTGTTATATTTTCTCTCCCCTGTCCAGCTGAGGAGGGGGAGTGATAGAGTGGCTTTGGTGGGCACCTGGCGCCCAGCCAGGGTCAACCCACCACAACGAGGCAGAAACCACCTAGTCCCTGTCCCTGAGTTGCAAGATATGCAGAATGATTATGGCTATCAGCCAGGTGAGTGAATTGTTACCTGGTTGTGACGATGCTGAGAAACTGGAGCCTACAGTCAGGAATTAAAAGGTAAGGAAGCCTAGAATCTGGGATCCCTAGCTAGGGAGTGGGGAACTGACAAAGGGATCAGAAATGGGACAATAATCCATGGCCTCTGAAGGCGACTCCTGTCAAGTGTGAAGGTGAGGTATCTCCTCAAGGAAGACCTTGTAAGCTACTGAGTCAAGTGGACCAGTATCTGAGGGAATTAGCAGTGGTGGAGGTGATATACAGCAGCCTGAACAACAGCCAGGCCTCCAAAGATCTGGAGGAAGTCCATAGCACACTGTCCATGTGGCATAAATTTTTATGGAACACACCAACATCATATGCCAGTACCCTGCTGATAATGGACTGCACAGACATCAAGGCACTGGCTGTGGATAGACTGGCTGGCCAGCTCTGATGATTTGAAGAGAGTATCTCTACCTCCCTGACTCTACAGGCCTGCATCTGCTGTGAAGAAACTGTAACAACAGATCCGGCAACTCAAAGAAAATACCTCTTCCTCCTTGCCCCTATAGGTCAGTGTCACAACTATTAAGAGTGCATATAAAACCAGCCTTTCTCTGCTCAAGGGAAAGGGAACCATGGGCACATACCACGTGCCACCCTGTGGTTCTACCTGCACAACTACAGGGAGGATATGAGGAAGTGGGATGGTGCACCTACCTCAGACCTAGAAGCCCATGTATGTGAATTGCGAGGAAAAACAGCAGCCAAAAAGGGTCCATCCAGGAAGATGACTGCTCTGGTTGCTGTTGAGCAATTCTCCAGACACAGCAGAATAGCTGAGGCCACTTCTCCTTCTGATACTGATGAAGGAACTTCTTGTTTGAAATTACAGAAGTCAGGTAATGAATGCTCTGACCAGGACTAGGGAGGCCCTGCCTCTGGCCAGGAGGAGAAAAGGGACAACTGGATTTACTGGAATGTATAGATTTGATGGCCTGGTACATCGGACTCAGGATTATAAGGCTCTGGTGGACACTTGTGCAGTGTATGCTAATGCCATCAGGGTACAAGGGGCAGAACCCATCTGGATTTCTGGAGTGACAGGGGGATCCCAACAGTTGTCTGTGTTGGAGGCTGAGGTGAGCCTAACTGGGAATGAGTGGCAGAAGCATTCTATTGTGACTGGCCTGGAGGCCCCATTTGTCCTTGGCATAGACTACCTCGGGGGAGGGTACTTCAAGGAACTGAAAGGGTACTGGTGGGCCTTTGGTGTAACCAACATGGATATAGAAAAGATTAAACAGCTGTCTACCTTGCTGGGCCTCTCAGAGGGTCCTTCTGTTGTGGCGTTGCTGTATATCAAATAACAGCAGGTGCCAATTGCTACCATGATGGTGCACTGGCAGTGATATCACACCAACCAAGACTCCCTGATTCCCATCCATAAGCTGATTTGGCGACTGGGGAGCCAAGGGGTGATCAGCAAGACTCGCTCACCCTTTAATAGTCCCATACGGCCAATGAAAAAGTCTGATGGAGGGTGGAGGTTAACAGTGGACTACCGTGGCCTAAACAAAGTCACGCTATTGCTGAGTGCTGCCATACTGGACATGCTAGAACTCTGACATGAACTAGCGTTGAAGGCTGCCAAGTGGTATGCCACAATTGCTATTGCCATTGTTTCTTTCGATTCCTTTGGCAGCAAAATGCAGGCCACAGTTTGCTTTCACTTGGAGGGGTATCCAATACACCTGGAACTGACTGCCCCAGGGGTGGAAGCACAGCCGTTCTGTTTGTCATGGACTGATCCAAACTGCACTGGAACAGGGCGAAGCCCCTGAACACCTGCAATACACCAATGACAACATTGTGTGGGGCAACACAGCCTGAATGTTAGCATGAGTAGCTTCTGTAAGGGAATCTGCTGGAGTGGCCTGTGCTGCGCACTGGTGAATGTTATAACAGAGATAACATTCCAGCCTTTCATGAGAAGATATATGGTTTTGTTAGTTACAGAAAATAAAAGGCACCATGGCATGTGAGAGGGGAAGAACCTCTCCATAGATGGGATCTATACAGTGTACCATGGGAAAATCAATCTGGGGTCCGTCTGATGCCGCACAAAAGTAGAGTTCTATACCAGCCAAAACCAGTACACGTGCCATGGGAAAATCCATCCAGAGTCTGTCTGATGCTGCACAAAAGCGAGGTTCCCAGCATCTGAAGGGACGTAAGATTTACACACTATCTATATTCCTCTTTTTATTCTATCTTATTAAAGCTGCTATATTCTCACAACATTTGTTGTCAGACCTTTTTATTGAGATCCAGAAAGAACCCTGCATCGTCCCTCTCTTTCTCACCTTACCCCCTCACCCCCGCCAGTGCAGAACAGAGCACAAAGCATGTCCTTTTCAAAAGCTTCCTGATGACTTTGGGAGCAGATGCATCAGGGACTTAAGTCAGTGTTTTTTCTTGTAAGAGTGAGGCAAATGATAGACTGGGGCTGTAGCTTTGTTTCCTTACTCCTTTTGTTCCCTCTACAGACAGACTTCACAGAACCTGTGGTGCTGGTGGAATAATCTATGCACTATACACAGTGAGACTCACTGTACAGGCCAGAATTTCAAATGGATCAAACTGGCATCTTTCAATATCACTACAAGACATTCAAGTGATTTCAACAGTTTTCAGCTATTGATCATCATTTGTTTTACAAGGGTCGAGAAGCACTATCCTCCCTCTTTCATGGAGAGGAAAATGAGGTGCGCAGTTTTGAGCAACAGAGCCTCGGTTCCTGGACATAGAGGACGAAGTCTCTGCTAGCAGTCATCTGTCAGCACACAATGAAGAACAGTTCCTCCTAGCAGCCCTGGTTCACCAAGGCAGTAAAGTATGCCATAAGCACCCCAAGGAACTTCGTCCCTTAGCACAAGCTGAAGGCTATGGACCAGTCATCATCTTGAAAGTAGCGTTATTCTAAATTGCCCCATGCAACAGGTTGAACCAAGGAGGAAATTCCATTTTCCTTTGTATTCATGAGATGTTACCAGAGTCTACAGGGCTTTGGGGATATGAATAACAGTAAAATTAAAGACTGCAGTGTTATAGTCTGGTGAACAACAAACACTAATTTAAGAATCTTAGATGACTGGTGTTTTAAAACCCAAGGCAATCCAGGGGATTTAGATGCTTATTTTGCAGTAAGATAAATGGGGAAGAAATATGTAATTCTGACTGACCTGCTCTATATCTCAGCCACTCCCCACACATACCTAGTATGATCCTGTAAACCCTGCCTCGTACCTCTGCTGAGTATCAGTGTGTTGTGCTTGTATATTCTGCACAATGCCATCACAGGACTATATCCTCATTTGCTAGCACTGCAGTGCCTCTTGGATAACACTCCACAGATCATTTCTCTAGGAATAACAGCCAGTGAAAGGAGCACAATCAGTACAGATGTGTAGGGCCAGTAACATCCTGCAGAAGAATGCTATTTATGGGAATCCCAAGTGTTATAAACTCTCATTTTGTAAATTCATGGATCATAGGATAATTCAGATTGGAAGGGATCTCAGGAGGTATCTAGTCCAACTTTGTGTTCAAAGCAGGGACAGCTATGAGGTCACAGCAGGTTGCTCAGGGTTTTGAAGGGGAAATTCAAATTGTAAATGCTCAGCAATGGTAATTTGTGACCAAGGAATGATCTGGCAAGAAGGCCTAACTGCAGAATGGGTGTCGTGGTTTAACCCCAGCCAGCAACTAAGCACCACGCAGCCGCTCACTCACTCCCCCCACCACCCAGTGGGATGGGGGAGAATTGGGAAAAGAAGTAAAACTCGTGGGTTGAGATAAGAATGGTTTAATAGAACAGAAAAGAAGAAACTAATAATGATAATGATAACACTAATAAAATGACAACAGCAATAATAAAAGGATAGGAATGTACAAATGATGCGCAGGGCAATTGCTCACCACCTGCTGACCGACACCCAGCTAGTCCCTGAGCGGCAATCCCCCGCCCCCACTCCCCCCAGTTTATATACTAGATATGGCATCACATGGCATGGAATACCCTATTGGCCACTTTGGGTCAGCTGCCCTGGCTGTGTCCTGTGCCAACTTCTGGTGCCCCTGCAGCTTTCTCGCTGGCTGGGCATGAGAAGCTGAAAAATCCTTGACTTGAGACTAAACATTACTTAGCAACAACTGAAAACATCAGTGTGTTATCAACATTCTTTGCATACTGAACTCAAAACATAGCACTGTACCAGCTACTAGGAAGACAGTTAACTCTATCCCAGCTGAAACCAGGACAGTATCCACCCCTTATTCTATACCATTGATGTCATGCTCAGTTCCCATACGTTCAGCTACATCCTGATCAATCATCATCACCTTTCCATCCCTTTGTGACATATGAACAATGAACATATATGTATATATGTATACACACAGAGATATCATTCCTTTAGTTTATGGGTCATGTTCACAAAATGTTCGTTGAGTTCATTTAGTTCCCGACTCTGGGCTCCATCTCTCATACCAGTCTGTCTGGGCAAGAGGAATGGTGCATAGTCCTCTCAGTCGGTAGAGCAGAACTGGGCGTCAGTGCGGTGTGACGAGCAGGTGACATTGGATGCAGCAGGAGGATGGTGTGCACTGTTGGATTGTTGCATGCTGGAGTCAGTTCTGGTTCCATCACTACTGTGCTTTGCTCAGTTTTATCACAGTTCTTTCTTGCTTGATCCAAGTGATTCTTACTGTAGTACTATGGATATAGCATATAGCAATTATAGTAATGATAACATCCAGTAGCAGGGTTATATAGCAACTAATATCATACAGTTTAATTCTGGCTATTCTCACCTAAAATCAAATCCCCTTGAGGCACACATCGGACTTCTCCATCCTTCTGCATCACCCACCAAGTGAACCCAGGCCCTTGAGCAAAACCAATCCCACGAATGGGTTTACCTTTGCCTGAGGCAGGAGTAACCCAGACTGTCTTCCCTAACATATTTTTCATGTGCACTACAGGGTCTTCATCCCCTTCTACAGTACATAAAAGTTCTGACTGGGCAGGGCCACCCCGATTGGCAGATCCTCTGGTGTTGACTAACCAGGTGGCTTTTGCTAAATGTGTATCCCAATGTTTGAAACTTCCACCCCCCATTGCTCTCAATGTAGTCTCTAACAGTCCATTGTATCGCTCAATTTTCCCAGAGGCTGGGGCATGATAGGGGATATGATACACCCACTCAATGCCATGCTCTTTGGCCCAGGTGTCTATGAGGTTGTTTCGGAAATGAGTCCCGTTGTCTGACGCAATTCTTTCTGGGGTGCCATGTCACCACAAGACCTGCTTTTTAAGGCCCAGGATAGTGTTCTGGGTGGTGGCATGGGGTACAGAATATGTTTCCAGCCATCCGGTGGCTGCTTCCACCATTGTAAGCACATAGCGCTTGCCTTGGCGAGTTTGTGGGAGTGTGATATAGTCAATCTGCCAGGCTTCCCCATATTTATATTTCAGCCATCACCCTCCATACCACAGGGGATTTAACCGCTTGGCTTGCTTAATTGCAGCACATGTTTCACATTCATGGATAACCTGCACGATAGTGTCCATGGTCAAGTCCACCCCTCGATCTCGAGCCCATCTATATGTTGCATCTCTTCCCTGATGGCCTGAGGTGTCATGGGCCCACTGAGCCATAAATAGCTCACCCTTATGTTGCCAGTCCAGGTGCACCTGAGACACTTCAATCTTGGCAGCCTGATCCACCGGTTGGTTATTTCGATGTTCTTCAGTGGCCCAACTCTTGGGTACATGAGCATCTACGTGATGTACTTTTACAACCAGATTCTCTAGCCGGGACGCAATATCTTGCACAGTGCCACAGCCCAAATGGGTTTACCTCTGCACTGCCAGTTGCTCTGCTTCCATTGCTGTAGCCACCCCCATAGGGCATTTGCCACCATCCATGAGTCAGGACAGAGATAGAGCACTGGCCACTTCTCTCTTTCAGCAATATCTAACGCTAGCTGGATGGCTTTCACCACTGCAAACTGACTCCATTCACCTTCTCCTTCAGCAGTCTCTGCAACTTGTCGTGTAGGACTCCATACAGCAGCTTTCCACCTCCGATGTTTTCCCAAAATGCGACAGGACCCATCAGTGAACAGGGCATATTGCCTCTCATTTTCTGGCAGTTTATTATACAGCGGGGCCTCTTCAGCCCGTGTCACCTCCTCCTCTGGTGACACTCCAAAATCTTTGCCTTCTGGCCAGTCCATGATCATTTCCAAAATTCCTGGGCGACTGGGGTTTCCTATGCGAGCCCGTTGTGTGATCAGTGCAATCCACTTACTCCACGTGGCATCAGTCGCGTGATGTGTAGAGGAGACCCTCCCTCTGAACATCCAGCCCAGCAGTGGCAGTTGGGGTGCTAAGAGGAGCTGTGTTTCAGTACCAACCACTTCTGAGGCAGCTCGAACTCCTTCATATGCTGCCAATATCTCTTTTTCAGTTGGAGTATAGCGAGCCTCGGATCCTTGATATCCCCGATTCCAAAACCCCAGGGGTCGGCCTCAGGTCTCCCCAGGTGCTTTCTGCCAGAGGCTCCAGGTAGGGCCATTCTCCCCAGCTGCAGTATAGAGCACATTTTTAACATCTTGTCCTGCCCGGACTGGTCCAAGGGCTACGGCATGAACAATCTCCCGTTTAATTTGTTCAAAGGCCTGTTGTTGTTCAGGGCCCCATTTAAAATCATTCTTCTTCCGGGTCACTTGATAGAGAGGGCTTACAATCAGACTGTAATTTGGAATATGCATTCTCCAAAACCCCACGACACCTAAGAAGGCCTGTGTGTCCTTTTTATTAGTCGGTGGAGACATAGCTGCTATTTTATTAATCACATCCATTGGGATCTGACGACGTCCATCTTGCCATTTTATTCCCAAAAACTGGATCTCCTGTGCAGGTCCCTTGACCTTACTTTCTCTTATGGCAAAACCGGCTTTCAGAAGGATTTGGATTATTTTCTTCCCTTTCTCAAAGACTTCTTCTGCCGTGTTGCCCCATACAATGATGTCATCAATGTATTGCAGGTGTTCCGGAGCTTCACCTTTTTCCAGTGCAGTCTGGATAAGTCCAAGGCAAATGGTGGGGCTGTGTTTCCACCCCTGGGGCAATCGATTCCAGGTGTACTGCACGTTCCTCCAAGTCAAAGCAAATTGTGGTCTGCACTCCACTGCCAAAAGGACTGAGAAAAATGCATTAGCAATGTCAATATCCAGCACAGCAGCGCTCAGCGGTGGCATGACTTCATTCAGCCCACGATAATCTACTGTTAGTCTCCACTCCCCATTAGACTTTCGCACTGGCCATATGGGACTATTAAAGGGTGAGCGAGTTTTGCTGATCACTCCTTGGCTCTCCAATTGGCAATTCAGCTTATGGATGGGAATCAGGGAGTCTCGGTTGGTGAGATATTGCCGCTGGTGCCCCATTGTGGTAGCAATTGGCACCTGTTGTTCTTCAACCTTCAGCAACCCCACAATCGAAGGGTCCTCAGAGAGGCCGGGCAAGGCGGACAGCTGTTCAATCTCCTCCGTCTCCAAGGCAGCTATACCAAAAGCCCATCAATACCCCTTTGGGTCCTTGAAATACCCTCTCCTGAGGTAATCAATGCCAAGGATACATGGAGCCTCTGGACCAGTCACAATAGGGTGTTTATGCCACTCATTCCCCATTAGACTCACTTCAGGTTCCAAAACAGTTAACTCTTGGGATCCCCCTGTCACACCAGAAATACAGATGGGTTCTGCCCCTTTATAACTTGATGGCATTAGAGTGCACTGTGCGCCAGTGTCCAATAGAGCCTTATATTCCTGTGGGTCCGATGTGCCAGGCCATCGAATTCACACTGTCCAGTAGACCTGGTTGTCCCTTTCCTCCAAATGGCTGGAGGCAGGGCCCCTCTAATCCTGGTTAGAATATCCGTTACTCACTTTTTGCACACGTGAATCAGAAGTCCCTTCAAGAGAATCAGAAATGAGATCAGCCCATCTACTGCGTCCGGGGGACTGCTCACGGGAAACTGGAGCAGCAGTTTTGCAAGAAGAATCCTCTTTTCTGGTTGCTTTTTCTCGCAACTCCCGTACCCGTGCATCCAGGACTGAGGTAGGTTTTCCATCCCACTTCCTCATGTCCTCTCCATGGTCATGCAGGTAAAACCACAGGTTAGCCCGTCGTGTGTACTTTCTCTCTCCTCTCTCTTGGGCAGAGGAACGCTTACTCCCAATAGCTGCGATGCGGGCCTGTACAGGTGAGGAAAAGGACATATCCACTTTGAATTGCTGGAACTCCCATGACAATTCCTCTACAGCCGAGACACAGGCCCGTAGGGAGGAAGAGAGACTTCCTTCATATTGCCGGAGTTGGACAGCCAGTTCGTCCACCGTTTGTCCATTGCCTTCTTTCCAGGACATTACTGCCAATGAGTTGGCATAGGTTGGTGGTGCACTTTGTAGAAAATTCTGCCACATGGGTTGTGTGCTGTCCTGGTTTCAGCTGGGATAGAGTTAACTGTCTTCCTAGTAGCTGGTATGGTGCTATGTTTTGAGTTCAGTATTCGAAGAATGTTGATAACACTGATGTTTTCAATTGTTGCTAAGTAGTGTTTAGACTATAGTCAAGGATTTTTCAGCTTCTCATGCCCAGCCAGCAAGAAAGCTGCAGGGGCACCAGAAGTTGGCACAGGACACAGCCAGGGCAGCTGACCCAAAGTGGCCAACAGGGTATTCCATACCATGTGACGTCACATCTAGTGTATAAACTGGGGTGAGTGGGGGTGGGGACATCGACGCTCGGAGACTAACTGGGTGTCGATCGGCGGGTGGTGGGCAATTGCATTGTGCATCATTTGTACATTCCAATCCTTTTATTATTACTTTTATTATTATTTATTATTACTGTTGTCATTTTATTAGTGTTATTGTTATCATTATTAGCTGCTTCCTTTCTGTTCTATTAAACCGTTCTTATCTCAACCCACGAGTTTTACTTCTTTTCCCGATTTTCTCCCCCATCCCATTGGGTGGGGGAGGAGTGAGTAAGTGGCTGTGTGGTGCTTGGTTGCTGGCTGGGGTTAAACCACAACATGTGCATTGGACTTCATCTGGATCTGTGAGTGACTGCGCATTTTCCGGATCATTATAAATCACCTCCAGCACAGCTAATTCCCTCAGGTACTGGATACCTCTCTCCATGGTGGTCCACTTGCCCTGGTGACATGAAACTTCATCCTTGAAGGGGTATCTTTCCTTCACACCTGACAGAAGTCGCCTCCAGATGCTGAGGACCTGTGTTTTTATCCCAATCGCCTTGTCGATGCCCCCTTCCCTAGACAGAGATCCCAACTGCTTGGCTTCCTTACCCTCTAATTCCACACTACTGGCCCCATTATCCCAGCATCGGAGCAGCCAGGTAACAATGTGCTCGCCTGGGTGGCGGCTAAAATCTTTTCGCATGTCATGCAACTCACTCAGGGATAGAGATCGGGTAATTATTTCAGGTTCTGCCTCTTCCTCCTGTTCTCGCGATGACCCTGGTTCATCTTCATCCCTCACTAAGCGAACTGATTTCTTTGTGTGTTTCTTTTTCTGTACAGGGGTGACTGATACTGGCACAGGTTGGTTCTCTGGTTCAGCTGCACTGCCTGTTGCTGGGGTTGGGGTAGCCACGGTGCCTGTCACCCTGATTTCCCTCTCTTCCCCCTCAGGGCATGTCACGTCCCAAAGTTGGAGCGACTCAGGTTTGTGGATTTCCTTTGTCAGAATTAAGGTGAAACAACACCAGGGGAGTTCAAACAACAATCAACATTCATTCAATCTAACTAATGTTGCCCAAGTACACATGAACTTATCAATATGAACCTTGCAACATGCCATTAAGCCGCTGTTTGAAAAGAGGAGGGAGGTGTAGAAAAAGAAATGGAAAAACGAAAATGAAATGTATCAGAAGGAGAGCCTTCCTGTTGAGTCACGAGGTTCAGTGCAGACCCCCTTGCTTTCTGGACTCCTTCTCAAAGAGGAGCCCAGGGGCGGCTAGATCCACTCCTAGTCTCAGACTTGGTCAACAGTTTATGTTTAAAAGGATGAGGTGTAGGGACTGTGGAAAAGAGAGAAGGAAAAGAGGGAGAGAGAGAAAGAGAAAAAAAGAAAGAAAGAGAGAAGAAAAGGATTTCACCAGTCCTGGGTCCAGTGTTGGTCCAGCCAGCGTAGAGATCCAGTTCTGGAAGGCACGCACTGAGAACTCGTTCTCCCTTCTTTTATAGTGTGTTAGTTGATGGTCTTGACATGCGCAATTCCCATTCCCGGGGTTCTCTGGAATCGGTCGGTGAGCTTTGCGGGGGGGGAGGTTCATTGTGGAGTTGCCTCTCTTTTCCTGCTGGCATGACCACTTAAGATAGAAGCACAGTCTCATCCTCCGTGAGGCCTCCTCCTCCAGGCGCATATGCTGTGCTCCTTCTCCTGGTCACTTAAGATAAGGAATTGCGGCTTTGGAGAAGTGTGGTCCCACCCTCCGGGGGGCCCTCTCCTCTGGCCACATTGTCCTGTTCACAAAACTCCAGCATTTTTACAGAGGCCATCTTCTCCACCAAAGTTCTTTAATGAATGTTTGATGCATTGACTATAATTTGTCAGGCCGTCACAGGGTGCTGCCTAATATCAAGCAGTGTTTGGTAGATACTGGCCAGCACAGTGCAGCGAGTTGCATGTCTTTGGAATAGCCACAGCATTTTCCTTTCAAATATTCTACCACTTCATGAGGGTTCTGTAGTTGTTCGGGAGTGAACTTCCAAGCCACTGGAGGTGAGAAGTTCTCTAGATACCTGCCCATATCCTCCCACATGCCGTGCCACCCATGGATATCCAGCTTTGGGGCAGATCTCTGGGTGGTACTCTTAAAGAGCCTTTTTGTAGCCCTAAACAAGACCTGAAACATATTCAGGAGGCATAGCACTAACAGCACACTGGCTTGCGCATCCCAAGGATATTCAAAATTCTCTAAAGCTGTTGTAATTATTCGGAAGGAGAGAAGGGAGGTGAACGAACAGGAGGAAATATCCCCCCCTAACTTCCCCATGGATTGGGTGTAATTACCAATAAATTCCGATAGAAGGCACTTGAAGTATGGAAATATCACTGCTGCATACAGATACCAGCTTAACCTCATGACCAGTGATGTAATCATTTCATAAGTCGATATTACCCAGTATAGCAAAATGATAATCGCAATCCCTCTCCCAGAGGTGATAAACGTAACCACAGGGAATACATAGAGCATATAAGAACTTACACAACGCCACCATGTAAACAAATGAACCAACATTGTGACTAACATCTATTTATCTAATGTAAGAAGAAATGCGTTTGACAAATATGTTTTAACACACTCTGGCCAGATTTGTCATTATCTCAACCCTTCGTGCCCCACGTTGGGCGCCAAAAAGGACTGTTGTGGTTTCAGCCCAGCCAGTAACAAAGGACCATGCAGCTGCTCGCTCACTCCTCCTGCCCCCCTCTGGTGGGATGGGGAGGAGAATCAGAAAGGAGAAAAGAAAAAAAACCCAGAACCTCATGGGTTGAGATAACGACAATTTACTGGGACAAAACAAAAAGAGAAGTTACAACAACAACAATGGTACTAATAAAAGAATATACAAAAAGAGTGATGCACAGTGCAACTGCTCACCACCCGGAACCCGACGGTCCGCCACTTCCCCCACCAAAAGCCAAGAGTTCCCCCCCAGCCTGCTCCCCATTTATATACTGAGCATGATGTCACATGGTATGGAATAGCTCCTTGGCTAGTTCAGGTCAGCTGTCCTGCCTGTGCCCCCTCCCAGCTTCCTGTGAAAATTAACTCTATCCCAGCTGAAGCCAGGACATCCTTTCAAATTTGTAACATAAAGCCTTCCATATAATATTTCAAATGGACTAATCTTCTCTTTTGTCCTAGGTGTTATTCCGATTCTAAGTAATGCTAGAGGCAAGACTTCAATCCATTTAATCTGAGCTTCCTGACATAATTTCCTAATTTGTTGTTTGTTTGATTCAATCTTTCTACTTTCCCACTAGACTGTGGTCTCCATGGAGTGTGTAAATCCCATTGTATCTATAAGAATTTAGAAATTTCCTGTATCATTTCTGCTACAAAATGGGGTCCCCTGTCTGAAGAAAATCCTTTGGGAACTCTAAACCTAGGTATTATTTCTTTTCAAAAGCATTTTTACCACCTCCCTGGCTTTGTTGGTGCGACACAGGAAAGCTTCTGGCCAACCTGGAAAGGTATCAACCATTACTAATAAATATTTATACCCTTTACACTTTGGTAATTCAGAGAAATCAATTTGCCACTAATTCCCAGGTATAAAACCTCTTCTTACCTCTCCTGGTAAGGGTCTTTTTTGAATTTTGGGATTATTCTTTAAAGAGATTTCACAAACTTGTGTAATACCTTTAGCAATTATTAGCATGTTAATGCCTATTGCATATGTTCTCACCATTTCTACCAGGGCCTCAGCTCCCATATGAGTGGTACCATGTGTTCTTTTCATAAGTTCCCTCATTATTTGAGGGGTAACTATACATTGTCCATCTGAAGTTTTCCACCATCTTTCAGGAGTCAATACATTTTAGAAATTCAGCCAATTTATCTTCTTTCTCTGTATATTCAGGGACATTAACATTAAAAGCTCTTTCAGGAACTAAGGTTGCAATTTTTTGTAAATGAAGCAGCTCTTTTTGCAGTTTCATCAGCCTTTCAATTTCCTTTGATTATATCAGTCTGTCCAGATTGGTGTGCTTTGCAATGTATTACTGCCACTTCCTTTGGTTTATTGACTGCTTCGAATAATCTCAAAATTTCTTTGCTATATTTTATAGGATTTCCTTGTGATGATAATAAGTCTCTCTCTTTCAAAATTGCACCACATGCATGTATTATTCCAAAGGCATACTTTGAGTCAGTGTAGATGTTGGCCTGCTTTCCTTCCAAAATCTCTAAAGCTCGGGTTAATGCAATTAGTTTGGCCTTCTGAGCAGAAGTGTTCACTGGCAGCAACATTGCCTCTATGTCTTCTTCCAGCAGTGGTGTCTGCCCCCAGTGTATGTCATCTACGTACTGTAACAAGGTAACATTAGCTTCCTTACCTTGCCACTGCTCCATTTTTTTTCACAACTACGTTACCAAAAACTGTGGGGCTATTTTTGAATCCTTGGGGAAGCACTGTCCAGCATAACTGCATATTTTGTCCTGTCAAGGGACTTTCCCATTCAAAAGCAAACAGTTTCTGACTTTGTTCTTCTACAGATATGCAGAAGAAAGCATCTTTCAAGTCCAGTACTGTAAAATAAACATTAGAATCAATAATAGTCATTAGCAAGGTATAGGGATTAGGTACCACTGGATGGACATCCACTACTATTTGGTTGATAGCTCTTATATCTTGTACTAATCTGTATTCCTGTGAATGTGGTTTTTTAACAGGTGGAATTGGAGTGTTATATTCTGACTGGCACTCTCACAACAGTCCATACTTGAGAAAGTTGTTTATGATAGGTTCCAATCCAACACGGGCTTCCAATTTTATAGGATACTGTTTTCATCTTACTGGCTTAGCTCTTGCCTTCAATTCTATTTTTTACCAGTTCAGCTGATTTAGCTCTTCCAGGTTTCTCAGTTGCCCATACGAAGGGAGTTACATTATCTTCTATTTCTGCAACAGAGTTGACTTCCTTTTCTTTGTCTTCTGCTGTCCCAAGTAGTTCCTGTAACACATATATCTGCGCTTCCCAGGTATTATTTTGCAGAATATGGACTCTTATTTTATCTGCATCAAAAGTTATTTGTGCCCCTCATTTATTCAACAAGTCCCTTCCCATTAGAGGTAATGGGCATTCTGGCATATATAAAAACTCATGTACAAGCATCTTGTTACCAATTTTACACTCAGTTGGTTGGAAAAAGGGTCTAACCTCTTGTTTTCCCATTGCACCAACAACATCCATAGAATATTTACTCATAGGTCCTTTACAACTATTTAATACCAAATAAGTTGCTCCTGTGTCAACTAAAATCTTAACTACATCATTCCCCATTTTAATTTCAACCAGTGGTTTGGCTGGGGACTCCTTTTCATCCCCCAGTCCCCATCAATCAGAGTCTTCATAAACGACTCCAATCAATTCCTCTGGCATAGGTGTTGCTGCAGGAGTTAAAATCTGATTAGACTGTCTTTTTGGGCATTCATTTTTCCAATGTCCTCTTTCTTTGCAAATAGCACACTGGTCCCTATCTAAGGGGGTCCTAAATTCCAGATTTCTTCCCATCCCTTGGCTCTGCCCTCATCCTCATCCCCTTCTAAAATCTTGACCTCTAGATGAGGTCTGAGCCTTGACAAAAGCAGCAGCCAGTATTGCTGCTTTTTGTTTTCTATCTTTCAATTTTTCCTTTTCATTTTCTTTTTTCCAACCTCCTCTCTATTATTGTGTACTTTATATGCAATTTCAATCAGCTGGGATATTGTCGTCCCAGACATTCCTTTTTTTTTTCCCGTACAGAATTAGCTGGTGGTATTGCTTAATCATTAACCTCCCTGTACTCGAATTTGGGTTCCAATTAGGCTCCTGAATTGGCATAAACCTATCAGGGCCGTGTCTGGATTCTGCCATTCATTCTCTTCCCTTGCCTTTTCTATAATCATTCTTTTATTCTTCTGGTGTGAACAAAATATTTAACAATACTTGAATATCTTGCCAGTCCGGGTTATGGTTTTCAATAATCATCCTAAAAGATCTATACATTTTATCAGGGTTATCTCGATACAATCCAGCAGACTCTTTCCAATTCATTAAATCTGATGTTGTAAATGGTACTTTTACATATATCGGCATACCGTCTTGACCCACTGCTTGGCGAAGGGGGGCCTGAATTACAGGATGATGTTGTGCTCGAGTTCTGCCTGCTATTGGACTAAAAGCTTCACTACCTCTGTCACTAATCTCCCCACCATGAGTAACACTTTCCTTATCTGGAGTTACTAACATCTGGATATCCTCCTCCTCATCTTCCAGTTTTAGGCACCTTTTCCCAATACTAAAAGCAGAGCAACACCTTGGTGCCTTCTTAATATCTTCCATCATCATCATTACATTTGAATCAGAAGTTAACAAATTACATTTTTTCTGTACTTCATGATTGTTCCTTAACCAGAAAAACAAATCAACATACAGCACTTCATCCCATTTATCCAATCTTCTACAAAACAACATTAATTGCAGAATTGTATTATAGTTCAAATATCCCCTTTATGGCCACTTTTCCCCATCATTCAATTTATATTTTGGCCACCACTGAGTACAGTACTCTGTCAGCTTCTTTTTTGTTAGGGGATCCCCTCCAAACTTGCCCCAATGTTTTAGAACACAACCTAATGGGGAACAAGGAGTTTCTGCTGATTCCTGGGCACGCATATTCCTCCCCAGAAAGAATGTTCTCAACCAAGAATTCATATACTCCAGTCACCGCTGTCAAACGTATATGATTAGCTTTTCTTATGCATGCAAATATTGTAATATCATATACTCCAGTCGTCACTGTCAAACGCATACAATATACCAATTACACCAGTTACACTGATACTGAAAAGCCGGTCGAAGAAACTCTCTAAGACTTGTTTTGGAGTTTTAGAAAGCAGGCATTCTTTATTGCAGCGCTGGATGCATGGGGGATAATTCCACCTAGTGTTGCTAAATAATGTTTAGTCTAAAGTCAAGGATTTTTCAGCTTCTCATGCCCAGCCAGCAAGAAAGCTGCAGGGGCACCAGAAGTTGGCACAGGACACAGCCAGGGCAGCTGACCCAAAGTGGCCAACAGGGTATTCCATACCATGTGACGTCACATCTAGTATATAAACTGGGGGGAGTAGGGGTGGGGGGAATTGCTGCTCGGGGATTAACTGGGTGTCGATCAGTGGGTGGTAAGCAATTGTGTTATGCATCATTTGTATATTCCAATCCTTTTATTATTACTGTTGCTATTTTATTAGTGTTATCATTATCATTATTAGTTTCTTCTTTTCTGTTCTATTAAACCGTTCTTATCTCAACCCACGAGTTTTACTTCTTTTCCCGATTTTCTCCCCCATCCCACTGGGTGGGAGGGGAGTGAGTGAGCGGCTGCGTGGTGCTTAGTTGCTGGCTGGGGTTAAACCACGACACTTTGAAATCAGAAGGCAGGCTGTTATTGAGGTTAAATTTTATATCTTTACAAAACTTTGAATCAATTACAAAACTAGATTTTTTTTTTTTTTTAAATCAAAATTACAAAGGCAATTAATATCAAGATTAGTAGCTCTAACAATAATTGTTTCATTTTGTTTATCTTATGTTTAGAACCCCTTAAAAAAATACTTAAACCCTATAACACACAAAAAGATTACTGCCCTTGACAATATTCCTAATAGCAACCACAATATTATAAGCTTTACACAATTGTTTTCCCAAATAGATAACATGAAACTTATTTATAGATTTTCAATTTCAAAGGACCAGTTTCTTTAGACTTCCAATTTCCTGTTGGTGCTTTCTTTATTCTTGAATAATGAAGCCAAGGTCCGTTTCCCAGACTTTTGCTGCTATAAGTGTTGTTAAAATGACTTGATACGGTCCTTTCCGCTTCTCAGCGATTTTATATATACCCAATCACCTGGTCGGAAGGGATGCGCTGCTATGTCCAATTCTAAGGGTCCAGCTGTGGAGACATACTGACGAAGTTCTTGTAAAGAATTTCTTAAAAAAATCATAACACCCTTTAAAGACATATCTCCAAAGGCACTCAAGGTACTCGGAACATAGGACTCTTGATATGGCCTTTCATATAACATTTCATAATGATTTAAATTTTCTTTCTCTTCTGGCTATACTCTGATTCTTAATAGAGCCGTGGGTAATGCTTTAACCCATGTTAGTGAGGTTTCCTGACAAATTTTACTCAACTGTTGCTTGAGAGTGTAGTTCATTCTTTCTATTTTTTCCACTTGCTTGTGGTCTATATGGGGTGTGATAGTCCCAATCTATAGATAATACTTTGCTCGACTTGTCTTATAATCTTTGCTATAAAATGAGGGCCATTGTCAGATGACATTCCTACAGGCACCCCAAAATTTTGGTATTATCTCTTTGAGCAAGACTTTACTTCTCTTGCTTTGTTGGTGCAACAAGGGAAAGCCTCAGGCCACCCAGTAAAGTTATCAACTAAAACTAGGATGTATCAGTATCCTTCTTTTCAAGGCAATTTTATAAAATCAATTTACTAATATTCTCCTGGAAAATTTCCTTGTTTAGTAATTCCAAAGATAATCTTATTACTGGTTTGGGGATTATTTTATATATAAATTTCACATCCGCTTATAATTGTTTAAATAATCTTTGTCATATTTTACTTTCTATTCCATAATATACTTTGTTATGTTCAGCTTGCGCAAGTTTTCTCATTATTGCTGGTGGGACTATTATTTGACCTATCAGTGTTACAGCCTACCCTGTTTCATTTTTGTTAGCCTGCAATTTAATGATTAATTCTTCACCTTTTTCATTATAATTTGGAGTTTCTTTAGTCAAATTTACACTCTTCCCTGGAACTAGTGCTAGGATGCCTTTTTCTGCAGCCTCTTTAGCAGCTTTATCAGCCAATCGGTTACCTCTTTCAGGGACAGTCTTACCTAACTGATGTGCTTTACAGTGCATTATCACAACTGCTGTTGGCTTTTGAATGGCTTCTAACAATTTCAGTATTTGTTCTGCATGCCAAATGATGGTTCCTTGTGTAGATAACAGTCTTCTTTCTCTCCATATTGCTCCATGTGCATGTACTACTCCAAAAGCATACTTTGAGTCTGTCCAAATGTTGACTCGCTTTCCCTGACTTAGTTCCAGTGCTTGAGTAAGAGCTATCAATTCAGCCTTTTGGGCAGATATAATCGAAGGCAAAGTTTGCGATTCAATGACCTCCTCAGTAGTAGTTATCACATATCCTGATAGATGTTTTCCTTCACAGATGAAACTGCTTCCGTCGGTATATAGTTCCCAATCTGCTTCTTGTAGTAGCACATCTCAGAGATCCAGTCAGCTGGAGTAAACTCCTTCAATTGTCTGCAAGCAGTCATGTTCCAGTTCTCCTTCAACTTGATCAGTTGTTGAAAACACAACAGGGTTAACGATGGTAGTAGTTTTTAAGTAAATATCATCTTGCTCCAGCAACACCACTTGGTATTTCAGCATTCTGCTAGGGGATAACCAATGCCCCCCTTCCTGTTCGAGCACAATAGTTATCATATGGGAAACATACACAGTAATCCTTTGTCCTCAGGTGAACTTATGAGCTTCCTGGATCAGTAGCACAGTTGCAGCGACGGCTCTCAGACAACCAGGCCATCCCAGACTCACATTGTCTAATTGCTTTGAGAAGTAGGCTACAGATCACCAACCTGGCCCTAAATATTGGGCCAGGATACCCAGAGCTGTACTTCTTCTTCCACGAGTAAAAGGTTCAAATGTCTTTGTGAGATCTGGCAGGCCTAGGCCTGGCGCCCCTATTACAGCCTGTTTCAGTTCTTTGAAAGTAGCTTACTCAGCATCAGTCCAAATCATTGAGGTTTTGAGCTGCTCGTATAAAGGTCAGACCAGCAAGCCACAATTTATAAACTACAGGTGACACCACTCAACCATTCCCAGAAATGCTCGTAATTAATTTTTTGAGTCTTAGGTTCAGGGAGATGACAAATGGTCACTTTTCTTTCAGTTCTTAATCGTCCCTGTCCTTTTAGGATTTCAAAACCCAAATAAGTTATTTCTTTCTGGGTTTATTTGGGCTTACTCTTTTGATACTCGATATCCACTGATTCCCCAAAAGTTCAAAAAGTTAATAGTTACCTTTGTGCATTGTTCTTCCATCTCAGCTGCAATTACCAGATCCTCCATATATTTCAATGAAATTTCTTGATTATTTTCTTTCTTCCAAATCTCTAATTCTCGTGCCAATTGATTTCCAAAAATGGTAAGACTATTCTTAAAGCCTTGAGGCAAGACTGTCCATGTATACTGTGTTTTCCTCCCAGTCTCAGGATTTTCCCATTCAAAAGCAAAATGTTCTTGACTATTGGGATCCAAGGGAATACAGAAAAAGGCATCTTTTAAGTCTAACATTGTGAACCATTCTTGTTTCTCTGTTAGGGTTGTTAACAAAGTATTAGGATTTGCTACTACCAGATGAATATCTTGTACTATTCGATTCATCACTCTGAGGTCTTGAACTAATCTGTAATCTTTTTCATTAGCCTTTTAACAGGCAAGATTGGGGTGTTATATTTGGATTCGCATTCTATTAACAGTTTATACCTTAGAAATTTTTGTATTATCGATACTAACCCTTTCCGACTTTCCAGTTTTAGGGGGTATTGTTTAATTCTTACCGGACTTGATCCTGGCTTTAAATCAATTCTCACAGGTTCTGCTCTTTTGGATTTACCAGGAACTTCCCCAGCCCAGACAACTGGAATTACAGCATTATTTACTTCGACTGGTATGATCCTCTGCTTTTGCTGACTGTCCTGTAACAACAAAGCCACTGCTTCGATATGTTTAGTTTCTGGAATTAAAATTTTAATCTCTCCATTTTTAAATTTAATTTCTGCTTCCAATTTCTCAAGTAGGTCTCTCCCTAACAGGGGTTTAGGAGAATTTGGCACATACAGAAAATGCTGAGTGACCCATTGCTTTCCTAATTATATTGCTAAACATTTAAAGAAGGGTCTAGTTTCTCGTTCACTTGTTGCACCAACACCACCAATTTGTGCAGAACTTAACTCTCCCTCTAAGGTATTTAAAACTGAAAAGGTGACTCTAGTGTCAACTAAAATTCAATTTTCTGTTCTCCCAGTTTAGCTGTAACCAGAGGTTCTGCTGGGAGACTCCCCTCCGGTCCCTGTCTGATACTTTCACTTAAAAAGAACAAATCCAGATATGGCACTTGTCCTGGGTTCAGCTGGGATAGAGTTAATTTTTACAGGAACCTCGGAGATGGAGGGGGGCATAGCCGGGGCAGCTGACCTGAACTAGCCAAGGAGCTATTCCATACCATGTGACATCATGCTCAGTATATAAATGGGGAGCGGGCCGGGGGGTGCTCTCAACTTTCGGTGGGGGAAGTGGCGGACCATCGGGTTCCGGGTGGTGAGCAGTTGCACTGTGCATCACTCTTTATGTATACTCTTTCATTAGAACCGTTGTTGTTGTTGTAACCTTTTTTTTGTGTTGTCCCAGTAAACTGCCTTTATCTCAACCCTCGAGGTTCCAGGGGTTTTTTTTCTTTTCTCTCCTCCATCTCCTCCCTATCCCACCAGAAGGGGGGCAGGAGGAGTGAGCGAGCGGCTGCGTGGTCCTTTGTTACCGGCTGGGCTGAAACCACAACAGTCCTTTTTGGCGCCCAACGTGGGGCACGAAGGGTTGAGATAACGACAGATCTGGCCAGAGTGTGTTGAAACAAATTTGTCAAACGCATTTCTTATATTAGATAAAAAGATGTTAGTCACAATGTTGATTCATTTGTTTACATGGTGGCGTTGTGTAAGTTCTTATATGCTCTATGTATTGCCTGTAGTTACGTTTCTCACCTCTGGGAGAGTGATTGGGATTATCATTTTGCTGTACTGGGCAATGTCAACTTGTGAAATGATTACATCACTGGTCATGAGGTTAAGTTGGTATCTGTATGAGGCAGTGATATCATTTCCATACTTCAGGCACCTTCTATCGGATTTTATTGGTAATTACACCCAATCCATGGGGAAGTCGGGGGGGATACTTCCCCCCGTCCGTTCCCCTCCCTTTTCTCCTTCCGACTAATTACAACAGCTTTTGAGAATTTTGAATATTCTTGGGATGCGCAAGCCAGTGTGCTGTTAGTGCTATGCCTCCTGAATATGTTTCAGGTCATGTTTAGGGCTACAAAAAGGCTCTTTAAGAGTACCACCCAGAGATCTGCCCCAAAGCTGCATATTCATGGGTGGCACGACATGTTGGAGGATATGGGCAGGTATCTAGAGAACTTCTCACCTCCAGTGGCTTGGAAGTTCACTCCCAAACAACTACAGAACCCTCATGAAGTGGTAGAATATTTGAAAGGAAAATGCTGTGGCTATTCCAAAGACATACAACTCGCTGCACTGTGCTGGGCCCTGGCCAGTATCTACCAAACACTGCTTGATATTAGGCAGCATCCTCAGGGGGAAAAGGGGGAAAAGATGGAAAGCAGGACAACATGTACCGTGGCTACCCCAACCCCGACAACAGGTACCGTGGCTACCCCTATCCTGGTGACAGATACTGCAGCTAAACCAGAAAAACAACCTGTGCCAGTATCAGTCGCCCCTGTACAGAAAAAGAAACACACAAAGAAATCAGTTCGCTTAGTGAGAGATGAAGATGAACCAGGGTCATCGCGAGAACAGGAGGAAGAGGCAGAACCTGAAATAATTACCCGATCTCTATCCCTGAGTGAGTTGCATGACATGCGAAAAGATTTTAGCCGCCACCCAGGTGAACACATTGTTACCTGGCTGCTCTGGTGCTGGGATAATGGGGCCAGTAGTGTGGAATTAGAGGGTAAGGAAGCCAAGCAGTTGGGATCTCTGTCTAGGGAAGGGGGCATCGACAAGGCGATTGGGAGAAAAACACAAGTCCTCAGCCTCTGGAGGCGACTTCTGTCAGGTGTAAAGGAAAGATACCCCTTCAAGGATGAAGTTACATGTCACCAAGGCAAGTGGACCACCATGGAGAGAGGTATCCAGTACCTGAGGGAATTAGCCGTGCTGGAGGTGATTTATAATGATCCAGAAAATGCGCAGTCACCCACAGATCCAGATGAAGTCCAATGCACACAACCGATGTGGCGGAAGTTTCTACGAAGTGCACCACCAACCTATGCCAACTCATTGGCAGCAATGTCCTGGAAAGAAGGCTATGGACAAACGGTGGATGAATTGGCTGTCCAACTCCGGCAATATGAAGGAAGTCTCTCTTCCTCCCTACGGGCCTGTGTCTCGGCTGTAGAGGAATTGTCATGGGAGTTCCAGCAATTCAAAGTAGATATGTCCTCCTCCTCACCTGTACAGGCCCGCATCGCAGCTATTGGGAGTAAGCGTTCCTCTGCCCAAGAGAGAGGAGAGAGAAAGTACACACGACGGGCTAACTGTGGTTTTACCTGCATGACCATGGAGAGGACATGAGGAAGTGGGATGGAAAAACCTACCTCAGTCCTGGATGCACGGGTACGGGAGTTGCGAGAAAAAGCAACCAGAAAAGAGGATTCTTCTTGGAAAACTGCTGCTCCAGTTTCCCGTGAGCAGTCCCCCGGACGCAGTAGATGGGCTGACCTTATTTCTGATCCTCTTGAAGGGACTTCTGATTCACATGTGCAAAAAGTGAGTGACGGATATTCTAACCAGGATTAGAGGGGCCCTGCCTCCAGCCAGGTGGAGAAGAGGGACAACCGAGTCTACTGGACAGTGTGGATTTGATGGCCTGGCACGTCAGACCCACAGGAATATAAGGCTCTAGTAGACACTGGTGCACAATGTACCCTAATGCCATCAAGTTATAAAGGGGCAGAACCCATCTGTATCTCTGGTGTGACAGGGGGATCCCAAGAGCTAACCGTATTAGAAGCTGAAATGAGTCTAACTGGGAATGAGTGGCATAAACACCCCATTGCAACTGGCCCAGAGGCCCCGTGCATCCTTGGTATAGATTATCTCAGGAGGGGGTATTTCAAAGACCCAAAAGGGTACCGTTGGGCCTTTGGTATAGCTGCATTGGAGATGGAGGAGAATGAGCAGCTGTCTACCCTGCCTGGTGTCTCCCAAGACCCTTCGGTTGTGGGGTTGCTGAAGGTTGAAGAACAACAGGTGCCAATTGCTACCACAATGGTGCACCGGCGGCAATATCGCACCAACCGAGACTCCCTGATCCCCATCCATAAGCTGATTTGCCAATTGGAGAGCCAAGGAGTGATCAGCAAGACTCACTCACCCTTTAATAGTCCCATATGGCCCATGCGGAAATCTAATGGGGAATGGAGACTAACAGTAGATTATCGTGGGCTGAATGAAGTCATGCCACCGCTGAGCGCTGCTGTGCCAGATATGTTAGAGCTTCAATGTGAACTGGAATCAAAGGCAGCTAAGTGGTATGCCACAATTGACATTGCTAATGCGTTTTTCTCCATTCCTTTGGCAGCGGAGTGCAGGCCACAGTTTGCTTTCACTTGGAGGGGCGTCCAGTACACCTGGAATCGACTGCCCCAGGGGTGGAAACACAGCCCCACTATTTGCCATGGACTAATCCAGACTGCACTGGAAAAAGGTGAAGCTCCAGAGCACCTGCAATACATTAATGACATCATCGTATGGGGTAACACGGCAGAAGAAGTTTTTGAGAAAGGGAAGAAAATAATCCAAATCCTTTTGAAGGCTGGTTTTGCCATAAAAGAAAGTAAGGTCAAGGGACCTGCGCAGGAGATCCAGTTCTTAGGAGTAAAATGGCAAGACGGGCGTCGTCAGATCCCTGCTGATGTGATCAACAAAATAGCAGCTATGTCCTCACCGACTAATAAAAAGGAAATGCAGACTTTCTTAGGTGTTGTGGGCTTTTGGAGAATGCATATTCCAAATTACAGTCAAATTGTAAGTCCTCTCTACCAAGTTACCCGGAAGAAGAACAATTTTAAATGGGGGCCTGAGCAACGACAAGCCTTTGAACAAATTAAGCGGGAGATTGTTCATGCAGTAGCTCTTGGGCCAGTCCGGACAGGGCAAGATGTTAAAAATGTGCTCTATACTGCAGCTGGAGGGAATGGCCCTACCTGGAGCCTCTGGCAGAAAGCACCGGGGGAGACCCGAGGCCGACCCCTGGGGTTTTGGAGTCGAGGATATCGAGGATCCGAGGCTCACTATACTCCAACTGAAAAAGAGATATTGGCAGCATATGAAGGAGTTCGAGCTGCCTCAGAAGTGGTTGGTACTGAAACACAGCTCCTCTTAGCACCCCAACTGCCACTGCTGGGCTGGATGTTCAGAGGGAGGGTCTCCTCTACACATCACGCGACTGATGCCACGTGGAGTAAGTGGATTGCACTGATCACACAACGGGCTCACATAGGAAAGCCCAGTCGCCCAGGAATTTTAGAAGTGATCACGGACTGGCCAGAAGGCAAAGATTTTGGAATGTCGCCAGAGGAGGAGTTGACATGTGCTGAAGAGGCCCCGCTGTATAATAAACTGCCAGAAAATGAGAGGCAATATGCCCTGTTCACTGATGGGTCCTGTCGCATTGTGGGAAAACATCGGAGGTGGAAGGCTGCTGTATGGAGTCCTATACGACAAGTTGCAGAAACTGCTCAAGGAGAAGGTGAATGGAGTCAGTTTGCAGAGGTGAAAGCCATCCAGCTAGCGTTAGATATTGCTGAAAGAGAGAAGTGGCCAGTGCTCTATCTCTGTCCTGACTCATGGATGGTGGCAAATGCCCTATGGGGGTAGCTACAGCAATGGAAGAAGGGCAACTGGCAGCGCAGAGGTAAACCCATCTGGGCTGCCGCACTGTGGCAAGATATCGCTGTTCGGATAGAGAAGCTAGTGGTAAAAGTACATCACGTAGATGCTCATGTACCCAAGAGTCAGGCCACTGAAGAACGTCAAAACAACCAGCAGGTGGATCAGGCCGCCAAAATTGAAGTGTCTCAGGTGGACCTGGACTGGCAACATAGGGGTGAGCTATTTATGGCTCAGTGGCCCCACGATACCTCAGGCCATCAGGGAAGAGATGCAACATATAGATGGGCTCGAGATCGAGGGGTGGACTTGACCATGGACACTATCACACAGGTCATCCACGAATGTGAAACATGTGCCGCAATTAAGCAAGCCAAGCGGCAAAAACCCCTGTCGCATGGGGGGCGATGGCTGAAATATAAACAGTGGGAGGCCTGGCAGATTGACTATATCACACTCCCATGAACACGCCAAGGCAAGTGCCATGTGCTTACAATGGTGGAAGCAACCACTGGATGGCTGGAAACATACCCTGTGTCCCATGCCACTGCCCAGAACACTATTCTGGGCCTTGAAGAGAAAATTTTATGGCAACACGGCACCCCGGAAAGAATTGAGTTGGACAACGGGACTCACTTCCGAAACAACCTTGTAGACACCTGGGCCAAAGAACATGGCATTGAGTGGGTATATCACATCCCTTATCACGCACCGGCCTCTGGAAAAATCGAACGATACAATGGACTGCTGAAAACTACATTGAGAGCGATGGGGGGTGGGACTTTCAAACATTGGGATACACATTTAACAAAAGCCACCTGGTTAGTTAATACTAGAGGATCCGCCAATCGGGCTGGCCCCGCCCAACCAAGACTTCCACATACTGTAGAAGGGGATAAAGTCCCTGTAGTGCGCATGAGTATGTTAGGAAAGACAGTCTGGCTTAGTCCTTCCTCAAGCAGAGGCAAACCCATTCAAGGGGCTGTTTTTGCTCAGGGACCTGGGTACACCTGGTGGGTGATGCAGAAGGATGGGGAAGTTCGATGTGTTCCTCAGGGAGATTTGATCTTGGGAGAGAATAGCCAGTGAATTGGGCTGTATGATATTTAACTGCTAAATAACCTGCCAATGCATGTCATTGTATCTATAGTGTCTATATGCCATATCAAGGGTATTACTGTAAGAATTACCCAAATGACTGCAGGATGGACTTTGAAACTGAGCCAAGTACAACAGTGATAGAACTTGAACTGGCACCCAGCAATTTCCTCAAGATCAACATCTTCGACCTGCAGACCAAGGGCGTGAGTTGCACCAAATGTACTAGCCACAAGTTCCAGAGGCAGCATACAACCCCCCAACATCTCACACCATCTCTCTTATCCTGAAGGACTGTTACAACAGATGGAGCCCCAAAGGCATGGACTAAATAAAATCGATGGACACAGTAAAGGGATAGCCCATAGGCTAAAGGAATACCATTTGCGTGTGTGTGTGTGTGCGGGGGGGAGGGGGTCCATATACTTATATATGAGACAAGGAAAGTGGTAGTGGTTGATTGGAAAATGTAAGATCCGGGCATGATGTAGATGGTATAGAATAAGGGGTGGATAATGTCCTGGGTTCAGCTGGGATAGAGTTAATTTTTACAGGAACCTGGGAGGTGGGGGGCATAGCCGGGGCAGCTGACCTGAACTAGCCAAGGAGCTATTCCATACCATGTGACATCATGCTCAGTATATATATGGGGAGCGGGCCGGGGGTGGAGCGTCGGGTCCCGGGTGGTGATCAGTTGCACTGTGCATCACTCTTTTTGTATACTCTTTCATTAGTACCGTTGTTGTTGTTGTAATTTCTTTGTGTTGTTCCAGTAAACTGCCTTTATCTCAACCCTCGAGGTTCCAGGTTTTTTTTTCTTTTCTCTCCTCCATCTCCCCCCTATCCCACCGGAGGGGGGCGGGAGGAGTGAGCGAGCAGCCGCGTGGTCCTTTGTTACCGGCTGAGCTGAAACCACGACATACAATAAATTGGAAATGCTTAGTTACACTTACTGGATCACTCCTATAATCTTTTGCAACCTTTTTCCATTCCCCTAGGTCAGCAGTAGAAAAGGGTACTTTGATTAACATCGTCCCACCATCCGGCCTCACCGCCTCTCGGAGAGGTGCTTGTAAAGCTGTTGAGGTAGTTTTCTTCCTAGTACGGGAAGATACAGGGCTGTCCAGGGGGGGTTGGAGTTCTATCCAAGTCTGCATCGTGTTCCTGTGGTCGAGGGGGAGGCTTAAAGAAATCAGTTAGATCTTGTTCTGGTGCCTGATGGATTTTATTTGTCTTTGTACATCTTTGTCCAATACTACATGCCGAACAACACCGCCTCAGTTTACCTCTAAGCTCCTTGTTGTTTTCTTGCTCAAGTGCAAGCACCATGGGGTCCTGTGGGGGTACCATTCCACAGTGCCTTTGCCACTCCGGATGGTTTCGGAGGGTGAAAAACATGTCTGCATATGAAACCTCATCCCATTTTCCTTCTCTCCTTAAAAACATCATTAGTTGTAATAGAGTATTATAATCTATTGACCCATTAAGTGGCCACTTAGCATCACCTTCTAACTTATACAACGGCCACCATTGATTGTAATATTTAATAAGGTTCTTTTTATTTTCTGTACCTCCGGTCCCAACAATATCTTTCCAGTGGGCAATTGCACAACCCAGAGGACTCTTCCTCAATATTCCCCCTTGATTGTTTCCCATTTTATAACTTCTTTTAATAAGCTTCCATGCAAATCGTTTCTTACACCTCTTTATAGTCTTCTCCCAGTTTTCCTCCCACATGTCCCGAATTTCTGGGATTAAATTTTCCTTTCCACACACCAATTTCACTATTTTGGCTACCTTTCAAACCACAGACAATCTCAACTGTATACATAGCCCATCCCCTCTTATCCCAGGGAGTCCAAACCCAACACTCAGGGCATTTAATATCCCCGCCACAATCTATTTGCAACCTCTGTTTACACCACACACATTCCAGGACATATGAGGGCATACACTCATTTCCTGGATGTAAAAGACACCATTCAAATACCCACATTTATGCGATGCACCATACAGGGACTTTCTTATACCAACACCACAAAATGATTAAGATAATCAAACTCAAACTTACAATTACAATGCTAACATATAAATTCAAGTTCCAAATCATCAGGGAGTCACACTTCGTTCGTCTCCGGCCGTACCCCTTGTGGAGTTATGAAACTGCGGATCAGAACTCCACACACGTTCCGCAGCTGAGCTGCGTCTCTTTTACTCAAACATTCAATCCACAGTTTTAGACATTTACACATTAACAAGCATATATACACATATAAATCTCAACATAACATTTCCACATTCTCACACAAAATCTTTAACATTAAATTTCCAAACATTCACATCATACAATCGTCGCTCCAGTTGACAACCTTTCAGCAGCTGCAAAAATGTACCAAGCGCAATTGCGAGGGGGTCCGCTTACCCCAAAAATGTACCAAGCGCAATTGTGAGGGGGTCCGCTTACCCTTCTCCTGCCTCTTATATACCAGTCATCGACAGGTCCGTCCTGGCTCCCGATACTGGGATGCAGCAGTCACCCCGGATTTGCTCGATCTACCCCCAAGATTGCTGGCGGCTGCTCTATAGGTCAGCAAATGCCCCCCTTGTTACCATACAGGGTACCCTCCTCCCATACGGGGACTACACTGCACGCCAGACGTCTCTGCGTGATTTACCAGCTGCCCTGGCCCGTACTTTTACAGGCTCCCTTTGTGAAACATACCTTTGGTCTGTGGCTTCAGGAGGTTGTTGTCTGCTCCCACGGTGAGCGGCTGGCAGGGGAGGCTCCTCCGAGGAAAGTGCTCGGGGTGCGCCTAGGGGTCTCCGCTCCGCAGTTGGTCCCGCACTGAGCAGAGTCTCCTGCCTGGCTCGCCAAACTGACGTGCAGAAACAGACTCCACAATCAGTGAGATTGTAAAGTAGGTATGTTCATTCAGCGCTGGGCGGCATGGGGGGTAGTCCCACCAAAGTCGTGTGCACCTGACTCGGCAGTTCGCTTCAATTTTATACAGTCAAGTGTTACATATGCATAGAGCTTCGCAATACGCCTATACATATGCATGACCTATCCCTGCTTCATATTAAAATTAGTTCCAAGAAGTCATTTCCCTAAGTTCTTCCCAACTGCGCCTGCGCAGTGCCTCCTTGTGGTGGTCGTTGGGGATCGTGAAGATGAAGGCTGCACGTCTTCTTCGCAGTGAACTCTTAACCTTCTGTCCCTGCGCAGACTCAGTTGCTCCTTGGCATTTATCCAAATCACAAGGCCGGTCTTGGCTGGTTCTTGGGGTGACTTCTGCTTCTTATCAGGGACTATCTCTTGCCCCAGCCAGCCTCAACAATGCAAACGCTAAACATCACCTCTCATCCCCTTGGGCCATGTCTACCTCTATTGAAATTTCTTTAACTTCACTATAAGCTAGATAATTATTAAACAGTTTCTCTCTACATTCATATATCTACTATATCTACTAAGGTTCCTTTGGCTCCCCGTCTCACCGTTACACCACCCCGTGGCTCAAACAGTAGCTGGACTTTGATTCTCGTTCATATCATCCTCATCTGTGGTGATTTTAATATAGCAAACAGTAGGAGAAAAGAGAGAGAGAGCTGAGGATAGTAAGCGGCTAATCATACGTCTTACTATGGCAAGGCCTGGTATTAAACATATAAATCCAATTAATATCATAAGCCCAATATTTACAAGCCATTTTCCCCACCCCATGAGTTCTAAAGATCCCGAAATAGATGCGATCCACGATTCAGGGGAGTTTCTGTCAAACCAGTCTTTTGGCTGCATTGATTGAAATAATTCAGCTGTTTGATCAGCAATCTCCATCTTTGCCCGGGCCTCTTCAATAGAGGCTGTGGCATTGTGAATGGTAACACAGCATTCCCCCTTGGTGAGGTTTAACATTCCACATACACCCTCTTGCTTTAACAATAACATGTCTAAAGCCAACCTATTTTGTAGGGTCATCTTGGACACTTGTTGAATTTGTAAGTCTCCAAAAGCCTACCCAGTCCAATTACTTAATAAATACAGTTGCCAGGTGATGTTTTCTAAGACAAATTGATGTCTTTTGAGGGTTACATATGGAGTAAATATTTTTTTGAACATTAAGGAAACTGCCCCACAGTATAGTAATCTGGTATACTGACTCCATGTACTGCCTATCCGGGTCGTTCTTTAGGTGGCTCCACCTCTCGACATGCTCTTTTTGCAGGTGCGGAGAATTTAAATACTCTCGAGGGACATAACAAAGGGATCCCTACCCCACATTTTAATCCTGCACGATATTATAATGTTAAATATGAGTAGAATTTCCCAATGAGAACATCCCCGTGCTAACCCTAAAGGAGCTGGATATATGCTTGTTTTGCAATTGTAGTTATCAGTGGTATTTAATATAACGGCTCATGGCTTAGTATTCAGGGCTGTCCCTTTTATGGGATACTGGGCGTGGGGCAGCCTACAGTCAACTCCTCGAGTGAGGTCAGTTGTATTGCAAGATTTATCTTTATGTTTCCAGCCCTTAGAAGGGTAGCCCCAGCAAGTACACATGTCACGAATTAAAGTTCTGACTCCAGCTATGAACCAAGTCTCAGGAGGATTTCCAGGTCCTGTTTTACACGTAAGTACTCTGCTACAATTAAAAAGCGGGCTTTCTGAGGTTCTAATAGGTGGGTCAAATTTGGGATCCACAAAAGTTTGTCCAAAAGTAGATTGAGACCAGGCCCGCATAATATTGCAGCCATTTCTTGAGGATACATTTGTTGTATTTGGAAGTTGTATACACCAATTGGGATTCCATTGTACCGTATAGTTGGATTCATAAAAATCAGGTCTGGTTAAGGGATCAAACGTGGGATCCCAAAGGTAGTGTCTGCCTGGTCAAGTGCCTCAACCTTCTTAAAGGTCAAATTAGCCTTTGGTAAAGATCCATGGCTTGAAGCAATTAAGGGATTCAACCCACCTATTAGGGATAAGAGAGTAACATCAAGGGTTAGGATTTTAAATTCACAAGCACTGTGATATAGTGATAAATCTCGCTTCATATTGGGGGGAGTTTTCCACTCTTGATATACAGGATCGCTTATCATTGGACGATCCTTCCATTTTACCCATATTTGTTTATCTATCCAGTGTGCTGTCATGTATATTGGAGAGGTAGCATTTCTCATGTTAAAGATAAATGACAAATCCACTGGTATCATAAAAAAAACCTCAATCCTTCCTCAGCTGCTCAAGGTAAGGAGATACATAAACCTTGATCCTGATGGTCCCCACAGCCTAATAAAACCTCAAATTATTTCCCAAGCGAGGTTTGGTGACCCATCTCCTCCTCCTCCTGAGGTAGCAAGGGTGAGGAAAAGGGTCTTCCAAAACAGCATTCGAGGTGATAACAGACACATATTGCAAAATACAGCAAGCTATTAACTACACAAGTTATCAAAACACTTGGAATTAACATCTGTCTCAGACTCTTCTATCGGTTTCTCCTTCGTCTTCTGGATTGGACCCTAGAAGGGAAAAACAAAACAGAACTCAGTCCAATGGAACTGGTCATCAAAAAGAAGGAATGATCCACCGAGTGTTGATTTTATGTTCTTTCCCATGGGTATCCGTGGCCACCCAGGCATAAAGGTTAAGGAGGGTCTTTAGGGTTAGGAGCACTTGCCCCACAGTGGGCAGTTCCACTAATACCGGTTGTACGGCATAGTGGAGCAAGCGTGCCGGGTCTTTGCCGCCTTTCACCCCTGGAACAATAGAAGGAGGTGTGGGACAGAACACCAGGAGTCAGGGGCAGCCATTTGCCCCCCACCGGCTATTGATTTTGTATACTGCTTCAGGTACTTGCAAGGCCCATCCTGGGTCATGGGGGCTCAGAGCTCATTTATCTGGCTCAGCTGGGATGTTTTCCAGTCCTCAGAACAGTTAAAGATAAAAACATTCCATAGACATACTCGTGACTGTCTTCAGCCACATCTTCCCAGGCCTACACAAGGCCATCCTCCAACCTGACCTTGTAAAACTAGTTCTTCAAGGCTTGGCAAACATGCAGCACAACAAATTCTAATGGTCACTCTTGAAAACAAATGCCAGGTGTTCGGAGCTGCTCCCACATTTCCCCCTTTTTTGTTTAGGAACATCAGATTCATGAGGAAGGCAGCGAGGACTCTAGCTTCGAACCAACGCAATCCTCGTACTGCTCCTCAGATGATTCTGATTGCTGCAAACACACAAGTGATTAATAACCCTCCAATAGCAATACAAATTCAGATACACAGATGTAAACCTTCAAACCATGGTTTTGGATTTAACCATTTAACACTATGTCGTGGTTTCAGCCCAACCGGTAACAAAGGACCACGCAGCTGCTCGCTCACTCCTCCCGCCCCCCTCCGGTGGGATAGGGGGGAGACAGTGGAGAGAAAGGAAAAAAAACCTGGAACCTCCAGGGTTGAGATAAAGGCAGTTTACTAGAACAACACAAAGAAATTGCAACAACAACGACGGTACTAATGAAAAAGTATACAAAAAGAGTGATGCACAGTGCAACTGATCACCACCCGGGACCCGACGGTCCGACGCTTCCCCCACCGAAAGTCGAGAGCACCCCCCCGGCCCGCTCCTCATATATATACTGAGCATGATGTCACATGGTATGGAATAGCTCCTTGGCTAGTTCAGGTCAGCTGCCCCGGCTATGCCCCCCACCTCCCAGGTTCCTGTAAAAATTAACTCTATCCCAGCTGAACCCAGGACATTATCCACCCCTTATTCTATACCATCTACATCATGCCCGGATCTTACATTTTCCAATCAACCACTACCACTTTCCTTGTCTCATATATAAGTATATGGACCCCCTCCCCCCCGCACACACACACACACGCAAATGGTATTCCTTTAGCCTATGGGCTATCCCTTTACTGTGTCCATCGATTTTATTTAGTCCATGCCTTTGGGGCTCCATCTGTTGTAACAGTCCTTCAGGATAAGAGAGATGGTGTGAGATGTTGGGGGGTTGTATGCTGCCTCTGGAACTTGTGGCTAGTACATTTGGTGCAACTCACGCCCTTGGTCTGCAGGTCGAAGATGTTGATCTTGAGGAAATTGCTGGGTGCCAGTTCAAGTTCTATCACTGTTGTACTTGGCTCAGTTTCAAAGTCCATCCTGCAGTCATTTGGGTAATTCTTACAGTAATACCCTTGATATGGCATATAGACACTATAGATACAATGACATGCATTGGCAGGTTATTTAGCAGTTAAATATCATACAGCCCAATTCACTGGCTATTCTCTCCCAAGATCAAATCTCCCTGAGGAACACATCGAACTTCCCCATCCTTCTGCATCACCCACCAGGTGTACCCAGGTCCCTGAGCAAAAACAGCCCCTTGAATGGGTTTGCCTCTGCTTGAGGAAGGACTAAGCCAGACTGTCTTTCCTAACATACTCATGCGCACTACAGGGACTTTATCCCCTTCTACAGTATGTGGAAGTCTTGGTTGGGCGGGGCCAGCCCGATTGGCGGATCCTCTAGTATTAACTAACCAGGTGGCTTTTGTTAAATGTGTATCCCAATGTTTGAAAGTCCCACCCCCCATCGCTCTCAATGTAGTTTTCAGCAGTCCATTGTATCGTTCGATTTTTCCAGAGGCCGGTGCGTGATAAGGGATGTGATATACCCACTCAATGCCATGTTCTTTGGCCCAGGTGTCTACAAGGTTGTTTCGGAAGTGAGTCCCGTTGTCCAACTCAATTCTTTCCGGGGTGCCGTGTTGCCATAAAATTTTCTCTTCAAGGCCCAGAATAGTGTTCTGGGCAGTGGCATGGGACACAGGGTATGTTTCCAGCCATCCAGTGGTTGCTTCCACCATTGTAAGCACATGGCACTTGCCTTGGCGTGTTCATGGGAGTGTGATATAGTCAATCTGCCAGGCCTCCCACTGTTTATATTTCAGCCATCGCCCCCCATGCGACAGGGGTTTTTGCCGCTTGGCTTGCTTAATTGCGGCACATGTTTCACATTCGTGGATGACCTGTGTGATAGTGTCCATGGTCAAGTCCACCCCTCGATCTCGAGCCCATCTATATGTTGCATCTCTTCCCTGATGGCCTGAGGTATCGTGGGGCCACTGAGCCATAAATAGCTCACCCCTATGTTGCCAGTCCAGGTCCACCTGAGACACTTCAATTTTGGCGGCCTGATCCACCTGCTGGTTGTTTTGACGTTCTTCAGTGGCCTGACTCTTGGGTACATGAGCATCTACGTGATGTACTTTTACCACTAGCTTCTCTATCCGAACAGCGATATCTTGCCACAGTGCGGCAGCCCAGATGGGTTTACCTCTGCGCTGCCAGTTGCCCTTCTTCCATTGCTGTAGCTACCCCCATAGGGCATTTGCCACCATCCATGAGTCAGGACAGAGATAGAGCACTGGCCACTTCTCTCTTTCAGCAATATCTAACGCTAGCTGGATGGCTTTCACCTCTGCAAACTGACTCCATTCACCTTCTCCTTGAGCAGTTTCTGCAACTTGTCGTATAGGACTCCATACAGCAGCCTTCCACCTCCGATGTTTTCCCACAATGCGACAGGACCCATCAGTGAACAGGGCATATTGCCTCTCATTTTCTGGCAGTTTATTATACAGCGGGGCCTCTTCAGCACATGTCAACTCCTCCTCTGGCGACATTCCAAAATCTTTGCCTTCTGGCCAGTCCGTGATCACTTCTAAAATTCCTGGGCGACTGGGCTTTCCTATGTGAGCCCGTTGTGTGATCAGTGCAATCCACTTACTCCACGTGGCATCAGTCGCGTGATGTGTAGAGGAGACCCTCCCTCTGAACATCCAGCCCAGCAGTGGCAGTTGGGGTGCTAAGAGGAGCTGTGTTTCAGTACCAACCACTTCTGAGGCAGCTCGAACTCCTTCATATGCTGCCAATATCTCTTTTTCAGTTGGAGTATAGTGAGCCTCGGATCCTCGATATCCTCGACTCCAAAACCCCAGGGGTCGGCCTCGGGTCTCCCCCGGTGCTTTCTGCCAGAGGCTCCAGGTAGGGCCATTCCCTCCAGCTGCAGTATAGAGCACATTTTTAACATCTTGCCCTGTCCGGACTGGCCCAAGAGCTACTGCATGAACAATCTCCCGCTTAATTTGTTCAAAGGCTTGTCGTTGCTCAGGCCCCCATTTAAAATTGTTCTTCTTCCGGGTAACTTGGTAGAGAGGACTTACAATTTGACTGTAATTTGGAATATGCATTCTCCAAAAGCCCACAACACCTAAGACAGTCTGCATTTCCTTTTTATTAGTCGGTGAGGACATAGCTGCTATTTTGTTGATCACGTCCGCAGGGATCTGACGACGCCTGTCTTGCCATTTTACTCCTAAGAACTGGATCTCCTGCGCAGGTCCCTTGACCTTACTTTCTTTTATGGCAAAACCAGCCTTCAAAAGGATTTGGATTATTTTCTTCCCTTTCTCAAAAACTTCTTCTGCCATGTTGCCCCATATGATGATGTCATCAATATATTGCAGGTGCTCTGGAGCTTCACCTTTTTCTAGTGCAGCCTGGGTCAGTCCATGGCAAATAGTGGGGCTGTGTTTCCACCCCTGGGGCAGTCGATTCCAGGTGTACTGGACGCCCCTCCAAGTGAAAGCAAACTGTGGCCTGCACTCCGCTGCCAAAGGAATGGAGAAAAACGCATTAGCAATGTCAATTGTGGCATACCACTTAGCTGCCTTTGATTCCAGTTCACATTGAAGCTCTAACATATCTGGCACAGCAGCGCTCAGCGGTGGCATGACTTCATTCAGCCCACGATAATCTACTGTTAGTCTCCAATCCCCATTAGATTTCCGCATGGGCCATATGGGACTATTAAAGGGTGAGTGAGTCTTGCTGATCACTCCTTGGCTCTCCAATTGGCAAATCAGCTTATGGATGGGGATCAGGGAGTCTCGGTTGGTGTGATATTGCCGCCGGTGCACCATTGTGGTAGCAATTGGCACCTGTTGTTCTTCAACCTTCAGCAACCCCACAACCGAAGGGTCTTGGGAGACACCAGGCAGGGTAGACAGCTGCTCATTCTCCTCCATCTCCAATGCAGCTATACCAAAGGCCCAACGGTACCCTTTTGGGTCCTTGAAATACCCCCTCCTGAGATAATCTATACCAAGGATGCACGGGGCCTCTGGGCCAGTTGCAATGGGGTGTTTATGCCACTCATTCCCGGTTAGACTCATTTCAGCTTCCAATACAGTTAGCTCTTGGGATCCCCCTGTCACACCAGAGATACAGATGGGTTCTGCCCCTTTATAACTTGATGGCATTAGGGTACATTGTGCACCAGTGTCTACTAGAGCCTTATATTCCTGTGGGTCTGACGTGCCAGGCCATCGAATCCACACTGTCCAGTAGACTCGGTTGTCCCTCTTCTCCACCTGGCTGGAGGCAGGGCCCCTCTAATCCTGGTTAGAATATCCGTCACTCACTTTTTGCACACGTGAATCAGAAGTCCCTTCAAGAGGATCAGAAATAAGGTCAGCCCATCTACTGCGTCCGGGGGACTGCTCACGGGAAACTGGAGCAGCAGTTTTCCAAGAAGAATCCTCTTTTCTGGTTGCTTTTTCTCGCAACTCCCGTACCCGTGCATCCAGGACTGAGGTAGGTTTTCCATCCCACTTCCTCATGTCCTTTCCATGGTCATGCAGGTAAAAACCACAGGTTGGCCCACCGTGTGTACTTTCTCTCTCCTCTCTCTTGGGCAGAGGAACGCTTACTCCCAATAACTGCGATGCGGGCCTGTACAGGTGAGGAGGAGGACATATCCACTTTGAATTGCTGGAACTCCCATGACAATTCCTCTACAGCTGAGACACAGGCCCGTAGGGAGGAAGAGAGACTTCCTTCATATTGCCGGAGTTGGACAGCCAATTCATCCACCGTTTGTCCATAGCCTTCTTTCCAGGACATTGCTGCCAATGAGTTGGCATAGGTTGGTGGTGCACTTCGTAGAAACTTCCGCCACATCGGTTGTGTGCATTGGACTTCATCTGGATCTGTGGGTGACTGCGCATTTTCTGGATCATTATAAATCACCTCCAGCACGGCTAATTCCCTCAGGTACTGGATACCTCTCTCCATGGTGGTCCACTTGCCCTGGTGACATGAAACTTCATCCTTGAAGGGGTATCTTTCCTTTACACCTGACAGAAGTCGCCTCCAGAGGCTGAGGATTTGTGTTTTTCTCCCAATCGCCTTGTCGATGCCCCCTTCCCTAGACAGAGATCCCAACTGCTTGGCTTCCTTACCCTCTAATTCCACACTACTGGCCCCATTATCCCAGCACCGGAGCAGCCAGGTAACAATGTGCTCACCTGGGTGGCGGCTAAAATCTTTTCGCATGTCATGCAACTCACTCAGGGATAGAGATCGGGTAATTATTTCAGGTTCTGCCTCTTCCTCCTGTTCTCGCGATGACCCTGGTTCATCTTCATCTCTCACTAAGCGAACTGATTTCTTTGTGTGTTTCTTTTTCTGTACAGGGGCGACTGATACTGGCACAGGTTGTTTTTCTGGTTTAGCTGCAGTATCTGTCACCAGGATAGGGATAGCCACGGTACCTGTTGTCGTGGTAGGGGTAGCCACGGTACCTGTTGTCGGGGTTGGGGTAGCCACGGTACATGTTGTCCTGCTTTCCATCTTTTCCCCCTTTTCCCCCTGAGGATGCTGCATAGTATCAAGCAGTGTTTGGTAGATACTGGCCAGGGCCCAGCACAGTGCAGCGAGTTGTATGTCTTTGGAATAGCCACAGCATTTTCCTTTCAAATATTCTACCACTTCATGAGGGTTCTGTAGTTGTTTGGGAGTGAACTTCCAAGCCACTGGAGGTGAGAAGTTCTCTAGATACCTGCCCATATCCTCCAACATGTCGTGCCACCCATGAATATGCAGCTTTGGGGCAGATCTCTGGGTGGTACTCTTAAAGAGCCTTTTTGTAGCCCTAAACATGACCTGAAACATATTCAGGAGGCATAGCACTAACAGCACACTGGCTTGCGCATCCCAAGAATATTCAAAATTCTCAAAAGCTGTTGTAATTAGTCGGAAGGAGAAAAGGGAGGGGAACGGACGGGGGGAAGTATCCCCCCCGACTTCCCCATGGATTGGGTGTAATTACCAATAAAATCCGATAGAAGGTGCCTGAAGTATGGAAATGATATCACTGCCTCATACAGATACCAACTTAACCTCATGACCAGTGATGTAATCATTTCACAAGTTGACATTGCCCAGTACAGCAAAATGATAATCCCAATCACTCTCCCAGAGGTGAGAAAAATAACTACAGGCAATACATAGAGCATATAAGAACTTACACAACGCCACCATGTAAACAAATGAATCAACATTGTGACTAACATCTATTTATCTAATATAAGAAATGCGTTTGACAAATTTGTTTCAACACACTCTGGCCAGATCTGTCGTTATCTCAACCCTTCGTGCCCCACGTTGGGCGCCAAAAAGGACTGTTGTGGTTTCAGCCCAGCCGGTAACAAAGGACCACGCGGCCGCTCGCTCACTCCTCCCGCCCCCCTCCGGTGGGATGGGGGGAAGACGGAGGAGAGAAAAGAAAAAAAAAAAACCTGGAACCTCCAGGGTTGAGATAAAGGCAGTTTACTGGAACAACACAAAGAAATTACAACAACAACGACGGTACTAATGAAAGAGTATACAAAAAGAGTGATGCACAGTGCAACTGCTCACCACCCGGGACCCGACGGTCCGACGCTTCCCCCCACCGAAAGTCGAGAGCACCCCCCCGGCCCGCTCCTCATATATATACTGAGCATGATGTCACATGGTATGGAATAGCTCCTTGGCTAGTTCAGGTCAGCTGCCCCGGCTATGCCCCCCACCTCCCAGGTTACTGTAAAAATTAACTCTATCCCAGCTGAACCCAGGACATTGTAAAACAACATAACCCTGATTGGAAGGATATACAGCTATTATTAGAATATATGACTCAGACAGAGAAACAGCTGATTTTAAAAACAGCAGGGAACCTTGCTGAAGATCATTATAAGATTACAGGAGGGGACATTAAGGAATATTTCCCTCTCCAAGACCCAAAGTGGGATGTTAATAGATCTGCACATATGGAAAGATTGCAGGGGTATCAGGAGTGGATTACAAAAGGAATGGAGAGGGCAATCCCCAAAACTATAAATTGGTCAGCTTTATATGCAGTTAAACAGAGTCCTTCCGAGTCTCCATCCGAATTCCTGGATCGACTGAGGGATGTAATGCGCCGCAGCACACCGCTGGATCCTGGGTCAGAGGTAGGAGTACAACAATTGGTCTCCCTGGGTTTGGGTCAATCTACAGGGGATATAAGGCTCAAACTTCAGAAATTACGCCCTACAGAGGGTAGGAATTTAGAAATATTGTTGGATGAAGCATGGAGAGTATTTAGTAACAGAGAAGAAGGATATAGGCAAGGGCAAAGGAAATTAATGGCTGTTATCCAGGAAGAAAGAGGAAGAGGGCGTAGATGAGACTTGCCCCAACTGGGCAAGGATCCATGTGCTTTGTGTAAGAAATTTGGTCATTGGAAAAAGGAATGCCCAAGGAACAAGAAGGAGGATCAGAGGGCTCAAACAGGAAGAACGGTAGCCCATGTGAAGGGAGATTGACGGGAACCTGGGGAATCTACCCTAGCGGATCCACTGGTTATAATTAAGCTAGGGAAAACACAACAAGAGGTAGAATTTTTGGTAGATATGGGGGCAACATACTCGGTTCTGAACCAAGCCTTGATGCCCCTGGGAGATGATTATGTCATGGTGAAAGGAGCGACTGGCAAAGTGAAAAGGCATATTTTTGTAAACCTTTAGAATATAAATTAGGAAAACAGTGGGGCATTCATAAATTTTTATATATGCCCAACTCCCCAAAGGCACTTTTGGGAAGGGACTTGTTGGAACAATTGGGAGCAAAAATTGTATTCAAAAAGGGAGAAATTACTCTGGAGGTAAAAGATCAGCAATATATTCAAATATTGAGCCTAACCTTAACCAGTCTCCCCCTAGAAGGAAACATTAACGAGGACATCTTAAACCAAGTGTACCCGGGGGTATGGGCTACCGATGCACCTGGAAGAGCGAAAAGTGCCCCCCCTGTTGAAGTTAGGATCAAGGAAGGCCGAAAGCGGGTAAGAATTAAACAATATCCCCTAAAGAAGGAAGACGGAGAAGGAATCCGGCCGGTGATAGAAAAATTTTTGCAGTTGGGATTATTAAAAGAGTGTGAGTCTGAATTCAATACCCCTATATTACCTGTTTGGAAGCCCGATGGGTCATATCGGGTGGTCCAAGACTTACGGGCGGTGAATAAGATAACTGAAGATCTTTACCCGGTAGTGGCGAACCCATATACCCTGTTGACCGTGTTAACACATGAATTGACTTGGTTTACTGTTTTAGATTTGAAGGATGCTTTCTTTTGCCTCCCTCTCCATGAAGCCAGCCAAAAATTATTTGCATTTGAATGGGAAAACCCCAAGAGTGGTCGAAAGACCCAGCTCACTTGGACGGTGTTGCCTCAAGGATTTAAGAATAGTCCTACCATTTTTGGCAATCAGCTTGCGAAAGACTTAGAGTCCTGGGAAGCCCCGTCTGAGGAGGGAAAGCTGTTGCAGTATGTGGATGATATCCTGATGGCCCCCAAAACAGAGAAAGATTGTATGACATGGACGGTGAGTCTGTTGAATTTCCTGGGACTCCAGGGGTACCGGGTATCCAAGAAAAAGACACAGGTAATGCAACGCAAAGTGAATTATTTGGGCTATGAAATTAGTGCGGGACAAAGAACTTTGGGACAGGCCCGTAAAGAGGCAATATGCCAAACTCAGAGACCTCAGACAGTAAAAGAGTTACAGACTTTTCTGGGAATGACAGGGTGGTGCCGATTGTGGATCTATAATTATGGATTGCTTGTTAAACCACTGTATGCGCTGACAGCCACTGAGCAGAAACACCTTGAGTGGAACAAGGAGACCGAACGAGCCTTTGAGCTACTGAAAAAGGCTTTGATGTTGGCCCCGGCCTTAGGACTCCCAGATGTGAGTAAGCCATTTCTTATTTACTCCCATGAGAAGCAGGGCATTGCCCTGGGAATATTAGCACAAAACCTGGGCCCATATTGATGGGCAGTTGCCTACCTCTCTAAGCAGTTAGACACGACTGCAAAAGGTTGGCCTGGATGCCTGCGGGCGGTTGCAGCTGTGATACTGAACATACAGGAAGCCCGAAAGTTTACTCTGGACCAGAAAATGACTGTTTTAGTGTCTCATACAGTATCAGCAGTACTGGAAACAAAGGGTGGACGTTGGCTCTCTCCACAAAGATTCCTGAGATATCAAGCTATATTGGTAGAGCAGGATGATGTTGAGATTGTAGTCACTAACACTGTCAACCCAGCTTCTTTTCTCAGCGGGAACACAGGAGAACCGGTACATCATGACTGTTTGGAGACCATCGAAGCAACATATGCCAGTCGCCCAGACCTGAAAGACAGCCCCATGGAAAACGGGGAAACTTGGTTCACAGACAGAAGCAGTTACGTCCTAAATGGTAATCAACATGCAGGATATGCTGTCACCACCAGTCAAGAGGTAATAGAATCAGGGGCTTTGCCCATGAACACCTCCGCACAGAAGGCAGAAATAATTGCTCTAACCCGCGCCCTGGAATTGGCCCAGGGCAAAGTTGTGAACATTTATACAGACTCAAAATATGCCTTTGGAGTTGTACACGCACATGGAGCAATTTGGAAGGAGAGAGGACTATTGAAATCCCAAGGGAAAAATATCAAACATGCAGAAGAAATTCTGAAGTTACTGGAAGCTGTCCAGCTCCCTAAGAAAGTAGCAATTATGCATATTAAGGCACACCAGAAAATGAGCTCAGATTTGGAAAAAGGGAATGAACTGGTGGACAGAGAGGCAAAACAAGTGGCCAAAACAAAGGTAAAAACAGAAGGGGCCTTAATTCCTGATAGGCAGATTTCCCTAGAAGGTAAGCCAGAATACACTAAGGAAGATCAGAAGCTCATCACAGATTTAGAAGGGTCATATAATGAAGATGGGTGGGCTCATACCCCACAGGGAAAACTAATCATTCCCTCTTGCTTACTGTGGCATTTGATACGGGAGGAACATAGGAACATAGGCATTGGGGGACAGAGGCTCTGTATAAACATTTAATAAGGGAAATTGTGGCTAGAAATTTATACACCACGGTGAGACAGGTGACTCAACAATGCGATCTTTGCCTCCAGACTAATCCTAAGAATACCCCCAAACCAGAAATGGGCCAGATTGGAAAAGGCAATGGGCCTGGACAGCAATGGCAAATTGACTTCACAGAACTTCCAAAAAAAGGGGGGTATCGATATTTATTGGTATTAACTGATACCTTTTCAGGTTGGCCAGAAGCATTCCCAACAAGAACGGCTAAAGCTCGGGAGGTAACTAAAATATTAGTGCAAGAGATAATACCACATTTTGGGGTTCCAGCAACCATGTCCTCTGACAGAGGACCACATTTTTGTCTCAAAAATAGTACAACAAATTAGCCACCATTTGGGTATAGATTGGCAGCTTCATACTCCATATCACCCCCAGTCGAGTGGTCAAGTGGAAAAAATGAACCACTTAATCAAACAGCAAATTGTGAAATTTGGACAAGAAGCAAATCTGACATGGCCTCAGTCTCTTCCTTTAGCCCTTTTGCATATACGAACAAGACCAAGGGCGAGGGAAGGACTGAGCCCCTTTGAAATTCTCTATGGATGACCCTATGAAATACAGAAAGAGGTGTCTGTGCAAGCTGGGGACGAAATTGTGACCTCTTACATGGTAGCACTGAGTAAGCAGCTCAATAAAATCAGGAAGCATGTGGCTGGGACTTCAGGGAGAGGTTTGGATGGACCTATACATAATATACAACCTGGGGATTAGACTCCTACAGTGAATGGAAGAAGAATCAATTGATGGAAGCTGGAGTCCAAGAAATACTTTGAGAGAATGCTAGATAAGGAAACAATGTATTAGAAGTACTAGAGTTGGATATAGTAAAAGAATTTACTATTTTCTAGAAAAGGGGGGACTGAGACGGGGAGCCAAAGGAACCTTAGTAGATATAGTAGATATATGAATGTAGAGAGAAACTGTTTAATAATTATCTAGCTTATAGTGAAGTTAAAGAAATTTCAATAGAGGTAGACATGGCCCAAGGGGATGAGAGGTGATGTTTAGCGTTTGCATTGTTGAGGCTGGCTGGGGCAAGAGATAGTCCCTGATAAGAAGCAGAAGTCACCCCAAGAACCAGCCAAGACCGGCCTTGTGATTTGGATAAATGCCAAGGAGCAACTGAGTCTGCGCAGGGACAGAAGGTTAAGAGTTCACTGCGAAGAAGACGTGCAGCCTTCATCTTCACGATCCCCAACGACCACCACAAGGAGGCACTGCGCAGGCGCAGTTGGGAAGAACTTAGGGAAATGACTTCTTGGAACTAATTTTAATATGAAGCGGGGATAGGTCATGCATATGTATAGGCGTATTGCGAAGCTCTATGCATATGTAACACTTGACTGTATAAAATTGAAGCGAACTGCCGAGTCAGGTGCACACGACTTTGGTGGGACTACCCCCCATGCTGCCCAGCGCTGAATGAACATACCTACTTTACAATCTCACTGATTGTGGAGTCTGTTTCTACACGTCAACGGTCTGACAAATTGTAGCCAATGTCCCAAACATTCGTTAAAGAACTTTGGTGGAGAAGATGGCCTCTGTAAAAGCGCTGGAGTTGTGTGAACAGGAAAATGTGGCTGGAGGTGAAGGCCCCACGGAGGGTGGGACCACGCTTCTCCAAATCCGCAATTCCTTCTCTTAAGCAACCATGAGAAGAAGCACAACATATGCACCTGGAGGAGGGGGCCCCATGGAGGATGGGACTGAGCTTCTATCTTAAGCGGTCATGCCCGCAGGGAGAGAGAGGCAACTCCCCAATGACCCCCCAAGCCCACCGACCAATTCCAGAGAACCCCAGGAAAGTGAACTGCACATGTCGAGACCACCAACTAACAGACTAACACTCCTGAGCTATAAAAGAAGGGAGGACGAGTTCTCGGTGCACGCCCTCCGGAACTGGATCTCTAGGCTGGCTGGACCAATGCTGGACCCAGGACTGGTGAAACCCTTTTCTTCTTTCTTTCTTTCTTTCTTTCTCTCTCTCTCTCTTTTCCACAGTCCCTCGCCTCATCCTTTTAAACATAAACCATTAACCAAGTCTGGGACTAGGAGTGTGTGAGAGACAAAGATTTAATGTCTCAAACCTTGTGGTGGGGCAAGTTCTGCTTAATGACTAACTCTACATAACAAGGAACTCTGCCTAGCAAGGAACCACAGGTTAAAAGAAGCCCATCAGCACGCATCAGCAACAGGAGGGGGAGGGTGTGCTGGAGGGTGCACAGCTCCCTGTTCTGATGTGCTGTTCTGATGTGCTGAACAGGACAGCTCACCATGCAGGGAAGGGGAAGTTACTCCCCAAACAACCCCCCAAGCCCAAAGGCTCACAAACGGCTCATGACACCTAATTAGCCTAATGCCTGCCCAAAGGAGGGGCAAGTATGATAAAAAGAGACAAACTGAAGCCCCACAGGCCCAAGCCCACCAGAACCGGGCCCCTCGGCTGACTGGACCCCTCAGCTAACTGAACCAACGCTGGACCCAGGACCGGTGAAATCTTTCTGATCTCAGCTGGACAGGGGAGAGAAAAAATATAACAAAGAGCTTGTGGGTCGAGATAAGGACAGGAGAGATCATTCACCAATTACCGTCACGGGCAAAACAGACTCAGTTTGGGGAAAATTAACTCAATTTATTACAAATCAACCAGAGTAAGGTAATGAGAAATAAAACGAAATCTCAGAACACCTTCCCTCCACCCCTCCCTTCTTCCTGGGCATAACTTCACTCCCAGATTTCTCTACCAAACCCCCCCAGCGGCACAGGGGTATGATGATGGGGTTTACGGTCATCATATGTTATTTTCTGCCGCTTCACCTCCTCAGGGGCGAGGGCTCATCACACTCTTCCCCTGCTCCAGCGTGGGGTCCCACCCACGGGAGACAGTCCTCCACGAACTTCTCCAATGTGGGCCATTCCCATGGGCTGCAGTTCTTCATGAACTGCTCCAGCATGGGTCCTTTCCACGGCGTGCAGTCCTTCAGGCACAGACTGCTCCAGTGCGGGTCCCCCACGGGGTCACAAGTCCTGCCAGAAAACCTGCTCCAACGTGGGCTCCTCTCTCCACAGATCTGCAGGTCCTGCCAGGAGCCTGCTCCAGCGCGGGGTTCCCACTGTTACAAATATTCTGATAAGTTAAAATTTTATATAAGCTGGGTTTGATCAAAAGGTAAAGATTGTAGAATATAGGGGTTTGAAGCTCGAAACGTAGTCATCGAAAATTAGGAACATACAAAATGTGCTGTATACAGTCATAAGAAAATGAGTATTGTCTAGAATTAGTTAACCATAGAAACTTGGACCGATTTGTTAGTTTGTAGTGTTTTGTTTTGAGAAACTAAGAGAGATCGTTATGGACCTTAGTTCTGTTGCTTAGAAACCCCATTTTGATCAAGATTCCAGTTAGTGGAATTAAGTAAGATTAACCAATGAAGGTTTTAGTATAAGAATATTGATAAGGTGGTGTGACTGAGGGCCAATCACTAGAAATGTTAAATTCAAGAATTAACATTGAATGTACTTTTATGTAAATCTAATACATGATGGCAAAAATCGTACTGCGCAGAATCACATAAGAGAGGTCAACTATCGGACAAAGTGAGGAAGACTATGGAAGACCACCAGAGGGCTCCTGAAGACCACCAGAGACCTTCACTGCGCCTGCGTAAAGGACATTTACATATGCTAATAACTTCCCAGAAATCTAATGAATATGTATAACATTTCTTGGAAATCTAATGAATATGTATGAATAAGTTTAATATAAGGTGTATGATTTTGGTGTTCAGGTGTGCGTGGTTCGTGAGAGGACTCACCCGCGCACCCGGCCGTCAATAAAGAAGTGTCTGCTTATCTACACTAAATTGGTGTTTATAAGTTGTTTATTCCGAGTTTTTCGGCAACACCATGGGGTCACAGCTTCCTTTGGGAACCCACCTGCTCCGGCGTGGGGTCCTCCACGGGCTGCAGGTGGATATCTGCTCCACCGTGGACCGCCATGGACTGCAGGGGGACAGCCTGCCTCACCATGGTCTTCACCACAGGCTGCAGGGGAATCTCCGCTCCGGCGCCTGGAGCATCTCCTCCCCCTCCTTCTTCACTGACCTTGGTGTCCGCAGGCTTGTTTCTCTTACATGTTCTCACTCCTCTCTCCAGCGGCTGTTTCTCCCCGTCCCAACTTTTTTCCTTCTTAAAAATGTTATCACAGAGGCGTTACCACTATCGCTGATTGGCTCGGCCTTGGCTGGCGGCAGGTCCGTCTTAGAGCTGGCTGGTATGGGCTCTCTCAGACACAGGGGAAGCTTCCAGCAGCTTCTTACAGAAGCCACCCCTGTAACCCCCCCTGCTACCAAAACCTTGCCACACAAAACCAATACAGACAGTCAAGTGAACTCCCTAAAAAATCACCTCTGGGGTGTGTTTTAAAGCACTGGAAACAGCTGGGGGGTGTCCCGGGTGGTAACATGCGGAGAGAAGATTTGATTAAATATTGTAATCATTAGTGGCCTCTGTATAAGCTTGATGAAGGGGAAAAGTGGCCTGTGAATGAGACACTAAATTATAACACTGTTACAACTTATGTTATTTTTGAGACATGAGCAGAAATGGGATGAAGTTATGTATTGTGATTTGTTCTTTACCTTAAAGAATCATCCCGAGTCGCAAAAGGATTGTGGAATTAATATGCCACCCAGCAATCCTTTTGTGCTATCTTTGGAAAGAGAGAAAAACAATAAAGGTAACAATAAGGTCAAAAGGTGTTGTTCTGCATGTAGTATTGGGCAAAGATGTTTAAAGTTATAAGAGCAAGAACGAGAGGATGATACTGAAAGAATAATTGGACCCCGAAGGGCCCCACCTAGAAGTGCTCCCAGAAATAGTGATGAAAGAGAGCCCATGAATAGTCCTGTCACAGGGCGAACAAGAGCTAAACACAGTGAAGTTATTCAAGCTCCTCTTTGTCAGGTGCTTGGGACTGAGGGTGTGGCAACTATTAAAGTACCCTTTTCTGTTGTGGATTTAAATAATTGGAAAGTAGCAGCTGGGAGCTATCCAGAAAAACCCTGATCAGTCAGCCCAGGCTTTTGAAACAATGATTCAGACTCAGGACCCTGATTGGAAAGATATACAAGTAATAATGAATGTACTTTTTGATAGTGCAAAAAGAGATATGATCTGGAGGGTTGCTAAAACCCAGGTAGAAGCACAAGTGGCTTCTGGAGCATTACAGGGAACAGTGGAACAAAATTTTCCATCTACTGATCCCAAATGAGATCCTAATAATTTGGCTCAGAGAAGACTACTGGATCAATATCAAAAATGGGTTCTATTCAGGATCAGAACTGCTATGCCTAAGGCAATTAACATGTCTAAATTATATGAAATGAAACAAGATAGAAAAGAGTCTCTCACTGAATTTCTAAGCAGATTAAAAGATGCTGCTAGGAGATATACTAATCTGGATCCTGAGTCTGAAGAAGGAAAAGCTCAATTGGCTCCTTTATTTATAGGACAATCCTCTGATGATATCAGAAGGAAATTACAAAAATTACAAGGAGCAGATTCTTGAGATTGGGGAAAAATTTATTAGAAGTTGCTTGGGTGGCATATAGAAATAGAGATGAAATACAGAGTGAAATGAATGCAAGGTTAATAGCTGCTCTGGAAGTAGGAACTAGTATGGGATGAGGCAGAGGAGTTATTCCTCAAGGAAGGGGATGTGGTCGAGGAATGGGACGAGGGAAAGGAACTGGATTGGGGTCACCAGTGGGATTAAACCAGCCCCTGGGACCAAATCAGTGTGCATACTGTAAACAAGAAGGACACTGGAAAGGGGAATGTCCCCTGAGACCTACAAGGTCACAAGTGATCCCAATTTCAACCACACAATCTCAGCAAGTTCCCCCTTTCTTGGGAAAGTTGAGTGAAAGTATCAGACAGGGACCGGAGGGGAGTCTCCCAGCAGAACCTCTGGTTACAGCTAACCTGGGAGAACAGAAAATTGAATTTTTAGTTGACACTGGAGCCACCTCTTCAGTTCTAAACACCTTAGAGGGGGAATTAAGTTCTGAAGAAATTAGTGTTGTTGGTGTGACAGGTGAACAAGAGACTAGACCCTGCTTTAAACCTTTGACAATGAAATTAGGAAAGCAATGGCTCACTCATCAGTTTCTGTATTTGCCAAATTCTCCTAAACACCTGTTAGGGAGAGACCTACTTGAGAAATTGGAAGCAGAAATTAAATTTTAAAATGGTGAGATTAAAATTTTAATTCCAGAAACTAAACATATCGAAGCAGTGGCTTTGTTGTTACAGGACGGTCAGTGAAAGCAGAGGATCATACCAGTCGAAGTAAATAATGCTGTAATTCCAGTCGTCTGGGCTGGGGAAGTTCCCGGTAAATCCAAAAGAGCAGAACCTGTGAGAATTGATTTAAAGCCAGGATCAAGTCCGGTAAGAATTAAACAATACCCCCTAAAACTGGAAAGTCGGAAAGGGTTAGTACCGATAATACAAAAATTTCTAAGGTATAAACTGTTAATAGAATGCGAATCCAAATATAACACCCCAATCTTGCCTGTTAAAAGGCTAATGGAAAAGATTACAGGCTGGTTCAAGACCTCAGAGCAATAAATCAAATAGTACAAGATATTCATCCAGTAGTAGCAAATCCTAATACTTTGTTAACAACCCTAACAGAGAAACAAGAATGGTTCACAGTGTCAGACTTAAAAGATGCCTTTTTCTGTATTCCCTTGGATCCCAACTGTTGTGGAGGATCCACAAGGGACATCACACACAGACCAATGTGATCAAGTGAAGTCCATTTACTACAACTTTCAGCACAGTTATATACCTTATGCACTTGTGCACGCACCTTATACAATACTCTAATTGGTACAATACCCCGTTTCACGCGGCGCTATCTTATCCTCTATTGGCTGTGCAAGCTTCTTCACGAGGTGTCCAGCAGTTACTTATCTCATTCTTTGGCATCCAGGAGTTGTTTGTCAGGCTCTTCTTATCTTCCTTTTTCCCAGCGTACAAGGACACAGTGTCCTTGTCTGCTTCAGCACTTTGTAAACTTATGCTTCGTTCCCACCTAACGGCTGGATTGCTCACATGTCCTCGCCCAGCCAAGAAATCCTCAACAATTCCCCCTTTTTGTTTTTGAGCAATCCAGGCTTGCTTAATAACTTGGGATGCCATTTTTTCCCAACAAGCTAAACAAGGTAAAATTATTACAATAGCTAAAATCACAATAACTACAACAATGCCCATAATTCTTTGAGCCAACCCGTTACCCCTAATGACCCAGACCATGAGGACTATGAGGAAGATGAACCATCCATACATTCTTGTGTCATCTTGCTCCGCGAACTCAGCCCAGCAATCGGTAGGTGCCAGCTTTCCGTGGGCGTCCCCACAGAGGCAACGATGGCCTCACCGTACACCAGCCCGATGCTCTTCGGAAAATCCCGGTATTTATACATTTGCAGAGGAACGGGTTTCAGCACACGTGGCCAGCGGGTGCCAAAAAGTCCGCCTCGGTTGCAATCTATGACGCATGCGCTCGCTGGCCAGGCGCGCTGCACGAGTCATAGTCATCTTGTCTATTGGTTCGTGGGCTTTATGATGCGGTTGCGGTGCACAGAGAATCTTGACCTGTTATGTTAGCCAAGGTGACCTATACGTTAGTTTTTGGCTGAGATGGTATTCATATTGCCACACCATCTATGATGCTCCAGATGATGATGGTCGTACAAAGCGAACAGGAGTCCATCGTGGGCCTGTATCTGTGGAAACACAATCAACCTCGTTCCCAGGTTATTAATGGAAATAGACCTTACCCCTAATTTTGGCTTTAGCTAACTTTTACATTTACCCCACACTGCCTTTCCGTAATCACACTATGTTTAATCAAATTATGCTAACACACTTTTTTACCTAAAGCAAGTTCTATATACAATAAGGCACGCTGTTCTAAGTCTTCCAGAAGCGATAAATCCTTATAATGCCCTAACCAAAAAACCTCTCTGAAGGACTCAATGTCCGCTAGTCCTCTGAAGTGTAATACTCTATTAGTCAGAATCTGTCGAATCAGTGGCTCCAGCACCCGCCGGTGCCATGCCAGCTGCCGTTGGGACAATTCCGGGTCCAGCATCAGTGCGAAGCCATGGCTTGACCCACTTAGCCGGGATCCAGCGAAGGCCTCGATCTGTAAGCAGACACATATACCGTCTCCCAGTAAGTTTTACTTCTGCTGGTCTGCACCATTGCCTGGATTCTGGGTCCTTATACATTACCATGATTCCTGTACTTTGTTGCGTCCTTTCCGCCTGTAAAAGAGCATGATGCACTACCATTGGTGGGTCTTTGTGATCACCTGTCAATCTAAGATAATTTAGCACAAATAAGGCTTTGGCCGATCGTTCCTCTGGGAGTAAGCCCTGGGTTCCCCCCTTTTGTCTTTGCAGCATGCTCTTTAAGGTCTGGTTGGCCCGTTCGACAATAGCCTGTCCTGTGGGAAGATGTGGAATACCCGTACCATGGTGAATTCCCCACAAATTACAAAATCGAGCAAATCATGTAGAACCATAGGCTGGGCCGTTGTCCATCTTAATTTCTTTAGGCACACGCAGCACTGCAAAAGAAGCGTGAAGATGTCATTCAATATGTAAGGCCTTTTCTCCAGTTTGTGCCGTGGCCCACATAGCAGCAGGATAGGTATCAATACACACATGCACATAACGCTTTGCACCAAACCACATGACATGGGTGACATCCATTTGCCACAACTGCAATGGCAAAAGACCTCGTGGGTTAACCCCACAGCCCAAGCCCAGCCCCTCCTTTTGACAATCAGGGCATGCTTTAACGATGCCTTGGGCATCAGTGAGTGGTAAGTCAAAATTGCTTTGCTAACGTCCTAGCGGGTTGGTGCAAGAACGCATGTGATTGCCGTGCTTGTTGAAAACGATTCCCTGGAGGAGGCTCCCATGCCGCTGCAACCAATTGGTCAGCTCTGTCATTTCCTGTTTCTCATCTGCACGTGCGCTCATACCCAAGAGTTCTACCAGAGGGGCCATGTCGTCATTTGTGATACTGCAAAGATTCCACACCCACTAGATATCTCCCACAAGCTTCTGGACATCATGCACCGTTGAAATTTCTGATGTTATTTGAACCTTCTGAGGTTTAACATTGCTAGCATCTATGTGCCACCCCAAATACTTCCAAGGTGCTGCCTTTTGCACCTTTTCAGGAGCGATTATTACTCCGCGATGGCTTAAGGTGTCCTGTAATTGATTTAAAATTTCATCATGTGGCAAGTTCCTTCCTGCTATCAAAATGTCATCCATATAATGATAAATAATCAACTGAGGAAACTGCTTTCTTACAGGCTCTAATGCCCAGGCCACATACACCTGACACATCGTGGGGGAATTGCGCATTCCTTGCGGTAACACGACCCAATGGTATCTCTTATAGGGCTCTGCCTTGTTAATCGATGGTACCAAAAAGGCAAACCGTTCAGCGTCATCTGGGTGCAAGGGAATGGTGAAAAAACAATCCTTTAGATCTATAATTAACAAATCCCATTCTTCTGGAAGCATAACTGGAGACGGCAAACCTGGCTGCAGGGCTCCCATACTGTGCATCACCGCATTCACAGCTCTAAGGTCATGTAACAGTCTCCATTTCCCACTTTTCTTGGGAATGGTAAATATTGGTGTATTCCATGGACTAGTAGAAGGAACAACATGTCCCGCTCTCAGTTGGTCCTCAATTAACTCTTGTATTTTTAGCAGCTTTTCAGAATTTAGCGGCTACTGATCAATCCAAACAGGCTCATCTCTTTTCCAGCTAATTTTCAGGATTGGCTGCCCCTCAGTGACTGCTCCTAAAAAGGATGGGTCACTAACATTGCCTTCATTTGGCTCAATAAATCACGGCCTATGAGGCCAAACAATTCAGTTGGGGTAGTCATGACATACGGACGCGTCGTAACATTTTCACCGTCAGGGAACACAAATGTAATCGGCAGCTGACTTACTAAGGTGGCTTGTGTGCCCCCTATCCCTGCAATGCCAAAATTTGGATTGATCAATGGCCATGATGGAGGCCAAATATATCGTGAAATAATCGTAACATCAGCTCCTGTATCGATTGTCATCAGTTTCTTGACAATAACTCCGTCAGGCCCTTCCAATTGCACTACCTTTTCTGTTTTACCTTTTGTTATGTCCATGGCAAGGTATACCTGTGGTTTCCCTGTGGAGCCGAATCCACCATCTCCACGTTGTACTGCACCTGGGTTTGGAACACACGACCGGAATGGAACTAATTGTGCTATTCTGGTACCTTTAGGAATAGAAACAAGAGGGATTAAAACATGAATCATAATTTTCACAGTCCCACAATAATCTGCATCAATAAGCCCTGGGACTACCAAAATTCCTTTTAGAGCTGTTGAAGATCGTCCCATCACAAACGCACTAAGCCCAAGCCCCAATGGTCCCTTTATGTTGCTATCCACCAAGTGTACCCCTGCGTCCATCAACGTAATGTCTACTGCGGTTTCCACATCCACTCCGGAGCTCCCTGCAGTGGCGGATCTGGTGGTTGCGAGGCTGCCTGAGGGCTGGCAGCCCAGGTCCCTTGTGTTTGTGTCGTCGCGCGAGGGGCCTTCGCGGTCGGTGTAAAGTTTCCCTTCTTCCTATATTCTTGGTGGTATTGTCATCTTTCTTAGCAGAAGCTGTACATTTGCTCCTAATGTGGCCACGTTTGCCACAGTTAAAACACTTGACCAAGGGTGTCTTACTGGCCCTGTGCTTCTTTGTAGCTCCTTGTGGAGCTGCGACAACATAGGCTGTTTTCTGTGAGTCCACTGCTCGATCCATGTATTCTAGCATATCAACGACGGCTGCATTTTTCGGCAAATTACACAATGCTTTGCGTGCCTCTTCATTAGCATTTTCGAAAGCGAGCATTTTGAACATGTTTTCTTTCATTTGCTCGGTCATGTCAGGGTGGTCATAGATCGCCCTATGCAATCTATTAATAAACTGTGCGAAAGGTTCATTATGCTCCTGTTTCACCTGAGTAAAAGTATGGTTTCGAATATTGTCTGGTATGGAAAGAAAAGCTTGATATGCCAAGATCTGTGATAGATGATGAACCTCAGTGATACATTGTAACTGAGCATTCCCTGATGCGAAGGGTCCAGAACCCATCAGCATCTGTGTGGTTACTCCCCATAAGGGATCTGTTTGTTGTCGTGGTGTTGCTTGTTCCCGATCACAGAACGTCTCCCACTGCCGGAAAAACACTAACATTTGGGCGGGCTCCAAAACCAAATGTGCTAGCTGTTTAATATCTTGAGGTATCAGCGTATCAGAAGAAAAAATGAATTGCAGCATTTGTTGAGCTAACGCAGACTTAATTCCATACTGACTCACAGCATTCCTTAATCTCTCAATGACCTTCCAGTCAAACGCTTCCCATTTTTTCTGTCCATTTAATGCAATAACTGGGAATGCTTGGAGCATAGTCCCTTCTATAATGGCATCTTTTATTACTCCCCTCCAATGTCTCTGCCTTTCTTCTGCAGAGGCTACTGCAGGCGGCTCCGCGTCTATCGCGGGCGCAGTTGGTTTCACCGTCTCTGGTTCCGAGAGGCGGGATGGATGAAAGGGCGGGGGCGGGGGCGCGGATGGTCCTGGCCGGGGGCCGGCCGCGGCTGGCGGCGGAGGGGGGGGCGGAAAGGGAGGGGCGGAGGGAGGGGGCGGGAGGGGAGGGGAGGGGAGGGGGGACGCGCCGGAGGGGGGGGTGAAAAGGGGGCGGGAGGGGGAAGCGGAGGGGGCGGGAGGGGGGGGGGTGCCGGAGGGGGGGGCGAAAAGGGGGCGGGAGGGGGAAGCGGGGCCGGTATACGGCGAGAATCTTCGCTCTCTTGCCCTCTCGGTTCATCCTTTCGGGAGGATGACCGTTTCTCCCTCACTTCTGGTTCTTCCGACCGTACCGTCAGTTTTTGTAACTGGTTCACCACCTCCCTCAGCTCTTCCATCGCACCACCCGATGGAGACGGTTCCCTGTCCCCCGCAATCTGTTTATCCGCATTAGTCACCCCCGACTCTGTCGGCTTCGGATCTGTCGGGCGACAATCGGCCCCCCCTAATTCCCCTGTTTCTTGCGGAGTAACAGACGGGGGAATTTTTTCGGCACCAACGGCCTGGCTGGGTATAGGCAAAGGCTGTGTCTGTGCAGGCGTCTCAGCATTAGCAGAAATGGATGCTCGGGGGGGTATAGATAGCTGTGTAGAGAATGTCCCCCCAACTTCAGCGGGGTGGGCTGACGCGGCAGCCGTGGAGGCAGCAGAGGGGGTCACCGCCGCGCAGAGAGCGGCGGCTGCCTGCCGGTCCGCCCTCATTGTCTCCAGCATGTCTCGAATTACCTTCCAGTGCTCTGCATATTTTTTCATCTCCTTTACCTTACCCCCCCTGCAGCTAGTAGCGTCCCACAGCGCCTTGCCTATATTATCCCAGGTCGCTTCTTCAAACGCGACATTTACACTCGGGATAAGTTCTTTCTTCCAGGCCCATAAAAGTAACCCCTTTAACACAGAATTATCGAATTTCAGTCTTCTCTCAGAGAGAAAATTACGAAGGAGCTTTAGGACTGCTTCCTGCTCTTTGTCCAACCCCATCTCCTTCTCCGACCGCTCACCTTATCAGGGCGAGATTCAAGCTTTTGCGCGTCTCCTCGTTTTCCCAGCTCAGGGCGAGATTCAAACTTACGCGCGTCCCAGCTCAGCCGAAGCTCATGCCGTGCTTCCCAGCTCAGCTGAAGCTCATGCCGTCCTGCCGGGGCAGCAGGAACACTCTCGGCCGGCTCCTCCGCTCCCTCGTCGGTTCAGCTGCACCAGAAATTCTCGTAGAGACAATAAAGTGCTGATCTGAGGGTCCCTGTTCGGGCGCCAAATGTTGCGGAGGGACTTCACTTGATCACATTGGTCTGTGTGTGATGTCCCTCCGCAACAACCACCAAAGAATTGAAGACTGAGGACCAATGGGACGCCGCTGGATCCGTGGTGGTGACTATCCTGGCAATCCTATCCCGACTGCTTGCTTAATTTCTACCTTTTCTTCCATTCTATCCTATCGCTACCATTTTCCACTTTTGATAATAAAACCTATTTTGACTATACGGCATTTGACCTCGTTTGTGTCTTAATCTCGCTCTTGGGATCATATCGAAACCTTCCCCGACATTGGATCGGGACACATCCCTTACAACCAGGAGATTGGGTATATGTAAAATCGTGGACTTCAGAACCACTAGCTGAGAAGTGGAAAGGACCGTATCAAGTCATTTTAACAACATATACAGCAGTAAAGGCCTGGGGAAAAGGACCTTGGCTTCATTATTCAAGAATAAAGAAAGCACCAACAGGGAATTGGAAGTCTAAAGAAACCATTCCTTTGAAATTGAAAAATCTATAAATAAGTTCCATGCTATGTACTTGGGAGAACAATTGTGTAAAGCTTATAATATTGGAGTTGTCATTAGGGATATTGTCAGGGGTAGTAATCCTTTTGTGTGTTATAGGTTTTAAATATTTTCTCTTAAGTTGTTCTAAACATAAGATAAATATAGTAGATGTAAAATTACAAAGGCAGAATCACTAATTGACATGATAAAAGAATCTGTAGTACAAGATAAACAAAATGAAGCAATTATTGTTTGAGCTACTAATCCTGATACTAGTCGTCCCTGTGATTTTGATAAAAGATAATCTAGTTTTACAATTGATTCAAGGTTTTGCGAAGGTACAAAATTTAACCTCAATAACAGCCTGCCTTCCGATTCCAAAGTCAGCTGAAAATCCAATTCCATGGGGAATATTGACATTGAATCTAACCAAAAATTGGGAAAAGATGTGGGACAATGAGAATCAGTTTAGCAGATTAAATTGGATGGATTTGGACGGCAATTATTCTTTAAACTTTGAAAGAAGGAATTATAGCATTTTGAATTGTAATATTACCAAACCATCCAGCTCGTGGGCAAAATAATTAATTTATCATCCTTCAGGAGAAACTTGTACAAACACCCCTTGGGGCTGCCAATTGCCAAAACCATGGAGACAAGTGCAAAGAGGAACTTGGGATCATATTCAAAATATAGAATGGTGTTTGGAATTTACTGGAGTTACAGGGCCCTTGTTAGATCCACTCAGAGCCAGAACCATCTATGGAAATTTAGATCGGACTAGACAAACAGAGAAAATCACACATCCTAAATGGAACTGTACGAAAGTCTATACTTGTAACTCCTCTGACCCAGAAGTTGAAAGACTTTATCCAGTAGCTAAAGCTCTCAGATGGGGATGTGCTTGTAGAAATTATAGTAATGTTTTAAATGATACTTGGTCCCCTCTTAATAATGGAAGGAAAATTTGGCCTGGAATTGACTGTATTAAAGGACAGGTGAAAAGTTTAGGATTAACTGTCTGGGTGAGTAGTGATGGTACATGGTCCGCTCAACTTCCCATGAAGGACAAGAGTAAACAATGGACTTTAGGCTTACTAACTTCATGCCCTCTCTGGAAGAAATCTCCCTTGCAGCCTCGATGGTGGAATCAGGTAAAACGAGAAGATGATTCTTGGCAATCACCAAGTACTGGAACCAAAATAGGATGGGTACTGGAATCTATCTTCTTACCACGGTTAACAACTCTTCAAAATAAGATGACTGTAGGGCAAGACTTGAAGGAATCAGGCAGGACGGCGAGTACTGCTCCGTTGTTAGAAAGGGACGTGCTGGAACTTGTAGGCTATAAACCTTGGGAGGCCTGATAAGGGAAATAGAGAGGCGCAGATGTGGTGGAGAATTGCTGACCCGTGAGTCATGCTCGATAAAGGGCTGCAAAAGAAGAAGTTGACGGTCTTTTGCAAAAGCAGCTTAGTTGCTAACAGTCCAATTGCTAAAGTTTAAATAGCTACCAATTAGCGCTCGCTGATAAGAACTTTGAAGCATAACAACCAATCGGTTTAAAAAAACACGTCTTCTGATTTCCTATATAAACGAGTGTTATATGCAATAAAACGACTCTCTGCTTGCATCAAGCTGTGTCCCCTCTCTAAATCGCGGCAGATGACTCTTCACAATCTTTCACTCCAAGTAGAAACATTAGCTAATGCTACTCAAACTGGGCTAAATGAACTCAATGCACATGTATAGGCTACTAGTAAAATGGCATTGCAAAATTGGTTAGCTTTAGACTTACTACTACTAAAAGAACATGGAGTATGTGGGTATGTTGGATTTTCAAATGATTCATGTTGTATCCACATACCAAATGTGACAGATGATTTAAACCATCAGATAGACAGAATAAGACATGTAGCTCAAAGTAGTAGGGAATTGAGATCAAACATAGAAAGTTTTTGGCTAAACAAAATATTTCAAAACTTTGGATTTTCTCTGACTGGATGGTTAGCTGGGCTTTTGCAAAATGTAATTGTGATTGTTATCATCATTGTTATAATCTGTGTTGCTTTTAGCTGTCTTAAACGAGCTGTCACATGATCTGTATACAGGTGAGACTACTAAAAGAATTAGTAGCCTCAAACAGAAAGGGGGGAACTGATAGCATATGTCCATGCATTTCGTGTGGTTTGTTCAAACTTTTATGGTTTTAATATTTTGTACCTTCTATGAAATCTGGTTTGCTGCTAGATAACTGTATAAGTGAGATTTGATAAATGATCATATATTAACATAATGGTTGAAACAATAGACAAAGGGTAGCTGGGGACATAATTACAAAAGTGTAGTCAAGTGATTAACTAGTAATTATTCATAAGTTTTGCAGTTCTTTGCTCTTATGACTAGATGTTACTGTACGCTAGATGAGAACAATGTTGAAACTGACCACATGTGACTGAAACTGCGTTAAGCTTCAAAATCAAAGAACAAGGACAAGAACAAAGACTTCAAGGACAGCCAACAAGAACTTCAAATGGGTCGGTGGTCGTAAAAGCAGCCCTTCGACTCAAATGGATCCTTTATTGCGCATGATTGGATGTAGGCAGTACTATGATAATCAGTTACAATAATTTTTATGTATATGTATACTAATCTGATTAATATGTAATTAGTTATTCTATATAACCTGTTTGTGCTGAAGCTGTGGTATGCACGCTAGGTGGAATTATCCCCTGTGCATCCAGCGCTGCAATAAAAAATGCCCACTTTCTAAAAGTCCAAAACGAGTCTTAGAGAGTTTCTTTGACCAGCTTTTCGGTATCATAATAAATGCTGATTGTTGTTTGAACTCCCCTGGTGTCATTTCACCTTAATTCTGACAAAGGAAATCCACGAACCTGAGTTGCTCCAACTTTGGGATGCGACAACCATTCACCTCCATGGGCTGCAGGGGGACATCTTGCCATCTCACCATGGGCTGCAGGGGCATCACCTCCTCCAGCGCACCTCCTCCCCCTCCTTCCTCACTGACCTCTGTATCTGCATAGGTGTTTTTCTCACATTCCAATCTCCTTCCCCAGTGCAGGTTCCCCTTCTTAGATATGTTATCCTAGAGGTGCTACCACCGTCACTGATTGGGTCGGCTTCAGCCAGAGGCGAGTCCAACTTGCAGCTGGGGAAGCTTCTAGCAGCTTCTCACAGGACCCACCCCTGTAGCCCCCTCCCCCGCTACCAAAATCCTGCCACACAAACCCAAAACAGGAGGGAGAACGTGAGAGCAGCTTGGTAGGCACCTGGCAGCCAGCCAAGGTTAACCCACCATCACACATATACTCAGTACAAGGTCATATTAAACAGAATACACATTGATTTCTAAGGCAGAAGGAAGGCATATGGAGAGGAGTGACAAGTGATTCTTCCAGCTTGTCTGACACCAGATAAATCCATCCTCACTATCAAGAAACACAAAGCATTTCTTAAATTTTCAACAAGGTTTGATGCCAAAGTCACTGAGCATAAAGAGCTCAGTCAACAAGAGCTCAGTATCTGTATTAAAATAAATCTGTCTTTTATGTGGTCATTTCCACTTCCCCCCCATTCCCACAAGCTGCCATCTGAGCAGCTCTGTTGGTCTCATTGACACAGATGGCTGCCATGGGCTCAGTACATGAGATATTGAGGCTCAGCATCAGAATATGTTACTTTAAGCTTAACCCAGGGGACTGTGGTCCCAGATTAGGCACCTTCAGCATTGGGTTAAGCTTTTTAAAAATGCAGGCAGGTGCCTGAAAGTGAGTTGGCAAAGCTACATCCCAAGATGAAGTGTCTAGATTTCTGTCCAGTATGTGGGGATGGGTGGGAGCAAGCACCCTCTCCTGACAGCCAACAGCTGGTCAGGGCCCTCATTCACCTCTTTCCTCCAACCCATAGCTCTAAGCTAACACTTTTGAGTAAGTGCAAACCTCATCAGCATTGTGTGAGATTAAGAGTGGGCCCAGCATGGCTCCCAACTCAAAACCCCGCTACTGAACTTGCGCCACAACTTAGCAAATACCCCTGGGGTTAATTGTGGGACAGGCTCTGCTTGACATTAGGGTTTTAATGGTCCTGTATGTAATTTTTTGGCAGCAGTACTAGATGAAGCAGCCCCTCAACTCCACACACACACACACACTCAGCTGATGGGTTCCTGACCCTGTGTCATTGTGTTATCCCTTCTATAGGATAAACTTGCTCCCTACTTTTTCCTTGGGGTATTTTCCAGCAAGCTCAATACCCTAATCCAATGCAACCACACGCCAGAGGGAAGTGAGGGAATGTAGTTTAAGCAACATTAACATTAACTGTGATACCAGAAATAGTCTCCCCGATGGGTCCAGTCCAGCTGCAACCTCCCAAACAGAAATATCTCTTTGTATGCAAACCAAAGGGATGTAGTATGGATGAGGACTGAAAAGCAAAACAAGCCCTTCCCCCCTCACCAACCATCTGTTTCTTGCAGTGATTTAAGAAACTTTAAGATGCTGCAAATGGGATGTTACACCAGTAACAAACTTTTTCCCTAGCCACCTCACCATCTTTGCCTCTCACAGCTGCACTTCCTACTTTTCTGCTGCACCACTGCCAGAATACACTGTGCTCTCTTGTAAGAACCTTCTCATTAAGGAAAGAAAATTAAGCCTTCCTCATACATGCCAAGAAGTTTAGTTGCACTTCAGGTCTTGGTGAGTGAACAGCTCATGCCCTTCAAAATCCTGCTGAAGGAGACAGCAGAAGGAACACAAAGCCTTCTCTGCTGAGAGAAAGGATGTATAATTATTATTATTTTTTAAAATCACAGTGCACAGGGGAGGGAGGGAGAGTGGGCTTCAATATGCAGGAGGAAAGTTTTTTTACTCACAGCTCCAGAACTTATTTGCACTGTCTCTGCTCTTGGTAGTTTACACAATGTCTCCTCTCCACTAAATGACTGGTTGCTGGGGTTAGGTGCTACTCTTGACGCTTCCTTGGGAATCAGAGTCTCAAATGTTTTTTCCAGCAAGAAGGTTGAAGCACTGCAGGATACCCTTCTGGACTGTGAAGAACTTTAAGCTCAGCTTCACAAGCATCCTTCTGAAGTAAACAAGTTCAGGCAAAATGCGTGAGAAGGCCATAATGCTAGAACACAGAGAGCATTTGGGGACAAACAATGGCCATCCTTTCACAAGGCGGGCTGAACTATGCAAAAGTAACAGAGAATGAGCAGGCAGTATTCAGCTCAGATTCAGTGCATCTGAGCAGCAAAACAAAGTTTGGAAGAAGGCCCAGGACAGTAATGGTACCAATAAACCATAATGTACCTAAGTTGTTCGATTTGCTGCTCATAGTTGCACAACATAGGAAGGTTTCTTGCAAAGATAAAAGAGCTTAACTGCATGTGTCAATGCATGTCTAAGTGCTGCAGTGTACTATTATCTCGAAGTTTCATCTCACATAAATACTGAACAGAGTGCTGTGTAATAATCCAAAATATCTTGTAAGAGTGAGATGAAAGGGGTGGCAGCGAGCAGGGTGTGTACAGAGAAAAGGACCCTGCACTGTAAAGAACTTTAAAATGTGTGGGTGTGTGGGGGTTACATTCAACTAATATGTTCTTCTCTTGCCATCCCACAGAAATTATATTTCATACTGAAAAGAAGCCCTGAAGAAACTTCCGTACTTTTATTTCTGTTGGTGTAAAAAGAACCATACTCTGATAGCAATAATAGCTATCGAAGGATGGTCATTAGTTTGTTATTGATACCTAGACTATCTAGTTAAAGGAAGATCTTTGCCTCATGCCTCACAGAACATGAGACATGTAAATCAATAACTACTGATACACTAGCATTGCTTATTATTACATGGCTATCAGAAACAGCCAGTATTTGGAAAGTTTCTAATGAGACCTCTGCTGACCGAGCATAGGTTTTCAGTAGCTGTGGTGGTATAAATAGAAAGGAAGCAAGCTCCCAAGCATACAAGCTGGTTGGAAACTTTTAGATCGGCATAACAGAAATGAGAATGATTTGCTTTTGATACTGAAGGCCTTTGCCTTGTTAACTGGGTGAACTTAGTTTGTCAGGTTGTATGAAGCATTTGTGAGACTGGCTGGTTTTGGCACTAAGGATTTTGATATTCATAAAATTACTGTAATGCTAAAGGATTTTTATTAAATAGTTGTAAGGTCATTGTGACCCCCTAATGACATTAAAAGTGCAGAAACATAAATGTAAATAAATTGATGTCTAAGCACTTGTATTTAGATACCCCAAATTTATTATGAAATATATATGAACTTGTAAATAAGACTGCCTTGGTTGTCTTATTTAGCACTTATTAAGGGCCGTCAGGACCTGAGTGCACTAATAGGTCTTAATGGCCCTGATCAGCCTCACCTGGGACCTTCACCCACACCCTCTGCTCATGGGCCTAGGATCCCCATTTAAGCTCAGGCCTGGGCATTCAGTCTATTTAAGCTATACTGTAGCAGTACTGATCTCTAGCTCAGCTACAGCCATATCTCTGCTTAGTTGTGGACCCTGACCTGTAGATTGATTTCCTGGTTTAACCTCTGGCCTGTCTTATAAGTATGGACCTGCCTGGTAATCATTGTGTTGTCTGACCCTGGTTACCTTCATTCTGACCTGTAGATTGATTTTTTGACTTGACTTTGGACCTGCCTCATCACCACAAACTTGCCTAAAGATCTGGACCCTTGGTTGAACCTGGCTATTGTCTTGGGGTCTGCCCTGCTCACCTTGCCTGGGTACTACAGAGCTAGGCCCTAGCTGGTGAGATCCCTACCCTGTTGGGTGTGTTATTACACTTGGCTCATGGCTCTCTAGCCCTTAGGGAGCAGCCAGTCCTGACAAGGGTATGTTTTTGGCGTTTCTTCAAGATGATACCTTCTACAGCTTTGATCAACCTGCTCCCTCAGCAAAGGAGGGTTTGAGTACACCCTCACTAGCAAGACTTGTTTCCTAAGAATTTTTTTAATTATTAAAATACTAAAGAATATTAACCTTCTTTCTCACCCTTTGCTTAAAGGAGCCTACAACTTTTTATGAAAGGTTGAGCATAACTGTTCTGAGCTGAACCTAGCACAAGTAATGTGCTTGGTCTGGTGTGATGGTCTTCCTCCCAATAGGATTTTGTGCTGAAAAAATGCTGGGTGTCCTCTAGATAAAATTATTAATCAGGAGCTTTAGTCATCACTAAATAGTGTAATAGCTTGCAAAAGTTCCCACTGCAGAACAGTTGTACTTCTACATCACTGCTTCAGAGTCTCCCTCTAGATGTAAGCAGATACTGGCTGCAAAAGTGTCTGTGATGCTGCTGTCCTCACAGGATCCTTCTCTGCATGTGTGTAGGGAGGAATTTAGACATATAACGTATTCTGAGGGCAACAAATGACAATGGATTATGAATTTCACAGCTGCTGCATCTCAAGTTCTCAATCAAATGCATTGTTTAAAAACAGAAGGCAAATTTTTAAGCTGACAAACTTGGCCATCTACAGCAAAGTTGATTTCTTATGTTTTCTCTTCCACACACATGCCTCGCTCTTTTTGGATTCCTACAGCACAGAGAACAAATTATATATTATGACACATCTCTCCTGCTATAGTCCTTTCAGACAATGCCATCAAAGACAGCTATTCAAGACCATGGCTAGTAATATGTTTACATAAGAGTAACCGGTCTACCAAACAATTTATTAAAACACAAGTGTCTTCAGCACTCCAGCTGTGTAAAGATAAACGAGACTGACTGATATAGCATTAGCAAAAGTCAACATATAGTCCTTTCCATTTCTCTTACAGGAAAGAAGATAGGTGCAAGAACACTTACCAAAAAAGCTATGATGGGTCTCCCTCTCTCACTGGTGATATTACTATTATTTTAATAATGACCATAATAATTAGCTTATATAAAAAATATGCCCTAAAGGAACAGCACTGTTACTATAAAAGAGCCCTTTACAATTAGTTTTAGATAAAAAAAACCAATATTCTTTTAAAGGCTAGCATAAATAGTAGGTGACCACTTTCAAGATGACTTTTAAAGTGGTCCACATTGCCTGTTAGCCAAATTAATTTATACAACCAATTAAGTCTGAGTGACATGCAGTGGTCATCTGCAGACATAATTGGCAGAGAACAGAAAATACGTTCTAACTTTATGCAAATTTTCCCAATATACAACTGCTGCAGTCTCTGCTGGTTCAAATTGGCTCACAAAATGTTGATGGGGTAACACAACCCTGTAAGACTCAACTACTGTCCATTTGTATGTTGATCAAGTACTCTGTGTCCTTGTAGTTGGCAAAAAAAAAAAAATCAGCATAAGGCAGGAGGCTTGGGAGCAGTACTGTGTACTTTGTTTAATTTGGATAAAAAAAAAAAACAAACCCAAAACACAATTGTGTGTTCACAGTTGAACAAGATTAATTTCCACTGACAGGTGATTGCATAACACATGCAACCTGCTTACTGAACACACAACCAGAATTTGTTCAGTCAATAATCTACTGCAAGCTATCAACAAAAAAAACAGGACAATGTAAACAAGTAGATCAAATCAGACATAAGAGCACAAAACCATAGTATTTATTTTTGGATATATTTTGTGATACTAAACATACTGACATCTTCACATGAGATCTCACTAATGCTCAGAAAGTAAGTCTTCCAAACAAAAAAAAAAATCCAACAGTGACAGCTTTGTGACAATTATCAGGCTTAGAGATGCAGTATTTATTTTGCAGTATGGGTTATTTACATGGTGATATCTTTCTGAAATAATGCTTCATAGAGTTGACACCTGCAATGGATTCAGGGGCAACAAGAGCAGCTTCTATTGATACATTAATAGTAAAAGGCTGAGCAAGGAAAATGAGCATCTGTTGATGAATGGGGTAGGTAATTTAGTGATAGCAGACACAGACAAGGCTGAGGTACTCACTGCCGCCTTTGTCTTGGTCTTCATCAACAAGGTCTTCCAGGACTCTGTACATAGAGACAGAGTTCAAAGAGAAGAACTCTACCAGTAGTGGATGAGAGTCAAATCAGGAACTTCTTGAGAAATCGCAACCCATACAAGTCCATGGGACCAGATTGGATGCATCCAAGGGTGCCGAGAGAGCTGGCTGATATCACTGGGAGGCTGCTCTCTATTATCTTGGAAAGGTTGTGGAGATCAGGGGAGGTCCTTGATGACTGAAAAAGGACAAATGTTGCATCCATCTTCAAAAAAGGCCAAAAAGATGATCCAGGGAATTACAGGCCAGTCAGTCTAACCTTAGTCCCTGGGAAAATCATGAACTGACTCTTCTTAGAACATGTTTCTGGGCACATGAAGGAGAAAAAGGTGACTGTTCTGCACTGGGGGGACGGGGTGCAGAGAAAAGTGAGCGAGCAAGACAGTGCAGGGTTCTTTCTGGATCTCAACAAGAAAGGCCCAACAACAAATGGCTTAGTAAAATAGCTATTTTAATAAGACAGAATAAGAAGAGGAATATAGATAGCGAGTAAATCTTACATCCCTTCAGATACTGGGAACCCTGCATTTGTGCAGCATCAGACAGACCCCAGATAGATTTTTCCCATGGCATGCTGTGCAGATTCTGTCTGTGGAGTGAGGTTCCTCCTTTTTGGTCATTTGAGCTATTATATAATTTCCTTACAAGAAAACAACTCTATTCACAAAGGATGTTCACATGAGAACTTCTTGCTGCACTGTTAGATAAAGGCAAGACCACACAGTTGGCATAATTGCTGGTACCAAGTGGGCGCTCTGTTACAATGAGCTGGCTGAGTTTATCCTGCAGCCAAGGAAGTTGTGCAGCACAGCACAGGCCTGGCCTCCTCAGGTTAACTGTTATGTGGATCACTAATTCCTTGATGTACAATGGTCTCCTGGTCAGGATCACTACAGTGATTAAGAACAGTCAGCATGGATTTACCAAGAGTAAATCACACCTGATCAACCTGATTGTCTTCTATGATAAAATGGCTGGATTTGTGGATGAGGGGAGAGCACTGGATGTCATTTAGCTCAACTCCAGCAAGGCTTTCAATACTGTCTCCCACAATATTCTTGTATCCAAGTTGGGAAATTACACTCTGGATGGGTAGACAACTAGAGGAGTAAAAAACTGGTTGGATGGTTGGGCTCAGAGGGTAGTGGTTAATGGGTCTTACTTTACCTGGAGGCTGGTTACAAGTCAGGTACTGCAAGGGTGTATCCTGGGAACTTTCCTGTTTAACATCTTCTTCAATGACCTGGAGGAGGTGAGTGCACTCTCATCAAGTTTATAAATGACACCAAATTAGGGCATCAGTTGATATGCTAGGGCAGGGCTGCCATTCAGAGAGGCCAAGACAAGCTGGAGGAATGGGCCAAAAGGAAGAACCTTATAAAAACTCAACAAGGACAAATGCCAAACTCTGACCCCATGAAGGAAAAAAATCCCTTGCAACTATACAGGCTGGGGACAGACTGGCTGGGAAGCAGCTCTTTTGTAAAGGGCTGGGGACTGTGGTAGAAAGCAAGCTGAACATGAGCCAGCAGTATGCCAAGGCAGCTAACAGCATCCTGGGCTGTATAAACAGGAACACAGCCAACAGATCCAGGGAAGTGGTCATCTCCCTTTACTTGGCACTCATTAGACCACATCTAGAATATTGCATCCAGTTTTGGGCCCCCAATATAGGAAAGAGATCAACAAAATGGAGCAAATTCAGTGGAAGGCCACTGGGGCAGGTTGACCCTGGCCAGCAGCCAAACATCCTGCAAGCACTTGTTCAGCAATAGCCAAAACATTGGCATGTTATCAATACTGTTTCAGCCACAAATGCAAAGCACACCACCATATGGGCTGCTATGAAGAAAGTTAACTCCATCCCAGCCAGACCCAGTACAGCCACCAAGACGTGCAGGGAGCTAGAGCAAATGCCCCATAAGGAGAGGCTGAGAGAAATGGGCTTGTTCAGCTTGGAGACAAAAAGGCTTTGGGGGACCTAGTAGCAGCCTTCCAATACATACAAGGAGATCAACAAGAAGATGGAGCCAGGCTCTTCACAGTGGTGCATAGTGGGAGGATGAGAAACAACAGGCATAAAGCTGAAACAAGAGACGTTCAGACTGGATATGAGGAAAAACTTTTTCACTATGAGGACAGTCAAGCAGTGGAACAGGGGCCAAGAGAGGTTGTGGGAGTTCTGTTCTTGGAGTTTTTTCAAGCCCTGACTGCACAAAGCCTGAGCAACCTGGTCTGACCTCATAGCTGACCCTGTTTTGAGCAGGATATTGGACTAGAGACCTCCTGAGGTCCCTTCCAACCCAAATGTTCTGTGAATCTATGATAGTGAAAGACCAAGAAAGCAAGAGCAGTCAGACACAAGTTCCTGGGTTTTCAGTATGCCCCTCCAGGAACACTAGAATCAATGAATGATGAAAATTAAAAATTGCTACTTGCAAAAAAAAATTTTTTTTTTTTTTAAAACTAAGTCCTCCCTTACAACCTCTGGCTAGTCAAAAAGTACAGTTAAACATGGTAGGGTTTCAGGTGCAATGTAGCATATGAAAGCAGATAGAAAATACAGATAAAATTAATTTTAAGGGAAACACTAGAAAGGCAAGGAAGATGGAAAAAATAGGCAGGATGTCACTAATAAGGCAACACACAAGCAAGATAATTAAGTAGAAAATACTGTATCTTATTGTTGAGGCTCAATGTCATTAGACGCTGATATCAACATGATTATCAAACAAAATGTGCTCTTTCCTACTGCTTTCTATAAGTATGACAAATTTCTTTAATGCTTTAAAAATAAAGATCCAGAAATGTGACCACTAAATAAAACCTATAGTGATATTTTAACATACTAAAGGATTTAATCATGCCATTCACCATAGTTCCACATTCTTATTTACCTTGGATGCTCAAGCTGCAAATAAAGTATTGACAGACATTAGGCAGTTTTTCCAAGATGGAGAAGTGTGGTTAGAGGAGATGAAGCTGTATTTCTTTATTAGCGAACTACTGTTTCATATAAAGACACATGTAGGGAGAGTTCCATATTTCCTTTGGTTCGACAATGCACATTTTGGTTTGGTGCTTCAATACTTTGGATTGTTGATCCAGTTAAAATTAGTTACAGCACTGTGAATTAGGATTTTCTTTTCAGTTTACCTAAATATAAATCCAAGATCATTCAGAAGGCTAACCTGTCTATCGTATAGCAAAAGTTCCTCAAAATTGGTCAATAATATCACACAGGATATATTTGCTATACAGAACAAAGAGGGGAAGTTCGCAAGTACATTTTTATATTAAAATCAGCAACTGCTATGTGACTTAGATATAGAAAATGTTAAATATCTGTCTGTTCTAGGTAGAACTGACATGCTGAAGCACTGACCCAGCTCCCACATAGAAGAGTAACATTTATCAGTATAAGTACTCCAAAATTTATTTAGAAACCTAATATATTGAAAGGCAGTAGTTAGTTCATGGGCATCTGTAACAAAAACAAAACAAAAAGCCCCTGCAAACATTATTAGTTACAGTGGTTTCTAAGAAGAGGAAATTAAAACACAGTCTATATGATTCATATGAAGAATAAAGATCGATGAACTTCTGCTTTACAAAGTGTATAATGCTATATTTTTAATAAAATTAATGCTAGATTTTTACTTACTTGAAAAAGTACATTTATGATACTACTCTAAACTGAAGGATTGGTGTTGATAGCTACATTTTATACAGAGACATCCATAAATATGGCAAGTGAGGCTCATTCCTGACATTGATCTGAGGAACAATCTATAGTTAGGAAGGACAGTAAGTATATGGAGGAAGAAATTAAAGCCTGAAGATAAAATGAGGAAACGATAGTATGCTTACACAATAATGTGAATCAGATTGACTATCTACATCTGGAGTAAGAAACTACCTTACCCGGTAAAAAGAGCCACCACAAATCATCTCTCATTTTAAAAAAGCAAAGTAGATATAGACAAGCTCATTTCAGGCTTCCATGTCTATGAAATTTAAACATATGAAATACAAGTTGGTTAAAATATTGCTAAGAATAGCACAAACAAGAAACAGTATTTCACTTATTACTCAATACAAGTTTTTACGGAAAAAAATGGTGAAACAACCAGATCTTGCTGTATTCAAAGTATTTATATACACATCTAACAGTCCAGAAGTTACTTGTTGTGGACTTATTTTAAGTACTTTCATAACACACTGTCCCTTACTGCAAAACAGCCAAAACTGCATTCAGAACCCTAAAACTATTTTCATAATTAACATTTTAAAGCATTTTATGGCAGACAGGTGCATCCAAGGTTGGTTTTCTTTTAAGAATATGCAAACTGTATTAGTTACTGTAAAGATCTCTTTGCATTACTGTTCATACACAACTTGCCAACTTATGTTATGGGTCATTTATTTAAATGTTTTCAGAATTTTAGAAAATCCCTCTCCTCAAAAAAAAAATTATCTGCCCTTCAGTTTTTCATTCTTGAAACATGCTACTCCAACATAATTAGGAGTTAACTACATTCTCACTAAACCCCCACCTGTCTGCCCTATGGTGGAACTACTTGGTTTTAGGGATTACATTCCTGTGAGCCCAAGACCTGCATGTATTTAACAATAACGCTTAACCTGTCTAAAGTGCCTCCTTCTGAAGATTTCAAAGCAGTTCACTAACAGTTTTTTAAGTCTCACAACACCCCTGTGAGGTAAATATGGCATTATCACCAATTTACAGAACCAAGACTTTTGTGAATGCAGCACAATCACATGCAAGCATTCAGTTATCTACAAGGGCAGCTTCTTAACCTTCAGCCTTGAACAAAAGAACATTAGTGTTCCTGAAATACTCCAGTCTTAAAAGTTTGTATTAGCATTCCCATGGGGCTAGGGAGTGGGGGAGATTAAAGCAAAGTGCTAGGTAGATTGCCACTCTGCCACCTCAGACAAGTTGTTTTGGAGTGTTTATATAGATGGCTGGACTGGCTGAACCGTTTGCCACACTTTAAACAAGCATAAGGCTTTTCTCCTGTATGCACACGAATGTGCTTCTTACAGTCTGTTAGGGTCAAAAAAGTCTTGCAGCAGATCTTACAGGCATATTTACGAGCACCTTCAACAACCAAGACATTATGTTCAGATAAGGCCTTCTTACATTTTGAAAGAACATCTGCAGATGCCCTTGTCAACTGTGGTGGACCAGGTTGTGAAGGATGTCCATTTTCAAAAGAAGTGGTCCCATTGATTAACAGCTGGGAACTGGAAGCATTATCTTGTAGCTGGGAGCTCCTGACAGAGGTCACAACAGGCATTTTGGGGGCTATGCGACGATAGCCAGGAAAGCTACTAGCTCCACCTCTTACAGATCCCATCACTGTCCTTGATGAAGAGTGCAGGCCCAAGCCTGACCTTGGAAAATCCATACCAAATTGTTCTGTAGCCCTGTATCCAGAAGTCTGTACACATGGAAGAGCCATTGCATCCTGCATTGGTCTAACAAAATGAGAGTCTGCAGACTCACTGAATGGATTCTCTACATGACAAACTGTAACAGAGGAATGACTACTAGCAGGCCCAGACTCTGGACTCAGTAGGTAAGAGGCATCACCATCCATTCTGCAGTCCCTTGTTGTATTCAGAATGTTATCATTGCTATTTTGACTTGCACCAAAGTTACCACCTCTGCTTTTATTCAGAAAATTTGAGATACTGAAAGTGGACTTGTGTTCCAGGTTATTTGACACTTCCATAATATGGATGTCTCCCACCCTATCAGTACTAGACTGTGGGTCAGAAAAGCTACGATCACTGCTTTCAGGACTCAGTTCTATCTTCTCTGCACTCACCACTCCTCCTTCCACTTCAACAGACTCACTGCCTTCTGCTTGAGAAGTGACATCGCTCACTTCATCTTGAGGCTCTGGGGAACTCAAAGGCTCAGATTTAACCACCACCCCCGTGTGTTCTTTTTCATTTAGACTGGCCTCCGGATTTTTGCACGGGAAGTTGTTTTTTTCAGAAGTAGCTTCCTGACCAAAACTGGTTTCCACTTGTATAACCTGAGATGAGATGGATATTTGTGAAATGTTTCCTCCACTGTTGTCTGACTGGCTGGGCACTTGAGCATCTTCTTGAGCACCAAAAGACTGATCAAACATAATAGTATTATCCACTTGTTTATCAGTAACAGCATCAGCCTTAGAATTGTCCACATTCTTCAGTGAATCTGGTGAATAAAAGTCTTCTTGTGAATGAACTACTGACTGCCCACTCTCTGGAGTAACATCTGAAATGGACTCATCTACGGTAGGTCTGATTCGCTGTCTGGCCCGATCATCAGAAGACTGTTTACGCTTGTGGAGACGCCGGATAGGAAAGGTAGTACGTTGTTCTATGTTACTTCTGATCGATGAGCTCATGGTATTTAGTTGTTCTTCTGTGCTCTGAGTGGAATTTAACGCAGAGCTCACAATGCTCAGCCCAAGCTGCTGAAGCATGAAAGATCTTTGGATGCGTGCATTTTGCTCCTGAACTCTACCACTAGGTGGAGACATTGGTAGCGTCCTGGTAGTAAGGTAGTGTTTACAGGCTTTGACAACAGAGTTCAAATGTAGGTGAGAAGCAGCCAGCAAGACATCCATTACATTGCTCTCCCCAAGCATTAGTGTAGAAGTGTACATCATATCAATCAGGGCAGCAAAAGCTTCTGCTGTCACCACTTCACTGTCCAGCTGAATCATGTTCATAGTTTGATCACCCTCTGCTACAGTAAAGAGAGCACGGAAGTGTGTGCTACACGCTGCCAGAACAGAGCGATGGGCTTTGAAATGTCTGTTTCCCACCACAATAACACAGTCACAAAGTTGGTCATGAAGCCTCTGGTAGTTTAGCTGCTGAAAGACTTGCTCGAAGTGTCCTGGAAAATCCATGATTCTATAAAATAAAGCAGAAGCAATAATGCTAAAAATGGATGAAGTTTGACTTAGATTACAGTGAGATCAGTTTTGAAAAAAAAAAGTTGATGGCTAAGAGACAGATGACCAAAAACTTACCTTAATTTCCCTGAGGACTATTAACTACTCAGACACTACCTCTGCCTTGGGAAGTCACTAACACTGAAATTACTGGAGGATTCGTTCCACATATTTGTTGTTATGGTTTTTAGTTTTACAATTCGCCTTGATATCTCCTGAAAGAGTTTTAGGACACATTTTTTTTTTCAAATGTCAGAATGATTTATTCTCAAGAATAAGAGGATCAGCATTTTTTCTCTTAATATTTTGATTATAAACTTGAAAGAACCATTAATAGAGGGTGTGCTTAGTAAATGTCTGAATTATTAACTTACATCACCATTTACTACTGGTGAGCAAGCAACCCTACTATATAGGAAGAAATAAAGTATGATTTTCTGAAACTAATAATTTTTATTTATATAGATTATAAATAAAAGCTGCACAGAGTAAATTGAAGTGGTTTGATTTCCTAGGAGAAGATGGAATTTCATCACCTGTTCATCCATCTCCCTTCAGTTATTAACTTCCGAGTCTCTTGGCCAATTCCAACCAAATTTAACAGAGGGTTAAGTAGATACTGAATTCCTAGAAGGTTTGTTGAAGTTGGTAGCTGGGTACAGAAGGAGCCAATTTTATAACTACCTTCGTGGAGTCTTAACTCAAACCCTTATCCTCTTACAAAAGGCGGGGGGGGGGGGGGAATAGTCAGTTTGCATACATGTAGCTAAGAACTAGCCACTCTGCATGTTTCCACCTGCCCAACAAGACAGTGTCCCACTTAAAAAAGCACACATGCAAGTGTACTTGCAGTGAAAACACAGCAGGATCAAAACCTTTTGTTACTTGTTAAACAAAATCATCACTATCAAGTTATGTGAAATATAGTAGTTCTGAATTGTGATTCAACACTTTATTACTGTGCCTAGTAATAAAGCGTTAAAAATAGTTTACATGACAGTGTAATTTCAAAAAAACCCACCAAACACCACCTAAATAAGCCTCCAAATTCTTCCCTCTCCCAAAAGCTTGCTTAAAGTTCACTGTAACTTATCTCTTTCATTGTTTTTATAATGTAAAAACAATCTAGTATGCTTCAAATATTCCATTAAGTAGAATAAAAGAAAAAATAGCATACTAATATATTTAGCCTAAAAATAATCAGATTTGTTTTTCTCTTTACCAGATAAATTTAACACAATCTACTATTTGCACTTTAACATCCCCTCCCCAACAGTAACAATTTATATTTAGGTGTATGTGACATTGTATTGGGTTTACATGGCAAGGTTTTGGTAGCAGAGGGGGGATGCAGGGGTGGTTTCTGTTAGCTAATGGCTAACAACACATTGAACATGTCACAGGATGCTCTACTGTGAGCTGAATAATGCAATGTGGTTCCTGTTAATTCCTGTTCAAACTAAAACATCTCTTCAGTAAACCATCCAATCCTGATGTAAAAATTTCTACTTGTGAAGAAGCCAACACGGTCTTTGATAAATTGTTCCTCATATTAAAAACTTTGAGCTTTAACTCTAGTCTGAATTGATCTAGCTTCATCTTCAGGAGTATACAAGGAGCCAATTGCTATCTGTTATACCACAAAAAACTTCTGTCAAATATCTGCCTTCTGCATAGGAACTTTTAAAACAGAGTGATTATTTTCATGTGTGTGCAGCCATGAACTACAAACATAATTTGCATACAGAACTCCAGATAGACATATAACCTTGTATTGGGTTTATGTGGAAGGTTTTGGTAGTGGGGGGCTACAGGGGTGGCTTCTGTGAGAAGATGCCAGAAGCTGCCCCCATGTCAGACGGAGCCAGTTTCAGCTGGCTCCAAGATGGACCCGCTGATGGCCAAGGACGAGCCAATCGACAACAGTGGTAGCGTCTCTGTGATAACATATTTAAGAAAGGGTTAAAAATGCTGTGCAACAGCAGCCGGGGGAGAGGAGTGAGAATATGTGAGAGAAACAACTATGCAGACACCAAGGTCAGGGAAGAAGGAGGGGGAGGAGGTGCTCCAGGCGCCGGAGTAGAGATTTCCCTGCAGCCAGCCCGTGGCGAAGACCATGGTGAGGCAGGCTGTCCCCCTGCAGCCCAAGGAGGTCCACAGTGGAGCAAATATGCACCCTGCAGCCTGTGGAGGACCCCACGGTGGAGCAGGTGGATGTGCCCTGAAGGAAGCTGCAGCCCATGGATAGCCCATGAAGGAGCAGGCTCCTAGCAGGAACTGTGGCCCCATGGAGAGGAGCCCACGCAGGAGCAGATTTTCTGGCAGGACCTGTGACGCTGTGGGGGATCCACGCTGGAGCAGCCTGCTCCTGAAGGACTGCACCCCATGGAAAGGACCCATGCTGGAGCAGTTCATGAAGAACTGCAGCCTGTGGGAAGGACCCACACTGAAGAAGGTTGTGGCTGGGGAGCCAGGTATGCATGTGTCTCTAAGGGTGAGGCATCTGGAGGAATTGGCTACCGGAGGGACCAGAGGGTCCAAGCCAACTGCTGAAAAGACCGTGGGGTCTGGGGGTGGAATAAGAGACTCATTTACATGTGTGTGGGGGTGTGTGTGTTTCTGTGGGAGGCAACTGGGGAGACTGGAGGCATTCAGGGGCCAGCTACTGGGTAGATCGAGCGTCTAAGCCCAGCTACTGGGAGATCACAGCCTGTGTATGTGAGAGGAGGTCTGTACTGGCAACTGGAGTGGAGCTATGGGCCTTGGGGCTCGTATGCCCAGGTGCCAGCAACTGGGGAGGCCAGGGGATCCAGGGGCCAACTACTGGATAGACTGAGTGTCTAAATCCAGTTACTGGATGGATCCACATTGTATGTAGGTATATATTTCCCACTAATGGACCTTCGTCCTGCTCAGCCAGAGAGGGGAACAGGATGAGGCCATTGTTGCTGTTTGTCTGAGTGCTGAGTGTTTCTGTCTGTGTTGTTCTGTGTTGCTGGCCATGTGCATATATGTATTTGTATACCTACTGGGAATACATTCTCAGCCTTGCTACTGGTTGGATCTGGGGATATGGAGCTGTGGCAGACTTGCCTCTATGGTGCTGCCAGATTCAGCAATTCCCTAACAAGAGATCAGGATGTTTCCCACCTTGATTGAACTACTGAGCACTGTAGAGTGTGTACCACTTACTTTAAAAGGCCCAATGGCTTTCAGGTCACAGGTTATTCAATTAGTTAACCAGAATAGTACTGCAAACTGGCACTCCTGTACCACCAAATATGGGAAACACTGGTCCTATCTATTTAGTTTTTATCCCCATCCTAATGCCAAGCACAAGCATGACAGTTAAAGTAGAAGGTTTTATGGGTTTTGTTTATTTTTCAGGTTTGATAACTTATCACTAGGATAATGTCTAATTACTGCCTGCTGGCTCTTGAGTTGGTAATTCTTAATCAATATCAACCAACTTAAAACAGGAACAATACAATATTTTTCAAAACTTGACTACAGATGGTTCCTAACTATCTGCATTAACCTTTAAGTCTGACACTTTTCAAGATGTAGCTATGCACGTAAGTAAGAAATTCTTCAGTCTTGGTAGCTCATTATAATAGAGGAACCCTTAATACTTCTTACAGACACTGGTGAAGGCCTGTCAAGTAAGACCTATTAGTCGCACTATAGTATTTTGCACAAGTATTCAACACACTGAAGAATCATTATAATTATTTTGGTGTTAAAACAAAAAGTTGGGCCAAGTAAAAGCAGAAGTGGATGAGTGGCTTGCTAGTGCCAAAATGGTTGCTTAGTTACTGTTTACTTTGAACTAAAATATGGTACAACTGAAATAAAAATTTAGAAAAAAGAAAAAAGAAAAGCTATTTGAACTACTTAACAAAAGACACTAAAATTTGAAGTGAACTCCCCCCTCCAGTAACTCTGCCTATCCATCTGGGAGAAAATAAATACCAATATTATGTAATATTCTTTAACCTGTTTCTCCACAGATAGCTCCCTATACAACTAATGGTTACCATGAGCTGACAGGTTTATGATATTTGACTGCCACCTTCATTATATGGTTTAATCAGAAGTTAAATATCATAAAGGAAATTAATTTGGTTACCCAGTTTGTTTTTATTTTCCAAGAAGTGATTCCATCCCAGATACAGCTATATCTTTGCTTACATTGGCCTCTGTGACGGTCTGACAAATTATAGTCAATGTCTCAAACATTCGTTGAAGGACTTTGGTGAAGAAAACGGCCTCTGTGAAAACGCTGGAGTTTTGTGAACAGGACAATGTGGCCGAAGGAGAGGGCCCCCCGGAGGGTGGGACCGCGCTTCTCCAAAGCCGCAAGTCCTTATCTTAAGTGACCAGGAGAAGGAGCACAGCAGCGCCTGGAGGAGGAGGCCCCACAGAGGATGGGACTGTGCTTCTATCTTAAGCGGTCATGCCAGCAGAAAAAGAGAGGCAACTCTGCAATGAACACCCCCCCCCCCAAAGCTCACTGACCGATTCCAGAGAACCCCGGGAATGGGACTGCGCATGTCGAGACCATCGAACACACTATAAAAGAAGGGAGAACGAGTCCTCGGCGCGCGCCCTCCGGAACTGGATCTCTACGCTGGCTGGACCAACGCTGGACCCAGGACTGGTGAAACCTTTCTCTTCTCTCTCTCTTTCTTTCTTTCTCTCATTCTCTCTCTCTCTCCCTCTTTTCCTTCTCTCTTTTCCACAGTCCCTACACCTCATCCTTTGAAACATAAACCGTTGACCAAGTCTGAGACTAGGAGTGGATCTAGCCGCCCCTGGGCTCCTCTTTGAGAAGGAGTCCAGAAAGCAAGGGGGTCTGCTCTGAACCTCGTGACTCAACGGGAGGGCTCTCCTCCTGATACATTTCATGTTCCTTTTTCCATTTCATTTTTCTATACTTCCCTCCTCTTCTCAAACAGCGGCTTAATGACATGTTGCAAGGTTCATATTAACAAGTTCATGTGTACTTGGACAAAGTTAGCTAGGTTGAATAAATGTTGATTGTTGTTTGAACTCCCCTGGTGTCGTTTCACCTTAATTCTGACAAAGGAAATCCACGAACCTGAGTCGCTCCAACTTTGGGACGCGACAGCCTCGATTTCCAAAGATTACCCTTACAACTAACAGGAACTGAACAAGATCAAAGCAGAGGCCAATAAGTGTGATATTGTGGCAGGAGTTTGCTACAGACAGGGTGAGGAAGCAGACAAAGCCTTCTTTAAGCAACTTGAGGAACTCTACAGATCAGAGATCAAGGGCAGCAAGAGCTTCTACTACCACTTTAATAGTAAAAGACTGAACAAGGAGAAGGTGGGCCTATTGCTGAATGGGATGGGTGATCTAGTGACAGTGGACATAGATGAGGCTGAGGTACTCAGTGCCTTCTTGGCCTCAATCTTCACCAACAAAGTCTCCCAGGCCTCTGTGCTTAGAGACAGGGTTCAAGGAAAACTACCAACAGTGGATGAGGATTGAATCAGGGATTATTTCAGAGAACTTAATCTGTACAAATCCATGGGACCAGATGGGCTGCATCCAAGGGTGCTGAGAGAACTGGCTGGTTTCATAGTGAGGCCGTTCTCTTATCAGCTTTGAAAAGTCATGAAGATCAGGGGAATTCCCTGATGACTAGAGAAGGGCAAATGTTGCATTCATCTTAAAAAAAAAAAAAAAAAAAAAAGCCAAAAGTTCAACCCAGGGAACTTCAGTTCCTGGGAAAATCATAGAGAAAGTCCTCTTGGAACATGTTTTGGGTTTGGCCACATGAAGGAGAAGATGATTGAGAACAGTCAGCATGCATTTACCAAGGGGCTATCATGCCTGACCAACCTAATTGCCTTCTGTGATAAAATGGCAGGATCTGTGGATGAAGGGAGAGCACTGGATGTCATTTACCTCAACTTTAGCAGGGCTTTCAATACTGTATCCCACAATATTCTTGTATCCAAGTTGGGATATTATAGTCGGGATGGGTGGACAACTAGATGGGTTTAAAAACTAGTTGGGTAACTGAGCTCAGAGAGTGGTGGTTAATGGGTTGTACTCTACCGGGATGCCTGTGACAAGTGGGGTACTGCAGGGGTCTATCCTGGGACCTGTCCTGTTTAAAATCTTTATCAAACACCTGGAGGAGGTGATGCATCTTCCTCTTGTCAAGTTTGCAGGAGTTGGGAGGAGGAAATAAATACACTCAAGGGCAGGGCTGCCATTCAGAGAGACCTAGACAGGTTGGAGGAATGGGCTGACAGGAACTTAATTTAATTCAACAAGGACAAATGCCAAGTCCTGCACCTAGGGAAGAAGAACCCCTGGCATCAGTACCATCTGGGGACTGGCTGGGGAGCAGCTCTGCTGAAAAGGACCCAAGGATCTTGGAAAACAGCAAGCTGAATATGAGCCAGAACTGTGCCCTGGCAGCAAAGGTGGTTAGCAGTATCCTGGGCTATATTACCAGGAGCATAGCTAGTAGATTGAGGGAAGCGATTATCCTCCTTTACTTGGTGCTCATTAGATCACATCTAGAATGCTGTGTCAAATTTTGGGCACACCAATACAAGAAAGTAATTGATAAAGTGGATCAAATTCAGCAGAGGGCCACCAAGATGTCAGGGGGCTGGAGTACTTGCACTATGAGGAGAGGCTGAGGGAACTGTGCTTGTTCAGCCTGGAGGAAGGAAGGCTGCAGGGGCACCTAATAGCAGCCCCCCAGTACCTATGAGGAAGCTATCAAGAAGACAGAGCCAGGCTCTTCACAGTGTTGCATAGTGGGAAGATGACACAATGGGCACAAATTGAAACAAGCAAGGTTCACGCTGGCTATAAGGAAACTGTTTTTCACCATGAGGACAGTCAAGCAGTGGAACAGGGGCCCTGAGAAGTTGTGCAGTCTCCAGCCTTGGAGGTTTTCAAGCCCTGACTAGAGAAAACCCTGAACGAGCTGGTCTGAATTCAGTGTTGACCCTGCTTTAAGCAGGAGGTTGGACTAGAGACCTCCAGAAGTCCCTTTCAACCTGAATGGTTCTCTTATTTATTTTTTTCTTCTAGCCTGAGAAGACATTCTCTGTAAAGAAGTGGAACTGCCAAAAGAAAAGACACCTAAACACAGTGTTGAGTTTGGAAGGCAGCCATTGCATTCTCTTGTTTAGCTTTTTCCCGGTGCCTGCATCAGGAACAACACGGAGGGCAACCTGAGTGTGTTTGCGTCCTGAGCAGGATCAGGCTTTCAAGTTCTGCTGTGTAGACTGCCACCAGCTCCTCGGCAGCAGGTACTGCAGAACTCGCTGCCTGCGTGGATGAGAGAAAGTGACCAAGGGATCAGCAGCTAGGATTCCAGGCGGCTTGCAGAAAACTGCCGCGTGCTATTGTTATTCTCCCTACTCCCGTCCAGTCGTCGCCTACTCCGTGGCATGGCGGAACGTCTCTCCTGCGGTTCCCACTGAGGAGCGTGTCCTAAGGCGCCACTCCCAGTCTGGAGCGCGGGGACGAATTGATGCAGCCCGGCTACCGTACACCACCCCCCCCCCGCCGCTTCCGGGTGCTCCCCGCCCCCCTCCGCGCTGCCGTGACAGTCTAGGACGCTCATGCTCCAGACAGCAGCGATCCAGCCAGCCCGGCGCGACCTTCACCACCGGCGGGAATCCTTATGAGACAGGAATGAGGGACGAGAGAGAGAGAGAGGCCGCACAGGGTGGCCCCGCCGCAGTGGAGAGAGATGCGAGCAGCAGCACACCCTCTCCCCAGTGACTCACCTGTTGCGTCTTCCATGCCACCTGAAAACACAATTTGGAGATAAAAGTTGCCACTGCCACCGACCAAACTGGACACTGCATCCACCACCTCACATTCTCGATGACGTAGGAAGTGCAGCACAGAAACCCAACTCACATCACGTGACCAAGAGAAAGAGCAGCTGAGAGGAGTAAGCCCCACCCCGTCTCCCCTTTCCTCAGCTAATCACAGAGCTGCCTGGGTACGGCCTCGCTCCAGAAGGGCTTTGTGGGTGTCACGATACTCCTCATGCTCGGTGAGCTGTGCTTGTGGAAGGATACATATCAGGGTAAAATATGCTGTGCAACAGCAGCTGGGAGAGAGAGGAGTGAGAATATGTGAGAGAAACAACTATGCAGACACCAAGGTCAGGGAAGAAGGAGGGGGAGGAGGTGCTCCAGGTGCTGGAGCCCTTGCAGCCCATGGTGAAGACCATGGTGACACAGGCTGTTCCCCTGCAGCCCATGGAGGTCCACAGTGGAGCAGATATCCACCCTGCAGCCCATGGAGGACCCCACGCTGGAGCAGATGGATGTGCCCTGAAGGAGGCTGTGACCCCGTGGAGAGCCCACGCAGGAGCAGGTTTTCTGGCAGGACCTGTGGCCCCATGGGGGATCCACGCTGGAGCAGCCTGCTCCTGAAGAACTGCACCCCGTAGAAAGGACCCATGCTGGAGCAGTTTGTGAAGAACTGCAGCCCGTGGGAAGGACCCACATTGGAGAAGCTTGTGAAGCACTGTATCCCGTGGGAGGGACCCCACGCTGGAGCAGGGGAAGAGTGCAAGGAGGAAGGAGCCGCAGAGATGAAACGTTATGAACTGACCGCAACCCCCATTCCCCATCACCCTGTGACGCTTGGGGGTGGGATGGGGGGAGGGAGTAGAAGAGCCGGGAGTGAAGCTGAGCCTGGGAAGAAGGGAGGGATGGGGGGAAGGTGTTTTTAGATTTGTTCTTATTTCTCATTATCCTGCTCTGTTACAATTAACGGACAGTAAATGAAATTAATTTCCCCGAGTCTGTTTTGCCTGTGATGGTAATTGGCAAGTAATCTCCTTGTCCTTATCTGTCTCTCTTCTCCAGGCTGAACAGGCCCAGTTCTCAGCCTCTCCCTTGGATGTCATGTTCTCCAGCCCCCAACCAGCTTGGTGGCCCTCTGCTAGACTTGTTCCAGTGTGTCACTATCCTTCTTGTACTGGGGAGCCCAAAACTGGACACAGTACTGCAGATGCAGTCTCACAAGTGCCAAATAAAGGGGAAGGATCACTTCCCTGGACTTGCTGGCTGCAGTTTTGCTAATACAGCTCAAGATGCAGTTGGTCGTCTTTGCTGCAAGGGCACACTGCTGACTCATCGTCAACTTGTCCACCAGGACCCCCAGATCCTTTTCTGTGGAGCTGCTTCCCAGACAGTCGGCCTCTGGCTTGTATTGTTGCATAGGGTCATTTCATTCCAGATGCAGGGCTTCAGATCTGCTTGTGTTGAGCTTCATGAGGTTCCGGTCATCCCACTTCTCCAGCCTGTCCAGGTCCCTCTGAATGGTAGCCCTGACCTCCAGCATACTGACCACTCCCCCCAATTTGGTGTCATCCACAAACTTGCTGAAAGTGCACTCCATCCCATCGTCCAGATCATTAATGAAGGCATTAAATACCAGTATTGGTCCCAGTACTGATCCCTGAGGGACCCCACTAGTTACTGGCCCCCAGCTGGGCTTTGTACCACTGATCACAACTCCTTGAGCTCAGCAGTCCAGCTAATTTTCCATCCACTTATCAAGCCCATATCCCAACAATGTGGAGATAAAAAGACTATAGGAGACTGTGTCAAAGGCCTTGCTAAAGTCAAGGTATAAAACATCCACTGCCTTCTGCTCTTCCACAGCACCAGTCACCTCATTACAGATAGCAATGAGGTTGGTCAAGCATGATTTGCCCTTGTTAAAGCCATGTTGTCTGCTCCCAATCACCCTCTTGTCTTTCATATCTTTAGAAATGGCTTCTAAGAGGATTTGCTCCATACTCTTCCTGGGAAAAGAAGGTAAGCCTGACCAGCATGTAGTTCCCTGGATCCTCCTTATTGAAAATGGGAGTGATGTTTGCCCTGTTCCAGCCATCAGGAACCTCCCCCAATTGCCATAACCTTTCAAAGATGATAGACAGTGGCCTCCCAGTGACATTGGCCAGCTCCTTCAGCACGCTTGGATGCATCCCATCTGGTCCCATGGACTCGTATATGTCCAATTGGCTTAAGTGCTCCCTAACTCTTTCTTCCTGTACTGTGCTACTGTTTCACTCCCCCAATCTGTGCTAGCTGGTTCAGGGACCTGTGAGCAGACCTTACCAGTAAAAACTGAAGCAAAAAAACATTGAGTAACTTGACTTTTATGATGTCCTTGATCACTAGGTCCCCTGCCCCGCTGAGCAATGGGCCCACTGTGAAGAAAAGTACAAACTTAGGTCACTTAATAGGATGAACCTTAACCTAGTTTCAGTGAGCTTTCCAAGAACTCAAGGAGGGAAGACACAAGCATGAAAGCTCAGCTAGTTACGACAACCTTGCCTGATAACAAACCTGTGGAAACCGGTTCTGAGCATGTAGCAGACAAAGGATGAAAAACAGCCTAGACCACTATCTCTGATCACACAGCCATGCGAAGAATTGGGCGACTATAGATAAGCTTAGGACTGTAATTGGGAGATAGCCCACCTGTATATTCTATATAACCTGTGTGTTACTTATGATTAGGGTCCCTCAGAACTAGGCTGGGGCGCTGCATGCACATTGCAGTGTGCTGGTTTTGGCTGGGATAGAGTTAATTTTCTTCATAGTAGCTAGTATGGGGCTATGTTTTGGATTTGTGCTGAAAACAGTGTTGATAATAGAGGGATATTTTTGTTACTGCTGAGCAGTGCTTACACAGAGTCAAGGCCTTTTCTGCTTCTCACACCATTCCACCAGCGAGTAGGCTGGGGGTGCACGAGAAGTTGGGAGGGAACACAGCTGGGACAGCTGACCCCCAACTGCCCAAAGGGATATTCCAGACCATATGACATCATGCTCAGCATATAAAGCTGGGGGAAGAAGAAGGAAGGGGGGACGTTATGGCATTTGTCTTCCCAAGTAACCGTTAGGCGTGATGGAGCCCTGCTTTCCTAGAGATGGCTGAACACCTGCCTGATGATGGGAAGTAGTAAATGAATTCCTTGTTTTGCTTCGCTTGCATGTGTGGCTTTTGCTTTACCTATTAAACTGTCTTTCAGCCCACGAATTTTCTCACTTTTACTCTTCTGATTCTCTCCCCCATCCCACTGTGAGGGAGGTGAGCGAGCGTCTGCATGGTGCTTAGTTGCCGGCTGGGGTTAAACCACAACAAGCGGTAAAGAATTTCCCTTTGTAATTCTATACTTAAGGGTGTCTGCATCTCCTTCCTTGGTCAGCAATAAAGAATCCCACGACAGTTTTGGCACCCCAGAAGGAAATTCGCTGACTCACTTGAATCCACCAGCTGCTATGATCCCCTGAGAGTCAACGGCCTGCTGATGGCAAAAGGTGAGTTCACCTGGGGAACTTGAGTGTAGGGGGTAGCGGTTGAACAGTTCTTTTTTTTGCGGTGAGGAGGTGAGAGTTTATAATAATGGGGACAGGACACAGAATGGTGAAAGGGACACTTTTAGGTGAATTGCTAACAAATTGGTCGAAAATAGATGGAACCCGGGGGTTATCTAAGAAAAGGGCACTGGAACTGTGTCAGGATACGTAGCCCGCATTGACCACCCTTGGAACTGCAAGCCAACGGTGGCCTGAGGTGGGCAGTTTTGATTATGATAGGCTGCATTTTTTGCAGCTCAAATTGAATGAATAGTTCCCAGAGCAAATACATTGTTGGTATGTTTGGAATAATTATGTCTGGCAATGGAAACTTCCCCCTCTGAAAGGAAACCAATCTCGATGTGAGAGTGTGAGGAGGAAGGAGCCTCAGAGATGAAATGTTATAAACTGTCTGCAACCCCCATTCCCCATCACTCTGGGCTGCTCAGGGAGAGGAGGAGGTAGAAAAGCCGGGAGTGAAGCTGAGCCTGGGAAGAAGGGAGGGGTGGGGGGAAGGTGTTTTTAGATTTGTTCTTATTTCTCATTATCCTGCTCTGTTACAACTAATCAACAGTAAATTAATTTCCCCAAGTCAAGTCTGTTTTGTCTGTGACAGTAATTGGTAAGTAATCTCCCTGCCCTTATCTCGACCCATGAGCTTTTCATCATATTTTCTCCCTGTCCTGTTGATGGAGAGTGATAGATCAGCTTGGTGGGCACCTTGCAGCCAGACAAGGTCAACCCACCACAGACATCCCTGGCAAATAGCCAATACTTGGATACATGTCAATATTAACTTTTGGCCTATTAGCTTAAGTTACATTTTACAAAAATATTAGAACACTCTTCTACTGCGCTTAATGATTGTGCTAGAAATAACACAGCTCAAAAAAAGTTCCTATCAAGTCTGAAGTGGATGGTTAAATCCAGATAATAGTCAGTGATAAAAGGACTATTTAAAAATATCCTTCCAATTGTTTGGGGGATTTTTTAATTTTTTTTTAATAAGCAAGCAGGTGGGAGAGGAGAGTGAACCTTAAGGTTTGTGGTTTGGGTCTGTTGGGGTTTTTTTGGCATTTTCAGTAAGTTACATCACTTCAAAACAAGGATCTAGATATATCAACAGCTCTAAGGGTGTACTCAGACTGAACATGAACCAGAATTTCTAGAAATAATTTTAACCACCATTTAACTGATATTTAACTGATTTGCTCCATCCAACCAAAACCTCAATGCATGAATGTGCCACCTTCATTTTGCCTACAATACTAAGCGACAGGCATTACAGGACTTTTAGTTCATGTCCAAGAAATATAGCAAAGCAACAGCTAGTGGCTTTAGTGCCTGACATTCAAGTTTGCACAGTACACTTGCAGTATTTGCTTAGTGTGGTTTTATGCATAGTTCAACATGTACAAGTTTTCTCCTGTGTTGGAGAAGATGAGTTACTACTTGTCTAAGAGTCAGAGGAGATAAACTGCACTGCTGAAGCTGTTCCTGGTTGCAGCAACCCTCCAATAAAAGACAAGAGTTTTCCATGTGGCTCAGAAAGTGTCCAATGTTTTATCACCATCTGAAAAGTACTGAAAATAGATACTCCAACCTGCTGTGAGACCAACTTGCTAGTAAAAAACAACAGTACAGTCTGCTAGCCACAGGAAGCATGAGAGGACACACTTGGCTGTCTGAAGCAACCAAAGCCATCTACTTATGTCTTTGTCTTCTAGATCACTTATCTCCAACCCTATCATGCACCTTAGTCATAGTATCATACTTGAATATTTCAGTCTCTTACCATATGTCTTGTTTTAAACTCCTGCATTTTGATGTGCCTTGCCAGTTAAGGTGTTTCCTGTTATAATTATAACTATATAATTATAACTATATAACTATAACTAGAATGTGAAATAGTCTCACGGACTGTGATGCTGAACACTGGTGCTTGCTAATTCTTTGCCAATGCCTTTATCACTTGAGCTTCAAAGTCAGTACTATAACCTTTATATGAGTCAGTCTCTAGAAAGACCTGACACAAGCTTTTCTAGTCTGTTATATGAAAGCACAATGTTTGTTAGGCATCACCAGAAAACTGGAAATGAAGTCATTAGACCCCATTCTTGAATTTAGGAAGATAGCAAAACATACCTGGATACAAGGAACTAGCTATTCACAAGAGCAGGATATCTTGTTTGATAAGACAGAGGGATATAAAAGAAGAAATCCAGTTGGGTAGTAACACTGATTGTAGAAGGAGAAAAAGCAGGATATTGTCTATTGATTGCCACACAGAACTGGCAATAAAGCCAAAGAAGGGCATAAAAGCATAAGCTGCTACCAATGAGCGTTAATCTGAATTTACAGTTTCCACATTATCAGCCCAGGAAACTGTCCTTTAGGGTTCATGGTATTCTGGTAGTCTTTGCTATTAGCCATCTTCCCCACAAGAGGGGATCCACCTTTAAAAAAGACAACTCAATCACCAGCTTTTCCTGTCTTAGAACAATCCTCTGCTTATGAATGAAATCACAAATGATGTGTGAAGCTAAAGGTCTGTATGTAAGCATCCAAAGGGAAAGAGCAACCACAGACATCTCAGCATGATGCCTGCCTCAATACAGCATTAATTTCTAAATGTAACAGTTCAACTTAATTATTTACTGAAAGCTCAAGAATCTTAACAACTCCTCTCTCAGCCCTCCTTGATTCTGAAGATGCCTTTCCCTACACTTTTAAAACACCACTTGGATGAAACTAGAGACACTTAGTTTAACTCCATATGGGGGGGGTGTCTTTTCCCAGAAAAAATTAGATTATGATAACAAATGTCAGTTGTGCCACCTGCACAGAGACTACATCAGTTTTCAACATGGGTTTTAAGATCCAAACTAGATCCACATAATGGATTGACTCCCTGCCCCATTACAAATATCAGCAGGGTAGACAGACTGCCAACACCCTGCCCCCGACCAACATTGGCAGCAGCATAGGCAGGTTGCTGCTCACATTATCCATGTAAGGTATGATTCTCTCAAATCACTCTGCCATTGGTGGAGCCAAGGGGCGGCACGACTCTCACACGCATTCAAAAGGCATTTGCACAGTTGGCTGCTGCTGCCAAATGACCTGGACACCAAGTGTCCCTGTCAGTCCACCGGAGCCATGGCATCGCTTATGATCCTGTGTTTGCTATTGGTGAGTCACCGTATGGGCGTGTTGTTGCTCATCTTTCCTACTGCCTCAATAAAGCTTTGTTTTAGAACACTTTGTCAGACTCCATTAGTGTTTGGACCACATTACTGGCATCACAAACAGGATAAGAGTCTCTGACAACTACTGGAAGCTTTAGGAAAGGAGCAAGTTTGGAGCTCCCCCCAATGGGAGGAGGATTGGGTCCAAGATAATTGAACAGATCCCCAGGCTATAAGGGATGAATTTGAACTGTGGCGTAAGGCCAGTCATTGCAAACAAGGAAAGGGCAAGGGAGCCTTAATCGGCCTCCTGAGTTGTGCCCTTAACGTTGCCCAAACTGAAGTTACCAGGCTGCACAGCGCCCTCAAACAGGCAGGAGAAGCTAAGCAAGGGGCCAAGAGGAATGAGCATAAGTTAGCCTCCTTGGCTCAGCAGGCTCTTGAGGCCTGGAGAGATCATCCCAGTACAATGGCCCAAGTTAGGGCCACTATCTGCCAGGACGATAAGGATGATAATTGGGACAGGGACATTTTTGGCCTCAGACCAGACCCTGACCCCCTTCCCAACCCTACGGGGAAAGGCTGGGTGGAGTGGCTCAGGAGTCTCTGGCACACTGGGGCAGCTCTAATTTATCTCAGTGAAGGGGACCATGGACATGGGAGCTCTGCACACCCTGGCTGCAGGGGTGGATGCCGTGGCAATGGCTTCTGTGCCCAGTGGTCAGATACAGAGGAATCCTCACCTGGGCAGAGGACAGGGCACCTCCACCAGCCAGACAGAGAGGGATCGTCTCAGGCAGCTCCTGCTGGAAACTGGGTTTACCCCTCCCAACAAATTAATAAATTGCTGAATAATATTTTGTTACAGCTTTTGAATGGCCATCATCAGGTGGCCCACCCACCCCTTGCAGTGCCTCCTGGCATGCCAGTGTTAACCCCTTAGCACCCCTCCAAGGCGCTGCTGTATAACTGGTAGGCAGGTGTCCACTGCCAGATGGAGAGCTTCCTCCTAGCCCTGTTTTCTGGCACACCCTTTTTGTTTACTCCATGTCTTAGCCCCAATTAGAAGTTGTCATGAATGACTGGCTTGCAGTCACCATCGTTGTGGACACTGGGGCCCAAATCTCAATGTTAGATCCACAGACCACCCCTTCAGGCTGTCCTAGAAGTGATTTTGTATTTCAGGAAGTGATAATGTCCATGACAAGCCCAGAGCCACCAACTCAGCCTGGCTACTGGACCCATCTGTGTACTGGTTTTGGCTAGGATAGAGTTAATTTTCTTCTTAGTAGCATGTATAGTGCTATGTTTTGGATTTGTAATGAAAACAGTGTTGATAACACACTGATGTTTTAGCTATTCCTGAACAGTACTTGCACAGCATCAAAGCATCTCACCCTGCTTCTCACACTGCCCCACCAGCAAGTAGGCTGGGGGTGGGGGGCTGTAAGAGACTGTGTTGGACTATGTTTGTCTCAACATTGCTGACCATTTGCTAGCCTCAGCATCCTGTTGCTGTGGGGGAGTACGTGCTGAAGGCCCTGAAGAAACCACCATATCCGCCTGAAGCTAGCAGTCTCTGTGGAAATGGCTGGACTCTTCGGAAAAACTGCGTACTCCTCCCTCGAAAAAGGAACTGAAAGGGATTGAAAATCAGTGCTTGGAACTGGGACTTTGTCATCGTCTGTCTGCTGGAACCTGGAACTTGGACCTCCATCACCTGCACCGAGACCGAGCCAACGGGACGTTGCTGGCTTCGTGGTGGTGGTAACTAGTCTTGCTGCATCTCTTCCGTTCTCTTGCTTAGGCCTGCCTCTTTTTCCTTTCTTCTTCCCTCTGTCCTGTCGCTATTATCAGTTGTTATAGGAAATAAAACTTGTAAGGTTGTACGGCATCTGACCTCGTTTGTGTCTTAATCTCGCTCTTGGGATTGTTTAAGAACCCTCCCCGATATTGGATTGGGACATTTTTTAAATTGGCATCACGGACAGGATCCCCAGAGATGAGAGTGCTGTACTACTTTGTTGTGGAACTTTTGTGTTAATGTGCAGTCTGGTTCCTGGGAGTGAATAGGGGGAATTTGGATACTCATGTGTGGCCCTCTCAGGACGTAACCCCCTCCTTTGAGTTAGTGTGTAACTTTGAAGTGTGCCCTTCTGAGAGCGAGTAGGGGGAATTTGTTGTTGTGACCCTCTCAGGACGCAGACCCCCCCCGCTTTGTGTTAGAGAAAATGGTTTCTCAGAAAACTGTTGATGTTTGTGATTTTGTGCCCTCACGGGTTGAAGGAATAGATAAACTATATGGTCTTTTAGAGGTGCACCGATCTCACCCCTCACTCCAGGGACAAGATTGGGCAAAAAACCACTGGTTTCAACCACAGAGTGTGGTGGATAGGATAAGAATCTTGCAGAAGGAAGCTAAGGTTAAGAAGGGGAAAGGAAAAGCTATAATTTGTGCAGTGTTGGGAGTGAGTCTGGCAGCTGCGGTAGAAGAGAGAAAGCAGAAGTCTTGTCAAACTGATAATGTAATAGAGTCCCTGCAGATGGTAATCAAAAATTTGCAGGAACAATTGAAAGAAAGTAAACAATTGTTGGAGGAGGAAAGGAACCAAAAATGTGATATTAAAAGAGGAATTGAGGAATCAACTTTTGAGAGAGGCGGATACACAGGCGGAGGTAGAAGTGACGCTTGCGGAGAAAGGGATACGGCAAATCTACCCCCAAGGAGATTTGCAGAGGGCAAAAGAAACCGTAGAAAGCCTCCCACATATGTATCCACTGATTAAAACAGAGTATGTGTATGAGGATGATAGCGATGACCATCCTCAGGTTATCACCAAAGAAGTCCCATTTACAGCAACTGAATTAGCAAAGCTGAAAAAAAGATTTTGCAAGAGCTGCAAAGGAATCAGAGACAGAGTATGTGTGGAGAGTGTCTTTGTCAGGAGGGGATGGAATTTTGTTGTCAGAGAAAGAAGCAGAAGGATATTGGGGTCCGGGTGTGTTTCTAACTACTGGCGATCGCCGAGCCCCATGGTCATTGACTCAGAGAGCTGCGTATTGGGCCGGAGGGCTGAACCCCTTGGAGAGGGGAGATCCCCTTGCCATAACTGGTACAGTGGATCAGTTAGTGGAAAGTGTGCAAAAGGCAGCATGTCTCCAGATGATGTATGATCGGGAGCTCAAGCCCCACCAGGGCTCCCCAATGATGATGCCTGTGAACCCAAAGAGGATGACTCCTCTGATATGGGGACTTCCCGACTCTCTGAAACCCATTGGGATTCAATTGCAAGGGAGGATTCAAAACACCCCCAATGGAGAAAGAATTATGGCCACTCTGGAGGGGAAAGTGTCCCCTGATCATCGGCAGTCAGGGAGAAAAGTATGGACATGGGGAGAGATAGCTCAGGAATTGATTAATTTTGGGAGAAAATATGGCCCCGTTGGGGGATTGTCTCAAAGAACTGAAAACAAGATCGTACAACGACTTAGTGGGTGGCAATTACCCCCTGGAAGAGAGAGGCCCCTAACTCGACAGGGACTGTGGCAGCTAGGGCTTCAGAAAGGCATTTCCCGGGACTTGATGGATGGACTCCTGACCCAAAAATTGGAGCAACTTGTGCAGAATTGGTCAGGGCAAAGGGCTGTTTCCAAACCAACCCCTAGTGCTCCACCCTTGATAGACCTTGAGGAGGAGCCAGCTAGGGAGAAGAAGGTGGCGGGAAACTAGACCCTCTGCCCCCCGAAGTTGAGGGGGGAGGCGGAGGATGGATGTTTGTTAGACAACTCACCTGCAATACAAAAGGGGATTTACTGATTACTGTTGCTGTAGGACCAAGGAAAAGACCAGTGACCTTTTTAATTGATACTGGGGCACAAATTACCGCACTAAGGTGGACTGAAGCAGAACAATGTGGAATCTCGATTCCATCTAGAAATCTGATTGTCTTAAATGCCTTGGGAAAAACACAATCAGTGCCTATGACTCCGGTGACACTATGGTTGCCAGGGGAGGAAAACCCTGTCAATACCATGGTGGCCGTAGGATCTTTCCAGATGAATCTTCTAGGTATAGATGTTTTGAAGGGTAGACAGTGGCGTGACACCCAGGGAAACTCATGGTCTTTTGGTGTCCCTCAGATTAGGCAATTGGCCAAAACATCCGGCACAGAGGTGCGTCTATTGCAAGCAGCACCTACCCTCCCCCCTTCCAAACTGACAAATGTTAAACCCTACCCAGTGCCTCTAGGAGCAAGAGAAGGAATTACGCCAGTTCTGGAGGATTTAAAGAAACAAGGGGTTGTAGTTCCCACTCACTCCCCCTTCAACTCTCCAGCATGGCCAGTCCAAAAACCAAACAGCAAATGGAGATTGACAATAGATTACAGGAGGCTCAATGCCAACACAGGTCCACTAACAGCTGCTGTACCAAACATTGCTGAATTGATAGCTGCCATTCAGGAACAATCCCACCCTGTCATGGCAACAACTGATGTTAAGGATATGTTTTTTATGGTCCCTTTACAACCTGAGGACCAGGATCGCTTTGCCTTCACCTGGGAAGGACAACAGTACACCTTTACACGACTGCCTCAAAGATACAAGCACTCCCCCACGCTGGCTCACCATGCTCTAGTGCAAGAGCTGGAAACAATTCCCATAAAAGCAACGGTAAAGATCTATCAATATATAGATGATGTACTCATAGGAGGGAGTCAGGTAGAAGAAGTTAGAGAGACCCAGAACAACATCATCACCCATTTAGAAAGTATAGGGTTAACAATTCCACCTGAGAAGATACAAACCCCTTCAAGTGAGGTAAAATTTTTAGGAATCTGGTGGAAGGGAGGCATGACATGTATCCCACTGGATACCCTTTCCTCTCTTGATCAGATCAAGATGCCAGAGTCAAAGAAAGACTTACAGCATGCACTAGGGTTGCTTGTGTTTTGGAGGAAACATATTCCTGATTTCTCAATTATTGCTAGACCCCTGTATGACTTGTTGCGAAAGAGAGCTCAGTGGGAATGGACTCAGGTCCATGACGAAGCTTTACAGTTGTTGGCATTTGAAGTGAATGCCTATCAGGCCCTTGGTCCCATTCACCCAACAGACCCGGTTCAAATTGAGTGGGGGTTTGCCAAGACTGGACTGTCAATCCATTTGTGGCAAAAGGGTCCAGAGGGGCCTGTTCGGCCCATTGGTTTTTATTCTCGTAGCTTTAAAGATGCTGAAAAAAGGTATACAACTTGGGAAAAAGGTCTATTTGTAGTTAGCTTAGCTCTGAGAGAAGCCGAATGGACCATCTGGCAACAACCTATAGTGCTCAGAGGTCCATTTAAAGTGATCAAAGCAGTTTTGGCAGGAACTCCACCCCCTGAGGGGGTGGCCCAGAGAGCCTCTGTGCAGAAATGGTATGCACAAATAGAACACTATTGTGAAATTTTTTCTGTATTTGAAGGAGCCGTGAAAGTGTTAAATATACAAGATGAGGTAAACCCAGATAGGGAAACACCCAAGCTTTTGTCTGTAATACAAGTAGCTCCTCAGTTTTCTGGACAATTGCAAAATGTCTGGTTTACGGATGCCTTGTCAAAGCGAGAGGGAAAAATTTGGAAATATCGAGCTGTGGCACTTCGAGTAGATACCAAGGAACAGATCATTACCGAAGGGGAAGGTAGTGCACAAGTAGGAGAACTAATTGCTGTGTGGAGCGTTTTCCAACATGAGGCCCAATCTGCTGCTTCTGTCTATATCTATACTGATTCTTATGCTGTGTTTAAAGGTTGCACAGAGTGGCTTCCATTCTGGGAACAAAACGGATGGGAGGTCAATAGAATACCTGTATGGCAAAAGGAAAAATGGCAAGATATTCTTACCATTGCCAGACAAGGGAAATTTGCAGTAGCATGGGTAGCATCTCATCAACAAGATGACGCCCTGGTGAGCCGATGGAACGTCAAAGTGGATGAGCTAGTCTGGCTAGTTCCCCTACAAAGCACCCAGATAGTAGAAAATTGGGAACGATTGTTAGAATGGCTACATGTAAAACGGAAACATTCAGGAGTTAAGGACCTCTATTGTGAGGCACAAGCCCGAGGGTGGCCAGTTACCAGGGAAGAATGTAAAACTTGTGTGTCTTCCTGCGAACAATGCCGCGTCCCTTTGGACAGACACCCACTGGAGGGTGACCCCCTGCATTTAAGAGAGGGAAAAGGCCTATGGGAGGCCTGGCAGATTGATTACATCAGTCCCTTTCGAGGGTCAGAGGGAAAGTACTACATACTGGTAGGTGTGGAGATAGTATCCGGACTAGTGCAAAGCATGTGCTAAGGCAACAGGAGAAAACACAATAAAGGCTCTGAAAGAATGGTTTGGAATTTTCCCCAAACCACAGTCAATCCAATCAGATAACGGCTCACATTTCACAGCCAAAGTGGTCCAGGAATGGGCAGCCCAGGAGGGAATTTCGTGGGTGTTTCATACTCCGTATTACCCACAAGCAAATGGAATTGTGGAAAGAACCAATGGTCTGTTAAAACGCTTCCTCAAACTGCATAAGCCAGGATGGGCTGAGAGAGTGTGGGATGCAGTGACCAGCGTTAATAGTCGCTGGGGAGTAAATGGATGTCCAAAGATCACAGCATTCTGTCCAAAAGCTCCAACAATCATGCCAGCCCCACATGGCCCTGATCACCCCAGCAACCCATCTCATTTCCCAGGACAACCTGTCTTGGTCGAACTTCCCACAGTGGGCACAGTGCCACTGGTGTTGGACACAGCCCTTAACAAATATACCTGGAAGGCAAAAGGTGCCTGTGGAAAAATTCATAAGATTCATACTAGATGGATTGTTCCCTCTTTCTAACCCGAGAAGCGAGTTTGGTTTTTGTTTCATTTTCAGGAAGAAGCAAGCAACCCAGATGTACCCATGGAAGAAGAGGAGCAGACGATGTTATATTTAATTATGTTATGTTGGGGATTTACCTATGAGGGTGAAGGGAAGCCAATTCCCCCACCTCCCCCCAACCCATATGATCCCTTTAAGGATAACGAATTTGTTTTGTTAGCAAAAGCTGTAAGCCAAACCTTTAATGTGAGTCACTGTTGGGTTTGTAGAGGACCTCTAGGCTTGTCAAGCTGGCTGTGGACCTCCACACCCCTCACTCCAGCACAAATAGTAAGCAATTATAGTGAAACTGATAGCACTACCTGGGATGATAGTGAAACATGGCCAATTCAATTTCCTACTGTGAGTAGATATTGTTTAAATTGCACCCAGAAGGGAGGGGATCAATGTCGGAGAAAGCAGGTGTCAATGGACACTCACACATAAATTGGTTAATGAAGATAGAGGTGTTTACATATGGATGTGGCTTGATGAAGCTAGACACAACAAAGGGTTCAAAGGGTTTTGGTTGAAAAAAATGAAACCTTTTTCCTCCGATGGCCTGGACACCATATTTATCATCAAATTTGTGAGTGGAAGAACCACACTGGAGCCTGGTATTGTACCAGCCAGACAAACAAGCCAAGCACCTTTTTTAGCCCTTTGGGAAATGAGAACACAACTTATTTCCAATTCCCAAAGGCTGCAGCTGGACCATTTACTAATGGTGCCAAAGCCAAAAAAGGCCATTATTGGATTTGTGGACATACTGCCTACAAACAACTACCAGCAAATTGGTCAGGGATTTGTTATATAGGGATTATCCGACCTCTGTTTTTCCTTCTTCCAGAGGCGGGTGGTCCTCGATTGGGAGTAAGATTATATGATAATTTAGGGGACAAAAGGATTGCACGTAGCAAGCAATCTGTTGACGTTAAAATAGGTGGAACACAAAAGTGGGGGGAAAATGAGTGGCCTCCCGAAAGAATAATTGAGCATTATGGGCCTGCCACTTGGAATCCCAGCGAACCAATAGCAGGGGCACGAGAACCAATTTACAATTTGAACCGCATAATTCGATTGCAAGCAGTCTTAGAAATTATTATCAATAAAACTGCTAATGCTATAGACCTTTTAACTCAACAATCTCAACAGATGCGCACTGCAATCCTTCAACACCGCATGGTTTTGGGTTACTTACTAGCTGAAGAGGGAGGAGTATGTGGGAAATTAAATGTCTCTAATTGTTTGGAAATAGACGATGTAGGTGAAGTAGTTCTTCAACTGACCACAGATATTAGGAAACTAGCCCGTGTCCCCATTCAAACATGGGACAGCTGGAACGGTGATTTATGGTCTTGGTTACCCGGAGCACCATGGGTAAAACAGCTTCTGTTTTATCTGTTATGTGCATTTGTCGCTTTGATGTTTTTGCCATGTATTATTCCTTGTTTGATTCAATTAATCCAACGTGTTGTATCTAACATGCAATTTGTATCTACTGCCTCGCCTGATGGTGTAAAACAGATTCGTGTCGTTTGCCAATCAAAGCGCGCAACTGTATCAATTATTTAGACACATGTGTTTACTCAGATTAGTAATTTTGTGGCAATTGCTTTGTTAGCTCTCGCTATATTTTCTCTTGTGGTATGTATGTGTTTGTCTTGTAAGTGTATATATTTTGGTTAAATATGTTAGGTTAAAGTATTGTTAATCATCGTTATATAGTGTTGTTGTTCATTCACCTTTGTTTGGATCTGGGATAGAAGTTTCTAGGTCCAGACGACGCATGCACCCTAGGATAAGGGGGTGCAGAAAGTGGTTTTCCCGCCGTGCATGCAGATCCCAACACCAGCAGACCAGGGCAGCCGACCACGTGGACTGTTAGGGCCGTGACCACTTTGTAGTACATTGCCAAAAAAATGACGGAGTACGAGTATGTGTTCACGTTGATTCCAATTTATTATATAGCCTTTGCTTTGATAACGGTTATCTTAATAGTTATTCTAATACTTCTTTTTTGTCCTTGTAAATGTTCACCATGTAAACTGCCATCATGTTTTTCTACTGATTCTTCGCAACCTTAAAATCAATTTATAGTATGTTTTGATATTGTAGAGTTAGTTAAATTTATAATGCTTAGCTGATGTTAAGTAGATGTTGTTAAATATTAGATGTTGTTTAACATACTTAGAAATGTTATAATTAGGATAATTGGTATGATATTGTTGTTTGTTCATGTTGTTGTTTAATGTAGAAATATTGTATTAACATAGAATAAGCCTTGGAAAGCCAAATCATCTTATTTTAACCTTTGGTTTTTCTTTTGCCACGTTATGTTAAGTCATTTTGATAGAAAGTTGTTAACTTGATTAAATCGTTGTAGTATGCGCTTTTTTCCCTCTTTCTCTTTCTATACCCTCATCTTTCACGCCACCATGAGGACAGCAATGTCGAGCCACGGGGTGGTGTAAGAGACTGTGTTGGACTATGTTTGTCTCAACATTGCTGACCATTTGCTAGCCTCAGCATCCTGTTGCTGTGGGGGAGTACGTGCTGAAGGCCCTGAAGAAACCACCATATCCGCCTGAAGCTAGCAGTCTCTGTGGAAATGGCTGGACTCTTTGGAAAAACTGCGTACTCCTCCCTCGAAAAAGGAACTGAAAGGAACTGCAAGGGATTGAAAATCAGTGCTTGGAACTGGGACTTTGTCATCGTCTGTCTGCTGGAACCTGGAACTTGGACCTCCATCACCTGCACCGAGACCGAGCCAACGGGACGTTGCTGGCTTCGTGGTGGTGGTAACTAGTCTTGCTGCATCTCTTCCGTTCTCTTGCTTAGGCCTGCCTCTTTTTCCTTTCTTCTTCCCTCTGTCCTGTCGCTATTATCAGTTGTTATAGGAAATAAAACTTGTAAGGTTGTACGGCATCTGACCTCGTTTGTGTCTTAATCTTGCTCTTGGGATCGTTTAAGAACCCTCCCCAATATTGGAAGGGGCTCACCTTCAGTGTTATGGCATTTGTCTTCTCAAGTAACCATTACGCATGATGAAGCCTGCTTTTCCTGGAGATGGCTAAACACCTGCCTGCCAATGGGAAGTAGTGAATGAATTCCTTATTTTGCTTACACACACAGCTTTTGCTTTACCTATTAAGCTGTCTTTCTCTCAAACCATGAGTTTTCTCACTTTTACCCTTCCGATTCTCTCCCCCATCCCGCTGGGTAGGGGAGTGAGCAAGCAGCTGTGCAGTGCTTAGCTGCCTACAGGGGTTAAACCACAACAACCTGGAAAAATCCTCCTGCTACACTGCATCTGTTTTACTTGTACTACTGTTAGTTATTCTGTGCAAGAACCAATTTTAAATATGCTGTTCTTAGGGACAGTCCACCAGGGCCTTGCTGGTTGGGTTTTTAACTTGTTAATTCACACATCTCAGGCACTGGCAAATGTTAGAAAGGGAACTTATTGTGGGATTTGTACACAACATCCTGCATCTAGCCACCAAGGATTTCTTGTGGTGGGAATGCTAGTACTGGTGGCATTGTGGGTCCATACACCTAAAACTTTTGTCAGATGTTACTCTATTCAGGCTAATCTCTCAACCACTGACTACCCACTGCCACCTTGGTGAAGAACAGATCAGAATTCTACATCCACCAGAACTTTACAGGCTATGATCCGTCCTGTGATCAGCTACAAACCATGTGGCGGGGTCCATCCTACACCATGCAAACCTAGCATGCCAATATTGACAATTGCCTGAAAGACACCACTTGTTGCAGTAACCCTAGCACAATAGGTGCCCCCGGCCTATACTGGCTGTGCAGCAATCATGCCGGGAAAAAAAACCTCACACAGAGGTGGGAGGGGACCTGCACACTTGGACAAATAGTGCCTGGGATGCATGTTGAAGAAAACCTTGACGCAACCCATGCTGTCCTGGTTTTGGCTGGGAGAGAGTTAATTTTCTTTCTAGTAGCTGGTATAGTGCTATATTTTGGATTTAGTATGAGAATAATGTTGCTAAGTAGTGTTTATACTAAGTCAAGGATTTTTCAGCTTCTCATGCCCAGCCAGCAAGAAAGCTGGAGGGGCACAAGAAGTTGGGAGGGGACACAGCCAGGGCAGCTGACCCAAATTGGCCAAAAGGATATTCCATACCATGTGATGTCATGCCCAGTATATAAACTGGGGGGCAGTTGGCCGGGGGGGGCAGATCACTGCTTGGAAACTAACTGGACATCGGTCGGTGAGTGGTGAGCAATTGCATTGTGCATCACTTGTTTTGTATATTACAATTCTTTTATTATTATTATTGTAATTTTATTATTGTTATTATCATTATTGTTTTCTTCCTTTCTGTCTTATTAAACTGTTCTTATCTCAACCCATGAGTTTTACTTTTTTTTTTCCCCCCAACTCTCTCCTCCATCCCACTGGGTGGGGGGGGAGTGAGCGAGCAGCTGCATGGTGCTTAGTTGCTGGCTGGGGTTAAACCATGACACATGCCCACAGTTGCCCTGATGCCCTGCAACACCAGCGTAGATCAGCCCTTTGGTAGAGCAAAGACCTGGATTTCAACAATTTGCTCAGGTCCTCTTTTCTCAGCTAGGGATCTCTGAGCTGGAGAAAGGAACTGTCAATCTCTCTGCTACTCTGGAAAAATACAGAAAACATAACAATCGATGCCATCCAAGTGCTGCAGCAAGAAGTCACTCAAGTATCACAGACTACCATTCAAAACCATCTAGCCTTAGACCACTTGCTGGCTGCACGAGGTGGCATTTGCATGTTAGTAAATACTACCTGCTGTGTCTATGTCAACCAAGATCAATGCATTGAGACTGACCTTAAGAAAATCCAGGCACAATTAAAGCCCTTGTATCAGGTGACAATTGAAAGTACTCACTGGGGAATTGGCAAATTGTGATCATGGCTTACCTCTTGGTTCCCAGATCTCAGGGTAGTTGTCAAAAGATTTTGGCTGTACCTTTTGTAATTAACTTGTTTATTGTCATTGTTTATGTTTTGTTTCATATCACTGGATAGGGTTGTCGACTGTGCTGTCAAGTATTTTCCCAGTCGAGGTCGAGCCACTCCCTGACCCAGGTTGGGGGCCACTAGGTATAAGCGGATACTAACCCTGAATCATAATCTCTTGGAGCCTCTCTCATAGCAATTGCGAAGATACATAGTAATCACCTCCCAGTTACCTACGCAACTGATACTTGATAGAAGTAATTCTATGGTACCCATCTGGTGATGCACCAGCTTTTGACCTCTGACTATTGTCCTCGGTTCAGCTGGGATAGAGTTAATTTTTACAGGAACCTGGGAGGTGGGGGGCATAGCCAGGGCAGCTGACCTGAACTAGCCAAGGAGCTATTCCATACCATGTGACATCATGCTCAGTATATAAATGGGGAGCGGGCTGAGGAGGCGCTCTCTCTCTTGGCTTTCAGTGGGGGAAGTGGCAGACCATCGGGTTCTGGGTGGTGAGCAGTTGCACTGTGCATCACTCTTTTTGTATACTCGTTCATTAGTACCGTTGTTGTTGTTGTAATTTTTTTGTGTTGTCCCAGTAAACTGCCTTTATCTCAACCCTCGAGGTTCCAGTTTTTTTCCTTTCCTCTCCTCCGTCTCCTCCCTATCCCACCGGAGGGGGGCGGGAGGAGTGAGCGAGCAGCTGCGTGGTCCTTTGTTACCGGCTGGGCTGAAACCACGACAGTCCTTTTTGGCGCCCAACGTGGGGCCCGAAGGGTTGAGATAACGACAGATCTGGCCAGAGTGTGTTGAAACAAATTTGTCATACGCATTTCTTATACTAGATAAATAGATGTTAGTCACAATGTTGATTCATTTGTTTACATGGTGGCATTTTGTAAGTTCTTATATGCTCTATGTATTGCCTGTAGTTACATTTCTCACCTCTGGGAGAGTGATTGGGATTATCATTTTGCTGTACTGGGCAATGTCGACTTGTGAAATGATTACATCACTGGTCATGAGGTTAAGTTGGTATCTGTATGAGGCAGTGATATCATTTCCATACTTCGGACATCTTCTATTGGATTTTATTGGTAATTACACCCAATCTATGGGGAAGTTAGGGGGGGATACTTCCCCTCGTCCGTTCGGCTCCCTTCTCTCCTTCCGACTAATTACAACAGTTTTCGAGAATTTTGAATATCCTTGGGATGCGCAAGCCAGTGTGCTGTTAGTGCTATGCCTCCTGACTATGTTTCAGGTCATGTTTAGGGCTACAAAAAGGCTTTTTAAGAGTACCACCCAGAGATCTGCCCCAAAGCTGGATATTCATGGGTGGCACGGCATGTGGGAGGATATGGGCAGGTATCTAGAGAACTTCTCACCTCCAGTGGCTTGGAAGTTCACTCCCAAACAACTACAGAAACCTCATGAAGTGTTAGAATATTTGAAAGAAAAATACTGTGGCTATCCCAGAGACACACAACTCACTACACTGTGCTGGGCCCTGGCCAGTATCTACCAAACACTGCAGCACCCTCAGGGGGAAAAGGGGGAAAAGATGGAAAACAGAGCAACAGGCACCATGGCTACCCCAACCCCAACAACAGACACCGTGGCTACCCCAACTCTGACAACAGGCACTGTGGCTACCCAAACCCCGACAACAGGTACCGTGGCTACCCCTACCCCGGTGACAGATACTGCAGCTAAACCAGAGAACCAACCTGTGCCAGTATCAGTCACCCCTGTACAGAAAAAGAAACACACAAAGAAATCAGTTCGCTTAGTGAGGGATGAAGATGAACCAGGGTCATCGCGAGAACAGGAGGAAGAGGCAGAACCTGAAATAATTACCCGATCTCTATCCCTGAGTGAGTTGCACGACATGCAAAAAGATTTTAGCCGCCACCCAGGTGAACACATTGTTACCTGGCTGCTCCGGTGCTGGGATAATGGGGCCAGTAGTGTGGAATTAGAGGGTGGGGAAGCCAAGCAGTTGGGATCTCTGTCTAGGGAAGGGGGCATCGACAAGGCGATTGGGAGAAAAACACAAGTCCTCAGCCTCTGGAGGCGACTTCTGTCAGGTGTAAAGGAAAGATACCCCTTCAAGGATGAAGTTACATGTCACCAAGGCAAGTGGACCACCATGGCGAGAGGTATCCAGTACCTGAGGGAATTAGCCGTGCTGGAGGTGATTTATAATGATCCAGAAAATGCGCAGTCACCCACAGATCCAGGTGAAGTCCAATGCACACAACCGATGTGGCGGAAGTTTCTACGAAGTGCACCACCAACCTATGCCAACTCATTGGCAGCAATGTCCTGGAAAGAAGGCTATGGACAAACGGTGGATGAATTGGCTGTCCAACTCCGGCAATACGAAGGAAGTCTCTCTTCCTCCCTACGGGCCTGTGTCTCGGCTGTAGAGGAATTGTCATGGGAGTTCCAGCAATTCAAAGTGGATATGTCCTCCTCCTCACCTGTACAGGCCCACATCGCAGTTATTGGGAGTAAGCGTTCCTCTGCCCAAGAGAGAGGAGAGAGAAAGTACACACGGTGGGCTAACTGTGGTTTTACCTGCGTGACCATGGAGAGGACATGAGGAAGTGGGATGGAAAACCTACCTCAGTCTTGGATGCACGGGTACGGGAGTTGCGAGAAAAGCAACCAGAAAAGAGGATTCTTCTTGGAAAACTGCTGCTCCAGTTTCCCGTGAGCAGTCCCCCGGACGCAGTAGATGGGCTGACCTTATTTCTGATCCTCTTGAAGGGACTTCTGATTCACGTGTGCAAAAAGTGAGTGACGGATATTCTAACCAGGATTAGAGGGGCCCTGCCTCCAGCCAGGTGGAGAAGAGGGACAACCGAGTCTACTGGACAGTGTGGATTCGATGGCCCGGCACATCAGACCCACAGGAATATAAGGCTCTAGTAGACACTGGTGCACAATGTACCGTAATGCCATCAAGTTATAAAGGGGCAGAACCCATCTGTATCTCTGGTGTGACAGGGGGATCCCAAGAGCTAACCGTATTGGAAGCTGAAATGAGTCTAACCGGGAATGAGTGGCATAAACACCCCATTGCAACTGGCCCAGAGGCCCCGTGCATCCTTGGTATAGATTATCTCAGGAGGGGGTATTTCAAGGACCCAAAAGGGTACCGTTGGGCCTTTGGTATAGCTGCCTTGGAGACGGAGGAGATTCAACAGCTGTCTACCCTGCCTGGTCTCTCTCAAGACCCTTCGATTGTGGGGTTGCTGAAGGTTGAAGAACAACAGGTGCCAATTGCTACCACAATGGTGCACCGGCGGCAATATCGCACCAACCGAGACTCCCTGATCCCCATCCACAGGTTGATTTGCCAATTGGAGAGCCAAGGAGTGGTCAGTAAGACTCACTCACCCTTTAATAGTCCCATATGGCCCGTGCAGAAATCTAATGGGGAATGGAGACTAACAGTAGATTATCGTGGGCTAAATGAAGTCACGCCACCACTGAGTGCTGCTGTGCCAGATATGTTAGAGCTTCAATATGAACTGGAATCAAAGGCAGCCAAGTGGTATGCCACAATTGACATTGCTAATGCGTTTTTCTCCATTCCTTTGGCAGTGGAGTGCAGGCCACATTTGCTTTCACTTGGAGGGGCGTCCAGTACACCTGGAATCGACTGCCCCAGGGGTGGAAACACAGCCCCACTATTTGCCATGGACTGATCCAGGCTGCACTAGAAAAAGGTGAAGCTCCAGAGCACCTGCAATACATTGATGACATCATCGTATGGGGCAACACAGCAGAAGAAGTTTTTGAGAAAGGGAAGAAAATAATCCAAATCCTTTTGAAGGCTGGTTTTGCCATAAAAGAAAGTAAGGTCAAGGGGCCTGCACAGGAGATCCAGTTCTTAGGAGTAAAATGGCAAGACGGGCGTCGTCAGATCCCTGCGGACGTGATCAACAAAATAGCAGCTATGTCCTCACCGACTAATAAAAAGGAAACACAGGCCTTCTTAGGTGTTGTGGGCTTTTGGAGAATGCATATTCCAAATTACAGTCAAATTGTAAGTCCTCTCTACCAAGTTACCCGGAAGAAGAACAATTTTAAATGGGTGCCTGAGCAACGACAAGCCTTTGAACAAATTAAACGGGAGATTGTTCATGCCGTAGCTCTTGGACCAGTCCGGGCAGGACCAGATGTTAAAAATGTGCTGTACACTGCAGCTGGGGAGAATGGCCCTACCTGGAGCCTCTGGCAGAAAGCACCTGGGGAGACCCGAGGCCGACCCCTGGGGTTTTGGAGTCGGGGATATCGAGGATCCGAGGCTCGCTATACTCCAACTGAAAAAGAGATATTGGCAGCATATGAAGGAGTTCGAGCTGCCTCAGAAGTGGTTGGTACTGAAACACAGCTCCTCTTAGCACCCCGACTACCAGTGCTGGGCTGGATGTTCAAAGGGAAAGTCTCCTCTACACATCATGCAACAGATGCCACGTGGAGTAAGTGGATTGCACTGATCACACAACGGGCTCGCATAGGAAACCCCAGTCGCCCAGGAATTTTAGAAGTGAACACGGACTGGCCAGAAGGCAAAGATTTTGGAATGTCACCAGAGGAGGAGGTGACACGTGCTGAAGAGGCCCCGCTGTATAATAAACTGCCAGAAAATGAGAGGCAATATGCCCTGTTCACTGATGGATCCTGTCGCATTGTGGGAAAACATGGGAGGTGGAAGGCTGCTGTATGGAGTCCTACACGACTAGTCGCAGAAACTGCTGAAGGAGAAGGTGAATGGAGTCAGTTTGCAGTGGTGAAAGCCATCCAGCTAGTGTTAGACATTGCTGAAAGAGAAAAGTGGCCAGTGCTCTCTCTCTATCCTGACTCATGGATGGTGGCAAATGCCCTGTGGGGGTGGCTACAGCAATGGAAGAAGGGCAACTGGCAGCACAGAGGTAAACCCATCTGGGCTGCCACACTGTGGCAAGATATTGCTGTTCAGATAGAGAAGCTAGTGGTAAAAGTACGTTACGTAGATGCTCATGTACCCAAGAGTTGGGCCACTGAAGAACATCAAAACAACCAGCAGGCAGATCAGGCTGCCAAGATTGAAGTGGCCCAGGTGGACCTGGACTGGCAACATAAGGGTGAGCTATTTATGGCTCAGTGGGCCCATGATACCTCAGGCCATCAGGGAAGAGATGCAACATATAGATGGGCTCGAGATCGAGGGGTGGACTTGACCATGAACATTGTCGCACAGGTTATCCATGAATGTGAAACATGTGCTGCAATTAAGCAAGCCAAGCGGCAAAAACCCCTGTCGCATGGGGGGTGATGGCTGAAATATAAACAGTGGGAGGCCTGGCAGATTGACTATATCACACTCCCACGAACCCACGAAGGCAAGCACTACATGCTTACAATGGTGGAAGCAACCACTGGATGGCTGGAAACATATTCTGTACCCCATGCCACTGCCCAGAACACTATCCTGGGCCTTGAAGAGAAAATTTTATGGCAACACGGCACCCCAGAAAGAATCGAGTCGGACACTGGGACTCACTTCCGAAACAACCTCGTAGACACCTGGGCCAAAGAACATGGCATTGAGTGGGTATATCACATCCCTTATCACGCACCGGCCTCCGGAAAAATTGAACGATATAATGGACTGCTGAAAACTACATTGAGAGCAGTGGGGGGTGGAACTTTCAAACATTGGGATACACATTTAACAAAAGCCACCTGGTTAGTTAATACTAGAGGATCCGCCAATCGGGCTGGCCCCTCCCAACCAAGACTTCCACATACTGTAGAAGGGGATAAAGTCCCTGTAGTGCGCATGAGGAGTATGTTAGGGAAGACAGTCTGGCTTAGTCCTGCCTCAAGCAGAGACAAACCCATTCAAGGGGTTGTTTTTGCTCAGGGACCTGGGTACACCTGGTGGGTGATGCAGAAGGATGGGGAAGTTTGATGTGTACCTCAGGGACATTTGATCTTGGGAGAGAATAGCCAGTGAATTGGGCTGTATGATATTTAACTGCTAAATAACCTGCCGATGCATGTCATTGTATCTATAGTGTCTATATGCCATATCAAGGGTATTACTGTAAGAATTACCCAAATGACTGCAGGATGGACTTTGAAACTGAGCCAAGTACAACAGTGATAGAACTTGAACTGGCGCCCAGCAATTTCCTCAAGATCAACATCTTCGACCTGCAGACCAAGGGCATGGGTTGCACCAAATGTACCAGCCGCAAGTTCCAGAGGCAGCATACAACAACCCAACACCTCACACAATCACTCTTATCCTGAAGGACTGTTACAACAGATGGAGGCCCAAAGTCATGGACTAAATAAAATTGATGGACACATTAGAGGGATAGCCCATCGACTAAGGGAATACTATTTGTGTGTGTGCGGGGGGGGAGGGGGTCCATATACTTATATATAAGACAAGGAAATTGGTAGTGGTTGATTGGAAAATGTAAGATCTGGGCATGATGTAGATGGTATAGAATAAGGGGTGGATAATGTCCTGGGTTCAGCTGGGATAGAGTTAATTTTTACAGGAACCTGGGAGGTGGGGAGCATAGCCAGGGCAGCTGACCTGAACTAGCCAAGGAGCTATTCCATACCATGTGACATCATGCTCAGTATATAAATGAGGAGCGGGCTGAGGAGGCGCTCTCTCTCTTGGCTTTCGGTGGGGGAAGTGGCGGAGCATTGGGTTCTGGGTGGTGAGCAGTTGCACTGTGCATCACTCTTTTTGTATACTCGTTCATTAGTACCGTTGTTGTTGTTGTAATTTTTTTTGTGTTGTCCCAGTAAACTGCCTTTATCTCAACCCTGGAGGTTCCAGTTTTTTCCTTTCCTCTCCTCCGTCTCCTCCCTATCCCACTGGAGGGGGGGGGCGGGAGGAGTGAGCAAGTGGCTGCATGGTCCTTTGTTACCAGCTGGGCTGAAACCATGACAACTATGTAACTTATACCCTGCAGGTGTCAGGACACCAACCTCACCTATCTTATTATATAGCTAATGACCCACCAAAATAACACCCTAGCCTGTAACTCCACATCAAGTGATGATTTGAGAGAATCAAGGGGTGGAAGTGACACCCTGCCCCTTGACCAATATCAGCAGTGTAGACAGACTGCCAACACCCTCCCCCGACCAACATTGGCAGTGTAGGTAGGATGCAGCCCACATTATTCATATAAGGTACGATTCTCTCAAATCACACTACCATTGGTGGAGCCAAGGGGCGGCGTGACTCTCACCTGCATTCAAAAGGCATTTGCATGATTGACTTACTGCCCAATGACCTGGACACCAAATGACCCTGGCAATCCAATGGAGGCATGGCATCGCTTATGAGCCTGTGTTTGCTATCAGTGATTGGGTGAGTCACTGCATAGGGACATTGTTGCTCATCTTTCCTACTGCCTCAGTAAAGCTTTGTTTTATAACGTGTTGTCAGACTCCATTACTGTTCGGACCACATAGATTCAAACAGAAAATACTGCATTTCATTTGAGACTCGCCATGATTATTTGCTTTTGATCTTCTCAAACTCATTTGAATTTAAGTAATTTCAAAAACTCATCTTCTGACAATGACTCAAAACATTAAATGCTTGTTATACAATCTTTATATCAATCTATTATACAGTTCTAGACATTTTAACACATACTGAGGAATAGAAAAAACAACCACCAAAGACGTATTTTTCAAATCATGTTTTACCAGTCACACAAGAGCTTTAAGTCAATGTATGTTCCAATAATTAAATTATTTCTGAACAATTTTAAATGGATGGGATGAAAAATTAAGTGGCTTTTTTTCCTCAGTTCAGAAGTAGTAACTTTTTCTCCATTTTTACACCAGTCCACATTACCTTTGCTTTGTTATTTATCAGTTTACAAAAGAGTACAACAGCAGCAGCATGATTACCAGCTTGACCTTGTTAGCATGAATGAAATAGTCATGGCTAATCATGTCAACATGACAAAGATAATACATATTTATAACAGCCAGCTATAATTTGCACAGCTCTTGTATGCTGACAGTATAGATAACATTTCTCCATTTGATTAAACATTATCCTCCACAACATAAACTATTATGAGCAATTCAATAATGACAACAAGTACAAAAAAAAAGTAGTTCTTCTTAAGGTGTCACCAAAAAAAAACAAACTCCAGCAACCCAAACTTTAAGAATTCCAAATAATGAAACTAATTTTTGGAGGAGAAAGACTACTTGTTCACCTCTCAGCATATTCAAAAACAGGTGGAAAAACTGAAGAATCAAGTCATAGTTGTTTTAGATCAACTTGGACATTCAGATTTCATGTATAGCTCTAGAAATTCAGGGTTACATCTACATTTCATCCTTGCATAATTACTAAATAGAACTATATCATATATTCTGCACTATATTTTATACAACTATCATCATCTGCAAAGCAAACAAGTTCTACAGGTTGGGGTTTTTGCACTTCTTTTTATAAGCATGACTTGCTCAGAGTAAGACTTTTCAGCAAGTTCCAAAGCAGAGGCAAAATATCAGTTTCAGTTCACTAGTTCGTTTTGTTTTGGTTTGGATTTTTTTGTGTGGTTTTTTTTTTCCTCTTTTGTTTAAGTGTTAAATGGTATTGAATACTTCACTCTCTCTTCGTTTTGGATTTGCAAGACAACTGATGGTTTGACCATGATAATTGTATACAGCAAGAAAAAAAAAACAGACCAAAAAACAAACCAAACTTTGAATCTACCAAGAGGAAGCCTGAACAACAACATAAGTATACAATCAAAAATATGAATAAAGCATGTCCTGTTTTCTAGGAATTATGTGCTAACCTTCAGTTACTTTTTAACATATCACATTCACCATTATCTAAAAAAGTATTCCTACTTAATTACCATGACTTCAGCAGCATTGGCTGAATGGAGATATCTCAGCGTTGCAAGCCTCTCATTCATACAATGCTGTCAAAATGAAATCACTAGACCTTCTCACTGTATAGCACCCAGGTATTTTTCAGTATATGTACTGCTAGGTTATTGTGCATGTTATACCACTCACAAAGCTGTACTAGTGTGGCAACCACCTGGAGGAAGCAGTGAGTCTCTCCAGACTGCCTAGAGAAAGTGGTGAGTGATGTAGTGGGCAACTCCCTGCTATGGGGCAGAGACACCCATCTGCCAACCTGACCTGTTAGCTAGAGAAGTTTGCTGCTTGCCAAGGGCCCAGATCCAGAATGTTGTGGAAAGACTGCCAAAGCTTGTCTGACCCTCTGACTATCACTTAGGTGTTGCTGATGTCCAAAAAGCTGCCTATGAAAGGTGTGTTCATAACTTGCATTCCCCCTGTAAGCCAGAATCTACAAGTTTGCTAAAGATAAACCTCAGAGCTAGGAGCTTTTTCCCCAGTGACCTGTCCTTTCACCTTTTCACCAGAGGCACACACATGCTTATGAAAGTCTGCAAGAGCATCACTCCCCTCCCATGCAACTGCTCAGGTGGAAGTTTCATTCAAGCCCAGCTGAACTACCACCACACACTCCAAATTGAAGGAATAAAGTGCTACAGAAGACTGCAAGGAAAACAAGGACTTCACAGCAACCCGAGGGAATGCAAGGGGAGGATACCAGAGAGCAAAATACAACCCCACTCTCTACCTGATCCGCCTCCGTGTTACTCACCTCCCAGATCATGTGCAGAAGACACGCACCCCACTCCCCCTACTGTCAACTAAATAGCCAAATAATAAAACACCCGCCGACACCCCCATCCCCTTCACATTTACCAACTCGCGCCCAGGCGCACGTCCGCAATTCAGGCGCGCGCGCAACTCCCCCCCCCCGCACAACACAACCAGCTGCCTCTCACAGCTACCGCTAGCTGCCGCCCGTCTACCTTACCTGCAGTCCCCCAACCCACTTCTCTTTATATCCAGGTAGAAGAATTTCCAGAGCATGAAAAGGGTCAAAAATAGGTATTATTTTCAACCCAAGCAACTCTGTCTCCAGCTCGTTCTAATCCCTTCCCCCCCCCCCGCAGCTGCCTCACTAGCACCCGGAAACAGCATCATCATACCACGACCCACTCAGTGCAGATGAATAAAAGAAAGCGTCAAAATCTGTGGGGATACGAAACCACTAGCCAATCACAGAACCTCATCCACTGCCCTATGGTGCCCTAACACACATGATCAGCCAATCAGTAACGTTACCAGTCATTACTGGTACACCCTGGGGGGCTGCTGGAGGTTTATCAATTAGCTGCATGTTCTTCCCTTCCTCTTTGGTTGCAGGAAGAAAGTTTGTGAATATGTCTTTTTGGTTCAGTTATTAGCTGCACCCTATTACGTTGGAGGTGTGATGGGTCGACCCTGGCTGGACGCCAGGTGCCCACCAAAGCCGTTCTATCACTCCCCCATCCTCAGCTGGACAGGGGAGAGAAAAATATAACAAAAAACTTGCAGGTCGAGATAAGGACAGGAGAGATCATTCACTAATTACCATCAAGGGCGAAACAGACTCAGCTTAGGGAAAATTAGCTCAATTTATTACAAATCAGCCAGAGTAAGGTAAATGAGAAATAAAACGAAATCTCAGAACACCTTCCCTCCACCCCTCCCTTCTTTCCCGGGCACAACTTCACTCCCGGATTTCTCCACCAAGCCCCCCCAGCGGCACAAGGGGGACAGGGATGGGGTTTACGGTCATCACATGTTATTTTCTGCCGCTTCACCTCCTCAGGGTGAGGGCTCATCACACTCTTCCCCTGCTCCAGCGTGGGGTCCCACCCACGGGAGACAGTCCTCCACGAACTTTCTCCAATGTGGGCCATTCCCACGGGCTGCAGTTCTTCAAGAACTGCTCCAGCATGGGTCCTTTCCACGGTGTGCAGTCCTTCAGGCACAGACTGCTCCAGCGTGGGTCCCCCACGGGGTCACAAGTCCTGCCAGAAACCCTGCTCCGTGGGCTCCTCTCTCCACAGATCCGCAGGTCCTGCCAGGAACCTGCTCCAGCGCAGGGTTCCCACGGGGTCACAGCCTCCTTCGGGAACCCACCTGCTCCGGCGTGGGGTCCTCCACGGGCTGCAGGTGGATATCTGCCCCACCGTGGACCTCCCTGGACTGCAGGGGGACAGCCTGCCTCACCAGGGTCTTCACCACGGGCTGCAGGGGAATCTTCGCTCCGGCGCCTGGAGCATCTCCTCCCCCTCCTTCTTCACTGACCTTGGTGTCCGCAGGCTTGTTTCTCTTACATGTTCTCACTCCTCTCTCCGGTGGCTATTTTCTCCCCATCCCAACTTTTTTCCTTCTTAAAAATGTTATCACAGAGGCGTTACCACTATCACTGATTGGCTCGGCCTTGGCTGGCGGCGGGTCTGTCTTAGAGCCGGCTGGTATGGGCTCGCTCTCTCTCGAACACAGGGGAAGCTTCCAGCAGCTTCTTACAGGAGCCACCCCTGTAACCCCCCCCGCTACCAAAACCTTGCCACATAAAACCAATACAGGAGGTTGTCCTGGTTTCAGCTGGGATAGAGTTAACTGTCTTCCTAGTAGCTGGTACAGTGCTATGTTTTGAGTTCAGTATGAGAAGAATGTTGATAACACTGATATTTTCAGTTGTTGCTAAGTAATGTTTAGACTAAAGTCAAGGATTTTTCAGCTTCTCATGCCCAGCCAGCGAGAAAGCTGCAGGGGCACCAGAAGTTGGCACAGGACACAGCCAGGGCAGCTGACCCAAAGTGGCCAAAGGAATATTCCATACCATGTGACATCATGCCCAGTATATAAACTGGGGGGAGTGGGGACGGGGGGGATAGCTGCTCGGGGACTAGCTGGGTGTTGATCAGCGGGTGGTGAGCAATTGCACTGTGCATCACTTGTACATTCCAATCCTTTTATTATTACTGCTGTCATTTTATTAGTGTTATCATTATCATTATTAGTTTCTTCTTTTCTGTTCTATTAAACTGTTCTTATCTCAACCCACGAGTTTTACTTCTTTTCCCGATTTTCTCCCCAATCCCACTGGGTGGTGGGGGGAGTGAGTGAGCGGCTGCGTGGTGCTTAGTTGCTGGCTGGGGTTAAACCATGACAGAGGTCCTTGGGCAAGGCAACAACTTTTAATGTAGGTGCAGGGGACTTGGGGTGGGCTGGGTCTCCAGAGCCGAATGGAGCATGTCAACAGCCAGAGCAGGTCAGTCCTCCACAAAACATGGGACCTTCCTTGGTATCAACAGTGCTGCTTAAATCTGCCCTTCCTATGGTGACAACTGAGCTGTAAGCATCTCTGCGTACCAGTTATTGCATGCAACCCCCTCCGGGTTTATATCACCATGTGCTGCTGGGTCTAGGCTGTATCTAGGCGATGCAGTGTGTCATCCCCCCCTGGGCTACTGGAGATGCTCACCACTTCCCCTGTGCATGGTTGCTGCTGCATCTCAGAAATTTTAATTAGTTAAAAAATAAAGCTCCATGCAGATTTTCAAGTTCATCTTACTGTACAGCAATGAAAGTGACTATTACACAAAGAAAACATGGATTAAGATGAGAGAAAGATCTCATGCTCCCCTAGGGATCGTGGATATCAGACCAGAAGGGCTCCGCACCTGACTCAGACTTCCAGTTCCTATTTGCAGATGTGGCTAACACCAGAGGCTTGAGAGATGTAAGGCCCCACAATAGGCTGAGGTGGGATTATTTATGCCTCCTAAACTCAGGTCCCAAGTTAAATCTCATCCTGATCTCAAACAGCTGAAAAGTAGCTTGGACCCTGAAACATGCAGTTTAGTAGCCTTTCTAATGCATGCTATTCATTGCAGTTGTACATGTTATTATATCCATGTATTATCTTTCACTTATATAATTTTAAGAATTATACTTGCAAAAATGGTAAGTTTAAAATTATATATTTATATACATTTATAACAATGTTAAGAAAGAATCATCTTCTAAATGAGAGCCAAGTTACACCGAACAATCTCCACTAGTGCCAATCTATCCCCTCATGCCTTGAATTCAACCAGAGATGGAATTTAGTCTCCCAGGTCTGTTTTATCATGACATTACTAACTTGTCTAAGGGTTTGTCTCTGTAGGAATGCTGACCAGAATGGTTACAGTGGAGAAGATACTCCATGTTAGTTCACTGTAAGAAGACTGCTCCAAGAAAACTAATGTATTCTCCAAGAAAATTATCCCATCTTGTAAGCAGCAAGGCAAATCAGACTACTATTCACTTTTTTTTCTTTTCTCTTGGCAACAGAGTAAGTTTCTCCTGGAACAGTGGAGAGCTTATCATTAGTCATCTCATGGGTGTCACAGCAGAAAGCACCTTGGTCAGCATTGATGCAGTGTACTGTTTTTTTGTCCCCAATTCTGCTCTTTGGTCCTTTAATGAGGAATAATGGGTTTTAAAGGCAAAATTCACATTTCTTTTTTAGGAGGAATGTTTTTAAAAAGAGTTGTACTGCATTTGTTGATAAACACTCAGGTTTTGCTTTTAAATATTGTCAAGGCTGGGAGCCTGAATATAAAGTATACTGGTGGGAGTGGGTAGAGGAGGTTGTGACCTACTGGGGAAATCAAAATGAGACAAGGCCCTGAGCAACCTGATCAACATTAGCATTGGGGTTAGCCCTGCTTGGTATGAGAGGTTGGACTAGAGACTTCCAGGGGTCCCTTCCCACCTAAATAATTTTAAGATTCCAAGATGTAAATTGAGTTAGGAATATTCTGGGACTTGTGTTAACCTGGGGTGGAGGTAATGTGTGCATTCAGGTGCTCTGAGGGCCTGTGGCAGGTACACACCCCCCCCCCCCCCCCCCCAGGAAACAAAACTCTGGGCAGGGAGGAGAGGAAAAAAACCCAAACCCTAGAGGCCACAGATTGAAAATTGAACTGACCAATCGAGGTACACAGAAGTGTTGACCTTTTGGCCAATGGGGATTAAAACGACCACAGGTCAGATTTGACAAGGGTATAAATGGGGTCCCACCAGAGGACATTTTGAATCAGTCTTCCTCGGAGCAGCAGGTCTGCAGTCGGGGACTCTCCCCTTGGGTCGGGATGCTGCACTAGGTAACTTCTGCAGGTTGAGAGCCCTCATCTTTTAGGTGAGTGATACACGCATTTTGAGCCATCACTTTAAATCTTGGGGATTCTTAAGTTGGCCGTGTAGTATTAATTCTCTTTACATCATTGAGCCTGTGGTTTTATAAAATGTTACCGGACTTCTAACTAACTTTTGCTGAAGAATAAATCTGAGTTTTAACACCTGTTGGATTTGGTTAGTCGTGCATCCGTAACATTTTAAATTGGCGTAGTCGGCAGGATGGTGTTAATAGAGGAATTATTATGGAGGCACGGCTGCAGCCCTTCTCCCCCAGGTCTGGAATGGGCGAAGGAGAAGTGGTCCGACCTGGCAGCGGTCGTGGAGAGAGTAGAACTATGCTGCGGACCTTGTCAAGATAGTAAAGGCAAAGGCATTATGTGTGCTGTCCTGGGCGCCTGCTTGATTCAAGCGCAAAACCGAAAGAGTGATTTTGCTCAATGGCAGGGGGAAATGGATAAATTGAAAAGGGATAATGCTCAAAAGCAAGGAGAAATAGATTGTTTGAGGGTGGAATTGAGAAAAGGGAAGGAGCGGACGTGTGTTTTGGAAAAAAAGATTGAAAAGATGCTGGCACAAGCAAAAAAAAAAACCCAGCATCACTCAAATCCGAAAGTTAATCACGGATATGGACCTTGAGGATTGGGATGGGAACATTTGGGGAGACTCTGATGGAAACAGCTCTGAAGACATAGAGGAATTTCAAGAAAGGGAAGTGCGACCCCTTATTAAAACAGAAAGGCACACGGGTCCACACAGTGGGAACCCCTGAACCACTATTCGCACAACCCCTTGGTCAGGACCCAAACTCAGCGAGTTACAAGCTAAGTTTTCACGCAAGCCAGGCGAAACCGAAACTGAGTATTTGTGGAGTTTCTTTAACGGGGGGGGGGGGATCGGATACTGTTGAGTGATGATGAAGCAAGAAATTACTGGGGACCGGGAGTATTTCTGAATGATGGACTGCCGGGGGATCAGTCAATAACGTCTCGAGTAGCCTACTGGGCTGGGGGTGTGGACCCGAGGGAGAGAGGAGAACCTATTACTATCCGGGTAAAGGGACTGTTGGAGTTAACAGAGGGAGTGCAAAAAGCCGCCTGTGTTCAGGCCATGTATGATAGAGGGCAGCAAGGGATACCGATGACTGCACGGGTGGATCCCCGCCACCTCAGACACCTTATTAGAGGTCTGCCGGACGCTTTAAAAATACACGTCCAGTCCCTCAGAGAAAGAATCCAGGGGGCCATTGATCGTAACCGACAGAACCCCCAGGGCCGGCTGTGCATGTGATGACTTGGGAGGAAGTACTACACAGCATAGTAGTTTAGGGGAGCGAGATGGGATGGGCGGAGCCGAGCGGTGGCACGGAAGGCGGCAGGAAGGTCCGGGCAGCCAGTTGTAAACCCCGCCCCGAGCGGTCTCGATCTCGCGGGCGGGCGGGCGGACCGAGATTACGATCCCGGAAGGGACGGTGTCTGGCGGAAGGCACTGGCACTGGGGGCAGCCCGAGCCGTGCTGCACGGGCAGTCCGCTGGCGGCATCCGGAAGTTGGTGGAATTGCTGGAGGGGAAAGCTAGAGAACAGAGGGAAGCGCCAGCAACCCCGCCCCCTCGGGAGGAGAAACGGAGCCCTTTCGCGGCACTGCGAGAGGAACTGGAAGGGCTAAAAAACTAGGAGCTGCGGTTCAGGCCGCCCAATCCACATGGTAAATACTTGCCAATGGTCTGCCGATAAAGAGCCTTATATACACATTCCTGTGGGCCCAAAACGGATAAGTTTGGAATTCTTAATCGATACAGGAGCCCAAATTAGTGTTTTAAATGAACGACAAGCTAGTGAGCTGGGAATCAGGCTGTGATGGGTTAACCCTGGCTGGACGCCAGGTGCCCACCAAAGCCGTTCTATCACTCCCCCTCCTCAGCTGGACAGGGGAGAGAAAAATATAACAAAGAGCTTGTGGGTCGAGATAAGGACAGGAGAGATCATTCACCAATTACTGTCACGGGCAAAACAGACTCAGCTTGGGGAAAATTAGCTCAATTTATTACAAATCAACCAGAGTAAGGTAATGAGAAATAAAACGAAATCTCAGAACACCTTCCCTCCACCCCTCCCTTCTTCCCGGGCACAACTTCACTCCCAGATTTCTCCACCAAGCCCCCCCAGCGGCACAGGGGCATGGGGATGGGGTTTACGGTCATTTCATCACACGTTATTTTCTGCTGCTTCATCCTCTTCAGGGGGAGGACTCATCACACTCTTCCACTGCTCCAGCGTGGGGTCCCACCCACGGGAGACAGTCCTCCACGAACTTCTCCAACATGGGTCCTTCCCACGGGCTTCAGTTCTTCAAGAACTGCTCCAGCATGGGTCCTTTCCACGGTGTGCAGTCCTTCAGGAGCACACTGCTCCAGCGTGGGTCCCCCACGGGGTCACAAGTCCTGCCAGAAACCCTGCTCCGTGGGCTCCTCTCTCCACAGATCCGCAGGTCCTGCCAGGAACCTGCTCCAGCGCGGGGTTCTCACGGGGTCACAGCCTCCTTCGGGAACCCACCTGCTCCGGCGTGGGGTCCTCCACGGGCTGCAGGTGGATTATCTGCTCCACCATGGACCTCCATGGGCTGCAGGGGGACAGCCTGCCTCACCAGGGTCTTCTCCACAGACTGCAGGGGAATCTCTGCTCCGGTGCCTGGAGCATCTCCTCCCCCTCCTTCTTCACTGACCTTGGTGTCCGCAGGCTTGTTTCTCTTACATGTTCTCACTCCTCTCTCCAGCGGCTGTTTTCTCACTATCCCAACTTTTTTCCTTCTTAAGAATGTTATCCCAGAGGCGTTACCACTATTGCTGATTGGCTTGGCCTTGGCCAGCGGCGGGTCCGTCTTAGAGCCGGCTGGCATGGGCTCTCTCAGACACAGGGAAAGCTTCCAGCAGCTTCTTACAGAAGCCACCCCTGTAACCCCCCCTGCTACCAAAACCTTGCCACACAAAACCAATACACAGGCCATCAAGAAAGGCTATAAACATTAGAGGAGTAACAGGTGCAACAGAAAAATGCCTCGTAGCTCAAACTCAACTTTGGCTACCTGGGGAAAAAAGAATGACAGCTGTGGAGGTGGCTTTAAGCCCCTATGAGGGAAATATACTGGGATTTGATGTGCTGGCAGGCAGACAATGGGACCTAACCAATGGTAGAGTGTGGAGCTTCGGGGGCAGGGACGCAGAGGCTATTCATGTGAGAACCTTATAGGTTGCTCCTGCACTACCCCAATCTAAGGTAACCCGTGTCCCTCAATACCCACTTCCAGCCGCGGCCAAATGGGGCATTTCAGAAGTAATTAATGATCTGGAGAAAAGAGAGATCATCAGTCGCACACATTCTCCTTACAATTCCCCTGTTTGGCCAGTCCGTAAATCAGATGGAAGGTGGCAACTAACAATTGATTATAGAAGATTGAACAGTAATACCCCACCATTAACTGCTGCTGTTCCAAGTATTACCTCAGTGATAACAGCAATACAGGCTGTGGCCTACCCATGGATGGCTGCTTTAGATGTCAAGGATATGTTTTTTATGGTTCCCCTAAGGGAAGAGGACAAACCCCAGTTTGCCTTCACTTGGGAAGGGACCCAATACACTTTCAATCGACTTCCCCAGGGATACAAGCACTCCTCTGCTATTTCTCACAATGCTTTAGCCAAGCTCCTCGATGCTGTGGAGCTACCATCAGGTGTCCGCATATGTCAATACATAGATGATATCCTAGTTGGTGGGGACAACAAGGAACAGGTAGGGCAAGTGGCTGAGGCCATCTGGAATCTGTTAGTCAAGAATGGGCTAGACATTCCATCTTCTAAATGCCAAGGTCCTGGACAAGAAGTCAAATTCCTAGGGGCATGGTGGATAGCTGGAGCAGTTGCGGTACCTGACGACACTCTTATCAGCTATTGAAAAGGGACAGACTCCAAGCAATAAAACGGAATTACAACAGCTATTAGGTACTTTGGGCTACTGGAGAAAACATATACCAGGGTTTTCGGTGATTGGCCGCCCTCTTTATGACTTGCTCCAAAAGAACAGAAAATGGGATTGGACTTTGCAACATATGGAAGCCCTTAACACTCTGAAAGAGGAGCTTAAGGCTTATCAGAGACTAGGTCCGTTGCAGCCACGAGATCCTTTAAGGGTGGAATGGGGATTCGCTGAACATGCCTCATACTGTGGCGTATTTCAAAAGGGGCCACAGGGACCAGCTAGACTGTTATTATTCTCCTCCACTGCATTCAAAGAGATGGAGTGACGATATTCAGATTGGGAAAAGGGACTCTCCCTCACTAGAGCAGTTAAAGAGGCTGAAAAGCTGCATACCTCACAACATGTTATAGTACAGGGTCCTTTCCCTCTCTTAAATTCAGTCCTCAATGGGTCACCTCCTCTGGAGGGAGTAGCCCAAAAGGCCACAGTTAGGAAATGGTATGCATACCTAGAAGGAATAAGCCAATTGCTCCCACTAAAGGAGGGTCCGACTAAGGTTTTCAAACTAGAGCAACCTGTAAACCCTGACCCAGCCTTGCTGGGCTAACCGTATAAACCTTCTCTGATTGAGGAGGCACCGGAATTCGTGGCAGGCTCAGATGTGCAGGGAGTGTGGTTCACTGATGCATCTGCCCATCGAGTGGGATCAAAATGGCAATATAAAGCAGTGGCATTGGAGATTGGTACTGGGAAGAAAGTCGAGGAAGAGGGTGAAGGTAGTGCACAAGTAGGAGAACTACGGGCTTTATTACTGGTCATAGAGAATGGTGCTACCATCGTCTATACTGACTCTTACACAACCTTTAAGGGTGCTACAGAGTGGATATGTCAGTGGGAATCTAGTAAGTGGGAAGTAGGTCATGCAAAAGTGTGGAGGACAGAGGACTGGCAACATCTCCTGGCAACAGGGAGGTCCCGACCTTTAAAGGTGGGACGGGTGAAGGGACATGCTTGGGATGGAACCCCAGCTGCGAAATGCAATCAGCAGGTGGACCACCTGGCCCAAATCAGGATGGTCACCAGTGAGAAGGAAGATTGGGATAGACTAGCTGAATGGTTGCATGTCAAGCGAGACCACTCAGGGAAAGCAGATCTCTATCATGAATGCCGATCTTGGGGTGCCAGTGTCTATGAAAACCTGTGAAGCAATTCTCACAGCTTGCCCGCAATGCCGAATAAGGCTTAAGGCTAATCACCCAAACCAAGCTCTGGCCCAGCATATCAGACAAGGCAAGGCTCTTTGGAGCACGTGGCAGGTTGATTACACTGGTCCTCTGAAACCATCCCATGGGAAGAAATATATTTTGGTAGGAGTGGAGGTAGTATCAGGATTGTCTATGGCAATGGCTGTTGGCACAGCTACTGGAGACCAGACAGTCCAGGTTTTGCAAGAATGGTTTGGTATTCTACCTATTCCTGAATGCATTCAAAGTGACAATGGGTGGCATTTCACAGCCACAGTGGTACAAGACTGGGCAGGAGGGGAAGGCATCAAGTCGGTGTTTCACACACCATATTAGCCCCAAGCTAATGGTATAGTTGAGCGAACCAATGGCTTGATTAAAAAGACATGCTGATGTCTCACGCCATAACTGGGAGACGTGATTACCACAGGCAGTTTTTACTATTAATAACCCATGGGGAAATTATGGAAGTCCAAAAATTAGAGCATTTTGTCCTACAGAAGCATTAAGGGGCAAGGACTCTATACCAGATGACCAGAGACGCCAGTTCCCACTGGGGACATACGTGGGCCAACCTGTCATGGTGAAACTGCCCTCCATTGGCGTTGTTCCTATGACCTTAGCAAAACCCAGAGGCTCGTATGCTTGGGAAGCCTTAGATGGGAGCGGAAAGACTCACCGCATCAGTGCCCGATGGATAATCCCGGATTTCTAACCCTGTGACCCAGTTTTAAGACCGAGGCCTAGCTTTGTGCTTTCTTACAGGACCATGAAGAAACGCGCCATTCCAGTGCTTCTATTGATAGTGATGATGGTGGCAAGTGTGGATGTTGAATATCTGGATGACAATGTTGTGGCAAAAATGATGGTGGGATTTGCCCAAATGATGAACCTGACCTCTGTAACAGTTTGCTTGCCTCCCCCAAAATCAGCTGAAGACCCCTTACTGATTTTTGTGCAGGACATCAATATATCGTGAGCCCTTGAGCTCACATGGGAGCAATGTAACAATTACAGCTGGATGTTCAGAGAGGACAGGGGAAGAGGTTATACTTATGTTGTCTATAGTTGGTCACCAGGCACGGTAAATGCTAGTTCGGTATGGAACACCAGATGTAATTATATCCTCCAACCAACCCATGAGACCATGGGGTGGAGTTGGAATAATACTATACCATGCCCCGAAATTCCATGGGGGGTGACTGCATATGGTACTCAATGGAACACTGACAGAGCATTCTAGAACTGAGTTTACAACTATCAACCTTAGCCAATGCTACATCTGACAGTTTGGGACTCTTGAACAATCAGTTACAACATACCAGTAAAATGACCATCCAAAATTGAGCCGTACTGGATTTGATGCTACCGAAAGAGAAGGGTGTATGTGGAGTTTTGAACCTGTTGATGGACGACTGCTGTGTTCACATGCCGAGTGTGTCAATGCAGCTTCAAGATCAAATCAACAAAATAAAGAAAGTGGCAAGAGACTCAGAGGCAATTGCTTCTGCACTAGGGACTAATTGGCTGGGAAAGGTTTTTGATATGTTCAGATTTTCTTTGACAGGATGGATGACCAGCCTTCTCCAATCTTTAATAATGCTTGTAGTTATTATTATCTGTATTGCAATAAGTTGTATCAAACGCGTGGTAGTGAAGTCTGTACTAACAATTAAGTATACTCCCTTAAAACCTGTTTGTGCACTGAATATTCCTGTGTCAGATATTCCACTCTAATTTTAGACCAGAATGGAATGATGACCCACAACAAGCGTCAAATTCATCAGACTGCGCTCCCTTTTAACTTTGGAGGCAAGAGGTGACTGTACCACCACTCCAAGGAAACCAGTCAAATCATGACTGTGGTCACAGGGTGGATTGTGTGGTAGGTACCCTCCCCCCCCAACACACACACCGACAGGAAACGAAACTTCTCCGGGCAGGGAGGAGAGGAAAAACAAACCCAAACCCTAGAGGCCACAGATTGAAAATTGAACTGACCAATCGAGGTACACAGAAGTGTTGACCTTTTGGCCAATGGGGATCAGATTTGACAAGGGTATAAACAGGGCCCCGCCGGAGGACATTTTGAGTCAGTCCTCCTCAGAGCAGTGGGTCTGCAGTTGGGGACTCTCCCCTTGGGTTGGGATGCCGCCCTAGGTAACTCCTGCAGGTTGAGAGCCCTCATCTTTTAGGTGAGTGATATGTGCATTTTGAGTCATCATTTGAAATCTTAAGAATTCTTAAGCCGGCTGTGTAGTACTAATTCCCCTTACATCATTGAGCCTGTGGTTCACAAATGTTATCGGAGTTCTAACTAACTTTTTACTGAAGAATAAATTTGAGCTTTAACACCTGGTGGATTTGATTGTGTGAGCCTCCATAACAGGGCCCTGCGACAGACAGAATATTTCCCTGATCATTATTTTCAAGGGTAATTTTTTTTCTCTGTTCAACATGCTTCCAGATGTTTTCTTGCCTGTGCCCTCCAGCCCAAACTCTTGTCTCAGCTGGGCTCCCTCCATTTAAAGCCAAGGGGTGCTGCACCCCAACAGCCAAAATGGGTCACTCCTTAGCCATGCAAGGTTCCTGCCATTGTACTGCTGTCAGGAGCTAAGCATCTGGGAAACAAACCCAAGATCTCCCAAGCAACAGGTCAGAGACACTGTGGATTAATACATGCTCACTTCTGTCATGCTCCACTTAGAAAGTGGACAGTAGTATTTTATTTTTTTTTGTCAAGCCAACTAGCTGTAGAATAACACAGGGAGGTTTTATAGCATTCGCCAAAGATAGACATAGTCAGTGGGGTAGGATTCTAGTCTTCCCAGCAAGGCCCCAACCTTTAGCATTCATCCAAATCTTTCTGGCTGTTGCTGCCTTCGTGTTTTGGGGTAGCTGAGATGCAGAGAAAATGTCACTACACTCTGCTGCCTCTTGGCTTCTTCCCCCGAAGCAAAAAGGCTTATTGTTCTGTTGCATGACATTGCAGGTATTTGAAAAGTGACTGTGGTGGCCCTCGCAAGGCCAGGCTCTCCCTATTCTTGCCAACAGCATGTTTTTCTTCTTGTTTTTCAGAATGATTGACATTGCCAAGGCCAGGCTCTCCCTATTCTTGCCAACAGCATGTTTTTCTTCTTGTTTTTCAGAATGATTGACATTGCCAAGGCCATGAGGTTGAAGGTCTCCAAAACAAAGGAGCTCCTGTGACTTGTGGCCAACCAGGATCACAAACTGCCCTCATTCTCCCCCTTCCTGTGTACAAGCCATCAGGGAGCCAGTGGAAGCACAAAAAGATGAGGTAAAATGCCTAAAAAACAGGGCAGGAATGAAGCAGATTCCCATCCCTTGCTATACCCTCCAAAGGCAAAGCATCTAGCAGGACCTTTTGTCTGTTTGATATGACTTTGGTCAATGTTGGCATGCATTCCATTGAAAACCTGCTCTCAGTATTAGGCTGGGATGGATGTTCACTTCACTGAATAATTTATTTTTTAAATCACAGAATCACAGAATGGTTGAGGTTGGAAGGGACCTCTGGAAGTCATCTTGTCCCACCCCCCTGCTCAAACAGAGCCGCCAAGAGCCAGTTGTCCAGGACCATGTTCAGATGGCTATTGAATATCTCCAAGGAGAGAGACTCCACAACCTCTCTGGGCAACCTGTTCCAATTCCCAGTCACCCTCACAGTAAAAAGTGTTTCCTGATGTTCAGGCAGAACCTCCTGTGTTTCACTTTGTGCCTGTCCTGGTTTCAGCTGCGATAGAGTTAATTTTTTTCTTAGTAGCTGGTACACTGTGTTTTGGATTTAGTGTGAGAATAATGTTGATAACACACTGATGTTTTAGTTGTTGCTAAGTAGCGCTTATCCTAAGTTAAGGATTTTTCAGTTTCTCATGCTCTGCCAGCAAGCAGATGTACAAGAAGCTGGGAGGGAGCAGAGCCAGGACAGCTGACCCTGTGAGAGACTGAAAGAGTTAATGTCTCAAACATTGTGGTGGGGCAAGTTCTGCTTAAGATGAACACGGCATAGCAACGAACCCCAGGTGAAAAGAAGCCAATCAGCACAGGACATCAGCAAAAGGAGAGGGAGGGCTTGCCAGAGGGTGCGCAGCTCCATGCTGAGCAGGGCAGCTGACCGTGTATGGCCAAAGATATGTGCATTTTGAGTGATCATTTTAAAACTTAAGACTTCTTAAGTCGGCCGTGTAGTATTAATTCCCCTTACATCATTGAGCCTGTGGTTTACAAATGTTACCAGAGTTCTAACTAACTTTTTACTGAAGAATAAATCTGAGCTTTAACACCTGTTGGATTTGATTGTGCATGCCTCCCTGTTACAGATGCACAACTAACCAAATCCAACAGGTGTTAAAACTCAGATTTGTTCTTCAGCAAAAGTTAGTTAGAAGTCCAGTAACATTTTATAAAACCACAGGCTCAATGATGTAAAGAGAATTAATACTACACAGCCAACTTAAGAATCCCCAAGATTTAAAGTGATGGCTCAAAATGCGTGTATCACTCACCTAAAAGCTGAGGGCTCTCTCCCTCGAGGAGTTACCTCGGGCGGTGCCCCGACCCGAGGGGGAGTCCCTGACTGCAGACCCGCTGCTCCGAGGAGGACTGCCAACGTGTCCTGCGGCGGGACCCCGTTTATACCCCTGTCGAATCTGACCTGTGGTCATTTAATTCTATTGGCCAGGAGGGTCACCTCGGTGTACCTGGCGCATCTCGATTGGCCAGTTCAAATTTCAACCTGCAGCCTCCAGGGTTTCCTTGCCCCTCTCCCTTCCTGGAGAAGTTTTGTTTCCTACTGGCAGGATGGAAGGGGGGGGGGGTGAATGTACTGCCACATACCTTTTCAGTTTTAAATACCTTAGAGGGAGAGTTAAGTTCTGCACAAATTGGTGGTGTTGGTGCAACAAGTGAACGAGAAACTACACCCTTCTTTAAATGTTTAGCAATGAAATTAGGAAAGCAATGAGTCACTCAGCAATTTTTGTATGTGCCAAATTCTCCTAAACCCCTGTTAAGGAGAGATCTATTTGAGAACTTAGAGGCAGAAATTAAATTTAAAAATGGAGAGATTAAAATTTTAATTCCAGAAACTAAACATATCGAAGCAGTGGCTTTGTTGTTACAGGACAGTCAGCAAAAGCAGAGGATCATACCAGTCGAAGTAAATAATGCTGTAATTCCAGTCATCTGGACTGGGAAGTTCACGGTAAATCTAAAAAGCAGAACCTGTGAGAATTGATTTAAAGCCAGGATCGAATCTGGTAAGAATTAAACAATACCCCCTAAAACTGGAAAGTCGGAAAGGGTTAGTATCGATAATACAAAAATTTCTAAGGTATAAATTGTTAATAGGATGTGAATCCAAATATAACACCCCAATCTTGCCTGTTAAAAGGCTAATGAAAAAGATTACAGATTAGTTCAAGACCTCAGAGTGATGAATCGAATAGTACAAGATATTCATCTGGTAGTAGCAAATCCTAATACTTTGTTAACAACCCTAACAGAGAAACAAGAATGGTTCACAATGTTAGACTTAAAAGATGCCTTTTTCTGTATTCCCTTGGATCCCAATAGTCAAGAACATTTTGCTTTTGAATGGGAAAATCCTGAGACTGGGAGGAAAACGCAATATACATGGACAGTCTTGCCTCAAGGCTTTAAGAACAGCCCTACCATTTTTGGAAATCAATTGGCACGAGAATTAGAGATTTGGAAGAAAGAAAATAATCAAGAAATTTCATTGAAATATATGGATGATCTGTTAATTGTAGCTGAGATGGAAGAACAATGCACGAAGTTAACTACTAACTTTTTGAACTTTTTGGGAATCAGTGGATATCAAGTGTCAAAAGAGTAAGCCCAAATAAACCCAGAAAGAAGTAACTTATTTGGGTTTTGAAATCCTAAAAGGACAGAGACAATTAAGAACTGAAAGAAAAGTGACCATTTGTCGTCTCCCTGAACCTAAGACTCAAAAAATTAATTACGAGCATTTCTGGGAATGGTTGAGTGGTGTCACCTGTAGTTTATAAATTGTGGCTTGCTGGTCTGACCTTTATACGAGCAGCTCAAAACCTCAAACAATGGATTGGACTGATGCCGAGAAAGCTACTTTCAAAGAACTGAAACAGGCTGTAATAGGGGCGCCAGGCCTAGGCCTGCCAGATCTCACAAAGACATTTGAACCTTTTACTCATGAAAGAAGTATAGCTCTGGGTATCCTGGCCCAATATTTAGGGCCAAGTTGGCGAGCTGTGGCCTACTTCTCAAAGCAATTAGATAATGTGCGTCTGGGATGGTCTGGTTGTCTGAGAGCCGTCGCTGCAACTGTGCTACTGATCCAGGAAGCTCATAAGTTCACCTGAGGACAAAGGATTACTGTGTATGTTTCCCATATGATAACTATTGTGCTCGAACAGGAAGGGGGGCATTGGTTATCCCCTAGCAGAATGCTGAAATACCAAGTGGTGTTGCTGGAACAAGATGATGTTTACTTAAAAACTACTACCATCGTTAACCCTGTTGTGTTTTCAACAACTGATCAAGTTGAAGGAGAACTGGAACATGACTGCTTGCAGACAATTGAAGGAGTTTACTCCAGCTGACTGGATCTCTGAGATATGCCACTAGAAGAAACAGATTGGGAACTATATACCGACGGAAGCAGTTTCATCCGTGAAGGAAAATGTTTATCAAGATAGACAATAACTACTGAAGAGGTAATTGCGTTGTGAACTTTGCCTTCGATTATATCTGCCCAAAAGGCTGAATTGATAGCTCTTACTCAAGCACTGGAACTAAGTCAGGGAAAGCGAGTCAACATTTGGACAGACTCAAAGTATGCTTTTGGAGTAGTACATGCACATGGAGCAATATGGAGAGAAAGAAGACTGTTATCAACACAAGGAACCATCATTCGGCATGCAGAACAAATACTGAAATTGTTAGAAGCCATTCAAAAGCCAACAACAGTTGTGATAATGTACTGTAAAGCACATCAGTTAGGTAAGACTGTCCCTGAAAGAGGTAACAAATTGGCTGATAAAGCTGCTAAAGAGGCTGCAGAAAAAGGCATCCTAGCACTAGTTCCAGGGAAGAGTGTAAATTTGACTAAAGAAACTCCAAATTATAATGAAAAAGGTGAAGAATTAATCATTAAATTGCAGGCTAACAAAAATGAAACAGGGTAGGCTGTAACACTGATAGGTCAAATAATAGTCCCACCAGCAATAATGAGAAAACTTGCGCAAGCTGAACATAACAAAGTATATTATGGAATAGAAAGTAAAATATGACAAAGATTATTTAAACAATTATAAGCAGATGTGAAATTTACATACAAAATAATCCCAAAACCAGTAATAAGATTATCTTTGGAATTATTAAACAAGAAAAATTTCCAGGAGAATATTGTCGCGGTCGAGATGGACAAACGACACGTACGCATTCTTATAGTACAAGCAAAGAAGGTGTTTTTTTTTTTTATTACTACAAGCCAGCAAATTTATACCCATTATACTTGTTACCTTGTACATATGTCTGTCCCTTATTTGTCAAAAAGTTGTCAGAAGTTGTTTTTCTCACCCCTCATTGGGTGACTTTTTCAGGTTCCTTATCACAACTGCAAACAGTCAACACATTCCTGAAACTTAGTTTCCCAGGCATGCTTCTCGTTCTTTCTTGTTCTCTCACGGGAACACTGTAATCTTGTCAAGGTCAATATCCTCCCCAGGCCCCTCGGTCCAGCCGAGGTCCTCCACAATTTCCCCTTTTTGTTTTTGCGCCAAATATGCCATGTGAATTGTCCGCTGCAGGGACCTTTGCAGCAAGGACGGCACACGTGGGAGGATGCTCAATACAATGATAATAATTGCCAATATTAATAATCCTGTTTTCAATACTCCCTTTAACCACCCTCCAATCCCCCATTGAGAGAACAAGCCATCCAACCCAAAAAAACCCAACATCTTCTGTCAGCTTCTGCACCTCCTTTCGCAGCTGTTGGATACTCTGGGACACTGATACCAAATGATCTGATAGGTTCATACAACACATACCATTAAGGTTTTCACAACTGTGGCCATGGGCCAACAATAGAAAATCAATAGCTGCTCTGTTTTATAGCGTAGCATGGCATATAGAATCTATACCTAGCAATAATCCAGAAAGAGCTTGTGATGTAGCATTGCTTTGCATGCTTAGCCAGCATCCCTCTTGGCCCGTAGCATTTGCAAGCGTTACCCATACGTTCATCTTGGGCTGCGATGGTACCCATATTGCAACCACTACTCTGAGGAGACTGCAGCAGGCGATGACACTTCTAAGTAGGGTTTTACCAGTCATGCCGGCACCCATCGCGGTCCAGTATCTGTGGAGACACAAGCATAACCTCGACCCCAGGTTAATAAGTCACAAGGTGCAGACCATTGACCTGTCTGCAGGTCCCGTATCTGAACCTTAACCCCGGGGGTCACACCAGATATACTTGTCAATGACCCAAAATGACGCAGCATTGGTGGTTGTTGAACATCATCAGTGACCTGCAAAAAATTTAATACATATGTGACCTTGTTAAGTCAAGCCTCCGGGCCCTCACCCATCATTCCCCCTTTTTGTTTTTGAAGCATATGCTTTAGAGTTCCATGGGCGTGCTCTACAATGCCTTGTCCTGTGGGAGAATGAGGGATACCGGTGACATGGGTAATTCCCCAAAGCTGCAAAAAGGTCGTCACCTTGGTAGAAAAATAGGCTGGACCGTTGTCAGTCTTAATCTGCTGAGGTACACCAGCCACAGAAAACGCTCATTGCCAGTGTCGAATAACATCCCTGGTGGCTTCACCTGTATGAGCGGTGGCAATAACAATAGAAGAAAAAGTATCAATAGACACATGCGCGTATTTCAACCGCCCAAACTCAGGAATATGTGTCACGTCAGTCTGCCAGATTTGCAAGGCTCGAAGGCCTCTAGGGTTGGTTCCATAATAATGAGGTACATGGTGGCCCTGACAGTCAGGGCATGCGGCGACGATGGCACGAGCCTCAGAGTTCGACAATCGAAATTGCCGCTTTAAGGCCCAATGTCCTTGGTGAAAAAAATGATGAGCTTCAATCGCCTGTTGTCTCACATTTGGTACTGGACCTATTGCCACCCCTGATACGAGAGCATCTGCACGAGCATTCCCTTCCACAATAAAACCAGGCAAGCTTGTGTGGCTTTTAATATGCATGACATAATATGGGGAGCGGCGTTCCTGAATCTCCATCCATAACAGCTTCAACACCCCAAATAACTTTTCATTTCCCACCTGACCAAGCACAGCCTTATCCAATCTTTGAACCAAACCCACCACATAAGCTGAATTGGTGACAACGTTTACAGGATCTGGAAAATGTTGAAACACCATCACCATTGCTCGAAGTTCTACAACTTGAGGGGAGCCTTCTTGCTGTTCTATCTTCTGTTGCCATTGCTGGCCATCATGCCACACAATGGCTGCTTTTCCTGTTTTTCCTGAACCATCAGTGAACACCGTGGGACCAATCACCGGCTCTGATTGACTTAGTTGCTTTTGTGCAAAGCGTATTTGACTTCCCATTTTAATTAACGGATGAGAGGGAAGATGATACCCAATTTGCCCAGTATAATTTGCCAAGGCTGCTTGCAATGCAGAGCTATTAGCAAGACATCATTCAAAATAATCAGTTTTAACGGGCTCAGTGATACATTCCGGGTCCCTGGCTATCAATTCCATACATCAAACTCGGGTCTTTATGATAATTTGGGCTAAAAGTTCAAAAAGACCTGGGGCGGTTTTGTTTGGTCTGAATGGTAAGAAGGCCCATTCTAACACATGCAATGGATCCGGCCAATCAGAATTCCATTGTGCGATCATGGCAAAAGGTACCAATTTGTCTATTAATACAAAAACCTGAATTGAAACTGTCAGATCAATTCTCCACACATGTCTCTGCACAATTGCTTGCTCTACTTCTGTAATTACTTGTTTTGCCTCAGGGGTTAATGCCCGTGGTGCAGCAATATCTGTATCACCCTTCAATAAATCCAAAAGTGGCTGTCATTTCGATGATGGCAACCCTAAATAGGGTCGAACCCAATTGATCACTCCGGCCGATTTTTGTACATCATTTAAAGTTTTTATCTCCAATTGTAACTGAATGGGTTGTGGTGTGACCGTCTGATTTAATATTTTCATACCCAAATACAGTCACAGCTGTTGACGCTGTACCTTTTCAGGTGCAATAACTAGGCCTAATCGCTGTAGTGAATCACATGCTGTGACTTCCATTTCACTTAACATCTGTTGAGATGGAGCGGCTAACAAAATGTCATCCATATAATGATAACAATAACATGTTGGGAATGCAGCACGAACTGGACTTAAGGCCTTTGCCACAAACCACTGACAAATGGTGGGAGAATTTTTCATTCCCTGAGGCAAAACTTTCCAATGATACCTTTTCGCCGGCTCACTGTTTTTCACTGAGGGTACAGTGAAAGCAAACTTCTCCATATCAGGTGCGGCTAAAGAGATGGTGAAAAAACAATCTTTTAAGTCCATTACAATAATTTCCCATTGCATTGGAATCATAGTTGGAGAAGGTAACCCTGGCTGCAATGCCCCCATGGTTGCTATTACCTCATTAATCTTTCATAAATCATGCAATAGCCTCCATTTTCCAGATTTCTTTTTGATCACAAACACTGGTGTGTTCCATGGGCTATGAGAGGCCTCAATATGTCCTGCAGCCAATTGTTCTGCAACTAAAGATTTCAAGGCGAGGAGTTTTTCTTGATTGAGGGGCCAGTGATCCACCCACACTGGTTTATCTGTTAACCAGGTCAGTGCCAGTGTCGGGCACTCCACGCCCTGCAGCACAGTGGCCCCTATGAAAAATCCGTGGTAAGACGCACCCCCCATTGATCCAACACATCTCGACCTGTTGAGGATTTCTTGGCTGGGTGAGGGCATGTGAGCAATCCAGCCGTTAGGTGGGAACAAAGCATAAGCATACAAAGTGCTGAAGCGGACAAGGACGCTGTGTCCTTGTACGCTGGGAAAAGGAAGATAAGAAGAGCCTGACAAACAACTCCTGGATGCCGAAGAATGAGATAAGTAACTGCTGGACACCTCATGAAGAAGCTTGAACAGCCAATAGAGGATAAGATAGCGCCGCGTGAAACGGGATATTGTACCAATTAGAGTATTGTATAAGGCATGTGCATAAGCGCATAAGGTATATAACTGTGCTGAAAGTTGTAGTAAATGGGCTTCACTTGATCACATTGGTCTGTGTGTGATGTCCCCTGTGGATCCTCCGCGGCATCGACCCCATAAATTAAGTGGCAAAGTGGTGACATATGGCCTCACAGTGGCTTTCTGTCCCTCTGGGTTGCTTATTAGCAATGGTTTTGCTGCAATAAAACTATATGAAAGTCCACCTACACCCAACACTCCTTCCGCATTTACAACCAATGGCCACGAGGGGGGCCCAGTTACGCTGCGCTATGATGGTCATATCAGCCCCGGAGTCCAGCAAACCTATCAATTTTATCTGTGATGGGGATGCATTTGCCATAGTGAGGGTATAGGTCATTTCTGGCCTGCTTTCCGTAATGCGTTACGACCAAAATCCCTGCGGCTTTCCGGTGGACCCAAAACCTTGAGTACCACGAATTACCTGTCCTGTCGCAGGCACAGAGCTCATAAATGGTACGAGTTGAGCAATTCGTGTGCCTCCTTTTATAGTGACTGGAGGGGTTGCAGTAGATACCATTGCACATATTTGCTCGTGATAATCAGCATCAATAACTCCCACATGCACAATTAACCCTTGCAAAGTACTACTTGATCGTTCTATTAGTAAGGCACTTAATCCTTTACCAGTCGGTCCCCAGGCTTCTAGGGGCACTTTATGCTCTCCTTGGGTAGATAAAGTTACTGTGTGGGTGGTGCATACATCCATCCCAGCTGCTCCTTGGGTTTGTCCCTGTAACTTGTCACAAAGGCTTGTGGTGTCTGCGCTGGCTGTTGTACCAGAAAGGGGTTGCTGGAGTGGTAGGGCATTTGTGTCTGCACGCGCCCCTTCTCACTCTTTCTGCCGTTTCCCGACTGGAGGGGTTGACCGTTAGCATGAAATTTAGATTTACATTGCTTTGCAAAGTGTCCCAGCTTTCCGCACTTAAGACATGTAGCTGCTCCCACGGCCACCTGCCCGGCTCCTCCTTTTCTATTTTTAGTGGGACAGTTAGCCTTGACATGTCCAGTCTGCCTGCAGCAGTAACATTTCTGATTAGACATATGCATTGCAGACATAGCTGTAGCTAATGCAGACATTTTGTGTTCAACAGAGCCCACCTTCCCACAAGCCGTAATCATAGCTTCTAGGGTTGGATCCCCAGGGAGCGTCTCAATCACCTTTTGACAATCTGCGTTAGCATTGTCACGGGCTGTTTTACCAGCATTTCTCGTATATGTGCATCAAATACCTGCCGCTCTATAGCCCCCATCAATTTCTCTACAAACGACAGAAACGGCTCTTTAGCCCCCTGTTTAATCATGGTATATCTTGCCTCAGGCTCCGCCAGCTTGGCCGTTCGGAGCAAAGCTTCTACACCAATAGTCTTTACTTGCTCCAATACAAGCGGATGCCATTGAGCCTGATGTTGAGGATTATTAAATTGACCAGTCCCAGTCAGAACATCAGCTCCGTTATCATAATGTGGATTGGTTTGTGAAAGCTGCAAATTGTGTACTGCTTGCGCCTCTGCTCTCTGAGTCCAGATACTATGAGAAACAGCACATTGCACAGGTTGGAAAATAATTTGAGCAATTTGAGCAATATCGTAAGGTGTCATTTCTTCCATAGTTAATAGGCGTATTAATTGCATAACTGCGGGGGAGTTGCGACCACATTGTGCAGTTGCCTTTTGTAAATCCTATATAACTTTCCACGAATATGGTCTGTGTTCATCCATAATTCCTTGTCCTGGATCACCCTGTACCACGGGGAAAGCCATCGCCCCAGTCCCCCTTAAATTCGTTTCACCAGAGTTGCCTGCTGTTACAGGAACGTTAATTTGCTCGGATAGGTCCCAATTTCCTTCTTGCAGAGCTCGAGCTTTCTTTCACCTGCTGCCAGAATTTCAGGGGGTTGTGGGGACTGACAGAAATTCGAGCCGGCGGAAGGACCCAGGGCTGTCCTCGGCAACGCGACCCTCCCTGTAGTTGTCCCTCCTTTGGTGTTCCTGCAGACCCCCCAGGTTCAGGATCCCCCATATTATTGTCCACGGGATCATCCCAACCCTCTGATGTTTCGGCTGGCAGAGGGGGGTACAGGCATGAGGTCCCCTGTTCCCCTCCCCGCGCCCGGGGGGGCTATTCATCCCTTCTTGATCCTCTGAATCAGGCGGCAAGGGGGGGGCGGACGGGTTAACCGGCGCCTCTGCCGTTTCAGCGGGGCATACGTCACTACCAGGAAGCAAGTCCTGGGGCCGCTTATATGTTCTATCTTTAATAGTCCGAGGATGTCCTGAGGACTGAGCATCATCAGTCATCAACGAAAGGGTTCTTTTGTCGGCCCCGTGGCTTTGGCCGCCCTGCGCGCTTGCCAGAGGACTGGGCAACAGACCCCACGTCCTCTGTGGGAGAGGACTGTCCTCCCCCCACGATAGGGACGTCTGGCTCCTTCATCCTATCCCTTTGTTCTCTAATGTCTTTGACGGTTTCAAGGAGCAGGTACCACGTCACCAGGAGGCTGGCTGCCTCCTTAGACCCTCGGGACGCACTGTCAAACAGCTTGTCCCCGAGTCCTTGCCACACAGGCACACTAAATGCAGTCACTGTATCTGCTTTATATCCGTGTTGCTTGCCCCATAAGAGCATTTTCCGCAACATCAACTCTTCTACTTTAAGTCCTCTCTTTTGCAATATTACTTTCCACCTATTTACAGTTCCGGCGTCCTCTTTACTGAGGGTCCTGCCCATGTTCCCAGCAGCTCACCTGTTTATCTCCAGGTGTCAAGCATCGGTCCGGACTAGCAGCTCTTCCCGCCACTCTCAAGCTATGCCAGGCTCCATCTCCACTGCTCTCCTCGCAGTCACAAGCATTATTTACAGCATCACGTCGGGGTCACCAATTGTCGTGGTCAAGATGGACAAACGACACGTACGCATTCTTATAGTACAAGCAAAGAAGGGTTTTTTTTATTACTACAAGCCAGCAAATTTATACCCATTATACTTGTTGCCTTGTACATATGTCTGTCCTTTATTGGTCAAAAAGTTGTCAGAAGTTGTTTTTCTCACCCCTCATTGGGTGACTTTTTCAGGTTCCTTATCACAACTGCAAACAGTCAACACATTCCTTAAACTTAGTTTCCCAGGTATGCTTCTCATTCTTTCTTGTTCTCTCACGGAAACACTGTAATCTTGTCAAGGTCAATATCCTCCCCAGGCCCCTCGGTCCAGCCGAGGTCCTCCACAGAATATTAGTAAATTGATTTTATAAAATTGCCTTGAAAAGAAGGATACTGATACATCCTAGTTTTAGTTGATATCTTTACTGGGTGGCCTGAGGCTTTCCCTTGTTGCACCAACAAAGCAAGAGAAGTAAAGTCTTGCTCAAAGAGATAATACCAAAATTTTGGGGTGCCTGTAGGAATGTCATCTGACAATGGCCCTCATTTTATAGCAAAGATTATAAGACAAGTCGAGCAAAGTATTATCTATAGATTGGGACTATCACACCCCATATAGACCACAAGCAAGTGGAAAAAATAGAAAGAATGAACTACACTCTCAAGCAACAGTTGAGTAAAATTTGTCAGGAAACCTCACTAACATGGGTTAAAGCATTACCCACGGCTCTATTAAGAATCAGAGTATAGCCAGAAGAGAAAGAAAATTTAAATCATTATGAAATGTTATATGAAAGGCCATATCAAGAGTCCTATGTTCCGAGTACCTTGAGTGCCTTTGGAGATATGTCTTTAAAGGGTGTTATGATTTTTTTAAGAAATTCTTTACAAGAACTTCGTCAGTATGTCTCCACAGCTGGGCCCTTAGAATTGGACATAGCAGCGCATCCCTTCCGACCAGGTGATTGGGTATATATAAAATCGCTGAGAAGCGGAAAGGACCGTATCAAGTCATTTTAACAACACTTATAGCAGCAAAAGTCTGGGAAACGGACCTTGGCTTCATTATTCAAGAATAAAGAAAGCACCAACAGGAAATTGGAAGTCTAAAGAAACTGGTCCTTTGAAATTGAAAATCTATAAATAAGTTTCATGTTATCTATTTGGGAAAACAATTGTGTAAAGCTTATAATATTGTGGTTGCTATTAGGAATATTGTCAAGGGCAGTAATCTTTTTGTGTGTTATAGGGTTTAAGTATTTTTTTAAGGGGTTCTAAACATAAGATAAACAAAATGAAGCAATTATTGTTAGAGCTACTAATCTTGATATTAATTGCCTTTGTAATTTTGATTTTAAAAAAATCTAGTTTTGTAATTGATTCAAAGTTTTGTAAAGATATAAAATTTAACCTCAATAACAGCCTGCCTTCTGATTTCAAAGTCAGCCGAAAATCCAATTCCATGGAGAATATTGACATTGAATCTAACAAAAAATTGGGAAAAGATGTGGGACAATGAAAATCATTTTAGCAAATTAAATTGGATGGATTTAAAAGGCAATTATTTTTTTTAAATTTGAAAGAAGGAATTATAGCATTTTGAATTATAACATTACCAAACCATCCACCTCGTGGGCAAAAGAATTAATTTATCACCCTTCAGGAGAAACTTGTACAAACACCCCTTGGGGCTGCCAATTGCTAAAACCATGGAGACAAGTGCAAAGAGGAACTTGGGATCATATTCAAAATATAAAATGATGTTTAGAATTTACTGGAGTTCCAGGATCCTTGTTAGATCCACCCAGAGCCAGGACCATCTATGGAAATTTAGATTGGTTTAGACAGAGAAAATCAAGCATCCTAAATAGAACTGTATGAAAGTCTATACTTGTAACTCCTCTGACCCAGAAATTCAAAGACTTTATCCAGTAGCTAAAGCTCTAAGATGGTGTCCTGGTTTCAGCTGGGATAGAGTTAACTGTCTTCCTAGTAGCTGGTACAGTGCTATGTTTTGAGTTCAGTATGTGAAGAATGTTGATAACACTGATGTTTTCAGTTGTTGCTCAGTAGTGTTTAGACTATAGTCAAGGATTTTTCAGCTTCTCATGCCCAGCCAGGGCACCTGACCCAAACTGGCCAACAGGGTATTCCATACCATGTGACATCCCATCTAGTTTAGGAACTGGGAAGTGGGGGGCAGGGAATCGCCGCTCGGGGACTGGCTGGGTGTCGGTCGGTGGGTGGTGAGCAATTGCACTGTGCATCATTTGTACATTCCAATCCTTTTATTACTACTGTTGTCATTTTATTAGTGTTATCATTATCATTATTAGTTTCTTCTTTTCTGTTCTATTAAACCGTTCTTATCTCAACCCACGAGTTTTACTTCTTTTTCCTGATTTTCTCCCCCATCCCACTGGATGGGGGGGAGTGAGTGAGCGGCTGCGTGGTGCTTAGTTGCTGGCTGGGGTTAAACCACAACAGATGGGGATGTACTTGTAGAAATTATAATAATATTTTAAATGATACTTGGTCCCCTCCTAATAATGGAAGAAAAAATTAGCCCGTAATTGACTGTATTAAAGGACAGGTGAAAAGTTTAGGGTTAACTGTTTGGGTGAGTAGTGATGGTACATGATCCACTCACCTTTTCATGAAGGACAAAAGCAAATAATGGACTTTAGACTTAATAACTCTATACCCTCTCTGGAAGAAATCTCCCTTGCGGCCTTGATGGTGGAATTGGGTAAAATGAGAAGATGATACCTGGCAATTGCCAAGTACTGGAACTAAAATAGGATGGGTATTAAAATCTATATTTTACCACAGTTAACAACTCTTCAAAATAAGTTGACTCTTCACAATCTTTCATTCCAGGTAGAAACATTAGCTAATGTTACTCAAAGTGGGTCAAATAAACTCAATGTATAAATATAAGCTACAAGTAAAATGACATTGCAAAATCGATTAACTTTAGACTTACTACTATTAAAAAACATGGAGTATGTAGGTACATTGGACTTTCAAATGATTCATGTTATATCCACATACCAAATGTGACAGATGATCTAAATCATCAGATAGACAGAATAAAGCATGTAGCTCAAAACAGTAGAGAATTAAGATCAAACACAGAAAGTTTTTAGATAAACAAAATAGTTTACAACTTTGGATTTTTTTTTTGACTGGATGGTTGACTGAGCTTTTATAAAATATAATTCTGATAGTTATCATCATTGTTATAATCTGTGTCACTTTTGGCTGTCTTAAATGAACTGTGACACAATCTCTGTTCAAGTGAGACTACTAAAAAAACCCAAACAATTAGTAGCCTCAAACAGAAAAGATGAAAGTATTGAAATTATTTTCAATACTTTCAAAGGGGGGAAATGTTGCAAATATTCTGATAAAGAAATCAAAATTTAATCACATAGAAGTGTTAGGTTTGATTAAGAAGTAAAATTGTGAAGCATAATGTATAGGATTGTTAAGTTTGAAATGTAGCTGTAGAAACTTGAGGAACTGTGTTATGTGTGACTATAGGAACCTTGATATTGCTGAAGTTTGAAATAGCTAACCATAGAAACCTCACCAGAAAGTTACTGGTTTTTCTATGTTTTGTTTCAAGAAACTAAGGAAACTGTCATGGACACCGGTTATGCTGCTTGGAAACCCCTTACCCTTCCCATCTCGATCTGAGTATCGAAGATTCCAATCAGTAGAGCTAATGATTGTTTTTAAATAAGAATATTGATAAGGTTATATAATCAAAGGACCAATCATTATAAAGGTTAAATTTAAGAGCAAGCATAGTATGCATTTTTATGTAAAGAGCTTATGTAACAATGACCTGACAGAAAAAGTCTATAAAAACTGATGGATTTTGATACTAAGTTGGACACGCCTTTGGAGGAGCGATCCCCCGTGTCCCCAGTGCTGCAATAAACAAAGTGCCTGCTTCTTAACTTCACATTGGTGTTAAGGAGTTTTATTCCGGATTTCGGTAACAAGACAAACAGTAGAATTACAACCCTGGACTTCAGAAGAGCAGATTTTAGCGTGTTTGGGGACCTGCTTGGCAGTATCATGGGAGAAACTGCCCTGGAGGGCAGAAGGGCCAAGGAGAGCTAGGTGATCTTCAAGGACAGCCTCCTCAGAGCAATAGAATTGTCTGTTCCAATGTGCAGAAAGCTGGGCAAGTGTGGCAGAACAGATGAACATGGAGCTCCTGACAGAGCTGAAACACAGAAAGGAAGTACATAGAAGGTGGAAACAGGGACAGGCTACTTGGGAGGAATACAAAGATATTACCTGCACATGTAGGAATGGAGTCAGGAAAGTTCAGCTGGAGTTGGAACTAGTGAGGGATGTAAAGGGCACCAAGAAGAGCTACTATAAGCATACTGGCAGCAAAAGGAAGGCTAAGGAGAGTGTGATGTCATGGGATTCTTTATTGCCAACACCTTAAATATAGAATGCCAAAGGGAAATTCTTTACTGCAATGTGCACGTGGTGCCCCAGCCTAATTCTGAGGGACCCTAATCATTAGTAACACACAGGTTATATAGAATATACAGGTGGGCTATCGCCCAGTTACAGTCCTAGGCTTATCTACAGTCAGCCAATCAGGCCTTAATGTTTGCATGCACAGTGGGGTTTCCTTTGCATGGCTGTGTGATCAGAGACAGTGGTCTAGGCTGTTTTTCATCCTTTGTCTGCTACATGCTCAGAACTGGTTTCCATGGGTTTGTTATCAGGCAAGGTCATTGTAACTAGCTGAGCTTTCATGCTTCAGTGTCTTCCCTCCTTGAGTTCACGGAAAGCTCGCCAAAATGAAGGTAAAGTTCATCCTACTAAGTGTCCTAAATTTGTATTTTCTTCACAACCCCCCCCCCCCTTTCTTTTGACCATGAGGGTCAGATTTGATTAAGTCACTCAGTAGGTGATCTTTGAAGACAATCTAGAACACAGAGAAATACATCAATGCAGAAGGACATAAATTACAGCAAAAGAAAGTAAAATTATAACCAATATAGTTAAAAGCTTTTGGACCCAGAGGGAAAAGTTAGGAAATTATGAGGTTACCCATCCAAAGATACTGAGGTGTGCTTCTTTTCCAATATCATGCAATATTTTCATATAAGTCTTTATCTCTTCCACATCTGTTTCAGTCCTTTGATCTTGTGTGCTGGTTTTGGCTGGGATAGAGTTAATTTTCTTCATAGTAGCTAGTATGGGGCTATGTTTTGGATTTGTGCTGAAAACAGTGTTGATAATACAGGGATGTTTTTGTTACTGCTGAGCAGTGCTTACGCAAAGTCAAGGCCTTTTCTGCTTCGCACACCACCCCACCAGCGAGTAGGCTGGGGGTGCACGAGAAATTGGGAGGGGACACAGCTGGGACAGCTGACCCCAACTGCCCAAAGGGATATTCCAGACCATATGACATCATGCTCAGCATATAAAGTTGGGGGAAGAAGAAGGAAGGGGAGATGTTCAGAGTTATGGTGTTTTGTCTTCCCAAGTAACCGTTATGCGTGATGGAGCCCTGCTTTCCTGGAGATGGCTGAACACCTGCCTGCTGATGGGAAGTAGTGAATGAATTCCTTGTTTTGCTTTGCTTGCATGTGTGGCTTTTGCTTTACCTATTAAACTGTCTTTGTCTCAGCCCATGAGTTTTCTCACTTTTACTCTTCTGATTCTGTCCCCCCATCCCACTGGGTGGGGGGGAGTGAGTGAGCAGCTGCGTGGTGCTTAGTTGCTGGCTGGGGTTAAACCACGACACCTTGGTAAACATAAAAACAACAACTAGCATTAACTAAAGCACAAACTCCTCCTTGTGTAGCTAACACATTATCTAAAGCCAATCAATTTTGAATTACCATTTGTTGTCTCTTCAGCAAACTTCACTCCATTACAGGGAGTTATTCAGTCTCTGGCATTCTTGCTTCCAGCCAGTTTAACCCCTTCTGCAGTTAGGCCTTCTTGCTCTCCATGCCAGATCATTCCTTGGTCAGAAATTTCCATTGCTGCACAGTTACAATTTGAATTTCCCCTTCATTGACTTCTTTTGTGAGTAGTTTGTACTCACACACATTCATCATTGCAAGTCTTTCAAATTCCTCCTTATGCTTCTTATTCTATTTCCATTTCCAAAAACATTTGTTTTCCCTCTGTATATGAATGGGTTAAAAGATGGAATTTTGGTCTGTGGATGAACACTGGGGGAGAAGTAGATAGCCGAGAAAAGTGCAGTCAGCACAGAAAACAGATGGTTTGTTGCCCGTTGCTTGGAATGCTGACCACGGAGATAAGAAAGCTGAGCAATACTGGGGGAGGACGGGCAGCGGGCTGTTGCACAGTACAGCTGTGAGCATGGTCGGCACGTGACTGCTGGATTATGACAATATGCCGCATGTACAAAGCCCACGAACCAATAGACAGGATGGCTATGGCAGGTGCAGTGCGCCTGGCCAGCGAGCACAGGCGTCATAGACTCCCTATGTTACAACCGAGGCATGTTTTGGCACCTGCTGGCCACGTGTGCCGAAACCTATTCCTCCGCAAATGTATAAATACCGGGATTTCCCCAAGAGCATCGGGCTGGTGTACGGCAAGGCCACCGTTGCCTCCGTGGGGACGCCCACATAAAGCTGGCACCTACCGATTGCTGGGCTGAGCTCGCAGCGCAAGACAGCATAAGAATGTATGGATGGTCCATCTTCCTCACGGTCCTCGGGTCGGTATGTTAATTTGCTTTACAAGATACCCTTAGCATAATGCATGTCTGTAGTTAATAAATGCTTGCTTTTTCCCTTATAGTCAGTGTGTGTGTGTGTTTGCCTTCTCAGGAATCCTCGAAACCACCCTAAAACAGATTGGCTGGGGAAACAATATTTTCCCCCGGTCCTCCTCAATCTGAATCTTCCAGCATTATGAGATTGGTGTCCTCGCTTGGTTCTTTCTTCTTTAACTCAGGACATGCATTTTTCCAATGTCCCTCTTGTTTGCAATAGGCACGCTGATTGGGGGTTCAAAGATGGTTTGTTGCTAACAACCCTTCTTGGGTTTCCTCCCCCTCTGGATGTGCCTCCTCTCATTCCTATTTTTCCTCTCCCCGTGTCTCTCATGCTATTTCCATTTAGTGCTGTAGCAAGCAATGATGCTTGTAACTTAATCCTGTTCTGCTTTTCTCGTTTTTCCTTTTCATCTTGGTTATTATATACTTTATATGCAATTTCTATTAACTGAGAGACATCCATTCCCCCTGCTCCTTCAATTTTCTGCAATTTCCTTCTATTGTCTGGGGGTGATTGGCCAATAAACAACATATTAAGCATCCTCCGATTAGGTTCCTCTTCTGGGTCAAGATCCGTCCACTTTTGAGCCACCTCACAAAGGCGCTCATAAAAGGCAGACGGGTCTTCACTAGCCCCTTGTCTTACCTCATATAATTTTGAAACATTCTTTGGCTTAGGTACTCCATGTTTGACACCATATAATATCAATTCTCGATATCGTTGTAAACTAGTCATCCCCTCTGCTTCATTCGGATCCCAATCAGGCTGCCTAGTAGGCAAATGTCATGATTTCTCAGCAAATGTCTCTGTTCCAATTCCTTTTTAGCCTCCTCCAATATCATTCTCCTCTCTTCTGTAGTAAAAAGAGTATTCATCAGGGCTTGCATATCACCCTAGTTCGGGCAATGAGTAAGTACAATAGTCTCCAATAACTGGCACACCTTCTCAGGATTTTCCTGATAAGATCCTGCTGATGGTTTCCAATTTAATAAATCACTAGTAGTGAAGGGGACATGGATAAGAACTGTTCCGTCTCCCCTGACAGCTTGCCTTAACGGTGCCTGAATTACAGCACTCTGTGCTCTGGTTCTACCAGCTATTGGACTAAATTTTTCACTCCCTGTACTACCTGCCGCTCCTTCTGAATCCCCAGAAGGGGAAGACCCTGTCAAAGATCTTTCCAATGATGTTCCCAAGGGGGCTGGTGACACTAACAAATGTATCTCTTCCTCGGGGGGGTATCAGGACGATTGTTACTTCATCCACATCCTACACAACAACCTTTACAATTATCATTTCCCTATTCTTCTATTACGTATATACCATCCGCACTTGAGTGCATATTAAGTAATTTACATTTCTTTCTGGTTTCATAATAATTTCTCAATGTCATAAAAGCATCAACATATGGTACTTCATCCCATTTTCCCTGTTGTTTGCAAAACAGCATTAACTGCAACAAAGTATTATATTTCAATGAACCATTTTCTGGCCACTTTTCTCCATCTCCCAGTTGATATTGTGGCCACCGTTGAGTACAATATCTTTTCATTTTATCCTTAGTCATAGGGTCCCCACCAAACTTATTCCAATTTTTCAAAATGCATCCCAAGGGGGTACAAGGGGCACTCGGAGTTGAAGGTGTTGCTCCCATTTATAACAAGAGGTTTCATACACTTGGCTCCGATCTATTGTCGGCAAAGGCGAAAGGGCCTTTTCTTCGCAACACGTCTACACGTAGAAACACCAAGTACCAAACATCAAATACAAAACAAGATACAAAATCAAGATATTAATTACTATGCCTGCAGGGCTTCTAAAGGGAGTGACAACCACATCCCAGAGTAAACTTCCCTCCATACTCTTCTAATACCTCTATTTGGCATTGCACTGTTGAGTCGCTGGCTGCCCCGGCATGGAGGAGGGATCATCCGGAGTCCCCGATCAAAAAGTCGGTGTGCGCTGGAGTCCACTCGTGTTGTTCCTACTGCCGGGAGTTGACCAGACGAACCGGGCAAGGCCCATGGCTGTCCCATCTGGGTTGCCAAAATGTTGTCCCAAAACTTGTGGGATCGTTCACCCAGTGTGCAAGCCAATAACACACAGAGTTGAGGTATTAGCTGTTTATTGCCAGTTCTGCGCAGAAAGGAGTGCTAGGGGGGTATCCCCGCAAAGCTAGCACACCCAGCACTAAAACAGTCATTCATTTATACATTGTAAATTAGCATAATTACCATACTCATTGTTTATCATCCTTTTACTGGTGCCCATAATTCCATATCTTAAAGCTGATTGGTGTATAGTGCCTCGTCTTCATTTAAAGATGCAGCGTCTTTTAATTTTACTGTGCAAGCTCAGTGGGTGAGGATCTTCAGGTGGAGGCAGTTATCCTAACTTCTAGAGGTGTGGTCTTCATATTATAATTAGTTAAGTTCATCTAAAGGACGCGTTTTAGGTTGATTTGTTCCTTCTATTCCATTGTCTTGTCAAGAGTTGCTTACCCAAGTGATTTACATCGATTACTTATCTTTTGTTTCCTAAGTTTATAAAAAATTACAATCATAAAGATTCCAATATCACGTGTGCATTTGCAGTTTAGTTCAGAACTATTTGCCTGTCTGTGCGTGTGTGTGATTTGATTTAACCTCCATCTATGTGCAACCCTGCTGTAAGTTTCGGGTGATCCTTGACATTTTCGAATCTTTAAGTCACAAATTTGATTGTAACAAATTCTATTTAATCACTCTGTTAAATTGGCTGATGATTAAGTACTTTTAAAATTATACAACCTAATCTTGTGATATATCTCAAAAATAATAAATCCTAAATTGCTGCTAAACCAAAGCCGTGTAACAAAATCTTATTCATGACACCTAGTGCATAGTGTGTAACAGTCAGATACACTGATCTGCTGGTATCACCAATGTAAGAGGAGATGAGATAACTGTTATGGCTTTCTATTGAGTGCAAGCTTGATTAAGTCAGGACACGTATTCTGTTTGAGTGTCTGTTGGAGATGAAAGCGAAAGCTTTATGGAGCATTGGTTTGAGTTTTCAACAGCATCATGTGCAGTGTGAAGGTGGAAAGGAACAAAGTCTTATGTTGTAGGGAGTGTGTCTGACTGAAAACTTAACTGTCACTAAATGATTTTTTTTGTTCCTCAGGATGATTTTGACTGGGTTTCTTGGAAGACAACTACATTTTAGGACTTTTTTCTGTAGCATAACCTAAAATGATGATATCCCATCTAGTGAAAGTTAAAAGCCACCCTGAGGGCTCTTCCTCCTTCCTTCTTGCACCCCCTCACAGGTTCCAAATTAAACTATATTTACTTCCCAGTACCAGTTTAACAAGATCCAAAGATAAGGGGTGAAGGTTGTTAAAGAGCTTTTCCATGGAGCAGCTTTTTTTTATGTGTTACATTTGTTCAAATACTTGTTCACACAGTAGCTTTGCCTATTTGCCTTCAGGTAATACTGATACGGTAACTTGAGCTGCTTTTGAAAACTTTTACATTTGAACTAAAACTATGGCATAGCCTGGTTGGAGCTCTTATTTCTCTTTCTAGATGTGATACGCGCTCAAATATTAGGTTGTCAATGACTATCATTAGAAGAACATTGTGGGTTAAATTCTGAAATAAGAAAAGTTACATCAAGGATTAATTGGACCCTGCTTTGTCTTCTTCAAATGCAAATGATGTCTTTTCTGTTACCTTTTTGCATAATAAAACAACTGATATTTTCTCTTGGCAGCACTCCTTAGGTGGGTAGCCTTTTTTTTTTTTCTACACCCCTGCCAGACTAATGAATTCATGTATTCTATACTGACCAGTTCACAAATAGCTGAGAAACACTAACATATGACACATGTAAAATAAATCAGCTGGAAAATAGACATGGTCAAGACAACTTCCTTGGTCCAGATAGAATAAGATTCTGGATTGCCACTTAAAAGTAGAAAATTGAAATAGACTTTATGTAGATAAAGTGATGGAATAACTTCATTTGAAATTACTTTATGACTGTCAAGTGTATCTGCAATTCAGAAAAAGGTTGGGACAATATGTTTATGGAGGTTTTCTGGTTTTTTTTTTTAGACACACACATTACATCATGGCTAAGTATTGCAAGCCTAGTTGTGCATTGAAATCTACCCCAAGTTATCTAAAACTAGCACCTGAGCAGAATACAAATGCTGGATTAATCAAAAGATAAAAGAGAATTAAATCACCTTTTTTTCTCTCCTCCCCTCAGTCCTGCAAAATTAAAGAAAGTCAAATGGATAACTGGCAACACATTATCTTTTCCTTTGGAGCTCTTGGCTCAGTTCATTTAGGACTCTCCTTTTGACAATTATCTTACAGGGCTGCCTTATTGCCTTTTTTACTTTGCACTGAAAGTTTGCAGAGAGAGACCTGATTGGCACACTGCCAACACTCTTCCTGACTGTCAGGAAATCCCTGATATACTGGGGTCTGCTTCAGCTTATGTCAGAGCTGGTAGTCCCTCCTGCACATGGCTGATGGTGTGATCTAGCATAACTCCGCTGCAGTAATTTAAATTTCATTCCTTCTCCTTTTTCTGTTAAGTGTCTCCAGATCTCTGAGCTGAAGGACAGATGATGGTTAGCTGTAGTAAAGCTACTGCAGAATTTCCTAGGACTGAAATAAAAAAAAGACCAAAGAAATCTTTCCTGATTGGCAAGCAATACAATGTGGAAAGATGACTGTTCGAGGCTCTTCTGCTGGCAAGAGCTTGCCTGGTTACAGCTGAAGACCTAAGAGTTGGCTGCAGTTGTGACAATGACACTCAAGTGCCACCAGGACATGAAGTCCTTTGCGATAGCATTGACTACTTGAAATCACTCATTTCCTACCTATATTTCATTATGGTTGCAGCCTTAATAAGACTGTATCCTGTGGGAGGGACCCCACACTGGAGCAGGGGAAAAGTATAAGGAGGAAGGAGGGGCAAAGACAAAGTGTTATGAACTGACCACAACCCCCATTCCCCATCTGTTGCGTTGAAGGGTAAAGAAGTTTGGCAGAAAATAAACCCCCTTGCATTCCAGCTTATCCTCAGATGTCAGAGGGGCTGTGGGTGGCTAGGTTTAATTTCTGAGTGATGTCCAATTCAATGCTATAAGTCCGGTCGTGTTCAATATGCTGAACTATCACAATGATGGATGCACTTAATAGCATACTGCACTCTTGGCTTAGCCACGTTCAACGCACTAGGATTACCAGACTTAGGGAGTTTGGTTGTGTTAACGAATTATCATGACTAGATTAATGATCAGCGCAGTTTATTAAAGCAACAGTACAGGTTCTTTTGGATTGCCGGAGATAAATACACTGTTTGCAAAGCACATGCAAATAATAATACAGTCGACTACAAGCACACTAACTTATGGAAAAACTCTATAGAGATTTCTAAGTTTCCCAGGGAAAGCACTCGGTATAACCGAGGGTTCAAATCTTACCCAATAGGCGTCCCTATGGGGGGGAAGAGAGATTCAGCCTGTCGACTGATCCCAGAAGTCAGCAATGTCCTCCCGACTTGTCCACGATGGTATCTTCCCTAGCATTTCTCCTCTCTTAAGCCCTTTTATATTTTCTTATTGTTAGGTGGAGCTTGAGTGACTCTAGTCATACATACCTTGATTATGATTGGTGTAAAATCTCCTCACTTTATTTTTAAAGGTATTGTGGTGGGTTGACCCTGGTTGGATGCCAGGTGCCCACCAAAGCCGCTCTATCACTCCCCCTTCTCAGCTGGACGGGGGGGGAGAAAATATAACAAAAGGCTCATGGGTCAAGATAAGGACAGTTTAATAAAGTGATAGCAAAGGTTGCGCGCGCGAAAGCAAAGAAAAAAAACAAATGATGTTATTCTCTACTTCCCATCAGCAGGCGATGTCTAGCCACTTCTCGGGAAGCAGGGCTTCAGTACGCGTAGTGGTTGCTCCGGAAGACAAAATGCCCCCCCTTCCGTCTCCCTTTACTTAGCTTTTATATCTGAGCTGACGTCATATGGTATGGAATATCTGTTTGGTTGGTTTAGGTCAGCTGTCCTGGTTATGTCCCCTCCCAAGATCTTGCCCTGCCCCAGCCTGCCATTGAGGGGGGGCAAAAAAGTTGGAGAGACAGCCTTGATGCTGTGCCAGCATTGCTCAGCTGTAGCCAAAACACTGGTGTGCTATCAACACCTTTCTAGCTACTGATGCAGAGCACAGTGCTATGAGGGCTGCTATGGGGAGTATTAACTCCATCTCAGCCAGACCCAATACCCAATGCTAGAGAAAATTCAGAGTGCATGCTCAGTGAGAGGTGGTCGCACCTTGGAGGCAGGTAGCTTTTGGGATGGAAGTGTGTTTTGGTATTATAATGAGATTATAATGAGCAAAGTTCACCCAGAGAACATGATTTATCATGTCACTACTCCAGAACTGGGCACTTATGCTATAAATCAGAAGAAAGACAATAGTGTTGACACAACCCCCATTGTTTCACCTCCTTGCTTCAGTGGATTCAATGCAGAGACCTTCCATTCTGGTTCCAGTAGTTCCAGTTCCCTATCCCTGCGGTGATATCGCAGAGCCTGGCCACAGTGTTTCCACTCCACCCTCCATGTTGTTTCTCTTAGAGTCAGCATACCAAGCTCCCCTGGTGTTGCTAACATCTAAGGTTGCAGGTTATGTTACTTAGGGAATTATTATGGAACAGTTTTCTTGCATATCCACTGCATTCTACCCTGGAGGTTTACCTTCCCTTAAGAGGAGGACATATCAATAAGTTACCTCCAGCAATCATTCCACACCATCCCCATGTGCCATTTGAGGGGGTGGAGGAGGTAGAAGAGTCAGGAATGAAGGAGTAAAGTTAAGCCTGGGAAGAAGGTGGAGGGAAGGTGTTTTTAGTTTTGTCTTTATTTCTCACTATCCTACTCTATTTTTAATTGCCAATAAATTAAATTAATCTTTCTCAAGTCGAGTCTGTGATGGTAATTTGTAAGCGATCTCCCTGTCCTTATCTCAACCCACAAGCTTTTCCATCTTTTGACCCTCTACCCTGTTGAGGAAGAGGAATGGGAGAGCAGCTTGGTGGGCACCTAGTAGCCATCCAAGGTTAACCCACCACCGGGCTGAGACTAATTTGCCTAGGGACCACCTTCTCCACCACACCATCTGACACATGGGGACTCCTGTGTCTTCCACATATATGGATGCACATTGTGACTTCAGTGGTGGATTCTGGCAAAGCTTCTTTAAGATGTGTGTGGAAAGTCCTTAAACATTTCATTAATACATTTAAAGTTCTTTTTAATTTTTCTTTCTCACTGTTACCTGTATCTTCAGATATACCAAGATTTTAACAATGTAGTCATTAGCTCAGTGACTTCACTACAGCATTCCATTGCTCTCATTCTGTTCTAAAATAATGTTGAGAATAGACAAATAACTGGAAAATACATGCATAAGAAAAATTGGAGCAAACTAATCCTGTCATATAGCTGGAATCATCCCTCCTTTGCTGGTGTGGGCCACTGAATGGGCCACATGAGCAAGGGCAGATAGGGGAGACCTTATTGCTCTCTATAACTGCCTGAAGGGAGGTTGTAGCAAAGTGAGTGTCGGTCTATTTTCCCAAGTAACAAGTGATAGGACGAGAGGAAATGGCCTCAAGTTGCACCGGGGGGGTTTAGATTGGATATTAGGAAAAATTTCTTTACTGAAAGGGTTGTCAGGCATTGGAACAGGCTGCCCAGGGAAGTGGTTGAGTCACCATCCCTGGAGGTATTTAAAAGACCTGTAGACGTGGCGCTTAGGGATATGATTTAGTGGTGAACTTGGTAGTGTTAGGTTAATGGTTGGACTCAATGATCTTAAGGGTCTTTTCCAACCTAAATGATTCTATGATTCTGTATCTGTTATTCTTCTTGCTGTACTCCTGTGGTGATGCATTTCTTTCCCCCTCTCTGGGCTGATCTATGAATTTGGGGAGTCTCACTAGCATAAGTGTAATGAGTTGGGCAGTTAAGCGTCCCTTGACCATACCAGGAACTCTTGCATGGCTAAGACAGGGAGCTGCACTGACTGTACCAAGGACTCCTGTTGCCTGGCAGAGGCTGGGGACATGAGTAGGGATAATTAGTCATTTCCTGGCAACCTTGGGACATATCTCAGTCCTCTCCTGACAGCCTTGGAGCATCCCATATCTGAATCTTAAATCATTCTCTGACAGCCTTGGAGCCTTCCTTATCTGAATTGTAACTCATGTGAAATGGTACCAGTGCTACTGGAATCCCAGTAATTTGCTGATGACTAAAGTCAGTCATCTCCTGAACCTATAAACAGTGGTACTGAGACCCTTTGAGCTCTTCTGGACCGCAGTGGGCTGTGACCACCATCTCCCTCTGAGTGGGACGCCTCTCAGAGCTCGCAAACTCTTCAGTTTGCAAAGATTAGAGGTCTGTCACCAGAAGCCAACAAGACTTGGGCTGATACTCTTCGCTCCTTGAGGCTCAACCCTTCACCTGTTGAGAAAGATGCCGAAGCATTTGATGTGAATATTTTCACTGAACTCGAGGGGAATTTTTAACAGGTTTATCTCTTTTACTCACTTATATGTATATCTCTTAGTGTCTTTGTGCATGTGTGCGTGTACTAACCTGAATATTCTGTAGCAAGTATATTACAAATATTGCTTTTTAAATCTATACATAAGTCACTGTCGTGAACTTTATTCAACTATGAATGAATATCAGGTTGCTATTATACTCATAATCCCTTTAGACATAAACCGTTGCCCAAGTCTGGGACTAGGAGTTGATCCAGCCACACCTAAGCTCCATCAGGAGTTTAGAAAGCAAGGGGGTCTTCTCTGAACCTTGTGACTCAACGGGAGGGTCTCCCCTACCTTTTACATTCCTGATCTCTGTACCAATCATGATAAATCAACCCTAACCCAATTTTCCTTTGTATGTTTCCCTCTTAACCTTTTGTGTCGTCAGTTTCTATATACATAATTTTAGTTTGATCCTAACAATTTTCCTGTGTACATTTCATCCATGTATTAAGTAATAGAGTGAACCTTGCCATTGAATTCTGTGAAGTTGCACTTTTATAAATTCCTATTAAATCATTTTTGCTAATACCTCTGAAGGTGATTCTTTAAGCGATCCAAACCACTCCATTTTGCAACAACTCCCAAAGCCGTTTTGCCTGCAATTTTCAGGGAACTGTAGATCACTCCAGCCAGGTTCACTGCAGGGTATTTCCTACCTCTTGAGTAGTTATAGTACAATTAGCATGAAGTGATCAAGTGAACTAATCCTGTCATATAGCCTTTGCTGGTGTGGGCCACTTAATGAGCTACACAGGCAAGGGCAGGTATATCTGTTATTCTTCTTGCTGTACTCCCAAAGCCATTTTGCCTGCAGTTTGCAGGGAGCTGTAGATCACTCCAGCTAGGTTCACTGCAGGGTATTCCCTGCCTCCTGGGTAGCTGTAGTACAATTAGCATGAAGTGATCAAGTGAACTATAGTCTGAAACTCGGGTGGGAGAGAAGTTTTTCAAAAAATAGGAGAGTCTCCCTATCTCTCCATTACTATATTCTCAGGAATATCTCCTAGGGAAAAACCCCTGGGCACATCACAGGAGTTTGAGCAACCCCTCCTCTCCAGAAATTTTAGGGGGTGTTTCCATTTCAGTTCATTGACCCCACCTTTTTCATCCTTAAATACCTACTCTCAATTGGTGGTGGCTGAGTAGTTAATTTAGAGCATATTCAGTCTGAACTGAAACATTGAAAGCAAAGTTTCTGCTGCTTTGGTGAATGAGCCTGGTATCTCTGGCTCCCCAGCCGAAGGAGGGTCTGAATGTTATCTCAGTCCCTTCCCCCGCGCTGAATCCCCTTCACTGTGGCTGCCTTTAGTGCTTACATTCACAGTGGAGGTGGGGGGGGATGTTCTGCAGGACAGCACCAAAACTGTCACCTGACTCATCCTTGTGCCCGAATTGTTGTCGCTCTTATGGTGTCGTGGTTTAACCCCAGCCAGCAACTAAGCACCACGCAGCCGCTCACTCACTTCCCCCCATCCAGTGGGATGGGGGAGAAAATCGGGAAAAAGAAGTAAAACTCCTGGGTTGAGATAAGAACGGTTTAATAGAACAGAAAAGAAGAAACTAATAATGATAATGATAACACTAATAAAATGACAACAGTAGTAATAAAAGGATTGGAATGTACAAATGATGCACAGTGCAATTGCTCACCACCCACCGACCGACACCCAGCCAGTCCCCGAGCGGCGAATCCCTGCCCCCCACTTCCCAGTTCCTAAACTAGATGTGACATCACATGGTATGGAATACCCTGTTGGCCAGTTTGGGTCAGGTGCCCTGGCTGGGCATGAGAAGCTGAAAAATCCTTGACTATAGTCTAAACACTACTGAGCAACAACTGAAAACATCAGTGTTATCAACATTCTTCACATACTGAACTCAAAACATAGCACTGTACCAGCTACTAGGAAGACAATTAACTCTATCCCAGCTGAAACCAGGACAGTATCCACCCCTTATTCTATACCATTGATGTCATGCTCAGTTCCCGTACCTTTAGTTACATTTGATCAATCATCACCACCTTTCCATCCCTTTGAGACATATGAACAATGATATATATATATATAAAAAAGTATACACACACAGAGATATCAGTTCTTTAGTTCATGGGTTATGTTCATAAAATGTTCGTTGAGTTCATTTAGTTTCCGACTCTGGGCTCCATCTGTCATACCAGTCTTTCTGGGCAGGAGGGATGGTGCAAAGTCCCCTCAGTCGGTAGAGCAGGATTGGGCTTCAGTGCGGTGTGACGAGCAGATGACTTTTGATGCAGCAGGAGGATGGTGTGCACCGTTGGATTGTTGCATGCTGGAGTCAGTTCTGGTTCCATCACTACTGCGCTTTGCTCAGTTTTATCACAGTTCTTTCTTACTTGATCCAAGTGATTCTTACTATAGTACTATGGATATAGCATATAACAATTATAGTAATGATAACATACAGAAGCAGGGTTATATAGCAACTAATATCATACAGTTTAATTCTGGCTATTTTCACCTAAAATCAAATCCCCTTGAGGCACACATCGGACTTCTCCATCTTCTCGCATCACCCACCAAGTGGACCCAGGCCCTTGAGCAAAACCAATCCCACAAATGGGTTTACCTTTGCCTGAGGCAGGAGTAACCCAGACTGTTTTCCCTAACATGTTTTTCATGTGCACTACAGGGACTTTATCCCCTTCTACAGTACATAAAAGTTCTGACTGGGCAGGGCCACCCCAATTGGCAGATCCTCTGGTGTTGACTAACCAGGTGGCTTTTGCTAAATGTGTATCCCAATGTTTGAAACTTCCACCCCCCATTGCTCTCAATGTAGTCTCTAACAGTCCATTGTATCGCTCAATTTTCCCAGAGGCTGGGGCATGATAGGGGATATGATACACCCACTCAATGCCATGCTCTTTGGCCCAGGTGTCTATGAGGTTGTTTTGGAAATGAGTCCCGTTGTCCGACTCAATTCTTTCTGGGGTGCCATGTCGCCACAAGACCTGCTTCTCAAGGCCCACGATAGTGTTCCGGGCAGTGGCATGGGGTACAGAATATGTTTCCAGCCATCCGGTGGTTGCTTCCACCATTGTAAGCACATAGCGCTTGCCTTGGCGAGTTTGTGGGAGTGTGATATAGTCAATCTGCCAGGCTTCCCCATATTTATATTTCAGCCATCGCCCTCCATACCACAGGGGCTTTAACCGCTTGGCTTGCTTAATTGCAGCACATGTTTCACATTCATGGATAACCTGCGCGATAGTGTCCATGGTCAAGTCCACCCCTCGATCACGAGCCCATCTATATGTTGCATCTCTTCCCTGATGGCCTGAAGTATCATGGGCCCACTGAGCCATAAATAGCTCACCCTTATGTTGCCAGTCCAGGTCCACCTGAGCCACTTCAATCTTGGCAGCCTGATCCACCTGTTTGTTGTTTTGATGTTCTTCAGTGGCCCGACCCTTGGGTACATGAGCATCTAAATGACGTACTTTTACAACCAGATTCTCTAGCCGGGACGCAATATATTGCCACAGTGTGGCAGCCCAAATGGGTTTACCTCTGTGCTGCCAGTTGCTCTGCTTCCATTGCTGTAGCAACCCCCACAGGGCATTTGCCACCATCCATGAGTCAGGACAGAGATAGAGCACTGGCCACTTTTCTCTTTCAGCAATATCTAATGCTAGCTGGATGGCTTTCCCCTCTGCAAACTGACTCGATTCACCCTCTCTTTCAGCAGTTTCTGCAACTTTTCGTGTTGGATTCCAGACAGCAGCTTTCCACCTCCGATGCTTTCCCACAATGTGACAGGACCCATCAGGGAACAGGGCATATTGCCTCTCATTTTCTGGCAGTTTATTATACAGCGGGGCTTCTTCAGCACGTGCCACCTCCTCCTCTGGAAACATTACAAAATCTTTGCCTTCTGGCCAGTCCATGATCATTTCCACAATTCCTGGGCAACTGGGGTTTCCTATGCTAGCCCGTTGTGTGATCAGTGCAATCCACTTACTCCACGTGGTGTCAGTCACGTGATATGTACGGGAGACCCTCCCTTTGAACATCCAGCCCAGCACTGGCAGTCGGGGTGCTAAGAGGAGCTGTGTCTCAGTTCCAACCACTTCTGAGGCAGCTCGAACTCTTTCACATGCTGCCAATCAATATCTCTTTTTCAGTTGGAGTACAGCAAGCCTCAGATCCTCGATATCCTCGACTCCAAAACCCCAGGGGTCAGCCTTGGGTCTCCCCAGGGGCTTTCTGCCAGAGGCTCCAGGTAGGGCCATTCTCCCCAGCTGCAGTATAGAGCACATTTTTAACATCTTGTCCTGCCCGGACCGGTCCAAGGGCTACTGCATGAACAATCTCCCGTTTAATTTGTTCAAAGGCTTGTTGTTGCTCAGGGCCCCATTTCAAATCATTCTTCTTCCGGGTCACTTGATAGAGAGGGCTTACAATCAGACTGTAATTTGGAATATGCATTCTCCAAAACCCCACGAAACCTAAGAAGGCCTGTGTTTCCTTTTTATTAGTCGGTGGAGACATAGCTGCTATTTTGTTGATCACATCCATTGGGATCTGACGATGTCCATCTTGCCATTTTATTCCCAAAAACTGGATCTCCTGTGCAGGTCCCTTGACCTTACTTTCTTTTATGGCAAAACCAGCTTTCAGAAGGATTTGGATTATTTTCTTCCCTTTCTCAAAAACTTCTGCTACTGTGTTGCCCCATACGATGATGTCATCAATATATTGCAGGTGTTCTGGAGCTTCACCCTTCTCCAGCGCAGTCTGGATTAGTCCATGGCAAATGGTGGGGCTGTGCTTCCACCCCTGGGGTAATCGATTCCAGGTGTACTGGATGCCCCTCCAAGTAAAAGCAAACTGTGGCCTGCATTCTGCTGCCAGAGGGATTGAGAAAAACGCATTAGCAATGTCAATTGTGGCATACCACTTGGCTGCCTTTGACTCTAGTTCGTATTGAAGTTCTAGCATATCTGGCACGGCAGCACTCAGTGGTAGCATGACTTCATTCAGGCCACAAAAGTCTACTGTTAGTGTCCACTCCCCATTAGACTTTCGCACTGGCCATATGGGACTATTAAAGGGTGAGCGAGTTTTGCTGATCACTCCTTGGCTCTCCAGTTGGCGAATCAACTTGTGGATGGGAATCAGGGAGTCTCAGTGGGTGTGATATTGCCGCCGGTGCACTGTTGTGGTAGCAATTGGCACTTGTTTTCCTTTAACCTCCAGCAACCCCACAACCGAAGGGTCTTGAGAGAGACCAGGCAGGGTAGACAGCTGTTTAATTCCCTCCATTTCCAAGGCAGCTATACCAAAAGCCCACCGATACCCCTTTGGGTCCTTAAAATACCCCCTCCTGAGATAGTCTATGCCAAGGATACACGGAACCTCTGGGCCAGTCACAATGGGGTGTTGCTGCCATTGATTTCCAGTTAGGCTTACTTCAGCTTCCAATACAGTTAACTCTTGGGATCCCCCTGTCACACCAGAAATACAAATGGATTCTGTCCCTTTATAACTTGATGGCATTAGAGTGCACTGTGCGCCGGTGTCTACTAGAGCCTTATACTCCTGTGGGTCTGACGTGCCAGGCCATCGAATCCACACAGTCCAATAGACCCGGTTGTCCCTTTCCTCCACCTGGCTGGAGGCAGGGCCCCTCTAATTCTGGTCAGAGTATTCAGTATTCACTTCTCGTAAAATTGGCTCAGAAGTCCCTTCAAGAGGATCGGAAATAAGATCAGCCCTTCTACTCTGTTTGGAAACTGGAGCGGCATTTTTCCTGGTAGAATCCCCATTTGTGATTGTTTTTCCTCACAACTCACATACCCGTGCATTTAGGACCGAGGTAGGTTTTCCATCCCATTTCCTCATGTCCTCTCCATGATCACATAGGTAAAACCAGAGGGCACCTCGCGGTGTGTACCTTCTATATTCTCTCGCTTGGGCAGAGGAGCGCTCACTCCTAATAGCTGAGACATTGGTCCTTACACGTGTGGAGTAGGACATATCCTCTTTGAATTGCTGGAAATCCTTGGACAGCTTCTCCACAGCCGCAATGCAGGCTTGTAGGGAGGAGGAGAGATTTTCTTCATATTGACGGAGTTGGCGAGCCACTTCCTCCACTGTCGGTGCCTCTTCATCCTTCCAGGCCATTATTGCCAATGTGTTGGCATAGGATGATGGTGCGCTCCATACAAACTTCTGCCACATGGGTCGTGTGCATTGGACTTCGTCTGGATCTTTGGGTAATTGGGGGTTGTCTGGGTCATGATGAATCGTCTCTAGCACAGCTAATTCCCTCAGATATTGGATACCTCTCTCCATGGTGGTCCACTTGCTTGATTGACATATAACATCTTCCTTAAAGGGGTACCTTTCCTTCACACTTGACAGGAGTCGCCTCCAGAGGCTGATGGCTTGTGTCCCTTTTCCAATTGCCTTGTCAATGCCACCTTCCCTGGCAAGCGATCCCAGCTGCTTGGCTTCCCTACCTTCTAATTCCAAGTTATTAGCCCCATTGTCCCAGCATCGGAGGAGCCAGGTGATAATATGCTCACCTATACGGCGGCCAAAGTCTTTTCGCAAATCCCGCAGCTCACTCAAGGATAGGGACCGGGTTATTACCTCTGGTTCTGCCTCTTCCTCCTGTTCCCATGATGACCCTGGTTCATCTTCATCCTTCACTAAGCGAACTGATTTTTTTGTATATTTCTTTTTCTGTACGGGGGCAACTGATACTGGTACAGGTTGGTCCGCTGGTTCAGTTGCAGTATCGCTCACCGGGTTTTGGATAACCACAGTGTCTGTCGCCGAGGTTTGGGTAGCAGCAGTGCTCGTCGCTGGGGCTGGAGGGACCACAGTGCCTGTTGCAAAGTTTGGGTAGCTGCTGTGCTTGTTGCCAGGGCTGGAGGGGCTGCAGTGCCTGTTGTTGAGGTTTGGGTAGCCCGAGTTCTCGTCGCCGGGGCTGGAGGGGTCACGGTGCCTGTCGCCAAGGTCTGGGTGCCTGCAATGCTCCTTGCCGGGGCTGGAGGGGCCGCAGCGCCCGTTGCCAAGGTTTGGGTGGCCACGGTGCTCATCATTTTGTTGTTGGGTCCAGAGACTTTCTCTTCCCCTTGAGGGTACTGAGTGGTGTCGAACAGGGCTCGATAGGCATGGGCTAGGCCCCAGCATGTTGCAGTGATTTGTATCTCTCTGGAGCTGCCGGGGTGACAGCATACCTTTTCCAAATATTTTACTAGTTCTTCTGGATCCTGCACTTGTTCAGGGGTGAATTTCCAAAACACTGGAGGTGCCCACTTTTCTAGGTACTTGCCTATACTACCCCACACACCCTGCCACTCATAATTATCCAGCCTTGGGGCAGATCTCTGGGTGATCTTCTTAAATAGCTGTTTAACCTTAAACGAGAGCTGAACCACATTCAGAAGTATGCTAATTCCTAGCAGTAGGGCTAGGACCGTGCTAGTCCCAACATTCCAGGAGTATTCAAATTTTCAAAATTCTCAAACACCATTGTAACTCGACTGAAGGAGAAAGGAGAGGGGAAGAAAGGTACCCCACCCATAGACTGGTTTTCCATGGAGGAAAGGTAAATGGTATAATTATTAATAGTTTCCCACAGATGGCTCCCGCAGTATAAAGGTGACAATGCTAAGTGCAAATACCGGATTAATCCCACAGCCAATGACTTTATCATACCATAAACCAGAGTTATACCATACATCAAAGCGAAAACCTTAATCCACCTCCCACGGATGATAAGCAGTAGAAGAGGAACTACATACAGCAAGCGAGGTGATACATAACAGAGCTTTAAAAACCAGAGCAACAACTCTAAGAATACATAAATCAACATAATGAATGCTTAGAACAAATTTGTTTTAACAAGCTCTGGTCAGGTTTGTCGTTATCTCAACCCTTCGTGCCCCACGTTGGGCGCCAAAAGGACTGTCGTGGTTTAACCCCAGCCAGCAACTAAGCACCACGCAGCCGCTCACTCACTCCCCCCCATCCAGTGGGATGGGGGAGAAAATCGGGAAAAAGAAGTAAAACTCGTGGGTTGAGATAAGAACGGTTTAATAGAACAGAAAAGAAGAAACTAATAATGATAATGATAACACTAATAAAATGACAACAGTAGTAATAAAAGGATTGAAATGTACAAATGATGCGCAGGGCAATTGCTCACCACCCGCCGACTGACACCCAGCCAGTCCCCGAGCCGCGAATCCCTGCCCCCCACTTCCCAGTTCCTAAACTAGATGGGATGTCACATGGTATGGAATACCCTGTTGGCCACTTTGGGTCAGGTGCCCTGGCTGGGCATGAGAAGCTGAAAAATCCTTGACTATAGTCTAAACACTACTGAGCAACAACTGAAAACATCAGTGCTATCAACATTCTTCACATACTGAACTCAAAACATAGCACTGTACCAGCTACTAGGAAGACAGCTAACTCTATCCCAGCTGAAACCAGGACATATGGGCAGGATCTTTTAAGGACCCCTAGAAGGGTTCCAGCTCCTTAGGGGAGGAAAAAATCATGTATCTCCTTGGATCAGGGACTTATCTGAGCATCCTTGGAGACAAGGACCTCTTGTGCCACTAACAATTGGACTGGCTGACCCTGGGTTGTCCTGACCAGCCACCTCTTGTTTACAAGCAGGATGGCATGCATTTGTCTAATGAGGGATTTCTGTTTCCACTAGGTATATTTTTTGCAGGATAAAGTGATGTTTGTTCCCACATAATTCAACAATTTCCTCTGCACTACTTAGGTCTACTACTTGGCTCCATCAGGTTTAAAACTCTGTAAGATGAGGCTCTTCCTTTGCGACTGTGCATTTCCCTTTTCTACCTGATTCTTCACAAATTTGGAAATTCAATTTGTAGAGAGCTCAGTCTTAGCCTGATTCTCTCAGGTTTCCTCCTGCTTTATAGCCAATATCATTATCAATTTGATAGGTAGAAGCGATCTACTGCTTGCAGGAGGTCTTGTACATACTTTGGTAAGCCTCTCTTTTCATCCCCCAAACTACATATCCCAGTCACTAGGCCTGCAGTTTGAGCCATTGACACCTCCTAATAGGTCCTTCTAATGTTCTGTAAACATCTTTTCAATCCAACTGTTCCAATAAACCCAAGGATTTAGCAGCACAGGTCCTCTTTGGGTGCCTGCATAAACTCTAGAAGGTTGGTTACAAATTTATCAATGTAGGCACATCAGTTCCCACCTCACATAAGAGTTATATATGTGTAATCTTGGGAGTACTCACAAATCAACCAGATCCTGCTGGCTAGGAAACTGTTAAGGGATGTTAGGAGCGCAGCTGCCTCCTCCAGCAGCCATGGCAGAACTCTCTTCCCCAGCTGCTGGATCACAGCCCAGGGAATCCAGGGCCTCTACCCAGGCTGAGGGACTCAGCTGTTGCTTTCCCGGTTGAAGGCTCAACCAGCAGTGAAGTTGAGCATGTATCCGAGACACACACACAAGACATATACAGGACATTGATACAGCCAGTCACACAGACTGCTACAGACAAGGCACTGTTGTCAACAGGACCCATGTATTAGGATTCACATAAAACATAAACACAGAAAGCCAAGTCCCCTTCCTCCTCTTCAGCTGGTAGGGATATAAATTCACTAGCGAAAGCACACACATGCATACAGACTACTCTCTAGATTCACAAGCACACACACATTCGCAGATCCCCCGAGTACGAGCATGGATACTTCTGTCTTCTCGCTACCACTGCCTGGATCCTGGGCCCTCTTCTATGCAACATTACGGGGGGAAGAGGAGCATTAATGGGGGTAGAAGGGGATTTCAGGGGAGAGGTTTGAACAAATTCCCCGTTTGGACAGGAACCTTGAGATCAGATCCCTTTCAGAGGGGGGATCCTCACCGCAAAAAGTGGTGCTGTGGAAGAGCAGAAGGCAGTGGATGTTTTATACCTTGACTTTAGCAAGGCCTTTGACACAGTCTCCTATAGTCTTTTTATCTCCACATTGTTGGGATATGGGCTTGATAAGTGGATGGAAAATTAGCTGGACTGCTGAGCTCAAGGAGTTGTGATCAGTGGTACAAAGCCCAGCTGGGGGCCAGTAACTAGTGGGGTCCCTCAGGGATCAGTACTGGGACCAATACTGGTATTTAATGCCTTCATTAATGATCTGGACGATGGGATGGAGTGCACTTTCAGCAAGTTTGTGGATGACACCAAATTGGGGGGAGTGGTCAGTATGCTGGAGGTCAGGGCTACCATTCAGAGGGACCTGGACAGGCTGGAGAAGTGGGATGACCGGAACCTCATGAAGCTCAACACAAGCAGATCTGAAGCCCTGCATCTGGAATGAAATGACCCTATGCAACAATACAAGCCAGAGGCCGACTGTCTGGGAAGCAGCTCCACAGAAAAGGATCTGGGGGTCCTGGTGGACAAGTTGACGATGAGTCAGCAGTGTGCCCTTGCAGCAAAGACGACCAACTGCATCTTGAGCTGTATTAGCAAAACTGCAGCCAGCAAGTCCAGGGAAGTGATCCTTCCCCTTTATTTGGCACTTGTGAGACTGCATCTGCAGTACTGTGTCCAGTTTTGGGCTCCCCAGTACAAGAAGGATAGTGACACACTGGAACAAGTCTAGCAGAGGGCCACCAAGCTGGTTGGGGGCTGGAGAACATGACATCCAAGGGAGAGGCTGAGAACTGGGCCTGTTCAGCCTGGAGAAGAGAGACAGATAAGGACAAGGAGATTACTTGCCAATTACCATCACAGGCAAAACAGACTCGGGGAAATTAATTTCATTTACTGTCCGTTAATTGTAACAGAGCAGGATAATGAGAAATAAGAACAAATCTAAAAACACCTTCCCCCCATCCCTCCCTTCTTCCCAGGCTCAGCTTCACTCCCGGCTCTTCTACTCCCTCCCCCCATCCCACCCCCAAGCGTCACAGGGTGATGGGGAATGGGGGTTGCGGTCAGTTCATAACGTTTCATCTCTGCGGCTCCTTCCTCCTTGCACTCTTCCCCTGCTCCAGCGTGGGGTCCCTCCCACGGGATACAGTGCTTCACAAGCTTCTCCAATGTGGGTCCTTCCCACGGGCTGCAGTTCTTCACAAACTGCTCCAGCATGGGTCCTTTCTACGGGGTGCAGTTCTTCAGGAGCAGGCTGCTCCAGCGTGGATCCCCCATGGGGCCACAGGTCCTGCCAGAAAACCTGCTCCTGCGTGGGCTCTCCACGGGGTCACAGCCTCCTTCAGGGCACATCCATCTGCTCCAGCGTGGGGTCCTCCATGGGCTGCAGGGTGGATATCTGCTCCACTGTGGACCTCCATGGGCTGCAGGGGAACAGCCTGTGTCACCATGGTCTTCACCATGGGCTGCAAGGGCTCCAGCACCTGGAGCACCTCCTCCCCCTCCTTCTTCCCTGACCTTGGTGTCTGCATAGTTGTTTCTCTCACATATTCTCACTCCTCTCTCTCCCAGCTGCTGTTGCACAGCATATTTTACCCTGATATGTATCCTTCCACAAGCACAGCTCACCGAGCATGAGGAGTATCGTGACACCCACAAAGCCCTTCTGGAGCGAGGCCGTACCCAGGCAGCTCTGTGATTAGCTGAGGAAAGGGGAGACGGGGTGGGGCTTACTCCTCTCAGCTGCTCTTTCTCTTGGTCACGTGATGTGAGTTGGGTTTCTGTGCTGCACTTCCTACGTCATCGAGAATGTGAGGTGGTGGATGCAGTGTCCAGTTTGGTCGGTGGCAGTGGCAACTTTTATCTCCAAATTGTGTTTTCAGGTGGCATGGAAGACGCAACAGGTGAGTCACTGGGGAGAGGGTGTGCTGCTGCTCGCATCTCTCTCCACTGCGGCGGGGCCACCCTGTGCGGCCTCTCTCTCTCTCTCGTCCCTCATTCCTGTCTCATAAGGATTCCCGCCGGTGGTGAAGGTCGCGCCGGGCTGGCTGGATCGCTGCTGTCTGGAGCATGAGCGTCCTAGACTGTCACGGCAGCGCGGAGGGGGGCGGGGAGCACCCGGAAGCGGCGGGGGGGGGGTGGTGTACGGTAGCCGGGCTGCATCAATTCGTCCCCGCGCTCCAGACTGGGAGTGGCGCCTTAGGACACGCTCCTCAGTGGGAACCGCAGGAGAGACGTTCCGCCATGCCACGGAGTAGGCGACGACTGGACGGGAGTAGGGAGAATAACAATAGCACGCGGCAGTTTTCTGCAAGCCGCCTGGAATCCTAGCTGCTGATCCCTTGGTCACTTTCTCTCATCCACGCAGGCAGCGAGTTCTGCAGTACCTGCTGCCGAGGAGCTGGTGGCAGTCTACACAGCAGAACTTGAAAGCCTGATCCTGCTCAGGACGCAAACACACTCAGGTTGCCCTCCGTGTTGTTCCTGATGCAGGCACCGGGAAAAAGCTAAACAAGAGAATGCAATGGCTGCCTTCCAAACTCAACACTGTGTTTAGGTGTCTTTTCTTTTGGCAGTTCCACTTCTTTACAGAGAATGTCTTCTCAGGCTAGAAGAAAAAAATAAATAAGAGAACCATTCAGGTTGAAAGGGACTTCTGGAGGTCTCTAGTCCAACCTCCTGCTTAAAGCAGGGTCAACACTGAATTCAGACCAGCTCGTTCAGGGTTTTCTCTAGTCAGGGCTTGAAAACCTCCAAGGCTGGAGACTGCACAACTTCTCAGGGCCCCTGTTCCACTGCTTGACTGTCCTCATGGTGAAAAACAGTTTCCTTATAGCCAGCGTGAACCTTGCTTGTTTCAATTTGTGCCCATTGTGTCATCTTCCCACTATGCAACACTGTGAAGAGCCTGGCTCTGTCTTCTTGATAGCTTCCTCATAGGTACTGGGGGGCTGCTATTAGGTGCCCCTGCAGCCTTCCTTCCTCCAGGCTGAACAAGCACAGTTCCCTCAGCCTCTCCTCATAGTGCAAGTACTCCAGCCCCCTGACATCTTGGTGGCCCTCTGCTGAATTTGATCCACTTTATCAATTACTTTCTTGTATTGGTGTGCCCAAAATTTGACACAGCATTCTAGATGTGATCTAATGAGCACCAAGTAAAGGAGGATAATCGCTTCCCTCAATCTACTAGCTATGCTCCTGGTAATATAGCCCAGGATACTGCTAACCACCTTTGCTGCCAGGGCACAGTTCTGGCTCATATTCAGCTTGCTGTTTTCCAAGATCCTTGGGTCCTTTTCAGCAGAGCTGCTCCCCAGCCAGTCCCCAGATGGTACTGATGCCAGGGGTTCTTCTTCCCTAGGTGCAGGACTTGGCATTTGTCCTTGTTGAATTAAATTAAGTTCCTGTCAGCCCATTCCTCCAACCTGTCTAGGTCTCTCTGAATGGCAGCCCTGCCCTTGAGTGTATTTATTTCCTCCTCCCAACTCCTGCAAACTTGACAAGAGGAAGATGCATCACCTCCTCCAGGTGTTTGATAAAGATTTTAAACAGGACAGGTCCCAGGATAGACCCCTGCAGTACCCCACTTGTCACAGGCATCCCGGTAGAGTACAACCCATTAACCACCACTCTCTGAGCTCAGTTACCCAACTAGTTTTTAAACCCATCTAGTTGTCCACCCATCCCGACTATAATATCCCAACTTGGATACAAGAATATTGTGGGATACAGTATTGAAAGCCCTGCTAAAGTTGAGGTAAATGACATCCAGTGCTCTCCCTTCATCCACAGATCCTGCCATTTTATCACAGAAGGCAATTAGGTTGGTCAGGCATGATAGCCCCTTGGTAAATGCATGCTGACTGTTCTCAATCATCTTCTCCTTCATGTGGCCAAACCCAAAACATGTTCCAAGAGGACTTTCTCTATGATTTTCCCAGGAACTGAAGTTCCCTGGGTTGAACTTTTGGCTTTTTTTTTTTTTTTTTTAAGATGAATGCAACATTTGCCCTTCTCTAGTCATCAGGGAATTCCCCTGATCTTCATGACTTTTCAAAGCTGATAAGAGAACGGCCTCACTATGAAACCAGCCAGTTCTCTCAGCACCCTTGGATGCAGCCCATCTGGTCCCATGGATTTGTACAGATTAAGTTCTCTGAAATAATCCCTGATTCAATCCTCATCCACTGTTGGTAGTTTTCCTTGAACCCTGTCTCTAAGCACAGAGGCCTGGGAGACTTTGTTGGTGAAGATTGAGGCCAAGAAGGCACTGAGTACCTCAGCCTCATCTATGTCCACTGTCACTAGATCACCCATCCCATTCAGCAATAGGCCCACCTTCTCCTTGTTCAGTCTTTTACTATTAAAGTGGTAGTAGAAGCTCTTGCTGCCCTTGATCTCTGATCTGTAGAGTTCCTCAAGTTGCTTAAAGAAGGCTTTGTCTGCTTCCTCACCCTGTCTGTAGCAAACTCCTGCCACAATATCACACTTATTGGCCTCTGCTTTGATCTTGTTCAGTTCCTGTTAGTTGTAAGGGTAATCTTTGGAAATCGAGGCTGTCGCGTCCCAAAGTTGGAGCGACTCAGGTTCGTGGATTTCCTTTGTCAGAATTAAGGTGAAACGACACCAGGGGAGTTCAAACAACAATCAACATTTATTCAACCTAGCTAACTTTGTCCAAGTACACATGAACTTGTTAATATGAACCTTGCAACATGTCATTAAGCCGCTGTTTGAGAAGAGGAGGGAAGTATAGAAAAATGAAATGGAAAAAGGAACATGAAATGTATCAGGAGGAGAGCCCTCCCGTTGAGTCACGAGGTTCAGAGCAGACCCCCTTGCTTTCTGGACTCCTTCTCAAAGAGGAGCCCAGGGGCGGCTAGATCCACTCCTAGTCTCAGACTTGGTCAACGGTTTATGTTTCAAAGGATGAGGTGTAGGGACTGTGGAAAAGAGAGAAGGAAAAGAGGGAGAGAGAGAGAGAATGAGAGAAAGAAAGAAAGAGAGAGAGAAGAGAAAGGTTTCACCAGTCCTGGGTCCAGCGTTGGTCCAGCCAGCGTAGAGATCCAGTTCCGGAGGGCGCGCGCCGAGGACTCGTTCTCCCTTCTTTTATAGTGTGTTCGATGGTCTCGACATGCGCAGTCCCATTCCCGGGGTTCTCTGGAATCGGTCAGTGAGCTTTGGGGGGGGGGGTGTTCATTGCAGAGTTGCCTCTCTTTTTCTGCTGGCATGACCGCTTAAGATAGAAGCACAGTCCCATCCTCTGTGGGGCCTCCTCCTCCAGGCGCTGCTGTGCTCCTTCTCCTGGTCACTTAAGATAAGGACTTGCGGCTTTGGAGAAGCGCGGTCCCACCCTCCGGGGGGCCCTCTCCTTCGGCCACATTGTCCTGTTCACAAAACTCCAGCGTTTTCACAGAGGCCGTTTTCTTCACCAAAGTCCTTCAACGAATGTTTGAGACATTGACTATAATTTGTCAGACCGTCACAGAGGCCAATGTAAGCAAAGATATAGCTGTATCTGGGATGGAATCACTTCTTGGAAAATAAAAACAAACTGGGTAACCAAATTAATTTCCTTTATGATATTTAACTTCTGATTAAACCATATAATGAAGGTGGCAGTCAAATATCATAAACCTGTCAGCTCATGGTAACCATTAGTTGTATAGGGAGCTATCTGTGGAGAAACAGGTTAAAGAATATTACATAATATTGGTATTTATTTTCTCCCAGATGGATAGGCAGAGTTACTGGAGGGGGGAGTTCACTTCAAATTTTAGTGTCTTTTGTTAAGTAGTTCAAATAGCTTTTCTTTTTTCTTTTTTCTAAATTTTTATTTCAGTTGTACCATATTTTAGTTCAAAGTAAACAGTAACTAAGCAACCATTTTGGCACTAGCAAGCCACTCATCCACTTCTGCTTTTACTTGGCCCAACTTTTTGTTTTAACACCAAAATAATTATAATGATTCTTCAGTGTGTTGAATACTTGTGCAAAATACTATAGTGCGACTAATAGGTCTTACTTGACAGGCCTTCACCAGTGTCTGTAAGAAGTATTAAGGGTTCCTCTATTATAATGAGCTACCAAGACTGAAGAATTTCTTACTTACGTGCATAGCTACATCTTGAAAAGTGTCAGACTTAAAGGTTAATGCAGATAGTTAGGAACCATCTGTAGTCAAGTTTTGAAAAATATTGTATTGTTCCTGTTTTAAGTTGGTTGATATTGATTAAGAATTACCAACTCAAGAGCCAGCAGGCAGTAATTAGACATTATCCTAGTGATAAGTTATCAAACCTGAAAAATAAACAAAACCCATAAAACCTTCTACTTTAACTGTCATGCTTGTGCTTGGCATTAGGATGGGGATAAAAACTAAATAGATAGGACCAGTGTTTCCCATATTTGGTGGTACAGGAGTGCCAGTTTGCAGTACTATTCTGGTTAACTAATTGAATAACCTGTGACCTGAAAGCCATTGGGCCTTTTAAAGTAAGTGGTACACACTCTACAGTGCTCAGTAGTTCAATCAAGGTGGGAAACATCCTGATCTCTTGTTAGGGAATTGCTGAATCTGGCAGCACCATAGAGGCAAGTCTGCCACAGCTCCATATCCCCAGATCCAACCAGTAGCAAGGCTGAGAATGTATTCCCAGTAGGTATACAAATACATATATGCACATGGCCAGCAACACAGAACAACACAGACAGAAACACTCAGCACTCAGACAAACAGCAACAATGGCCTCATCCTGTTCCCCTCTCTGGCTGAGCAGGACGAAGGTCCATTAGTGGGAAATATATACCTACATACAATGTGGATCCATCCAGTAACTGGATTTAGACACTCAGTCTATCCAGTAGTTGGCCCCTGGATCCCCTGGCCTCCCCAGTTGCTGGCACCTGGGCATACGAGCCCCAAGGCCCATAGCTCCACTCCAGTTGCCAGTACAGACCTCCTCTCACATACACAGGCTGTGATCTCCCAGTAGCTGGGCTTAGACGCTCGATCTACCCAGTAGCTGGCCCCTGAATGCCTCCAGTCTCCCCAGTTGCCTCCCACAGAAACACACACACCCCCACACACATGTAAATGAGTCTCTTATTCCACCCCCAGACCCCACGGTCTTTTCAGCAGTTGGCTTGGACCCTCTGGTCCCTCCGGTAGCCAATTCCTCCAGATGCCTCACCCTTAGAGACACATGCATACCTGGCTCCCCAGCCACAACCTTCTTCAGTGTGGGTCCTTCCCACAGGCTGCAGTTCTTCATGAACTGCTCCAGCATGGGTCCTTTCCATGGGGTGCAGTCCTTCAGGAGCAGGCTGCTCCAGCGTGGATCCCCCACAGCGTCACAGGTCCTGCCAGAAAATCTGCTCCTGCGTGGGCTCCTCTCCATGGGGCCACAGTTCCTGCTAGGAGCCTGCTCCTTCATGGGCTATCCATGGGCTGCAGCTTCCTTCAGGGCACATCCACCTGCTCCACCGTGGGGTCCTCCACAGGCTGCAGGGTGCATATTTGCTCCACTGTGGACCTCCTTGGGCTGCAGGGGGACAGCCTGCCTCACCATGGTCTTCGCCACGGGCTGGCTGCAGGGAAATCTCTACTCCGGCGCCTGGAGCACCTCCTCCCCCTCCTTCTTCCCTGACCTTGGTGTCTGCATAGTTGTTTCTCTCACATATTCTCACTCCTCTCCCCCGGCTGCTGTTGCACAGCATTTTTAACCCTTTCTTAAATATGTTATCACAGAGACGCTACCACTGTTGTCGATTGGCTCGTCCTTGGCCATCAGCGGGTCCATCTTGGAGCCAGCTGAAACTGGCTCCGTCTGACATGGGGGCAGCTTCTGGCATCTTCTCACAGAAGCCACCCCTGTAGCCCCCCACTACCAAAACCTTCCACATAAACCCAATACAAGGTTATATGTCTATCTGGAGTTCTGTATGCAAATTATGTTTGTAGTTCATGGCTGCACACACATGAAAATAATCACTCTGTTTTAAAAGTTCCTATGCAGAAGGCAGATATTTGACAGAAGTTTTTTGTGGTATAACAGATAGCAATTGGCTCCTTGTATACTCCTGAAGATGAAGCTAGATCAATTCAGACTAGAGTTAAAGCTCAAAGTTTTTAATATGAGGAACAATTTATCAAAGACCGTGTTGGCTTCTTCACAAGTAGAAATTTTTACATCAGGATTGGATGGTTTACTGAAGAGATGTTTTAGTTTGAACAGGAATTAACAGGAACCACATTGCATTATTCAGCTCACAGTAGAGCATCCTGTGACATGTTCAATGTGTTGTTAGCCATTAGCTAACAGAAACCACCCCTGCATCCCCCCTCTGCTACCAAAACCTTGCCATGTAAACCCAATACAATGTCACATACACCTAAATATAAATTGTTACTGTTGGGGAGGGGATGTTAAAGTGCAAATAGTAGATTGTGTTAAATTTATCTGGTAAAGAGAAAAACAAATCTGATTATTTTTAGGCTAAATATATTAGTATGCTATTTTTTCTTTTATTCTACTTAATGGAATATTTGAAGCATACTAGATTGTTTTTACATTATAAAAACAATGAAAGAGATAAGTTACAGTGAACTTTAAGCAAGCTTTTGGGAGAGGGAAGAATTTGGAGGCTTATTTAGGTGGTGTTTGGTGGGTTTTTTTGAAATTACACTGTCATGTAAACTATTTTTAACGCTTTATTACTAGGCACAGTAATAAAGTGTTGAATCACAATTCAGAACTACTATATTTCACATAACTTGATAGTGATGATTTTGTTTAACAAGTAACAAAAGGTTTTGATCCTGCTGTGTTTTCACTGCAAGTACACTTGCATGTGTGCTTTTTTAAGTGGGACACTGTCTTGTTGGGCAGGTGGAAACATGCAGAGTGGCTAGTTCTTAGCTACATGTATGCAAACTGACTATTCCCCCCCCCCCCCCGCCTTTTGTAAGAGGATAAGGGTTTGAGTTAAGACTCCACGAAGGTAGTTATAAAATTGGCTCCTTCTGTACCCAGCTACCAACTTCAACAAACCTTCTAGGAATTCAGTATCTACTTAACCCTCTGTTAAATTTGGTTGGAATTGGCCAAGAGACTCGGAAGTTAATAACTGAAGGGAGATGGATGAACAGGTGATGAAATTCCATCTTGTTCTCCTAGGAAATCAAACCACTTCAATTTACTCTGTGCAGCTTTTATTTATAATCTATATAAATAAAAATTATTAGTTTCAGAAAATCATACTTTATTTCTTCCTATATAGTAGGGTTGCTTGCTCACCAGTAGTAAATGGTGATGTAAGTTAATAATTCAGACATTTACTAAGCACACCCTCTATTAATGGTTCTTTCAAGTTTATAATCAAAATATTAAGAGAAAAAATGCTGATCCTCTTATTCTTGAGAATAAATCATTCTGACATTTGAAAAAAAAAATGTGTCCTAAAACTCTTTCAGGAGATATCAAGGCGAATTGTAAAACTAAAAACCATAACAACAAATATGTGGAACGAATCCTCCAGTAATTTCAGTGTTAGTGACTTCCCAAGGCAGAGGTAGTGTCTGAGTAGTTAATAGTCCTCAGGAGATTTTTTTTTTCTATGAGTATATGTAGTTGCATTTGAACCCACCGGAACTTGGCTGCTGGAAAGAGTTTCGTAGCTTAACTACACATTGTGAAGAAGTACTTCCTTTTGTTCTGAACCTGCTAGTGTCGTTCCATAGCCCCTAGTCTTAGGGGAGAGAGAACAGTTTTCTTCTCTGTTCAGGATTTTATATTTTTAATTCATGTCTTGCCCTTAACATTTCCCTGCCCCTGAAAATTTCTATAGTTATAAAATATTTGTAGCCAAGCAATTTGTGTATTTTGTTTTTACTTTTAATTTGTGCAGTTACAGTACTAGGCTGTTCCCTTTCCTGAGGCTCACCAAAAGACAATTGAACTGAATATCTGCTGTTTATACTAGTGATGGCTAATTTGTGACCCACTGACTATATATGACTCTCCAGAAGAATTAATCTAGCTTTTCCTGGATCCCCAACATCTGCATTGGAAAATGGTTTGAGACTTTATAAAGACTGCAGAGACTGGCTACCTAAACAACTCATCACACAATTGCAAGCATATGTTGTGTGGCCAAAATGGGTGTCCCTCATGACTAGGCATGCACCACCACATAGTTGAAATGCATGCCTTCTAGTCATTTGGTAGGGGAATTGTTGGGATATTGTCATAGGCAAGACAGTGTTGACTCAGAGAATTTCACTTAAAAACTATGTTAATTGGCAATAAATTTAATTTAATTATTAATTCAGGTATTGAGAAACAAAGAAGACAAACAATTAAACAAACACTTAGGGAAAACACCTTTCTTCCCCCTTTCCCAGGCTCAACTTCAGTCCAGACACCTCTCTTCCCCCCTCCCTGGTCTTCATTGACCTTTTTTTTTGCCGTGCATTACACTCGGTCCCTTCATTGAGGCAACAGGCATTCCAGGATGTTTGGAATAGTGCATAGTGTTTTTTTCTTCCACTGCTCCTGGCTTTTTATTCATTTCCTCTGTTCTGGCATAGGCTTATCTACAGGCTGCACCCCCTTTTGGGGGTGTACCGGCTTTGGTGTAGCTTATCCACAGGCTGTAGTTCCCTTAGAGGCATACTACCTCCTCTGGCATGGAACGCCTCCTTCTGAGAGTGTCTCCAGTTGTGTCCCCAACAATATCCCCTTCCTTGTGTCTCTTTCTATCTTTCCTTATGTGTCCTCACATGTCTCCTCCTCTGTATCCTGCTCCTAGCTGCTACCACCCTTTGTTAAATATGTTTGTGCAGAGGTGTCATGTGTTCCTCTGATTGAAGTTTTGGTATGTGGTGGGTTGTTTTCATCAGTTGCTCAGCTCACTGTAACCAGCTGTGACTAGCAGCACATGTTTCACATCCATGGACAACCTGTCCATGGTCAAGTCCACCCCTCGATTGCGAACCCATCTACATGTTGCATCTCTTCCCTGATGGCCTGAGGTATCATGGGCCCACTGAGCCATAAATAGCTCACCCTTATGTTGCCAGTCCAGGTCCACCTGAGCCACTTCAATCTTGGCGGCCTGATCCACCTGTTGGTTATTTTGATATTCTTCAGTGGCCCGAGTCTTGGGTACATGAGCATCTACGTGATGTACTTTTTCAACCAGATTCTCTAGCTGAACAGCAATATCTTGCCACAGTGCGGCAGCCCAGATGGGTTTACCTCTGCGCTGCCAGTTGCTCTGCTTCCATTGCTGTAACCACCCCCACAGGGCATTTGCCACCATCCATGAGTCAGGATAGAGAGAGAGCACTGGCCACTTTTCTCTTTCAGCAATGTCTAACGCTAGCTGGATGGCTTTCCCCTCTGCAAACTGACTCGATTCACCTTCTCCTTCAGCAGTTTCTGCGACTAGTCGTGTAGGACTCCATACAGCAGCCTTCCACCTCCAATGCTTTCCCACAATGCGTCAGGACCCATCAGGGAACAGGGCATATTGCCTCTCATTTTCTGGCAGTTTATTATACAGCGGGGCTTCTTCAGCACATGCCACCTCCTCCTCTGGAAACATTACAAAATCTTTGCCTTCTGGCCAGTCCATGATCATTTCCACAATTCCTGGGCAACTGGGGTTTCCTATGCTAGCCCGTTGTGTGATCAGTGCAATCCACTTACTCCACGTGGCGTCAGTCGCGTGATGTGTAGAGGAGACCCTCCCTTTGAACATCCAGCCCAGCAGTGGCAGTCGGGGTGCTAAGAGGAGCTGTGTTTCAGTACCAACCACTTCTGTGGCAGCTTGAACTCTTTCACATGCTGCCAATCAATATCTCTTTTTCAGTTGGAGTATAGCGAGCCTCGGATCCTCGATATCCTCGACTCCAAAACCCCAGGGGTCAGCCTTGGGTCTCCCCAGGTGCTTTCTGCCAGAGGCTCCAGGTAGGGCCATTCTCCCCAGCTGCAGTATAGAGCACATTTTTAACATCTTGTCCTGCCCGGACTGCTCCAAGGGCTACTGCATGAACAATCTCCCGTTTAATTTGTTCAAAGGCTTGTTGTTGCTCAGGGCCCCATTTCAAATCATTCTTCTTCCGGGTCACTTGATAGAGAGGGCTTACAATCAGACTGTAATTTGGAATATGCATTCTCCAAAACCCCACGACACCTAAGAAGGCCTGTGTTTCCTTTTTATTAGTCGGTGGAGACATAGCTGCTATTTTGTTGATCACATCCATTGGGATCTGACGATGTCCATCTTGCCATTTTATTCCCAAAAACTGGATCTCCTGTGCAGGTCCCTTGACCTTACTTTCTTTTATGGCAAAACCAGCTTTCAGAAGGATTTGGATTATTTTCTTCCCTTTCTCAAAAACTTCTGCTACTGTGTTGCCCCATACGATGATGTCATCAATATATTGCAGGTGTTCTGGAGCTTCACCCTTCTCCAGCACAGTCTGGATTAGTCCATGGCAAATGGTGGGGCTGTGCTTCCACCCCTGGGGCAATCGATTCCAGGTGTACTGGATGCCCCTCCAAGTAAAAGCAAACTGTGGCCTGCATTCTGCTGCCAGAGGGATTGAGAAAAACGCATTAGCAATGTCAATTGTGGCATACCACTTGGCTGCCTTTGACTCTAGTTCGTATTGAAGTTCTAGCATATCTGGCACGGCAGCACTCAGTGGTAGCATGACTTCATTCAGGCCACAAAAGTCTACTGTTAGTGTCCACTCCCCATTAGACTTTCGCACTGGCCATATGGGACTATTAAAGGGTGAGCGAGTTTTGCTGATCACTCCTTGGCTCTCCAGTTGGCGAATCAACTTGTGGATGGGAATCAGGGAGTCTCAGTGGGTGTGATATTGCCGCCAGTGCACTGTTGTGGTAGCAATTGGCACTTGTTTTCCTTTAACCTCCAGCAACCCCACAACCGAAGGGTCTTGAGAGAGACCAGGCAGGGTAGACAGCTGTTTAATTCCCTCCATTTCCAAGGCAGCTATACCAAAAGCCCATTGATACCCCTTTGGGTCCTTAAAATACCCCCTCCTGAGACAGTCTATGCCAAGGATGCACGGGGCCTCTGGGCCAGTCACAATGGGGTGTTTCTGCCATTCATTCCCAGTTAGGCTTACTTCAGCTTCTAATACAGTTAACTCTTGGGATCCCCCTGTCACACCAGAAATACAAATGGGTTCTGCCCCTTTATAGCTTGATGGCATTAGAGTACACTGTACGCCGGTGTCTACTGGAGCCTTGTACTCCTGTGGGTCTAACGTGCCAGGCCATCGAACTCCACAGTCTAGTAAACCCGGTTGTCCCTTTCCTCCACCTGGCTGGAGGCAAGGCCCCTCTAATTCTGGTCAGAGTATCCATTACTCACTTCTCATAAAATTGGCTCAGAAGTCCCTTCAAGAGGATCAGAAGTAAGATCAGCCCTTCCACTCTATCTGGAACAGCAATTTTCCTGGAAGAACCACCATTTGTGATTGTTTTTCCTTGCAGCTCACATACCCATGTGTCTCAGGTCGAGGTAGGTTTTCCATCCCACTTCCTCATGTCCTCTCCGTGGTCAGATAGGTAAAACCTCAGGGCACCTTGTGTCGTGTACCTTCTATATTCTCTCTCTTGAACAGTGGAACGCTCACTCCTAACAGCTGAGATATTGGTCCATACAGGTGGGGAGTATGCCTTTTCAATCAGTTCGATCAGTTTATCGGACTTTTTGGACAGTTTTTCCACAGCCAAGATGCAGGCTTGTAGGGCGGAAGAGAGATTTTCTTCATATTGCCAGAGTTGGCGAGCCATTTTATCCACCGTCGGTGCCTCTTTTTCTGTCCAGGTCAGTACTGCCAATGGATTGGCATAGGATGATGGTGCGCTCTATACAAATGTCCGCCATGTGGGTCGTGTGTATTGGACTTCATCTGGATCTCTGGGCAATTGTGCTTTGTCCGGGTCATAATAAATCATCTCTAGCACAGCTAATTCTCTCAGATATTGGATACTTCTCTCCATGGTGGTCCACTTGCTTGACTGACATATAACATCTTCCTTAAAGGGGTACCTTTCCTTCACGCTTGACAGGAGTCGCCTCCAGAGGCTGAGGGTTTGTGTCCCTTTTCCAATTGCCTTGTCAATGCCACCTTCCCTGGGCAGCGATCTCAGCTGCTTGGCTTCCCTACCTTCTAATTCCAGTCTGTTAGCCCCATTGTCCCAGCATTGGATCAGTGTCCTGGTTTCAGCTGGGATAGAGTTAATTGTCTTCCTAATAGCTGGTATAGTGCTATTTTTTGAGTTCAGTATGAGAAGAATGTTGATAACACACTGATGTTTTCAGTTGTTGCTAAGTAATGTTTAGACTAAAGTCAAGGATTTTTGAGCTTCTCACGCCCAGCCAGCAAGAAGGCTGGAGGGACACAAGAAATTGGGAGGGGACACAGCCAGGGCAGCTGACCCAAAGTGGCCAAAGGAATATTCCATACCATGTGACGTCACATCTAGTATATAAACTGGGGGGAGTGGGGCTGGGGGGAATTGCTGTTTGGGGACTAACTGGGCATCGGTCAACGAGTGGTGAGCAATTGCACTGTGCATCATTTGTACATTCCAATCCTTTTATTATTACTGTTGTCATTTTATTAGTGTTATCATTATCATTATTATTTTCTTCCTTTCTGTTCTGTTAAACTGTTCTTATCTCAACCCACGAGTTTTACTTTTTTTTTCCAATTCTCTCCCCCATCTCACTGGGTAGAGGGGAAGTGAGTGAGCGGCTGTGTGGTGCTTAGTTGCTGGCTGGGGTTAGACCATGAGAAGCAGCCAGGTGATAATGTGCTCACCTGGACGACAGCTGAAATCTTTTTGCATATCCCGCAGCTCACTCAAGGATAGGGATCCACTGATTACCTGTGGTTTTGCCTCTTCCTCTTGTGATGACCCTGGTTCATCTTCATCCTTCCCTAAGCAAACTGATTTCTTTGTATATTTTCTTCTTCTGTATGGGGGCAACTTATACTGGCACAGGTTGGTTCTCTGCTTCAGCTGCAGTGCCCGTTGCCGGGGTTGGAGTGGCTGCAGTGCCTGTTGCTTTGTTGTTAGATCCATAGACCTTCTCTTCCCCTTGAGGGTACTGAGTGGTGTCGAACAGGGCTCGATAGGCATGGGCCAGGCCCCAGCACATTGCAGTGATTTGTGTCTCCCTGGAATTGTTGGGGTAACAGCATACTTTTTCCAAATGTTCTACTAGTTTTTCAGGATTCTGCACTTGTTCAAGGGTGAAGTTCCAAAACATTGGAGGTGCCCACCGCCCTAGGCATTTTCCCATACTACCCCACACACCCTGCCACTCATAATTATCCAGCATTGGAGCAGATCTCTGGGTGATCTTCTTCAGTAGTTGTTTAACCTTAAACAAGACCTGAACCACATTCAGGAGCATGCTAGTTCCTAGCAATAGGACCATGCTGGTTTCAACATCCCAAGGGTATTAAAACTTTTCAAAATTCTCAAACGCTATTGTAATTAGACTGGAGGAGAAGGGGAAGGTGAAGAAAGGTGCCTTGGCCATAGATTGGCTCTCCGAGGAGAAAAGGTAAATGGTGTAATTATTAATAGTTTCCTACAGATGGCTCCTCAAGTATAGAGGTGACGACAATGCTGAGTGCAAATACCGGAATAGTTCCATGACCAGTAATTTTGTCATACCATAAACCAGTGTTACACAATACATCAAAGCGAAAACCTTAATCCACCTACCATGGATGATAAGCAGCAGCACAGGGACTACATACAGCAAGTGAGGTGACACATAACAGAACTCTAAAAACGAGTGCCACAACTCTAAGAGCCCATAAATCAACATAGTGACCAGCGACTATTAGACCAATATAATGAATGCTTGCAACAAATTTGTTTTAACACGCTCTGATCAGGTCTGTCATTATCTCAACTCTTCGATCCCCACTCTGGGCACCAAAATGGACTGTCATGGTTTAACCCCAGCCAGCATCTAAGCACCATGCAGCCTCTCCCCTCCACCCAGTGGGATGGGGGAGGGAATTGGGGAAAAAAAGTAAAACTCATGGGTTGAGATAAGAACAGTTTAATAGAACAGAAAGGAAGAAACTAATAATTATAATCATAACAATAATAAAATGACAATAAAAATAATAAAAGGATTGGAATATACAAGTGATGCACAATGCAATTGCTCACCACTCCCCGACCAATGCCCAGTTAGTTCCGAAGCAGTGATCAACCCCCCAGGCCAACTCCCCCCAGTTTATATACTAGACATGACGTCACATGGTATGGAATACTCCTTTGGCCAGTTTGAGTCAGCTGTCCTGTCTCTGTCCCCCTCCTAACTTCTTGTGCCCCTCCAGCGTTCTTGCTGGCTGGGCATGAGAAGCTGAAAAATCCTTAACTTAGTCTAAACACTACTTAGCAACAACTGAAAACATCAGTGTGATATCAACATTATTCTCATACTAAGTTCAAAACATAGCACTATACCTGCTACTAGGAAGACAATTAACTCTATCCCAGCCGAAACCAGGACAACCTTCTATCTCCTCTCTCTTGCCTAGAGGAATGCCTACTCCTAATAGCTGAGATACTGGTCTGTACAGGATGGAGGCCGAACTTATCCTCAAATTGCTGAACTCTCGGGACAGTTTCTCGGCTAGTATGTGTCCTGGGTTCAGCTGGGATAGAGTTAATTTTTACAGAAACCTGGGAGGTGGGGGGCATAGCCGGGGCAGCTGACCTGAACTAGCCAAGGAGCTATTCCATACCATGTGACATCATGCTCAGTATATAAATGGGGAGCGGGCGGGGGGTGGGGGTGGTCTCGACTTTCGGTGGGGGAAGTGGCGGAGCGTCGGGTCCGGGTGGTGAGCAGTTGCACTGTGCATCACTCTTTTTGTATACTCGTTCATTAGTACCGTCGTTGTTGTTGTAATTTCTTTGTGTTGTTCCAGTAAACTGCCCTTATCTCAACCCTTGAGGTTCTGTTTTTGTTTTTTTTTTTTTTTCCTTTTCTCTCCTCCGTCTCCTCCCTATCCCACCGGAGGGGGGCGGGAGGAGTGAGCGAGCGGCTGCGTGGTCCTTTGTTACCGGCTGGGCTGAAACCACGACAGTATGTCTGGCAATTTCTCTACAGCCAAGATGAGAGAGGAAGAGAGATTTTTCTTAGTATCACCGGAGTTGGCAAGCCACATCATCCACCATCAGTGCCTCTTCATCTTTCTAGTCCATTGGTGCCAATGCGTTCGCATACAATGATGGTGTGCTCCCTACAAACTTCCGCCACATGGGTCGTGTGCATTGGAATTTGTCTGGATCTGTGGGTAACTGCACATCGTATGGGTCATAATAAACCATCTCTAGCATGGCTAATTCCCTCAGGTACTGGATACCTCTCTCCATGGTGGTCTGTTTATTCTGTTCAAGGCCTTCTAAAGGCGTCTGGAATGCTCTTGTGACCATGAGCTACTTTCAGGACCGATAACTAAGTTCCATATAATTGAACCCTACAGTGGTCCATTTGCCTGGTTGACATATAACATCTTCCTTGAAGGAGTACCTTTTCCTCACACCCGACAGAAGTTGCCTCCAGAGGCTGAGGGCTTGTGTCTTTTTTCCAATTGCTTTGTCAATGCCCCCTTCCCTAGAAAGGGATCTGAGCTGCTTGGCTTCCCTACCCTCTAATTCCAAGCTACTGGTTCCGTTATCCCAGCATTGGAGCAGCCAGGTGATAATGTGCTCACGTGGACAACGGCTGAAATCTTTTCGCATATCTCGCAGCTCACTCGAGGATAGGGATCAAGTGATCGGCTCTGGTTCTGCCTCTTTCTCCTGTTTCCATGATGACCCTTGTTCACCTTTATCCCTTACTAAGCGAATTGATTTTTTATATTTCTTCTTCTGTATAGGGGCGACTGATACTGGCACTGGTTGATTCTCTGGTTCAGCTGCGGTGCCTGTCACCGGGGTTTGAGTAGCCACAGTCACTGGGGTTGGAGTAGCTGCAGTGCTTGTCGCCGGGGTCTGAGTAGCTGCAGTACCTGTCACAGGGGTTGATCTCTGGGTGGTATTTTTAAATAGTTCTTTAACCCTAAACAAGACCTGAACCACATTCAGGAACATGCTAGTTCCTAGCAATAGGACCATGCTGGTTTCGACATCTCAAGGCTATTCAAAATTTGCAAAATCCTCAAACTGTATTGTAATTAGCCTGGCAGAGAAGAGGAAGATGTGGGAAGATGTCTCCCCCATAGGTTGGCTCCCCGAGGAGAAAAGGTAAAAAGTGTAGCTATTAATAGTTTCTGATAGATGGCTCCCAAAGTACAGAGGTGACAGCAATACTGAGTACAAATACCAGATTAGTTTCACGACTAGCAATTCTATCGTATCATAAGCCAGAGTTATAGAGTACAACAACATGATAACTCTAGCCCAATTCCCACAGGTGATAAAAAGCACAACAGGAGGCATATACTGCAAGTAAGGTATTACATAACGCACCTTTAAGAACAAGCACACCAATGTCAAGAGCAAAACAACATTGTGACCAGTGACTATTAAGCCAATACAATGAATACTTATAACGAATTTGTTTTAACACACTCTGATCAGTTCTGTCTTTAGCTCAACCCTTCAAGCCTCACATTGGGCACCAAAAAGGACTGTCGTGGTTTAACCCCAGCCCCAGTGGGATGGGGAGGAGAATAGGGAAAATAAGTAAAACTCGTGGGTTGAGATAAGAACAGTTTAATAACTAAAATAAAAAATGTATATTATAATAACAATAATAATACAAATATGATAAAAATAATAATAATTGTCATGAAAAGGAATATAAGAAAAAGAGATAAATTAGACCCAAGAAAAGACAAGTGATGCACAATGCAATTGCTCACCACCTGCTGACCGATGCCCGAGCAGCGATCCGCACCTCCCAGCCAACTCCCCCCAGTTTATATACTGAGCATGACGTTCTATGGTATGAAATATCCCTTTGGCTAGTTCAGGTCAGCAGTCCTGGCTATGCTCCCTCCCAGCTTCTTGTGCACCCGCTTGCTGGCAGAGCACGGGAAATGGAAAAATCCGTAACTTAGGATAAGTGCTACTTAGCAACAACTAAAACATCAGTGTGTTATCAACATTATTCTCACACTAAATCCAAAACACACTGTACCAGCTTCTAAGAAGAAAATTAACTCTATCCCAGCCTAAACTAGGACACACCCTCAGTCCGAAAGGTGCTTGGGGGAGCTGCCCATTGATTCACAAGATAGTTGAGGTTGGAAGGGACCTCTGGAGGTCATCTTGTCCAACCCCCTTGCTCAAACAGGGCCACCGAGAGCAGGTTGCCCAGGACCATGACCAGATGGCTTTTGAATATCTCCAAGGAGGGAGACTCCACAACCTTTCCAGGCAACCTGTTCCAATTCCCAGTCACCCTCACAGTAAAAAGCATTTCCTGATGTTCAGACGGAATCTCCTGTGTTTCAGCTTGTGCCTCTTGTCCTGTCACTGGGCACCACTGAAAAGAGCCTGGCTCTGTCTTCTATGCACCTTTCCTTCAGGTATTTATATAGTGATAAGATCCCCCCTGAGCCTTCCCTTCTCTAGGTTAAAATGGCCCAGCTCTCAGCCTTTCATCATAGGAGAGATGTTCTGGTCCCATCATCATCTTTGTGGCCCTTCGTTGAACTCTCTCTAGTATGTCCATGTCTCTCTTTGCTGTGGTTTAACCCCGGTAGGCAGCTAAGCACCACACAGCTGCTCACTCACTCCCTCGTCCCAGTGGGATGGGGGAGAGAATCCAAAGGGTAAAAGTCCAAAAACTCATAGGTTGAGATAAAGACAGTTTAATAAGAAAAAAAACAAAGAAAAAAAAAAACAACAAAGAAAAGCAAAACCAAGAAAAACAAGTGCTGAAAAAAACCCCAATTGCTCAACACCAGGTGACTGACGTACAGGCAGTTCACGAACAATGGCAGCCCCAGCAAACTTCCCCCCAACCCCGGTTTTATTGCTGAGCACAAAGTCATATGCCATGAAAGATTCCTTTGGTCAGATGGGGTCAGCTGTCCCAGCTGTGTCCCCTCCAAACTTCTTGTGCACCCCCTAGCCTATCCACTGGTGGGGCAGTGTGAGAAACAGAAAAGGCCTTGACACTGTGTAAGCACTGTTCAGCAATAACTAAACCATCAGTGTGTTATCAACAGTGTTTTCATCACAAATACAAAACAAAGTCTGGGGTGGTCCCCGCTGACTCAGAGCTAGCCAACATAATTCCAATTTACAAGAAGGGTGTGAGGGAAGACCCAGGAAACTACAGACCTGTTAGTCTAACCTCAGTACCTGGAAAAATTATGGAGAAGATCATACTGGGTGCTATTGAAAGGCATTTAAAGGACAATGCAATCATCAGGCACAGTCAACATGGGTTCACAAAGGGAAAGTCCTGTTTAACCAATTTAATATCCTCTATGATAAGATCACCTGCCTAGTGGATGAAGGGAAGGTGGTGGATGTAGTTTTTCTGGATTTTAGTAAGGCTTTTGATGCTGTTCCTCACAGCATCCTTCTGGACAAGTTGTCCACCTATGAGATGAGCAGGTACACAGTGTGCTGGGTGAAGAACTGGCTGAATGTCAGGGCTCAAAGGGTTGTAGTGAATGTGTTGTCCCAAAAGTGGGTTTTGGTACTCGGTGTGCAATGAGCCTATCTCGCACTCAGAGACAAGATATTGTGATGATGAGCTTTGCAATGTATTACAGCAACTTCTTTTGGCATAGTGACTGCTGTTAATTGAGGAGATTGAAGTAGACGGACGCCTGTAAAGTTGAAAGCAGATGACAGACGACCCTTTATTGCTCAAACACACACATACTTATAGTCACATATTCTGCAAAGTCACTGTACACGCACTCAAGCATAAAATATGATTGGTTATATCAACACTGTACACGTGCATAAACATAAGATATAATTGGTTATACTAACTCTGTACACGTGCATTAACATAGAACATAATTGGTTATACCAACTAAAACATGCAAAACTTGTCTCAGTCTAATTGGTCAAGATAAACTGGTTCTGTAGACACCATTGTAAATATCCTTGAGTCAAAGGAACGACAATTGTGTGTGGCTCTTGTCCACAAATCTCAATAATCTGACGTCTCCCCTTTATAATTAATTCTGAAATCATTTCAATTCGAGAAAATATGGTTTTTCGGGCCTGGTGAGCTAAAAAGATCCATTCTATTATTAACAAGTCTTTGTGACTCCCCTCCCATTGATATATGATCCCGAGGGGTTGTTTTTCTCGGTTTAAAATGCTAAGATTAATGTCAAGATTTTCTTTAGTCCTAAAAGCCTGACTCTGGGATATTATATCTGCTATCTGTTGTAATGCTTGTTTACCTTGAGGGGTCAATTGTCGAGGTGCCGTTAAGGTAGTGTCGCCTCGTAACATTTCAAATAAAGGGGTCAGTAGCTCATTATCTATTCCCAACAGTGTTCGAACCCAATTGATTGTCCCCAGTAATTTTTGCACATCATTCAATGTTTCAATCTTGTCTGTAATTTCCAGTTTTTGTGGAACTATAGTTTTTTCTAAAATCTTCCAGCCTAAATATTTCCATGGTTGCATTTTTTGTACCTTTTCTGGTGCTATTTTTAAACCAAAATCAGACAATTGTGTAGTCAATTCTTGGAGCTTTTTGGATAACTCTCTTTTCCCTGCTATCAAGATATCATCCATATAGTGATAAATAATCAAGTCTGGATTTTGTTGTCTAAACCCTTTTAGAGCTTGGGATACATAGGATTGGCATATGGTTGGAGAATTTTTCATTCCTTGTGGCAGAACTACCCAATGATAACGTTCCATGGGTTCCTGTTTGTTTATGGTAGGGATAGAAAAGGCAAATTTTTCCGCATCTTTCGGGTCTAAATATATTGTAAAGAAACAATCCTTTAAATCAGTAATCAAAATGTTCCATCCTTGTGGAATCATAGTAGGCGTGGGTAACCCTAATTGAAGGGCTCCCATATTTTCCATTACTTCATTTATTTTTCTTAAATCATGCAACAGTCTCCATTTCCCAGAATTTTTTGGAATGACAAAAACTGGTGTATTCCAAGGGCTCGTGGTATTCACCAAGTGCCCTTGTTCCAATTGCTCCTGTACTAACTGTTTCAAGATGGCGACCTTAGATTCAGTCAGCGGCCATTGATCTACCCAAACCGGTTCCTCTGTTTTCCATTTCAGTTTTAGGCATGGTCGCCCGTCAATGGCCGCGCCACAAAATTGTCTCCTGTACTAAGCACACATCCCATTTGACTTAATGCATCCCTGCCTATCAGGTTCATAGGGATATTGGTTACATAAGGTTTGATATAAGAAACTGAATTTTGACAAATCAATTGAATCATATATTTGCTTTGTTGAGTTTTTGATAATCCTCCCACACCGAACAGTTTGGAATCCATCTTGGAAAGCTCCCAAGTGACAGGCCAGTCCTCCCACGACAGAACCGTTACATCTGCTCCAGTATCCACTGATGCTTGCAATTTTATTTTTTCTGGCCTGTTCTTTGCATTTTGTAACTCTACTGATATACTAGGTTTTGTTTTATTGATCTCCATTGACCACATAATTTGAGCTTCTAATCCCGTAGATCCAAACCCTGCATTGCCACGCTGTTGATTAACCTTACATGGTACATTTGCTTTAAAAGGGACTAGCTGTGCAATTCTGCTTCCTTCCTGTATCGATACTGGTGGAGACGGCGTCCAAATCATAGCGTAAATGCAACCTGTGTAGTCCGCATCAATCACCCCGGGAAGCACAAAAATTCCTTGTAATGTTATACTAGACCGTCCCAACAACAGGGCACTAAGCCCATTACCTAATGGTCCTTGTGCGTTTACTGGCACACGGTGTCCCTGAGAGTTCCATAGTAGAATGGTTTCCATTGTTGAGACATCCACTCCGGCACTTCCAGCTGTTCGGGCTGGCAATTCTGCCAGACATCCTTCTTGGCGCTGTTCTGGGATCCTTTCGGAGCTGTTGGGGTCATCGCACCGCTCCTCGCACTCTTCTTGTAGTTTCCCGGTGATGGGGTACCTCGAGGTGGCAGAGCTACACCTTCATTTGTGAAATGAGATCTACATTGGTTAGCATAATGTCTCCCTTTATGACAACGAGGGCATATATTAGGCCCAACTTCCACTTTGTTTCGCCCCTCTTTACACTGAAATTGCAAATGTCCCAGTTGTCCACATTTATAGCATTTCTTAACATTTTTTGTATCCATTCGCATGGCTACAGCAAAAGCATTGGCCATTAATGTAGCTTTATGCTCCAAAGACCCAACTTTGTTACAGGCCTCTATCATATCTACTAGCGTCACTCTTCCTGGCATTGATTGTAGTATTTTTTTACAGTCTGCATTTGCATTTTCCACGGCCAATTTTATTATCAGTGCTTCTTTGGCATCAGCATTATCTATTTGCTTTTCAACAGCATCTCGCAGACGATCAATAAAGGACATATAAGGTTCTGTATTACCCTGCCTTATACTTGTAAATGATTGTTCTGGCTTTCCAGCTTCAGGCAAGGTTACCATTGCCTTCAGAGCTAAGGAAGCCGATTCTTGTAATGCTTCCACCGGTAGCCTTGCTTGCCTATTAACAACTGCAAAGTCACCAGTCCCCATCATTTGTGCAGCAGTGATCATATACCGCGGATCTCCTTCTGGGCGGTCGAAATTTCTTAGTGCCACTAAATCACATAATTCTGCCCATTTCATCTTCCATAATAGACGCTGAGTCGGGGTTAAAATCATTGTAGCCAATTGTGTACAGTCAAAGCCCGTTAAAATTTGACCAGAAAATATATTCTCCAATAACGCCTGACTAAACGGAGCAGACAGTCCATTAGCCATTACTGTTTTCCGTACTTCTTTTATTAAATCCCAATTGAAAGGTTGCCACACGTTTGGGGCATTCTGCCTGACTGTAACTGGAAAAGCCACAGGATTTAGACCTTCGGTTAACATTTTATCATTTATGTCCTTCCATCGCTTTTTTATAGCTTCTCCTGGGGATGTATCTGCCTCATAGGGAGGTGCAGAGGGGATAGGTCTCTGCTCAAGAGGCAGGTTACTTAAAGGTTAATCGTTGCCTCCATTAATGACATCACCCTCAGTGTTTAATTCCTCATCACTGTCCGAATTATTTACCACCTCGACACACACACTTTTCTTTTTTTCTGGGGTATCTTCAATTGAAATTTTTGCAGCAGCAGCCACCTCCTTTTCTGCCTTAAGGGCTTTCAACATTTCCAGCACCAATCTCCACGTAGCGGAGATTTTCTGAGCCTTCACGTCCCCACGCGATACAAAGTCCCTGTCGTGGTTTAACCCCAGCCAGCAACTAAGCACCACGCAGCCGCTCACTCACTCCCCCCCCATCCAGTGGGATGGGGGAGAAAATCAGGAAAAGAAGTAAAACTCCTGGGTTGAGATAAGAACGATTTAATAGAACAGAAAAGAAGAGACTAATAATGATAATGATAACACTAATAAAATGACAACAGTAGTAATAAAAGGATTGAAATGTACAAATGATGCACAGGGCAATTGCTCACCACCCGCCGACCGACACCCAGCCAGTCCCCAAGCGGCGAAAACCCTGCCCCCCCACTTCCCAGTTCCTAAACTAGATGGGACGTCACATGGTATGGAATACACTGTTGGCCAGTTTGGGTCAGGTGCCCTGGCTGGGCATGAGAAGCTAAAAAATCCTTGACTGTAGTCTAAACACTACTGAGCAACAACTGAAAACATCAGTGTTATCAACATTCTTCGCATACTGAACTCAAAACATAGCACTGTACCAGCTACTAGGAAGACAGCTAACTACATCCCAGCTGAAACCAGGACAGTCCCAAACTACTTTTCCCATTTCTTCCCAATTTTTAACTTCAAAGACTTCTGCATTCGAAGTGGGGGCACCATGGTCCTTAAGCCACTTCAGCATCATACGTAAAGTATCTGAATCATACTTAACCCCTCTCACGGAGAGGATATGCGAAAGCATTCGTACAATTGCCCCTTCTTCCACAGACATCTGGGCACCCATTTTAATCCTTCTAGCCGCTCACCTTACTTCCAAATGAGCAGGGTGATTGATCTCCCGGGAGAATTTTGTCCGCTCAGTCCAGCTGGCTAGACGATCGTTTGGCTAGAGTCTCCTCCAGACGCACCTCCAGCAATTCCAGCGTTTTCTCGGCCCGCAATCACATCGGGGTCACCATTTGAGGAGATTGAAGTAGACGGACGCCTGTAATCTTGAAAGCAGACGACAGACGACCCTTTATTGCTCAAACACACACATACTTATAGTCACATATTCTGCAAAGTCACTGTACACGCGCACAAGCATAGAATATGATTGGTTATATCGACACTGTACACGCGCATAAACATAGGACATAATTGGTTATATCAACTAAAGCATGCGAAACTTGTCTCCGTCTAATTGGTCAAGATAAAGTGCCGAATTGAGGTTCTTTGTGCCAAGTTCCCTTTATCGTGGAATGCGCACCTGTGTTCTTCTAATTGGCATCTTTCTTTTTTTGTCTTCTTGTTTATTCTGTTCAAGGCCTTCTAAAAGCGCCTGGAATGCTCTTGTGACCGTTAGCTAAATATGTGTCCACATGTCGTGTTCATAAAATGTTCGTTGAGTTCATTTAGTTCCCGACTCTGGGCTCCATCTGTCATACCAGTCTGTCTGGGCAGGAGGGATGGTGCAAAGTCCTCTCAGTCAGCAGAGCAGGATTGGGCTTCAGTGCGGTGTGACGAGCAGGTGACATTTGATGCAGCAGGAGGATGGTGTGCACCGTTGGATTGTTGCATGCTGGAGTCAGTTCTGGTTCCATCACTACTGCGCTTTGCTCAGTTTTATCGCAGTTCTTTCTTACTTGATCCAAGTGATTCTTACTATAGTACTATGGATATAGCATATAACAATTATAGTAATGATAACATACAGTAGCAGGGTTATATAGCAACTAATATCATACAGTTTAATTCTGGCTATTCTCACCTAAAATCAAATCCCCTTGAGGCACACATCGGACTTCCCCATCTTTTCGCATCACCCACCAAGTGCACCCAGGCCCTTGAGCAAAAGCAATCCCACGAATGGGTTTACCTTTGCCTGAGGCAGGAGTAACCCAGACTGTCTTCCCTAACATATTTTTCATGTGCACTACAGGGACGTCATCCCCTTCTACAGTACGTAAAAGTTCTGCCTGGGCAGGGCCACTCCGATTGGCAGATCCTCTGGTGTTGACTAACCAGGTGGCTTTTGCTAAATGTGTATCCCAATGTTTGAAGGTTCCACCCCCCATTGCTCTCAGTGTAGTCTTTAACAGTCCATTGTATCGCTGAATTTTCCCAGAGGCTGGGGCATGATAGGGGATATGATACACCCACTCAATGCCATGCTCTTTGGCCCAGGTGTCTATGAGGTTGTTTCGGAAATGAGTCCCATTGTCTAAATCGATTCTTTCTGGGGTGCCATGTCGCCACAGGACCTGCTTCTCAAGGCCCAGGATAGCGTTCTGGGTGGTGGCATGGGGCACACGATATGTTTCCAGCCACCCAGTGGTTGCTTCCACCATTGTAAGCACATGGCACTTGCCTTCGTGGGTTCGTGGGAGTGTGATATAGTCAACCTGCCAGGCCTCCCCATATTTATATTTCAGCCATCGCCCTCCATACCACAGGGGTTTTAGCCGCTTGGCTTGCTTAATTGCAGCACATGTTTCACATTCATGGATAACCTGTGCGATAGTGTCCATGGTCAAGTCCACCCCTCGATCGCGAGCCCATCTATATGTTGCATCTCTTCCCTGATGGCCTGAGGTGTCATGGGCCCACTGAGCCATAAATAGCTCACCCTTATGTTGCCAGTCCAGGTCCACCTGGGCCACTTCAATCCTGGCGGCCTGATCCACGTGTTGGTTATTTTGATGTTCTTCAGTGGCCCAACTCTTGGGTATGTGAGCATCTACGTAATGGACTTTTACAACCAGATTCTCTAGCCGGGACGCAATATCTTGCCACAGTGCGGCAGCCCAGATGGGTTTACCTCTGCGCTGCCAGTTGCTCTGCTTCCATTGCTGTAACCACCCCCACAGGGCATTTGCCACCATCCATGAGTCAGGACAGAGATAGAGCACTGGCCACTTCTCTCTTTCAGCAATATCTAATGCTAGCTGGATGGCTTTCACCTCTGCAAACTGACTCGATTCACCTTCTCCTTCAGCAGTTTCTGCAACTTGTCGTGTAGGACTCCATACAGCAGCCTTCCACCTCCGATGCTTTCCCACAATGCATCAGGATCCGTCAGTGAACAGGGCATATTGCCTCTCATTTTCTGGCAGTTTATTATACAGTAGGGCTTCTTCAGCACATGCCACCTCCTCCTCTGGCAACATTCCAAAATCTTTGCCTTATGGCCAGTCCGTGATCACTTCCACAATTCCTGGGCAACTGGGGTTTCCTATGCAAGCCCGTTGTGTGATCAGTGCAATCCACTTACTCCACGTGGCATCAGTCGCGTGATGTGTAGAGGAGACCCTCCCTTTGAACATCCAGCCCAGCAGTGGCAGTCGGGGTACTAAGAGGAGCTGTGTTTCAGTACCAACCACTTCTGAGGCAGCTCGAACTCCTTCATATGCTGCCAAAATCTCTTTTTCAGTTGGAGTATAGCGAGCCTCGGATCCTCGATATCCTCGACTCCAAAACCCCAGGGGTCGGCCTCGGGTCTCCCCCGGTGCTTTCTGCCAGAGGCTCCAGGTAGGGCCATTCTCCCCAGCTGCAGTATAGAGCACATTTTTAACATCTTGTCCTGCCCGGACTGCTCCAAGGGCTACTGCATGAACAATCTCCCGTTTAATTTGTTCAAAGGCTTGTTGTTGCTCAGGGCCCCATTTAAAATCATTCTTCTTCCGGGTCACTTGATAGTGAGGGCTTACAATCAGACTGTAATTTGGAATATGCATTCTCCAAAACCCCACGACACCTAAGAAGGCCTGTGTTTCCTTTTTATTAGTCGGTGGAGACATAGCTGCTATTTTGTTGATCACATCCATTGGGATATGACGATGTCCATCTTGCCATTTTATTCCCAAAAACTGGATCTCCTGTGCAGGTCCCTTGACCTTACTTTCTTTTATGGCAAAACCAGCCTTCAAAAGGATTTGGATTATTTTCTTCCCTTTCTCAAAGACTTCTTCTGCTGTGTTGCCCCATACGATGATGTCATCAGTATATTGCAGGTGTTCTGGAGCTTCACCTTTTTCTAGTGCAGCCTGGATCAGTCCATGGCAAATAGTGGGGCTGTGTTTCCACCCCTGGGGTAATCGATTCCAGTTGTAGTGGACGCCCCTCCAAGTCAAAGCAAACTGTGGCCTGCACTCCACTGCCAAAGGAATGGAGAAAAACGCATTAGCAATGTCAATTGTGGCATACCACTTGGCTGCCTTTGATTCCAGGTCGCATTGAAGCTCTAACATATCTGGCACAGCAGCGCTCAGCGGTGGCATGACTTCATTCAGCCCACGATAATCTACTGTTAGTCTCCATTCCCCATTAGATTTCTGCACGGGCCATATGGGACTATTAAAGGGTGAGTGAGTCTTGCTGATCACTCCTTGGCTCTCCAATTGGCAAATCAGCTTATGGATGGGGATCAGGGAGTCTCGGTTGGTGCGATATTGCTGCCGGTGCACCATTGTGGTAGCAATTGGCACCTGTTGTTCTTTAACCTTCAGCAACCCCACAACCAAAGGGTCTTGAGAGAGACCAGGCAGGGTAGACAGCTGTTGAATCTCCTCCGTCTCCAAGGCAGCTACACCAAAGGCCCAACGGTACACTTTTGGGTCCTTGAAATACCCCCTTCTGAGATAATCTATGCCAAGGATGCACGGGGCCTCTGGGCCAGTTGCAATGGGGTGTTTATGCCACTCATTCCCGGTTAGACTCATTTCGGCTTCCAATACGGTTAGCTCTTGGGATCCCCCTGTCACACCAGAGATACAGATGGGTTCTGCCCCTTTATAACTTGATGGCATTAGGGTACATTGTGCACCAGTGTCCACTAGAGCCTTATATTCCTGTGGGTCCGATGTGCCAGGCCATCGAATCCACACTGTCCAGTAGACTCGTTTGTCTCTTTCCTCCACCTGGCTGGAGGCAGGGCCCCTCTAATCCTGGTTAGAATATCCGTCACTCACTTTTTGCACATGTGAATCAGAAGTCCCTTCTAGAGGATCAGAAATGAGATCAGCCCATCTACTGCATCCAGGGGACTGCTAAAGGGAAACTGGAGCAGCAGTTTTCCAAGAAGAATCCTCTTTTCTGGTTGCTTTTTCTCGCAACTCCCGTACCCGTGCATCCAGGACTGAGGTAGGTTTTCCATCCCACTTCCTCATGTCCTCTCCATGGTCATGCAGGTAAAACCACAGGTTAGCCCGTCATGTGTACTTTCTCTCTCCTCTCTCTTGGGCAGAGGAATGCTTACTCCCAATAGCTGCGATGCGGGCCAGTACAGGTGAGGAGGAGGACATATCTACTTTGAATTGCTGGAACTCCCATGACAATTCCTCTACAGCCGAGACACAGGCCCGTAGGGAGGAAGAGAGACTTCCTTCATATTGCCGGAGTTGGACAGCCAATTCATCCACCGTTTGTCCATAGCCTTCTTTCCAGGACATTACTGCCAATGAGTTGGCATAGGTTGGTGGTGCCCTTCGTAGAAGCTTCCACCACATGGGTTGTGTGCATTGGACTTCATCTGGATCTGTGGGTGACTGCGCATTTTCTGGATCATTATAAATCACCTCCAGCACGGCTAATTCCCTCAGGTACTGGATACCTCTCTCCATGGTGGTCCACTTGCCCTGGTGACATGAAACTTCATCCTTGAAGGGGTATCTTTCCTTTACACCTGACAGAAGTCGCCTCCAGAGGCTGAGGACTTGTGTTTTTCTCCCAATCGCCTTGTCAATGCCCCCTTCCCTAGACAGAGATCCCAACTGCTTGGCTTCCTTACCCTCTAATTCCACACTACTGGCCCCATTATCCCAGCACCGGAGCAGCCAGGTAACAATGTGCTCACCTGGGTGGCGGCTAAAATCTTTTCGCATGTCATGCAACTCACTCAGGGATAGAGATCGGGTAATTATTTCAGGTTCTGCCTCTTCCTCCTGTTCTCGCGATGACCCTGGTTCATCTTCATCCCTCACTAAGCGAACTGATTTCTTTGTGTGTTTCTTTTTCTATACAGGGGTGACTGATACTGGCACAGGTTGGTTCTCTGGTTTAGCTGCAGTATCTGTCACCAGGGTTGGGGTAGCCATGCTGCCTGTTGCCGGGGTACGGGTAGCCACACTGCCTGTTGCCCTGTTTTCAGTCTTTTCCCCCTGAGGGTGCTGCCTAATATCAAGCAGTGTTTGGTAGATACTGGCCAGGGCCCAGCACAGTGCAGCGAGTTGTATGTCTTTGGAATAGCCACAGCATTTTCCTTTCAAATATTCTACCACTTCATGAGGGTTCTGTAGTTGTTTGGGAGTGAACTTCCAAGCCACTGGAGGTGAGAAGTTCTCTAGATACCTGCCCATATCCTCCCACATGCCGTGCCACCCATGAATATCCAGCTTTGGGGCAGATCTCTGGGTGGTACTCTTAAAGAGCCTTTTCGTAGCCCTAAAGAAGACCTGAAACATATTCAGGAGGCATAGCACTAACAGCACACTGGCTTGTGCATCCCAAGAATATTCAAAATTCTCAAAAGCTGTTGTAATTAGTCGGAAGGAGAGAAGGGAGGCGAACAGACGGGGGGAAGTATCCCCCCCTAACTTCTTCATGGATTGGGTGTAATTACCAATAAAATCCGACAGAAGGTGCCTGAAGTATGGAAATGATATCACTGCCTCATACAGATACCAACTTAACCTCATGACCAGTGATGTAATCATTTCACAAGTCGACATTGCCCAGTACAGCAAAATGATAATCCCAATCACTCTCCCAGAGGTGAGAAATGTAACTACAGGCAATACATAGAGCATATAAGAACTTACAAAATGCCACCATGTAAACAAATGAATCAACATTGTGTCTGACATCTATTTATCTAGTATAAGAAATGCGTATGACAAATTTGTTTCAACACACTCTGGCCAGATCTGTCGTTATCTCAACCCTTCGGGCCCCACGTTGGGCGCCAAAAAGGACTGGCGTGGTTTCAGCCCAGCCGGTAACAAAGGACCACGCAGCTGCTCGCTCACTCCTCCTGCCCCCCTCTGGTGGGATAGGGGGGAGACAGTGGAGAGAAAGGAAAAAAAAAACCTGGAACCTCGAGGGTTGAGATAAAGGCAGTTTACTGGGACAACACAAAAAAAAGGTTACAACAACAACGGTACTAATGAACGAGTATACAAAAACAGTGATGCACAGTTGTATTGGTTTTATGTGGCAAGGTTTTAGTAGCGGGGGGGGTTACAGGGGTGGCTCCTGTAAGAAGCTGCTGGAAGCTTCCCCTGTGTTCAAGAGAGAGCGAGCCCATACCAGCCGGCTCTAAGACGGACCCGCCGCCGGCCAAGGCCGAGCCAATCAGCGATAGTGGTAACGCCTCTGTGATAACATTTTTAAGGAAAAAAAGTTGGGACGGGGAGAAAACAGCCACCGGAGAGAGGAGTGAGAACATGTAAGAGAAACAAGCCTGCGGACACCAAGGTCAGTGCAGAAGGAGGGGGAGGAGATGCTCCAGGTGCTGGAGCGAAGATTCCCCTGCAGCCCGTGGTGAAGACCCTGGTGAGGCAGGCTGTCCCCCTGCAGTCCAGGGAGGTCCACGGTGGAGCAGATATCCACCTGCAGCCCGTGGAGGACCCCACGCCAGAGCAGGTGGGTTCCCGAAGGAGGCTGTGACCCCGTGGGAACCCTGCGCTGGAGCAGGCTCCTGGCAGGACCTGCGGATCTGTGGAGAGAGGAGCCCACGGAGCAGGTTTTCTGGCAGGACTTGTGACCCCGTGGGGGACCCACGCTGGAGCAGTGTGCTCCTGAAGGACTGCACACCGTGGAAAGGACCCATGCTGGAGCAGTTCGTGAAGAACTGCAGCCCGTGGGAATGGCCCACGTTGGAGAAAGTTTGTGGAGGACTGTCTCCCGTGGGTGGGACCCCACGCTGGAGCAGTGGAAGAGTGTGATGAGCCCTCCCCCTGAGGAGGTGAAGCGGCAGAAAATAACATGTGATGACCATAAACCCCATCCCTGTCCCCCTTGTGCCGCTGGGGGGGCTTGGTGGAGAAATCCGGGAGTGAAGTTGTGCCTGGGAAGAAGGGAGGGGTGGAGGGAAGGTGTTCTGAGATTTCGTTTTATTTCTCATTTACCTTACTCTGGTTGATTTGTAATAAATTGAGCTAATTTTCCCTAAGCTGAGTCTGTTTTGCCTGTGACGGTAATTAGTGAATGATCTCTCCTGTCCTTATGTCGACCCGCAAGCTTTTTTTGTTATATTTTTCTCTCCCCTGTCTAGCTGAGGATGGGGGAGTGATAGAACGGCTTTGGTGGGCACCTGGCATCCAGCCAGGGTCAACCCATCATAACAGTGCAACTGCTCACCACCCGGAACCCGACGCTCCGCCACTTCCCCCACCGAAAGCCAAGAGAGAGAGCGCCTCCTCAGCCCGCTCCCCATTTATATACTGAGCATGATGTCACATGGTATGGAATAGCTCCTTGGCTAGTTCAGGTCAGCTGCCCCGGCTATGCCCCCCACCTCCCAGGTTCCTGTAAAAATTAACTCTATCCCAGCTGAACCCAGGACAGGCTCCTCCACCTGCCATTTTCTTTCTGTTCTCCTTTGTGGGTGTGCAGATGAGCTTTTTATCACATAGCATAACATCTCTCACCAGTGTTATGAACACAGAGATATAAAAGAATGTTGGGTACAAAATTTTTTTTCTTTCCTTTGTGTGTTCAGTCTAGTGGGTGAAGTCTTGTCATTCTGAAGACCATAGTCATTTAGACAGGTAAATTTGTTAAACTCTTAGTCTTCTTAGAAGGACTAGATGTTATATGCTGCAGGATGGTATGGAAGTGATAGGAACCTGAAAGGATGGACCTTGGATCAGGGAATATGCTGGACTTTTATTCAGTCTCTGGCTAGATTTCTAAGGACAGCACAAATACAGTCTAGATCAGTGGTCTCCAAAGTGGGTATGCAAGACAATCCATTGCAGTGTGGGAAGAAAATATTTTTGCACTGTTAATAAATAAAAGAAAAATTATTTTAATATAGTGTTTATTTCATCTTTATCTTATCCTTTTTAATTTCTATTTTTGTGCATATTTTATAACACATAATATATTAGTACAGTAGTACATGTGTATAATTTATAAATACATATATTTGGGGTGCATGCTCAAAAATTTTTGACTGACAGGGTGCATGATCAAAAAAGTTTGGAAACCGCTGGTCTAGATGATCTCGTGTCATGGTTTAACCCCAGCCAGCAACTAAGCACCACGCAGCTGCTCACTCACTCCCCCCACCACCCAGTGGGATGGGGGAGAAAATCAGGAAAAGAAGTAAAACTCGTGGGTTGAGATAAGAACGGTTTAATAGAACAGAAAAGAAGAAACTAATAATGATAATGATAATACTAATAAAAAGACAACAGTAGTAATAAAAGGATTGGAATGTACAAATGATGCGCAGGGCAATTGCTCACCACCCATCGACTGACACCCAGCTAGTCCCCGAGCGGCGATTCCCTGCCCCCACTTCCCAGTTCCTATACTAAATGGGACGTCACATGGTATGGAATACCCTGTTGGCCACTTTGGGTCAGGTGCCCTGGCTGTGTCCTGTGCCAACTTCTTGTGCCCCTCCAGCTTTCTCGCTGGCTGGGCATGAGAAGCTGAAAAATCCTTGACTTTAGTCTAAACACTACTGAGCAACAACTGAAAACATCAGTGTTATCAACATTCTTCACATACTGAACTCAAAACATAGCACTGTACCAGCTACTAGGAAAACAGTTAACTCTATCCCAGCTGAAACCCTGACATCTCGTTACCTGTCAAAAGCAGAACCACCTATGTCCCCTTGTGCTGTGTTCTGAAACCTCAGGGTGGGGGGGTGGACTTCTGCACAGAAATTGGCTATTGTAATGGCTGCAGAAATTTGTGCATATTGGGAACACAGGTGATCCAAAGCTTTTATTACTTCTGAGAACTGATTCCCCTGTAATAAACTTTAATTGGGAAGCAGTTCATGTACTCCACCACTTGTGGTCTATTGACCACCCCTCTAAAATATCCATAAAATGTCCACAAATGTCCACAAAATGTCCATTGAGTTCATTTAGTCCATGACTTCGAGTTCCATCTCTTATGGTGGTCACTCAGGACAGGAGAGGTGGTGTGTTGTGTGGAATTATTGGTCACCAAAGCCAGCTCGGGTCAGGTCACTGCTGCACTTGCACTGCTTCTTTTAAGGCTTGTCCTCTGTTGGTTCAGGTGGTTCCTGCTATAGTAATTCCTATAACATGCAACTCAAATAATGGGTTACAACAATTTAAAGGTATTTCCATTACAATCTCCACCTCTGGTCCCTTTAGGCCAGGTTATAGGGTTTAACATCACAATGAACTCCTCCCCTTGCCCCTGCTCCAGCTTGGACTTATCCACAGATTGCAGTCCCTTAGGGGTGTACCTGCTCCAAATGGTGCCTTATGTATGAGCCACAGTCTTTTCAGGGGTATACCTGCTGCGGCATAGACTTATCCACAGCCACAGTCACTTTGAGGTGCACCTGTTCCAGCGTGGCCTTCTCCATGGGCCACAATGCCTTCAGAGATATACCTGCTCCAACATGGCCTTACCCATGGTTGCAGTCCCTCCAAGGGTGTACCTGCTCTGTCGTGGGCTTGTCCGTGGCCACACACTTTGAGGTGCTCCAGCATGACCTCATGCACAGCCACTTATGCTTCAAGGTGTACCTTCTCCAGCATGGACTTATCCTTGGGCCATAGTCCCTTCAGAGGTATACCTGCTGCAGCACAGACATAACCACAGCCACAGATGCTTGGAGATATACCTGCTCTGGCGTGGACTTATCCACAGCCACAGATGCTTCTGGGTGTCCTGCTCCTGCGTGGACTCATCCACAGTCCATTTGACTCGGGGTCACACTGGAGTTCCAGCCTGTCCAGTACAGCAGCAATGCCCTGGCTATCTGCCAGCCCAGGCACATTGCCATTGCTGTTATCAAAATGTTCCTAGGCACAGCAGAGTAAGATGATAAGCAGTACAGCAAGCAACAAAAGCAAAAAGCAGCCACTAACGAGCACTACACTCTAATATACAGTAGGGCAAGCAAGCCCATGGCAAGCACAGGAGCCTGCCAATTAATACCACTCGCTTACTCCCCCACCCAGTGGGATGGGGGAGAGAATCAGAAGAGTAAAAGTGAGAAAACTCGTGGGCTGAGATAAAGACAGTTTAATAGGTAAAGCAAAAGCTGTGCATGCAAGCAAAGCAAAACAAGGAATTCATTCACTACTTCCCATCGGCAGGCAGGTGTTCAGCCATCTCCAGGAAAGCAGGGCTCCATTACGCATAACGGTTACTTGGGAAGACAAAACACCATAACTCCGGATGTCCCCCCTTCCTTCTTCTTCCCCCAGTTTTTTATTGCTGAGCATGACATCATATGGTCTGGAATATCCCTTTGGTCAGTTGGGGTCAGCTGTCCCATCTGTGTCCCCTCCCAACTTCTTGTGTACCCCCATCCTACTCACTGGTAGGGTGGTGTGAGAAGCAGAAAAAGCCTTGACTTTGTGTAAGCACTGCTCAGCAATAACTAAAATATCCCTGTATTATCAACACTGTTTTCAGCACAAATCCAAAACATAGCCCCATACTAGCTACTATGAAGAAAATTAACTCTATCCCAACCAAAACCAGCACAGTGACATAGCTAGGCCTTGTGAAATTACAGCTGAAAGCAAAGGGTTTGTCATAAACACTTCTGAGAAAAATTGCATTGCCTGATCATTGCAAGTTCTCAAATCATAAGTACGAGAACTTATTTAAACTACATGAGGATTATCAAAGTAATGCTATTTTTTTTAAACTGCTCCTTACTTCATAAATCCAGCTATTCCATAGAAAGAAATATGTACCTTACAAAACTGAGTTAGATCTCTCATTTTTTTTCCTCAAAAGAAATCAGAAGTGATACTGGACACAGGTTGCTATTGCCAACACAACTGGTGAATAGTTGTCAAAAGTCTTATGAATCCTCAGTGTTTTACATGTTTTATTATTGAGTGACAATCTTACCCAATGCAGTAGTGGAGTTGGTATAACTCTTAATATAAAAGTGGGGTGCCAGATAAGACTGTAGCTTAGTTGTGGGTGTGGCTATTTTACTATATGCATATAGAACTAATTCGATCCTAGGAACAATATATATTAGTATAGATGAAGTGGTACAAGCTCCCCAATGTGAATTCCTCACTACTGTCATAACTTCATATCAGGATAAATGCTTCATCTTCGTAAATCACTTTTATGGTGCTGTTCCTTGGCAAACATTAAAGAGCACAATATTATGCAACAGTGGCATATCATGTATGGCCTGTTAAGGACTAATTCTCCATTTTATTTAATGAAACTCTGTTCACTGTGTCCTTCAGGATCTTAGCTCCAGCACAACTCAGTGTATTCTTTAGCTTTTCTATATTCTTTTACTTTTCTATAGTAAACTAATGCTGATAATTAAAATTCTTATTTAAATTATTCGTTGTTGTCTGCCACAGGGGAATATGAGCAGGAATGATCAGAATTTGTAATGCTAAGCTGTGTATAGTGTGTGTGTGTGTTTTCCAAAACCTTGGTAATTTGTATTGTATCTTACTAGTGTTAGAATAGAACATTCAGCATTTTAATTCCTTGACATACTGTACTGGCAACTTAATGTGTAAACTTCCTATTTCTCGCTGACAGTTTCAGCTGTAATGTGGCACTGGAGGGGTTCATATGTCTATTTGTTTTAATTTAGTTTGTTTTTAATCAACAAAACACAAAGGGAGGAAGAAAAATGCCTAGTTTTTCAGGTCCTTGGATCTGGTGTAGAAAATTGTGCATTTTGCATCATCTATCAGATGAAGGCATTTGTCACACTGTTCCACTGAATTTAATGAACTTTCTTCAGGATGTAAAATGTTGAACAGTGTGCATGATATGTGTGTGTGAACTAAAAAAGCTGTCACATGCCATTTTGTTCACTTTCTTTTCTTTTTTTGACATAGGAAAAGAAATCTAAGTTATATATTAAGGGGAAAAAAAGATGGATTCACAAGACTGTGTCCCAACAAATTCAAAGCAAGATATCAGCCATCATATAAAGGGTAGCTCTGGTAAACATTATCTTTGTGGCTATTGTGCAGCCTTCACCAATATAGCAGTCACCTTTCCCATCCAGAAGGTCCTCTTTCGACAACAGTTGTATGGCTTGAAAACAAAGGATGCAGTGCATCAGCTGCAGAAAGATGGAATTCGAAATCTCTATCGTGGAATCCTTCCTCCATTAATGCAAAAAACGACCACCCTGGCTCTGATGTTTGGCTTGTATGAAGATTTCTCCTCCTTGCTCCATAGTCACACAAGTGCACCTGAACTTCTAACTCGCAGCATGGCTGCAGTGCTTGCAGGGACCACAGAAGCCCTTCTTACACCTTTTGAACGAGTCCAGACTTTGCTTCAGGACTACAAACATCATGACAAATTTACAAACACTTACCAGGCTTTCAAGGTACTAAAAGTCTATGGGATTAGAGAATATTATCGGGGTTTGGTGCCTATTCTGCTCCGGAATGGAAGCAGTAACATCCTCTTCTTTGGCCTACGAGGACCTATCAAACAATGTCTGCCTGAAGCAACTTCTTATAGCACTCACTTGGTCAATGACTTTATCTGTGGAGGGCTGTTGGGTGCTATGCTGGGATCCTTATTTTTCCCAATGAATGTTGTAAAAGCTCGCATGCAGTCTCAAATTGGTGGTGAATTCCAGTCTTTTTCAAAAGTTTTTGTGACGATCTGGCTAGAACGTGATAAAAAATTGATGCATCTTTTCAGAGGAGCCCATCTGAATTACCATCGGTCTGTCCTGTCCTGGGGCATAATCAATGCAACATATGAATTCTTGCTAAAGCTGTTATGAAAAATGTTACCTTCCTTTGAAGCCCCTCTATTCACTTGGGTATTTATACATTTGAAGTCACTTAGTCTCTGGGAATAGATTAATTTATGGAACTTTTTGTGAATAACTTGGAGTACCATGAAACTTGGAGAGAATTCAAAGCAGCAGTTACATTTCAGTAGGGAGATGGGTGATATTGTTAGTGGCTGCTTAGTGTGAAAGGTAATTAGTCTTATTAACGGCCTTCAATATTTATGGGGTAAATGGCAATACATCTAAATCTTGATGCAGTTGAATATACTGCTAAACAAGTTAAAGTATTTATATGCTGGTGGATAAATTTACCCACAGTGGAATAACTAGACAAATGCGAAGTAAAAATATATTTGTATATTGGTCTAGTAGCTTATTCTATCATTTCCAATGTTTCCTAATAGTCCTAGTGATCAAATTTTTCAGTGTGCACATTGTATAATATGGAAGTCAAGAAGGGGCCAATGAAAGCTACTTCTCTTGCTTGATACACTACAGAGGGTTAAGAACTAAACTTCCAAATATATTGGGGTTCTAAATTATCTTTGGAGTTTAAATAGAAGCTGCCAAAGCTGCCAATTTCTGATGAGGATGACTTTCTTTCTGAACCTCAAGTTTAAGCTGAGCCTACACAAACTATTTTGCCAACCATTTTACTGCTCAGCTTTAACATGAACATCATCTCATTCATCAACATAAGGATAGCTACTGAATATATAACTTCAGTGTAAACTGACCCAGTGCAAAGTGGGACTGTGCCTATGTATGTGTGTGCCTTGAAATGGAAAGGTGGAAGGAATGAAACAGCAATTTTATCTCAAGCTTTAAAAGTGTTCTTCCTTGTTGAAAGACCTTCTATTTGCAAATTTGGTATACTCAAGTTTTCTGCTTTTGTATTGCTTTGTTTCTGTTGCAAACATATGAAAACTGATCTCTGTAATGCTCAAACAGTAATACAGCTTCCTCTGGTTGTCAAACTATGTGATTAACAGGTTTTTTTAATCTTTTGCAAACTATTTCTGTTTAATTTGGGCTGTGGCAGAATTTTCCATCAGCACTGACAAAGTGAGATTTCTGGGTATAAGCATTTAAGACCTTAAAGGGAAAGCAAGCATAACTACCAAACAGGTAACTGTCTTATTTTTTTCGGGGGGGGGGGGGGGGGAGGGTGTTATGTATGAAAGTTCATGAAGTGTTCTTTGTTTTGGGGGGTGGGGGCAGGAAAGCTTTCAGAAACTATTTTGAATTGTTCTTTTCCTAGGCTTTAGGCCCTGTAAAACTATCAGTGATAATACAGTAAAGCAATAAAAGGAGTTGTGTGGTTAATAACTTACACTTCAAGCATTTGTAATTTGGTTAACAGATAACAATATGCAGTAAAGACAGGGGTGTGGTCAGCTGCTACACATGAAGGTTATTTGCATGTTTCATCCACCAACAAAGAGAAAGGTGTAAAAGTATATTAGCAAACATATAAACATGATCTCAAGTGAGGAAGAAAAAACCAAAGAAAACATCAACATGAACATTGTATTCCTCCTGGCCATGGACTCCAGATGCTAAAAACTCACCATAAGCATTCCCCTACCACCACCAGAATGAAACCACTGACCTTAGGACCCAGAAGAGCAGTGAAAGAGTGAGCATAACACCAGGAAAAGGGATAGAAACTAGGAGGTGTGTGTGTGTTAGTTTTAACTACATCATTATTCTTTCTTTTCCTGTAACAATTAGATCTGGACTAATAATGATTAGACTCTCAAGATTTGAATTACGTTAACAAGAAATTTTTTGTTTTACTTATGTATATAAGGTGTACTTTCTCTTTGCCCATAAACAAAATTTTGAGTGTCACAGTTCCAGCAGCTTTGGAGCCTGCCAAGACACAAGTTAGTTCACAAAGGAGAGCACTCAACCATACAAGAAGCCTCACAAAAGAAAGATTCCTGCATTACATAATTAAAACAGTTGTGCTTTTTCTTAGTTTTAGAAAGTTTTCTTACCTCAAGATGCAACAGCCCACTAACTACAGAGGATAATCCAGAAGTTTGTCCTTGCCTCAGACACAGCTATTGTCCTCTGCTTTGTCATAGCTAGTTTTCATTTCCAATTTTAAGCCTTTCCATTTGGGCTGATATCTCCCTGTTCACAAATGGCTTTAGCAGAATTTTATGAGGAAAGCAGAGCTTTTCATCTGCTTTCAAAGGCTTGATGTTTGAGCAAAGAGAGACTTTCTATTCCACAACTGGTAGATTTTTTTTGAGTCAACTGAATAATTAATTGCACGCTTAACTAGTTTGTAATTATTGTACTAGCCTCAGCATGCTACCTGCTTCTAGGCTCTCTAGTCAACTCTTCCTGCTCCAAAGTATGCGTGATAGCAACAGGCAGACTGAAGGAGGAAAACAGCCATTTTATATGCAAACAAAACAATATGTGCAAGCACTGGGTATAAGTACTTAAGGCCTTAAAGGGAAAGCAAGTATTCTAATGGTAGGGAGTGGGCAGGAATCAGTGAGCATTTCTATAAGAGTGCTCAGTTTAAGACAAATACATTAAAAGAGAAAAAAAAATCTTTTATAAAAATGCACTGAGTTACTTTATTAAATGCTTAATTTATCATGCAAAACAAGAGAAACTGTCCACAGTCAGTATCAGCCCTCTTTTGAATATACTCAATATTTTATATTAGATGTCTATACTTTTTATTTTAGACTCATAGAATAGCCCATGTTGGAAGGGACCTCAAAAGATCATCTGGTCCAACCTTTCATAGGAAAGGGAGCCTAGATAAGATATTCTAGCAAAATGAAACCTCAAATATTTAAAAAATATTCTACATGCACCATATTTTCACTCATAATAAAAAATGTTACACTGAGTTGGAAAGACTTGTTCACTGCTGTAGAGAATGTGATGTTAAGAGCGGCCACCTCCTCCAGCAGCTCTGGCCCAGGACTCCCTCCAGCCCAGCTGCTGGAGCCCAGCCCGATGTGCCCGGGGACCCAGGGTCTCTGCCCAGGCTGAGGGATGCAGCTGCAACTTTCCTGTCTGCAGGTTCAATCAGTAGCAAAGCTGAAGCACGTATCCCAGAAACACACACACAGAGGACATACACAGGACACTGACATGGCCAGTTACACAAACTGCCACAGACAAGGCACTGCCTTCAACAGCACTGTCCTGGTTTCAGCTGGGATAGAGCTAATTGTCTTCCTAGTAGCTGGTACAGTGCTATGTTTTTGAGTTTGGTATGAGAAGAATGTTGATAACACTGATGTTTTCAGTTGTTGCTAAGTAATGTTTAGTCTAAAGTCAAGGATTTTTCAGCGTCTCATGGCCAGCCAGCGAGAAAGCTGGAGGGGCACAAAAAGTTGGGAAGGGACACAGCCAGGGCAGCTGACCCAAAGTGGCCAAAGGACTATTCCATACTGTCCCGATCCAATGTCAGGGAAGGTTTCAATATGATCCCAAGAGCGAGATTAAGACACAAATGAGGTCAAATGCCGTATACTCAAAAGAGCTTTTATTATCAAAAGTATCAAAAGTGGAAAATAGTGGAGATAGGATAGAATTGAAGAAAAGGTAGAAATCAAGCAAGCAGTCGGGATAGGACTGCTTGGATGGTCACCACCACGGATCCAGCAGCGTCCTGTTGGTCCTCAATCTTCAGTTCTTCGGTGGTGAAAAAAAAAGGCCCACGGCTTGTCTCTACTGTTTTTATAGGGCATATTTCGATGATGTCATGCGCTGCAGGTTTCGTCTATCACACGACCTTCCTGTGATCAACACCAGAAACCAGTATCTTATCAGCTCCAGCCCTGTTTCCTCCCCTGGATGCCTCAATGGCCTGGTAATCGTCCTTATGGACAGAGGAGTGTCCTGCTTAAACAGGCCATCTCAGAGACAAAGGGCTTGAGATAAGCAGTTCACAGTTCCTTGAGATGACAGTCCAGTCCCTCACACCTAACAATCTTTGAGGCAAATGGCTCGAGATAACAATTCAGTCTCTTACACCACCCCGTGGCTCAAAGATTGTTTCGGGACCCATGGTGGTTTTGAGAAAAGATAGCTATATAGAAAAGCCAGAAAAGAGCATTTCATACAATCTGTACTACTGACGGCATGGTTCGGCGCACAGCGCGAATTTGTTCAACACCATCAAGTGAAACAGTAGTTACAAATTGCATATTAGTTACAACACATTGAATCAATTGTATAAAGCATGGAATGATACATGGTAAAAAAAACCAACATGGCAAAACCACACAAGTAAAATAGGATTCGCTTAACCCATGGACCACCAGGGAGCCAGGAAAACATATCAATGTCTCAGCCTTTCCATGTCTGGACAGGAACATGGGCCAGCTTTCGTATTCCCGTGGTAATTTGTTTAACAATTTTCCCGCTGTCATCAATTTTTAAACAACAGTTAGAATCATTTAGTTTACCACAAACACCTCCTTCCTCAGCTAGCAGGTAATCGAGAACCATGCGATGTTGTAATATTGCTGTTCGCATTTGTGTAGCTTGATCCGCCAGTAGATCAAGGGCACGGGCTGTCTCATTAATAATGATCTCTAGGAGAGCTTGTAACCGGATGATGCGATTTAGATTATAGATAGGTTCTCGAGCACCGCTAACCCACTTGTTGGGGTTCCAGGTGGCGGGTCCATAATGTTGTATGATACGTTGAGGGGTCCACTCGTCTTTGCCCCAGGTTTGACCACTCCCACCTGCTACAGAGGTATCAATGGAATGCCGATATTGATTGAGATCATCATATACCTTAACACCCAGTCCATCCCCTTCATCGTCCAGGAGCAGTAAAAACAAAGGGCAAATTACCCCCACATAACACACTCCAGTCCAATTTGCTGGTAGCAGTTTGTAGGCACGTTGGCCACACACCCAATAGTGACTAAGGCTCATGCACCATTTTCAAACAAACCAGTAGGTGTCCGTGGTGATTGGAAATATGTTGAATTACCTACTCCCAGAGGATGATCTGATGGACCGTTCATCAACAACCTGTCCACGGTTTTTCCCACTTCTTCTGTGGTGCCCCAACAGATAGGAAGTCCATCCGGACCTATGCTCAAATGTCCCTGACAGCGGTCTTTATTATCACTTGACCACCAAATTTGAGTCCCATCAGGGAGACGAGAATATGTTTTATCAGTGAGTCTGCATTTCCAGGCACCAGAACCACAGTGCCAAAAGCAGGTAACATTAAGACGGTTATTAGACTGATTAGTGGAAGACCAAAAATGGGAAAACTGTTTCCTGTGTCCTGTTTGATTCACCCAAACCCATCTGGGCCAGCAAGGTACAAAATTTGGAGAACTGGAACTCAAGAGGCGACAATATGCCTGGCCGACCCCTTCTGGCAGTGACACAGCTGCCCTATGGTTTGAACAATCAATTGGTCTACAACCGTCAGTAAGGCAATGGTTGTCATAAGTATAGGTCCAGTTGCATTTGCTATTTCCCACGGGAATACCATCTTTCTGTGTTCTGTTCAGACAATATTCGCCTTGGACTGGGTATTGTATTGTCCAGGGCTGTGTGTCTTCACCCCAGTAAGAATCATTTTTGACCTCACTGTAATTACTGACTAACCATTTCGAGGAAATAGGGACAGCAGTCCATGGCCAGCTTTCCAAACCTAAAGGTCCACCACATACCCAACAATTAGTCAGATTAAAAGTGTTGGCCACTTGCTGGCCTAGAGCCACAAATTCATTTTGCCACTCTGAGCTGAAAAGAGGGGCACAGGAGTTTCCCCAGATATTAAAGGTGGCGACAATGGTCTACCAAAACAACATTTGTGGTGGTATGCCAAACATCCTATAAATATTAACAAAGCAGTCACTGACAAAACTACACAAACAATCAACAGCTTCATGTATTCCTTCAGGCAGGTTCCAGAGTCTTCACTTGAAAGAGAAAAGAACAGACAGACTCAGTTCATTCTAAGGAACCGGAAGCAAACTGTTATTAGAAGGATGGAATAATCCACCTGGTATTGATTTTATGTTCTTTTCCATGAGCATCTTTTGCTTTCCAAGCATATTTATTCATTGGTGTTTCCAGCACCAGAGGTACGGTTCCCACCATGGGGAGTTCAACTAAGACTGGCGGATACCATTCCGCACAGAGGGTCTCTGAGCCACCCCGTCAGGGGGCAGAGTTCCTGCTAAAACTGTTTTGGTTACTTTAAATGGGCCTCTAAGCACTATAGGCTGCTGTCAAATAGTCCGTTCAGCCTCTCTCAAGGCTAAACTGACTACAAACAAACCTTTCTCCGAAGCAGTATATCTTTTTTCCGCATCCTTAAAACTGTGAGAATAGAACCCAATAGGTCGAGTGGGTCCTTCGGGGCCCTTTTGCCATAAATGTATTGATAACCCGCTCTTGGCAAATCCCCATTCAATGTGGACAGGGTCTGTGGGGTGAATAGGACCGAGAGCTTGATGGGCAGTCGCTTCAAAAATTAGCAATTGCAATGCCTCTTCGTGGGGTTTAGTCCATTCCCACTGAGCCCCTTTTTGCAACAAGTCATACAGGTGACGTGCGGAAACAGACTCCACAATCAGTGAGATTGTAAAGTAGGTATGTTCATTCAGCGCTGGGCAGCACGGGGGGTAGTCCCACCAAAGTCGTGCGTGCCTGACTTGGCAGTTCGCTTCAAATTTATACAGTCAAGTGTTACATATGCATAGAGTTTCGCAATACGCCTATACATAGGCATGACCTATCCCCGCTTCATATTAAAATTAGCTCCAGGAAGTCATTTCCATAGTCTCCTCTCAACTGCGCTTGCGCAGTGCCTCCTTATGGTGGTCGTCTGGTGGTCGTGAAGATGAAGGCTGTATGTCTTCTTCACGGTGAACTCTTAACCTTCTGTCCCTGCGCAGACTCAGTTGTCCCTTGGCATTTATCCAAATTACAAGGCCGGTCTTGGCTGGTTCTTGGGGTGACTTCTGCTTCTTATCAGGGACTATCTCTTGCCCCAGCCAGCCTCAACAATGCAAATGTTAAACATCACTTCTCATCCCCTTGGGCCATGTCTACCTCTACTGAAATTCCTTTAACTTCATTATAAGCTAGATAATTATTAAACAGTTCCTATCTACATTAATATATCTACTATATCTACTAAGGTTCCTTTGTCTCACAGGGGTCTTGCAATAATTGAAAAATCAAGGATATGTTTCCTCCAAAACACAAGTAATCCTAGTACATGCTGCAAATCCTTTTTTGACTCTGGCATTTTAATCTGATCCAATAAGGAAAGGGTGTCCGGGGGGGGGGGGGGATACATGTCATTCCTCCCTTCCACCAAATTCCTAAAAACTTTACTTTGCTTGAGGGTGTTTGTATTTTCTCTGGTGGAATTTTCAGCCCCAAGCTTTCCAAGTGAGAAATTATATTATCCTGAGTTTTCTGAACCTTTTGTGTTTCATCCCCACCCACAAGAATGTCGTCAATGTACTGATAAACACTGACTCCCTCTGTCTGAATTACTTCTAGCTCCTGTGCTAGTGCATGATGAGCTAGAGTGGGGGAATGCTTATACCCTTGTGGGAGTCGGGTAAAAGTAAATTGCTGACCCTCCCAAGTAAATGCAAAGTGGTCTTGATCCTCTGTTTGCAGGGGGACCATAAATAACATATCTTTAACATCCACTGTTGCCATAATCGGGTGGGCTCATTCCTGGATTGTAGCTATAAACTCAGCAGTATTCGGTACCGCAGCTGTCAATGGACCGGTATTTGCATTAAGTCTGCGATACTCTACAGTTAATCTCCACTTGCCATTAGGTAGCACTGGCCACATCGGGGAGTTAAAAGGAGAATGGGTTGGAATCACAATACCCTGTCCCTTTAAATCCTCTAACACAGGCGCTATTCCCTCTCTGGCCCCCAAGGGTATCGGGTAGGGCTTAACATTTGTAAGCTTTGAAGGGGGAAGCAGCGGCGCGGCTTGTAACAGCCGAATATCTATTGTGAGAGAGCCAAATGACCACTGTCTCCCTTTATTATCAATCCAGGTCTTTCCCTTTAAAACATCGAGTCCTAAAAGGTTAAGTGGAAACTCCCCCACAACCATTGTCACTGTAGTGGCACTATCTTCTCCTGGCAAACGCAGGCTGACCGTGGCTAATGCCTGTAGCTGAACAATGCCGAATGCATCTGCCACAAAAAGCTGCTGTTTGGAGGGTGTAATTCTGCAATTAGCAGCGTCTTGGGTTTTAATAGCTGAAATCTGAGCTCCGGTATCTACCAAAAAGGTGACCGAGACTTGTCTTGGCCCCACAATACCTGTAATTAGTAAATCACCCCGGCCGTTTTCAGTGAGTTGTCTAATATACATCCAACCTTCGCCCCCCCCCCCCCCCCCCCCCGCTCACCACCGAAAGGCGAAGGATCTAGTTTCCCGCCGGCTCTTGGGTGGCGTTTGTTTCTGATAAATCAATCAGGGAGGGTGCGCTAAGAGTAGTATTCTCAAAATCCACTTTTCTATTTGCTGATTTATCAGGCCACCCTGTTACGAATTTTTCCAATTTGTCTGTTGGCATCCCGTCCATTAAGTCACGCGGGATCCCCTTCTGGTATCCCCGCGCCCACAGTACATTACGTTTGTTCGGGATAGCTCTCCCCCCCGGCGGTTTAGCAAGGGGTGTTCTCTTATCACTCCCAGGGCACGGAACTATTTTTACTTCAGCCCGCCTCAAGCCCCTGGAGTCTGTTTTGGTGGCTGGAGGGTTAACAGGACTATACTTGCGCCCCTAATTAATTAATTCCTGCGCCACTTCTCCCCAAGTCCACATTTTCTTATCTGGGGGGCGGCCGTGCTGATCAGGCGTGAATCCTCCTGAAGCAGCCCCAACACTCCCGCCCTGGGGGGTCGCCTGTATCTTTCCTTGTAATTGGATACAAACCGGTTTCAGAGAATCAGGGAGTCCCCGTATAAGGGGAGTCATTCGCTCAGGATCCACCGACATCATCATCGGGGACTCCTGTGTAGGCTCCAATTTTCGATCATACATCATCTGCAGACAAGCTGCCTTTTGCACACTCTCCACTAATTGATCAAGAGTCCCCGTAATTGCGAGGGGATCGCCCCTCTCCAAGGGGTTCAAACCTCCCGCCCAATAGGCTGCCCGTTGGGTTAAAGACCAGGGGGCACGGTGATTCCCAGTAGTTAAAAACACTCCCGATCCCCAATACCCTTCCGCCTCCTTTTCACTTAACAGAATCTGGTCCTCCCCAGACAACGATACTCTCCACACCTGACTCCTTAGGGGTTCGGCCAAATTCCTTTTTTAGTTTTACCAACTCATTGGCAGTATAGGGGACCTCTTTAGTTGTAACTTGGGGGAACTGGTCCTGCTCATCATCGTAAATATATTCAGTTTTGACTAAGGGTCGCAATGAAGGCAGCTCCAACTTCTCCACTTTCTCTTTTGCTGCCTGCAGGTCCTTAAAGGGGTAGCCAATTTCTGATCTTGGAGGAATTTCCTCACGGACAGTACCTGCAAGGAGCTGCTCCTTAAGAGCAATTTGCAAATGTTTCACTTGGTTCTTTTCTGATTCAAGTTGTGCTTTTAATCCCTCCACTTGTCCCAGAAGGGACTGAACAAGGTTTTGGAGGGATTCAATAATTTGAGATTCTGCAGTGAGGTGGCAATCCCTATCCTCCACTGCTGCAGCCAGACTGGCACCAAGAACGGCACAGACAATTGCTTTTCCTTTCCCTGACCGCACTCTGGCATCTTTCTGTAAAGCTACCATCTGATCAACAATGCTCTGCAGATTATACCAATTTCCCTGAGCCCGGTCTATCCCAAGCACAGAGGGTCGTGCTTTATGTTTTTCTAAAAAATCAAACAAAACTTCTTTCCCTAAAGGGGCAATTTTACTATCACTCATCTTATACAAAGCGGGGAAGCAGTCATCTCAGGAAGGCAGCACATAAAGTTTCAAACACAACACAACGTGAGCCTGCTCCCCTTATGTTCTTGAGAGGTCTCGCATATTAAAGCGGGGAAGCAGTCATCTCAGGAAGGCAGCACGTAAAGTTTAAAACACCACAAGCCTGCCCCCCTTACGTTCCTGAGAGGTCTCACATATTTGGGAAACAGTACGGCATTCTTGTCTTAAGGGATCCTGTCCGTGACGCCAATTTAAATGTCCCGATCCAATGTCAGGGAAGGTTTTGATATGATCCCAAGAGCGAGATTAAGACACAAACGAGGTCAAATGCCATATAATCAAAAGAGTTTTTATTATCAAAAGTATCAAAAGTGGAAAATAGTGGCGATAGTGTTGCAAATATTTTGATAAAGAAATTAAAATCTAATTATATAAAAGAGTTTGATTAAGAAGTAGAAAATTGTGAAGCATAGGTATGGGAGTGTTAAGTTTGAAATGTAGTCATAGGAACTTTAGAAAATGTACTATGTGTAACCATAAGAATTCAAGTATTGTCTAAAATCAGTTAACCACAGAAACTTTGACAAAGATTTGTTGATTTGTAGTGTTTTGTTTTAGGAAACTAAGGAAACCGTTATTGTAGGGTTCAATTATATGGAACTTAGTTACTGGGCCTGAAAGTAGCTCATGGTCGCAAGAGCATTCCAGACGCCTTTAGAAGGCCTTCAACAGAATAAACAAGAAGATAGAAATAGAAAGATCCCAATTAGAAGAACACAGGTGCACATTCCACGATAAAGGGAACTTGGCAAAACCAACCTCAATTTGGCAGTTTATCTTGACCAATTAGACTGAGACAAGTTTTGCATGCTCTAGTTAATATAGCCAATTATTTCCTATGTTTATGCGCATGTACAGAGTTAATATAACCAACTATATCTTATGTTTATACACGTGTACAGTGTCGATATAACCAATCACATTTTATGCTTGTGCGCGTGGACACCAAATGCTTGCATGCAGCAGCCAATCAAAGCTTCTTAGGAACTTAGAGAATTGTATAAAAATGATCAGCTAGGCTCAATAAACTGGCGACTTTGATCATCATATTGGTGTCCTGTCGTCCATCCCCGCATGGAATTTCTCTACACGTTATGGACACCAGTTTGCTGCTTGGAAACCCCTTACCCTTCCCACCTCGATCTAATTATCGAGGATTCCAATCAGTAGAGTTAAGTGAGATTAACCAATGATTGGTTTAACATAAGAATATTAATAAGATGGTGTGACTGAAGGACCAATTATTAGAAAGGTTACATTTAAGAATAGACATAGTATGCATTTTTATGTAAATTAATATAGATGATGGTGAGAATTGTACTGCGCAGAATCACCTAAGAGAGGTCAAGAAGCGGACAAGTGAGGAAGACTATGGAAGACCACCAGAGGGCTCCTGAAGACCACCAGAGACCTTCACTGCGCCTGCGTGAAGCGACATTTACATATGCTAATGATTTATCGGAAAGTTAATGATTATGTATGACATTTTCTAGAAATTTAGTGACTATGTATAACAGGTGTGTATTTAACCTGCAGAGTTAGACTAGACAGGTGCACACGATAGGTGGTGCGATCCCCCGTGTGCCCAGTCCTTGATAAGAAGAGCTGGCCCCAAGAACCAGCCAATGAGGCAGAGACAGTTCCTGATAAGAAGCAGGAGCTGGCCCCAAGAGCCAGCCAAGACTGGTCTTGCGGCTTGGGTGTCCTGGGTTCAGCTGGGATAGAGTTAATTTTTTACAGGAACCTGGGAGGTGGGGGGGGGGGCATAGCCGGGGCAGCTGACCTGAACTGGCCAAGGAGCTATTCCATACCATGTGACATCATGCTCAGTATATAAAGGGGGAGCGGGCCGGGGGGTGGGCTCTTCTTTTCGGTGGGGGAGGTGGCAGAGCGTCGAGTCCCGGGTGGTGAGCAGTTGCACTGTGCATCACTTTTTTTGTATACTTTTTCATTAGTACCGTTGTTGTTGTTGCAATTTCTTTGTGTTGTTCCAGTAAACTGCCTTTATCTCAACCCTCGAGGTTCCAGGTTTGGTTTTTTTTTCCTCTCCTCCGTCTTCCCCCCATCCCACCGGAGGGGGGCGGGAGGAGTGAGCGAGCGGCCGCGTGGTCCTTTGTTACCGGCTGGGCTGAAACCACGACAGTCCTTTTTGGCGCCCAACGTGGGGCACGAAGGGTTGAGATAACGACAGATCTGGCCAGAGCGTGTTGAAACAAATTTGTCATACGCATTTCTTATACTAGATAAATAGATGTTAGTCACAATGTTGATTCAGCTGTTTACATGGTGGCGTTTTGTAAGTTCTTATATGCTCTATGTATTGCCTGTAGTTGCGTATCTCATCTCTGGGAGAGTGATTGGGATTATCATTTTGCTGTACTGGGCAATGGCGACGTGTGAAATGATTACATCACTGGTCATGAGGTTAAGCTGTTATCTGTATGAGGCAGTGATATCATTTCCATACTTCAGGCACCTTCTGTCGGATTTTATTGGTAATTACACCCAACCCATGGGGATGTCAGGGGGGGATACTTCCCCCCATCCGTTCCCCTCCCTTTTCTCTTTCCAACTAATTACAACAGTTTTTGAGAATTTTGAATATCCTTGGGATGCGCAAGCCTGTGTGCTGTTAGTGCTATGCCTCCTGACTATGTTTCAGGTCTTGTCTAGGGCTACAAAGAGGCTCTTTAAGAGTACCACCCAGAGATCTGTCCCAAAGCTGGATATTCATGGGTGGCACGGCGTGTGGGAGGATGTGGGCAGGTATCTAGAGAACTTCTCACCTCCAGTGACTTGGAAGTTCACTCCCGAACAACTGCAGAACCCTCATGAAGTGATAGAATTTTTGAAAGGAAAATGCTGTGGCTATCCCAGAGACACACAACTCACTACACTGTGCTGGGCCCTGGCCGGTATCTACCAAACCCTGCTTGATACTATGCAGCACCCCCAGGGGGAAAAGGGGGAAAAGATGGAAAACAAGACAACATGCACCGTGGCTGCCCCAACCCCGACAACATGCACCGTGGCTGCCCCTACCACGACAACAGGTACCATGGCTGCCCCTTCCCCGGTGACAGATACTGCCACTAAACCAGAGAACCAACCTGTGCCAGTATCAGTTGCCCCTGTACAGAAAAAGAAACACACAAAGAAATCAGTTCGCTCAGTGAGAGATGAAGATGAACCAGGGTCATCGCGAGAACAGGAGGAAGAGGCAGAACCTGAAATAATTACCCGATCTCTATCCCTGAGTGAGTTGCGTGACATGCGAAAAGATTTTAGCCGCCACCCAGGTGAGCACATTGTTACCTGGCTGCTCCGATGCAGGGATAATGGGGCTAGTAGTGTGGAATTAGAGGGTAAGGAAGCCAAGCAGTTGGGATCTCTGTCTAGGGAAGGGGGTATCGACAAGGCGATTGGGAGAAAAACACAAGTCCTCAGCCTCTGGAGGCGACTTCTGTTAGGTGTAAAGGAAAGATACCCTTTCAGGGATGAAGTTACATGTCACCAAGGCAAGTGGACCACCATGGAGAGAGGTATCCAGTACCTGAGGGAATTAGCCGTGCTGGAGGTGATTTATAATGATCCAGAAAATGCGCAGTCACCCACAGATCCAGATGAAGTCCAATGCACACAACCGATGTGGCGGAAGTTTCTACGAAGTGCACCACCAACCTATGCCAACTCATTGGCAGTAATGTCCTGGAAAGAAGGCTATGGACAAACGGTGGATGAATTGGCTGTCCAACTCCGGCAATATGAAGGAAGTCTCTCTTCCTCCCTATGGGCCTGTGTCTCAGCTGTAGAGGAATTGTCCCGAGAGTTCCAGCAATTCAAAGTAGATATGTCCTCCTCCTCACCTGTACAGGCCCGCATTGCAGTTATTGGGAGTAAGCGTTCCTCTGCCCAAGAGAGAGGAGAGAGAAAGTACACACGACGGGCTAACCTGTGGTTTTACCTGCGTGACCATGGAGAGGACATGAGGAAGTGGGATGGAAAACCTACCTCAGTCCTGGATGCACGGGTACGGGAGTTGCGAGAAAAAGCAACCAGAAAAGAAGATTCTTCTTGGAAAACTGCTGCTCCAGTTTCCCGTGAGCAGTCCCCCGGGCGCAGTAGATGGGCCGATCTCATTTCTGATCCTCTGGAAGGGACTTCTGATTCACATGTGCAAAAAGTGAGTAACAGATATTCTAACCAGGATTAGAGGGGCCCTGCCTCCAGCCAGGTGGAGGAGAGGGACAACCGAGTCTACTGGACAGTGTGGATTCGATGGCCTGGCACGTCAGACCCACAGGAATATAAGGCTCTAGTGGACACTGGTGCACAATGTACCCTAATGCCATCAAGTTATAAAGGGGCAGAACCCATCTGTATCTCTGGTGTGACAGGGGGATCCCAAGAGCTAACCGTATTGGAAGCCGAAATGAGTCTAACCGGGAATGAGTGGCATAAACACCCCATTGCAACTGGCCCAGAGGCCCCGTGCATCCTTGGTATAGATTATCTCAGAAGGGGGTATTTCAAGGACCCAAAAGGGTACCGTTGGGCCTTTGGTATAGCTGCATTGGAGACGGAGGAGATTGAACAGCTGTCTACCCTGCCTGGTCTCTCCCAGGACCCTTCGGTTGTGGGGTTGCTGAAGGTTGAAGAACAACAGGTGCCAATTGCTACCACAATGGTGCACCGGCAGCAATATCGCACCAACCGAGACTCCCTGATCCCCATCCATAAGCTGATTTGCCAATTGGAGAGCCAAGGAGTGATCAGCAAGACTCACTCACCCTTTAATAGTCCCATATGGCCCGTGCGGAAATCTAATGGGGATTGGAGACTAATAGTAGATTATCGTGGGCTGAATGAAGTCACGCCACCGCTGAGCGCTGCTGTGCCAGATATGTTAGAGCTTCAATATGAACTGGAATCAAAGGCAGCTAAGTGGTATGCCACAATTGACATTGCTAATGCATTTTTCTCCATTCCTTTGGCAGCGGAGTGCAGGCCACATTTGCTTTCACTTGGAGGGGTGTCCAGTACACCTGGAATCGACTGCCCCAGGGGTGGAAACACAGCCCCACTATTTGCCATGGACTGATCCAGACTGCACTGGAAAAAGGTGAAGCTCCAGAGCACCTGCAATACATTGATGACATCATCATATGGGGCAGCACGGCAGAAGAAGTTTTTGAGAAAGGGAAGAAAATAATCCAAATCCTTTTGAAGGCTGGTTTTGCCATAAAAGAAAGTAAGGTCAAGGGACCTGCGCAGGAAATCCAGTTCTTAGGAGTAAAATGGCAAGACGGGCGTCGTCAGATCCCTGCGGACGTGATCAACAAAATAGCAGCTATGTCCTCACCGACTAATAAAAAGGAAACACAGGCTTTCTTAGGTGTTGTGGGCTTTTGGAGAATGCATATTCCAAATTACAGTCAAATTGTAAGTCCTCTCTACCAAGTTACCCGGAAGAAGAACGATTTTAAATGGGGGCCTGAGCAACGACAAGCCTTTGAACAAATTAAGCGGGAGATTGTTCATGCAGTAGCTCTTGGGCCAGTCCGGACAGGACCAGATGTTAAAAATGTGCTCTACACTGCAGCTGGGGAGAATGGCCCTACCTGGAGCCTTTGGCAGAAAGCACCTGGAGAGACCCGAGGCCGACCCCTGGGGTTTTGGAGTCGGGGATATCGAGGATCCGAGGCTCGCTATACTCAAACTGAAAAAGAGATATTGGCAGCATATGAAGGAGTTCGAGCCGCTTCAGAAGTGGTTGGTACTGAAACACAGCTCTTCTTAGCACCCCGACTGCCAGTGCTGGGCTGGATGTTCAAAGGGAAAGTTTCCTCTACACATCACGCGACTGATGCCACGTGGAGTAAGTGGATTGCACTGATCACACAACGGGCTCGCATAGGAAACCCCAGTCGCCCAGGAATTTTAGAAGTGATCACGGACTGGCCAGAAGACAAAGACTTTGGAATGTTGCCAGAGGAGGAGGTGACACGGGCTGAAGAGGCCCCGCTGTATAATAAACTGCCAGAAAATGAGAGGCAATATGCCCTGTTCACTGATGGGTCCTGTCGCATCGTGGGAAAACATCGGAGGTGGAAGGCTGCTGTATGGAGTCCTACACGACTAGTTGCAGAAACTGCTGAAGGAGAAGGTGAATCGAGTCAGTTTGCGGAGGTGAAAGCCATCCAGCTAGCGTTAGACATCGCTGAAAGAGAAAAGTGGCCAGTGCTCTATCTCTATCCTGACTCATGGATGGTGGCAAATGCCCTATGGGGGTGGCTACAGCAATGGAAGAAGGGCAACTGGCAACGCAGAGGTAAACCCATTTGGGCTGCCGCACTGTGGCAAGATATCGCTGTTCGGATAGAGAAGCTAGTGGTAAAAGTACGTCACATAGATGCTCATGTACCCAAGAGTTGGGCCACTGAAGAACATCAAAACAATCAGCAGGCAGATCAGGCCGCCAAGATTGAAGTGTCTCAGGTGGACCTGGACTGGCAACGTAGGGGTGAGCTATTTATGGCTCAGTGGGCCCACGATACCTCAGGCCATCAGGGGAGAGATGCAACATATAGATGGGCTCGAGATCGAGGGGTGGACTTGACCATGGACACTATCGCACAGGTCATCCACGAATGTGAAACATGTGCCGCAATTAAGCAAGCCAAGCGGCAAAAACCCCTGTCGCATGGGGGGCGATGGCTGAAATATAAACAGTGGGAGGCGTGGCAGATTGACTATATCACACTCCCACGAACACGCCAAGGCAAGTGCCATGTGCTTACAATGGTGGAAGCAACCACTGGATGGCTGGAAACATACCCTGTGTCCCATGCCACTGCCCAGAACACTATTCTGGGCCTTGAAGAGAAAATTTTATGGCAACACGGCACCCCAGAAAGAATCGAGTCGGACAACGGGACTCACTTCCGAAACAACCTCATAGATACCTGGGCCAAAGAACACGGCATTGAGTGGGTATATCACATCCCTTATCACGCACCGGCCTCCGGAAAAATCGAACGATACAACGGACTGCTGAAAACTACATTGAGAGCGATGGGGGGTGGGACTTTCAAACATTGGGATACACATTTAACAAAAGCCACCTGGTTAGTTAATACTAGAGGATCCGCCAATCGGGCTGGCCCCGCCCAACCAAGACTTCCACATACTGTAGAAGGCGATAAAGTCCCTGTAGTGCGCATGAGGAGTATGTTAGGAAAGACAGTCTGGGTTAGTCCTCCCTCAAGCAGAGGCAAACCCATTCAAGGAGTTGTTTTTGCTCAGGGACCTGGGTACACCTGGTGGGTGATGCAGAAGGATGGGGAAGTTTGATGTGTACCTCAGGGAGATTTGATTTTGGGAGAGAATAGCCAGTGAATTGGGCTGTATGATACCTAACTGCTAAATACCCTGCCAATGCATGTCATTGTATCTATAGTGTCTATATGCCATATCAAGGGTATTACTGTAAGAATTACCCAAATGACTGCGGGATGGACTTTGAAACTAAGCCAAGTACAACAGCGACAGAACTTGAACTGACACCCAGCAATTTCCTCAAGATCAACATCCTCGACCTGCAGACTAAGGGCGTGAGTTGCACCAAATGTACTAGCCACAAGTTCCAGAGGCAGCATACAACAACCCAACATCTCACACCATCTCTCTTATCCTGAAGAACTGTTACAACAGATGGAGCCCCAAAGTCATGGACTAAATAAAATCAATGGACACATTAGAGGAATAGCCCATACGCTAAAGGAATACCATTCGCGTGTGTGTGTGTGTGCGGGGGGACGACGGGGACGGACGCAAGTCCATATACTTATATATATAAGACAAGGAAGTGGTAGTGGTCGATTGGAAAATGTAAGATCTGGGCATGATGTAGATGGTATAGAATAAGGGGTGGATAATGTCCTGGGTTCAGCTGGGATAGAGTTAATTTTTTACAGGAACCTGGGAGGTGGGGGGGGGGGCATAGCCGGGGCAGCTGACCTGAACTGGCCAAGGAGCTATTCCATACCATGTGACATCATGCTCAGTATATAAAGGGGGAGCGGGCCGGGGGGTGGGCTCTTCTTTTCGGTGGGGGAGGTGGCAGAGCGTCGAGTCCCGGGTGGTGAGCAGTTGCACTGTGCATCACTTTTTTTGTATACTTTTTCATTAGTACCGTTGTTGTTGTTGCAATTTCTTTGTGTTGTTCCAGTAAACTGCCTTTATCTCAACCCTCGAGGTTCCAGGTTTGGTTTTTTTTTCCTCTCCTCTGTCTTCCCCCCATCCCACCGGAGGGGGGCGGGAGGAGTGAGCGAGCGGCCGCGTGGTCCTTTGTTACCGGCTGGGCTGAAACCACGACACTTGGGTGAATACCAAGAAATCACTGAGCCCGTGCTAGAAAAGAGGTTACTAGCGGTGATGAAGAGGAGTCGTCTATCTTCATCTCTGCGACCACCAGACGACCACCATAAAGAGGCCCTGCACAAGCGCAGTTGGGAGGAGACTATGGAAATGACCTCTCGGAGCAAATTTTAATATGAAGTGGGGATAGGTCATGCATATGTATAGGCGTATTGTGAATATGTAACACTTGACTGTCTAAACTTGAGGCGAACTGCCGAGTCAGGTGCGCACGACTTTGGTGGGACTACACCCCGTGCCGCCCAGCGCTGAATGAACATACCTACTTTACAATCTCACTGATTGTGGAGTCTGTTTTCCGCACGTCAGTTTGGCGAGCCAGCCAGGAGACTCTCTGCTCAGCTGTGGGACCGACTGCGGAGCGGACGCCCATCGGTGCGCCCCGAGCACTTTCCTCACAGGAGCCTCCGCTGCCAGCCGCTCACCGCGGGAGCAGACAACGACCTCCTGAAGCCGCGGACCAAACGGTATGTTCTACAAGTACGGGCCGGGGGCAACTGGTAAATCGCACAGAGACGTCTGGCGTGCAGCATAGTCCCCGTATGGGAGGAGGGTACCCTGTATGGGGGATTTGCTGACCGATAGAGCGGCCGCTAGCGATCTTGGGGGTAGATCGAGCAAATCCGGGGTGACTGCTGCATCCCAGTATTGGGAGCCAGGACGGACCTGTCGATGACTGGTATATAAGAGGCAGGAGAAGGGTAAGCACACCCCCTCGCAATTGCGCTTGGTTTATGGGGTAAGCGGACCCCCTCCCAATTGCGCTTGGTTTATTTTTGCAGCTGCTGAAGGTTGTCAACTGGAGCGATGCTTGTATGATGTGAATGTTTGGAAATTTATGTTAAAGATTTTGTGTGGGTGTGTGGAAATGATATGTTGAAATTTATAGGTGTATGTATGTTTGTTAATGTGTGAATGTCTTTACGTATTAATAGGGGTGATTCCCTACTTTGTATGTGGGCTTGCAACTGGACTATATAATAATTAGCATCCGGCTTGGGTTTTGTTGAAGTGTAAATCTTGTGGGAGAAGCTGGTACTGTACATCTAGCAGACAGAAACCAGACTGCCTTGAGTGTTTTCTCCAAATTCCACACTTTTATGATTGAGAAAGAAGCTCACTAAGAATCCGAAATAGTGAGATTGGTGTGTAAAGGAAAATTTAATTCCAGAAATTTGGGACGTGTGGGAGGAAAACTGGGGGAAGACTATAAAGAAGTGTAAGAAAAAATTTGCATGGAAGCTTATTAAAAAGAGAAGCCAAAATCAAACTTAAGAATCATTAGGAGGAGTTATAAAATGGGAAACAATCAAGGAGGAGAATTGAGGAAAAGTCCTCTGGGGTGTGTAATTGCCCACTGGAAAGATATTGTGTACGGGCTACGTACACAGTTGAGATTGTTTGTGGTTTGAAAGGTAGCCAAAATAGTGAAATTGGTGTGTGGAAAGGAAAATTTAATCCCGGAAATTCGGGACGTGTGGGAGGAAAACTGGGGAAGACTGTAAAGAGGTGTAAGAAACAATTTGCATGGAATCGTATTAAAAGGAGAAGTTATAAAATGGGAAACAATCAAGGAGGAATATCGAGGAAAAGTCCTCTGGGTTGTGTAATTGCCCACTGGAAAGATATTGTTGGGACCGGAGGTACGGAAAGTAAAAAGAACCTTACTAAATACTGCAATCAATGGTGGCCGTTGTATAAGTTAGAAAGTGATGCTAAGTGGCCACTTAATGGATCACTAGATTATAATACTCTATTACAACTAATGATGTTTTTAAGGAGAGAAGGAAAATGGGATGAGGTTTCGTATGCAGACATGTTTTTCACCCTCCGAAATCATCCGGAGTGGCAAAGGGACTGTGGAATGGTACCCCCACAGGACCCCATGGTGCTTGCACTTGAGCGAGAGAACAACAAGGAGCTTAGAGGTAAACTGAGGCGGTGTTGTTCGGCATGTAGTATTGGACAAAGATGTACAAAGACAAATAAAATCCATCAGGCACCAGAACAAGATCTAACTGATTTCTTTAAGCCTCCCCCTCGACCACAGGAACACGATGCAGACTCGGATAGAACTCCGACCCCCCCGGACAGCCCTGTATCTTCCTGTACTAGGAAGAAAACTACCTCAACAGCTTTACAAGTACCTCTCCGAGAGGCGGTGAGGCCGGATGGTGGGACGATGTTAATCAAAGTACCCTTTTCTACTGCTGACCTAGGGGAATGGAAAAAGGTTGCAAAAGATTATAGGAGTGATCCGGTAAGTGTAACTAAACATTTCCAATTTATTGTAAAACAGCATAACCCTGACTGGAAGGATATACAGCTATTATTAGAATATATGACCGAAACAGAGAAACAGCTGATTTTAAAAACAGCAGGAAACCTTGCTGAAGATCATTATAAGATCACAGGAGGGGACATTAAGGTATATTTCCCTCTCCAAGACCCAAAGTGGGATGTTAATAGATCTGCACATATGGAAAGATTGCAGGGATATCAGGAGTGGATTACAAAAGGAATGGAGAGGGCAATCCCCAAAACTATAAATTGGTCAGCTTTATATGCAGTTAAACAGAGTCCTTCCGAGTCTCCATCCGAATTCCTGGATCGACTGAGGGATGTAATGCGCCACAACACACCGCTGGATCCTGGGTCAGAGGTAGGAATACAACAATTGGTCTCCCTGGGTTTGGGTCAATCTACAGGGGATATAAGGCTCAAACTTCAGAAATTACGCCCTACAGAGGGTAGGAATTTAGAAATATTATTGGATGAAGCATGAAGAGTATTTAGTAACAGAGAAGAAGGATATAGGCAAGGGCAAAGGAAATTAATGGCTGTTATCCAGGAAGAAAGAGGAAGAGGGCCTAGGCGAGGCTTGCCCCAACTGGGCAAGGATCAATGTGCTTTGTGTAAGAAATTTGGTCATTGGAAAAAGGAATGCCCAAGGAACAAGAAAGAGGATCAGAGGGCTCAAACAGGAAGAACGGTAGCCCATGTGAAGGGAGATTGACGGGAACCTGGGGAATCTACCCTAGCGGATCCACTGGTTATAATTAAGCTAGGGAAAACACAACAAGAGGTAGAATTTTTGGTAGATACAGGAGCAACATACTCGGTTTTGAATCAGGCTTTGATGCCCCTGGGAAACGATTATGTCATGGTGAAAGGAGCAACTGGCCAAAGTGAAAAGGCATATTTTTGTAAACCTTTAGAATATAAATTAGGAAAACAGTGGGGCATTCATAAATTTTTATATATGCCCAACTCCCCAAAGCCACTTCTGGGAAGGGACTTGTTGGAACAATTGGGAGCAAAAATTGTATTCAAAAAGGGAGAAATTACTCTGGAGGTAAAAGATCAGCAATATATTCAAATATTGAGCCTAACCTTAACCAGTCTCCCCTTAGAAGGAAGCATTAGCGAGGACATCTTAAACCAAGTGTACCCAGGGGTATGGGCTACCGATGCACCTGGAAGAGTGAAAAGTGCTCCACCTGTTGAAGTTAGGATCAAGGAAGGCCAAAAGCCGGTAAGGATTAAACAATATCCCCTAAAGAAGGAAGACGGAGAAGGAATCCAGCCGGTGATAGAAAAATTTTTGCAGTTGGGGTTACTAAAAGAGTGTGAGTCTGAATTCAATACCCCTATATTACCTGTTCGGAAGCCCGATGGGTCATATTGGGTGGTCCAAGACTTACGGGCGGTGAATAAGATAACTGAAGATCTTTACCCGGTAGTGGCGAACCCATATACCCTGTTAACCGTATTAACACCTGAATTGACTTGGTTTACTGTTTTAGATTTGAAGGATGCTTTCTTTTGCCTCCCTCTCCATGAAGCCAGCCAAAAATTATTTGCATTTGAATGGGAAAACCCCAAGAGTGGTCGAAAGACCCAGCTCACTTGGACGGTGTTGCCACAAGGATTTAAGAATAGTCCTACCATTTTTGGCAATCAGCTTGCGAAAGACTTAGAATCCTGGGAAGCCCCGTCTGAGGAGGGGAAGCTGTTGCAGTATGTGGATGATATCCTGATCGCCCCCAACACAGAAAAAGATTGTATGACATGGACGGTGAGTCTGTTGAATTTCCTGGGACTCCAGGGGTACCAGGTATCCAAGAAAAAGGCACAGGTAATGCAACGCAAAGTGAATTATTTGGGCTATGAAATTAGTGTGGGACAAAGAACATTGGGACAGGCCCGTAAAGAGGCAATATGTCAAACTCAGAGACCTCAGACAGTAAAAGAGTTACAGACTTTTCTGGGAATGACGGGGTGGTGCCGATTGTGGATCTATAATTATGGATTGCTTGTTAAACCACTGTATGCGCTGACAGCCACTGAGCAGAAACACCTTGAGTGGAACAAGGAGACCGAATGAGCCTCTGAGCTACTGAAAAAGGCTTTGATGTTGGCCCCGGCCTTAGGACTCCCAGATGTAAGCCGTTTCTTCTTTACTCCCACGAGAAGCAGGGCATTGCCCTGGGAATATTAGCACAAAACCTGGGCCCGTATCGACGGGCAGTTGCCTACCTCTCTAAGCAGTTAGACATGACTGCAAAAGGTTGGCCTGGATGCCTGCGGGCGGTTGCAGCTGTGATACTGAACATACAGGATGACGTGCGGAAAACAGACTCCACAATCAGCGAGATTGTAAAGTAGGTATGTTCATTCAGCGCTGGGCGGCACGGGGGGTAGTCCCACCAAAGTCGTGCGCGCCCGACTCGGCAGTTCGCCTCAAGTTTATACAGTCAGGTATTACATATTCACAATACGCCTATACATATGCATGACCTATCCCCACTTCATATTAAAATTTGCTCCGAGAGGTCATTTCCATAGTCCCCTCCTAACTGCGCCTGCGCAGGGCCTCTTTATGGTGGTCGTCTGGTGGTCGCAGAGATGAAGATAGATGACTCCTCTGTAGGGTTCGGCGTTCGGAAGATCTCGTGATGTCATGGAAAGTTAGAGGGTTAGTCGCAGCCTTATGATGTGTCTGTAATCCCACCTACCCTTGTTAGTATAAAAGGAATTGACTGTGCAATAAAAGGCGGAAGTCGGCGCTCACACTGTGTGTGTTATCTGTCTCTTTCCCTGGTCTGGGGGGTGATCAGTGATCTAATCGTGGCACCTTGATATGCAGCGAGCGCTACATAATGGTGACCCCGACGTGATCGGTCGCACTAGGCGACGATGGAACTTGCGCAAGTGATTCAGGTGTTGAAAGCGTTGGCTGATGAGGTGGGTGCTCACGGAACGATTAGGAGGGGCCCCACAGGCGAATGCATCCAATGGGTGCTGCGCCGGGGAGGGATGGGCTCTCCCAAAGAAGTATTAAGTCCCCCAAATTGGGGAGAGATTCGGGAACTGTTGCTCCAGTCGGCATTCGCGGGTGAGCGCGGAGCTGCGGAACGATTACAAGCGTGGGGGAGAGTGGAGGAGGTGGTTACGGCAGGACGGAAAGCTGGGGAGCGTGGGTCGGCGGCGCGAGCTGTTTTGTTTGCGGATGAAGCGCCGCCTCAAAACCAAGGGGGGGCAGTGCCCCCAGGGACAGTGAGTCAGACTCGGACGGAGTGGGCGGCTGTGGAGCGGGGCTCACAGAGCGGTCCATCTCCGACTGAGAGCGTGGACGCGGAGGGCGCAGCAGAGACAGAGGTTCTTCCTGTAGGGACGGCACCAGCGGGGACGGACGAGCCCCCTCTGCGGTGTCCATGGGAGGAGTTACGGTGGGAGGTTCGAGGGGACTTGGGAGAGTGCCTCTTGGACTGGGATCCAGGCGGGGATGTCGGGGGAGATTTATACCGTTAGTTGAGAGAGTGGGAGGAACGGCCACCCGCGGAGGGGATAACTGGGAGGCAGCGGGGGTTGGAGACTGTGGCAGAGGAGGAAACACCCCCCGCGGGGGGAAATCAGGCGCCCTTGCCGGGAGAGCGGACGGAGCCTCCTGAGCCTTTGCCTGAGCCTGTGCCTGCTGAGCCGTCAGCTGCACCCCCTCCGGCGCTTCCTCCGCCCCCTCCCTCCTCCCTTCCTTTCCGCCCCCCCCTCCGCCGCCTTGCAGCGGCGCGTGTCAGCCGGCCATGGAATGGCCGCCGCCAGGCGCGGCCGCGGCCGGCCCCGGGCAGAACCATCCGCCCCCCCCGCCACCGCCCTTTCATCCATCCCGCCTCTCGGAACCAGAGACGGTGAAACCAACCGCGCCCGCGATAGACGCGGAGCCGCCTGCAGTAGCCTCTGCAGACGAGAGGGAGAGGCATTGGAGGAGAGTAAAAAAAAAAAAAAAAAAAAAAAAAAAAAGGAGGCGTTTCACTGGAAAGTCCTTGAGAAATTGAAGACTTTGTCCCAATGGCAACTGGGACGGCACCAGCGGGTGCTGGAGCCACTGATCCGACAGATTCTGACTAATAGAGTATTACACTTTAGAGGACTAGCGGACATTGAGTCCTTCAGAGAGGTTTTTAGAACAACATGCCTTATTGTATATAGAACTTGCTTTAGGTAAAAAGTGTGTTAAGCATAATTTGATTAAACATAGTGTGATTACGGGAAGACAGTGTGGGGTAAACGTAAAAGTTAATTAAAGCCAAAATTAGGAGTAAGGTCTATTTCCATTAATAACCTGGGAACGAGGTTGATTGTGTTTCCACAGATACAGGCCCACGATGGACTCCTGTTGAATTTGCACGACCATCATCATCTGGAGCATCATAGATGGTGTGGCAATATGAATACCATCCCAGTCAAAAACTAATGTATAGGTCACCTTGGCTAACATAACAGGTCAAGATTCTCTGTGCACCGCAACCGCATCATAAAGCCCACGAACCAATAGACAAGATGGTTATGACTCGTGCAGCGCGCCTGGCAAGCGAGCACATGCGTCATAGATTGCAACTGAGGCAGACTTTTGGCACCCGCTGGCCACGTGTGCCAAAACCCGTTCCTCTGCAAATGTATAAATACCGGGATTTTCCAAAGAGCATCAGGCTGGTGTACGGTGAGGCCATCGTTGCCTCTGTGGGGATGCCCACGGAAAGCTGGCACCTACCGATTGCTGGGCTGAGTTCGTGGAGCAAGATGACACAAGAATGTATGGATGGTTCATCTTCCTCATAGTCCTCATGGTTTGGGTCATTAGGGGTAATGGGTTGGCTCAAAGAATTATGGGCATTATTGTAGTTATTGTGATTTTAGCTATTGTAATAATTTTACCTTGTTCAGCTTGTTAAGTAAACATGGCATCCCTCATATAGCACCGGCCAGGCCATTGTAGAACGAGCACATCAAACTTTAAAGGCCTTACTCGATCGGCTTAGGGAGGGGGAGCAGGAGGAGCCCTCCTGGTTACAGGAAAACACACCTGCTCTCCGTACACAGCGTCTTCTGTTAACTGCATTAACTTCATTAAATCAGACAGTTCGAGGGGATCTGGAAGAGACGGCGGCGCAACGACACTTTACGAACACGGAAGAGAAAGGTCCCTACCCGTTGGTCCGCGTGCGTGACCTTCAGACACGCCAATGGGATGGGCCGTTTGAGTTGTGTTGTCTTGGGCGAGGGTATGCCTGTGTACAGACACCTGAAGGGCTACTGAAATGGGTTCCTAGTTGTATGATTCATCCTGCCTTAACCTCGTAGTGTTTGAGTGTTTTTCCTACAGGTTGCTGTCATCCTTTCCTGGCTTGTGACACCTTGGGTATCTGCTACAAACTTCTGGCAGTGGATGCAAAGCCAACTGGGGGACCCTGATGTGTATCCGGACGACGTCCCTCTCAGAGTCCATCAATATGTGCCTTTATGGGATCCGGCTGTCAGAGCTCGCAGCCAGGAATCTAGGTGCCTCAGACATTAAGCCCTAACATCAGCGCACAAACGATAAACCTTATAGAGTAATAGAAGTAATTCTTTCCAAGCCTCATGATGTATCTGTATAACTTTCAATCTACCTCCTGTGTGAATTTCTATAAGGGAGCTCTTTGCTCTGCAGGGTAAATGGGACATTTACGGGTGTTTAAGATAGAGTGCTTCAACTTAGTTGTAGAGATATGTTTATACTCATAGTAGTTTACATAGTTATTTCTTGGTGTGGAATTGTTCATAACAATAGAGGCCAACTCGTCATAGGGAGGGGGGAGATGTAGGGTTTAGCGTTCGGAAGATCTCGCGATGTCACGGAAAGTTAGAGGGTTAGTCGCAGCCTTATGATGTGTCTGTAATCCCACCTACCCTTGTTAGTATAAAAGGAATTGACTGCGCAATAAAAGGTGGAAGTTGGCGCTCACACTGTGTATGTTATCTGTCTCTTTCCCTGGTCTGGGGGGTGATCAGTGATCTAATCGTGGCACCTTGATATGCAGCGAGCGCTACACTCCTCTTCGTCACTGCTAGTAACCTTTTTCCTTGCGCAGGCTCAGTGATTTCTTGGTATTCACCCAAGCCGCAAGACCAGTCTTAGCTGGCTCTTGGGGCCTGCTCCTGCTTCTTATCAAGGACTGTCTTTACCTCATTGGCTGGTTCTTGGGACCAGCTCTTCTTATCAAGGACTGTCTCTACCTCAGCTAATTTCAACAATGTAAGCACTAAACATCATCTTTCACCCCCCTTTATTATGTCTACTGAGATTCTTTTGACTCCCCTTGTCTCAGTCCCCCCTTTTCTAGAAAATAGTAAATTCTTTTACTATATTTAATCCTAGTACTTCTAATACATTATTTCCCTATCTAGCATCCTCTCAAAGTATTTGTTGGTCTCCAGTTTTCGTCGTAACTGATTCTTTTTCCATTCACTGTAAGAGTCTCCTGTACTCTTACAGCACAAAAGGCCACATCGAACCACTATGCAAAGGACCACAGACAAGAGAATGATGATTATTATAGTGACAAACAAATGCTTTAACCATGTCAAATTTGGCAACCAGGAGGTTAGTTTTTCTAATATGCCTGTCAAGCCCCAAGAAGTGTCATCTTGGGAAACTTCATGTAGTATTTTAGTCTTTTCCCATATCTCCTCAAGATCTGTTTCAATTCGTTGGTTTTGATTGATATAGGTACAGCAAGTTTGGTTTATAACTACACATAAGCCCCCTTCTTTTGCTAAAAGCATGTCCAATCCCATTCTATTTTGGAGTACTACTTTACTTAGGGATTGTATTTCCAGTTGCAGCCCTCGAATTGCATCAGTTGTAGCACGTTCTATAATCTCTAATGTAGCAGATATATTCACGATAGCTTTCTCCAACTCGCTTACCCCTAAAGAGGGAATTAACCATCGGACAAAACTATGGTACCCAGTACCTCGAATAACTAGTGGGTTTTCAGCCCGTTTTACACGGAGCCAAGGTGTTCTCAAAAACCCTCGGGGAGGCGAAGCTCCCTCGAATATACTGGTCTGAGGTGCAAGGTACCCTCGAACACAGTGTCCCTTCCAGTTCTGGGGTAAACTCTTTCTGGCCCTGCCATCCCCACAGAGCCACCAGTATCCGGGCCCTGTGTTGCATCTTGGACCGAGATGTGTCTCCCTTCTGTCTTGTTCTTGCCCCTTCTTTCCTGGCCCCCCCTTTGGTTTCCGGATATAATAGAAACTGATACTTAAGTTTAGTCCAAGGCGTTCTAATTTTCCTTTATCAAAAGTTCCCAGATTTTCCACAAGGCTACAATTATCCATGTCTCCCCAAATATTATCAGTAATATTTAAGCAACGGCCAGTAATTAAGATCTCTTTAGGGTTGGGCACCTCCAGATCAAAGTTGGGTCCCTGCTGGGTATTTCCCTTTCCATGAGGGCATGATCCATTCCTGTCTGGCCCATCTTCAATAAGAGATGTCCAATTTGTGGTTGGGATTCCTAAAAAGGGGAGCTCCATGTTCCCCTGAGGAAAGGGATTACATACCCAACAATCTGATAAATTTAGTACTTTCGAGATACTCTCTGTCATATTTAAATAAGTATTTCGATCCCAAGCCTGCCCCTTGGACAAGGTCCAACTCAGAAACATAACAATCAATGTCTCACAAATTTGAGCTTCAAAGGTCCTTTTTCCTGTGAAGTCCATTGTCCTTTGGGTGCCTTCTTCACCCTAGTGTGATGGATCCAGGCGTTCTGTTCCTTGATCTTAATCGCGGTGAAGGAGGTAAGTAGTACTTGAAAGGGTCCTTCCCACTGCGGCTCCAGAGTTTTTTCTGTAAGAGACTTTATATACACATAATCCCCTGGTTGTATATTATGCACAGGCCCATCCAAACCTCTCCCTCGAGTCCCTACCACATGCTTCCTGATTTTATTAAGTTGCTTACCTAATGCCACCATGTAAGAAGTCATAATTTCATCCCCCGCTTGTACAGACACCCCTCTCTGTATCCCATAGGGTTGTCCATACAGAATTTCAAAGGGGCTCAGTCCTTCTTTCGCCCTTGGTCTTGTTCGTTGTCGTGGTTTCAGCCCAGCCGGTAACAAAGGACCACGCGGCCGCTCGCTCACTCCTCCCGCCCCCCTCCGGTGGGATGGGGGGAAGACAGAGGAGAGGAAAAAAACAAACCTGGAACCTCGAGGGTTGAGATAAAGGCAGTTTACTGGAACAACACAAAGAAATTGCAACAACAACAACGGTACTAATGAAAAAGTATACAAAAAGAGTGATGCACAGTGCAACTGCTCACCACCCGGGACCCGACGCTCTGCCACTTCCCCCACCGAAAAGAAGCCCCCACCCCCCGGCCCGCTCCCCATTTATATACTGAGCATGATGTCACATGGTATGGAATAGCTCCTTGGCCAGTTCAGGTCAGCTGCCCCGGCTATGCCCCCCACCTCCCAGGTTCCTGTAAAAAAATTAACTCTATCCCAGCTGAACCCAGGACATTCGTATACGCAGAAGGGCTAAAGGGAGAGACTGAGGCCATGTCAGATTTGCTTCTTGTCCTAATTTCACAATTTGCTGTTTGATTAAGTGGTTCATTTTTTCCACTTGACCACTCGACTGGGGGTGATATGGAGTATGAAGCTGCCAATCTATACCCAAGTGGCGGCTAATTTGTTGTACTATTTTTGAGACAAAATGTGGTCCTCTGTCAGAGGATATGGTTGCTGGAACCCCAAAACGTGGTATTATCTCTTGTACCAGTATTTTAGTTACCTCCCGAGCTTTAGCCGTTCTTGTTGGGAATGCTTCTGGCCAACCTGAAAAGGTATCAGTTAATACTAGTAAATATCGATACCCCCCTTTTCTTGGAAGTTCTGTAAAATCAATTTGCCATTGTTGTCCAGGCCCATTGCCTTTTCCAATCTGGCCCATTTCCAGCTTGGGGGTATTCTTAGGATTAGTCTGGAGGCAAAGATCACACTGCTGTGTCACCTGTCTCACCGTGGTGTATAAATTTCTAGCCACAATTTCTCTTATCAAATGATTTATACAGAGCCTCTGTTCCCCAATGTCTTTTCCTATGTTCCTCCCATATCAAATGCCATAATAAGCAAGAGGGAACGATTAGCTTTCCCTGTGGGGTATGAGCCCACCCCTCTTCATTATATGACCCTTCTAAACCTGTAATAAGTTTCTGATCTTCCTTGGTATATTCTGGCTTACTTTTAGGGAGATTTGTCTATCAGGAATTAAAGCCCCTTCTAGTTTTTACCTTTGTTCTGGCCACTTGTTTTGCCTCTCTGTCTGCCAGCTCATTCCCTTTTTCCAAATTTGAGCTCACTTTCTGGTGTGCCTTAATATGCATAATTGCTACTTTCTTAGGGAGCTGGACAGCTTCCAGTAACTTCAGAATTTCTTCTGCGTGTTTGATATTTTTCCCTTGAGAACTCAATAGTCCTCTCTCCTTCCAAATTGCTCCATGTGCGTGTACAACTCCAAAGGCATATTTTGAGTCTGTATAAATGTTCACAACTTTGTCCTGGGCCAATTCCAGGGCGCGGGTTAGAGCAATTATTTCTGCCTTCTGTGCGGAGGTGTTCATGGGCAAAGCCCCTGCTTCTATTACCTCTTGACTGGTGGTGACAGCATATCCCGCATGTCGATTACCATTTAGGATGTAACTGCTTCCGTCTGTGAACCAAGTTTCCCCGTTTTCCATGGGGCTGTCTTTCAGGTCTGGGCGACTGGCATATGTTGCTTCGATGGTTTCCAAACAGTCATGATGTACCGGTTCTCCTGTGTTCCCGCTGAGAAAAGAAGCTGGGTTGACAATGTTAGTGACTATAATCTCCACGTCATCCTGCTCTACCAATATAGCTTGATATCTCAGGAATCTTTGTGGAGAGAGCCAACATCCACCTTTTGCTTCCAGTACTGCTGATACTGTGTGAGACACCAGAACAGTCATTTTCTGGCCCAGAGTAAACTTTCGGGCTTCCTGTATATTCAGTATCACGGCCGCAACTGCCCGCAGGCATCCAGGCCAACCTTTTGCAGTCGTGTCTAACTGCTTAGAGAGGTAGGCAACTGCCCGTCGATATGGGCCCAGGTTTTGCGCTAATATTCCCAGGGCAATGCCCTGCTTCTCGTGGGAGTAAAGAAGAAACGGCTTACTCACATCTGGGAGTCCTAAGGCCGGGGCCGACATCAAAGCCTTTTTCAGTAGCTCAAAGGCTCGTTCGGTCTCCTTGTTCCGCTCAAGGTGTTTCTGCTCAGTGGCTGTCAGCGCATACAGTGGTTTAACGAGCAATCCATAATTATAGATCCACAATCGGCACCACCCTGTCATTCCCAGAAAAGTCTGTAACTCTTTTACTGTCTGAGGTCTCTGAGTTTGACATATTGCCTCTTTACGGGCCTGTCCCAATGTTCTTTGTCCCACACTAATTTCATAGCCCAAATAATTCACTTTGCGTTGCATTACCTGTGCCTTTTTCTTGGATACCTGGTACCCCTGGAGTCCCAGGAAATTCAACAGACTCACCGTCCATGTCATACAATCTTTTTCTGTGTTGGGGGCGATCAGGATATCATCCACATACTGCAACAGCTTCCCCTCCTCAGACGGGGCTTCCCAGGATTCTAAGTCTTTCGCAAGCTGATTGCCAAAAATGGTAGGACTATTCTTAAATCCTTGTGGCAACACCGTCCAAGTGAGCTGGGTCTTTCGACCACTCTTGGGGTTTTCCCATTCAAATGCAAATAATTTTTGGCTGGCTTCATGGAGAGGGAGGCAAAAGAAAGCATCCTTCAAATCTAAAACAGTAAACCAAGTCAATTCAGGTGTTAATACGGTTAACAGGGTATATGGGTTCGCCACTACCGGGTAAAGATCTTCAGTTATCTTATTCACCGCCCGTAAGTCTTGGACCACCCAATATGACCCATCGGGCTTCCGAACAGGTAATATAGGGGTATTGAATTCAGACTCACACTCTTTTAGTAACCCCAACTGCAAAAATTTTTCTATCACCGGCTGGATTCCTTCTCCGTCTTCCTTCTTTAGGGGATATTGTTTAATCCTTACCGGCTTTTGGCCTTCCTTGATCCTAACTTCAACAGGTGGAGCACTTTTCACTCTTCCAGGTGCATCGGTAGCCCATACCCCTGGGTACACTTGGTTTAAGATGTCCTCGCTAATGCTTCCTTCTAAGGGGAGACTGGTTAAGGTTAGGCTCAATATTTGAATATATTGCTGATCTTTTACCTCCAGAGTAATTTCTCCCTTTTTGAATACAATTTTTGCTCCCAATTGTTCCAACAAGTCCCTTCCCAGAAGTGCCTTTGGGGAGTTGGGCATATATAAAAATTTATGAATGCCCCACTGTTTTCCTAATTTATATTCTAAAGGTTTACAAAAATATGCCTTTTCACTTTGGCCAGTTGCTCCTTTCACCATGACATAATCGTTTCCCAGGGGCATCAAAGCCTGATTCAAAACCGAGTATGTTGCTCCTGTATCTACCAAAAATTCTACCTCTTGTTGTGTTTTCCCTAGCTTAATTATAACCAGTGGATCCGCTAGGGTAGATTCCCCAGGTTCCCGTCAGTCTCCCTTCACATGGGCTACTGTTCTTCCTGTTTGAGCCCTCTCATCCTCCTTGTTCCTTGGGCATTCCTTTTTCCAATGACCGAATTTCTTACACAAAGCACATTGATCCTTGCCCAGTCGGGACAAGCCTCGCCTAGGCCCTCTTCCTCTTTCTTCCTGAATAACAGCCATTAATTTCCTTTGCCCTTGCCTATATCCTTCTTCTCTGTTACTAAATACTCTTCATGCTTCATCCAATAATATTTCTAAATTCCTACCCTCTGTAGGGCGTAATTTCTGAAGTTTGAGCCTTATATCCCCTGTAGATTGACCCAAACCCAGGGAGACCAATTGTTGTATTCCTACCTCTGACCCAGGATCCAGCGGTGTGTTGCGGCGCATTACATCCCTCAGTCGATCCAGGAATTCGGATGGAGACTCGGAAGGACTCTGTTTAACTGCATATAAAGCTGACCAATTTATAGTTTTGGGGATTGCCCTCTCCATTCCTTTTGTAATCCACTCCTGATACCCCTGCAATCTTTCCATATGTGCAGATCTATTAGCATCCCACTTTGGGTCTTGGAGAGGGAAATATTCCTTAATGTCCCCTCCTGTAATCTTATAATGATCTTCAGCAAGGTTTCCTGCTGTTTTTAAAATCAGCTGTTTCTCTGTCTCAGTCATATATTCCAATAATAACTGTATATCCTTCCAATCAGGGTTATGCTGTTTCACAATAAGTTGAAAATGCTTAGCTACAGTTATCGGATCTCTCCTATAATCTTTTGCAACCTTTTTCCATTCCCCTAGGTCAGCAGTAGAAAAGGGTACTTTGATTAGCGTCGTCCCACCCTCTGGCCCCACCGCCTCTCGGAGAGGTGCTTGTAAAGCTGTTGAGGCAATTTTCTTCCTAGTACGGGAGGATACAGGACTGCTCGGGGGGGTCGGAGTTCTATCCGAGTCTGCATCGTGTTCCTGTGGTCGAGGGGGAGGCTTAAAGAAATCAGTTAGATCTTGTTCTGGTGCCTGATGGATTTTATTTGTCTTTGTACATCTTTGTCCAATACTACATGCCGAACAACACCGCCTCAGTTTACCTCTAAGCTCCTTGTTGTTCTCTCGCTCAAGTGCAAGCACCATGGGGTCCTGTGGGGGTACCATTCCACAGTCCCTTTGCCACTCCGGATGATTTCGGAGGGTGAAAAACATGTCTGCATACGAAACCTCATCCCATTTTCCTTCTCTCCTTAAAAACATCATTAGTTGTAATAGAGTATTATAATCTAGTGATCCATTAAGTGGCCACTTAGCATCACTTTCTAACTTATACAACGGCCACCATTGATTGCAGTATTTAGTAAGGTTCTTTTTACTTTCCGTACCTCCGGTCCCAACAATATCTTTCCAGTGGGCAATTACACAACCCAGAGGACTTTTCCTCGATATTCCTCCTTGATTGTTTCCCATTTTATAACTCCTCCTAATGATTCTTAAGTTTGATCTTAGCTTCTCCTTTTAATAAGCTTCCATGCAAATTGTTTCTTACACTTCTTCTACAGTCTTCCCCAGTTTTCCTCCCACACGTCCCAAAGTTCTGGAATTAAATTTTCCTTTACACACCAATCTCACTATTTTGGATTCTTAGTGACCTCTTTCCCAATCATAAAGGTGTGGAATTTGGAGAAAACACTCAAGGCAGTCTGGTTTCTATCTGCTAGATGTACAGTACCAGCTTCTCCCACAAGATTTACACTTCAACAAAACCCAAGCCGGATGCTAATTATTATATAGTCCAGTTGCAAGCCCACATACAAAGTAGGGAATCACCCCTATTAATACGTAAAGACATTCACACATTAACAAACATACATACACCTATAAATTTCAACATATCATTTCCACACACCCACACAAAATCTTTAACATAAATTTCCAAACATTCACATCATACAAGCATCGCTCCAGTTGACAACCTTCAGCAGCTGCAAAAATAAACCAAGCGCAATTGCGAGGGGGTGTGCTTACCCTTCTCCTGCCTCTTATATACCAGTCATCGACAGGTCCGTCCTGGCTCCCAATACTGGGATGCAGCAGTCACTCCGGATTTGCTCGATCTACCCCCAAGATCGCTAGCGGCCGCTCTATCGGTCAGCAAATCCCCCATACAGGGTACCCTCCTCCCATACGGGGACTATGCTGCACGCCAGACGTCTCTGTGCGATTTACCAGTTGCCCCCGGCCCGTACTTGTAGAACATACCGTTTGGTCCGCGGCTTCAGGAGGTCGTTGTCTGCTCCCGCGGTGAGCGGCTGGCAGCAGAGGCTCCTCCGAGGAAAGTGCTCGGGGCGCGCCGAGGGGCGTCCGCTCCGCAGTCGGTCCCACAGCCGAGCAGAGAGTCTCCTGGCTGGCTCACCAAACTGACGTGCGGAAAACAGACTCCACAATCAGTGAGATTGTAAAGTAGGTATGTTCATTCAGCGCTGGGCAGCACGGGGGGTAGTCCCACCAAAGTCGTGCGCACCTGACTCGGCAGTTCGCCTCAAGTTTAGACAGTCAAGTGTTACATATTCACAATACGCCTATACATATGCATGACCTATCCCCGCTTCATATTAAAATTTGCTCCGAGAGGTCATTTCCATAGTCCCCTCCCAACTGCGCTTGTGCAGGGCCTCTTTATGGTGGTCGTCTGGTGGTCGCAGAGATGAAGATAGATGACTCCTCTTCGTCACCGCTGGTAACCTTTTTCCTTGCGCAGGCTCAGTGATTTCTTGGTATTCACCCAAGCCGCAAGACCAGTCTTAGCTGGCTCTTGGGGCCTGCTCCTGCTTCTTATCAAGGACTGTCTTTACCTCAGCTAATTTCAACAATGTAAGCACTAAACATCATCTTTCACCCCCCTTTATTATGTCTACTGAGATTCTTTTGACTCCCCTTGTCTCACAGGAAGCCTGAAAGTTTACTCTGGGCCAGAAAATGACTGTTTTGGTGTCTCACACAGTATCAGCAGTACTGGAAGCAAAGGGTGGACATTGGCTCTCTCCGCAAAGATTCCTGAGATATCAAGCTATATTGGTAGAGCAGGATGATGTGGAGATTGTAGTCACTAACATTGTCAACCCAGCTTCTTTTCTCAGCGGGAACAAAGGAGGACTGGTACATCACGACTGTTTGGAAACCATCGAAGCAACATACGCAAGTCGCCCAGACCTGAAAGACAGCCCCATGGAAAACGGGGAAACTTGGTTCACAGACTGTCGTGGTTTAACCCCAGCCAGCAACTAAGCACCACACAGCCGCTCACTCACTCCACCCCATCCAGTGGGATGGGGGAGAAAATCGGGAAAAGAAGTAAAACTCCTGGGTTGAGATAAGAACGGTTTAATAGAACAGAAAAGAAGAAACTGATAATGATAATGATAACACTAATAAAATGACAACAGTAGTAATAAAAGGATTGGAATGTACAAATGATGCGCAGAGCAATTGCTCACCACCCGCCGACCAACACCCAGCCAGTCCCCGAGCGGCGAATCCCTGCCCCCCACTTCCCAGTTCCTAAACTAGATGTGACATCACATGGTATGGAATACCCTGTTGGCCACTTTGGGTCAGGTGCCCTGGCTGGGCATGAGAAGCTGAAAAATCCTTGACTATAGTCTAAACACTACTGATCAACAACTGAAAACATCAGTGTTATCAACATTCTTCACATACTGAACTCAAAACAGAGCACTGTACCAGCTACTAGGAAGACAGTTAACTCTATCCCAGCTGAAACCAGGACAGTATCCACCCCTTATTCTATACCATTGACGTCATGCTCAGTTCCCATACCTTTAGTTACATTCTGATCAATCATCACCACCTTTCCATCCCTTTGAGACATATGAACAATGATATATATATATATATATATATATAAGTATACACACACAGAGATATCAGTTCTTTAGTTCATGGGTTATGTTCATAAAATGTTCGTTGAGTTCATTTAGTTCCCGACTCTGGGCTCCATCTGTCATACCAGTCTGCCTGGGCAGGAGGGATGGTGCAAAGTCCTCTCAGTCGGTAGAGCAGAATTGGGCTTCAGTGCGGTGTGACGAGCAGGTGACATTTGACGCAGCAGGAGGATGGTGTGCACCGTTGGATTGTTGCATGCTGGAGTCAGTTCTGGTTCCACCTCTACTGCGCTTTGCTCAGTTTTATCACAGTTCTTTCTTGCTTGATCCAAGTGATTCTTACTATAGTACTATGGATATAGCATATAACAATTATAGTAATGATAACATACAGTAGCAGGGTTATGTAGCAACTAATATCATACAGTTTAATTCTGGCTATTTTCACCTAAAATCAAATCCCCTTGAGGCACACATCGGACTTCCCCATCTTTTCGCATCACCCACCAAGTGCACCCAGGCCCTTGAGCAAAAGCAATCCCACGAATGGGTTTACCTTTGCCTGAGGCAGGAGTAACCCAGACTGTCTTCCCTAACATGTTTTTCATGTGCACTACAGGGACTTTATCCCCTTCTACAGTACGTTAAAGTTCTGACTGGGCAGGGCCACCCCGATTGGCATATCCTCTGGTGTTGACTAACCAGGTGGCTTTTGCTAAATGTGTATCCCAATGTTTGAAAGTTCCACTCCCCATTGCTCTCAATGTAGTCTTTAACATTCCATTGTATCGCTCAATTTTCCCAGAGGCTGGTGCATGATAGGGGATATGATACACCCACTCAATGCCATGCTCTTTGGCCCAGGTGTCTATGAGGTTGTTTCGGAAATGAGTCCCATTGTCTGACTCAATTCTTTCTGGGGTGCCATGTCGCCACAAGACCTGCTTCTCAAGGCCCAGGATAGTGTTCTGGGCAGTGGCATGGGGCACAGAATATGTTTCCAGCCATCCGGTGGTTGCTTCCACCATTGTCAGCACATAGCGCTTGCCTTGGCGAGTTTGTGGGAGTGTGATATAGTCAATGTGCCAGGCTTCCCCATATTTATATTTCAGCCATCGCCCTCCATACCACAGGGGCTTTAACTGCTTGGCTTGCTTAACTGCAGCACATGTTTCACATTCATGGATGACCTGTGCGCTAGTGTCCATGGTCAGGTCCACCCCTCGATCTCGAGCCCATCTATATGTTGCATCTCTTCCCTGATGGCCTGAGGTGTCATGGGCCCACAGAGCCATAAATAGCTCACCCTTATGTTGCCAGTCCAGGTCCACCTGAGCCACTTCAATCTTGGCAGCCTGATCCACCTGTTGGTTATTTTGATGTTCTTCAGTGGCCCAACTCTTGGGTACATGAGCATCTACGTGATGTACTTTTACAACCAGATTCTCTAGCCGGGACGCAATATCTTGCCACAGTGCGGCAGCCCAGATAGGTTTACCTCTGCGCTGCCAGTTGCTCTGCTTCCATTGCTGTAACCACCCCCACAGGGCATTTGCCACCATCCATGAGTCAGGATAGAGATAGAGCACTGGCCACTTTTCTCTTTCAGCAATGTCTAACACTAGCTGGATGGCTTTCACCTCTGCAAACTGACTCGATTCACCTTCTCCTTCAGCAGTTTCTGCGACTAGTCGTGTAGGACTCCATACAGCAGCCTTCCACCTCCCATGTTTTCCCACAATGCGACAGGATCCATCAGTGAACAGGGCATATTGCCTCTCATTTTCTGGCAGTTTATTATACAGCGGGGCTTCTTCAGCACGTGCCACCTCCTCCTCTGGCGACATTCCAAAATCTTTGCCTTATGGCCAGTCCGTGATCACTTCTAAAATTCCTGGGCGACTGGGGTTTCCTATGCGAGCCCTTTGTGTGATCAGTGCGATCCACTTACTCCACGTGGCATCAGTCGCGTGATGTGTAGAGGAGACCCTCCCTTTGAACATCCAGCCCAGCAGTGGCAGTCGGGGTGCTAAGAGGAGCTGTGTTTCAGTACCAACCACTTCTGAGGCAGCTCGAACTCCTTCATATGCTGCCAATATCTCTTTTTCAGTTGGAGTATAGCGAGCCTCGGATCCTCGATATCCTCGACTCCAAAACCCCAGGGGTCGGCCTCGGGTCTCCCCCGGTGCTTTCTGCCAGAGGCTCCAGGTAGGGCCATTCTCCCCAGCTGCAGTATAGAGCACATTTTTAACATCTTGTCCTGCCCGGACTGGTCCAAGGGCTACGGCATGAACAATCTCCCGTTTAATTTGTTCAAAGGCTTGTTGTTGCTCAGGGCCCCATTTCAAATCATTCTTCTTCCGGGTCACTTGATAGAGAGGGCTTACAATCAAACTGTAATTTGGAATATGCATTCTCCAAAACCCCACGACACCTAAGAAGGCCTGTGTGTCCTTTTTATTAGTCGGTGGAGACATAGCTGCATTTTGTTAATCACATCCATAGGGATCTGACGACGTCCATCTTGCCATTTTACTCCCAAAAACTGGATCTCCTGCGCAGGTCCCTTGACCTTACTTTCTTTTATGGCAAAACCGGCTTTCAGAAGGATTTGGATTATTTTCTTCCCTTTCTCAAAGACTTCTTCTGCTGTGTTGCCCCATACGATGATGTCATCAATGTATTGCAGGTGTTCCGGAGCTTCAGCTTTTTCTGGTGCAGTCTGGATTAGTCCATGGCAAATGGTGGGGCTGTGTTTCCACCCCTGGGGCAATCGATTCCAGGTGTACTGGACACCCCTCCAAGTAAAGGCAAATTGTGGACGACACTCTGCTGCCAGAGGGATTGAGAAAAAGGCATTAGCAATGTCAATTGTGGCATACCACTTGGCTGCCTTTGACTCTAGCTCGTATTGAAGTTCTAGCATATCTGGAATGGCAGCACTCAGCGGTGGCGTAACTTCATTCAGGCCGCGATAGTCAACTGTTAGTCTCCACTCCCCATTAGACTTCCGCACTGGCCATATGGGACTATTAAAGGGTGAGCGAGTTTTGCTGATCACTCCTTGGCTCTCCAGTTGGCGAATCAACTTGTGGATGGGAATCAGAGAGTCTCGGTTGGTGCGATATTGCCACCGGTGCACCGTCGTGGTAGCAATTGGCACTTGTTGTTCTTCAACCTTGAGCGACCCCACAATCGAAGGGTCTTGAGAGAGACCAGGCAGGGTAGACAGCTGTTCAGTGCCCTCTGTCTCCAAGGCAGCTATACCAAAAGCCCATTGATACCCCTTCGGGTCCTTAAAATACCCTCTCCTGAGATAGTCTATGCCAAGGATACACGGAGCCTCTGGCCCAGTCACAATGGGGTGTTTCTGCCATTCATTCCTAGTTAGGCTTACTTCAGCTTCCAATACAGTTAACTCTTGGGATCCCCCTGTCACACCAGAAATACAAATGGATTCTGCCCCTTTATAACTTGATGGCATTAGAGTGCACTGTGCGCCGGTGTCTACTAGAGCCTTATATTCCTGTGGGTCTGACGTGCCAGGCCATCAAATCCACACAGTCCAATAGACCCGGTTATCCCTTTCCTCCACCTGGCTGGAGGCAGGGCCCCTCTAATTCTGGTCAGAGTATCCAGTATTCACTTCTCGTAAAATTGGCTCAGAAGTCCCTTCAAGAGGATCAGAAATAAGATCAGCCCTTCTACTCTGTTTGGAAACTAGAGCGTCATTTTTCCTGGTAGAATCCCCTTTTGTGGTGGTTTTTCCTCGCAGCTCACGTACCCATGCATTTAGGACCGCGGTAGGTTTTCCATCCCATTTCCTCATGTCCTCTCCCTGATCACATAGGTAAAACCACAGGGCACCTCGCGGTGTGTACCTTCTATATTCTCTCTCTTGGGCAGAGGAGCGCTCACTCCTAATAGCTGAGACATTGGTCCTTACAGGTGGGGAGTAGGACATATCCTCTTTGAATTGCTGGAAATCCTCGGACAGCTTCTCCACAGCTGTAATGCAGGCTTGTAGGGAGGAGGAGAGATTTTCTTCATATTGACGGAGTTGGCGAGCCACTTCCTCCACTGTCGGTGCCTCTTCATCCTTCCAGGCCATTATTGCCAATGTGTTGGCATAGGATGATGGTGCGCTCCGTACAAACTTCCGCCACATGGGTCATGTGCATTGGACTTCGTCTGGATCTTTGGGTAATTGTGGGTTGTCCGGGTCATGATGAATCCTCTCTAGCACAGCTAATTCCCTCAGATATTGAATACCTTTTTCCATGGTGGTCCACTTGCTTGATTGACATATAACATCTTCCTTAAAGGGGTACCTTTCCTTCACACTTGACAGGAGTTGCCTCCAGAGGCTGATGGCTTGTGTCCCTCTTCCAATTGCCTTGTCAATGCCACCTTCCCTGGCAAGCGATCCCAGCTGCTTGGCTTCCCTACCTTCTAATTCCAAGCCATTAGCCCCATTGTCCCAGCATCGGAGGAGCCAGGTGATAATATGCTCACCTATACGGCGGCCAAAGTCTTTTTGCAGATCCCGCAGCTCACTCAAGGATAGGGACCGGGTTATTACCTCTGGTTCTGCCTCTTCCTCCGGTTCCCGTGATGACCCTGGTTCATATTCATCCTTCGCTAAGCGAACTGATTTTTTTGTATATTTCTTTTTCTGTACGGGGGCAACTGATGCTGGTGCAGGTTGGTCCGCTGGTTCAGTTGCAGTATCGCTTATCGGGTTTTGGATAACCGCAGTGCCTGTTGCCAAGGTTTGGGTAGCTGCTGTGCTCATTGCCGGGGCTGGAGGGGCTGCAGTGCCTGTTGCTGAGGTTTGGGTAGCCCGAGTTCTCGTCGCCGGGGCTGGAGGGGTCACGGTGCCTGTCGCCAAGGTCTGGGTGCCTGCAATGCTCCTTGCCGGGGCTGGAGGGGCCGCAGCGCCCATTGCCAAGGTTTGGGTGGCCGCGGTGCTCATCATTTTGTTGTTAGGTCCAGAGACTTTCTCTTCCCCTTGAGGGTACTGAGTGGTGTCGAACAGGGCTCGATAGGCATGGGCCAGGCCCCAGCATGTTGCAGTGATTTGTATCTCTCTGGAGCTGCCGGGGTGACAGCATACCTTTTCCAAATATTTTACTAGTTCTTCTGGATCCTGCACTTGTTCAGGGGTGAATTTCCAAAACACTGGAGGTGCCCACTTTTCTAGGTACTTGCCTATACTACCCCACACACCCTGCCACTCATAATTATCCAGCCTTGGGGCACATCTCTGGGTGATCTTCTTAAATAGCTGTTTAACCTTAAACGAGAGCTGAACCACATTCAGAAGTATGCTAATTCCTAGCAGTAGGGCTAGGACCGTGCTAGTCCCAACATTCCAGGAGTATTCAAATTTTCAAAATTCTCAAACACCATTGTAACTGGACTGAAGGAGAAAGGAGAGGGGAAGAAAGGTACCCCAGCCACAGACTGGTTTTCCATGGAGGAAAGGTAAATGGTATAATTATTAATAGTTTCCCACAGATGGCTCCCGCAGTATAAAGGTGACAATGCTAAGTGCAAATACCGGATTAATCCCACAGCCGATGACTTTATCATACCATAAACCAGTGTTATACCATACATCAAAGTGAAAACCTTAATCCACCTCCCATGGATGATAAGCAGTAGAAGAGGAACTACATACAGCAAGCGAGGTGATACATAACAGAGCTTTAAAAACCAGAGCAACAACTCTAAGAATACATAAATCAACATAATGAATGCTTAGAACAAATTTGTTTTAACAAGCTCTGGTCAGGTTTGTTGTTATCTCAACCCTTCGTGCCCCACATTGGGCGCCAAAAGGACTGTCGTGGTTTAACCCCAGCCAGCAACTAAGCACCACGCAGCCGCTCACTCACTTCCCCCCATCCAGTGGGATGGGGGAGAAAAATCAGGAAAAGAAGTAAAACTCCTGGGTTGAGATAAGAACGGTTTAATAGAACAGAAAAGAAGAGACTAATAATGATAATGATAACACTAATAAAATGACAACAGTAGTAATAAAAGGATTGAAATGTACAAATGATGCGCAGGGCAATTGCTCACCACCCGCCGACCGACACCCAGCCAGTCCCCGAGCCGCGAATCCCTGCCCCCCCCTTCCCAGTTCCTAAACTAGATGTGACATCACATGGTATGGAATACCCTGTTGGCCACTTTGGGTCAGGTGCCCTGGCTGGGCATGAGAAGCTGAAAAATCCTTGACTATAGTCTAAACACTACTGAGCAACAACTGAAAACATCAGTGTTATCAACATTCTTCACATACTGAACTCAAAACATAGCACTGTACCAGCTACTAGGAAGACAGTTAACTCTATCCCAGCTGAAACCAGGACACAGACGGAAGCAGTTACGTCCTAAATGGTAATCGACATGCAGGATATGCCATCACCACCAGTCAAGAGGTAATAGAATCAGGGACTTTGCCCATGAACACCTCCACACAGAAGGCAGAAATAATTGCTCTAACCCGCGCCCTGGAATTGGCCCAGGACAAAGTTGTGAACATTTATACAGACTCAAAATATGCCTTTGGAGTTGTACACGCACATGGAGCAATTTGGAAGGAGAGAGGACTATTGAATTCCCAGAGAAAAAATATCAAACACGCAGAAGAAATTCTGAAGTTACTGGAAGCTGTCCAGCTCCCTAAGAAAGTAGCGATTATGCATATTAAGGCACACCAGAAAGTGAGCTCAGATTTGGAAAAAGGAAATGAACTGGCGGACAGAGAGGCAAAACAAGTGGCCAGAACAAAGGTAAAAACTAGAAGGGGCTTTAATTCCTGATAGACAAATCTCCCTAAAAGTAAGCCAGAATATACCAAGGAAGATCAGAAACTTATTACAGGTTTAGAAGGGTCATATAATGAAGAGGGGTGGGCTCATACCCCACAGGGAAAACTAATCATTCCCTCTTGCTTACTCTGGCATTTGATACGGGAGGAACATAGGAAAAGACATTGGGGGACAGAGGCTCTGTATAAACATTTAATAAGGGAAATTGTGGCTAGAAATTTATATACCACAGTGAGAGAAGTGACTCAACAATGCGATCTTTGCCTTCAGACTAATCCTAAGAATACCCCCAAACTAGAAATGGGTCAGATTGGGAAAGGCAATGGGCCTGGACAGCAATGGCAAATTGACTTCACAGAACTTCCAAGAAAAGGGGGGTATCGATATTTATTGGTATTAACTGATACCTTTTCAGGTTGGCCAGAAGCATTCCCAACAAGAACGGCTAAAGCCCGGGAGGTAACTAAAATATTAGTGCAAGAAATAATACCACGTTTCGGGGTTCCGGCAACCATGTCCTCTGACAGAGGACCACATTTTGTCTCAAGAATAGTACAACAAATTAGCCGCCATTTGGGTATAGATTGGGAAGTGGTCAAGTGGAAAAAATGAACCACTTAATCAAACAGCAAATTGTAAAATTAGGACAAGAAGCAAATCTAACATGGCCTCAGTCTCTCCCTTTAGCCCTTTTGCGTATACAAACAAGACCAAGGGCGAGGGAAGGACTGAGCCCCTTTGAAATTCTCTATGGACAACCCTATGAAATACAGAAAGGGGTGTCTGTGCAAGCTGGGGACGAAATTGTGACCTCTTACATGATAGCATTAAGTAAACAGCTCAATAAAATCAGGAAGCATGTAGCTGGGACTCGAGGGAGAGGTTTAGATGGACCTGTACATAATATACAACCTGGGGATTATGTATATGTAAAGTCTCTTACAGAAAAAACCCTGGAACCACAGTGGGAAGGACCATTCCAAGTACTACTCACCTCCTTTACTGCAATCAGAATCAAGGAACAGAACGCTTGGATTCATCACACCAGAGTGAAAAAAGTCACCCAAAACTCCATGGAAAGTCACCACAAAACTCGATGGACACTTAGTTTTTACGCGGTAATATGGGCAACCTTGGGGACAAGGAGCGTAACATGGGATGAGAACATGTTTGTTCTGGATATGTTCACGTTTTCAGCTTTTAATAACATGTCCCTCACAAAGTACACTAAAATACCCCCTGAGCAGCAAGGAGACCTGTGCACTATAACTAATGAACACTGCTGCACTTATGTTAATCAAAAGAGACAAATAGAAACAGATCTCTCTCAAATTTGGAAAAAAACCCCAACTTTTACATTTAATGTCACAAGATGACACTTCATGGGGATTCACTGAGATATGGGAAAAATTAACCTCCTGGTTGCCAAATTTGGCATGGTTGAAACAATTGTTTGTCACTGTAATAATCATCATTCTCTTGTCTGTGGTCCTTGGCATAGTGGTTCAATGTGGCGTTTTGTGTTGTAAGAGTACAGGGGACTCTTACAGTGAATGGAAAAAGAATGAGTTGCGACGAAAACTTGAGTCCAACAAATATTTTGAGACAATAAGGAAACAATGCATTAAAATACTAGAGTTAGATATAGTAAAAGAATTTACTATTTTCTAGAAAAGGGGGGACTGAGACAGGGAACCAAAGAAACCTTAGCCGATATAGTAGATATATGAATGTGGATAAGAATTGTTTAATAATTATCTAGCTTATAATGAAGTTAAAGAAGTTTCAATAGAGGTAGACATGGCCCAAGGGGATGAGAAGTGATGTTTAACGCTTGCATTGTTGAGGCTGGCTGGGACAGGAGATAGTCCCTGATAAGAAGCAGCAGTGGCTCCAAGAACCAGCCAAGACCGACCTTGTGATTTGGACAAATGCCAAGGGACAACTGAGTCTGCGCAGGGACAGAAGGTTAAGAGTTCACCGTGAAGAAGACATACAGCCTTCATCTTCACGACCACCAGACGACCACCATAAGGAGGCACTGCGCAAGCGCAGTTGAGAGGAGACTATGGAAATGACTTCCTAGGGCTAATTTTAATATGAAGCGGGGATAGGTAATGCCTATGTATAGGCGTATTGCGAAACTCTATGTATATGTAACACTTGACTGTATAAATTTAAAGTGAACTGCCAAATCAGGCGCGCACGACTTTGGTGGGACTACCCCCCGTGCTGCCCAGCGCTGAATGAACATACCTACTTTACAATCTCACTGATTGTGGAGTCTGTTTTCCGCACGTCACATGGAATCCTGTGGAAGTGACAGAACACTTGAAGGAAGGATGCCTTGCCTATAGCAAAGAGATGCAACAACTTCTAGCACTGTGCTGGGGCCTGACTGATGCCTACCAAGCCTGTCCAGCACCCTTAAAGGAGCGAGAGGGTATCTGGATCTGAGGACATACAAACAGACATTGTGGCTAAACCAGAGGCCCAACCCTCAACTATAACAGTTGCTCCTGTAGCCAAGAAGAAACAGTGGAAGCAGAAGTCATCTTGCTTAGTAAGGGAGGAAGCAGCTCCTCCTGAGAGGGAGCAGGAGGAAGAACCAGAGGAGGCACCCTGTTCTGCAGCAGGACAGCCACAAGAACAGGAGGGGGAAGAGACAGAAATCATAAACGAGGCAGAAACCACCTGATCCCTATCCCTGAGTGAGCTGTGAGATATGTGGAAAGATTACAGCCATCATCCAGGTGAACAGATTATCACCTGGTTGCTCCAGTGCTGGGATAGTGGGGCCAATGGTCCCACCCATGGAACTAGAGGGTAAGGAAGCCCAGCAGCTGGGATCCCTTGATAGGAAGCATGGAATCAACAAAGGGATCGGAAGAGGGGCAGCAATCCACAGGCTCTGGAGGCAGCTCCAGTCAAGTGTGAAGGCAAGGTATCCCCTCAAAGAAGATCTTGCAAAACTTCTGAGGCAAGGGGACCACCATTGAGGGAGGTATCCAGTATCTGAGGAATTAGCGGTGGTGGAGGCAATCTACAGCAACCGGGACAATAACCAGGTCTCCAAAGATCTGGATGACATCCAGTGCATGCGGTCCACATGGCCGAAGTTTGTATGTGTCGTGGTTTAACCCCAGCCAGCAACTAAGCACCACGCAGCTGCTCACTCACTCCCCCCCATCCAGTGGGATGGGGGAGAAAATCGGGAAAAGCAGTAAAACTCGTGGGTTGAGATAAGAACGGTTTAATAGAACAGGAAAGAAGAAACTAATAATGATAATGATAACACTAATAAAATGACAACAGTAATAATAAAAGGATTGGAATGTACAAATGATGTGCAGTGCAATTGCTCACCACCCGCTGATCGACACCCAGCTAGTCCCCTAGCGGCGATCCCCCACCCCCACTCCCCCCAGTTCCTAAACTAGTTGGGACGTCACATGGTATGGAATACCCTGTTGGCCAGTTTGGGTCAGCCGCCCTGGCTGTGTCCTGTGCCAACTTCTTGTGCCCCTCCAGCTTTCTCACTGGCTGGGCATGAGAAGCTGAAAAATCCTTGACTTGAGACTAAACACTACTTAGCAACAACTGAAAACATCAGTGTTATCAACATTCTTCGCATACTGAACTCAAAACATAGCACTGTACCAGCTACTAGGAAGACAGTTAACCCTATCCCAGCTGAAACCAGGACAGTATGGAACGTACCAATGTTTTACACCAGCACCCTGGTGATAATGGACTGGACAGACATCGACCCACCAACTGTGGATAGACTGGCCTACCAGCTCTGGCCATTCAAAGAGAATGTCTCTTCCTCTCTGACCCTACGATCCTGTGTCTTGGCTGTGAAATAACTGTCCCAACAGTTCCAGCAACTCAAAGAAAATCTTCCTCCTTGCCCTTACAGGCTGGCGTCTCAGCTATCAAGAGTGCCATACAGAGTCGACCTTTCTCTGTTTAAAGGAAAGGGAACCATGGGCACACACCACATGCCACCCTGTGAGAAATCTGTCCAAAGAAAGTATTTGATGGACAGTATCCAGCTATGAGGTTGGGAGATACCTAAATAGCATCCTCCAAAGCCAAGCAGAACAAGAGACACAAATTGCAAAATTGTTAGGAGGCCTAGATACCCACTGGGAGGCAGAGATTGAAGTGTTACATCAACATGGCAATATACTGAAGACTGTTCACTGTGTAGCCACTGCAGATGAAGCACATTTGTATGATATATTCTCTAGCTGTAGCCCAAATGCTAATGCCTTGTTCCAACTCCTCATTCACCCCATTGTTGTATTTGTTGTGCACGACCATGGGGAGGACATGGGGAAGTGGGATGATGCACCTACCTTGAACCTAGAAGCTCGTGTATGTGAATTATGAGGAAAAACAGCATCCAAAAAGGGTCCATCCAGGAAGATGACTGCTCTGATTGCTGTTGAGCAATTCCCCAGATACAGTAGGAGGGCTGATCCCCCTTCTGATCCTGATGAAGGGACTTATGGTTTGCAATTAGGGGAGTCAGGTGGATCTAGGGGTGCCCGGTCCACGACTGCCACCTTTTCAGCTTAACTTTCTGTTTAGCTTTAGTGAACTGACTAAATCATTCTTAAACCCTAATCAGTGTTAACTAAATTAGTGAAGGTCTGCATATTGATGGGGCCAGTGTATTCTGGCTGAAATGATAAACCCCATGCACTAAACCACATGCCTTTGTTATTAAACAGGAATACATAATTTTCTTACTAATGCCTGATGCAGTGAGAAGTATAAAAATGAAACAAAAATATCTCTAGAGTCTTACTTATAATTGTTAACAAGGTTTTTTCTGTTCATGTCCTTCTGTGTGTTAGAGGAAAATATATCTCGCCAAATCTGACAGCCCGAGAGAGGCAAGGCTGCTGCAGCTCCATGTCTCCAGGTCCAACCAGTAGCAAGGCTGAAGAGGGATTCCCAGCAGGCACATGCCCACAAAGCACACATATACACCGCATATATATATTATATGCATGGCTGGCCACACAGATCACAGACAGACTCACAGAGCACTCCCATGAACACAGATAGTGTTGTCCTAAAAGCGGATTCGTTACCCAGTGTGCAATAGCCCAATCTCACACATTCAGGAGAGATATTGCTTTTATTCAGGCCTGGGTGCTCGGTGGACTCGCCACAAATCAAGCACACCAGATTCATCAGGTGTGTCTCTTATACAGTAACAATTGCATATAATTTATTAAACTACTCCTACCTAGTACATATTCAAACTACCTAATGCATATGCATAGGATTATATAACCATGACACATCAAATGCCTTTTCTGCATGCGCGGGGGTCTCAGGTGGTCTTCGGTGGTTGCTGGGGAGGTATCCCCTCCTCACTTTGACCACTGAGTCACTCTGTGCCGGGTCAATGGTTTGTTTTCCTGCCAAGAGGAACGTATCATCAATCAGGAAAGAATAGAAAGGGTCAGAATGACCTTGGCTACTTCTCTAGGTACTATTAAAATTGTCTGAAGTTGAAAATTAACTAACTTAATTTAAAACAGGATTTTCCTCATTCACTCCATTGTTGTATTTGTTGTGAGCACTTATAATCTTAATTATCATTGTTATAGTCCTGTATGTAAAGATCTAGACACTGTCACAGAGGGTGTCATTTATGATGCAAGTAACTTCCAACTATATATCATTACATGAGTGAGAGTTATGGAGATGTAGAGCAAGGGGTGGAATGTGTTTTGGCCTGCTGAGCTGACATCACTTGAATAATTAGACTGATGTCAGAGGTCTGCAGTTTCACGGAATGGTTGAGGTTGGAAGGGACATCTGGAGGTCATCTTGTCCACCACCCTGCTCAAGCAGAGCCACCTTGAGCCAGTTGCCCAGGTCCATGTACAGACGGCTTTTTAATATCTCCAAGGAGGGTGACTCCACAACCTCTCTGGGCAACTTATTCCAGTGCTCGGTCACCCTCACAGTAAAAAAGTGTTTCCTGATGTTCACATGGAACTTCCTGTGTTTCAGCTTGTGCCCATTGCCTCTTCTCCTGTCACTGGGCACCACTGAAAAGAGCCTGGCTCTGTCCTCTTTGCACCCTCCCTTCAGGTATTGATATATATTGATAAGATCCCTGCCGAGCTTTCTCTAGGCTGAACAGTCCCAGCTCTCTCAGCCTTTCCTGATAGGAGAGATGTTCCAGTCCCTTCATCATCTTCGTGGCCCTTCTCTGGACTTTCTCCAGTATGTCCATTTCTTTCTTGTACTGAGGAGCCCAGAACTGGAAACAGGACTTCACGTGTGGCCTCACCAGTGCTGAGGAGAGGGGAAGGATCACCTCCCTCAACCTGCTGGCAATGCTTTGCCTAATACATCCCAGGATACCATTGGCCCTCTTTGCCACAAGGGCACATTTTGCTGCTTCATGTTCAACTTGGTGTCCACCAGGACCCCCAGGTCCTTTTCTGCCAAGCTGCTTTCCAGCTGGGTGGCCCCCAGCATATATTGGTGCCTGGGGTTGTTCCTCCCCAGGGGCAGGACTTGACACTTCCCCTTCTTGAACTGCATGAGGTGCCTGTCAGCCCATTTCTCCTGCCTGTCCAGGTCCCTCTGAATGGCAGCACCACGGTGTATCAGCCGCTCCTCCCAGTTCTGTGTCATCAGCAAACTTGCTGAGGGCACACTCTGCCGCATCATCCAGATCATTAATGAAGATGTTAAACAGGACCGGACCCAGTCTTGACCCCTGGGGTACACCTCTAGTTACTGGCCCCCAACTAGACTTTGTGCCACTGACCACCACCCTCTGGGCTTGGTCATTCAGCCAATTTTCAATGAACCTCACTGTCTGCTCATCTAACCCATACTTCATCAGCTTCCCTATGCGGATGTTATGGGAGATAGTATCAAAGGCCTTACTGAAGTCTACATAGACAATTGTGGTAGGTTGACCCTGGCTGGGTGCCAGGTGCCCACCAAAGCTGCTCTATCACTCCCCCTCCTCAGCTGGACAGGAGAGAGAAAATATAACAGAAGGCTTGTGGGTCAAGATAAGGACAGTTTAATAAAGTGATAGCAAAGGTCGTGTGCGTGAAAACAAAGGAAAACAAACGATGTTATTCTCTACTTCCCATCAGCAGGCGATGTCTGGCCACTTCCTGGGAAGCAGGGCTTCAGTACCCGTAGTGGTTGCTCCAGAAGACAATGATTTCTTGGAGCATCCCTAACAGCCAAGGCACTGTCCTGTAAGGATGAGGAGATACAGAGATTTTCTTCAAAGTTTTGGAGCCAAGACGACACCTTCTCCACAGTTGGTGTTTCCATATCTGGACAATACATTGCTGCCAAGCTGTTAGAATACAACGCTGGGGCACCTTGAATCACCTTTCGCCACATGGCCCGTGTGCACAGGACATCCTCTGGATCTTTGGAGACCTCCTCATCATCTAGATCACTGTAGATGACTTCCAGCACTGCTAACTCTCTCAGGTACTGGATGCCTTCATCTGCGGTAGTCCACTTTCCTGAGGGGTTCACAAGATCTTCCTTGAATGGATATCTTGCCCTCACACTTGAGAGGAGCCGGCTCCAGAGACTGCAAATTGCTGCCTCTTTTCCAATTCCTCTTTCAATTCCCCAGTTTCTAGCGAGGGATCCCAGCTGTTGGGCTTCCTTGCCTTCCAGTTGCTGACTGTCAGCCCCATTATCCCAGCATCGGAGCAGCCAGGCAGCGATCCGCTCACCTGGCTGGCAGCTGTAATCTTTCCGCATGTCTTGAAGTTCTGAGGACGTCAGGGACTGGGTAGTTTCCGCTTCCTGTCTAAGTTCTCTCACTCCTTCCTCCAATTTCTTTGTCGAAGGACTGGCTTCTAGATCAAACCTTTCCTCTTCTTCTTCTTCTTACCTTACTAATTGATGACATGGACCCATTGATCTCCTTGTCCACTGTTTTTTTTTCACTACTGGGGCAATTACTGTAGTTGTTGTGGGAGCAGCTCGGAACACCTGGCATTTGTTTTCAAGAGTGACCGTTAGAATTTGTTGTGCTGCATGTTTGCCAAGCCTTTGAAGAACTAGTTTCACAAGGTCAGGTTGGAGGATGGCCTTGTGTAGGCCTGGGAAGATGTGGCTGAAGACAGTCACAACTATGTCTATGGAATGTTTTTATCTTTAACTGTTCTGAGGACTGGCAAACATCCCAGCTGAGCCAGATATGCCCTCCTGTGTTAGTAGTATTGGTTGTATGCCGTTAGTTCTTTGTAGATCTTTGTTGAAACATATATAAGTTGGATTCTTTTGTGAAATAAAGGGAATCTTGCACAGAGAGCTTGACCGCTTAATTCAGTCGCCGCAGGTGGTGACCCCAATGTGATCAAGAGAAGACGACGACGTGATTAAGAGAAGAAGACGACGTGATGGAGAGAAGAAGAAAAGAGGTGATTCCCCTCCACTGTGGAGACTACGCAATCTAACGGGGAGAGTTCTGAAGAAGTGGCCACGACTCCAAGAAAATAGGTAACAGCAACCCCTGTGGAACGGGTGAGTTGCGAGATTGCGGTAGCACGGGGCAATCAGTTTCTCAGGAGCATAAGCTCTACTTAAATGCCTTGCAGCAGATTTTACGGGCCTCTGGGTATAAAATAACAGAGGGAGAAATTGCTTTGCTTTTAATATGGGTAAAGGATAATTTTAACTGGTTTCCACAAAGGGAACTTTTGATAGCAAGGTTTGGGAAAGAGTTGGGGAGCATTTACAAACGCGAAAAAGTTTGGCATTTGGTGTATCAGAAAATTTAATTATGACATGGAGATTTATTTATACTGCACTGGTGCATTTACAGCCGGCAGTGAAAATCATACCAATACAACCTGATACTGCTTTTGAGGAGACAGTTTGTAAGCAGGCCGCTAATGAGCAGGAATCTGATTCTGATAATAATTCTTTTGCATCAGGCAGGGTGGAGTCTGAAAAGGAGCCGGATTTATATCCCTCATTACCTCCACCACCGCCTGCACTAACACCATTAATGCGCACACATCCCGCCGGCAGGCAGGCAGACAGGCAGGCAGCGGGCGGGCAGCACGGGCTCCGCAGGGTTGTTGACCCTCACCACCGCATGCATACAAGTCCCTGCCGCCTCGCCGCTGCCTCCCTCCGCTTTCGCACCCGCTTCGCCACCGCTGCCTTCCACGGCCACCGCGCCTGCCCCACCACTGTCTCCCGCGGCCTCTGCGCCTTCCACAGCTGCCACCGTGCCGCCGCCATCCCCTACCCGCCCACCCCAGTCGCCTGATACCCCCTCTCCAGGGTTTGCAGAACTTAAAACAGAACCTGGCTTTGCTGCACTGCCTGTATCTCCTTCTCCTACTAATCCCTCTAACGCTATGCCTCTGTCTAATCCTGTGGCTCCCTCTTTACAGCGGTGCGGACAAAAAACTATAGTGCCTTCAGCTCCGCCTTTAACAGACTTTGATGCTAAATGTGACGATTCACTTAATGATTTGGGGAAAAATACAAATAGCTTGATGCAACGCTGTCAAGAAAAAGCTCTACAGCAAGGAGATACCATGTTTACTTTTCCTGTTATATACAAACCCCATAATCCACCACAGCATGAGGGTTTACTTTATGAAATGATAAAAGAATTACGGAAATCAATTCGTGAAAATGGGTTACACAATTCATTTATAATGGGACTAGTGGAAGCAATTGGAGGCAGTTATGTTATGACTCCTTTGGACTTCACATTTCTACAGAAAAAAATCAAAAGATGCCACCCTGGAAATATTTAGGGTGGATTCTTACAGAAAGAACAGTACAGCCTCAATCATTAAAGTTGCAGACAGATATACGAACCCTGAACAATGCTCAAAAATTATTAGGAACAATAAACTGGGTACGACCCATGTTAGGTATAACCACGGAGGAATTAAGTAATCTCTTTAACATTCTGAGAGGTGATCCTGATTTAACATCACCACGGATCTTAACTCCAGCTGCCAAGGAAGAGTTAAATTTAGTTTCACAAAAGATATCTACATTACAAGCCTATAGAAGGGACTTAACTTTACCTGTTGATGTGTATGTCATATGAGATCCAAAACAACCTTTTGCTCTTATAGGGCAACATGATAAAGTGGCTCAGAAAATTTTATATTTGGAATGGGTGTTTCTCTCTCATACTTTAAAGAAAACTATTACACAGCCTTTAGAAATTATTGTCACTGTGGTGCAAAAAGCATGGTCACGTACTCAGTGCCTCATTGGTTTTGATCCCAATACCTTGTATCTTCCTTTTTCAAAACAAGATTTTGATTACCTTTTTGTTCAATCACAATCATTGCAAATCACATTGGCCGAATTCAAGAACAAAATTTCTTTCTCACTGCCTAAATGTAAGTTACTGTAAAACCTTCATACATTAAACATCAAACCACAGATGATAGTATCAGATACTCCTGTTGTTAATGCTCGTACAGTTTTTGTAGATGGCTCTAGAAAAACCGGACGAGGTGTAGTTGCCTGGCTAGATAATGGAGTATGGCAGACGTCTGTTGTTTTGTTACAAGGTTCCACGCAGCGTGTGGAATTACAGGCTGTTTTACACGCTTTAGCTTTATTTCCATCGGAACCACTCAATATTGTTTCTAATTCGGAATATGTCGTACGTGTTGGATAGCGATTACCAGGATCTTACTTAAAGGAGATAAATGATGAAGACTTTTTCAACAAATTTTTGGAATTGCAAACTCTTTTAAATAAAAGAGCTTATCCTTTGTTTATTTGTCACATTAGGTCGCACGCTGTGCTACCAGGACCTTTGACTAAAGGCAATGCCGTGGCTGACTCTTTTACTGTTGGCACAGCGCAATTCCACTCTGCTGTGGCCTCTCATTCCTTTTTTCACCAAAATGCTGCAGCATTGCAAAAGATGTTTAATTTGACAAAAGCACAGGCTAAAGGTATAATTTGTTCTTGTCCAGATTGTCAGAGAGTTGCTTCTGATGCAGTGAGCATTGGGGTTAACCCACGTGGTTTACACTCTAATGCCATTTGGCAAAGTGATGTTACACATGTATCTGCCTTTGGCTCCTTGAAATTTGTGCATGTTTCTATTGATACCTTTTCCTCTTATATTTGTGCTACTGCTCATTCTGGAGAAAGGGCACGTGATGTTCAATGACATGGGTCACGATGCTTTGCAATTATGGGGGTTCCTCAAACCATTAAAACTGACAACGGTCCAGGGTATGTAGCTAAATCTACTCAATTATTTTTGCAACAGTGGCAGGTATCCCATGTGACAGGAATTCCACATTCACCTACTGGACAAGCAATAATTGAGTGTGCGCATCATGCTTTAAAGTCCATGTTGCATAAAGAAAAAAGGGGGAATATGCCACCACAAGAACAGCTAGATAATGCTATGTTTACTTTGAATTTTTTAAATCGCTCACCAGACTTAATGGCCAGTGTAGCGTTCGCCGCATATCAAGGTGCCGCGATTAGATCACTGATCACCCCCAGACCAGGGAAAGAGACAGATAACACACACAGTGTGAGCGCCAACTTCCGCCTTTTATTGCGCAGTCAATTCCTTTTATAGTAACAAGGGTAGGTGGGATTACAGACACATCATAAGGCTGCGACTAACCCTCTAACTTTCCGTGACATCGCGAGATCTTCCGAACGCCGAACCCTACATCTCCCCCCTCTCTATGACGAGTTGGCCTCTATTATTGTGAACAATTCCACACCAAGAAATAACTAAGTAAAGTACTATGAGTATAAACATATCTCTACAACTAAGTTGAAACACTCTATCTTAAACACCCGTAAATGTCCCATTTACCCTGCAGAGCAAAGAGCTCCTTTATAGAAATTCACACAGGAGGTAGATTGAAAGTTAAGGCTTGAAAAGAATTACTTCTATTACTCTGTAAAGTTTATCGTTGGTGCGCTGATGTTAAGGCTTAATGTCTGAGGCACCTAGATTCCTGGCTGCGAGCTCTGACAGCCGGATCCCATAAGGCACGTATTGATGGACTCTGAGAGGGACGTCATCCAGATACACATCAGGGTCCCCCAGTTGGCTTTGCATCCACTGCCAGAAGTTTGTAGCAGATACCCAAGGTGTCACAAGCCAGGAAAGGATCACAGAGACCTGCAGGAAAAACACTCAAACACTACGAGGTTAAGGCAGGATGAATCATACGACTAGGAACCCATTTCAGTAGCCCTTCAGGTGTCTGTACACAGGCATACCCTCGCCCAAGACAATGCAACTCAAACGGCCCATCCCATTGGCGTGTCTGAAAGTCACGTATGCAGACCAACGGGTAGGGACCTTTCTCTTCCGTGTTCGTAAAGTGTCGTTGCGCTGCCGTCTCTTCCAGATCCCCTCGAACTGTCTGATTTAGTGAAGTTAATGCAGTTAACAGAAGACGCTGTGTACGGAGAGCAGGTGTGTTTTCCTGTAACCAGGAGGGCTCCTCCAGCTCCCCCCTCCCTAAGCCGATCGAGTAAGGCCTTTAAAGTTCGATGTGCTTGTTCTACAATGGCCTGGCCGGTGCTATTTGAGGGATGCCAAGTTTACTTAACAAGCTGAACAAGGTAAAATTATTACAATAGCTAAAATCACAATAACTACAATAATGCCCATAATTCTTTGAGCCAACCCATTACCCCTAATGACCCAAACCATGAGGACTATGAGGAAGATGAACCATCCATACATTCTTGTGTCATCTTGCTCCGCGAACTCAGCCCAGCAATCGGTAGGTGCCAGCTTTCCGTGGGCGTCCCCACAGAGGCAATGATGGCCTCACCGTACACCAGCCCGATGCTCTTCGGAAAATCCCGGTATTTATACATTTGCAGAGGAACGGGTTTCAGCACACGTGGCCAGCGGGTGCCAAAAGTCTGCCTCGGTTGCAATCTATGACGCATGCGCTTGCTGGCCAGGCGCGCTGCACGAGTCATAGCCATCTTGTCTATTGGTTCATGGGCTTTATGATGCAGTTGCGGTGCACAGAGAATCTTGACCTGTTATGTTAACCAAGGTGACCTATACATTAGTTTTTGACTGAGGTGGTATTCATATTACCACACCAACTATGATGCTCCAGATGATGATGGTCGTGCAAATTCAACAGGAGTCCGTCGTGGGCCTGTATCTGTGGAAACACAATCAACCTCGTTCCCAGGTTATTAATGGAAATAGACCTTACCCCTAATTTTGGCTTTAACTAACTTTTACGTTTACCCCACACTGTCTTCCCGTAATCACACGATGTTTAATCAAATTATGCTTAACACACTTTTTACCTAAAGCAAGTTCTATATACAATAAGGCATGTTGTTCTAAAAACCTCTCTGAAGGACTCAATGTCTGCTAGTCCTCTAAAGTGTAATACTCTATTAGTCAGAATCTGTTGGATCAGTGGCTCCAGCACCCGCCGGTGCCGTCCCAGTTGCCATTGGGACAAAGTCTTTAATTTCTCAAGGACTTTCCAGTGAAATGCCTCCCTTTTTTTTTTTTTTTTTTTTTTTTTTTTTTTTTACTCTCTTCCAATGCCTCTCCCTCTCGTCTGCAGAGGCTACTGCAGGCGGCTCCGCGTCTATCGCGGGCGCGGTTGGTTTCACCGTCTCTGGTTCCGAGAGGCGGGATGGATGAAAGGGCGGTGGCGGGGGGGGCGGATGGTTCTGGCCAGGGGCCGGCCGCGGCCGCGCCTGGCGGCGGCCATTCCATGTCCGGCTGACACGTGCCGCTGCAAGGCGGCGGAGGGGGGGGGCGGAAAGGAAGGGAGGAGGGAGGGGGCGGAGGAAGCGCCGGAGGGGGCGCAGCTGACGGCTCAGCAGGCACCGGCTCAGGCAAAGGCTCAGGAGGCTCCGTCCGCTCTCCCGGCAAGGGCTCCCGATTTCCCCCGCGGGGGGTGTTTCCTCCTCTGCCACAGTCTCCAACCCCCGCTGCCTCCCAGTTATCCCCTCCGCGGGTGGCCGTTCCTCCCACTCTCTCAACTAACGGTACAAATCTCCCTTAACGTCCCCGCCTGGATCCCAGTCCAAGAGGCACTCCCCCCAAGTCCTTCCGAACCTCCCGCCGTAACTCCTCCCATGGACACCGCGGAGGGGGCTCGTCCGTCCCCGCTGGTACCGTCCCTACAGGAAGAACCTCCGTCTCTGCCGCACCCTCCGTGTCCCCGCTCTCAGTCAGAGATGGACCGCTCTGTGAGCCCCGCTCCACAGCCGCCCACTCCGTCTGAGTTTGACTCACTGTCTCTGGGGGCACTGCCCCCCCTTGGTTTTGAACCGGCGCTTCATCGGCAAACAAAACAGCTCGCGCCGCCGACCAACACTCCCCAGCTTTCCGTCCTGCCGTAACCACCTCCTCCACTCTCCCCCACGCTTGTAATCGTTCCGCAGCTCCGCGCTCACCCGCGAGCGCCGACTGGAGCAACAGTTCCCGAATCTCTCCCCAGTTTGGGGGACTTAATACTTCTTTGGGAGAGCCCATCTCTCCCCGGCGCAGCACCCATTGGATGCATTCGCCTGTGGGGCCCCTCCTAATCGTTCCGTGAGCACCCACCTTATCAGCCAACACTTTCAACACCTGAATCACTTGCGCAAGTTCCATCGTCGCCTAGTGCGACCGATCACATCGGGGTCACCATTATGTAGCGTTCGCCGCATATCAAGGTGCCGCGATTAGATCACTGATCACCCCCAGACCAGGGAAAGAGACAGATAACACACACAGTGTGAGCGCCAACTTCCGCCTTTTATTGCGCAGTCAATTCCTTTTATACTAACAAGGGTAGGCGGGATTACAGACACATCATAAGGCTGCGACTAACCCTCTAACTTTCCGTGACATCGCGAGATCTTCCGAACGCCGAACCCTACAGGCCAGCACAGCGATAGATCGGCATTTTAAAACTCCTAATTCTATTTCACACAGACCTAAAGTACTGTATAAGGATCCTTTTAGTGGACCTGGTTGGAATGGACCTGTGGAACTAATCACGTGGGGGCGAGGGTATGCTTGTGTTCTTCTTCCCACAGGAACCAAGTGGATTCCAGCTAAACACGTGAAGCCATATCATGAGCTGGCGAAACCACTCGGACAGCTTGACCGCTTGATTGAGTCATCGCATTATCTAGCCCTAAGCTACTGGCGCCCGCATTCCAGCATCATAATAGCTAGGTTAGGAGGTTTTCCTCTACTCCTCATTGAATAATTAGTATTTAGGTTTCAGAATTCAGCACTATTTAAGGGTCAAGTGGTTTCAGTTTGTTGTGTCACTAGTGTTTTGTGTGACTATTCTCAGCCCCTCTCCCAGGCTGCAGAAACTGCTGCAGCAAACAACCTCTTCACATGGATGCTAGGAGTGGAAGAGTTAAGATATGCTGCTCAGAGCACAGTTGCGTAACCTTGACTCCTGTTTCCTCCCACTACTCTTCAAGGAGCACACAATTTCTCAGGCCCCACCTCCCCACCGAAAAAAAGCACAGTCTTATACTAAGGGTGTTCCAAACAGCATAGGGAGGATTTGCTGGACAATATACTGGGAGCTGTTGGATGATTACAGAAAACATACCAGGGAGGGGAAGAGTTTCATTTTATTTGTTAATGTCTTATACTTGAACATGTTTCAAAATATTATCCTACATACACTATTGACACATTTTACCAAGTAGGAGTGAATGTTACCTTACATACCAGTTAGTGTTATCCTATATACACTATTAACACACTGCCTCAAGTAAGAGTACAAAGCGTGTTTCCCATCAGACTCCTAACCCTGAGGGCCCACCCTCACATCCTACAAGATTATACCTGGGCAAACTAATTTGGCAGCTGTAGGTGGTCTTGGCCTTGTGGGCATTTGTTGAATGATGCCACAGCTGTACAATTCTCTTTTCACTGTCCAAAACCTCCTTCATATCCCACTGCTGACACCATTTTTATTAATGTTGTGATTTAGGTCAGGACAGACTAAGTGCACGCATTAATTACTACACAATAATTCAATCTCTAACACCTACCTAGCAAAATATCAAAGGTCAAACTGTGGGCCTCCAACATCAGTCTAATTATTTGAGTGATGTCAGCACAGTAGGCCAAAACAGTTGCAAGACAAGAATGTCCCCATCTTTGGTGCTCTGAAATAAGTATGAGAGAAAATGCATATTTAGCAAGGATGCATGTCATGTTAACAACCAGTTATTGCTTGAGAAGATGCCTAATGATCCTTCCATGAAACCCATACCCTGCGGCAGAGGATCCACAGGGGACATCACACACAGACCAATGTGATCAAGTGAAGCCCATTTACTACAACTTTCAGCACAGTTATATACCCGATGCGCTTATGCACGCGCCTTATACAATGCTCTGATTGGTACAATATCCCGTTTCACGTGGCGCTATCTTCTCCTTTATTGGCTGCTCAAGCTTCTTCACGAGGCATCTTGCGGTTACTTATCTCATTCTTCGGCATCCAGGAGTTGTTTGTGAGGCTCTTCTTATCTTCCTTTTCCCAGCGTACAAGGCCACAGCGTCCTTGTCTGCTCCAGCACTTTGTAAACTTATGCTTCGTTCCCAGCTAAAGGCTGGATTGCTCACATGCCCTTGCCCAGCCAAGAAATCCTCAACAATTCCCCCTTTTTGTTTTTGAGCAATCCAGGCTTGCTTAATAACTTGGGATGCCATTTTTCCTTAACAAGCTGAACAAAGTAAAATTATTACAATAGCTAAAATCACAATAACTACAACAATGCCCATGCGACATAACTCTTTAAGCCAACCCGTTATCCCTAATGACCCGAACCATGAGGACTGTAAGGAAGATGAACCATCCATACATTCTTGTGCGGTCTTGCTTCGCAAACTCAGCCCAGCAATTGGTAGGTGCCAGCTTTCCGTGGGCGTCCCCACGGAGGCAACAATGGCCTTGCCGTACACCAGCCCGATGCTCTTTGGAAAATCCCGGTATTTATACATTTGCAGAGGAACAGATTTCAGCACACGTGGCCAGCGGGTGCCAAAATCCGCCTCAGTTGCAACCTATGACGCATGCGCTCGCTGGCCAGGCGCGCTGCATGAGTCATAGCCATCCTGTCTATTGGTTCGTGGGCTTTGTGATGCGGTTGCAATGCACAGAGAATCTTGACCTGTTATGTTGGCCAAGGTGACCTACACTTAGTTTTTGGTTAAGGTGGTATTCATATTGCCGCACCATCTAGGATGCTCCAGATGATGATGGTCGTACAAATCGAGCGGGAGTCCGTCGTGGGCCTGTATCTGTGGAAACACAAGCATAATCTTGCCCCCAGGTTATTAATGGAAATGGACCTTCCCATTGCCCTGTTTCTAGATTCTTAACTAAGACCATGACCTTACCCCTAATTTTGGCTTTAGTTAACTTTTACGTTTACCCCACACTGTCTTCCCGTAATCACACTATGTTTAATCAAATTATGCTTAACACACTTCTTACCTAATGCAAGTTCTATATACAATAAAGCACGCTGTCCTAAGTCTTCTACAAGCAATAAATCATATACTTCCTTATAATGCCTTAACCAAAAACCTCTCTTAAGGACTCAATGTCCGCTAGTCCTCTAAAGTGTAATACTCTATTAGTCGGAATCTGTCGGATCAGTGGCTCCAGCACCCGCCGGTACCATGCCAGTTGCCATTGGGACGATTCCAGGTCCAGCATCAGTGCGAAGCCATGGCTTGACCCACTTAGCCGGGATCCAGCGAAGGCCTCGATCTGTAAGCAAACACATATACCCTCTCCCAGTAAGTTTTACTTCTGCGGGTCTGCACCATTTCCCGGACTCTGGGTCCTTATACATTACCATGATTCCTGTACTTTGTTGCGTCCTTTCCGCCTGTAAAAGAGCATGATGCACTACCATTGGTGGGTCTTTGTGATCACCTGTCAATCTAAGATAATTTAGCACAAATAAGGCTTTGGCCAATCGTTCCTCTGGGAGTAAGCCCTGGGTTCCCCCCTTTTGTCTTTGCAGCATGCTCTTTAGGGTCTGGTTGGCCTGTTCGACAATAGCCTGTCCTGCGGGAAGATGTGGAATACTCGTACCATGGTGAATTCCCCACAAATTACAAAATCGAGCAAATCGTGTAGGACCATAAGCCGGGCCGTTGTCCGTCTTAATTTCTTTAGGCACACCCAGCACTGCAAAAGAAGCATGAAGATGTCGTTCAACATGTGTAAGGCCTTTTCTCCAGTTTGTGCCGTGGCCCACATGGCAGCAGAATAGGTATCAATACACACATGCACATAACGCTTTGCACCAAACCACATGACATGGGTGACATCCATTTGCCACAACTGTAATGGCAAGAGACCTCGTGGGTTAACCCCACAGCCCAGGCCCAGCCCCTCCTTTTGACAATCACGGCATACTTTAACGATGCCTTGGGCATCAGTGAGTGGTAAGTCAAATTGCTTTGCTAACATCCTAGCGGGTTGGTGCAAGAACGCATGTGATTGCCGTGCTTGTTGAAAACAATTCCCTGGAGGAGGCTCCCATGCCGCTGCAACCAATTGGTCAGCTCTTTCATTTCCCTCTGACAAACCTGGTAGTTTTTGATGACTTCTTATATGCGTTATAAAGTACTCTACACTCCGAGAGTTCAAGCAGCGTAGTAATGACAAAAACAACATGCCCAATCTTTTGTTTGTGACCTCCTTTACCATTGCTCTTTCCATCCTTTGTACCACCCCAACTACATAAAGAGAATCGGATACGATATTCAGTGGCTCCTTAGCCCAATGCTGCAGTGCTCAAATCACCGCTTTTAATTCTAACATCTGTAAAGAATCCCCAGGCTCTCCCTTTTCAACATGGTCACGCCACTGATCGTTAGCATCTTTGCACGTACAGGCGGCCGTACCTGTCTTTTTCCCAGCATCAGTAAACACTGTTACCCTGTGTACAGGTGTTTCCGACCTCCATGGTTTTTGCTCAAAGGTTTGCTGTTCCAATAGTGACCACAACTTATGCTTTGGATATTGATTACTTATCGTACCTCCAAACCCCGCTAATGACACTTGTAACGCTACAGAATGCCGAATTCCCCATTCCAAATACCATTTTACCAGAGGTATTAGTAACATTTCTGGTTCCGTCCCTGCAATCTCTACAATCCTCGTTCTTCCCCTAATGATCAGTTGTGCAAATAATTCCAATCGGGTTACAATAGATTTGTTCGGTCGCATGGCTAAGAAGACCCATTCCAAAATTCTCAAGGAATCTGAGCACTTTGTGTCCCACTGACAAATTACCACATAAGGGTGTTGTCTCTGAGAGTCCCCTGTATTAACAATCATCAATATTATCGGTAAATCCTCATTGCATCTGGATGCAAAGCTAAATGCAATTTTCTTTGATATAGATTCGAAGGCTCTTTTCTGTTCTCCTGTCATTTCCCGTTTCTCGTCTGCGTGTGCGCTCGTACCCAGGAGTTCTAGCAGAGGGGCCATATTGTCATTAGTGATACTGCAAAGATTCCGCACCCACTGGATATCTCCCACAAGCTTCTGGACATCATGCACCGTTGAAATTTCTGATGTTATTTGAACCTTCTGAGGTTTAACATTGCTAGCATCTATGTGCCACCCCAAATACTTCCAAGGTGCTGCCTTTTGCACCTTTTCAGGAGCGATTATTACTCCGCGATGGCTTAAGGTGTCCTGTAATTGATTTAAAATTTCATCATGTGGCAAGTTCCTTCCTGCTATCAAAATGTCATCCATATAATGATAAATAATCAACTGAGGAAACTGCTTTCTTACAGGCTCTAATGTCCAGGCCACATACACCTGACACATCGTGGGGGAATTGCGCATTCCTTGCGGTAACACGACCCAATGGTATCTCTTATAGGGCTCTGCCTTATTAATCGATGGTACCGAAAATGTGAACCGTTCAGCGTCATCTGGGTGCAAGGGAATGGTGAAAAAACAATCCTTTAGATCTATAATTAACAAATCCCATTCTTTTGGAAGCATAACTGGAGACGGCAAACCTGGCTGCAGGGCTCCCATAGTGTGCATCACCGCATTCACAGCTCTGAGATCATGTAACAGTCTCCATTTCCCACTTTTCTTGGGAATGGTAAATATTGGTGTATTCCATGGACTAGTAGAAGGAACAACATGTCCCGCTCTCAATTGGTCCTCAACTAACTCTTGTATTTTTAGCAGCCTTTCAGAATTTAGCGGCGACTGATCAATCCAAACAGGCTCATTGGTTTTCCAGCTAATTTTTAGGATTGGCTGCCCCTCAGTGACCGCTCCTAAAAAGGATGGGTCACTAACATTGCCTTCATCTGGCTCAATAAATCACGGCCTATGAGGCCAAACAATTCAGTTGGGGTAGTCATGACATACGGACGTGTCGTAATGTGCTCACCATTGGGGAACACAAATGTAATCGGCAGCTGACTTACTAAGGTGGCTTGTGTGCCCCCTATCCCTGCAATGCCAAAATTTGGATTGATCGATGGCCATGATGGAGGCCAAATATATCGTGAAATAATTGTAACATCAGCTCCTGTATTGATTGTCATCGGTTTCTTGACGATAACTCCGTCAGGCCCTTCCAATTGCACTACCTGTTCTGGTTTACCTTTTGTTATGTCCATGGCAAGGTATACCTGCGGTTTCCCTGTGGAGCCGAATCCAACATCTCCACGTTGTACTTCACCTGGGTTCAGAACACACGACCTGAATGGAACTAATTGTGCTATTCTGGTACCTTTAGGAATAGAAACAGGAGGGATTAAAACATGAATCATAATTTTCACAGTCCCACAATAATCTGCATCAATAAGCCCTGGGACTACCAGAATTCCTTTTAGAGCTGTTGAAGATCGCCCCATTAAAAATGCACTGAGCCCAAACCCCAATGGTCCCTTTATGTTGCTATCCACCAAGTGTACCCCCTGCGTCCACCAATGTAATGTCTACTGCGGTTTCCACATCCACTCCGGAGCTTCCTGCAGTGGCGGGTCTGGCAGTTGCGAGGCTGCCTGAGGGCTGGCAGCCCAAACCCCTTGCATTTGTGTGGTCGCGCGAGGGGGCCTTCGTGCTCGGTGTAAAGTTTCCCTTCTTCCTGCATTCTTGGTGGTATGGTTATCTTTCTTACAACTGTTGCACCGTCTTTTTGTTAGCAGAAACTCTACATTGGCTCTTGATGTGTCCAAGTTTACCACAATTAAAACACTTGACCGAGGGTTTCTTACTGGCTTTATCAATAAGCGGATTCCGTACTGACTCACAGCAGTCTTTAATTTCTCAAGGACTTTCCAGTCAAACGCCTCCCATCTTTTTTGTCCATTATTTTGTATAACAACTGGGAATGCTTGGATCATAGTCCCTTCCACAAGGCATTTTTTATTACTCCCCTCCAATGCTTCTCCCTCTCGTCTGCAGCGGCTATTACAGACGGCTCTGCGTCTATCGCAGGCGTGGATGGCTTCGGCTTCGAGAGGCGGGATGGATTAAAGGGTGGTGGTGGGGGCGCGGATGGTGCTGCCCAGGGGCTGGCGGCGGTGGCGGCTGGCGGTGGCCGTTCCATGGCCGGCTGACACACGCCACGGCGGGCAGGCGGAGGGGAGGGGACGGGGGAGGGGACCGGGGGGGGAGCGGGGCTGGCATACGGCCAAAATCTTCGTTCTCTTGCCTTCTCGGCTCACCCTTTCGGGAGGATGAATATCTCCCCCTCAGTTCTGGTTCTTCTGACCGTAAGCAAATACAGACGCAGCCGCTTTACGATCTGCTTTCATTTCTTGCAGAGTTGTCTTAATCAATTTCCATAAAGTTGCAAGACCTTTAACTTCTTTAGACCCGTCACTAATTTCATCCCATAGGGAGGTTCCGATAGCTTCCCAGGTACTAAGCTCGAAAGCTGTACCCACACTAATTACTCGGAATAAGTTCTCTCTCCCAAGCCCATAAAAGCAACCCCTTTATCACAGAGTTATCGTATTTCAGTCCTCTCTTAGAGAGAAGATGTTGAAGGAGTTTCAGGACCGCTTCTTGCTCTTTGTCCAACCCCATCTCCTTCTCCGACCGCTCACCTGATCAGGGCGAGATTCAACCTTCTATTCACTTGCGCGCGTCTCCTCGTCTTCCCAGCTTAGCTGAGGCTCATGTCGTCCTGCTGGGGCAGCAGGGATTGTTTCGGCCAGCTTCCCCGCTCCCTCGCTGGTTCAGCTGCACTAGAGATTCTCATCAGAGACGGTAAAGAGTCGATCTGATGGTCCCTGTTCGGGCCCCAAATGCGGCGGAGGATCCACAGGGGACATCACACACAGACCAATGTGATCAAGTGAAGCCCATTTACTACAACTTTCAGCACAGTTATATACCCGATGCGCTTATGCACGCGCCTTATACAATGCTCTGATTGGTACAATATCCCGTTTCACGTGGCGCTATCTTCTCCTTTATTGGCTGCTCAAGCTTCTTCACGAGGCATCTTGCGGTTGCTTATCTCGTTCTTCGGCATCCAGGAGTTGTTTGTGAGGCTCTTCTTATCTTCCTTTTCTCAGCGTACAAGGACACAGCGTCCTTGTCTGCTCCAGCACTTTGTATGCTTATGCTTCGTTCCCAGCTAAATGCTGGATTGCTCACATGCCCTCGCCCAGCCAAGAAATCCTCAACAATTCCCCCCAGTATATAACCCAACTAAAGATTCTTTAGTATAAGCTAAACAATTTTATTTTAATTTTTGTCAGAAATATGCTAATATCTGGACTACACCTAGCCCAAATTTCAGAAATGGAAACAATATTCATAACTGGTCCCCAACTTTTGCCTAAATAATGAGCATTTGATTATTTAAGTGAATGTCACTAGATAATATAATTTCACTTTGACCACTAGCACTATGCACAATAACAGTGACATGAACAGTGTTGATGAAGAAACAGATTTGAGTGCATAATTGTGTTCATACACCAAAGTTCAGAAGAAAGCACAATGTATATAAAAAAACGAAGTAAGAAACTATACGGAGAAAGAATCAGCAAAGTGAAAAGTTAAACCGATGTGAGGAAGCACTCAGAAGAACACAGCTCCCCAAAATTAGCTTGGATGAGAGAAACACAAGCTATGACAAACTCTACTATCCTGAGCATGTAGTGAGCCACTTTTGGAATTGTGCTTTTGGCACCATCAGACTTGATATAGACAACAGTCCTAAAATTTCCTCTCATTAGGAAATCAGGGGGTACATATGTGACCTATGCAAAATTAAATTGCAAAATCACCCTTTCCAAAGCTCACACTATTATTTTCCTGGCTAGATCGCACTTTTTTTTTAACCCAGTTCCATACTGTGAACTGAAACAGAACCTGTAATACAAATGTCATTAGACCAATCCTCCTCCAAGCGTCAGCCTGGCTTGAGTCAAGCATTACCCAGAGGAAAAGGATAAGGGTCCTCCACTTTTGGTCTTTACCTTGTCGCGTCCCAAAGTTGGAGCGACTCAGGTTCGTGGATTTCCTTTGTCAGAATTAAGGTGAAACGACACCAGGGGAGTTCAAACAACAATCAACATTTATTCAACCTAGCTAACTCTGTCCAAGTACACATGAACTTGTTAATATGAACCTTGCAACATGTCATTAAGCCGCTGTTTGAGAAGAGGAGGAAAGTACAGAAAGAATGAAATGGAAAAAGGAACATGAAATGTATCAGAAGGAGAGCCCTCCCATTGAGTCATGAGGTTCAGAGCAGACCCCCTTGCTTTCTGGACTCCTTCTCAAAGAGGAGCTCAGGGGCGGCTAGGTCCACTCCTAGTCTCAGACTTGGTCAACGGTTTATGTTTCAAAGGATGAGGCGTAGGGACTGTGGAAAAGAGAGAAGGAAAAGAGAGAGAGAGAGAATGAGAGAAAAAAGAAAGAGAGAAGAGAAGGGTTTCACCAGTCCTGGGTCCAGCGTTGGTCCAGCCAGCGTAGAGATCCAGTTCCGGAGGGCGCGCACTGAGGATTCGTTCTCTCCTCTTTTATAGTGTGTTAGTTGATGATCTCAACATGCGCAGTTCCCACACCTGGGGTTCACTGGAATCGGTAGCTTTCGGGGGGGGGTGTTCATTGTGGAGTTGCTTCTCTTTTCCTGCTGGTATGACCACTTAAGATAGAAGCACAGTCCCAACTTCCATGGGGCCTTCTTCCTCCAGGAAGGCATAAATTGTGTTCCTTCTCCTGGTCACTCAAGATAAGGAATTGGGGCCTTGGAGAAGTGCGTTCCCACCCTCCGTGGGGCCCTCTCCTCTGTCCACATTGTCCTGTTCACAAAACTCCAGCATTTTTACAGAGGCCGTTTTGTCCACCAAAGCTCTTTTAGCGGATGTTTGAGACATTTGAATTTGTCAGACCGTCACATACCTTGATAAAAATGAATCACCATAATTTTCACAGTAATACAATTTATTTTTCTCAACCTACAATATTCACAGCCTTCTCCATTTATAGGACAGAAATTCTGGAATAGTGACTTCCATTGTCTTCCTCTACTGCACTACAATCAGTACACCTACAATAATGGGAACACTATAATGAACAGCTAACAGAGGCAGCCAACAGACAGCAGTTAACAGGATCTGCTTCTAGATTTTATGGGATTGTCAAAAGACTTCTGGAACTTCTTCAAGGAACTCCAGGGTGCCTGCTACTGAAGGGAAAAGACAGCTACAGGGGGCTGTGACTTCTAGCAAGCTCTAGCAGCTTCTAACAAGCTCTGTCAGCTATTCCTGATCCAAGGGTGGTTTGAGCTTTTTTTTCCCAGCCAACTCCTGATTAGGGAGGGTCAAGTCCCCTTTCAGCATGTGCTAGGGAGAGGCCTATGTAACTGCTAGGCCCAGAGCACAGGCAACAAATGCAACAATTTACATAGCAGTTTGCATAGAAGGGGGCCAGCAACTCTGCTGAGGGCAGCGTGCACATGCTCAGCAATGGTTGTGATGCGCCACAAGGCAAGGTTCCCAGCACCCAATGGAGCAACTATCCCTGGAACATCAGAGGCTCCAGAGGGAGGCTGTAGCTCTCCAGGTCTCAAGCCCTAGGGTATGGACACATATTTAGTTAACGGTCACAAGAGCATTCCAGACGCCTTTAGAAGACCTTGAACAGAATAAACAAGAAGACAAAAAAAGAAAGATGCCAATTAGAAGAACACAGGTGCGCATTCCACGATAAAGGGAACTTGGCACAAAGAACCTCAATTTGGCAGTTTATCTTGACCAATTAGACTGAGACAAGTTTCGCATGTTTTAGTTAGTATAACCAATTATGTCCTATGTTTATGCGCATGTACGGTGTTGATATAACCAATCATTAAGTGTAACTAGGTGCGTGGACAGTGCGTGAATAATGTGTGTAACCAATAGTAAAATAGCTAAGCGCATGTACAGATGTAACTAATGTATAAAATGATGTCTGATGCTCTAGTAAAGGGTCTTCAACTATGATCATATTGATCTGTCGTTGAGTCCATGATTATGTTCCCTCACTAGGGAATGCCTGGGGTCTTTTGTTGAGACTGGGGCACGGAGAGATGGTCTCTGCCTGCAGCTGTGTGCTGGTAGAAGATCTGTGTTGCCAAGTAAAGGAGCTGGGAGAAGAGGTCAGCAGACTACATAGCATCAGGGATGACAAGGAACAATGCAACCATATCTTTTCCAAGACCCTGCAGATACAAAGGCCTGAATCCCCAACTGCACTGAAGGAAGGGCAGCCAGAATCTATGCTTATTGGGGTGGGAAATGGAGACTCCCATGATGGCAAAGGCTGGAAACTCGTGACTTCTAGCACCAGGAGGAAGGCTCCTGCTCTACCCATAGATCTGCAACTGCAGAATAAGTTCAGTACCCTAATTGTAAATGAAGGGCTTGGAACCTCTGTCCAACAAAGCATCAGAGCCAGCTGAGCCTGAACCAAGCAGTAGCACCAAAAGGAAGCAGCAACCAATAGTAGTGGGAGACTCCCTCCTGCAGGGGGTAGAGGCTCCCATCTGCTGACCTTGACTTGCTGTTCAGGGAAGTTTGTTGCTTGCCAGGGGCTTGGATCCAGGATGCTATGGAGAGACTGCTGAGACTTGTCCAGCCCTTGGACTATTAAGTCCTGCTGCTCATCCATGTGGGCACCAATAATACCACATATCAAGAGTGACCACATGGCTCTGGGGGCAAGGGCATTAGGGCCTACTTGGTTTACTCCTCAATTTTGCCAATGAGGGGGGAGGACTCGAGGAGAAGGGGACAGAGCCTGCAGGTCAACCATGAGTTTCACAGATGGTAACAACAACAACAGGGATTTGGCATTTATGACCAAGGGACCCTCTAGGGTTTGAGAACTGATAGGGAGAGAGAGGATCCACCTGACCAAGTGAGGCAAAAGCATCTTTGACAACAGACTGGCCAGCCTTGTGAGGATAGCTTTAAACTAGGAACAATGGGGAAAGGGAGAGGACAACCCACAGACAAGTGAGAAAGTGGTGGACTGGGTTGACAAGCAAAAAGGGTGCAGGGTGATGTGGACAGGAGAGACCTCAAAATCAACAAAACAGGGCTGAGAGGGAACCACATCAAGCATATACACACAAATAAGGAAGTGCCAAGAGGACAGAATTAGGAGGAAAGTTCTAACATTTTATGGGAAATCAGCATGACTGCATGCCTCTCTGAAGTGCATATACACTAATGCACACAACATGCAGAACAATCAGGAAGAATGAGAAGTTTGTGTGCAGTTACAGTGCTAAGATCTCATAGGGATCACAGAGATGTGGTAGGATAGTTCACATGACTGGAGTGCTGCAGTGGATGGATACAAGCTCTTTAGGAAGGACAGGCCAGGAAGGTGAGGAGGGGGAGCTGCCCTTCATGTGAGAGAGCAGCTAGAATGCATGGATCTCTGCCTAGACACAGATGAGAGCAAGCTGAGAGCTTATGGGTTAGGATAAGTGGGCAGACCAACATGGGTGATGTTGTGGTGGGTGTCTGCTAGAGCCTGCCTGATCAGAAAGAAATAGTAGATGAGGCCTTCTTCAGACAACTGGAAGAAGTCTCACTTTTGCAGGCCCTGGTCCACTTGAACCACCTGATATCTACTGGAGGGACCACATAGCAGGGCACAAGCAATCTATGAGGCTTCTGGAGTGCATTGATGACAACTTCCTGACACAGGTGATCAAGGAGCCAATGAGGGGAGGCACTCTACTGAACCTCATATTTACAAGGTTGGGGATGTGAAGTTTTGTGGGGAGAAGACAATGGAAGACCAGCCTTAGTCACAGTGACCATGAGATGGTAGAGTTAAGGATCCTATGAGGAGGGAACAAGGCAGATAGCAGGATCACAATCCTGGACTTCAGAAGAGTTGACTATGGCCTCTTCAGGAAGCTGCTTGGAACAATCCAAGGGGCAAGGGACCTGGTGACAAAGGACACAGAAAAGGTTGACGTACTGATTGCTTCTTAGCCTTATTTTTTTACTGCTAAGATTTGCTTTCAGGAATCCCAGGCCCCTGAGACTACTAGGTAAATCTGGACCAAGACACCCTCAGTAGAGGAGGATCAAGTTAGGGAACATTGAAACAAACTGGACATATATAAGACCATGGGACAGGACAAGATGCACCCATGAGTACAGAGGGAGATGGCTGATGTCATTGAGAGGCCACTCTCAATTATCTTTAAAAGGTCATGGTGATCAGGAGAGGTTCCTGAGGACTGGAAGAAAGCAAATGTCACTCCTATCTTCAAGGAGGGCAAGAAGGAGGATAGAGGGAACTAGAGGCTGATCAGCCTCACCTCTATCCCTGAGAAAGTGATGGTGCAAATAGTCCTGGAAGCCATTTCCAGACATATGACAAAAAGGTGCTTAGGATTAGTCAGCACGGATTTATGAAGGTGTTGTTTAACCCCAGCCAGCAACTAAACATCATGCAGCTGCTCGCTCACTACCCCCAACCCCAGTGGGATGGGGGAGAGAATTGGAAAAAAAAAAGTAAAACTCATGGGTTGAGATAAAGACAGTTTAATAGGAGAGAAAGGAAGAAAATAATAATAATAATTAGAATATACAAAACAAGTGATGCACAATGCAATTGCTCACCACTCCCCAACTGATGCCCAGTTAGTTCCTGAGCAGTGATCCTCCCTCCTGGCCAACTCTCCCCAGTTTATATACTAGGCATGATGTCACATGGTATGGAATACACCGTTGGCCAGTTTGGGTCAGCTGCCCTGGCTGTGTCCCCTCCCAACTTCTTGTGCCCCTCCAGCCTTCTTGCTGACCGGGCATGAGAAGCTGAAAAATCCTTGACTTGAGACTAAACACTACTTAGCAACAACTGAAAACATCAGTGTTATCAACATTCTTCTCATACTAGATCCAAAACATAGCACTATACCAGCTACTAGAAAGAAAATTAACTCTATCCCAGCCAAAACCAGGACAGAACGGAAAATCATGCCTGACCAATTTGCTAGCCTTCTGTGATAAGATGACTAGCTTGGTGCATGAGGGGAGAAGAGTGTATGTTGTTTTTCTTGACTTTAGCAATGCTGTTCACACTGTATCTCATATTATCTTCATAGACACACTGATGAAGCACGGACTAGATGAGTCGCCGAGGCGAGCTGCTCCGGTGCCGGCCCGGCCCGCAGCGGCATGGCAGATCTTGGCGTACAGGGGGTTTCCTGAGGCAGGGAAACGTCAGAGCAGCAGAGAGACTCACCAAGAGCCGGCAGCTCTCGCGAGAGACGCTGACGCAGCCTGGGCGTTGCCAGAGCAACTGCAGGAGATTTAAACGCAGTGTAACAGAAGCTAGTAGTCAGTCGCCGAGGTGAGCTGCTCTGGTGTCCGTTCGGTCCGCAGTGGCGTGGTAGATCTTGGCGTACAGGGAGGGGTTCCTGAGGCAGGGAAACGCCAGGGCAGCAGACACACCCGCCAGGAGCCAGTAGCTCTCGTGGGAGATGCTGGTGAGGCCTGGGTGTTGCCAGAGCAACAGCAGCCACCCCTACATCTATAAAAAGTAGCCTAGAGAGCACTAGCAACCAGGCTGTGGTGCAGCAGTTTGTGGGGAAGGGCATGTGGGAAGGGGGTTGTCACCCTACCATCTCCAATGGTCAGTTCAATTGGTGGTCATCACCCTCTCAGAAGGAGCTTAACTATGGTATCCACCCAGCAGAAAGCTATGTCCTCTGCACTCACCAGAACTGATGTGGCTACCCAGACAGAGCTCCCGTGAAAACATGCAGCCATCCAGGTCTCAGGTTGCAGGGCATGCCAGAGCCTTTCACTAGTACCTGATGGCAGGATTGAGAACAGCTGTGTGAGGTGTGACCAAGTAGATGATCTGCTCAGCCTGGTGGCAGAGCTTTGAGAGGAAGTGGACAGGTTAAGGAGCATTGGGGAGTCTGAGAAAGAGATAGACTGGTGGAACCGTGCTCTGCCCTCCCTGAGACAGAAACAGCCACCAGAAAAAAACACAAGATCAAGGGGATCCTGTATCCTTCCCCCCCACACCAGGCAGAAGGCAGTAGCTTAAAGGAAAGGAGTGAATGGAGGCAAGCCTATGCTTGGGGTGGCAGGCGAACCCCCTCCTTGCCTACCTCGCCTTCCCAGGTACCTCTAGACAACAGGTATGAGGCTCTGGATTTGGAAGGTCAGTCAGTTAATGATGTGGATGATGGTCCATCTACATTAGAGGCATTGCCAAGGTCAGAAAGGCCTACCCCCTGTATCGTGACCGCCTTCAGGAGGAAAAAAAGATGGATTATAGTTGTAGGTGACTCCCTTCTGAGGGGAACAGAGGGTCCAATATGCCAGACAGACCCCCCTCTTAGGGAAGTCTGCTGCCTCGCTGGGGCCTGAGTTAAGGACATCACTAGGAAACATCCTAGTCTGATACAGCCCTTGGACTATTACCCATTATTGCTCTTCCACGTGGGTGGCGATGAAGCTGCAACGCGTAGTCCAAGGGCAATCAAAAGAGACTTCAGGGCCTTGGGATGGTTGGTAAGGGAATCTGGGGCACAGGTAATTTTTTTCCTCTGTCCTTCCAGTTGCAGGCAGTGATATTGGAAGAAACGGATGGACCCATTTTATTAATACATGTCTCTGTGGCTGGTGTCACCGCCAGAATTTTGGGGTTTTTGATAATGGGATGGTCTACATGGCACCAGGCCTGCTGGCGTCAGATGGGATTCACCTTTCTCAAAGGGGGAAGAGTGTCTTTGCTCATGAGCTAGGGGGGCTGATTGACAGAGCTTTAAACTAGACTTGAAGGGGGAGTGGGATAATATCAGGCTTGCCTGTGACAAGCCAAGGTTTGAGGGACAGGGTGCTAGTGAGGGCCCTCAGCCTGTTGCTGTGAGACTTGCTGGGTACACTGGAGCATACTTGAAGTCTTACAGAGTTGAGCTGGGGGCTCCTGAGGTAATAGGAGCCGACAGGGGAACACCGGTGAAATACCTCAAAGGAATTAAGGGGTGTTCCTCTAAGAAGGTGACATGGCCAACAGCCCAGCTGAAGTGCCTCTACACCAATACATGCAGCATGGGCAACAAACAGGAAGAGCTGGAAGCCACCGTGCTGCTAGAAAGCTACCACCTAGTTGCCATTACTGAAACTTGGTGGGACGAATCCCATGACTGGAGCGCTGCTATCAATGGCTACAAGCTGTTCAGAAGGGACAGGTGAGGAAGGAGGGACGGAGGGGTTGCCCTCTATGTCAAGAAATGGATAGATTGTGAAGAGCTGTCTCTGAAGAATAGCCACGAGCAGGTTGAAAGCTTATGGGTAAGAATTAGAGACCGAGGCAACAAAGGGAACCTTGTGGCTGGTGTTTACTACAGGCTGCTTGATCAAGGGGAGCCTATTGACGAAGCCTTCTTACTCCAGCTACAGGAGGCATCGCGCTCGCAGGCTCTCATCCTGCCAGGGGACTTCAATCACCCTGACATCTGCTGGAAAAGTAGCACAGCGAGCTGTAGGCAATGCAAGAGACTCCTGGAGTGCGTTGAGGATAACTTCTTAGGCCAGGTAATAGACAGCCCTACCAGAGGGGATGCGTTACTGGACCTGTTGGTCACCAACGCAAGTGAGCTAATTGGTGACGTCAAGATTGGAGGCAGCCTGGGCTGCAGTGATTGTGCACTGGTGGAGTTTGCAGTCCTGAGGGATATGGGACAGGCAAGGAGTAAAGTCAGGACCCTGGATTTTAGGAAAGCAAACTTCCAGCTGTTCAAGGAGTTAGTCAATGGGACCCCCTGGGAAACTGCCCTCAGGGACAAGGGAGCAGAACAGAGCTGGCAGATCTTTAAGGACGCTTTCCACAGAGCGCAAGAGCTCTCGATCCCCACATGTAAGAAATCAGGAAAGGAAGGCAAAAGACCAGCATGGCTGAGTCAAGACCTGCTGGTCAAACTAAAGGGCAAGAAGGAAATGCACAGGCAGTGGAAGCAAGGACAGGTATCCTGGAGAGAGTATAGGGACACTGCCCAGTTGTGTAGGGATAGGGTCAGGAAGGCCAAGGTGCAGCACAATGCGGAGAAGGACTTGGGGATACTGGCCTCGCCAGTGCTGAGTAGAGGGGAATGATCACCTCCCTCGACCTGCTGGCAATGCTCTTCCTAATGCAGCCCCACTCCCTCTGTTCCAGGCTAAAAAACAGTTAATGAGTCTCAATCGGATCGCCCTTTCTGAACAAGAGGCGGGTGCCCTCCTTGAGGTGAACCAATGGGAGAACCCTTTTCTTGAGTGATGGTGTCGGGTTGGAGAAGTGGTGGGACGAGACAGGAGGAGGGGATAGTTGTCATCAATGAAGTCATAATCTCATCCCTCTCTGGTTTTGTATTCTGAGTGACTCTCAGAGAGGGAAGCCGTTCAACATAACATTCTTCCAAAGCAAGGTAACTGTAATTTACGATTTCATCCCCCCCTTCCCATGTATACTCTCAAGCTTTTCCATTATAGTTTTTTTAAAAATAATTTATTATTAATAATTATGTAAGCACGCATCATGCCGACTTTCACTCTTTAAAAAATATGCCTGCTGCTTTCAAGGATTATTATGTGCCTTCTTTTCATTCCTTTCTGCCATCTACAACTTCCATTTCTCCAAAAATATTTATATTTTTCAGTGGGTGAAGAGAAAAAAAGTTTTGATCCAGCATTTCTGGAATAATCATAATGTAAATCTCTAATAAGAATAAAATCACCAACCTTCTTCCTGATTTGCAAGTCAGCTGCACCAACAGGGAGAAGGAAGAGGAAGCAGCGAATGGTGTGTACATGTATTTATCAATCTTTCTGTGTGTATATGTAATTTTTAAAGAAAGTGTCTGAAAAATTAAGATAATAATCAGCTGCTTTTGTAATCCTTTAGTATTGCGTCTGAAGCGAGCGTTTAAAAGGCTCTGGGCAAAGCAGTCTAAACAGAAATAGATCCCGGATGCAACAGCCTCTTCAGGAGTAGTTCAGCAGCTATGATGGGGCTGGGAGTTGGTCTTGTCTTTTTTAATTTTTTTTTCCCCTGCATTAATTGATTGATTTATATTTTAGTGGCTCTAAACAGAGTATGTTGGGAGGGGGATTATAATCTTCCAGTCTTTTGAGCAGAAGGGTTAGATTTATTGCATGCAGCTGAACGTTGCACTTTGAAATTCGTTGCCTTCTGTCTTGGGGAATGGGAGAACAAATGCTGTGCTTTGTGAGTGTTTTGTAATGGCATTGTTGTCTTCTATTGCAAAGAATTAAGTAGATGTCGCTGAGGAGAGAGGAGTGGAAAGAGCTGCGTGTGAGGAGTGGTGTTGCTTGTTAGAGCAGCAGCATTAACTAGCAATGCCAAGGAGGCTGTGAGCTGGATAATCTCCCTGTCTGACTGCCCCAAACATACAAACACGCGGAAGAATGGGGAACGGGGGTTTCAATAACCAAGGCTGCAGCTCCTGTTGCCTTTCATTTTAGTATCTTTCAGTCTCTGGTTTTAATTGCACAGTCAAGTCACTCCTGCTGTAAAAATGTTGTGATTTAATTTCCTAAAATAGCTGCTCTCATTCTCTTTTTTTCCTGGGGAAAAAAAGCAAGTGTGTCCGTCCCCCCGTCCTGTCCCGTCGTCCCCCCCCCCCCGCACCTTGAAGTAGTCTGAGGAACAAAGAGTGGCATAAAACAACATGCGTTTACAAATTTATAATTGTCTTCCGTGCAATTTGCATATTATTTCCGGTATGCAAGGAAAATCTGCCTTTTTTGGGGGGGGAATACATACATGCTTATATTAATATAGATGCAAGTTCTTTGTAAAGATGTGATTCTCATCATCCTGTTGGGATAGGGATCTTGTTCTTTGCACACACACACAAAAAGGTGGGTTTATGTTTCTGTTCCCCCCCCCCCCGGTGGTTAAGAGGAGGTAAGGAGAAAATGGGGCTTTCGGGAGTGTTCCAGTTTGTTATTGGGTGCTGTGTGCTGAGTCAGCCTGGAGGAGGAGAGCAGTTACAGCCTGTCTCTCTCTGGAGAGAGAAAGGCAGTGTTTTGTGGTTGCTGGGGGTGTTTTTTGAGTTTTTTTTTGTTTGGGTTTGTTTTGTTTTGTTTGTGTGTGTGTTTTGGCTTTTTTTGTGGTAGTGGGGTTTTTTTGTCTTTCTTTCTTTCTTTCTCCGCTGCTGAACGCATATGCAGGGGAATCGGGAAGTCACAGCAGCCAAAGACAGACTTACACATTTATGGACGTGTTTGATTGGTGTGACATGATGACGGAAGAAGAGGAGGAGAGGCAGGCCTAGTTTTGCCATGAAATGTGCTTCCTGTCCATGCATCTGGCTCTTAACCCAAGTTGTGCATGCTTAGATCTAACTTTTGGGTGTCACTTCATCAAGGTAACCCACCAGGAAAAGCAGTGCAGCCATTGCTTTGTAGAGTGAGAGAAGAAAGCAGGACTGCCTCTTTCAAAATCGATTTTGAGATCCTCTTGATTGGGGCTAAAACTTCCTAGGAAGGAAATATAGTTCTGCTAAATGTGCTTGCATGTCACTTGTGAGTTTGTAGATGGAGGTGCTGGGGTGTGTTACAGTTATAAAGTTGAGGCCTGTATGTTCCCCAGTAATTCTGGAAAATTCATGTTGGGGTTTTAAAAGAAAAAGCTTACTGTTTAATGAAGACAATCAGAGTGGGAAACTTGTGATCTCTAATGATCCAGTCTCTTTGTGTGTAGGGGGGAAGGGAGTGATTGAGTTTGGATCCTTTTTTTTATTTATTATTATTTTATTTTATTTTAATATTATTTATATGAAGTTTGTATGTAGATAAAACAAATGGTACTTCCCCTGACCATGTTTAAGGAAGCCCTTTATATTTGCTAGGGGAAGAATGGAGTTTATAAATTTGTCTTTTTAATGCCCAAACAAAATTTATGATTAAGGAGAAACAAAATATACGCAATGGAAATTTTTTTTTAACCTATAATTGGAATCAGATTTTTTTAAAAGATATTCTAAAGAATCAGATTTTTAAAAATTATTTTTAAAGTGAGTGTAAATATTATTGAATAAATACTGTGCTGTAACCTCAGTATGATTAAATAGGTTACACTGGAGTTGATTTTTTTCCTTTATATTCTCTGTTTAGTTTTTTTTAATGTTCAAATTTTTTTTTGATGTCCAACATTTCAAAACATTAGATGAACTCCATTCTTTCTAAGAAGGTCTTTGATGAATATTTTAGACAGGTAAGTAATTGGCTGAACAGTTGAAGATATATGGCTGATTTTTTTTTTTCTTAATTGTAGCAAACTAAATCTTGTGTTTGTTTTCTCTTTAAATGATATGGAACTCATGTCATTTACAGCATCATTCCATTTGCCATCTTTCCTGTATATTTAGATCTTTCTTCAGTGTTACATCTAACCATAACCCCTGAGATTGAGGCAATAAATGTTACACCAAAACTTTCTTCCTTTAGTATTATGACAGTTACATGTCAAGGCTGACAGCCTTTTTTGTGTGAGTCAGTGTATTGTTATATAAATGAAGGCCCTTCTTTCTAAAAGGGAATTTTAATTTAGCAGCAAATTAGACCATTTTTACAAATCATTGCAATACTCATTATATTTTTTGTTTCCTACTGCAATTGATCTCCATATAGTGTCCTTGACCTCCACCTCTTCTGTGCTCCTTCATTTCAGATTTTTATTTCAGATTGATCCTCTAGTGGGAGTAATAAATGGAAAATTACAACATAAAGATCATTTGCCATGAAAATGGAAGCATGTAGAAGTTTATGCCTTTTTTGCACAGCTTTGATAGTTTGCAAATATATAGGATAATAAGATTGAGATTGAAAAAGATTTTAATTGTCAGAAAAAACCCCACAACTATCACTTTTTGTACGAGCATCTCTTTCTCTCTGCTTCCTCTTGATCCCTAAACAGTCAGCAAAGTAATGAGTGAGTCTTCTGTCCTGTAAAAGTAGAGTAAAATCTGCACATGTAGCACTGAATAGTGCTACTCCAAGTGTAGACTTGATTTTTAGGCACTGGCAGAGTGTTGTGAATATTGATATGTGGTAAAGAAGTAGTTCCTTATACTCTTAACTCCAACTATCTACTTTACCCTTTTCCTGAAAGTTATTGCCTTCTGTAGCAAAGCTGTTAAAAGGGATCATATACACATGCCTCAACTTCTTCAGTGAAAAATTTGATAACATTGCTTATGCTCATCTTCTATGGAAACTGACTCTTGATGACTTCCCTTGGGATGGCTGTTGTAGATCCAGCCCCTAGCTGTTAGCCACTCTTTTCTTGGTGCTGATTTTTGTTTTATTAAATAACTTAGGCTATAATTTACAGTGCTTCAGAAACTGCTTAATGAGAAACCAAAACAACTAGACAGTAGGGATGAGCTTCTACAAGAGGATTGGGAAAGAGTTGGAGGTGGGCACTACTAGAACTATCCAAAAGTAAACAGTCTCTTTTTGTAAAAAAGCCTTATGTTATTTGACCTCCACACTGAAATGTCTCTGATGCATGTACACAACCCATTCTATTCACTCTACTGTGGGTGAGAATGGTGATCTCTGACAGAGGGCTGGAGAAAAAGCTGGGACAGTGTACAGAGCTTGTTTGTCTCTGTCCTAAGCATCTGGATAAAGAACTGAGGTGATGTATTTCTGATTCTATGGTTTGTATGCAAAACTGCAAGTTGCCTTCCAAGAGTGAACTTTTATGAGTTTAGCTCCTGTTATGTAAATTGAATAACACTAGTTTATGTCAGTTGAAGATCTCTTTCATTTTTTCTGTTTTTATATTGTTTCATATACACTTTGTGTTCATTGATTGAATCATTGTTTGACCCTGGAATGGCAATAATTAGGGCCTGATAAATGTTATTTAACAAATGGTGTTTTATGGGGATCTAAAATGCACAACACTGACTTGTAAGTTACTTGTTCTAATTATAGTGAGCTGTCTTCCTATTATCAGTTCTTAAACTTCCAGAATCTTAGTTTTGGTTATAGTTAGTAAATCAAGCAAATATCATGAAACATTCATAGTGTCATTTTGTATTTTTCATGATGTAAGAAAGGTGGCTCCAAGCTTTCCTGTTTTCAGTGACAGTGTGTTGTGATTTCATAATGTTTTTTTTTTTTCAAAAGCACCTGTGGATTGTGACTTCAGTTGGAGGGGGGAGGTGGACTGTAATTATTTTCCTGTAGATTTAAAGATAAGGGAATGTGATCTGCACAGTAACATGCTATCAGCATGCAGCTGAAGCTTGGGTCTACATTGCCTTTTCATCAGATCTAAATGGTGCAGTTTACTTGTTTTCCAATATCTTGCTAAGGCGGGGGATCTGATCAAAACCACCCTGTGGCTGAGAGTCATTTGGGGTTGATTCAGGCTGGAAAAAGACAAAAGTTATATTAGATAGCAAGGAGAAATTAACAGAGGAATTGAAAATACTTATTGCTCTATGTGTTGCTAGAGTCAGTGCAACCGTCTTGTGCCAAAGTAGTCTGCCATTTCTGAAACTTTTGGGGTGTCCTGCTGGTTGTGAATTTCAAAGTAGTGGTGGTTTGTTGCCTGATCAATAATCATAGAATTGCTGAGGTTGGAAGGGACTTCTGGTGATTGTTTAGTCCACCCCCCCCTGCTCAAAGGGTCAACTACAGCAGGTTGCTCAGGGCTGTGTCCAGTTGGGTTTCTAATATCAAGGAGGGAGACTCCACAACCTTTCTGGGCAACTTGGTCCAATCTTTGACCATCTTCACAGTAATATTTTTTCCTTACATTTAAGTGCAATTTCTTGTATCTTAATTTGTGTCCATTGATTCTTGTCCTTTCACTTGGGTACCACTGAGAAGAGACTGGCTCCATTTCCTTTATACCCCCCTCTCAGGTATTTAGACACATTGATAAGATTCCTCCTGAGCTTCCTCCTCTTGAGCCTGAGAGCTGGGATTGTTTAGCCTCTCTTTGTATGAGAGATGCTCCAATCCCATAATCATCTTTGTGGCCCTTCAGTGGACTTGCTCCAGTATGTCCATGTCTGTCTTGTACTGGGAAGCCCAGAACTGGACATGGTACTCCAGTTGGGGTTTCACCAGTGCTGAGTAGAGTGGAAGGATCACCTCCCTTGACCTGCTGGTGATGCTCTCCCTAATGTAATTCAGGGTTCTGTTGGCCACCTTTGCCACAAGGGCACATTATGGACTCACACTCAACTTGGTGTCCACCAGGACCCCCAGGTCTTTCTCTGCAAAGCTGTTTTCCAGCTAGTCAGCCCCAAGCCTATACTGGTGCATGGTGTTATTCCTCCTCAGGGGCAGGACTGGGCATTTCCCTTAGCTGAACTTAATGAGATTCCTGTCTGCCCATTTCTCTAGCCTGTCCAGGTCCCTCTGAATGGCGGCACAACTCTGGTGTATCAGCCGCTCTTCCCAGTTCTGTATCATCTGCATATTTACTGAGGGTATGCTCTGTCCCATCATTCAGGTTATTAATGAAGATGTTAAACAGGACTGGACCCAATATTGACCCCTGGGGCATACCAATAGTGACTGGCCTCCAACTGAACTTTGTACTGCTGATCACAATGCTCTGAGCCTAGCAGTTCAGGCAGTTTTCAGTCAACCTCGCTGTCCACTCTACTAGTCTGGGCTTCATTGGTTGGTTTGCGAGGATGGTATGGAAGACAGTGTCAAAGGCCTTGCTAAAGTCAAGATGAACAACATCCTCTGCTCTCTCCTCATCTCCTGTGCCAGTCATCTCATTGTAGAAGGCTATTGGGTGAGTTAAGCATGGTTTCACCTTCATGAATCCATGCTGAGTACTCCCAATCACCTTTTTGTCCTTCATATGCTTGGAAATACTTTCCAGGATTAGGTGCTCTATCACCTTTCTCGGGGATTGAGGTGAGGCTGTCCAGGCTGTAGTTCCCCAGATCCTCCTTGCCATTCTTGAAGATGGGAGTGATACTTGCTTTCTTCCAGTCCTTTCTAAGGCCTAGCTGGTCTCCCTGACCCATGCTCTGTCCTTGTAGAACTTACAGCAGAAGAACAAGCATTCCACCTTCAATATTTGGATCTATCACAATCCACAGTTGGCAATAACTGACTCTGCTTATTTTCTGATATAAGTGGTCTGAAACCAGTTTCTAAACAACTAGTATGAATCCACATTGCAATTGACATCCTGGCTAGCACAAGTCAAGTACAGAACAGACAAGTAGAAGTGTAAGGGTATGTGGAAGGAGAGTGTATGCTCCGTTAAGGGTATATGGTCAAGGACATTTTTCAACAAGGGATGATAAGAAAAGGAGGAAGCCATAAACAAGTGTGATGGGTTGACCCTGGCTGGACGCCAGGTGCCCACCAAAGCCGTTCTATCACTCCCCCATCCTCAGCTGGACAGGGGAGAGAAAAATATAACAAAAAGCTTGCGGGTCGAGATAAGGACAGGAGAGATCATTCACTAATTACCATCACGGGCAAAACAGACTCAGCTTAGGGAAAATTAGCTCACTTTTTATTACAAATCAGCCAGAGTAAGGTAAATGAGAAATAAAACGAAATCTCAGAACACCTTCCCTCCACCCCTCCCTTCTTCCCGGGCACAACTTCACTCCCGGATTTCTCCACCAAGCCCCCCCAGCGGCACAAGGGGGACAGGGGTGGGGTTTACGGTCATCACATGTTATTTTCTGCCGCTTCACCTCCTCAGGGCGAGGGCTCATCACACTCTTCCCCTGCTCCAACGTGGGGTCCCACCCACGGGAGACAGTCCTCCACGAACTTTCTCCAACGTGGGCCATTCCCACGGGCTGCAGTTCTTCACGAACTGCTCCAGCATGGGTCCTTTCCACGGTGTGCAGTCCTTCAGGCACAGACTGCTCCAGCGTGGGTCCCCCACGGGGTCACAAGTCCTGCCAGAAAACCTGCTCCGTGGGCTCCTCTCTCCACAGATCCGCAGGTCCTGCCAGGAACCTGCTCCAGCGCAGGGTTCCCACAGGGTCACAGCCTCCTTCGGGAACCCACCTGCTCCGGCGTGGGGACCTCCACGGGCTGCAGGTGGATATCTGCCCCACCATGGACCTCCCTGGACTGCAGGGGGACAGCCTGCCTCACCAGGGTCTTCACCACGGGCTGCAGGGGAATCTTCGCTCCGGCGCCTGGAGCATCTCCTCCCCCCTCCTTCTGCACTGACCTTGGTGTCCGCAGGCTTATTTCTCTTACATGTTCTCACTCCTCTCTCCGGTGGCTGTTTTCCGCGTCCCAACTTTTTTTTCCTTCTTAAAAATGTTATCACAGAGGCGTTACCACTATCACTGATTGGCTCGGCCTTGGCCGGCGGCGGGTCCATCTTAGAGCCAGCTGGTATAGGCTCGCTCTCTCTCGAACACAGGGGAAGCTTCCAGCAGCTTCTTACAGGAGTCACCCCTGTAACCCCCCCCGCTACCAAAACCTTGCCACATAAAACCAATACAACAAGAACATACTGGGACACAAACTTGACTGACAAATGATAAGGGAGGCGGTGATGAGAACCAAACCTGGTCAGTCACACTAATTATGAGGGTATGTGAGAATGTTTATTCCAGCAAGGTTATCTCATTGGGGACCTTGTCAATTGGGAAACTAAGGTAAAAAGGGGGAAAACAGAAACAAAATATGCAGAGATGCAGACCTGACAAAACAAACATGGAGACAATGACAAGAAAGGAAACCTTGCCAGTCACACAAACTAATGGGATATCAAGAAGAAAATACAGGTGCCACTTCCAGGAAGATCAACCTGGACTTTGCAACTGATAAGATTGTAAAGGGGGGGGGGAGGAGGAGGATCCTGGACACCAGACTGGAAGAAGTGCAGGAATTGATAGAGCTGTACAAACCCATGAAAGAATGTGCAGGGGGAAGGGGGAGCAGGGAGGAACAAAAAGGGGGGGGGGGGGGGGTAGGCAGAATGGGGTATAAAAAAGTGTAAAACGGGGCCAGTCAGTACGCTTGTCTGGCTGAGCTCTGTGCCTGATCACTGCAGTCAGTCCTATCTTCTTATATCTACTTATTAAATGTTTTCTTAACTATCTTGCTGCGTAATCTCACTCTCTATCCTGTGTGTATGTGTACTGCAAGGACTAAGTGCCAGCTACTGGTGAGACCTACATCTGTGTGTGTGAGTGCTTGGTGGGGCGTGAGTGTCTGCATCTTCCCCAAATCTGGTGTGCGTGTGTACCCCAGGGATCAATACTGGATCCAGTCCTGTCATCCAGACCAGATGACCTCCCGAGGTCCCTTCCAGCCTCAACCATTGTGATTCTTATTTACAAAATTCAGGATAATACAAGAAAATAAATATAAAAAAGATTAAGACTGTTATGTGACTTTTTTTTGTATTTAAATATTTACTTAAGGACATTCCTGATTAGGTCTATGCAATCATAACATCAAGTGAAACACACGAAAGACAAGACTGCTTTAGAGTGAACACAGCTGTAATTCACTTGAGGGGTTTGCTGAGTGTCACAAACCGTGAGAACACAGCTTAAGTGGTTTATACAATGCTAAGAGCCCAGAAAATGAATTATAGGGCTTCAACTTGCTGGAGAACCAACTACTATTTTTTTAGTTACTTGTACTTAACAAAAATTGAGGCAGGCTACAAGTTAGAATCGGTCTGCTTTTCTAGCTTTCTGAAAACTCTTATCAGTGTCTAACAGTTGGAATTTCTAGTCTACTAAAATCAGCGTATTGCAACACAGATGCCATCCTTTTATAAAACTGCTGGTCAGTTGCTGCCAACAAGATCAGTCCTGTTTCTTGATACTTCTCCCTTCCTCCTAGTGGCACCAGTTCCACATGTCTGATAACACAGTAATTTCATTATCTGAGAAGCTAAACCAGCAGAAAACTAACCCCGCAAAAAGTAAATTTCTGCTGATTTGGGTTCCTCAACTGACTTGCTGTAGGGTCAGATGTGTGCCAGCACAAAGGAGGAGGTAGTAACACCCCCTTTAGTGGCAACTGGCCATTAGATAGGCTTAGCCTATTTGCTGCTTTTACTTGACTTTGAAAGCAGTTTTATAATAAGGGTACCTGGCCATGGTCACTTATCCTATAATAAGTATAATGCAATAAAAAACAAGGCTTTTTAAACAACATTTGACTATCATATTTTGATTTCTATCAAAATTTTCCCTGACCTTTCAAAGATAATTGAGTGTGGCATTGCAATGACATCAGCCAGCTCCCTCAGTACTTGTGGGTGCATTCCTGTCAGGGCCCATGGACTTGTGTATGTCTAATTTTTTATGTTTCCCAAACTTGATCCTCCTCTACTGGGGGTAAGTCTTCCTTGCTCTAGAGTTTCCCCCCGGTCTCAGGGGCCTGAGATTCCTAAAGACTGGTCTTAACAGCAAAGGCTGAGGTGAAGAAGGCAATGAGCACCTCAGCCTTTTTCACGTCCCTTTTCACCAGCTCCCTTGCCCACATTTTCTTTAGCTTTCCTTTTGCTGCTGTTATAGCTGTAGAAGCCCTTCTTGCTGCCCTTCATGTCCCTTGACAGATTCAACTCTAGATGAGCTTTGGCTTTCCTAACCCCATGCCTGCATGCTCACACAGTGTCTCTGTATTCCTCCTGAGTCACCTGACCCTGCTTCCACCTCCTGTATGCTTCCTTTTTATGTTTGAGTTTAGTCAGGAGCTCCTTGTACATCCATGCAGGCAGTACATTCTGCTGCCTTTGCATGTTTTCCTGCTCATCGGGATGGATCGTTCTTGAGTTCAGAGGAGGTGATCCTTGAATGTCTACTAGCTGCTATATTTTTCAACATAGTGATTTTTGTCTTATAAAACTTCCTTTTGCTCTGTCTCATCTGTCATACAGCTGAATTGCTAGGCCCCTTCTAAGAAGCTTTGACATGATATATACATTTCTGATCATTTTAAAATGTGATTCCTTTTGTTGGTGATGCTGTGGGATTGTGGGGTGCTAATTAGCCCCTGTGGTGTTCTGCTATGAATTTATTTTTTTTTTAAGAGAAAAGCATCACAGGTATCAACATGTCTTATCCTGCAAGAAAGTGGGATCCCAAGGTAGTTAATTTTAATTGAGTTCAACCCTTGTTCTAATTTGTTCACTTGAATCAGAATAGAGATGTAACTAATAAAACATAACAAAAGGGAGTTTATAAACAGAACCTAGTAAACATTTTTGGTCCTGATAGAACATGTAGGTAAGGGGGGGAATACCCAAATAAGGTCTTGATGCAATTGTGTTTTGCTTGCTTGAAGTATTGGGTCTATTGGGTAAATGCTGTTTTACTTGCGACAGGAACAAAGTTGGCAGTTCTGTAAACCTGACATTCCTTGTTTGCAAGCAAATGGGGTAGCCAGCAGTAATGACCATCCTACTCCATTACATCTTCTCAGTGGGCCTCTTCTCTGCTTTGGTGGGAATCCTGGGAGGGTACATTGTGTTAAGTGATGTTAGGAGCAGGGCCACCTCCTCCAGCTGCTCCAGCTCAGGACTCCCTCTTGTCCAGCTGCTGGAGGCCAGCCCAGGGACCCTGGGTCTCTGCCCAGGCTGAGGGATGAGGTTACCACTTTCCTGTTTGCAGGTTCAACCAGTAGCAAAGCTGAGCATGTATCCTAGAAAAACAGACACGGACACAGGACACTGACATGGCCAGTCACACAGACTGCCACAGACAAGGCGCTGCCTTCAACAGCACCTACATACAGGACCCACATAAAACAAACATAGACAGCCAAGTCCCCTTCCTCCTCTTCAGCTGGTAGAGATAGGAGGTCACTAGTGAAGACCCACACACAACACTGTAGATTGACAAGCACACACACATTCAGGGATCCCTTGAGTAGCAGTGTGGCCCCTCTGCCCACCCGATACCCATGCCTGGATCCCAGGCCCTCTTACCTGCTTCATGGGTCCCCTACTCACCAGCTAGTCCAGCTTGATGCTTGCTAGCAAACATCCATGCACTCACACTCATCCCACAGTGCTCCACATTCGCAAGTCCTCCTGGGCATAGCAGCGTGGACCCTTACCTGTCTGATATCCCAGCCCGGACCTAAGCCCCCCCTCCCCCAGTGCTAATTACCAACTAGTCCAGCTTGAAGTTTGCTAGTGAATACACAGAATCACAAAACGGTTGAGGTTGGAAGGGACATCTGGAGGTCATCTTGTCCACCACCCTGCTCAAGCAGAGCCACCTTGAGCCAGTTGCCCAGGTCCATGTACAGACGGCTTTTTAATATCTCCAAGGAGGGTGACTCCACAACCTCTCTGGGCAACTTATTCCAGTGCTCGGTCACCCTCACAGTAAAAAAGTGTTTCCTGATGTTCACATGGAACCTCCTGTGTTTCAGCTTGTGCCCATTGCCTCTTCTCCTGTCACTGGGCACCACTGAAAAGAGCCTGGCTCTGTCCTCTTTGCACCCTCCCTTCAGGTATTGATATATATTGATAAGATCCCTGCCGAGCTTTCTCTAGGCTGAACAGTCCCAGCTCTCTCAGCCTTTCCTGATAGGAGAGATGTTCCAGTCCCTTCATCATCTTCGTGGCCCTTCTCTGGACTTTCTCCAGTATGTCCATTTCTTTCTTGTACTGAGGAGCCCAGAACTGGAAACAGGACTCCACGTGTGGCCTCACCAGTGCTGAGGAGAGGGGAAGGATCACCTCCCTCAACCTGCTGGCAATGCTTTGCCTAATGCAGCTCAGGATGCCATTAGCCTAGTTGGCTGAAACCCTCTGGCATATCAGCCACTCCTCCCAGTTTTGTTTCATCTGCAAACTTGCTGAGGTTACACTCTGACTGTACTGGTTTTGGCTGGGATAGAGTTAATTTTCTTCATAGTAGGTTGTATGGTGCTATGTTTTGGATTTGTGCTGAAAACAGCGTTGATAACACACTGATGTTTTAGTTATTGCTGAACAGTGCTTGCACAGCGTCAAGGCCTTTTCTGCTTCTCACACCACCCTACCAGTGAGTAGGCTGGGGGTACACAAGAAGCTGGGAGGGGACACAGCTGGGACAGCTGACCCCAACTGACCATATTCCATACCATGTGACATCATGCTCAGCAATAAAAGCTGGGGGAAGAAGGAGGAAGTGGGGGACATTCAGAGTGATGGCGTTTGTCTTCCCAAGTAACTGTTACACATGATGGAGCCCTGCTTTCCTCAAAATGGATAAATATCCACCTGCTGATAGGATGTAGTGAATAAATTCCTTATTCGTTTTGTTTGTGCATGCAGCTTTTGCTTTACCTATTAAATTGTCTTTATCTCAACCTACGAGTTTTCGCACCTTTACCCTTCCAATTCTCTCCCCCATCCCACTGTGGGGGGAGTAAGTGAGCAGCTGTGTGGTGCTTAGCTGCCTACCGAGGTTAAACCACAACAGTCTTTTTTGGTGTCCAACATGGCGCTTGAAGGGTTTGAGATAATGACAGATTTGTTTGGAGTTTGCTAGCTTATTTTATAGCCCATCATCCAGATCATTAATGAAGATGTTAAACAGTATCAGACCCGGTATTGACCCCTGGGGTACACCACTAGTCACTGGCCTCCAACTAGTCTTTGTTCCACTGATCACCACACTCTGGGCCCATCCCTTCAGCCAGTTTTCAATCCACCTCATTGTCTGCTCATCCAGCCCATACTTCATCAGCTTGTCTATGAGGGTATTATGGGAGACAGTGCCAAAAACCTTATGAAAGTGTATGTAGAACATATCCACTGCTCTCCCCTCATCTACTAAGCCAGTCATTTCATCATAGTCATTTCACCTCTGTGACGGTCTGACAAATTCAATGTCTCAAACATTCGTTGAAGAACTTTGATGAAGAAAACGGCCTCTGTGAAAACGCTGGAGTTTTGTGAACAGGACAATGTGGCCGAAGGAGAGGGCCCCCCGGAGGGTGGGACCGCGCTTCTCCAAAGCCGCAAGTCCTTATCTTAAGTGACCAGGAGAAGGAGCACAGCAGCGCCTGGAGGAGGAGGCCCCACAGAGGATGGGACTGTGCTTCTATCTTAAGCGGTCATGCCAGCAGAAAAAGAGAGGCAACTCTGCAATGAACACCCCCCCAAAGCTCACTGACCGATTCCAGAGAACCCCGGGAATGGGACTGCGCATGTCGAGACCATCGAACACACTATAAAAGAAGGGAGAACGAGTCCTCGGCGCGCGCCCTCTGGAACTGGATCTCTACGCTGGCTGGACCAACGCTGAACCCAGGACTGGTGAAACCCTTCTTTCTTTCTTTCTTTCTTTCTTTCTTTCTCTCTTTCTCTCTCTCCCTCTTTTCCTTCTCTCTTTTCCACAGTCCCTACACCTCATCCTTTGAAACATAAACCGTTGACCAAGTCTGAGACTAGGAGTGGATCTAGCCGCCCCTGAGCTCCTCTTTGAGAAGGAGTCCAGAAAGCAAGGGGGTCTGCTCTGAACCTCGTGACTCAACGGGAGGGCTCTCCTCCTGATACATTTCATGTTCCTTTTTCCATTTCATTTTTCTATACTTCCCTCCTCTTCTCAAACAGCGGCTTAATGACATGTTGCAAGGTTCATATTAACAAGTTCATGTGTACTTGGACAAAGTTAGCTAGGTTGAATAAATGTTGATTGTTGTTTGAACTCCCCTGGTGTCGTTTCACCTTAATTCTGACAAAGGAAATCCACGAACCTGAGTCGCTCCAACTTTGGGATGCGACAACCTCCCCTTGGTGAATCCACACTAACTACTCCTGATCACCTTCTTGTCCTTAATGTGCCTGGAAATGGTTCTCAGAATTAGTTGCTGCATCGTTTTCCCAGGGATCATAGGTGAGGCTGACTGGCCTGTAGTTCCCTGGGTCCTCCTTCTTGAAGATATGAGTGATGACATTTACTTTCCTCCAGTCCTCAGGCACCTCTCCCAATCGCCTTGATTGTTCAAAGATTATTGAGAGTGGCCTTGCAATGACATCAGCCAGCTCCCTCAGCACTCATGGGTGCATCCCATCAGGGCTTATGGGCTTGTGTACATCCAGTTTGCTTAAGGATCCCCGACCTGATCCTCTTCCTTGCTTCAGCCTTTCCCTGTGGTCTCTGGGATCTGGGATTCCTGAAGGCTGGTCTTGCTAGTAAAGACTGATGCAAAGAAGGCATTTGGTACCTCAGCCTTTTTCCATGTCCTGTGTCACCATGGTGGAGCAGATATCCACACTGCAGCCTATGGAGGACCCCACGCTGGAGCAGTTGGCTAGTCCCTGAAGGAACTGCATCCCGCGGAGAGCTCATGCTGGAGCAGATTTTCCTGAAGGAATTGCGTCCCATGAAGAGGACCCTCACTGGAGCAGGGGAAAAGTGTGAGGAGGAAGGACAGGCAGAGTGGAACTGTTACTACTGACTGTAACCCCCCATTCCCCATCCCCCCTGCACTGCTGGCGGGGAGGGGTAGAGAAGTTAGGAGTGAAGTTGAGCCTGGGAAAAGGAGGGATGGGGAATGGTGCTGTTTTAATTTTTTTTGTCTTTGTTTCTCACCATCCAAATGGTCTCCAGTATAGTTTTTTTTCCTGGCTATATTCCACTGACCCTAATGACACATGGAAATTCTGTTTTATTTATTTTTTTTCTTTTCATTAGAGCTATTCTGTTAATTGAAAAGGAGACAGAAAATAGATGTCTACACCAGTGGACCCTGGCACAATGCTTCATCCTGGTCCTTCCCCAGGGCCAGGTCCTTCACCTGGACCAATTCTAGGACCTAGTCCAGGACCAGGGCCATCTCCTGGCTCAGTACACAGCATGATGGGGCCGAGTTCTGGACCGCCCAGTGTCCCACATCCTATGCCGACAATGGGGTCTACTGATTACCTGCAGGAGGGCATGCACCAACGGCATAAGGTAATTTTGTTTTTAATAAATGAGATTTTTTCCTAGACTTCTCTCCATTGATTAAAAAGCATACTTTTACTACATTTAGACCTGCAAAACAAGCTATTGCACTTCATACATCACATGCAAAACTGCAGCTACACTTTGATTACATCTTTATTACTAAAGATGGTGTACATATCGGATCAAACACAACTTGTTTGTTTTTAATAGACCAATTTGAACTACAGTGCTAGCAATTATGCAAATCTTAACTTGTAAACTACATGTTTCAGTAGAATAGGCCTCACTAGAGAATAAAATTGAAGTGCTACAAGACCATTCTGGTAGTAATTTTTTTTTAGTTAAACCTACATGTTAGATCTTGTAAGGTTCTTTTTTGACATCTGTTTGGAACTATTTTTTTCCATATTATATTTTTCTGGGGTGACTTTTTTTTTCATGAACATTTATTTTTATTATTATCTCTTAAAAGGCTTAAATATTTGTTTCATCTTCCACGTTGATTTAAAAATTATTGTCAAATTAATTTACGTAGACTCCATCTCATTAAGGAATTTAAAACTATTTAATTTAAAGCATGTGAATAATCTGACTTGAGTGCTTGTCATGCTTAAATTTACGTGTGTGCTTACACAATTTCTTTTGCTATAAGGAAATATGTCTGAAATTTTCTTTTTTAAGACATTCTCTTACTAATTCTCATCTTTAATTATGAAGTAAATTTATGGTAACTTCACTTTTACAGGTGTTTTACCTTCATAAGTATGCAATAACTGCTTACAGAAGCAAGATATAATTTCAAAACCTTTTGGTGATTATCATTATAATTATTTGGTGATTATCTACTTGCTGGCTAGTTTGGCTTGATAGATGTTAGCAATCACACACTAACATACATACCCACACAATAAGCATGCACTCCAGTCTTTCCAGTTGCTGGTACCACAGACAAATGGACCCCTATGACTTGTGGTTCCCCACTCCAATTGCTGGCACTTAGACCTCCATGCACACACACAGAGTTGAGAGCCCTCTCACCCAGGGGGTGAGTTAAATGACAAGACAGAACAGACTGTGCTGATCAAGTGCAGGGCATGGTCAGAAAAATGCGCTCACCAGACCTGTTTACATGCGACCAGCCCCTTTTGTCCCCTTATACCTCTATTTTCGCATGCTTGTTCCTCCCAAAATCACCTAGATCCCTCCCTTTGGTTCCTCCCCTAATCATCCCATAATAAGTCTTGCATGATTCCAAAATGTTCTTCCTGGCATCCCCTGATGAGTCCCATACCCTAGTAGGCAGTAACCCCCTTCAGTCTGTAGGTGCTTGGGAGAGCTGCTCCCGTTAACTCATCGGGTGGGTTTCACACTGGAGCTGAGGCTCTCCTTGGGACAGCCCTGGGAGGAGTCAGGGCAAGGGGTTCTGTCTCTGATTAGGTTTTTGGGGTTCCTCTACCTGCCATTGTGTCTGTGCTCCTTTGTGTTTATAGAGATTTGCTTTTAATAGCATAATCTAACATTAAGTTGGCATTAATAAATCATATAGGTCCCATACTTAACAACAATTATGTGAAAATTAAATATTATATATTCAAATAACTAGAAAATCTGTACACAGGAAAATTTACTGTTGATTTATAGAATATAGTTAGGCCAGAAAGAATAAACTAACTTTTTCTCACTAATTTTTTGAATAAACTTTAGTCCATCAATCACATTGTCAGCAGCATCAGGAAATCTGAACTCAAAATATTTGGAAGCTGGGAGGATAGAAGAGGGAAGCATTGCTACATGTTTGCCCTGATCTTATTCTTCCTGGATATTTACCTCTAGTCCCTTCTGGAAACAGAAGAAAGGGAAAGATGGTCTTGGTCTGAAGTGGTATAGCTGTTCTTATGCACCAACTGGGACATGTATTTTTTAACTATATATATTTATTAACCAGAACAACGGTGTTTTCCATAGATCTTACTTGAGGGACAGAAAGAGAACTGTGCACTCTATGATCTCTCTTCCTATTTGCTGATAACCAGAAGCATAATCCTTTTTTTATTTATAACCATGTGTGGTGGGTTAGCCTTGGCCAGCAGCCAAATGCCCACCTAGCTGCTCACTCACTCCCCCTCCTCAACAGGACAGGGGGAAAAAAATAGGATGAAAAAGCTCATGAGGTGAGATAAAGATAGGGAGATAGCTTACCAATTACTGTCAAGGACAAAACAGACTTGACTTGGGGAAAAATAATTTAATTTATTTATTTATTAAAATAGATTTGGATAGTGAGAAACAAAGACACACAAAAAAAAAAAAAGCATGGTGTCCTCCATGGGCTGCAGCTACCTGCTCTGGCACCTGAGGCACCTCCTCCCCCTCCTTCTTCTCTGACCTTGGTGTTTGCACTGCTGTTTCTCACTCTTCTCCCCCCCCCCGCCTGTCCAGCATTTGTCTCATCTCAGGCCTGCAGTGGAACTATTGCTGAGCTGGCTGGAACTGGCTGTGTCAGGCACAGGGCAGCCCCTTACCTGTTCTCCCTCCTCACAGAGGTCACCCCTGCAGTCCTTCCTGCCCCCTCCCACTACCAAAGCCTTGCCACTTAAACCCAATACACCATGTATACCGTAAATGATTGCTGGCTGTAGAAAAATTAGTATGATGTCACAAGCAGGATTTTTACTTGAAGTAAAAATATACCAATAAGAAATTGATTCCTTTAATGGAATCTTTGTGTTTGAAGGGAAACAGCATTTGGGACATTCCAGTGTAGCAGCAACTGAAAGGCAAAAGGTTGAGTTAATAATTTGGCCTAAGCCACAGGCTGTACTGTTCTAAGTTGGTCTGCATTACACTGCTTTGTTATATGAATTCAATACAGTTCATTTGTTTCTGTTTGGACAATTTTCCTCCAGTTTGTAGTACTTGAGATTGTCCAAACAGCTCATAAGGAATCAGAAAAAGAAAGCAGCAGGAAGGGGGATAAACGTTCTCATGTTGTGCTCTGCTTTCCAAAAATCTGATTCCAGGGATAGAGAGTCCCATTGTATTTACTTATAATAGGTAGTATGAGAAGTTTATATGCTTCTTTATATACTTGTGTAAATTTTTATTTTATATCCCTTTGATTTTATTTTAGTAGTGGTATATATATATTTTTTTTACAGCCTACTGATGGCTTGCATGAAAAAGGAATGGTTGAAGATGTTCATTGTAGCTCTGTGAAGAGTATGCGACCTCCTCACCCTGGAATGGGCCCACCTCAGAGTCCAATGGACCAACATAATCAAGGTTTATGCATATTATGCATGCAATATAATTTTGGGGGCCCTTTTGTGCTACAGGAAGTCACAAGTTCCTTGGAACAAGTTTCTTATATTTCCTCTGTGCTCTGTTTGGAGAAGATAAATTGTGATATTGAGGGGAGTAGAGGAATAACTTAATTATCTTGCTTTTTGGAGTGTACATCAACCATATACTGAAAAAAAGTGGGTAATGTAAGGGCTTGGGTAAGGTTATGTCATGGTTTAACCCCAGCCAGCAACTAAGCACCACGCAGCTTCTTGCTCACTCCTCCCCCCTCCCAGTGGGATGGGGAGGAGAATCGGAAAAAAAAAGTAAAACTCGTGGGTTGAGATAAGAACGGTTTAATAACTAAAGTAAAATAAAACACAATAATAACAACAACAATAATAAAATACAATAATAATAATAATAATAATAGTAATGATGATGATGATGAAAGGGAATATAACAAAAAAGAGAGATAAATTAGACCCAAGAAAAGACAAGTGATGCACAATGCAATTGTTCACCACCTGCTGACCAATGCCCGAGCAGCAATCCACCCCTCCCAGCCAGCTCCCCCCAGTTTATATACTGAGCATGATGTTCTATGGTATGAAATATCCCTTTGGCTAGTTCAGGTCAGCTGTCCTGGCTATGCTCCCTCCTAGCTTCTTGTACACCCGCTTGCTGGCAGAGCACGGGAAATGGAAAAATCCTTAACTTAGGATAAGTGCTACTTAGCAACAACTAAAACATCAGTGTGTTATCAACATTATTCTCACACTAAATCCAAAACACACTGTACCAGCTACTAAGAAGAAATAACTCTATCCCAGCCAAAACCAGGACAATCAGTTTGAATCCTATGATGAAGGAATCACAAGAGAGAAGTGAAACCAGCCTGGAGTGGCCTTATTTAATATGTCTGCCATGTTTGGTCAAGTACTGTTTGTAGGTTTTACCAAAAAATTGTGCCCAACAACAGAAACAAAATAGAAGCTAATTTCATCATATGTCTTCTTCACATCCTTTAGTTCACAAGGTAAAAGGAAATGTATTCTATAAGCAGCTCAGTATGTTGAAGATTTAACTGACAACACCTACTTATATTAGTTTAGCAGATAAAGTTCTGTATATTGCATAACTAGTTGTATTACAGCAATTCCTAAAGACCCTGACTAGAATTAGGAGCCCTCTTTTACCAGTCCCTGTACAAATCTATTAAGAGATGGTCACTTTTTTTGATGTGATTTTGTGTTTGTTAGATTGGATAAGACAAATGGTGGGAAGAGAAAACGGGTATAGATTAGCAGAATGCATTTGCTTGAACCGCTGTGTGACTCTGAGCGGGCTGTGACTGGGATCCTGGTCAATACTTGTTCCTGTACCTTGAGCATTGGAAAGTACTATTTTTCAGTTATACCTTTCACTACCAATTTTGTGAAATAGAACTGATTTCTGAATATAGAAATTCTCCATCAGATTAAAGTGTTTTTCTGCTGATTTCAGTGGAATTCAAGCATGCTCATCTGAGAGCAAAATTTTACCCGAGTATGCATTCAGAGACAGGTTTGCTTGTAACAAATGTGTTTCCTAAAATGAACAGAATGTTTACTCTGAAAATGAAAGCTGGTTCAATTTAAACATAATGTGCTAATAATACAGTGCAATACTTAGCACTGTGGGTCATGGCTCATGCATGGGACTTCTCTGTGCTACAATAAAACTAATAAGCAGTAATAACAGGTACAACTGTCTGTATAATAGACATGTATAGTGCTTGGCTTGCTTCTGCATAGCATTCTAATTTAGAAGAAAAGTAGCACTAAGCAAAATGAATATAACCCATATTAAACGGACAAAAACTTGTTAAGTGATAGCTTATAAAAATAACTAAATAGTGAATCATCAACCAGTTGGGGACATTTCTAGTTGGTCTTGCGGGAATCTGAATATATTTGTCATAAATATATGTCATAAACTCATTGCTGGTAGAATTTGCAGATAACAGTGGTGTAGCAGTAAATAACAAAAGGAACAAGTTGGTTATATATGCTGATCAAGATCATAGAAAGATACCAATGAACTGAAACAAACCAGAAAACCCTCTTGTTTTTTCATGGAATTTGGAACTAAATAAGTGCAATTATTGTGATACAGCAGTAAAACCCATTCCAATTACAATATTTAAAGTGCTCTGTTCATAGTTGATAAAAGAACTTGAAATGCAAAGATAAGCACTGCAGGGTTTTTAAGGCTCTGGGACTTAATCTCTATACATTTCTAAACACCAAGCAGTATTTGCTGAGCTTTTTACAATAAAGCTATCCAAATTTAGGTTAACATAGAGTTCACCAAGTTACTGCTTCTTCACAGAGAATATTGATATTTACTGTCCCTATTGTTCTTAAACTTAGCTGCACTTTCTTTTCTGATCCTTTCAGCCTTTTAAAGATGAGAAAAATCTATTTGGTCATCTTATCCATCTGTCTGCCAGTAGAAGACTACCTCTCAACAGTATATTTCTCCAGTCCTAATTTTGAATGAATTGCATGCTTGGGGCCTTCATATCTTTCTCTTAGTTGACAGTTTCACAAGAGATTATATTAGCACCGGCCATATTACCAATGAGGAAAATTTTATACTTTGCTTACCTTAAATAAATCTTCTTGTAGCTTCAGTCCTGTCTGAATATATTTCTCACTGTATATTTCTTCTAAGATGTTATGTGCTCTCACTGTGTATTGTGAATACCTCTTCTTTCTAGTGCTGTATACCCTGAGATTCTTTCAAGCAGCTCCCTAAAGATGCCAAAGTCTGCTCTCCTGAAGCCCAGGGTTGTGCTCGAGGTTGGCCAGTGTGTCTTGACTCTTTTTAAAGGTTTTGCACTTAAAGTAGAAAACCTCTATATGGCATCACAAAACTTTAGAGTCTGTGAATGTCACATTTTATAGCTAATGAGAAGTTTGGAAGGTTTTTGTCCTTACCTGAAATAATTAGTTGGTGTTTTATTTTAATCTTTATTTTTGTAAAACCTGTTTTCCTTATTGCCAAGATTCCCAATGTGTATGACTTTGAGGGAGAGAGGAAATGTAATTATTAAATATGTAGAAACCTCAAAACCAGTTAATTTCTAGAAATTCCTCTCTCCATAACAATGTCATGCACTTAAGGCTTGAATTGTCAAGGTTAAAAACAAGTGCTGTATGTCTCATTTCACCTTTCTGACTTCACTTTTTTGTAACTCAGACAGATTTAAGATCCAGCATCTCAAAACCCATCACTGATTTAGGACTAAATAACTTTGAAAAGTGTAATGTTGTGATGGGGAGACAAAGAAATCTTTCTTTGGCAGACAGTTTTGAAAACAGCTTAATTAAAAGTAGCTGCTATTTAAAGGAAATTGTGAGATTTGGAAATGTAACAGTAATGGAAAAATACAATAAATAAGAAACCAAAATTTAAAATCATAAGACAATAGAGCAATTATATGCTTTTTTAATACCATAATATATTCATTTAAAGCAGTGTCTTCCATAAGTGGGATTTTAGCCCCCCCTTTTCTTAATAAAGAAAGAATTATTTTTGAGAGTAGTTAGTAGTCTCAGTCCTGACACCTTTGGTAGACAGAGATTAATAAATGGAATAAATTGTATGATCTGTATGATTATTTATCATGGCTTTTATCACCAGCAATATATTTATGAATATATGTATAAGCAATTTTGATGTTAAGCTTTCTATTGAATAACCTCAGTAATTTTAGCTTTTTACCCTTAATGTCTCTTATTCTTCCTTTTCATTCTTTCCTCAACTTTTTCTTTCTATCTTTCCCTTAGGTTCCTTATTTTTTCTTATTTTCAACAGGGTTTTCTTTGCTTGTCTTTTTGCTCTTTAGTTATAAAACTGAATTCTCAGTCTCTTTCTGTCTTATCTGATCTTTTCCCAACTAAAACTTCTTTTTCCATCCTGTCCTTCCATTTCCTTTTCCTATTTTTGAAAAACAAAACAAAACACAACCAACCCCAAATCTTCCATTCTTTTTTCTTTATTATTTCAGTTATTTTTAATGTGTACTTCACTGTAGGATATTAGTATCCTCAGACCCCACCTTTCATTAACTTTCAGTTCTTTAGCACTCTCATGTCTCAGCTTGTATGAATTCTGAATTTACAGCTACTGGCATCTCACCAGTCAAAATTTGTAGAGTTCCCCTATGCTACCCTTATTGGAAGAACAGTGAAAGGAAGGAGTAAAATTGCTTCTTACTGTGACCAGTACTAGGTATAGATAAAGTTGGCATAGTTTCAGTTCAGAATGTCAGATCAGCCAAGGAATCACAGGAGTAGATTTGATTCCACAGAACTCAGGGAAGTCTGCATGAACTTTTGAGTTTTGCGACCTATAACTTGGTCAAAGACTGTGAAAGGGAGCTAGGAGATTTGTTGTTCTGTAAGGCTCATCAGACTGATACTGTGGTGGGTTGACCCCAGCCAGCAACTAAGCACCCACCGGCTGCTTCGTCACCCCCCCCTCCCCCAGCAGTATGGGGGAGAGAATCAGAAGGCCAAAAGGAAGAAATTACTTGTGGGTTGAGATAAAGACAGTTTAATAAGTGATGCAAAGGCAATCACTCGCCACCTCCCACAATCAGACTGATGCCCAGCCAGTGTCCGAGCAATGGCTACTTTGGAAAGACTTCCCCATCATTTCTTATTGCTGACCATGACGTTATATGGCATGGAATATCCCTTTGGCCAGTTCAGGTCAGCTGTCCCGGCTGTGTTCCCTCCCAACTTTTTGTGCACCTCCAGCCTACTCCCTGAGGGGGCAGAGTGAGAAACAGAGAAGGACTTTATGCTGTGCAAGCACTGTTCAGCAATAGCCAAAACATTGGTGTGTTATTAACAGTGGTTTAGTCACAAATCCAAAACACAGCACCGTACAGGCTGCTATGAAGAAAATTAACTCCATCCCAGACAGCCCCAGTACAGATACAAATGTTATTTTTCTTCTGCAAATCAGTCTTTCACAGCTGGTAGACATCTTTAAAATCTAACTGTAGTGCATCACCTAAAGGATAAGACTTAAGATTTTTTTTGTCTTGGATGTGCTTTGGAGTCTTCGATATCTCACTTAAAAAGCATACCCATACCATCTATTTTCATGGATGTGTTATGAAGCTCAGGGAAATATTTGTGAAGTGTAATTAAAATTCAAACCTAAACCCACCAAAAAGCAAGGATTGTAATAAGATGAGTTCTGTTCCCTTCAGAGTTGTGCTCACCCTGTGTGGTGGGTTAACCTTGGCTGGTCTCCACGTGCCCACCCAGCTGCTCTCTCACACCCCCTCCTCAGCAAGATGGGGAGAAAATAAGATGAAAAAAACTCATGGGTTGACATGAGGACAGGGAGATCGCTCACCAGTTACCATCATAGGCAAAACCAACTCAACTTGGGGAAGACTAATTTAATTTATTTCCAATTAAAAATAGAGTAGGATAGTGAGAAACAAAAACAAAGCTAAAAACACCTTCCCTCCACCCTTCCCTTCTTCCCAGGCTCTTCTACCTCCTCCTCTACCACTGATTTGCACAGGGGGGATGGGGAATGGGAGTTGCAGTCAGTTCATAAAGCTTTTTCTCTGCCGCTCCTTCCTTCTCATGCTCTTCCCCTGCTCCAGTGTGGGGTCCCTCCCACAGGAGACAGTCCTTCACAAACTTCTCCAGTGTGGGTCCTTCCCACAGGCTGCAGTTCTTCATGAACTGCTCCAGCATGGGTCCTTTCCACGGGGTGCAGTCCTTCAGGAATGGGTTGCTCCAACATGAGTCCCCCACAGGCCACAGTTCCTGCCAGAAAACCTGCTCCTGTGTGGGTTCCTCTCCACGGGCTGCAGTTTCTGCCAGGAGCCTACTCCAGCACAGGCTCTCCATGGGGTCACAGCCTCCTTCAGGACACATCTACCTGCTCTGGTGTGGGGTCCTCTGTGGGCTGCAGGTGGATATCTGCTCCACCGTGGACCTCCATGGGCTGCAGGGGGACAGCCTGCCTCACCATGGTCTTCACCACTGTCGTGGTTTAACCCCAGCCAGCAACTAAGCACCACGCAGCTGCTCACTCACTCCCCCCCCATCCAGTGGGATGGGGGAGAAAATCAGGAAAAGAAGTAAAACTCCTGGGTTGAGATAAGAACGGTTTAATAGAACAGAAAAGAAGAGACTAATAATGATAATGATAACACTAATAAAATGACAACAGTAGTAATAAAAGGATTGAAATGTACAAATGATGCGCAGGGCAATTGCTCACCACCCACCGACCGACACCCAGCCAGTCCCCAAGCGGTGAATCCCTGCCCCCCCACTTCCCAGTTCCTAAACTAGATGGGATGTCGCATGGTATGGAATACACTGTTGGCCAGTTTGGGTCAGGTGCCCTGGCTGGGCATGAGAAGCTGAAAAATCCTTGACTCTAGACTAAACACTACTGAGCAACAACTGAAAACATCAGTGTTATCAACATTCTTCACATACTGAACTCAAAACATAGCACTGTACCAGCTACTAGGAAGACAGCTAACTACATCCCAGCTGAAACCAGGACAACCATGGGCTGCAGGGGAATCTCTGCTCTGGCGCCTGGAGCATCTCCTCCCCCTCCTTCTTCCCTGACCTTGGTGTCTGCAGAGTTGTTTCTCTCACTCCTCTCTCTCACAGCTGCTGCATAGTGGGTTTTACCCTTTCTTAAATATGTTATCACAGAGGCACCACCACCTTTGCTGATTGGCTCAGCTTTGGCCAGCAGCGGGTCTGTTTTGTAGCCAGCTAGAACTGGCTCTGTCTGACATGGGGGCAGCCCTATGTCTTCTCACAGAGGCCACCCCTGCAGCCCTCCCTCCTCACTACCAAAACCATGCCATGTAAACCCAATATACCCTGTCAGATCTTTTATAGGATTTAATGTTCATCAGCTTCTTCAGAAGATAGTTTTTGTGTTCAAAGTTGATACTCTGGGTTTTCCAGCACCTGGATGGTAAAAGGTAGTGAATGTTGTTTCTCAGACTAAAAGATTTAATCCACATAAGCTTGAGGAACTATATAAAAATATGAATTAGATACTATCTGGTTTTATATTTGTATGTTGGAGAGTATTAGGAAAAAGGTTATGTATCATTGAATAGGTGCTTTGATGTATGCACATCAAAATAAATATATACATATATAAATATAATGCTGTTTTTATAAGCTGTAAAATAGGCAAACATCTTTGAAAACATTCTATAATGAAATATTCATTCAAAATACAGGTGAACCAGTGCCCTATCATGCCATTTGATTGCTGTATTTCACATGCAATTTAGTTTTAGTTTGTTTTACCCCAAATGTGAGGGGAGTTAATTGTTTGAATAATAGCTCTTGTAGCCTTCTTGCTGTCTCAGGGAATTTCAGATCATACTTCTGTTTTTGTAGAAAATATTACAGCTCTACTAATGTGAGAGAGAATTTTTTATATTTCAGATACTGTTTAAGGTAAAGAAACTTCAGTGGAATTTAGACTTGATTAACCTGGAAAATAAGGTTTTGAACCTCTTATCTGCTCCAGGCTATATGTCTCCACACCCATCTCCACTGGGAGCACCAGAACATGTGCCCAGTCCAATGTCTGGACAAGGTCCAACTCCATCCCAGATGACTCCAAGTCAGCCAGGACCCATGATACCAGGAGACCCACAAGTTATGAGTCAACCCAACAGAGGTTCTTCCCCTTTCAGTCCTGTACAGCTACATCAGCTCCGAGCTCAGATTCTAGCATACAAAATGTTAGCTAGAGGTCAGTCTTTACCAGAAAACCTCCAACTTGCTGTTCAAGGAAAGAGGACCCTGCCCGGCATTCAGCAGCAACAGGTTCCTGCTGCCTATAGCAGGCAATCAAGTAAGTGAATGTAGGCACCATGTCATTGGCAAGATACTTCTTTAAGTTCTACCCGTGGAAAATAGAAATTGTTGGTGTGCAGGCATATAATTTGGAACCATTTGCAGACATCTATATGAACAATGACCTATGGTTTTAATTTGGAATAAGTGCATAAAGCACATTATTAATAGGATACTAATTATTTTTAAAAATAGAGATAAAAGTAATTTATATACTAGCTGTCCTGATTATGCCTGCCACTTTTGCAAATGTTTGTCACAATTTGCCAGTTACATTTTACTGCTCTTAGAATGTGTTTTCACTCCCCTGTTGCCATGCAGAAAAATAGATATAAAATCTGGAAGTTGACTGATTATGCAGATCATGAAAACTGAAACTATATGCAGTATGTTGTCAAGTGTATAACATAGGGAAAAGAGTTTCTCATAATAATAATAATAGATGTTATAATGCAGTATGCAAACTTATTTCGGTCTTAAACAGCTGTGTTACTTTAAACAGCTTGCACCTGTTATGTTTTCTGAACAAGTCCAATCCTAAGATCAATTTAATGGGGAGGGAGGGAAAGGAGGGGAGTTTTCTGTTGTTGAAGTTTGGTTTTGTTTGTAAGTTCATTAATTTGTATGACGATTGTCTTTCACTTTTTCCCTCCTCCACAATCTCAAGAAAATAAAGAAATGGTTTATCTATCCATGTGGACATTATACAGATCCCACTGTGATATCTTAACAGTATTATGTGCATATTTTTTGACTCTTCATTACTTTCAAATTCAGACCTTTTAGGACCTTTTCCCATGGGGAAAAAAAATATCCAGTTTACTTAAAGGCAGTTTTAAATATCTTTTATGTATTTCTTTTGTCTTTTCAGTTTTGTACATTTTTTAACCAAGGGCTATGAAAATGTGATCTTTATTTTTAAAAATTAATCTCCTCCTGCTGTTTATTACTCACTTGAAATAATAATCCTATGTTTGTGATATCATAATATACACCATACAAATGATTTTGGGCACAAAATTAGCTTCAACAGATTAAAAAATATGCTGATTAATTTAAAGAGTTAATGATTTCTGTAAACTGTTATTTAGCTTTAGAAGCTGAGGGTAAAGATGATCCTATTTTCTTATAAAAATAATTTGAATAACTCTGGTCACTTAATTTCAACGCATGTGGTTTTGTCATCAAGTATTTTAAAAGATGTGATTTTAATATACCTCATTACATTAATTTTTTGCACAGTGGAATCCACTTAAATCTGTATTTAATGCACAAAGCTTATTTGCATAAATAGACTAGCATATTGGAATGCAGAGGGATTTTTTAATGTGTAGTAATGTTTTATATTTTAATAATTTTCTTTCTGTTAAATTATAGGTATTGGGTCACATGCAATGAGTGGTCCTACAGCTGGCCCAGGACCAGCTCCAGGAGTACCTGGACATATAGCTGCCATGACCCCTAAACCTTGGACAGAAGGTAGAAGGGAGTATAGTAGTAATTTTATATCATGCATACAGTTAAGGTTAAACCATGTGGGTAGGGACTGGGGAAAAGAGGCAGGAAAAAGAATGGGGAAATAAAAAGACATAAAGAAGAAATGGTGTGACCTTTACTTTGCCTAGCACTTAAATATCAAGGAGTGTTTTACCACTTATTCAAAGGTGAATGAGTTGACCAGATGAAATTATTGCAGCTGTTAGGCAGCCTGAACATGAAGCATCCTCTACAATCAGAATTAAATATATAAGCTTGTTCCTTTTCCAGAGATTGATGCAGATGGTTGAATGCCAGATGGTCAGGATGCTGGATCTGAAATGAAATTGATTACAAGACTACAGGCATATTGTGTAGTTGTATTTTTTAGCAATAAACTGTTGTTTCCTCAAACAATCAAGTGTTATCTTTATTGTTGCAGATGTCTGTTCTCAATGACTATCTCACATCTGTGTGCATGAGTGACTTCCTGACTTGTTAGAGTACTGAAACCTGTGCTGTCATTGTCAGGTGCTATATTAATGTTAACTGATGAGTTAGTTAACTTTCAAAATAGTTAGAATGCTATAATATAAAAGAGTAATCAGATACCAAGTATTTCAGATACATAAATATAATTAATTGGGAGTTGGGGGCAAAATGGAAGCTATTTATATTTGCCAGCTATATTTCAGTACTATTGCTGAAATTTTAATACGGCTTACTGGTTCTCACAGGGAGTTGTAAAAGCAGGCCTACTCATGCTTCTAGTCAAATTGTGACTGTGGATGCATCCTTGCAAGCAGTATAAGGACAATGAACATATGAAGAGGCAGAATTTGGTCCTGCACTTATATGAAACTAGTTCTAGAGGACTCTTACTAATGCTAGATTTACTTAAAAAAAGTGTGAATTAAAAAAAAAAAAGAGGTGTTGTTCATAAACTGACATGCACTTTTATTACAAAGCTGGTGAGGGGCCTGGAGCATAAATCTTATGAGGAGTGGCTGAGGGAACTGGGGCTGTTTAGTCTGGAGAAAAGGAGGCTGAGGGGAGACCTTTTTGCGCTCTACAACTACCTGAAAGGGGGTTGTAGTGAAGTGGGTACTGGTCTCTTCTATCAAGTAACTAGTGATAGGATGAGAGGAAATGGCCTCAAGTTGCGCCAAGGGAGGTTTAGATTGGATATTAGGAAAAATTTCTTTACTGAAAGGGCTGTCAGGCATTGGAACAGGCTGCCCAGGGAAGTGGTGGTGTCACCATCCCTGGAGGTATTCAAAAAGCATGTAGACAAAGCACTTCAGGATATGGCTTAGTGGGCATGGTGGTGTTGGGTTGACGGTTGGACTCGATGATCTTAAAGGTCTTTTCCCACCTAAACAATTCTATGATTCTATGATTCTATGATTATTTTTTGATCACTTTCTGCAATGTCCATTTGAGTTTGTATCTCTATAGGGAGGGAAACCTAGTATTTTTCTGATAAATTTGAATGTTTGTCTTAGCTTCATGTTTTGACCTAAAAAATCATCTTGGATTTTTTACTACACTCCATATTTCATGTTATCATGTTTCTTATGTTCTAGGCCAAGCCCCAGATACGAGTGTTCCCAATACGCCTCAAAAGCTCTCTGTACCACCTCCTAGTGGGAGGCCTTCTCCTGCCCCCGCTGCTTCCCAGCCTTCTGCAACCATGCCTGGGTCCTCTGTACCACAGCCCACACCTGGACAGCCTTCACCAATTGTGCAGCTGCAGCAAAAACAGAATCGTATCAGCCCTATCCAGAAACCACAAGGATTGGATCCAATTGAAATACTCCAGGAACGTGAATATAGGTAAAAGCTGAATAACAAGATTTAAATGCATATGCTTATTTTTTACTTTCTCAGTGGGTACTCTTGCAATCATCCCCTGTATTGTAGTGATTGTAGTTTAAATTGAGTTTCCATAGAGGGACCATGTCAAATACAAGTACAGAGGCATCAAACTGTAAAGCATGATTTAATTTCAGCCCAAGTTCTGAATTAGCAAAGCATATTGGTAGTATCATTGCAAACCAGCTTAACTTTAAAATGGACTCAAGTACTTGGCTGGATTAGTGTGATATTTGGAAAGCTGCAAATAATAATAGCTATGAAATTAAAATCCTTGGAATCCACATGGAAACTATTTTAGTACAGAAAGTATTCAGAAACATAAACAAAAGGAAATTAGAAGGAAAAAAATGGCAATGAAAAGACCGAAGAATAAGTGGCCAAAGCAAAAACTAATTTTGTATAATGATAAATAAGTTGTCTGGACTACCAAAGAATAGAGTATTAAGGAGGTGAAAGTGAAGATGAAAAATAGGGTACCAGGAAGTATGGTCCATAAATGTTGAGTTAGACTCCTAAGTAAGTACCCTAATTAAAAAGTGATGAGTACCCAGTAATATTCCTAGTAACATAGAGAGGATCTAATCTCTTATGATTTTCTGTGGTTAGAAAGAAACTGTTCCTTCCCCTTACTGAGACTATTATACAATTCCCCTTGAGGACTGGGGGAGGAGAAAGGCTGACTTGTATCTAAAGTATGTTCCTGGTCACTGTCAGTGAAAGGAAGCAGACTCCACATAGTGTATTTGCTTGATTTGAAATGATAATGCCTCTTCTTGTTACTAAAACAATGAGGGTATAGGGGGAAAGTAGACAAAAGATGGTAAACTCATTGAAAACAGGATTAAATGAATACTTGCTTCACAAATGTATTCTACCTTTTCAGATACAGGAGGGAGGGTAAGTGGCATGAACTTTTATAGGATATCAAGCGTCTCAGGAAGGATATGGTGCAATATCCAGAAACCAGGCCTTGATCCAGCAAAACACTTGTGGTTTTTACATAAGAGCATGCTTAAGTGCTTTTCTGACTTATAGTTGTGGTCATTCTGTCAGTCTCATAATTTTCACCTTAGCATGGAATGGCTGTAGCTATTTTGGTGTGTACAGTCATGATCTAACAGCTTTTTCAGAAAACATGTAGGATGTACCATAATACAGTTTCACTGCTGCTCTGAATGAGGGATCATAGTATTAACCTGAGCCAGCAATCATTTGGCCTGTATTGCATAAACTCATTTGTAGCTGCTTCTGCCCTTCCAGCCCTGCTCCACTGCTGTGCCGTTTGTGCCAAATTTTATGACTTGAGGATATGCATAAATGGAGGAGGAAGGAGAGTGAGGGACAGCAGAAAATAACTGAGGTAGATTTACTCAACTATGTAGAAATTGGTTGCAGTCACAGCATATCCATTAGGTTCTAAATAGCCTGATCTGGGCAGGCTAAATAAGATGGAAGTTTGAGAGGGATTCTGGAATAGTAGAATTGTTTTTGTAATGGCTGGCTAGTAATTCAAGTTTTTTAAATATTGTTGTTGGGAATTTGTTTTGTTTTGTATACCAAGGTGCTTAGAACTTGTATAGGTCTTTTCATTATTTAAACCTAAATAAGTAACACCAAACTAAAGCTGTGAAAACAGCTTTTATGCTTTGGGTGGTAATAGACTTAGCTTTAGTACAAGTAGAGTTAACGTACCAGTATGAAGTATTCATGCCTTAGTAAAATGGGAATAGAAGAAAGTTAATATAAGCATTTGCATCCTGAAAACCCAGTGAAGTTAGCAATATCTTTGAAAAACGATTACTGGGTAGTAAAAAAGAGAGATCCTTTATTTAATAAGACAAAGCATTTTACTATGAAATAATTTTTTTTAATTAAAAAAGGTGAATTACTCACATCTTCAAAAAAAGATACAAGATGCTTCAACAAATCCCATAATTCAAATATCCAGAAAAAAAGTTAAAATTTTGGCATATTGCCTCACTGTGGAGAAACCTCTACTTTAAATCTGATGCCACAGTCTGTGGTCTTGAGCATGGTGTTTCTGAACTAAAGTTGTGAAGTCTGCTGTGTCACATCCACTTATTGCTAATTTATCTGCTATATAAGTCATTTGCTGAGGTATCTGGCCATTCCTCTTTCTGCATATGCACCCCCTGTTGTGGTTTAACCCCAGCCAGCAACTAAGCACCATGCAGCTGCTCACTCACTTCCCTCCCACCCAGTGGGATGGGGGAGATAATCGGGAAAAAAAAGGTAAAAACTTGTTGGTTGAGATAAGAACAGTTTAATAGGACAAAAAGGAAGAAAATAATAATGACAATAATAACAATAATAAAATGACAATAATAATAATAAAAGGATTGGAATATACAAAACAAGTGATGCACAATGCAATTGCTCACCACTCGTTGACCGATGCCCAGTTAGTTCCTGAGCAGCGATCCCCCCCAGGCCAACTCCCCCCAGTTTATATACTAGACATGACGTCACATGGTATGGAATATCCCTTTGGGCACTTCGGGTCAGCTATCCTGGCTGTGTCCCCTCCCAATTTCTTGTGCCCCTCCAGCCTTCTTGCTGGCTGGGCTTGAGAAGCTGAAAAATCCTTGACTTTAGTCTAAACACTACTTAGCAGCAACTGAAAACATCAGTGCATTATCAACATTCTTCTCATACTAGATCCAAAACATAGCACTATACCAGCTACTAGAAAGAAAATTAACTCTGTCCCAGCTGAAACCAGGACAGTATCCATATCCACCCCTTATTCTATACCATTGACGTCATGCTCAGGTCCCATACTTTCCTATACATCCTAATTAATCACAATCGCCTGTCCTCTCCCTTGATATATATACATACAGATATCATTCCCTTAGTCTATGGGTCATCCCTGCAAAATGTCCGTTGGCATCATTTAATCCATGACTTCAGGCTCCATCTGTCATAACAGCCTTTTTGGGCAGGAGGGATGGTGCGAAGTCCGCTCAGTTGGCAGAGCAGGATTGGGCTTTGGTGCAGTGCGGCGGATGGGTGACACTGGGCGCAGCAGGAGGATGGTGTATGGTGTTGGATTGTTGCATGCTGGAGTCAGTTCTGGTCCCATCACTACTGCGCTTCGCTCAGTTTTATCACAGTTCTTTCTTGCTTGATCTAAGTGATTCTTACTATAGTACTATGGATATAGCATATAACAATTATAGTAATGATAACATACAGTAGCAGGGTTATATCTATATAATATATATATAGCAACTAATATCATACAGTTTAATTCTGGCTATTCTCACCTAAAATCAAATCCCCTTGAGGCACACATCGGACTTCCCCATCTTTTCGCATCACCCACCAAGTGCACCCAGGCCCTTGAGCAAAAGCAATCCCATGAATGGGTTTACCTTTCCCTGAGGCAGGAGTAACCCAGACTGTCTTCCCTAACATATTTTTCATGTGCACTACAGGCACTTTATCCCCTTCTACAGGACGTAAAAGTTCTGCCTGGGCAGGGCCACCCCGATTGGCAAATCCTCTGGTGTTGACTAACCAGGTGGCTTTTGCTAAATGTGTATCCCAATGTTTGAAGGTTCCACCCCCCATTGCTCTCAGTGTAGTCTTTAACAGTCCATTGTATCGCTGAATTTTCCCAGAGGCTGGTGCATGATAGGGGATATGATACACCCACTCAATGCCATGCTCTTTGGCCCAGGTGTCTATGAGGTTGTTTCGGAAATGAGTCCTGTTGTCTGACTCGGTTCTTTCTGGGGTGCCATGTCGCCACAAGACCTGCTTCTCAAGGCCCAGGATAGTGTTCTGGGCAGTGGCATGGGGCACAGAATATGTTTCCAGCCATCCGGTGGTTGCTTCCACCATTGTAGGGACATAGCACCTGCCTTGGCGAGTTTGTGGGAGTGTGATATAGTCAATGTGCCAGGCTTCCCCAAATTTATATTTCAGCCATTGCCCTCCATACCACAGGGGCTTTAACTGCTTGGCTTGCTTAATTGCAGCACATCTTTCACATTCATGGATAATTTGTGCATTAGTATCCATGGTCAAGTCCACCCCTCGATCTTGAGCCCATCTATATGTTGCATCTCTTCCCTGATGGCCTGAGGTGTCATGGGCCCACAGAGCCATAAATAGCTCACCCTTATGTTGCCAGTCCAGATCCACCTGAGCCACGTTAATCTTGGCAGCCTGATCCACCTGCTGGTTGTTTTGATGTTCTTCAGTGGCCCAACTCTTGGGTACGTGAGCATCTATGTGACGTACTTTTACAAACAGATTCTCTAGCCAGGACGCAACATCTTGCCACAGTGCGGCAGCCCAGATAGGTTTACCTCTGCGCTGCCAGTTGCTCTGCTTCCATTGCTGTAACCACCCCCACAGGGCATTTGCCACCATCCATGAGTCAGGATAGAGAGAGAGCACTGGCCACTTTTCTCTTTCAGCAATGTCGAAAGCTAGCTGGATGGCTTTCATCTCTGCAAACTGACTCGATTCACCTTCTCCTTCAGCAGTTTCTGCAACTTGTCATGTAGGACTCCATACAGCAGCTTTCCACCTCCGATGCTTTCCCACAATGCATCAGGATCCGTCAGTGAACAGGGCATATTGCCTCTCATTTTCTGGCAGTTTATTATACAGCGGGGCTTCTTCAGCCCGTGCCACCTCCTCCTCTGGCGACATTCCAAAATCTTTGCCTTATGGCCAGTCCGTGATCACTTCCACAATTCCTGGGTGACTGGGGTTTCCTATGCAAGCCCGTTGTGTGATCAGTGCAGCCCACTTACTCCACGTGGCATCAGTCGCGTGATGTGTAGAGGAGACCCTCCCTTTGAACATCCAGCCCAGCAGTGGCAGTCGGGGTGCTAAGAGGAGCTGTGTTTCAGTACCAACCACTTCTGAGGCAGCTTGAACTCTTTCACATGCTGCCAATCAATATCTCTTTTTCAGTTGGAGTATAGCGAGCCTCGGATCCTCGATATCCTCGACTCCAAAACCCCAGGGGTCGGCCTCGGGTCTCCCCCGGTGCTTTCTGCCAGAGGCTCCAGGTAGGGCCATTCTCCCCAGCTGCAGTATAGAGCACATTTTTAACATCTTGTCCTGCCCGGACTGGTCCAAGGGCTACTGCATGAACAATCTCCCGTTTAATTTGTTCAAAGGCTTGTTGTTGCTCAGGGCCCCATTTCAAATCATTCTTCTTCCGGGTCACTTGATAGAGAGGGCTTACAATCAAACTGTAATTTGGAATATGCATTCTCCAAAACCCCACGACACCTAAGAAAGCCTGTGTTTCCTTTTTATTAGTCGGGGGAGACATAGCTGCTATTTTGTTGATCAAGTCCATTGGGATCTGACGACATCCATCTTCCATTTTATTCCTAAAAACTGGATCTCCTGCGCAGGTCCCTTGACCTTACTTTCTTTTATGGCAAAACTGGCTTTCAGAAGGATTTGGATTTTTTTCTTCCCTTTCTCAAAGGCTTCTTCTGCCGTGTTGCCCCATACGATGATGTCATCAATGTATTGCAGGTGTTCCGGAGCTTCACCTTTTTCCAGTGCAGTCTGGATTAGTCCAAGGCAAATGGTGGGGCTGTGTTTCCACCCCTGGGGCAATCGATTCCAAGTGTACTGGATGCCCCTCCAAGTAAAGGCAAATTGTGGACGACACTCTGCTGCCAGAGGGATTGAGAAAAAGGCATTAGCAATGTCAATTGTGGCATACCACTTGGCTGCCTTTGACTCTAGGTCGTGTTGAAGTTCTAGCATATCTGGAACGGCAGCACTCAGCGGTGGCGTAACTTCATTCAGGCCGCGATAGTCAACTGTTAGTCTCCACTCCCCATTAGACTTCCGCACTGGCCATATGGGACTATTAAAGGGTGAGCGAGTTTTGCTGATCACTCCTTGGCTCTCCGGTTGGCGAATCAACTTGTGGATGGGAATCAGAGAGTCTCGGTTGGTGCGATATTGCCGCCGGTGCACCGTCGTGGTAGCAATTGGCACTTGTTGTTCTTCAACCTTGAGCAACCCCACAATCGAAGGGTCTTGAGAGAGACCAGGCAGGGTAGACAGCTGTTCAGTGCCCTCCGTCTCCAAGGCAGCTATACCAAAAGCCCATCGATACCCCTTCGGGTCCTTGAAATGCCCTCTCCTGAGATAGTCTATGCCAAGGATACACGGAGCCTCTGGACCAGTCACAATGGGGTGTTTCTGCCATTCATTTCCAGTTAGGCTTACTTCAGCTTCCAATACAGTTAACTCTTGGGATTCCCCTGTCACACCAGAAATACAGATGGGTTCTGTCCCTTTATAACTTGATGGCATTAGAGTGCACTGTGCGCCGGTGTCTACTAGAGCCTTGTACTCCTGTGGGTCTGACGTGCCAGGCCATCGAATCCACACAGTCCAATAGACCCGGTTATCCCTTTCCTCCACCTGGCTGGAGGCAGGGCCCCTCTAATTCTGGTCAGAGTATTCAGTATTCACTTCTCGTAAAATTGGCTCAGAAGTCCCTTCAAGAGGATCAGAAATAAGATCAGCCCTTCTACTCTGTTTGGAAACTGGAGCAGCATTTTTCCTGGGGGAATCCCCTTTTGTGGTGGTTTTTCCTCGCAACTCACAGACCCGTGCATTTAGGACCGCGGTAGGTTTTCCATCCCATTTCCTCATGTCCTCTCCATGATCACATAGGTAAAAGCACAGGGCACCTCGCGGTGTGTACCTTCTATATTCTCTCTCTTGGGCAGAGGAGCGCTCACTCCTAATAGCTGAGACATTGGTGCTTACAGGTGGGGAGTAGGACATAACTACTTTGAATTGCGGGAAATCCTGGGACAGCTTCTCCACAGCCGCAATGCAGGCTTGTAGGGAGGAGGAGAGATTTTCTTCGTATTGACGGAGTTGGCGAGCCACTTCCTCCACTGTCGGTGCCTCTTTGTATTTCCAGGTCATTATTGCCAATGGGTTGGCATAGGATTATGGTGCGCTCCGTACAAACTTCTGCCACATGGGTCGTGTGCATTGGACTTTGTCTGGATCTCTGGGTAATTGTGGGTTGTCTGGGTCATAATAAATCATCTCTAGCACGGCTAATTCCCTCAGATATTGGATACCTCTCTCCATGGTGGTCCTCTTGCTTGATTGACATATAACACCTTCCTTGAAGGGGTACCTTTTCATCACGCTTGACAGGAGTTGCCTCCAGAGGCTGATGGCTTGTGTCCCTTTTCCAATTGCCTTGTCAATGCCACCTTCCCTGGCAAGCGATCCCAGCTGCTTGGCTTCCCTACCTTCTAATTCCAGGCTACTAGCCACATTGTCCCAGCATCTGAGCAGCCAGATGATCATGTGCTCGCCTGGACAACAGCTGAAATCTTTTTGCATATCCCGCAGCTCACTCAGGGATAGGGATTAGGTGATTACCTCTGGTTCTGTCTCTTCCTCCTGTTCCCGTGATGACCCTGGTTCATCTTTATCCCTTACTAAGTGAACTGATCTTTGTATATTTCTTCTTCTGTATAGGGGTGACTGATACTGGTACAGATTGGTTCTCTGGTTCAGTTGTAGTGCCTGTTGCGGGGGTTGGAGTGGCCGCAGTGCCTGTCATTTTGTTGTCAGATCCAGAGACCTTCTCTTCCCCTTGAGGGTACTGAGTGGTGTCGAACAGGGCTCGATAGGCATGGGCCAGGCCCCAGCACGTTGCAGTGATTTGTGTCTCTCTGGAATTGCCAGGGCAACAGCATACCTTTTCCAAATATTTTACTACTTTTTCAGGATTCTGCCTTTGTTCAGGAGTAAAGTTCCAAAACATTGGTGGTGCCCACTTTTCTAGGTACTTGTCCATACTACCCCACACACCCTGCCTCTCATAATTATCCAGCCTTGGGGCAGATCTCTGGGTGATCTTCTTAAATAGCTGTTTAACCCTAAACATGACCTAAACCACATTCAGGAACATGCTAGTTTGTAGTAATAGGACCATGCTGGTTTCAACATCTCAAGAATATTCAAAATTTTCAGAATTCTCAAATGCTATTGTAATTAGCTTGGAGGAGAAGGGGAAGGTGAAGAAAGGTGCCTCGGCCATAGATTGGCTCTCCGAGGAGAAAAGGTAAATGGTGTAATTATTAATATTTTCCCACAGTTGGCTCCCGAAGGATAGAGGTGATGACAATGCTGAGTACAAATACCAGATTAGTCCCACGACCGATAATTTTATCATAACACAAGCCAGTATTACACATTACATCAAAGCGAAAATCTTAATCCACCTCCCATGGATGATAAGCAGCAGCACAGGGTCTGTATACAGTAAGTGAGGCGATATATAACAGAACCCTGAAAACGAGCACCACAACTCTAAGAGCCAATAAATCAACATTGTGACCAGCGACTATTAACCTAATATAATGAATGCTTGTAACAAATTTGTTTTAACAAGCTCTGCTCAGGTTTGTCATTATCTCAACCCTTTGTGCCCCATGTTGGGTGCCGAAAAGGACTGTTGTGGTTTAACCCCAGCCAGCATCTAAGCACCATGCAGCCACTCACTCACTGCCCCCCCCACCCAGTGGGATGGGGGAGAGAATCAGGAAAGAAAAGGTAAAACTTGTTTGAGGAGATTGAAGTAGACGGACGCCTGTAATCTTGAAAGCAGATGACAGATGACCCTTTATTGCTAAAACACACACATACTTATAGTCACATATTCTGCAAAGTCACTGTACATGCGCACAAGCATAGAATATGATTGGTTATATCGACACTGTCCACGCGCATAAACATAAGATATAATTGGTTATACTAACTCTGTCCATGCGCATAAACATAGGACATAATTGGTTATACCAACTAAAACATGCGAAACTTTTCTCAGTCTGATTGGTCAAGATAAACTGCCGAATTGAGGTTCTTTGTGCCAAGTTCCCTTTATCGTGGAATGTGCACCTGTGTTCTAATTGGCATCTTTCTTTTTTTGTCTTCTTGTTTATTCTGTTCAAAGCCTTCTAAAAGCGTCTGGAATGCTCTTGTGACTGTTAGCTAAATATGTGTCCACAATTCCCCCTTTTTTGTTTTTCGTCAATTAATACAGCCTTACTTGATCTATCAATTAATTTTTAAACACATTGCAACCTACAAGGCACACAAAATACAAAAAAACCACTACAAGATAAATCAAAACTATTTTAACTAATGATTTAAGAGCAGCTCTATTTTGTAAGGTTGTGTGTCTAATACTATCTATATCTAACAGTACATCAGATAATACTACACCAATCTGTATTCAGGGACCCCCTATTAAACCTGTGAAAAAAAGGATTGCTTGGTGTTACTGTACTGAGGCATAAGCAATCTTGTCCGATCACGTCAGCCAGGGTTATCCAGATGTTTTCTTTGGTTTGCGGTGGTATCCATGACTATGTCCATCCAAGGACTGTGAGGAAGATGGACCATCCATACATTCTTGTGCCGTCTTGCTTCGCAAACTCAGCCCAGCAATCGGTAGGTGCCAGCTTTCCGTGGGCGTCCCCACGGAGGCAACAATGGCCTTGCCGTACACCAGCCTGATGCTCTTCAGAAAATCCCGGTATTTATACATTTGCAGAGGAACAGATTTCAGCACACGTGGCCAGCGGGTGCCAAAATCCACCTCAGTTGCAACATGGGGAGCCTATGACGCATGCGCTCGCTGGCCAGGCACACTGCACGAGCCATAGCCATCCTGTCTATTGGTTCATGGGCTTTGTGATGCGGTTGCAATGCACAGAGAATCTTGACCTGTTATGTTGGCCAAGGTGACCTACACTTAGTTTTTGGTTAAGGTGGTATTCATATTGCTGCACCATCTAGGATGCTCCAGATGATGATGGTCGTACAAATCGAGCGGAAGTCCATTGTGGGCCTGTATCTGTGGAAACACAAGCATAATCTTGCCCCCAGGTTATTAATGGAAATGGACCTTCCCATTGCCCTGTTTCTAGATACTTAACTAAAACCATGACCTTACCCCTAATTTTGGCTTTAGCTAACTTTTCTTGTGGAGAGAGATTCCCTACTCCCCCTTTTTGTGTTTCGTCAATTAACACCTGCAGTATTGCCCTTAGCAAAGATCTATGAACACAGTTAATTAAACACGGCAAAAGCAACATTATACCTAATAAAATACACAAGAATAAAAGACTGTTCAGGTAATGCCAATGACACACAAAAAGAGGTTTGATTAATAGCTTTAGCCAGTGTCGCCCAAACATTCTTACTGTCCCACGGTGTTAAACGATGTGGATCGATCACCGGTGTCACTGTCATGCTGCTTACTACAGTCAGTGTGTTCCATATCAATCTCAGCATAAGGTTTCGTCCATTTAGTTGGAATACACTTCGGCCCATTTTCTGTAATGACACAAGCATAACCTCGGCCCCACGTTATTACTTTAAAAGGTCCCTCCCATTGCTGACGCTCAATATTTTTAACCCAGACTTTCCACCCATTATCAATATTTTGAATCCCACTATTCATTGTTTGAAAATGCCGAACTGCAGGGGGAACAACTGACTCTCCACGCAGAGTCAAAAAATTCATCACATATATTGCTTTCATGAGTCTATTTGAAGGAGGTTCCCCTAATTCCCCCGGTTTTTGTTTTTCCAAAAAATCTTTTAATACTTTATGAGTACATTCGATTATAGCTTGACCTGTGGGAGAATGAGGAATGCCGGTAATATGAGTAACTCCCCATTGCTGAAAAAATTCCTGAGTCCGTTGTGCTATAAAACATGGTCCGTTATCTGTTTTTATCTGGGCCAGGACACCCATTACTGCAAATGCTTGTTGTAAGTGTGTTTGTAGATGTCGACTTGTTTCGCCCGCAAGTGCTGTGGCCCATACCATCAAGGAATATGTATCAACAGAAACATGAACATAACACAATTTTCCAAAAGCTGGTACATGAGTCACATCAGTCTGCCACAATTGCAAGGATTGCAGACCCCTAGGATTTACAGCGCCATCTCCGTGCCCAGATAATTTCTGGCACTCAGCACAGGATTGAATGATGGCTTTGGCATCTGCTATAGAAATTTGAAACTGTTTGGCTAATACTTTCGCTGGTTGGTGGAAAAATCTATGAGCTCCGCGTGCCTGTAGAAGTTTATTGGGGGGTGGCCCAGTCCATACAGGATTAGCTAGTAAATCAGCTCGTTTATTCCCTTCTGCGATCCATCCGGGCAAACTGGTGTGACTTTGCACATGCATTATATAATAACACTTTGTCCGTTGGTTTAACAGAAATAGCAACATCTTAAATTTTTCAAACAATGTGACGTTATCAATTTCTTTCAAATAGGCCCGTCTCAAGCGTTTTACTACACCTACCACGTATAAAGAATCAGCAATAATATTGACCTCAACATCCTGCCGCTTTTTAAATACTTCTATTACAGCTTGAAGTTCCACCACTTGGGGGGAGCCTTTACATGTGACAATGTGATTTTTCCATACCTGACCTTCTTTCCAAACTACTACTGCCTTTCCTGTTTTTCCACTGCCATTCGTAAATACTGTAGGACCATCAGTAGGTAACTCTGCACACAATTCTTTTTCTTCTAGTTGTATATTCTGTAGCAAGGTAAACATTTTGTGTGCAGGAAGATGAATATCTATCTTTCCTTCGAAATCTGCAAAAGCAATTTGTAAAGTTAGGCTATTCTGTAGACACCATTGTAAATATCCTTGAGTCAAAGGAACGACAATTGTGTGTGGCTCTTGTCCACAAATCTCAATAATCCGACGTCTCCCCTTTATAATTAATTCTGAAATCATTTCAATTCGAGAAAATATGGTTTTTCGGGCCTGGTGAGCTAAAAAGATCCATTCTATTATTAACAAGTCTTTGTGACTCCCCTCCCATTGATATATGATCCCGAGGGGTTGTTTTTCTCGGTTTAAAATGCTAAGATTAATGTCAAGATTTTCTTTAGTCCTAAAAGCCTGACTCTGGGATATTATATCTGCTATCTGTTGTAATGCTTGTTTACCTTGAGGGGTCAATTGTCGAGGTGCCGTTAAGGTAGTGTCGCCTCGTAACATTTCAAATAAAGGGGTCAGCAGCTCATTATCTATTCCCAACAGTGTTCGAACCCAATTGATTGTCCCCAGTAATTTTTGCACATCATTCAATGTTTCAGTCTTGTCTGTAATTTCCAGTTTTTGTGGAACTATAGTTTTTTCTAAAATCTTCCAGCCTAAATATTTCCATGGTTGCATTTTTTGTACCTTTTCTGGTGCTATTTTTAAACCAAAATGGGACAATTGAGTAGTCAATTCTTGGAGCTTTTTGGATAACTCTCTTTTCCCTGCTATCAAGATATCATCCATATAATGATAAATAATCAACTGAGGAAACTGCTTTCTTACAGGCTCTAATGCCCAGGCCACATACACCTGACACATCGTGGGGGAATTGCGCATTCCTTGCGGTAACACGACCCAATGGTATCTCTTATAGGGCTCTGCCTTGTTAATCGATGATACCGAAAATGTGAACCGTTCAGCGTCATCTGGGTGCAAGGGAATGGTGAAAAAACAATCCTTTAGATCTATAATTAACAAATCCCATTCTTCTGGAAGCATAACTGGAGATGGCAAACCCAGCTGCAGGGCTCCCATAGTGTGCATCACCGCATTCACAGCTCTAAGGTCATGTAACAGTCTCCATTTCCCACTTTTCTTGGGAATGGTAAATATTGGTGTATTCCATGGACTAGTAGAAGGAACAACATGTCCCGCTCTCAATTGGTCCTCAACTAACTCTTGTATTTTTAGCAGCCTTTCAGAATTTAACGGCCACTGATCAACCCAAACAGGCTCATTGGTTTTCCAGCTAATTTTCAGGATTGGCTGCCCCTCAGTGACTGCTCCTAAAAAGGATGGATCACTAACATTGCCTTCATCTGGCTCAATAAATCACAGCCTATGAGGCCAAACAATTCAGTTGGGGTAGTCATGACATACGGACGTGTCGTAATGTGCTCACCATTGGGGAACACAAATGTAATCGGCAGCTGACTTACTAAGGTGGCTTGTGTGCCCCCTATCCCTGCAATACCAAAATTTGGATTGATCGATGGCCATGATGGAGGCCAAATGCATCGTGAAATAATCGTAACATCAGCTCCTGTAATGATTGTCATCGGTTTCTTGACAATAACTCCGTCAGGCCCTTCCAATTGCACTACCTGTTCTGGTTTACCTTTTGTTATGTCCATGGGTATACCTGTGGTTTCCCTGTGGAGCCGAATCCACCATCTCCACGTTGTACTTCACCTGGGTTCAGAACACACGACCTGAATGGAACTAATTGTGCTATTCTGGTACCTTTAGGAATAGAAACAGGAGGGATTAAAACATGAATCATAATTTTCACAGTCCCACAATAATCTGCATCAATAAGCCCTGGGACTACCAGAATTCCTTTTAGAGCTGTTGAAGATCGCCCCATTAAAAATGCACTGAGCCCAAACCCCAATGGTCCCTTTATGTTGCTATCCACCAAGTGTACCCCCTGCGTCCACCAATGTAATGTCTACTGCGGTTTCCACATCCACTCCGGAGCTTCCTGCAGTGGCGGATCTGGCAGTTGCGAGGCTGCCTGAGGTCTGGCAGCCCAAACCCCTTGCATTTGTGTCGTCGCGCGAGGGGCCTTCGCGCTCCGTGTAAAGTTTCCCTTCTTCCTGCATTCTTGGTGGTATGGTTATCTTTCTTACAACTGTTGCACCGTCTTTTTGTTAGCAGAAACTCTACATTGGCTCTTGATGTGTCCAAGTTTACCACAATTAAAACACTTGACCAAGGGTTTCTTACTGGCTTTATCAATAAGCGGATTCTGTACTGACTCACAGCAGTCCTTAATTTCTCAAGGACTTTCCAGTCAAACGCCTCCCATCTTTTTTGTCCATTATTTTGTACAACAACTGGGAATGCTTGGAGCATAGTCCCTTCCACAAGGCATTTTTTATTACTCCCCTCCAACGCCTCTCCCTCTCGTCTGCAGCGGCTACTGCAGGCGGCTCCGCGTCTATCGCGGGCGCGGATGGTTCCACCGTCTCTGGTTCCGAGAGGCGGGATGGATGAAAGGGCGGCGGCGGCGGCGGCTGGCGGCGGCCGCTCCCTGACCGGCTGACAGACGCCGCGGCGGGCGGGCGGAAGGGAGGGGGGTACGGGGCGGGGGGGGGGGAAGGGGGCTGGCATACGGCCAAAATCTTCGTTCTCTTGCCTTCTCGGCTCACCCTTTCGGGAGGATGAATATCTCCCCCTCAGTTCTGGTTCTTCTGACCGTAAGCAAATACAGACGCAGCCGCTTTACGATCTGCTTTCATTTCTTGCAGAGTTGTCTTAATCAATTTCCATAAAGTTGCAAGACCTTTAACTTCTTTAGACCCGTCACTAATTTCATCCCATAGGGAGGTTCCGATAGCTTCCCAGGTACTAAGCTCGAAAGCTGTACCCACACTAATTAAAAGGTTTCTGTCCTTGCTCCATTGTAGAAGCTGCTTTAAACAAGTTTTTTTTTTTTTTTTTTTTTTTTTTTTTGCCTCTCTCTGAGAGTATATGTTGGAGGAGCTTAACTACTGCTTCTTCTTCTTTGGAAAGCGCAGACCCCATCTCCTCCCCCAACCGCTCACCTCCTTTACGGGTGAGTCCTTTTTAATATCCGTCTCTGTTTTTTCAACCAATCTCATAAATGTCTTTACAGCTGCCTTTTCCTTCGCAGATGCTGCGATACCCATGCCGCCTTTTATCACGTAAACTTACAATTCCTGCCTCCATTAATGACACCTCCCTCGGTGTTTAACTCCTCATCACTGTCCAAATTATTTACCACCTCGCCACACATGCTTTTCTTCATTTTCCAGGGTATCTTCAATTGAAATTTTTGCAGCGGCAGCCACCTCCTTTTCTGCCTTAAGCGCTTTCATCGTTTCCAGCACCAATCTCCACGTAGCAGAGATTTTCTGAGCCTTCACATCCCCATGTGATACAAAGTCCCAAATTACTTTTCCCATTTCTTCCCAATTTTTAACTTCAAAGACTTCTGCATTTGAAGTGGGGGCACCATGGTCCTTAAGCCACTTCAGCATCATACGTAAAGTATCTGAATCATACTTAACCCCTCTCACGGAGAGGATATGCAAAAGCATTTGTACAATTGCCCCTTCTTCCACAGACATCTGGGCACCCATTTTAATCCTTCTAGCCGCTCACCTTACTTCCAAATGAGCAGGGTGATTGATCTCCCGGGAGAATTTTGTCCGCTCAGTCCAGCTGGCTAGACGATCGTTCTGCTAGAGTTTCCTCCAGACGCACCTCCAGCAATTCCAGCGTTTTCTCAGCCCGCAATCACATCGGGGTCACCATTTGAGGAGATTGAAGTAGACGGACGCCTGTAATCTTGAAAGCAGACGACAGATGACCCTTTATTGCTCAAACACACACATACTTATAGTCACATATTCTGCAAAGTCACTGTCCACGTGCACAAGCATAGAATATGATTGGTTATATTGACACTGTACACGCGCATAAACATAAGATATAATTGGTTATACTAACTCTGTCCACACGCATAAACATAGGACATAATTGGTTATACCAACTAAAACATGCGAAACTTTTCTCAGTCTGATTGGTCAAGATATACTGCCAAATTGAGGTTCTTTGTGCCAAGTTCCCTTTATCGTGGAATGCGCACCTGTGTTCTTCTAATTGGCATCTTTCTTTTTTTGTCTTCTTGTTTATTCTGTTCAAGGCCTTCTAAAAGCGTCTGGAATGCTCTTGTGACCATTAGCTAAATATGTGTCCACACTCATGGGTTGAAATAAGAACAGTTTAATAGAACAGAAAGGAAGAAACTAATAATTATAATCATAACAATAATAAAATGACAATAATAATACTAAAAGGATTGGAATATACAAAACAAGTGATGCATAATGCAATTGCTCACCACTCACTGACTAATGCCCTGTTAGTTCCCGAGCAACGATCCCCCCCCAGGCCAACTCCCCCACAGTTTATATACTAGGCATGATGTCACATGGTATGGAATATTCCTTTGGCCAGTTTTGATCAGCTGTCCCAACTTCTTGCTGGCTGGGCATGAGAAGCTGAAAAATCCTTGACCTTGTGTAAACACTACTTAGTAACAACTGAAAACATCAGTGTGTTATCAACATTATTCTCATGCTAAATCTAAAACATAACACTATACCAGCTACTAGAAAGAAAATTAACTCTATCCCAGCTGAAACCAGGACACCCCCATAAGTGATTAATAGTTTGCTTTTGGGGGAACGTCACGACCCACTCAGAAGAGGAGGGTGAGTGACTCAGATAGCAAATCCCCAGCAGTGTGGACTCTCATGGTCCGTATACAAACATTTATTAGATTCCCATACTGATTTATATATGTCTTAAACTAGGTTTTCCAATAATTGGTTAGTTATATAACAAATTATGGCAAGTGGTAAGGTACGCCTTGCATTACTTAACAACTCTAAGGAGAGAGAGAGGGAGGGAGAGGGAGAGAGATAAAGAGATCACTGGTCCTGGTTCTGTTGTCCCACAAACGGGGTTCGTTTACCTGGTGTGCTAGCCAATAACACACAGAGTCGAGGTATTTTCAAATTAATTTCATTGATGCACATGAATGCATGCCCGTCTCAAGACAGCACACCCTTGTCTCAAAAATCCTCACATGTATATACTTAACTAATACATATTCATTGTTATTTTCCTTAATGATTGGTTCTTTCTTCTTCGTCCCTCATGTAAATTAGTGCGCAGACTCTGTCTTCTTCCTTCATTGTCTTCTTTTGGGTAGGTGGTATCATTTGAGTATGTGGTCAATGAGTCGGTGGTCACGATCTCCCCCTGTAGGAATTATCTTTTACCTACTTCTTCCCTAATCCTGGCAGTTCCAAGCAGTTCTTCAAGGTTTATTGACCAGACCACAATCCATTACCTTTTCTGACATAAACAGAAAGCCCCATTGTCTAGTAGTTAGTTCCTAAACCCTAAATCATGTCTAGTTATTGTTTCCCTATTTTAAATATTAACTGATGGGGGCTTGTCACAACCCGGGCTGGACAGACCAGGGAGGGGTCGTGCTGAATTCGGAATTCCCTCAGGCTAAATTAACGTGAAACAACACCAAACGATCAGTTAAACATTTTATTCATGGCAGAAGCAAACTGAACTTGGAAGGCGTTAACAGTAGGTGGCAGGGTTTCGCCCTACAGGAATTGGCATGGAACTACCTCAGTAAACCGTGTAACCCGTGGTAACCATATACATCAGTTCAGGGAAGAAGGAACTCCCGTTGAGTCATGAGGTTCAGAGCGGACCCCCTTGCTTTCTAGACTCCTTCTCAGAGAAGAGCCTAGGGGCGGCTGGATCCACTCCTAGTCCCAGACTTGGTCAATGGTTTTATGTCTTAAAGGGATGAGGTGTAGGGATTATGAAAAAGGAAAGAGAAAGAGAGAGCAAGACAGAGAGGAAGAGGAAGAGAAAAGAGAAAGATTTCACTAGTCCTGGGTCCAGTGTCAGTCCAGTCAGCCTAGGGGTCCAGTCAGCCTAGGGGTCCAGTTCTGGTGGGCGTGTGTGCGTGGGGCTTCAGTTTGTGTCCTTTTATCATCTCCTTGCCCCCTCCTTCGTGCGGGCACTCAAAGTCATTAGGGTAATTAAGTGTCATGTGTGGTTTGTGCTTTCAGAACCTTTGGGAAATGGATTGGTGGGCTTGGGAGTCGTTTGGGGAGTAACTTTCCCTTCCCTGCAGACATGACCATTGTTTGATCTTTGGTCATACATGGTGAGCTGCCCTGCTCAGCATATCAGAACAGGGAGCTGCGCACCCTCCAGCAGGCCCTGCACCCTCCAGCATGCCCTCCTGGTCCTGTTGCTGATGTCCTGTGCTGATAGGCTTCTTTTCACCTGTGGTTCGTTGCTATGCATGGTTCATAGTTAAGCAGAACTTGCCTCACCACAATGTTTGAGACATTAACTCTTTCAGTCTCTCACAGGGCTGTACACAGGACTTTAGCAGCTCCCTGGTTATTTCAATTATATTATACATATTATTTTATAACAGTTCCAGCATTGGTCCAGCCAACGGGGGGGTTTTCTGGTTCACAAGAGCGCTCTTATGTGGAATTCCACAAACTTTCCTTCTTCTTTCTTCTCTTCTTTTCTTCTCTTCTTCTTTTCTTCTCCTTATTTCAGTGGCACCTATCTTCCCCCTTTATGTTCACCATATCAGTATGACCTGCCCTCCTGCTACAGTGGCAGCTTCATTTCAGGTTCTTCCCCCTTCCCCCGGGTGATGTGTAGCATGATTTGGGTTGAGAGAGGGGTGCTGTAGTCACATATGTTTAGCGTGATCTCTGTAATCTTCATTATCATATGCAGGGGTGTCAACTTTAATATGCATTTTGCGGATAATGAGGCAAAGGTCATTCATCGGACACGATGGCCACAAAACCAGAGAGTTAACAAACTTCACAAGTTGCACCAGGGCAGAACCTTTCTGTCTCCACAGGGCTTCCTCCCCCAGCCGCATCCTTTGCTATTCCTCCCACATGGGTCAAGCATCAGCCTTATCAGTTCATTGAGCACCAGGCCTGCATTATTCAGTTCCAGGTACTTGCCAGTGTTTGAGACATTCCTTGGAAAGGCTTGGAGGGCCTCAGCCCCCCCCCCTTATCTTTACCAAGTTTTTTCTCTTGCCATTGCTCGTGCTTCCCTCAGGCTGCTTCTCTCAATCTTTATTTTGGGGAGTTACAATCCATCTCTTACAGGGACATGCATGTTTCTATGTATCTTTCAATTTTTATGGATTGCTTACGTAGCATATATGTTAGAGCATGTCCTAGTTGCACGCAGGGCATCTCATCTCTCTCTCTCCTCTCTTGTCTCTCTCGTCACATCTCTCTCATCTCTCTCTCCCTCCTTTCTCATATCTGTCTAATGTCTATCTTGTCTTGTCTCCTCTGTCCTCCCAGTCAGGAGAAGGGGTTCAGGAAGGAGGAGACAAATTGAACAGGTGAATGCCTGGCTGCATAGCTGGTGCCATACTGAAGGTTTTGGCTTCTATGATCATGGATCTACTTTTGAGAAGCTGGGTCTGCTGGGAGCTGATGGGATTCACCTGACCAAGTGGGGCAGGAGGGTCTTTGCCAACAAGCTGGCCAGGCTTATAAGGAGAGCTTTAAACTAGATTTATCATGGCAAAGGGATGGAGTTTTGAGTAACAGAGAAGAGCCAGAGGCTGCTGCTGCGTTAGGAACCAACAGGGAAACACCTGTGAAAAGCCTCAAAGGAATTAGGGCTTGTTCTTCCAAAAAGGTAACACAGTCGCTAGCCCATTTGAAGTGCCTCTATACCAATGCACGCAGCACAGGTAACAAACAGGAGGAGCTGGAAGCCACTGTGCAGCTAGAAAGCTATGATCCAATTGCTATCACTGAAACATGGTGGGATGAATCGCATGCCTGGAGCACTGCAGTCGATGGCTATAAACTGTTCAGAAGGGACAGGCAAGGAAGGAGGGTCAGGAGGATTACCCTCCATGTAAAAGTATGGATTGACTGCACAGAGCTGTCTTTGAAAAACAGCGATAAACAGGTTGAGAACTTATGGGTAAAAATTAGGGGCCAAGCCAACAAAAGAAACCTCGTGGTTGATGTTTACTACAGGCTGCCTGATCAAGGGGAGCCCGTTGACGAAGCGTTCTTATTTCAAGGAATCACAAACTTCTGTGGACCTGAACAAATATCTGTTGCTTTTAATGGAACTCTTTCTTGCCAGAAGAGAACCCTTCTTGATTTGGTGTTCAATCAGTATGGAAAACCTTACTGACCTAATTCTGCTTTCATTTTCTGTTCTCTTGAGGACGCTAAATGAGTCTCCTGCAGTTAATGCAGTATTACATCCATTTTGGTTTTTCAGGAATTTTAGAATCTTGTATCAGACTGTCTACTGTGCCTTACTGATGTTAAGGCAAAATTGAGCAGCACTTAAAATTACTAAGTTCAAATAAAAAAAAATAAAATTCAATTTTAAATCAGTTCTGAACATAATATTTTTGATGAAATTCTAATGTACCCTAATGCTTTCTGATGCATTGACCCAAATACATATATATGCAATATGGACCTTTGTTCTTTCTATTGCATTTTTGCTGTCATGTATGTGCAGGTGCACTTTGCACAAAGTGGTGTCAGTAGGGATATTTCTACTTTTGTCATCAGTTAATGTATAATTCTCCATATCCTTGGAGAAACAGGTATTGGGGGAGAGGGAAGTATTCCTTAGGAGATGCTTCATTTTTGGTCTTTGCAGTCCTATATCCCTGCTATCCCACAGAAAACTTATTTTAAGGTCTTTTTAACTAGGACATCTGCCTTGCTCTCACTGAGGGCAGATCAACTTTGGTTTACTATGTCACAGAAATAGAAGTGCAGGATTAATGGTTGCTGAGTACTGTGAATTGGGGTAGCTTACTAAAAGAAAATTAGAAAAGTAAATTTAGTGCCAGTCCAGTGTTCAGTAACCCTGAAAATTTCATGTTGCTTGTCTGTTAATGCTGAAATCGAGTGACTGACTGCCACTAAATTGCCACAAGATATTGCAAGCAGACTATTTTAACTTCTAAAGGGTTTGAAAAAAAATATCTATATGGTTATATATAAATTATAGCTTTATTGCCTAATAATGCAAATTATATTATTACTTAGGTGTACAGGTGCTGTGGCAATATACATTAAATTTTTAAGAATACAAGAACAATATCTCTTAATGATTAAATGTATATCAGTTCTGTACCTGTTCTTATTTTACTGGATTCTTCTCCCATTTCTCTCTCCCCCCCCAATTATTTTTTCCATTTATATTTAGCATAGCCTTATGAAAGTAATTTATGATATTACCAAAAGGAAATATTTCATTAAACAACTACTGTCTGCAAAAGAGGGGAAGAGATTTGCTTTATGGTTTGGAGGTTGGTTAAAGATTGCAGTGTCTGGGTTGCAAATACTGCAAGTTTATTGTCCTTTCAAAAATCTATATAACAGAAGAAAACTTTTTAGGTTTGTTCAGGTTAATTTTGGAATCTTGTGCTAAACCTGAGTCTAAGGCCTCCTGGCTTGTCTGTTTCTGGTGGCTTTCAAATTTCTGGCATTGTCTTTAGTGTTAGGTTCAGAACTAGAGCTTTTGAACCACTAATGATAATGAATTAGCCATGATAATAAAGCCAATGAAAAGCACAGGCATGGTTTTAGGATGTATGAGGGGAGGTATTTCCAATAGAGAGTAAAAACTATTATAATTATTCACATCACTAAGAGGACCTACTATGTGCTGTTCTAGACACTCAGGTTAAAGAAAAGTTAGTTGAAACCAGAACAAATACAGAAAGAGTTATCTTAGATGATGCAGAGAAAGGATGTTCTGGCTTAGCGACCAAAAAAAAAAAAAAAAAGTTTATATAGCCTAACCAAGCAAAGGCTCAAAAAAACATGGTTGCTCTATATATTCTTTCAGGTTGGAAGAGACCTGTAGAGACTATCTAGTCCAACCTTCCTGCTCAAAGCAGGGCTAACTTCAAAGTTAGATCAGGTTACTCAGAGCTTTGTCTAGGCAAATTTTGAAAGTCTCCAAAGATGGAGATCCCACAACCTCTCTGGGCCTCTGTTCCAGTGCTGTACAACTCTTATTGTGATTCTTTTTTTCCCTTATGTCCAATCAGAATTTCCCTTTTTTGCACCTACTGTCTCTTGTCCTTGCAGTGTACAACTCTTAGAAGTATGGCACTGTCTTTTCTGTAACTTCCCTGTAGGTAGTAGAAGAGGCTATACCAATGAGGAGTACTAAACTTTTAGGACATTAAAAGGTACTGCTTTCCTTATTATATGTATATTTACATTAAAGAAGAAAGCATCAGTTCAGGAAAGAACCAGTTAATGTAACAGACAGTTTCTACATGAGCAAATGATAATAATTAGACCAGAAATAAAGTTAGGCTGGGAAATAGAAGATGATTTCTAACTGACAGAGGTACAGGGTTCCTGAACAGCTTTTCAGTAAGCATAGCCTCTAGTTTTAAGATGGAGTTTGAGCAGCACATGAAAGGAAGTTCTGTGTTGTTGTCGCAGTTTAACTCCAGCCAGCAACTAAGCACCACGCAGCTGCTCACTCACTTCACCCCCCACCCAGTGGGATGGGGGAGAAAATCGGGAAAAGAAGCAAAACCCGTGGGTTGAGATAAGAATGGTTTACTAGAACAGAAAGGAAGAGACTAATAATGATAATGATAACACTAATAAAATGACAACAGTAGTAATAAAAGAATTGGAATGTACAAATGATGCGCAGGGCAATTGCTCACCACCCGCCGACCGACACCCAGCCAGTCCCCAAGCGGCGATTCCCTGCCCCCCCACTTCCCAGTTCCTAAACTAGTTGGGACATCACATGGTATGGAATACACTGTTGGCCACTTTGGGTCAGGTGCCCTGGCTGTGTCCTGTGCCAACTTCTTGTGCCCCTCCAGCTTTCTCGCTGGCTGGGCATGAGAAGCTGAGAAATCCTTGACTATAGTCTAAACACTACTGAGCAACAACTGAAAACATCAGTGTTATCAACATTCTTCTCATACCTAACTCAAAAACCTAGCACTGTACCAGCTACTAGGAAGACAGTTAACTCTATCCCAGCTGAAACCAGAACAGTTGTGGCTAGCTGTGGCAGCAGAGGAATCTGAAGGCCCCCTCAAGTCCTATACCCCTCAATGCAGAGGAGAATGGGACTAAAAACTGACATAACTTGGATATGGAGGGTAAGACTGCATATAGGACAAGAGCAGAGAGAGAACTAGCGCAAGCAGTTAGCCAAGACAGGTTTGAGGAGATGTGTCAGAGAAAAGAGACAAACTTAGGGAATGGACAGAAGTCTCTATACCCTCTAGAGAGTAATTCTCAACAGAGGAGTTGTGGTTTCAGCCCAGCCGGTAACAAAGGACCACGCTGCCGCTCGCTCACTCCTCCTGCCCCCCTCCGGTGGGATGGGGAGGAGAATCAGAAAGGAGAAAAGAAAAAAAACCCGGAACCTCGAGGGCTGAGATAAGGACAATTTACTGGGCCAACACAAAAAGAGAAGTTACAACAACAACAACAGTACTAATAAAAGAATATATAAAACGAGTGATGCACAGTGCAACTGCTCACCACCCGGAACCCGATGCTCTGCCACTTCCCCCACCAAAAGCTGAGAGACCCCCCCCCAGCCCGCTCCCCATTTATATACTGAGCATGATGTCACATGGTATTGAATAGCTCCTTGGCTAGTTCAGGTCAGCTGCCCCGGTTGTGCCCCCTCCCAGGTTCCTGTGAAAATTAATTCTATCCCAGCTGAACCCAGGACAGGAGTGCAACAAATAGGACCGGCTAGCAGGGATATTGGTAGTTAGAGGGCAGTTTGTATCAGAAAGGGGCCAGAAATTCTGCTCAATAAATTGTGGGACTGCTTGAGGCTGCACAACAATGGTAGTGATGTGCCACAGGGCTTGGTCCCCACCACTTGCTGGAGCAAGTACCCCCGGCACGTCAGGGAGCTTGACCCAGGCACAGAGCCCTGGAGGAAGTATGCAGCTGCCCAGGTCTGGGGCTGCAAGGGAGTGCATGTGGCCTCTCCCTGGGGCTGGAGGCAACAGTGGCCTCACTTGTGAGAGACATGCTATGTTTGAGGCACTGAGCCACTAGGTGAAGGAGCTATGTGAGGAGGGGAGAAGACTATGTAGCATCAGGGAGGATGAGCAGGAAATGGACAGGATCTTCACAGAGACTCTTCACAGAAAAGTGGAGGTACGGGGAACAGCAAAGAAGTGCCCACAGGAACAACATGATGTGGAGGCCTTCACGCTTCTTCCCACTAGGATGGCTAGTGGCCCATTTTAAGTGACTGTACACAAACACATGCAGCATGGAAAATAAACAGAAGGAATTAGAACTCCATGCACAGTCACAAAGGTCTGACCTCATTGTGTTTACTGACATGTGCTGGGATAGCTCATGTGATTTGAATGTTGCAGTGGATAAATAGAGCTCCTTAAGAAAAGAGCAGAAAAGCAAAACCCCACCTGGAATTGAATCTGGAGAAGGATGTGAAGGGCAACAAGGGCTTCTACATGTATATCAAGAGCAAAAGGAAGATTAGGGGAAAATGCAGGCCTGCTCCTGAATGGGGCAGGGGACCTGGTGATAAAGGACACAGAAAAGGCTGAGGTATTCAGTGCCTTCTTTGTCTTGGTTTTTAACATGGAAGATTTGCTTTGAGGAATCCCAAGCCCCTGAGACTACTGGGAAAACCTGGAGCAAGGAAGACTTACCCTCAGTAGAGGAGGATCAGGTTAGGGAACATTTAAACAAAGTATACATATATAAGTCCATGGGGCCTGATGGGATGCACCCATGAGTGCTGAGGGAGCTGGCTGATGTCATTGCAAAGCCACTCTCAATAATCTTTGAAAGGTCATGGCAATTGGGAGAGGTTTCTGAGGACTGGAGGAAAGCAAATGTCACTCCTATTTTCAAGAAGGAGGATCTGGGGAACTACAGGCCCAGTCAGCTTCACCTCAATCCCTGGGAAAGTGATGCAGCAACTAATTCTGGGAACCATTTCCAGGCACATGAAGGACAAGACAGTGATTGGGAGTAGTCAGCATGGATTTATGAAGGGGTGTCGTGGTTTAACCCCAGCCAGCAACTAAGCACCACGCAGCTGCTCACTCACTCCCCCCCCACCCAGTGGGATGGGGGAGAAAATCAGGAAAAGAAGTAAAACTCATGGGTTGAGATAAGAACAGTTTAATAGGACAGAAAAGAAGAAACTAATAATGCTAATGATAACACTAATAAAATGACAACAGCAATAATAAAAGGATTGGAATGTACAAATGATGCACAGGGCAATTGCTCACCACCCGCTGATCGACACCCAGCTAGTCCCCGAGCGGCAATTCCCCACCCCCACTCCCCCCAGTTTATATACTAGATGTGGCGTCACATGGTATGGAATACCCCGTTGGCCACTTTGGGTCAGCTGCCCTGGCTGTGTCCTGTGCCAACTTCTTGTGCCCCTCCAGCTTACTTGCTGGCCGGGCATGAGAAGCTGAAAAATCCTTGACTTTAGACTAAACACTACTTAGCAACAACTGAAAACATCAGTGTTATCAACATTCTTCTCATACTGAACTCAAAACACAGCACTGTACCAGCTACTAAGAAGACAATTAACTCTATCCCAGCTGAAACCAGGACAGGTAGAGAAGGCCAACAATATATGGGGTTGCATTAGGAAGAACAGTGCCAGCCAGTCAAAGGCAGAGATCCTTCCCCTCTACTCAGCACTGGTGAGGCCACATCTTGAGTACTGTGTCCAGTTCTGGGCTTCCCAGTACAAGAAAGATATGGACATACTGCAGTGACCCCAGAGCAGGGCCGCAAATATGATTATGGGATTGGAGCATCTTTCATATGAGGAGAGGCTGAGGGAGCTGGGACTGTTTAGCCTAGAGAAGAGAAGGTTCAGGGCGGAATCTTATCTATGTGTCTAAATATGTTGTGGAAGGGATTAAAGATGGAGACAGACTCTTCTCAGTAGTGCCCATTGACAGGATGAGGCAGTGTGCACAAATTGAAATACAAGTAATTCCATTTAAACAAAAGAAAAGGCTTTTTTACTGTGAGGATGGTCAAACACTGGACCAGGTTGCCCATAGAGGTTGTGGAGTCTCCATCCTTGGAGATATTAAAAATCTAACTGGGCAAATTCCTAAGCAACCCCTTCTAGGTGACCTGTCTTCGAGCAGGAGGGCTAGCCTAGATCATCTCAAGAGGTCCCTTCCAACCTCAGCTATTCTGCAAAGAAGGTCAAGGTGGGAAAGTGAGGATGAGGGGTTGAGGGTTTCATTTAGACAGCTGGAGGAAAGCCTTTTTGATCACAGGCCTCGGTACTTATGGGGGACTTCAACCACCCTGAGATCTTTTTAAAGAAGGGCAACATGGCTGGGCACAAGCAGTTGATAAGATTTTTGGAGTGTGTTGAAGACAAATTCTTCACACAGGTGTTGGATGGCCTGACTAGGAGTGATGCTCTGCTAGACATGTTACTTGCAGACAAGGAAGAACTGCTCAAAGATGTGAAGGCTGAGGGCTGCACTGGCCACAGTAACCATGAAATTGTGGAGTTTAGGATCCTGAGAGAAGCGAGCAAGACAAATGGAATCACAGCCCTGCACTTCAGGAGAGCAGTTTTCAGCTTGTTCAGGTATCTCCTTGGCAGGATCTCATGAGAGACTGCTCTGGAGGGCAATGGGGCCAACGAGAGGTGGATAATCTTCAAGGACAGTGTCCTCAGAGCAGAAGTTGTTTCTTATGACGTGGAAGAAGTTGAGCAAGCATGGCAGAAGGTCAGTGTGGATGAACAGGGAACACATGACTGAGCTCAAATGCAAAAAAGGAAGCACACAGAAGGTGGAGACAGACATGGGCTACCTGAAAGGAATAGAGACATTGCCCAGGAGTGCAGGGATGAAGTTAGGAAAGCCTAAGCTCAGCTCAAGTTGGAACTAGAGAACGACAAGAAGGGCTTCTATAGGTATGCTGGCATTAAAAGGAAGGCTAAGGAAAACAGAGGCCCACTGCTCAATGGGGCAAGGGACCTAGTGCCAAAGGACACAGGAATGACGACTGATGTACTCAGTGCCTTTTTTTGCTCCAGTTTTCACTGGTAAAGGCTTGTCCTCAGGCCTCACAGGTCCCTGAGCCTAGTGGCAGAGTCTGGGGGAGTGAAGCATTACTCATAGTAGAGGAAAACACAGTTAGAGACCACTTAAACCAGTTTGGCTATGTGGTCAAGGGGAGAGCAGTGGAATTAGTTTACCTTGACTTTAGCAAGGCTTTTGACATAGTCTCCCATAGTATCCTTAGAACTGAAGTGGTGATATATGGACTGGATAAGTGGCCGATAAGACGGGCAGAAAATTGGCTGGACGGTTGTGATCAGTGGTACAAAGCCTAACTGGTATGCAGTTGCTAGTGACATCCCTCCGGGATCAATACTGTGTCTGATATTGTTTAACATCTTTAATAAATACCTGGATGATCGTACAGAGCACACTCCCAGCAATTTTTCTGACAATATCAATTTGGGAAGAATGGTCAATATACTTGGAGGCAGGGCTGCTTTTCAGAGGGACCTCAACAGGCTGGAGAAATGGGCTGACAGAAACCTCATGGAGGTCAAAAAAGAGAAGTGTAAAGTCCTGCATCTGTGCTGGAATAAGCAGGCTGGAGGCTGACTGACATACATAAAGCATGGGAAACCTAGGAAAATTCAGGAAGGACTAGGAAGTGCTTAGGTTTCTGATAGACATTTGTTGTGGGTCAACCCCGGTTGGTAGCTAAACAACACACAGCCACTTGTTCACTCCCACCCCCCCACCAAGCGGGATGGGAGACAGAATAGGAAGAGCAAAAGAGAGAAAAATCATGGGTTGAGATAAAGATAGTTTACTCAGTGAAGGAAAGAGGAAGAAGAAACAAACAAACAAACAACAAAGTGATGCAAAGGCAATCACTCACCACCTCCCACAAGTAGACTGATGCCCAGTCAGTCCCCGAGCAATGGCTACCTTCCCAAACCACCCCAATCCCTCCATTTTATTGTTGAGCATGACATCACATGGTATAGAATATCCCTTTGGCCACTTTGGGTCAGCTGTCCTGGCTGTGTCCTCTCCCAACTTCTTGTGCCCCTCCAGCCTTCTTGCTGGCTGGGCATGAGAAGCTGAAAAATCCTTGACTTTTAGACTAAACATTACTTGGCAACAACTGAAAACATCAGTGTGTTATCAACATTATTCTCATACCAAACCCAAAACATAGCACTATACCAGCTACTAGAAAGAAAACTAACTATCCAAGCTGAAACTAGGACAGGGGGACAGAGTGGGAAAAAGAAAAGGCCTTGACACTGTTCATCAACAGCCAAAGCACTGGTGTGTTAACAACATTGTTTTAGCCACAAATTCAAAACACACCACCATATGGGCTGCTATGAAGAAAGTTAACTCCATCCCAGCCAGACCCAGTACAATGTTCCATGGGGTACAATCTAATGTTGCCCCCAGGTGTTCTCTAAGGCTAAGACATTGTGGTGGTCAGGGAATAGAACTTAACTTAAGGGCTCCATCCTTAGCAGCTGTTCAAAAGAAAAATTAGAACTGCCATTGACACGCGGATCAAACTTTACAACTTGGAGAGTGAGTTATAAAGCAGGTATGTTTATTTCGGCGCCGGGTGCAAGGGGATTTCTCCTCAAAGCTTGCACACTGTCTCAGCAAGCAGCCAGATATTTATTACACCAAAGCATACATATTCATAGGGTTACACAATACAAAATATACATATGTATAGGTTGGGGCGGAGTTAGTTCAAAAGCTTGTGTCAGCAGTTCTAAAATGTTTATGTCATCTTGCACAGGCTCAGATTTGTCTCTGGTGGTCGTTTACTTCTTCAGGGGTCTTATCTTCCTCTTCTTCTTCTGTCCTCTAAATGAACTTTAGTCATTTACACATGCTCTCTTCTCACTTGGTGATTTCAGCAGTGTTTAACAAGTCCTAACAAGTTCTGTGGTAAGACTAACATTGCAGTTCCTGTTATCACTCCCTTTGTTTGGCATGTCAGTCCTTGACGAATACCAGTCCCTGATAAGCTTAACCCCTGACAGACGCCACAGGCGCCAGGCCTTGGTAAGTCAGTTTCGAAAGAATAAACAAGGCCAACAGAATTATTTGGTCAAAAGGCAAATAGTTATTTCCCTGTATCACCATTGTTTACAAAGATGCACCTCAAGAAGCAGACAACTGTGGTTTTTGACCTAAATGTTCCAACCCTGATTATGAATAACATAGATGTCAATATGATGTCTTGTGATGAAACTTCTATTTTTTTTAATCCACCTCATTTTTAAACTAAAGCTTTTTTATGTATGATGTGCTAGATTAAGTTAAAAAAACCCAACTGAGTTCCCTTATGTTAAGTAATGATATTATTTCATTGCATAATGATATATTTAACATGGGAACTCTACCTCAGAGAGTAGGGAAAGCCAGCATAATATTTGATTCTTGGAATATCTTCATTAAGCAAAGGTAGAGAAGATTTATTTTTTTTTAATTTGTTTTGCAAGACTATTGAAGCTTTGCATTAGAAAACTTTAGTACCCCCAAAACAGATTGAATAGCAGGGCAGAAACATTGACATATTCTACTTCTGCAGGGCACCATAATTTAAAAAGCAGCATGTTATTCTGGTGTGATTTGACAGTACAGATAAGGCAGTCTAATTGTTAGCTGTTGCCAAAAGAAGTAGTCCTGTCTCCCATTTTTCCCTCTCCCTCCTGCTGACCCTTCCCACTATCTCTCCATTGGCACTAATGGTGATCCAGTTCATGGAGCAAAACTGGCAGAAAGATACCCATACAAAATAGTGAATAGTGTTCTGCCCTATACACTTCACTGTGGAGTCACATGACCACAAAGGACAGTTGAAAGCAGGGGAGAAGTGTATGGGCCAGAAGGAAAACAAGGGAGGAAGCATAGTCCCTTTGGGCAGCAAATCACCATTAGATGGGAATCTTAGTCATCATCACTTCTTATTTAGTTAAAGAGCCTATTGCCATTATATTTCTGTGGAATTTGATTAAGAATCCCTGTTTAATGGCTTCTTTGAAATAATAAAAACTTTAATTGCTAATCTTGGTCACTGGTTAATAGAAAATCTAAGGTATTCCAAGAAATCATAGGTGTTATATGTTGTTTTAAAATTGCTATCCCATCCCTGATGGGATGCACCCATGAGTGCTGAGGGAGCTGGCTGATATCATTGCGAGGCCACTCTCAATAATCTTTGAAAGGTCATGGCAATTGGGAGAGGTTTCTGAGGACTGGAGGAAAGCAAATCTCACTCCTATCTTCAAGAAGGGCAAGAAAGAGGACCCAGGGAACTACAGGCCAGTCAGCCTCACCTTGATCCCTGGGAGGGTGATGGAGCAGCAAATCCTGGAAACCGTTTCCAGGCACATTAAGGACAAGTTGATTGGGAGTAGTCAGTGTGGATTCACCAAGGGGAGGTCATGCTTGACCAACTTGATTACCTTCTATGATGAAATGACTGTCTTAGTAGATGAGGGGAGAGCAGTGGATATCATCTACATAGACATCAGGAAGGCTTTTAACACTGTCTCCCATAACATCCTCATAGGGAAGCTGTTGAAGTATAGGCTGGATGAGCAGACAGTGAGGTGGACTGAAAACTGGCTGAACCGCCAGGCCCAGAGGGTGGTGATCAGTGGCACGCTGTTTAGTTGGAAGCCAGTAAATTGCAGTGTACCCCAGGGGTAAATACTGGGTCCAATCCTTTTTAACACTTTCATTAATGACTTGTACAATGGGGCAGAGTTTTTAAATGACCCAAAACTGGGAGGAGTGTCTGATACACCAGAGAGTTGTGCTGCCATCCAGAGGGACGTGGACAGGCAAGAGAAATGGGCAGAGAGGAATCTCATGCAGTTCAACAAGAGGAGAGGAGGAACAACCCCATGCACCACTGCACACTTGGGGCCACCCAGCTGGAAAGCAGCTCTGCAGAGAAGGACCTGGGGGTACTGGTGGACAACAAGCTGACCATGAGCCACCAATGCACCCTCATGGCAAAGGCGACCAACAGCATCCTAGGCTGCATTAGGAAGAACAGTGCCAGCTGGTTGAAGGAGGAGATCCTTCTCCTCTACTCAGCACTGGTGAGGCCGCATCTTGAGTATTGTATCCAGTTCTGGGCTCCCCAGTACAAGAAAGATATGGACTTACTGGAGCAATTCCAGCAAAGGGCCACAAAGATCATAGAATAGAATCATAGAATAGTTTGAGTTGGAAGCTGATAACAAAGTTTGATATTAAATGCGACAGTGATTTAACAAGATTCAATGGCAAGGTTCACTTGATATTTACTGCATGGAGGGCACGGTCAGACAAAACTGTCAAGGAGACCCTCCCATTGAGTCACGAGGTTCAGAAAGGACCCTCTTGCGTTCTAAACTCCTTTCCAGAGAGGAGTCTAGATGCGGCTGGATCCACTCCTAGTCCCAGACTTGGTCAATGGTTTATGTCTAAAGGATTATCTGTGTGCAATCAATCCTTTATATCACTTTACATCATCTAGTCCACCCCCCCCCCTGCAATGAGCAAGGACATCTTCAACTACATCAGGTTGCTCAGAGCCCTGTCCAACGTGACTTTGAATGTTTCCAGGGATGGGGCATCTACCACCTCTCTGGGCAACCTGTTTCAGTGTTTCACCACCCTCATCGTAAAAAATTTCTTCCTTATATCTAGTTTAAATCTACCCTCTTTTAGTTTAAAACCATTACCCCTTGTCCTGTCACTACAGGCCCTACTAAGAAGTTTGTCCTCATCTTTCTTATAAGCCCCCTTTAAGTATTGAAAGGCTGCAATAAGGCCTCCCCAGAGCCTTCTCTTCTCCAGGCTGAACAACCCCAACTCTTTCAGCCTTTCTTCATAGGAGAGGTGTTCCAGCCCTCTGATCATCTTTGTGGCCCTCCTCTGGACCCACTCCAACAGGTCCATGTCTTTCCTGTACTGAGGACTCCAGAGCTTGATGCAGTACTCCAGGTGGGGTCTCACCAGAGCAGAGGGGCAGAATAACCTCCCTCGACCTGCTGGCCACACTTCTTTGTATGCAGTCCAGGATACAATTGGCTTTCTGGGCTGCGAGTGCACATTGCCGGCTCATGTCCAGCTTTTCATCCACCAGTACTCCCAAGTCCTTCTCCTCAGGGCTGCTCTCAATCCCTTCATCCCCCAGCCTGTATTGATACTGAGGGTTGCCCCAACCCAGGTGCAGGACCTTGCCTTGGCCTTGTTGAACCTCATGAAGTTCATATGGGCCCACTTCGTGAGCTTGTCCAGGTCCCTCTGGATGGCATCCCATCCCTCAGGCATGTCAACCACACCACTCAGCTTGGTGTCGTCCGTAAACTTGCTGAGGGTGCACTCAATCCCACTATGTCATTGATGAAGATATTAAACAGTACTGGTCCCAATACAGACCCCTGAGGGTCACCACTCGTCACTGATCTCCATCTGGACATTGAGCCGTTGACCATTACCCTCTGGATGCAACCATCCAACCAATTCCTCATCCACCAAACAGTCCATCCATCAAATCCATATCTCTCCAATTTAGAGAGAAGAATGTTGTGGGGGACCATGTCAAAAGCCTTACAGAAGTCCAGATAGACGACATCTGTAGCTCTTCCCTTGTCTACTGATGTAGACACTCCATCATAGATGGCCATGAGGTTGGTCAGGCAAGATGACTGAGGGTCTGGAGCACCTTTCATATGAGGAGAGGCTGAGAGAGCTTGGACTCTTCAGCCTGGAAAAGTCTCAGGGGGATCTTATCAATGTGTTTTAATACTTGATGGGAGGGAGTAATGAAGAAGAGGGAGCCAGACTCTTCTAAGTAGTGTTCAGTGACAGGACAAGAGGTAATGGGCACAAATTAAAACACATGAAATTCCATCTGAACCCCCCAAAAATACTTTTTTACTGTGAGGGTGGTCAAACACTGGACCAGGTTGCCCAGAGAGGTTGTGGAGTCTCCATCCTTGGAGATATTAAAAATATGACTGGACACAGTCTTGGGCAACTTGCTCTATGTAACCCTGCTTGAGCAGGGTGGTTGGACTAGCTGATTTCAAGAGGGCCCTTCCAACCTAAATGATTATGTGATTCTGTGAAATAGAATTTATTTTTAAGATTAGAAAAACTCATAGCATTTTATTTTGATATACTTAAGGTCTGTAAAATCAACAAGCTCTTAAAATGAAAACAGGATAAAATGCAGAAACGTCTATTAAAAAAATAAAGTATTAAATTGAAGAGGAGATGATAGCAGGTTGTATGAGGAAACCTAGAATGCTGGAGAAGAACTCAGATAGAAAAAATGGAATAATATATTAAATAATTTTTCTTTGTTAGTACCTAGGAAGACTCAAAATATATTATTCTCGAGTTTTGGGTAGGAGTACTGTTACAGAATGGGTACTTGTCTGCAGCTTTAAAAAAGAATTATATTTTCCTTTTCAGATTACACATTGCTCAGTATGCATGTAGTTATTGTGAAATATTAATATTTTGATCTGTTAGCAAGTTATTTATCAGGATTTATAAAGTATATGGTTATGCTAATAATGGATTTCTAATGTTTATTCTACTATAGTGGATAGGAGATAAGTAACTTTATGAATTTCTCTGTAGAAATGAGTAGGTTCAGTCATTTAGTCCTTATAATCAGACTACCCACAGAAGAGTGTGTGTATGCATGTGTAGAAATGAACTTGTGTTCAGACACAAACTTGCTCGATCTGCCTTCCAGCTGTGCATCTGGAACACTGAGTGTATGAGAATGCCTGTGGCACTGTGTTACTGCTGTAGTGACTGTAGGGAAACAGCAGAGGAAGTACAGGGAAAGAATTATCTTAATGTGCAGAGAAGCAACACTAGAAGATGTTTTCTTTCTGCCTGCAGGCTAGTGCTGAAATCCTCATCACAGGATAACATGTAAATATGCACCAGACACCTCTTCCTCATGTGATCTGATGTTTTATACATTAGGAGAGTGAAAAATTGAGATGTGATGTAGAGATTAGATATGTTTCCATTCTTGTGCTTTGGGCGATTTTAATTGGGGGTGTGTATGTGTTTTTGATTCATTTGAACTTAAATGCAACCTTTGGACCACTTAAAATGTTGTGGTCTCTCATTTTTCTACCTCGGCTAAATTCAGAGTTTGCAAATAAATATTTACTTGTAAATAAAAAAGCTCATAAAGATTATATAAATGTTAGCTCTGTGATCTTGATTTTGAATGTGAAAAATAGAACCAAGTAAGTTTCTTCTGGCTTGTGTATTATTGTCGATCTGTTTTGTATTCGTAAATGAATTAAGAATTCCATGAAGAAAGAGTGAAATAGAATCCAGTTTGTAGTCCAACAGCTATGTAAGTGCTATCATTTTATTGAAATTGTGACAACTTTAAGTTGTCACAATAAAACAAGCAAGTAGAATTATGAATATTAATATTATGAATATGTCATGTAAGAAAATTCCATTTGCATATGGTAACTATTCTGACAACACTATGTGTTAAAGGTATAAAATAGTACCCACCAAACAGACCTGCAGACAGAATGCTAGGAAGCATGAGTAAATCAAAATTTCCAAGTTGCTATGCACACATATACTTTCTGTCCGAATTAAAGGAGGGGAAGAGGGGCAGAGGAGGGTTTTCATTATTTGGCAATTTATTCCGTAAATGGAAAATTAAACCTTATTCTTCTCCATCTATACAAACACCTATTCAGAAACAGGTAGTAAAAGCCAACTAAGTATCTGAAGTAAATTGCCAAATTTTACTATATACTGTCGATAACTACTGACAGATTTTTCCCAGTATCTTTTCCAATCCTATATTTATTTAGGCTTCAGGCTCGAATAGCTCACAGAATCCAAGAACTGGAGAACTTGCCTGGCTCTTTGCCTCCTGATCTGCGAAACAAAGCTACAGTGGAGTTGAAGGCACTTAGGTTACTGAATTTCCAGCGCCAGGTAATGCCTTCTGCTGCAGGGAAGTTCTTGTAGTGCTCACAGTCAAATGTGATGTTGTGGCATGTGTCAGATTTTACAGCAGCACTGACCTTAAACAGGAGATTTTGTACAAGAGCACACTTTACTGATAAGAAAAAATTATCAGAAATGTTTAACTTGGTATTTATTTTGTTTTATTACTGAATATGTACATGTGTTCTCTCTCTCTCCTGCTCCATCCTCCAGTATAAGTTGTAATCCTAGAATTGTGGTAGTTTTTCATGAAAATAATGGCAGTTGCAGAGAGACACAAGAGAAGGACAGGCTGCAAGTGCATTTTCAACACAAATCATAATAGATGTAATTTTCATTACACTCTTTATACTTGTCATGGGTCTTTTATTGGTGAGAGTTAAATGCTCTTAGTGTTGTTTGTAACATTTCTCTGTAATCTGTGTTCATCATTCCCGCTGTGACACACAGACTGTGAAAATTAAGCCTAACAAAAGCACATCTAAGATACAAGTAAGTTAGGTCTTGAATATGTGTAACAGCATCTGAATTTCAGAAAGGGAGTCACAGTGCCAGACCATTCTGGGCCTTTTGTCATTGGCTTGCCTGGTTGGCCTAGAAGCAGCAGAGATGTGATGTGTCAGACCAAGCAAAAACAGTTCCTGGAAGAAGTCTTTGGCAATATTTGTACCATGTTATCTACATCTTCCTTCCTACTGACTGTCATGGTTTAACCCCAGCCAGCAACTAAGCACCACGCAGCCACTCACTCACTTCCCCCCGACCCAGTGGGATGGGGGAGAGAATCAGGAAAAAAAAAAGTAAAACTCATGGGGTGAGATAAGAACAGTTTAATAGAACAGAAAAGAAGAAACTAATAATGCTAATGATAACACTAATAAAATGACAACAGCAATAATAAAAGGATTGGAATGTACAAATGATGCACAGTGCAATTGCTCACCACCTGCCAATGGACGCCCAGTTAGTCCCTGAGCGGCGATCCCCCCAGCCCCACTCCCCCCAGTTTATATACTAGATGTGGCATCACATGGTATGGAATACCCCGTTGGCCAGTTTGGGTCAGCTGCCCTGGCTGTGTCCCCTCCCAACTTCTTGTGCCCCTCCAGCTTTCTTGCTGGCTGGGCAGGAGAAGCTGAAAAATCCTTGACTCTAGACTAAACATTACTTAGCAACAACTGAAAACATCAGTGTTATCAACATTCTTCTCATACCTAGCTCAAAAACATAGCACTTTTTACCAGCTACTAGGAAGACAATTAACTCTATCCCAGCTGAAACGCTTTCTGTCCTACAGAAACTGAAGATTTATTTAGGGAGACAGACCTTTCTGCTACAACTGAAGAGTTGCAGAACTGTAATGGAAAGGGAAGAGGAAGCTGGGGGGTGTCCTGCACCACTAAAATTTTACTTTACTGTATTACTAAAGTTGTTCTTGTGTGTGTGAAAAATGGGGTTTTTTTGAACTGTTTCTTTTTTCTCACCGGTAGCTAAGACAAGAGGTAGTAGCCTGCATGCGTCGTGACACAACACTAGAGACATCACTAAACTGCAAAGCCTACAAGAGAAGCAAGCGCCAGACTCTGAGGGAGGCCCGTATGACAGAAAAGCTTGAGAAACAGCAGAAGATAGAACAAGAGAGGAAACGTAGACAGAAACACCTGGTATTTTAACTCCTGTTAACTGTTCTCCCAGACATGGAAATGCCATTCAGTTGATTGTTGCATCTTGTTATGATCTGCTAGTCATTGTCATTTTATATTTTATTCACCTCTGGAGACTGAGGCACAAGAAAATAAATTTATGCAATAAACAAGCATAAAACTCTAAAATTACAACTCCTGTATTCCTGATCTCAAACCTTGTGCTGTCAAATCTCTGAATTAAATTGTTTTTTTTCTCTAGGAATATCTGAACAGCATATTGCAGCATGCTAAAGATTTTAAAGAATACCACCGGTCAGTGTCTGGGAAAATACAGAAAATTTCTAAAGCTGTGGCAACTTGGCATGCCAACACTGAACGTGAGCAGAAAAAGGAAACTGAGAGAATTGAGAAAGAAAGAATGAGAAGACTAATGGTAAGGAATGGGGGAAGGGGTCTGACAAGTTTGGCTAAAATTACATACAGTCTGATGTACACCCTCAGGTGCTTATGTATGCTCTTTTCAGAATAAAATCTCTTTAATTCAAGAAGTTTAAAAAGTATAAACCTAAAACTAATGCAGAAGAGTCCCTTGGATTTCTAATGATGGTAGTGAATTTGATAGTGTTCACTTTGAGCTATAGCTACTTTTTTATTTAGATTTCTGATAATATATAATTGTCTTTTACTATTGGGTTTGTGTGGCAAGGTTTTAGTAGTGGGGGGGGGGGTACAGGGGTGGCTTCTGTGAGAAGCTGCTAGAAGTTTCCCCTATGTCCAACAGAGCCAATGCCAGCTGGCTCCAAGACGGACCTGCTGCTGGCCAAGGCCGAGCCAATCAGTGACAGTGGTAGTGCCTCTGTGATAACATATTTAAGAAGGACTGTCGTGGTTTAACCCCAGCCAGCAACTAAGCACCACGCAGCTGATCACTCACTCCCCCCCACCCAGTGGGATGGGGGAGAAAATCGGGAAAAGCAGTAAAACTCGTGGGTTGAGATAAGAACGGTTTAATAGAACAGAAAAGAAGAAACTAATAATGCTAATGATAACACTAATAAAATGACAACAGCAATAATAAAAGGATTGGATTGTACAAATGATGTGCAGGGCAATTGCTCACCACCCGCTGATCGACACCCAGCTAGTCCCCGAGCGGCGATTCCCCAGCCCCACTCCCCCCAGTTTATATACTAGATGTGACATCACCTGGTATGGAATACCCCGTTGGCCACTTTGGGTCAGCTGCCCTGGCTGTGTCCCCTGCCAACTTTTTGTGCCCCTCCAGCTTTCTCACTGGCTGGGCATGAGAAGCTGAAAAATCCTTGACTCTAGACTAAACACTACTGAGCAACAACTGAAAACATCAGTGTTATCAACATTCTTCACATACTGAACTCAAAACATAGCACTGTACCAGCTACTAGGAAGACAGTTAACTCTATCCCAGCTGAAACCAGGACAAAGGGAAAAAAAGTTGCTGCGGCACAGAAACTGCAACCAGAGAGAGGAGTGAGAACATGTAAGAGAAACAACCCTGCAGACACCAAGGTCAGTGAAGAAGGAGGGGGAGGAGATGCTCCAGGTGCTGGAGCAGAGATTCCCCTGCAGCCCGTGGTGAAGACCCTGGTGAGGCAGGCTGTCCCCCTGCAGCCCATGGAGGTCCACGGTGGAGCAGATATCCACCTGCAGCCCATGGAGGACCCCACGCCGGAGCAGGTGGGTTCCCAAAGGAGGCTGTGACCCCGTGGGAACCCTGCGCTGGAGCAGGCTCCTGGCAGGACCTGCGGATCTGTGGAGAGAGGAGCCCACGCTGGAGCAGGTTTTCTGGCAGGACTTGTGACCCCGTGGGGGACCCACGCTGGAGCAGTGTGCTCCTGAAGGACTGCACACCGTGGAAAGGACCCATGCTGGAGCAGTTCGTGAAGAACTGCACCCCATGGGAAGGACCCACGTTGGAGAAGTTTGTGAAGGACTGTCTCCTGTGGGAGGGACCCCACGCTGGAGCAGGGGAAGAGTGTGAGGAGTCCTGCCCCTGAAGACGATGGAGCAGCAGAGACAGCGTGTGATGAACTGATCGTAACCCCCATTCCCTGTCCCCCTGCGCCACTGGAGGGGGGGGTAGGTAGACAATCCAGGAGTGAAGCTGTGCCCAGGAAGAAGGGAGGTGTGGGGGTAAGGTGTTTTAAGATTTGGTTTTATTTCTCATTACCCTCCTCTGTTTTGATTGGCAATAAATTAAGTTAATTTTCCCTAAGTCAAGTCTGTTTTGCCCGTGACGGTAATTGGTTGAGTGATCTCTCCCTGTCCTTATCTCGACCCACGAGCCTTTTGTTATATTTTCTCTCCCCTGTCCAGCTGAGGAGGGGGAGTGATAGAGCAGCTTTGGTGGGCACCTGGTGTCCGCCACACTTTTCTACAGGCTTAAAAACTTGTCATTTGTGCATATCACAGCCTCTTTTGTATAACATCACTTAATCTCTTTGTCATGTCAACATTTTTACAATATTGCAGAGATATTCAAGTTATTTACTATACAAGTACTGTGTATTCTCTCTAGCTATTATAGTTTTGAAGACTACTTATGATTAACTTTTTATGGTATTACTCAGAAACTTTGTATTTTCACACTTACATATCCAATAGCAGTAAATATATGCAGTTTTTTTCCTGGGAACTAATGGCAGTCAGCTATAGTTCCTCTTGCTGCTGTTATTTCTTATTCTCTCCCTTCTTTGCACCTGAACAATACCAGTTGCACTTTTTTTATAAAAACAGGATATAATGGTTTTGTATATAACCATGTCTCTTCAGAATGCTGTGGAATTGATCAGTGGACTACTTACATTTCAGGAGTTAAAATATCTCTGTCTTAGAATTTAAAACATAGACAGATTAGTTTTTATGTACAAGTGTGTTAGCAACCAGTGTTAGATTGATTTTTCTTCTGAAAAACATCTACCAGACACTGGGTAACTCTAATACTTTTTTTTGTATTGTTGAAACCTACAAGACAGTAGGTGACTGGGAACATATAGATTCTCAGTCAGCAATTGAATGACACAGTGTAACAACAACATAGAAGTTAATGGGAATTGGCACGTTTTCATTGAAACACAGTGCTAATAAAACCCCAAATATTTAAGGTGATGTGAAATAAAACTTTAATCCTTGTCCAAAATCAATGCCCACCAAGCAGAAGGAATGAACAGTTTGGTTTTAAATCACCAATGAGGATTAAAAGTGCATATGAAATGTAACTGAAGGGCTCGCAGAAGAGAACAAATGTTTAAGCCCTATGGCTTTGCTCAAGTTTACATACCAATCTACATTATAGAGCTTCTTTATACTATCAATAGAGACAATTGCCAACGGTTTATCTGTTCAAGCTGTTACAATGTTAATTATCAGATAAAAATATGATGACTTTACAGAAGTCTCATTGTTTTAAAAATATTTTTTAGATTCTGAGGTGAATGAGCTTATGTCGCTCTGAAATATATATGATATATGGTTGTCGTGGTTTCAGCCCAGCCGGTGACAAAGGACCACGCGGCCGCTCGCTCACTCCTCCCGCCCCCCTCCGGTGGGATGGGGGGAAGACGGAGGAGAGAAAAAAAAAAAACAAACCTGGAACCTCGAGGGTTGAGATAAAAGCAGTTTACTGGGACAACACAAAGAAATTACAACAACGGTACTAATGAAAGAGTATACAAAAAGAGTGATGCACAGTGCAACTGCTCACCACCCGGGACCCGACGGTCCGACACTTCCCCCACCGAAAGTCCAGACCACCCCCCCCCCCCGGCCCGCTCCCCATTTATATACTGAGCATGATGGCACATGGTATGGAATAGCTCCTTGGCTAGTTCAGGTCAGCTGCCCCGGCTATGCCCCCCACCTCCCAGGTTCCTGTAAAAATTAACTCTATCCCAGCTGAACCCAGGACAATGGTAAAGAAGTCCACAGCTAATAAATGCAAGATGGATTTGTATGTCCAGAAATGTCACAAAACACTAATATCCAGTGCTTCCTCCTAAAACCTCCTACCCAAAGCCTGTGACTCAGATCTGCTATCGAAGACACAGCACTCAGTAGCCATCTTCAACTGGGTTTTGCAGTCAGAAGCACTTACCCTGTTCCCTGCTAAAAGCTTAATTAAATTTTCATGGAAAAGCAAAACAAAATGACACTAATTATGCATGTTATGTTAGTGGAGTTATTTCCTCTGTTTAAATTTATTCCAACTGTGATATGTTCTTACAGTTTTTACAGATCTTTAATTCAGTGTAGCCAGAAGTTAATCTTCTATATACTAGAAATTTCTAAATACTTCATGTCCTCTCAGACACTTGGGCTAGCCTAGGAAAATAGGCTATGTTTAAAAGTATGCTATCATACTTTTTAACCAAAGCAGCTTAAATAATAGTGTTAAATTCCTTACACAGATTGTCCTTAGATAACTAGGATTAGCAATGGTGATTGTGTCCCAGGGAAGTTCCTGAACATTTATATATCGCATGCAAGAATGTTCATGATATGGTTCAAAAGATCTCACCAAGAAAAAGATACTATGTATAGAGGAAATACCTTGGCTAGGTTATAATCATACTATATTTAATTGTAATAGTCATAGAAGCTTACTTTTTGAGCACTGTAGTTCTGTTGTCTTGAATGCTGAAAATGGATTTTACCTTGCAAGTTCTTGCCAGGTTACTGCAGTTCTGGTATGTCTCCAGAAAGGTAGGAGTTTGTTCATATTTCACAACTGTGCTATTTTTATTGAAAGTAATGGTCTTCAAAATATTTCTTATTTTTGTTTGGTTTTATAAGGCCCTGTATACTTCTTCAATTATTAATTTATTCACTGAGTTATCTTGGCCATGATCTGCAGTGGGCTCTGTGATGCTTGTCTTCTATTTCCTGATATGCATAAAGATGTCATTATATCTTTCTGGCAAGCATAAGTAATATTTCCTGCTATGCCCTAACAACATACTTATGCAGTGCTGTAAGGATATGGGAGTTGCTGAACTGACTCAGAGATGTGGCTGATCTGGTCTGATATCCTGTTTCTAACAGTGGCCAGCATCAGATTCTGCACAGGAAGATGAAACAACACCAGAGTAGACAGATGATGGATAATCTGCCCTAAGGAAAATTTTTTGGTAACACCTGACAGATAAAGATTATTACTTATACTGGGTAAAGGACCAAATAAGAGTTAGGCATCTGGGTCCCATTATTTTTCTATGAGAATAGGGGATAACTGCACTCGGTGCTTTTGAAAAATCTTCTCTGTAAGGTGTCTTATCAATTCCCTCAGTTTCCCAGCATTGTAACTTGTCTGATGTGCTGTTGTATAATTTTTTTCTGTTCTCAGTCCTGTTGTAGAATGCTCCCCCCCCAAGAGCAGGAGATATTTAAGATAACACATCATCATTAAGACTGCAATTGTAGGTTCTTCTTAGGAACATTTCTCTCATGGATAATGTTTGTCCTGTATTGCTAGGCTGAAGATGAAGAAGGCTACCGCAAGTTGATTGACCAAAAGAAAGATAGACGCCTAGCCTACTTATTGCAGCAGACAGATGAGTATGTGGCTAATCTGACCAATCTGGTATGGGAGCACAAACAGGCACAAGCAGCCAAAGAGAAGAAAAAGAGGAGGAGAAGAAAGAAGGCAAGTAGCTAAAACTAACATTTTTATCCCACTTCCCTCTCAAATACCATTTTAACATTGGTAAATGCAGTGATCTCCAGTTGTCTTACAGAGATCGGAGTGTCTGAAATCTGCATTGCCAAATTCTTAACATTGAATGAATTCATATTTCTCTGAAGTCTGTTGTAGGAAATGCTGTATTTTTGCCATGCTACCATTATTCCAAAGATGGAAAGAAGAAGATGGGATTAGAAACCTGTGGGCTGTAAACATTTGAATTACTGATAAACTTCCTATAGGCAAAAATGGGCCCACCATGTAAATTAGGAATAAATTATGAGAGTCCAAACCAGAGTATATCAGAAAAGGCTAGTATATTCAAATGTAACATATAGAACTGCTTATTTAGACCTCTAGATTCTAAACTCAGTTCTATATTTGGTTTGTAGGGCCATTAGAAATAGCCAGAGAAAGAGAACTTTAATAGGTGTATTTTGCATAAATGGGTGTTCTACAAGTAGTATTTTTCATTGTCTACATTGTAACCATTTAATTTAAGCCTTTTGAAAATCCACTTTGTATGTTATTAAATATTTCTATCCCTGTCAGAGAGACTAGTTGGTAACTGAGCAAATTTACGAAAAAAAAAGAAAAAAGTGATAATTAAGTAATAATTTGTCATTTTTTGTGACCCCTAAATTCCTTTCCTGTCCCAGAGGATGGGTAAGATGGCCTTAATAGCCCATTTCCATCTCTAGTTTTCATGGTGTGAATGATCTTACTATCAGCTGTAAGAAAAAGTCTCAGAAGTTTCATGTGCTTGTATATAAACACACTGCTGTAGCTAATATTCCTGACAATTTAACTTTGTCTATTTAGGACACCAAGAATATATACCATTTAAAATGTTAATATATGCATTGCTTAAAAGCAATGCTCTATATGTGGTAATAAATGACAATATATAATAAATGGACAATTTTGAAATGACTGACATAAAAAATATTACTTATTCCCCTCTATCCATCTCCAAGACAGCTGTACATTTTATTAAGAATATATTTTTAACAGAGAAAATGGCCTGTGCCTCCAAAGTAAAGATGTAGCTTCTCCTGGACCAGAAATCCAGTAGGCTAGCCATGTACCAGGCACAGATTTACCAAGGCAACTAAGAGGGTTGTAGATTTCCCATTAATACTGCTAAGTGCTGTGAGTGCAGTAGTACCTGTATATGTATCCCCCCTACATCCATCAATATCTTTATTTGCATTCAGCCCAGGCTATGAATATGCAAAGTGAAAAACTGTTCGTGCTCTACAATGCATTCATCATATAAAATGGTTTTTATGCTCATAGCTTGACTATAATAGTTTTGCCTCTGTTATAGAAGGCAGAAGAAAATGCAGAAGGAATGGGATCTGGTCTTGGTCCTGATGGAGAGGTATGAATTTCACAAGCCTTTTTAGTTTGTGGTGTTAGTTGGTTTAATTTTCCCAGAGCTTGTTATAACTTATAGTGGTGGTGAAAGATTAAAGTGTATGCCAGACATTTGGCCTCTTTGTTCAGTTAGTACTCTGTAGGGCTTTTGCATGTGACTAAGAGCCACGTATACACTCAGAGAGAGTGCAAAAATGAAACTGATTTGCAGAAATTAGTTCAAAAGGTGCCTACACATCTAGAATCTCTAAGGTCGAGGGTAGCAAGTGTGCATGCTAAGGTCCTCATAAGACACACACAGAGATCACAATTCAGTCTTATCTGAAAGAAAAGAAAATACAATAACATGAATGTACAAGCATACATATCTTATAGAATAGAATAGTTCCAGTTGCAAGGGACCTACAATGATCATCTAGTCCAACTGCCTGACCACTTCAGGGCTGACCAAAAGTTAAAGCATCTTATTAAGGGCATTGTCCAAATGCCTCTTAAATGCTGACAGGCATGGGGCATCAACCACCTCTCTAGGAAGCCTGTTCCAGTGTTTGACCACCCCCTCAGTAAAGAAATGCTTCCTAATGTCCAGTCTGAACCTCCCCTTGCGCAGCTTTGAACCATTCCCATGCATCCTGTCACTGGGTACCAGGGAGAAGAGATCAGCACCTCCCTCTCCACTTCCCCTCCTCAGGAAGCTGTAGAGAGCAATGAGGTCTCCCCTCAGCCTCCTTCTCTCCAAGCTAGACAAACCCAGAGTCCTTCGCCGCTCCTCATAGGACATGCCTTCCAGCCCTTTCACCAGCTTTGTTGCCCTCCTCTGGAAGAATTCAAGTACCTTAACATCCTTCTTAAATTGTGGGGCCCAGAACTGCACACAGTACTCAAGGTGAGGCCGCACCAACACTAAATCCAGAGGGATAATCACTTCTTTTGACTGGCTGGTTATACTGTGTTGAATGCACCCCAGGATGAGGTTTGCCCTCTTGGCTGCCAGGGCACACTGCTGACGCCTATTGAGCCTGCTGTCAACCAGCACCCCCAGATCCCTTTCTGCAGGGCTGCTCTCCAGCCACTCCTCTCCCAATCTATACTTGTGTCCAGCATTACTCTGTCCCAGGTGCAGAATCCAGCATTTGGACTTATTAAATTTCATGCCATTGATGATTGCCCAATGCTCCAATCTATCCAGATCCTTCTGCAAGGCCTCTCATCCCTCAAGAGAGTCAACAGCATTTCCCAGTTTAGTATCGTCAGCAAACTTGCTAGGGGTGCATTCAACTCCTGCATCTGGATCGTTAATAAATCATAGAATCATAGAATTGTTTAGGTTGGAAAAGTCCTTTAAGATCATCAAGTCCAACCATCAACCCAACACCACCATGCCCACTAAACCATATCCCTAAGTGCCACGTCTACAGGTCTTTTAAATACCTCCAGGGATGGTGACACCACCACTTCCCTGGGCAGCCTGTTCCAATGCCTGACAACCCTCTCAGTAAAGAAATTTTTCCTAATATCCAATCTAAACCTCCCTTGGCGCAACTTGAGGCCATTTCCTCTCATCCTATCACTAGTTACTTGGGAGATGAGACCAGCACCCACCTCACTACAACCCCCTTTCAGGTAGTTGTAGAGAGCGATAAGGTCTCTCCTCAGCCTCCTCTTCTCCAGACTAAACAGCCCCAGTTCCCTCAGCCGCTCCTCATAAGACTTATGCTCCAGGCCCCTCACCAGCTTTGTTGCCCTTCTCTGGACACGCTCCAGCACCTCAATGTCTTTCCTGTAGTGAGGGGCCCAAAAGTGAACACAGGACTCGAGGTGCGGCCTCACCAGTGCTGAGTACAGGGGGACAATCACTTCCCTGCTCCTGCTGGCCACACTATTTCTGATGCAGGCCAGGATGCCATTGGCCTTCTTGGCCACCTGGGCACACTGCTGGCTCATATTCAGCCGGCTGTCAACCAGCACCCCCAGGTCTTTTTCTGCTGGGCAGCTTTCCAGCCACTCTTCCCCAAGCCTGTAGTGCTGCATGGGGTTGTTGTGACCCAAGTGCAGGACCCGGCACTTGGCCTTGTTGAACTTCATACAATTGGCCTTGGCCCATCGATCCAGCCTGTCCAGATCCCTCTGCAGAGCCTTCCTACCCTCAAGCAGATCAACCCTCCCTCCCAACTTGGTGTCATCCGCAAACTTGCTGAAGGTGCACTCAATTCCCTCATCCAGCTCATTGATAAAGATATTAAAGAGAACTGGCCCCAATACTGAGCCCTGGGGAATACCACTTGTGACTGGTCGCCAACTGGATTTAACTCCATTCACCACAATTCTCTGGGCTCGGCCATCCAGCCAGTTTTTTTCCCAGCGAAGAGTACACCTAAGCCATGAGACACCAGCTTCTCAAGGAGAGACAGTGTCAAATATATTGAACACAACTGGCCTTGAACCCTGAGGAACACTGCTGGTGGCTGGTCGCCAGCCAGATGTAGCCCCATTCACTACAACCCTTTGAGCCCTGCCATTCAGCCAGTTCTTCACCCAGTGCACTGTGTACCTGGTCATCTCACAGTTGGACAACTTGTCCAGAAGGATGCTGTGAGGGACAGCATCAAAAGCCTTACTAAAATCCAGAAAAACTACATCCACCACCTTCCTTTCATCCATTAGGCAGGTGACCTTATCATAGAAGTATATTGAATTAGCTAAACAGGACTTTCCTTTTGTGAACCCATGTTGACTATGCCTGATGATTGCATTGTCCTTTAAATGCCTTTCAATAGCACCCAGTATGATCTCCATAATTTTTCCAGGTACTGAGGTTAGAGGAACAGGTCTGTATTTTCCCGGGTTTTCCCTCACACCCTTCTTGTAAATTGGAATAACGTTGGCTAGCTTCCAGTCAGTGGGGACCTCCCCAGACTCCCAAGACCTTTGGTAGATGATTGAGAGGGGTCCTGCTGTAACATCCACTAACTCCTTCAGTACTCTATTTTGTTCCTTTAAAATAGTTCCTACTATGAACAAAGAATCATATCTTCAGTTTGTATTTTGTTAATTTAGCAACTCTCAATTTCATCAAATAGAGGCTATATGTCCAGGAATTCCTCTGACAACCCCCCCCCCCCCCCGAATCTGGAAGATTATCCAATTACAATTTAAAGCAATTTACAACAAGGATGACTGACTGAAGACAGAAGTCTGTGAGCATCAGGAAAAGAGAAAGAAAGACTATGAGAGAGTGTGTGTGAGAGAGACAAAGCTTCACTTTCTCATGAGTAAAGTGAGGAGAACTATACCTGTCCTTAAGTTTTGTGGAGTGTGGAGTCAAGGTGTCTGGTTTCGGGTTTGGAACTGCTTGCTTTCTTTCCTTTCTTCTTTTCTTCTACTTCTCTCTCTCTTGCTATGTGCAGACCCCATATTTATATAAGAAACTTATATTGATTCTTATGGAGTCTTGTTAGATTTACATGTGTTAACAAAAAGGACCTCTTAAAAGTTCTGTTTGGGGCAGTACAGTCAGAGAATAAAAGATGGCTGTTAATCCTGGTCTGAGTCATGAGAGTGGTATATGGCTTCTCCTCCTGGGAAGAAAAGAGAGGTTCTAGAGAGGCATTACCTTGGAAATCCTACCCAGAGCAGCATCAAGAGCTACCAGCTCTTCCTAGCTCTCTCTATGTGCTGGAAGCTGTCCAAAGAAGGAGACTGTACTGTCATGTGTGGAAGGAGAATTGCATGATCATGCATTCTCATCCCATGCCCATGATAGGTATTGCTATCCCTGAGCTGGCTCAGGAGAGGGTTCAATTGATTCAGAAGCCGTTGATATTGACTGCTAATCAAGCTCATTTACTCCTCTTCATTGCTCACAGCTCCTGCCTGACTCACCCTTAGGCATGGCTGGGCAAACCTTACTGTTTAATACTTGCAGCTTCAGATCTGACCTTCTGCTTCAGCCAACATGACTGTGGGTCAGTGGATTGCCTGGGCACAAGCTGGGAGCTCTGTGTTACAGTACATAGGAGCGAAGGAATTTGGAGAAGTCATATACCATTGCCATAGCTTTTTTATAACCAGGATTTTATCCAGTCTGGATTAACATTGGTGCTAACTTGTTTCTCTTCAAAGAACTGGAAGTCTACAACAAAGGTACATTGAATCTATCACTGAGTATGCTGAAAAATCCTTTTGAGCTTTGCAGACACTTAAAACCAAATGTTTTTCTTGAGATAAAAATCTGTGTATAGTAAATTATTTATTTTTCAAAATGCACTTATAAGCACAATGGATTATATCATCTCATTACTAGAAAATACACTATTGACATTGCACATCAATTCCCTTTCTGGCATAGGGTAAAATATACTGTCACAAAGGCTTCTCAAGATACCTGAAGGTACTTTGTCCCTCAGAAGCAATTGAAAATGAAAGGTTTTCCCATATTGTTCTTTGAACAGTTATCTCTCTTTTTCTTTTTTTTTCTTTTTTTTAGTAGAATTGGAGGACATATGCTGCCTCATTAAGAGCTATACTGTTATGTCCTGTTTTACTCATTTATGTGTAAATACAACTTGAAAATTCTTCTTATTACTTAGTCTTATCTACACATGAAAGTAATATCTTTGCTGGTGTAGTTAAAAAAGTACAGTCACATCCTTTAATGTATATACAGTTGCACCAGGAAAATGTACATATACTGCTGTAACATAATCATTTATAGAAGGGGGAATAAGTTTTATACTCACTGTAAGTCATCTTTATATCTGTTCAAATTTTTTTTCCAGTTTTGTGTTTATATATTTTGGGAAAGGATTCTTTATTGTGCTAATTATTATTAAAAAGAAGATATTTAACCAAAATAGTTTGTAAAGTAGAAAATCTGTGGTTTGAGCAGGCCAAAGAAGTATCAGAGATGTAATTTTGTTCTGTTTTTCTTTTGTTAGAGCACCAGAGTAAGTGAAAGGGAGTCAGGACAGTGAATCTTTAACTAGGCCTTCTTTACTTTAAAAGTTAATTAAAAACTTATAACTCCATTTCTTCATCCATAAAGAAAGAAAAAGGCTGAAAGCTCAATGTTTTTTCTCCTTACAGATCTCCATCAGTATAAGCAGCAAGAGTGAAAGGACTGTAAGCATAATATACTTTCTCTCTTCTTTCAGAGAGGTCAAGTTACTTCTGTTCCACACTGCTCCCATTCATTTACTTGGAATACTGTGATGCATGTGTGGATATTAAATGTAGAGATGTTACACACAGAAATACTGTGACTTGGTGTTAACTTGGTAGCAGTATGGGAAGCCGAGGCTTCAGTAACACATTAACTTATTCAGAGTCATAACTTTGCAGTTGCTGTTAGCTCTCTTCATTAACTGTGGCAAACACAGGAAGACCAGTTATCTTATAAAATTTCATCTGAATTTTTAGCCCATAGATGAGAGCAGTCAGATGAGTGACCTTCCAGTCAAAGTGACTCACACTGAAACAGGCAAAGTTCTTCTTGGACCAGAAGCACCAAAAGCAAGTCAGCTAGATGCTTGGTTGGAAATGAACCCTGGGTAAGTAGCTAGCAAACCAATGGGGTATTTTTATTATTGGGGGGTGTCAACTGTATTGTTATTTTTTATTAAACTGTCTTTTTTATCTATTACATTTGCCTTTTAATTTATTACTTGTAAGTCAAGTAGGAAATGTATTGAATCTATTCCATTCCTCCCTTTGTATTTCTAATTCGTATTCTTTTGTCTTCTCTGTATAGATATGAAGTTGCTCCCAGGTCAGACAGTGAAGATGAAAGTGGTTCTGAATATGAGGAGGAGGTAGGTGTGCTTTTCTTCAAATTTCATTTTTAGTAGTGCAGTAGAGCAAACCCCACATTATTTTCCTGTATGTTCCTTTTTTTATAGGCTTGAAGAAAAGCAGTAGCAAGTGTCTAATTGTTTTAAACATAATACAAACAGCAAAATACATCCTTTTTGCAGTGATGCTCATTGCATAGCATGTCTTTTATATGTGCTGTAAATGCCTACCGGATAATCTGAATGAGGGGAAAAGAGAACTTGTTTTACTCTCATATCATCAGAGTAAAAATAATGAAATAATCATGTCAAAACAGGCAAGCAGGTTCCTATTTTAAAATACACCTCTGTAAAGGACATATGGTGGCTTTGTGTTGAATGAAGTTAACATCTTTTATATTCTAGATGCATCTTGTATCCATTATGTAATACTTTTCTACAGAAAGCAATGCTTTCCTAGTCTTAACATTGAAGTGTTGCCTATTGAGAGGATGAGAAAAGACAAATTTTATTGATTGTGGTGTGATTCTGATTCGGGTGTTTTGAGTCAGTAAATGGCAAAGGTTTATTAGGATCATTTACTAGAATACACCTTCATTTTTACAGTTGCACATCAGCATTTGGAAGCTTTCAGGGTAATTTTGTGGTTTTTTTTCCTTGGTAATTCTTCAGTAGGGATGAAATAGGGCCAATGTAATAAGACATAGTTAGGTACATTCATTTGTCTGCTTATATCATCTTTGATAGATGCAATATTATAGAGCAATATTTTGCTCTGTTTAATTGTTAAGAATTTAAACTATTCCACAACACCCTTTTCTTCAAATGGTTCAAGCATTGTTAGAGAGCCCCCAGTAAAATCAGAAAAATTTACCCATTTGTCATCCATTTAAGCTGTAGCTAAAAGGGAAACTATAAATAAAGATAAAAAATATAATCTGTTATAAAAAAATAATAAACCAAAAGCTTAAAACAGCATGAATGCAGGAGCTCGTGCCAGTTTTTTAAGCTGTCTTACAGTATCGTGTATCTTGAATATGATACAAACATATGCATAATATCAGTCTGCTCTATGAGCAGGACAGGTAGAGTAAGATTTTTATAGATGAGAACACTGAAGAGGAAAATATATTTTCTTAAAGTATTGTGACTTTCTATTAGTTAATCTACATAAATCATTTTTTTGTGTTTTGTTGCAGTGTATCAAGATAGCTGTCAGTTGAACTTTTTAGTTTAGGTTCCTGTCAGTATAAAGCATTGTTCAATGAAAACTGTTAATAAATGTGTGAGTGTTAGCCAAAGTTACGACAGAGTAGCATTGGAGAATACAACATTTTCCTGTTCTTTTTCCATCTTCTCTAGGAAGATGAAGAAGAATCAAGTAGGTTAGAAGCAGATGAGAAGATACTTCTGGATCCTAACAGCGAGGAAGTTTCTGAGAAAGATGCTAAACAAATCATTGAGTGAGCTTTGGATTCTGCCTTTTTCTTATTTTTTTTGTTTTTTCTCTCCTCCCCCCACCCCTGAATGGTGATTTCTTATCAGGGCTATCAAAATTAGCTTGCTCTAGATTACCATGAGTTGCTGGTTGTTGTAACGCCTGTGACATGCATCTGCAGGAGAAGGGATATGAGCACTCAGTAGTACTTGTGTACTACTTAAAAAGTAACATGCATTCTTCTAAGGGTGAATTTCTCACAGTTGAGAATTTCTACTGCCTCTTTACCACTTGTATAAATAAGTGAGCTATACTGAAAAATATATGTATTTATGGGAATTTACATTTATTCTTTGCTTTCCAGGACAGCCAAACAAGATGTGGATGATGAATACAGTATGCAATATAGTGCTACAGGGTCTCAGTCCTACTACACCGTTGCTCATGCAATCATAGAGAGGGTGGAGAAGCAGTCTTCTCTTCTTATTAATGGTACACTAAAACATTATCAGGTAAGAAATATAGTTGGAGTTAGCTTAAGTAGTTCCAAACCCTTTTATTCAAAATAATACCCTGCTCTACAGCTGACAGTTACATAATAATGGCCAGGCCTCTATATAATATACTTTTCATTGAGTAAAGTATGTTAAAATGTTTAAGACTTGCCTTATCCTAGATATTTCATTACAGTACTTAAAATGACAAACTGTTTGAAAATGCGTTCAGAAACACAAGATATCTATTAGGTTAGAAATTGATGATCATATGGAGAAAGGGAATGTAGTCTTCTATCCTGGATCAAATTTCATACATACTGCTTGAATAATACCAACTTTCTATATATACCTGTAAACATCTCTTTTCATTGCAGACCAGTAGTATTTTGGTTTTGCTCTCCTTCCTATCAACCCAGTATTTGGATTTTTGCACATTATTTTAATTTTAATTTATTATTTTTTAAATAATCTTTTTCTTCTTTTAATATTTAAAAATTTAACAATTTGAGCTTTTAGCACCTCAGCGTGGATCTCTAGTGACTGAATTGATAAAATTGTTCTATACAATATTTGTTTTATATACAGATTGTTAGTGTTACAGATAAGATGCACACTTTTCCAGAGAGCTTTACAGCAGGCATGTTGAGGCCTGGTTTTGGTTCTTGTCCTATCACTCTCCCTTTGACTCTTATGCCCTTCAATATCCACTAGATCTTATCCATTTTTTCCTGCCCCATTTTCCTTCTCTTTTTTTTTTTCCTTTTTCACGTGTTCTTCATTCTTGACTTTAGTTAGGCTGCCTCTTCCTTCTGCACATCAGTACATCAGTGAAGGGGTGATTAATGACACAGGAAAGAGTTTCTCTATTATCAGTTCTGCAGCCACTTGTAAGTGGGAGACAATTGCAGAAAAAGTTCTGCTTGACTGTTGTTGCCCTGAGTTCAGTAAAGACAGTCTTCAGAGAATTTAGTACCTAAATATAAATCAATCAGCATATGTGTGAAGCTGATAGATTGGCTGTATTATTTTGTACAATTTTTCATGGATACAATGGATTACTTTTGACGTACAGTGTTTTCCCCATACTTCTTAGCTGAACTTTCTCAGACCTGTTAATTTACTTCTCTCCCCATGCATGAGATTCATCAAACATCTGGATCATGGAAGTGGGGATGTGTCTAGATTACACTTGTATGGGATAATGTGATATGTACATGCATAGAAGACTGTGACAAGGAAGTAGTCACCGTGCTAGGATGTGATAGAGTGAGTGTGCCTTCTAGCTAGCCCAGCTAGGTAGATACTGCTTACTACACTGTTGTGGCTTCTTCCAAGCTCTGGGATTCTACATGTCAGGCATAGTTGGCCAGTGGACCTCTTCTGACACATGGAATTGTGGACAGCAAACACTAAATGGGTGTGTACTACAAGAGTTTCAAGATGCTAGTGATACAGTCAGGGGGTGTGAAGTGGAACCAAACGTGAGTCTTATGGTTAGTGCATGAGACTTGATAGGTTTGGTTTTGAGAGTTTTAGTTGAGGCAGAGATCTGACATGAAATTTTACTCCGAAGGTTTTAAATTTGACAGTGTCTAAATTAACAAATAGAATCTTTTAGTGGTAAGTGTTAAGAAACCTGAAGCATGGGCGGCAGTGTTAGTCTGCCTACAGTACAAAAAAACTTCAGTATGTATAAATTATGACTTTGTAGCATGGGCCACACTAGCCCTAAATAGCGGTGATGACTTTAATATAGATGTAAATCATATCACCTTTTCCAAGACATATTGGGAATTGCATGCACATAGTACCGTGGAAGGAAAAACAGCATCTAAGTAAGAACCTTGCTTCTGTAATATTAGTACTACCTACCTCTGTGGATTTCAAATAATTGAAATGATTATTCATTTCAGCTCCAGGGCCTGGAATGGATGGTTTCACTCTATAATAACAATTTGAATGGAATTTTAGCTGATGAAATGGGACTAGGAAAAACCATACAGACTATTGCGCTCATCACTTATCTGATGGAACACAAAAGACTCAATGGCCCCTATCTCATCATTGTTCCCCTTTCGTAAGTAAACTCATTCTGCTATTATTCTCTGTATTGTAGTTTGATTTCTTAGCAACATGTACTTTTTTTTCACACAATGACAAGATGAGGCACATCTTGGAATTGCACTGAGCGTGTACTCTGAATTTAGTCTGTGATTATTTCTTCCTAACTGATTGTCTAGCATTGGAAAGGTGACCAGATGGCTGATAAAAGCACTTTGTTTCATTAATTTTGCTGTTCACTCTGCTGGCATGCTATATAGTATGTCCTACTTCACTGTTACTTACTCCTCACATTAGCCACGAGAGAGGAATGATACTTTTTTTTTTTTATATTACATGCCTGTAGTTTTCCCCATTCTAGGAACCTTTTAAACTTTCTAGAAGAGAGAAGCTGAAACTTGAGTCATTAGTTATTTTAAAACTCTTTCTTCCTTCTCTTTGTTGTGGTTTAACCCCAGCCAGCAACTAAGCACCACGCAGCCGCTCACTCACTCCCCCCCATCCAGTGGGATGGGGGAGAAAATCGGGAAAAAGAAGTAAAACTCGTGGGTTGAGATCAGAACGGTTTAACAGAACAGAAAAGAAGAAACTAATAATGATAATGATAACACTAATAAAATGACAACAGTAGTAATAAAAGGATTGGAATGTACAAATGATGCACAGGGCAATTGCTCAACACCCGCTGACCAACACCCAGCTAGTCCCCGAGTGGCGATTCCCCGCCCCCACTCCCCCCAGTTCCTAAACTAGATGTGACATCACATGGTATGGAATACCCCATTGGCCACTTTGGGTCAGCTGCCCTGGCTCTGTCCCCTCCCAACTTCTTGTACCCCTCCAGCTTTCTTGCTGGCTGGGCTTGAGAAGCTGAAAAATCCTTGACTTGAGACTAAACATCACTTAGCAACAACTGAAAACATCAGTGTTATCAACATTCTTCGCATACTGAACTCAAAACATAGCACTGTACCAGCTCCTAGGAAGACAATTAACTCTATCCCAGCTGAAACCAGGACACTCTTCTCCCCCCATAAGATGCACATTAGACCAGGTTGGTGCTGCCTTGGCATGTCCAATGACTTCACAAACAAAAGGTTATCTTCTGTTCCCATATCATACTGGCAAACACACTTTTACCCATTTAAAAGAGTATTTATTGTGATTATAAAGCTGAAACCACACAGTGCAAAAACAAATCTGCCTAGTGGCAATAGTATATCATTACAGTTGAATACAGGTGTATTTTACTGTAGACTTCATATAGCTATATCAGAAAAGTTGCAGGCTCAATTTATGAGAAGCAATCAGCTTACAACGACACATAAGTCTTTCTGTGTAGGTATATCTTCCCCTTAATATGTGCCAAAATGCAAAGGTATACTTCAAATACTTTGCTGAATTGGTCTGAAAGGGACCCCTGAATATAAGGGGAAGAGACATTTTCCCCACTTTATTTCTATTTCCTCCCCTCTCAAATAAAGATTCATATATCCTGATACAATATATTATGTGCTTCTTTTTAAATATACTGTTTATTATAGGGGGTGTAAGAAGTATGTTGAGACTCCAGCATTCAGTGGGAAACAGATGGCATAATTATGAAGTTTAACTTTTTTTTTTTTAACAAATAATGAAATATATTATTTTTACCTATTAATCTTGTATTTAGAACTTTATCCAACTGGACATATGAATTTGACAAATGGGCTCCTTCTGTGGTGAAAATATCTTACAAGGTTTGATTTATTTTTTTATATGAACATAAAGCTGAAAGAATAAAACATGACAGTTAATAATCCCAAGATTACTGTAATTAACTGTAATTGCTTTCGGTTAGCAAAATGCAAGGATTTGCTGAGAGCAATACAAATGATAAATACTGCACATTTTGTATACAGCTGAATATTTTGTTGTTTGGCTACTTCAGTTCCTATGAAGTCAAGCAATTAGTAAGGAGACTAGACTGCCAGCTGCATGCTTCCATTCCCATATAAACAGAGCTTTACAGTCCAGCAGCTGGTTAGGGAAACCACTCTTGAAGGAGTATGGAATATATCAATATATTTGGTATGATTTTGCAGGATTACAAGGTCATATATTGGCTCTTTCTCTGCTAATTCATGACTGTGCTGCATAGAAATATAGGTATATCTGTTTTCTTCATCCTTTGTCTCTCTTCTAGGGGACACCTGCCATGCGTCGCTCACTTGTTCCTCAGCTTCGAAGTGGAAAATTTAATGTTCTTTTAACTACTTACGAGTACATAATAAAAGACAAACATATTCTTGCTAAGGTAAGGAATATCTGTCATCTCTTAACAGCTAACCCTTAAAGACATCGTCTTATTTGGTGCCTAGGACAAAACACATGTTTTTGATTTATAGTCCTGATTTGCTGTTTTGTCTTGCTAAAAATTAACCATTTCATCTACCTTTTCATTCCCCTGTTGACAAATGGATCCCTCCCTCCTGAAAACAGTGGGATTTTCTGGATATAATTCAGAGAATAATATTGCTCTGGAATTTTGTCAGTACTGTGGACTTACCTGTCTTTAGAAAAGTGTGATTTTTCTTTCCACTGCCTGATAGCATTTATCCTAATCTGTCATCCTGACTCTACTTTTCTAGTTTTGTTTCTGAGCTGAAGCTCACTGTTATTACAACCTCTCCAGCTGCGTGGTGTGTTTTTCCCAAGTGACCACCTATATAATGAATTTTATATCCAGACGCTTTATTACATAAGAATCAGTTTTTAAAAACTCACAAACTGATCTGTGGATATTGGTGCCTCAGATGTAATGAATTGTTTTGAAAACTGTATGGCAGTATAAGAGTATTTTATAAAATACACACAAACCCAACCAGGTAGGTATGTTTTGCCATACTGTGAAACCTTGTGATCCTATTGTCTTCCTTTTATCCTATTATATAATTAGACGTCTCATTTGTCCTCTCTGGAACATAGACAATACATGACCTTAGCATAATTTTGAATGGTTGAAAACAGTTTTATTCTGCACAGGTTTTCTATCCCTCTAGTTTTTGCCCACTGTTACTAAAAGACAAGAGCAGGGAACAGCAGTGTGGCACCAACCTTTTCTGTGCAATGGGGCTATGTAGCATCTGATGAAAGCACTTGAGGACTACAAAGTGAGACATTACTGGTCATGTGATCAGTACATCATAGTCTTGTTATGTTGCTGTGTACCCCATCACATAAATAAAATGTTGCACATAACTACAAACAGAGATATCCTATGGTTTATGACTGGCATGCCTTTGGCATAGGAATTTAGGGATCTGGGGGTGCTGGTTGACAGCAGGCTCAATAGGAGTCAGCAGCATGCCCTGGCAGCCAAAAGGGCAAACCTCATCCTGGGGTGCATTCAACACAGTATAACCAGCCAGTCAAAAGAGGTGATTATCCCACTGTATTTAGTGCTATGTCTTTGAGTTAGGTATGAGAAGAATGTTGATAACACTGATGTTTTCAGTTGTTGCTCAGTAGTGTTTAGACTAAAGTCAAGGATTTTTCAGCTTCTCATGCCCAGCCAGCGAGAAAGCTGGAGGGGCACAAGAAGTTGGGAGGGGACACAGCCAGGGCACCTGACCCAAAGTGGCCAACGGGGTATTCCATACCACGTGACATCACATCTAGTATATAAACTGGGGGGAGTGGGGGCTGGAGGAATCGCTGCTCGGGGACTAACTGGGCATTGGTCGGTGGGTGGCGAGCAATTGCCCTGTGCATCATTTCTACATTCCAATCCTTTTATTATTACTGTTGTCATTTTATTAGTGTTATCATTATCATTATTAGTGAGCAGCTGCGTGGTGCTTAGTTGCTGGCTGGGGTTAAACCACGACAGTCCTTTTTGGTGCCCAACGTGGGGCTCGAAGGGCTGAGATAACGACAAACCTGTCCAGAGGTTGTTAAAACAAATTTGTTTTAAGCATTCATTATATTGGTCTAATAGTCACTGGTTACTATGTTGATTTATGTGTTCTTAGAGTTGTTGCTCTGGTTTTTAAAGTTCTGTTATGTATCACCTCGCTTGCTGTATGTAAGTCCCTTTTCTGCTGCTTATTTTCCGTGGGAGGTGGATTAAGGTTTCCACTTTGATGTATTGTATAACACTGGTTTATGGTATGATAAAGTCATCGGCTGTGGGATTAATCCGGTATTTGCACTCAGCATTGTCACCTCTATACTTGAGGAGCCATCTGTGGGAAACTATTAATAATTACACCCTTTACCTTTCCTCCTCGGAGAGCCAATCTATGGGTGGGATACCTCTCTTCCCCTCCCCTTTCTCTTTCAGTCCAGTTACAATGGTGTTTGAGAATTTTGAAAAATTTGAATAGCCTTGGGATGTTGAGACCAGCACGGTCCTAGCCCTACTGCTAGGAACTAGCATGTTCCTGAATGTGGTTCAGCTCTTGTTTAAGGTTAAACAACTATTGAAGAAGATCACCCAGAGATCTGCCCCAAGGCTGGATAATTCTGAGTGGCAGGGTGTGTGGGGTAGTATGGGCAAGTACCTAGAAGAGTGGGCACCTCCAATGTTTTGGAAATTCACCCCTGAACAAGTGCAGAATCCAGAAGAACTAGTAAAATATTTGGAAAAGGTATGCTGTCACCCCGGCAGCTCCAGAGAGATACAAGACACTGCAACGTGCTGGGGCCTGGCCCATGCCTATCGAGCCCTGTTCGACACCACTCAGTACCCTCAAGGGGAAGACAAGGTCTCTGGACCTAATAACAAGATGACAGGCACTGCGGTCACCCAAACCTCAGCGATGGGCACTGCGACCCCTCCAGCCCTGGTGACGAGCACTGCTGCTACCCAAACCTCGGCGACAGACACTGCGGTTATCCAAAACCCCCGCAACTGATACTGCAACTGAACCAGCGGACCAACCTGCACCAGTATCAGTTGCCCCTGTACAGAAAAGGAAATATACAAAAAAATCAGTTCGCTTAGCGAAGGATGAAGATGAACCAGGGTCATCATGGGAACAGGAGGAAGAGGCAGAACCAGAGGTAATAACCCGGTCCCTATCCTTGAGCGAGCTGCGGGATATGCGAAAAGATTTTGGCTGCCGTATAGGTGAGCATATTATCACCTGGCTGCTCCAATGCTGGGACAATGGGGCTAATGGCTTGGAATTAGAAGGTAGGGAAGCCAAGCAGCTGGGATCGCTTGCCAGGGAAGGTGGCATTGACAAGGCAATTGGAAAAGGGACACAAACCCTCAGCCTCTGGAGGCAACTCCTGTCAAGTGTGAAGGAAAGGTACCCCTTTAAGGAAGATGTTATATGTCAGTCAAGCAAGTGGACCACCATGGAAAGAGGTATCCAATATCTGAGGGAATTATCCATGCTAGAGATAATTCATTATGACCCGGACAACCCACAAATACCCAAAGATCCAGACAAAGTCCAACGCACACGACCAATGTGGCAGAAGTTTGTACAGAGCGCACCATCATCCTATGCCAACCCATTGGCAGTACTGACCTGCAAAGACGAAGAGGCACCGACGGTGGATGAAACGGCTCGCGACCTCCATCAATACGAAGAAAATCTCTCCTCCTCCCTACAAGCCTGCATTTCGGTTGTGGAGAAGCTGTCCCAGGATGTCCAACAAATCAAAGAGGATATGTCCTACTCCACACTTGTAAGCACCAATGTCTCAGCTATTAGGAGTGAGCGTTCCTCTGCCCAAGAGAGAGAATATAGAAGGTACACACCGCGAGGTGCCCTGTGCTTTTACCTATGTGATCACGGAGAGGACATGAGGAAATGGGATGGAAAACCTACCTCAGTCCTAAATGCACGGGTATGTATGTGAGTTGTGAGGAAAAACCACCACAAAAGGGGATTCCCCCAGGAAAAATGCTGCTCCAGTTTCCAAACAGAGTAGAAGGGCTGATCTTATTTCTGATCCTCTTGAAGGGACTTCTGAGCCAATTTTACGAGAAGTGAATACTGAATACTCTGACCAGAATTAGAGGGGCCCTGCCTCCAGCCAGGTGGAGGAAAGGGATAACCGGGTCTATTGGGCTGTGTGGATTCGATGGCCTGGCACGTCAGACCCACAGGAGTATAAGGCTCTAGTAGACACCAGCACACAGTGCACTCTAATGCCATCAAGTTATAAAGGGGCAGAACCCATTTGTATTTCTGGTGTGACAGGGGGATCCCAAGAGTTAACTGTATTGGAAGCTGAAGTAAGCCTAACTGGAAATGAATGGCAGAAACACCCCATTGTGACTGGTCCAGAGGCTCCGTGTATCCTTGGCATAGACTATCTCAGGAGAGGGCATTTTAAGGACCCGAAGGGGTATCGATGGGCTTTTGGTATAGCTGCCTTGGAGATGGAGGGCACTGAACAGCTGTCTACCCTGCCTGGTCTCTCTCAAGACCCTTCGATTGTGGGGTTGCTGGAGGTTAAAGGACAACAAGTGCCAATTGCTACCACGATGGTGCACCAGCGGCAATATCGCACCAACCAAGACTCTCTGATTCCCATCCACAAGTTGATTCGCCAACTGGAGAGCCAAGGAGTGATCAGCAAAACTCGCTCACCCTTTAATAGTCCCATATGGCCAGTGCGGAAGTCTAATGGGGAGTGGAGACTAACAGTTGACTATCGCGGCCTGAATGAAGTTACGCCACCTCTGAGTGCTGCCGTTCCAGATATGCTAGAACTTCAACACGACCTAGAGTCAAAGGCAGCCAAGTGGTATGCCACAATTGACATTGCTAATGCGTTTTTCTCAATCCCTCTGGCAGCAGAGTGTCGTCCACAATTTGCCTTTACTTGGAGGGGTGTCCAGTACACTTGGAATCGATTGCCCCAGGGGTGGAAACACAGCCCCACCATTTGCCTTGGACTAATCCAGACTGCACTGGAAAAAGGTGAAGCTCCGGAACACCTGCAATACATTGATGACATCATCGTATGGGGCAACACAGCAGAAGAAGTCTTTGAGAAAGGGAAGAAAATAATCCAAATCCTTCTGAAAGACAGTTTTGCCATAAAAGAAAGTAAGGTCAAGGGACCTGCACAGGAGATCCAGTTTTTGGGAATAAAATGGAAGATGGATGTCATCAGATCCCAATGGACATGATCAACAAAATAGCAGCTATGTCTCCACCGACTAATAAAAAGGAAACACAGGCTTTCTTAGGTGTTGTGGGCTTTTGGAGAATGCATATTCCAAATTACAGTCTGATTGTAAGCCCTCTCTATCAAGTGACCCGGAAGAAGAATGATTTTAAATGGGGCCCTGAGCAACAACAAGCCTTTGAACAAATTAAACGGGAGATTGTTCATGCAGTTGCTCTTGGGCCAGTCCGGGCAGGACAAGATGTTAAAAATGTGCTCTATACTGCAGCTGGGGAGAATGGCCCTACCTGGAGCCTCTGGCAGAAAGCACCTGGGGAGACCCGAGGCCGACCCCTGGGGTTTTGGAGTCGAGGATATCGAGGATCTGAGGCTCGCTATACTCCAACTGAGAAAGAGATTTTGGCAGCATATGAAGGAGTTCAAGCTGCCTCAGAAGTGGTTGGTACTGAAACACAGCTCCTCTTAGCACCCTGACTGCCAGTGCTGGGCTGGATGTTCAAAGGGAGGGTCTCCTCTACACATCATGCGACTGATGCCACGTGGAGTAAGTGGGTTGCACTGATCACACAAAGGGCTCGCATAGGAAACCCCAGTCACCCAGGAATTTTAGAAGTCATCACGGACTGGCCATAAGGCAAAGATTTTGGAATGTCGCCAGAGGAGGAGGTGGCACGGGCTGAAGAGGCCCCGCTGTATAATAAACTGTCAGAAAATGAGAGGCAATATGCCCTGTTCCCTGCTGGGTCCTGTCGCATTGTGGGACAACATCGGAGGTGTAAGGCTGCTGTATGGAGTCCTACACGACAAGTTGCAGAAACTGCTGAAGGAGAAGGTGAATCGAGTCAGTTTGCAGAGGTGAAAGCCATCCAGCTAGCGTTAGATATTGCTGAAAGAGAAAAGTGGCCAGTGCTCTATCTCTATCCTGACTCATGGATGGTGGCAAATGCCCTGTGGGGGTGGTTATAGCAATGGAAGCAGAGCAACTGGCAGTGCAGAGGTAAACCCATTTGGGCTGCCGCACTGTGGCAAGATGTTGCATCCCAGCTAGAGAAGCTAGTGGTAAAAGTACATCACGTAGATGCTCATGTACCCAAGAGTTGGGCCACTGAAGAACATCGAAACAACCAGCAGGTGGATCAGGCTGCCAAGATTGAAGTGGCCCAGGTGGACCTGGACTGGCAACATAAGGGTGAGCTATTTATGGCTCAGTGGGCCCATGATACCTCAGGCCATCAGGGAAGAGATGCAACATATAGATGGGCTCACGATCGAGGGGAGGACCTGACCATGGACACTATCGTGCAGGTTATCCATGAATGTGAAACCTGTGCTGCAATTAAGCAAGCCAAGTGGTTAAAGCCCCTGTGGTATGGAGGGCGATGGCTGAAATATAAATTTGGGGAAGCCTGGCACATTGACTATATCACACTCCCACGAACCCGCCAAGGCAAGTGCCATGTGCTTACAATGGTGGAAGCAACCACTGGGTGGCTGGAAACATATTCTGTGCCCCATGCCACTGCCCGGAACACTATCCTGGGCCTTGAAGAGCGAGTTTTATGGTGACACGGCACCCCAGAAAGAATTGAGTCGGACAATGGGACTCATTTCCGAAACAACCTCATAGACACCTGGGCCAAAGAGCACGGCATTGAGTGGGTGTATCATATCCCCTATCATGCACCAGCCTCTGGGAAAATTCAGCGATACAATGGACTGTTAAAGACTACACTGAGAGCAATGGGGGGTGGAACCTTCAAACATTGGGATACACATTTAGCAAAAGCCACCTGGTTAGTCAACACCAGAGGATCTGCCAATCGGGGTGGCCCCGCCCAACCAAGACTTCCACGTACTGTAGAAGGGGATGACGTCCCTGTAGTGCACATGAAAAATATGTTAGGGAAGACAGTCGGGGTTACTCCTGCCTCAGGCAAAGGTAAACCCATTCATGGGATTGCTTTTGCTCAAGGGCCTGGGTGCACTTGGTGGGTGATGCGAAAAGATGGAGAAGTCCTATGTGTGCCTCAAGGGGATTTTTTTTTTTAGATGAGAATAGCCAGAATTAAACTGTATGATATTATTTGCTATATATATATTATATAGATATAACCCTGCTACTGTATGTTATCATTACTATAATTGTTATATGCTATATCCATAGTACTACAGTAAGAATCACTTAGATCAAGTAAGAAAGAACTGTGATAAAACTGAGCAAAGCGCAGTAGTGATGGAACCAGAACTGACTCCAGCATGCAACAATCCAACGGTGCACACCATCCTCCTGCTGCGTCAAATGTCACCTGCTCGTCACACTGCACTGAAGCCCAATCCTGCTCTACTGACTGAGAGGACTTTGCACCATCCCTCCTGCCCACAAAGACTGGTATGACAGATGGAGGCCAGAGTCGGAAACTAAATGAACTCAACGAACATTTTATGAACATGACCTATAAACTAAAGGAATGATATCTGTGTGTGCATACACATATATATATATATCTCTCTATATATATATCTATCTCATTGTTTATATGTCTCAAAGGGACGGAAAAGGTGATGATGATTGACCGGGATGTAACTGAAGGTATGGGAACTGAACATGACGTCAATGGTATAGAATAAGGGGTGGATACTGTCCTGGTTTCAGCTGGGATAGAGTTAACTGTCTTCCTAGTAGCTGGTACAGTGCTCTGTTTTGAGTTCAGTATGAGAAGAATGTTGATAACACTGATGTTTTCAGTTGTTGCTCAGTAGTGTTTAGACTAGAGTCAAGGATTTTTCAGCTTCTCATGCCCAGCCAGCGAGAAAGCTGGAGGGGCACAAGAAGTTGGCAGGGGACACAGCCAGGGCAGCTGACCCAAACTGGCCAACGGTGTATTCCATACCATGTGACATCACGTCTAGTATATAAACTGGGGGGAATGGGGGTGGGGGGAATCGCCGCTTGGGGACTAGCTGGGTGTTGATCTGCGGGTGGTGAGCAGTCGCAGTGTGCATCATTTGTATATTCCAATCCTTTTATTATTACTGCTGTCATTTTATTAGTGTTATCATTATCATTATTAGTTTCTTCTTTTCTGTTCTATTAAACCGTTCTGATCTCAACCCATGAGTTTTACTTCTTTTCCCAATTCTCCCCCATCCCACTGGGTGGGGGTGGAGTGAGTGAGCGGCTGCGTGGTGCTTAGTTGCTGGCTGCGGTTAAACCGTGACAGGAGGGGAAGTGGAGAGGGAGGTGCTGATCTCTTCTCCCTGGCATCCAGTGACTGGATGCATGGGAATGGTTCAAAGCTGCACAAGGGGAGGTTCAGACTGGCCATTTGGAAGCATTTATTTACTGAGAGGGTGGTCAAGCACTGGAACAGGCTTCCTAGAGAAGTGGTTGATGCCCAAGTCTGTCAGCATTTAAGAGGCATTTGGACAATGCCCTTAATAACATGCTTTAAGATGATCAGCCCTGAAGTGGTCAGTCAGTTGGACTAGATGATCATTGTAGGTCCCTTCGAACTGGAACTATTCTATTCTATTCTTGGCATGTGACCTGACTTACATGAAGCCTCTGGTCACATGGCCTAGGATTTGGATATATGCCTAACATCTGTTGGGGGTGGGGTGTTATATTTTTGGAATCATGACACATGCTTGTCTACTGGTTATCGGACCCACTTTCTGATCACTGAGGACCTCAGCAAGCATATAAAGCAGCAAGAGGCACTGAAAGGTTCACATCTGTAGCAGAGTAGCTTTTGAGGCAGTATTTGCTTTTTAAAAAGCAAAAACAACAACCCCCCCCAAACAGCTGACATGAAGTGTCTGAAAGGACTGAACTAAAGAATTGCCTGAATCACTGATGTGCTGAGGTTCAAGCAGTGTCCCATCAAACTCATCCTATGGGGTATAGGTTAGCTATCCATGTCTTAGCACAGAAAGTAATAAAAACCATGGCAGTTTTCTTTTAGCATCTGCTCTGACTGCATTAAATTTTTATTCCAGAAGATGTAGTGACTGAGATGTCTTTAATTATGTTGCTTCATTTAGGGGTTAGAAGAAAGGGATTAACTGAATCAAAGCAAAATTCAAGGTTACTATCTTTTGAGAGAATGCAATTATTTTGTCTGAAAATGCCTTTGCATCCTGTCTAGTTTCTTCTTTCTGACAGTTTCATTTGGATTTCTCATGTTCTTTTTCTTCCCCAGTAAGACAAATTCTGACCTTATGGTGCCAGTCTCCTGAACTCCTCCCAAGAAATGAGGGGATTCGGCTGTTTGCTGATGCAAGCTTATTTACAGATGTAGCCTACCTAGTATTTGTTTCTCCTCTTGTTGCTTGGGAGGCCACTAATGCTTGGATAATGTCAGATTTGGGTTTCCAGTCATTCAACAAGAATGACTGATGTTTCAGTTTTGAAACATTCCTGTTTTAAATCTACTGGGAGGTAGGTTCTAATTCTGATGCTATCTGACCTGCTTGTTCTTTACCAGCTTTTCTTTTTCTTGCAGATTCGATGGAAATACATGATAGTAGATGAAGGCCATCGAATGAAGAATCATCACTGCAAGCTGACTCAGGTCTTGAACACTCATTATGTGGCCCCTAGGAGGATACTGTTGACTGGGACTCCACTTCAGAACAAATTGCCTGAACTCTGGGCTCTTCTCAACTTCCTCCTCCCTACCATTTTCAAGAGCTGCAGCACCTTTGAACAGTGGTTCAATGCTCCATTTGCCATGACTGGAGAAAGGGTACTGCAACAGTTTGCTTAAAGTTCATTAGAAACAAACCATTAGGATGGAAACAGAATGGAGGCCATGTTGTATGAATAGTCTTTGAACTCTCCTTTGTGCTCAGAGAATTAGCATACTTAAAAGCCACCTTTATTACAGCTTTAAAAGTCTTCATTAAAGTGTCTCTTTCTGGACTCTGAGTCAATTTAGTTGTAACATAACATTTACTGCAAACATTTATAATGAGAAATAATAATTTACCTAATCACAAAGACATTACATAACACACTGAGTTGCCTTGTTGTGACCTTTATAAACTTTTGTAGGTGGACTTAAATGAGGAAGAGACTATCCTGATCATCCGTCGTCTCCACAAAGTGCTCCGGCCCTTTTTGCTAAGGAGACTGAAAAAAGAAGTTGAGTCTCAACTGCCAGAAAAGGTTTGCAATAGAAAGGGGGTTTATACTTTTTTTTTAGCACTATATAATATTGGGTTTTGAGATACATCCTAGATAAAAGGACTTATTAAGTCTTGGTTGTTGTGGTTTGTGTTTTTAACTCTGCAAAGAAGAAATACTGGCCACTGAGGAATCCTGATTTCTGCATTCTTGGTCTTAATCCTCAGTCCTACAGCTTTAATTCTGTATGTAGCCACCCAAGGTTTATATAAGACATACAGCTTGTTTCCATAGTATTTGGTTTCAAGGCATTAATGAATGCCAGTCATACCCTGAGAGTCATATTGTGCCACTCATGCACTGAGAAGAAACTTTGTTCACTGAATTGTTTCACTGAAACTCCTAAAGGACTGTGTGACATTCATAAAGTTAGGAGAATTTTAGTTAACTTTTCAGGACTCTTGAGTTGTGTGAAGTATTTTGTTTGGCTTGTATATGTGTCTTAACCAGTTTGTGCATCTCAGAATGTAAAATTCAACACTGATTTGAAAGACCACTATTTTAATTTCCAGGCATCTCACTCGACCCACACCCCTGCCCTCCTTTGTGATTTTGAGCCTCCTTCCCCTTTTGCATTTCCCCCTAAACCCACAAAAACATAGCCAAAAATGAAAATTGAAGGCAGGTTGGGGTGACATTTGATACTTAAACCTGCTGGGTTAAAACCGTAACAAAAATCAAGTTATTGTTACATGTGAGTTGTGAGATTGTATTTACGTTGAATGAATGAAGAGTTCTTTATCTGCATTTAAAAAAAGTCTTCTAATTAGAATCATAGAATCATAGAATCATTTAGGTTGGAAAAGACCTTCAAGATCATCGAGTCCAACCATCAACCATGTCCACTAAACCATGCCCTGAAGTACCCCATCTACTTGCTTTTTGAATACCTCCAGGGATGGTGACTCAACCACTTCCCTGGGCAGCCCATTCCAATGTCTGACAACACTCTCAGTAAAAAATTTTTTCCTAATATCTAACCTAAATCTCCCTTGCTGCAACTTGAGGCCATTTCCTCTTGTCCTATCTCCAGCCACCTGACAGAAGAGACCAGCACCCACCTCACTACAACCCCCCTTCAGGTAGTTGTAGAGAGTGATAAGGTCTCCCCTCAGCTTCCTCTTCTCTAGACTAAACAGCCCCAGCTCCCTCAGCTGCTCCTCATAAGACTTATGCTCTAATTAAAGACCTAAAAATTTAGAATGTTATGAAGACTGTTGCTATTTTGACCCTCTGTTTCCCCAAATGTCATATTCACGATAGCCTTCTATGTAGCATTTATTTGAGCTTGAAACATAGATCTGAAAATGTTGTCTGACATTCTACGAGGAAAATCTCATTACTGAAATTTTTATTGCATTTCAAATTTCTGCCCTGTATTTGATAGAACAATGAAGAGTCATGGGAGAAAAAGAATTTATAAGTTGAATATGTACTGTTACTTAGTGGAGCACTTCTTACATTTCTGTCCCCCTGTTTTCAAAACAAAGCATGTCTGACTTGAAGCATCAGACTTTTTGACCAAAGTCTGTTGGTGACAGTTCTAGCTGCTCTGACAGGCCCCTGATAAAGATGCTAAGTAGATGTTCATGTTTCTTACCTGTGAGCTCATCCTCCTGTGCTTCTGAGATGAAAATAACCTACTGATTTTTTAATCATAAAATCATATAAGTTAGAAAGGACCTCTGGAGGTCTCTAATACAACCTCCTGCTCAGAGCAGGTCACTCAGGACCTTGTCTAGTTGAGTTTTGAATATCTCTGAGGATGGAGATCCCACAGCCTCTCTGGGTCCCTGTTCTGTTTGACCACCCTCATGGGGAAATTTTTTCTTTATATCTAATCAGAATTTCTCACTTTCCAACTTGTGACCATTGCCACTTGTCCTTGTGCTGAATGTTTCCAAGCAGAGTCTGGCCCATTAGGTAGTTAAAGAAAGCAATAAGGTCTCCTGAGCCTTCTCTTCTCCAGGCTGAACAAGTCCTGCTCCCTCAAACTCTCCTCATGTCATGTGCTCCAGCCCTCTGTCCATTTTGGTGGCCCTCTGCTGGGCTTGCTCCAGTATGTCCATGTCTGTTGTGTAGTGGGGAGACAAAAGCTGAGCACAGTACTCCAGATGTGGCCTCACCAGTGCTCAATAGAGGGGAAGGATTGCTTTCCTTGATCTGGTGGCTGCACTTTTTCTAATAAAGCCTAGGATGCTGTTGGTCGTCTTTGCTGCAAGGGCACATCGCTGGCTCATGTTCAACTTTTTGTCCACCAGGACTCCAAGGTCCTTCTCTGCAAAGCTGCTGCCTAGCCAGTTGGTCCCCAGAGTATATTGGCATTATTCTATCCCCAGTGCAGGACTTGGCATTTCCCTTTGTTGAACTTCATGAGGTTCCTGTCAGCCCATTTTTCCAGCCTGTCCAGGTCCCTCTGACCTACAGCATATTGAGCACTCCCCCCTCCAATTTGGTGTCATCCACAAACTTGCTGAGAGTGCACTCTGTCCCATCATCCAGATCATTCATAAAGACATTAAACAGTATTGGCCAAGTATTGACCCTTAAGGGACACCACTGATAACTGGTTGCAAGTTGGACTACTACTGAGTAGTGGTACTGGATTTGTACCCTTTGAGCCTGGCAATCCAGCCAAATTTCCACCCACTTTATTGTCCACTTATCCAGTCCATATCTCACTAGTTTGGTTATAACAATACTATGGAAGACCATGTCAAAGGCCTTACTAAAATCAAGGTAAACAAGATCCACTGCTCTCCCCTTGTCTACACAGCCAGTTATCTCATCATAGAGGGCAATCAGTCAGGCATGATTTCCCCTTGATAAATCTATGCTGGCTGTTGCCAGTCACCTTCTTGTCCTTCATGTACTTGGAAATGTCTTTGAGAAGGATTTGTTCCATAAGCTTCCCAGAGACGGTGGTGAGGTTGGCTGGCATGTAATTCCCTGGATTCCCCTTCTTGCCCTTCTTGAAAATGGGTGTGACATTTGCTTTTACCAGGCATTCAGAACCTCCCCCAATCAACATGACCTTTCAAAGATGATAGAGAATGACCTCACAATGACATCAGCCAACTCCTTTTGCTGCCTTAGATGAATCCCATCTGGTCCTATGGACTTGTATATAGCCAAACTGGTTTAAGTGGTCTCTAACTGTGTTTTCCTCTACTATGAGTAATGCTTCACTCCCCCAGACTCTGCCATTAGGCTCAGGGACCTGTGAGGCCTGAGGACAAGCCTTTACCAGTGAAAACTGGAGCAAAAAAAGGCACTGAGTACATCAGTCGTCATTCCTGTGTCCTTTGGCACTAGGTCCCTTGCCCCATTGAGCAGTGGGCCTCTGTTTTCCTTAGCCTTCCTTTTAATGCCAGCATACCTATAGAAGCCCTTCTTGTCGTTCTCTAGTTCCAACTTGAGCTGAGCTTAGGCTTTCCTAACTTCATCCCTGCACTCCTGGGCAATGTCTCTATTCCTTTCAGGTAGCCCATGTCTGTCTCCACCTTCTGTGTGCTTCCTTTTTTGCATTTGAGCTCAGTCATGTGTTCCCTGTTCATCCACACTGACCTTCTGCCATGCTTGCTCAACTTCTTCCACGTCATAAGAAACAACTTCTGCTCTGAGGACACTGTCCTTGAAGATTATCCACCTCTCGTTGGCCCCATTGCCCTCCAGAGCAGTCTCTCATGAGATCCTGCCAAGGAGATACCTGAACAAGCTGAAAACTGCTCTCCTGAAGTGCAGGGCTGTGATTCCATTTGTCTTGCTCGCTTCTCTCAGGATCCTAAACTCCACAATTTCATGGTTACTGCGGCCAGTGCAGCCCTCAGCCTTCACATCTTTGAGCAGTTCTTCTCTGTGTATGACTATCAAGTCCAGCAGAGCATGTCCCCCATGAGCTGTGTAAAGAAGGCTTCATGTGTTTCCTTTTGTTGATCAGAAAGCCTGTAGCAGATGCCTACCACAATAGCACCTGCACTGGTTTGTCCTCTGATCCTTACTCATAAGCTCTTAACTGGCACATCACCCGCTCCAAGGCAAAGCTCTGTGCATTTGAGCCCCTCCTGTGCATAGGGCACAATCCCCTATCCTCACCTTCCCAGTCTGTCTTTCCTGAAGAGCCTGTACCCATCCATGGCAGCACTCCAATCATGTGAGATATATCTCCCACATCTCTCTAATCCCAATGAGATCAGAGTTTTGCAAATGTGCATGGACTTATAATTCCTCCTGTTTGTTGCCCATGCTGTGTGCATTTGTGTACAGGCACTTGAGATGGGCCCCCAGTCGTGCTGCTTTCATAGGGGAAGCACAAGAACCTCCCAAGTCGTGCTGTCTCCCAGACACTTCACTGCCCCCATGCCTTTGCTTTTCTTCAGTTAATGACAATCCTTCCCTGATGTACCTAGTTGAAAGCTTTCCTCACTAGGTTAATGAAATTGTTAGCAAAGATGCTCTTTATTTAGTTTGTTGCAGAATAACTGGAATTACAATTTAGATCAAGTCAGAACAGCAGCAGTTTATTACTATAGCTATAGGAGAGAACACAAAGCAGCAGTGACAGACTCTGCCGATATGAACTCTGCCCAAATGGGGCAGTTACAGAGTTTATATACCTTTGGGTTATACAACTCGTTCTTCACCAAACCATGTCAGAGAAACAGGACTATAGTAAATTGCAACAAAGAGTGGTAACGTACATTACTTCATATAGGGAGGCTCCAAATAGTCAGATAAGGAAGCTCTAGACAGGACCTCTTTTTTACAAATAATTCCCTCCTTTGTTAATTAAATTGTGCTGACTTGGTGAGGCTGTTAGGTCATGCTGACATGTATTTCTTAATTAGTGAGGCCTCCTGTTGTGGTTTAACCCCAGCCAGCAACTAAGCACCACACAGCCGTTCACTCACTGCCCCCCACCACCCAGTGGGATGGGGGAGAAAATCAGGAAAAGAAAACTCGTGGGTTGAGATAAGAACGGTTTAATAGAACAGAAAAGAAGAAACTAATAATGATAATGATAACACTAATAAAATGACAACAGCAATAATAAAAGGATTGGAATATACAAGTGATGCACAGTGCAATTGCTCAACACCCACCGATCGACACCCAGTTAGTCCCCAAGCGGCAATCCCCCCACCCCCACTCCCCCCAGTTTATATACAAGACATGACATCACATGGTATGGAATACCCCATTGGCCAGTTTGGGTCAGCTGCCCTGGCTGTGTCCCCTCCCAGCTTCTTGTACCCCTCCAGCTTTCTTGCTGGCTGGGCATGAGAAGCTGAAAAATCCTTGACTGTAGTCTAAACACTACTGAGCAACAACTGAAAACATCAGTGTTATCAACATTCTTCTCATACCTAACTCAAAAACATAGCACTGTACCAGCTACTAGGAAGACAGTTAACTCTATCCCAGCCAAAACCAGGACACCTCCAAAGGCCTATGAAGTGTTAAATATAACTGTTAACTTCCACAAGTTTATTTATGAAACATTAAGCATCTTGCTCTTTTTTCTTTTAATCACTTCTTGCATTATTTGTCACCAATCTGGCTTCATTATGTGACTATTTTCATTTTAGCCTAGTTATTAAAGGCAGTGGAGTATACAGGCCTGGCAGTCGAAAAAATGTGTGTTAAATTGGTACATGAAAACTTTTCTTGTGTTACTGGACTTAAGGGTGGTGTGCAGTCAAAACATTCTGAAACTAACTTATTTTAATCATATTTAACAAGAAGTCAAAATTAATTTGGTGTTCATACTCTACTTCATTAGTTCCCCCTTTTTTTTAGTAGATATTGAGAAACAAAATAGCATGTTTCCATCCCCACATTGGCAAGTAGAATGCTACTTAGGACTGTAAGTGATGTTATTTATTTTGTGCCAGGTTGTGATTGATGCTTTGGAGGTATAATAAATTTCACAGGTTATTAGCCATTCAATCTTTCGACAGTTGGTTAAAATTATAAGAGAGAAACAGGAAAGAATAATTCCTTTTTTATATGTTTGATAAAACAGCACTGAATTTACAGTCACGCCCTTAGAATCTATGTGTCTTGTAGTAATCATAAATCCCACAGTTAATCTTTTCAAATAGTCATTATTATGCTTGCAAGTGGATTGCAACTTGTTTAAAGGTGCTGTTATGATGAGGATCAAAGAAATATAGGTTTTGTTTTATTTGTTTAGGAGGGCAAGAACTTGGAATTAAAATCATAGTGAAATGATTATATCTTGGTAAAACTTGACACTGTATTTGTTAATTGTGTTTTTACACTAGGTTGAATATGTAATCAAATGTGACATGTCAGCTCTTCAGAAGATTCTGTACCGCCACATGCAAGCCAAGGGAATCCTTCTCACAGATGGTTCTGAGAAAGACAAGAAGGTACAAAGGGGAAACTAGAACACTTACAGAACAATAGATCATGATCATGTGTTAACTACATTACTTCTTTTTTAAAAAAAAATGAATAAGTAGGTTCTTACCACAGATATCCTTGAAGAAAGAAATCTCAATTAGACATGTTTGTGTTTTAAGACAGTAGTTTGTGCTCTCCATTCATAAGGTAAAAATATGCTGAGTTTAATCCAATAAAAAATCTGACTAGTTGGGATTGTGGCAGCACTGACTACTACCGAGTGTTCATCTTTTCTCTGAGAGCCATTATTAAGCACAAATCTTGTTTTGGCCAGCTAGATTATGAGTGCCTCTGTTCATACATTCAAAAAACATCTGTTCATGCAAAAAAGTGTTAAAAGAAAAATAAGATTCAAAGTAAGTCATGCAGTCATACATTGGAATATGCCAAAATAAATGTTGACTTTTCTATCTTAGGACTTTGGCACGTGGTCAAGTTATTGTAGAGAAGACAAGTAGCCATGCATCAGCTTGTCTGTAAATACATGTTTTACATTGCAATAGATGTGAGGTAGGTTGGATTTATCGTGAGATTCCTCAGACTAAGATCATGTAGGCACTTAACACAGAGCAACAAACATGAACCAGCAATGTGCCCTTGCTGCGAAGAGGGCCAATGGTATCCTGGGCTGCATTAATAGGAGTGTTGCCAGCAGGTCGAGGGGAGTGATCCTTCCCCTCTATTCAACACTGGTGAGGCCACACCTGGAGTGCTGTGTCCAGTTCTGGGCTCCCCAGTGCAAGAGATAGAGCTACTGGAGAGAGTCCAGTGAAGGGCCATGAAGATGATGAAGGGACTGGAGCATCTCTCCTTTGAGGAAAGGCTGAGAGAGCTGGGACTGTTCAGCCTGGAGAAGGCTCAGGGGGGATCTTATCAATGTGTATAAATACCTGAAGGGAGGATGCAAAGAGGACAGAGCCAGGCTCTTTTCAGTGGTGCCCAGTGACAGGATGAGGCAATGGGCACAAGCTGAAACACAGGAGGTTCCATGTGAACATCAGGAAATACTTTTTTACTGTGAGAGTGACTGAGCACTGAAACAGGTTTCCCAGAGAGGTTGTGGAGTCACCCTCCTTGGAGATATTCAAAAGCTGTTTGTACATAGTCCTTGACAGCCTGCTCTAGGTGGCCCTGCTTGAGCAGGGGGGTTGGACCAGATGACCTCCTGAGGTCCCTTCCAACCTCAACCATTCTGTGGTTCTGAGCAGCTGGTGTGTAACAGCTGGTGTGTGCACCAGTCCCATATATTGGCCCCATTATATGTGTTTTCATGATACAATATGATTGCATACTATTTTTCCACCTGCTTCCTGCCAATTTCATTGTCACAATGGATGACATTTTTGTTCAATATCTTATTTTGTTTTAACCTCTATTCGGTGTGGTCTGATGTGTTATTTACTGTTGAGTATTCAAACCCCGCTCTAAAAACAAAGTTAGTCCTTTCCTCATTGGATCTTCTATGACAGTTATCTCTATATAGGTTCTGAGTACTTTGCAAACATCAGTTTAATTTCTTTTGTTGTATTTTTAATGTAATTTTTCAGCTACCATTTTTTTAAGCCTTAGAAAATGTCATTTGACACATTTACATCCAAAGGAGGTCATCAGAATGATTGGAAGTTTAGAAGCACTACAGAGACCTATGCTAGAGATTTGAGTTACCTGAATAACTGATAGTAGTTGCCTTTTACAATGCAACGTTTGATGTGGTTGAGGGTTTAATACATATTTGATGACAGAAGAGCAGTGAGACTGGGGAGTCTTCAGTTTGCTCTAAGATCTGGAGAGAGGGTACTTGAATGGATGTTGTCCCTCCTGCTCATCTCCCCCTATTCCTGACCTGAGTGTGATGCCTTTTACCATAATCACTTTGACTGGTCCATCTCCAGTCTATTTTCTTCCTCATCCCAACGTCTTCTGCTAGTTCAGTTCTCTGTGCCTAACTAGGCCCAGTTTCCTGGCACAGCCATTCCTGTTGCCCTTCCTCTGACTCAAGATTTGTGTGCAGTCACCTTACTCAACTAAACAGAGGTCAGCCATCTCTATGCTCTCATTCCCTGTTCCCTGTCCACCTCAGCAGGTTTATGTCCACCTCAACGTTGTCTATCTTACATCCTGTTCCTTGTTCTAACTTCCCCCCACCCCCCCAATTTAATTTTGCATCCCAGCCTTCTGCTTACCTCTCTCTCTGATTTCTCTTGGTCACTAGTTCAGAATCTTCTCTCTGCTTTTTCTTCCTTGCTTCCCTGCCCAGCTCTTTGCCTTAAGCAGTTCTAATTGCCTCTGCTGTCCTCTAGCTTTCTAGTCTCTTTGGCCAGAACATTGCAATCTCAACTCCCTCATACTCATAGGTCCAATTTTTCCCCATCCTCCAACTTTTTTCTTTTCTGTAAGTAATTCATCAGGTTTTCTTATTCATGCTTCCTGGTGCCAGCAGAAGGAGGTGGTGGTCATTGAGAGCTCTTGACTTTGAAGATCCAATAACTATGGTTTTAGGGAAAACTCTGCAGCTCTGCCTTGCAATCTGCTCAAACTAGAGAGAATTCATTAGGATGCAAAGCTCTAGTAAACATTTCATAAACAAATGCAAACTGCAGTTTGGAGCAAATTGAGATAGACTTTCAAGGGATCAACAGCAGACTTTGACATGTAGACTACCCCCAATCAAATGTCAGTTCCCTTCCAAAGATGAATTTACCAGGAATATAAAATGATCACATAATGTAATTTTTCCTAATCTCACTCTTGGAAATGTCTGAATTGTTTTGGCTGATATAGTTTAAAATAACTTCACCTGAGTGACATAGTGAGTTTGGAAATTGTACCAACTTTGGTAACAGTTTCACAAAGTTATAGCAAATCAAAATGGGACCTTAAATTGAGAAGTGTTAGTCAATCTTAATATGGCGTTACCAAATGTATTCATCAGTGATAATTAGATTGTAACCATCCCGGCTTAGTGGAACACCTGATAATATTTTACTGTTTACAATTTACATGGTTTCATAAATAAGCAGTAGAAATAAGCAGTAAGTGCTTATTGTGACTGCTATAGACAGATACGAGATGTAGTACACTTTCCAGGTTACTTGGAAGTCTTTGATCTCCTTGTCTTTTTGGATCATCTTCATGATATTTTAATTTGAGCAGCCAGATAACTGCACCTTATTTCGTAGCTTCAAATATTTTTTATTTCATGGTGATATGGTATTCTGCTTTGGGGTAGAAGTATTTTTTATGTCTCCTTTTGAAATTGAGTTTCAAAAGTTTCATTAACAAACTAGGAAATGGGTTTCATAATATGATTTGTGTTGTTTGTTTCCCTAGGGAAAAGGTGGGGCAAAAACTCTTATGAACACAATCATGCAATTGAGAAAGATATGCAATCACCCGTATATGTTTCAACATATTGAGGTAAGTCTGTTATGTTTGATTTTGGGGGCCTTTTTTATTCAGGTGGCTAACATATTCAAAAACTGCTAGTGCAAGAGGGAACATCTTTGGCAACAACACTTGTGCTGGAAAGAACACATTTGAGAAACACTCATTCCATTCCTCTGTATAAGTGAAGAAATGGAGCAGTCACCAGATTTTTATCCGCAGTTTTAAATTCTCTTTTACAGCATTTGTTCTTTTTGAGGCACTATCTTTAAAAAATATAGTTTTCTGAGTTTAAGATATTCCATATCAACTTGCCACTACCTGTGCTTAAAATAAAACTAAATTTTAAAATAGAGATATCAGTTTAAAATGCCATATAGTAGAACCTTGTTATCCAGCAGACTGCTAATCCTTTAGAATATCTATCAAAAATTGCCCCCCCTCCATACCCCTCCTTTTTTTCAGCAAAGATTTGTTTACTGCATAGCATTTCTCATTACTGAGCTAAAGCTAACTAAAATGTAGCTACAATATACAAAGAAATTAACAAGTATCTCCTGTGGTGTATTATTATGTTTTTTATCATTTGCTCACTTGCTTATTAACTCATGAAATTCAGTATTTTGCAAATGGGTCTCCCAGTAATCAGTGCAAATTAAGTTCTACTGTATTTGTAATCTGGTAAAAAGCATACAGAGGGAAATTATTCCTACAAGCCATGCATTTTAAATAAAGCAGTAGCAGGAAAACATTAGAGTACTTGTGCCACAAGGCAAATTCCAAGGGTATGAGTGTAATGGGACTCAAACCCAATTCATATAATTTCTTGATATAGGGATGCATAATTTTTGCCACTGTATAGACTGTGTCTAATATTCTGTTTATTGCTTATAATTCTGCAGGAATCCTTCGCTGAACATTTAGGCTACTCAAATGGTGTCATCAATGGGTAAATCTTTATCTTCTTCATATATGTTGTAATGAAACTATTATATCATATCTTGTTTCCAAAAGCTATATGTTCTCAAAAACTAAGTAGTTTCTAAGATAAATCTAATCAGCTATAGAAATAACATGCTTTAGAAGGAACCTAACCAGCTTAAAACTCTTCCCATAGTCCCCCAGCCTAAGGGACTGCTTCTTACTTCAAGGGATGTTTCTTCTCCAAATTGGCAGTTTAAAGTTGCTTTTATAGTTGGATGGTAATTAGAATCTTCTGGACTCCAGTCTTGTCCTTGACTGATGCTGAAGCCCTGCTGAGTGACTAATATCAAAGCAAAAAAGTTTTTATCTAATTTAAAGTAGTCTCGTGCTTTGAAAAGAAGCATTCAGTTAAAGCAGAGAATGGTTAGGAGAATTCTGAAGATGGATTTCCATTATTTTCATTAACATCTTACCAAGATATAGGACCCTTTCTTTCATAAAGCTTCCAGTCCTTGGACAATGACTGAACATAGAAATGATTGCTGGTTCTTCAGAAAGCTTTTATTCCTGTTGTAACAAGAGTCTTTTTTCTTTTTTCTTTCCCATCGCATAAGGAATAGTTATGGTGGTCACATGCAGGATTCTTGTTTATTTACTGATAACTGCACACTAGTCCTTGCTAAATTAGGGACAAGACTGACACCTTTGCCCAACTGCAATGGCATGAGACATTATGTCACATGGAGAAGACAAGGGGCAAAGGGTACAAGTTACACTGGGAGAGGTTTCATCTGAGCATAAGAAAAAAATTTTTTACAGTAAGAACAATCAATCACTGGAACAACCTCTCCAGGGACATGGTAGAGTCCCCGTCACTGGAGGTTTTCAAGATGCAATTGGACAGGGTGCTAGATAATATCATCTAGGCTCCCTTTCCCATGAAATGTTGGACCAGATAATCTTTCAAGGTCCCTTCTAACCTGGGCTGTTCTATGATTCTATGATTATCAAAGTTTCCTTACAGAGGTCCCTGGTGTTTTCATATCTGTGATTTGTTATGGTACCATTTCTCAGTTTTAATTTATCTCCTCTTTCTTTTTATTCCCTTTCAAATTAGGGAAATATTAGCAAACTTTCTCTAATGGAAAGCATTTAAATTCCTCTGTTATTGTGGCTCATCCAAGTATTGGGCTAGGAATGATTTCCAGTTAGCCTTAATCTACCTCTGATTTTATGGGGGGTATGTTTTCTTATTACACTTGCAATTAGATTATTGGCATCTGTCCACTCATTTTTTTTGTCAGCATTTTAAATTAACCTTGTCATAACAAAATTTTAAGTTTACTACTAAACTACTAATATTTTGCTTTTCAAAAACTTTCTGTGTAACCTTTAACACAATTCTTATAATCCAGCAACACATTATATTTACATAAAATGCTTAAACTGATACTTCAGTGATACTTGTACCCAGTTCTTAATTGTTCAAAATCTATGTCAGACTTCAGACTTTAAAGATCTCTTGGCAGCAAGTCCTGGCTCATTTGCTTACAGGTTCTCTTGACATGTACGTTTTTGATAAAGACCATGTTAAAAAAGGTTAGAATCATAGAATAATTTAGGTTGGAAGAGAACTCCAGAGGTCACCTGGTCTAACCCCTACGCAAAGCAGGTCAGGTTGCTCAAGGACTTGTCCAGTCAAGTCTTGAACACCTCCAAGGATGCAGATTATACAGCCTCACTGGGCAACCAGTTCTAGTATTTGACCACCCTCACGGTAAAAAATATTTTTCCTAGTATCTTATCAGAATTTCCCATGTTCCAACTTGTATCCATTGCCTCTTGTCCTATTACTGTGCAGCTCTGAGAAGAGTCTTCACTGTATCCTCCCATTAGGCAGTTGTAAACAAGCAATAAGGTTTCTCTGAGCCTTCTCTTATCTAGACTGAAAAAAATCCAGCTCTCTCAACCTTTTCTTCTATGTCATGTGCTCCAGTCCCCTGAGCATCATGGTGGTCCACCTCTGGACTTGCTCCAGTATGTCAATATCAATGCACAGCAATAAGGATGATGAAAAAAGAGATGGAAAGGATATTCTCTAACACCCTGCAGAAGCAAGAGCCTGAATCCTCACCTGCACAGAAAGAGCAACCAGAGTCTGTACTCACTGGGGTGGCAAATGGAGACTCCCATGATGGTGAAGGCTAGAAGCTTGTGACTTTTGGCAACAGGAGGAAGGCTCCTGCTCCACCTGCAGATCTGCAACTACAGAATAGGTGCAGTGCCCTGGTAGCAGATGAGGGACTGAAAGCTCTGTCTGAAGAAACATTGGAGCCAGCTGAGACTGAACCATGCAGCAGCAGCATCAGGAGGAAGTGGCAAGCGATAGTAGCGGATGACTCCCTCCTGCAGGGAACAGAAACCCCCATCTACTCTCTAGGGAGGTTTGCTGCTTGCCGGGGGCTCGGATCTGGAACTGAGAGACTGTTGATGCTTGTCTGGCCCTCAGAGTATTACCCTCTGCTGTTCTTCCATGTGTGCACCGATGATACTGCCAGGGGAAACCTTGAGTATATCAAGAGTGACTACATGAATCTGGGGATGAGGGTCAAAGGTATGGGGGCCCAGGTGGTTTTCTACTTTATCCTATTGATGAAGGGGAAGGGCTTGAGGAGGAGTGGATGGATCCTGGGGATCAACAACTGGCAGCGCAGCTGGTGTTGCTGATAGAGATTTGGCTTTAATGACCATAGGACCCTCTGAGGATAAAGGACTGATAGGGAAAGACAGGATCCACCTGACCAAGTGGGGCAAAAACATCTTTGCCAACAGGCTGGCCAACCTGGTGAGGAGAGCTTCAAACTAGGAATGACAGGGGAGGGAGAGGACAACCCACAGTCAAGTGGGAAAGTGGTGGACTGGCTTGGTAAGCAGAGGGTGCAAGGTGATGTGGACAGGAGAGACCTCAAAATGAACAAAACGGGACACAAGAGAGCCCACCCCAAGCACGTGCACACAAATAAGGAAGTGCCAGGAGGACAGTATTGTGGGGGAAGCTCTCACCCTTTTCCTGGGAAATCAGCATGACTGTGTGCCTCTCTGAAGTACCTGTACACTAATGCGTGCAGCATGGGGAACAAACAGGAAGAATTAGAGATCTGTGTGCAGTTGCAGGGCTACAGTCTCACTGGGATCATGGAGATGTGCTGGGATAGCTCACACAACTGGATTGCTGCCATGGATGGATACAAGCTCTTTAGGAAGGACAGGCTGGGAAGGCAAGGAGGGGGAACTGTCCTTTATATGAGACAGCAGCTGGAATGCATGGAGCTCTGCCTAGGGATGGATGACGTGCCAGTCAGGAGCTTATGGGTTAGGACTAGAGGGCAGACCAATGTGGGTGACATTGTGGTGGGCATCTGCTATAGACTGCCTGATCAGGAAGAAGTAGATGAGGCCTTCTTTGTGCAACTGGAAGAAGCTTCATATTTGCAGGCCCTGGTTGTCATGGGGAACTTTAACCACCCCAATATCTGCTGGAAGGACAAGACAGTAGGGCATAAGCAATCCAGGAGGTTTATGGAGTGTTTTGGTGATCACTTCCTAACACAAGTGATCAAGGAGCCAATAAGGGGAGGCACTCTGCTGGACCTGAATACCTCCAAATGAGGAAGGACTGGTTGGGGCAGTCTTGACTGCAGTGACCATGAGATGGTGGAGTTCAGGATCCTGAAAGGAAGGAACAAGGCAAATAGCAGGATCATAACCCTAGACTTCAGGAAAGCAGACTTTGGCTTTTTCAGGGATCTGCTTGGAAGAATCCCATGGGAGACAGTCCTAGAAAGCAGAGGGGGTCCAGGAGAGCTGGTTGATATTCAGGGATTACCTTCTCCCAGCTTAAGGATGGTCCATCCCAACATGCAGCAAGTCAAGCACAGGTGGCAGGATGTATGGATGCACAAGGAGCTCCTGAGTAAATTCAAACATAAAAAGGAAGCATACAGGAGGTGGAAGCAGGGACAGGTGACCCAGATGGCATATAGAGACACTGTCCAAGCATACAGGGATGCAGTTAGGAAAGCCAAAGCCCATCTAGATTTGAATCTGGAGAGGTATGGGAGGGGCAACAAGAAAGGCTTCTGCAGGTCTATCAACAGCAAAAGGCATGAAGTCCAGCTAAAGGGCAGTCACTAGTGGTGTTCCCCAGGGGCCAATACTGGGGCCCATACTGTTTAACCTCTTCTTTTCTGACCTGGATCTTGGGACAGAGTGCACTCTCAGCAAGTCTGCAGATGATAGAGAATTGGGAGGAGTGGCTGATACACTGGGTGGTTGTGCTGACATTCAGAGGGACCTCAACAGGATGGAGAAATGGGCAGTTCAACAAAGGGAAATGCCGTGTCCTGCACCTGGTATGGAATAAACTCATGCACCAGTACAGGCTGGGGGCTGACCAGCTGGAAAGCAGCTTTGCAGAAAAGGACCTGAGGGTTCTGGTGGAAAAGAATCTGACCATGAGCCACCAATGCACCCTCATGGCAAAGGCAACCAACAGCATCCTGGGCTGCATTAGGAAGAACAGTGTCAGCAGGTCGAAGGAGGAGATCCTTCCTCTCCACTCAGCACTGCTGAGGCTGCATCTCAAGTACTGTATCCAGTTCTGGGCTCCCCAGTACAAGACAGACACAGGGATACTGGAGTGAGTCCAGCAAAGGGCCACAAAGATGACTAAGGGTTTGGAGTATTGTGGAATAACTAGAATTACTATTTAGATCAGGTCAGAACAGAAGCAGTTTACTATAGCTATAGGAGAGAACAAAGCAGCAGTGAGAGACTGCTGATATGAATCCTGTGTAAATGGGGCAGTTACAGAGTTTATATACCTTTTAGGCTATACAACCAGGTTCTTCACCAAAACTGTGTCAGATAAGCAGGATATGGTAAATAACAACATCGATTGGAATTCTTCAGATAAGGAGGCTCTAGATAGTATATCCTTTTACAAATAATTCACTCATTTGTTAATGAAATCTTGCTCCCTGGTGAGACCATTAGCTGCAAATGCTTCTTAACTAGTGAGGCCTGCAAAGGCCTATGAGGCATTAACTATTTTGCTTCCACAAGAGCATCTGTCTCATGAGGAGAGGCTTAAAGCTGAGACTGTTTAGCCTGGAGAAGAGATGGCTATGGGGGGATCTTATCAAAGTGTCTAAATACCTCATAGGAGGAGTAAAGAAGATGGAGCCAGACTGTTCTTAGTGACACCCAGTGGAAGGACAAGAGATACTGCCTCATTCCACATCTGCTATGTCCATTTCAAGGATCAATCATTAGTCTGCACATGGCAATGATCTCATTACAGAAGTCACAGTTACAGAAGATATTTCAGGGTTAACAGAATGTTTTGATATTTTTTTTCTCATTCTGTACAAGAAGGAAGTGTGTTTTTCCTATCCTAAAATCCAAGTGCATATATCATTCTAAATTATTTATAACACTTGACTCCATCATTCCATGTCTCCAAGCTCAAGACTGTTTACAGATTTCCAGCTGTTGGATTCATACTTTCACATTAGGAATCTCCCCTTCCCTCATCGAAGAAGATATTTCAGATTCTCAATGAAACCTAGGTGGTAACAGAATGCTCTACCCAGGGATTTTCCCCACTACCAAAAAGTTCTCAGAGTGACATGATGTAATGGAAGGGTATTTAAGAGCACGGAAGACTATTTATGTCCAGATGATTTGCTGATCAGGGGCAAATCCCAGCAGGCAACCACAGCAGCCCTGTGATATATCTCATCTTCTCATCAGTTTTCCATTAGCATGGACTTTAGTTTGGGAGGGACCTGAAGGAGAATCCTGATTCCTTTGTCCTCTATACCCTTTTATAGGAGGACAGAGAGGCACAGGATCCATACCTGAACCAAAAGATGCTGGTATTAGAGGTGTTATGTGAAGCTTTTCTGCCCCTCTGTCTGTCTCAGGGAAAACAGGGAAAGATGATTATCACACTGCATGTCAATATACTGAATAATAAATCCTGTCTTCATGCAGACAAACCAATGCCTGCCTGCCCACCTTCCCTCCTGCCTATCCTTCCTGCCTGCTTGCCTGCCTCTCTCCTGCCTCCCTGCCTCCCTTCCTTTTTTTAAACAACAAAGACACTATCTGAAATTTATCGTGGAGGCACTTTAGGAATTTCAGTAGGGGGTTTAATTTCTCTCACTTTCTCCCTCTTCTACTCTTCCTTTTTAATTTATTCCAAATTAAAGTAATTTTAACACTTTATCCATTGCTTAGATAAAAAATTTAAACAGATTTAAATTTGTTCTCAACACTTCTGTGCAACTGGCTAGAAATGGTTTCCGTCTTACTCTGAGCAAGGGATAGAGGAGGTTGTGTGTATCCTCCACATGGCTGCCTTCCTGTTTAAGTGTCAGAAATGTCTTTTTTTTTATTAGTAGTATACGAGACCATCTGTATCTCAAATAGTTTGGCCTTTTGCATAGCAATTACATATGTATACATCTCAGAAGGCCTTGTATCTTGTGGACTGAGTATACAGTTCCTAATGATAAATTATATTTTAAGGCTACAGATTTAGAGTTGGAAGAGAGTTATGTGTAATTTGATTTTCTAAACTATATGGTTGTTCTACTCATTTAGTCACCTTTGTTATTCTCTTTCTGATTTTTGGCTTAAACATCTTTGCATACAAACGTAGAGCTCAATCTGTTTTGCAACTCATCTTGACAGCATAGAAGACAGAAGATTAGTAATTGGAGCAAATAGAGATAGTTCAAGACAGTTATAAGTGTATACAATAAAAGAATATGTCCATTATCAAACTTTTCCCATTGTTTCTCTATATATAAACTAGTATGGTCTGGACTCCTTTGCTTTCATGTGCACAGTAGCGAGTGGAAAAGTAATGAATTCTAACATACACTTGATGAATAGAACTTGTGGATCCAGTAGATGCTGATTGAAAGCAGATACTGTGGGACAGCATCTAAACCAATAAAATGTTTATATACCTCAGAAATAACACTTGTTTTGAGAAATAATAAAAAAAAATACTGGGCTCATAAAGGAAGATATTTGATGTGCTTGAGAGTCCACAGAATTCTTATATTTTGGGGGAGGAATCCTTTCCTAACAAATAAATACATAGATGCAATTCATGCAGGTTTTTTTTCTTATTTTAATCAACATCATAAACAGTTTTAAAGAGAGAAAAGTGCTATCAGTTTTGTTTTCCTTTGAGTAAAGGAATCTATCCATTATCATGATATGACACAATTGTAATTAGAATGCATTATTAAAAACTCTTCTAAAAGCAGGCTTGTCATGGCATTTACTGTGTTTTTTCCTCTAAAACAGAGCTGAGCTTTATCGAGCCTCAGGGAAATTTGAACTACTTGATCGTATTTTACCTAAGTTGCGAGCCACTAGCCATCGTGTGCTTCTTTTCTGTCAAATGACATCACTCATGACCATTATGGAGGACTATTTTGCATTTCGAAATTTCCTTTACTTACGTCTTGATGGTAAGAGGAATGAAAATAAATTTGGAAGTGTTTTCCTGGTTCAGCAATTTGACTATGTAGTAGAAAAACTTCCTCCTCTGTACTATATGTGTATGGACATCTGAATAAAAATATCAAACTTCTGTCTGTCTTCAGCTACAGGCAGAGATGTAAAAAGATAAAACATACAGAGGGTCAGACCAAGCTGATCAGTAAAAACTGATTGTCAAAGTACAGGAAATTCACCTTGTTGCCAATGTGTACAGTGCTTAGTTGTTACTTAGAGCTTTGTGTAGGCCTTTTACCGTGGTTGAATTCTCTGCTTTCTCTCCCTCCCCTATAGACACCATTGTGTTTTGAATGTGATCTTTTAAGAATTTTTGTTCCCTTGATATTAATCTTGATTTTTTTTAAGGCCAATAGTGAAATGTTAATAAATCTATGTTTGTGTACACATATAGTTTTAAAAATATTTAGATTCTGTGAGTGCTCATAAGGCCTTAATCAAAACTGAAGCGTCTGTATATCATCTATTGAAACTTGTCAGTCATAAAATGTTGTCAAATAGATAGTTGCATCTTTTCAAAGTCCCCTTTTGAAATGTCAAGCCTACTTAAAATAAAAGATTGGGAAGCCTCCTCCCAAGTGCTGTAGACAGTTGGCTGAAACATCCATGGTTAGTGTTTGCGTCTGTATTATAGAAAATATAGCTGAGATGGCAAAGAACAAGTGAGCTAAAATTTCCCTTCCACATGTGCCTTAAACAACTAAGATTGCTTTTAAATTATTTCAGTAGAAGATCTTTGTCATAGGGTTTCTTTTTATTTCTTTTTTAATTTCTTCTCAGGTACAACAAAATCAGAGGATCGAGCTGCCCTGCTGAAGAAGTTTAATGAACCTGGCTCACAGTACTTCATCTTCTTGCTGAGTACAAGGGCAGGAGGGCTGGGCTTGAACCTCCAGGCTGCTGACACTGTTATAATCTTTGATAGTGATTGGAATCCTCATCAGGTTATTTTTATTTAATTATCTTCATGTAATATGGAAATAATTGTTTGTGCTTTTTTAGGCTTTGTGTTTTAATTTGGGAAGATTGACAGTGAAATGAAAGTATATCATAAAATGCTGCTTGAGAAGAATTGGTAAGGCAAACTGCTACAATCAAGTAGTGTTTTGTTTTAAATCGGTAAAGTGATACTGTGTCCACGTGTATAGTTTTTCTGAGTGTCAGGGAATCCTCAAAGTTAGAGTCTTACAGTCTGCGTTTTCTGTTTCATTGGTATAACTTTGTTCACCCTTTAATCATAAGGCACTAATAAATGGCTCTCCATTCAAAGTTAAAAGCTCATGCAGCAGATGAAATAATTTCTAAGATTACTAATGCATTTAAGAGTCTCAGGAATAGTGATTTGCTTTAGATACACAGTTCTATAGCAGGATTTTATTATATATATCCAGCTGTATTGTTGCCTCTGTTCTTGTACCCGGACTAGAGTCTATGCTGGGTCTGGCTGGGATGGAGTTAATTTTCTTCATAACAGCCCATATGGTGCTGTATTTTGGATTTGTGACCAAAACAGTGTTGATAGTGCATGCACCAGTGTTTTGTTTGTTGCCAAACACTGCTTGCACAGCCAGGAGGCTTTTGATTTTTCCTACTCTGCCCCACCAACGAGTAGACTGGGGGTGGGCAAGAAGCTGGGAGGGGACACAGCCGGGAGAGCTGACCCAGACTGACCAAGGGATATTCCATACCATATGACGTTGTGCTCAGCAATAAAAGGTCAAGGAAAGGAGGAGGAAGCGGGGACATTTGTGGTCATGGCGTTTGTCTTCCCAAGCAACTGTTATATGTGTTGAGGTCCTGCTTTCCAGGAAGTGGTTGGACATCTGCCTGTCAAAAGGAAATAGTAAATAAATTCCTTCTTTTGCTTTACTTGCATGCACAGATTTTGCTTCACCTATTAAACCGTCTTTATTTCGATCAACCATTCTTCTCATTTTCCTTCTATTTTCTCCCCATCCCACAGGAGAGGGGAGCGAGCGAGTGGCTGTGTGGGTGCTTGGCCGTTGTCTGGGGTCAACCCACCACAGTCCTTTTTGGTGCCCCACATTGTGGTGGATCTGTTGTCCTAAAAGCGGATTCATTACCCGGTGTGCAATAGACCAGTCTCACACACTCAGGAGAGATATTGCTTTGTTCTGTGCAGGGTGCTCAGTGGACTTGCCACAAATCAAGCACACCAGATTCATCAGGTGTGTCCCTTTTATACAGTAACAATTGGATCTAATTTATTAAACTACTCCTACCTAATACATATTGAAACTATCTATCTAATGCATATGCATAGGATTATGTAACCATGACACATCAGATGCCTTCTCTGCATGCGCGGGGGTCTTCGGTGGTCGTTTGAGGAGGTATCCCCTCCTCACTTTGACCGCTAAGTTGCTCTGTATCGGGTCAGTGGTTCTTTTTCCTGCCAAGAGGGATGCACCATCAATCAGGAAGAATGGAAAGGATCAGAATTGGTGCTCCGGGTGAGGCACCATTAAACAGGAAGAATAGAAAAGATCAGAATGATCTTGGCTAACTAACTTAATTTAAAACAGGACTTTCTAATCTACCACAGGATTTTCTGTATCTGGCATCAGATTGACCCCAGCCAGCAGCTAAGCACCCACACAGTCTCTTGCTTACTAGCCCCTTGGTGGAATGGGGGAGAGAATCAGAAGGCCAAAAGGGTGAAAAGTCCTGGGTTGAGCTAAAGATAGTTTAATAAGTGAAGGAAAGATATAAAAGAGACATTGGAAGAAACAAACATGCCCAAGATATCAATACCTGGCTCCAGGACTGGTGCCTCTGCCAGAACTTTGGTTTTTATAACCTTGAAAGAGTCTTCGAGGCACAAGGTATGCTGGGGCCTGACAGGATCTACCTGTCCCAATGGGGGAAAATGCATCTTTGCTCATAAGCTGGCAGGACTGATTGAGAGGGCTTTAAACTAGAATCAGTGGGGGAAGGGAATACTAAGAGGATTGCTGAAGGTAAACCAAGGGTTGGCACAGCATCGCTTGAGGCTGGCAATGCTAGTGGGAACATTTATGCTGCTCCTGGGAGCATGGAGGGCTTAGGAGCACATCTGAAATGCCTGTACACCAATGCACGCAGTATGAGAAACAAACAGGATGAACTGGAAGCGTTGGTCCATTCCCAGAGCCATGTTGTCATTGGTATTAGTGAGACTTGGTGGAATGAGTCCCACGACTGGAGCGCTGGGATGGAAGGCTACAGGCTGTTCAGGAGGGATAGGCAGGGCAAGCGAAGTGGAGGAGTTGCACTGTATGTAAGGGAGAGGTTTGATTGTACAGCCCTCACAGTTAGCAGTGATGTGGTTGAGAGCCTCTGTGTGAGGATTAGGGGAATGGAAAACAAAGCAGATGTCATTGTGGGTGTCTATTGTCGATCGCTCAGCCAGGATGATAGCACCGATAAGTTATTCTATAGGCAATTAGGAGAAATCTCTGGATCGGTAGCCCTTGTCCTTATGGGAGATTTCAACTTCCCAGACATCACCTGGGAATATCATACTGCTGTGACAAGCAAGCCTGGCAAATTCCTGAAGTTTGTGGAAGAAAATTTCTTGTCACAAGTACTCAGTGAGCCAAATAGGAAAGATGCCCTCCTAGACTTGCTGTTTGTGACTAGAGATGGACTCAAGGGAGATGTGATGATAGGTGGCTGTCTTGGCCACAGTGATCACAAAATGGTTGAGTTTAAAATTTTTGGTGTAACGAGGAAAAAGGTCAGCAGAGTTGCTACCCTGCACTTCAAGGGAGCAAACTTTAAGCTACTCAGGGAGCTACTTAACAGTGTCCCCTGGGAATCTGCTTTTGAGGGCTTAGGGGTCCATGAGAGCTGGTCAGTTTTTAAGAACCACCTTTTAACAGCACAGGAGCAGGCAATCCCATGGCGTCGCAAGTCAAGCAAGCGGGGCAGAAGACCAGCTTGGCTGAACAGGGAACTCCTCTTGGAACTCAGGTGGAAAAAGAAATTGTATGATCTCTGGGAGCGAGGTCAGGCTTCGCAGGAAGATTACAGAGCTGTGGTTCGCATATGCAGGGAGAAGACATGAAAGGCCAAAGCTGAACTAGAGTTGAAACTGGCCAGAGTTGTGTCAGACAACAAGAAAGGCTTTTTTTATGTATGCTAATAGTAAGAGGAGGTCCAAGGAAAACATTGGACAGATACTTGTTGAAGATGGTCACCTGACAAATAGGGATGAAGAAAAAGCAGAGGCATTCAGTGCATTCAATGCTTTTTTTGCCCCAGTCTTTAATATCAATGATAGACCTTGGGCTGCCCGGTCTCTGAGTTGGAGGACCACGACTGCGGGAACAGTACCTTTCCATTTGTGGACACTGAAATTGTAAGGGACCAGCTGTATCAGCTGAATGTTCACAAGTCCATGGGGCCTGATGGGATTCATCCCAGAGTACTGAAGGAGCTAGCGAACGCTACAGCAGGACCCCTCTCGATCATCTACCAAAGGTCTTGGGAGTCTGGGGAGGTCCCTGCTGACTGGAAGCTAGCCAACGTTATTCCAATTTACAAGAAGGGTGTGAGGGAAGACCCAGGAAACTACAGACCTGTTCCTCTAACCTTGGTTCCTGGAAAAAATATGGAGAAGATCATACTGGGTGCTATTGAAAGGCATTTAAAGGACAATGGGATGATTGCATCAGGCACAGTCAACATGGGTTCACAAAGGGAAAGTCCTGTTTAGCTAATTCAATATACTTCTATGATAAGGTGCCTCGCCTAGTGGATGAAGGGAAGGCAGTGGATGTCGTTTTTCTGGATTTTAGTAAGGTTTTTGATGCTGTCCCTCACAGCGTCCTTCTGGACAAGTTGTCCAACTGTGAGATGACCAGGTACACGGTGCACTGGGTGAAGAACTGGCTGAATGGCAGGGCTCAAAGGGTTGTAGTGAATGGGGCTACATCTGGCTGGCGACCAGTCACCAGCGGCGTTCCTCAGGGCTCAATTCTAGGGCCAGTTCTGTTCAATATTTTTATCAGTGATCTGGATGCAGGAGTTGGATGCACCCTTAGAAAGTCTGCTGATGATACTAAATTGGGAGGTGCTGTTGACTCTCTTGAGGGACAAGAGGCCTTGCAGAGGGATCTGGATAGATTGGAGCATTGGGCAATCATCAATGGCAGGAACAAATGCTGGATTCTACACCTGTGATCGAGTAATGCCGGCCACAAGTATAGATTGGGAGAGGAGTGGCTGGAGAGCAGCCCTGCAGAAAGGGATCTGGGGGTGCTGGTTGACAGCAGGCTCAATAGGCGTCAGCAGTGTGCCCTGGCAGCCAAGAGGGCAAACCGCATCCTGGTGTGCATTCAACACAGTATAACCAGCTGATCAAAAGAGGTGATTATCCCGCTGTATTCAGTGTTGGTGCGGCCTCACCTTGAGTACTGTGTGCAGTTCTGGGCCCCACAATTTAAGAAGGATGTTAAGGTACTTGAATTCTTCCAGAGGAGGGCAACAAAGCTGGTGAAAGGGCTGGAGGGCATGTCCTATGAGGAGCGGCGAAGGACTCTGGGTTTGTCTAGCTTGGAGAGAAGGAGACTGAGGGGAGACCTCATTGCTCTCTACAGCTTCCTGAGGAGGGGAAGTGGAGAGGGAGGTGCTGATCTCTTCTCCCTGGTATCCAGTGACAGGATGCATGGGAATGGTTCAAAGTTGAGTCAGGGGAGGTTTAGACTAGACATTAGGAAGCATTTCTTTACCGAGAGGGTGGTCAAACACTGGAACAGGCTTCCTAGAGAGGTGGTTGATGCCCCATGCCTGTCAGCATTTAAGAGGCATTTGGACAATGCCCTTAATAAGATGCTTTAAGTTTTGGTCAGCCCTGAAGTGGTCAGGCAGTTGGACTAGATGACTGTTGTAGGTCCCTTCCAACTGAACTGTTCTGTTCTATTCTATTCTACTCTACCTTGGAAGCTAACACACATATACACACACCCCCACCCCCCACCGCCCAGTTTTTATTGCTGAACATGATGTTATATGGCATGGAATATCCCTTTGGCCAATTCAGGTCAGCTGTCTCAGCTGTGTCCCCTCCCAACTTCTTGTGCACCCCCAGCCTACTCCCTGGAGGGGCAGAGTGAGAAACAGAGAAGGCCTTGACGCTGTGCAAGCACTGTTCAGCAATAGCCAAAGCATTGCTGTGTTATCAACACTCTCTTGGTGAAAAATCCATATCACAGCACCATCCCGGACAAGCCCCCAACAGGCTGATATGAAGAAAGTTAACTCCATTCTAGCCAGACCCAATACATAAAATTACTAATGCATTTAAGATATTCAGAAATAGTGGTTTGCTTTAGATACACAGGTTTATATCTGGACTTTATAATATATACCTAGTTATATCGTTGCCGCTGTTCTTGTACCTGGACTAGAGAGTTGCTTTACTTCAGGGTTCCTTTCTGGCCTGAAAGGCCATGAACTCTGAGTGGCAGAGAAGAATTACATACTGTGGCCTATCTTGGTCACTTACTGCACATGCTTTCAAGCAGTGTTTGACTTACTGCATTCACGTTGTACAGAGCATGCACATATTTTTTTCCCTCCAGTTTGCCTGCCTGGGTCTGATGAACTCCCAAGAAATAGGATAATCAGGAATGAGCTTGTGGTGGGCTGTAGCTTGAACACTTCTTTTTGTTATGCTGATAAAACCCAACATTACAGTGTCCTTTAAGCAGGGAGTGATTTGTGTAGCACAGTTACGTTACGCATCATTCCGTATTCTTTGCCTAATAGGATTTGCAGGCCCAAGACCGAGCTCATCGAATTGGTCAGCAGAATGAGGTTCGAGTCCTGCGACTGTGCACTGTGAACAGTGTGGAGGAGAAGATACTCGCTGCTGCAAAGTATAAACTGAATGTAGATCAAAAAGTTATTCAGGCTGGAATGTTTGATCAGAAATCTTCAAGCCATGAGCGGAGGGCTTTTCTACAGGCTATATTAGAACATGAGGAAGAAAATGAGGTAAGGCAGTTAAAAACAATCAAAGAGAAGACGTTTCAGTTGGTGCTTGGGAAGCAGCTATATAACTGGTAGGCGAGAGTGCAGTTTGAGTGCAGCTTGGGACTGCTTGAAACTGCAAGCTATTATATAATTTCCTTACAAGAAAACGACTCTATTCCTAAAGGATATTCTCATGAGAACTTGTTGCTGCACTTTTAGATAAAGGCGAGGCCATGCAGGTGGCGTAGTCACGATACCAAGTGGAGCTGCCTGCAGGCTCCTCTGTTACAATGAGCTGTCTGAGTTTATCCTGTGGCCAAGGAATTTGTGCAGCACAACACAGGCCTGAAAGCCAAGCTGTACGTGCAGCACAGCACAGGCCTGGGTCTACTCCCATTAACTGTTATGTGGATCACTAACTCCTAAACGTGCAATGGTTTCTCAGTCAGGATCTCTACATTCCACCCCTTGATCCACATACAGCTTACCTTTAGCAAAGATATATTGTAAGTTACAGATTATATTAATAACATACAGGCTTCTCAAGCCCTAAGTACGAGCCCCAATAGAGCAGACAGCCTGTTCAAGATCCCTAACTCCTTGAATACAATGTCTTCCACAAGGCTCCCAATACAGCTGTGTAGCATGGGGAAAGATGGGCAGGAGGTGGTCTTCAGAGACCCTACAGAGGCAAAAGCTTGCAAATGATGCAAAGGAGGTACATTTAGAGGCTGTGCGCAGAGGAGCATAAAGCCCTCAGCAACCTGGTCCAATCTCGTAGCTGACCCTGCTTTGAGGAGGAGGTTGGACTAGATGACCTACTGAGGACCCTTCCAACCCAAATTATCATGTAATCCTATGACCAGTAGATGGAGACTCCTGTGTCAGGGAAGACCTGAAGCTTCTGACTTCTGGCAACAGAAGGAAGACTCCTTCTCTGCCTGCAGATCTGCAATTACAGAACAGGTATAGTGACCTGGGAACAATTGAGGAGGAACAAGCTCCGTCAAGGGAGGCATCAGTCAACTGAGCCTATACCAAGTATCTACTCAGCACTGATGAGACCACATCTGGAGTACTGTGTGCAGTTCTGGGCTTCCAACTACAAGAAAGAAATGGACATACTAGAGTGAGTCCAATGAAGGGCCACTAAGATAATTAAGGGATTGGAGCACCTGACATAAGGAAGAGGCTGAGAGAGCTGGGATTGTTTAGCCTGGAGAAGAGAAGGCTTGGGGGGGGGAAGGAATCTTATCAGTGTGTCTAAATACCTGATGGGAGGAAGTAAAGAAAATGGAGCCAGACTCTTCTCAGTGACAGGACAACAGGCAATGGGCACAAACTAAAATACAGGAAATTCCGTTTAAACATAAGAAAAAACCCCTCTTTTTTACTGTGAGGGTGGTCAAACACTAGAGCAGGTTGCCCAGAGAGGTTGTGGAGTCTCTGTCCTTGGAGATATTAAAAACCCAACTGGACATGGCCCTGAGGAACCTGCTCTAGTTGACTCTGTTTGGGGGGGGCTGTTGGACTAGACAATCTCCAGAGGTCCCTTCCAACCTCAACTATTCTGTGATTCCGTGATTCCTTAAAGGAGTCTAATTTTCATATCACCTCCAAACAATTCAACAAAACAATTACCTATCTTAAGATAACAGTATTTTTGCACGCATAACACACCTCTCAGCTTAAACAGAATAACTGTCAGATCCTGATATAATTTCTGTGGCTTAATGAGTTGGTTTAGGTTATTGAAAGGTTTTGTCATCTGTAGTTCTTTATTTTAGGCTTTCAAAATACTTAACTATTTTTAATAAAATTTAAGCAAAACCTTTGTGAATATCTGCCAGAATCTTTCCATATTAAAAGAAATTCCTTCAGTAGTCATTAAATCTATTGCATTGAAAGCAGTTAAAACTGTGAAATAATAAAGCTAATACATTTTTTACATTCACTGTGATACAGGTTTGACTTATACCATTACTTCACATGTTCATACAATTCTTTCCACTGTGACATATATTAAAAGCAATGTTGCTGCTCCCTATCATTCAGTTACAAACATGCCTTTTTGTAGGATTGAAACCTCTCTGAAAATGCATTCTAGGAATGCTCCCAAAGAGGGTACTGAAGGTGTCATCAGTTAAAACAGCTTAATATGTGATATGTTGCATCAGTATTATTTGTCATATACTTCTCACAATTTTCGCTTGCATTTTTTACTAGACATTTTTTACTAGACTAGATTTAAAAATTACACATGCTTTCTCTTCTAGGTCTGCACATTTCTGGGTTTACAGAAAAATATGATAAAATTGAAGGAAAAAATATTATTGAGTAATTCAAGATGATTGTAAATGCACACACATTGAGAGGAAGAGAGAGAGTTTCACTAGTTCAGAATCCAAATATTTTGTACTTCTTGTATTCTTTTGCAGGATTTTTGGGGCAGCTTTTAATAGTTTACTTAATGAAGGCTTTTTATGCATGTGATTTTTTCATTGTTGTTAGGGTTGGTGTTGGGTTTTTTTAACTCTCAAATTTCTTCTATTCCCCTCCACTTCTTATTTTCATTTCTTCCCATACACACATGCATTCAAGTATATGCACACCCACAAAATATTTAATGAGTTCTTTTATAAAAAAGAACAGGTAGCTTTTTCCAAATATTGAATGTATGAAATATTGGTGGGGAGGGGAACCAACAGTTCCAGAGCTTATGCTGCCAGAACACTATCATTTTTCTAACTGCTTTACTTATTTCATGTTTGAATTACAAATTACATGAGTATTTAGTGAGAGCTGAAGTGGTAATCATACTTTTTTCCTGAAGTGTAGAAATCTTACCAATGGAAGGAAAATGGGATGCATAGATATAGATGCAGGCCTCTCTTGATTATTTTGAAAATAAAAGACTGTAGAAAGCTAATTTTGAGGTACTATATACTGCATTCTACTCCACCTCCATTTTAGTGAGTACAAAACATTTATTGTCATGTCAAACCCTTAACTGTAGGTTTACAATATACTGTAACACAGATTCAGTAAATGTTTTAAGGTTTTTTTGTGGGAACCAAACTAAAGTTTGTAGCTTTGATTTACCTGTCCTGTTATGAAATTTAAAATGCCATGTACTTTCAAAATAGTTGCTGTATTTGGAGAGAGGAACTGAGCATTATGGAGCCTGATCATGTTAAATATGGGCACCATAGCTCTTCAACATTTATGTTTTCAGTTGAATCCTAGAGTTTTGGTTTATTTTGCCAATGAATGTTTTTGATTTTATGAAATAACTCTTTGTCAAAAAGACGGATCTTCACCAGACCCACTTCTTAGGGAAGTCTGCTGCCTCCCTGGGGCTTGGGTCAAAGACGTTACGAGAAAACTTCCTACCCTGGTACGGCCCTTGGATTATTATCCATTATTGCTTTTTCATGTAGGCAGCGATGAAGTTGCAATAAGAAGTCCAAGGGCGATCAAAAGAGACTTCAGGGCCTTGAGATGACTGGTTAAGGGATCAGGAGCACAAGTAGTGTTTTCCTCTATCCTTCCAGTTGCAAGGAATGTTGTTGGAAGAAACAGGAAGACCCAGTTGATCAATACCTGGCTCCGTGACTGGTGTCACCGGCAGAATTTTGGGATTTTTGACCATGGGTCAGTCTACACGACACCAGGCCTGCTGGCAACAGATGGGGTACACCTTTCTCAAAGGGGGAAAAGGATCTTTGCGCGAGAGTTAGCAGGGCTCATTGAAAGAGCTTTAAACTAGATTTGAAGGGGAAAGGGATAAAACCGGGCTCACTACAGATAAGCCATGGGATGGTACGCCAATGTTTGCGGGACAGTGTGCTAGCGAGGTCCTTCGGTCTGCTCCACGATGTGCTGAGTACACTGGAGCACATTTGAAATGTCTCTATACTAATGCGCGCAGCATGAGGAATAAACAAGAGGAGTTAGAAGCTTTGGCCGAGTCCCAGAGCTACGGCATCATTGGCATAAGCAAAACCTGGTGGGATGAGTCCTGTGACTGGTGTGCCATGATGGACTGTTATAGGCTCTTCAGGAGGGATAGGCAGGGCAGGCGAGGCGGGGGGTGGGGTGGTGGCGCTGTATGTAAGGGAGGGGTAGGATTGTATGGCACTTGCAGTTGGCGATGACACGGTTGAGAGCCTCTGGGTAAGGATTAAGGGGAAAACAAATGAAGTGGATGTTGTTGTGGGAGTCTACTATCGACCACCCAGCCAGAACGATGACATCGATGAATTATTCTGCAAGGAATTAAGGGATATCTCTAGATCAGCTGCCCTTGTCCTTATGGGTGATTTTAACTTCCCAGACGTCAACTGGGAATATCATACAGCAGACACAAACAGGTCCAGGAAATTCCTGAAGCATGTTGAAGATAACTTCTTGGTGCAGGTACTAAGGGAGCTGACTAGGAAAGGTGCCCTCCTAGATTTGTTGTTTGCAAACAGAGAGGGACTCGTGGGCAAAGTGGTGATTGGTGACTGTCTTGGCCACACTGAACACGAAGTAGTTGAGTTTCAAATTGTTGGCGATAGGAGAAAAACTGCCAGCAAAACTTTGACCCTGGGTATGGGGAGAGCAGGCTTCGGGCTGCTGAAGGAGCTAGTTAGTAAGGTCCCCTAGGAATCTGCTTTTGAAGGTATTGGGGTCCATGAATGCTGGTCACTTTTTAAGAGCCATCTCTTAAGAGTGCAGGAGCAGGCAATTCCAAAGTGTCGGAAGTCAAGCAAGCAGGGCAGAAGGCCGGCTTGGCTGAGCAGGGATCTTCTTCTAGAACTTAGGCAGAAAAGGAAAGTGTACGGACATTGGAAGCAAGGACAGGCGACACGGGAGGACTACAGAGATGCTGTTCACCACTGTAGGGAGAAAATTCACGTGGCCAAAGCTCGATTAGAGTTTAAGCTGGCCAGCACTGTGAAGGACAACAAAAAGGACTTTTTAAAATATGTTAATAGCAAAAGGAGAATCAGAGATAACATCGGTCCATTGCTTGACGGGGTCAGTCACTTCACAAATAGGGACGTAGACAAAGCGGAGATGTTTAATGCCTTTTTCACCTCTGTCTTCAACACCGATGATGGGCCCTGGGACCCCCGGAGCCCTGTGTTGGAAGACTATGACTAGGGGGATGATAAACTCCCAGCCGACTCTGAAGTTGTTTGAGACTTGCTGCTCCGGCTGGATGCACATAAGTCTATGGGGCCCGATGGGGTTCATCCCAGGGTACTGAAAGAGCTGGCCGATGTTATCACGGGACCTCTCTCCATTATTTTTCAATGGTCTTGGGAATCTGGAGAGGTCCCAGACGACTGGAAGCTGGCAAATGTTGTCCCAATTTTCAAGAAGGGTAAGAAGGAAGCCCCTGGTAATTACAGGCCTGTCAGTCTCACTTCAGTGCCTGGTAAAATTATGGAGAAGGTTATTCTGGGAGTTATTGAAAAGCACTTGAGAGACAATGCAGTCATTGGTCATAGCCAACACAGGTTCACGAGGGGAAAGTCCTGCTTAACTAACTTAATTTCCTTTTATGACAAGGTCACCCATCTAGTTGATCAAGGGAAGCCAGTAGATGTGGGGTTTTTTTGATTTCAGCAAAGTTTTTGATACTGTCTCTCACGGTATCCTTCCGGACAAAACATCCAGCATACAGCTAGACAAGTCCATAATACATTGGGTGAGCAATTGGCTGATGGGTTGGGCTCAAAGAGTTGTAGTAAATGGGGTTACATCAGGCTGGTGGCCAGTCACCGGTGGGGTTCCCCAGGGCTCAATTTTAGGGCCAGTGCTCTTTAATGTTTTTATAAATGATGTGGACACAGGAATCGAATGTACATTAAGTAAGTTTGCCGATGATACTAAACTAGGAGGAGCTGTGGACTCCCTCGAGGGTAGAGAGGCCTTACAGAGAGATCTGGATAGACTAGAGAGCTGGGCAATCACCAACCGTATAAAATTTAACAAGAACAAGTGCCGGATTCTGCACCTGGGACAGGGCAATCCTGGTTATACATGCAAATTGGGGTACGAGAGGCTGGAGAGCAGCCCCGTGGAAAGAGATCTGGGGGTTTGGGTTGATGGCAAGTTGAATATGAGTCAATAGTGTGCCCTGGCAGCCAAAAGGGCCAACTGTGTCCTGGGGTGCATCAAGCACAGCATCGCTAGCTGGTCGAGGGAGGTGATTGTCCCACTCTACACTGCACTGGTGCGGCCCCACCTCAAGTACTGTGTGCAGTTTTGGGCGCCTCAATATAAGAAGGACATCAAACTATTGGAGTGTGTCCGGAGGAGGGTGACCAAGATGTGAAAGGTCTTGAGGGCAAGACTTATGAGAAGTGGCTGAGGTCACTTGGTTTGTTCAGCTTGGAGAAGAGAAGGCTGAGGGGTGACCTCATTGCAGTCTACAACTTTCCTCAAGGGGGGCAGCAGAGGGGGAGGTGCTGATCTCCTCTCTCTGGTGACCAGCGATAGGACATGAGGAAATAGAATGAAGCTGCATCAGAGGAAGTACAGATTGGACATTAGGAAAAGGTTCTTCGCTGAGAGGGTGGTCAGTCACTGGAACAGGCCCCCCAGGGAAGCGGTCATGGCACCAAGCCTGTCAGAGTTCAAGGAGCATCTGGACGACACTCTTAGCCATATGGTTTAGTTTTAGGTAGTCCTGCGAGGAGCGGGGAGTTGGACTCAATGATCCTTATGGGTCCCTTCCAACTCAAGATATTCTATGATTCTATGATTCACATCTCACTTTGTCAGTGGGCAGTGGTCTACGGAAATATGGATTGGGCAGGCTTTGTTTCTAGGAATTTTTTTTTTTCAGGATTGTTTTCCTTCCTTCTGCTTTGACAGTAAAGACCTCATAGTGTAGAATGCTATTACTGGGGGAGTGCTGTAGAGCAGCAGAAGGGAAATGTGTATGTTTTAACTGAAAAACAAGCTGACAACTAACTGTGCTTGTGACCCTGAAAAAAACACAAACCAAAATTTCCTGGTTGCATGTTTGCTCACTTCCTCATTCTCAATGTATGAAAGTGATAAGAAGTCCTAATTGTCTCTTTGATTAAGTCTATTTTGTGTTACTTCTGAATCGATGAACAGCTAGGCACTTTCAAATTTTTAGTTTTCATTTGAGCATTTCACACTCCTTTTGAGAGAGAGAGAGATATCAGTGCAACAGTGGCTCAATGCAAATGGTTGCCTCTCTTTGGACATGGCTTTGTATTTTTCTAATGCCTTTTTCTATTTAAATAGGAAGAAGATGAAGTTCCTGATGATGAGACTCTGAATCAGATGATTGCTCGGCATGAAGAGGAGTTTGATCTCTTCATGGTAAGTGCATTATGATGATAAGTAGTATATCTTCTCTAGCCTTTTTAACACTTTTGTTTTGCTAAAGGTGTTATCCTTCTGTGATTCAAATGTTGGACTATTACTGTGGGAGCAAAAGGCTTCATTTTCTCACATTGTTCATCTGGGAAAAGGAAAGAATCTAAACAGGGAACAGCATCCTCACATGACAAACAAAATGCAGAAATCCCTGCTGAGTGGTACAGTGGAACACTCTCCATCCAGAGGAGGATTCATAGATGGTTTGATGGATTTAGACAGTGCAAAATGGATGATCACTGCTTGTCATGCTAATCCTACAGCATTTTTTTTTGATGACTCCTCGCTTCTTGTACTCACACGTTACAGTATTAGCTAGGGCAAGTACAGGTATTTAACAAAATAGTAAGACAGGAGATTGATGGTGCTGTTTTCCTTTATTTGGGTTTGCTGAGGATTATGCCAAGGGCTCAGTTAGCTGTGTCTCTGCTACTAAAACTTTTGAACAGTTCTCAAAGCACACCTAGATGACAGTGGTTCAAATGCCACCAATCTATCTATATTAGTACTTCCCTTGTTGTTAGCATTGATGGAATAATTACTAAAACACCAGTGTAAGTAATTGGCCTTTTGGCAAGTATCCAATGTGGGGATTGCTGGAGGACCTATCAAAATCAGTCCTTTATATTGATACAGCCACAGGAGCACACTTAAATAAATGTTGAAGGGAAACCGCTGTCCCCTATCTTTCTGCACTGGTGGGAGCAGGTTGATCTGTTCTCTAAAGTGAAGCGACACAGATACTCTCACATATGCATAAACATGCAAGTATATCAGGAAGTATCCATGGAGTCAATTGTTAACAGGAACCCCAGATATTACATTCTCACACCATCTCATTCTGTAAAACATAGTCTTTGTACAGCTATGCAAGTTACAAAACTTCAGGTGGACAGTTGTCAAAGGCCATGTTCCCTTATGTGGCAGTGCATTATGTTGTTATTGAAGTGCCAGTCTAGTCCTTTAGGTGCTAAGTTTTATTTAAGGAGTTAAGTTTTTCTCAGACAGCATTAAAGACTTGATGCACTGGAAGTGAATGCTTGCAGGGATCTCTATCATTCTAAAATTTCCCTCAATATAATTCAGATGTAAGGAGATTGGCAGGCCAGAGATCAAGAGATGATAATTTGATCCATAATTCAAAGGAATAATTTCAGCCAAATGTCTCCTTCCTGGCCTCCATCAAAGATGCTTGCTTCTGCACACTGTGTGGAATTTCTGGCTGTTGCTATATCCAACCTCACTAACTGAATGTGGAAGATGATACATACACAATGACTGATGTGAATGCTGTTGTGTCATACATCAGGGCTGAAAATGAAGCATCTGGAGTTCACTGTGCTGTAGAAATAGATTTGCTGCCTGAAACAGCATTTTAGTGCTAAAGATCAAGAAAGAAAGAACCAAAGCATGGATTGAAACTCATTGTTTAATTGAAGACTATTTAGAAGGAAAGATGCAAAGATAAGTAGCTCTAAGTGGAAGAAGTGCATCATTGGCTGTGCTTATTAAATCATGACACTCATTTATCACTCCCATCCACTAATTATGCAAAGGTTCTTCTTGAAATATGGCTAGTAAATTTCCATCTTCCATCGGAAGGTGTTGCATTTTTATGTTTTTAACAAATGGGTACAAAACCCACTGAAACTCTTCATTTGGAAGATTTCTAAACAGGTTAGGAAATTCTGCTTCCAAGATTTTTGAGTGTACAGATACGAGAGTTTTTATAGGTGACACACTTGCATCATTTTCAGCAACAAAGCCGCATAATGATGGAAACATTTCCAAAAAGCTGTTTTCAAAATGCTCTCTCCATAGCATGAGTTTCTTTTGAAAAGCACTTACTTTCTCACGCCTTGTTAAAACGTTACCTTCACCTTGAAGGGACGCATTAAGTGTGTTTATTTTTTAATAAGTGCTAGGTAGCATACTACTGGCAGCCACTTGTCATCACAGAAAAGGTCAGCAAATTTGGAACACTTGTCTTTTTGTGAAAGAACAATGCGTAACTCATCTTTAAGTTCAACAACTCTTTTAAGCACTTGGCCATGAGATAACCAGCGAACCTCCGTGTGGTACAAAAGATTTCCATGGACACTCCACATCTCATTACAAAGTATTGTAAAGATTCTACTATTTACAGGTATTGTTTTTACAAACTTAACCACATTGATGGCATCGTGTAGCATTTTGTGCACTTCTGGCTCCAACATCTTTGCTGTAATAGCTTGCCTATGAATGAGGCAGTGGATGAGTTCCACATGTGGTTCTATCTCTGTAACCTTACCCCGGAATCCTTTTATTATTCCAGTCAAAGCAGCTGCTCCATCGGTGGTTACACTTGCACAGTTTTTCCACAAAGCATTGGTTTTTTTATTAAAGAAGTCATTTACTGTCAGGAATATATCATCTCCGGTGCGTTTTTCCTTTAGTGGCTCACAAAAAAAGTAGTTCTTTGTATATTTCATTCTTGAAACAGAATCTAGCAAATACCGTAAGCTGAGACATGTTAGAAACATCTGTACTTTCATCCAACTGCATAGCAACCCTCCCACGCCGTGTAATTTGTTCTAATACTTGTTTCTTCAAATCTTCAGCAATGTTTTCTATGCATCCTTGTCGTGGTTTAACCCCAGCCAGCAACTAAGCACCACGCAGCTGATCACTCACTTCCCCCCCACCCAGTGGGATGGGGGAGAAAATCAGGAAAAGAAGTAAAACTCGTGGGTTGAGATAAGAACAGTTTAATAGAACAGAAAAGAAGGAACTAATAATGATAATGATAACACTAATAAAATGACAACAGCAATAATAAAAGGATTGGAATGTACAAATGATGCGCAGGGCAATTGCTCACCACCCACCGATCAACACCCAGCTAGTCCCCGAGCGGCGATTCCCTGCCCCCACTCCCCCCAGTTTATATACTAGATGTGGCGTCACATGGTATGGAATACCCCTTTGGCCCATTCGGGTCAGGTGCCCTGGCTGTGTCCCCTCCCAACTTCTTGTGCCCCTCCAGCGTTCTCGCTGGCTGGGCATGAGAAGCTGAAAAATCCTTGACTCTAGTCTAAACACTACTTAGCAACAACTGAAAACATCAGTGTTATCAACATTCTTCGCATACTGAACTCAAAACACAGCACTGTACCAGCTACTAGGAAGACAGTTAACTCTATCCCAGCTGAAACCAGGACAGTATCCACCCCTTATTCTATACCATTGACGTCATGTTCAGTTCCCATACCTTCAGTTACATCCCGGTCAATCATCATCACCTTTTCCGTCCCTTTGAGACATATAAACAATGATATACATACATATATGTATGCACACACAGATATCAGACGGACGCCTGTAATCTTGAAAGCAGACGACAGACGACCCTTTATTGCTCAAACACACACATACTTATAGTCACATATTCTGCAAAGTCACTGTACACGCGCACAAGCATAAAATATGATTGGTTATATTGACACTGTACACGCCCATAAATATAAGATATAATTGGTTATACTAACTCTGTACACACGCATAAACATAAGACATAATTGGTTATACTAACTAAAACATGCGAAACTTGTCTCCGTCTAATTGGTCAAGATAAAGTGCCGAATTGAGGTTCTTTGTGCCAAGTTCCCTTTATCGTGGAATGCGCACCTGTGTTCTTCTAATTGGCATCTTTCTTTTTTTGTCTTCTTGTTTATTCTGTTCAAGGCCTTCTAAAAGCGTCTGGAATGCTCTTGTGACCGTTAGCTAAATATGTGTCCACAATTCCCCCTTTTTTGTTTTTCGTCAGTTAACACAGCCTTACTTGATCTATCAATTAATTTTTAAACACATTGCAACCTACAAGGCACACAAATTAAAATACAAAAAAAAAAACCCCACTACAAGATAAATCAAAACAATCTTAACTAATGATTTAAGAGCAGCTCTATTTTGTAAGGTTGTGTGTCTAATACTATCTACATCTAACAGTAAATCAGATAATACTACACCAATCTGTATTCAGGGACCCCAGAATTTGTGATTCCTGGGGTGACAATGAGGGTGAATGCCCGATCCGTGGAAACCAGGCATTCCCATCCATTGAGTCCATGACCTGCTGCACAGGGGTCTCCATCAATAAGTTCTTAAACTTTGTTGATGTCAGTGAAACCCCCTATTAAACCTGTGAAAAAGGGATTGCTTGGTGTTGCTGTACTGAGGTATAAGCAATCTTGTCCGGTCACGTCAGCCAGGGTCATCCAGATGTTTTCTTTGGTTTGCGGCGGTATCCATGACTACGTCCATCCGAGGACTGTGAGGAAGATGGACGATCCGTACATTCTTGTGCCGTCTTGCTCCGCAAACTCAGCCCAGCAATCGGTAGGTGCCAGCTTTCCGTGGGCGTCCCCACGGAGGCAACAATGGCCTTGCCGTACACCAGCCCGATGCTCTTCGGAAAATCCCGGTATTTATACATTTGCAGAGGAACGGATTTCAGCACACGTGGCCAGCGGGTGCCAAAATCCACCTCAGTTGCAACATGGGGAGCCTATGACGCATGCGCTCGCTGGCCAGGCACACTGCACGAGCCATAGCCATCCTGTCTATTGGTTCATGGGCTTTGTGATGCGGTTGCAATGCACAGAGAATCTTGACCTGTTATGTTGGCCAAGGTGACCTACACTTAGTTTTTGGTTAAGGTGGTATTCATATTGCTGCACCATCTAGGATGCTCCAGATGATGATGGTCGTACAAATCGAGCGGAAGTCCATTGTGGGCCTGTATCTGTGGAAACACAAGCATAATCTTGCCCCCAGGTTATTAATGGAAATGGACCTTCCCATTGCCCTGTTTCTAGATACTTAACTAAAACCATGACCTTACCCCTAATTTTGGCTTTAGCTAACTTTTCTTGTGGAGAGAGATTCCCTACTCCCCCTTTTTGTGTTTCGTCAATTAACACCTGCAGTATTGCCCTTAGCAAAGATCTATGAACACAGTTAATTAAACACGGCAAAAGCAACATTATACCTAATAAAATACACAAGAATAAAAGACTGTTCAGGTAATGCCAATGACACACAAAAAGAGGTTTGATTAATAGCTTTAGCCAGTGTCGCCCAAACATTCTTACTGTCCCACGGTGTTAAACGATGTGGATCGATCACCGGTGTCACTGTCATGCTGCTTACTACAGTCAGTGTGTTCCATATCAATCTCAGCATAAGGTTTCGTCCATTTAGTTGGAATACACTTCGGCCCATTTTCTGTAATGACACAAGCATAACCTCGGCCCCACGTTATTACTTTAAAAGGTCCCTCCCATTGCTGACGCTCAATATTTTTAACCCAGACTTTCCACCCATTATCAATATTTTGAATCCCACTATTCATTGTTTGAAAATGCCGAACTGCAGGGGGAACAACTGACTCTCCACGCAGAGTCAAAAAATTCATCACATATATTGCTTTCATGAGTCTATTTGAAGGAGGTTCCCCTAATTCCCCCGGTTTTTGTTTTTCCAAAAAATCTTTTAATACTTTATGAGTACATTCGATTATAGCTTGACCTGTGGGAGAATGAGGAATGCCGGTAATATGAGTAACTCCCCATTGCTGAAAAAATTCCTGAGTCCGTTGTGCTATAAAACATGGTCCGTTATCTGTTTTTATCTGGGCCAGGACACCCATTACTGCAAATGCTTGTTGTAAGTGTGTTTGTAGATGTCGACTTGTTTCGCCCGCAAGTGCTGTGGCCCATACCATCAAGGAATATGTATCAACAGAAACATGAACATAACACAATTTTCCAAAAGCTGGTACATGAGTCACATCAGTCTGCCACAATTGCAAGGATTGCAGACCCCTAGGATTTACAGCGCCATCTCCGTGCCCAGATAATTTCTGGCACTCAGCACAGGATTGAATGATGGCTTTGGCATCTGCTATAGAAATTTGAAACTGTTTGGCTAATACTTTCGCTGGTTGGTGGAAAAATCTATGAGCTCCGCGTGCCTGTAGAAGTTTATTGGGGGGTGGCCCAGTCCATACAGGATTAGCTAGTAAATCAGCTCGTTTATTCCCTTCTGCGATCCATCCGGGCAAACTGGTGTGACTTTGCACATGCATTATATAATAACACTTTGTCCGTTGGTTTAACAGAAATAGCAACATCTTAAATTTTTCAAACAATGTGACGTTATCAATTTCTTTCAAATAGGCCCGTCTCAAGCGTTTTACTACACCTACCACGTATAAAGAATCAGCAATAATATTGACCTCAACATCCTGCCGCTTTTTAAATACTTCTATTACAGCTTGAAGTTCCACCACTTGGGGGGAGCCTTTACATGTGACAATGTGATTTTTCCATACCTGACCTTCTTTCCAAACTACTACTGCCTTTCCTGTTTTTCCACTGCCATTCGTAAATACTGTAGGACCATCAGTAGGTAACTCTGCACACAATTCTTTTTCTTCTAGTTGTATATTCTGTAGCAAGGTAAACATTTTGTGTGCAGGAAGATGAATATCTATCTTTCCTTCGAAATCTGCAAAAGCAATTTGTAAAGTTAGGCTATTCTGTAGACACCATTGTAAATATCCTTGAGTCAAAGGAACGACAATTGTGTGTGGCTCTTGTCCACAAATCTCAATAATCCGACGTCTCCCCTTTATAATTAATTCTGAAATCATTTCAATTCGAGAAAATATGGTTTTTCGGGCCTGGTGAGCTAAAAAGATCCATTCTATTATTAACAAGTCTTTGTGACTCCCCTCCCATTGATATATGATCCCGAGGGGTTGTTTTTCTCGGTTTAAAATGCTAAGATTAATGTCAAGATTTTCTTTAGTCCTAAAAGCCTGACTCTGGGATATTATATCTGCTATCTGTTGTAATGCTTGTTTACCTTGAGGGGTCAATTGTCGAGGTGCCGTTAAGGTAGTGTCGCCTCGTAACATTTCAAATAAAGGGGTCAGCAGCTCATTATCTATTCCCAACAGTGTTCGAACCCAATTGATTGTCCCCAGTAATTTTTGCACATCATTCAATGTTTCAGTCTTGTCTGTAATTTCCAGTTTTTGTGGAACTATAGTTTTTTCTAAAATCTTCCAGCCTAAATATTTCCATGGTTGCATTTTTTGTACCTTTTCTGGTGCTATTTTTAAACCAAAATGGGACAATTGTGTAGTCAATTCTTGGAGCTTTTTGGATAACTCTCTTTTCCCTGCTATCAAGATATCATCCATATAGTGATAAATAATCAAGTCTGGATTTTGTTGTCTAAACCCTTTTAGAGCTTGGGATACATAGGATTGGCATATGGTTGGAGAATTTTTCATTCCTTGTGGCAGAACCACCCAATGATAACATTCCATGGGTTCCTGTTTGTTTATGGTAGGGATAGAAAAGGCAAATTTTTCCGCATCTTTCGGGTCTAAATATATTGTAAAGAAACAATCCTTTAAATCAGTAATCAAAATGTTCCATCCTTGTGGAATCATAGTAGGCGTGGGTAACCCTAATTGAAGGGCTCCCATATTTTCCATTACTTCATTTATTTTTCTTAAATCATGCAACAGTCTCCATTTCCCAGAATTTTTTGGAATGACAAAAACTGGTGTATTCCAAGGGCTCGTGGTATTCACCAAGTGCCCTTGTTCCAATTGCTCCTGTACTAACTGTTTCAAGATGGCGACCTTAGATTCAGTCAGCGGCCATTGATCTACCCAAACCGGTTCCTCTGTTTTCCATTTCAGTTTTAGGCATGGTCGCCCGTCAATGGCCGCGCCACAAAATTGTCTCCTGTACTAAGCACACATCCCATTTGACTTAATGCATCCCTGCCTATCAGGTTCATAGGGATATTGGTTACATAAGGTTTGATATAAGAAACTGAATTTTGACAAATCAATTGAATCATATATTTGCTTTGTTGAGTTTTTGATAATCCTCCCACACCGAACAGTTTGGAATCCATCTTGGAAAGCTCCCAAGTGACAGGCCAGTCCTCCCACGACAGAACCGTTACATCTGCTCCAGTATCCACTGATGCTTGCAATTTTATTTTTTCTGGCCTGTTCTTTGCATTTTGTAACTCTACTGATATACTAGGTTTTGTTTTATTGATCTCCATTGACCACATAATTTGAGCTTCTAATCCCGTAGATCCAAACCCTGCATTGCCACGCTGTTGATTAACCTTACATGGTACATTTGCTTTAAAAGGGACTAGCTGTGCAATTCTGCTTCCTTCCTGTATCGATACTGGTGGAGACGGCGTCCAAATCATAGCGTAAATGCAACCTGTGTAGTCCGCATCAATCACCCCGGGAAGCACAAAAATTCCTTGTAATGTTATACTAGACCGTCCCAACAACAGGGCACTAAGCCCATTACCTAATGGTCCTTGTGCGTTTACTGGCACACGGTGTCCCTGAGAGTTCCATAGTAGAATGGTTTCCATTGTTGAGACATCCACTCCGGCACTTCCAGCTGTTCGGGCTGGCAATTCTGCCAGACATCCTTCTTGGCGCTGTTCTGGGATCCTTTCGGAGCTGTTGGGGTCATCGCACCGCTCCTCGCACTCTTCTTGTAGTTTCCCGGTGATGGGGTACCTCGAGGTGGCAGAGCTACACCTTCATTTGTGAAATGAGATCTACATTGGTTAGCATAATGTCTCCCTTTATGACAACGAGGGCATATATTAGGCCCAACTTCCACTTTGTTTCGCCCCTCTTTACACTGAAATTGCAAATGTCCCAGTTGTCCACATTTATAGCATTTCTTAACATTTTTTGTATCCATTCGCATGGCTACAGCAAAAGCATTGGCCATTAATGTAGCTTTATGCTCCAAAGACCCAACTTTGTTACAGGCCTCTATCATATCTACTAGCGTCACTCTTCCTGGCATTGATTGTAGTATTTTTTTACAGTCTGCATTTGCATTTTCCACGGCCAATTTTATTATCAGTGCTTCTTTGGCATCAGCATTATCTATTTGCTTTTCAACAGCATCTCGCAGACGATCAATAAAGGACATATAAGGTTCTGTATTACCCTGCCTTATACTTGTAAATGATTGTTCTGGCTTTCCAGCTTCAGGCAAGGTTACCATTGCCTTCAGAGCTAAGGAAGCCGATTCTTGTAATGCTTCCACCGGTAGCCTTGCTTGCCTATTAACAACTGCAAAGTCACCAGTCCCCATCATTTGTGCAGCAGTGATCATATACCGCGGATCTCCTTCTGGGCGGTCGAAATTTCTTAGTGCCACTAAATCACATAATTCTGCCCATTTCATCTTCCATAATAGACGCTGAGTCGGGGTTAAAATCATTGTAGCCAATTGTGTACAGTCAAAGCCCGTTAAAATTTGACCAGAAAATATATTCTCCAATAACGCCTGACTAAACGGAGCAGACAGTCCATTAGCCATTACTGTTTTCCGTACTTCTTTTATTAAATCCCAATTGAAAGGTTGCCACACGTTTGGGGCATTCTGCCTGACTGTAACTGGAAAAGCCACAGGATTTAGACCTTCGGTTAACATTTTATCATTTATGTCCTTCCATCGCTTTTTTATAGCTTCTCCTGGGGATGTATCTGCCTCATAGGGAGGTGCAGAGGGGATAGGTCTCTGCTCAAGAGGCAGGTTACTTAAAGGTTAATCGTTGCCTCCATTAATGACATCTCCCTCAGTGTTTAATTCCTCATCACTGTCCGAATTATTTACCACCTCGACACACACACTTTTCTTTTTTTCTGGGGTATCTTCAATTGAAATTTTTGCAGCAGCAGCCACCTCCTTTTCTGCCTTAAGGGCTTTCAACATTTCCAGCACCAATCTCCACGTAGCGGAGATTTTCTGAGCCTTCACGTCCCCACGCGATACAAAGTCCCAAACTACTTTTCCCATTTCTTCCCAATTTTTAACTTCAAAGACTTCTGCATTCGAAGTGGGGGCACCATGGTCCTTAAGCCACTTCAGCATCATACGTAAAGTATCTGAATCATACTTAACCCCTCTCACGGAGAGGATATGCGAAAGCATTCGTACAATTGCCCCTTCTTCCACAGACATCTGGGCACCCATTTTAATCCTTCTAGCCGCTCACCTTACTTCCAAATGAGCAGGGTGATTGATCTCCCGGGAGAATTTTGTCCGCTCAGTCCAGCTGGCTAGACGATCGTTCGGCTAGAGTCTCCTCCAGACGCACCTCCAGCAATTCCAGCGTTTTCTCGGCCCGCAATCACATCGGGGTCACCATTTGAGGAGATTGAAGTAGACGGACGCCTGTAATCTTGAAAGCAGACGACAGACGACCCTTTATTGCTCAAACACACACATACTTATAGTCACATATTCTGCAAAGTCACTGTACACGCGCACAAGCATAGAATATGATTGGTTATATCGACACTGTACACGCGCATAAACATAGGACATAATTGGTTATATCAACTAAAGCATGCGAAACTTGTCTCCGTCTAATTGGTCAAGATAAAGTGCCGAATTGAGGTTCTTTGTGCCAAGTTCCCTTTATCGTGGAATGCGCACCTGTGTTCTTCTAATTGGCATCTTTCTTTTTTTGTCTTCTTGTTTATTCTGTTCAAGGCCTTCTAAAAGCGCCTGGAATGCTCTTGTGACCGTTAGCTAAATATGTGTCCACATGTCGTGTTCATAAAATGTTCGTTGAGTTCATTTAGTTTCCGACTCTGGGCTCCATCTGTCATACCAGTCTGTCTGGGCAGGAGGGATGATGCAAAGTCCTCTCAGTCAGCAGAGCAGGATTGGGCTTCAGTGCGGTGTGACGAGCAGGTGACATTTGATGCAGCAGGAGGATGGTGTGCACCGTTGGATTGTTGCATGCTGGAGTCAGTTCTGGTTCCACCTCTACTGCGCTTTGCTCAGTTTTATCACAGTTCTTTCTTGCTTGATCCAAGTGATTCTTACTATAGTACTATGGATATAGCATATAACAATTATAGTAATGATAACATACAGTAGCAGGGTTATATAGCAACTAATATCATACAGTTTAATTCTGGCTATTCTCACCTAAAATCAAATCCCCTTGAGGCACACATCGGACTTCCCCATCTTTTCGCATCACCCACCAAGTGCACCCAGGCCCTTGAGCAAAAGCAATCCCACGAATGGGTTTACCTTTGCCTGAGGCAGGAGTAACCCAGACTGTCTTCCCTAACATATTTTTCATGTGCACTACAGGGACGTCATCCCCTTCTACAGTACGTAAAAGTTCTGCCTGGGCAGGGCCACTCCGATTGGCAGATCCTCTGGTGTTGACTAACCAGGTGGCTTTTGCTAAATGTGTATCCCAATGTTTGAAGGTTCCACCCCCCATTGCTCTCAGTGTAGTCTTTAACAGTCCATTGTATCGCTGAATTTTCCCAGAGGCTGGTGCATGATAGGGGATATGATACACCCACTCAATGCCATGCTCTTTGGCCCAGGTGTCTGTGAGGTTGTTTCGGAAATGAGTCCCATTGTCTAAATCGATTCTTTCTGGGGTGCCATGTCGCCACAGGACCTGCTTCTCAAGGCCCAGGATAGTGTTCTGGGTGGTGGCATGGGGCACACGATATGTTTCCAGCCACCCAGTGGTTGCTTCCACCATTGTAAGCACATGGCACTTGCCTTCGTGGGTTCGTGGGAGTGTGATATAGTCAACCTGCCAGGCCTCCCCATATTTATATTTCAGCCATCGCCCTCCATACCACAGGGGTTTTAGCCGCTTGGCTTGCTTAATTGCAGCACATGTTTCACATTCATGGATAACCTGTGCGATAGTGTCCATGGTCAAGTCCACCCCTCGATCGCGAGCCCATCTATATGTTGCATCTCTTCCCTGATGGCCTGAGGTGTCATGGGCCCACTGAGCCATAAATAGCTCACCCTTATGTTGCCAGTCCAGGTCCACCTGGGCCACTTCAATCTTGGCGGCCTGATCCACGTGTTGGTTATTTTGATGTTCTTCAGTGGCCCAACTCTTGGGTATGTGAGCATCTACGTAACGGACTTTTACAACCAGATTCTCTAGCCGGGACGCAATATCTTGCCACAGTGCGGCAGCCCAGATGGGTTTACCTCTGCGCTGCCAGTTGCTCTGCTTCCATTGCTGTAACCACCCCCACAGGGCATTTGCCACCATCCATGAGTCAGGACAGAGATAGAGCACTGGCCACTTCTCTCTTTCAGCAATATCTAATGCTAGCTGGATGGCTTTCACCTCTGCAAACTGACTCGATTCACCTTCTCCTTCAGCAGTTTCTGCAACTTGTCGTGTAGGACTCCATACAGCAGCCTTCCACCTCCGATGCTTTCCCACAATGCATCAGGATCCGTCAGTGAACAGGGCATATTGCCTCTCATTTTCTGGCAGTTTATTATACAGTAGGGCTTCTTCAGCACATGCCACCTCCTCCTCTGGCGACATTCCAAAATCTTTGCCTTATGGCCAGTCCGTGATCACTTCCACAATTCCTGGGCAACTGGGGTTTCCTATGTGAGCCCATTGTGTGATCAGTGCAACCCACTTACTCCACGTGGCATCAGTCGCGTGATGTGTAGAGGAGACCCTCCCTTTGAACATCCAGCCCAGCAGTGGCAGTCGGGGTGCTAAGAGGAGCTGTGTTTCAGTACCAACCACTTCTGAGGCAGCTCGAACTCCTTCATATGCTGCCAAAATCTCTTTTTCAGTTGGAGTATAGCGAGCCTCGGATCCTCGATATCCTCGACTCTAAAACCCCAGGGGTCGGCCTCGGGTCTCCCCTGGTGCTTTCTGCCAGAGGCTCCAGGTAGGGCCATTCTCCCCAGCTGCAGTATAGAGCACATTTTTAACATCTTGTCCTGCCCGGACTGGTCCAAGGGCTACTGCATGAACAATCTCCCGTTTAATTTGTTCAAAGGCTTGTCGTTGCTCAGGGCCCCATTTAAAATCATTCTTCTTCCGGGTCACTTGATAGAGAGGGCTTACAATCAGACCGTAATTTGGAATATGCATTCTCCAAAACCCCACGACACCTAAGAAGGCCTGTGTTTCCTTTTTATTAGTCGGTGGAGACATAGCTGCTATTTTGTTGATCACATCTATTGGGATATGACGACGTCCATCTTGCCATTTTATTCCCAAAAACTGGATCTCCTGTGCAGGTCCCTTGACCTTACTTTCTTTTTTGGCAAAACCGGCTTTCAGAAGGATTTGGATTATTTTCTTCCCTTTCTCAAAGACTTCTTCTGCTGTGTTGCCCCATACGATGATGTCATCAATGTATTGCAGCTGTTCCGGAGCTTCACCTTTTTCCAGTGCAGTCTGGATTAGTCCAAGGCAAATGGTGGGGCTGCGTTTCCACCCCTGGGGCAGTTGATTCCAGGTGTACTGGATGCCCCTCCAAGTAAAGGCAAATTGTGGCCTGCACTGCACTGCCAGAGGAATGGAGAAAAACGCATTAGCAATGTCAATTGTGGCATACCACTTGGCTGCCTTTGACTCTAGTTCATATTGAAGTTCTAGCATATCTGGCACAGCAGCACTCAGCGGTGGCGTAACTTCATTCAGGCCGCGATAGTCAACTGTTAGTCTCCACTCCCCATTAGATTTCTGCACGGGCCATATGGGACTATTAAAGGGTGAGGAAGTCTTGCTGATCACTCCTTGGCTCTCCAATCAGCAAATCAGCTTATGGATGGGAATCAACGAGTCTCGGTTGGTGCGATATTGCTGTCAGTGCACCGTCGTGGTAGCAATTGGCACTTGTTCTTCAACCCTCAGCAACCCCACAACCGAAGGGTCCTCAGAGAGGCCGGGCAAGGCGGACAGCTGTTCAATTTCCTCCGTCTCCAAGGCAGCTATACCAAAAGCGCATCGATACCCCTTTGGGTCCTTGAAATGCCCTCTCCTGAGGTAGTCTATGCCAAGGATGCATGGGGCCTCTGGGCCACTCACAATGGGGTGTTTCTGCCATTCATTCCCAGTTAGACTCACTTCAGCCTCCAATACAGTTAACTCTTGGGATCTCCCTGTCACACCAGAGATACAGATGGGTTCTGCCCCTTTATAACTTGATGGCATTAGGGTACATTGTGCACCAGTGTCTACTAGAGCCTTATATTCCTGTGGGTCTGACGTGCCAGGCCATCGAATCCACACTGTCCAGTAGACTCAGTTGTCCCTTTCCTCCACCTGGCTGGAGACAGGGCCCCTCTAATCCTGGTTAGAGTATCCGTTACTCACTTTTCACGAACGTGAATCAGAAGTCCCTTCAAGAGGATCAGAAATGAGATCAGCCCTTCTACTCCGTCTGGGGGGCTGCTCGCGGGAAATTGGAGCAGCAGTTTTCCAAGAAAAATCCTCTTTTCTGGTTGCTTTTTCTCGCAACTCCCGTACCCGTGCATCCAAGACTGAGGTAGGTTTTTCCATCCCACTTCCTCATGTCCTCTCCATGGTCACGCAGGTAAAACCACAGGTTGGCCCACCGTGTGTACCTTCTATCTCCTCTCTCTTGGGCAGAGGAACGCTTACTCCTAATAGCTGCGATGCAGGCCTGTACAGGTGGGGAGAAGGACATATCCACTTTGAATTGCTGGAACTCCCATGACAATTCCTCTACAGCTGAGACACAGGCCCGTAGGGAGGAAGAGAGACTTCCTTCGTATTGCCGGAGTTGGACAGCCAATTCATCCACCGTTTGTCCATAGCCTTCTTTCCAGGACATTGCTGCCAATGAGTTGGCATAGGTTGGTGGTGCACTTCGTAGAAGCTTCCCCCACATCGGTTGTGTGCATTGGACTTCACCTGGATCTGTGGGTGACTGTGCATTTTCTGGATCATTATAAATCACCTCCAGCACGGCTAATTCCCTCAGGTACTGGATACCTCTCTCCATGGTGGTCCACTTGCCTTGGTGACATGTAACTTCATCCTTGAAGGGGTATCTTTCCTTTACACCTGACAGAAGTCGCCTCCAGAGGCTGAGGACTTGTGTTTTTCTCCCAATCGCCTTGTCGATGCCCCCTTCCCTAGACAGAGATCCCAACTGCTTGGCTTCCTTACCCTCTAATTCCACACTACTGGCCCCATTATCCCAGCATCGGAGCAGCCAGGTAACAATGTGCTCACCTGGGTGGCAGCTAAAATCTTTTTGCATGTCATGCAACTCACTCAGGGATAGAGATCGGGTAATTATTTCAGGTTCTGCCTCTTCCTCCTGTTCTCGTGATGACCCTGGTTCACTTTCATCCCTCACTAAGCGAACTGATTTCTTTCTGTGTTTCTTTTTCTGTACAGGGGCAACTGATACTGGCACAGGTTGGTTCTCTGGTTTAGCTGCAATACCTGTCACCAGGGTTGGGGTAGCCACGGTGCCTGTTGCTCTGTTTTCTCTCTCTTCCCCCTGAGGGTGCTGCCTAATATCAAGCAGTGTTTGGTAGATACTGGCCAGAGCCCAGCACAGTGTGGTAAGTTGTGCATCTCTGGAATAGCCACAGCATTTTCCTTTTAAATATTCTACCACTTCATGAGGGTGCTGTAGTTGTTCGGGAGTGAAGTTCCAAGCCACTGGAGGTGAGAAGTTCTCTAGATACCTGCCCATATCCTCCCACATGTCGTGCCACCCATGAATATCCAGCTTTGGGCAGATCTCTGGGTGGTATTCTTAAAAAACCTTTTTGTAGCCCTAAAGAAGACCTGAAACATATTCAGGAGGCATAGCACTAACAGCACACTGGCTTGTGCATCCCAAGGATATTCAAAATTCTCAAAAGCTGTTGTAATTAGCTGGAAGGAGAGAAGGGAGGTGAACGTAGCGGGGCGGGGGGGGGGGGAAGTATCCCTCCCTGACTTTCACATGGATTGCGTGCAATTACCAATAAAATCTGATAGAAGGTGCCCGAAGTATGGAAATGATATCACTGCTGCATACAGACACCAGCTTAACCTCATGACCAGTGATGTAATCATTTCACAAGTCGACATTGCCCAGTACAGCAAAATGATAATCCCAATCACTCTCCCAGAGATGAGATACGCAACTACAGGCAATACATAGAGCATATAAGAACTTACAAAACGCCACCATGTAAACAAATGAATCAACATTGTGACTAACATCTATTTATCTAATATGAGAAATGCGTATGATAAATTTGTTTCAACACCCTCTGGCCAGATCTGTCGTTATCTCAACCCTCCGGGCCCCACGTTGGGCGCCAAAAAGGACTGTCTTGGTTTCAGCCCAGCCGGTAACAAAGGACCACGCGGCCGCTCGCTCACTCCTCCCGCCCCCCTCCGGTGGGATAGGGGGGGAAGACGGAGGAGAGAAAAAAAACCAAAACTGGAACCTCGAGGGTTGAGATAAAGGCAGTTTACTGGAACAACACAAAGAAATTGCAACAACAACAACGGTACTAATGAAAGAGTATACAAAAAGAGTGATGCACAGTGCAACTGCTCACCACCCGGGACCCGACGCTCTGCCACTTCCCCCACCGAAAGCCGAGAGGGCTCCCCCCAGCCCGCTCCCCATTTATATACTGAGCATGATGTCACATGGTATGGAATAGCTCCTTGTCTAGTTCAGATCAGCTGTCCCGGCTGTGCCCCCTCCCAGGTTCCTGTGAAAATTAACTCTATCCCAGCTGAACCCAGGACATACCCTCATGGCATTAGGGTACACTCTGCACCAATATTCACCAAAGCCTCATACTCCCATGGGTCCGACGAGCCAGGCCTTTGAATCTATACAGACCAGCAAACCTGGTTGTCCCTTTCCTCTGCCTGGCTGGAGGCAGGGGCCCCCTATTCCTTTTCAGAGCATTTATTACCTGACTCCTGTAATTGCAAACTGCAAGTCCCTATATCATGGTACCAGGAGTAGCGTTCAAAGCCACACAGACATATGTTCATTGACTCAGTATCAGAAGGAAGAGAGGCATCCTCAGCCCTTCTAGTGCGTCTGGGGAATTGCTCGACAGCAACTGGAGCAGTAATCTTCCTGGATGGACCCTTTTTAGCTGCTGTTTTTCCCTGCAGTTCCAGGTCCAAGGCAGGTGCACCTTCCCACTTCCTCATATCCTCCCCATAGTCTCACAGATAGAACCACAGGGTGGCACGTGGTGTGTGCCCAAAGATACCTTTCCTTTGAGCAGAGAAAGACCAACTCCATACGGCACTCGATAGCTGAGGCACTGGCCTGTAGGGGCAAGGAAGAGGATATATTCTCCGTATTCTCTTCGAGTCACTGGAACTGGTGGGACAGCCTTTCTACAGCTGAGATACAGGCTTGTCGTGTAGAGGGGGAGGGGAAAGAGAAATTCTCTTCGAATTGCTGGAGCTGGCAGGGCAGTCTATCCACAGTTGGTGCCTCAATGTCTGCCCAGTCCATGATCACCAGAGCATTGTCATAGGACGTCGGTGTATTCTGTACAAACTTCTGCCACATAGGCCATGTGCACTAGACATCATCTGGATCTTTAGAGGCCTGGTTGTTATCCAGGTTGCTGTAGACCATCACCACTGCTCATTCCCTCTAATACTGAATACCTTCCTCTGCAGTAGTCCACTTGTCTCGGTAGTTTACAAGATGTTCCTTGAGGGGGATACCTTGTCATCATGCTTGATAGGAGCTGCCTCCAGAGCCTGCAGATGGCTGTCCCTCTTCTGATCCCTTTGTTGATTCCACGGTCCCCAGTGAGGGATCACAGCTGCTGGTCTTCCCTACTGTCTAGTTCTAGACCGTTGGCTCCCCTATCCCAGCATCAGAGCAACCAGGTAGAAATTCACTCACCTTGCTGACCTCTGTAATCTTGCCACATATCTTGCAGCTCACTCAGGGATAAGGACTGCATATTTTCCACCTCTTTTATGAATTCTGTCTCTTCTTCTTGTGGGTGTCCTGCTGCAGAACAGGCTGCCTTTTCTGATTCTTCCTCCTGCTCCCTCTTAGGAGGAGCTTTTTCCTCTCTTACTAACTGGGTCAACCTCTGCTTCTATTGTTTCTTCTTGACTACAGGAGCAACTATGAAAGTTGAGGATTGGGTATCTGGTTTAGCCACAGTGTCTGTTCATGTGACCTCAGTGTGAGCAACCCTCTCAGTGTCCATTTGTGTGCCTTCAGAGCAAGAGACCTTCTTGCTCTACTGAAGGCATGAGGCCTATCCATCAATAGGCATGGGCCAGGCCCCAACACAATATTAGAGTTCGCTGTGTTTCGTTGGGGCAGGCAAGGCTTCTCTCTTTCAAATGCTATACCAATTCAATGGCATTACATGCCTGTATAGGTGTAAAATCCCAGGCTAACAGAGGTGATAATGGCCCTGCGCACTTACCCAAATCCTCCCATACACCCTAACACCCAGGGATCGACAGCTTCAGGACATGTTCCTGTGTGGCATTCCCAATTAGTTGTTTAACCTTATGAACATTAATCAAAATGAATACCAGGCTCATGACACACACCAGTGCAAACAGTCTGATTGCATAAGGATAGTCAAGAAACTGAAAGACCGTTACAAGAAGCCTGGAAAGACCTATCCTGGAGGAGAGGAAGGAGTAGGCGCCATTCTTCCTTCTCTCCACAAAGCGTGTCTCAGAGGAGAAAAGGGGAAAAGTGTAATTGCTAATTTTCTCCATGAGATCGTTCTTGGAGTATTGGGACAGCAGCCCAAATACCAGATTAGGCTCAAGGCCAGTGCTCATATCTCTCCCAGACAAAACAAAACCAAGTGATAAAAAAGACAGCAAACAGCAACAATTGAAAACAGTCATTAACAATTCTTGGAGTTTGTTGTACAGCAGGAAAGAGATGAAGCACCAGAGCAGTGGAGGGAACACATAAATTAGCATCCAGAGTGTATTGGCTTTGCGTGGCAAGGTTTTGGTAGTGGGGGGGTTACAGGGGTGGCTTCTGTAAGAAGCTGCTGGAAGCTTCCCCTGTGTCTGACAGAGCTAATACCAGCCGGCTCTAAGACGGACCCACCGCTGGCCAAGGCCAAGCCAATCAGCGATAGTGGTAACACCTCTGTGATAACATTTTTAAGAAGGAAAAAAGTTGCTGGGAGGGACAGAAATGGCAGCTGGAGAGACAGTGAGAACATGTAAGAGAAACAACCCTGCAGACACCAAGGTCAGGGAAGAAGGAGGGGGAGGAGATGCTCCAGGCGCCGGAGCAGAGATTCCCCTGCAGCCCGTGGTGAAGACCCTGGTGAGGCAGGCTGTCCCCCTGCAGCCCATGGAGGTCCACGGTGGAGCAGATATCCACCTGCAGCCCGTGGAGGACCCCACGCCGGAGCAGGTGGGTGCCCGAAGGAGGCTGTGACCCCGTGGGAAGCCCGCGCTGGAGCAGGCTCCTGGCAGGACCTGTGGCCCTGTGGAGAGAGGAGCCCACAGAGCAGGTTTTCTGGCAGGACTTGTGACCCTGTGGGAAGCCTGTGCTGGAGCAGTGTGCTCCTGAAGGACTGCACGCCGTGGAAAGTACCCATGCTGGAGCAGTTTGTGAAGAACTGAAGCCTGTGGGAAGGACCCACGCTGGAGAAGTTCGTGGAGGACTGTCTCCTGTGGGAGGGACCCCACGCTGGAGCAGGGGAAGAGTGTGATGAGTCCTGCCCCTGAGGAGGATGAAGCGGCAGAAAATAACATGTGATGAACTGACCGTAAACTCCATTCCCTGTCCCCCTGTGCCGCTGAGGGGGGTTGGTAGAGAATCTGGGAGTGAAGTTGTGCCCGGGAAGAAGGGAGGGGTGGAGGGAAGGTGTTCTGAGATTTGGTTTTATTTCTCATTACCCTACTCTGGTTGATTTGTAATAAATTGAGTTAATTTTCCCCAAGCTGAGTCTGTTTTGCCCGTGATGGTAATTGGTGAGTTGATCCCTCCTGTCCTTATCTCGACCCACAAGCCCTTTGTTATATTTTCTCTCCCCCATCCAGCTGAGAAGGGGGAGTGATAGAACGGCTTTGGTGGGCACCTGGCATCCAGCCAGGGTCAACCCACCACACAGAGTAAATACGTCAGCGTCATGACCAGCAACAACAAGTAATAGCCTACCAAGTAACAACTCAGCTAAACAGGTGTAACGGCTAGAAGTTCAGTCTAGCACACTCTGATCAAATCTGTTATTATCTCAAACCCCTCGAGCCCCATGTTGGGCTCCAAAAAGGACTGTGGTGGCTTGACCCCAGCTGTCAGGTAAACCCCATTCAGTCACTTGCTCACTCTACCCCCCCCCCCGCAGTAGAATGGGGGAGAGAATCAGAACGGCAAAAGTGAAAAAAAAAAACCTCATGGGTTGAGATAAAGACAGTTTAATAAACAAAGGAAAGAGGAAGGAAAAAAACCACAAACCAAACAAGTGATACAAAGGCAATCACTCACCACCTCCCACAAGTAGACTGATGCCCAGCCAGTTCCTGAGCAATGGCTACCTACCCCAAAACATCCTCCCCTCCATTTTTATTGCTGAGCATGACATTATTTGGTATGGAATATCTCTTTGGTCAGGTCAGGTCAGCTGTCCCGGCTGTGTCCCTTCCCAACTTCTTGCAGCCTACCCTCTGTGGGGAGCAGAGTGAGAAACAGAGAAGGCCGTGACGCTGTACAAACACTGTTCAGCAATAGTGAAAACACTGGTGTGTTAATAACACTGTTTTAGTCACAAATCCAAAATACAGCACCATGTGGGTGGCTGTGAGGAAAATTAACTCCATCCCAGCCAGACCCACTACATGGCATTTGAGTTAAAAGTCAGTGGGTTTAAGATGAGTGGGTTTTTTATATAAGGAGAGTTATAGTTGCAATTTAGAAAGAATAAGATAACTTTTCAAAGGTCAGCAGTATTGTGTGCTTTTTGAAATTGAAAGTTTTAGGCCCTAATTTTACCAAAGCATGCATTCTTTGCTCACATATAAGCATTTGTAGCATATTAATTTCTTTGTTTCTAGGCTTTTGCCCTCACTGAGGACACTGTGAATATAATTACTTTGTTATTTTAAATAAAAGAAGGTGGATCTCTTTTGTAAATATATGTTTTGCTAAAACATGGGAAGATGAGACTAGAGTTTTCTCAGAGATAAAAAGGATTTGAATAGAATCTTTTGAGAAAAAGCAAATGGTTACTTGTCTCTTATTTCTCAGCTTAATTGGGAGTGTCTTTAATTTTCTCTGTTATGCTCTTTCCTTTCAAAAAACAGCAGCTAACATATCCTTAGTTCTTCAGTCTGTACTTTTCAAATGCAAGCATATTAATCAGTGACAAAATAAATATAATTTTTGGGCATTATGTATTTCATTAAAGTTCGTTACTAAATAATAGAAAAGTATTTTGATTTGGGCTTTGGTTGACTACAGATCTTCATTTCTTGCCAGTTGGCAGGTTTGTCAATAAACTAAACCACGTGTGCCCAGTTTGAATGAATACATTGTTTAAAAGGGGGAATACGAAAGTCTGCTATGCAAATAGAAGTCCATACAGTCACTTCCCCATTATGAAATAATGAAATATGGAATATTATTGATTCTGGAATCTAGTTGGACCTGCATAGTCAGGTTGCATGTATTTCATGCTGTTTTTCATCTGGATTTAGAAATCAGATCATAGGCTAATTCAGGTTGGAAGGGACCTCAGGAAGTGTCTAGTCCTACCTTCTACTGAAAGCAAGGTCAGCTATGAAATCAGACCAGGTTGCTCAGGGCTTTATCCAGGATGGAGACTGCACAACCTCTCTGGGTAATCTGTTCCACTGGTGAAAATGCTTTTCCTCATATCCAGTCTGAACCTCTCTTCTTTCAAATTATGCCTGTTGTCTCTCATATTCCCAACATGTACCACTTCCTCATATGTATTGGAAAGCTACTATTAGGTGTCCTGAAGTCTTCTCTTCTCCAGGCTGAACAAGCCCAGTCCCCTCAGCCTCTCTTCACAGGGCATGCGCTCCAGCCCTGTGACCATCTTGGTGGCCCTCTGCTGAACTCTCCCCAGTTCATCAAAGTTTTTCTTTTTTTGGGGACCCAAATCTGGATGCAGTATTGTAGATGTGGTCTAACAAGCCCTCAAGCATATCAACTTAAAATCCCCCCCTTCAATTTGGTGTCATCTGCAAACTTTATGAGCAAGCACGCTGTCACCTCTTCCATATCATTTATAAAGATGCTAAATAGGACAGGTCCCAGGATATACCCCTGTGGTACTACACTCGTGACTGGTCTCCATGTAGAGTATGACCCATTAACAACTACTCTTTGTGCCAGATTATCCAGCCAGGTTTTTTTACACATCTGGTTGTCCACCCATCCAGACTATAATATTCTTCACTTCAGTGAAATTTACTTTGTAATAATAAATTTGATTGAAGATCAACTTTCATGTGGGGATATTCCTTTTTATAGTGGCATTTTATAAGTATTGGGGTGGAGGAGGAAAATGCCACCAGAGGAGTTGGTTTAAAGTTTCAAGCATAAGTAAATAACCAGCTATTCCCATGGTTTATTTAATCAAGACCCTTCAAATTGTTGTATCTTTTCCCAACTGCCATTGCAGCGCATGGACATGGATCGTCGTAGGGAAGATGCCAGAAACCCCAAGCGCAAGCCCCGCTTGATGGAAGAGGATGAATTGCCATCTTGGATTATTAAGGATGATGCTGAAGTTGAAAGGCTCACATGTGAGGAAGAGGAAGAGAAAATATTTGGAAGAGGGTCCCGTCAGCGCAGGGATGTGGACTATAGCGATGCTCTTACAGAGAAACAGTGGCTACGGGTACGTATTGCTTTTTTCTTTTTGACAGTTGCTATTTGCGGGGGGGGGGGGGATGTTTTCATTGAAGAATACAAAGTTGCACAAGTGAAAACACTGTGTAATATCTAAGGTCCGTGTATTCTTATTATTCTGTTTTTACAACTGCTCAAGACATAACTTAGGTTTCAAGGTATGTTGCTGAAGCTTAACTCATTACTAGATGCAGAATCATGATTATAGTTGTTTTCTGTTGCAACTATTCTGTGGCCATAGATATTGAAATATTTCACTTATGTTTTTTGACACACTAAGATTGTCATCATTAAGAGACTTTTCAGTTTAAAGTATGGGAAACCTATGATCATTGTACATTACAGCTTTCTGTGCTGCAAGTGTATAAGAAAAACCCCAAACTGATCAATTTTAAAGGTTTGGAAACTTTCAAGCAAGTCTCTCTCTTAAGCTTTTTTATTTCCAAGTGCCTCTGTGTTTCTTGATCCCAGTGAGATCAAAAAACTCGATGAGGACCATGTTGCAGGATTTCCATGCCTGAAAGTAAAAAAATCTAAACTTACTCTCACTGAATCTATGATTTTGTTGCCCTTAAGGATTTCTTGTCATTCCTCTGCTTAAAAAAAAGCAGATAATGAAAATGCTTAAAAATGCTTACAAAAAGCATTAGATAATGAACACTAATGTGTTCAGAATGTTAATATCAGGGGTGGTAAAGAAATTAGGTTTGATCTATAGAAAGTCTTGTCAAAACCAGGAATTTTCATAATTTTTAACTAAATTATGATTTCTAAAGCATATTAGTAAGATTTTTCATGTACAGAACTAGTCTCTGTGATTTGATAGGTAGTATTCTACCATGGTAGAACAATCACATGCTTATGTGGTTGACACTAATACACAGTGCAGCTAGGACCATAAAAACTAGGGAAAAAAAACCACCAAAATAAAGTGTATATCGGGTAGATCTGCTCAAGCTCATTTTAAACTAGTTAGCTTCAGTACTGAAATACTCTGGCTATGGCAAAAGCTCAGCTTGGACTTTCATACTTTACTTCTCAGGTTGGTTTTGTACTCAATGTTAAGCTGTTTTCTGTCAAAAAATAATAGCCCTCAAGAAGTCATCTTTCTACCTCAAGGCAAGATCAACTATTCCTATGTCATTCCTTATAGATGTTTGCCTAAAGGTCTCCACTGATGGAAAATTTAGAACTCCCTAAGGGAAGCTATTGCTGTGATTTAGTTTTCCCTAATACCTGAATTTCCCTAATCTGAATTTCTTTGCTGGTTTTTAAGTGCATTACTTCTTGTTCTGTTCACTGTGATCATGAAGAACAGGTTGTTCACTTCTTTTTTTCCCCCAACATCTTTTTATGTCTTAAAAGACAGTTATCATAACCCTGCTTAGTCTTTTTTTCTTTGTGTTAACAATCCCTGCTCATATGATCTTTTCCCATAGGCCCTGTTTTCTAGACCTCTGATCATTTTCATTCAACTTCCATAAACTCTCTCCAAGTGATTAACAACTTTAAGTTTTATTCAAAGCTAAACACCAATACTCCAGGTACAGCCTTACCTGAATAAAAGGGAAGAGTTCTTTCACATAACTGCTAGGGTGTTTATACATCATGGTATAGTGTTTTTCTATTTTCTCAGCAGTACAGACACTGACTTGTGTTCAACTTATGATCCAGTATAAACCCTCAATCACTTTCTATGAAATTACTCCCTATCCAATTTTTCCATATCTTTTTTTGTACAGTTGTGGTGTGTTGACCTTGGCTGCCTGCCAAATGCCCACCTAGCCACTCTCTCACTCCCCCTCCACAACAGGACAGGGGGAGAAAATAAGACAGAAAAGCTTGTGGGTCAAGATAAGGACAGGGAGATCACTTACCAATCACCGTCACAGGCAAAACAGACTCAACATGGGGAAAATTAATTTAATTTATTGCCAATTAATAATAGAGTAGCATGGCAATAAACAAAGACAAAAGTAAAAACACCTTCCCCCCACCCCTCCCTTCTTCCCAGGCTCAACTTTAGTCCTTCATTCCTGACTCTTCTATCTCCTCCCCCCACTCTGAGAAGCACAGAGGGATGGGGAATGGGGGTTGTGGTCAGTTCATAATGCTTTGTCTCTGCCACTCCTTCCTCCTCACACTCTTCCCCTGCTCCAGTGTGGGGTCCCTCCCACGGGATACAGTCCTTCATGAACTGCTTCAATGTGGGTCTCTCCCATGGGCTGCAGTCCTTCAGGAACAGACTGCTCCAGCATGGGTGCTATCCACAGGGCACAGCTCCTGCCAGAAAACCTGCTCCTGTGTGGGACTATCTCCACAGGCTGCAGCTTCCTTCAGGGCATATCCATCTGCTGAGGCATGGGCCCCTCCACAGGCTGTAGTGTGGTTATCTGCTCTGATGTGGTCCTCTGTGGGCTGCAGGGGGACTACCTGCTTCACCATGGTCTTCACCACAGGCTTCAAGGGGATCTCTGCTCCAACACCTGGAGCACTTCCTCCCCATCCTTCTCTGACCTTGGTGTCTGCAGGGTTGTTTCTCTCACATTTTTCTCACTTCTCTCTCTCACAGCTGCTGTGCAGCATATTTTACCCTTTTGTAAATATGTTATTAGAGAGGTGCCACCAGCGTTGCTGATTGGTTAAGCTTTGGCCAGCGGTGGGTCCATCTTGGGGCTGGCTGGAACCATCTCCATCCAACATGAGGGCAGCCACTGGTCTCTTCTCACAGCAGCCGCCCCTGCAGACCCCCCCCCCGCTACCAAAACTTTGCCATGTAATAAATAAAATAGTTGATTTTTCCTTGCCTAATAGAAATACTTTACATATATCCTTGTTGTAAATTATCCATGTTTTCTCCACTTGTTACACCAATTTATCAAAATCATTTTGAATTTTATTCTTGTTTTCAGGTATACTTGTGGTCCCTGTCAATTTGGTGTTCTTTGCAGATTTAATAGGCATACTTTTCATTCCATAATCCAGGTAATTAAAAAAAAAGATATTGAATAGCACTGGACCCCTATTTCCACAGCCTTCCATTTTGACGGAACTACTCCGAGTATTCAAAAGTGCTCTGAATAGAATTTTCTGGCTATTTGCTACACACCTGATAGCAATTTTATGTAGTCCATGTTTTCCTGGTTTGTTTGTGATAATGTTGTGTGAAACAAGGTCAAAGGCCTTGCTAAAGTCAGGATACAGTATGTACTGCTACTCCTTTTCAACATGGCTTGTTACCCTGTTGAAGAAAACTGCAAGTTCCTTCCTCCTCTGCTGTTAAACCGTGTACTGAAATTAGCTAGTTTAAAGCTAGATCAGATGTTTCCATACTACATAGCAGTCACTTCTAACTGTATTGCGTACATATTTTCAATTGCATTTTCAGGTGGCAAGTCTGTATACTTCAGAGTGTTACAGCAAATGCTGATGTAAGAGTTACTAATATTTTTGAATGCTTGTATTCTGAGGATTAGATTTATAGTGTAGTACTGGTCATGCAGCTTCACAGTAAAAGGTCCTATCCATTAGGTGGACAATGAAAACTTGAATGAAGTGAAACTTTCCTGAGTGTTTTCATGAGATTTATTTTGCGTGGAAAGTAAGGAGTTCTGTTTTCTGCATTTTTACCCCTCACTTGTCTTTTCTTTGAGCAATTTAAATTTTCCTGTTGTTTTTTCTTTTTAAATGACATACCTCAGGGATCATAGAAAAAGAGATGATGATCATGTACAACATTTTCAAGGGAATCTTTAAATGTGTAAAATTATCAGAGGGACTCAATAAGCAGCTTTACCCTGAGGTTTTGTCACTCCAACTTGCAATGTAACAATATCATACCCGTATGGAAATTTTAAATCAAATAAATTTTTGTTAAAATAAACTACTTAAATGGCTAAGGCTTTTTAAAAAGTACCTACAAGATTCGATACATTTAAAATTAAGGATGGCACTTTATTTCATAGAAGTTTTCCCTTTACTACCCTACATGTTTTATTATGCCACTGTCCACTCTTGGAGCACTGTAGAAGAAACAGACCTGTTGGTCACTAGCAGCAGGGGTATATCTCTAGGCTTTTTTTTTCTTTCTCCAGCTGCTGATACCTTTAAGCTATACTTACATGAGGCTTTTCAGAAGGAAATTTTAAGTTTCTGATGAATTTATTGGTTTGATAATATCATTATCCAACTCACAGCTGTCTCCTTAGCTGCATTTGTCTTTGAGAGATTCAGTTGAATTTTAATTTCTGAGGAGTTTTGCATGGGTCAGCAGCCAGAATTCTGACTGCAGATCAGCTACCTGCTCCTTCTGAGCTGGACCCTGGTGTTCTGCACCAGGCGGGGCGGGGGGGGGGGGGCAAGGGCAGGAAGAGAGAGATAGCACAGGGTTCTTTCTGGATCTCAGTAAGAAAGGCCTGACAACAAATAGCATAATAAAATAGATGTTTTAATAATATAGAATAAAAAGAGGAATATAGATAGCAAGTAAATCTTACAACCCTTCAGGTGCTGGGAACCCTAATTTCATGCAGCATCGGACGGACCCCAGATAGATTTTCCCACGGCACGCTGCACAGATCCCATGTCCGTGAAGAAGTCCCTCCTCCCTCCTGTACCATAGTGCCTTTTATCTTATGTAAAAAAAACCCCATACATCTTATCCTGACAAGTTGGAATGTTGTCTCTGTCATAACATCCACAGCACAGGCTAGCACAGGGCATGCCAGCAGATTCCTTTACAATGGCTACTCATGCTAACCTATTGGCTTTTCAAGCCTTAAGTACAAGACCCAATAGAGCAGACATGGCCTGCTCAAGATCACTAACTCCTCAAATACAATGTCTTCCGCAAGGCTCCCAATATACCTGGCCATAACACAGATACCTCAATGCTGAATAGTCCAGTAAGGGTCTTATAGGCTTAATTCCTTCTTGTTGCCTCTGAAGGTGAAAAAAAACCCAAGGAAACAAAAACATCTAATTCCAGATTTCCTTTCCTGGAGTTCTGGGTGCTGGGTAGTACTTGGTGCCTATGTTCACGTTCACAAGCATATGCATCATTGCAGATCCCCAAAGAAAAAAAGACCTCAAGGCATTTGTGCATGTGCATATACAGACAAAAATATGTAATCTTTCTCCTTATCAGAAGAACTGAGTTCTGAGTTTGGAAGCAGTGGAACAAAAATAATTATTATTATTAGAGCTAAGAGGATGAACTTATGCAATATGTAGTGAAACTACTTTGGAGGCCTGCAGCTGCCCTAGGCAAACTGTAATTGAATATCATTCTTCAGACTCCCTGGGAAGTTATAACAGAAGAACAGGCTTTGATCACTAGCTGATGCTGCAGGGTGCTGTGCCCTAACTATTGGTATGGCAACTGCATTTTCTATAAACAGTGAAGTAGGAACTTGCCTTCTGATCCTAGAAAGCATTTAAATTGTGGAATTATTGTATCCTCTGGTATATTTCTCCCACAACAGTGCTCCTCACAGGGCAGCAAAATGATAGATCAGCAATTAGATTATTTCTTAAATGGCCATGAGTGTTCTGTTAAGGACTCCATTGTTTAGGGCTTTTCAAGAATATATGGATTTGTTTGCAGTAGTCACAAATTAGTGTATCTGAGCTGCTGCTCAGCAGCTAAATTGACCAGGATTGCTGTTAGATGTGTTCCATGATATCTGAGATACTTATCCTGACCTGATCTTGATTCTAATAGTCTTGACTCAGGCAGAGGCATCAAGACAGCTCTTACCTGGCTAAGCTAGTTCTGATGCTCTTTAACTCATCCTCCAAACCCTTACTGTGAAGTTGACACAGTTGAAATGTTTTGCATCTGGATTCAGTTTCTCATTCAACATAGTTGCTTGCTTGGTGACATGAACAAAGTTCTGTTCTGTAGATGTGCAGATTTAATTCAAAATAGATTTGCATGGTGTCAAGTGGAACAAGTCTGAAACCTGAGATGAGCAGTCAGATTTATCTCACAGGCATTCAAAACCAAACTATTGCATACTACTTGCTTTTGCTGATTTAAAAAATTCAAGTGAAATTAAGGCATTAAGTCCATATTTATTTTTCTTATTTAAATTAGAAGAAAGCCAATATTGACATACATATGTACAAAGTATGTGATAGATATTTTTAACATCCTCATGACTATTTTGAATTCCAAGTGTTGGAATATAAAAAAGTGTTGGAATATAAAAAAGTATTGGAATATAATAGTGTTGGAATATAATAAAATATTTTTAATTCCAAGTGTTGGAATATAATAGTGTTGGAAAATATCATGACATAAAAAATATTTCTTTTTTTTCTTGCTGTATGTATACTGGCAAAAGTGAATATGTTGTATAGTAAAACTTGTTTTTCAATCTTTCCTTGATCTCCTCAAAATCTTTCCTAGGAAAATGTTAGGAATGTTTTAACCTATTTTCTTATAAGTTGGAATGTAAAATCGAAAAGTTGCATGTTCTCTTTTATCAACTGTTAAAAGGCAACTCTGGCATCAAACACTGTAGTAAAGTTGAGCTAGCTTGTTATTACAACCTGACATAAATTACCAGAGGCTTTTTTTTAGGGCTTGTGTATTGTAAAGGAGCTTTACCTTTATATATATATCTCTCTTTTATAATCAATGCTAAGCATATATATTTAAGATGCCATTTTGTAGCTAGTGAACATGAACTCAGTTTGATCTTCAGGTGATTGTAATTAGATACTACAGTAGCTCTATAGGATTATCTGTCTTATATTCAATATTAGTTTCAGTTTAGCCTTTCATCTAGTGAACCTTATATTTATTTAATCGTAACGAAGATTTTTATCTAATCCTAATGGACATTTTTTTAACAGGCTTTGTTGAAGGTTGGGATTTTGTGAAAGGAGAAAACAAGTATTTGTGAAATTGAGAAAAAGTTGTTGTCTGCATAGTCCATGCACATATTGTCCATGGCTTTATTTATTTATTTTCCTTTCTTTTATTTTTTTATTTGAAGAAAGTTGCATTCTGATATAAATTATGTGCTTTTTAGTATTTAATTGCAGATTCTATTGAACTTATTAAGTTTTGGGGGGCAGTGGGGTAAAAAAAATTTTTTTAATTGTCACTGTGGACCCAGAAAGTCCTTCATTGCTGGGTATGAGCTATTCTATGACCAGCAACTATCAGCGCATCTCAAGCACTAAAACTACTTTGATCGGCTTGACTGCACATTACAATTTTATGCATGTGGAAGCTGCTTTCTCAGAGTAGTAGGAAGTTAGGCAGTATGTTGCTTCCTACTACCAGGAAATTCTGAAGCAGAAAACATTGTGAGTTTTCTCCCACTGTGGCTCTGTTGATATGAGGTTGAGGAAGGAAGTGCCACTGACCTGTGGCTTTTAAGTCTTCATGGAGTGAAGGAGTGTTTATCTTCCATGTACATATAGGTGACTGTAACTGAAAGAAATTCAGTTCAGAGGCTATTCTAGAAAAGAGAAGGAAATGAGGCCTTTAAGACTGATAAGACAGTTAAGATGAAATGGGCTTTTCTTGGCTTTTTGATGTATGACTGGGAATTAAAGTGCATCTACCCAATACTTAATATTGTTCTGTTTTCTGTGAGGAAGGGGTTAGTTTTAAAGTGAAGAAAAACCCAAACCTGTTCCATACTGTGGGTACCTTTCTCATTGAAAATCTAGAGGCAGGACTGAGAGTATGATTATTGGGGCCTAACAAAATACTTCTGAAATGTTTCTTTTATATTTGAAAAATGTTCTCAGTAGAACGATTTTAAATGTCTCAGAAACTGTTTTTGTATAGTGAAAACCTGAAGTCAGGAAATCTGAACAGCTATTTCAGAGAAATATCTATCAGCAAAACATCTTGATATATTTTCATAAGATTCTTTTATCTTTCACTTTGCCCTAAGGGTTTTATTTGTAAAATACCATAAGAAGTGTTAACATGTTTTCTGTTGGAACTGTAAGTATATTCTCCTCTAGGAAACGTTAGAATAAATGTTTGTCATAAAAATCCTTTTCTATTTTGGACAACTATGAGTAGCCTTGTTGAGAGCTTTAGACTAAAATAAATTGTATTTTGTTTGAAATAGCTATATTTATCACACATATTGACTTGCTATATCCCAGCAATCATGAACTAAAAGTGACTTTCATACTTGAATTGTAATATTTTTACTCTTTTGAGGTGCCAAATTTTGCATGAAAATTAAAGACCTTGCAAATAAGATTTCTGAGATATCTCATGATAAAAGTCAAAATTCAAATGAAGTGAAGCCTAAATAATTATTACAAATTTCACAGAAATACAGAAAAAAAGAAAGTCTGCATTAAATGTTTTAGATTCAGGTTCCTAGGAGCAGTTTGGGATCTGAAGGAGAAGAAACAATCATTTAAATATTGGGTGCCTGCTGGATCCTTCCTTTCTCTGAGATTAATAAGAGGCTTGACAGTTAAAATGATGGAGCTTATGATACAGTAGGCCATGACATTTTGTCACATATCAGACTTTTGAATAGTGATTAGTCATTAATAAGCTTCCTCTGTTGGATTTGCATTTGCAACATGGATGAAAAGTTATCTATATTTTTTCCAAGCAACTTGTTATATATTTTGGCCAAAGTATTTACTTATTCCCTCTGCAAATATAGAAGAATTTAATATTTTGCTTTGTCTAGAGGAGCAATTTCTGGGACTGTTAGTGTCCTAATATACAAGAAAAGAAATATTAACCTAGCAAACATGGAAAAACAGTTAAGTTTAAAACTGGGCTTCTCAAAAATTATTAAACCCATCCATAGGCATAACTAGAAGGCCTTTGGATTCTTGACCTTTCAGGTAATCAGATTCTTGAGTCATCTTGAAGTAATCTGCTCAGTGAATTGAATACTCTGTTTTCTGTACCCTAGGAGTGGGATTTTATTTTTAAAAGAAGAAAAAAAAATCTTTCCAATAACATAGAAGATCTGTCCAAGTGTAGAGTCTAAACTTGATAATTTTGGATTACAATATTTCAGAGAAGTTAAGGATTAGTGTACTGGACATCTGTTTCAGTTATCTCTGAGTACATATAATGAGACATTATCAGATGGATCTCAAAGACTCAGAATCTTAGGACTTCATTGCTGCTTGAGGCCCTGCTTGAATTTAATTAATGTCATATATGCACTTATACTGCATTCTCCGTTCTTTTGTGGAGGAACTTCACTTCCTCCTAGACCATTCTTAAAAGCCTGTGCCTTTCTTAGAAATTTCTTTGTATTCTTCAGTAAGCTCCTGCATAATAGCTTTTACTCATCAGTCTGTAATTTGTCCCAGAAGACCAAAAAGTCCTTCTAGAGACATGTACGTTAAAGAACAAAGTTCCACTGTAAATCCTGCAGTATTCTAATGAATGTAGCCAACTCTGTAACTACAAATGTCCTGAAAACTCTGGACTCATTGCTAGAAGGTAGCTTTGCAAAATGTTGTGCACAGATAGTATGAATATATCTTCTTGTATTACTGTTTCATCTTCTACTTTTATTTAATTTACTGAAAAAGTGTGACTTAGTTTATGTTATCTTTCTCTAAATTATATAAATTGGGAATCTAACAAGGGTACTTCCTGCTGATAGCACTTCTTGTTTGAACAGTCCTTCTTTGTGTTACAATTTTTCTTCTGCCTGCTCTAGTAGTGAGTTGGTTAAGAGCGGCAATATAACAGAGTAAGAAATGAGGAAATGTAAGGTGAGATAAGATTACTCACTACTAAGCAGACAGAAGTTTCAGACTTACCTGCATTAATAGCAATAGATTTCTACAACCAATTTCCCATGCTACTGGAAAATTCTCTAAAGCCACTTTCTCTAAGTAAATGGATGTAAGAGGTCACTATAAATGAAAAAATAATAAAAACAGAAAAGGTTTTTGAAAGTTTTTTCAATCAGTTTTGTTTTTATTTAGACTATTTTGTCTCTTTTTTTTCCTTATTTATTTTCTTCATTTTGTTCCTGTTTGCTTATCTTCTACATCTTAAACTTGAAATAAAGTCTGCTTATTTCAAAATGAGAAGTGTTACTCCACCCAAATACAAGGAAAAAAAGAAAACATAATGTCATGGCTTAATATCAGCCAGCAACTAAACACCACACAGCCACTCACTCACTCCACCCCCAGTGGGATGAGGAAGAGAATCAGGATAAAAGTGAGAAAACTTATGGGTTGAGATAAAGACAGTTTAATAGGTAAAGCAAAAGCAGTGCATGCAAGCAAAGCAAAACAAGGAATTCATTCATTACTTCCCATCAGCAGGCAGGCGTTCAGCCATCTCCAGGAAAGCAGGGCTCCATCACGCATAATGGTTACTTGGGAAGACAAAATGCCATAACTCTGAATGTCCCCCCTTCCTTCTTCTTCCCCCATCTTTATATTGCTGAGCATGACGTCATGTGGTCTGGAATATCCCTTTGGTCAGTTGGGGTCAGCTGTCCCAGCTGTGTCCCCTCCCAGCTTCTTGTGCACCCCCAGTCTACTCGCTGGTGGGACGGTATGAGAAGCACAAAAGGCCTTGACTCTGTGTAAGCACTGCTCAGCAATAACTAAAACATCTCAGCATTATCAACACTGTTTTCATCACAAATCCAAAACATAGTCCCATACAAGCTACTATGGAGAAAATTAACTCTATCCCAGTCAAAACCAGCACACATAAGAAAGAACATAAGAGAATTGAAGAAAGAAAGAACATGATGTGACATATGATGACTTTATTGCAATGAATTGAGATTACTTTGCCAGAAAGACAAATTCCGGTTAACTCTTTATACCACTGTCCTATATGGGTATCTCATAATGTACAGAAAAAAATTGGTGTTTTCATGTTTCAAAAATTTTATTCAGCTGTAAAATAAGATAAATTTTTGCTACTCTGTTTATAGCTCAAAAGGAGACAAATTATTTTAATATCATTTCAAGACAACTGGCTGTCATCACTAGATGATCACTTCCTTCTCCCTAATGGTCTTCCTTTCCTTGTGAAGTCTGTGAGTCCCAACATCATTTCTAGTGATTGTGCCCTTCTGTCTTTTTGTCCCCATAAGTTTATGAAAAGTTCACAGTTGCAAAATCAGGTTTGATTGATTAAATTTTAAAACTTTGCTTACATTGTTGGATATTTCAATTATTTATTTTTAATCAGGTTGCTCTGAAAAAACCCAACCCAAAACCAGAAAATGCATTACTACTGTAATTCATTATAACTGAGGTGAAATTTTCTGGTGCTGGCTGTGTGTGATGCTTTACATTAAGAGTGTATTTTATTTGAAACATTTTTAGACAAGAAATAAAATATTGAAAATTAAAACCTTGATCCCATAAGAATTTTAAATAGATACATACTTTTATTTTTTATGACATGCTTTTGCTTCAAAGGAAAATATGTAAATATATAATTACATTGTAATAAAAGTTTATTAATAGAATATCTTTGTGTCATCTGATTAGCCATGCCTGCAATATTGTGTCAATATTCTTCTTCATAGTCTTTATTAATAATATATTCTCCTGTATGCTGTAGCATAGCAAGAACTATTCAGTTATTGCATATCTAGGGAGATAACAAAAAAATCAGATATATGGAAGCTGTAAACAGCCACAGACATCAGGAAGACCAGTGTTGAGAAACTAAACCAGATAACTGGATTTTAAAGAGGGTTCTTCTGAGGACTTAAAAAGTTAAATTACATGTTAGAGACAGTGTGAGCAAAAATGTAAAGCAAAGAGGGATGGGATTTCAGATAGGGCATAGAAGGAAGAAAAGTGGAATTGGTATTAGGACATCTCTGCAAGACCTAAAGGATAAAGCTGGGGAGATAAATTGGAGGGGGCAGGTTGAGAAAGCAAACTTTAATATAGGAGTAATTTTACCACCCTGGTCTCCTAGTAGTTTATACATATTGCGATCTGTATTATATCGTCATAGTATTACTGTGTATTTTGAGCATCTAATTTGAGTATACTCCATGAAATTGTGTTCTGACTATTATCACATTTATTTTCTAAATATACTAGAATGTATAATCCTTAAATGCCTGACTTTTCTGCTTGTGCACTCTGTTTTGATTGTGCATAAAATAAAATTAAAATAGAAACTAGGATGATCTGGGAGTTTCAAAGTAGAATGCTCTGTTAGAATCCCATGCTTGACAATAATTTATCAGCAGTCCTGGCTAACTGAGGAGGTCCCAGTTGACTGGAGGTTAGCAAATGTGACGCCCATCTACAAGAAGGGCTGGAAGGAGGATCCAGTAAACTACAGGCCTGTCAGTCTGACCTCAGTGCCAGGAAAGGTTATGGAGCAGATCATCTTGAGTGCCATCACATTGTACATACAGGACAGCCAGGTGATCAGGCCCAGTCAGCATGGGTTTATGAAAGGGAGGTCCTGCTTGACTAACCTGATCTCCTTCTATGACAAGGTGACCAGCTTAGTGGATGAGGGAAAGGCTGTGGATGTTGTCTACCTCGACTTCAGCAAGGCCTTTGACACCATTTCCCACAGCATTCTCCTGGAGAAACTGGCTGCTCATGGCTTGGACGGGTATACTGTTCACTGGGTAAAAAACTGGCTGGATGGCCGAGCCCAGAGAATTGTGGTGAATGGAGTTAAATCCAGTTGGCGGCTGGTCACAAGTGGTGTTCCCCAGGGTTCAGTATTGGGGCCAGTTCTGTTTAATATCTTTATCAATAATCTGGACGAGGGGATCCAGTGCACCCTCAGTAAGTTTGCAGACGATACCAATTTGGGAGGGAGGGTTGATCTGCTTGAGGGTAGGAAGTCTCTACAGAGGGATCTGGACAGGCTGGATCGATGGGCCGAGGCCAATTGTATGAGGTTCAACAAGGCCAAGTGCCGGGTCCTGCACTTGGGTCACAACAACCCCATGCAGCACTACAGGCTTGGGGAAGAGTGGCTGGAAAGCTGCCTGGTGGAAAAGGACCTGGGGGTGTTGGTCAACAGCTGGCTGAATATGAGCCAGCAGTGTGCCCAGGTGGCCAAAAAGGCCAACAGCATCCTGGCCTATATCAGAAATAGTGTGGCCAGCAGGAGCAGGGAAGTGATTGTTCCCCTGTACTCAGCACTGGTGAGACTGCACCTTGAATACTGTGTTCAGTTTTGGGCCTCTCACTACAAGGAAGACATTCAGGTGCTGGAGCACATCCAAAGAAGAGCAACAAAGCTGGTGAAGGGTCTAGAGAACAAATTTTATGAGGAGTGACTGGGGTTGTTCAGCCTGGAGAAAAGAAGGCTGAGGGGAGACCTTATTGCTCTCTACAACTACCTGAAAGGAGGTTGTAGTGAGATGGGTGTCGGTCTCTCCCCAAGTAACAAGCAATAGGAAACAGCCTCAAGTTGCACTAGGGGAGGTTTAGATTGGATGTTAGGAAAAATTTCTTCACTGAAAAAGTTATCAAGCATTGGAACAGGCTGCCCAGAGAAGTGATTGAGTCACCATCCCTGGAGGTATTTATAAGATGTGTAGATGTGGTGCTTAGGGACATGGTTTAGTGGTGGACTTGGTAGTGTTAGGTTAACAGTTGGACTTGATGACCTTAAGTGTCTTTTCCAACCTAAATGATTCTATGATTCTATTCTAATATATCACATCTTCTTTCTTAGCATATTTTGTTGTTTGAAACCCAGGATCCTGTTGGTTTAATAAAAAAAGAAAAGCTTTGAGTCCCATGAAACTTATGATTACAGGTTAACAATGTAGGTCTTGTGTCCCAGCCAGCAATGATTTACCTCTTACTGCTACCCTAGCTTGCTAGAATAACTTGTTGGGGAATGAGCCATTCAGCATAGCAGGAAGTAGTTCTATAAATGGTATGCCTTTGCCCTAGGAGAAGTTCAGATTTTAGGATGCTGTGCATTGTTAGATTTATTTCTTTTTAAGAAAATAGGAAGCTGTTTTTTCTGTTCAATTATATTTTATATGCCTTTAGTGAAAATACTGAGCTAGATAATTAGCATTATGGTGGGTTAACCTTGGCTGGCTGTCAGGTGCCCACCAAGCTGCTCTCTCACTCCCCCTCCTCAGTGAGACAGGGGGAGAAAAGAAGATTAAAAACTCGTGGGTAAAAATAAAGGCAATTTAATAAAGAAATGCAAAGGCCGCACATGGAAGCAATGGAAAACAAGATATATTCTCTACTTCCCATCAGCAGGCCAGGTGTGAGAGACTGAAAGATTTAATATCTCAAACATTGTGGTGGGGCAAGTTCTGCTTAAAGACAAACCCTGCACAGCAAGGAACCAAAGTGAAAAGCCCATCAGCTCAGACATCAGCAACAGGAGGGGGAGGGCGTGCTGGAGGGTGCGCAGCTCCCTGTTCTGATAAGCTGTTCTGATACAAAGATCAAACAATGGCCACGTCTGCAGGGAAGGAGAAGTTACTCCACAAATGACCCCTAAGTCCCAAAGGCTCACAAACTGCTCATTAGCCTGAGGAGTTCGGGTGCCCGCCCCAAGAAGGGGCAAGGATGATAAAAGGACACAAACTGAAGCCCCGGGTGTGCAAGCCCACCGGGACTGGACACCTCAGATGACTGAACCAACGCTGGACCCAGGACCGGTGAAATCTTTCTCTCTTCCTTTCTCTCTCTCTGTCTTCTCTCTTTCCTTTTCCTTTTCCACAATCCCTACACCTCATCCGTTTCAAGATATAAACCATTGACCAAATCTGAGACTAAGAGTGGATCCAGCAGCCACTGGGCCCTTCTCTGAGGAGGAGTCTGGAAAGCTCTGAACCTCGTGACTCAACGGGAGGGATCTCATTCCCTGAATCGATGTATATGGTTACACAGTTTACAGAAGTAGTCTTATGCCAATTCCTGTTGTGAGAAACCCTGCCACCTACTACCACGCCTCCCCAGTTCCGTTTGCTTCTGTCATAAATAAATCTTTAACTGATCGTTTGGTGTCGTTTCACCTTAATTTAGCCCGAGGGAATTTCAAATTAAACACAACTCTCTGGTCTGTCCAGTCTGGGTCGTGACACCAGGTCCAGCCACTTCCTGGGAAGTAGGCCCTTAGTACTGTCACAACCCGTGCTGGACAGACCAGGGAGGAATCGTGGTGAGTTTGGAATTCCCTTGGGCTAAATTAAGGTGAAACAACACCAAACGATCAGTTGACTGTTTTATTCATGGCAGAAGCAAACTGAACTTGGAAGATGTAACAGTAGGTGGCGTGGTCTCTCACAACAGGAATTGGCATGAAACTACCTCAGTAAACCGTGTAATCTGTGATAACCATATACATCAATTCATGGAAGGAGATCCCTCCCATTGAGTCACAAGGTTCAGAGCAAACCCCCTTGCTTTCTAGACTCCTCAGAGAAGAGCCCAGGGGCAGCTGGATCCACTCTTAGTCCCAGACTTGGTCAACGGTTTTATGTCTTAAATGGATGAGGTGTAGGGATTACGGAAAAGGAGAGAGAGTGAAACAGAGAGAGAAAGAGGAAAAGAAAAGAGAAAGATTTCACCGGTCCTGGGTCCAGTGTTGGTCCAGCCAGTCTAGAGGTCCAGTTCTGGTGGGCGCGCACCCACAGGGCTCCTTGTGTTGGTGTCTTTTATAGCCCAGTTCCCGCCTTTTCTCACATCAATCATACCCCTCTTGTTCTTCTGCACACTGCCCGTAAGGACTTATGTAACTCTCGATCTTGTGCGCAGGTGCCATTGGGGGTTGGTGGTCACAAAGGGTCCCTCAGGCGGCCATGAGCCCCTTCCTCAAATAAACTTTGTATGACCTCTGGCCATATATGGTGAGCTGCCCCGGCCATGAGCCCCTTCCTCAAATAAACTTTGTATGACCTCTGGCCATATATGGTGAGCTGCCCCGCTCAGCTCAGCTATCAGAATTGCATTGTTATGCAGAACTTGCCCCACCACAATGTTTGAGACATTAACTCTTTCAGTCCCTCACAAATACATGTAGTGGTTGCTTAGGAAGACAAACACCTTAATAACGAATGCCGCCCGCTCGTCTTCCCTATTAGCTTTTATTGCTGAGCACGATGTCATATGGTATGGAATATCACTTTGGTCAGTCAGTTTAGGTCAGCTGTCCTGGCTATGTCCCCTCCCAACCTCTTGCCCACCACCAGCCTACTGGTCTTTGGGTGGGGTGGGTGTGTTGGAGAGACAGCCTTGATGCTGTGCGAACACTGCTCAGCAATAGCCAAAACACTGGTGTGTTATCAACACCTTTCTAGCTACCAATACAAAGTAGGGGCCTATGAGAGCTGCTATGGGGAAAGTTAACTCCATCCCAGCCAGGCCCAACACAAGCATGTTAGCAAATCTGTCTGTATGCAAAATTACTTGCAGGAACACTCTCTTCTGTTATGCAGCTTTGAGAGATGTTGAACATTAATGCCTGGGAGGGAAGGGAGTAAGCTATAGTAACACTTTGGACATGCTTCTTTGGGTTAAGAGGGAATAAGAGGGGGATGCAGCATCTAGAGATTTCCTGTTTTGCACAGTATCTCATTTAATCCAAAGAAGGTTTCAACATTATATTGTTTACTATCACTAGTTTTAAGTGTCTGTATACAGTTTCCATGACTGTAGGCAATAGTAATAGCTTTCTTTGACTTTTAACTTTCTAGTAGTAGTACTTAATACTGAGTTCAGAGCAAAGGAAACAGGTATATATCTTGGTCCATGACAAATACCTCTCATAATGTAATTAATGAAATATTAGAGAAAAGCATTGGAGTGCTGAACACTGGAACTGATTTTTATGCCCAACTCTGCTACCACCATGTGACCGTACTCAAATCACTTGATTCCTGCTTCACGTAAAATGAACCTAATAACTAATATAGGACTGGTCTGAGAAATTTTTTTATGGTCTTTGAGAACATTTGATACATGTGAGGTTTAATATATTTAATCTTATGTCATTAGTTACCTTATTATAACATACAATGTCAGGTTTTTATTTAATAAAATATCCATTGGTGATCTCACCAAGGTAGATTCTTTGTTGTTGTTGTTGTTGTTGATTTTCTCAGGTATTATCAGGTTGGCTTGTGAAAGGACATTGTCACCAAAAAAGTCAGAGCTATAGATCTTATTGTACATTTTGTTCCATAATTCTTGACTGAAGAGTTGTATATACGTGATGTTGTGCCATGTTAAGTCAATATTAAGAATGCAAACAAAGCAGTTTCTATTTCTTTGTTTACTTCATTTCTTGATGCTCATGTAACAGTATCCACTTTTACTAAGACTTCCTTATGTAAGAAACGACAAAACGGTCCTCCATGACTGATGAGAGAAATGTAACTGCAATTAACAATAGAAAAGCCCAGAACCAACTTCTAGTTGCCTTCTGAAACTTCTTGTTTGTTTCTCTTTAATCTATGGTCAATATGCTGATTAAAATTCTGGTGCCCTGAGAGACTTGCATGGTCTCAGCTCTTCAGCAAGGGAATTGTTTTATATAACATGAACCAAGACAACAGCAATAAGGTACTGAACAGCAGGAAGATTTTCTTGGTACAGGATGCAACATTGAGTCCTCATAATTTTCACTGGTTTTTCCATTGGCTTCTACATTGGAATGTGGCTGGAAATTGATACCCAGTACCTCTCATGAGATGTTCAACCCTTTGCAGAATTGGACTCTTTAATAGTTTTTACTGCTTTCTTTCAAGAAAACAGGCTCCAAACTTTATTTTAGTATTTGGTCCTGTTGCCTTAAGGAAAACATTAAATATTTATTTGTACAGTAGTTTTCTTGACTTTCTTTCTATTCACCTCACTAATCTAAAGGCATTTGAGCATGGGAGATGTCTGCTGTGTCCTATACTCTTGTGCAACATGTCATCCATCAGAAACTGGAGATTTGTTTCTGGGGTGCATTGCATTATCCTGCTGGTAAAGGTTTGGAAGGATGATTTACAGAGTGGAAGAGCAAATGTCACAACTTGTCTGTTCTTTTCTTTTTTTTTTTACTACATTGGCCAACGTCATTTTAAAAAAACCAACAACCCCAAACATTCTTTTGACTTTGATCTTACCCCCCACAACAATTTTTCAAAATAGTATATATCCTAAGTAACAACTGTATGCACAGTTCTAAATGAGATGTTAGTACTCAGTGGTGGTGACAACACCATTGATTTGGAGGGTGTGGGGGGGGAACATTTGGCAAGAAAATATTTTTTTGGTTTTGGTTAATGAGTGAATATCCATTTTCTAAAGCACATTGCATCAAAATGCTAACCTTGGGTTTTTTTTCTTGTCATTCTGAGTATTTTGTGAGTATACAAGTATAGTTGTAATAACCAAAATCTAATCTGTTCAGTACAGAACAATAAAAAGTATTGTTTGCATTTTAAAACTGTATTTATTGCATACAATCTATTTTAATCTTAAAATCATACATGAAATTGACCAATTTTGCTCTTACAATTAAAATGCTAACAGGAATTGGTAACTGCCCAGCTAAAAATCTAGAATCTGAGTGTCTAGAATAATAAGAGAAAAATATGATAAGTAGTTGTCAATATTAAAGCAAGCTGAAGGAAGAAGGCCTTGGGCCTTGTATTAGGTAGAATGAAACAGCAGATTTGAGTATCTACAATCCTTTCAGTATTAAATTTTCGCTAAAATAAAATTACTTGTATCTGAAAACATAGCCTTTCCCCAGCTCTCTTTTTTTCCCCCTGATCAGCTGATGAAGAGACTAGCAGCTCACTGCTTTGCTGGTTTGTTAATTTTATCCCCACTAACTGTGATTTCCGATAGCCGGCCTGCTGATAGTGGTAAGGTAAATAACCTTTTTCATCGCAGTCTTGAAGGTTCAGTAGAACTACATCACAGGAATATGTAGATGTATAAGACATCAAAAGCTGGTGTTCTCTGTATTTCAATGTGCAACTGAATACTTAAGGAGAGCAATTACATTAACTGTTGACAGCCTTGCATGCTGTATTTATTATTTTTAGCTTCTAAAATTTGTGGAGAAATTTCCTTTTCTTAATCTTTGCTAGCTGCAGTGGTATATGGTGGGTGTCCTGATTTAACCAAATGAATATTAATGAGTTTTTGTGCAGTTTTTTCCTTACTTACTCTTCCTAACTCATCAGATCTCAAGCCTTCTTCATAGTGGCTATCTGAATGCTTGAAAGCATGATGGAAATTGTCTTTTGATTATCAAGGCCTTGTTTCAGGCTGTCCCTCAGGATTCTGTGTTCATATTTGTTCTATGGATTTGCACATTAGAGAATGAATAGGAAACAGATTTTGAAATCCCACTAGTGGTTTTAAGATGCCAGGTTTTTTTGTATAGTGAACCAGGTTTTGTTCATAAAATATTTTTCAAGAGAATGCAAATGAAATAAATTATGTCTGGACTGTAATAACTCTTTTTATATTAATTGTTATTCTCATATGATCATAAATATTAGTCATGTTTGGTTCTCTAGAGAAATGAAGGTAATTGCTTTATGATTATAGCTCTTTCAGCTATGAGAAATGATTGATTAGTATTTGCATGTATTCAAGGCAATATTGAGAGGCAAGAGGGACAAATATCAACATCAGTTCTGTTTCAGAAAGCATTACTCAGAAAGCCTACTTTTAAGATTTTTATGGGATTTTTTTCCCCCCAAAGAAAAAAGTTCAGCTTCTTGTTTTTTTACCTGGATCTGTTAGTATGTGAACAGGTTCCCTTTATGCCTGGTTTATTTTCATAGAGATTTTATCTCTCTACCTGGTGCTGCTGGCTCTGGTTAAAAGCACACATTTGTGGGTAATCAAAACTTAATTTTTTGTGGCTATGCACGTGTTTTTTCTTTTTTCATTCTGAGTGCTCTTTACTGCAAAACACTATTGTCAGTGCTTCTGCCTCTTTGTTGATTGTTATTCTAAATGAAAATTATACATTTTAGATATGGTTTTAACTGTTAGGTCACTTTTAAGTTCTTTGAAAGAGAAGCTGAGTCTAGTATGTTACTAGATAAAGTGTGTGTGTGTCTGTATGTAAAAAAACATATTAAAAAACTGTAATCTCTTTCATTGGAAGCTGAGCATGGTGTGGACTGTCCTGTCTGTAAACATGCACATCAGAGTCTTTCTCTTGAATTACATTCTCTAGGACTGCTACTAAAGTGAACAAATTGATGCAAGCCCTCATATATATGAAATTCAGGATCAGATGAATATGTATCTAGGTGGTAGGGTCTTTATATAACTAATTTAATTTTAGTGTCTTATTATTTGTCAGTAACTGAATTTCCTTTTGAAATCTTTTTTATAAAGAGACTGAGCATTTAATGTTGAATTATCTATATCTTGTTGCATTGTATTTTTCTTGGTTTTTTTTTTTTAAATACTTGCTAATTGTCTTTGCGTATTTTTCTTTTGGGTTTTTTGGGTTTTTTTTTAATCCATGTTTGTCAGGCAATTGAAGACGGCAATTTGGAAGAAATGGAAGAGGAAATCCGGCTTAAAAAACGGAAGAGACGAAGAAATTTGGATAAAGATTCTGGGAAAGAGGATGGGGAGAAAGCAAAGAAAAGAAGAGGCAGACCTCCTGCAGAGAAGTTGTCACCTAACCCACCTAAATTGACAAAACAGATGAATGCCATTATTGATACTGTGATAAACTACAAAGACAGGTGAGCTCAGCCTTTTTCAGTTTTGACAAATAATTTCTGGAAACTTAATCCTATGTAATTTTCAGTTGTATTTATTTATTTATTTATAAATAAAATAATTCCATTAGGGCCTGATCTTGTAAGTCTTCCTCTACATAGAGGGCTTTTTAAAGGAACTGGTTGATCGAAACTTGTCAAAATGTAATTTAAAAGATGGGCATATCATGTCTGCTTAGAAATGCTACTGTCCTGTTTAGTAGATATATATCAGTACTGCAGGTTTGGGAAGGGGTTTTCTTTAGCTTAATGAAGTATTCTGTCTTAATAATTATATAAATAATTTTAAATGTGTGGATATAGTTTTGTCAATACAAGTTCTCACCATGACAATTAAGAATAGTCCCAAAATATTTAGGGTTTGCCTGATGAACACTTGACTTTTCAAAGGAAAAACTGTAGAAATACTGAGCACTAGTAGGTTGTTCATAAATGAGACTGAAGCTTTTTTGTCCTTAAAACCCAATTTTGAACATATATATACATTTCACATGTTAGACAACTGAACCTCAGGAAGAAATATAACTAACTTCTAATCCAAACGGAAGTTGTGAGATTTTTATTTTGTTTATTTTCCAACTGAAAATCATCTTCTTTATTGAGAAAGAACTTGAGAAATGCTCATCTTCGGCTATTACTTAATAGCGACTCTGTATCAGGCTTCAGCTATGTGTGGAACTTGTACTGTTTGTTCTGAGGTTTCTGATTTACTTAAATTGGTGCAACCTTCCTGTGTAGATATTCTTATTTTGCCATACATTTATTTATTTAAGTTGAATAAGGAGCAGGTATAAACTAAATCAATATAAAATTCATTCAAAAAGAAGGCATTTTCACACCAGAGGAGCTGCACCAGTGTAACCTATTTGGTTTCTGAACTGAGTACCTCCTAATTGTCACGTCTCAGTTTCTCAGGATGATGACTCAGGTTTGCTGATTCCCAGTTCAGGATTAAGGTGAAACGACACCAGGGATCCTTTAACTCACAAAACTCAATTTTTATTTGCTCACAACAAGAATTGGCATGCTCACCACGAAAATTGGTATGCTCACAACAAAAATTGGCATGAAACTATGTCAGTAAACTGTGTAACATGTGCTAACCATACATCACCAAACATATATGTAGGGTTTAGGGTTATTCCATGCGGGGCCCAGATGACAGGACACCAATATGATGATTAAAGTCGCCAGCCTATTGAGCCTAGCTGATGATTCTTATACAATTCTCTAAGTTGCTTAGAAGCTTTGATTGGCTGCTGCATGCAAGCATTTGGTGTCCACGCGCACAAACATAAAATGTGATTGGTTATATCGATACTGTCCATGTGTATAAACATAAGATACAGTTAGTTATACTCACTCTGTACACACGCATAAACACAGGACATAATTGGCTATATTAACTAGAGCATGCGAAACTTGTCTCAGTCCAATTGGCCAAGATAAGCCCCTGAATTGAGGTTGTTTGTACCAAGTTCCCTTTATCGTGGAATGTGCACCTGTGTTTTTCTAATTGGGATCTTTCTTTTTCTATCTTCTTGTTTATTCTGTTCAAGGCCTTCTAAAGGTGTCTGGAATGCTCTTGTGACCATGAGCTACTTTCAGGCCCAGTAACTAAGTTCCATATAATTGAACCCTACACATATACTACAGGCCTTGCTTATTTGGGAATCAGTTCGGGGAGACAATAAGGAGAGCCCTCCTGTTGATTCACGAAGTTCAGAGCGGACCCCCTTGTTTTCTAGACTCCTTCTCAGCGAGGAGCCCGGGGCAGCTGGATCCACTCCTAGTCCCAGACTTGGTCAACGGTTTATGTCTAGTAAGGAGATCCCTCCCGTTGAGTCACGAGGTTCAGAGTGGTCCCCCTTGCTTTCTAGACTCCTTCTCAGTGAGGACCCTAGGGGCGGCTGAAACCACTCCTAGTCCCAGACTTGGTTAATGGTTTATGTCTAAAGGGATGAGGCGTAGGAATTAGGGAAAAGGAAAAGGGAAAGAGAGAGAGAGAGAAGAGAAAGATTTCACCAGTCCTGGATCCAGCGTTGGTTCAGTCAGCCGAAGGGTCCGGTTCTGGTGGGCTTGCACACATGGGGCTTCAGTTTGTGTCCTTTTATCATCTCCTTGCCCCTCCTTGGGGCAGGCACTCGAATTCATTAGGCTAATTAGGTAGCCTTTGAGCCATGGGCTTGGAGGTCGTTTGGGGAGTAGCTTCCCCTTCCCTGCCAACGTGATCTTTCACCATACATGGTGAGCTGCCCTGTTCAGCATATCAGAACAGAACAGGGAACTGTGCACCCTCCAGCACGCCCTCCCCCTCCTGTTGCTGATGGGCTTCTTTTCACCTGTGGTTCCTTGCTAGGCAGAGTTCCTTGTTATGCAGAGTTAGTCTTTAAGCAGAACTTGCCCCACCACAATGTTTGAGACATTAACTCCTTCAGTCTCTCACACCACCCCGTGGCTTAAACGTTGTTGTACTCTTCTCCCAAGCTGGTGATTTAGATGTAAAGGGGAGAGAGAAAAAGGAGAGAGATACTTAACGGACAGAAGAGGGGGACAGAACAAAAAATCCACATAACAACGTGTCCATTTTACATACCCTGTGAGTCCCAAGGACGTTAGGAGAGAGGTCAGCAAAGATCCTCCATTAAGTCAGTCTCTTGGTTGCATCGTTTAGAAAAGTTCTCCAGTCTTGTAACTTTTCTCATCTTCTTTCGCGCTTCTTCTCAGGAGATAGTTGCGTTGTATATGGTGAGACAGCATTCTCCATCGGTGAGATTTAACATCCCATATATCCTATGTTCCTTGAACAACAACATCACAAGATTCAAGGTTTTCTCCTCAGGGAAGATAAATCTTTGAATTGTCAGAGAGGGGTTTTTTTGTTTTGTTTTTTAGGCCGAATTGAATTCCTTTGTACAAACACCTGGATTGGTGTCATTCCAGAGGTGCATAAAACCTTGAATCAAATTTCAAGTTAAAATCTGGAGAATCTTTTCTCTATAATAACAGACAAAAATTATAAATAACAATAAACTGATAACATAAATAACAATTAATAATTAATATAGTCAGGACTAACATGCATCCCTTGCCATCTTTCTCCTTGGTTCTACAAAGTGCAAATATAAAGCATACATAGATTACTTCCCCTACAGTAGGTAAATCTACCAGGACAGGTTGTCCAGGATAGTGGAGCGGGTGTATTGGATCTTTCTTATCTCCCCTTCCTGGAAGTGGGGGGGGGGGGGTTTGGGCAAAATGCAGTCAGTCTAGGACATCTGTTCACCCCTCCAGCGGCTATTTACTTACATGACATAAACAGTTCCTATCTACATCCATATATCTACTATATCTACTAAGGTTCCTTTGGCTTCCCGTTTCAACAGGATTGGTTGCCAATGTAGAAAGTGTATGGAGCCCTAGTCCATCAGATATTAGAAATGCCTGTGTTGTGAGTGGAGTTTTTGAAGGGAATGAGTGAGAATGCCGAGTTCCTTTATTCTGATTGTGTATGAGCTAGCATCAAACCATGTAGTCATATTAAGGCTGGGAAAACGCAGAAGTGCAAATTTAGGCTCTTAAAAATGTAAAGATTTAAATATTAAAAAAATCTTTGGAGTTATTCCTTTGGACTAGAGGAGCATTTTCAGGATTGGCAGTTTCAGAATGAGTTTTATTTTAGCCATTTGACCCCTTGAATTTGGGGGGGGGGGGTCTTTTTTGTTTTTTCAACTCTGGGGTTTTGGGGCAAGTATAGAGGGACAGGTTCATTAGAAAGGGAGTAGGCCATGAAGCTTCATTTTTTCATGCATTTAGTATTTGAATGCTTAAAACTGTTTACATCTTCAACTTAAGTTTTCAGTACTAGTAAATGTTTCATCTCTACTTTATGAAAGTCCAAAGGGTTAATCTAGACCAAAGGGTTATCAGGAGATACCCACCCGAAAGTCTTAGTGGCTCTGGCCTGAGTTGCTTCCTCAAAAGCAAATTTGCACTCTTTATTGCAGCTAATAAGCCAGGAGAAAAAAATCAAGAAAAATCTTACTAGGAGTAAACTACTGAAGATCTCTGTGCTTTCATGCTTCCCCTCACACTTGAGCTTCTTGTACTCATTGAACCACTTCTCTATTCTACTTAAAATCTTTTAAAAAAATGTCTTTTTCCATGATGCTTACAGAACTCTTGAATACAAGTTGGCTGCTTATGTATAGAGACCTCCACATAATGTTGACAAGGGAGAGGAGTCCCTATATACTTCCTCCACTGTCATGACTTGTCTTAGAGTTCTGTTGTAAGCATTTTGGGGCAGGGACAGTCTTTTTCTTATGTATTGGAACAGCATCCAACAAAACAGGATAGGTTGCCTACATTTAGGATTTTTAAAGGCTATAATAATGCAAATAATAAACTAAAGGTTGAGCTATAGTTATTAAATTGAGGTCAAAATAAAGTCAAATAGACAAATTAGCAGCATTTGAGATAAATATTCAATGTAGTCAAATAAAATATATAATTCCTTTAAAACCTGTGACAGGAAATTCAAAGTAGTAGATATCCAGTTATTTGTAAATCCCAATTAAAGGACTTTACCCAAGGCAGTAAAAGATAGCTTAGCTGGATGTATGTTTTAGTACAGAAATCTCTGCCATGTCCTCAGAACAAATGAAAGCTTCCTCCTTAGATTTCCCTATTATATGCAGGGATATTTAGCAACTAGCATGCTTCCTTTTCTTCCCATTACACAGTCCAACATAAGTACAGATTTTAATGAAACATTCTGATACCGAAAAGCCAGTCAAAGAAACTCTCTAAGACTTGTTTTGGAGTTTTAGAAAGCAGGCATTCTTTATTGCAGCGCTGGATGCACGGGGGATAATTCCACCTAGTGTGCATGCCACAGCTTCAGCACAAACAGGTTATATAGAATAACTAATTACATATTAATCAGATTAGTATACATATACATAAAAATTATTGTAACTGATTATCATAGTACTGCCTACATCTGATCATGCACAATGAAGAATTCATTTGAGTCGAAGGGCTGCTTTTACGACCACCGACCCATTTGAAGTTCTTGTTGGCTGTCCTTGAAGTCTTTATTCCTGTCCTTGTTCTTTGATCTTGAAGCTTAACGCAGCTTCAATCACATGTGGTCAGTTTCAACATTGTTCTCATCTGGCGTACAGGAACATCTAGTCATAAGAGCAAAGAACTGCAAAACTTAGGAGTAACTACCTCTACTAGTTAATTGCTTGGCTATACTTTTGTCCATTGTTTCAATCATAGTGTTAGTATAAGATTTCTAATAATTATTTACCAAATCTCACTTTTACAGTCACCTAGCAGCAAAACAGTTTCCACAGCTGGTACAAAATATTAAAATCATCAAAATATTTAGACATACCATACAGAATGTATGGAAATATGCTATCAATTCCAACAAGTATAAGCTTAGTAGTCTTCGCAGAGCAATTTCTAGCTGCCGAGTTTGTCTCAATTGTTTCACAAAACTAGGTAACTTGCTAACTTACTGCATGGGAGAGCGCTTCAGTGTTTATGCTGAGATGCTTTTTTTTTTGGCACACTAACTACATGAAGACTTTAAGGGCCTTCTTCCACACACCAGTTTCCTGATATCAGGGGTGTTGTCCCGATCCAATGTCGGGGAAGGTTTCAATATGATCCCAAGAGCGAGATTAAGACACAAACAAGGTCAAATGCCATATACTCAAAAGAGCTTTTATTATCAAAAGCATCAAAAGTAGAAAAATAGTAGCGATAGGATAGAATGGAAGAAAAGGCAGAAATCAAGCAAGCAGTCGAGAAAGAGTTGCAAGGATAGTCACCACCATGGATCCAGCGGTGTCCCATTGGTCCTCAGTCTTCAATTTTTTGGTGGTGGGTGCACACCAAGGCTTGTCTCCACGGTTTTTTATAGGGCATATTTCGATGATGTATGCACATACGTATTGTTCAAGCACTGTTCACACGCTGCAGGTTTCATCTATCACACGACCTTCACGTGATCAACACCAGAAATCAGTATCTTATCTCAAAGACTACAGTTTCTGTGAGAATGGCAGCCTCCACATTCTTGCATGCTTGTAGGCTTCAGCCCTGTTTCCTCTCCTGGATGCCTCAGTGGCCTAGTAATTGTCCTTATGGACGGAGGAATGTCCTGCTTAGCCAGGCCATTTCAGAGACAAAGGGCTTGAGATAAGCAGTTCACAATTCTTGAGATGAATGGCTTGAGATGACAGTCCAGTCCCTCACACCTAACAATCTTTGAGACAAACAGCTCAAGATAACAACTCAGTCTCTCACAGGTGTCTCCCAAGTAATAATGAATCCTCTCTTTCAGAAGTTTTAAACACATTCCTTTCCTTTCTCCTCATCCCCCCCTCCCCCCACCCCCATTGACGGCTTTCAGTTTTGTCTGGTAGGGCAGGGATGTTTTAACATTACATTTTCTTCTCTTTATGAATTTAAAAATGTTAGGCTAAGCTCTAAATTTGATAGTTTAGAATACAGAATGAAACTAGAAGCAAGAGAAAACAAGATAAGAAAGCTGGACAAAATCCTCTGACTTCAAGGAATAAATGTCCTAAGTAAAAGGAAGCTTATGACTGAGAAGGAGAATTTCATTGTATTAACTTTTCTGACTCCTCTTTTTGTTGTTGTTGAGATATAATCTGCCAACAGGAAACCTGGTTATAGAAAAAAACTTTGAATTAAGTGATCAAGTTCCATAGAACCATAGAATAATTCAGGTTGGAAGGGACCTCAGGAAGTCTCTAGGCCAAATTCCTGCTCAAAGCAGGGTCAGTTATGAGATCAGACGACATTGCTCAGAGTTTGATCCAGTCTTGAAGACCTCTAGGGGTGGAGACTGCACAAACTCTCTGGGCAACTTGTTCCACTGTTTGGCTGTCCTTATGGTGAAAATTTTTTCCTCATATCCAGTCTGAACCTCTTGACGTGCGGAAAACAGACTCCACAATCAGTGAGATTGTAAAGTAGGTATGTTCATTCAGCGCTGGGCAGCACGGGGGGGTAGTCCCACCAAAGTCGTGCGCGCCTGATTTGGCAGTTCACTTTAAATTTATACAGTCAAGTGTTACATATACATAGAGTTTCGCAATACGCCTATACATAGGCATTACCTATCCCCGCTTCATATTAAAATTAGCTCTAGGAAATCATTTCCATAGTCTCCTCTCAACTGCGCTTGCGCAGTGCCTCCTTATGGTGGTCGTCTGGTGGTCGTGAAGATGAAGGCTGTATGTCTTCTTCACGGTGAACTCTTAACCTTCTGTCCCTGCGCAGACTCAGTTGTCCCTTGGCATTTGTCCAAATCCCAAGGCCGGTCTTGGCTGGTTCTTGGAGTCCACTGCTGCTTCTTATCAGGGACTATCTCCTGTCCCAGCCAGCCTCAACAATGCAAACGTTAAACATCACTTCTCATCCCCTTGGGCCATGTCTACCTCTATTGAAACTTCTTTAACTTCATTATAAGCTAGATAATTATTAAACAATTCTTATCTACATTCATATATCTACTATATCTGCTAAGGTTTCTTTGGTTCCCCGTCTCACTCTCTTCTTTCAAATTTTGCCCATTGTCTCTCTCATCCTCCTGCCATGCACCACTGAAGAGCCTAGCTCCATCTTCTTAGTAAATTCTTTGTATGTATTGGGAAGCTACTATCAGGTCTCCTGAAGCCTTCTTTTCTCCAGGCTGAACAAGCCCAGTCCCCTCAGCTTCTCTTCACAGGGCATGTGCTCCAGCTCCGTGACCATCTCAGTGGCCCTCTGCTGAACTCACCCCAGTTCATCAATATTTTTCCTTTATTGGGGGACCCAAATCCTGATGCAGTCTTCTGGATGTGGTCCAAGGAGTGCTGATCAGAGGGGAATGATCCCTTCCTTCAATCTACTGGCTATCCCTCTGCTAATCCAGCCCAGGATACTGTTGGCCGCCTTTGCTGCCAGGGCACAGTACTTGCTCATGTTCAGCTTGTTGTCTACCAAGACCCCCAGATCCTTTTCAGCAGAGCTGCTCCCCAGCCAGTCAGTCCCCAGCCTGTATCATTATAAGGTGTTCTTCCTTCCCAGGTGCAGGACTTGGCACTTGTCCTTGTTGAATTTCATAAGGTTCCTGTTGGCCTAGTCTTCCAGCCTGTCTAGGTTCCTCTGGATGGCAGTCCTGCCCTAGAGTATATCAACTGGAACACAACTCCATCCATCCCCCCCCCCCCCGCTTGGTGTCATCTGAAAACTTGCTGAGGGTGCACTCCGTTGCCTCCTCCAGGTCATTGATAAAGATGATAAACAGGACAGGTTCCAGGATAGACTCTACTTGTTACCAGCCTCCAGGTACAGTAACCATTAACCACTACCTTCTGAGCCTGATCATCCAAGCAGGTTTTTTTACCCATCTGGTTGTCTACTCATTAAGACCATAATGTACTTACTTGGATACAAGAATATTGTGGGAGACAGTGTCAAAAGCTTTGCTAAAGTCAAGGTAAATAACATCCATTGTTCTCCTCTCATCCACAAATCCAGTCATTTTATCACAGGAGGCAATTGGGTTGGATAGGCATGACTTACCCTAGGTAAATCCATGCTGACTCTTACCAGTCACTACCTTCTCCTTCATGTGCCCAGAAATGTGTTTCAAGAGGACTCGTTCCATGATTTTCCCAGGAACTGAAGTGAGACTGACTGTCCTTTTGGCCTTTTGGGGGCTTGGGTGCATCATCTTTCTCCAGTTGTCAGGGACCTCCCCCAATGTCCATGACTTTTCAAAGATGATAGAGTGTCCTCATGGTGACATCAGCCAGCTCTTTCAGCATCTTCAGGTGCATCCCATCTGGTACCATGGACTTGTATGGGTCAAGTTCTCTCAAGTAATCCCTAACTCTCTCCCTGTTGGTTGTTCTCTTCCTTGAGTCCTTTATCTAAGCACAAAGGCCTAGGAGACCTTATTGGTGAAGGCTGAGACAAAGAAGATGCTGAGTACCTTAGTCTTATATTTGTCCATTCTATTGAGCAATGGTCCTACATTTTCCTTGTTCAGCCTTTTACTACTAATGTAGTGGTAAGAAGCTCTTTTTGTTGCCCTTGGTGCCCCTTGCAAGCATCAGCTCTAGGTGAATTTTGGCTTTCCTATTTCCACCCCTGCATGCTTGGTCAATGTTTCAAAATTCATCCTTTGAAGTCTGTCCTCACTTCCACCTTCTGCATGCATCCTTTATGCATTGGAGCTCAGTTGTGAGTTCCCTGGTCAGCCAAGCTGGTCTCCTGATATGTCTGCTTGATTTTCTGAGCATCAGAATGGATCTTTCTAGCACTTGGAGGAGATGATTGCCCTTAAAGACCTGCCAGCTTTCCTGAGCTCCTCTGCTTTTCAGAGCTGACTCCTATATGATACCACCTACCAGTTCCCTGAATAAGCCCAAGTCTGCCCTCCTGAAGTCCAGGGTCTGTACTCTGTTTCTTTCACTCCCCTCAGGATCTTAAACTTCACAATTTCATGGTCACTACAGCCAAAGCTGCCATTTTATCATATCCCTGAGTAGTTCTTCCTTGTTTATGAGTAGCAGAACCAGGAGAGTGTCACCACTGACTAGCCCCTCTAGTACCTGTACCAAGTAGTTATCACTGGCACTCTCCAGAAACCTCCTGGATTGCTTGTGTTGCTCTGTGTTGCCCTTCCAGCAGATGTCAAGGCAATTAAAGCCCCTCCTCAAGAACCACGGCCTGAGGTCTGGAGACTTCCTCAAATTATTTAAAGATGACTTTGCTTTCTCACCCTGATTGGGTGGTCTGTGACAAACTCTCACCATGAGGTCACCCTTACCATCCTCTCCTCTGATCCTGACCCGCAAGCTCTCAACCATCCCATTGCCCATTCCATAGAACTCCATACATTTGAGCTACTCATTCACAGTCTTCCTTGCCTGTGTTTCCTAAAGAGCCTGTATCCATCCATCACAGAGCTCCAATTGTGCAAACTCTCCCATCATGTCTCAGTTATTCCACTGATGTCATAGTTATGCATACACATGTGGAGCTCTAATTTCTCCTGCTTATTTCCCAGGCTGTATGCATTTAAGCACATATACTTGAGGTGGGCCTCCTTTCACCCTATTTTATTCTTCCCAAGATCTCTCTTGTATCTGTTGCCCTGCACCCTTTGCTTTCCACCCCATTCACCATTTCTTCACTTAACTGTGTGTTGTAATCTTCCAACCCTGATGTTTGTAGTTTAAAGCTCTCCTCATCAGGTTGGTCAACCTGTTGGCAAAGATGCTCTTTCCCAACTTTTGAGAGAGGAGAGAGAGAGGGAGAGAGACAGAGAGAGCAGACACCAGAGAGAATAGAGATTGGTCATTCCTGCTATTAATGCTAATTGGAGAACACTTGATTTTGTACAGGTGTGCATTTATTAGGTAATATTTATTGGATATGTAAATAACTATTATTGACTATGTTATCTACTAGGTTCTAAAGTTATAAACTAAAAGCTACAAAGGGCAGGATGAGGAAACCATATTATGACATTATACACTAGAAGCTACAAGGTGAAGGATGAGGAGATAGAGGAAGAAAAGGGTGATTCACATGTCAAGAGCAATCACTTTTCACAAGAAACCCAACATGACAGACAGTGCTTTAGAATCTTCCAGTGCAAGGCTGTGAGAAAAGAGCACTTGGGACATCAGAGTAAAGGCACTGCCACAGCAACCTTGGGGGTGTATAGATGAAAGGTTAAAGAGGTGAGAGTGAAAGGTAGGCTACAGAACTGGAAATGAAAGGCCCTCAGTATTGCACAGGGTAAGACATCTAAGTCACCATGAAACACTCAAGCATTTTCCCTTCATGTGCAGGTTTGAGAACACTACCTGAGCCCCCATGTCCTTCACCCTCACCCTTGGTACACTCAGGGTCTTCACTGGCAGTATTGTTGATGCATGTACAGATGAGCAGACAGGAATAATAGTCCAAGAGTCGGACAAGCCTTGATGGTGTCTCCACAAAACCCCAGATCCAAGTGCCTGGTAAGCAGCAAATCTCCTGAGACATCAGGTCAGGTTGGCAGATGGGTGCCTCTACTACATGCAATATAAACTTCCTTTTCTTGAGGTTCAACAAGGCCAAGTGCCGGGTCCTGCACTTGGGTCACAACAACCCCATGCAGCACTACAGGCTTGGGGAAGAGTGGCTGGAAAGCTGCCAGGCAGAAAAAGACCTGGGGGTGCTGGTTGACAGCCGGCTGAATATGAGCCAGCAGTGTGCCCAGGTGGCCAAGAAGGCCAATGGCATCCTGGCCTGCATCAAAAATAGTGTGGCCAGCAGGAGCAGGGAGGTGATCGTCCCCCTGTACTCAGCACTGGTGAGGCCACACTTTGAGTCCTGTGTTCACTTTTGGGCCCCTCACTACAGGAAAGACATTGAGGTGCTGGAGCGTGTCCAGAGAAGGGCAACAAAGCTGGTGAGGGGCCTGGAGCACAAGTCTGATGAGGAGCGGCTGAGGGAACTGGGGCTGTTTAGTCTGGAGAAAAGGAGGCTGAGGGGAGACCTTATCGCTCTCTACAACTACCTGAAGGGGGGTTGTAGTGAGGTGGGTGCTGGTCTCTTCTCCCAAGTAACTAGTGATAGGACAAGAGGAAATGGCCTCAAGTTGTGCCAGGGGAGGTTTATGACGTGCGGAAAACAGACTCCACAATCAGTGAGATTGTAAAGTAGGTATGTTCATTCAGCGCTGGGCAGCACGGGGGGTAGTCCCACCAAAGTCGTGTGCACCTGACTCGGCAGTTCGCCTCAAGTTTATAAAGTCAGGTATTACATATTCACAATACGCCTATACATATGCATGACCTATCCCCACTTCATATTAAAGTTAGCTCCGAGAGGTCATTTCCATAGTCTCCTCTCAACTGCGCCTGCGCAGGGCCTCTTTATGGTGGTCGTCTGGTGGTTGCAGAGATGAAGATAGATGACTCCTCTTCGTCACTGCTAGTAACCTCTTTCCTTGCGCAGGCTCAGTGGTTTCTTGGTATTCACCCAAGCCACAAGACCAGTCTTAGCTGGCTCTTGGGGCCTGCTCCTGCTTCTTATCAAGGACTGCCTCTACCTCATTGGCTGGTTCTTGGGACCAGCTCTTCTTATCAAGGACTGTCTCTACCTCAGCTAATTTCAACAATGTAAGCACTAAACATCATCTTTCACCCCCCTTTATTATGTCTACTGAGATTCTTTTGACTCCCCTTGTCTCATTTAGATTGGATATTAGGAAAAAATTCTTTACTGAGAGGGTTGTCAGACATTGGAACAGGCTGCCCAGAGAAGTGGTGCAGTCACCATCCCTGGAGGTGTTCAAAAAACGCATAGATGAGGCACTTCAGGACATGGTTTAGTGGGTATGGTGGTGTTGGGTTGATGGTTGGATTCAATGATCTTAAAGGTCTTTTCCAACCTAAATGATTCTATGATTCTATGATTCTTCTTTGTGCAGACACTTGGTTGAGGCTTAGTTGGCTCTGACACCTTCCCTGAATGGGGTTTCTTCACCTGTTGCCAGGGCATTGTACCTGTTCTGTAACTGCAGAACCAGAGGTAGAGAGAAAGCTTTAGATGTGTTGCCAGAAGTAATAACTTTCTTGGGAGTTCCCATCCACCATTTCTTTGAGGGTAGTCTCTATCTGTCCCTCCTTCCTTGCAACATAGGACTTGGGTTCTTGGCTCTGTAGAGTCTCTGCAAAGACCCTGTAAATATCCTGCTCATTCTCCCTGATGGTGTGCAGCCTTCTCACCTCCTCTTGCAGCTCCTTCATCTGATGATTCAGTGCTTCAACGAGGACACACCTCCCAATTGTCTCTAGCACATCAGAGGCCTCAACCCAGACAGAATTCCAAAGGGTGGATGCTGCCATCCAGGTCTCTGGCTCTGGAGACACCCAGAGTCCTGGATGGCAGTATTCTCCCTTAGGCCCAAGTGCAAGGTCCTGCATCTAGGTCAGGGCAATCCTCAGTATCAATACAGGCTGGGGGATGAAGGGATTGAGAGCAGCCCTGCAGAGAAGGACTTGGGGGTACTGGTGGATGAAAAATTGGACATGAACCAGCAATGTGTGCTTGCAGCCCAGAAAGCCAATTGTATCCTGGGCTGCATCAAAAGAAGCGTGGCCAGCAAGTCAAGGGAGGTGATTCTCCCCCTCTACTCCACTCTTGTGAGATCCCGCCTGCAGTACTGCGTCCAGTTCTGGAGTCCCCAGTACAAAAAAGACATGGACCTGTTAGAGCAGGTCCAGAGGAGGGCCACAAAAATGATCAGAGGGCTGGAGTACCTCTCCTATGAGGAAAGGCAGAGAGAGTTGGGGTTGTCCAGCCTAGAGAAGAGAAGGTGTAGGGTTTAGGGATTTTTTTTTTTTTTTTTTTGATAATTAAATGACTACATATCAGGGTATCTTAAGACTACTTCCACACTCGGCTCTTATGAGTAATGTTTTGCCGGATGCTGATCAACATTAAATCATATATATTTGGTATAATAACTCTAAGCTGCTTATTCTCTATATGATTAGTTATAGGTTAGTAGGTTAGTTAAATTTCTATTACAATGGTTACACACAAACTTTTTTTTTTTTTACTATCCTTTCCATCCACTCGCACTAAGATACATATCTGAGGTCGGCATCGTACTCAGTGTTTTTCACATGCATTCTTAATTTCCACATTGACTGCCGGTCTCCGTCATGATTTGTCTAGGCAGTCTATCTAGGGCTTCGGGACCTGCTGAAGTCTCCACTGCCTCTTGTTCTTGATCTTCTGAGTTGTTTGTGACATCTGGTCACTCAATCCATGGCTTGACCCATTTTGCCGTTATCCAATGGGGCTGTTTGTTACCTGTGGAAACACAAGCATACCCTCTTCCCCACATAAATAATTTGCAAGGTCCCTGCCATTGCTGTAAAACTGGAATGACTTCGGATTTCCAGGATCCACCCTGAAGATATACAAATCCCGCTTTACCCATTCTGCTGCTAGCATCAGTAAAAACGGTAATGGCCTCCAACGGCTTTTCGCTGCAAATAGAGCATGGTTCCATTGTTAACATTGTTTTAAATAATGGGTGAGGGGGGTAGTGATTATCCACTTCCCCCTTGAAGTCCAGCAGAGCTACTGCAAGACAGTCATTTTTCATCATGGCATTATTCACAATATCAAGTGACATAGGTAAAATGATTTTGTCCATTTGCCTCCCTGAAATTTGTATCGCCCTTACCCCTGCTTTTTGAATGCACATTCCCAGAGCTTCAATTCTAGTAACTACCGTTTTTGACATGCTAGCAGGCAAGAATATCCATTCTAGTATTACCAATGGGTTTTGTTCCCGTTGCTCATCCCACTGACCCAAAATTCCCGCAACTTCCTTATCTGAGTTATATACATATAAATTTATAGACAAATCAGGGACGTATCTGCCAGACATGGATGATGTGATTTTTTGCTCAATTGCTGTCAAGGCTTGCTGCCCCGATGCACTTAGTTGTCTTGTAGAAGTTAAGTTATCGCTGCCCCGCAATAAATCCAGCAGCGGTTGTAAGTCCATATTTGTAATACCACAATAAGGTCGAATCCACTGTAGGTCTCCAACAAGTTTTTGTACATCATGTATATTTCATATGTCTTTGTGTAGCGACAGCTTTTGTGCACAAACAGAGGCTTCCGCAACTTGCAAACCCGGATATAGTGTTAACGGCGTTCCGTCTTTTTTAAACCTTGATCGACAGTCGCTGGCTTTGTGTCCGAAATTGTCACACTTGTTACAGACCCCAGGAAAGTTTGACCGGCTGCCGTTAGTCTGTGCCAGCACAGATCGAGGCTGCGTTGCTATGCGTTGGGGGCACGCACGTCTCAAATGCGCCGGTTGACCACACCAATAACACGCTAAGGGGTCTTTGTGTGGGCTGCAGTATCCTTTTCCCTGTTGCACCATCGGTTGTAATGCTACCGCGAGCGCTGCAGCACGAGCTTCAGCATGTATTTTAGCTTTCTCTTGTTCCTGTATCAGAGGCAAGTGATTACAAGCCTCGATGATATCCACTAATGTAGCTGTACGGGGAAGCGATGCAATGATTTGTCTGCATTTTGCATTCGCGTTTTGAATAGCTAAGTCCTTTCTGACCACAGCTTTCGCTTCGGGGGTTAAGGTGGGCGACGCATCCACAGAAGTTTTTAAACGGTCAAGGAATTTCATGTACAGCTCCTCTTCCCCTTGTATGATTTGAGAATATGGCGGGACCGGTTTTCCCACTTGCGGCACCTCTGAAATAGCTTCCAGAGCTAGTTGTTGTGCCAATTGTAAAATCTCTGGTCTTAATGCAGCCTGAACGGGACCAGTAGCAAACTGTCCCGTGCCAAGTAACACGTCTACACTGACAAATGCAAGTGGATTTTTGTGCCCCAGCATCTAAATTTCTCACCTGGGCTTCTTCTGCTTTCTGTCTCCACCGATCATGAAACAACAACCTCTGAGTTGGTTCAAAGAACATTTCCACCAAAATCTTTATATCCGCTGGCACTAAGGTTTGTGCCTTGAAAAATTGTTGTATCATTTGTTGTACATACTTATTGTCTATTCCATATTGCATGATGGCTTTTTGCAGTTCTCGAACTGTTTTCCAGTCCAGAGGCGCCCATTGTCGCTTTCCTCCTGGCTCAGTGAACACGGGAAATGATCCGACAGTAGGTGGCAGTATTATTCCTTCTATAGTGGCATGCTCAATAATTCCGCGCCAACGTTGTCCCGGCGAAAAAGACGGATCGCTGGGTGGTGGTGGTGGGGGTCCTGCCCGGGCTGGTTCCGTGTTTTGTAAGGGCGGGTCTGTTAGCCGTCGCATTCCTTTGTATCTATCCTGGTATCTCCATTTAGACCCTTTTCCCTCATCGGGCATTAATTCCCCTTTTTGTACACACAGGTCAAACAGTTCTTGCATTTTGTCCTTAGGGGATTTTTCTTCCCCATTGCCCACCACTTCAGCAAAAGAATCCATACTTTCCACGATCGCAGTTGCTGCTTTCTCATATTTCTTTCTCGTCAACAGCTGCCCACCTTTACCCCCGTCTCTTTTCTGCATTTCCTCCAGCAATTCTAACATTGTCTCTTTTTGCTCTAGTATTAGAGTAGCCAAGTCCTCGTTTGCATTATTTGAATCAGGGTATATGCTAGGTATAATTTGTTCATGTTGAACAGTGGTATCTAGGGGCTGTTTTCTCGTAGGTGGATTTTTACTCACTCCCTGATTCTGTAGGGTTTCCTTTAAGCGTACGGTTAGGGAGGCTTGGGAACTGTCAGGTGGCTGATTAATATCGGCAGTCCCAGGGAGTGGAGCAGAAGTCAAGGGCACAGGAGCAGGCGGACAAGCTCCAAAAAGTCTCTCTCGCTGCATTATGTTTTTCTCCCCGCTTTTCCCTTTCGCTTGCGGTTGGAGAGAGAGAGCTGCAAAAGCAGACGCAGACGCTTTACGATCTGCTTTCATTTCTTGCAGAGTTGTCTTAATCAATTTCCATAAAGTTGCAAGACCTTTAACTTCTTTAGACCCGTCACTAATTTCATCCCATAGGGAGGTTCCGATAGCTTCCCAGGTACTAAGTTCAAAAGCTGTACCCACACTAATTAAAAGGTTTCTGTCCTTTTTAATATCTGTCTCTGTTTTTTCAACCAGCCTCATAAATATCTTTCCGGCTGCCTTTTCTTTCGCAGATGCTGCAATACCCATGCCGCCCTTTTTACCAACGTAAGCTTACAATTTTACCTGCCTCTCTCGAGCAGTGTCCGGTGCTTTCTTTCAAGCCACCGTAATCTGCGGCAATTCCCCCGCCTTTTCAGTAGCGTTGCCTCTTGTTCCTCTTCGGATCACGTCGGAGGTCGCCAAATGTAGGGTTTAGGGATTATTCCGTGCGGGGCCCAGATGACAGGACACCAATATGATGATTAAAGTCGTCAATTTATTGAGCTTAGCTGATCATTTTTATACAATTCTCTAAGTTGTTTAGAAACTCTGATTGGTTGCTGCATGCAAGCATTTGGTGTCCACGCGCACAAGCATAAAATGTGATTGGTTACATCGATACTGTCCACGCGCACAAACGTAAGATAAAGTTAGTTATACCCGCTCTGTACACACGCATAAACACAGGACATAATTGGCTGTATTAATTAGAGCATGCAAGACTTGTCTTAGTCCAATTGGTCGAGATAAGCCCCTGAATTGAGGTTGTTTCTGCCAAGCTCCCTTTATCGTGGAATGTGCACCTGTGTTTTTCTAATTGGGATCTTTCTTTTTCTATCTTCTTGTTTATTCTGTTCAAAGCCTTCTAAAGGCGTCTGGAACACTCTTGTGACCATGAGCTACTTTCAGGCCCGATAACTAAGTTCCATATAATTGAACCCTACAAGAAGGCTCCATGGAGACCTTATTGCGGCCTTTCAATATATAAAGGGGGCTTATAAGAAAGACAGAAAGAGATTTTTTTTTTTTTTTTTTTTTTTTACCAAGGCCTGTAGTGACAGGACAAGAGGCAACAGTTTTAAACTGAAAGAAGGTAAAATTAGATCAGACATATTATCAAAGGGAGCGTGGTAAATTTAATATACCTGGATTTTAGTAGAGTATTTGATATGGTACCACAAGAAAATTGTTAGTTAAGATGAAAAAAAGAGTGTAATGCAAGATTTCTAACCTGTATGAGGACTTGGATAAAGATGTGACTAAAATCAATACTGAAAGAGGACCCATTAGGCTGGAAGGAAGGTAACACTGAAGTTCTTGAAAGATTTGTGTTGGGATGGATTGTAATATATTAATTATTTTCATTTAATATCCACCTGATCATGGGCCTGCTCCATTATATAAAAAATGAAGCTTAGTTGTGAAGTCTTGGCTAGCAGGAGAAAAAAGACAAGAAAGAAACACTTCTGTAAAGTAAATCCCATCTGCCACAGGGAAAAACTACTCAATTCACACAGCTTAAAACAAATCAGATGGTTTATTGATTTATTAGCAACACGATTAATTTGCAATTGGTGAACTACATTCAGGATCCATATCAGCAATACAACAGAAAAAACACAATACCAGACACACACAGAAGTTCAGCAAACACCTACACCTGAACACCTAAAACCCTTCTGCAACTAATCCCAAAATAATCCCACGTGCACACATGCACACACACACGCATGCACACACACAAAGAAGCAGTGCGGGTTGCAAACACATACACCACCCTTCTGGGAGTGTGTGTTTCCCTAATTGCACACCCATTCTGTGGGAGATGTGGGTGCTCCAGCTTTAGGTGTGCCTGCGCTACTCCCCACAACCCACTTATCCACATGCTGGTGAGAAAGCCCCCCATGAGGTCACCTACCCACTATTTGGATGCAGGCTATTCACAGCATCCCACAGGAATGAGGCTGCCCTGCCAGGTCTAAACAGAGCTTGAGATGCTGGAGGGGCCACATCTGGCAGTATCAAACAAAATTTTGAAACTTGCTGTTTCCAGTCCAAGACCTCTCCTCCCTTGTTTCAGATTTTCATGCTGCTTCTATTTTCAAGATGACTCCTTCTTTGTTTCAGAAATCTCTTGGTAATTAATTCTCATGTTACTGTTTAATCTAGCTGATGGTTATTTTTCTCTTTAACATGATCGGTTTGGGGCAAATGCCCTCTCAATCACACTTCTATTCAGTCCAGGTAACACCCACCAGGTTATATCATTCTGTGGTGGGTTGCCCCTGGCTGGATGCCAGGTGCCCACCAAAGCCGCTCTATCACTCCCCCTCCTCAGCTGGACAGGGGAGAGAAAATATAACAAAAGGCTCATGGGTCAAGATAAGGACAGTTTAATAAAGTGAAAGCAAAGATCGTGCGGGAAAGCAAAGGAAAACAAAAGATTTTATTCTCTACTTCCCATCAGCAGGTGATGTCTGGCCACTTCCCGGGAAGCAGGGCTTCAGTATGCGTAGTGGTTGCTCCAGAAGACAAACGTAAATAACGAATGCCCCCCCTTCCATTTCCCTTTACTTAGCTTTTATAGTTGAGCTGACGTCATATGGTATGGAATATCCCTTTGGTCACTTTGGGTCAACTGTCCTGGTTATGTCCCCTCCCAAGATCTTGCCCAGCCCCAGCCTACCAGTGAGGGGGGGAAATGTTGGAGAGACAGCCTTGATGCTGTGCCAGCACTGCTCAGCAGTAGCCAAAACACTGGTGTGTTATCAACACTTTCTAGCTACCAATGCAGAGCACAGCACTATGGGGGCTCCTATGGGGAGAATTAACTCCATCTCAGCCAGATCCAATACACATTCCTACACCCTGTGCTTGTAATATTGCCCCTATTATTTTGCAATACATATTTTGATTTTACTTCTGCACAGGTGATGTTTCCCTCCTCTATAATTTCAGCTGGTGACAGTTGAACCAAAAGCAAATCCATCTGTACAGGGTATCACTTTTCATGTTGTATGTGGACACTGCCACTTTCTACCCTCATACATCTCACAATTGCTTAAACTAATCATATCAGCTTGTTGTATACCAGAACTGTTGGGTGTAACACTGCACCATTGTGAATTTAAGGACATTCTGGGCCAGTTTCATTGTTCTATGTTAAAGCATTTTTAACCAACATTGTTGGAGGTTTAACTGCCTTTTTCCTGTACATCTTATTTTCCAGAACCATCCTGTTGACCCCAATCTTATAATCCGCTGTAGCTGACAACTGCCTTGTTTCAAAGATAAAGAGGGTTTCTTATCTTTTCCTAGTAATCAGTCCATTTCCTTCTGCCACCACCCATCTGTACTTGAGACATCAATGCTTGCGTTTCCATATTGAGTTGCTGTTGTATTATATAGCATGTTAAGTTCTTTAAAGAATCATTTATTGTTCCTGCCAAACCAAAACCTGCTGTTGCAGTGGCATTAAACAATTTTTGTTCCAATACAAATTCTAGTTTTATGGTTTGCACACCTCCTTGCAAAGCAACCCTGCTTGATTCTATCTACATGCCTATAAATTTTACTGCATCTTGGAGTTGGGCTTGGAGGCTTCCCATTTGGGTTCCTATGCTTAGACTTTCTAAAACACTGAGTGTACCTGACAGGTCTCTTGCTTTCTGTAAAATCCCCTGGCCTTTCATCATTCCCCATAATGCTTTATTTGTGAGATCATGACATTATCATGGTTTTGTTAAATTTCATTTTAATAATATATTCACTTCGAGGGCCCTCACCTCTTTCTTTTCCTAACAAAAATGATTGCCAGATGTTTACATTAGTCTTGTTAACGTCAGTTTCCAGAATGTAATATACTGTAGTCAAATTGACCCAGGTTTTTGTTGCATTGGCTCAATATTGCCCTATCAAGCTTTCTCCTAAATCTAAATAAACCATGTTATTTAACTGGTTTTCCGTAAACACATTTCCCTTTTGACACTGTTGGTTGTTTTTCCTATATTACCAAATTATTCCTGATTTACTGTTGGTGCCTAATTCTGCATTGTTGGTGGTTCCTCCACTTAGGGAAATGTTGCATCCTTTGCTCGATTCCCACACCACCCCTACTTCTTACGAAAGTTATCTCATTCTGACAATTCTATCTTTGCTACTTGAGATGGTGGTCAAAGTGATGTTCTCTGTGGCTTCGGTTTTGATTGATTTTTCAAAAATGGTTGTGTTATTCCATCCAGTTGTGGCGTTGGATGATTTAGCAATATATATCCCCCATGTGAAGCTGAACAGTATCACCCAGGAAGTGGCCATTTTGGTTTCTCTGTTATACCTGTAAAGACAGAAACAAAAACCTGCCTCCCCTTTTCCCCTAGTAACTGTTACAGTACTGTCTTTTAGCTTAGGGGTCATATGAGGTCATTCAGACACACTCTGAGATGGATCCTGTGGACCCTGGGATATTATTTGGGTCCAAACAACTGCCATATTGCACTCATCTTCATGCTTACTTCATTCCCAGATGACTCCATCCTGTGTTTCTGGATCCCAATCTTCACTCTGAACTGCCATTAAGTCTTCCAAATCCTGTTTCCCTTTGCTCTTCTTCCCATGAATGTGTTCTGCCTTTTGTGCAGCCATCACCACTGCCACCTGCACTAGCTTCTGAGCCTGCTGAGCATTCTTAGCTTCAGCACTCTTGGCAGCCTGTTGCAAACACTTTATCCTTTCTTTATAATCAGCAACAAGTTCCTTCACTTTCTGACTCTCATCCTCCTGATCACCTTCTACAACAAAGTAACATCTTCTGTTGGCATGGGTACAGTAGTGGATATTGTTTACCTGGACTTCAGCAAAGCATTTGACCCTGTTTCCCACAGCCTTCTAGAGAAACTGGCAAGATACAAAATGGATGGGTGGTCTGCGAGATGGGTAGGAAATTGGCTAACAGGCCACACTCAGAGGGTGGTGATCAATGGTTTTTACTCAGGCTGGCAGCCTGTCACAAGTGGGGTCCTCTAAGGATCGATACTGGGCCCCACGCTGTTCAACATCTTCATAAATGATCTGGACGATGGGATTGAAAGTACCCTCACCATGTTTGCCGATGACACTAAACTGGGTGGTGAGGTGGACACATCAGAAGGGAGAGCCATCTTACAGAGAGACCTGGACAGGCTGGAAGAGTGGGCAAGCAATAACAGTGTGAAGTTTAGCAAAGACAAATGCAAGGTCCTGCACCTGGGATGACACAACCAAAGAGCCCAGTACAGGCTAGGATCTGTGTGGCTGGGGAGCAGCCTTGCTGAAAGGGACCTGAACACAGGTCAGCAGTGTGCTACTGCAGCAACAAAAGCAAATGGGATCCTGGGCTGCATCTGCAGGGGCATTACTAGCAGAGATAGAGATGTGATCATCCCACTCTACTCAGCACTTGTCAGGCCACACCTGGAGTACCGTGTCCAGTTCTGGTCCCCACAATTCAAGACAGACGTGGACAGACTGGAAAGGGTCCAAAGGAGGGCCATGAAGACGATCAAAGGGCTGGAGAACCTGTCCTATGAGGAAAGACTGAAGGAGATAGGTCTTTTCTCCCTGGAGAAGAGAAGGCTCAAGGGTGACCTCGTCACAGTATTCCAGTACTTAAAGGGCAGCTACAAAGAGGATGGAGGCTCACTCGTCACAAGGAACCACATGGAGAAGACAAAGGGCAACAGGTTCAAGTTGCACTGGGAGAGGATTCATTTCGATATAAGAAAGAAATTTTTTACAGCGAGAACAATCATTCACTGGAACAACCTCCCCAGGGACCTGGTGGAGTCCCCATTGCTGGAGGTTTTCAAGATGCGATTGGACAGAGTGCTAGATAATCTCATCTAGGCTCCCTTTCCCACAAAGGGTTGGACCAGCTGATCTTTCGAAGTCTCTTCCAACCTGGGCTGTTCTGTGATATATGCCTCACTCCCTTCTCAAAGTGTGGTCATTGATAGCTAACACAAATAGCTACATCAGTCACTTGTCTTTCTCATACCATTTCTTGCTTTACTTAGTACAGAAGTTTTCCCCCATCCCCTCAATAAAATCATAGAATCATAGAATGGTTTCAGTTGGAAGGGACCTTTAAAGGTCATCTAGTCCAATCCCCCTGCAATGAGCAGGGACATCTTCAACTAGATCAGGTTGCTCAAAGCCCCATGTCGTGAAATGGAGTAGTTTGGACATTCGATTTAAAGTTCCTGTTGCTGTCAGTGACCATACAAATAAGGTATCCCATCACTGATGTTCTCCATCTTTACTCTTTCCAGGATATGGTGTATCTTTTCTGCATCATGATGGACAGTAATTAGGTTTTTTTTGTCTGTTGTCCTGAATTTAGTTTAGCAATTGATTCAGGTCATCATGTTGCAACAGTTTTCTCACCAATGCAAGATTCATTCCAATGGGGATAGGTAGTAAGTCATGATATGACATGTAGTTTGACTGTAGCAATTTTTAATTTGTGACAGGAGCTGAATAGTTAAAATCGCATCCCACAACTTTGGTAAAATTACAAATACAGATATTTGAGTGATTATATATCTCCATGGTGGTATTGTCTGTAAGCATAGAATCACAAAGGGTTCTCATATAAACACATCCATTTCCAATATATATAAGCACAGTTTCAGGGGTTGCATCAGGATGTATTTCAAAATGACAAACATTTTGTTCAGTGTCAAGACAAATGTCTTGGGCCTTAATGGCATTACTTTCACAAATTAATACCTGTTGTTCCTGTACAACGCATGCGTCAACATCAATAGTTTGTCATTTGTTCCCATTTTCTTGGGCCCATACTCTTATGTTCCAACGGATAGAGTATAGTTCCATGGTGATTTAATCCCAGTGCAATGATTGGGTATATGGTATATACCAAAGCATTGCGTATTGTTTAAACAAAAACTGTGGCTTTATTGCTGGTATGGTCATAAGTGAAATTGATTAGATGCCACCAAGATTGGAATTATCTTTCAAATTTAGTTGCATTATCCCAAATTACCTTTCGAATTTCAGTGGTTAAGGTGCCCTCATCGCCTTCTCTTATAATTGCTGCCACAGTAGATTGTATCCACAACTGGGCTTGGATGCAGCTAAGAGCTAGAGATACATTTTGGGTAGTGCCCAATGCACTGATATCCTAAATCCTTCTATGTATAATGTGTCCCATCTCCACGTATCCTTTAGATATGCCTCGTCTCCATGCATTACCAAAGTAGCAAGGTTCAGGTTGGAGTTGTTTTTCGGGTACAATCTCCTGCTCCACCCTGAGGTCCAGTGGTTTCTTCTGTTTTTATAATGGGCTTAGCCTCATATTTGGGGGGATCTAAATGAGGCAGAGGATTATTTTCCCTTGGGTAGCTATCATCGGGGTGACCCTATATGTTTCCATCCCATTCTTCAGAGGATACAATTAGCTTCCTAATTTGCACAATGTCAGGGGGATGGGGAGCTTGCATAAGCATAATTTCAACCCTTATCTCCAACTTTTTTTTTTTCTCCTTTTCTTCCTGTAATTGTCTCTGCAGCTGCTCAATTTTCAAGGACAGTATTAATTCAGCTGCTTTTCTGCATCTATTTCTTCCTTTAAGTCCAATTCCCTTTTATTGCAGTTCTTCCTAAACTGACAAGCAGCTTCTAGACAGGTACCTAACATTTTGCAAATAATTCCCTTTCCTTTTCCAGCCTTTACATGGCCCCTGGCTAACTTTAGCTATTCTTCCACAGATTTCCAATCATGCCAGTTATCACGAGCCCATTCCTCAGAAAATTTGGGACTCGAACTAATTCCATGTTTTTGTAAGTACTCAGTGATACTACTTGCCGTCCTGCCGACTACGCCAATTTGTCGCGAAATGGAGTGGTTTGGACCACTTAAAGAATCACCTCCAATGGTATTAGTAAAAATTATTTAATAGGAATTTATATAAAAGTGCAACTTCACAGAATTCAATGGCAAGGTTTACTCTATTACTTAATACATGGATGAAATGCACACAGGAAAATTAAGTTAGAATCAAACTAAAATTATGTATACAGAGACCAAAGATGCAATAGGGTAAAAGAGAAACATACAAAGAAAAATCAAGTTAGAATTGATTTCTCATGATTTGTACAGAGACTGGTAATGTAAAAAGGTAGAGAAGACCCTCCCGTTGAGTCACGAGGTTCAGAGAAGACCCCCTTGCTTTCTAAACTCTTGTTGGAATCTAAGTGTGGCTGGATCAACTCCTAGTCCCAGACTTGGTCAATGGTTTATATCTAAAGAGATTGTGAGTATAATAGTAGCCTGAGATTCATTCACAGTCAAATAAAGTTCATGACAGTGACTTAGGTATAGATTTGAAAAGCAATATTTGTAATATACTTGCTACAGAATATTCAGGTTAGTACACACACACATGCATAAAGGCACTAAGAGATATACATATAAGCAAGTCAAAGAGGTATACCTGTTAAAAATTCCCCTCGAGTTCAGTGAAAACATTCACGTCAAATGCTTCGGCATCTTTCTCAATGGGCAAAGGGTTGAGCCTCAAGGAGCGGAGAGTATCAGCTCAAGTCTTGTTGGCTTTCAGCGACAGACCTCTGATCTTCGCAAACTGAGGAGTTTGCGAGCTCTGAGAGGCGTCCCACTCAGAGGGAGATGCTGGTCACAGCCTGCTGCGGTCCAGGAGAGCTCAAAGGGTCTCGCTTAGTACCGCTGTTTATAGGTTCGGGAGATGATTGGCTTTAGTCATCAGCAAATTACTGGGATTCCAGTAGCACTGGTACCGTTTCACGAGTTATGATTCAGATAAGGAAGGCTCCAAGGCTGTCAGGGAATGAGTTAAGATTCAGATATGGGATGCTCCAAGGCTGTCAGGAGAGGACTGAGATATGTCCCAAGGTTGCCAAGAAATGACTAATTATCCCTACTCCCATCCCCAGCCTCTGCTGGGCAACAGGAGTCCTTGGCACAGTGTGGTGGGTTGACCCTGGTTGGATGCCAGATGCCCACCAAAGCCGCTCTATCACTCCCCCTCCTCAGCTGGACGGGGGGGGAGAAAATATAACAAAAGGCTCGTGGGTCAAGATAAGGACAGTTTAATAAAGTGATAGCAAAGGTTGCGCGCACGAAAGCAAAGAAAAAAACAAATGATGTTATTCCCTACTTCCCATCAGCAGGCGATGTCTAGCCACTTCTCGGGAAGCAGGGCTTCAGTACGCATAGTGGTTGCTCCGGAAGACAAAATGCCCCCTTCTGTCTCCCTTTACTTAGCTTTTATAGTTGAGCTGACGTCATATGGTATGGAATATCTGTTTGGTTGGTTTAGGTCAGCTGTCCTGGTTATGTCCCCTCCCAAGATCTTGCCCTGCCCCAGCCTGCCATTGAGGGGGGGCAAAAATGTTGGAGAGACAGCCTTGATGCTGTGCCAGCACTGCTCAGCAGTAGCCAAAACACTGGTGTGTCATCATCAACACCTTTCTAGCTACTGATGCAGAGCACAGTGCTACGAGGGCTGCTATGGGGAGTATTAACTCCATCTCAGCCAGACCCAATACACACGGTCAGTACAGCTCCCTGTCTTAGTGATGCAAGAGCTCCTGGTACGGTCAAGGGATGCTTAACCATCCAACTCATTACACTTGTGCTAAGGCCTAGCAAGACTCCCTGAGTTCATAGATTGGCCCAGAGAGGGGGAAGAAATGTACCACCACACCCCGTCCAACATGACCTTGAATGTTTCCAGGGATGGGGCATCTACCACCTCTCTGGGCAACCTGTTCCAGTGTTTCACCACCCTCATCGTAAAAAATTTCTTCCTTATATCTAGTCTGAATCTACCCTCTTTTAGTTTAAAACCATTACCCCTTGTCCTATCACTACAGGCCCTACTAAAAAGTATGTCCTCATCTTTCTTATAAGCCCCCTTTAAGTACTGAAAGGCTGCAATAAGGTCTCCATGGAGCCTTCTCTTCTCCAGGCTGGACAACCCCAACTCTCTCTGCCTTTCCTCATAGGAGAGGTACTCCAGCCCTCTGATCATCTTTGTGGCCCTCCTCTGGACCTTCTCCAACAGGTCCATGTCTTTCCTGTACTGAGGACTGCAAACCTGGATGCAGTACTCCAGGTGGGGTCTCACCAGAGCAGATTAGAGGGGCAGAAATACTTCCCTCAACCTTCTGGCCACGCTTCTTTTGATGCGGCCTAGGATACAATTGGCTTTCTGGGCTGCGAGCGCACATTGCCGGCTCATGTCCAATTTTTCATCCACCAGTACCCCCAAAGTCCTTCACCCCAGGGTTGCTCTCAATCCCTTCATCCCCCAGCCTGTATTGATACTGGGGGTTGCCCCAACCCAGGTGCAGGACCTTGCACTTGGCCTTGTTGAACCTCATGAGGTTCACATGGGCCCACTTCTTGAGCTTGTCCAAGTCCCTCTGGATGGCACCCCATCCCTCAGGCATGTCAACCGCACCACTCAGCTTGGTGTCGTCTGTAAACTTGCTGAGGGTGCACTCAGTCCCACTGTCTATGTCATTGATGAAGATATTAAACAGTACTGGTCCCAATATGGACCCCTGAGGGTCACCACTTGTCACTACTCTCCATCTAGATGTTGAGCCATTGATCACTACCCTCTGGATGCAACCATCCAACCAATTCCTCATCCACCAAACAGTCCATCCATCAAATCCATATCTCTCCAATTTAGAGAGAAGAATGTTGTGGGGGACCATGTCAAAGGCCTTACAGAAGTCCAGATAGACGACATCTGTAGCTCTTCCCTTGTCCACTGATGTAGTTACTCCATCATAGAAGGCCACTAAGTTGGTCAGGCAAGACTTGCCCTTGGTGAAGCCATGCTGGCTGTCTCGAATCACCTCTCTATACTCCATGTGCCTTAGCATAGCTTCTAGGAGGATCTGTTCCGTGATCTTCCCAGGCACAGAGGTGAGGCTGACAGGTCAGTATTTCCCAGGGTCCTCCTTTCTACCCTTTTTAAAAATGGGTGTAACGTTTCCTTTTCCAGCCACCAGGAATTTTACCTGACAGCCATGAATTTTCAAATATCATGGAGGGTGGCTTGGCAACTACATCAGCCAATTCCCTCAGGACTCTGGGATGCATCTCGTTAGTTGTCGTGGTTTAACCCCAGTCAGCAACTAAGCACCACGCAGCCAGTGGGATGGGGGAGAAAATCGGGAAAAAGAAGTAAAACTCGTGGGTTGAGATAAGAACGGTTTAATAGAACAGAAAAGAAGAAACTAATAATGATAATGATAACACTAATAAAATGACAACAGCAATAATAAAAGGATTGGAATGTACAAATGATGCACAGGGCAATTGCTCACTATCCGCCGATCAACACCCAGCTAGTCCCCGAGCGGCGATCACCCCGCCCCCACTCCCCCCAGTTTATATACTAGATGTGGCGTCACATGGTATGGAATACCCCGTTGGCCCATTCGGGTCAGGTGCCCTGGCTGTGTCCCCTCCCAACTTCTTGTGTCCCTCCAGCCTTCTTGCTGGCTGGGCTTGAGAAGCTGAAAAATCCTTGACGTTAGACTAAACATTACTTAGCAACAACTGAAAACATCAGTGTTATCAACATTCTTCTCATACCTAACTCAAAAACAGCACTTTTTACCAGCTACTAGGAAGACAGTTAACTCTATCCCAGCTGAAACCAGGACAGTATCCACCCCTTATTCTATACCATTGACGCCATGCTCAGTTCCCATACCTTCAGTTACATCCCGGTCAATCATTATCACCTTTTCCACCCCTTTGAGACATATAAACAATGATATACATACATATATGTATACACACACAGAGGTATCATTCCTTTAGTTTATGGGTCATGTTCATAAAATGTTCGTTGAGTTCATTTAGTTTCCGACTCTGGGCTCCATCTCTCATACCAGTCTGCCTGGGCAGGAGGGATGGTGCAAAGTCCTCTCAGTCAGCAGAGCAGAATTGGGCTTCAGTGCAGTGTGACGAGCAGGTGACATTTGACGCAGCAGGAGGATGGTGTGCACCGTTGGATTGTTGCATGCTGGAGTCAGTTCTGGTTCCACCTCTACTGCGCTTTGCTCAGTTTTATCACAGTTCTTTCTTGCTTGATCCAAGTGATTCTTACTATAGTACTATGGATATAGCATATAACAATTATAGTAATGATAACATACAGTAGCAGGGTTATATAGCAACTAATATCATACAGTTTAATTCTGGCTATTCTCACCTAAAATCAAAGCCCCTTGAGGCACACATCGGACTTCCCCATCTTTTCACATCACCCACCAAGTGCACCCAGGCCCTTGAGCAAAAGCAATCCCATGAATGGGTTTACCTTTGCCTGACGCAGGAGTAACCCAGACTGTCTTCCCTAACATATTTTTCATGTGCACTACAGGGACGTCATCCCCTTCTACAGTACATAAAAGTTCTGCCTGGGCAGGGCCACCCCGATTGGCAGATCCTCTGGTGTTGACTAACCAGGTGGCTTTTGCTAAATGTGTATCCCAATGTTTGAAAGTTCCACTCCCCATTGCTCTCAGTGTAGTCTCTAACAGTCCATTGTATCATTCGATTTTCCCAGAGGTTGGTGCTTGATAGGGGATATGATACACCCACTCAATGCCATGCTCTTTGGCCCAGGTGTCTATGAGGTTGTTTCGGAAATGAGTCCCATTGTCCGACTCAATTCTTTCTGGGGTGCCATGTTGCCACAAGACCTGCTTTTCAATGCCCAGGATAGTGTTCTGGGTGGTGGCATGGGGTACAGAATATGTTTCCAGCCACCCAGTGGTTGCTTCCACCATTGTAAGCACATGGCACTTGCCTTGGCAGGTTCGTGGGAGTGTGATATAGTCAACCTGCCAGGCCTCCCCATATTTATATTTCAGCCATTGCCCTCCATACCACAGGGGTTTTAGCCGCTTGGCTTGCTTAATTGCAGCACAGGTTTCACATTCATGGATGACCTGCGCGATAGTGTCCATGGTCAAGTCCACCCCTCGATTGCGAGCCCATCTATATGTTGCATCTCTTCCCTGATGGCCTGAAGTATCATGGGCCCACTGAGCCATAAATAGCTCACCCTTATGTTGCCAGTCCATGTCCACCTGAGACACTTCAATCTTGGCGGCCTGATCCACGTGTTGGTTGTTTCGATGTTCTTCACTGGCCCGACCCTTGGTTACATGAGCATCTACATGACGTACTTTTACAACCAGATTCTCTAGCTGGGACGCAACATCTTGCCACAGTGCAGAAGCCCAAATGGGTTTACCTCTGCACTGCCAGTTGCTCTGCTTCCATTGCTGTAACCACCCCCACAGGGCATTTGCCACCATCCATGAGTCAGGATAGAGATAGAGTACTGGCCACTTTTCTCTTTCAGCAATGTCTAACGCTAGCTGGATGGTTTTCACCTCTGCAAACTGACTCAATTCACCTTCTCCTTCAGCTGTTTCTGCAACTTGTCGTGTAGGACTCTGTCGCGGTAGAGACGGACATGACAAGTATTAGATCATGCAAAATGGCCACTTTATTGTTCTAACACACCTTTTTATCCCCTTCTTCAGAGTATGTGTTAGTATATGATTGGTTTAGTAAGTAACTAACAGTTCATGATTGGTGAGTTCGTCAGGACGGTTCTTCTTATCATTATCTTGTTTTTGTACGGCTCTTCTCGGGACTTTCCAGACTTTTCAAGGATACACTACAAGCTGCTCAAGGTCATGCTGTTCTTGAACTGTCAGGCATTCCGCAGACCCGTTGCATCCCCCGACAATTCCCCCTTTTTGTATTTGTGCTAAAAATATCGTCCCGGCTGCCCTCTGCAGGGCCCTTTGCAGAAGGCTGAAAAGACAGGGCAGCATTAGGAGCATAGTTATCACAACCAAGATCACTACCCCCACAGTCTTGAGCAGCGATATCAACCATCCAGACAATCCCCAGCCCTCGTACATCTTTGTCAGCCAATCTAATTCATCGCTTTCTGTCAGCTTCTTGACTCCCTTCTTTAATTGTTGAATACTACTGAAAATGGATTCTGAGTGATCGGATAAATTCATACAACACATCCCTTCAAACTCATCACAACCATGTCCTTGTGCTAAAAGCAAGAAATCAATTGCAGCTCTATTTTGTAGCGTAGCATGTCTGACACTATCAATGTCTAACAGTAAATCAGATAATACTACACCAGTCTGTATTCAGGGACCCCAGAATTTGTGATTCCTGGGGTGACAATGAGGGTGAATGCCCGATCCGTGGAAACCAGGCATTCCCATCCATTGAGTCCATGACCTGCTGCACAGGGGTCTCCATCAATAAGTTCTTAAACTTTGTTGATGTCAGTGAAACCCCCTATTAAACCTGTGAAAAAGGGATTGCTTGGTGTTGCTGTACTGAGGTATAAGCAATCTTGTCCGGTCACGTCAGCCAGGGTCATCCAGATGTTTTCTTTGGTTTGCGGCGGTATCCATGACTACGTCCATCCGAGGACTGTGAGGAAGATGGACGATCCGTACATTCTTGTGCCGTCTTGCTCCGCAAACTCAGCCCAGCAATCGGTAGGTGCCAGCTTTGCGTGGGCATCCCCACGGAGGCAACAATGGCCTTGCCGTACACCAGCCCGATGCTCTTCAGAAAATCCCGGTATTTATACATTTGCAGAGGAACAGATTTCAGCACACGTGGCCAGCGGGTGCCAAAATCCGCCTCAGTTGCAACCTATGACGCATGCGCTCGCTGGCCAGGCGCGCTGCACGAGTCATAGCCATCTTGTCTATTGGTTCATGGGCTTTGTGATGCGGTTGCAATGCACAGAGAATCTTGACCTGTTATGTTGGCCAAGGTGACTTACACATTAGATTTTGGCTGAGGTGGTATTCATATTGCCGCACCATCTAGGATGTTCCAGATGATGATGGTTGTACAAATCGAGCGGAAGTCCATTGTGGGCCTGTATCTGTGGAAACACAAGCATAACCTCGCCCCCAGGTTAATAGCTCACATGGTCCACTCCACTGACCAGTAACTAAATCTTTAACATGTACTTTGATGCCTTTTTGTAAATTCTGTGTTGAAAAAAGAGAAGAGAAATGTTGAAAAAGAGGAGGTAGAGAAGAAATATCCCCATAACAGAGAGAGTTAAGAACATAAACTGCTTTATCTAAACATGCCTGTGGTGGCTCCCCAATCATTCCCCCTTTTTGTTTTTGAAGCTGCCGCTTCAATGTGCCATGTGCACGCAGCTCTACTACTTGTGGAGAACCATTTTGATGTACTACTTTGCTGTTCCAGTTGTTGTTTTCATACCATACTACTGCTGCTTTACCTGTTTTTCCAGAACCATCTGTAAAGACAGCGGGGCCTTTCACAGGTTCTGGCTGGCTTAAATTTTTCTGACCAAATGGTATTTCTTGAGCAAATTTCAGTAGCGGGTGTGACGGTAGATGATACGAGATCTGCCCTTGAAAACCCGCCATAGCCGCTTGCAGCTCGTAATTGTTTGCCAGACACCATTCAAAGTACCAATTTTGAACAGGTAAAACAATCGTAGCTGGATCATGTCCTGTTACTTCTAAACATCGTTTTCTGGTTTTTATGATTACATCAGCAATAAGTTCAAACAAGCCAGGAGCAGTTTTTCATGGCCGGAATGACAAAAACATCCATTCTAAAATATGTAATGGGTCATCCCACTCAGAATTCCACTGCACCAAAGCACCAAATGGCACAGTTTTGTCAATTAGTACAAAGAATTGTACCAATTGAGACAGATCAATTCAAGAAACAAATTTCTTGTATATACATTGTTCCACCATGTGAATTACATTTAACGCTTCCTTATTTAAGATCCTGGGTTCTGTTGGATCATTGGAATTTTTTAATAAGTCCAATAAAGGTTGTAACTGCGAATTGGTCAGTCCAATATAGGGCCTGATCCAGTTCAAGGATCCCATTAATTTCTGGACATCATTGAGTGTATTAACCGCAAGGTTAAGTTTCACAGGTTGGGTCACAACCTGCTTGCTTGTAATTGTCATTCCCAAATATTTCCAGGGTTCTATTTTCTGCACTTTTTCAGGGGCAATAACTAATCCATATTGTTGTAACGACTTCCTGGCCAAATTCTCCATGTCATTCAACTGCTCCTTGTTGTCTGATGCTAACAGAATGTCATCCATATAATGATAACAATAACTAGTAGGGAATTTTTCCCTTACAGGTGACAGAGCTTGTGCTACAAACCATTGACAAATTGTTGGTGAATTTTTCATGCCCTGTGGCAGAACTCTCCATAGATATCTTTTTGCCGGTTCTGCATGATTGACAGAAGGCACAGAAAATGCAAATTTTTCTTTGTCTTGGGAAGCTGATGGAATCGTAAAAAAACAATCCTTAAGGTCCATGACAATGATTTCCCAATCTTGAGGGATCATGGCAAGTGAAGGCATGCCTGGTTGCAGAGCCCCCATCGTGGCCATGACAGCATTGATTTGCCGCAGGTCATGCAAAAATCGCCATTTTCCTGATTTCTTTTTTATCACAAACACTGGAGTATTCCATGGACTCTGAGAGGGTTCAATGTGTCCGGCAGCTAGTTGTTCTGCTACCAATTCTTGCAGGGCCTTTAATTTTTCAATTGGTAGAGGCCACTGATCCACCCACACAGGGTTATTTGTTAACCAGGTTAAAACAAGCGTGGGTTGTCTAACACCCTGCAGCACAGTGGCCCCCGTTAAAAATCCATGGTAATTCTCACCCCCCATTGCAACAAGCAATCCCTCCCCCATAAATTGAGGGGAGCTGCCGTCACATATGGTTTAATGACTGCTTGTTGGCCCTCAGGATTGGTAATCAGAACTGCTGTGGCTGCCGTCCTTGCTCACCCGGATCCTCCCAGCCCCACTACTCCCATACCAGCCTCCTCTGTTGGCCAGGTGGACGGCCACAGATAATCGGCAATAATAGTCACATCGGCTCCGGTGTCCAGGAGCCCCGCAAGCCTTACTGTAGTCGGCGATCTTCCATGATTTGACAGCGTGCACGTCATATGTGGTCGGGATGATGAGACAGTCTGAGACCAGCAGACTTGAGGGGGTCCCGTAGAGCCGAAGCCTCCATCACATCGCAGTCGCTGTTCTGCTTTCAAAATACAACTCAAAAAAGGAACAAGTTGAGCAATGCGAGTACCTTTTGGGATTGTTACTGGTGGGTAGGGGGTTGAAACCATCACGCAAATTTGACCTGTAAAATCAGCATCAATAACTCCTACATGCACAATTAGTCCATTTAACGTGCTACTTGATCTTCCCAGTAGCAATGCACTCAGTCCTCGTCCTATAGGACCCCTTGCATTAAGAGGGACCTTAACGATGTCTTTTGTGACTATAGTGACTGTGTCAGCGGTGGATACATCCAACCCTGCTGAGCCAGCTGTTGCGGCTGACAATTGTTCGCAGAGGGGAGTTGGCCGGCTGTCGGGAGGGGATTTGTTGTCCTTGTGCGCGCTCTCGCGCTTTTTGTGGTGTCCCTGTAACGGCTGCCCATTAATATGAAATTTGGAACGACACTGTTTTGCAAAATGTCCTGATTTTCCGCATTTGTTGCAATTAATCTCCGGTGGGTTGTTCACCGGTTGTTTACCTGGTGATGTTTTGTGTGGACAAGTTACCTTTATGTGCCCTTCTCTGCCACACCCAAAGCATTTCCCTGAATTTCTCATAGCATTGGCTAGGGCGGCCACCGTGTGTTCCACTGTCCCAACCTCAGAACATGCAGCCACCATGTCAGGAACAGAAGGATCTCCTGGTAAAGCCTGTATTATCTTTTGACAGTCCTCATTAGCATTATCTTTTGCTAACTGTTTGCACAGCATTTGTCTTAACACCTCATCTTCTACCTGTTTTTCCAGTGCGGCAGATGTTTTTTCTACAAACTGTAAAAAGGGTTCTCTGGGGCCTTGGCGGATAGCGATGTATTTTTGCTTCGGAGCTGCCATGTCCATGGTTCGCTTTAATGCCATAAGGCCTATATTTTGTGCCTGTTTGAGAGCCATCGGAGGCCATGTAGCCTGCAGCTGAGGGTTACTATACGGCCCTTCACCAAGCAAAGCATCCTCTCCAAGGCCTAATCTCGGGTCACCCTGTGGCAGTCGTAAATTATTCTGTACTGCTGCGCGTGCCATCTGCCTCCAAGTAGATTGAAACACTTGCAATTGTACGGGCTGAAACAGCACTTGTGCGAGATGCATAATGTCATATGGACACAGCAGATCTGTGCTGATTATTCGAATAAGTTGCATCACCTCAGGAGAATTGATTCCAAATTTTTGTACTTTATTCTGCAAATCCTGCACCACTTCCCAGCCAATTGGATTGTGCTCATCGTGCTGGTTTGTGCCTGCAGCAGCTTTGAAAACAGGAAATAAAGCAGCAGAGGCTCCTGCTACATCTAGAGCCTTTAGAAATGCTGGTGTTAGAGAGCACGGGCTGAGGCGTTCTACTAGATCCCAGTTGCCAGTGTTGGCAGCATATCTCTTAACTCCCTCCCAAAATTGATCAGGGGATCTTGGGACTACAGTTATCGTGGATGGGGGGAGAGTCCATGGCAGGGGTTCTTTCGTTATAGTTTTATCTGCGAGCTGCAGAGATCGCATAGCGTCAATTAGAGCTTCTTCTGCCTCACTTTCATTTCGGCTCTCACTTTCCAGCTGTCGTGGTTTAACCCCAGCCAGCAACTAAGCACCACGCAGCCGCTCACTCACTCCCCCCCATCCAGTGGGATGGGGGAGAAAATCAGGAAAAGAAGTAAAACTCCTGGGTTGAGATAAGAACGATTTAATAGAACAGAAAAGAAGAGACTAATAATGATAATGATAACACTAATAAAATGACAACAGTAGTAATAAAAGGATTGAAATGTACAAATGATGCGCAGGGCAATTGCTCACCACCCGCCGACCGACACCCAGCCAGTCCCCAAGCGGCGAAAAAAAAAACCCTGCCCCCCCCTTCCCAGTTCCTAAACTAGATGGGACGTCACATGGTATGGAATACACTGTTGGCCAGTTTGGGTCAGGTGCCCTGGCTGGGCATGAGAAGCTGAAAAATCCTTGACTCTAGTCTAAACACTACTGAGCAACAACTGAAAACATCAGTGTTATCAACATTCTTCACATACTGAACTCAAAACATAGCACTGTACCAGCTACTAGGAAGACGGTTAACTACATCCCAGCTGAAACCAGGACACCAGCTCGGTGTTATTCGCCGGATTCACCGTATTTTTCTCCTTGGGGGGGGCTGATGGAGTCACCCCTTCCGCTGCTGCACCAGTAGATGAGGAGGGCCCTTCATCACCCAGTAAAGTATTTAATGGCATAGGAGGAGGAGGTGGATAAGGGCATAATCTGATTTTGCCCGTGAGGGGTTTTCTGCCTGCTACTGCTGATACTGCAGCATCGGCTTCAGTTGTTCCTTGGTCACAATCTTTTTCCTTCCTAACATTTTCTGGTTTCTCATCTTTCTTTTGCTGATCATTCGCATCACATTCTGCTTTCCATTTCTTCAGGGTCTCGCGTAATAGACGCCATACGATCGCCAACTTACACAGCTCTTTCTGTCCTTTAGAGATCTCATCAAACATTTTCCAGCCCACTGCTTGCCATGCACCCACACTGAATGCAGTAACTGTTGTGGCTGCAAAGTCTTGCATCTTACACCATATCAAAATCCTTTTCAGGCTTTGTTCTGGGGTTTTAACCCCTTTTCTTTTTAATAGGGCTTTCCAGGTAGACAAAATTGTCTCCTTTTCTTTTGTTAATTGCTGCCCCATTCTAACAGTTTGGTCCCCAGTGGCTCACCTTTTAGGTGTCGAAGTTCAGGTCCAGACCAAGCAGATTCCCACTGCTCTCAGTTTCACCGGGCTCCGTCTCCGCAGCTCTTCTCGCCGCTAGTATACTCCTCCGTAGCTCTCGTCGCCGCCAGTATACTTCTTGCTAGTGCCAGATTTATCGCCTTTAAATGATCTGTTCGCCCAAACACATCGGGGTCACCATTTGTCGCGGTAGAGACAGACACGACAAGTAATAGATCATGTAAAAATGGCCACTTTATTGTTCTAACACACCTTTTTATCCCCTTCTTCAGAGTATGTGTTAGTATATGATTGGTTTAGTTAGTAACTAACAGTTCATGATTGGTGAGTTCGTCAGGACGGTTCTTCTTATCATTATCTTGTTTTTCTACCGCTCTTCTCGGGACTTTCCAGACTTTTCAAGGATACACTACAAGCTGCTCAAGGTCACGCTGTTCTCGAACTGTCAGGCATTCCACAGACCCGTTGCATCCCCCGACAGGACTCCATACAGCAGCCTTCCACCTCCGATGCTTTCCCACAGTGCGACAGGATCCATCAGTGAACAGGGCATATTGCCTCTCATTTTCTGGCAGTTTATTATACAGCGGGGCCTCTTCAGCACATGTCAACTCCTCCTCTGGCGACATGCCAAAATCTTTGCCTTATGGCCAGTCCGTGATCACTTCCACAACTCCTGCGTGACTGGGGTTTCCTATGTGAGCCCATTGTGTGATCAGCGCAACCCACTTACTCCATGTGGCATCAGTCGCGTGATGTGTAGAGGAGACCCTCCCTTTGAACATCCAGCCCAGCACTGGCAGTCGGGGTGCTAAGAGGAGCTGTGTCTCAGTACCAACCACTTCTGAGGCAGCTCGAACTCCTTCATATGCTGCCAATATCTCTTTTTCAGTTGGAGTATAGCGAGCCTCGGATCCTCGATATCCTCGACTCCAAAACCCTAGGGGTCGGCCTCGGGTCTCTCGGGTCTCAGCTTTCTCGCTGGCTGAGCTTGAGAAGCTGAAAAATCCTTGACTATAGTCTAAACACTACTTAGCAACAACTGAAAATATCAGTGTTATCAACATTCTGCACATACTGAACTCAAAACATAGCACTGTACCAGCTACTAGGAAGACAGTTAACTCTATCCCACCTGAAACCAGGACATTAGGTCCCATAGACTTATGTATGTTCAGGTTCTTCAGGTGGTTAAGAACCTGATCTTCTCTTGAAGTGGGAGGGACTTTGCTCCCCCAGTATTTGCCTTGAGGCCGATCCACTCAAGAGGTGTGAGAAAAGAGGTTTCTAGTGAAGACTGAGGCAAAAATTTGTTGAGTACCTCAGCCTTCTCCTCGTCCGTTGTTACCAGTTTCCCAGTTGTGTTCATCAGGGGCGTATGCTTTCTTTGACCTTCCTTTTCTGGCTGACATACCTGTTGAAGCCCTTATTATTCTTTGCAGCTCTTGCCAAATTCAGCTCCAGCTGCACCTTGGCCTTCCTGACCCTATCCCTACACAACTGGGCAGTGTCCCTATACTCTCTCCAGGATACCTGTCCTTGCTTCCACTGCCTGTGCATTTCCTTCTTGCCCTTTAGTTTGACCAGCAGGTCTTGACTCAGCCATGCTGGTCTTTTGCCTTCCTTTCCTGATTTCTTACATGTGGGGATCGAGAGCTCTTGCGCTCTGTGGAAAGCGTCCTTAAAGATCTGCCAGCTCTGTTCTGCTCCCTTGTCCCTGAGGGCAGTTTCCCAGGGGGTCCCATTGACTAACTCCTTGAACAGCTGGAAGTTTGCTTTCCTAAAATCCAGGGTCCTGACTTTACTCCTTGCCTGTCCCATATCCCTCAGGACTGCAAACTCCACCAGTGCACAATCACTGCAGCCCAGGCTGCCTCCAATCTTGACGTCACCAATTAGCTCACTTGCGTTGGTGACCAACAGGTCCAGTAACGCATCCCCTCTGGTAGGGCTGTCTATTACCTGGCCTAAGAAGTTATCCTCAACGCACTCCAGGAGTCTCTTGCATTGCCTACAGCTCGCTGTGCTACTTTTCCAGCAGATGTCAGGGTGATTGAAGTCCCCTGGCAGGATGAGAGCCTGCGAGCGCGATGCCTCCTGTAGCTGGAGTAAGAAGGCTTCGTCAATAGGCTCCCCTTGATCAAGCAGCCTGTAGTAAACACCAGCCACAAGGTTCCCTTTGTTGCCTCGGTCTCTAATTCTTACCCATAAGCTTTCAACCTGCTCGTGGCTATTCTTCAGAGACAGCTCTTCACAATCTATCCATTTCTTGACATAGAGGGCAACCCCTCCGTCCCTCCTTCCTCACCTGTCCCTTCTGAACAGCTTGTAGCCATTGATAGCAGCGCTCCAGTCATGGGATTCGTCCCACCAAGTTTCAGTAATGGCAACTAGGTGGTAGCTTTCTAGCAGCACGGTGGCTTCCAGCTCTTCCTGTTTGTTGCCCATGCTGCATGTATTGGTGTAGAGGCACTTCAGCTGGGCTGTTGGCCATGTCACCTTCTTAGAGGAACACCCCTTAATTCCTTTGAGGTATTTCACCGGTGTTCCCCTGTCGGCTCCTATTACCTCAGGAGCCCCCAGCTCAACTCTGTAAGACTTCAAGTATGCTCCAGTGTACCCAGCAAGTCTCACAGCAACAGGCTGAGGGCCCTCACTAGCACCCTGTCCCTCAAACCTTGGCTTGTCACAGGCAAGCCTGATATTATCCCACTCCCCCTTCAAGTCTAGTTTAAAGCTCTGTCAATCAGCCCCCCTAGCTCATGAGCAAAGACACTCTTCCCCCTTTGAGAAAGGTGAATCCCATCTGACGCCAGCAGGCCTGGTGCCATGTAGACCATCCCATTATCAAAAACCCCAAAATTCTGGCGGTGACACCAGCCACAGAGACATGTATTAATAAAATGGGTCCATCCGTTTCTTCCAATATCACTGCCTGCAACTGGAAGGACAGAGGAAAAAAATTACCTGTGCCCCAGATTCCCTTACCAACCATCCCAAGGCCCTGAAGTCTCTTTTGATTGCCCTTGGACTACGCGTTGCAGCTTCATCGCCACCCACGTGGAAGAGCAATAATGGGTAATAGTCCAAGGGCTGTATCAGACTAGGATGTTTCCTAGTGATGTCCTTAACTCAGGCCCCAGCGAGGCAGCAGACTTCCCTAAGAGGGGGGTCTGTCTGGCATATTGGACCCTCTGTTCCCCTCAGAAGGGAGTCACCTACAACTATAATCCATCTTTTTTTCCTCCTGAAGGCGGTCACGATACAGGGGGTAGGCCTTTCTGACCTTGGCAATGCCTCTAATGTAGATGGACCATCATCCACATCATTAACTGACTGACCTTCCAAATCCAGAGCCTCATACCTGTTGTCTAGAGGTACCTGGGAAGGCGAGGTAGGCAAGGAGGGGGTTCGCCTGCCACCCCAAGCATAGGCTTGCCTCCATTCACTCCTTTCCTTTAAGCTACTGCCTTCTGCCTGGTGTGGGGGGGAAGGATACAGGATCCCCTTGATCTTGTGTTTTTTTCTGGTGGCTGTTTCTGTCTCAGGGAGGGCAGAGCACGGTTCCACCAGTCTATCTCTTTCTCAGACTCCCCAATGCTCCTTAACCTGTCCACTTCCTCTCAAAGCTCTGCCACCAGGCTGAGCAGATCATCTACTTGGTCACACCTCACACAGCTGTTCTCAATCCTGCCATCAGGTACTAGTGAAAGGCTCTGGCATGCCCTGCAACCTGAGACCTGGATGGCTGCATGTTTTCACGGGAGCTCTGTCTGGGTAGCCACATCAGTTCTGGTGAGTGCAGAGGACATAGCTTTCTGCTGGGTGGATACCATAGTTAAGCTCCTTCTGAGAGGGTGATGACCACCAATTGAACTGACCATTGGAGATGGTAGGGTGACAACCCCCTTCCCACATGCCCTTCCCCACAAACTGCTGCACCACAGCCTGGTTGCTAGTGCTCTCTAGGCTACTTTTTATAGATGTAGGGGTGGCTGCTGTTGCTCTGGCAACACCCAGGCCTCACCAGCATCTCCCACGAGAGCTACTGGCTCCTGGCGGGTGTGTCTGCTGCCCTGGCGTTTCCCTGCCTCAGGAACCCCTCCCTGTACGCCAAGATCTACCACGCCACTGCGGACCGAACGGACACCAGAGCAGCTCACCTCGGCGACTGACTACTAGCTTCTGTTACACTGCGTTTAAATCTCCTGCAGTTGCTCTGGCAACGCCCAGGCTGCGTCAGCGTCTCTCGCGAGAGCTGCCGGCTCTTGGTGAGTCTCTCTGCTGCTCTGACGTTTCCCTGCCTCAGGAAACCCCCTGTACGCCAAGATCTGCCATGCCGCTGCGGGCCGGGCCGGCACCGGAGCAGCTCGCCTCGGTGACTCAATGTTGCATTACTGTTCAAAGTACAGAAGCACTACAACAGTTGTAAGAATACAAATTTTAACTTCACAGGAGATTGTCTGCTAGCTTTTGGTTTTAGAAGTTTAATTGTTTGAAAGAAGTCTTCCAAACCAAATCACCCTGAAGCAGATATCTGGCATTAAAAAAATAAACAAACAAAACACTTGTCTAGGTAATTAATTTCCCAAAGTTACAAAAAAAGGAAAACATTAGGAAATTGTACTTATTAGCCCCTCTAATAGCTGTGCTTTTTTTTTTAACTACACTGTTCTTACTGTTGTCTCTAATATGAATTTCTAACACCGAATTATGAGTAGGATATTGTTTCATTAATCTTTTTGTATCTATAAATGTACTATCTTTGTGTCAGAGATCACATTTGCCCTCTTTCTAATTTAGACTTAAAATCACAAGTGGGGAAAAACTTGGGGATGACGCTGACATTTTTAGACATAAGCATCATCTTTACAGACCCCGCCTTCAATGTCTAAAGTGTTTTGGTTTTGGATTTTGTTGCAATTATTTCTACACTTAAGAAACTAATATCTGCAAGTTAGAAAAGGTGCCCTTGTAGGTGTTGAAACTTGGTCTGCATTTGTGATATAAGACAATTGTTTAGTGTGTTAGGGAATTTTTATTGTACCCCTTGAGGCGCATTAAACACACATTTGTGCTTATATATAAAAAGATTTAATGAGAAATGCATTCGACAGAGTCCTACTGCAATAAGCGGTTCTACAAGGAGTCCACAAAGATGCAGCATGAGCCAATTCCTTATATACACTTACACTTGTGTTGTCCCAAAACGGGGTTCTTCACCCAGTGCGCAAAGAGCCAATAACACACAGAGCCAAGATATTTGTTTATTTCATGTCTGCACAGAGATGGGTGCTAGGTGGTAACTCCACAAAGCTAGCACACACTTGAAATGCAAACAGGGTCTTATATACACGTGAGGATCCAGGAAAAAGTTGTAACAATACATGATTAGTTAAAAATTTATATAACAAAAGTACTTCTACACATATCTAGATAATTACCTAACTCATTATATTAAGGTGGTTTTACATTTACATACTCATTATACACAAGTGGGTGTCATTTTTAATATTAAAATCAAGCTAAGTTAGCTAAGGACACACTTTTTTCTTGACACTACTCCAGAACTGGGTACTTATGATATAAATCAGAAGTAAGGCAATAGCGTTGACAGAACCTAATTATTTCACCTCCTTGCTTCAATGGATTCAATGCTGGGACCTTCCATTCTTGTTCCTATGGTTTCAATAACAGATTGTCCTTCTGACATCACCTGTGCCAGTCATGTGAGTGTGGGTATCAGATGGCATCAGGCACCTTAGCCTGGTGTTTGGTTCATCCCCCAGTGCCAGCTGTGTTTACCAAAAGTGGCCCCGGAGTACTCCACGATCTACAAGACAATACTGTGGCATTTCTTATCTCATCAGGCAGTTTAACCCATTCTGCAGTTAGGCCTTCTTGCCCTCCATGCCAGATCATTCCTTTGTCATGAATTACCATTGCTGAGCAGTTACAATTTGAATTTCCCCTTCAAGGGGAAAGATGGTTGAAATGCATGTCCAGCATTTCTGTCCTTTTTTTTCAGTTCTGATCCTCATTTTTAACCTTTCTGTCTTTCATTCCCTCTGAAATTGAAAATGTCCACATAGAATGCTGGTGTAGAGATTAATTTGTAATTCTTTTCTTATGTTTTTAGAAACCAAAGTTTCTCTATATGACCAGGGTAATTATTTTACTCTTTTGAAATTAGGAACAATTTTACTGGAAATAAAACCATGTTTTTACTGAACTAGGAATTTATATGCCAAATGAGATCAATCTGAGCCCTAGTTGCTCTGTTTGCACCATGGACATACATGCTGCCTTAGACTCCAAAACCATCTTCTTCCTCCTGTGAGTGCTTTCCCTTATTTTTAAATTTCAAAGTAAAATAAACTATTAGTCTAGAATCCTCAGAAGTTAGTTTTTCCCTTACCTGATTTTTAAATGCAAAAAAAATCATTTAATCCAATATTCCTCCATCTTCCCTACAGCTTCATTGTACTCTTGTCCCTTGCAGTAATTTGTTCTTTAATGCCTTGGTGACATTTTGCTGCACCTGTTACTTTGCATTAACTTTGCTTAGATAGCGACAGTTGACTCCTACCAGATCTCTACAACCATAACAGCTCTGTTGTATGAAGTGGTGTGCTTCTGTGATCCACCTACTCTCTATTCAGCTCATTAGACCTAGACAAAGTAGTGAGTACAGAGCCTTACCTGATAACTTCATAAAGCTTCCTCCTCTTAGTAGGTGGTTGTTAACCATGTTTAAGAAGGCTGATAAGAAGGTTGGAGGGTTGGATCATTGTGTCCTGCCCATGTTTCTTGCTTGAACAGAAGACTTCCCATATTTTTGGTGTGTATCATTTTGATCACTGCATCATTAAAGATAAAAATGTTTAAATTAGTACTTGTACTATCCTAGTTTTGACAGATTAGTTCAGGGGAGAGGATTTTTCTTTGTATGTAAAATTATTTTCATTTGGACTGTTTCAGAGATTTCTTCAATTGATTAGCTTTTAGCTGTGTTATAAAATAGTAACGTAACTGGTCATCAGTAATGTCAATAGTAATTAATTATACCAATCAATAATCTGAAGTCTTCAAGCATACAAAATAAATAGTTATGATTGATACCCTGATCAAGATTATGGCCTATGTAGCCATACATCAAAAATAGGAATTGCTATTCCTATTGCCATTTAAATAATAGGGAAATGTCTGCCATCTACTAGTGAAGTCAAATAATCTTGGAAAGGGAAAAAAATTAAAATAAATTTAACAAAAGTGAATAATGTCTCCACCTGTCTGGATTACTGCTGGAAAGTTATAAATACAAAATAACAACCTTACCATGAAGGTGGGGTTTTTGTATTTGTTTGGGATATTTTTAGAACAACTTCACCATGAGTTGCACTTGAATGGAAGTTGTAATTAGCACACTAGTGCTAGGTGTGAGAACTCTGACTAGAGCAAGCATGCAGGACTCTTCACCCAACCCATGTAAATGGAATTTCAGTGTTTGTTGATAAGTGTGAAATTTGCCAAAGAAATGTGAGCATCTTGCAGTTTCAGCTTCATTGTTATCTTTCCTTTCTGGTTTCATTATTTTCGAATACCTGAAGGGGAAAGAGGTTTGATAAAAAGGAGTACTATTCCTTAAGGAATTTTAAACCTATATAATATGTAAGTATTCACATGTGAACACACATGGGAATAAAAAGATGAACTAAAACAATAGTAGTGAACCATCACTCATATTTCTGTCACAATCAGTTCTGATAATTTATTTTGGTCACTCTTGCTCTTCAACATGTAGACTGCTAGTTGCTAGGCAAACTTAAATGATTACTGCTCATGCTTTTTTATATGGTGACTATAGAGTTTATTATTATTTAATTATAAAAGTGGAAATATGGATTAAAAATCAGAGAATGGCAATCAGAATTGCGGCAGAGGATCCACAACGGGACATCACACACAGACCAATGTGATCAAGTGAAGCCAATTTACTACAACTTTCAGCACAGTTATATACCCGATGCGCTTATGCACGTGCCTTATACAATGCTCTGATTGGTACAATATCTCGTTTCACATGGCGCTATCTTATCCTTTATTGGCTGCTCAAGCTTCTTCACGAGGTGTCTTGTGGTTGCTTATCTCATTCTTCGGCATCCAGGAGTTGTCAGGCTCTTCTTATCTTCCTTTTCTCTGCGTACAAGGACACAGCGTCCTTGTCCGCTTCAGCACTTTGTATGCTTATGCTTCGTTCCCAGCTAAAGGCTGGATTGCTCACATGTCCTCGCCCAGCCAAGAAATCCTCAACAATTCCCCCTTCTTGTTTTTGAGCAATCCAGGCTTGATTAATAACTTGGGATGCCATTTTTCTCAACAAGCTAACTAAACAAGGTAAAATTATTACAATAGCTAAAAATCACAAGAACTACAACAATGCCCATGCGACATAACTCTTTAAGCCACACCATTAGTTACTGTACTGAGGCATAAGCAATCTTGTCTGGTCACCAGATGTTTTCTTTGGTTTGCGGCGGTATCCATGACTACGTCCATCCGAGGACTGTGAGGAAGATGGACTATCTGTACATTCTCGTGCCGTCTTGCTCTGCGAACTCAGCCCAGCAATCGGTAGGTGCCAGCTTTCCGTGGGCGTCCCCACGGAGGCAACAATGGCCTTGCCGTACACCAGCCCGATGCTCTTCGGAAAATCCCGGTATTTATACATTTGCAGAGGAACGGATTTCAGCACACGTGGCCAGCGGGTGCCAAAATCCACCTCAGTTGCAACATGGGGAGCCTATGACGCATGCGCTCGCTGGCCAGGCACACTGCACGAGCCATAGCCATCCTGTCTATTGGTTCATGGGCTTTGTGATGCGGTTGCAATGCACAGAGAATCTTGACCTGTTATGTCGGCCAAGGTGACCTAGACGTTAGTTTTTGGCTGAGGTGGTATTCATATTGCCGCACCATCTAGGATGCTCCAGATGATGATGGTCGTACAAATCGAGCGGAAGTCCATTGTGGGCCTGTATCTGTGGAAACACAAGCATAATCTTGCCCCCAGGTTATTAATGGAAATGGACCTTCCCATTGCCCTGTTTCTAGATACTTAACTAAAACCATGACCTTACCCCTAATTTTGGCTTTAGCTAACTTTTCTTGTGGAGAGAGATTCCCTACTCCCCCTTTTTGTGTTTCGTCAATTAACACCTGCAGTATTGCCCTTAGCAAAGATCTATGAACACAATTAATTAAACACGGCAAAAGCAACATTATACCTAATAAAATACACAAGAATAAAAGACTGTTCAGGTAATGCCAATGACACACAAAAAGAGGTTTGATTAATAGCTTTAGCTAGTGACAGGCAAACATTCTTACTGTCCCACGGTGTTAAACGATGTGGATCAATCACCGGTGTCACTGTCATGCTGCTTACTACAGTCAGTGTGTTCCATATCAATCTCAGCATAAGGTTTCAAATTTATGGGTAAATCAGGAACGTGTCTGTCAGACATGGATGATGTGATTTTTTGTTCAATTGCTGCCAAGGCTTTCCGTCCCAGTGCACTTAGTTGTCTTGCAGAAGTTAAGCTCTCGCTGCCCCGCAATAAATCCAGCAGCGGCTGTAAGTCTGTATTTGTAATACCACAATAAGGTCGAATCCACTGTAGGTCTCCGTTTAAACCTTTCTCCCTCTTTGGGCATTATTTCCCCTTTTTGTACACACAGGTCAATCAATTCCTGCATTTTATCCTTGGGGGATTTCTTTTCCGCCTTACCCACTACTTTAGCAAAAGAGTCCATACTTTCTACGATCACATTTGCTGCTTTTTCATATGCTTTTTTCGTCAATGGTTGCCTACATTTACCCCCGTCTCTTTTTCGCATTTCCTCCAGCAATTCTAACATTGTCTCTTTTTGCTCTAGTATTAGAGTAGCCAAATCCTCATTTGCATTATTTGAATCAGGGTATATGCTAGGTATAATTTGTTCATGTTGAACAGTGGTATCTAGGGGCTGTTTTCTCGTAGGTGGATTTTTACTCACTCCCTGATTCTGTAGGGTTTCCTTTAAGCGTACGGTTAGGGAGGCTTGGGAACTGTCAGGTGGCTGATTAATATCGGCAGTCCCAGGGAGTGGAGCAGAAGTCAAGGGCACAGGAGCAGGCGGACAAGCTCCAAAAAGTCTCTCTCGCTGCATTATGTTTTTCTCCCCGCTTTTCCCTTTCGCTTGCGGTTGGAGAGAGAGCTGCAAAAGCAGCCGCAGCCGCTTTACGATCTGCTTTCATTTCTTGCAGAGTTGTCTTAATCAATTTCCATAAAGTTGCAAGACCTTTAACTTCTTTAGACCCGTCACTAATTTCATCCCATAGGGAGGTTCTGATAGCTTTCCAGGTACTAAGCTCAAAAGCTGTACCCACACTAATTACTCGGAATAAGTTCTCTCTCCCAAGCCCATAAAAGCAACCCCTTTATCATGGAGTTATCGCATTTCAGTCCTCTCTCAGAGAGAAGATGTTGAAGGAGTTTCAGGACCGCTTCTTGCTCTTTGTCCAACCCCATCTCCTTCTCCGACCGCTCACCTGATCAGGGTGAGATTCCAACCTTCTATTCACTTGCGCGCGTCTCCTCGTCTTCCCAGCTTAGCTGAGGCTCATGTCATCCTGCCAGGGCAGCAGGGATCATTTCGGCCGGCTTCTCCACTCCCTCACCGGTTAGAAATTCTCATAGAGACGATAAAGAGCCGATCTGAGGGTCCCTTGTTCGGGCGCCAATTGCGGCAGAGGATCCACAACGGGACATCACACACAGACCAATGTGATCAAGTGAAGCCAATTTACTACAACTTTCAGCACAGTTATATACCCGATGCGCTTATGCACGTGCCTTATACAATGCTCTGATTGGTACAATATCTCGTTTCACGTGGCGCTATCTTATCCTTTATTGGCTGCTCAAGCTTCTTCACGAGGCGTCTTGTGGTTGCTTATCTCATTCTTCGGCATCCAGGAGTTGTTTGTCAGGCTCTTCTTATCTTCCTTTTCTCAGCGTACAAGGACACAGCGTCCTTGTCCGCTTCAGCACTTTGTATGCTTATGCTTCGTTCCCAGCTAAAGGCTGGATTGCTCACATGTCCTCGCTCAGCCAAGAAATCCTCAACACAGAATTAATAATTTTCTTCCACCATACCCATAACAGTAATTTTTAATTACATAAATATTGTCTTTTCAAACATGCAATATGGAAGCACATACACAAAGGGAGCAGGAGGTAATATTTCTGTGACAGGAGTTTGTCGTGGTTTAACCTCAGCTGGCAGCTAAGCACCACACAGCAGCTCACTCACTCCCCCCCACCCAGTGGGATGGGAGAGAGAATCGGGAAAAAAAAAAAGTAAAACTCGTGGGTTGAGATAAAGACAGTTCAATAGGACAGAAAGGAAGAAAATAATAATAATGATGATAATAATAACTTAAAAATTACAATAATAATAATAGAATTAGAATATACAAAACAAGTGATGCACAAGGCAATTGCTCGCCACTCACCGACTGATGTCCAGTTAGTTCCCAAGCAGCAATCCCCCCCAGACCAACTCCCCCCAGTTTATATACTAGATGTGATGTCACATGGTATGGAATATCCCTTTGGCCACTTTGGGTCAGCTGCCCTGGCTGTGTCCCCTCCCAACTTCTTGTGCCCCTCCAGCCTTCTTGCTGGCTGGGCACGAGAAGCTGAAAAATCCTTGACTGAGTCTAAACACTACTTAGCAACAACTAAAACATCAGTGTTATCAACATTCTTCTCATACTAAATCCAAAACATAGCACTATACCGGCTACTAGGAAGACAATTAACTCTATCCCAGCTGAAACCATGACAGGTACAGAACAGGGTTGTCTGGCCTCAACAGCTATAAAGGTTGGATCTATGCTCAGAACACTTTCTCTTCCCTGGTGGATATACATAGCCAGCCTTCTCTTCTCATCCTGCAGCAGCAGCTGCTAAAAGTATATTCCTGCACCTGCCATAACCTAACAGGCATTTGACTGCTAGGATTGTGTTTGCTGTAAACTGGATGGAAAAAATATTCTACAAAAGATTTACACCACAGGGTATTGATTGGACCACACTGAATAGGAAGATATGCTTGGAATATTTGAATTATTTTCCCTCTCTCTCATACAATGTCTATAAGAAGTGTCCTGGAACTAAACCAAGAACATTAAGAAATCTTGGCTCAGTCGAACAACATCTCCATGTAAAAGAAGAAAACTGTTTATTCCTAATTGTTCGTTAACCTACTAGGTCCATAGGCAAAATAATATCTACCCAAATCCTGAGACTATTTTACACATTAAGAGATCCCTATTGAGAAGGCATAGATGATGATATTCATAGAGGACACAGCTGTCCCATAGATCTTATCCTCCTTCATTGTGACAGAATTACCTAAATTAACCTTTGATTCAGCATTAGTTCCAGTGGGTCTGATAAGATACCTGCAGTTTCAACAGAATGCTGTGTTGTGGAGGACAGCTGTAAGAGAGAAGCTCAGGTGGGGGGCTCAAGAACTGGCAGCAGGCTCTGTGTTGCCCAACTCCTACAAATTACCATTCAAAGGTGGAAATGAGATAACAGGGCCCCTTTGGAGTAAGTTGTGATAGAATTAAACAGTGATATTTCTGTCTGTGAAATATGGGCTGAGAAACACTGGTAAATGCTGTCTATGTAAACAGACTACAGTTCTTCTCAGAAGCTGCTTTTTTTGTGCTACCATGACTGTCAGATAAATGGCAATACATACATAAATATATATATGCTTGAGCCCATAAGGGCCATCAACAGATCTTTCCTCTCCAAATAACTCATAGTCAGCTATTACCTGGGAAGCCACAAATGAGAGGATAAAAAGAACTTTTATTCAGAAGCATTAAAGTAGCTATTAATAAGGGATGGACAAGGGAAAATCTGGAAATCTCCAAGAATATAGACAGTTGCAAATCATAGGCAAAGCGTATTTTAGGATATCCAAGGAATTTAAATAATCCATTACTTTACTTCTGACAATTCTTTCTGGATGATTAAAGAGGTACAAACTGCAGTACTGATTTTCAATGCACGCACTTACAACTATCTTCCCAGAAACCTAACATTCATTAATGAAAGTTAATACCGGCATTTATTGTAAAACCTACTTGATCTGATTTCAATCAGCATCTGGTATAATAGCACCCGGTATGGACAAATAGTTCACTATGAACCAGAGCTATAAAAATAACTATAAAAAAGACCAAGAGGAAGATAAATTTAAGGTGACAAGAAAGAGAATAGTTAAGAATAATAAAAGAAAATGAAGAAAAGAATAAAGCTGCCCTAGACAAAGCACTAGAGAATTCAGATTCAAATCCTGATCCTTCTCCTTTATGATCTACACATATGTGACGGTCTGACAAATTCAATGTCTCAAACATCCGCTAAAAGAGCTTTGCTGGAGAAATCGACCTCTGTAAAAATGCTGGAGTTTTGTGAACAGGACAATGTGGCCAGAGGAGAGGGCCCCACGGAGGGTGGGAACGCACTTCTCCAAGGCCCCAATTCCTTATCTTAAGTGACCAGGAGAAGGAACACAATTTATGCCTTCCTGGAGGAAGAAGGCCCCATGGAAGTTGGGACTGTGCTTCTATCTTAAGTGGTCATGCCAGCAGGAAAAGAGAAGCAACTCCACAATGAACACCCCCCCCCGAAAGCTACCGATTCCAGTGAACCCCAGGTGTGGGAACTGCGCATGTTGAGATCATCAACTAACACACTATAAAAGAGGAGAGAACGAATCCTCAGTGCGCGCCCTCCGGAACTGGATCTCTACGCTGGCTGGACCAACGCTGGACCCAGGACTGGTGAAACCCTTCTCTTCTCTCTTTCTTTTTTCTCTCATTCTCTCTCCCTTTTCCTTCTCTCTTTTCCACAGTCCCTACGCCTCATCCTTTGAAACATAAACCGTTGACCAAGTCTGAGACTAGGAGTGGATCTAGCCGCCCCTGGGCTCCTCTTTGAGAAGGAGTCCAGAAAGCAAGGGGGTCTGCTCTGAACCTCGTGACTCAACGGGAGGGCTCTCCTCCTGATACATTTCATGTTCCTTTTTCCATTTCATTTTTCTGTACTTCCCTCCTCTTCTCAAGCAGTGGCTTAATGACATGTTGCAAGGTTCATATTAACAAGTTCATGTGTACTTGGACAAAGTTAGCTAGGTTGAATAAATGTTGATTGTTGTTTGAACTCCCCTGGTGTCATTTCACCTTAATTCTGACAAAGGAAATCCACGAACCTGAGTCGCTCCAACTTTGGGACGCAACAACATATGATGGTGATGATGTATCAGGACAAGAACATGAAAGTTGTGCATTAAACTGTGGATTAATTATTTGTATCAAATCAATAAGATCAATTCAGAATAAAATTTGTTGCTAATCCTTTACAAGAAAAAAATGCTAGATTTTTAATAATTTGATTGTATACAATTTATTTTCTGAGAAAGTTGTAGTAATTCTTTGTATTGTGTGCTTGTTTTTCTCAACAGTTCTGGACGGCAGCTAAGTGAAGTCTTCATTCAACTCCCATCTAGAAAAGAATTACCAGAGTATTATGAATTAATTAGGAAACCAGTGGACTTCAAAAAAATAAAGGTGAGAACCATTTCTGGGTGTGGACATTTATTTATTCCTTGTCACTATATAGAAATATGAACATTAAGTCATCATTAATATTATATTCATGTGGATATTAAATTTGCCTAATTTTTTGTTTAGATTTTAAATTTTAATATGCCCCTTGTTATGAATTTTGCTTAATGTATATTGCAGTTTTTCACTACTAACACCTAAGTCAAAGCAAAACATAGGATGACATAAATCATACTTTCAGAGATGATACACTAATTTTTTTTTTTTAAAGGACCAAATCCTGAATCTGTAAGCAAAACTTAAATAAGTGTAGTGCTTGCAAAAACTTTATGTTGTTGGGAGGGATATAATTATCTTTCAACTAGCATCACATCTTGGAACAGCCACAGTTGGATAGGTGAGGATTAGGCAACTTCTTGCACCTTAGAGGCCATGAGGAGTTCATGGCTATCTCTTTTACCTTCACTCACGCTGTACCTCTTTTTGTTTCTGTACTAAGAAACTTGGAATTGAACTCCTTTCTTATCCACAACAATACAATTTCTGTTGCTTTTGGCCCTTCCAATTAACACAGCGATTGCAAAATTTTTAGTCTGCCTTTGGCCATGATACATTTTTGTCAGCATATTCCTCTCACACAGGCTTTAAATTTTGTTTGTTTGTTTTAATTGGATACTTATCATTCCACTTACTTAGGTAAAATGTTTAAAGCTAAGGTTTTAATGTATTGAAAAGCAATATTAATTGATTGTCCTGTCCATTATTTTTCTTTTTCTCTCCCTACTGCTGCCATCCATCCTTCTCCCAATCTTAACAAATGCAACAGGAAAGAATTCGTAACCATAAATATCGGAACCTCAGTGATCTGGAGAAAGATGTCATGTTGTTGTGTCACAATGCTCAGGCATTCAATTTGGAGGGATCACAGGTCTGATTGATTGAACCATTTTGTGTTAAATGTGTCTTCCCTACTCAGTGTTTTCAGTGCTTGTTTGATTATGACAATTCTGTATATAAAACCTCTATTTTTAATCTTCTTAGTGCTTTTAATGAATAAAAATGCCCAGATTCTTTGAAGCATCCAGAATCCTTTGGTCACAAGTAGAATTCAAAGATTCAGTGAATTTAGTTTTGATTCCATAATCCTGAGATCAGTTTGTTCTGATATACTGTAAGACAGCGTCGTGGTTTAACCCCAGCCAGCAACTAAGCACCACGCAGCCGCTCACTCACTCCACCCCATCCAGTGGGATGGGGGAGAGAATTGGGAAAAGAAGTAAAACTCGTGGGTTGAGATAAGAACGGTTTAATAGAACAGAAAGGAAGAAAATAATAATGATAATGATAACACTAATAAAAGGATTGGAATGTACAAGTGATGCACAGTGCAATTGCTCACCACCCACTGATCGACACCCAGTTAGTCCCCGAGCTGTGATCCCCCCGCCCCCACTCCCCCCAGTTTATATACTAGATGTGACATCACATGGTATGGAATACCCCGTTGGCCACTTTGGGTCAGCTGCCCTGGCTGTGTCCCCTCCCAACTTCTTGTGCCCCTCCAGCCTTCTTGCTGGCTGGGCATGAGAAGCTGAAAAATCCTTGACTTTAGTCTAAACACTACTGAGCAACAACTGAAAACATCAGTGTTATCAACATTCTTCTCATACCTAGCTCAAAAACATAGCGCTATACCAGCTACTAGGAAGAAAGTTAACTCTATCCCAGCTGAAACCAGGACAGACAGTTTTCAGACTATTTGAAGCTATGCTAAATAGCTGTGCCCTGAAGAGCCATATGTTGGTTTGAGCTCACCAAAGTGCATAATACAAGTAATTGAGAGAATGGTCCAGCTTAGGGTCAGTTGTTAAGTATTTAGTGGTGAAATTTTCAGCTCTACTAATGGAAGATAAAGTTTAAAGTTTGTCTGATACTAGATCTTTGTGTATATAGTTCATATTCTCTGGACATTGTTGACATTTTTTTCTTGTTGAAAGAACAATATCCATTTTGAGAGACTGGAATGATCTACCCTCATTAATAAATAATGTACCCAAATCTCTCATCTTGGAGAGTTATAGAGTTCAGAATTTTGCCTAGTTTACACACAAGGATGCACTCAGTCCTATGAATTCACAATAGAAGAGGTAAACAGCAATACAAAAGAAAAGAGTACAAAAACCTATAAAACATATGAGAAAGTTGGAATATATGCTCTGGATTCTCTGAGATTTAGTTACAAAAGGATAAGATCTAAATCTTGGATGGGACAGACACACTAGGCTAGTCAAGAAGGCATTAAACAAATAAAGTGTTATGTGAAAAGGGGGGAAAATAAGTGTTGAACAAAATTAAGATAATTGGAACAAAATACATCTAAGCACTGCAGAACATGAAGAGAATAAACTCTGCTTTCCTATACACCAGTCTTAGGAACCTGGGCAAACAAACAGAATTAGAATTGTTCATTATGAAAACAAATTCAGCCTATTTGGTCCTGAAAGCTGGTGGGAAGACTGGAATGTTTAAATTTTTATCAAAAGATTGAGTTGGCAGTAGGAAAGAAGATAGGGAACGGCAACATATGTGGAAATTTATATTTATATGGCAACATATGTAGAATAAAGTACTACCTGTATCAGAGTCTCTGACACAATGTTAAATACACATTCTAGCAGATGAGGCCCCAAATAGCATGATGCAACACACTATTAAACTGCAGTAGATAACATCATGACTGCTTCCATAATATTCAAGGAAAAAAAAAGATGTCATGGGGGACTTCAGTAAAAATGTTATAGACTGGATGTCAAATGCTGCCAATTTTAGTGCATTCTGCAAGTGTCTAAACACTATAGATGACCCTTTGCTATACAGAGGAATTTTATATCATGTTACCTTGACAAATAACAAAGAAATTGAACATTCAATTAAAAATGAGGATTTTTTTAGCACAAATGATCATTACTTGATTATTTTTGTTGTGTACAAGCAGAATAAAATGTTGTCTGTTGTACAGACATTTTTGATATCTTAACAACATTCAGTTAAATGAAAAAAAAACCAAAATCAGCTTAATTATTCAAGCAAAAAATATTAACGATTGGAAGCGTGGGAGAAATTTTTACTAATTCTTCAGAAGCTATGATTTTGCTTAGTGATATAGATATTTATAGCTATTTTACTGCTAATGAAAGTAAATGGAAAAAAATAAGAAGGGAAGCTGATATCAAAAAACATGACTGAGAAGTTTGAAATTGGAAGTTGATCAGGGAGGTAAAAATATGCAAGGAAAAATCAATGGTTACATGAGAAATCAATATAGATAATTATTCTTGTCAGAAAACTTTGGTTGCTATTCTCTTGGTAGGATTATCAATAATGATACTGAGATGGTAGAAATGTTCAGTAGATATTTCTGTTCTTTGCAAATAATCAGATTCATATCACAGAATGATGCAGAAATATTTTCCATTCCAACATAATAATGTTATCTACCAAATTTAGTATTACTTTTTAAAGCATGAAGTCCAAATAACTTGTACCTACGATTTTTTTAATTTCTGCATGAGACACTCTCTGTACCATTAATTTTCATTTTCATTAAACCTTGGGACATTCCTGCAGTAGTTCTCAAATTTTTTTAGGTTTTCTTTTATTCTGTGTAATAGTTTGGATCCACTTTTGCTCTGACACACATACTTATATCATTAAAATATAATATTTATGTGTGCACTACTTACATTAAAACATACAAACCCATAAGTTTAATTCAGACAGAGATATTTAAGTACACAATAAAGTAAAATTTAAGTGAGATACTTCATATTTGTTTTATTAGTACTATGCATGCTCCTCTGTTGGTTTTGGTTTTTTTTGAGCAAAGCATTTCCATCTGGGCTGGAGGCTTAAAAGGTGCTTTCAGGGAGAGACAGATCTTATATGGTGTGTTCAATTTAACCAATGCATTGCTTCCAAAGTTTTACAGAGCAGTATGTGCAAGCTCATTTTGTTAAGATGATTATAGTGTCTCATTATTATTTTTTTATTTTTATTTCTGTTAAATTAATCTGGCAAATACATTACAAGCCAGATGTAGTCCTCTTATTCATAGATGTTCTTCCAATGAGGTTAATATAAAAGCTGATAGTACCAAAAATACTTAGCAGGCTTCAGAATATTAATAGAGTTTTGGATAAGCATTGATTTTCAGTCTTTTTAGATCTTAAAGGAAGAAATCTTAAAGGAATCCCAAAGCTGCTTGGGATAAATTATTTTCTTTTTTACCCACTTTGGAACAACAATTTTTCAAGGCTGTTATGATCTAATTAAAATATATCATAATTCTAGTGGTAATAAAATAAGAATGAAAGAAAAACAATTGCATTCCAGGATGGACTCTTTCTCTAATTGGATGTTTTAAATGTGATGATACATTTTAAGAGTCATATTTTTGTGGCTCACTGTTTGCTGGATTCTTCATTTAGAGCATGAAAATTCAATATTGGCATTTTTTTGTAAAATTCATGAAACAAGCATTGTTACTTGCAATAAAAAGGCTACGTTCTGTGAGTTTGTATAGGAAAAAAAGTGAATTTTTTATGATGCTTGGCTTGCAGTTCTGACATAGGTTTGCTTTCATACTGTAGATCTATGAGGATTCCATTGTTCTTCAGTCTGTATTCAAAAGTGCACGACAGAAGATTGCCAAAGAAGAGAGTGAGGATGAAAGCAATGATGATGATGATGATGATGATGATGAAGAGGAGTCAGAGTCAGAATGTAAGTTCCCTGCTGAATGCTGAGAAGGAAATACATTTAGGGAAGAGGGGGGAATTGATTTTTCCATTTGTGTACTGAGACTGGTTATAGACTTTCATTTTCCACTGGTGGAAGTAGTTTCTTATAAAGTCTGCTGTTTTGGCTGCTTCCATTCAGCTTAAGTCTCTTGGCTACTCTATTCTGGCTATATTTCTTAGAATTGTGCTGAAGACTTCAAGTATTCATAGGCTGGAAACAAAACACAGTAGGTGCTTTTAAGCACTGCTCAGATGGAAACAGATCTGACTTATCCTTATCTAACTGACCATGAATATATATGGACCCTTCTTTTCCTGATCATATCGCTTGTAAATATAAGTGTTTAGAACTAGTGACTTCCTTAATCCATAGGTGAGCAACCTTTCTGATATTATGCAACATATATGATTAAGAACCAGAAAATGTTACTTCAGTGAGACAAAAGGAAAATGGAACTCAGATTGTTTGGCAAGTAGGAGATGACATTCATAATTTAAGAGGCCCAGCTAATCTGTTGTGAGATGGGCCCAGGCTGGGCCAAAAATTCATCTGGGATCTAGAGCATGCTAAAGGTTAAGTTGGAGCATCTCTTAAGAAGTGATACTCTCATCTCCTATTAAATTATTCTGATATAATTTATCTCCATTGGTAAAAATGTATGTCTTTTATTTCCAATTTGAATTTTAATTTGCTGCATCTCTGCTATTCCACAGAATTGCCAGTAGGTTCACAATATACTGATGTCAAAAAAATTAATATAGAAAGAGCCAGATCTACATATTACCTTTCAGATCCCCTGACCAATTAAAGTTTCCTCAACAAGTACCTTCTCACATAACCTCTGAACTTCAAGTCCTTGCAAATTTGGAAACGTGATATTGTGGAAAAGGAGGGATCCCTTCATTCTGCTTTCTGCCACCCAAGTGCTTCTACCCCATACTTTCTAACTACCCAGAACTGCACTTTGAAAGTGTGTCTGGATAGAGAAACTAGAGTACTTTTGCCTTAAGCTACTCTGCAAGTATTACAAGCAGCTGTGCAGAGCATGCAACTTCAGCAGTTCATCTGGAAATGAGCAGATACCCTGGAACTAGGCACTTGTGTTCTCTTCAGTAAGCTGTCAACTCAAAAATTGCCAGTCACCTCCACATGGAGTTTGTGTAGTTAAAAAAAACCCAAAATTGTCTGTTCCTACTGAAGATAGACATTTTTCTATGTGCAGGCAACAAAACCTACTTTATTTCTTAACGTGTATCTTCTTGTACAAGGTTCCCTGAGTGTAGTTGCAACACTAAATGCTATCTGTAAGTGCGATGCATTCTAAAAGTGAAAGAAGGATGCATCTGATCAACTCTCAGATTTTCTTGATAGTTTAATGCAAATTAGCGCTTCAACTATCAAGAACACAAGTAAGAGCAAATATCTCTAATTCCACAATCCAGACAAAGAACAGAAAGAGGATATTTTCATGCTACAAGGGGAGAATTTACATGAAGACAGACTGTTTAGAAGTTGTTGTCGTGGTTTAACCCCAGCCAGCAACTAAGCACCATGCAGCCGCTCACTCACTCCCCCCCATCCAGTGGGATGGGGGAGAAAATCGGGAAAAAGAAGTAAAACTCGTGGGTTGAGATAAGAACGGTTTAATAGAACAGAAAAGAAGAAACTAATAATGATAATGATAACACTAATAAAATGACAACAGCAATAATAAAAGGATTGGAATGTACAAATGATGCACAGTGCAATTGCTCACCACCCGCCGACCGACACCCAGCCAGTCCCCGAGCCGCGATTCCCCGCCCCCACTTCCCAGTTCCTATACTAGATGGGACGTCACATGGTATGGAATACCCTGTTGGCCACTTTGGGTCAGGTGCCCTGGCTGTGCCCTGTGCCAACTTCTTGTGCCCCTCCAGCTTTCTCGCTGGCTGGGCATGAGAAGCTGAAAAATCCTTGACTGTAGTCTAAACACTACTGAGCAACAACTGAAAACATCAGTGTTATCAACATTCTTCTCATACTGAACTCAAAACATAGCACTGTACCAGCTACTAGGAAGACAGTTAACTCTATCCCAGCTGAAACCAGGACAGTTGTTTAAAAGTTATTTAGTACGAAAAGGGTGTACAATAAATAAAGGCAGATGTTACATTCACATTCCACTTTTTACAGCAAAATCAATGAAAGTCAAAATCAAGCTGAACAAGAAGGATGAAAAAAGCCAGGACAAAGGCAAAGGCAAGAAGAGGCAAAGCCGAGTAAAAGCCAAGCCTGTTGTGAGTGACAATGACAGTGATGAGTATGAAGATGAAAATGTAAGTTTTGTTCACTGAAATTTTGGAAATGGTTGTAGTGATTTCATCTATACCCTGTCCTGTTTGCACTCAGAATTTTCACCTCTTCATGCTTAGAAACATTAAGCATTGTTTTTGATCTGTGTCATCATCTTGGGAGGATGGGGGAGCAGGTTCAAACTGTGTTAGGGTTTGCTTGTGGGATCTGGTCTTGGTGCTGGAAGACAAAAAGTCTGACACTTTATCACTTATTTTTTGAAGATGTTCTTTCTTTCTTTGAAACTTTAAAACTCATGGTTTGTTTGCTTTCATTCCCACCCTAGAAACACTTGGGTTTAATTTCTTGTAGGTGTTTCTATTAATGCAACAAATGAAGACAGATCTTTCCAGACTTTTTTTTAAATACCTGGGTAGACAGAAAGGAGCTAGTGTTTCCTGACTCTATGTCTCTTCTTCTCTAAAGAGGTCCACAGCAATTTAATTGGAATGAAATGTCATGAAAGGAAAATAGTAAATAACACTACTTTTCTTATGCCTATCTTGATTTGTCAATTTAATTGTAATTTTTCTTTTTTTCTTTAAAAAAATCCATGGAATACTTGGCAAAGAATTTCTGACTTTTCTTGTGTTTCTTATCTCTAGGACCAGTCAGAAGCAAGCGGAAGTAATGATGAGTAATTCACAGAGTTTATTTCCTTGGCAGAACTGACCCCATCCCCTTCCCTTTTCTCATTTTACACCACTGAATTAATTTTGTCAAACAGACATTGGGTTGTATTCTCATCCTCTATAAACTAGCTCTAGGATAGTGCCTGACAAACATATGATATCATAGTGTAAAAAAGGAAAAAAGTAACATACTGCGATCAAATGGGCCTCAAAGATTTTTTTAAAAATCTCCAAAACAACAGAAAAGCTTCTGATGAAAAAATGTGCATTAATAGTATATTTCTCTGGGTTGGGTTTCCTTGGTAATGGTTTCATTGTGCTTGGTTTTATCATTCGATATTTTTCAGTGTCATCAGAAAGACAAAAAAAATGTCTTTTGTAGCATTGATAACCAGGAGAAGCCATAAAAAGCCACTGGTTATTTTATTTTTCATCAGGCAGTTTTCTGCTCTATTGTTTTTTTACACTGTGGTGCATATATGCAACTTTGTTTAATAGCTTATAAATGTACAATAGTTGGCCTTTACCTCACCTTGTCCTGTGTACATTTTTTCACTTCATGCTTGATGATCTTCAGAAAAATGCTTTTTTGAATTGTAGCAAATGTATGTGTACTGTAAACTCTGCTAAACTTTTCTCTCCTTGATTAAAAATAATGGGTTGAAAAATGTTTTAGAATATTGCAATCTATATAGTGTAATGAATGGCTTCTTTCATCAAACTGATCTTCTATGTTACCAGTGTGAATTCTCACCTTTTCACTAAAGTGTACTTAATCTTTGCTTTCTTTGCACAATGTCTTTGGTTGCAAGTCATAAGCCTGAGGCAAATAAAATTCCAGTAATTTTGAGGAATGTTGTATTGGTGCTTTCCTAATAAAGGGATAATTTATCTCAATAAACACAGCCTTGTGTTATGAATTCCACAAAAATCCTTTTTACTATAGTGACAAGAGTGCCTCTTGTAGAGAGACCCAAGGTTCTTTGCTTTAAACAGGTAACATAAGAGCTTGTCTGAATTCCATAGGAACATCCTCAGAGAGATACAAGACAAGTGACAGCTATTAAAAGATACCTTGAAATGGAAGCATAATTCCAGTCCCTAATTAGAATTCAAGTGATTAATCAATAAAACAAACATCTTTGTTCCTTTTTATTTTTTTTTAGGAAATGTTTCTGTCCATATGTTTTCGTGGAGTGAATACAGTTAGTTATGTAGGCAGTCACCCCATCTATATATTAGTTTATTTTCTTCATTACAAAGAATCAGATCATGCTTTCCAGGACTGAGATACAATAAGATGTGGTAATATAAAGAGACTACAAGTATGTAATATCTACACTTAATATTGATGTTACTTCCTGTAGAAACCCAAACTTCTCACATTCTGTGGTGGGTTGACCCTGGCTGGGCACCAGGTGCCCACCAACGCCACTCTATCGCTCCCCCTCCTCAGCTGGACAGGAGAGAGAAAATATAACAAAAGGCTCATGGGTCAAGATAAGGACAGTTTAATAAAGTGAAAGCAAAGGTCATGCATGTGAAAGCAAAGGAAACCAAATGATGTTATTCTCTACTTCCCATCAGCAGGCAATGTCTGGCCACTTCCTGGGAAGCAGGGCTTCAGTACGCGTAGTGGTTGCTCCAGAAGACAAAATGCCCCCCTTCCATCTCCCTTTACTTAGCTTTTATATCTGAGCTGACGTCATATGGTATGGAATATCTGTTTGGTTAGTTTAGGTCAGCTGTCCTGGTTATGTCCCCTCCCAAGATCTTGCCCTGCCCCAGTCTGCTGTTGAGGGGGGCGAAAATGTTGGAGAGACAGCCTTGATGCTGTGCCAGCACTGCTCAGCAGTAGCCAAAACACTGGTGTGTTATCAACACTTTTCTAGCCACCAATGCAGAGCACAGCACTATGAGGGCTGCTATGGGGAGAATTAACTCCATCTCAGCCAGACCCAATACAATTTTCTCTCCCCTGTCCAGCTGAGGGGGGGAGTGATAGAACAGCTTTGGTGGGCACCTGGCATCCAGCCAGAGTCAACCCACCACAGATTCTAAATATACAATCAATATAAAATTTTTACACCTAGAACATTTCTTAAACTGAAGATTTCTATGTTACATAAACCATTTGTTTCTCAGTATGTATCCTCACTGTTAAGGATGTTATGGGAGCTGTCAAACCTAGAGGACTTGGGGACTTGTGAATTCCTCCTTCCTGGCCACTTAAGTCCAGCTGGGTGCACTCTAAGACCCACTCTAAGATGCAGCTGCTGCTGTCCACATTTGCAGGTTTGGCCAATGTTTTGGATTTGTGTGGCAGGGTTTTGGTAGCGGGGGAGAGGGCTACAGGGGTGGCTCCTGTGAGAAGCTGCTAGAAGCTTCCCCAGCTCCTGGCCAAGGCCAACCCAATCAGCAATGGTGGTAGCACATCTGGGATAACATATTTAAGAAGGGGAACCTGCAGCGGGGGAGGGAGATTGGAAAGTGAGAGAAACACCTATGCAAACACCAAGATCAGTGAAGAAGGAGGGGGAGGAGGTGCGCCAGAGGAGGTGATACCCCTACAGCCTCTGGTGAGACAGCAGGCTGTCCCCCTGCAGCCCATGGAGGTGAATGGTGGAGCAGATGCCCACCTGCAGCCCGTGGAGGACCCCACGCCAGAGCAGTTGGATGCCCCCGAAGATGGCCATGACTCCATGGGAAAGCCCACACTGGAGCAGTCTGTGACTGTCCTTTTATGAGGGGAGTGAGCGAGCGGCTTCGCGGTGCTTTGTTACTGGCTGGGCTTAAACCATGACAGCCAGTAGTGAGGCTGAGCATGTATTCCAGAAAGACACATACACATAGATGGTATACTAACACAGGTGGCCACACAGAGTATAATAGACAGAATCAAGGATTCATAGAATATCTTGAGACACAACTGGGACAGCTGGCGGAGACAATGGTGGAGACGACCACCAGGTGGTTGGAAACTTACCCTGTAATGCATACCACCACCCGAAACACCATCCTGGGCCTTGAAAAGCAAGTTCTGTTGTGGCATGGCACCCCAGAAAGAACCACCTCAGACAACAGGACTCATTTCCAAAATAACTACATAAGCACCTGGGCCAAAAAACACAGCACTAGTTGAGTGTACCACATTTCCTATCAAGCACCAGCCTGCAGAAAGATTGAACAATACATTGGACTGTTTATACTGATAGCAATGGGCACTGGGACATACAAGCACTGGGGATGCAAATTTAGCAGAAGTCACTTGGCTGGTTAACACCAGAGGATCAGGTGACTGACCTGGCCCTGCCCAAACAAAACCCCTATGTGCTGTAGAAGGAGATAAGGTCCCTGTAGTGTGTGTAGGGAACTGGCTGGGAAAGACAGCATGGGTTGCTCCTCTATCAGGAAAAGGCAAACCTGTTCATGGGATTGCTTTTGTTCAAGGACCCGGGTGTACTTGGATAATGCGGGAGGATGGGGAAATCCGGTGTGTACCTCAAGGAGATTTAACCTTGGGGGAAAATAACCCATGGTTTGAGTTGATTATAGGGAGTACTACAGCAGGAATCACCCGAACCAACCTGAGCCTCGCAAGAAGCTGTGCAAGTGCAGCAGTGACCCAACCTGAGTTGGCTTTGGTGCCCAATAACTCAACACAGCACACTGTCTCTCCTGTCCTGAGCGACCACCATAACAGATGGAGCTCAACTCATGGACTAAATAAAAACTTCATGAAAATTGTATGGACATTTTATGGGGGTGGCCTGTAGACTGAGGGAATGCTATCTGTGTATATATCAAAGGATGGGAAGGGGAGAGGGAGTTAATGAGGATGTACTGGACAGTGTAAGACCCGAGAGTGAGGTAAGTGGTATGGAATAAGAGGTGGCGATTGAACTGAGTCTGGCTGGAATGGAGTTAATTTTCTTCACAGCAGCACATATAGTGCTATATTTTGGATTTGTGACCAAAACAGTGTTGATACAACAATAGCTTAGCTATTAATGAACAGTGCTTACACAGTGTCAAGGATTTCTGTTTCTCACTCTGCCCCTCCCAGTGGGTAGGCTAGGGGTGGACAAGAAGTTGGGAGGGGATGCAACTGGGACAGCTGGACCAAACTGACCAAAAGGATATTCCATGCCATATAATGTCATGCTAAGCAATAAAAACAGAGGGGAGGGGTGGGGAGGTAGCCATTGCTCAGGATACTGAGCTGGGTACCGGTCTACTTGTGGGCAGTGGTGAGTGGTTGACTTTGTATCACTTGTTTTGTTTTTTTTCTTTTATTTCTTCTTCCTCTTTCCTTTGCTTATTAAACTGTCTTTATCTCCACCCATGAGGAGACGGAGTCAACCTACCACATGCTGTATTGCCGTTTTGGCTTCAAGAAGAAAAAATAGATTAGCACAACTAGAGCATCAGCTGCCATTTTGGTGGGAGGCCTAGAATTTTACTTTATTGGTAGTTTTTAGACTGAGAATCTTTATTTAGGATAAAAATAGCATTAAAAATTACTTTCGAGTTTTCCTATTTATTTATCAGTTTTAACAGGAAATGTAATACTCATTGAAGCACACTACTAAGCAATGTTGAAATAGCTTTGCATAGGACATTGAAACAGTCACTTCTCAATCTGGTTTTTATCTACTCCAGTGGCCTCCAAAGTGGGGTGCGTGCACCCCAGGGGATGCACACGACAATCCATTGGGGTGCGGGAAAAAAAATATTAGAACTTCCACTTATATTTACTAATCTAAAACTTTAAGAAATAAATTAACCTTGACTAATACTGTCCTGGTTTCAGCTGGGATAGAGTTAATTGTCTTCTTAGTAGCTGGTACAGTGCTATGTTTTGAGTTCAGTATGAGAAGAATGTTGATAACACTGATGTTTTCAGTTGTTGCTAAGTAGCGTTTAGACTAAAGTCAAGGATTTTTCAGCTTCTCATGCCCAGCAGCGAGAAAGCTGGAGGGGCACAAGAAGTTGGGAGGCGACACAGCCAGGGCAGCTGACCCGAATGGGCCAACGGGGTATTCCATACCATGTGACGCCACATCTAGTATAGGAACTGGGGGGACCGGGGGTGGGGGATCGCCACTTGGGGACTAGCTGGGTGTCGATCGGCAGGTGGTGAGTAATTGCACTGCGCATCATTTGTACATTCCAATCCTTTTATTATTACTGTTGTCATTTTATTAGTGTTATCATTATCATTATTAGTTTCTTCTTTTCTGTTCTATTAAACCGTTCTTATCTCAACCCACAAGTTTTACTTCTTTTCCCGATTTTCTCCCCCATCCCACTGGGTGGGTGGGGCAGTGAGTGAGTGGCTGCGTGGTGCTTAGTTGCAGGCTGGGATTAAACCACGACAGTCCATTTTGGCGCCCAACATGGGGCACAAAGTGTTGAAATAACAACAAACCTGACCAGAGCTTGTTAAAACAAATTTGTTACAAGCATTCATTATATTAGTCTAATAGTCGCTGGTCACTGTGTTGATTTATGTGTTCTTAGAGTTGTTGCTCTGGTTTTTAAAGTTCTGTTATGTATCACCTCGCTTGCTGTATGTAGTCCTTCTTCTGCTGCTTATCATCCGTGGGAGGTGGATTAAGGTTTCCGCTTTGATATATTGTATAACACTGGTTTATGGTATGATAAAGTTATCGGTTGTGGGATTAATCCGGTATTTGCACTCAGCATTGTCATCACCTCTATACTTCGGGAGCCATCTGTGTTTCCTCCTTGGAGAGCCAATCTATGGGTGGGATACCTTTCTTCCCTTTTCCCTTCTCCTTCAGTCCAGTTACAATGGCATTTGAGAATTTCGAAAAATATGAATACTCTTGGGATGTTGAGACCAGCACGGTCCTAGCCCTACTGCTAGGAACTAGCATGTTCCTGAATGTGGTTCAGCTCTTGTTTAAGGTTAAACAACTATTGAAGATCACCCAGAGATCTGCCCCAAGGCTGGATAATTATGAGTGGCAGGGTGTGTGGGGTAGTACGGACAAATACCTAGAAAAGTGGGCACCTCCAATGCTTTGGAAATTCACCTCTGAACAAGTGCAGGATCCAGAAAAACTAGTAAAATATTTGGAAAAGGTATGCTGTCACCCCGGCAGCTCCAGAGAGATACAAATCACTGCAACATGCTGGGGCCTGGCCCATGCCTATCGAGCCCTGTTCGACACCACTCAGTACCCTCAAGGGGAAGAGAAGGTCTCTGGATCTAACAGTAAGATGACAGGCACTGTGGCTACTGAAACCTCGGCAATGGGCACTGCAGTCCCTCCAGCCCTGGCGATGAGCGCTGTGGCTACCCAAACCACAGCAACGGGCACTGCAGTCCCTCCAGTCCCAGTGACAAGCACTGCAGCTACCCAAACCTCGGCAAGCGGTACCGCAACTGAACCAGCGGACCAACCTGCACCAGTATCAGTTGCCCCCGTACATAAAAAGAAATATACAAAAAAATCAGTTCGCTTAGCGAAGGATGAAGGTGAACCAGGGTCATCACGGGAACCGGAGGAAGAGGCAGAACCAGAGGTAATAACCCGGTCCCTATCCTTGAGCAAGCTGCGGGATATGCGAAAAGATTTCGGCTGCCATATAGGCGAGCGTATTATCACCTGGCTCCTCCGATGCTGGGACAATGGGGCTAATGGCTTGGAATTAGAAGGTAGGGAAGCCAAGCAGCTGGGATCGCTTGCCAGGGAAGGTGGCATTGACAAGGCAATTGGAAAAGGGACACAAACCCTGAGCCTCTGGAGGCGACTCCTGTCAGGTGTGAAGGAAAGGTACCCATTCTAGAAGATGTTATATGTCAATCAAGCAAGTGGACCACCATGGAAAGAGGTATCCAATATCTGAGGGAATTAGCCATGCTAGAGATAATTCATTATGACCCGGACAACCCACAATTACCCAAAGATCCAGACAAAGTCCAATGCACACGACCAATGTGGCAGAAGTTTGTACAGAGCGCACCATCATCCTATGCCAACCCATTGGCAGTACCGACCTGCAAAGACGAAGAGGCACTGATGGTGGATGAAATGGCTCATGAACTCTGGCAATACAATGAAAAATCTCTCCTCCTCCCTACAAGCCTGCATTTCGGCTGTGGAGAAGCTGTCCGAGGATTTCCAGCAATTCAAAGTAGTTATGTCCTATTCCCCACCTGTAAGCACCAATGTCTCAGCTATTAGGAGTGAGCGCTCCTCTGCCCAAGAGAGAGAATATAGAAAGTACACACCACGAGGTGCCCTGTGCTTTTACCTATGTGATCACGGAGAGGACATGAGGAAATGGGATGGAAAACCTACCTCGGTCCTAAATGCACGGGTATGTGAGCTGCGAGGAAAAACCACCACAAAAGGGGATTCCCCCAGGAAAAATGCTGCTCCAGTTTCCAAACAGAGTAGAAGGGCTGATCTTATTTCTGATCCTCTTGAAGGGACTTCTGAGCCAATTTTACGAGAAGTGAATACTGAATACTCTGACCAGAATTAGAGGGGCCCTGCCTCCAGCCAGGTGGAGGAAAGGGATAACCGGGTCTATTGGGCTGTGTGGATTCGATGGCCTGGCACGTCAGACCCACAGGAGTATAAGGCTCTAGCAGACACCAGCACACAGTGCACTCTAATGCCATCAAGTTATAAAGGGGCAGAACCCATTTGTATTTCTGGTGTGACAGGGGGATCCCAAGAGTTAACTGTATTGGAAGCTGAAGTAAGCCTAACTGGAAATGAATGGCAGAAACACCCCATTGTGACTGGCCCAGAGGCTCCGTGTATCCTTGGCATAGACTACCTCAGGAGAGGGCATTTTAAGGACCCGAAGGGGTATCGATGGGCTTTCGGTATAGCTGCCTTGGAGACGGAGGGCACTGAACAGCTGTCTACCCTGCCTGGTCTCTCTCAAGACCCTTCGATTGTGGGGTTGCTCAAGGTTAAAGGAAAACAAGTGCCAATTGCTACTACGACGGTGCACCAGCAGCAATATTGCACCAACCGAGACTCTCTGATTCCCATCCACAAGTTGATTCGCCAACCGGAGAGCCAAGGAGTGATCAGCAAAACTCGCTCACCCTTTAATAGTCCCATATGGCCAGTGCGAAAGTCTAATGGGGAGTGGAGACTAACAGTTGACTATCGTGGCCTGAATGAAGTTATGCTACCACTGAGTGCTGCCGTGCCAGATATGCTAGAACTTCAATATGAACTGGAATCAAAGGCAGCCAAGTGGTATGCCACAATTGACATTGCTAATGCGTTTTTCTCCATTCCTTTGGCAGTGCAGTGCAGGCCACAATTTGCCTTTACTTGGAGGGGCATCCAGTACACCTGGAATCAACTGCCCCAGGGGTGGAAACGCAGCCCCACCATTTGCCTTGGACTAATCCAGACTGCACTGGAAAAAGGTGAAGCTCCGGAACAGCTGCAATACATTGATGACATCATCGTATGGGGCAACACAGCAGAAGAAGTCTTTGAGAAAGGGAAGAAAATAATCCAAATCCTTCTGAAAGCCGGTTTTGCCAAAAAAGAAAGTAAGGTCAAGGGACCTGCACAGGAGATCCAGTTTTTGGGAATAAAATGGCAAGATGGACGTCGTCATATCCCAATAGATGTGATCAACAAAATAGCAGCTATGTCTCCACCGACTAATAAAAAGGAAACACAGGCCTTCTTAGGTGTCGTGGGGTTTTGGAGAATGCATATTCCAAATTACGGTCTGATTGTAAGCCCTCTCTATCAAGTGACCCGGAAGAAGAATGATTTTAAATGGGGCCCTGAGCAACGACAAGCCTTTGAACAAATTAAACGGGAGATTGTTCATGCAGTAGCCCTTGGACCAGTCCGGGCAGGACAAGATGTTAAAAATGTGCTCTATACTGCAGCTGGGGAGAATGGCCCTACCTGGAGCCTCTGGCAGAAAGCACCAGGGGAGACCCGAGGCCGACCCCTGGGGTTTTAGAGTCGAGGATATCGAGGATCCGAGGCTCGCTATACTCCAACTGAAAAAGAGATTTTGGCAGCATATGAAGGAGTTCGAGCTGCCTCAGAAGTGGTTGGTACTGAAACACAGCTCCTCTTAGCACCCCGACTGCCACTGCTGGGCTGGATGTTCAAAGGGAGGGTCTCCTCTACACATCACGCGACTGATGCCACGTGGAGTAAGTGGGTTGCACTGATCACACAATGGGCTCACATAGGAAACCCCAGTTGCCCAGGAATTGTGGAAGTGATCACGGACTGGCCATAAGGCAAAGATTTTGGAATGTCGCCAGAGGAGGAGGTGGCATGTGCTGAAGAAGCCCTACTGTATAATAAACTGCCAGAAAATGAGAGGCAATATGCCCTGTTCACTGACGGATCCTGATGCATTGTGGGAAAGCATCGGAGGTGGAAGGCTGCTGTATGGAGTCCTACACGACAAGTTGCAGAAACTGCTGAAGGAGAAGGTGAATCGAGTCAGTTTGCAGAGGTGAAAGCCATCCAGCTAGCATTAGATATTGCTGAAAGAGAGAAGTGGCCAGTGCTCTATCTCTGTCCTGACTCATGGATGGTGGCAAATGCCCTGTGGGGGTGGTTACAGCAATGGAAGCAGAGCAACTGGCAGCGCAGAGGTAAACCCATCTGGGCTGCCGCACTGTGGCAAGATATTGCGTCCCGGCTAGAGAATCTGGTTGTAAAAGTCCGTTACGTAGATGCTCACATACCCAAGAGTTGGGCCACTGAAGAACATCAAAATAACCAACACGTGGATCAGGCCGCCAAGATTGAAGTGGCCCAGGTGGACCTGGACTGGCAACATAAGGGTGAGCTATTTATGGCTCAGTGGGCCCATGACACCTCAGGCCATCAGGGAAGAGATGCAACATATAGATGGGCTCGCGATCGAGGGGTGGACTTGACCATGGACACTATCGCACAGGTTATCCATGAATGTGAAACATGTGCTGCAATTAAGCAAGCCAAGCGGCTAAAACCCCTGTGGTATGGAGGGCGATGGCTGAAATATAAATATGGGGAGGCCTGGCAGGTTGACTATATCACACTCCCACGAACCCACGAAGGCAAGTGCCATGTGCTTACAATGGTGGAAGCAACCACTGGGTGGCTGGAAACATATCGTGTGCCCCATGCCACCACCCAGAACACTATCCTGGGCCTTGAGAAGCAGGTCCTGTGGCGACATGGCACCCCAGAAAGAATCGATTTAGACAATGGGACTCATTTCCGAAACAACCTCACAGACACCTGGGCCAAAGAGCATGGCATTGAGTGGGTGTATCATATCCCCTATCATGCACCAGCCTCTGGGAAAATTCAGCGATACAATGGACTGTTAAAGACTACACTGAGAGCAATGGGGGGTGGAACCTTCAAACATTGGGATACACATTTAGCAAAAGCCACCTGGTTAGTCAACACCAGAGGATCTGCCAATCGGAGTGGCCCTGCCCAGGCAGAACTTTTACGTACTGTAGAAGGGGATGACGTCCCTGTAGTGCACATGAAAAATATGTTAGGGAAGACAGTCTGGGTTACTCCTGCCTCAGGCAAAGGTAAACCCATTCGTGGGATTGCTTTTGCTCAAGGGCCTGGGTGCACTTGGTGGGTGATGCGAAAAGATGGGGAAGTCCGATGTGTGCCTCAAGGGGATTTGATTTTAGGTGAGAATAGCCAGAATTAAACTGTATGATATTAGTTGCTATATAACCCTGCTACTGTATGTTATCATTACTATAATTGTTATATGCTATATCCATAGTACTATAGTAAGAATCACTTGGATCAAGTAAGAAAGAACTGCGATAAAACTGAGCAAAGCGCAGTAGTGATGGAACCAGAACTGACTCCAGCATGCAACAATCCAACGGTGCACACCATCCTCCTGCTGCATCAAATGTCACCTGCTCGTCACACCGCACTGAAGCCCAATCCTGCTCTGCTGACTGAGAGGACTTTGCATCATCCCTCCTGCCCAGACAGACTGGTATGACAGATGGAGCCCAGAGTCGGAAACTAAATGAACTCAACGAACATTTTATGAACACGACATGTGGACACATATTTAGCTAACGGTCACAAGAGCATTCCAGGCGCTTTTAGAAGGCCTTGAACAGAATAAACAAGAAGACAAAAAAAGAAAGATGCCAATTAGAAGAACACAGGTGCGCATTCCACGATAAAGGGAACTTGGCACAAAGAACCTCAATTCGGCACTTTATCTTGACCAATTAGACGGAGACAAGTTTCGCATGCTTTAGTTGATATAACCAATTATGTCCTATGTTTATGCGCGTGTACAGTGTCGATATAACCAATCATATTCTATGCTTGTGCGCGTGTACAGTGACTTTGCAGAATATGTGACTATAAGTATGTGTGTGTTTGAGCAATAAAGGGTCGTCTGTCGTCTGCTTTCAAGATTACAGGCGTCCGTCTACTTCAATCTCCTCAAATGGTGACCCCGATGTGATTGCGGGCCGAGAAAACGCTGGAATTGCTGGAGGTGCGTCTGGAGGAGACTCTAGCCGAACGATCGTCTAGCCAGCTGGACTGAGCGGACAAAATTCTCCCGGGAGATCAATCACCCTGCTCATTTGGAAGTAAGGTGAGCGGCTAGAAGGATTAAAATGGGTGCCCAGATGTCTGTGGAAGAAGGGGCAATTGTACGAATGCTTTCGCATATCCTCTCCGTGAGAGGGGTTAAGTATGATTCAGATACTTTACGTATGATGCTGAAGTGGCTTAAGGACCATGGTGCCCCCACTTCGAATGCAGAAGTCTTTGAAGTTAAAAATTGGGAAGAAATGGGAAAAGTAGTTTGGGACTTTGTATCGCGTGGGGACGTGAAGGCTCAGAAAATCTCCGCTACGTGGAGATTGGTGCTGGAAATGTTGAAAGCCCTTAAGGCAGAAAAGGAGGTGGCTGCTGCTGCAAAAATTTCAATTGAAGATACCCCAGAAAAAAAGAAAAGTGTGTGTGTCGAGGTGGTAAATAATTCGGACAGTGATGAGGAATTAAACACTGAGGGAGATGTCATTAATGGAGGCAACGATTAACCTTTAAGTAACCTGCCTCTTGAGCAGAGACCTATCCCCTCTGCACCTCCCTATGAGGCAGATACATCCCCAGGAGAAGCTATAAAAAAGCGATGGAAGGACATAAATGATAAAATGTTAACCGAAGGTCTAAATCCTGTGGCTTTTCCAGTTACAGTCAGGCAGAATGCCCCAAACGTGTGGCAACCTTTCAATTGGGATTTAATAAAAGAAGTACGGAAAACAGTAATGGCTAATGGACTGTCTGCTCCGTTTAGTCAGGCGTTATTGGAGAATATATTTTCTGGTCAAATTTTAACGGGCTTTGACTGTACACAATTGGCTACAATGATTTTAACCCCGACTCAGCGTCTATTATGGAAGATGAAATGGGCAGAATTATGTGATTTAGTGGCACTAAGAAATTTCGACCGCCCAGAAGGAGATCCGCGGTATATGATCACTGCTGCACAAATGATGGGGACTGGTGACTTTGCAGTTGTTAATAGGCAAGCAAGGCTACCGGTGGAAGCATTACAAGAATCGGCTTCCTTAGCTCTGAAGGCAATGGTAACCTTGCCTGAAGCTGGAAAGCCAGAACAATCATTTACAAGTATAAGGCAGGGTAATACAGAACCTTATATGTCCTTTATTGATCGTCTGCGAGATGCTGTTGAAAAGCAAATAGATAATGCTGATGCCAAAGAAGCACTGATAATAAAATTGGCCGTGGAAAATGCAAATGCAGACTGTAAAAAAATACTACAATCAATGCCAGGAAGAGTGACGCTAGTAGATATGATAGAGGCCTGTAACAAAGTTGGGTCTTTGGAGCATAAAGCTACATTAATGGCCAATGCTTTTGCTGTAGCCATGCGAATGGATACAAAAAATGTTAAGAAATGCTATAAATGTGGACAACTGGGACATTTGCAATTTCAGTGTAAAGAGGGGCGAAACAAAGTGGAAGTTGGGCCTAATATATGCCCTCGTTGTCATAAAGGGAGACATTATGCTAACCAATGTAGATCTCATTTCACAAATGAAGGTGTAGCTCTGCCACCTCGAGGTACCCCATCACCGGGAAACTACAAGAAGAGTGCGAGGAGCGGTGCGATGACCCCAACAGCTCCGAAAGGATCCCAGAACAGCGCCAAGAAGGATGTCTGGCAGAATTGCCAGCCCGAACAGCTGGAAGTGCCGGAGTGGATGTCTCAACAATGGAAACCATTCTACTATGGAACTCTCAGGGACACCGTGTGCCAGTAAACGCACAAGGACCATTAGGTAATGGGCTTAGTGCCCTGTTGTTGGGACGGTCTAGTATAACATTACAAGGAATTTTTGTGCTTCCCGGGGTGATTGATGCGGACTACACAGGTTGCATTTACGCTATGATTTGGACGCCGTCTCCACCAGTATCGATACAGGAAGGAAGCAGAATTGCACAGCTAGTCCCTTTTAAAGCAAATGTACCATGTAAGGTTAATCAACAGCGTGGCAATGCAGGGTTTGGATCTACGGGATTAGAAGCTCAAATTATGTGGTCAATGGAGATCAATAAAACAAAACCTAGTATATCAGTAGAGTTACAAAATGCAAAGAACAGGCCAGAAAAAATAAAATTGCAAGCATCAGTGGATACTGGAGCAGATGTAACGGTTCTGTCGTGGGAGGACTGGCCTGTCACTTGGGAGCTTTCCAAGATGGATTCCAAACTGTTCGGTGTGGGAGGATTATCAAAAACTCAACAAAGCAAATATATGATTCAATTGATTTGTCAAAATTCAGTTTCTTATATCAAACCTTATGTAACCAATATCCCTATGAACCTGATAGGCAGGGATGCATTAAGTCAAATGGGATGTGTGCTTAGTACAGGAGACAATTTTGTGGCGCGGCCATTGACGGGCGACCATGCCTAAAACTGAAATGGAAAACAGAGGAACCGGTTTGGGTAGATCAATGGCCGCTGACTGAATCTAAGGTCGCCATCTTGAAACAGTTAGTACAGGAGCAATTGGAACAAGGGCACTTGGTGAATACCACGAGCCCTTGGAATACACCAGTTTTTGTCATTCCAAAAAATTCTGGGAAATGGAGACTGTTGCATGATTTAAGAAAAATAAATGAAGTAATGGAAAATATGGGAGCCCTTCAATTAGGGTTACCCACGCCTACTATGATTCCACAAGGATGGAACATTTTGATTACTGATTTAAAGGATTGTTTCTTTACAATATATTTAGACCCGAAAGATGCGGAAAAATTTGCCTTTTCTATCCCTACCATAAACAAACAGGAACCCATGGAATGTTATCATTGGGTGGTTCTGCCACAAGGAATGAAAAATTCTCCAACCATATGCCAATCCTATGTATCCCAAGCTCTAAAAGGGTTTAGACAACAAAATCCAGACTTGATTATTTATCACTATATGGATGATATCTTGATAGCAGGGAAAAGAGAGTTATCCAAAAAGCTCCAAGAATTGACTACACAATTGTCCCATTTTGGTTTAAAAATAGCACCAGAAAAGGTACAAAAAATGCAACCATGGAAATATTTAGGCTGGAAGATTTTAGAAAAAACTATAGTTCCACAAAAACTGGAAATTACAGACAAGACTGAAACATTGAATGATGTGCAAAAATTACTGGGGACAATCAATTGGGTTCGAACACTGTTGGGAATAGATAATGAGCTGCTGACCCCTTTATTTGAAATGTTACGAGGCGACACTACCTTAACGGCACCTCGACAATTGACCCCTCAAGGTAAACAAGCATTACAACAGATAGCAGATATAATATCCCAGAGTCAGGCTTTTAGGACTAAAGAAAATCTTGACATTAATCTTAGCATTTTAAACCGAGAAAAACAACCCCTCGGGATCATATATCAATGGGAGGGGAGTCACAAAGACTTGTTAATAATAGAATGGATCTTTTTAGCTCACCAGGCCCGAAAAACCATATTTTCTCGAATTGAAATGATTTCAGAATTAATTATAAAGGGGAGACGTCGGATTATTGAGATTTGTGGACAAGAGCCACACACAATTGTCGTTCCTTTGACTCAAGGATATTTACAATGGTGTCTACAGAATAGCCTAACTTTACAAATTGCTTTTGCAGATTTCGAAGGAAAGATAGATATTCATCTTCCTGCACACAAAATGTTTACCTTGCTACAGAATATACAACTAGAAGAAAAAGAATTGTGTGCAGAGTTACCTACTGATGGTCCTACAGTATTTACGAATGGCAGTGGAAAAACAGGAAAGGCAGTAGTAGTTTGGAAAGAAGGTCAGGTATGGAAAAATCACATTGTCACATGTAAAGGCTCCCCCCAAGTGGTGGAACTTCAAGCTGTAATAGAAGTATTTAAAAAGCGGCAGGATGTTGAGGTCAATATTATTGCTGATTCTTTATACGTGGTAGGTGTAGTAAAACGCTTGAGACGGGCCTATTTGAAAGAAATTGATAACGTCACATTGTTTGAAAAATTTAAGATGTTGCTATTTCTGTTAAACCAACGGACAAAGTGTTATTATATAATGCATGTGCAAAGTCACACCAGTTTGCCCGGATGGATCGCAGAAGGGAATAAACGAGCTGATTTACTAGCTAATCCTGTATGGACTGGGCCACCCCCCAATAAACTTCTACAGGCACGCGGAGCTCATAGATTTTTCCACCAACCAGCGAAAGTATTAGCCAAACAGTTTCAAATTTCTATAGCAGATGCCAAAGCCATCATTCAATCCTGTGCTGAGTGCCAGAAATTATCTGGGCACGGAGATGGCGCTGTAAATCCTAGGGGTCTGCAATCCTTGCAATTGTGGCAGACTGATGTGACTCATGTACCAGCTTTTGGAAAATTGTGTTATGTTCATGTTTCTGTTGATACATATTCCTTGATGGTATGGGCCACAGCACTTGCGGGCGAAACAAGTCGACATCTACAAACACACTTACAACAAGCATTTGCAGTAATGGGTGTCCTGGCCCAGATAAAAACAGATAACGGACCATGTTTTATAGCACAACGGACTCAGGAATTTTTTCAGCAATGGGGAGTTACTCATATTACCGGCATTCCTCATTCTCCCACAGGTCAAGCTATAATCGAATGTACTCATAAAGTATTAAAAGATTTTTTGGAAAAACAAAAACCGGGGGAATTAGGGGAACCTCCTTCAAATAGACTCATGAAAGCAATATATGTGATGAATTTTTTGACTCTGCGTGGAGAGTCAGTTGTTCCCCCTGCAGTTCGGCATTTTCAAACAATGAATAGTGGGATTCAAAATATTGATAATGGGTGGAAAGTCTGGGTTAAAAATATTGAGCGTCAGCAATGGGAGGGACCTTTTAAAGTAATAACGTGGGGCCGAGGTTATGCTTGTGTCATTACAGAAAATGGGCCGAAGTGTATTCCAACTAAATGGACGAAACCTTATGCTGAGATTGATATGGAACACACTGACTGTAGTAAGCAGCATGACAGTGACACCGGTGATCGATCCACATCGTTTAACACCGTGGGACAGTAAGAATGTTTGGGCGACACTGGCTAAAGCTATTAATCAAACCTCTTTTTGTGTGTCATTGGCATTACCTGAACAGTCTTTTATTCTTGTGTATTTTATTAGGTATAATGTTGCTTTTGCCGTGTTTAATTAACTGTGTTCATAGATCTTTGCTAAGGGCAATACTGCAGGTGTTAATTGACGAAACACAAAAAGGGGGAGTAGGGAATCTCTCTCCACAAGAAAAGTTAGCTAAAGCCAAAATTAGGGGTAAGGTCATGGTTTTAGTTAAGTATCTAGAAACAGGGCAATGGGAAGGTCCATTTCCATTAATAACCTGGGGGCAAGATTATGCTTGTGTTTCCACAGATACAGGCCCACAATGGACTTCCGCTCGATTTGTACGACCATCATCATCTGGAGCATCCTAGATGGTGCAGCAATATGAATACCACCTTAACCAAAAACTAAGTGTAGGTCACCTTGGCCAACATAACAGGTCAAGATTCTCTGTGCATTGCAACCGCATCACAAAGCCCATGAACCAATAGACAGGATGGCTATGGCTCGTGCAGTGTGCCTGGCCAGCGAGCGCATGCGTCATAGGCTCCCCATGTTGCAACTGAGGTGGATTTTGGCACCCGCTGGCCACGTGTGCTGAAATCCGTTCCTCTGCAAATGTATAAATACCGGGATTTTCCGAAGAGCATCGGGCTGGTGTACGGCAAGGCCATTGTTGCCTCCGTGGGGACGCCCACGGAAAGCTGGCACCTACCGATTGCTGGGCTGAGTTTGCGGAGCAAGACGGCACAAGAATGTACGGATCGTCCATCTTCCTCACAGTCCTCGGATGGACGTAGTCATGGATACCGCCGCAAACCAAAGAAAACATCTGGATGACCCTGGCTGACGTGACCGGACAAGATTGCTTATACCTCAGTACAGCAACACCAAGCAATCCCTTTTTCACAGGTTTAATAGGGGGTTTCACTGACATCAACAAAGTTTAAGAACTTATTGATGGAGACCCCTGTGCAGCAGGTCATGGACTCAATGGATGGGAATGCCTGGTTTCCACGGATCGGGCATTCACCCTCATTGTCACCCCAGGAATCACAAATTCTGGGGTCCCTGAATACAGATTGGTGTAGTATTATCTGATTTACTGTTAGATGTAGATAGTATTAGACACACAACCTTACAAAATAGAGCTGCTCTTAAATCATTAGTTAAGATTGTTTTGATTTATCTTGTAGTGGGGTTTTTTTTTTTGTATTTTAATTTGTGTGCCTTGTAGGTTGCAATGTGTTTAAAAATTAATTGATAGATCAAGTAAGGCTGTGTTAACTGACGAAAAACAAAAAAGGGGGAATTGTGGACACATATTTAGCTAACGGTCACAAGAGCATTCCAGACGCTTTTAGAAGGCCTTGAACAGAATAAACAAGAAGACAAAAAAAGAAAGATGCCAATTAGAAGAACACAGGTGCGCATTCCACGATAAAGGGAACTTGGCACAAAGAACCTCAATTCGGCACTTTATCTTGACCAATTAGACGGAGACAAGTTTCGCATGTTTTAGTTAGTATAACCAATTATGTCTTATGTTTATGCGTGTGTACAGAGTTAGTATAACCAATTATATCTTATATTTATGGGCGTGTACAGTGTCAATATAACCAATCATATTTTATGCTTGTGCGCGTGTACAGTGACTTTGCAGAATATGTGACTATAAGTATGTGTGTGTTTGAGCAATAAAGGGTCGTCTGTCGTCTGCTTTCAAGATTACAGGCGTCCGTCTGATATCTGTGTGTGCATACATATATGTATGTATATCATTGTTTATATGTCTCAAAGGGACGGAAAAGGTGATGATGATTGACCGGGATGTAACTGAAGGTATGGGAACTGAACATGACGTCAATGGTATAGAATAAGGGGTGGATACTGTCCTGGTTTCAGCTGGGATAGAGTTAACTGTCTTCCTAGTAGCTGGTACAGTGCTGTGTTTTGAGTTCAGTATGCGAAGAATGTTGATAACACTGATGTTTTCAGTTGTTGCTAAGTAGTGTTTAGACTAGAGTCAAGGATTTTTCAGCTTCTCATGCCCAGCCAGCGAGAACGCTGGAGGGGCACAAGAAGTTGGGAGGGGACACAGCCAGGGCACCTGACCCGAATGGGCCAAAGGGGTATTCCATACCATGTGACGCCACATCTAGTATATAAACTGGGGGGAGTGGGGGCAGGGAATCGCCGCTCGGGGACTAGCTGGGTGTTGATCGGTGGGTGGTGAGCAATTGCCCTGCGCATCATTTGTACATTCCAATCCTTTTATTATTGCTGTTGTCATTTTATTAGTGTTATCATTATCATTATTAGTTCCTTCTTTTCTGTTCTATTAAACTGTTCTTATCTCAACCCACGAGTTTTACTTCTTTTCCTGATTTTCTCCCCCATCCCACTGGGTGGGGGGGAAGTGAGTGATCAGCTGCGTGGTGCTTAGTTGCTGGCTGGGGTTAAACCACGACAAGGATGCATAGAAAACATTGCTGAAGATTTGAAGAAACAAGTATTAGAACAAATTACACGGCGTGGGAGGGTTGCTATGCAGTTGGATGAAAGTACAGATGTTTCTAACATGTCTCAGCTTACGGTATTTGCTAGATTCTGTTTCAAGAATGAAATATACAAAGAACTACTTTTTTTGTGAGCCACTAAAGGAAAAACGCACCGGAGATGATATATTCCTGACAGTAAATGACTTCTTTAATAAAAAAACCAATGCTTTGTGGAAAAACTGTGCAAGTGTAACCACCGATGGAGCAGCTGCTTTGACTGGAATAATAAAAGGATTCCGGGGTAAGGTTACAGAGATAGAACCACATGTGGAACTCATCCACTGCCTCATTCATAGGCAAGCTATTACAGCAAAGATGTTGGAGCCAGAAGTGCACAAAATGCTACACGATGCCATCAATGTGGTTAAGTTTGTAAAAACAATACCTGTAAATAGTAGAATCTTTACAATACTTTGTAATGAGATGTGGAGTGTCCATGGAAATCTTTTGTACCACACGGAGGTTCGCTGGTTATCTCATGGCCAAGTGCTTAAAAGAGTTGTTGAACTTAAAGATGAGTTACGCATTGTTCTTTCACAAAAAGACAAGTGTTCCAAATTTGCTGACCTTTTCTGTGATGACAAGTGGCTGCCAGTAGTATGCTACCTAGCACTTATTAAAAAATAAACACACTTAATGCGTCCCTTCAAGGTGAAGGTAACGTTTTAACAAGGCGTGAGAAAGTAAGTGCTTTTCAAAAGAAACTCATGCTATGGAGAGAGCATTTTGAAAACAGCTTTTTGGAAATGTTTCCATCATTATGCGGCTTTGTTGCTGAAAATGATGCAAGTGTGTCACCTATAAAAACTCTCGTATCTGTACACTCAAAAATCTTGGAAGCAGAATTTCCTAACCTGTTTAGAAATCTTCCAAATGAAGAGTTTCAGTGGGTTTTGTACCCATTTGTTAAAAACATAAAAATGCAACACCTTCCGATGGAAGATGGAAATTTACTAGCCATATTTCAAGAAGAACCTTTGCATAATTAGTGGATGGGAGTGATAAATGAGTGTCATGATTTAATAAGCACAGCCAATGATGCACTTCTTCCACTTAGAGCTACTTATCTTTGCATCTTTCCTTCTAAATAGTCTTCAATTAAACAATGAGTTTCAATCCATGCTTTGGTTCTTTCTTTCTTGATCTTTAGCACTAAAATGCTGTTTCAGGCAGCAAATCTATTTCTACAGCACAGTGAACTCCAGATGCTTCATTTTCAGCCCTGATGTATGACACAACAGCATTCACATCAGTCATTGTGTATGTATCATCTTCCACATTCAGTTAGTGAGGTTGGATATAGCAACAGCCAGAAATTCCACACAGTGTGCAGAAGCAAGCATCTTTGATGGAGGCCAGGAAGGAGACATTTGGCTGAAATTATTCCTTTGAATTATGGATCAAATTATCATCTCTTGATCTCTGGCCTGCCAATCTCCTTACATCTGAATTATATTGAGGGAAATTTTAGAATGATAGAGATCCCTGCAAGCATTCACTTCCAGTGCATCAAGTCTTTAATGCTGTCTGAGAAAAACTTAACTCCTTAAATAAAACTTAGCACCTAAAGGACTAGACTGGCACTTCAATAACAACATAATGCACTGCCACATAAGGGAACATGGCCTTTGACAACTGTCCACCTGAAGTTTTGTAACTTGCATAGCTGTACAAAGACTATGTTTTACAGAATGAGATGGTGTGAGAATGTAATATCTGGGGTTCCTGTTAACAATTGACTCCATGGATACTTCCTGATATACTTGCATGTTTATGCATATGTGAGAGTATCTGTGTCGCTTCACTTTAGAGAACAGATCAACCTGCTCCCACCAGTGCAGAAAGATAGGGGACAGCGGTTTCCCTTCAACATTTATTTAAGTGTGCTCCTGTGGCTGTATCAATATAAAGGACTGATTTTGATAGGTCCTCCAGCAATCCCCACATTGGATACTTGCCAAAAGGCCAATTACTTACACTGGTGTTTTAGTAATTATTCCATCAATGCTAACAACAAGGGAAGTACTAATATAGATAGATTGGTGGCATTTGAACCACTGTCATCTAGGTGTGCTTTGAGAACTGTTCAAAAGTTTTAGTAGCAGAGACACAGCTAACTGAGCCCTTGGCATAATCCTCAGCAAACCCAAATAAAGGAAAACAGCACCATCAATCTCCTGTCTTACTATTTTGTTAAATACCTGTACTTGCCCTAGCTAATACTGTAACGTGTGAGTACAAGAAGCGAGGAGTCATCAAAAAAAAATGCTGTAGGATTAGCATGACAAGCAGTGATCATCCATTTTGCACTGTCTAAATCCATCAAACCATCTATGAATCCTCCTCTGGATGGAGAGTGTTCCACTGTACCACTCAGCAGGGATTTCTGCATTTTGTTTGTCATGTGAGGATGCTGTTCCCTGTTTAGATTCTTTCCTTTTCCCAGATGAACAATGTGAGAAAATGAAGCCTTTTGCTCCCACAGTAATAGTCCAACATTTGAATCACAGAAGGATAACACCTTTAGCAAAACAAAAGTGTTAAAAAGGCTAGAGAAGATATACTACTTATCATCATAATGCACTTACCATGAAGAGATCAAACTCCTCTTCATGCCGAGCAATCATCTGATTCAGAGTCTCATCATCAGGAACTTCATCTTCTTCCTATTTAAATAGAAAAAGGCATTAGAAAAATACAAAGCCATGTCCAAAGAGAGGCAACCATTTGCATTGAGCCACTGTTGCACTGATATCTCTCTCTCTCTCAAAAGGAGTGTGAAATGCTCAAATGAAAACTAAAAATTTGAAAGTGCCTAGCTGTTCATCGATTCAGAAGTAACACAAAATAGACTTAATCAAAGAGACAATTAGGACTTCTTATCACTTTCATACATTGAGAATGAGGAAGTGAGCAAACATGCAACCAGGAAATTTTGGTTTGTGTTTTTTTCAGGGTCACAAGCACAGTTAGTTGTCAGCTTGTTTTTCAGTTAAAACATACACATTTCCCTTCTGCTGCTCTACAGCACTCCCCCAGTAATAGCATTCTACACTATGAGGTCTTTACTGTCAAAGCAGAAGGAAGGAAAACAATCCTGAAAAAAAAAAATTCCTAGAAACAAAGCCTGCCCAATCCATATTTCCGTAGACCACTGCCCACTGACAAAGTGAGATGTGAATCATAGAATCATAGAATATCTTGAGTTGGAAGGGACCCATAAGGATCATTGAGTCCAACTCCCCGCTCCTCGCAGGACTACCTAAAACTAAACCATATGGCTAAGAGTGTCGTCCAGATGCTCCTTGAACTCTGACAGGCTTGGTGCCATGACCGCTTCCCTGGGGGGCCTGTTCCAGTGACTGACCACCCTCTCAGCGAAGAACCTTTTCCTAATGTCCAATCTGTACTTCCTCTGATGCAGCTTCATTCTATTTCCTCATGTCCTATCGCTGGTCACCAGAGAGAGGAGATCAGCACCTCCCCCTCTGCTGCCCCCCTTGAGGAAAGTTGTAGACTGCAATGAGGTCACCCCTCAGCCTTCTCTTCTCCAAGCTGAACAAACCAAGTGACCTCAGCCACTTCTCATAAGTCTTGCCCTCAAGACCTTTCACATCTTGGTCACCCTCCTCCGGACACACTCCAATAGTTTGATGTCCTTCTTATATTGAGGCGCCCAAAACTGCACACAGTACTTGAGGTGGGGCCGCACCAGTGCAGTGTAGAGTGGGACAATCACCTCCCTCGACCAGCTAGCGATGCTGTGCTTGATGCACCCCAGGACACAGTTGGCCCTTTTGGCTGCCAGGGCACACTATTGACTCATATTCAACTTGCCATCAACCCAAACCCCCAGATCTCTTTCCACGGGGCTGCTCTCCAGCCTCTCGTACCCCAATTTGCATGTATAACCAGGATTGCCCTGTCCCAGGTGCAGAATCCGGCACTTGTTCTTGTTAAATTTTATACGGTTGGTGATTGCCCAGCTCTCTAGTCTATCCAGATCTCTCTGTAAGGCCTCTCTACCCTCGAGGGAGTCCACAGCTCCTCCTAGTTTAGTATCATCGGCAAACTTACTTAATGTACATTCGATTCCTGTGTCCACATCATTTATAAAAACATTAAAGAGCACTGGCCCTAAAATTGAGCCCTGGGGAACCCCACCGGTGACTGGCCACCAGCCTGATGTAACCCCATTTACTACAACTCTTTGAGCCCAACCCATCAGCCAATTGCTCACCCAATGTATTATGGACTTGTCTAGCTGTATGCTGGATGTTTTGTCCGGAAGGATACCGTGAGAGACAGTATCAAAAACTTTGCTGAAATCAAAAAAACCCCACATCTACTGGCTTCCCTTGATCAACTAGATGGGTGACCTTGTCATAAAAGGAAATTAAGTTAGTTAAGCAGGACTTTCCCCTCGTGAACCTGTGTTGGCTATGACCAATGACTGCATTGTCTCTCAAGTGCTTTTCAATAACTCCCAGAATAACCTTCTCCATAATTTTACCAGGCACTGAAGTGAGACTGACAGGCCTGTAATTACCAGGGGCTTCCTTCTTACCCTTCTTGAAAATTGGGACAACATTTGCCAGCTTCCAGTCGTCTGGGACCTCTCCAGATTCCCAAGACCATTGAAAAATAATGGAGAGAGGTCCCGTGATAACATCGGCCAGCTCTTTCAGTACCCTGGGATGAACCCCATCGGGCCCCATAGACTTATGTGCATCCAGCCGGAGCAGCAAGTCTCAAACAACTTCAGAGTCGGCTGGGAGTTTATCATCCCCCTAGTCATAGTCTTCCAACACAGGGCTCCGGGGGTCCCAGGGCCCATCATCGGTGTTGAAGACAGAGGTGAAAAAGGCATTAAACATCTCCGCTTTGTCTACGTCCCTATTTGTGAAGTGACTGACCCCGTCAAGCAATGGACCGATGTTATCTCTGATTCTCCTTTTGCTATTAACATATTTTAAAAAGTCCTTTTTGTTGTCCTTCACAGTGCTGGCCAGCTTAAACTCTAATCGAGCTTTGGCCACGTGAATTTTCTCCCTACAGTGGTGAACAGCATCTCTGTAGTCCTCCCGTGTCGCCTGTCCTTGCTTCCAATGTCCGTACACTTTCCTTTTCTGCCTAAGTTCTAGAAGAAGATCCCTGCTCAGCCAAGCCGGCCTTCTGCCCTGCTTGCTTGACTTCCGACACTTTGGAATTGCCTGCTCCTGCACTCTTAAGAGATGGCTCTTAAAAAGTGACCAGCATTCATGGACCCCAATACCTTCAAAAGCAGATTCCTAGGGGACCTTACTAACTAGCTCCTTCAGCAGCCCGAAGCCTGCTCTCCCCATACCCAGGGTCAAAGTTTTGCTGGCAGTTTTTCTCCTATCGCCAACAATTTGAAACTCAACTACTTCGTGTTCAGTGTGGCCAAGACAGTCACCAATCACCACTTTGCCCACGAGTCCCTCTCTGTTTGCAAACAACAAATCTAGGAGGGCACCTTTCCTAGTCAGCTCCCTTAGTACCTGCACCAAGAAGTTATCTTCAACATGCTTCAGGAATTTCCTGGACCTGTTTGTGTCTGCTGTATGATATTCCCAGTTGACGTCTGGGAAGTTAAAATCACCCATAAGGACAAGGGCAGCTGATCTAGAGATATCCCTTAATTCCTTGCAGAATAATTCATCGATGTCATCGTTCTGGCTGGGTGGTCGATAGTAGACTCCCACAACAACATCCACTTCATTTGTTTTCCCCTTAATCCTTACCCAGAGGCTCTCAACCGTGTCATCGCCAACTGCAAGTGCCATACAATCCTACCCCTCCCTTACATACAGCGCCACCACCCCACCCCCCGCCTCGCCTGCCCTGCCTATCCCTCCTGAAGAGCCTATAACAGTCCATCATGGCACACCAGTCACAGGACTCATCCCACCAGGTTTTGCTTATGCCAATGATGCCGTAGCTCTGGGACTCGGCCAAAGCTTCTAACTCCTCTTGTTTATTCCTCATGCTGCGCGCATTAGTATAGAGACATTTCAAATGTGCTCCAGTGTACTCAGCACATCGTGGAGCAGACCGAAGGACCTCGCTAGCACACTGTCCCGCAAACATTGGCGTACCATCCCATGGCTTATCTGTAGTGAGCCCGGTTTTATCCCTTTCCCCTTCAAATCTAGTTTAAAGCTCTTTCAATGAGCCCTGCTAACTCTCGCGCAAAGATCCTTTTCCCCCTTTGAGAAAGGTGTACCCCATCTGTTGCCAGCAGGCCTGGTGTCGTGTAGACTGACCCATGGTCAAAAATCCCAAAATTCTGCCGGTGACACCAGTCACGGAGCCAGGTATTGATCAACTGGGTCTTCCTGTTTCTTCCAACAACATTCCTTGCAACTGGAAGGATAGAGGAAAACACTACTTGTGCTCCTGATCCCTTAACCAGTCATCTCAAGGCCCTGAAGTCTCTTTTGATCGCCCTTGGACTTCTTATTGCAACTTCATCGCTGCCTACATGAAAAAGCAATAATGGATAATAATCCAAGGGCCGTACCAGGGTAGGAAGTTTTCTCGTAACGTCTTTGACCCAAGCCCCAGGGAGGCAGCAGACTTCCCTAAGAAGTGGGTCTGGTGAAGATCCGTCTTTTTGACAAAGAGTTATTTCATAAAATCAAAAACATTCATTGGCAAAATAAACCAAAACTCTAGGATTCAACTGAAAACATAAATGTTGAAGAGCTATGGTGCCCATATTTAACATGATCAGGCTCCATAATGCTCAGTTCCTCTCTCCAAATACAGCAACTATTTTGAAAGTACATGGCATTTTAAATTTCATAACAGGACAGGTAAATCAAAGCTACAAACTTTAGTTTGGTTCCCACAAAAAAACCTTAAAACATTTACTGAATCTGTGTTACAGTATATTGTAAACCTACAGTTAAGGGTTTGACATGACAATAAATGTTTTGTACTCACTAAAATGGAGGTGGAGTAGAATGCAGTATATAGTACCTCAAAATTAGCTTTCTACAGTCTTTTATTTTCAAAATAATCAAGAGAGGCCTGCATCTATATCTATGCATCCCATTTTCCTTCCATTGGTAAGATTTCTACACTTCAGGAAAAAAGTATGATTACCACTTCAGCTCTCACTAAATACTCATGTAATTTGTAATTCAAACATGAAATAAGTAAAGCAGTTAGAAAAATGATAGTGTTCTGGCAGCATAAGCTCTGGAACTGTTGGTTCCCCTCCCCACCAATATTTCATACATTCAATATTTGGAAAAAGCTACCTGTTCTTTTTTATAAAAGAACTCATTAAATATTTTGTGGGTGTGCATATACTTGAATGCATGTGTGTATGGGAAGAAATGAAAATAAGAAGTGGAGGGGAATAGAAGAAATTTGAGAGTTAAAAAAACCCAACACCAACCCTAACAACAATGAAAAAATCACATGCATAAAAAGCCTTCATTAAGTAAACTATTAAAAGCTGCCCCAAAAATCCTGCAAAAGAATACAAGAAGTACAAAATATTTGGATTCTGAACTAGTGAAACTCTCTCTCTTCCTCTCAATGTGTGTGCATTTACAATCATCTTGAATTACTCAATAATATTTTTTCCTTCAATTTTATCATATTTTTCTGTAAACCCAGAAATGTGCAGACCTAGAAGAGAAAGCATGTGTAATTTTTAAATCTAGTCTAGTAAAAAATGTCTAGTAAAAAATGCAAGCGAAAATTGTGAGAAGTATATGACAAATAATACTGATGCAACATATCACATATTAAGCTGTTTTAACTGATGACACCTTCAGTACCCTCTTTGGGAGCATTCCTAGAATGCATTTTCAGAGAGGTTTCAATCCTACAAAAAGGCATGTTTGTAACTGAATGATAGGGAGCAGCAACATTGCTTTTAATATATGTCACAGTGGAAAGAATTGTATGAACATGTGAAGTAATGGTATAAGTCAAACCTGTATCACAGTGAATGTAAAAAATGTATTAGCTTTATTATTTCACAGTTTTAACTGCTTTCAATGCAATAGATTTAATGACTACTGAAGGAATTTCTTTTAATATGGAAAGATTCTGGCAGATATTCACAAAGGTTTTGCTTAAATTTTATTAAAAATAGTTAAGTATTTTGAAAGCCTAAAATAAAGAACTACAGATGACAAAACCTTTCAATAACCTAAACCAACTCATTAAGCCACAGAAATTATATCAGGATCTGACAGTTATTCTGTTTAAGCTGAGAGGTGTGTTATGCGTGCAAAAATACTGTTATCTTAAGATAGGTAATTGTTTTGTTGAATTGTTTGGAGGTGATATGAAAATTAGACTCCTTTAAGGAATCACGGAATCACAGAATAGTTGAGGTTGGAAGGGACCTCTGGAGATTGTCTAGTCCAACAGCCCCCCCCAAACAGAGTCAACTAGAGCAGGTTCCTCAGGGCCATGTCCAGTTGGGTTTTTAATATCTCCAAGGACAGAGACTCCACAACCTCTCTGGGCAACCTGCTCTAGTGTTTGACCACCCTCACAGTAAAAAAGAGGGGTTTTTTCTTATGTTTAAACGGAATTTCCTGTATTTTAGTTTGTGCCCATTGCCTGTTGTCCTGTCACTGAGAAGAGTCTGGCTCCATTTTCTTTACTTCCTCCCATCAGGTATTTAGACACACTGATAAGATTCCTTCCCCCCCCCAAGCCTTCTCTTCTCCAGGCTAAACAATCCCAGCTCTCTCAGCCTCTTCCTTATGTCAGGTGCTCCAATCCCTTAATTATCTTAGTGGCCCTTCATTGGACTCACTCTAGTATGTCCATTTCTTTCTTGTAGTTGGAAGCCCAGAACTGCACACAGTACTCCAGATGTGGTCTCATCAGTGCTGAGTAGATACTTGGTATAGGCTCAGTTGACTGATGCCTCCCTTGACGGAGCTTGTTCCTCCTCAATTGTTCCCAGGTCACTATACCTGTTCTGTAATTGCAGATCTGCAGGCAGAGAAGGAGTCTTCCTTCTGTTGCCAGAAGTCAGAAGCTTCAGGTCTTCCCTGACACAGGAGTCTCCATCTACTGGTCATAGGATTACATGATAATTTGGGTTGGAAGGGTCCTCAGTAGGTCATCTAGTCCAACCTCCTCCTCAAAGCAGGGTCAGCTACGAGATTGGACCAGGTTGCTGAGGGCTTTATGCTCCTCTGCGCACAGCCTCTAAATGTACCTCCTTTGCATCATTTGCAAGCTTTTGCCTCTGTAGGGTCTCTGAAGACCACCTCCTGCCCATCTTTCCCCATGCTACACAGCTGTATTGGGAGCCTTGTGGAAGACATTGTATTCAAGGAGTTAGGGATCTTGAACAGGCTGTCTGCTCTATTGGGGCTCGTACTTAGGGCTTGAGAAGCCTGTATGTTATTAATATAATCTGTAACTTACAATATATCTTTGCTAAAGGTAAGCTGTATGTGGATCAAGGGGTGGAATGTAGAGATCCTGACTGAGAAACCATTGCACGTTTAGGAGTTAGTGATCCACATAACAGTTAATGGGAGTAGACCCAGGCCTGTGCTGTGCTGCACGTACAGCTTGGCTTTCAGGCCTGTGTTGTGCTGCACAAATTCCTTGGCCACAGGATAAACTCAGACAGCTCATTGTAACAGAGGAGCCTGCAGGCAGCTCCACTTGGTATCGTGACTACGCCACCTGCATGGCCTCGCCTTTATCTAAAAGTGCAGCAACAAGTTCTCATGAGAATATCCTTTAGGAATAGAGTCGTTTTCTTGTAAGGAAATTATATAATAGCTTGCAGTTTCAAGCAGTCCCAAGCTGCACTCAAACTGCACTCTCGCCTACCAGTTATATAGCTGCTTCCCAAGCACCAACTGAAACGTCTTCTCTTTGATTGTTTTTAACTGCCTTACCTCATTTTCTTCCTCATGTTCTAATATAGCCTGTAGAAAAGCCCTCCGCTCATGGCTTGAAGATTTCTGATCAAACATTCCAGCCTGAATAACTTTTTGATCTACATTCAGTTTATACTTTGCAGCAGCGAGTATCTTCTCCTCCACACTGTTCACAGTGCACAGTCGCAGGACTCGAACCTCATTCTGCTGACCAATTCGATGAGCTCGGTCTTGGGCCTGCAAATCCTATTAGGCAAAGAATACGGAATGATGCGTAACGTAACTGTGCTACACAAATCACTCCCTGCTTAAAGGACACTGTAATGTTGGGTTTTATCAGCATAACAAAAAGAAGTGTTCAAGCTACAGCCCACCACAAGCTCATTCCTGATTATCCTATTTCTTGGGAGTTCATCAGACCCAGGCAGGCAAACTGGAGGGAAAAAAATATGTGCATGCTCTGTACAACGTGAATGCAGTAAGTCAAACACTGCTTGAAAGCATGTGCAGTAAGTGACCAAGATAGGCCACAGTATGTAATTCTTCTCTGCCACTCAGAGTTCATGGCCTTTCAGGCCAGAAAGGAACCCTGAAGTAAAGCAACTCTCTAGTCCAGGTACAAGAACAGCGGCAACGATATAACTAGGTATATATTATAAAGTCCAGATATAAACCTGTGTATCTAAAGCAAACCACTATTTCTGAATATCTTAAATGCATTAGTAATTTTATGTATTGGGTCTGGCTAGAATGGAGTTAACTTTCTTCATATCAGCCTGTTGGGGGCTTGTCCGGGATGGTGCTGTGATATGGATTTTTCACCAAGAGAGTGTTGATAACACAGCAATGCTTTGGCTATTGCTGAACAGTGCTTGCACAGCGTCAAGGCCTTCTCTGTTTCTCACTCTGCCCCTCCAGGGAGTAGGCTGGGGGTGCACAAGAAGTTGGGAGGGGACACAGCTGAGACAGCTGACCTGAATTGGCCAAAGGGATATTCCATGCCATATAACATCATGTTCAGCAATAAAAACTGGGCGGTGGGGGGTGGGGGTGTGTGTATATGTGTGTTAGCTTCCAAGGTAGAGTAGAATAGAATAGAACAGAACAGTTCAGTTGGAAGGGACCTACAACAGTCATCTAGTCCAACTGCCTGACCACTTCAGGGCTGACCAAAACTTAAAGCATCTTATTAAGGGCATTGTCCAAATGCCTCTTAAATGCTGACAGGCATGGGGCATCAACCACCTCTCTAGGAAGCCTGTTCCAGTGTTTGACCACCCTCTCGGTAAAGAAATGCTTCCTAATGTCTAGTCTAAACCTCCCCTGACTCAACTTTGAACCATTCCCATGCATCCTGTCACTGGATACCAGGGAGAAGAGATCAGCACCTCCCTCTCCACTTCCCCTCCTCAGGAAGCTGTAGAGAGCAATGAGGTCTCCCCTCAGTCTCCTTCTCTCCAAGCTAGACAAACCCAGAGTCCTTCGCCGCTCCTCATAGGACATGCCCTCCAGCCCTTTCACCAGCTTTGTTGCCCTCCTCTGGAAGAATTCAAGTACCTTAACATCCTTCTTAAATTGTGGGGCCCAGAACTGCACACAGTACTCAAGGTGAGGCCGCACCAACACTGAATACAGCGGGATAATCACCTCTTTTGATCAGCTGGTTATACTGTGTTGAATGCACACCAGGATGCGGTTTGCCCTCTTGGCTGCCAGGGCACACTGCTGACGCCTATTGAGCCTGCTGTCAACCAGCACCCCCAGATCCCTTTCTGCAGGGCTGCTCTCCAGCCACTCCTCTCCCAATCTATACTTGTGGCCGGCATTACTCGATCACAGGTGTAGAATCCAGCATTTGTTCCTGCCATTGATGATTGCCCAATGCTCCAATCTATCCAGATCCCTCTGCAAGGCCTCTTGTCCCTCAAGAGAGTCAACAGCACCTCCCAATTTAGTATCATCAGCAGACTTTCTAAGGGTGCATCCAACTCCTGCATCCAGATCACTGATAAAAATATTGAACAGAACTGGCCCTAGAATTGAGCCCTGAGGAACGCCGCTGGTGACTGGTCGCCAGCCAGATGTAGCCCCATTCACTACAACCCTTTGAGCCCTGCCATTCAGCCAGTTCTTCACCCAGTGCACCGTGTACCTGGTCATCTCACAGTTGGACAACTTGTCCAGAAGGACGCTGTGAGGGACAGCATCAAAAACCTTACTAAAATCCAGAAAAACGACATCCACTGCCTTCCCTTCATCCACTAGGCGAGGCACCTTATCATAGAAGTATATTGAATTAGCTAAACAGGACTTTCCCTTTGTGAACCCATGTTGACTGTGCCTGATGCAATCATCCCATTGTCCTTTAAATGCCTTTCAATAGCACCCAGTATGATCTTCTCCATATTTTTTCCAGGAACCAAGGTTAGAGGAACAGGTCTGTAGTTTCCTGGGTCTTCCCTCACACCCTTCTTGTAAATTGGAATAACGTTGGCTAGCTTCCAGTCAGCAGGGACCTCCCCAGACTCCCAAGACCTTTGGTAGATGATCGAGAGGGGTCCTGCTGTAGCGTTCGCTAGCTCCTTCAGTACTCTGGGATGAATCCCATCAGGCCCCATGGACTTGTGAACATTCAGCTGATACAGCTGGTCCCTTACAATTTCAGTGTCCACAAATGGAAAGGTACTGTTCCCGCAGTCGTGGTCCTCCAACTCAGAGACCGGGCAGCCCAAGGTCTATCATTGATATTAAAGACTGGGGCAAAAAAAGCATTGAATGCACTGAATGCCTCTGCTTTTTCTTCATCCCTATTTGTCAGGTGACCATCTTCAACAAGTATCTGTCCAATGTTTTCCTTGGACCTCCTCTTACTATTAGCATACATAAAAAAAGCCTTTCTTGTTGTCTGACACAACTCTGGCCAGTTTCAACTCTAGTTCAGCTTTGGCCTTTCATGTCTTCTCCCTGCATATGCGAACCACAGCTCTGTAATCTTCCTGCGAAGCCTGACCTCGCTCCCAGAGATCATACAATTTCTTTTTCCACCTGAGTTCCAAGAGGAGTTCCCTGTTCAGCCAAGCTGGTCTTCTGCCCCGCTTGCTTGACTTGCGACGCCATGGGATTGCCTGCTCCTGTGCTGTTAAAAGGTGGTTCTTAAAAACTGACCAGCTCTCATGGACCCCTAAGCCCTCAAAAGCAGATTCCCAGGGGACACTGTTAAGTAGCTCCCTGAGTAGCTTAAAGTTTGCTCCCTTGAAGTGCAGGGTAGCAACTCTGCTGACCTTTTTCCTCGTTACACCAAAAATTTTAAACTCAACCATTTTGTGATCACTGTGGCCAAGACAGCCACCTATCATCACATCTCCCTTGAGTCCATCTCTAGTCACAAACAGCAAGTCTAGGAGGGCATCTTTCCTATTTGGCTCACTGAGTACTTGTGACAAGAAATTTTCTTCCACAAACTTCAGGAATTTGCCAGGCTTGCTTGTCACAGCAGTATGATATTCCCAGGTGATGTCTGGGAAGTTGAAATCTCCCATAAGGACAAGGGCTACCGATCCAGAGATTTCTCCTAATTGCCTATAGAATAACTTATCGGTGCTATCATCCTGGCTGAGCGATCGACAATAGACACCCACAATGACATCTGCTTTGTTTTCCATTCCCCTAATCCTCACACAGAGGCTCTCAACCACATCACTGCTAACTGTGAGGGCTGTACAATCAAACCTCTCCCTTACATACAGTGCAACTCCTCCACTTCGCTTGCCCTGCCTATCCCTCCTGAACAGCCTGTAGCCTTCCATCCCAGCGCTCCAGTCGTGGGACTCATTCCACCAAGTCTCACTAATACCAATGACAACATGGCTCTGGGAATGGACCAACGCTTCCAGTTCATCCTGTTTGTTTCTCATACTGCGTGCATTGGTGTACAGGCATTTCAGATGTGCTCCTAAGCCCTCCATGCTCCCAGGAGCAGCATAAATGTTCCCACTAGCATTGCCAGCCTCAAGCGATGCTGTGCCAACCCTTGGTTTACCTTCAGCAATCCTCTTAGTATTCCCTTCCCCCACTGATTCTAGTTTAAAGCCCTCTCAATCAGTCCTGCCAGCTTATGAGCAAAGATGCATTTTCCCCCATTGGGACAGGTAGATCCTGTCAGGCCCCAGCATACCTTGTGCCTCGAAGACTCTTTCAAGGTTATAAAAACCAAAGTTCTGGCAGAGGCACCAGTCCTGGAGCCAGGTATTGATATCTTGGGCATGTTTGTTTCTTCCAATGTCTCTTTTATATCTTTCCTTCACTTATTAAACTATCTTTAGCTCAACCCAGGACTTTTCACCCTTTTGGCCTTCTGATTCTCTCCCCCATTCCACCAAGGGGCTAGTAAGCAAGAGACTGTGTGGGTGCTTAGCTGCTGGCTGGGGTCAATCTGATGCCAGATACAGAAAATCCTGTGGTAGATTAGAAAGTCCTGTTTTAAATTAAGTTAGTTAGCCAAGATCATTCTGATCTTTTCTATTCTTCCTGTTTAATGGTGCCTCACCCGGAGCACCAATTCTGATCCTTTCCATTCTTCCTGATTGATGGTGCATCCCTCTTGGCAGGAAAAAGAACCACTGACCCGATACAGAGCAACTTAGCGGTCAAAGTGAGGAGGGGATACCTCCTCAAACGACCACCGAAGACCCCCGCGCATGCAGAGAAGGCATCTGATGTGTCATGGTTACATAATCCTATGCATATGCATTAGATAGATAGTTTCAATATGTATTAGGTAGGAGTAGTTTAATAAATTAGATCCAATTGTTACTGTATAAAAGGGACACACCTGATGAATCTGGTGTGCTTGATTTGTGGCAAGTCCACTGAGCACCCTGCACAGAACAAAGCAATATCTCTCCTGAGTGTGTGAGACTGGTCTATTGCACACCGGGTAATGAATCCGCTTTTAGGACAACAGATCCACCACAATGTGGGGCACCAAAAAGGACTGTGGTGGGTTGACCCCAGACAACGGCCAAGCACCCACACAGCCACTCGCTCGCTCCCCTCTCCTGTGGGATGGGGAGAAAATAGAAGGAAAATGAGAAGAATGGTTGATCGAAATAAAGACGGTTTAATAGGTGAAGCAAAATCTGTGCATGCAAGTAAAGCAAAAGAAGGAATTTATTTACTATTTCCTTTTGACAGGCAGATGTCCAACCACTTCCTGGAAAGCAGGACCTCAACACATATAACAGTTGCTTGGGAAGACAAACGCCATGACCACAAATGTCCCCGCTTCCTCCTCCTTTCCTTGACCTTTTATTGCTGAGCACAACGTCATATGGTATGGAATATCCCTTGGTCAGTCTGGGTCAGCTCTCCCGGCTGTGTCCCCTCCCAGCTTCTTGCCCACCCCCAGTCTACTCGTTGGTGGGGCAGAGTAGGAAAAATCAAAAGCCTCCTGGCTGTGCAAGCAGTGTTTGGCAACAAACAAAACACTGGTGCATGCACTATCAACACTGTTTTGGTCACAAATCCAAAATACAGCACCATATGGGCTGTTATGAAGAAAATTAACTCCATCCCAGCCAGACCCAGCATAGACTCTAGTCCGGGTACAAGAACAGAGGCAACAATACAGCTGGATATATATAATAAAATCCTGCTATAGAACTGTGTATCTAAAGCAAATCACTATTCCTGAGACTCTTAAATGCATTAGTAATCTTAGAAATTATTTCATCTGCTGCATGAGCTTTTAACTTTGAATGGAGAGCCATTTATTAGTGCCTTATGATTAAAGGGTGAACAAAGTTATACCAATGAAACAGAAAACGCAGACTGTAAGACTCTAACTTTGAGGATTCCCTGACACTCAGAAAAACTATACACGTGGACACAGTATCACTTTACCGATTTAAAACAAAACACTACTTGATTGTAGCAGTTTGCCTTACCAATTCTTCTCAAGCAGCATTTTATGATATACTTTCATTTCACTGTCAATCTTCCCAAATTAAAACACAAAGCCTAAAAAAGCACAAACAATTATTTCCATATTACATGAAGATAATTAAATAAAAATAACCTGATGAGGATTCCAATCACTATCAAAGATTATAACAGTGTCAGCAGCCTGGAGGTTCAAGCCCAGCCCTCCTGCCCTTGTACTCAGCAAGAAGATGAAGTACTGTGAGCCAGGTTCATTAAACTTCTTCAGCAGGGCAGCTCGATCCTCTGATTTTGTTGTACCTGAGAAGAAATTAAAAAAGAAATAAAAAGAAACCCTATGACAAAGATCTTCTACTGAAATAATTTAAAAGCAATCTTAGTTGTTTAAGGCACATGTGGAAGGGAAATTTTAGCTCACTTGTTCTTTGCCATCTCAGCTATATTTTCTATAATACAGACGCAAACACTAACCATGGATGTTTCAGCCAACTGTCTACAGCACTTGGGAGGAGGCTTCCCAATCTTTTATTTTAAGTAGGCTTGACATTTCAAAAGGGGACTTTGAAAAGATGCAACTATCTATTTGACAACATTTTATGACTGACAAGTTTCAATAGATGATATACAGACGCTTCAGTTTTGATTAAGGCCTTATGAGCACTCACAGAATCTAAATATTTTTAAAACTATATGTGTACACAAACATAGATTTATTAACATTTCACTATTGGCCTTAAAAAAAATCAAGATTAATATCAAGGGAACAAAAATTCTTAAAAGATCACATTCAAAACACAATGGTGTCTATAGGGGAGGGAGAGAAAGCAGAGAATTCAACCACGGTAAAAGGCCTACACAAAGCTCTAAGTAACAACTAAGCACTGTACACATTGGCAACAAGGTGAATTTCCTGTACTTTGACAATCAGTTTTTACTGATCAGCTTGGTCTGACCCTCTGTATGTTTTATCTTTTTACATCTCTGCCTGTAGCTGAAGACAGACAGAAGTTTGATATTTTTATTCAGATGTCCATACACATATAGTACAGAGGAGGAAGTTTTTCTACTACATAGTCAAATTGCTGAACCAGGAAAACACTTCCAAATTTATTTTCATTCCTCTTACCATCAAGACGTAAGTAAAGGAAATTTCGAAATGCAAAATAGTCCTCCATAATGGTCATGAGTGATGTCATTTGACAGAAAAGAAGCACACGATGGCTAGTGGCTCGCAACTTAGGTAAAATACGATCAAGTAGTTCAAATTTCCCTGAGGCTCGATAAAGCTCAGCTCTGTTTTAGAGGAAAAAACACAGTAAATGCCATGACAAGCCTGCTTTTAGAAGAGTTTTTAATAATGCATTCTAATTACAATTGTGTCATATCATGATAATGGATAGATTCCTTTACTCAAAGGAAAACAAAACTGATAGCACTTTTCTCTCTTTAAAACTGTTTATGATGTTGATTAAAATAAGAAAAAAAACCTGCATGAATTGCATCTATGTATTTATTTGTTAGGAAAGGATTCCTCCCCCAAAATATAAGAATTCTGTGGACTCTCAAGCACATCAAATATCTTCCTTTATGAGCCCAGTATTTTTTTTTATTATTTCTCAAAACAAGTGTTATTTCTGAGGTATATAAACATTTTATTGGTTTAGATGCTGTCCCACAGTATCTGCTTTCAATCAGCATCTACTGGATCCACAAGTTCTATTCATCAAGTGTATGTTAGAATTCATTACTTTTCCACTCGCTACTGTGCACATGAAAGCAAAGGAGTCCAGACCATACTAGTTTATATATAGAGAAACAATGGGAAAAGTTTGATAATGGACATATTCTTTTATTGTATACACTTATAACTGTCTTGAACTATCTCTATTTGCTCCAATTACTAATCTTCTGTCTTCTATGCTGTCAAGATGAGTTGCAAAACAGATTGAGCTCTACGTTTGTATGCAAAGATGTTTAAGCCAAAAATCAGAAAGAGAATAACAAAGGTGACTAAATGAGTAGAACAACCATATAGTTTAGAAAATCAAATTACACATAACTCTCTTCCAACTCTAAATCTGTAGCCTTAAAATATAATTTATCATTAGGAACTGTATACTCAGTCCACAAGATACAAGGCCTTCTGAGATGTATACATATGTAATTGCTATGCAAAAGGCCAAACTATTTGAGATACAGATGGTCTCGTATACTACTAATAAAAAAAAAGACATTTCTGACACTTAAACAGGAAGGCAGCCATGTGGAGGATACACACAACCTCCTCTATCCCTTGCTCAGAGTAAGACGGAAACCATTTCTAGCCAGTTGCACAGAAGTGTTGAGAACAAATTTAAATCTGTTTAAATTTTTTATCTAAGCAATGGATAAAGTGTTAAAATTACTTTAATTTGGAATAAATTAAAAAGGAAGAGTAGAAGAGGGAGAAAGTGAGAGAAATTAAACCCCCTACTGAAATTCCTAAAGTGCCTCCACGATAAATTTCAGATAGTGTCTTTGTTGTTTAAAAAAAGGAAGGGAGGCAGGGAGGCAGGAGAGAGGCAGGCAAGCAGGCAGGAAGGATAGGCAGGAGGGAAGGTGGGCAGGCAGGCATTGGTTTGTCTGCATGAAGACAGGATTTATTATTCAGTATATTGACATGCAGTGTGATAATCATCTTTCCCTGTTTTCCCTGAGACAGACAGAGGGGCAGAAAAGCTTCACATAACACCTCTAATACCAGCATCTTTTGGTTCAGGTATGGATCCTGTGCCTCTCTGTCCTCCTATAAAAGGGTATAGAGGACAAAGGAATCAGGATTCTCCTTCAGGTCCCTCCCAAACTAAAGTCCATGCTAATGGAAAACTGATGAGAAGATGAGATATATCACAGGGCTGCTGTGGTTGCCTGCTGGGATTTGCCCCTGATCAGCAAATCATCTGGACATAAATAGTCTTCCGTGCTCTTAAATACCCTTCCATTACATCATGTCACTCTGAGAACTTTTTGGTAGTGGGGAAAATCCCTGGGTAGAGCATTCTGTTACCACCTAGGTTTCATTGAGAATCTGAAATATCTTCTTCGATGAGGGAAGGGGAGATTCCTAATGTGAAAGTATGAATCCAACAGCTGGAAATCTGTAAACAGTCTTGAGCTTGGAGACATGGAATGATGGAGTCAAGTGTTATAAATAATTTAGAATGATATATGCACTTGGATTTTAGGATAGGAAAAACACACTTCCTTCTTGTACAGAATGAGAAAAAAAATATCAAAACATTCTGTTAACCCTGAAATATCTTCTGTAACTGTGACTTCTGTAATGAGATCATTGCCATGTGCAGACTAATGATTGATCCTTGAAATGGACATAGCAGATGTGGAATGAGGCAGTATCTCTTGTCCTTCCACTGGGTGTCACTAAGAACAGTCTGGCTCCATCTTCTTTACTCCTCCTATGAGGTATTTAGACACTTTGATAAGATCCCCCCATAGCCATCTCTTCTCCAGGCTAAACAGTCTCAGCTTTAAGCCTCTCCTCATGAGACAGATGCTCTTGTGGAAGCAAAATAGTTAATGCCTCATAGGCCTTTGCAGGCCTCACTAGTTAAGAAGCATTTGCAGCTAATGGTCTCACCAGGGAGCAAGATTTCATTAACAAATGAGTGAATTATTTGTAAAAGGATATACTATCTAGAGCCTCCTTATCTGAAGAATTCCAATCGATGTTGTTATTTACCATATCCTGCTTATCTGACACAGTTTTGGTGAAGAACCTGGTTGTATAGCCTAAAAGGTATATAAACTCTGTAACTGCCCCATTTACACAGGATTCATATCAGCAGTCTCTCACTGCTGCTTTGTTCTCTCCTATAGCTATAGTAAACTGCTTCTGTTCTGACCTGATCTAAATAGTAATTCTAGTTATTCCACAATACTCCAAACCCTTAGTCATCTTTGTGGCCCTTTGCTGGACTCACTCCAGTATCCCTGTGTCTGTCTTGTACTGGGGAGCCCAGAACTGGATACAGTACTTGAGATGCAGCCTCAGCAGTGCTGAGTGGAGAGGAAGGATCTCCTCCTTCGACCTGCTGACACTGTTCTTCCTAATGCAGCCCAGGATGCTGTTGGTTGCCTTTGCCATGAGGGTGCATTGGTGGCTCATGGTCAGATTCTTTTCCACCAGAACCCTCAGGTCCTTTTCTGCAAAGCTGCTTTCCAGCTGGTCAGCCCCCAGCCTGTACTGGTGCATGAGTTTATTCCATACCAGGTGCAGGACACGGCATTTCCCTTTGTTGAACTGCCCATTTCTCCATCCTGTTGAGGTCCCTCTGAATGTCAGCACAACCACCCAGTGTATCAGCCACTCCTCCCAATTCTCTATCATCTGCAGACTTGCTGAGAGTGCACTCTGTCCCAAGATCCAGGTCAGAAAAGAAGAGGTTAAACAGTATGGGCCCCAGTATTGGCCCCTGGGGAACACCACTAGTGACTGCCCTTTAGCTGGACTTCATGCCTTTTGCTGTTGATAGACCTGCAGAAGCCTTTCTTGTTGCCCCTCCCATACCTCTCCAGATTCAAATCTAGATGGGCTTTGGCTTTCCTAACTGCATCCCTGTATGCTTGGACAGTGTCTCTATATGCCATCTGGGTCACCTGTCCCTGCTTCCACCTCCTGTATGCTTCCTTTTTATGTTTGAATTTACTCAGGAGCTCCTTGTGCATCCATACATCCTGCCACCTGTGCTTGACTTGCTGCATGTTGGGATGGACCATCCTTAAGCTGGGAGAAGGTAATCCCTGAATATCAACCAGCTCTCCTGGACCCCCTCTGCTTTCTAGGACTGTCTCCCATGGGATTCTTCCAAGCAGATCCCTGAAAAAGCCAAAGTCTGCTTTCCTGAAGTCTAGGGTTATGATCCTGCTATTTGCCTTGTTCCTTCCTTTCAGGATCCTGAACTCCACCATCTCATGGTCACTGCAGTCAAGACTGCCCCAACCAGTCCTTCCTCATTTGGAGGTATTCAGGTCCAGCAGAGTGCCTCCCCTTATTGGCTCCTTGATCACTTGTGTTAGGAAGTGATCACCAAAACACTCCATAAACCTCCTGGATTGCTTATGCCCTACTGTCTTGTCCTTCCAGCAGATATTGGGGTGGTTAAAGTTCCCCATGACAACCAGGGCCTGCAAATATGAAGCTTCTTCCAGTTGCACAAAGAAGGCCTCATCTACTTCTTCCTGATCAGGCAGTCTATAGCAGATGCCCACCACAATGTCACCCACATTGGTCTGCCCTCTAGTCCTAACCCATAAGCTCCTGACTGGCACGTCATCCATCCCTAGGCAGAGCTCCATGCATTCCAGCTGCTGTCTCATATAAAGGACAGTTCCCCCTCCTTGCCTTCCCAGCCTGTCCTTCCTAAAGAGCTTGTATCCATCCATGGCAGCAATCCAGTTGTGTGAGCTATCCCAGCACATCTCCATGATCCCAGTGAGACTGTAGCCCTGCAACTGCACACAGATCTCTAATTCTTCCTGTTTGTTCCCCATGCTGCACGCATTAGTGTACAGGTACTTCAGAGAGGCACACAGTCATGCTGATTTCCCAGGAAAAGGGTGAGAGCTTCCCCCACAATACTGTCCTCCTGGCACTTCCTTATTTGTGTGCACGTGCTTGGGGTGGGCTCTCTTGTGTCCCGTTTTGTTCATTTTGAGGTCTCTCCTGTCCACATCACCTTGCACCCTCTGCTTACCAAGCCAGTCCACCACTTTCCCACTTGACTGTGGGTTGTCCTCTCCCTCCCCTGTCATTCCTAGTTTGAAGCTCTCCTCACCAGGTTGGCCAGCCTGTTGGCAAAGATGTTTTTGCCCCACTTGGTCAGGTGGATCCTGTCTTTCCCTATCAGTCCTTTATCCTCAGAGGGTCCTATGGTCATTAAAGCCAAATCTCTATCAGCAACACCAGCTGCGCTGCCAGTTGTTGATCCCCAGGATCCATCCACTCCTCCTCAAGCCCTTCCCCTTCATCAATAGGATAAAGTAGAAAACCACCTGGGCCCCCATACCTTTGACCCTCATCCCCAGATTCATGTAGTCACTCTTGATATACTCAAGGTTTCCCCTGGCAGTATCATCGGTGCACACATGGAAGAACAGCAGAGGGTAATACTCTGAGGGCCAGACAAGCATCAACAGTCTCTCAGTTCCAGATCCGAGCCCCCGGCAAGCAGCAAACCTCCCTAGAGAGTAGATGGGGGTTTCTGTTCCCTGCAGGAGGGAGTCATCCGCTACTATCGCTTGCCACTTCCTCCTGATGCTGCTGCTGCATGGTTCAGTCTCAGCTGGCTCCAATGTTTCTTCAGACAGAGCTTTCAGTCCCTCATCTGCTACCAGGGCACTGCACCTATTCTGTAGTTGCAGATCTGCAGGTGGAGCAGGAGCCTTCCTCCTGTTGCCAAAAGTCACAAGCTTCTAGCCTTCACCATCATGGGAGTCTCCATTTGCCACCCCAGTGAGTACAGACTCTGGTTGCTCTTTCTGTGCAGGTGAGGATTCAGGCTCTTGCTTCTGCAGGGTGTTAGAGAATATCCTTTCCATCTCTTTTTTCATCATCCTTATTGCTGTGCATTGATATTGACATACTGGAGCAAGTCCAGAGGTGGACCACCATGATGCTCAGGGGACTGGAGCACATGACATAGAAGAAAAGGTTGAGAGAGCTGGATTTTTTTCAGTCTAGATAAGAGAAGGCTCAGAGAAACCTTATTGCTTGTTTACAACTGCCTAATGGGAGGATACAGTGAAGACTCTTCTCAGAGCTGCACAGTAATAGGACAAGAGGCAATGGATACAAGTTGGAACATGGGAAATTCTGATAAGATACTAGGAAAAATATTTTTTACCGTGAGGGTGGTCAAATACTAGAACTGGTTGCCCAGTGAGGCTGTATAATCTGCATCCTTGGAGGTGTTCAAGACTTGACTGGACAAGTCCTTGAGCAACCTGACCTGCTTTGCGTAGGGGTTAGACCAGGTGACCTCTGGAGTTCTCTTCCAACCTAAATTATTCTATGATTCTAACCTTTTTTAACATGGTCTTTATCAAAAACGTACATGTCAAGAGAACCTGTAAGCAAATGAGCCAGGACTTGCTGCCAAGAGATCTTTAAAGTCTGAAGTCTGACATAGATTTTGAACAATTAAGAACTGGGTACAAGTATCACTGAAGTATCAGTTTAAGCATTTTATGTAAATATAATGTGTTGCTGGATTATAAGAATTGTGTTAAAGGTTACACAGAAAGTTTTTGAAAAGCAAAATATTAGTAGTTTAGTAGTAAACTTAAAATTTTGTTATGACAAGGTTAATTTAAAATGCTGACAAAAAAAATGAGTGGACAGATGCCAATAATCTAATTGCAAGTGTAATAAGAAAACATACCCCCCATAAAATCAGAGGTAGATTAAGGCTAACTGGAAATCATTCCTAGCCCAATACTTGGATGAGCCACAATAACAGAGGAATTTAAATGCTTTCCATTAGAGAAAGTTTGCTAATATTTCCCTAATTTGAAAGGGAATAAAAAGAAAGAGGAGATAAATTAAAACTGAGAAATGGTACCATAACAAATCACAGATATGAAAACACCAGGGACCTCTGTAAGGAAACTTTGATAATCATAGAATCATAGAACAGCCCAGGTTAGAAGGGACCTTGAAAGATTATCTGGTCCAACATTTCATGGGAAAGGGAGCCTAGATGATATTATCTAGCACCCTGTCCAATTGCATCTTGAAAACCTCCAGTGACGGGGACTCTACCATGTCCCTGGAGAGGTTGTTCCAGTGATTGATTGTTCTTACTGTAAAAAATTTTTTTCTTATGCTCAGATGAAACCTCTCCCAGTGTAACTTGTACCCTTTGCCCCTTGTCTTCTCCATGTGACATAATGTCTCATGCCATTGCAGTTGGGCAAAGGTGTCAGTCTTGTCCCTAATTTAGCAAGGACTAGTGTGCAGTTATCAGTAAATAAACAAGAATCCTGCATGTGACCACCATAACTATTCCTTATGCGATGGGAAAGAAAAAAGAAAAAAGACTCTTGTTACAACAGGAATAAAAGCTTTCTGAAGAACCAGCAATCATTTCTATGTTCAGTCATTGTCCAAGGACTGGAAGCTTTATGAAAGAAAGGGTCCTATATCTTGGTAAGATGTTAATGAAAATAATGGAAATCCATCTTCAGAATTCTCCTAACCATTCTCTGCTTTAACTGAATGCTTCTTTTCAAAGCACGAGACTACTTTAAATTAGATAAAAACTTTTTTGCTTTGATATTAGTCACTCAGCAGGGCTTCAGCATCAGTCAAGGACAAGACTGGAGTCCAGAAGATTCTAATTACCATCCAACTATAAAAGCAACTTTAAACTGCCAATTTGGAGAAGAAACATCCCTTGAAGTAAGAAGCAGTCCCTTAGGCTGGGGGACTATGGGAAGAGTTTTAAGCTGGTTAGGTTCCTTCTAAAGCATGTTATTTCTATAGCTGATTAGATTTATCTTAGAAACTACTTAGTTTTTGAGAACATATAGCTTTTGGAAACAAGATATGATATAATAGTTTCATTACAACATATATGAAGAAGATAAAGATTTACCCATTGATGACACCATTTGAGTAGCCTAAATGTTCAGCGAAGGATTCCTGCAGAATTATAAGCAATAAACAGAATATTAGACACAGTCTATACAGTGGCAAAAATTATGCATCCCTATATCAAGAAATTATATGAATTGGGTTTGAGTCCCATTACACTCATACCCTTGGAATTTGCCTTGTGGCACAAGTACTCTAATGTTTTCCTGCTACTGCTTTATTTAAAATGCATGGCTTGTAGGAATAATTTCCCTCTGTATGCTTTTTACCAGATTACAAATACAGTAGAACTTAATTTGCACTGATTACTGGGAGACCCATTTGCAAAATACTGAATTTCATGAGTTAATAAGCAAGTGAGCAAATGATAAAAAACATAATAATACACCACAGGAGATACTTGTTAATTTCTTTGTATATTGTAGCTACATTTTAGTTAGCTTTAGCTCAGTAATGAGAAATGCTATGCAGTAAACAAATCTTTGCTGAAAAAAAGGAGGGGTATGGAGGGGGGGCAATTTTTGATAGATATTCTAAAGGATTAGCAGTCTGCTGGATAACAAGGTTCTACTATATGGCATTTTAAACTGATATCTCTATTTTAAAATTTAGTTTTATTTTAAGCACAGGTAGTGGCAAGTTGATATGGAATATCTTAAACTCAGAAAACTATATTTTTTAAAGATAGTGCCTCAAAAAGAACAAATGCTGTAAAAGAGAATTTAAAACTGCGGATAAAAATCTGGTGACTGCTCCATTTCTTCACTTATACAGAGGAATGGAATGAGTGTTTCTCAAATGTGTTCTTTCCAGCACAAGTGTTGTTGCCAAAGATGTTCCCTCTTGCACTAGCAGTTTTTGAATATGTTAGCCACCTGAATAAAAAAGGCCCCCAAAATCAAACATAACAGACTTACCTCAATATGTTGAAACATATACGGGTGATTGCATATCTTTCTCAATTGCATGATTGTGTTCATAAGAGTTTTTGCCCCACCTTTTCCCTAGGGAAACAAACAACACAAATCATATTATGAAACCCATTTCCTAGTTTGTTAATGAAACTTTTGAAACTCAATTTCAAAAGGAGACATAAAAAATACTTCTACCCCAAAGCAGAATACCATATCACCATGAAATAAAAAATATTTGAAGCTACGAAATAAGGTGCAGTTATCTGGCTGCTCAAATTAAAATATCATGAAGATGATCCAAAAAGACAAGGAGATCAAAGACTTCCAAGTAACCTGGAAAGTGTACTACATCTCGTATCTGTCTATAGCAGTCACAATAAGCACTTACTGCTTATTTCTACTGCTTATTTATGAAACCATGTAAATTGTAAACAGTAAAATATTATCAGGTGTTCCACTAAGCCGGGATGGTTACAATCTAATTATCACTGATGAATACATTTGGTAACGCCATATTAAGATTGACTAACACTTCTCAATTTAAGGTCCCATTTTGATTTGCTATAACTTTGTGAAACTGTTACCAAAGTTGGTACAATTTCCAAACTCACTATGTCACTCAGGTGAAGTTATTTTAAACTATATCAGCCAAAACAATTCAGACATTTCCAAGAGTGAGATTAGGAAAAATTACATTATGTGATCATTTTATATTCCTGGTAAATTCATCTTTGGAAGGGAACTGACATTTGATTGGGGGTAGTCTACATGTCAAAGTCTGCTGTTGATCCCTTGAAAGTCTATCTCAATTTGCTCCAAACTGCAGTTTGCATTTGTTTATGAAATGTTTACTAGAGCTTTGCATCCTAATGAATTCTCTCTAGTTTGAGCAGATTGCAAGGCAGAGCTGCAGAGTTTTCCCTAAAACCATAGTTATTGGATCTTCAAAGTCAAGAGCTCTCAATGACCACCACCTCCTTCTGCTGGCACCAGGAAGCATGAATAAGAAAACCTGATGAATTACTTACAGAAAAGAAAAAAGTTGGAGGATGGGGAAAAATTGGACCTATGAGTATGAGGGAGTTGAGATTGCAATGTTCTGGCCAAAGAGACTAGAAAGCTAGAGGACAGCAGAGGCAATTAGAACTGCTTAAGGCAAAGAGCTGGGCAGGGAAGCAAGGAAGAAAAAGCAGAGAGAAGATTCTGAACTAGTGACCAAGAGAAATCAGAGAGAGAGGTAAGCAGAAGGCTGGGATGCAAAATTAAATTGGGGGGGTGGGGGGAAGTTAGAACAAGGAACAGGATGTAAGATAGACAACGTTGAGGTGGACATAAACCTGCTGAGGTGGACAGGGAACAGGGAATGAGAGCATAGAGATGGCTGACCTCTGTTTAGTTGAGTAAGGTGACTGCACACAAATCTTGAGTCAGAGGAAGGGCAACAGGAATGGCTGTGCCAGGAAACTGGGCCTAGTTAGGCACAGAGAACTGAACTAGCAGAAGACGTTGGGATGAGGAAGAAAATAGACTGGAGATGGACCAGTCAAAGTGATTATGGTAAAAGGCATCACACTCAGGTCAGGAATAGGGGGAGATGAGCAGGAGGGACAACATCCATTCAAGTACCCTCTCTCCAGATCTTAGAGCAAACTGAAGACTCCCCAGTCTCACTGCTCTTCTGTCATCAAATATGTATTAAACCCTCAACCACATCAAACGTTGCATTGTAAAAGGCAACTACTATCAGTTATTCAGGTAACTCAAATCTCTAGCATAGGTCTCTGTAGTGCTTCTAAACTTCCAATCATTCTGATGACCTCCTTTGGATGTAAATGTGTCAAATGACATTTTCTAAGGCTTAAAAAAATGGTAGCTGAAAAATTACATTAAAAATACAACAAAAGAAATTAAACTGATGTTTGCAAAGTACTCAGAACCTATATAGAGATAACTGTCATAGAAGATCCAATGAGGAAAGGACTAACTTTGTTTTTAGAGCGGGGTTTGAATACTCAACAGTAAATAACACATCAGACCACACCGAATAGAGGTTAAAACAAAATAAGATATTGAACAAAAATGTCATCCATTGTGACAATGAAATTGGCAGGAAGCAGGTGGAAAAATAGTATGCAATCATATTGTATCATGAAAACACATATAATGGGGCCAATATATGGGACTGGTGCACACACCAGCTGTTACACACCAGCTGCTCAGAACCACAGAATGGTTGAGGTTGGAAGGGACCTCAGGAGGTCATCTGGTCCAACCCCCCTGCTCAAGCAGGGCCACCTAGAGCAGGCTGTCAAGGACTATGTACAAACAGCTTTTGAATATCTCCAAGGAGGGTGACTCCACAACCTCTCTGGGAAACCTGTTTCAGTGCTCAGTCACTCTCACAGTAAAAAAGTATTTCCTGATGTTCACATGGAACCTCCTGTGTTTCAGCTTGTGCCCATTGCCTCATCCTGTCACTGGGCACCACTGAAAAGAGCCTGGCTCTGTCCTCTTTGCATCCTCCCTTCAGGTATTTATACACATTGATAAGATCCCCCCTGAGCCTTCTCCAGGCTGAACAGTCCCAGCTCTCTCAGCCTTTCCTCAAAGGAGAGATGCTCCAGTCCCTTCATCATCTTCATGGCCCTTCACTGGACTCTCTCCAGTAGCTCTATCTCTTGCACTGGGGAGCCCAGAACTGGACACAGCACTCCAGGTGTGGCCTCACCAGTGTTGAATAGAGGGGAAGGATCACTCCCCTCGACCTGCTGGCAACACTCCTATTAATGCAGCCCAGGATACCATTGGCCCTCTTCGCAGCAAGGGCACATTGCTGGTTCATGTTTGTTGCTCTGTGTTAAGTGCCTACATGATCTTAGTCTGAGGAATCTCACGATAAATCCAACCTACCTCACATCTATTGCAATGTAAAACATGTATTTACAGACAAGCTGATGCATGGCTACTTGTCTTCTCTACAATAACTTGACCACGTGCCAAAGTCCTAAGATAGAAAAGTCAACATTTATTTTGGCATATTCCAATGTATGACTGCATGACTTACTTTGAATCTTATTTTTCTTTTAACACTTTTTTGCATGAACAGATGTTTTTTGAATGTATGAACAGAGGCACTCATAATCTAGCTGGCCAAAACAAGATTTGTGCTTAATAATGGCTCTCAGAGAAAAGATGAACACTCGGTAGTAGTCAGTGCTGCCACAATCCCAACTAGTCAGATTTTTTATTGGATTAAACTCAGCATATTTTTACCTTATGAATGGAGAGCACAAACTACTGTCTTAAAACACAAACATGTCTAATTGAGATTTCTTTCTTCAAGGATATCTGTGGTAAGAACCTACTTATTCATTTTTTTTTAAAAAAGAAGTAATGTAGTTAACACATGATCATGATCTATTGTTCTGTAAGTGTTCTAGTTTCCCCTTTGTACCTTCTTGTCTTTCTCAGAACCATCTGTGAGAAGGATTCCCTTGGCTTGCATGTGGCGGTACAGAATCTTCTGAAGAGCTGACATGTCACATTTGATTACATATTCAACCTAGTGTAAAAACACAATTAACAAATACAGTGTCAAGTTTTACCAAGATATAATCATTTCACTATGATTTTAATTCCAAGTTCTTGCCCTCCTAAACAAATAAAACAAAACCTATATTTCTTTGATCCTCATCATAACAGCACCTTTAAACAAGTTGCAATCCACTTGCAAGCATAATAATGACTATTTGAAAAGATTAACTGTGGGATTTATGATTACTACAAGACACATAGATTCTAAGGGCGTGACTGTAAATTCAGTGCTGTTTTATCAAACATATAAAAAAGGAATTATTCTTTCCTGTTTCTCTCTTATAATTTTAACCAACTGTCGAAAGATTGAATGGCTAATAACCTGTGAAATTTATTATACCTCCAAAGCATCAATCACAACCTGGCACAAAATAAATAACATCACTTACAGTCCTAAGTAGCATTCTACTTGCCAATGTGGGGATGGAAACATGCTATTTTGTTTCTCAATATCTACTAAAAAAAAGGGGGAACTAATGAAGTAGAGTATGAACACCAAATTAATTTTGACTTCTTGTTAAATATGATTAAAATAAGTTAGTTTCAGAATGTTTTGACTGCACACCACCCTTAAGTCCAGTAACACAAGAAAAGTTTTCATGTACCAATTTAACACACATTTTTTCGACTGCCAGGCCTGTATACTCCACTGCCTTTAATAACTAGGCTAAAATGAAAATAGTCACATAATGAAGCCAGATTGGTGACAAATAATGCAAGAAGTGATTAAAAGAAAAAAGAGCAAGATGCTTAATGTTTCATAAATAAACTTGTGGAAGTTAACAGTTATATTTAACACTTCATAGGCCTTTGGAGGTGTCCTGGTTTTGGCTGGGATAGAGTTAACTGTCTTCCTAGTAGCTGGTACAGTGCTATGTTTTTGAGTTAGGTATGAGAAGAATGTTGATAACACTGATGTTTTCAGTTGTTGCTCAGTAGTGTTTAGACTACAGTCAAGGATTTTTCAGCTTCTCATGCCCAGCCAGCAAGAAAGCTGGAGGGGTACAAGAAGCTGGGAGGGGACACAGCCAGGGCAGCTGACCCAAACTGGCCAATGGGGTATTCCATACCATGTGATGTCATGTCTTGTATATAAACTGGGGGGAGTGGGGGTGGGGGGATTGCCGCTTGGGGACTAACTGGGTGTCGATCGGTGGGTGTTGAGCAATTGCACTGTGCATCACTTGTATATTCCAATCCTTTTATTATTGCTGTTGTCATTTTATTAGTGTTATCATTATCATTATTAGTTTCTTCTTTTCTGTTCTATTAAACCGTTCTTATCTCAACCCACGAGTTTTCTTTTCCTGATTTTCTCCCCCATCCCACTGGGTGGTGGGGGGCAGTGAGTGAACGGCTGTGTGGTGCTTAGTTGCTGGCTGGGGTTAAACCACAACAGGAGGCCTCACTAATTAAGAAATACATGTCAGCATGACCTAACAGCCTCACCAAGTCAGCACAATTTAATTAACAAAGGAGGGAATTATTTGTAAAAAAGAGGTCCTGTCTAGAGCTTCCTTATCTGACTATTTGGAGCCTCCCTATATGAAGTAATGTACGTTACCACTCTTTGTTGCAATTTACTATAGTCCTGTTTCTCTGACATGGTTTGGTGAAGAACGAGTTGTATAACCCAAAGGTATATAAACTCTGTAACTGCCCCATTTGGGCAGAGTTCATATCGGCAGAGTCTGTCACTGCTGCTTTGTGTTCTCTCCTATAGCTATAGTAATAAACTGCTGCTGTTCTGACTTGATCTAAATTGTAATTCCAGTTATTCTGCAACAAACTAAATAAAGAGCATCTTTGCTAACAATTTCATTAACCTAGTGAGGAAAGCTTTCAACTAGGTACATCAGGGAAGGATTGTCATTAACTGAAGAAAAGCAAAGGCATGGGGGCAGTGAAGTGTCTGGGAGACAGCACGACTTGGGAGGTTCTTGTGCTTCCCCTATGAAAGCAGCACGACTGGGGGCCCATCTCAAGTGCCTGTACACAAATGCACACAGCATGGGCAACAAACAGGAGGAATTATAAGTCCATGCACATTTGCAAAACTCTGATCTCATTGGGATTAGAGAGATGTGGGAGATATATCTCACATGATTGGAGTGCTGCCATGGATGGGTACAGGCTCTTCAGGAAAGACAGACTGGGAAGGTGAGGATAGGGGATTGTGCCCTATGCACAGGAGGGGCTCAAATGCACAGAGCTTTGCCTTGGAGCGGGTGATGTGCCAGTTAAGAGCTTATGAGTAAGGATCAGAGGACAAACCAGTGCAGGTGCTATTGTGGTAGGCATCTGCTACAGGCTTTCTGATCAACAAAAGGAAACACATGAAGCCTTCTTTACACAGCTCATGGGGGACATGCTCTGCTGGACTTGATAGTCATACACAGAGAAGAACTGCTCAAAGATGTGAAGGCTGAGGGCTGCACTGGCCGCAGTAACCATGAAATTGTGGAGTTTAGGATCCTGAGAGAAGCGAGCAAGACAAATGGAATCACAGCCCTGCACTTCAGGAGAGCAGTTTTCAGCTTGTTCAGGTATCTCCTTGGCAGGATCTCATGAGAGACTGCTCTGGAGGGCAATGGGGCCAACGAGAGGTGGATAATCTTCAAGGACAGTGTCCTCAGAGCAGAAGTTGTTTCTTATGACGTGGAAGAAGTTGAGCAAGCATGGCAGAAGGTCAGTGTGGATGAACAGGGAACACATGACTGAGCTCAAATGCAAAAAAGGAAGCACACAGAAGGTGGAGACAGACATGGGCTACCTGAAAGGAATAGAGACATTGCCCAGGAGTGCAGGGATGAAGTTAGGAAAGCCTAAGCTCAGCTCAAGTTGGAACTAGAGAACGACAAGAAGGGCTTCTATAGGTATGCTGGCATTAAAAGGAAGGCTAAGGAAAACAGAGGCCCACTGCTCAATGGGGCAAGGGACCTAGTGCCAAAGGACACAGGAATGACGACTGATGTACTCAGTGCCTTTTTTTGCTCCAGTTTTCACTGGTAAAGGCTTGTCCTCAGGCCTCACAGGTCCCTGAGCCTAATGGCAGAGTCTGGGGGAGTGAAGCATTACTCATAGTAGAGGAAAACACAGTTAGAGACCACTTAAACCAGTTTGGCTATATACAAGTCCATAGGACCAGATGGGATTCATCTAAGGCAGCAAAAGGAGTTGGCTGATGTCATTGTGAGGTCATTCTCTATCATCTTTGAAAGGTCATGTTGATTGGGGGAGGTTCTGAATGCCTGGTAAAAGCAAATGTCACACCCATTTTCAAGAAGGGCAAGAAGGGGAATCCAGGGAATTACATGCCAGCCAACCTCACCACCGTCTCTGGGAAGCTTATGGAACAAATCCTTCTCAAAGACATTTCCAAGTACATGAAGGACAAGAAGGTGACTGGCAACAGCCAGCATAGATTTATCAAGGGGAAATCATGCCTGACTGATTGCCCTCTATGATGAGATAACTGGCTGTGTAGACAAGGGGAGAGCAGTGGATCTTGTTTACCTTGATTTTAGTAAGGCCTTTGACATGGTCTTCCATAGTATTGTTATAACCAAACTAGTGAGATATGGACTGGATAAGTGGACAATAAAGTGGGTGGAAATTTGGCTGGATTGCCAGGCTCAAAGGGTACAAATCCAGTACCACTACTCAGTAGTAGTCCAACTTGCAACCAGTTATCAGTGGTGTCCCTTAAGGGTCAATACTTGGCCAATACTGTTTAATGTCTTTATGAATGATCTGGATGATGGGACAGAGTGCACTCTCAGCAAGTTTGTGGATGACACCAAATTGGAGGGGGGAGTGCTCAATATGCTGTAGGTCAGAGGGACCTGGACAGGCTGGAAAAATGGGCTGACAGGAACCTCATGAAGTTCAACAAAGGGAAATGCCAAGTCCTGCACTGGGGATAGAATAATGCCAATATACTCTGGGGACCAACTGGCTAGGCAGCAGCTTTGCAGAGAAGGACCTTGGAGTCCTGGTGGACAAAAAGTTGAACATGAGCCAGCGATGTGCCCTTGCAGCAAAGACGACCAACAGCATCCTAGGCTTTATTAGAAAAAGTGCAGCCACCAGATCAAGGAAAGCAATCCTTCCCCTCTATTGAGCACTGGTGAGGCCACATCTGGAGTACTGTGCTCAGCTTTTGTCTCCCCACTACACAACAGACATGGACATACTGGAGCAAGCCCAGCAGAGGGCCACCAAAATGGACAGAGGGCTGGAGCACATGACATGAGGAGAGTTTGAGGGAGCAGGACTTGTTCAGCCTGGAGAAGAGAAGGCTCAGGAGACCTTATTGCTTTCTTTAACTACCTAATGGGCCAGACTCTGCTTGGAAACATTCAGCACAAGGACAAGTGGCAATGGTCACAAGTTGGAAAGTGAGAAATTCTGATTAGATATAAAGAAAAAATTTCCCCATGAGGGTGGTCAAACAGAACAGGGACCCAGAGAGGCTGTGGGATCTCCATCCTCAGAGATATTCAAAACTCAACTAGACAAGGTCCTGAGTGACCTGCTCTGAGCAGGAGGTTGTATTAGAGACCTCCAGAGGTCCTTTCTAACTTATATGATTTTATGATTAAAAAATCAGTAGGTTATTTTCATCTCAGAAGCACAGGAGGATGAGCTCACAGGTAAGAAACATGAACATCTACTTAGCATCTTTATCAGGGGCCTGTCAGAGCAGCTAGAACTGTCACCAACAGACTTTGGTCAAAAAGTCTGATGCTTCAAGTCAGACATGCTTTGTTTTGAAAACAGGGGGACAGAAATGTAAGAAGTGCTCCACTAAGTAACAGTACATATTCAACTTATAAATTCTTTTTCTCCCATGACTCTTCATTGTTCTATCAAATACAGGGCAGAAATTTGAAATGCAATAAAAATTTCAGTAATGAGATTTTCCTCGTAGAATGTCAGACAACATTTTCAGATCTATGTTTCAAGCTCAAATAAATGCTACATAGAAGGCTATCGTGAATATGACATTTGGGGAAACAGAGGGTCAAAATAGCAACAGTCTTCATAACATTCTAAATTTTTAGGTCTTTAATTAGAGCATAAGTCTTATGAGGAGCAGCTGAGGGAGCTGGGGCTGTTTAGTCTAGAGAAGAGGAAGCTGAGGGGAGACCTTATCACTCTCTACAACTACCTGAAGGGGGGTTGTAGTGAGGTGGGTGCTGGTCTCTTCTGTCAGGTGGCTGGAGATAGGACAAGAGGAAATGGCCTCAAGTTGCAGCAAGGGAGATTTAGGTTAGATATTAGGAAAAAATTTTTTACTGAGAGTGTTGTCAGACATTGGAATGGGCTGCCCAGGGAAGTGGTTGAGTCACCATCCCTGGAGGTATTCAAAAAGCAAGTAGATGGGGTACTTCAGGGCATGGTTTAGTGGACATGGTTGATGGTTGGACTCGATGATCTTGAAGGTCTTTTCCAACCTAAATGATTCTATGATTCTAATTAGAAGACTTTTTTTAAATGCAGATAAAGAACTCTTCATTCATTCAACGTAAATACAATCTCACAACTCACATGTAACAATAACTTGATTTTTGTTACGGTTTTAACCCAGCAGGTTTAAGTATCAAATGTCACCCCAACCTGCCTTCAATTTTCATTTTTGGCTATGTTTTTGTGGGTTTAGGGGGAAATGCAAAAGGGGAAGGAGGCTCAAAATCACAAAGGAGGGCAGGGGTGTGGGTCGAGTGAGATGCCTGGAAATTAAAATAGTGGTCTTTCAAATCAGTGTTGAATTTTACATTCTGAGATGCACAAACTGGTTAAGACACATATACAAGCCAAACAAAATACTTCACACAACTCAAGAGTCCTGAAAAGTTAACTAAAATTCTCCTAACTTTATGAATGTCACACAGTCCTTTAGGAGTTTCAGTGAAACAATTCAGTGAACAAAGTTTCTTCTCAGTGCATGAGTGGCACAATATGACTCTCAGGGTATGACTGGCATTCATTAATGCCTTGAAACCAAATACTATGGAAACAAGCTGTATGTCTTATATAAACCTTGGGTGGCTACATACAGAATTAAAGCTGTAGGACTGAGGATTAAGACCAAGAATGCAGAAATCAGGATTCCTCAGTGGCCAGTATTTCTTCTTTGCAGAGTTAAAAACACAAACCACAACAACCAAGACTTAATAAGTCCTTTTATCTAGGATGTATCTCAAAACCCAATATTATATAGTGCTAAAAAAAAAGTATAAACCCCCTTTCTATTGCAAACCTTTTCTGGCAGTTGAGACTCAACTTCTTTTTTCAGTCTCCTTAGCAAAAAGGGCCGGAGCACTTTGTGGAGACGACGGATGATCAGGATAGTCTCTTCCTCATTTAAGTCCACTTACAAAAGTTTATAAAGGTCACAACAAGGCAACTCAGTGTGTTATGTAATGTCTTTGTGATTAGGTAAATTATTATTTCTCATTATAAATGTTTGCAGTAAATGTTATGTTACAACTAAATTGACTCAGAGTCCAGAAAGAGACACTTTAATGAAGACTTTTAAAGCTGTAATAAAGGTGGCTTTTAAGTATGCTAATTCTCTGAGCACAAAGGAGAGTTCAAAGACTATTCATACAACATGGCCTCCATTCTGTTTCCATCCTAATGGTTTGTTTCTAATGAACTTTAAGCAAACTGTTGCAGTACCCTTTCTCCAGTCATGGCAAATGGAGCATTGAACCACTGTTCAAAGGTGCTGCAGCTCTTGAAAATGGTAGGGAGGAGGAAGTTGAGAAGAGCCCAGAGTTCAGGCAATTTGTTCTGAAGTGGAGTCCCAGTCAACAGTATCCTCCTAGGGGCCACATAATGAGTGTTCAAGACCTGAGTCAGCTTGCAGTGATGATTCTTCATTCGATGGCCTTCATCTACTATCATGTATTTCCATCGAATCTGCAAGAAAAAGAAAAGCTGGTAAAGAACAAGCAGGTCAGATAGCATCAGAATTAGAACCTACCTCCCAGTAGATTTAAAACAGGAATGTTTCAAAACTGAAACATCAGTCATTCTTGTTGAATGACTGGAAACCCAAATCTGACATTATCCAAGCATTAGTGGCCTCCCAAGCAACAAGAGGAGAAACAAATACTAGGTAGGCTACATCTGTAAATAAGCTTGCATCAGCAAACAGCCGAATCCCCTCATTTCTTGGGAGGAGTTCAGGAGACTGGCACCATAAGGTCAGAATTTGTCTTACTGGGGAAGAAAAAGAACATGAGAAATCCAAATGAAACTGTCAGAAAGAAGAAACTAGACAGGATGCAAAGGCATTTTCAGACAAAATAATTGCATTCTCTCAAAAGATAGTAACCTTGAATTTTGCTTTGATTCAGTTAATCCCTTTCTTCTAACCCCTAAATGAAGCAACATAATTAAAGACATCTCAGTCACTACATCTTCTGGAATAAAAATTTAATGCAGTCAGAGCAGATGCTAAAAGAAAACTGCCATGGTTTTTATTACTTTCTGTGCTAAGACATGGATAGCTAACCTATACCCCATAGGATGAGTTTGATGGGACACTGCTTGAACCTCAGCACATCAGTGATTCAGGCAATTCTTTAGTTCAGTCCTTTCAGACACTTCATGTCAGCTGTTTGGGGGGGGTTGTTGTTTTTGCTTTTTAAAAAGCAAATACTGCCTCAAAAGCTACTCTGCTACAGATGTGAACCTTTCAGTGCCTCTTGCTGCTTTATATGCTTGCTGAGGTCCTCAGTGATCAGAAAGTGGGTCCGATAACCAGTAGACAAGCATGCGTCATGATTCCAAAAATATAACACCCCACCCCCAACAGATGGGGGCGTTCAATATGCTGAATTATCATGATGACAGATGCACTTAATAGCGTACTGCACTCTCGGCTTAGCCATGTTCAATGCACGAGAATTACCAGACTTAGGGAGTTTGGTTGCACTAATGAACTATCACGACTAATTAATGAGCAGTGCAGTTTATTAAAGCAACAGTACAGGTTCTTTTGGATTGCCGGTGATAAAGACACTGTCTGCAAAGCATGTGCAAATAATAATACAGTCGACTACAGGCACACTAAATTATGGAAAAAACTCTATAGAGACTTCTAAATTTCCTGGGGAAGCACTCGGTATAACCAAGGGTTCAAATCTCACCCAATAGGCATCCCTATGGGGGGGAAGAGAGGTTCAGCCCATTGACTGATGCCAGAAGTCAGCGATGTCCTCCCGACTTGTCTGTGATGGTGCCTTCCCTAATGGTCCCCCTCTCTTTGGGCCTTTTTATCCTATTTTTCCTTTTAGGTGGAGCTTCAGTGACTCTAGTCATACATACCTTTACTTTGATTGGTATAAAGTTCTCTCGCATTACTTTTAAAGGTGTTGTCGTGGTTTCAGCCCAGCCGGTAACAAAGGACCACGCGGCCGCTCGCTCACTCCTCCCGCCCCCCTCCGGTGGGATGGGGAGGAGAATCAGAAAGGAGAAAAGGGAAAAAACCCGGAACCTCGAGGGTTGAGATAAGGACAGTTTACTGGGCCAACACAAAAAGAGAAGTTACAACAACAACAACGGTACTAATGAAAGAGTATACAAAAAGAGTGATGCACAGTGCAACTGCTCACCACCCGGGACCCGACGCTCCGCCACTTCCCCCACCAAAAGCCGCCGCCCCCCCCATTTATATACTGAGCATGATGGCACATGGTATGGAATAGCTCCTTGGCCAGTTCAGGTCAGCTGCCCCGGCTGTGCCCCCCACCTCCCAGGTTCCTGTAAAAATTAACTCTATCCCAGCTGAACCCAGGACAGGTGTTAAGGTTTAAATTTCAAGCTATAGCTGGTTCCAGAGGCCAAGTTAATAAAGTGTTTGGAGAAAATACCTAAACATTTCTTGGCTATGGAATAATATCAACTATCATAAAGGTTTGTTTCTTTAGTTCCTTTTGGACAAGAAAATGTAAAGTAATCCCCCTCAGTACACTCACCTAGTTTTCCAACTTTACACTTACCCATAAAAACGCTTAGTCACATTTCATCAAGAAAAAAAAATAATACACATTTTACTATTCTTTCCTACAGAAAACAGTGTTCATGGTTCATTCAGACCAAAGAAATTCCGAAGGCTTAATCAAGAATGCAAACAATTCTAGAAAGACTGTGACATGAAATACATGATGAAATTTCAATGAGTAATGCAGGAAATCTATTGCTTCTTCAGGAAGACCTTTATCTCATGGGACTTCACTTGAACTGCTTTGTCCAGCCTACTCACATATTCTGTGCTAAACAGAAAGAAAGAATTATTTCTGAAGAGGAATGGGAACCAGAAACAGCTTTTACCTTTTTTATTTTTGAATGACAGTCTTGTCAGGAGACTGGACTGAAACACAAAACAACAGTAGAACCTACTCGCAAGACTGTTCTAATTTACAGCTGCTTTCAACCATTGCTTGCATCCCAAGAGCACAAGCATATAAAACATTCCATCATTTCCTTTCTTATTCCTTGTATACCCACAGAACTGATACAGGCTGATCTTGCAGAGAATAGCAACAATACAATATCTGCGTGCATGGAGCTATAACATAGTAGCAAAATGTATTTGGACAGTTTCAAAAATTTCTATTCCTTTTTCACAATTCCAGTGCATGGAAGCAATACAAGTGATATAAATTAGAAACAATTCTGATGAAGCCATTAAAATAAAAGGTGACTTGTGCTGACAGTTTTAAACTTAGGGTATTTATTTCTCCGTCACTTTTAATACAAAATATATCTAAGCAAACCTGTTTTCATTACCAATTGCCAGCAATACATTTTTTCCTCCAAGAATTTCATCGCCTCAGGACACTTCAGCACTTTGCACTACAGAAGAAAACTCTAAATAAATGCAAAACCGCACTTTGAGACTCCATAGACAGGCTGTCTTCCCACATGCCCACACACAGCCAGTCCTCTCCATAGGAAAAAAAAAATACTTTGCACCCACCATATACACAACAGCCAAAATAACTTCATTATTGTCAGTTCAGGCCCTGTCCATGCATCCCTTCAAACTGAGGCAACAGCTCCCTACCAAAACTTAAAATAAAAATAGTAATACAAATTTTAAAAACCAAAAAAACCACACCCCCCCCCAAACACACCACAAAAAACAACAAACCAAAAAAAAAAAATAATTAAAAAAAACCAGCTTGGCCAGCCAGCCTTCCCTGGCAGGCAAGTTACCTCTTCCACAAGGTTGAGATGACACCAACAGTAAGCCTCACAACACACAAAGAGAACAGGTACTCCTGAACTGTTGATGCTTCTTGCCTCAAAGAGGTAGTGTACTCCTAAGGAGAGAAAGGGATCTGGGGGTGCTGGTTGACAGCAGGCTCAATAGGAGTCAGCAGCATGCCCTGGCAGCCAAGAGGGCAAACTGCATCCTGGGGTGCATCAAACACAGTATAACCAGCCAGTCAAAAGAGGTCATTCATTATCCTGCTGTATTTAGCGTTGGTGAGGCCTCACCTTGAGTACTGTGTGCAGTTCTGGGCCCCACAATTTAAGAAGGATGGTCCTTGAATGCATCCAGAGGAGGGCAACAAAGCTGGTGACGAGGATGGAAGGCATTTCCTATGAGGAGCGGCTGAGGACACTGGGTTTGTCTAGTTTGGAGAAAAGGAGGCTGAGGGGTGACCTCATTGCTCTCTACAGCTTCCTGAGGAGGGGAAGTGGAGAGGGAGGTGCTGATCTCTTCTCCCTGGTATCCAGTGACAGGATGCATGGGAATGGTTCAAAGCTGCGCCAGGTGAGGTTTAGACCTGATATTAGGAAACATTTCTTTACCGAGAGGGTGGTCAAACACTGGAACAGGCTTCCTAGAGATGGTCAATGTCCCATGCCTGTCAGTGTTTAAGAGGCATTTGGACAATGCCCTTAATAAGATGCTTTAAGTTTTGGTCAGCCCTGAAGTGGTCAGGCAGTTGGACTGGATGATCGTTGCAGGTCCCTTCCAACTGTAACTATTCTATTCTAGCTTGCGGACCCTGGGAAACAGAGTCGTCTGGGGACAATAATGAGAGAGAGAACACGCGCATGAGAGAGAAAGTGAGAGAGCAAAAGCAAGAGAGCATGCATGAGGTTTTACATAAGTGCTACCACATCTCCATAATGATCACAGTTATTAAACTTTTAATTAGATAACACATGCAACACACATTTTTAGAATACAAAACACTTCATTCAACAGAAACCCAAACTTGTAACAGAGACTCTTCTAAACTGAGACAAAAACCACCCAACTGGTATTTCAGAGCTATCGCAACAGGGATAGAAGTGGTATCACATTAGTTGTGTCTGACAACAAACAACAAAACCAAAATTCCTAGTAAAGTAGCACAAAGCTGTTGACTTCAGAATCATACAACCTGTTACTGGATGCTGTTTCCTCATACCAATCTAAAGTTTTATCACCAATAAACTTTATCTCAAATGTACAAGTCAAAACTTTCTAACTTCAGTCATACATCTCTAAGACTTTAGATCAGTTACTTCTTCATAACCAAAAGCTTTAAAAAGTTAACAAAAAAAACCCCAAACAACCCCAAAACGTGAACTGCTGAAAGTAATAATTTTAATCTTCAAAATAGAACTATGACCTCTCCTATAGATCTACACTAGAGGTACAGCAGATAATTTGTAATATTTAATTCATTTTTACCTCATCTAGGGTGCTATTAAGCACTGAAGACCTATTAAAAAGTATTGAGGAATGGTTAAAGAGTGAATAAGCGAATTTATGCAGCATCACTGCCTTTGCAAAATGAAATTAAGATGCTTCTGTTTCTTGTTTCAAATAGTCTGATAAAAATGGGCAGGTTTTTGAGCATTACTATTTTGCAATCCTCTACGGTTAAGGTGGTCTTCAGCTTTAGCCAGGATAAAACACACTACTGTAATTTAGTGACATTACAAAAGGTTGGAAATAAACAAGGTATATATCTGAAAAGAAATGTGATCTTCTCCTAGACAAACTGTGTGTATATATATATGTATATAAAAAAAAAAAAGATAGCACTACTACTTTCTATGAAGGATCAATGAGGTAAGAGTAAAAGCAATAATTCTTGAATTACTTCTTGTAAACCTTCATAATTATTTCCTTGAATACAGTTATGTAAAGTTATGCTTTTTAGTTACAGAAGTTGAAGTTTTGCTTTTAGAATAGTGATTTGTCCTGTTAGGCACAAGAAATACACTGTATCTTACAAATTATGCACTTTCTCCATTTTTTAATCCAACTTGTGTTGCATACCTGATATAAGACGTTGAAAGCCAAGCATTATAGATGGACAGTGCCAAACTAAGAAATAAAGGAGGATTTCCATGAAGTCAAAATTCAAAACCAGTTTTAGAGATGAAGATTACATTTGGTCAAAATCCAGCTGAATATCACATCTTCCAAGAGGCAGTTACCAAGTGTTTATATGTAAACTATCAGACATAGAAAGGAAAGAAGCTCTATTTCCAGTGCTTTTCCTAGGTAATCTCCTAGCTAGGGAGATTTCTTTTAAAAAATTGTTTTACCTAAATGTGTAAAAACTAAACTTACTGTAGTTTTTTTCTACAATTGAAGATTCTTGAATGTGTCGCATGAAAGGAGGGCATTAAAGTTTTATTTTTCAGTTTACTGCAAAAAATTCATCTCCAAATAAAACATCTTAAGTGATGCATCCACCTTGAGATAAGTTAGCCCAAAGCAAAAGAAACCAAGCAATCCGTCTGACATGTCCATTTGACCATATCAAAATCCACACCATGTTCTGCCACCACTAGCAATCGCCACTCATCAAAATTAAGAGATGGCTAGTGGAAGGTATTTTCAAATTGGTACAAGTGAATTCTTAATTACTGAGAACAAAGGAAACCCAGAATAGCTCCCAGCAATATCAAATCTAAGCTCTGACCTGTTACACTTATGAGTACAAAGCTCACAAGCGACATCAAAACACACACAGCATTGGATAATTTTTCCATTTTAAGAGCATCAAATTTAAACTGGAATGTACTTTATGATAACCGGGCTGACTAAACAGCAAAAACATTATAGAATTCTTGCAGCAATAATTTCTTCCTAGATTCTACTGGTATACTTCTACTTAGTTACCTTAAAAACTTGTCATGGTTTAACCCCAGCTGGCAACTAAGCACCACACAGCCGCTCGCTCACTCCCCCACCAAATGGGATGGGGGAGAGAATCAGAAAAGTGAGAAAATTCATGGGTTAAGATAAAGACCGTTTAATAGGTAAAGCAAAAGCCACGCGCACAAGCAAAGCGAAACAAGGAATTCATTCGCTACTTCCCATCAGCAGGCAGATGTTCAGCCATCTCCAGGAAAGCAGGGCTCCATCAGGCATAATGGTTACTTGGGAAGACAAATGCCATCACTCTGAATGTCCCCCCCTTCCTTCTTCTTCCCCCATCTTTATATTGCTGAGCATGACGTCATATGGTGTGGAATATCCCTTTGGTCAGTTGGGGTCAGCTGTCCCAGATGTGTCTCCTCCCAGCTTCTTGTACACCCCCAGCCTACTCACTGGCGGGGCAGTGTGAGAAGCAGAAAAGGCCTTGACTCTGTGTAAGCACTGCTCAGCAATAACTAAAACATCCCTGTATTATCAACACTGTTTCCAGCACAAATCCAAAACACAGCACCATACAAGCTATTATGAAGAAAATTAACTCTATCTCAGCCAAAACCAGCACAAAACCCCACAACTACTATTTTAGTAGCGTTTCTTAATAAGCTAATACAATTACAAAGGTAAAAACTCTGTTGCATGTGTGCACATAAAAGACTTGCATTGTATTATCTGAAATCAAGGCTAAAGTTAAGCATTTGTATTGTAAATTTTAAGTGCAATAAAACTACACTGAGGGTTACGAGTCTTCTTCCTTCCTTTCCCCTTCCACCAAGAAGGGCAATACTCATACTTGCTGCTATCATAAGGGCCTTTCCCTTAATCTGCAGAACCTGCACTCTGAGTGTCTGCTAACCTGTAAACTTTAACTCGCTGAGCGCCACTGGCTTAACTCCACAACCTCCTGAAGACTATTACTTGAAAAGTTATCATGGACCCTGTTATATCAAGCCACAGAAAAAAAAAAAAGTTTTTATTGTTGGCTTAATTCCATGTCAAGTTTATGATTCTGCTCTTTTCCAATACCTTCTACTAAAAACAAACTTTCTCAATTAAACAATGAATTCCACAGCATTCACAGTAATTTCTGTATTTTTAAAACCAAGCCTTTTCTTACTCCAGAAAAACTTTTGTTATTTTTGTACAACAGTGTATGCCCACACTAAAGTAAGTCTTAAAATACTATTTACCATTTTTCTTTTGGAAAGATCTTTACAATTTCACTAATGATTGGCTGGTAGCAGGAATCTCTCTCAGGCTTCCCCTCTTCACTCCAGTCTCCCACAAATTGTTTCAAAGTTGATTTTAATTTATCCATGTCAAACATCGAAGCTGGTGTAATCTTCCCACTTCCCTGATTAAAGCGGGGGGGGGATTATAATGAAAAATGCACCAAGTATCTTTAATCTTGAAAAAGAGAACATAAAATAGAAACAGACAAAGAGTCATGGTACTAGGGCTGTTGGGAGTTTTAATTGACAAAGTACTTACCTCTTACTTCTGGGACCAGGGCTCAAATCCAGCCCTGTTAAATGGATTGAGTTTGGTGGTCTCAGTTCAGCCCCCAAGAGACCAGGGTCCAAATCACAAAACCAACATACGGTACAGCATAACTGAGCACAACTAGTAGTTATTCAGGAAAGGATCCAGACTTTGCTAGCAATGAGACTGAACTGCTCATCATAAGAGGGAGATCCCTCTACGTTACTGATGTAGCATGGAAAACTTACACTAGAGCTGCCCAGAACTGTACCTAGCCTGCAGATACCAAAAAAGACTTCAGTTTCCATCACTGACAGTCTTTTAAGTCTGAGTGCAATTTTTTTTTTTTTCTAGATGCCACATTGAAAGGCAGATAAGCAGAGCAAAAATTGCACTAAATTTTACAAATGCTAACATTCAAAATACTTGGACTACCTAAAATTTAACTAATTTAGGACACCATAACATACAATAACCTACAATAAGATATACAATACCATTTATGGTCTACATAGCCAACTGAAAAATTAACTTTAAAATGTAACCAGGGCAGAGCTAGAAAATCCTGAAGAGTACAGAATTTAGTTTTGAAGTATGAAAAAGTTCATTTTAACATACATCTCCATATTCTTTGTTTTCAAACATATGAATGCAGCCATTGACAATGGTCTGTAGTATCTCTTGATTATGATCAATGCACTTCCGAATCTTATCGAGGTGAGGAAGGAATTGAGGAAGAAGACTGTTGGTCATCTGGGAGAGATCTAAACTGTCTCTCTGTTCTGTTCACCTGTTCATGCATATTAGTTCTAGGAAGAAAACAAACAAACAAACAAAAAATATTAAAAGTCTTCAGATATTTAGCAGCAATATATGTTATAAACAGAAAGAATTCACTCAAAGCTACTCCAATTACAACTATCCAATTCTTTCAACTCAGAAAATAGTCAGACTTCGTAATTCCTTACTAGAGAATGAGTTCTCAAGAATTCTATAGGCAAAATGATTTTTTTAAGCTCTATTTCCATATTGCCACTCTTTTAACAACACGTCAGTTTAAGAGGACCACTGTTTTACAGCTCCATCCCCAGCCTCTCATTTCCAGCACAGGTGATCACAACCTCTAATACATGAATCTACAAAGTGACGCAACTTAGTAAACAATCAACCTGCAAACCCATAAAAATAGCCAGATTATTTCACAAATACAGTTTAAATGGGATAAAACAGCTGAATAGCATGGTAACCTTTGGCTACAGAAAAACTGGAATGTGGAGTGGAAATGGGGCACCTGAAAGCAGGATCCTCAAAATCAATTGTTTCTGAAGGAATCATAACAGTCAAGGCCAGGCCATGCTGGAGTTTTGGTGGCCCCACTAAGGCATTAAATTGCCTTCTTTTAACAGCCTCAACTATGAGTACAATGAAATTGATTGTGTAACCGATCCAGGCAAAAAATAACTCCTCCCTTTCCCCAAAATACTATGAAGGATTGGATTTTTTTCAACCAAGTCTGGTTTTTTCCTCCACCATTTGAATTACTTGTGTTTTCTCCTTCATTCTATAGATTCGTGTAGCAAGCCAGGGGTTGAGTTCTTTTTTTTTTTTCTCTTTCATTTATCTCATTCCTAAAAGGGCTATCTAACACTTTTGTGACTCAAGAAACACCTAGATAGCTAATTATAACAAAATGGCATCCATCAGTGCTTTCAGACAACCTTATTTCTTCTGCAAATTTACAAGTCTTTCAAAAATTTCCCCGACAATCGACTACGCAAAACACCATGTGCGTTTCTTTGCCAGTAGGAGCTACTACTGTTTTTCAGGACTTAAAAGGGCAACACTACGTCACAGAACTGGACCACATAGCCGCGGATGCGAGGCAGCACATTTTAGTTACCCGTAGTATCGGAACGCGTTGATGATCCTCCGGAAATGCTCCCGCTCCAACCGCTCCTCCTCCGCCCTAGCTACCGTGGCCGCCGCCAACACCTTCGACTCCTACGGCCGCCACCGCCATTCGTCGCTCAGAAGTGCCATCGCCTCCGCCCCTCGTTCGCCGCCCCCACACTCTCCTAGCCGCGGCAGCTGCACCTCCACCTCGCCTCGTCGCAGCCCCCTGCGCATCACCTTGATCAGTGAGTCCCTCTCGCTCCCGGGCCGCAACAGCAGCGCTTTGCAAGACACAGCGCATGCAACCGACATCCTAATAACAACCACGGCTAACAGTCGCACGCACGCTAGCTCACTTCCGCCACGGGGCGGAGGGAGTCAGCTCAGTGCGCGTGCTCAGCACCGCCCCCCGCGCGTTAGCCTCCCCCAGGCAAGGAATAGCACGAGAAGACAGGTAGTGGCTGGGATGCTTGTTGTAGTCGCAGAAGTAAACCGCCTGGAGGTGAAGGGACGGGTGCGGGCGCTGACCGGGGGGGGGCGGTTGCGCGCGCGCTCTGGGATAGCACGTTGCTCTCAGCTTTTTTTCCATCTTTTCAGCATTTTACATGTATCTATCTGCCATCAATGCTGTTACTGGTCTAGCTACGATGGTACATAGCTACTATTAGTCTCGGTTAATTTCTGCAAGGACCAGATCAGAAAAGAAACTCACTCCCCCCCCCCCCCAAAAATAGACAGCCGCCCAGACAATTTTTTTGATCAGTTCCCTTGTAAATTACTCAATATCCTTATGTTAGCTATCACAAGGAGAGACAAGTTTTATTGTGGAATAGTGCTAGTCCAAATATGTAGAAAATTATACCATTTGGGATTGCTCACACAGTGACAATTACTCTGAAATGCTTTTGCAGCATACTTTAAGGGAACATGTGCCTACCTAGCTGCTCTGAAGTTCTCAGCTCTTACCAAAGAGGGCCTCCTTTCTAAGGGTCAAACCCCTCTTCAGTTTGAGGACCTGAAGAGCATTGCCATACATCATTATTTTGTCTAGAGGCTGGCAGGAAGTGGTAGTCTTTTAATAAATCAAGTGATATAACTGGAGAATGGGAGAACACAGAAGTTTTTGAGCACATCAACCTTCTATCTATGGAAATAGGAGCATCAGCCTTTTAATGTAAACATGCACACTTTATTCCCATTTTTTCCACTTTTCTTTACTCTCAACACTACTCTCTCATTGATGCAACTATGTTAACTGATTGGTCAGTTTTAACTATAAAACTGTTTGGTGTCTGCAAAGGAGAGAAAGCACAAAGACATTATTCCCAGTGGGGTGGACAAAATGCTAATTGTTCCCAAGAGCACATTAAACACCATTTCAATTTTTTCCTAAGATAGGAAGCAGTGTATGTGACAAAATCAACATCTGTCTCAATTATGTACGGTGTTCAGAGGTAAGAAGTTTGGTTTCTAGAGTTACCTTTGAAAGTTAGATAGGGAGTAATAGTTTTGTGAAATATTTGTTCCTACTACATCATCATCTTTCCCTTATTTTGGCACCATAATGATGAAGTCACCTTCTTAGTTGTCAAACTAGTCCCTTCCTTGCACTTCTCTGCTCTCTGCATATAACCCATTTGTCGTAGTTTAACCCCAGCCAGCAACTAAGCACCATGCAGCCGCTCACTCACTCCCCCCCATCCAGTGGGATGGGGGAGAAAATTGGGAAAAAGAAGTAAAACTCATGGGTTGAGATAAGAATGGTTTAATAGAACAGAAAAGAAGAAACTAATAATGATAATGATAACACTAATAAAATGACAACAGTAGTAATAAAAGGATTGGAATGTACAAATGATGCGCAGGGCAATTGCTCACCACCCACCGACCGACACCCAGCCAGTCCCGGAGCGGCGATTCCCTGCCCCCCCCTTCCCAGTTCCTAAACTGGATGGGACGTCACATGGTATGGAATACACTGTTGGCCAGTTTGGGTCAGGTGCCCTGGCTGGGCATGAGAAGCTGAAAAATCCTTGACTCTAGTCTAAACACTACTGAGCAACAACTGAAAACATCAGTGTTATCAACATTCTTCTCATACTGAACTCAAAACATAGCACTGTACCAGCTACTAGGAAGAGAGTTAACTCTATCCCAGCTGAAACCAGGACACCATTCTAGTTGGTCCATTAGCCTTTTACACTATAATGGTGACACTTCTATAACCATCTGCCGTGTTAGTGGTACAAGTCTGATGCATGGCTGGGGGGGCCCTCCTGTTGAGTCATGAGGTTCAGAAAGGACCCCCTTGCTTTCTAAACTTCTTCTCAGAGAGGAGTCTAGGTGCGGCTAGGTCCAGTCTTAGTCTCAGGCTTGGACAACGGTTTATGTCTAAAGCATTGTGTGTATAGCCACTTACCAGTGTGGTGGGTTGACCCTGGCTGGGTGCCAGGTGCCCACCAAAGCTGCTCTATCACTCCCCCTTCTCAGCTGGACAGGGGGGAGAAAATATAACAAAAGGCTCGTGGGTCAATGTGGAGGACCTCGGCTGGACCAAGGGGCCTGGGGAGGATATTGACCTTGACAAGATTACAGTGTTCCCATGAGAGAACAAGAAAGAACGAGAAGTGTGCCTGGGAAACTAAGTTTAAGGAATGTGTTGACTGTTTGCAGTTGTGATAAGGAACCTGAAAAAGTCACCCAACGAGGGGTGAGAAAAACAACTTCTGACAACTTTTTGACCAATAAGGGACAGACATATGTACAAGGTAACAAGTATAATGGCTATAAATTTGCTGGCTTGTAGTAATAAAAAAAACCTTCTTTGCTTGTACTATAAGAATTGCGTACGTGTCGTTTGTCTGTTTCGACCACGACAGGTCAAGATAAGGACAGTTTAATAAAGTGAAAGCAAAGGTCACACGTGAAAGCAAAGAAAAACAAATGATGTTATTCTCTACTTCCCATCAGCAGGCGATGTCTAGCCACTTCTCGGGAAGCAGGGCTTCAGTACGCGTAGTGGTTGCTCCGGAAGACAAAATGCCCCCCTTCCATCTCCCTTTACTTAGCTTTTATATCTGAGCTGACGTCATATGGTATGGAATATCTGTTTGGTTAGTTTAGGTCAGCTGTCCTGGTTATGTCCCCTCCCAAGATCTTGCCCTGCCCCAGCCTGCCATTGAGCGGGGGGCACAAAATGTTGGAGAGACAGCCTTGATGCTGTGCCAGCACTGCTCAGCAGTAGCCAAAACACTGGTGTGCTATCAACACCTTTCTAGCTACTGATGCAGAGCACAGCACTACCAGGGCTGCTATGGGGAGAATTAACTCCATCTCAGCCAGACCAAATCCAATCTCCACCCCTTATTCCATACCATTTGCGTCATGCTCAGGTTCCACATAACTTAATACAGATATCTTCTAACCACGCCACTGTATTTAATTCTCATTACTGAAATCCCTTCTTACCAACACTTACAACTGAAACTACATACTTAAACCACTTTTATACCCAACGTACAGATTTATACATTCTTATTAATTACTATCCCCTGTCCTTTAAGAGATAGATATTCCATGGGCTTCTTCCACTCCTCCAGATGTTCACACACAGGTTATGACTTGGGCCCCATCCATCAAGATGAGTGGTCAGGACAGGAGAAGCAGTATGTTCGATCGTTGGGCACCAACACCGGCTTGGTTTGGGTCACCGATGCACTTGTCTGGTTCCTTGCGAAGTTCACTCCTCTGCAGTTCAGGTCATTCCTGCTACATTACTTCCTACAACATACAACTCACATCACAGATTATTTTTCCCCGAAAATCAAATGTCCTTGAGGCACACACTGGGTCTCCCCATCCTTCCGCATTACCCACCAAGTACACCCAGGTCCCTGAGCAAAGACAATCCCACGAATGGGTTTGCCTTTTCCCATGGGAGGTGCAATCCACACTGCCTTCCCCAGCCACTTCTCCATGTGCACTATGGGGACCTTATCTCCTCCCACAGTATGTAGGGGTTTTGTTTGGGCAGGACCAGGACGGTTAGCAGATCCTCTGGTGTTAACTAGCCAAGTGGCTTCTGCTAAATTTGTATCCCAATGCTTCCATGTCCCATTGCCTAGCGCTCTCAACATAGTCTTCAACAGTCCATTATATCTCTCAATTTTCCCAGATGCTTGCGGGTGATAGGGTATGTGGTACACCCACTCAATGCCGTGTTTCTTTGCCCAGGAGCTTATGAGGTTATTTCGGAAATGAGTCCCATTGTCTGATTCAATTATTTCTGGGGTACCGTGTCGCCATAAAATTTGCCTTTCGAGGCCTAAGATGGTGTTTCGGGCAGTGGCATGGTTTACAGGATATGTTTCTAGCCAACCAGTAGTTGCTTCCACCATGGTGAGTATGTACTGCTTCCCTTGGCATGTTTGTGGCAGTGGTCCAATGTAGTCAATTTGCCAGTCCTCGCCATGTCGAAAGCCCAGCCACCGCCCTCTGTTCCAGGGAGACTTTACTCTGGTGGCTCATTTGATTGCAGCACGTTTCACATTCATGAGTGACCTGTGTGATGGCCTCCATGGTCAGGTCCACCCCTCGATCACGAGCCCACCTATATGTTGCATCTCTCCCTAGATGTCCCGATGTCTCATGGGCCCATCGAGCTACAAATAGCTCACCCTTACGCTCCCAGTCCAGGTCCACCTGAGCTACTTCTATTTTGGCAGCCTTGTCTACCTGTTCATTGTTTCAATGTTCTTCAGTGGCACGGCTTTTGGGCACGTGAGCATCTACATGACGTACCTTTAGAGCCATGTGTTCTACACGGGCAGCAATGTCCTGCCACAATGCTGCTGCCCAGATGGGTTTACCCCTGCGTTGCCAATTGGTCTTCTTCCACTGCTGTAGCCACCCCTATAGGGCATTAGCCACCATCCAGGAGTCGGCGTAGAGGTAGAGTACCGGCCACTTTTCTCATTCAGCAATGTCTAGGGCTAGTTGGATGGCTTTCACTTCTGCAAACTAACTTGACTCGCCTTCTCCTTCAGTGGCCTCAATGACTTGTAGTGTGGGACTCCACACAGCAGCTTTCCACTTCCGATGGTTCCCTACCACACGACAGGATCTATCAGTGAACAAAGCATAACACATTTCGTCTTCTGATATCTCATTCTATGGTGGTGCCTCTTGGGCACGAGCCTCCTCCTCAGGCGAGGCTCCAAAATCTCTGCCTTCTGGCCAGTCCATGATCTCTTCCAGAATTCCCGGGCGGTTGGATTTCCCCATTCGAGCCCGTTGCATTATCAATGCTATCCACTTACTCCATGTAGCGCAGGTTGCATGATGTGTAGAGGGGATGTTTCCTTTGAACATCCAGTGTAGCACGGGCAATCGTGGTGCCAAGAGGAGATATGCTTCTGTACCAACAACTTCTGAAGCGGCTCGAACCCCCTCACATGCTGCTAGTATCTCTTTTTCAGTCGGGGTGTAGTGGGCTTCTGATCCTCGGTACCCCCGGCTCCAAAACCCTAATGGTCGACCTCGGGTTTCTCCTGGTGTTTTCTGCCACAGGCTCCAGGTGAGACCATGCTCCCCAGCTGCAGTGTAGAGTACATTTTGTACATCTGGTCCTGTCAACGTTTGCCTGTCAGAGCCTACTCAAAGACTTTCACTGAAACAGCTTCGCAAAGTTGAAAAGATAGATAATTTATTAAGGTGACAGATATAACAAGTTTGGAATTGCCGTCGATAAATACATTTACTGCAAAAATCGAGCTCGAGTTAATAGTTCAGCGCTTTTGTTAGAGATACCTTCCTGGGTAACATCCGACGTAGTTGGAGGCACAAATCTTACCAAAGAGGCATCCCTCCTTGCGGATGAACGAGGTCCAGGCCTGTCGACCCATCCGGTAGTTAGAATTCTCATCCTCAAAATGAAGGATTCTAAAGGCCAAATTTATGCTCTTGTGAGGTGGGACTAAGTCAATTATCATGTGCCGATTGGCCCTTACCAAGGCTTGCAGCTTGCAAGGTTGGTGGGGCCTGGTGAGTCAGTATGGGGGCCGGGGAATTCAGTGCAGATTTATGAGAGTCTTTCTAGCTTTACTAAAACAACATTGGGCTGCAAGACCTTCACCTCACCCCAGGTGTCACTCAGCAGTTTTAGACCGTGCCATCTTATCTTGCAAGATAAGCAAACCCTGCTACTCCCTGCTGGCTAACAGTGATTTCTGCATTCGGCATCAACAAGTCTGGAGTCCCTTATTATCCACCCTGTGACCTTAGTCACAGCTCACCAAGAGGAACATCATATAATTTGGATCTAGGCAGGTTGAAGGATTGATCTCTCTCTCCAATTGTACTAGGTTTCACACATGACAATCCAGCAGCAACAATAACAACAATTATAATAAACATTAATACATACCAGATTAAATTCTGAATCCATCCACTAATTTCTAATCCAAACCAACTGAAAACCTTCAAAATCCACCCAGTCCATTGCCAGTCACTCGGTTTCATCTGTTCATGGAGCTTGCGGGTCTGGTCTGCAATTTTTCGCATTTTGTCCGCAGCTTGATGCAAGGTATCAGACACATTTGGAATTGACACACAACAGGTTTCGTTGGGATAGGTGGTGTTTAGCCATCCACAAACACCATTCTCCTTTAATAATAACATATCCAGTACTAATTGATTTTGTAAGGTCATCTTGCTTGCCAATGTGACACCCATTTACAAGAAGGGTCAGATGGAGGATCCGGGGAACTACAGGCCTGTCAGTTTGTCCTCGGTACTGGGGAAGATTATGGAATGGTTCATCTTGAGTGCCCTCACATGGCATGTGCAGGACAACCAGGGGATCAGGCCCAGCCAGCATGGGTTCATGAAAGGCAGGTCCTGCTTGACCAACCTGATCTCCTTCTATGACCAGGTGACCCGCCTAGTGGATGAGGGGAAGGCTGTGGATGTTGTCTACCTTGACTTCAGCAAGGCCTTTGACACTGTCTCTCATGGCATACTCCTTGAGAAGCTGGCGTCTCACGGCTTAGACAGGAGTACTCTTCGCTGGGTAAAAAACTGGCTGGATGGCCGAGCCCAGAGGGTTGCGGTGAATGGAGTTAAATCCAGTTGGCGGTGTGTAGGGGTCAACTATATGGAACTTAGTTACTGGGCCTGAAAGTAGCTCATGGGCGCAAGAGCATTCCAGACGCCTTTAGAAGGCCTTGAACAGAATAAACAAGAAAACAGAAAAAGAAAGATCCCAATTAGAAAAACACAGGTGCACATTCCACGATAAAGGGAACTTGGCACAAACAACCTCAATTTGGCAGTTTATCTTGACCAATTAGACTGAGACAAGTTTTGCATGCTTTAGTTAATATAGCCAATTATGTCCTATGTTTATGCGCGTGTACAGAGTGAGTATAACTAACTGTATCTTATGTTTATACACGTGTACAGTGTCGATATAACCAATCACATTTTATGCCTGTGCGCGTGGACACCAAATGCTTGCATGCAGCAGCCAATCAAAGCTTCTTAGGAACTTAGAGACTTGTATAAGAATGATGAGCTAGGCTCAATAAACTGGCGACTTTGATCATCATATTGGTGTCCTGTCATCCGTCCCCGCATGGAATTTCACAACAGTGGTGGGTCACAAGTGGTGTTCCCCAGGGCTCAGTGTTGGGGCCGGTTCTCTTTAATATCTTTATCAATAATCTGGACGAGGGGATCCAGTGCACCCTCAGTAAGTTTGCAGATGACACCGAGTTGGGAAGGAGGGTTGATCTGCTTGAGGGTAGGGAGGCTCTACAGAGGGATCTGGACAGGCTGGATCGATGGGCCGAGGCCAACTGTATGAGGTTCAACAAGGCCAAGTGCCGGGTCCTGCACTTGGGTCACAACAACCCCATGCAGCGCTACAGGCTTGGGGAAGAGTGGCTGGAAAGCTGCCTGGCAGAAAAAGACCTGGGGGTGCTGGTTGGCAGCCGGCTGGATATGAGCCAGCAGTGTGCCCAGGTGGCCAAGAAGGCCAACGGCATCCTGGCCTGTATCAGAAATAGTGTGGCCAGCAGGAGCAGGGAAGTGATTGTCCCCCTGTACTCAGCACTGGTGAGGCCGCACCTTTAGTACTGTGTTCACTTTTGGGCCCCTCACTACAGGAAAGACACTGAGGTGCTGGAGCATTTCCAGAGAAGGGCAACCAAGGTGGTGAGGGGCCTGGAGCACAAGTCTTATGAGGAGCAGCTGAGGGAACTGGGGTTGTTTAGTCTAGAGAAGAGGAGGCTGAGGGGAGACCTTATCGCTCCCTACAACTACCTGAAAGGGGGTTGTAGTGAGGTGGGTGCTGGTCTCTTCTATCAGGTGGCTGGAGATAAGACAAGAGGAAATGGCCTCAAGTTGAGGCAAGGGAGGTTTAGGTTGGATATTAGGACAAATTTCTTTACTGAAAGGGTTGTCAGGCATTGGAACAGGCTGCCCAGGGAAGTGGTTGAGTCACCATCCCTGGAGGTATTGAAAAAGCGCGTAGACAAGGCACTTCATGACATGGTTTAGCGGGCATGGTTGATGGTTGGACTCGATGATCTTGAAGGTCTTTTCCAACCTAAATGATTCTATGATTCTATGGTGTGTGAGGTTGCTTGTAGCTGGGTATTGCTAGCCTCAGTAGCTGTCCGCATCCAATTGGCTAAAGTCTCCACTTGCTACGTTAAATTTTCTATATATAATCGATTGTTTACTATTACTCTCTAAGAAACCCCAAATGATCGCATTCCTAAACTTATCTCCATTCCTGTTGTATAATAACTTGGACATGGCACAGAGGGGAGGGCAATACACATCTCCCTGTTCTGTACCCCCTTGGTTTCATTAATGATTGAGTATAATTAAAAGCTATTGTGGGACATAAAATTGGAAGTCCTAAAGTACATTCTAGCCCATCCCAATAGAGTTGAATGTAATCTGATATCTGGCCATCAGAACATACCCATACGGTTTCAGGCAGTGCAGGTAACATCAGAGTGGTATATGTACTGTTTTCCAATTCACTACACAAAAAGTGTCCATTCCAATAATGTCTCATAGGGATTCTACATTTACTAGCACTATTGACTGACCAAACGGTAATGTCCTCAGGCGCCACCTCCCCTGTATATCCTCGTACTGGCTCAGGGATCAGAACACTATAATTGTGACACAAAGATATACTTCTTAAGGCATGATAGAGGTCTGAGGTGAACCATATCTGTAGATAATCGTCAATATTGGAACAATTTATCTTGTTGGTACAATTCCATAGTCTGACTGGTCCCAACGATGAGGTATACTGGGGTCTCTTTACCCATTTTTTAAAATGTTTTTGATGAGCAGAAGCGGTCCATATGCAAGATAGATTATTAGACTGTGGGCCACATCCAGATCCAAGCTGAGAGGGGAATTTGAGATACCATTCAGCTGTTATTGGGACACTGTATTTGAATGTAATGGGTAAACCCCAGAACGGTTGAGGAGGCTGGTTAAGATAAGGTACCTCAGCACAAATGACATTTATAGGTGCATTGGTGTCACAACCCGTGCTGGACAGACCAGGGAGGGGTTGTGGTGAGTTTGGAATTTCCTCAGGCTAAATTAAGGTGAAGCGACAACAAACAATCAGTTAAACATTTTATTCATGGCAGAAGCAAACTGAACTTGGAAGGCATAATAGTAGGCAGCGTGGTTCCTATTGAAAGGTCTACAAAGGTAAGAAGGAGAAAGAGAAGAAAAAGAGAGGAAAACAAGAAAAGGAGGGAGACATATGACCACCCTTGGATCCCGCGATGAAGTTAACAGTCGATGATGCTGATGGTCGTGGTAATCCTCTGGTGATGGGCATGCGAGGGACTCCTCATGTCTGTGTCTTTTATAGCCCAGTTCCCGCCTTTTCTCACGTCAATCACACCCCTCTTGGTTTTCTGCACACTGCCCCTAAGGACTTACGTAACTCTCGATTTTCTGCGCAGGCACCATCATGGGGGGTGGTCATGAGCCCCTTCCCCAAATAAACTCTGGGTGACATCTGGCCATATACAGTGAGTTGTTCCGCCCGGTTCATCAGGACATGGGACTGCGCATCCTCTGACACACCTCCGGTGTCCCATGTCACATGTGGCATTGCTATGCAGAACTTATCTTGTTGCAGTGCCTTGCAAGCAAGTTCCGTTCCTTCCCTCAACTGCAACAGCCAGGCCCCGGTCTCTGTCCATCACGACGGGTGTTTGAGGCATTAACTCCGTCCAGTCTCTCACAATTCATGACCCATTTCCCAAACCAAGATTGCCAAGGATTTTGTGGCCAATACTGCCTAGTGCAAGTGGCATTCCATATGTTGCTAAGGTTAAGGCCCACAGGATATGTATAGTTTAACGAAGTAGTATTTTCCACTCTCATCCATTAAGTCTTGTATTAATGTGTCATTCCCTTTCCATAGATCAGATAGTGCTCCACTCAGATCAACGGGAACTACCATAAAAGGGAGTCCGTCCGCGGGGGTTGTTGGCATCATAAAGCAAGTAGTACCTTGGGTCCAATTCATCATCCTAAAAAATCCTTGTAATAGCTTATGTCGTGTTTTAAACCCAGCCAGCAACTAAGCACCACGCAGCTGCTCAGTAACTTTCTCCCCCACCCAGTGGAATGGGGGAGAGACTCAGGAAAAGAAGTAAAACTCGTGGGTTGAGATAAGAATGGTTTAATAGAACAGAAAAGAAGAAACTAATAATGATAATGATAACACTAATAAAATGACAACAGTAGTAATAAAAGGATTGGAATGTACAAATGATGCGCAGGGCAATTGCTCACCACCCGCCGACCGACACCCAGCCAGTCCCCGAGCGGCAATTCCCTGCCCCCCCCTTCCCAGTTCCTAAACTGGATGGGATGTCACATGGTATGGAATACACTGTTGGCCACTTTGGGTCAGGTGCCCTGGCTGGGCATGAGAAGCTGAAAAATCCTTGACTATAGTCTAAACACTACTGAGCAACAACTGAAAACATCAGTGTTATCAACATTCTTCACATACTGAACTCAAAACAGAGCACTGTACCAGCTACTAGGAAGACAGTTAACTCTATCCCAGCTGAAACCAGGACACATGGTTACGTAAAGCGATATCTAGAAATTGAGCTCCTACAAAAACATAAGGATGTGAAATACATATCATCACCGAATCTTTGTGATTCTGTGTCAGGTTCAAACTTATACAAGGAATGGTTTTTTATATAGTCACCGTGGCTTAGGCTCAACACCTCCAGTGGGCCCAATAAAAATGCTGCACCTGAGCCACAGTGACCCCGCAAAGAAAAAAGATCAGCATTCTTATAATACTGCTGCTGGCCACTATTGCCAGGTATGCTAAAAAAGGTAGGATACACGTTGCATCATCTCGCTAGCTTGTTGCTGCATTCCCTTCAAACGTCCCTATGTGATAGCTTTTTCATTCTCGATGTGCTGCTTCCTCCTCATTTGTCTCTTCTCCTTCAAATTCAGAGTCTTCATCTGCGGGATTGGGTTGTCCGAGTGGTTTCGCCAGCTCATGATATGGCTTCACGTGTTTAGCTGGAATCCACTTGGTTCCTGTGGGAAGAAGAACACAAGCATACCCTCGCCCCCACGTGATTAGTTCCACAGGTCCATTCCAACCAGGTCCACTAAAAGGATCCTTATACAGTACTTTAGGTCTGTGTGAAATAGAATTAGGAGTTTTAAAATGCCGATCTATCGCTGTGCTGGCCATTAAGTCTGGTGAGCGATTTAAAAAATTCAAAGTAAACATAGCATTATCTAGCTGTTCTTGTGGTGGCATATTCCCCCTTTTTTCTTTATGCAACATGGACTTTAAAGCATGATGCGCACACTCAATTATTGCTTGTCCAGTAGGTGAATGTGGAATTCCTGTCACATGGGATACCTGCCACTGTTGCAAAAATAATTGAGTAGATTTAGCTACATACCCTGGACCGTTGTCAGTTTTAATGGTTTGAGGAACCCCCATAATTGCAAAGCATCGTGACCCATGTCATTGAACATCACGTGCCCTTTCTCCAGAATGAGCAGTAGCACAAATATAAGAGGAAAAGGTATCAATAGAAACATGCACAAATTTCAAGGAGCCAAAGGCAGATACATGTGTAACATCACTTTGCCAAATGGCATTAGAGTGTAAACCACGTGGGTTAACCCCAATGCTCACTGCATCAGAAGCAACTCTCTGACAATCTGGACAAGAACAAATTATACCTTTAGCCTGTGCTTTTGTCAAATTAAACATCTTTTGCAATGCTGCAGCATTTTGGTGAAAAAAGGAATGAGAGGCCACAGCAGAGTGGAATTGCGCTGTGCCAACAGTAAAAGAGTCAGCCACGGCATTGCCTTTAGTCAAAGGTCCTGGTAGCACAGCGTGCGACCTAATGTGACAAATAAACAAAGGATAAGCTCTTTTATTTAAAAGAGTTTGCAATTCCAAAAATTTGTTGAAAAAGTCTTCATCATTTATCTCCTTTAAGTAAGATCCTGGTAATCGCTATCCAACACGTACGACATATTCCGAATTAGAAACAATATTGAGTGGTTCCGATGGAAATAAAGCTAAAGCGTGTAAAACAGCCTGTAATTCCACACGCTGCGTGGAACCTTGTAACAAAACAACAGACGTCTGCCATACTCCATTATCTAGCCAGGCAACTACACCTCGTCCGGTTTTTCTAGAGCCATCTACAAAAACTGTACGAGCATTAACAACAGGAGTATCTGATACTATCATCTGTGGTTTGATGTTTAATGTATGAAGGTTTTACAGTAACTTACATTTAGGCAGTGAGAAAGAAATTTTGTTCTTGAATTCGGCCAATGTGATTTGCAATGATTGTGATTGAACAAAAAGGTAATCAAAATCTTGTTTTGAAAAAGGAAGATACAAGGTATTGGGATCAAAACCAATGAGGCACTGAGTACGTGACCATGCTTTTTGCACCACAGTGACAATAATTTCTAAAGGCTGTGTAATAGTTTTCTTTAAAGTATGAGAGAGAAACACCCATTCCAAATATAAAATTTTCTGAGCCACTTTATCATGTTGCCCTATAAGAGCAAAAGGTTGTTTTGGATCTCATATGACATACACATCAACAGGTAAAGTTAAGTCCCTTCTATAGGCTTGTAATGTAGATATCTTTTGTGAAACTAAATTTAACTCTTCCTTGGCAGCTGGAGTTAAGATCCGTGGTGATGTTAAATCAGGATCACCTCTCAGAATGTTAAAGAGATTACTTAATTCCTCCGTGGTTATACCTAACATGGGTCGTACCCAGTTTATTGTTCCTAATAATTTTTGAGCATTGTTCAGGGTTCGTATATCTGTCTGCAACTTTAATGATTGAGGCTGTACTGTTCTTTCTGTAAGAATCCACCCTAAATATTTCCAGGGTGGCATCTTTTGATTTTTTTCTGTAGAAATGTGAAGTCCAAAGGAGTCATAACATAACTGCCTCCAATTGCTTCCACTAGTCCCATTATAAATGAATTGTGTAACCCATTTTCACGAATTGATTTCCGTAATTCTTTTATCATTTCATAAAGTAAACCCTCATGCTGTGGTGGATTATGGGGTTTGTATATAACAGGAAAAGTAAACATGGTATCTCCTTGCTGTAGAGCTTTTTCTTGACAGCGTTGCATCAAGCTATTTGTATTTTTCCCCAAATCATTAAGTGAATCGTCACATTTAGCATCAAAGTCTGTTAAAGGCGGAGCTGAAGGCACTATAGTTTTTTGTCCGCACCGCTGTAAAGAGGGAGCCACAGGATTAGACAGAGGCATAGCGTTAGAGGGATTAGTAGGAGAAGGAGATACAGGCAGTGCAGCAAAGCCAGGTTCTGTTTTAAGTTCTGCAAACCCTGGAGAGGGGGTATCAGGCGACTGGGGTGGGCGGGTAGGGGATGGCGGCGGCACGGTGGCAGCTGTGGAAGGCGCAGAGGCCGCGGGAGACAGTGGTGGGGCAGGCGCGGTGGCCGTGGAAGGCAGCGGTGGCGAAGCGGGTGCGAAAGCGGAGGGAGGCAGCGGCGAGGCGGCAGGGACTTGTATGCATGCGGTGGTGAGGGTCAACAACCCTGCGGAGCCCGTGCTGCCCGCCCGCTGCCTGCCTGTCTGCCTGCCTGCCGGCGGGATGTGTGCGCATTAATGGTGTTAGTGCAGGCGGTGGTGGAGGTAATGAGGGATATAAATCCGGCTCCTTTTCAGACTCCACCCTGCCTGATGCAAAAGAATTATTATCAGAATCAGATTCCTGCTCATTAGCGGCCTGCTTACAAACTGTCTCCTCAAAAGCAGTATCAGGTTGTATTGGTATGATTTTCACTGCCGGCTGTAAATGCACCAGTGCAGTATAAATAAATCTCCATGTCATAATTAAATTTTCTGATACACCAAATGCCAAACTTTTTCGCGTTTGTAAATGCTCCCCAACTCTTTCCCAAACCTTGCTATCAAAAGTTCCCTTTGTGGAAACCAGTTAAAATTATCCTTTACCCATATTAAAAGCAAAGCAATTTCTCCCTCTGTTATTTTATACCCAGAGGCCCGTAAAATCTGCTGCAAGGCATTTAAGTAGAGCTTATGCTCCTGAGAAACTGATTGCCCCGTGCTACCGCAATCTCGCAACTCACCCGTTCCACAGGGGTTGCTGTTACCTATTTTCTTGGAGTCGTGGCCACTTCTTCAGAACTCTCCCCGTTAGATTGCGTAGTCTCCACAGTGGAGGGGAATCACCTCTTTTCTTCTTCTCTCCATCACGTCGTCTTCTTCTCTTAATCACGTCGTCGTCTTCTCTTGATCACATTGGGGTCACCACCTGCGGCGACTGAATTAAGCGGTCAAGCTCTCTGTGCAAGATTCCCTTTATTTCACAAAAGAATCCAACTTATATATGTTTCAACAAAGATCTACAAAGAACTAACGGCATACAACCAATACTACTAACACAGGAGGGCATATCTGGCTCAGCTGGGATGTTTGCCAGTCCTCAGAACAGTTAAAGATAAAAACATTCCATAGACATAGTTGTGACTGTCTTCAGCCACATCTTCCCAGGCCTACACAAGGCCATCCTCCAACCTGACCTTGTGAAACTAGTTCTTCAAAGGCTTGGCAAACATGCAGCACAACAAATTCTAACGGTCACTCTTGAAAACAAATGCCAGGTGTTCCAAGCTGCTCCCACATCCACCTGCTCCAGCGTGGGGTCCTCCACAGGCTGCAGGTGGATATCTGCTCCACCGTGGACCTCCATGGGCTGCAGGGGGACAGCCTGCCTCACCAGGGTCTTCACCACAGGCTGCAGGGGAATCTCTGCTCTGGCGCCTGGAGCATTTCCTTCCCCTCCTTCTTCACTGACCTTGGTGGCTGCAGGGTTGTTTCTCTTACATGTCCTCACTCCTCTCTCCAGCTGCCATTTCTGTCTGTCCTGCAACTTTTTTCCTTCTTAAAAAATGTTATCACAGAGGCGTTACCACTGTCACTGATTGGCTCGGCCTTGGCCGGCGGCAGGTCTGTCTTATAGCCGGCTGGTATTGGCTCTGTTGGACACAGGGGAAGCTTCCAGAAGCCACCCCTGTAACCCTCCCTGCTACCAAAACCTTGCCACACAAAGCCAATACAGCATCAAAGATCACCTTTGAATTTCTGAAAATCACTCAGGCTATTCTATTAATTTATCTTGTTCTAAAGTTAATCACTTACTCCCATGTCTTAGGTCTAAGATGTATGATCCTTCTTCTGTTGATTCAGCTTGACTGGGTTTCAAGCCAGCCATGGAGGGGGAGATACATAGGCTTAATAAGCAGCTTATGCATATTGTTTTATAAGCACCTGCATTCTATTAATCATATCTAAAACAATTTCTAATCATTAGTTATATGTCTAATATGAATAGTCTTAGAAACAATAAGGCTTAAGGCCTAGTTCCTTTTACAATTCCCTCCTTTTGTTTTTTTATCACATTCCTGCGATCCTATTGATAACTCCACATTTGTCTTTCTATCTTCTGTACTATCCTAGAGCTACAACCTACACAGCATTGAAACAAAACAATCACACATACTACTATGATTATAACAAGAAGGACTATTACAATTAGTTTTTTCACCCAAGTAGTCAAATTTGGAAACCAAGATGTTAACCAAGAGAATGTGTCAGAAAAATCCCCAAGATGTGTCATCTCTTTGAATTTGTTGCATTGTGGCTCTAACCTCCCAAATTTTCTGGACATCTGTCATTAATTCTCCCGATCGATCAGTATACATACAGCAACTGGTATTTAGGACGGTACAAACTCCACCTTGTGAAGCCAGAATCATGTCTAAGGCCATTTGGTTTTGAATAGTCATTTTTGAAAGTTCAGTTACCTCTTTCTGGAGAGTGGAAAGTCCATGAGCAGTTGAATTTGCTAATTTTTCAATTTCTCCAGAGACATTTAAGACTGTTTTCTCCAATTCACTTACTCCTAGAGCCGGAATCAACCATCTAACAAATGAATGGAATCCTGTTGGTCTTTCAGTCAAGGGATTTAGAGTTCTTTGGGTTCAAGTTAAAAAGGTTCTATGCCATGTTGCACTTGGGACAGCTTTTGGGTGAATTCCCAAATCTGTAGACATTACTCCTAAGGTACAAATACCTCCCCAATCTGGAGGCAAAGCTTTATAAGCTTTTGTCCTGGGTTCAGCTGGGATAGAGTTAATTTTTTTACAGGAACCTGGGAGGTGGGGGGCATAGCCGGGGCACCTGACCTGAACTGGCCAAGGAGCTATTCCATACCATGTGACATCATGCTCAGTATATAAATGGGGAGCGGGCCGGGGGGTGGGCTCTTCTTTTCGGTGGGGGAAGTGGCAGAGCGTCGGGTCCCGGGTGGTGAGCAGTTGCACTGTGCATCACTCTTTTTGTATACTCTTTCATTAGTACCGTTGTTGCAATTTCTTTGTGTTGTTCCAGTAAACTGCCTTTATCTCAACCCTCGAGGTTCCAGGTTTGTTTTTTTTCCTCTCCTCCGTCTTCCCCCCATCCCACCGGAGGGGGGCGGGAGGAGTGAGCGAGCGGCCGCGTGGTCCTTTGTTACCGGCTGGGCTGAAACCACGACAGCTTTGCTCCCACATAACCAAAAAATACCTAAGTCCTCAGGTGCTCGCCAACTTAAACGCAATCCTGAGTTGATAGAAGTCGTGTTTTGGCATTCAGTCCAATTTCCTACAAATGAATGATTGTTGCATAAATATTGATTATCAACACTTGGGGGATAACATCTTTGTACACAGTGGACTTGTGAATAGTCTCCTGAGTTTGATAGTTTAATTTCCCAAATTTGTTCTTCATAAGATTCGGAAAAAGTAGTATTAAACCAGTATTTTTTCCAATTTACACTTTTAGGAATTGGTATTCCTACTAATTGAAATCCTTGATTCACTGTCTTTGGCAGAGCAACACAAATCCAACATTCACTTAGATTTAGATTATCAGTAAAAGATTTCATCAATGACACATGCATATTGTTGGTCCAGGCATTTTCTACTTGGTGAACATCCCTAGGTTTCCATACCAATTGTTTTAACACATTCAGAGATGACATGTTATGATATGAGTGAGGATAATCTGTGTGATGGTGCCAAAAATTCCACTCAAGATTAGGTCCCCATTTGATTATTACAATCCTAAATTTGAAAGTAAAACAATTGCTCGATAGATAGAATCGATGACAGCACCAGTCTCCATTACCATAAATCCCCCACATTTGATGGTCAAAGCATCATGTCTCAATTCCCCATGTTGGTTCTTGAAGGTGAATATGATATACAGGATAAGTTCTTGGAATGCTAGATCACCACCACCGTTTAGAAAAGCCATGACCTTCTGACCAAGTTTCCCACAAATCGTCAAGTCTACTTCTAACATTAGCACAGAATGCGAGAAAATTAAAAAGCGGGTAAATAGGGTGTCTCTGTCTGGTCTTTGGATAAATAGCCGAAAAAATGACCTATCCAGGCTTTTCCTGTAGGCCTGTAATTTTGCCCGAAAGTTGAAAAGAACAATCACTATATATAATAACAGTTCTATTAGTACAGGCATCTCAATAGCGCAATGCAAATTTTGTCCACAAGGTGTCACTCCAGGGTAAAATAGAAACAAATACAGAAAGGAATAATACTTTACAATTGTCCATTACGCTTCAGATTCTTTGCGGGCATGCGAATGATGGATCCAAGTTTCTTTCCCAGATACCTTAATGGCATAAAAAGAAGTTAGTAGAACAGTATAAGGTCCTTCCCATTTTGGTTCAAATCTGTTCTTTCTTTTGAAATTCTTTATATAGACTTTGTCCCCTGGCTGTATATCGTGAACTTGGATTTCAGGGCTTATTCCCTGATACCAATAGGCATGATTACGCATTTGGAAAAAAGAATTTTGCAGATAGAAAAGGTATTGTATTACCTGTTCATCTCCATCCAAGAGGCTAGTCTTTGCTGGCACATATGTACCTGGAACAGCAAGTATTCTCCCAAAAAGGATCTCAGCTGGAGAAACTCCAATTTACAAGAAGGGTGTGAGGGAAAACCCAGGAAACTACAGACCTGTTTGTCTAACCTCAGTACCTGGAAAAATTATGGAGAAGATCATACTGGGTGCTATTGAAAGGCATTTAAAGGACAATGGGATGATTGCATCAGGCACAGTCAACATGGGTTCACAAAGGGAAAGTCCTGTTTAGCTAATTCAATATACTTCTATGATAAGGTGCCTCACCTAGTGGATGAAGGAAAGGCAGTGGATGTAGTTTTTCTGGATTTTAGTAAGGTTTTTGATGCTGTCCCTCACAGCATCCTTCTGGACAAGTTGTCCAGCTGTGAGATGACCAGGTACACGGTGCACTGGGTGAAGAACTGGCTGAATGGCAGGGCTCAAAGGGTTGTAGTGAATGGGGCTACATCTGGCTGGTGACCAGTCACCAGCGGCGTTCCTCAGGGCTGAATTCTAAGGCCAGTTCTGTTCAATATCTTTATCAGTACTCTGACCAGAATTAGAGAGGCCCTGCCTCCAGCCAGGTGAAGGAAAGGGACAACTGGGTCTATTGGACTGTGTGGATTTGATGGCCTGACACATTGGACCCACAGGAGTACAAGGCTCTAGTGGACACAGGTGCACAGTGCACTCTAATGCCATCAAGTTATAAAGGGGCAGAACCCATCTGTATTTCTGGTGTGACAGGGGAATCCCAAGAGTTAACTGTATTGGAAGCTGAAGTAAGCCTAACTGGGAATGAATGGCAGAAACACCCCATTGTGACTGGTCCAGAGGCTCCGTGTATCCTTGGCATAGACTATCTCAGGAGAGGGTATTTTAAGGACCCGAAGGGGTATCAATGGGCTTTGGTATAGCTGCCTCGGAGACGGAGGGCACTGAACAGCTGTCTACCCTGCCTGGTCTCTCTCAAGACCCTTCGATTGTGGGGTTGCTGAAGGTTGAAGAACAACAAGTGCCAATCGCTACCACGACGGTGCACCGGCGGCAATATTGCACCAACCGAGACTCTCTGATTCCCATCCACAAGTTGATTCACCAACCGGAGAGCCAAGGAGTGATCAGCAAAACTCGCTCACCCTTTAATAGTCCCATATGGCCAGTGCGAAAGTCTAATGGGGAGTGGAGACTAACAGTTGACTATCGTGGCCTGAATGAACTCACAACGCCGCTGAGTGCTGCCGTTCCAGATATGCTAGAACTTCAATACGAACTAGAGTCAAAGGCAGCCAAGTGGTATGCCACAATTGACATTGCTAATGCGTTTTTCTCAATCCCTCTGGCAGCAGAGTGTCGTCCACAATTTGCCTTTACTTGGAGGGGTGTCCAGTACACCTGGAATCGATTGCCCCAGGGGTGGAAACAGAGCCCCACCATTTGCCATGGACTAATCCAGACTGCACTGGAAAAAGGTGAAGCTCCAGAACACCTGCAATACATTGATGACATCATCATATGGGGCAACACAGCAGAAGAAGTCTTTGAGAAAGGGAAGAAAATAATCCAAATCCTTCTGAAAGCCGGTTTTGCCAAAAAAGAAAGTAAGGTCAGGGGACCTGCACAGGAGATCCAGTTTTTGGGAATAAAATGGAAGATGGATGTCATCAGATCCCAATAGATGTGATCAACAAAATAGCAGCTATGTCTCCCCCGACTACTAAAAAGGAAACACAGGCCTTCTTAGGTGTCGTGGGGTTTTGGAGAATGCATATTCCAAATTTCAGTTTGATTGTAAGCCCTCTCAATCAAGTGACCCGAAAGAAGAACGATTTTAAATGGGGCCCTGAGCAACAACAAGCCTTTGAACAAATTAAACGGGAGATTGTTCATGCAGTAGCCCTTGGACCAGTCCGGGCAGGACAAGATGTTAAAAATGTGCTCTATACTGCAGCTGGGGAGAATGGCCCTACCTGGAGCCTCTGGCAGAAAGCACCGGGGGAGACCCGAGGCCGACCCCTGGGGTTTTGGAGTCGAGGATATCGAGGATCCGAGGCTCGCTATACTCCAACTGAAAAAGAGATATTGGCAGCATGTGAAAGAGTTCGAGCTGCCTCAGAAGTGGTTGGTACTGAGACACAGCTCCTCTTAGCACCCCGACTGCCACTGCTGGGCTGGATGTTCAAAGGGAGGGTCTCCTCTACACATCACGTGACTGATGCCACGTGGAGTAAGTGGATCGCACTGATCACACAACGGGCTCACATAGGAAACCCCAGTCGCCCAGGAATTGTGGAAGTGATCATGGACTGGCCAGAAGGCAAAGATTTTGCAATGACGCCAGAGGAGGAGGTGACACGGGCTGAAGAGGCTCCGCTGTATAATAAACTGCCAGAAAATGAGAGGCAATATGCCCTGTTCACTGCTGGGTCCTGTCGCATTGTGGGACAACATCGGAGGTGGAAGGCTGCTGTATGGAGTCCTACACGACAAGTTGCAGAAACTGCTGAAGGAGAAGGTGAATGGAGTCAGTTTGCAGAGGTGAAAGCCATCCAGCTAGCGTTAGATATTGCTGAAAGAGAGAAGTGGCCAGTGCTCTATCTCTATCCTGACTCATGGATGGTGGCAAATGCCCTGTGGAGGTGGCTACAGCAATGGAAGCAGAGCAACTGGCAGCGCAGAGGTAAACCCATCTGGGCTGCCGCATTGTGGCAAGATGTTGCGTCCCAGCTAGAGAATCTATTTGTAAAAGTACGTCACGTTAGATGCTCACATACCCAAGAGTTGGTCCACTGAAGAACATCAAAATAACCAACATGTGGATCAGGCCACCAAGATTGAAGTGGCCCAGGTGTGTTGAGGATTTCTTGGCTGGGCGAGGGCATGTGAGCAATCCAGCCGTTATGTGGGAACAAAGCATAAGTTTACAAAATACTGGAGCAGACAAGGACGCTGTGTCCTTGTACGCTGGGAAAAAGGAAGATAAGAAGAGCCTGACAAACAACACCTGGATGCTGAAGAATGAGATCAGTAACTGCTGGACACCTCGTGAAGAAGTTTGCGCAGCCAATAGAGAATAAGATAGTGTCGCGTGAAACGGGGTATCGTATCAATTAGAGTATTGTATAAGGCGTGTGGACATAGAAGCTTAGCCAATCATAACGTTATAGCTAGCGCGTGCTATCACCTTTTTTCTATATAAACCCTGTAAAACCCTGTAATAAAGGAGAATGACCATACTCATATTGAGACTCCATCGTTACTCCGGGACCGTCTTCCCACTCCGACACAGGTGGACCTGGACTGGCAACATAAGGGTGAGCTATTTATAGCTGGGTGGACCCATGACACCTCAGGCCATCCTGGAAGAGATGCAACATATAGATGGGCTCGTGATCGAGGGGTGGACTTGACCATGGACACTATCGCACAGGTCATCCATGAATGTGAAACATGTGCTGCAATTAAGCAAGCCAAGCAATTAAAGCCCCTGTGGTATGAAAGAACTGTGATAAAACTGAGCAAAGCGCAGTAGTGATGGAACCAGAACTGACTCCAGCATGCAACAATCCAACGGTGCACACCATCCTCCTGCTGTGTCCAATGTCACCTGCTCGTCACACCGCACTGAAGCCCAATCCTGCTCTGCCGACTGAGAGGACTTTGCACCATCCCTCCTGCCCAGAAAGACTGGTATGAGAGATGGAGCCCAGAGTCGGAAACTAAATGAACTCAACGAACATTTTATGAACATGACCCATAAACTAAAGGAATGATATCTCTGTGTGTGTATACATATATATATATTTTTATATATAATTGTCTATATATCTCAAAGGGATGGAAAGGTGATGATGATTGACCAGGATGTAGCTGAAGGTATGGGAACTGAGCATGGCGTCAATGGTATAGAATAAGGGGTGGATACTGTCCTGGTTTCAGCTGGGATAGAGTTAACTGTCTTCCTAGTAGCTGGTACAGTGCTCTGTTTTGAGTTCAGTATGTGAAGAATGTTGATAACACTGATGTTTTCAGTTGTTGCTCAGTAGTGTTTAGACTAGAGTCAAGGATTTTTCAGCTTCTCATGCCCAGCCAGTGAGAAAGCTGGAGGGGCACAAGAAGTTGGCAGGGGGCATAGCCAGGGCAGCTGACCCAAAGTGGCCAACGGGGTATTCCATACCATGTGACGTCACATCTAGTATATAAACTGGGGGGAGTGGGAGTGGGGGGATTGCCGCTTGGGGACTAACTGGGCATCGATCGGTGGGTGGTGAGCAATTGCCCTGCGCATCATTTGTACATTCCAATCCTTTTATTATTACTGTTGTCATTTTATTAGTGTTATCGTTATCATTATTAGTTTCTTCTTTTCTGTTCCATTAAACTGTTCTTATCTCAACCCACGAGTTTTACTTCTTTTTCCCGATTTTCTCCCCCATCCCACTGGGTGGGGGAGAAAGTGAGTGAGCAGCTGCGTGGTGCTTAGTTGCTGGTTGGGTTTAAACCACGACAACCTGTCATTGGAATCTCAATAGGACCGAAGAGAAATTTTGCAAGCTTCCTTGTTGACACAGGGGCTCAGATGTCTGTAATTACAAAAAAACCATCAGAGGACCTAGATATCAAGCCTGGTCATCGTAAAATGAAATTTACAGGGATCTATGGAATTATGAGAGAATGCCCCACAGCAAAAATCAGCTTATGGCTCCTTGGTGAGTGGAAAGGAACCCATGCCAAAGTGTTGGTTGGTGCTGCTGATACCAATATTTTAGGGTTCTATTTGTTGTATGGTAGAACATGGAAACTCCCCAATGGGTCAGTCTGGGGTTTCGCCGGACAAAGCGATGGAAAAGTAGCATGGCTTGAGGGGGACGAGCCTAAAACTCTAAATTTATTAGAGGTATCTATACCTCTACGCCCATCAAAAATCACAACCATAAAACAATACCCCTTGCCAGTGGCCACACAATCAGGTATTGATGGGGTGCTGAAAGATTTAGAAAACCCAGGCATCATAACCCGTCTACACTCCCCATATAACTCTCCTGTCTGGCCCGTAAAAAAAACAAACAGACAATCGAGACTTATGATTGCTTACAGGCGACTGAATGTCAGTACTGGACCTTTAACTGCTGCTGTGCCAAACATTGCAGAAATGGTAACTCAAATTCAGGGAGCATCTCACTCATGGATGGCAACCCTAGATGTAAAGGATATGTTTTTCATGATCCCACTGCAGGAACGCAATAAGGCCCAATTCTCATTTACTTGGAAAAGGATACAGTACACCTTTAACAGGCTGCCCCAGGGATATAAACACTCCCCCACCATTGCCCGCAATGCCTTGGTGAAGGTTTTAACAGAAATTTCCAGCCCACCAGGCGTCACGATATATCAATATATCGATGACATACTGATAGGAGGAGAAAACTCAGGCTAAGTCAGGCATACCGTGAAAGGTATACAAGAAAACATGATAACCTTAGGACTAGACATTCCTCCATCCAAGTGTGAGGGACCTGCACAGCAAGTAAAGTTCCTGGGGGTCTGGTGGATCAAAGGAGCCATTTCTATTCCCCCAGATACCCTGGAAAAAATAGAGCATGGGCAGAATCCATCTAACATGAAGGAGTTACAGTGAGTTTTAGGAACTTTAGGCTATTGGTGCAAACGTATCCCTGGTTTTTCTATTATTGCCTGTCCCTTATACAATTTGCTTAGAAAAGGGAAATCATGGGAATGGACTCAACAGCACGAGAACACGTTAGAGTTATTAATAAGAGAACTGAGGCTATTCCAACAGCTAGGCCCCATACACCTGACTGACCCTATCCATGTAGAATGGGGATTCAGTGAACACAGTTCCCATTGTAATTTATGGCAAAAGGGACCAGAAGGGCCGGAGAGACCGCTAGAGTTTAGCTCCCACTCTTTCAATGACACTGAAAAGAGATATACAGACCTTGAAAAAGGCTTGCTGTCCCTAATGTGAGCAGTGAAGCAAGTGGAACAGATAAGACAAGAACACAGTGTGATCGTTCGGGGGGCCTTTCCTAGATATAATTCGCAAGGGCACAGCACAACCTGCAGGCATTGCCCAGAAACCTACAGTCCATACGTGGTATGCCTATCTGGAAGGTATCAATGAACTTATGCCCATTATGGAAGGCAACATTAAAATATCTAAACTGCATAAAGATATAGACAGCACTTTGTTATTCCAAACCCCGCCAAGCAAACCATCTCTGATTCAGGAGGCACCTCCTCTGAGGGAGGACAGTAACCTTAAGGAGGTATGGTTCACTGATGCATCGTCCTATAGACAAAACAATGAGTAGAACTATAAGGCCGTGGCACTGGATGTAGCCACAGGGGAAAAGTTAAGCGAAAGAGGCAAGGGAAGAGCACAAGTAGGGGAACTTAGGGGAGCCCTACTAGCCGCAAAACACGGTGCCAGCCATATCTATACCAACTCATATGCTGTTCTTAAGGGAGCCACAGAGTGGGTAGGCCACTGGGCAGCCAATGACTGGCAGGTAAACAGAGTCCCAGTCAGGCAAACCAACAGTTGGAAGCAATTGCTAAAAACAGGAGAACAAAGGGTGCTGCACAGTGGTTGGGTGAAAGGACATGATTGATCAGCTTCTATTGCTGCCCAGTTCAATCAACAAGTCAACAGCCTCACAAAACTACAAAAAAATTGATGTCACGACTGATGATCATGAATGGGAATGCTTACTCAAATGGTTACACCTGAAATGAGGCCATACCAGCCAAGCCGACTTGTATCGGGAAGTGTTGTGGTTTAACCCCAGCCAGCAACTAAGCACCACGCAGCCGCTCACTCACTTCCCCCCCATCCAGTGGGATGGGAGAGAAAATCGGGAAAAAGAAGTAAAACTCGTGGGTTGAGATAAGAACAGTTTAATGGAACAGAAAAGAAGAAACTAATAATGATAATGATAACACTAATAAAATGACAACAGTAGTAATAAAAGGATTGGAATGTACAAATGATGCGCAGGGCAATTGCTCACCACCCGCCGACCGACACCCAGTTAGTCCCCAAGCGGCAATCCCCCCACGCCCACTCCCCCCAGTTTATATACTAGATGTGACATCACATGGTATGGAATACCCCGTTGGCCACTTTGGGTCAGGTGCCCTGGCTGTGTCCCCTGCCAACTTCTTGTGCCCCTCCAGCTTTCTCACTGGCTGGGCATGAGAAGCTGAAAAATCCTTGACTCTAGTCTAAACACTACTGAGCAACAACTGAAAACATCAGTGTTATCAACATTCTTCACATACTGAACTCAAAACAGAGCACTGTACCAGCTACTAGGAAGACAGTTAACTCTATCCCAGCTGAAACCAGGACAGTATCCACCCCTTATTCTATACCATTGACGCCATGCTCAGTTCCCATACCTTCAGTTACATTAGTTACATCCTGATCAATCATCATCACCTTTCCATCCCTTTGAGACATATGAACAATGATATATATATATACACATATATGTATACACACACAGAGATATCATTCCTTTAGTTTATGGGTTACGTTCATAAAATGTTTGTTGAGTTCATTTAGTTCCTGACTCTGGGCTCCATCTCTCATACCAGTCTGTCTGGGCAGGAGGGATGGTGCAAAATCCTGTCAGTCGGTAGAGCAGAATTGGGCTTCAGTGCGGTGTGACGAGCAGGTGACATTGGACACAGCAGGAGGATGGTGTGCACCATTGGATTGTTGCATGCTGGAGTCAGTTCTGGTTCCATCACTACTGCGCTTCGCTCAGTTTTATCACAGTTCATTCTTGCTTGATCTAAGCAATTCTTACTGTAGTACTATGGATATAGCATATAAAAATTACAGTAATGATAACATACAGTAGCAGGGTTATATAGCAACTAATATAATACAGTTTAATTCTGGCTATTTTCACCTAAAATCAAATCCCCTTGAGGCACACATCGGACTTCCCCATCTTTTCGCATCACCCACCAAGTGGACCCTGGCCCTTGAGCAAAACCAATCCCATGAATGGGTTTACCTTTGCCTGAGGCAGGAGTAACCCAGACTGTCTTCCCTAACATGTTTTTCATGTGCACTACAGGGACATCATCCCCTTCTACAGTACGTAAAAGTTCTGACTGGGCAAGGACAGCTCAACTGACAGATCCTCTGGTGTTGACTAACCAGGTGGCTTTTGCTAAATGTGTATCCCAATGTTTGAAGGTTCCACCCCCCATTGCTCTCAATGTAGTCTTTAACAGTCCATTGTATCGCTCAATTTTCCCAAAGGCTGGTGCTTGATAGGGGATATGATACACCCACTCAATGCCGTGCTCTTTGGCCCAGGTGTCTATGAGGTTGTTTTGGAAATGAGTCCTGTTGTCTGACTCAATTCTTTCTGGGGTGCCATGTCGCCACAAGACCTGCTTCTCAAGGCTCAGGATAGTGTTCTGGGCAGTGGCATGGGGTACAGAATATGTTTCCAGCCATCCGGTGGTTGCTTCCACCATTGTAAGCACATAGCGCTTGCCTTGGCGAGTTTGTGGGAGTGTGATATAGTCAACCTGCCAGGCCTCCCCATATTTATATTTCAGCCATTGCCCTCCATACCACAGGGGCTTTAGCAGCTTGCCTTGCTTAATTGCAGCACATGTTTCACATTCATGGATAACCTGTGCGATAGTGTCCATGGTCAAGTCCACCCCTCGATCAGGAGCCCATCTATATGTTGCATCTCTTTCCTGATGGCCTGAGGTGTCATGGGCCCACTGAGCCATAAATAGCTCACCCCTATGTTGCCAGTCCAGGTCCACCTGAGACACTTCAATCTTGGCAGCCTGATCCACCTGTTGGTTGTTTCGATGTTCTTCACTGGCCCGACCCTTGGGTACGTGAGCATCTACATGACGTACTTTTACAACCAGATTCTCTAGCCGGGACGCAACATCTTGCCACAGTGCGGCAGCCCAGATGGGTTTACCTCTGTGCTGCCAGTTGCTCTGCTTCCATTGCTGTAACCACCCCCACAGGGCATTTGCCACCATCCATGAGTCAGGACAGAGATAGAGCACTGGCCACTTTTCTCTTTCAGCAATATCTAATGCTAGCTGGATGGCTTTCACCTCTGCAAACTGACTCGATTCACCTTCTCCTTCAGCAGTTTCTGCAACTTGTCGTGTAGGACTCCATACAGCAGCCTTACACCTCTGATGTTGTCCCACAATGCGACAGGACCCATCAGGGAACAGGGCATATTGCCTCTCATTCTCTGGCAGTTTATTATACAGCGGGGCTTCTTCAGCCCGTGCCACCTCCTCCTCTGGAGACATTCCAAAATCTTTGCCTTCTGGCCAGTCCGTGATCACTTCCACAATTCCTGGGCGACTGGGGTTTCCTATGTGAGCCCGTTGTGTGATCAGTGCGATCCACTTACTCCACGTGGCATCAGTCACGTGATGTGTAGAGGAGACCCTCCCTTTGAACATCCAGCCCAGCACTGGCAGTCGGGGTGCTAAGAGGAGCTGTGTTTCAGTACCAACCACTTCTGAGGCAGCTCGAACTCTTTCACATGCTGCCAATATCTCTTTTTCAGTTGGAGTATAGCGAGCCTCGGATCCTCGATATCCTCGACTCCAAAACCCCAGGGGTCGGCCTCGGGTCTCCCCAGGGGCTTTCTGCCAGAGGCTCCAGGTAGGGCCATTCTCTCCAGCTGCAGTATAGAGCACATTTTTAACATCTTGTCCTGCCCGGACTGGTCTAAGGGCTACTGCATGAACAATCTCCCGTTTAATTTGTTCAAAGGCTTGTTGTTGCTCAGGGCCCCATTTAAAATCGTTCTTCTTTCGGGTCACTTGATTGAGAGGGCTTACAATCAAACTGAAATTTGGAATATGCATTCTCCAAAACCCCACGACACCTAAGAAGGCCTGTGTTGCCTTTTTAGTAGTCGGGGGAGACATAGCTGCTATTTTGTTGATCACATCTATTGGGATCTGACGACGTCCATCTTCCATTTTATTCCCAAAAACTGGATCTCCTGTGCAGGTCCCTTGACCTGACTTTCTTTTATGGCAAAACCGGCTTTCAGAAGGATTTGGATTATTTTCTTCCCTTTCTCAAAGACTTCTTCTGCTGTGTTGCCCCATATGATGATGTCATCAATGTATTGCAGGTGTTCCGGAGCTTCACCTTTTTCCAGTGCAGTCTGGATTAGTCCATGGCAAATGGTGGGGCTCTGTTTCCACCCCTGGGGCAATCGATTCCAGGTGTACTGGACACCCCTCCAAGTAAAGGCAAATTGTGGACGACACTCTGCTGCCAGAGGGATTGAGAAAAACGCATTAGCAATGTCAATTGTGGCATACCACTTGGCTGCCTTTGACTCTAGTTCGTATTGAAGTTCTAGCATATCTGGAACGGCAGCACTCAGCGGCGTTGTGAGTTCATTCAGGCCACGATAGTCAACTGTTAGTCTCCACTCCCCATTAGACTTTCGCACTGGCCATATGGGACTATTAAAGGGTGAGCGAGTTTTGCTGATCACTCCTTGGCTCTCCGGTTGGTGAATCAACTTGTGGATGGGAATCAGAGAGTCTCAGTTGGTGCGATATTGCCGTCAGTGCTCTGTTATGGTAGCGATTGGCACTTGTTGTTCTTCAACCCTCAGCAACCCCACAATCGAAGGGTCTTGAGAGAGACCAGGCAGGGTAGACAGCTGTTCAGTGCCCTCCGTCTCCAAGGCAGCTATACCAAAAGCCCATCGATACCCCTTCGGGTCCTTAAAATGCCCTCTCCTGAGATAGTCTATGCCAAGGATGCATGGGGCCTCTGGGCCACTCACAATGGGGTGTTTCTGCCATTGATTTCCAGTTAGACTTACTTCAGCTTCCAATACAGTTAACTCTTGGGATCCCCCTGTCACACCAGAAATACAAATGGGTTCTGCCCCTTTATAACTTGATGGCATTAGAGTGCACTGTGCGCCGGTGTCTACTAGAGCCTTATACTCCTGTGGGTCTGGCGTGCCAGGCCATCAAATCCACACAGTCCAATAGACCTGGTTATCCCTTTCCTCCACCTGGCTGGAGGCAGGGCCCCTCTAATTCTGGTCAGAGTATCCAGTATTCACTTCTCGTAAAATCGGCTCAGAAGTCCCTTCAAGAGGATCAGAAATAAGATCAGCCCTTCTACTCTGTTTGGAAACTGGAGCGTCATTTTTCCTGGTAGAATCCCCTTTTGTGGTGGTTTTTCCTCGCAGCTCACGTACCCGTGCATTTAGGACCGAGGTAGGTTTTCCGTCCCATTTCCTCATGTCCTCTCCCTGATCACATAGGTAAAACCACAGGGCACCTCGCGGTGTGTACCTTCTATATTCTCTCTCTTGGGAAGAGGAGCGCTCACTCCTAATAGCTGACACATTGGTCCTTACACGTGTGGAGTAGGACATATCCTCTTTGAATTGCTGGAAATCCTCGGACAGCTTCTCCACAGCCGAAATGCAGGTTTGTAGGGGGGAAGAGAGATTTTCTTCGTATTGCCAGAGTTGGCAAGGCACTTCATCCTCCATCAGTGCATCTTCATCTTTCCGGGTCAGTATTGCCAGTGAGTTGGCATAGGATGATGGTGCGCTCCATGCAAACTTCTGCCACATGGGTCGTGCGCATTGGACTTCGTCTGGATCTTTGGGTATTTGTGGGTTGTCTGGGTCATGGTGAATTATCTCTAGCACAGCTAATTCCCTCAGATATTGGATACCTCTTTCCATGGTGGTCCACTTGCTTGATTGACATATAACATCTTCCTTAAAGGGGTACCTTTCCTTCACACTTGACAGGAGTCGCCTCCAGAGGCTGATGGCTTGTGTCCCTTTTCCAATTGCCTTGTCAATGCCACCTTCCCTGGCAAGCGATCCCAGCTGCTTGGCTTCCCTACCTTCTAATTCCAGGCTATTAGCCCCATTGTCCCAGCATCGGAGCAGCCAGGTGATAATATGCTCGCCTATTCGGCGGCCAAAATCTTTTTGCCTATGCTGCAGCTCACTCAAGGATAGGGACCGGGTTATTACCTCTGGTTCTGCCTCTTCCTCCTTTTCCCGTGATGGCCCTGGTTCACCTTCATCCTTCGCTAAGCGAACTGATTTTTTTGTATATTTCTTTTTATGTACGGGGGCAACTGATACAGGTGCAGGTTGGTCCGCTGGTTCAGTTGCAGTATCGCTTACCGGGTTTTGGATAACCGCAGTGTCTGTCGCCGAGGTTTGGGTAGCAGCAGTGCTCGTCGCTGGGGCTGGAGGGACCGCAGCGCCCGCTGCTGAGGTTTGGGTGGCCGCAGTGCTCTTCGTTTTGTTGTTAGGTCCAGAGACTTTCTCTTCCCCTTGAGGGTACTGAGTGGTGTCGAACAGGGCTCGATAGGCATGGGCCAGGCCCCAGCACGTTGCAGTGATTTGTATCTCTCTGGAGCTGCCGGGGTGACAGCATACCTTTTCCAAATATTTTACTAGTTCTTCTGGATCCTGCACTTGTTCAGGGGTGAATTTCCAAAACACTGGAGGTGCCCACTTTTCTAGGTACTTGCCTATACTACCCCACACACCCTGCCACTCATAATTATTCAGCCTTGGGGCACATCTCTGGGTGATCTTCTTCAATAGTTGTTTAACCTTAAACGAGAGCTGAACCACATTCAGAAGCATGCTAATTCCTAGCAGTAGGACTAGGACCGTGCTGGTCTCAACATCCCAAGAGTATTCAAATTTTTCAAAATTCTCAAACACCATTGTAACTCGACTGAAGGAGAAAGGAGAGGGGAAGAAAGGTACCCCACCCACAGACTGGTTTTCCATGGAGGAAAGGTAAATGGTATAATTTTTAATAGTTTCCCACAGATGGCTCCCGCAGTATAAAGGTGACAATGCTGAGTACAAATACTGGATTAATCCCACAGCCGATGACTTTATCATACCATAAACCAGTGTTATACAATATATCAAAGTGAAAACCTTAATCCACCTCCCACAGATGATAAGCAGCAGAAGGGGAACTACATACGGCAAGTGAGGTGATACAGAACTTTAAAAACCAGAGCAACAACTCTAAGAACACATAAATCAACACAGTGACCAGCGACTATTAGACTAATATAATGAATGCCTGTAACAAATTTGTTTTAACAAGCTCTGGTCAGGTTTGTCGTTATCTCAACCCTTCGTGCCCCATGTTGGGCACCAAAATGGACTGTCGTGGTTTAACCCCAGCCAGCAACTAAGCACCACGCAGCCACTCACTCACTTCCCCCCCATCCAGTGGGATGGGGGAGAAAATTGGGAAAAGAAGTAAAACTCGTGGGTTGAGATAAGAACAGTTTAATGGAACAGAAAAGAAGAAACTAATAATGATAATGATAACACTAATAAAATGACAACAGTAGTAATAAAAGGATTGGAATGTACAAATGATGCGCAGGGCAATTGCTCACCACCCGCTGACCGACACCCAGCCAGTCCCCGAGCGGCGATTCCCTGCCCCCACTTCCCAGTTCCTAAACTGGATGGGATGTCACATGGTATGGAATACACTGTTGGCCACTTTGGGTCAGGTGCCCTGGCTGTGTCCTGTGCCAACTTCTTGTGCCCCTCCAGCTTTCTCGCTGGCTGGGCATGAGAAGCTGAAAAATCCTTGACTATAGTCTAAACACTACTGAGCAACAACTGAAAACATCAGTGTTATCAACATTCTTCACATACTGAACTCAAAACATAGCACTGTACCAGCTACTAGGAAGACAGTTAACTCTATCCCAGCTGAAACCAGGACAGTAGCCCAGGTCCCACCTTTTCTCACATCAATCACCCCCGTCTTGTTCTTCTGCACACTGCCCGTAAGGACTTATGTAACTCTCAATCTTGTGTGCAGGCACCATTGGTGGGCGGTGGTCGCAAAGGGTCCCTCAGGCAGCCGTGAGCCCCTTCCTCAAATAAACTTTGTATGACCTCTGGCCATATATGGTGAGCTGCCCCGCTCAGTGTATCAGAACACGGAACTGTGCATCCTCTGGCACGCCCTCTGCGCCCTGTTGCTAACCTGCTTTGGCTTCTCACCTGTAGTCTGTTATGCATTGTTCGTTGTTATGCAGAACTTGCCCTGCCACAATGACTGAGACATTAACTCTTTCAGTCTCTCACACTAAACCATTTGTTTGCTCAACAATACCATTGGCTTGGGGGTAGTATGGAGTATGGAATACCCATCGGATCCCTTCTTCCTTTGCCCAGTCTTGTACTACTGTAGCTGAAAAACGCGACCCATTATTGCTTTGAACCTCCTCAGGAAGGGGGAGTGTACTAAACCATTCCTTCAGACATGGACTATATTTTCCTCAGTGGCAGCTGTGATGGCTGTAGCCATGGTAACTCCTGAAATAACTTCCACTCCCACCAGTATGTATCTTTTACCCCCTGAAGGTCGTAATGGGCCTATGTAGTTGATCTGCCAGGTGTGCCACAGTGTTTTCTTGTCCCGGATATGCAGGGGAGGAACCATACTCGGAAGGTCTTTCTTAAGTTGCAAGCGACATTGTGAACAGGCAGTTACCACTTGTTCACGCAGTTTTACTGATACGGGCCAACCTTCGGCTATACCTTCCTGTCCTGGTTTCAGCTGGGATAGAGTTAATTGTCTTCCTAGTAGCTGGTACAGTGCTATGTTTTGAGTTCAGTATGTGAAGAATGTTGATAACACTGATGTTTTCAGTTGTTGCTCAGTAGTGTTTAGACTAGAGTCAAGGATTTTTCAGCTTCTCATGCCCAGCCAGCGAGAAAGCTGGAGGGACACAAGAAGTTGGCACAGGACACAGCCAGGGCACCTGACCCAAACTGGCCAACAGTGTATTCCATACCATGTGACGTCATGTCTAGTATAGGAACTGGGAAGTGGGGGCGGGGAATCGCCGCTCGGGGACTGGCTGGGTGTCGGTCGGCGGGTGTTGAGCAATTGCCCTGCGCATCATTTGTACATTCCAATCCTTTTATTACTACTGTTGTCATTTTATTAGTGTTATCATTATCATTATTAGTTTCTTCTTTTCTGTTCTATTAAACCATTCTTATCTCAACCCACGAGTTTTACTTCTTTTTCCCGATTTTCTCCCCCATCCCACTGGGTGGGGGGGGAGTGAGTGAGCAGCTGCGTGGTGCTTGGTTGCTGGCTGGGGTTAAACCACGACAGCTATAAAAGATGCCAACATGAGGAGCCCTGTTCACGTGCCCTCCGCAACTGGACCTCTAGACTGACTGGACCAACGCTGGACCAAGGACCAGTGAAATCTTTCTCTTTTTTTTTTTTGCTCTTTGTCTCTCTGTCTCACTCTCTCTTTCTCTCTCCTTTTTCATAATCCGTACACCTCATCCCTTTAGACATAAAACCGTTGACCAAGTCTGGGACTAGGAGTGGATCTAGCTGCCCCTAGGCCCTTCTCTGAGAAGGAGTCTAGAAAGCAAGGCGGTCCACTCTGAACCTTGTGACTCAACGGGAGGTTCATAAAGGGACAGTCCTGTTTAGCTAATTTGATATCCTTCTATGATAAGGTGACTCGCCTAGTGGATGAAGGGAAGGTAGTGGATGTCGTTTTTCTGGATTTTAGTAAGGCTTTTGATGCTGTCCCTCACAGCATCCTTCTGGACAAGTTGTCCAACTGTGAGATGAGTAGGTTCACAGTCTGCTGGGTGAAGAACTGGTTGAATGGCAGGGCTCAAAGGGTTGTAATGAATGGGGCTACAGCTGGCTGGCGACCAGTCACCAGCAGTGTTCCTCAGGGCTCAATTCTAGGGCCAGTTCTTTTCAATATATTTATCAATGATCTGGATGCAGGAGTTGAATGCACCCTTAGCAAGTTTGCTGATGATACCAAATTGGGAGGTGCTGTTGACTCTCTTGAGGGACAAGATGCCTTGCAGAGGGATCTAGATAGATGTATATGGAGGGGTTAAAAGATGGAATTTTGGTCCCTGGATGAACACTGGGGGAGAAGTAGATAGCTGAGAAAAACGCAGTCAGCACAGATGGTTTGTTGCCCATTGCTTGGAATGCTGACCATGGAGATAAGAGAGCTGAACAATACTGGGGGAGGACGGGCAGCGGGCTGTTGCACAGTACAGCTGTGAGCATGGTCAGCGCATGACTGCTGGATTATGACAATATGCCACATGTAAAAAGCCCATGAACCAATAGACAGGATGGCTATGGCGCATGCAGCGCGCCTGGCCAGTGAGCGCATGCGTCATAGACTCCCTATGTTGCACCCGAGGCGTGTTTTGGCACCCGCTGGCCACGTGTGCCGAAACCTATTCCTCCACAAATGCATAAATACCGGGATTTCCCCAAGAGCACCAGGCTGGTGTACGGCAAGGCCACTGTTGCCTCTGTGGGGATGCCCACGTAAAGCTGGCACCTACCGATTGCTGGGCTGAGCTCACAGCGCAAGAGGGCACAAGAATGTACAGATGGTCCATCTTCCTCACTGTCCTCAGGTCCGTATGTTAATTTGCTTTACAAGATACCCTTAGCATAATGCATGTCTGTAGTTAATAAATGCTTGCTTTTTCCCTTATAGTCAGTGTGTGTGTGTTTGCCTTCTCAGGAATCCTCGAAACCACCCTAAAACAACAGATCGGAGCATTGGGCAATCATCAATGGCATGAAATTTAAGAAGAACAAATGCTGGATTCTGCACCTGGGGCAGAGTAATGCCAGCCACAAATATAGATTTGGAGAGGAGTGGCTGGAGAGCAGCCCTGAAGAAAGGGATCTGAGGGTGCTGGTTGACAGTAGGCTCAATATGAGTCAGCAGTTGGCCCTGTGTTTTGCTGAATGGCAAGATTCCAAGTAAAAACACAGACTCCAGTCTAATATATAAAAATTAATATGCTTTAATATATATACATGTCTTATAGTAATAATCAAAAAGGAAAGATAAGCAGAGTAGCAATGCACCAGTTCATTACTGTAAAGCAAGGCAGTGATTAAGAAAAGGATACATCACCAATTACCACTTCAAAACCATTGTCCGGGTTCACACTTTGGCTGGGAAGCCCCTCGGCAGCTGGCCCCTGGAGATCCTCGGTAATTGGGAAGGTCCACCCGTAGGTGAGGCTTCAGGAGTCAGCCCGAGAGTTTCCCGCTTTTTGTAGTAAGTCTTTTTGGCAGTGTGAACATGCAGACTGTTATGCTTCCCTTATCAATCCCATCCGGAACATTGGCCAGGTGTTCTGGGTGTGACCGAGAAATGAGCCACATCCAGTCAGCACACAATAAAATATTGTCCAGATGTTCATGTTGCTATCTACAGAAGTAGATAACAATAAAAGTGGTAGTCAATCATAGGTAATATTGTCCAAATGTTCATGTTACTCTTTACAGAGGTGGACAAGGATAAAAGTGGTAATTAATCAGAGGTAATACCATCCAGATGTTCGGGTTGCTATTTACAGAGATGGGTAATTATAAAAGCAGTAATCAATCACAAGCAGCAATCAACTGTTCTCATCACACCCTGGCAGCCAAGAGGGCAAACTGCATTCTGGGGTACATTCAACACAGTATAACCAGCCAGTCAAAAGAGGTGATTATCCCGCTGTATTCAGTGTTGGTGCAGCCTCACCTTGAGTGCTGTGTGCAGTTCTGGGCCCCACAATTTAAGAAGGATGTTAAGGTCCTTGAATGCATCCAGAGGAGGGCGACAAAGCTGGTGAAAGGGCTGGAGGGCATGTCCTATGAGGAGCGGCTAAGGACTCTGGGTTTGTCTAGCTTGGAGAGAAGGAGACTGAGGGGAGACCTCAGGAAGAGGGGAAGTGGAGAGGGAGGTGCTGATCTCTTCTCCCTGGCATCTAGTGATAGGACATGTGGGAATGTGTCAAAGCTGCGTAAGGGGAGGGTCAGACTCAATATTAGGAAAAATTTCTTTACTGAGAGGGTGGTCAAACACTGGAACAGGCTTCCTAGAGAGGTGGTTGATGCCCCATGCCTGTCAGCATTTAAGAGGCATTTGGACAATGCCCTTAATAAGATGCTTTAAGTTTTGGTCAGCCCTGAAGTAGTCAGGCAATTGGACTGGATGATTGTTGTAGGTCCCTTCCAACTGAAAATATTCTATTCTATTCTAACTGGGGGGAAAAAGTGCCTCTCAGCAACATAAGTGAGGAACGCCAATGCTGTAATAGGCTGCTGCTTATAAGTTAAGGCAAGCAATAAGTTAATACAAAATATTATGCATTTTTCATCCTTTTCCTCTGACAGTGTGTAAGGAAAAAAGCTGCTTCTTTTTTTACTACCAAGTCCTCTTCATCTGATCCTATTCCGTCTGCTCTGTGACAACTACCTTGGTCACAGTCTGCCAGAAGTTCCTGGTAGCTTCCTTATACTAGATACAGTAATTGCAGCTCACACCCTCCTCAGACCTTTCCCTTTACTGACCAGAAAATGCAGTTGATAAATCCACTCATCCTTCAGCCATATGGCCATCACATGGGCATGTGGCACTGAGAGCTGCTTGTAAGGCTTCTTTCATGATAGTTTATGGAGGAGCTCCCCACCCCCCATCCTGCTCACCAGGCAGTGATTGATTAGGACAGGTCAGTGGGACGTATGTTCAAGGTCCAGACTCATCAAAGCAGGGTGGACTTGTCAGATTTGCTGGTGCTGTTCTTAATTTTATCATGCAGGGGTTTTATGCACTTAACACACTCCCTACCCTGAGTGTTGTACACCTGGACCCCTATCTTTTCCAAGTTCTTCCAGGTAACTCCACATGAATGCAAATTCCAGGCATATGGCCAAGAAATCATGTTTTTTATGATACCCCCCCTCACCAATGTCTTCTGGTTTCCCAGAAGTCATGCAACTGAGCAGCACTGAGGCAGGCTTTATGGAGAAGGATTGTGAACATCTGTGGTTTGAATTTAAACTAGCCAGAAGCTACCAGCACACAGGGAACGACTGAGAAGGGAATAGGTAGAAACCATGAAAAAACTGTCTCTGGGAGGATGAAACCCCAAAGTTTTAGCAGTGCATAAAGCAGTCTCCCATATACCTTATCCTTTTCCCTAGGCTATACTTAGAAGGAAAGATTCAATGTACATGCTGTTGCGTTAAAGGGTAACGAAGTTTGGCAGAAAACAAACCCCCTTGCGTTCCAGCTTATCCTCAATGGTCAGAGGGGCTGGGGGTGGCCAGGTTTAATTTTTGAGTGATGTCCAATTCAATGCTATAGGTCTGGTCGCATTCAATATGTTGAACTATCACGATGACGGCTGAACTTAATAGCGTACTGCACTCTCGGCTTAGCCATGTTCAACACACGAGAACTACCAGACTTAGGGAGTTTGATCGCGTTAACGAACTACCACGACTAATTAATGAGCAGTGCAGTTTATTAAAGCAACGATACAAGTTCTTTTGGATCGCCGGTGATAAATACACTGTCTGCAAAGCACATGCAAATAATAATACAGTCAAATACAAGCACACTAAATTATGGAAAAACTATGGAGATTTCTAAGTTTCCCAGGGAAGCACTCAGTATAGGCGAGGGTTCAAATCTTACCCAATAGATGTTCCTATGGGGGGGAAGAGAGGTTCAGCCTGTCGACTGATTCCAGAAGTCAGCAATGTCCTCCCGACTTGTCTATGATGGTGTCTTCCCTAGCATTCCTCCTCTCTTAAGCCCTTTTATATTTTCTTATTTTTAGGTGGAGCTTGAGTGACTCTAGTCATACATACCTTTATGTAAAATCTCCTTGCTTTACTTTTAAAGGTATATATTAGAGAAAATTCAGAGCGCATGCTCAGTGAGGAGTGGTTGCACCTTGGAGGCAGGTAGCTTTTGGGATGGAGGTGTGTTTTGGTATTATAATGAGATTATAATGAGGAAAGTTCACCCAGAGAACATGATTTAGCGTGTCACTACTCCATCGCTGGGCACTTATTATATAAATCAGAAGTAAGGCCATAGCGTTGACAGAACCCCATTGTTTCACCTCCTTGCTTCAGTGGATTCAATGCAGGGACCTTCCATTCTTGTTCCAGTAGTTCCAGTTCCCTCTCCCTGCGGTGATATCGCAAAGCCTGGCCACAGTGTCTCCACTCTGCTCCACCCTCCGTGTTGTTTCTCAGAGTCCACACACCAAGCTTCCCTGGTGTTGCTAACATCTAAAGTTGCAGGTTATGTTGCTTAGGGAATTATTATGGAACAGATTTCATGTATATCCACTGCATTCCACCCTGGAGGTTCACCTTCCCTTAAAAGGGGGACATATCAATGTCACCTCCAGCAATCATTCCACACATGCATAGATGAAAATGCATATATAGATATTGGGGGCAAGGTAGGTGAAGTGGGCAACAACGTATGCAGAGCAACAGATGAGACACCTATGCTGCAAGTTATTCTCAGCAGTCTCCCATCCCGGCCTGAGCAAACTATTCTCCCAGCACAGCACTATTTGAGCCACAAGACATCCTCGGTAACATCGCTAAAAACAGCTCCCAGGTTTCCCAGCCACAGTGTTCTCCCTTTATTCCTTCTATCTTGTACTTTGAGGTGTCAGATATCACCTACAACATAAGCTGAAACTAACTGCACCTAAGGGATACTTATTACCTTGTAGCAAGTCATGCACAGGTCCACAGCAGGCACACACCAAACAACCTTCCCACAAATCCTCACCAGACTGGAGGAAGGCACATGCTGTTCATTCATAAAATGCAATCACCACCTGTTTTTTTTTTTTTAAATCACAGAGCACTTGTGTATAATGTATGACACATCCATGTTCAGGTCTCCTTTCTGTCTGATGCGGCTCCCATATCCTGAAGAAATTTTCCCAAGCGCAGGCCACTAGAGACAATCTTACGAGCCCCTCTCCTCAGTAAAAGCTTGTCAAAAATTATTAGTTTCCAAGAAATATTCTGGTTCGGATATAACATCATATTCTTGCAACATTTCATTTTACAAGCTCTAATTTATGTTAATGTATCAGCAGGAATGTCCCCAGCTTATTAAATAAGCGAGATGATATGAACACTGTTGTGTAAAAACACTTATTTGCTATAATTCAATCACTTACCCAGCTTGTCACAGAAACAAGCTCACAAGCATCCTGCATAAGAGATTATGGTGAACTGGTTTGGTTCACTGGGAATTTTATGTAAGCCTTGTTTTGTCATTTCTGTCATTGTAACACCTGCAATACGAGAATATGTGACATTTTGTTGGGAGACTAGTAAGAGGTCAAACTTCAACAAAGTGCTAAAAATAAAAGCATGGGGAAATGGAAGTTTCCTGAAGGGAAAAGTGTAGACATAGAGAAAATGAGCAATCAATTAATAAAAATAACTCTGTTCTCTAGTTTTATACTGCAAAATGTATAAAAGCAAGGGACTCCAATTTGAAGAAAAAGTACAAAGCATGTAGTAGCAAGAAGATGTAAGCAATCTCCCCTGTCTGTCTCAGTATTGCATGTGACTGCGCTTCCAGGTGGCTGACAGGGTTTCAGTGTGTAGGAGCCAAGTTTAAGAGGAATAAAAATAAAAGAAGCTTTAAGAATGTTCAAGGTGCTCCCAGCCACACAGCTTTTCATTTACGCTGACAGTCACTTCTTATTTTAACAGGATTTTGACTCGTCGGCAGCTGAATCGAGCAAGATGTCATGGTGGTTGAGAAACTGACATGTCTTGATGTCCTAATGCATTTCCTACATCTGCCTGCATTCAGTTTTATGAGCTCTTTGAATGAATAGTTGTTTGAGGTTTTCTGTAAACCAGATGTTGATCTACTGACCCTCCCATGTAACCCCAAATCCTATCCATTGTCTCCCTCAGCTTTATTACCATTATAACTGTTTTCTTGAAGCAAAGCCACATGCGGGCAACTCTATTCTCACTCAAAAATTAATTAAAAGCTGCTTTAATAAATACCTTGGCACATCCTGGAATCTTTCAGTTCAACTATTTCATATAATTCATCTTTGGTATATCTGAACTAGACCATAAACAGCTCAAGTCAGAGACTGATCTTATATGACTGAGGAGGTATGATGGTATATACAGGAAATGATAATTGTATTATTTCACTTACTACAATGTGTAAATGCTTTGGAAATTTAAAGACCTGAAGCTTTAGAAGACAGAACAAACATCTGAAAAAGCAAACTTAAAGATTCAATATTTTGGAATCAGGATAATTTATGGACTATTATAACTAATAAAAAGGTACTTTTTGGTCAAATGTGAAGCCTAAGCTATAGTACATGAACTTATTCAATGAATATCAGAGCTCCTAACCTTGCTGGCTATTCCAAACATCTCTGGGGTGACATTAGGATACATATTTTTATAAAAAACATTACAATTTTAAAGACAAGCAAGAGCAATGGTCACTGAAACTGATTCAACTATATAACAAGAAAGAAAAGCTTTTTTGATTTACTGCTTACCAAGTTTGTACCCAGACTTGTCTCTTTTCAAGGAAATAAGCTCTGAGAGACAGAGAATGGAAAATCAATTCACCTTACCAGCAGTAGACTATGCTGAGTGAATTTATTACAGCAAATTATTACAGTTACACTACTGTATCCTTCTCACACAAGATGGATAAATTGTATTACTATGCAATATTTTCACCTGAGCTGATGGAAAGAGGGGCCCAAAGGATGGAGCAGAGGGGAAGGGCCTTGCTGCTACATTTCAGGCAGTTTGGCAGCCACTGCAAGAAGCCCTTTTTTGAACAAAACAGCCTGTTTAGACAGAACCTTATATTTCACAGGGGAAATATAATTTCCCAGCTGGTAAATTTGTATAGAAGTTTTATTGCCTGAAGCCAGAAGGCATAGTGAGCCAGACTCTCCTCAAGTATATTTGTGCCAGTTCAGGTAAAGGCCCCTGGTTTGAACCAACATTGAAGTCATCGTGAGTGACAGTAGAGCCAATGTCACTATATTTGGTCAGGTGATAAACTGACAATCAATTGACAAACCAAGCATTTGCCATTTATTGATGTAAGGATATGTGAAAGGAGAGTGTCTGCTCCTTTAAGGGTATCTGGTCAAAGGAGCCATAAACAAGAACATACAGAGACAAACCTGACTGACACCTGATAAGGGAGGTCATGATAAGAACAAACCTGGCCAGAGGGACTAATTGGTAAGGATATGTGGAGTGTGAGAATGTTTGGGGGTTTTTCAGTTGGGAGGATAAGGAAAGGGAAGGAGAAAAACACACAGACACATAAAACCTGACCAATTAACTTTAACAAATACAATAACCAGAAACAAACCTGGCCAGTCACACTAACTGATGAACTATCAAGAAACCACAGACAAACCAGGACTTTGCAACTGATAAGGCTGCAAACATGATGGTTCCAGGATGTTGGAGGGGGTTGGCTGAACTATTCCAGCTGATGAGGCAATATTCAAGGGAAGGGACAGCACAGAGGAACAAAGAGGGGGTAGACAGAATGGGGTATAAAAGGGACGGGCCCTGTGTAAAACAGGTCCAGGCAGTACCCTTGTCTGGCTGAGCCCTGTGCCTGATCACCGCAGTCTGTCCTATCTTCTTATACCTACTTATCAAATCTTTTCTTAACTATCTTTCTGCGTAGTCTCACTCTCTGTCCTGTGTGTATGTGTGCTGCAAGGACTAAGTGCCAGCTAATGGTGAGACCTCTGTGTGTGCTTGTGAGTGAAATTTGGTGCCAGCTACTGGAGTCAGACCAGGGGTGTAGGCCCGTAGTGTCAGCTACTGGAGTGAGTGAGGGTCCTAGCATCAGTAGCTGGAGGGGCCATAGCTGTCTGGATCTAGGGAGGGTCCTACAGACTCTGTACCTGGAGTGCCAGCTACTGGGGGGACTGGCATGAGTGTATTTGAGGCTAGATACTGGAGTCAGACCGGGGCTGTAGGTGCCTCTAGCCTGTGGTGTCAGCTACTGGAGTCAGTGGGGGTCTTTAACTTCCAGCCACTGGGATGGGAACGGTGTGTGTTCTGAAAACCAGTTACTGGGGTGGACTGGTGTGAGTGAGGCGAGCGAGGGGCTGAGCACTGGTGGCTGGAGCAGGACCATGAGTCATAGCCCATGTGCCTGGTGCTGACTGCTGGGTGGCTGAGTATCTGTATCTTCTCCAAATCAGGTGTGTGTGGGGGTGTGCGCATGTGTATTCACTAGCAAACTTCAACTGGACTAGCCAGCAAGCATGGGGTCCTCAGGTGCAGGCTGGGGTATCAGGTGGACAAAGGGTCTGTGCTGGTATGCCCAGGGAGACTTGGGAATGTGGAGTGCCTGTGGGAAGAGCATATGAATGTGTGTGTGTTTGCTAGCAAACATCAATCTGGACTAGCCAGCGAGTAGGGGACCCATGAAGTGGGTAAGAGGGCCTGGGATACAGGCAGGGGTACTAGACAGACAGAGGGGGCAGTGCCAGTGCTTGGAGGATCTGCAAATGTGCATGTGCTTGTGAATCTAGAGTGTTGTGTGTGTACTTTTGCTGGTAAACTTCCATCTCTACTAGCTGAAGAGGAGGAAGAGGACTTGGCTGTCTATACTTAATGTTTTATGTGAGTCCTATATGTAGGTTGCTGTTGAAGGCAGCGCCTTGTCTGTGGCAGTCGGTGTGACCGGCTGCGTCAGTGTCCTCTGTGTGTGTGCGCCTCTGGGATACATGCTCAGCTTTGCTACTGGTTGAACCTGCAAATGGGAAACCAGCAGCTGTGTCCCTCAGCTTGGGCAGAGACCCCTGGTCCCCAGGTGCACTGGGCTGGGTTCCAGCAGCTGGGCAGGAGGGACTCCTGGGCCAGAGCAGCTGGAGGAAGTGGCCACGCTCTTAACATCCCTTAATAATTGATGGCAACCCAGTCTAGGACTTTGGAGTACTAAGGGTAACATTTTCACCCCACTTTAAAATTTTTCCATTTACCATGTTTTATTCCCATTTACAAGTTCTTGTTAACTGCTGTAGCGTGGAAGGGAGACATCAAAACTGCTTTCTTTGCACAGTACTTTTAGACAATGCACATTTAGTTAAATAATTAAAAAAAAAAGAAAAGAAAAAGCAAAACCCTGCTGACTGGAATACCAAGTCTGTCAGAAAACTGGGAATTTCAGACCTAAATTGTTAGGTCAGAGCACATTAATAACAAGCTACAGTATATTTTCCTCCGGTAAAGAGGGTATTTCTGGCTGCCACTATTCTGACAGCTTCGTGTGTTAATGACCCAGCCATCAAGCACTCTGGAGGAAGCCTTTCCATGCTTCATTCTTTGGTTTGCCTAAGAGCATATGCTGCAAGTGTGCTTGTCTGTTAATTCTTTTTTCTAAGTGAGGGCTCAACTGGTTGCTGCTATATTATAATTATTATTATCACACTTGCAGAAAAGTATGACCTTGTGTGTCCCTGGTCAGGCTCATAGAAAACTGGCAGTTTAAAGTGCAACAAAACTTTTGTTGGAGCTTCTGTTTTTCAGTGCTCTGACACTCTGTCAAGAAATATAACCAAATGATGTGTCTGACAAGCCTCTGGCACACAGCACTTGCTAATTTTACTTTGCACTAACAACTTCAGTTTTGACTTCGGTTTCTAGCTGAACCTGAGCTTTACATACTGAGAAAAGAAACCTACCCCATGCACCCTCACTATGCTTGGTAGTGAAGAAAGAAACAGCAATTTCTCTGCTGTTTTCCTAATGAGTCTTTATATTCTTTTTACCTGCTGGAAATGCAGCAAAGCCAGTATTCATTTCAAAAGCTTCCTGCTTCTGATAAACTGTTGTGGTTTAATCCCAGCCAGCAACTAAGCACCACGCAGCTGCTCACTCACTTCCCCCCCACCCAGTGGGATGGGAGAGAAAATCAGGAAAAGAAGTAAAACTCCTGGGTTGAGATAAGAACAGTTTAATAGAACAGAAAAGAAGAAACTAATAATGATAATGATAACACTAATAAAATGACAACAGTAATAATAAAAGGATTGGAATGTACAAATGATGCGCAGGGCAATGGCTTACCACCCACCGATCAACACCCAGCTAGTCCCTGAGCTGCGATCCCCCCACCCCCACTCCCCCCAGTTTATATACTAGATGTGATGTCACATGGTATAGAATACCCCTTTGGCCACTTTGGGTCAGGTGCCCTGGCTGTGTCCTGTGCCAACTTCTTGTGTCCCTCCAGCTTTCTCGCTGGCTGGGCATGAGAAGCTGAAAAATCCTTGACTCTAGTCTAAACACTACTGAGCAACAACTGAAAACATCAGTGTTATCAACATTCTTCTCATACTGAACTCAAAACATAGCACTGTACCAGCTACTAGGAAGACAATTAACTCTATCCCAGCCGAAACCAGGACATATGCTTAAATCTGTTTTTCTCAAATAGCCTTTATAACTGTGATGGACAAATTCCTTTCCTGCCTCCCTGTCTCAGTCCCCATCATTTAACATCTGTCTTTTGAGTCAGATATTAATGTTTCTTGCCTTCATGGAAAGATTTTAATTCTCTCACTTCTGACCTTTTTGTTGTTTCAGTTGTCCCTCTTCCCAGCATTTAATGTTACAGGACAAATTTTTAGAATCAGTTTTATTTCCTAGTAAAGGTTAGGTGCATTGTTTCCTTGAGTGCCCTAAAGCTCCCATGCTAACTGCTGATTCAGGTGTTAGGAAATTAATCCTTAAAGGGTCAGAAAAGGCTTACAAATATAGTCAGTTAGGAGAAAACCATAATTCTAGAAGTAATGGCTTCTGGCAAGACTAGTATGTGCAAAATTCCAACAGTGATAAGGAAGTTTGCATACTTTAGTTTTAGCCCTTTCCCTAGTTAGTGCCTATGCTCTTTGAACCACTGACATTTATGAGGGCATTCCACAATTCGTCTAGAATTTAACTCCTGACCAGGTATTGCTAACTTCCTTAGAAAAAATGGTGGAACAGGCTGACCTTTTTCCCCACTGTATTACAGACAGACAAAAATCTATGACTCATTTGATAACAGTCATTTTGATATTAACTTTTCAATCTATTTAGGGAACATTAATGATCATAAAGAGAAGAGCTGCTCAGAAAGAGATGCTTGGAATATGTTTACCAACATTTTATTTGAAATCTACAGTACCATGCCTTTTGTTACATGACTTTTTAGTTGCCATAGTATTGCAATTCCAAACATCTATAAAATTTCCATTTTCTATAACATGCTATTTGAGATGTAGTTATTTTTAAAAAAAAATAAAAGCATTGTCCTTGTAATAATAATAATAATAATAAAAACATCTCAGCATTACAGTATGAGAGGTTCAAATATTCAAGTAGTTAATAGTTCTTACCTTACTACTACAGCTTCTGTGCTTTTGAAGTACTTGAAAACTTGGAATTCAAGGCAAGTTTCCTTTCCTCCCTTCTCCTGGCTTCACAGTTCTTCCTCCTTCCTAGCTTTCCCTCCCATACTCACCCCATCCCCTGGAGAGCCAGTGTAGATCTCTGAACCAACAGGAAGCTGTTTACTGGTTTTGAACTGAGTCACTATCTTTCCAGAATATGCTTTTGTTTTCCCAAATCACTCATCATTTCATTTTCTTTTTATGCAGCACTTCTACATCCAGATGGCCATGTGTCAATGTATAGACTTAAATGTACAGAAATTACTTTCTTTACCAAGGATAAGTTTAAAAAAAAATTCCAGTCTGACTAAGTATGTTTCTAGTCTAGACCAGTTCAAGTCCTAGCTAAAGGAACCGCAGCTAGAACAGGGCTCTGGTACTTCACAGAATCACTGAATGGTTGAGGTTAGAAGGGACCTCTGGAGGTCTTCTGGTCCAACCCCCCTGCTCAAGCAGGGCCACCTAGAGCAGGTTGCCCAGGACTATGTCCAGACAGCTTTTGAATATTGCCAAGGAGGGAGACTCCACAGCCTCTCTGGACAACCTGTCCCAGTGCTCAGTCACCCTCACAGTAGTAAAGTGTTTCCTGATGTTCAGACGGAACCTCCTGTGTTTCACTTTGTGCCCATTGCCTCTTGTCCTGTTGCTGGACACCACTGAAAAGAGCTTGGCTCCATTTTCTTTACACCCTCCCTTCAGGTATTTATATAAATTGATAAGATCCCCCCTGCTTAATTGTCTGGTATCTCTGGTGTCATCCCTATGCATGGGAAGGGATTGTGACGCTGAATGTGGAAATAACTTGCTATCAGAAGGCAAGACACACTCCTGGAGTGTATCTTATCCTGAAGTGATGATTTTATTTGGGCAAGTAATCATAGCAGTAGCTGTCATCTGGTCTGCTGTATTTAATGCAAAAGAAATTCCTCAGAAACTTATCGTGAAATTTCAGATATAAAACAGTTTGGCAAAGAGACAAGTTCTAGTGTGATTTCTTAGACCATCTTTCCTGAAATTTTCTTTTTAAGAAATTTGAAAACACAGCAAAGGACAAGGTGGCTGCTTTGAAGAGCTACAGTAGTGTGCCATATTGCTATCTGTTCTTATTTATATAGGTTATTTGACCATGATAGAGAATTAAATGCTATTGTTTTCTGAGAATTATGTACAGTTAAAATGATACATCAAAATAAGATTAAGTGTTTTACAGCTACTAGTTACTTCTGTACATTAAGGGAAGATTGCCTGATTGCTTGCTTTAAGGTTGATAGAGAGGAAAGAACACTTTCACAACATGCTAAAAGTTTATGACAGTTTAAAGTAAGAACAAATGGATCTGGAAGTTTATGAATGAATGAATTATATGATGTATTCACTGAAAGATGTAGCAGAAATTTAATAATAAGTTATTTGCTCATAGACATGACTTGTCTAAAAAACCATTGTGACAAAGCAGAAAAAATTGAAAGATTGTATTGATGATATACATTAGCTCTCCCATACCTGACTTCATATTTTGATTTTAGTATACCAAGCACTCAAAACTGATTCAGCTACTTCCTCGGGGGGGGGGAAAGCAACACTGAATTTTCTAAAAGCCCAAAACCGATTCAGGGTTGAAAGTTGACAGGGTTGAAAGTTGACAGGGTTAAAAGTTGAAGGGTCGAAAGTTGACAGGACTGAGTATGAAAGTGTACTGGTTTTGGCTGGGATAGAGTTAAATTTCCTCATAGTAGCTTGTATGGGGCTATGTTTTGGATTTGTGCTGAAAATAGTGTTGATAACACACCAGTTACTGCTGAGCAGTGCTTATACAGTGTCAAGGCCTTTTCTGTTTCTCATGCTGCCCCACCAGTGAGTAGGTTGCAGGTGCACAAAAAGTTGGGAGGGGACACAGCTGGGACAGCTGACCCCAACTGCCCAAAGGGATATTCCAGACCATATGACATCATGCTCAGCAATAAAACTGGGGGGGGACGTTGGTGGCAGGGCTGCTGCTCAGGGACTGGCTGGGCATCTGTCGGTTGGTGGTGAGCAATTGTTTTCATTTGTATCACTTGTCTTTCTTGGGTTTTATTTTCCTCTCTCTTTGTTATTTTTTTCCTCTCTTTTCCTTACAATTTTAAAATTATTATTATTTCTTTTAAATTATTAAACTGTTTTTATCTCAACCCATGAGTTTCTTTCTCACTTTTACCCTTCCAATTCTCCCCCCACTCCACCGGGGGTGGGAGCGAGCGAGGGGCTGTGTGATGCTTAATTGCCGGCCAGGGTTAAACCACAACAGAAAGATTTGCTAAAGTGTGTAAATGCTTCCTGAGCCTTATGTTAAGAAACTGTCCAGTGCTCTAAGAATTTGAAAGACTCAAGATTTAAAGATAAGATGTGTGGAATTTATTATGTCATTCTTATCTTGGTGCAGAAATGGAAATAATATTTCCTTTTTTAAACCAGACATAAATTAGAGCAAGGACACCTGCAAATACTGATTATGTTGAGGCAGAGCTTCAAACTAAAAGTCAGTCTCCACTGGTTATATATGGAGTTTTATGAATAAAGCAAGAAAAGATTTAAGTGTAATAAGTATCTTTTAGAATATAATCAATTTGTATGCAATGTAATAATTTAAAAACTCTCAATAACTGCATATTCAAGGGCAGTAGAAATTCAGACTTTGGAGGAAAAATACAGGATATGCTAATAGAATTCCTCTAAAGGCCCTCTGAAACAAAGTTTTCCTATTCCTTCATGTGCATTAGACTGTTCTCATTTTTAAATCAGCCTTATCTGAGTGTATTTCATCACTACCAAGTATTTGCAGCCATTAGCTATGCATTATCCTCTCCTCCCTCCTTATTCTACAACAATTTTGTTACACTATTATTTGAATCTAAAGATGCAGTGTTTGAACATTTGAATGTTTGTAAGGACTGATTTCTGGTCCTACCAGTTCCTCCTGTTCTTGCTCACTTGCAGTAAGAATTTTGATCACTAGGAAAGACTTGCAGGGAAACGCTGTTATGTCTGTTCAAAGATCAGGAAAAGGAAGAATCAGAGAGATTTTCCTATTGCCTGATTTGTTTCAGTGTAAGAGCCAGAAGCAAAACCCATATCTTGGAAATACCAAATAATCTTGAAGGAATCTCATTAGAACAGATTACTTTTACAGACCCAAGATGTCGATGCTATTTATCATCTCTGCTTGGTTAGGATTTGAGCTTGTAATCCTAGATAGCATATTTCCATACATTCTGTATGGTATGTCTAAATATTTTGATGGTTTTAATATTTTGTACCAGCTGTGGAAACTGGTTTGCTGCTAGGTGACTGTAAAAGTGAGATTTGGTAAATAATTATTAGAAATCTTATACTAACACTATGATTGAAACAATAGACAAAAGTATAGCCAAGCAATTAACTAGTAGAGGTAGTTACTCCTAAGTTTTGCAGTTCTCTGCTCTTATGACTAGATGTTCCTGTACGCCAGATGAGAACAATGTTGAAACTGACCACATGTGATTGAAGCTGCGTTAAGCTTCAAGATCAAAGAACAAGGACAAGAATAAAGACTTCAAGGACAGCCAACAAGAACTTCAAATGGGTCGGTGGTCGTAAAAGCAGCCCTTCAACTCAAATGGATCCTTCATTGCACATGATCGGATGTAGGCAGTACTAGGATAATCAGTTGCAATCATTTTTATGTATATGTATACTAATCTGATTAATATGCAATTAGTTATTCTATATAACCTGTTAGTGCTAAAGCTGTGGCATGCACGCTCGGTGGAATTATCCCCCGTGCATCCAGTGCTGCAATAAAGAATGCCTGCTTTCTAAAATGAGTCTTAGAGAGTTTCTTCAACCAGCTTTTCGGTATCATCCTTAACCACATTTTTAACTTCCCTTTGCAAATAGCTCTGTCAAAATCTACAAATGCTTTTATAAAAGTATGAAGTGTGAGATGAACTGAATAAATTATAAACTGTTGTGTCGTTATGCAACAGTGATGTGAGCAGCCATAAAGGTGATCTGGTTAAAAGGGGAAAATTACTGACAGAGAAAATGCCTGCCAGTCTGGAAACTGTGAGCCCAGGAACTAGGCCTGTGAACCAGGCCTGTGAAGCAGAAACATCCTTGAAAAGTGAACCTGGCATCTTTGAAGTACAGCTGGGTACGTAAAAAAGGGAGACATCCTGAGATACCACTGGTAAGCGCAAAACCAAAGAACTGTAACACAAACTTACCATGTTACCTGATCATAAAGTAACTCCCGAAACACACAAAGTATGTTTAGAGAGGAGACATTGCTTTATTCTGCACAGGGTGCAAGGTGGAAGATTTCCACAAATCAAGCACACCTACTGAGCTTTTCAGATCATACTTAGACACTACAGTTAAAACACCACGCCTATCTAATATATATGTGCCGCCTAACTATTGCATATTCGTTATGTTGAGCAAGCATGACATGTTGTTCTCTTGAGCAATCATCCCAGAGTCTTCTATGCCTGCGTGGGGGTCTCTGGTGGTCTTTGGCAGTCGTTTGGGGAAGAATACCCCTACTCCTTTTGTCCTTTTATGGTCATGCATCATCTGAGGACACCAGGGACTTTGTTTCTCTTGCCAACCCCTCGAAGGAGGATGTATGTCCTTGATTAGCAAGTCTGTAACTCTGAAATGTCTGTTATCTGATGCCTTGACTATTATCCAAACACTCCTTAAGCATCCTCTATTGTAAACAGTATCCTGGACAAATATGGCTGAAGCTGGTCACGATTGATGGGAACTAGCCACAAGGCAAGGCATGTATTCACATAACTTTTTGGTCTTGATACAGAACCTTTTATACCCGGTATGAAAATGAGCATGTTCGAGGGTGCCTCTTTTCATAGAATCATAGAATCGTTTAGGTTGGAAAAGACCTTCAAGATCATCGAGTCCAACCATCAACCATGCCCGCTAAACCATGTCATGAAGTGCCTTGTCTACGTGCTTTTTCAATACCTCCAGGGATGGTGACTCAACCACTTCCCTGGGCAGCCTGTTCCAATGCCTGACAACCCTTTCAGTAAAGAAATTTGTCCTAATATCCAACCTAAACCTCCCTTGCCTCAACTTGAGGCCATTTCCTCTTGTCTTATCTCCAGCCACCTGATAGAAGAGACCAGCACCCACCTCACTACAACCCCCTTTCAGGTAGTTGTAGAGAGCGATAAGGTCTCCCCTCAGCCTCCTTTTCTCCAGACTAAACAGCCCCAGTTCCCTCAGCTGCTCCTCATAAGACTTGTGCTCCAGGCCCCTCACCACCTTGGTTGCCCTTCTCTGGAAATGCTCCAGCACCTCAGTGTCTTTCCTGTAGTGAGGGGCCCAAAAGTGAACACAGTACTAAAGGTGCGGCCTCACCAGTGCTGAGTACAGGGGGACAATCACTTCCCTGCTCCTGCTGGCCACACTATTTCTGATACAGGCCAGGATGCTGTTGGCCTTGGCCACCTGGGCACACTGCTGGCTCATATCCAGCCGGCTGCCAACCAGCACCCCCAGGTCTTTTTCTGCCAGGCAGCTTTCCAGCCACTCTTCCCCAAGCCTGTAGTGCTGCATGGGTTTGTTGTGACCCAAGTGCAGGACCCGGCACTTGGCCTTGTTGAACTTCATACAATTGGCCTTGGCCCATCGATCCAGCCTGTCCAGATCCCTCTGCAGAGCCTTCCTACCCTCAAGCAGATCAACCCTCCTTCCCAACTGTATTGGTTTTGTGTGGCAAGGTTTTGGTAGCGGGGGGGGTTACAGGGGTGGCTTCTGTAAGAAGCTGCTGGAAGCTTCCCCTGTGTTCGAGAGAGACCGAGCCCATACCAGCTGGCTCTAAGACGGACCCGCCGCCGGCCAAGGCCAAGCCAATCAGCGATAGTGGTAATGCCTCTGTGATAACATTTTTAAGAAGGAAAAAAGTTGGGACAGAGAGATAACAGCCGCCGGAGAGAGGAGTGAGAACATGTAAGAGAAACAACCCTGCGGACACCAAGGTCAGTGAAGAAGGAGGGGGAGGAGATGCTCCAGGCGCCGGAGCGGAGATTCCCCTGCAGCCCGTGGTGAAGACCCTGGTGAGGCAGGCTGTCCCCCTGCAGTCCAGGGAGGTCCATGGTGGGGCAGATATCCACCTGCAGCCCGTGGAGGACCCCACGCCGGAGCAGGTGGGTTCCCGAAGGAGGCTGTGACCCTGTGGGAACCCCGCACTGGAGCAGGCTCCTGGCAGGACCTGCGGATCTGTGGAGAGAGGAGCCCACAGAGCAGGTTTTCTGGCAGGACTTGTGACCCCGTGGGGGACCCACGCTGGAGCAGTGTGCTCCTGAAGGACTGCACGCCGTGGCAGGGACCCATGCTGGAGCAGTTCGTGAAGAATTGCAGCCCGTGGGAAGGGCCCACATTGGAGAAGTTTGTGGAGGACTGTCTCCCGTGGGTGGGACCACACGCTGGAGCAGTGGAAGAGTGTGATGAGTCCTGCCCCTGAGGAGGATGAAGCGGTAGAAAATAACGTGTGATGAAATGACTGTAAACCCTATCCCCATCCCCCTGTGCCGCTGGGGGGGTTTGGTAGATAATCCGGGAGTGAAGTTGTGTCCGGGAAGAAGGGAGGGGTGGAGGGAAGGTGTTCTGAGATTTCGTTTTATTTCTCATTACCTTACTCTGGTTGATTGGTAATAAATTGAGTTAATTTTCCCCAAGCTGAGTCTGTTTTGCCTGTGACGGTAATTGGTGAGTGATCTCTCCTGTCCTTATCTCAACCCACAAGCTCTTTGTTATATTTTTCTCTCCCCTGTCCAGCTGAGGAGGGGGAAATGATAGAACGGCTTTAGTGGGCACCTGGCATCCAGCCAGGGTCAACCCATCACACCAACTTAGTGTCGTCCGCAAACTTACTGAGGGTGCACTTGATCCCCTCGTCCAGATTATTGATAAAGATATTAAAGAGAACTGGCCCCAAAACTGAGCCCTGGGGAACACCACTTGTGACCAGCCGCCAACTGGATTTAACTCCATTCACCGCAACCCTCTGGGCTCGGCCATCCAGCCAGTTTTTTACCCAGCGAAGAGTACTCCTGTCTAAGCCGTGAGACGCCAGCTTCTCAAGGAGTATGCCATGAGAGACAGCGTCAAAGGCCTTGCTGAAGTCAAGGTAGACAACATCCACAGCCTTCCCCTCATCCACTAGGCGGGTCACCTGGTCATAGAAGGAGATCAGGTTGGTCAAGCAGGACCTGCCTTTCAAGAACCCATGCTGACTGGGCCCGATCCCCTGGTTGTCCTGCACATGTCATGTGAGCACACTCAAGACAAATTGTTCCATAATCTTCCCCAGTACCGAGGTCAGGCTGACAGGCCTGTAGTTCCCCGAATCCTCCCTCCCACCCTTCTTGTAAATGGGCGTCACATTGGCAAGCCTCCAGTCATCTGGGACGTCCCCTGTTGACCAAGACTGCTGATAGATGATGGAGAGTGGCTTGGCAAGCTCCTCTGCCAGCTCCCTCACTACTCTTGGATGGATCCCATCTGGCCCCATAGACTTGTGAGTGTCCAGCATAAAAAAATGCTAAAGAAGATATGCTTTAAACTTCCTTTCTAAAAGAGAACCACAAGAAATCCAATTCTACGGTTAGGGATGAAGCTACTAACCACAGAAGTTAAATGTTTAAAACAAAAGTGTCCTGAATACAGCTACATGACAATATTATACCCAACTATAAATCAGTAATTAAATTATGTTGCCAGTTACCTATTACATAATGTATACTCTGAAAGTCTGATACCATTTTTCATACATAGGGAAGTCTCTTAAAATTAAGGTCAGTAGAAACTGCCAAAAAGACCACAGAAAAGAGTATTCTTATTTTAATGCCTCACACATTCTAAATCCAGAAAAAAGACCAGGAAAAAAAAAGAGAAACCTTCATCTGAACATTGATATCATCCTATATTACTCATTTTCATTCCCAAAGCTGGTTGATTTACAGAAGATAACAGCCATTAATGTTACATAGGTGATTTTGTAGGGAAGCATAGCATAGTGATTAGTACAAGATTCCTATACTACAGCTCCTCCATGAATAATGTCAGACCTTATGTTCCAACAACAGCACATAATTAATAGCATGGTATTGTCTTCATTTTAATGGGAAGCAGAACCTTAGCAAAAAAGGGTCAGTTCTTGTAATGCTATATCCCATTCAGGTGAATGTCTCCTGGTATGATATTTCATATAAAAAACGTAAAGGCTTTTGCCTCAGACACGTAGGTGGATTTTCTTACCTTTGGTTCCATTGAAATGAAGCTGTGGGTACCTCTACTTGAGAGAACTGACCTTTTAATCGTTTTACTATGGTAGAAGTGGTAGTAATCCTTCAGTGTTCCAATCTGTAAGGGGAGAAATAAAAAAAAGAGAGGGAGATATAATTAATGAAAAGTATTTTTATGGTTTTCATTTTTAAAGGTCTATAAATTATGCAATTTCCTACTGTGCTGAAATGTTACTTGAACTAAGTGATCATTTTTCAAAAGGACATATGATATGAAATGGATGGAGTGTCCTTGAGGCAGTAACGGCATAACCATAGATTATAATTGAGCTGCTTAGACTGTCCGTATCTACCTTTTTAATGTTTAAATTACATTCAGTATTTTAAGCAATTCTATATCAATCTATATCCAAGCTGTCTTCAAATGGAACATATAATAATCATCAAATGGCTATATGATTATTAAAAAGCATTCCATCTAGTTTGCATAAGGAAATATATTGTAAAATGCACTAGATTCAGTTATTTATATAAAATTTATAAAAAAGACATCCACAGCATCAGACTATGCACCAGGAATAGGCTTCTCTTTCTGCAGAAGGTGGGCAAGAAAGAAGTAGAAGAAAGATGGAAACCGTAACTTCATAAGATAACTATAAGTACAAAATCGATTCATGCAAAATTGCAAATACAAAACAGTAGAATAAAAATACTTATTCATTCCATCAGTACACAGTAGCAGTGTAAATATTAAACTAAGACAGCCTTCACGATTTTAAGAATAAATTTCCCCTTCCAGAGTCATTAATATCTAAATATTCATAACTTGAAATTTTACTTTCACATACCTACAAGCAAACATTCAGCTTACTTGTCTTTAGAGCAATGTCTCCCTAAGACATTTGGAATTTGTCCTTCTATCACACTGTAAATCTTGTAAGACACTTAATAATTTAGTTAAAGGTTTCTTAATGATGAGTAAAAAAGAGACAATGGAGCTTACTGTTATTTCAAGTTGAAACTCAAAGTGACCTCAGAAAACAGGTTTGGTTTTAAAAATAAATCTAAATGAAATCACCAAAGAGGATGGAGGAACACTGAAAAGCTCTAATCTTAAAGATCCTATATTATGAATTTATATCTATAAGAATATGCATGTAGGAAACTAGAGTGTTCAACATTAAAGGTTCAAAGAGAATTGGAAATAAGCCACTGAGGAACTCCAAAAATCTGCTTTTAAAATATTAGAACACAAAAATCTTGAGAAAATATCGGAGTAGACTGAGAACAAATATTGATAGAAAATTATTGTTCTCAAGGAGCACTTGAATATTTTGTCTTAAAGTTTAAAATGTAAACTGCACTGGGGAATGAAGGAGATGTTTTTGGGAAAAAAGTCTATCATTTAAATGAATGCTTCTAAAGGGGAAACTGTACCAGAGTTTACGATATTATTCTCAGTCTGTACAGTTAAATGGGTCCATCAGTATCTAATTTTCAGAAAGGATGACTTATGTTTACTTTAAGTCAAATATGGAAGCATTCAGTTAAACCAAGTCAGTTTATCATAAATTAAATAGGAATTGGTTTGACTAAGCCTAAATAGAGCATATTAATACTACAATAGCAATCCCCATGATGCCTTCTGTTTCAGAGGTGATTCAAGTTGAAATGGTGCATTTCTGTCCCATGGAGGAGCCTGGTCTCAGTCTCCATGTGCATATCTGCAAATAAACCCTCCTTAAATCTCCAGGGGAAAGTCTTCTCACAGACATCTCAGAGCTGCAGGACCCTGGGCATCCCGAGATCATTCACACGCAGTTCTCTGTGGGCTGAAACCTATCACCACAGCAGGTACCAAAGCAAACGCTGTTTCTTTGTCCATGAATGAGTGTACTCTATTGGTGACGCAGTGTGAGTCAGAATAACATGCAGTTTCCATGATGATTTCAGCCAGTCCAAAAGGTAATTAAGGACATTATTGTACACAGTTGTGTTGTTATATCACTTGTGACTGCATTAATTTGTTTATTCTGATAGTTTAACAACCTGCAGTACAATGAATGTCCCTAAGTATCAGGCCAATGTTTCCTGGTTTTTTAATTATTATTATTATTTATATCAACCACTGAAATTTAACTCCAGGGTTAGCACCAGTACAGGTGACAGCATGCTGCCCCAAGACAAAGGGACATCAGTCACTTCCTAGATGTGTCCTTAACACACAAGTAGCCTCAAACAGTGCTGAAATGCTAACCACTGTCGAATGATGCTACTCTTGCTTCTTAAGTCCTCAGAAACTAGTAATGTGCATATTAACCATACCAAAATACTGTACAGAGGTTAGGCTTTTGTGAATCTCGCTATCTTTAATGTGAATTAGAGGCATACTACTGTGCATGTACGTGTGTGTATACAAAAACATATACATTATTTAAAAGTCAGAGCTCAAGCAGGTAACTGTATTTTACCACTGCACAGAACTGCATAGATAGAAACATGTCATATTTCAGGGAAAATAAACAAACATCTGTCCTGTTTTGTGCTGCATAGATCTCAATATCACCAATTCTCTTTGTTTTGTCTTGCACTAGTTTGGGGCCTTTTTTTTTAAGGATAAACTGTAGCTTACCTCGTTAAGAGCATCCAAAACAGCAGAGTTAGAGGGTGGCCTAATTGCACTCCTGCAGGTCCTACAGTTTAGCAGCACTAGCCACCCACAAAAGACACTGGAGGGGATAGGAGACACTCCCACATTTATTTTACCAACTAGGCTTGTGCACACATGCAGGGATGTGCATGTTCTACTTTCTAATTGTCGTGATTTAACCCTGGCTGGCAACTAAGCACCACACAGCTGCTTGCTCACTCCCCCCCAGCAGGATGGGGGAAGAGAATTGGAAGGGTAAAAGTGAGAAAGCTCATGGGTTGAGATAAGAACAGTTTAATAATTTAAATAAAATATTATTAATATTAATTGTAATTGTAATGAAAAGGAGAAGGAGAAGGAAAAGGAAAATAACAGAGAGAAGTAAAACCCAAGAAAGACAAGTGATGCAAATGAAAACAATTGCTCACCACCAACTGACAGATGCCCAGCCAGTCCCCGAGCAGCAGCCCCCCCACCAACCCTCCCCCTAGTTTTATTGCTGAGCATCATTTCATATGGTCTGGAATATCCCTTTGGTCAGTTGGGGTCAGCTGTCCCAGCTGTGTCTCCTCCCAACTTCTTGTGCACCCCCAGCCCACTTGCTGCTGGGGCAGTATGAGAAGCAGAAAAGGCCTTGACTCTGTGTAAGCACTGCTGAACAATAGCTAAAGTATCCCTGTATTATCAACACTGTTTCCAGCACAAATCCAAAACATAGCCCCATACAAGCTACTATGAAGAAAATTAACTCTACCCCAGCCAAAACCAGCACACCAATCAAAGGGGAAAAGCCTGAGGATTTGCAATGCTTGATGGCTGTACTCCCTGAGACCTTGTCCTCAGGAGACAGAATTAAGTGTGGTAACTGTAATGCCACGTCTTCCAGGCACTGTCAATTTTCTAATAATAATAATAATAAATAAAAATGGTGAGATCTACCTCTTTAGTTAATAATTGTCAGTGAAATAAAAGGATCCCAAATCTTTTAAATGGAATTTAATTCATATTCCCTAACTATCAGTGCCTCTTGCAGTAAGGTAACACCACTGTTATTAAAAATTATATTGCCCTTTTTTCCCTTAATGGGAATTTACTTAGACCTTCCCAATCTTTGGACCACTTGGCAAATAGTTAAACCATGGAAATATAGCACAATAAAACTTATTATTATGGATATTCTTGTTAAATTGTTTTTTATACTTTTAACTACCAAGTCTTAGAGGCACTATCAGAGGGAAAGGAATACAAAAACAGAAACACCAGACTGTAGATCTAACCACCTTAGAGACTGATGATGATTTAGCTGTTTTATCCTTGGGAAATCTTTGTAATCTTCTTTTTGACCTGGAAGACCTGATTTCTTTAAAAAGAGATGGAGAAACATTCCTGAGGAATTGCCTGGGCAAAAGCAAGGAGAATGGGTAGAAGGGGGGTGGATTACTCTTTGGAGGTAATCTTCATCACTGAAAATTTTAAATAGATACAAACATACATTTAAATAGTACCATATTATGCTTATTCAAGGATTAAAATAACTCCTGGGAACAATAATCCTACAGTACTGCAGTGGAATCCCAGAAAACCCAAATATCCACATATATACATTAATTTTATATTTAGTAGGCCTTATTTTCTTTTTAAAGTTGAGAAATTCAATGAATTTGAAAGATATTAACTATGAAACAAGATCCAAACTTTCTAGGCTTAGTCTTTGGAATACATTACTTCCATATGCAGGTTTATATTCTAAGGCAGTATTAAGATAATTTAAGATTTAATGACTGAAAGAATTCATCTACCTTCACGTGTGAGTATCTTCATAAACTCTGTAAGGAAATATAAATGCTTAAGTTGCCAATGAAATACACCTTAAATATCCATATATGATCACTAAACTGACCTACATGACTAGACTCTGACACTACGACTGAAATGTTCATGTAATAGAACATAAGCAGGGAAGTCGTTCACACTAGTGGAAGCAGCTTGAGATATGCCTTCCCAACAGTTTCTAACCTAATCAATCAACTAAACCACTTTTTTGGGGGGGGGGGAGGCTGATATCCTACACTACCCTGCATGAGTTAAAATAGGTTCTTGGATTACTTGGATTACTACAGGCAGATGGCATTTAAAAAAAACAGAGAAACTACCAGAACTGCTGAACACTGTGGTCTTGATCTGCAGCAGCAAGATAATATCACTCTGATGACTAGTCTAAAGGAGAGAAATAATGATATTCAGTCTCTGTATTACAGAGGCTCTAAATCAGTACATTAAAGGAGTATCTACTGGGTAGGGAAAAAGTGCACTTTTAATGTGCTCAAACTTAGTTAAATCAAAGAATCTGAAACAGCAGCAGAACCAAGGCAATGTGGGCATGAATATGGATTATCACCTCAGACTCAACCAAGACTATTCTGAAAGTCTGAATTAAAATTGTGTTCAAATATCCAAGTAACACAGTTTTCAATTCCATTTTAAGCCCAGTTAGCTAACATAAATTAGATGGCCCAAGTTGTACAAACATCTGTGTGTGCTTGAGGTAGGCATAACAAAAGTTGCCTATTCTTATCTGTGCTCCTCTCACATTCCCTTATTTTCAGGTTTGTTTCATAGCAAACAGATATGTCCACAAGTATTGCCAGAGTCGCCATTTCTGAATAGTGACACTCTTGAACAAGTTGGACTTGACCTCAAATGCACCCCTCTAGTACCAATCCTTACACTTTCTTGAAACTTTTTTTCTGAGTCTCATAGATGGGAATTCCAGATAAAATGAGATGCTAATTGCCATCAACTCAGTAAAAAAAGCTATACTGTACTCAAGAGTTCTTGCTCAGTTCCTTGAATCCTTGGTATGGAAGACAAAATAGTTCAGCCAGGAAAACAAGATACACTTCTGAACCACCTGCGTATGAAACACAAACAAAAATCCAATCTAGGCAGATAAATTAAACCACCTAGCTATTACAACAGAAACATCACAATTTCCATATAAATAAATCAGGTTGTATCTCTTCACATTCTAGGTATGAATATGCTCATACTTTACCTTTGAAATTCCCTCTCCTGTTTAAATGGGGGAAAATGTCACCTTACTGAATTAATATAATCCACTCCTGACTTCTTTTGTATTTTTTTGGCAATTTTCTTCTGTGTTTCAGCTATTTACATGGAGAAATTCTGCCTGTGGACTTACCTTGACATCAAATTAGTTGATGTCTAAAATGAATAACAAAGCCATTAAAATAAAGTAGCTCTGAATTGTGTTCTTTCCGGTAAGAATGTTATTATTGTTGCTTACATCCTGCTGCATTTTACTTTTAAAAAAATATGTCTTTCAGTGGAAAACTCAAAATAAACTCTCTAGTCTTTTAACTTTTCATGTGCCTTTGTTAGTAGGATAAAAAAGTAACAATATCCTAAGGTCAATTTTAAGTCTTGATAGCATTCTAATTCACTATCAAGGCTGAGATTTTTTTCAAAGTAATTTTGTAAATTTTAATGAGAATTTATATTTACTGTAGCTAAATTAAGTGACCATGCAAGTTAAAAAGAACATAAAAAGAACATTTTAATTTGCAGTAGAAATTCTTTATATGAGTTTGTATATTCCATTTTGGATTACCTCTATAACAATTCCTATTTCTAATAGCTTTTCTTTTCAAGGGTTGCTGTTCTGTTCAAGAATACAATCTAAATATATTTAGAGCTTCAATTCTAAACTATAATTAAAATTTAATTCAAATTAGAATCTAAATTTAAATGTAGAATTCTAAATTCCTAGTTAGGAACAGTCTAAAATTTTTACAATTCCAATATTCTACTCCTCTAAATAGCGAAATATTCTATTCTAAATATATTATAAAATATACTTAGCAATACAAACCAAAATAATTTACCTCCAGACAATAAGGTGGACTAATAATTGATTAATTACTTTTACAAAGCTCAGGATGCATTCAACAAAACTTCCTAGATCATATCTCATGCATACATCTATTGTATTGCAGTTCTATTTTGAAACATATTGTCAAATGAAATTCTGCTTTTTGGGATTCCAGTACATTAATGATCTCTTTGCAACCTTATTTAACACTTGAAATTACATGAAAAAAGCTAAAAACCAACATATATGTATTGAAACTTAACAGAGAGGCCTTAGCACAACTAAGTTTTAAAAGAACTATCTTTCAAGAATGGGAAAGCATTAACTCATAAAAGAGGTCACAAGTCTTGGAAAATAGTATGAATTCATAAAATAATTTCAGATATTTAAAAGATATAAATTAGAACTGCATCAATAGCTTTACTCTAATATGTGTTTAATCACACTAAGAATTATTATTTTAATCTGCCCTAGTAAAAAGGATGGCAGAAGAATGTGGCTTGACAAGGTTCTGAAACAGTTATTTCAAACATGCAAACAGTATAAAGGTTAGTTAAGAAATAGGTTTTATATTTTAAAAAATTACAACAAGAAAAGTTTCACAGTGTACTGGTTTTGGTTGGGGTAGAGTTAAATTTCTTCATAGTAGCTTGTATGGGGCTACGTTCTGGATTTGTGCTGAAAACAGTGTTGATAACACACAGATGTTTTAGCTGTTGCTGAACGGTGCTTACAAAGTGTCCAGGCGTTAAGGCCTTTTCTGCTTCACACATTGTCCCACCAGCGAGTAGGCTGGGGGTGCACAAGAAGTTGGGAGGGGACACATCTGGGACAGCTGACCCCAACTGACCAAAGGGATATTCCAGACCATATGATGTCACGCTCAGCAATAAAAGCTGGGGAAAGGAGGAAGTGGGGGACATTCGGAGTTATGGTGTTTGTCTTCACAAGTAACTGTTGCTCGTGATGAAGCCCTGTGTCATGGTTTAACCCCAGCCAGCAACTAAGCACCACACAGCTGCTCACTCACTACCCAACTGCCCAGTGGGATGGGGGAGAGAATCGGAAAAAAAAAAGTAAAACTTGTGGGTTGAGATAAGAACAGTTTAATAGAACAGAAAGGAAGAAACTAATAATGATAATAATAACAATAATACAATGACAATAATAATAATAAAAGGATTGGAATATACAAAACAAGTGATGCACAAGGCAATTGCTCACCACCCGCCAATCGACGCTCAGTTAGAACCCGAGCAGTGATCCCTCCCAGCCCCATTCCTCCCAGTTTATATACTAGGCATGACATCACATGGCATGAAATACCCCATTGGCCACTTTGGGTCAGCTGCCCTGGCTGTGTCCCCTCCCAACTTCTTGTGCCCCTCCAGCCTTCTTGCTGGCTGGGCTTGAGAAGCTGAAAAATCCTTGACTTAGTCTAAACATGACTTAGCAACAACTGAAAACATCAGTGTTATCAACATTCTTCTCATACTGAACCCAAAACATAGCACCATACCAGCTACTAGGAAGAAAATTAACTCTATCCCAGCCGAAACCAGGACACCCTGGTTTCCTGGAGACGGCTAAACATTTGCCTGCCAATGGGAAGTAGTGAATGAATTCCTTATTTTGCTTTGCTTGCACACGCGCCTTTTTGCTTTACCTATTAAACTGTCTTTATCTCAGCCCACGAGTTTTCTCACTTTTTGTCCTTCCAATTCTCTCCCCCATCCCACTGTGCGGGGTGTGAGCGAGTGGCTGTGTGGTGCTTAGCTGCCTACTGGAGTTAAACCACAACATACAGCAAAGGAAGTTCATTTTCATTTCCTTTTAAATCTTGATCATGAAGTATTTAATAACCATGGTACCTGTCCTGAAGCTTGTAAACATTTGCTCATTCCCAATGGAATCAAGTGTCTTCTCATTTACAAAACTGTAAATTAGAAATAGGTCTATGGAATCTAATTGAATTTAAAAGTTAAATATCAAGGGAAATCAAATCTAATGGGAAAACTTGTATAAGTAAAAGATTTAAGAACTAGGCACCAAGTTAGATATGCTGTTATATCTCTATCCAGTTATTTAAACATCTTAAGCACATTAATAGCAACAGAGTTTATAACATTCAAATTGACTAAAGCAGTTACCTACAGTAGTCAAACTGTTTCCAATGAGCATTTATATTGCCAGTAATAAACCTTTTCACACTGTACATTGTCTTTCAAATCTGAATTCAGCTTATTGGTCACAGTAAGTACAAAGTTTTCATTTAACTGACTTTCACAGGAGACTTGATTTAAGTAATTTCCTTCTCTATCACAAAAACAATTTACTGAAGAGTAATGAAGTAGTGACTCATGGGAGTATCTAGGAATCAGTTAAGTTCATCTAGATGATGTATGGAGGTACTAAATCCACTGCTCTTTTACAGTGAACCTACAACATACCTCTTTGACTTTGTACTGTATCAAAGTCTGATGATCTACCACTCTGTAGAGTGGGCTTAACCAAACACAAATGCAAAACTTGTTGAGAACCAGACATGATGCTGATATATTCACCAATCTTATTTGATCAATGTTAGAGCTGTACAAAAGTTTATATTATTTTCTAGAAAAGTGATGTTTGTCAGTAACCATTATTTATATAAGCAATCTCCACTCCCACAAATAATCTCATTTAATTTGTATAAGGGAACTTGAGCAACAACTATTCATATGAGTAACAGTTTCTGGATAGGATCCTATAGAGTAATTGAAGTTCAATAATTTCTTAATAGGGAAAAAAAATACATATGACAGAATCTGTAGGCAAGTGTAAAGAAAAAAAGAGTAAGCAACCAAGACAAAAAAAAAAAAAACCACACCCCAACCCCAAATTATTATATATTATGTAACATTCAAACTTATTAAGAAAGAAAACATCAACATCATAGAACCATAGACTCATAGAATCATAGAATCATTTAGGTTGGAAAAGACCTTTAAGATCATTGAGTCCAGCTGTCAACCCAACACCACCATGCCCACTAAACCATGTCATGAAGTGCCACATCTACGTGTTTTTTGAACACCTCCAGGGATGGTGACTCTACCACTTCCCTGGGCAGCCTGTTCCAATGCCTGACAGCCCTTTCAGTAATTTTTTCTAATATCCAGTGTAAACCTCCCCTGATGCAACTTGAGGCCATTTCCTCTTGTCCTATCACTAGTTACTTGGGAGAAGAGACCAGCACCCACCTCACTACAACCCCCTTTCAGGTAGTTGTAGAGAGCGATAAGGTCTCCCCTCAGCCTCCTTTTCTCCAGACTAAACAGCCCCAGTTCCCTCAGCCGCTCCTCATAAGACTTGTGCTCCAGGTCCCTCACCAGCTTTGTTGCCCTTCTCTGGAAATGCTCCAGCACCTCAGTGTCTTTCCTGTAGTGAGGGGCCCAAAAGTGAACACAGTACTCGAGGTGCGGCCTCACCAGTGCTGAGTACAGGGGGACAATCACCTCCCTGCTCCTGCTGGCCACACTATTTCTGATACAGGCCAGGATGCCGTTGGCCTTCTTGACCACCTGGGCACACTGCTGGCTCATATCCAGCCGGCTGCCAACCAGCACCCCCAGGTCTTTTTCTGCCAGGCAGCTTTCCAGCCACTCTTCCCCAAGCCTGTAGCGCTGCATGGGGTTGTTGTGACCAAAGTGCAGGACCCGGCACTTGGCCTTGTTGAACCTCATACAATTGGCCTCGGCCCATCGATCCAGCCTGTCCAGATCCCTCTGTAGAGACTTCCTACCCTCAAGCAGATCAACCCTGCCTTGGTGTCATCTGCAAGCTTACTGAGGGTGCACTGGATCCCCTCATCCAGATTATTGATAAAGATATTAAAGAGAACCGGCCCCAAAACTGAGCCCTGAAGAACACCACTTGTGACCAGCCGCCAACTGGATTTAACTCCATTCACCGCAACCCTCTGGGCTCGGCCATCCAGCCAGTTTTTTACCCAGCGAAGAGTACTCCTGTCTAAGCCGTGAGACGCCAGCTTCTCAAGGAGTATGCCATGAGAGACAGCGTCAAAGGCCTTGCTGAAGTCAAGGTAGACAACATCCACAGCCTTCCCCTCATCCACTAGGCGGGTCACCTGGTCATAGAAGGAGATCAGGTTGGTCAAGCAGGACCTGCCTTTCAAGAACCCATGCTGACTGGGCCCGATCCCCTGGTTGTCCTGCACATGTCATGTGAGCACACTCAAGACAAATTGTTCCATAATCTTCCCCAGTACCGAGGTCAGGCTGACAGGCCTGTAGTTCCCCGAATCCTCCCTCCCACCCTTCTTGTAAATGGGCGTCACATTGGCAAGCCTCCAGTCATCTGGGACGTCCCCTGTTGACCAAGACTGCTGATAGATGATGGAGAGTGGCTTGGCAAGCTCCTCTGCCAGCTCCCTCACTACTCTTGGATGGATCCCATCTGGCCCCATAGACTTGTGAGTGTCCAGGTGTCATAGCAGGTCATTAACTATTTCCTCCTGGATTAAGGGGGGTATATTCTGCTCTCCGTCCCTGTCTTCCAGCTCAGGGGGCGGAGTACCCTGAGGATAACTGGTCTCACTATTAAAGACTGAGGCAAAGGTGGCATTAAATACCTCAGCCTTTTCCTCATCTTTGGTGGCAATTTTCCCCTCTGTATCCAATAAAGGATGGGTAGAATCCTTGGCTCTCTTTTTATTGTTAACATATTTGTAAAAACATTTTTTGTTGTCTCTTACGACCGTGGCCAGATTGAGTTCTAGCTGAGCTTTTGCCTTTCTAATTTCCTCCCTGCATGACCTAACAAGATCCCTGTACTCCTCCTGAGTTGCCTTCCCTTTCTTCCAAAGATGATAAACTCTCCTTTTTTTCTTGACTTCTAGCAAAAGCTCCCTGTTCAGCCAGGCCGGTTGTCTTCCTCGGCAGTTCAACTTGCGGCGCATGGGAATAGCCTGGTCCTGAGCCTTTAAGACTTCCTTCGTGAAGACTGTCCAGCCTTCCTGGACCCCTTTGCCCTTCAGGACTGTCTCCCAAGGGACTCTCTCAACCAGTGTCCTGAACAGGCCAAAGTTTGCCCTCCGGAAGTCCATAGTGGAGGTTTTGCTGACCCCCTTCCCTACCTCACCAAGAGTCGAGAATTCTATCATTTCATGGTCGCTAAGCCCGAGACGGCCTCCGACCATCACACCTCCCACCAGTCCTTCTCTGTTTGTAAACAGTAGGTCTAGCAAGGCTCCTCCCCTGGTTGGCTCACCTACCAGCTGTGTCAGGAAGTTATCTCCCACACACTCCAGGAACCTCCTAGACTGCTTACTCTCTGCTGTGTTGTATTTCCAGCACACATCTGGAAAGTTGAAGTCCCCCACAAGAACAAGGGCACACGATTCTGAGACTACTGCCAGCCGCTTGTAGAATGTTTCATCTGTCTCTTCAACCTGCTTGGACGGTCTATAATGGACTCCCAGCACAATATCTGCCTTGTTGGCCTTCCCCCTCATCCTTACCCATAAGCACTCCACCTTGTCATCACAGTTGTGGAGCTCTGTACAATCAAAACACTCCCTAACACAGAGAGTCACCCCACCACCTCTTCTACCTTGCCTATCCCTTCTGAAGAGCTTGTAGCCATCTATTGCAGCACTCCAGTCACGGGAGTCGTCCCACCATGTTTCTGTGATGGCGACTACGTCATATCTATCCTGCTGCACAATGCCTTCCAGCTCCTCCTGTTTATTGCCCATGCTGCGTGCGTTGGCATAGATGCATCTGAGCTGGCCTATCGAATCCACTCCTAACATCGGCATGCTGCCCCCAGGCTCATCTCTGGTGCACCTAGTTTTATCCCTTACCCCCTTCAAACCTAGTTTAAAGCCTTCTCTATGAGCCCCGCCATCTCATGAGCGAGGATTCTTTTCCCCCTTTGAAATAGCTGGACTCCATCTGTCGCCAGAAAGCCCGGTGCCATGTAAACCTCCCCATGATCAAAAAAACCAAAATTCCACCGACAGCACCAGCCTCTGAGCCACGTATTAACCAGGTGTGTTTTCCTGTTCCTGTCAGTGTATTTCCCTGCCACTGAAGGGATTGAGGAAAACACTACCTGTGCTCCCGATCCTTCCACTAATTGCCCCTGTGCCCCGAAGTCCCTTTTGATTGCCTTTGGATTCCTCTCTGCAATCTCATCACTGCCAACCTGCACAACCAGCAATGGGTAATAATCAGAGGGACGAACCAGACCCGGGAGTTTCCTGGTAATGTCTTTTACCCGGGCCCCAGGGAGGCAGCAGACTTCCCTGTGGGATGGGTCGGGTCTGCATATTGGGCCCTCTGTCCCCCTCAGAAGGGAGTCACCTATGACAATTACCCTCCTTTTTCTTGAGCAAAACGACTATACAGACACCAAGTTCAGTGCAGAAGGAGGGGGAGGAGATGCTCCAGGCACCAGAGCAGAGATTCCCCTGCAGCCCATGGTGAAGACCATGGTGAGGCAGGCTGTCCACCTGCAGCCCATTAAGGGCCACGGTGGAGCAGATATCCACCCTGCAGCCCAGGGAGGACCCCACACCAGAGCAGGCTCCTGGCAGGAACTGCGGTCCGTGGAGAGGACCCTATGCAGGAGCAGGTTTTCTGGCAGGACCTGTAACCCCGTGGGGGGACCCACACTGGAGCAGTCTGTTCCTGAAGGACTCTACCCAATGGAAAAGACCCATGCTGGAGCAGTTTGTGAAGAACTGCAGCCCGTGGGAAGGACCCACGTTGGAGAAGTTTGTGAAGGACTGTCTCCTTTGGGAGGGACCCCACGCTGGAGCAGGGGAAGAGTGTGAGGAGGAAGGAACAGCAGAGACAATGTGTGATGAACTGACTGCAACCCCCATTCTCCATTCCCCTGCGACACTCAGGGGGAGGAGGTAGAAGAGCTGGGGGTGAAGTTGAGCCTGGGAAGAAGGGAGGGGTGGGGGGGAAGATGTTTTTTTAAGATTTGTTCTACTTCTTATTATACTACTCTGTTTAATTGGCAATAAATTAAATTAATTTTCTACAAATCGAGTCTGTTTTGCCTGTGATGGTAATCGGTAAGTGATCTCCCTGTCCTTATCTTGAACCACAATTTTTTTGTTATATTTTTCTCCCCCTGTCCTTTTGAGAAGGGGAAGTGATAGAGTGTCTTGGTGGTCACCTGGTGGCTAGCCACAGTCAATCTACCACAGTAACCCATGATTTGAGTTGTAGGATGCAATTGCTATGTGTTGCTACTGCTGTATGACACCACTGCATTATGTCGCCATTGCTCTATGTCAAAGGTACTACAGCAGGAGCCACCCAAACCAGTGGAGAATGAACCTCATAAGGAACTGGTCAGGCACAGCAGTGATCCAACCTGATCTGGTTTCGATGCCCAACAATGCAACACAACGTGTCTCTTGTCCTGAATGACCATCGTAACAGATGGAGCCCAAATAATGGATTAAATGAACTGAATGGATATTTGAATAGACATTTGAATGGGGATGACCCACAGGCTAAAGGAATGATATCTGTGTGTATGCAAAAGATGGGAAAGGGGGTGGCGGTTGGGTGCAGGGAGTAGGCTGGGGGTCGGCAAGAGGTTGGGAGGTGACATAGCTGGGACAGCTGGCCTGAATCGACCACAGGGATATTCCACACCATATAACATCATGCTCAGCAAGAAAACTGGGGGGAAGATTTTTTCAAGGTAGACATTGCTCATGGACTAGATGGGCATCGATCAGCTGGTGGTGAGTGATTGCTTTTGGGTCACTTTCCCCTCCGCCCTTTTTTTCCCCTTAACTTATTAAACTGTCTTTATCCAGACTCACTAGTTATCTCACTTTTTCCTTTCTGGTTGTCTACCCCATTCCACTGTGGGGGGAGGGAGTGAGCGAGCGCCTGTGCAGTGCTTCATTGCCTAGAGGCATTAAGGCATGACAAGGAAGGAAGGAAATACAAAAAGGAAGGAAAGACAGACATAAGAAAGGAAGTAAGGCAGGCAGGCAGGCAGGATGGGAGGGAGGGAGGGAGGAAGGAAGGAAGGAAGGAAAGAAGGACGTGTTTTGCACCATAAGGTGCTGGACCGTTGGGATCCCAGTAAGAATGGCACTCAGATTCTGTAAGGTATTATTTAAAATGCTATTTATTAGAGCTAACTCTATAAGCAGGGAACAAGATAGGTAATGTGTAATTGCTGGCACCGAGTGTGAGCTGCCTGCAGGCTCCCCTGGTACAATGAGCTGGCTAAGTTTGTCCTGCTGCCAAAAGATTTGCATAGCACAACACAGGCCTGAAGGCCACATTGTGTGTTAAGTGCAACACAGCACAGCACAGACCTGGGCCTACTCAGGTTAACTGTTATGTGGATTCCTAAATCCTTGATGTAAAATGGTATTCTGGTCAGGATCACTACCTTCCGCTCCTTGATCCACATACAGTTTACCTTTCTTAAGGATATTATAAATTACCAACTATATTAGTAAGAGTTTCAGCTAATAGAAAGTTTCTTATTTTCCAAGCAGTCACTGTCAATAACAATAGTACAAAAATAATGAAAGGTAAAACAAATACTGGTTATGAAAATAAGTGTATAACAGCAATGATATTAGGGCTAGGACCACTGAAGATGTCCTGCCATTGGATTCCACCCCTTTTCCTATGTCCTGTAAGACAATGGTGGTGCAAATTTCACCAAACAGCCAAATTGCTTGTGTGCTGTAGTAGACAGGAAGGAGCTTCAGTGAGGCTGATAAGCAACTACCAATAATAGTTTTGGGGAAGAACTTTGGAAACTAAATATGTATAACCGAATTGTATAAATTGCTTGCCCGTTTAGGTATGAGGTGTGCTAGCTTTGTGGATTACCACCTAGCCCCTGTGATAAATGTATTTATCACAATTGGGGGCTCATCCAGGATGGTCTTAGTTCCTGCATTCTGACTTGATCAAGGAGGGGGTGCCCCCACCATTTGGTGGCTCCTGATCCAGTCGAATCGGGACTAACACCATCCTGAACCGGAATAAGGGCAAGCAAAGAATTGAATTTTTTTTTGAGCTCCCTTGCTGGCTGCAGCAGTTTATTTTGCCCATAATTCTGCGTGCGAAGATCCGAACGAAGACGACAGATTCGTAAATATTTAAAGGAGTATACCGTTCGGTTGGGTGGGATTCGGTTGCCTGTGTGTGTAAGAGTGTGACTGAGACGGAACTTAGTTCCGAAGCGATTGTGGAGGCCTTCTAACCGCGGTTCCAATCTCCCGCGAGGGACTTGGCTGGTGAAGGACCGAAGCGATTCCTATAGGATTCGTGGGTGGGTGATAGGTCCTAAACCCCCTACAAGACACTCTTACCGGTGACCAAGGGCTGTAGGAATTGCCACAGTAAAATTCCTAGATGGGTCAAACAAAGTCGAAGACCCAGGACCAGAAGGAAGGGAGCAAATTACCAGATATACCACCAGAAAGTCCATTAGGGATAATGATTCAAAATTGGAATGAAAGGGGCCCCAGAAAAGGAAAAAGTAAATTAAAATTAGTTCAATATTGCATGGTTGAATGGCCAAAGGAGCCTTTAAGGCCACATGTTTTTTGGCCTGTTTTTGGATCTTTTGAAGACTGGGTTTGCCAGGCCTTAAATATATATGTTAACTCAAAGGAACCTTTTAGTCAGGAGGAAAGTGATTATGCAGAATTATGGATTAGGACTTCATGTCCTTTTCCAGATGAGAAATTTGAGGAAGAAGGAGATAAAAATGAAAAGGGAAAAGAAAAAGGTGATAAATGGGAGCCACTAGATAACTTACCGCCTCCATATCTTAATAATCCACCTCCTGCGGCGGCTCCCCCTTCGGTGGCCATAGTACCTCCACCAGTACCACCGTTGTCCCTGCCTCCAACACCAACAGCACCGGAATTAGAAAAACCTCCGGCTGCATGTACAAGAAGTAAAACTGCCTCATCCGAGGGAGCCTTTTTATATCCCTTACGAGAGGTACCCCTCGGAGGCAATCAAGGAGGCATTGGGTTTGTGGCAGTCCCATTAAATACCACAGATGTAAGAAATTTTAAGAAAGAAATGGGGACCCTATTAGATGATCCCCTCGGAGTAGCTGAAAAACTAGATCAATTCCTAGGTCCCAATACTTATACCTGGGAAGAAATACAGTCTATTTTAGGGATTTTATTTACTGCTGAGGAAAAAGGGATGATTAGACAAGCTGGAATGAGAATTTGGGACAGACAGAATCAGGCAGGACCCCTGGGAGATCAGAAATAGCCAAATGTGGATCCCCATTGGGATCATCAACAACCCCAAGGAAGACAGAATATGAGGGATTTGAGAATGTTAATCATACAGGGGATAAGGGAAGCGGTTCCCCGAGGACACAACATTAATAAAGCATTTAATGAACAACAAGGGAGAGATGAATCTCCAACAGAATGGTTGGAAAGATTAAGGAAAAGTCTACAAATGTATTCTGGAATTGATCCGAATACAGTAGCTGGAACTGCACTCCTTAGAACACAATTTGTGGCTAAGTCCTGGGGGGACATAAGAAGGAAATTAGAAAAACTGGAAGACTGGCAAGAAAGAGGATTAGAAGAGTTACTTAGGGAAGCACAGAAAGTATATGTTAGGAGAGATGAGGAAAAACAAAAGGCAAAAGCTAAGATCTTTGTAGCAGCAGTAAGAGAAAGTCAGAAAAATAAGACTCCGTCTGAGAAAAAAATGGAAAGAAGAATAGAACAGACACCCCGGGGACAGTCTCCTCGAGAAAGGTTCACAATTCCCGTCTGTTACTACTGTAACGAGAGGGGACATGTTCAGAGGAACTGCCGTAAGCGGGAACGAGATGAGAAAATGTTTAAGGAAGAATAGGGGTGTCAGGGGCTATATCTTTTGGGGACGTCAACATCAACAGAGCCCTTAAATTATTAATTGGTCCCCATAAAGAGGAAGTTTTATTTTTGGTGGACACAGGGGCCGAAAAATCCACTATTCAAAAACTTCCGAAGGGAATAGAAAAAGGGAAGAGTTATATGTCAGTAGTAGGGGCAAAAGGGAAACCTTTTAAAGTACCCGTTTTAAAAGATGTAGAAGTAGAAACAGAGAAGAAGGGATTTGATTTTAAAATTAAACTTAGACATTCAAAGTCAAGGGGAAGGGTCCGGCTCCGTGCGGTCGCGGCGGAGCCGGCGCTGCGGCAGCAGCAGGCGCGGCGGGGCAGAAGTCCTTTGTTGCAGCCGCGGCAGCAGCAGCAGCGGCGAGAGCGGCGTGGGCAGCTCCCCCTCGGCGGCGGTCGCCGCCTCTCCCCGCGCCGCGGGGCTATAATTGAAGTACAAGATGGCAAGAACCAGCCACAGCAACTATGTAAACAACCAAAGAGAGTGGGGCTTTCTGTGCGACTGCTGTATCGCTATCGATGAAAACAACAATTAAGATGGACTGTGCTACCACAAGGGTTCACAGAGTCACCAAATCTAATTGGACAAACTTTAGAGAAAATTTTACAAGATTTCATTTTACCCAGGGAGGTAAAGTTATTGCAATATGTGGAATAGCGGGAGAAACTGAAGAGGGAACCCGAGAAGCCACTATTAAATTGTTAAATTTTTTTCGAGAAAAGGGATTAAAGGTGTCCCCATCAAAACTACAGTTTGTAGAACAGGAAGTAAAATACTTAGGACATTGGCTGAGTAAGGGATGGAAAAAGCTAGATCCCGACAGGGTATCTGGAATCCTATCCTTAAGACCCCCACAAACTAAAAAGGAAATTCGGCAAATATTGGGATTACTAGGATATTATAGACCATGGCTTGAAAGCTACAGTGAAACCCGTGGGGTATTGTTCTAAGTTACTTGATCCAGTAAGTAGGGGATGGCCTGCTTGTCTCCAAGCTTTGGTCGCTACGGCGTTATTAATAGAGGAAGTTAGAAAGATTACCTTTAGTGCTCCTTTTAAAAGTGTATACTCCACATAATGTCAGAAGTGTTTTACAACAAAAAGTGGAAAAATGGCTAACCGATAGCTGGATCCTAAAATATGAAACAATATTGATTGACTCCCCTAATTTAGAACTGAGGGTAACCTCTGCTCAGAGTCCAGCACATTTTTTGTTTGGAGAACCATCAGAGAAATTACAACATAACTGCTTAGAGGTAATTGAGACCCAGACTAAGGTGAGGCAATAATTAATAAGGACCTAAAGCCTGTGGAATCAGTACCTCTAAGCCCATCATGGTCAGCTCAGGCTTGTGAGCTGTATGCCCTATATAGGGCCCTGGAATTATTAAAGGGAAAAAATGGGACTATATTTACAGATTCCAAATATGCATATGGGGTGGTTCACACTTTTGGAAAATTTGGGAAGAAAAAGGTTTAATTAATACTCAAGGGAGGAATCTTATACATCAGGAATTAATAGCAAAAATTTTAAGGGCATTAAGAGAACCAAAGGAGATAGCAGTGGTACATATGAGAGGACGTTTACATGTACAAACACATTGGGGTACAAAGGCATTAAGTGATCACTTCCTTAAACAATTTGGCTGTATTGGGATTTTTGAAATAGCAAAGCAAATTACACAAGGCTGCTTAACTTGTCAAAAGATAAATAAGAAAGTGTTTTGACAAGCAGCCACAGGGGGGAGAAAAACGGCTTACAGACCTTTTGAGAAAATACAAGTTGATTTCACTGAATTACCCAAGGTAGGTAGGATAAAATATTTATTGGTAATAGTAGATCATTTAACACAATGGGTAGAAGCTTACCCTGTAGCACGAGCTACTGCACAGATGGTGGTAAAAACTTTATTAGAACACCTGATACCCGGATATGGGATAATCCAGTACATTGACTCTGATCAGGGCACACACTTGATGATTGAAACACAGATGCCCTGGACAAAATGCTTACCATTGGCACTTTTAAATATAAGAACTAAACCACACAGTGAGACTGGATTATCGCCATATGAAATGTTATATGGCATGCCTTATTTTCAAGGAATGCCTCTGGGGAATAACGTGGTTGAGGATTATAATATCCAGAAATATATAATTACTATTGGAAAAAGATTAAAAGAGTTAAGAGAAATTGGGGTGATGGCCCAAACACCACCTTTAAGATTTGCAATTCATCAGCTGGAACCAGGAGGTAGAGAGTCTTTTGGAAGAACACACCTAGTATGAATATGTAACTAATGTTAGACTATAAAAGAAGCTGGGTTGTTTTTCACAGCGCGCGTCTTGGTAGAGCAGAAGCTCCTGGCATGCCCAGTGCTGTTTGCTTGCCTTTATTAATTTAATAAATTGTTAACTTTGATTGGAATCCTGTTTGAGACTAAATTCATTTATCACAACCCCATCTTTGTGCAAATATGAATTGGAATAAAATACCTCTGCTCTGTGTGTATATTGGTGTTTCGCACACTGGGTAAACGACCCCACTTTTGGGACAACAGTTTTGGTGACCCAGATGGGACCACGCTGACAACCTTGCCTGGTTCATCTTGCCACACCCGATGGAGAAGAGAGAAGCAAGTGGACTCCAGCGTGCACTGACCTGTTGATCAGGGACTCCATTGGCTCCTGTCCTGCAGTCAGGCGGTAAGCGACACAACAGTGCAACGCTATTGGAAAAGAGGCATTTTCTGATAGATAAATAAGGGAAAAGGGAAAAAAAGTCTTTTGGGCAGTAGCAAGCATTTGGGGGACATTTTGTCCCGTTTGGGCTCTGTGTAAGATGCATCAGGAAAGATACGCAGCAGGAGCATAATTTCGTTCCTACATGTTGTTTTTCTAATGAAGGGACACGTCCCCCATTTTGGTGTATGAAACACTGGGTTATTTCATTTCTACATGTTGTTTCTGTAATGAAGGGAGACATCCCTCATTTTGGTGTATGGAACGCTGGGTTAGAATACCGGTATGGGCAATGCTACTTCCCAGGAGACTCCCCTTTGTTCTCCTTTAGGATGCATCTTGAAAAATTGGAAAAAGTTTGGAGGGGATCCCCTAAAGAAAGATAAATTAAAAGCTTATTGTGCACAATGGTGGCTGATGTATGAATTGGAGGATGGAGAGAGTGGCCAGAGAATGGATCGTTGAATTATAATACTATTTTACAATTGATGGTGTTTTGTAGAAGGATGATAAATGGGGTAAAGTTGCATATGTTGATTTGTTTTTTGTTTTAAGACGTGATCATGAAAACCATAAAAATATAGATTGTTGATGGATGATGCTGGTGGAATGTATTAGCAGAAAGTATTAATGGAAAGGGAAAGAAAAAGAATTGTTATATTGGAAAAGAATGTAAAAGGAAGTGTGTTAACAATGGTGGGGAGGCTGAAGATGTGCAGATGTTGGTCCCAGAAGGAAATCCGGTAAATGTAGAATGAAGGGATGAGAAAAGGAAATCACAGGATAGTAGTGATAGTGAAGATGAAGACCAGCCCACTTCCAGCTCAAGAGCGGAGAGTGAGAATTTTAGGCCAATCTCAGGGAGAATGAGGGGACAGCATCCCATTATACAAGCTCCCTTGAGACAGGGGTGGAGGGACAGCCAGTATTTGTACATGTCCCGTTCACTACCTCAGATCTATTGAATTGGAAGCAATCAGTGGGGCCCTATCAAGAAAATGCGGACAGAATGCCCACAGAAAGAAAAATTATTTGCTGAATCCTCAGGAAAAGGGTGGCCAGAATCAAATACTAACCTAATTATGCTAGGGACATCTGATACTGAGTGAAGGGGACTGGGGGAGAATATTGAGATTTCCCCAGCTGATCCCCTGGTTCCCGTAAAGCTGGGGAATGAAGTTATAAATTTCCTGATAGATAGCGGAGCAACCCATTTGGTAGTAACTAGCTGTAAGGGGCCTTTAAGTAAAATGTATGTGCCAGTTGTTGGGGTCACGGGAAAGCGAGCTTTTAGGCCATTTTTAAAACGTATGGAATGTACAATTGGAAATACTACTTTGACTCATGAATTTCTATATATGCCCGAATGCCCCCTCCCACTTTTGTGACGAGATCTATTGTGTAAACTGAAAGCACAATTAACATTTTTTGATAAGTCTATTCAGCTACATGTGCCTGAAGAGACAGCATGGAGAGCTCAATTGTGCCTATTGACTGAAAAGAAACAAGAAGAGACCAGAATCCCAGAGGAAATTTTAGATGCTGTAATACTTCTGGTATGGGCCTCCAAGAAACCTGGATGAGCCAAGAATGCTGCTCCGGTAAAAGTCGAATTAAACCCAGGAGCGCAAGCAGTAAGAAAGAAACAATAGAGGGGATTTTTTGGAATGGCCGGATGGTGTCAGCTATGGATTCCTAATTTTGGACTGATTGCTAAACAGTTATATGCTGCTCTAAAAGGACCTGAGGGAATCTTGGAATGGACAGCAGAATGCTGTACAAGTTTTGATGGAATTAAAAGAAAGCTGATGGAAGCTCCCGCTTTGGGACTACCAAATTTAAGAAAACCCTTTCAATTATATGTGTCACAGTAGAGACGGACACGACAAGTATTAGATTGTGCAAAATGGCTACTTTATTGTTCTAACACACCTTTTTATTACCTTCTTACCTGTGTGCATATATGATTGGTTTAGTTAGTAACTAACAGTTCATGATTGGTGAGTCGTCAGGACGGTTCCTCTTATCATTGTCTATATAGTTCTTCTCGGGACTTTCCAGACTCTCAAGGATACACTACAAGCTGCTCAAGGTCACGCTGCTCACGCATCGTCAGGCATTCTGCAGACCCGTTGCAGTCCCCGACATATATGTACGTGAGACACAGCAGGTGGCTCTGGGAGTATTAACACAGAAATTGGGAAATGAAAAGAGACCAGTGGGATAGTTTTCCAAACAATTGGATGAGATCAGCAAAGGTTGGCCCGCCTGCTCGAGGGCAGTAGCGTGACTATAACCTTGATTGAGGAGTCTCAAAAACTGACACTGGGCCAACTGATTACCATGTTTGTACCTCATGCTGTATCATCCCTCCTTGACAATAAAGGGCATCACTGGATTTCCCTGAGTAGATTAGCTAAATTAGATTAGATTAGATTAGCTGTGTTACTGGAAGAAGATGATGTCACACTTTCTTTGATCTCCACTTTGAATCCTACCACCTTGCTCCCAATCTCTGAATCTGATGAATTACAACATGATTGTCTAACCACTATTGAACAAGTGTATTCCAGCAGACCAAACCTACAGGATGAACCCCTGCCTGATGCAGAAGTAGAGCTCTTCACTGATGGCAGCAGCTATATGCTGGAAGGAAAACAAAGAGCTGGATATGCAGTGGTAACAAATGCCCAACCATTAGAGACTAAGGCACGGCCTAGCAACACATCTGTTCAAAAGGCTGAATTAATAGCATTGACCTGAGCTCTGGAATTAAGCCATGGAAAAAGAGTTAAAATATATATACAGATTCTAAATACGCATTTGGGATGGTACACGCACATGGGGCAATTTGGAAGGAATGCATTGTAAAGCCCACCAAAAAGGAAATAGTGAAATTATAAAAGGAAATCAGAAGGCTGATTGTCCTGCTAAAAAGGTGGCTCTAAAAGAGCCAAAATTTGAAGAAGCTTTAATTCCAGGGCCTTGTTTAGAAGTACCATGTGGTGGGTTGACCCTGGCTGGGTGCCAGGTGCCCACCAAAGCCGCTCTATCACTCCCCCTCCTCAGCTGGACGGGGGGGGAGAAAATATAACAAAAGGCTCATGGGTCAAGATAAGGACAGTTTAATTAAGTGATAGCAAAGGTCGTGCATGCGAAAGCAAAGAAAACCAAATGATGTTATTCTCTACTTCCCATCAGCAGGCGATGTCTGGCCACTTCTCGGGAAGCAGGGCTTCAGTACGCGTAGTGGTTGCTCCGGAAGACAAAAATGCCCCCCTTCCATCTCCCTTTACTTAGCTTTTATATCTGAGCTGACGTCATATGGTATGGAATATCTGTTTGGTTGGTTTAGGTCAGCTGTCCTGGTTATGTCCCCTCCCAAGATCTTGCCCTGCCCCAGCCTGCCATTGAGGGGGGGCAAAAATGTTGGAGAGACAGCCTTGATGCTGTGCCAGCACTGCTCAGCAGTAGCCAAAACACTGGTGTGCTATCAACACCTTTCTAGCTACTGATGCAGAGCACAGTGCTACGAGGGCTGCTATGGGGAGTATTAACTCCATCTCAGCCAGACCCAATCCATACCACCACCAAAATATACTCAGAAGGACAAATAGACTGCTCCAAAACCGAACAAGGTTAGTGGATAACACTGTTAAAGCAATTATTGATTCCTGAAAGAATGATGGAAACTTTGCTCAAGAGATTACATCAGGAGATGCATACAGGAGCAGACACATTGATAATAACTGCAAAAAGAAAATTTTTTTGGACCAAAAATGGAAAGGGTGGCAGACATGGTAGTAAAGAAGTGCACAATCTGCTGTGCTAAGAATCCAAAAATTGGGAAAAAGTTTATAGGAGGAATTCTGAAAAAAGGAGTAACTCCTGGGGAATACTGGCAAATAGATTTTTCAGAGCTACCTAGGTGTAACCAATATAAATATTTATTGGTATTGGTAGATACCTTTTCTGGTTGGCCAGAGGCTTTCCCTTGCCATACCAACAAAGCTAGAGAGGTAATTAGAATCTTATTGAAGGAAATAATACCCCAATTTGGTATTCCAGAAGGAATCTCCTCTGATAATGGGCCTCATTTTATTGCAGAAGTGGTGCAAGGGATTTCTAAATTTTTACAGATTAAGTGGGAATTACACACCCCTTGGAGGCCACAATCAAGTGGAAAGGTAGAAAGAATGAATCAAACTCTTAAAAGAGAACTTGCTAAACTGTGTCAAGAAACACACCTTAAATGGACAGAAAATTTACCTATAGCTCTTTTACAAATTCAAATAACTCCTAGGGTCAAAGAGAAAGTAAGTCCTTTTGAGATTGTATATGGGAAAGCATATCCCATGAATTTTTTTTAACATCACAGGAGACCAAATGCATATAAAAGGGCAGGCTGATGTTAAAGAGTATTTGATTTCTCTTTCACTGACTTTTTCTTCACTATACAGGTATCTAAATCAGAAGGTCTCTCTCCCGTTGGATACACCAGTTTATCCATTCAAACCAGGGGACATCATTTACCTACGGACCTGGAAGGATGAACCTCTAAAGGAAAGGTGGAAAGGACCTTACACCATGTTATTGAAAACCTATACTGCAGTCAAAGTAGAAGGAATTGACTCCTGGATTCATTAAACGCGAGTGAAAAGAGCACCAGAACCAAATCAGGAAAAGTGGACAACCACACAGACTGGGAAACTCAAATTTCGGCTAATTAGAGACTGTTGAACTTTGAGAGAATGAAGAACCTGATTATTATAATATCCCATTTGGTACTAGCTCTATGTCAAGAGAATTTGATTTTACAGCTTATCCAGTCCTTTGGGCTAATCCAGAATGTTAGCAGTGTAACCACTTGTCTCCCTCCACCTGAGTTGGCAGACAATCCTTTAAATTGGGGAATATTAACTTTAGACTTAGAAAAAAGTTTTGAACAACAATGGAAATAGGGTGGTTAAATAAAATATTACATGGAATAGGATTCTCCCTTACTGGATGGCTGGCAAACCTAATTTGAACTTTGATCACTGTTGTAATTATTACAATCATACTTTGTGTTTTTTTAAGTTGTATCAAGAGACTGGTTTTACAAGCCATGGCTAGAGCATATATAATGATAAAACGAAGTAGTGAGACTTATGAGACTGAAATGAAGAGATCTCATAGTCTCAAAGGGGGGAAATGATGTACTTAAGAAATGATGTACTTAAGCCACCTTAAAAAGGTCACAAAGGTCTTGTGAAACAAGATACCCTTTGTATAAACAAGGCATGCCTTGCTAACCACTTTGCCCCTGAAGAAGAACTAAAAGACTGATAAGAAGGGAACATCCTACCCCAGGAGGCATTGAAAGTTGAATAATTGCTAATAGGCATGAAGTCAGCAAAGATCTTCAATAACAGGGGGAAAGGTAAAGGCGGCAGGAGGAGATCACGACCACCGACTCAATATAAGACCAGAAAGACTTACCCCCCACTCTCCTTGAGCATGCACTGTAGAATAAAAGAACACTGTACCTTTAATTCAAAGCGGGGAAAACGTTAGCCCAATAGAAACTGTGGTAGATAAGCAACTACCAATAATAGTTTTGGGGAAGAACTTTGGAAATTGAATATGTATAACTGAACTGTATAAATTGCTTGCCCATTTAGGCATGAGATGTGCTAGCTTTGTGGATTACCACCTAGCCCCCATCTTTGCGCAAACATGAATTGAAATAAAATACCTCTGCTCTGTGTGTATATTGGTGTTTCACACACTGGGTAAACGACCCCACTTTTGGGACAACGAAGCCAGAGGGCATGGGTGTCCGACACTTCATGTTTGTTGATACATAGCATGCAGCGAGCAAAAGCAGTAATGTGAGGCTTCACATAGCAGTTCTGCATGAGATAAAACAAAGGCATTCATTTATGTACAGCATATGGTGTTTTGTATGCTTTCCAGTGAGCCGCTGAGGCAAGATCAGGGTAATTCCTTGATCCCAGTGTATTCTCCCTTTCTTCACTGAAGAAGGGGAGCAAAGGGTGTAATCAGTCTACCCATCATCCTAATTTTCTTTTAGCGATCTCTTTTTCCCTTGTAATTGCTTATATTTTTCCCATAAATAGGAGGTAGGTTTCTCATTAATTTTGTATTTTGGGTCTCTGGACCTGAGTAAAGGTATGAACATCACTTTTTGGGTAATGTTTTTCTTTTCTGGTTTCCCACAAGCATAATCTCATCTTTTCCCTTTCAGTTTGATAGTCTCTTAAGTGCCCCAGCCCAAGAATTACATCCCTGACCTCTTTTGCCTGGGCAGCTCTCAGGAGCGATATGATGGTCCCTTTAAGATGAAAAGGCACACTGGCTAACAGCCTGGATTGCATTCCCGAGGTGAATACCTCTGAGTTGGGGCTAGTGAAGGCAGGTGTGGGAGTACATTCCCCACCCCACCCCATCCTGCCAGCAGGAAACAAAACTTCTCCAGGAAGGGAGAAGGGGAAGGAAACCCTGGAGGCTGGAGGTTGAAATTTGAACTGGCCAGTCGAGATGCGCCAGGTACACCGAGGTGACCCTCCTGGCCAATAGAATTAAATGACCACAGGTCAGATTCGACAAGGGTATAAACAGGGTCCTGCCAGAGGACATGTTGGAATCAGTCCTCCTTGGAGCAGTGGGTCTGCAGTCGGGGACTCCCCCTCGGGTCGGGGCACTGCCCGAGGTAACTCCTCGAGGGAGAGAGCCCTCAGCTTTTAGGGGAGTGATATGCGCATTTTGAGCCATCGCTTTAAATCTTGGGGATTCTTAAGTCGGCCGTGTAGTATTAATTCTCTTTACATCATTGAGCCTGTGGTTTTATAAAATGTTACCGGACTTCTAACTAACTTTTGCTGAAGAATAAATCTGAGTTTTAACACCTGTTGGATTTGGTTAGTCATGCATCCATAACAGCAGGGTTGTAAACATCCTGTTGAATAGTCAATTCTGTCAAATACTCTCCCATGCCATCTATAAATCTCCATGTCACCATTCTCTCATTCCAACCAAATGGGATGGGGTTCTGTAATTTTACTGCTCCCACAACCATTCCCAAAGAGAATAAATCAAATTTCCATTTTCCTGAGTCCCTTTTAAACATTGCATCATCATAGTGTTTTTGGAAACTGCTCCCAGATGCATCACTTCTTAGGGGCTCAGTTGTACACTTTTCCCTCCTTGGTCTCATACTCGCAGCAGCCGCTGTCCTAATCTCTCCCTGGTCTTCTGCCAATACAAGTCCACCACTTTCTGCACCTTGGTTTGAGTGTAATCCTGCACTGATATCACATGCTGCGGCAACCTGGGGGAGGAGAGTGTCCTTTTGCTTTGTTAATAACCAAAAGTCACACAGGGATTGCTCTACCATTTTTCTCCTCAGAATCTTCAGTCCATTCCTTGGTAGAGGAATCCCCACGGCTGCTGTTCCCATAATCACTGGGGTAACTCACTCTGCAAACCCTACACTCCTGTCACCCAGTGTGAGCAGTCTTTCCCTTCTCCTTTGCTTTTGCTTTCTTATACAAACTCCACAAATTAGGAGAGAGCCTGCCATCTATTTGCTTCCCAGACACCCCTGCCTGTATCAGTCCTGTCTAACAGCTCCCTCCGGGTAATTTGTCTTTTGGGCTGTTTGCGGCTTCACCAAGGGGAAGTCATGCTCAATCAACTTGATAAACTTCTATGATGAAATGACTGGCCTGGTAGACAAGGGGACAGCAGTGGATATTGTCTAGCTGGACTTCAGTAAGGCCTTTGACACTGTCTCCCATAAGATCCTCATAGACAAGCTGTATGGATAAGGAGACAGTGAGGTGGGTTGGAAACTGGCTGAATGGCCAGGCCCAGAGGGTGGTGATCAGTGGTGCAATGTCTAGTTGGAGACCAGTAACTAGCGGTGTACCCCAGGGGTCAATACTGGGTCCAATCCTGTTCAACATCTTCATTAATGATCTGGATGATGCGGCAGAGTGTGCCCTCAGCAAGTTTGCTGATGACACAGAACTGGGAGGAGTGGCTGATATGCCAGAGGATCATGCTGCTATTCAGAGGGACCTGGACAGGCAGGAGAAATGGGCTGACAGGCACCTCATGCAGTTCAAGAAGGGGAAGTGCCAAGTCCTGCCCCTGGGGAGGAACAACCCCAGGCACCAATATATGCTGGGGGCCACCCAGCTGGAAAGCAACTTGGCAGAAAAGGACCTGGGGGTCCTGGTGGGCACCAGGTTGAACATGAGCCTGCAATGTGCCCTTGTGGCAAAGAGGGCCAATGGTATCCTGGGCTGCATTAGGCAAAATATTGCCAGCAGGTCGAGGGGGGTGAACCTTCCCCTCTCCTCAGCACTGTTGAGGCCACACCTGGAGTCCTGTGTCCAGTTCTGGGCTCCCCAGTACAAGAGAGACATGGGCATACTGGAGAGAGTCCAGCAAAGGGCCACGAAGATGATGAAGGGACTGGAGTATCTCTCCTATGAGGAAAGGCTGAGAGAGCTGGGACTGTTGGACTGTTCAGCCTGGAGAAGAGAAGGCTCAGGGGGGATCTTATCAATCTATATCAATACCTGAAGGGAGGGTGCAAAGAGGACAGAGCCAGGCTCTTTTCAGTGGTGCCCAGTGACAGGAGAAGAGGCAATGGGCACAAGCTGAAGCACAGGAGGTTCCATGTGAACATAAGGAAACGCTTTTTTACTGTGAGGGTGACTGAGCACTGAAACAGGTTGCCCAGAGAGGTTGTGGAGTCCCCCTCCTTGAAGATATTCAAAAGCTGTCTGGACATGGTCCTAAGCAACCTGCTCTAGGTGGCCTTGCTTGAGCAGGGGGGTTGGACCAGATGACTTCCAGAGGTGCCTTCCAACCTCAACCATTCTGTGATTCTGTAATGAGTCCCAAGACCTCCTGTCTTCGATTGGGCTTTTGAATAGCGTAAACATGTAAAGTCATAGCTTAAATGCATAGATGTGATCTTTTTCTTTCCTCATCTATTTCAGACATGTCTGGCCTACTGATTCAAAGAAATTGACTCAATAGTTTGATTAACTATTAAGTAGGTATTCTTTATTGGCAGCGCTGGATGCACGGGGGATCGCTCCACCTATCGTGCACACCGTCAGGTCTAATTGTGCAGGTTAAATACATGTTCTATATACATATTCACTAGATTTCCAAGAAATGTTATACATATTCATTAGTTTTCCAGGAAACTATTAGCATATGCAAATGTCCTTTACGCAGGCGCATTGAAGGTCTCTGGTGGTCTTCAGGAGTCCTCCGGTGGTCTTCCATAGTCTTCCTCACTTGTCCGCTATTTGACCCTTCTCAGGTGATTCTGCGCAGTATGGTCTTTTACATGTTTTAATACATCACTGCTCGTTAGTGTTCTTATTATCTAAGTTCTCAGTAGTGGTGTAAAAACCATATGGTTAGTTTAGGCTAAATTATCTACAAGGACGAGAACAAAGGCAGGAGTTCTTATCTTTTCTGGCCCTATCTATTCAAGCAAGGCCTCTACTTGAGCCTTCTCGACAAGATCGTAAATTTATCAAACATTTAATTAAGTTTTGTGATTGTTCATGGTTCCTTCTTGCTCATCACTCCCAAGTACCAGTCTCTGACAGGCTTAATCCTTGACGAGCACTAGTCTTTGGTATGTAAAGTTACAGAGAGACAATCATTAAGCAATTAGCAGTTCGTTCTCTATATCACTACCCTTCGTTCTGCAATGAGCATGGGGGGGGGGTGTGTGTGAGGTGAGAAAGAGAGAGAGAGATGGTGCAGGGTTCTTTCTGGATCTCAATAAGAAAGGCCCAACAACAAATGCCTACATAAAATATCTGTTTTAATAAGACAGAATAAGAAGAGGAATATGGATAGCAAGTAAATCTTAACTTCCCTTCACATGCTGGGAATCCTGTGTTCGTGTAGCATCGGACAGATCCCGGATGGATTTACACATGGCTCCGCAGATCCTGTTCATGGAGAGAGGTTCCTCCCTTGTGGCCAGTCGAGCTATTATATAATTTCCTTACATATATCATTTCCTTACAAGAAAACAACTCTATTCATAAAGGATGTTCACATGAGAACTTCTTGCTGCTCTTTTAGATAAAGACACACAGGTGGCATAATTGCCAATACCAAGTGGGAACTGCCTGCAGGCTCCTCTGTTACAATGAGCTGGCTGAGTTTATCTTGCGACCAAGGAATTTGTGCAGCACAACACAGGCCTAGGCCTACTCAGGTTAATTGTTATGTGAATCACTAACTCCTAAATGTGCAATGGTTTCTCAGTCAAGATCAATACATTCCACCCCTTGATTCACATACAGTTTACCTTTCCCAAAGATATTATAAGTTACAGATTATATTAATAAACTGTTCTGCTAATAGGAAGCTTCCTGACAGGTTGGAATATTATCTCTGTCACAACATCCACCAGTGTGCAGCAGAGGGATATTCCAGCAGATTCCCTTACAATGGCTACTCATGCTAACATAGGGGCTTCTCAAGCCCTAAGTACAAGGCCCAATATAGCAGACATAGCTTTTTCAAGATCACTAACTCCTTGAATACAATGTCTTCTGCAAGGCTCCCAATACACCCTTGAACTGCAATTAGTAGTTTCTCTAGTGAACAAATCTTTGTCTCGTGAAAAGTTCCTCTCTGCTCTTCGTGAATGGGTCTTTTAAGAAAGCCAGGTAATAGCAATCCCTCTGGGGTTGTGATAAGGTAGTATAAGGCAAAGCAGCCAAAGAATGGCTCTAAGTTGCACACTGGATGGAGCAATGTGGAACATATTCTGTCCCCAGCAGTTCCCTGATTAAATATTTTACCCTTCTGTCTCACAGTGGCTACACAGAGCAGACCTTTCTCTTAGAGCAAAGTGTCTGTCATTGACTTTTGGGAAAGTTTGGCTGTCTAGATGGCAGCTGCTGAGGATTAAACATATTAAAACATATAGTATGTGTTGCATTTTGTACAATTGGTGGAAATATGACTGTGCTAATAGAGTGGAGATTCGTTGCCTTTCAGTGAAAGAAGGAAGCTTTCTTTTGATATAGCCATGAAAATTATAGTATACTGATATGTCATCTTGGTTCCTATGGTTTTTCTTTGTTTCTTGTAAACACAGCTTCTCACTGGATATAAATTTGTGGTTTGGTGCTAAAATATTCTTAATAGACTGGAGAAAGGAGCACCAGCTTATAGAGGGATGACTTGTGAAACATCTGAGAAGCTGGGAATGCTTCTCCTGACTTTGATGCTGAAGCCTTTTGTGCTCTTGAGCTGATGACTTAAACTTTTTCTCCCTACTTCTTTATTTATAGAGACAAAAGAAGAGAAACACCAGTAAGTGGGGGTAGACACATGAGTTTCTTTTCATTTCAAATATGTGGGCTTCAAAATAAGGAAAGCTTTCTAGGTTTGTGCTCTTCTGAGTGCTTCATCAGTCTGGGCTATCAGGAGCAAGGGATTTCTCATTCAGGCAGGAGACTTTCCTTGAGGCTATAAGAGAGAATGAGATAAACAAACAGCTGATATCCCCAAGGGGACAGAAGAATGGGAGAGGTGAAGATATCTTTTCTGTGGCTCCAACAAGGAAGAGAAATGCTACATTAATTAATATAGGAGTAAACTTTAGAACCCTCTGTTCCTTTTTCTTCCTTAATTCTAGACAGGGTCAATACTTTTCTAAATCCTGTCTTTCCTCTCCTAATTGTATTCTTCCAGTAATCTTTCTTTTCTGATCTCTTCCAAGGTCTAGAGGCTTACTCCCCACCTTCTGTCACCCTCAGGAGGTGACAGACTGCCAGACTGCCCTTTCCCTGCTTTTTCCTGCCTACAAGGAGTACATGCTGTTTACAAAAAAACACCTAAGCAGGCTAAGCTTGAGGAGCTGCCTGGGAGCCACTGTTAGCTATATGGATTTGGTTTTTAAGATAAATAGTAAACAAAAGATAACTTATTGGGAGTTTACAAATTTAAAGCCAGCAAATCACACACAAAGAGATAATAAATATTAGTTAATTTCAAACTCGAGGTCCCAATGATGGCACAGAGAAGATGTTGTGTAGCAAGATCAATTGATCAGAAAGAATGAGAAGAATGGCTGTTTTCCATTTTCCAAATCTATTCCTGATGGGAGGCAAAAGGAAATCTTGCAAACTAAGTGGTTGAAATTGGAAGACTAGAAAAAAGCATTTCAGCTGAGAGAAAAGGGAGCTTAAGCTAAGATAAAGAGCCTAAAGTAAGGTTGTCTTCAGCAAAGGCAAGATCAGCTATGCCCACATCTTTCCTGGCAGATATTAAACCTATTTTTGAAGGTCTTCAGTAAGGAGACTCCACAGTGCCAGGGCATGGTCAATCTAGTGGTTCATTATCCTCATTGCCCCCTTGAAGTCTAAGCTGCATCTGTCTTCCTGCAGTTTAAAGCCTGCACTTCTTTCTCTATGAACATAAAGAACAGCAACAGTGGAAAAGTTGTAGTGTTCCATTCTTCCTTCCACCCACTTTTTTCTTTTTTCATCCAAGCCTAGTTCTTTCACTTGTTTCACATAGGTCATGTTTTCACTGGTCAGTTTTGCTGTTTAACTCCAGTCTTTCTAACTGATCCTCATCTTCTTGAAAAATAGATGAAATATTCCTGCTAGAGCTTTACTGCTGAGTAGAGAATAAGAATTCCTTTAGGTGTCCTGAGGACAGCACTCCTATTTACATATCCTATTATGGTGCTTGTCTTTCCTGTGGCTGTATGACATTGTTGACTTATGTTCAGCTTGTGATCTGCTATAGCTCACAGACTGATTCTGCCAAATTTGTAGACAGTTGTTCTCCAGCCTGAATTTGTCCAGTAGATTATTCTTGATTAGGTGTAGCATATGTCTGTGCTGAATTTTGTCCTATTTTTCCAGACCTCATTTTCCAGTTTGTCAAGTTCATTTTGAATTCTGTTCCTGCCCTTCAACATGCTTGCAGTCCCTGTTTCTTGTTGTATGTATGCTTAACAGGTGTATTTCCTCTGCCAATATCCAGATCACTAATGAAAATCTTGACCAAAAATAGTTTCTAGAAGAACTCTGGCAGGCAGTAATTTGCTGCCCAAGCAGATACATTAATGTTACCTATATAGTTTTTACTTACCATTCCATAGTTTAATTTTAGGCACTACTTCAAGAATTCAAAGGGGACTGTCAATCAAGTAATATTTGTACATATATTTATAGATGTATATATATTTTATAAACATATTAATATATTTATATATAATCATCTATATTATGTATAGATGTGTGTATATAATCATAGATTTGTATATATATTTATAGATGCAATTTTTAATTTGCAAAGTATCAGCTCAAAATAAATATAAAAATCACAGTGATATTGGACTACATCATCAGGTCCAGTTCATTGCTGTTATAAGCCTTTAAGTCTTTACAAGTGGATCTCTTTCCACTGGTTTTAAATCAGTTTAAAACTTACCAGTTTTAAAAGTGGTTAGGTTACTTGTCCTCAGTCTGGAAAGCTGTTTCTTCACTGACTTCCAATTTACAGACTAAATTTAGTCATGGTTAGTACATATCTATTTGTTCTTGTGCTTAAATAGCTCTTCTGTTTCTCCAGTGCATTTGCTGGGGGAACCAGCCTTTGGTTTCCCTAATGTAACTTCTGTTTTCCTTTTAGAAGGATGACTCCCATGGTCATCCCAATTGCTGTGTTTTAGTTGAAATCTGTTTATCTTGACCAGAAAGATGGCCAGCTTGTGTACAGCCTCACCACTGCTTTGTACAATGTCATAAATAATTCTCTGGGCTTTGTCAGGCAAGATATTTCCAGTATCATATTTGCATGTTCTATGATTCTGTGATTGACCAGTATATCTTTCTCTTCCTTTCTAAATTATGAACTGTAAAATCACAACATATATGTCAGCCATGGATCTGATTAAATCATATGACCCCTAGTGAGGAACTGTGGTGTTCTTTATCATGTGGCACACACAGGAAAAAATGTGATCAAACAGAATCCTGCTTGCCAGAGATCCAGCCTGAGCTGGATGTGATTTCTGTGTACTTAGAAATTTTAGGTTTTTTTGTCCGGATACTTGTCCAGTCTCTCAAATGAAAGTAAACTTTCAGTGTCCACAATATTCTTTGGTAAGGATTTTAAAAGTGTGCTACTTCACTGTATGAAGAACCACCTCTCTTTTGCTTGTTTTGAACCTGACTTGTACTAGCTTTGTTTGACGGCATGTAGTTCTTTTGTACTGAAAGAGACTGTGAAAGTGAATCCTCGTCCACTCTTCTTATGCCATACATGATTTTTTAGATTTCTAACATTTCTCCCTAAATTGTCTCTTCTCTGGACAGAAGAGTCTTAGCTTACTTAGCTATTCCCCATACAGAAGGTGTTCCACACCTTTTTGTCCTTTGAAACTTTGCCAGCTCTATTATGTCTTCTTTGAATAAAGGAAACCAGAACTGCACACAATACTCAAAGTATGGGAATGTCATGGATGGAGTGATGACTTCACTCGCAAGAGAGAAGCAACAATATATTTTATTGATATAAGACAGTGAGTTAACAAAGTTTGATAGTAAATGTGGCAGTGGTTTAACAAGATTCGATGGCAACTTGATATTTACTGCATAGAGGACAGGGTCAGACAAAACTGTCAGGGAGACCCTCCCATTGAGTCACGAGGTTCAGAAAGGACCCCCTTGTGTTCTAAACTCCTTCTCAGAGGGAAGTTTAGGTGCGGCTGGATCCAGACTTAGTCCCAGACTTGGTCAATGGTTTATGTCTAAAGGATTATATATGCGCAATCAATCCTTTATATCACTTAGCTAAGATTTCAAAGTTTAACATGCTATTAATAATTTACTGAGAATCTGTTACGGCAAAGAATCTCTCAGCCTCGAGGAGTAACCTTGAGAGGCATCCCTACTCAAGGGGAGATCATGGTGTGCAGCCGGCTGCTGTGCAGGAGAGCTCAACGGGCCCTGGGCTGTCCACTATTTATGGAGTAGGATGATTGACCTATAGTCATATTTGCATACTAGCCATATTTTGGTTGGTGCATGCTCAACTAGCCCTTGGCTATTGTGTTGTTATCTGTCTCTCCCATGTCCACTTTGAGCTGGACTGACCAAATGCATCCATTACGACCGCCACTGGTGGTTATCACTTGAGCAGGGTTACGGGAAATAAAGGTCAGGTTGTGGAGGGGGGGAGCACACCGTCACAGGGAAAACCTTGGATAATCTGTATAGTGGCATCATGATGTTCTCTGCTTTGTTTTCCATACCTTTCTTGATCATTTCAAGTATGTGATTTGCTTTTGGGGCTACTACTAAGCTGAGGTTTCCATGGACCAGTCTGCCATAACCTTGAGATCATCACTCCTCTGTGGTACTGGGCAGCTCAAAACACTTCATCTTATGTCTGAAGTTAGGATTATACATCAGTTCATCTACATTTATCTACACTGAATTTAATTTGCTATTTTATTGTTGGCACTCAGTTTTGCAAGGTCCTGTAGCTCATGCATAGTCAACTGTAGCTTTTACAGCTATGATTGGTAACAATAGCCGATTTCTACACCTCACTGCATACTCCCTTTTCCATGTCATTTTTTTGTGAAATAGTATAGGTCCCAGAAAAGATTTTAGCACAGACTCTCGCAGAACTCCAGTGGGGACCTCCCTCCATTGTGAGAACCAAACTAATTATTACTAATCTATGTTTTCAGTCTTTTAACTGGCCGTTTGCTTGTGCAAGGACCTTCCTCTTATGGCATGGCTTCTTAATTCCTTAAAAGCTGTTGGTAAAGGACATTGTCAAAAACTATTTGGAAATCAAAGTAGAGTATATCTACTGGGCCACCTTTATCTGCATGCTTGACCTTTTCAAAAAACACTAATAAATTTGTAAGGCATAATTTTCCTCTGTTTGACTTTTTCCAAGTAGGTCATTTTTTATCCAAGTGTCATCTATCTATCTATCTATCTATCTATCTATTTATCCTATCTAGTAATACTCTTTTTTCTTATAGTTTCTACTCATTTGCCTAGTAGACACCTGCAAGTCTATAGTTCCCAGATATCCTTTTTAAAAATTGACATCACATTTGTCACCCAGCTGTCCTCAGATATGAAAACAGTTTTGAAAACCTCAGTGAGAGGTTTCATGCCACTGCTCCTATTACTTTCAATTACTTAATTTACTTATTTTTTTATTCTTCCTATTTTATTTCATCCTTATTCCTTTAGAATTCTTGGATTGCAGGATATTTGCGCTTCAAGTATCATATCTCAAGTAACCCATCAGAGCTGAACTGAAGCAAACAAATCAATCAAATGCTAAACTGAAAATTATTTTATGATCTGTAGGTACCCTGGTATCCAGAGGGCCAAGGAGGAGAATGAACAACATTGGCAGGATGTACTGAGTTTGCGTGGCAAGGTTTTGGTAGCGGGGGGCTACAGGGGTGGCTTCTGTGAGAAGCTGCTGGAAGCTTCCCCTATGTTCGACAGAGCCAATGCTCCAAGACAGACCTGCCGCTGGCCAAGGCCGAGCCAATCAGCGATAGTGGTAGCGCCTCTGTGATAACATATTTAAGAAGGGAAAAAAAGTTGCGGTGGAACAGAAACTGCAGCTGGAGAGAGGAGTGAGAACATGTGAGAGAAACAATCCTGCAGACACCAAGGTCAGTGAAGGAGGGGAGGAGGTGCTCCAGGCGCCGGAGCAGAGATTCCCCTGCAGCCTGTGGTGAAGACCATGGTGAGGCAGGCTGTCCCTCTGCAGCCCATGGAGGTCCACAGTGGAGCAGATATCCACCTGCAGCCCAGGGAGGACCCCACGCCAGAGCGAGCAGGTGGATGCCCGAAGGAGGCTGTGACCCTGTGGGAAGTCCGCACTGGAGCAGGCTCCTGGCAGGGCCTGCGGATCTGTGGAGAGAGAAGTCGACGCTGGAGCAGGTTTTCTGGCAGGACTTGTGACCCTGCGGGGGACCCACGCTGGAGCAGTGTGCTCCTGAAGGACTGCACACCATGGAAGGGACCCATGCTGGAGCAGTTTGTGAAGAACTGCAGCCTGTGGGAAGGACCCATGTTGGAGAAGTTCGTGGAGGACTGTCTCCCATGGAAGGGACCCCATGCTGGAGCAGGGAAAGAGTGAGGAGTCCTCCCCCTGAGGAGGAAGGAGCAGCAGAGACAATGTGTGATGAACTGACCGCAACCCCTGTTCCCCATCCCCCTGTGCTGCTCGAGTGGAGGAGGTAGAGAATTCGGGAGTGGAGTTGTGCCTGGGAAGAAGGGAGGGGTGGGGGGAAGGTGCTCTGAGATTTGGTTTTATTTCTCATTACCCTACTCTGGTTCGATTGGCAATAAATTAAGTTGATTTTCCCCAAGTCGAGTCTGTTTTGCCCATGATGGTAATTAGTGAGTGACGTCTCCCTGTCCTTATCTTGACCCATGAGCCCTTCATTATATTTTCTCTCCCCTGTCCAGTTGAGGAGAGGGAGTGATAGAGCGGCTCTGGTGGGCACCTGGTGCCCAGCCAGGATCAACCCACTACACAGGGCTTTAAGCTGAGAAAGTTCCCCTACCCCTCTTGGAAATCAGTAGCACAGCTTCATTGAAGGAATGGACTATAGAATAAGCTCTGATAGTAGTTTTATGAGTTGGAAGTGGAGAGGAGCCAGTGCAAATATTTGAACAGTGGTCTTATAGCTCAGATTAGCTTTTTCTGCTTTCAAAGAAAAAAGCACTTCTCTCACTGGACCTCAAAGAAAAAGCACTTCTCTCACTGGACCTCAGAGACAGTCTCTGAAATATTGCTCAGCAAAGCATTCAGTTGAAATTTGTAAAGATCTCAATAGCCTTTAAACATGAATATTAGAAATACAATTGCAAGTACCCTGATAATATCAGAGAGTCTGACAAACCAGATGCATTCCATCATTGCCACACAATAAGAGCTCCAGCCCCAAACAGCATTACATTATTATAGTTTGATATTGCTTTCAGTTTTCTTCTCGGAATATTTCCCTTTTGCTCCAGCCAAATCATTCCTCTTCTTTGGATCTAAAGCATAACATTAGTATGATTTTATTCACATCTATTTGAAGTGCAAGGTCATTTCCAGAGAGGATACACATCACAATATCTGGGATTTCCTTGAGGCTCTGACACGTGCCCATCTCTGCATCACTGTCGTTATACCTTTCTGCCTGTCTGGTTGAGAGATACCTTTGGTTCAGTACTAATCACCTTAGGGAAGTTTAAATATCCCTTATCACTGAACAGATCCCTCCCTATAGTTCTTAGGCCAGTATATGATGATTGTGGCCAACTGACAAATCACAAAGTTATCACCTGGGCAAATTGCTAAATACAAATAAACAGGGTTGCTGAGCCTTGATTTCTAAAAGACTTAACCACCCTATGACACAAGGTGCTCTGGACTGCATTGGTAAGGGCAGCAATAAATATCTCATCAATAAATGCTTCTACCATTGCAATAGACTGCTCTTTTGGAAGCTTTCTTATAAATAAATATAATGTCCATCTTGTGAAATTTAAATAACTTCCATTTTTTGACTGGAAACTAGGAATATTAATCTGACACATTTAATTACATAGTGAGCAAGTTCTAGTGGTGGCTGGTATCTTTGGTGATTTCTTAATCTTTCTGACCTTGTAGGACTGATATGGCATGAAAAAAAAAGTTTCAAAATGGAAATGCAAATCCATTTATATAGAACACCTGGTTTTATCCAATTCATTGCTACCATTCCAGCTGACCAGCTTTCCCCTATTTAAGTATTTCGATAACAATACATTAAACAAATATACAGCAGAAACATTTCTCCTTTCTCCAAGGAAATGCAGTTTGAGATATGCAGCTAAGCTTTCACTCAACCCTCAAATTCTAAGATTTTGTTTTCCAGACAATTAGGCTGCTAAGGAATATTCTTTAAATGTGTGAAATGAACATTGTATGCAAGCTTTGACCTGATTTTTGTCATTGGTTTTAGTAACTTTAGATATTTAATCACAAACTATAATTGGCTATCAGTTCTCCTTGACTTTTCTCTGTAGTTTGAAGTAATTTCACAGCTGATATAACAACCTAGGCATTAAGATGCTAACTTACTATAGAATGTAGGCCTTGTTCCTCAATGAGGTCTAAATTAAAAAAAATTAAGTGTTTCTTCATTAAGTGCTTATTACAGCCCCCATTAAATACAATGAAAGATCCCACTGATTCCAATGAAAGATGAATTGAACCTTAATAGATCTTCCAGCACTACGGAAGCTGGCAGAGAAGGAGTAAGACCTATATATCTGAATTGATACATGTTCCATTTTTTCCCGCTGTCATTGGAGATAGCTACTTTAAATTGAATCTTACCTGACTAGGCCTAGACTTAACAGTCCCTTGACGTGCTGTAATCTTCTTTTTTTCTCATCAATAAACATTAGTTATGATGATCAGAATGTAGATGAAGGCCTATCCAGGGGGGTGCCTAGGCTCAGTCAGGCAGCCCCACGCATTCTCACAGCCTCTGAAAAAAGAAAAAGGAGGGTAATTGTCATAGGTGACTCCCTTCTGAGGGGGACAGAGGGCCCAATATGCAGACCCGACCCATCCCACAGGGAAGTCTGCTGCCTCCCTGGGGCCCGGGTAAAAGACATTACCAGGAAACTCCCGGGTCTGGTTCGTCCCTCTGATTATTACCCATTGCTGGTTGTGCAGGTTGGCAGTGATGAGATTGCAGAGAGGAATCCAAAGGCAATCAAAAGGGACTTCGGGGCACAGGGGCAATTAGTGGAAGGATCGGGAGCACAGGTAGTGTTTTCCTCAATCCCTTCAGTGGCAGGGAAATACACTGACAGGAACAGGAAAACACACCTGGTTAATACGTGGCTCAGAGGCTGGTGCTGTCGGTGGAATTTTGGTTTTTTTGATCATGGGGAGGTTTACATGGCACCGGGCTTTCTGGCGACAGATGGAGTCCAGCTATTTCAAAGGGGGAAAAGAATCCTCGCTCATGAGATGGCGGGGCTCATAGAGAAGGCTTTAAACTAGGTTTGAAGGGGGTAAGGGATAAAACTAGGTGCACCAGAGATGAGCCTGGGGGCAGCATGCCGATGTTAGGAGTGGATTCGATAGGCCAGCTCAGATGCATCTATGCCAACGCACGCAGCATGGGCAATAAACAGGAGGAGCTGGAAGGCATTGTGCAGCAGGATAGATATGACGTAGTCGCCATCACAGAAACATGGTGGGACGACTCCCGTGACTGGAGTGCTGCAATAGATGGCTACAAGCTCTTCAGAAGGGATAGGCAAGGTAGAAGAGGTGGTGGGGTGACTCTCTGTGTTAGGGAGTGTTTTGATTGTACAGAGCTCCACAACTGTGATGACAAGGTGGAGTGCTTATGGGTAAGGATGAGGGGGAAGGCCAACAAGGCAGATATTGTGCTGGGAGTCCATTATAGACCGTCCAAGCAGGTTGAAGAGACAGATGAAACATTCTACAAGCGGCTGGCAGTAGTCTCAGAATCGTGTGCCCTTGTTCTTGTGGGGGACTTCAACTTTCCAGATGTGTGCTGGAAATACAACACAGCAGAGAGTAAGCAGTCTAGGAGGTTCCTGGAGTGTGTGGGAGATAACTTCCTGACACAGCTGGTAGGTGAGCCAACCAGGGGAGGAGCCTTGCTAGACCTACTGTTTACAAACAGAGAAGGACTGGTGGGAGGTGTGATGGTCGGAGGCCGTCTCGGGCTTAGCGACCATGAAATGATAGAATTCTCGACTCTTGGTGAGGTAGGGAAGGGGGTCAGCAAAACCTCCACTATGGACTTCCGGAGGGCAAACTTTGGCCTGTTCAGGACACTGGTTGAGAGAGTCCCTTGGGAGACAGTCCTGAAGGGCAAAGGGGTCCAGGAAGGCTGGACAGTCTTCACGAAGGAAGTCTTAAAGGCTCAGGACCAGGCTATTCCCATGCGCCGCAAGTTGAACTGCCGAGGAAGACAACCGGCCTGGCTGAACAGGGAGCTTTTGCTAGAAGTCAAGAAAAAAAGGAGAGTTTATCATCTTTGGAAGAAAGGGAAGGCAACTCAGGAGGAGTACAGGGATCTTGTTAGGTCATGCAGGGAGGAAATTAGAAAGGCAAAAGCTCAGCTAGAACTCAATCTGGCCACGGTCGTAAGAGACAACAAAAAATGTTTTTACAAATATGTTAACAATAAAAAGAGAGCCAAGGATTCTACCCATCCTTTATTGGATACAGAGGGGAAAATTGCCACCAAAGATGAGGAAAAGGCTGAGGTATTTAATGCCACCTTTGCCTCAGTCTTTAATAGTGAGACCAGTTATCCTCAGGGTACTCCGCCCCCTGAGCTGGAAGACAGGGACGGAGAGCAGAATATACCCCCCTTAATCCAGGAGGAAATAGTTAATGACCTGCTATGACACCTGGACACTCACAAGTCTATGGGGCCAGATGGGATCCATCCAAGAGTAGTGAGGGAGCTGGCAGAGGAGCTTGCCAAGCCACTCTCCATCATCTATCAGCAGTCTTGGTCAACAGGGGACGTCCCAGATGACTGGAGGCTTGCCAATGTGACGCCCATTTACAAGAAGGGTGGGAGGGAGGATTCGGGGAACTACAGGCCTGTCAGCCTGACCTCGGTACTGGGGAAGATTATGGAACAATTTGTCTTGAGTGTGCTCACATGACATGTGCAGGACAACCAGGGGATCGGGCCCAGTCAGCATGGGTTCTTGAAAGGCAGGTCCTGCTTGACCAACCTGATCTCCTTCTATGACCAGGTGACCCGCCTAGTGGATGAGGGGAAGGCTGTGGATGTTGTCTACCTTGACTTCAGCAAGGCCTTTGACGCTGTCTCTCATGGCATACTCCTTGAGAAGCTGGCGTCTCACGGCTTAGACAGGAGTACTCTTCGCTGGGTAAAAAACTGGCTGGATGGCCGAGCCCAGAGGGTTGCGGTGAATGGAGTTAAATCCAGTTGGCGGCTGGTCACAAGTGGTGTTCCCCAGGGCTCAGTTTTGGGGCCAGTTCTCTTTAATATCTTTATCAATAATCTGGACGAGGGGATCAAGTGCACCCTCAGTAAGTTTGCGGACGACACTAAGTTGGTGTGATGGGTTGACCCTGGCTGGATGCCAGGTGCCCACTAAAGCCGTTCTATCATTTCCCCCTCCTCAGCTGGACAGGGGAGAGAAAAATATAACAAAGAGCTTGTGGGTTGAGATAAGGACAGGAGAGATCACTCACCAATTACCGTCACAGGCAAAACAGACTCAGCTTGGGGAAAATTAACTCAATTTATTACCAATCAACCAGAGTAAGGTAATGAGAAATAAAACGAAATCTCAGAACACCTTCCCTCCACCCCTCCCTTCTTCCCGGACACAACTTCACTCCCGGATTATCTACCAAACCCCCCCAGCGGCACAGGGGGATGGGGATAGGGTTTACAGTCATTTCATCACACGTTATTTTCTACCGCTTCATCCTCCTCAGGGGCAGGACTCATCACACTCTTCCACTGCTCCAGCGTGTGGTCCCACCCACGGGAGACAGTCCTCCACAAACTTCTCCAATGTGGGCCCTTCCCACGGGCTGCAATTCTTCACGAACTGCTCCAGCATGGGTCCCTGCCACGGCGTGCAGTCCTTCAGGAGCACACTGCTCCAGCGTGGGTCCCCCACGGGGTCACAAGTCCTGCCAGAAAACCTGCTCTGTGGGCTCCTCTCTCCACAGATCCGCAGGTCCTGCCAGGAGCCTGCTCCAGTGCGGGGTTCCCACAGGGTCACAGCCTCCTTCGGGAACCCACCTGCTCCGGCGTGGGGTCCTCCACGGGCTGCAGGTGGATATCTGCCCCACCATGGACCTCCCTGGACTGCAGGGGGACAGCCTGCCTCACCAGGGTCTTCACCACGGGCTGCAGGGGAATCTCCGCTCCGGCGCCTGGAGCATCTCCTCCCCCTCCTTCTTCACTGACCTTGGTGTCCGCAGGGTTGTTTCTCTTACATGTTCTCACTCCTCTCTCCGGCGGCTGTTATCTCTCTGTCCCAACTTTTTTCCTTCTTAAAAATGTTATCACAGAGGCATTACCACTATCGCTGATTGGCTTGGCCTTGGCCGGCGGCGGGTCCGTCTTAGAGCCAGCTGGTATGGGCTCGGTCTCTCTCGAACACAGGGGAAGCTTCCAGCAGCTTCTTACAGAAGCCACCCCTGTAACCCCCCCCGCTACCAAAACCTTGCCACACAAAACCAATACAGTTGGGAAGGAGGGTTGATCTGCTTGAGGGTAGGAAGGCTCTGCAGAGGGATCTGGACAGGCTGGATCGATGGGCCAAGGCCAATTGTATGAAGTTCAACAAGGCCAAGTGCCGGGTCCTGCACTTGGGTCACAACAAACCCATGCAGCACTACAGGCTTGGGGAAGAGTGGCTGGAAAGCTGCCTGGCAGAAAAAGACCTGGGGGTGCTGGTTGGCAGCCGGCTGGATATGAGCCAGCAGTGTGCCCAGGTGGCCAAGGCCAACAGCATCCTGGCCTGTATCAGAAATAGTGTGGCCAGCAGGAGCAGGGAAGTGATTGTCCCCCTGTACTCAGCACTGGTGAGGCCGCACCTTTAGTACTGTGTTCACTTTTGGGCCCCTCACTACAGGAAAGACACTGAGGTGCTGGAGCATTTCCAGAGAAGGGCAACCAAGGTGGTGAGGGGCCTGGAGCACAAGTCTTATGAGGAGCAGCTGAGGGAACTGGGGCTGTTTAGTCTGGAGAAAAGGAGGCTGAGGGGAGACCTTATCGCTCTCTACAACTACCTGAAAGGGGGTTGTAGTGAGGTGGGTGCTGGTCTCTTCTATCAGGTGGCTGGAGATAAGACAAGAGGAAATGGCCTCAAGTTGAGGCAAGGGAGGTTTAGGTTGGATATTAGGACAAATTTCTTTACTGAAAGGGTTGTCAGGCATTGGAACAGGCTGCCCAGGGAAGTGGTTGAGTCACCATCCCTGGAGGTATTGAAAAAGCACGTAGACAAGGCACTTCATGACATGGTTTAGCGGGCATGGTTGATGGTTGGACTCGATGATCTTGAAGGTCTTTTCCAACCTAAACGATTCTATGATTCTATGAAAAGAGGCACCCTCGAACATGCTCATTTTCATACCGGGTATAAAAGGTTCTGTATCAAGACCAAAAAGTTATGTGAATACATGCCTTGCCTTGTGGCTAGTTCCCATCAATCGTGACCAGCTTCAGCCATATTTGTCCAGGATACTGTTTTATTGTCCCAGTCAGTAGGTGAGGGACACTGTATTTTTGTACCTTGCTGGAGCCATGCCCACAGGGAGTGGGATACATTACCCTGTGCTCCTCTTAGCTGCTGGATTATTATTGGGTTTTGCCCTATGGCACCTAAACACTTTGATTTGTTCGGATTTAAATATAAGTCATCTCCTCCATACTCCTATAGTCGCAATAGCTATTCTGCCAACCTTTCTCCCAGCTTTTGCCAGTATGTTTTTGCTAGATCCTGCAGGTCAGATTGTGTTAAGTCGTGCACCGTTATAGTGTGCTGGGGCACTCCTGGGGGCTTCTTTGCTTTATGAATCACTAATGGCTGGACAGAAATGCTGTTGCTGCACTCATCCTCCACCCCCTCTGTCCAGTCATCCTCACCAGAGGACCAGCAGTCCTCATCCCACCATTTATCCTTCTGGAGCATAGCTCATACCTCAGTGGTGCCCTTCCTGGGCTGCTCCATGCACACCTCCTGCATTGTGTGTGCCTGCACCATGGGTACATGTACCACAGGTGGATGCAACACAGGCGTCTGCATCATGGATGTGTGCACTATGGGTGGCTGTATCAGAGACATTTGTACCATGGGCACCTGCACCATGGGCGCTTGCACCAGATGGTGTAATTGCTTGTACCAAGCTTATCTACTGATGAGCTCCAGGGCTTAGCTCAGCACCAAGTATCACAGCAAATTCCTGCCTATCCAAACGTTTAATTTTCCTGTGCCTTCAATGAAAAGCTTGGCAGTGGAACCCTTCAGTTTTATTGTTTATTTCCAGTAGTACTGGCTTTTCTTCAGTGTAAACAAAACTGCTTCTTGTGTAGGTTTGTTGCCAGAAATAGTGCCCAAAGTAATTTAATAAATGCTCTAATTGCTTTCAAATAGTCCAATTATGCCCTATATTGCTAGACACTCCTGGAGAAAATCCTCTGAGCTAATGGTGCTGTTATTCTCTGTGTTTATGGTGTGCTCCATAGGCATAGACTCCACTGCTAATCCAAATGTTTGCAGAGTCATAGCTCTTACAGCCCCCATGCTGTTTTGCTGGACTATAAATCTGTATTCTATATAATCATCTTTGGTTTTTTACATTCTTTTTGTGTAACAATTCTTATGTTCTTCACTTTACTGGAATACCGACTGCCTTCTATACATTTTCATCAGGGTAAGGGACACCTCTTCTTTTACAAATTCCAGGTATCTTCCCAATGTCTTCCCAGCAGTCTGGAGTTTTTGCAATCTGGCCTCTTGAGAAGTCTCAGCACCCAAAATTTCAAAATCAATTCCTTTTGAGTCTGCCTCAAGAATGTAAATCATGAATTTTCCTGCTATTTTGTCTCCTTTTTTACCCTCTTGTTTAAAAACATACCTTTCATGTATTTTTTTCAGCTTTACATTGGGTGTATGACTCTTCAAGTATTAAGTTTTGTGAATAGTCTCTTCTGCCCGAATAAATGGTTCAATCCAGAATCATTACATCCATCTATTGTCAGAAATAATGCAAAATTTTTCCTTCTTTTGTTGATTTCCTTATTTGCAATGGAATCAAAGTTAAATAGACTGAAACACAGATTGTCTTCTTTGGTTATCCCCTCTATTTATAGAGAATTTAAGCTGTGAGGCACTTCTAAAGTTCCTTCCTTCCATTCAGCTCTTTTTCCACATCTATTTTATTTTGTGGTACATACAAGTTTCAGTTTTCTCCCATACCAGTGTTTTTTGCAAGGCATCTCTTTTTTTGGTGCCCAGCTCCAACTGAAAGCACCAAATGAAGATAGAAGAATTCTGTCCCATATTAGGTCTTATACTAAAATGAGTCTATATTAGGATCCAATATCCAAAGCCATCCTGCTCAATGTGTGAGTATACCTGCTCTACTGATTGCAATTTTATTTGTGTATATATATGTACACACATACATATATATATTATATATATACACTTATATATCTCCATACCAAAGAATAGTGTTTCTGCAAGAAGGCACTAAACAGGCCCTGAGATGTACCCTATAAATAGATAGGGAGCAGGAGATAAAGGATGTGGAAAGGGACACAATGAAAAGCATGGAACAGGGCAAAATTAGTTGAGATTTTGAATATGATGACGGCAAGTTTGCCCTCTAATATATAGTCAGCAAAATTAGACAGGCTTTCTTATGCCATTTCCGGTACTTCCTGCTTCAGGTGAGACCAGATACTTCACCAGAACAGGCTCTTTAGCTTTCTACTGTGGAAAGAGCAAGAAAGTATAAAAATGCACAAAAATAAAGAGATTGAAAACTAATAGCAGAGTGTTTTCAGCCTTTTAAAGAGGGTTGCTCCCACTGAATTTTGGGTGAGACTTTGAGCTTATTTTACCTTGTTTTCTTTTACTTTACCCAGCTCTGCTATAAAAGATGGTCCCAAGCCATAAAGCTCACATACAAATCTTACATTTGGATATTGTTGAATCCAGTAATTAGAAATAAACTCTGGTCTTAATCTCATTTGTATTTCAAAGTCTGAGATGCCTGGTGCTTAGAGGCACCTCAGTCCAATGTATACGTATAAAAATGAGGAGAAACAGTAGAAATTTAGAATGGACCCAAACTCTGGGGAAAAAAAAACCACTTTGGATGATGTAACAAGAAAACATATACTTTGCCACACAAAGGAAAGGAAAATTAAATTATTTCTGTGCTAATTCTATAAAATAGAAATGAAAAAAGAATACTTTTCATTTCTCAAGCCAAGATATGTTCAAGGGCCATATTCCATGGCCATACTGAAACATGTAACAAACATTTCTCTCAGGTGCCATTTCTTTGGATATTCTATTTAGCTTCCTACTCTGGAAAATTTGGCTTCTTAAATACAAACAGAAGTTTTATAACCGTTCATGTCTCAAGAACAAATTTTAAGAGAGACCTATAGATCTTTAGCTCCTCTACAGGAAATGCACCATCCAGACACTAAGTTTCACAACACTAGAATGATACAGGTAAGTATGTTTTATTATCCCATTTTAAAGATAAGGAAATCAAGAAAGAGACATGGAGTGATCTGTGCAAGGCCACAGAGAGTTAGTATCAGAGTCAGGGCAAAAATTCAGACCTTCCCTCCTTTGAACCTTGCTTTCACTTCTGTAGACAACATTCTGTTTCTATCAATGTCCCATGTAGTTTTACTTTTTTGTTTCTTTGGGAAACTTGAGATAGCAGAAAATTTAGAGTAGTCTATTTTTGAAACAACATTTGCTACAATTATGTTAAATATCTCTATTGATGCTGAACTACTTCTGTCATGCAGAAATGGCATATCAACCTGTGCACCTCAAAAAGGCCAGACACGTGCAAAGTTTAATTTTGTTTATTTATGCTTGTTGATTTAATCACTTTTTTAATAATTCAGCAATGGCACTGTTTCCCTTCCCCCTTAATTAGTCATTGGCTCTTTAAACTGAATGGCAATGATCATGAGTTTCTTCATGTCTTTCATGTTATAGTAGAGGACTGGGAGATATTTTTTCCCCTGTCATTATTAAATTTGACAGCAGGACTATTCATTGCAGAACTGGCTGCAATTAAAGCAATTATGCAGATCACATGTCTTTCCAGTTTAATAGCTGAGGGGCGGGGTTGTTTTGGGTTTTTTTGTTTTGGTTTGGGTTTTTTTCTTAGCACAGCTTCTCTAAGCCAAAAAGTAGGATAAGAAAAGACAGACAGACAAGTGGACCACCTACCGACTAGATCCCAACACAGAATTGGAAAATTTGTTAAATAACTTTGTGCAAGAGGAAATTCCTGCTGGGTACTTTGCATCTCGGCTTGCCGAAGGTCATCATCACAACTGCACCCCATGCTCCATTCCTGTTTCCCAGGCAGGGAGGGGAGCAATTATATTTTCTCTGGTTTTGTTTATTTTATGGATGAATAGAAGAAGTAAAAAGTGAACTGACACAGGATATACCAAAGTCTATCTGTGTCAGCAAGTTGTAACTGATCATTTTGTAAATCGGAGGGTGTTGTTTCTGTCTCTGATTGTACAAGTATGATTCTTCTGGTCAGAAGGAGGTCTTAAGAAAGCCGACAGTCTTTTTTATATCTCAGGGAGAGCTAGCATGGATTGAACATTTTAAGCTGTTGTCTCTCTGGGTCACACAGGCCTTGTCCAAGGCACCATTCCCAGAAAAATTGGATGATTATAAGTTTTACTGGCCAGGTAGAGCTTCAGAATCTAATTTTTAAATGTCACATTCACATTGTGTATCTATGAGCATCATATTGCTGCATCCATTAGATTCTTGTGAAAGGTTCAGGGACTTTATGAGCTAGTGGATCAGATCTAAGTGATAATCTCTATACTATAGATATACTTCTTACACTGTGAATATTCAAGTTCAGGGTTACTGATTCACAAAACTGACAAAAGCAAATCCTTTCTTGCATTTCAGAAAATAATTACATGGTGCGTGTACATAATTCTTATGCAGGAAATAATTCTTCAGAATTCATAAATTGTGTATATTAAACAGGTCCCTGCACCATATTTAATGAACTAATCTGCATTTTACAGCAAGAAGAAAATCAGTGTAGAATCATAGACTCATTTAGGTTGGAAAAGATCCTTAAGATCGAGTCCAACCGTTAACCTAACACTGCCAAGTCCACCACTAAACCATGTCCCTAAGCGCCACATCTACACGTCTTTTAAATACCTCCAGGGATGGTGACTCAACCACTTCCCTGGGCAGCCTGTTCCAATGCTTGATAACCCTTTCAGTGAAGAAATATTTCCTAATATCCAATCTAAACCTCCCCTGGCACAACTTGAGGCCGTTTACTCTCGTCCTATCACTTGTTACTCCTTTCAGGTAGTTGTAGAGAGTGATAAGGTGTCCCCTGTGGTGGTGCATTTCTTCCCCCTCTCTGGGCTGATCTATGAACTTGGGAAGTCTCACTAGGCCTTAGCGTAAGTGTAATCAGTTGGGTAGTTAAGCGTCCCTTGACCGTACCAGGAACTCTTGCATGGCTAAGACAGGGAGCTGCACTGACCATTCCAAGGACTATTGCTACCCGGCGGAGGCAGGGGACGGGAGTAGAGATAATTAGTTCTCTCCTGACAACCTTGAGACATATCTCAGTCCTCTCCTAACCGCCTTGGAGCCTTCCTTATCTGAATCATAACTCATGCGTAATGGTACCAGCGCAACTGGAATCCCAGTAACTTGCTGATGACTAAAGCCAATCATCTCCCAAACCTATAAACAGCGGTACTAAGTGAGACCCTTTGAGCTCTCCTGGACCGCAGCGGGCTGTGACCAGCATCTCCCTCTGAGTGGGACGCCTCTCAGAGCTCACAAACTCTTCAGTTTGCGAAGATCAGAGGTCTGTCGCTGAAAGCCGACAAGACTTGGGCTGATACTCTCCGCTCCTTGAGGCTCAACCCTTCACCCATTGAGAAAGATGCCGAAGCATTTGATGTGAATATTTTCACTGAACTCAAGAATTTTTAACAGGTTTATCTCTTTTACTCACTTATGTATCTCTTAGTGTCTTTATGCATGTGTGTGTACTAACCTGAATATTCTGTAGCAAGTATATTACAAATATTGTTTTTCAAATCTATACTTAAATTACTGTCGTGAACTTTATTCGACTGTGAATGAATCTCAGGCTACTATTATACTCACAATCTCTTTAGATATAAACCATTGACCAAGTCTGAGACTAGGAGTTGATCCAGCCATACCAAGACTCCGACAGGAGTTTAGAAAGCAAGGGGGTCTCCTCTGAACCTTGTGACTCAACAGGAGAGTGTCCCCTACCTTTTTACATTCCTGATCTCTATACAAATAATGAGAAATCAATTCTAACTTGATTTTTCTTTGTATGTTTCTCTTTTACCCTATTGCATCTTTGGTCTCTGTATACATAATTTTAGTTTGATTCTGACTTGATTTTCCTGTGTGCATTTCATCCATGTATTAAGTAATAGAGTAAACCTTGCCATTGAATTCTGTGAAGTTGCACTTTTATATAAATTCCTATTAAATCATTTTTACTAATACCACTGGAGGTGATTCTTTAAGCAGTCTAAACCACTTCTTTTCGCGACATCCCCTCAGCCTCCTTTTCTCCAGGCTAAACAACCCCAGTTCCCTCAGCTGCTCCTCATAAGACTCGTTGTCTAGACCCTTCACCAGCTTTGTTGCTCTTCTTTGGACGTGCTCCAGCACCTCAATATCTTTATTGTAGTGAGGGGCCCGAAACTGAACACAGCATTCGAGGTGCAGTCTCACAAAGGGACAATCACTTCCCTAGTCCTGCTGTCCACACTATTTCTGATACAAAACCAAAGGGCAACAAAGAAGTGCTAGACTTTTAACAGGTATAATGGGAAATGTTCTCACTTGCTTTGTTTCCTCTGTAAATGCTCAGTTTCTTAATTACAAATTTAAAACTGCAAATAGCTGGCTCTCAATTATCCAATTAAGTAATTATCACAGAACAGACAGAGGGGAGGTAAGGCTGGCACAGAAGGGAAGACTGTTAATGGGAGCAGAAGAACTTGACATAATTTAGAACCAGCAGTTTATATTACTTCCAGGATGACTGAAACCTTTCCGGGAGCAATCTAATTTCCTCATGAACTGTAGGAGTTCAATTTCCTACCAGCAGAGAAAGGTGGGAAAAAATGTCTTTTGCATTACTCACAATATAAATCCAAACCCAAATCACTTCCATTTTAAAAAATAGCTAAGCCCCCCGCCTCAATGTGCTTTATTGTCATTATCACATCATTTACAAAGCTGGGGCATTTAACAGAAAGGAAATGAATACTTAGGGAGATCATAAATCATATATTACGCATATAATAAAGTTGCATACTGTTCTTATCAGTTATAAAAAGTCTATTTCAGACTCTGACCAGGGGCTTAACTTTTCTAACCTTAATTTTGGTAATTAATTATTTTCTTTTATTAATTCTCTCTTTCACTTTTTCCTTCCCTTTTCTTCTTCCTGTTCCCTTCTCTCGTATTGTTGCTAAAGAACACAATATAACAGAATGTACAGTCCACGTAAAATGATTTGTACATGAACATCTAAGAACTTAGCCAAACTTAAGACTCAGATGATGCTTGCAGCTATAAATGTATTAATTTCACTTATGAGTTATCATCGTTCTCCAGCTACTACTGTCTAGACAATAAATGCATAGGTGGGTGAGGACAAACGACCATTTAGGAGGCTTATATAAAATACAACATTCCCGGAACTTTCTGGGAGAAATGAGTTGTCTGAAATAGCGAGCAGCTAAACACATGCAGATTCCTCTTTTTCCATTATAGGTTGCTTACTCCAGTACCGGTTTACACATCACTGTGTTGAAGACTCACCACTGCTATAACTTCTGATTCAAGTTCCCGTTAATCACCACTTGTCCTGGTTTCAGCTGGGATAGAGTTAACTGTCTTCCTAGTAGCTGGTACAGTGCTATGTTTTGAGCTCAGTATGAGAAGAATGTTGATAACACTGATGTTTTCAGTTGTTGCTCAGTAGTGTTTAGACTACAGTCAAGGATTTTTCAGCTTCTCATGCCCAGCCAGGGCACCTGACCCAAAGTGGCCAACGGTGTATTCCATACCATGTGACGTCCCATCTAGTATGGGAACTGGGAAGTGGGGGCAGGGAATCGCCGCTCGAGGACTAGCTGGGTGTCGGTCGGCGGGTGGTGAGCAATTGCCCTGCGCATCATTTGTTCATTCCAATCCTTTTATTACTACTGTTGTCATTTTATTAGTGTTATCATTATCATTATTAGTTTCTTCTTTTCTGTTCTATTAAACCGTTCTTATCTCAACCCAGGAGTTTTACTTCTTTTTCCCGATTTTCTCCCCCATCCCACTGGATGGGGGGAAGTGAGTGAGCGGCTGCGTGGTGCTTAGTTGCTGGCTGGGGTTAAACCACGACACCACTGTAGGACTCTATACTTTGAACAAGGATTACCAGTTACTGAGCATTAGGCTAGTACCTATCACAAAGATATGATACCTTGGTGAGGATCTCTCAGCAATGCTATTATAAATAAACATCATCATGGTCATTATCATCTGTGAAAACTTTCAGCTATGGCCCTTGTTTTTCTTGATAAACAGAGGTGAACATAGAGAAAAACATCCCATAAGTAGGGCATGGAGAATAACTGTCCTGGGGAGAACAAGGGGGAAAAATGATGGGATGGTTCTTCCATCACAGAGGGAAGAGAAAATCTCCACAGCAGTAGAAAGATGAGCAGAGAAGGAAAGGCAGATGGACTGCAGAAAGGAACAAAGGTTATTTGAAGAACAAGATATGAAGGAGAGAATCTGGGAAAGGAAGGAGCTCTCATCCATGGATTACTTTGTCCTTTGTACCAAATCAAAGAACATTGAAGTGGCTCAGACAGAAATTGTCAGTGCACCTCTACTCTTTGGCACGTGAGCTAGCAGAGCTTCCCGTAGTCACAGGTGTCTCCTCTGCATTGTCACAGAAACACTATACTAAGCTCCTTAAGGAATCCATACAGCAAAATTACTTCCTGTGGTAAGACAACAGCATCATCCCCCTGAAAAAAACAGTTTGCATTCACAATATCTTTCTAGCTGGGCCATTTTTACTGGGAGTCTGTGTTTCTGTCCTCAGTCTCATTTTTCAATTTCAAAATCTGCTAGGACATATCAGAGATACCTGAATCTTTTTCCATTTTGTTTAAAACTAGTAAACATCAAAAGGAAACTTACATTTTGTCACTATTGGCATTGACTTTATTACTACTATGCAATAGGGAACAGCTTACGCAGTTCTGTCTGTAGTAGCTGTCACGGATGGAGTGACGCACTTCACTCATAAAAGAAAAGTAGCAATATGTTTATTGATATAAAACAGCAATTTAACAAAGTTTGATAGTAAACGTGGCAGTGGTTTAACAAGATTCGATGGCAACTTGATATTTACTGCATAGAGGACAGGGTCAGACAAAACTGTCAGGGAGACCCTCCCATTGAGTCACGAGGTTCAGAAAGGACCCCCTTGTGTTCTAAACTCCTTCTCAGAGGGAAGTTTAGGTGCGGCTGGATCCAGACTTAGTCCCAGACTTGGTCAATGGTTTATGTCTAAAGGATTATATATGCGCAATCAATCCTTTATATCACTTAGCTAAGATTTCAAAGTTTAACATGCTATTAATAATTTACTGAGAATCTGTTACGGCAAAGAATCTCTCAGCCTCGAGGAGTAACCTTGAGAGGCATCCCTACTCAAGGGGAGATCATGGTGTGCAGCCGGCTGCTGTGCAGGAGAGCTCAATGGGCCCTGGGCTGTCCACTATTTATGAAGTAAGATAATTGATTTATAGTCATATTTGCATACCAACTACAGGTGTTAGTTTCTTCCAAATTTGGCTTGAGTTGTACATTGACCAGCACCGTGGTTAGGTGGGCACATTGTTCAAATTAGCCCTTGGCTATTGTATTTTTATCTGTCTCCCCCAAATCCACTTTGAGCTGGATGCAGCCATCACAACCAGACACATCCATTACGATTGCCACTGGTGGTTATTGCTTGATCAGGATTATGGGAAATACAGGTCAGGTTGGGGGGGGGGAGAACGCCGCCATAGTCAAACTAACTTTACATTTGGTAAACCCTTTGACTTCCTTACTATCCAGGAGCAAGAAGGTTTGTGAATGATATCTTAGGAGAAAAGGATGTTCCACAGCTGTGATCCTGTACTCCCTGAAGACAGCATTATTACAGAATTATTTCTTATTCAACCACCAACAACTAGTTCCCAATTTCTGCCTTGTCTGGAATATAGAGAGTGCAAAAACTTGCCATATTTCATAAATGATAGAGATGTTCTTTCAGTCTCTTTCCCCATTAATGAATTCACCACTTTCAGGTCATATCTTTTCTTAGACAAAGACTGTAGTGAAGAAGCTTTTTTTCATTTCAAGGCCCAATAATTGCACTGCAAAGTTCTATGCAAATAAATAGCAGGCATATAATTCACAAGAGTTGTGCTGGGACTAGTGGAGAGTCCCAAGTTAAAAGGAATGCTCTAAAACTATTATTTCTACACATTATTCAATGGAAAAAGTGCTCTGATTCTGTTACAGGTTAAAGACATGACTTCTACTTCCTCATACAACAAGAAGAGGGCAAAGACGACTGAGCATAACCACTATATCATCAGGTACATAGTTTCTTAAGTATGTACATGGATATTATGATGAGTCTCAGGGAAGCACCTGAACAAAGATCATAGAATAGAATAATAGAATCATAGAATCACAGAACAGTTTGGATTGGAAGGGACCTTTAAAGGTCATCTAGTCCAACCCCCCTGCAATGAGCAGGGACATCTTCAACTAGATAAGGTTGCTCAGAGCCCCATCCAACGTGACCTTGAATGTTTCCAGGGATGGGGCATCTACCACCTCTCTGGGCAACCTGTTCCAGTGTTTCACCACCCTCATCGTAAAAAATTTCTTCCTTATATCTAGTCTGAATCTACCCTCTTTTAGTTTAAAACCATTACCCCTTGTCCTGTCACTACAGGCCCTACTAAAAAGTATGTCCTCATCTTTCTTATAAGCCCCCTTTAAGTACTGAAAGGCTGCAATAAGGTCTCCATGGAGCCTTCTCTTCTCCAGGCTAAAATACCCCAACTCTTTCAGCCTTTCTTCATAGGAGAGGTGTTCCAGCCCTCTGATCATCTTTGTGGCCCTCCTCTGGACCCACTCCAACAGGTCCATGTCTTTCCTGTACTGAGGACTCCAGAGCTTGATGCAGTACTCCAGGTGGGGTCTCACCAGAGCAGAGCAGAGGGGCAGAATAACCTCCCTCGACCTGCTGGCCACACTTCTTTGTATGCAGTCCAGGATACAATTGGCTTTCTGGGCTGCGAGTGCACATTGCCGGCTCATGTCCAATTTTTCATCCACCAGTACCCCCAAGTCCTTCACCCCAGGGTTGCTCTCAATCCCTTCATCCCCCAGCCTGTATTGATACTGGGGGTTGCCCCAACCCAGGTGCAGGACCTTGCACTTGGCCTTGTTGAACCTCATGAGGTTCACATGGGCCCACTTCTTGAGCTTGTCCAAGTCCCTCTGGATGGCACCCCATCCCTCAGGCATGTCAACCGCACCACTCAGCTTGGTGTCGTCTGTAAACTTGCTGAGGGTGCACTCAGTCCCACTGTCTATGTCATTGATGAAGATATTAAACAGTACTGGTCCCAATATGGACCCCTGAGGGTCACCACTTGTCACTACTCTCCATCTAGATGTTGAGCCATTGATCACTACCCTCTGGATGCAACCATCCAATCAATTCCTCATCCACCAAACAGTCCATCCATCAAATCCATATCTCTCCAATTTAGAGAGAAGAATGTTGTGGGGGACCATGTCAAAGGCCTTACAGAAGTCCAGATAGATGACATCTGTAGCTCTTCCCTTGTCCACTGATGTAGTTACTCCATCATAGAAGGCCACTAGGTTGGTCAGGCAAGACTTGCCCTTGGTGAAGCCATGCTGGCTGTCTCGAATCACCTCTCTATCCTCCTGTCCTGGTTTCAGCTGGGATAGAGTTAATTGTCTTCCTAGTAGCTGGTACAGTGCTATGTTTTGAGTTCAGTATGAGAAGAATGTTGATAACACTGATGTTTTCAGTTGTTGCTAAGTAGTGTTTAGACTAAAGTCAAGGATTTTTCAGCTTCTCATGCCCAGCCAGCGAGAAAGCTGGAGGGGCACAAGAAGTTGGCACAGGACACAACCAGGGCACCTGATCCAAACTGGCCAACGGTGTATTCTATACCATGTGACGTCCCATCTAGTATGGGAACTGGGAAGTGGGGGCAGGGAATCGCCACTCGAGGACTAGCTGGGTGTCGGTCGGCAGGTGGTGAGCAATTGCCCTGCGCATCATTTGTACATTCCAATCCTTTTATTACTACTGTTGTCATTTTATTAGTGTTATCATTATCATTATTAGTTTCTTCTTTTCTGTTCTATTAAACCGTTCTTATCTCAACCCACGAGTTTTACTTCTTTTCCTGATTCTCTCCCCCATCCCACTGGGGGGGGGGGAAGTGAGTGAGCAGCTCCGTGGTGCTTAGTTACTGGCTGGGGTTAAACCACGAGACCTCCATGTGTCTTAGCATAGCTTCTAGGAGGATCTGTTCCATGATCTTCCCAGGCACAGAGGTGAGGCTGACAGGTCAGTAGTTCCCAGGGTCCTCCTTTCTACCCTTTTTAAAAATGGGTGCAATGTTTCCCTTTTTCCAGTCACCAGGGATTTTACCTGACAGCCATGACTTTTCAAACATCATGGAGAGTGGCTTGGCAACTACATCAGCCAATTTCCTCAGGACCTAGGGATGCATCTTGTCAGGTCCCATAGACTTATGTATGTTTGGATTCCTCAGGTGGTTACAAACCTGATCTTCTCTTGAAGTGGGAGGGACTTTGCTCCCCCAGTCTTTGCCTCGAGGCCGATCCACTCAAGAGGTGTGGGAAGAGAGGTTGCCAGTGAAGACTGGGGCAAAAAATTTGTTGAGTACCTCAGCCTTCTCCTCGTCCATTGTTACCAGTTTGCCAGTTGTGTTCATCAAGGGTGTACGCTTTCTTTGACCTTCTTTTTCTGGCTGACATACCTGTAGAAGCCCTTATTATTATTCTGTCATGGTTTAACCCCAGATGGCAACTAAGCACCACGCGGCCACTTGCTCACTCCCCCCACCAAGTGGGATGGGGTAGAGAATCAAAAATAAAAAAGTAAAACCCATGGGTTGAGATAAAGACAGTTTAATAGAACAGAAAAGGAAGAAAATAATAATAATGATAATAAAATTACAATAACAATAATAATAAAAGAATTAGAATACACAAGACAAGTGATGCACAATGCAATTGCTCACCACTTGCCGACTGATGCCCAGTTAGTCCCCGAGCAGTGATCCGCCCCTCCCAGCCAGCTCCCCCCAGTTTATATACTGAGCGTGACATCACATGGTATGGAATATCACTTTGGCCAGTTTGGGTCAGCTGTCCTGGCTGTGTCCCCTCCCAACTTCTTGTGCCCCTCCAGCCTTCTTGCTGGCTGGGCATCAGAAGCTGAAAAATCCTTGACTTAGTCTAAACGCTACTTAGCAACAACTGAAAGCATCAGTGTGTTATCAACATTATTCTCATGCTAAATCCAAACCATAACACTCTACCAGCTACTAGGAAGAAAATTAACTCTATCCCAGCTGAAACCAGGACATATTCTTTGCATCCCTTGCCAAGTTCAGTTCCAGCTGCACCTTGTCCTTCCTGACCCTATCCCTACACAACTGGGCAGTGTCCCTATACTCTCTCCAGGATACCTGTCCTTGCTTCCACTGCCTGTGCATTTCCTTCTTGCCCTTTAGTTTGACCAGCAGGTCTTGACTCAGCCATGCTGGTCTCTTGCCTTCCTTTCCTGATTTCTTACATGTGGGGATCGAGAGCTCTTGCACTCTGTGGAAAGCGTCCTTAAAGATCTGCCAGCTCTGTTCTGCTCCCTTGTCCCTGAGGGCAGTTTCCCAGGGGGTCCCATTGACTAACTCCTTGAACAGCTGGAAGTTTGCTTTCCTAAAATTCAGGGTCCTGACTTTACCTCTTTGCCTGACCCATATCCCTCAGGACTGTGAACTCCACCAGTGCACAATCACTGCAGCCCAGGCTGCCTCCAATCTTGACGTCACCAATTAGCTCACTTGCGTTGGTGACCAACAGGTCCAGTAACGCATCCCCTCTGGTAGGGCTGTCTATTACCTGGCCTAAGAAGTTATCCTCAACGCACTCCAGGAGTCTCTTGCATTGCCTACAGCTCGCTGTGCTACTTTTCCAGCAGATGTCAGGGTGATTGAAGTCCCCTGGCAGGATGAGAGCCTGCGAGCGCGATGCCTCCTGTAGCTGGAGTAAGAAGGCTTCGTCAATAGGCTCCCCTTGATCACAAGGTTCCCTTTGTTGCCTTGGTCCCTAATTATCCCTAAGATAAGGGAACAAGAACTGAGAGGACAATCCCACAGCTAAAGAAGGTACCAAAAGTTGTGAAGCAGCTGAATACCAGCTCTGCTAGTGAAGGGTCTGTGATAGTCTCTGAAAGGGGTTCAGGCACAAATGGGACTAGCCTAACTAGAGCTCAGGAAATGAGGGTGGGCCATGCTGGAAGATACAGAAAGGATTATGTTTTTTTCTCTTCAGTTAAGGATGTTCACCTACTAATTTTTGCTAATGTTTACCATTTGAAAATTGGAGTAGAGTCCCACTTGCCACTGGATTATTCTTTTTAGCAAGAATATGATCTTGGCCATATGATAACAACAATATATTGACCTAAGAACAGTGACATACATAGCACTTTTACATTTGCTGGCTTCTATGATAAGAAAGGAAAATCCTATATCTACTTGCAATGCAGCTGAGTCAATTCTACAGAAAAGGTATAGCTATAATAATTATGACTCATGGGATGATTGAGGAAAAGTTAACTAGAATGTTAATTCAAGTGAACTTGGGTGAAAAAAAACCGGCTTCTTCCACATGGAAGAATTCACCCAGATGAGACATTGCAGATAAATGATCTATCCACCATCATACCAAAGAGGTCCAAGATAATTTCCATAGCTAAAATTCATAGACACACACTGGAAATGCCTACTTTCTGCATGTATTTGAGATTATATAATTAAAATTTTGTAATCCAATGAGAAGTTGGAGAGAGAAAATATGCAGTTGTTTGTTAGTCTGAAAAGAACTCAGGATTTAGTGTCACAGGGTGCTGGATCAGGTAGTGAAGCCAACTGAAAAAATTTCCTGCTTCTATCATCCTTCCTTTCTCTCCATGCCTGAGCCATTTATCCTAGCTATGCACCGTGGCTTGCCAGTGCAGTTAGTACAGCTATTTACAGATCTGCACTGTTGAGCAGACCCCTGAAATTTAAAAAAAAAAAAAGGAAAAAAAAGAAAGATGTCTTACTTCAATCCCTGGGAAAGTAATGGAACAAGTCCTCCTAGAAACTATATTACAAGCCAAACGAAGCAAGTAATTGGGAAAATCCAGCACAGATTAACCAAAGGCAAATCATGCCACACTAACCTGATTACCTTATACAACAAAATAACATCTTCTGTCAACATTGGGAGTGCAGTGGATGTTGTTTACCTGAACTTCAGCAAAGTGTTCAACACTGTTTCCCACAGCCTTCTCCTGGACAAACAAGATACAGACTGGATGGGTGGTCTGTGAGATGGGTAGGATATTGGCTAACAGGCCACACTCACAGGGTGATGATCAATGGTTTTTACTCAGGCTGGCAGCCTGTCACAAGTGGGGTCCCCCAAGGATCGATACTGGGCCCCATGTTCTCCAACATCTTCATAAATGGTCTGGACGATGGTATTGAAAGCACTCTCACCAAGTTTCCTGATGACACTGTCGTTGTTCAACCCCAGCCAGCAACTAAGTACCATGCAGCTGCTCACTCACTTCCCCCAACCCAGTGGGATGGGGGAGAGAATTGGAAAAAAAAAAAAAAGTAAAACTCGTAGGTTGAGATAAGAACAGTTTAATAGAACAGAAAAGAAGAAAATAATAATGATAACAACACCCCTAATGAAATGACAATAATAATAAAACGATTGGAATATACCAGTGATGCACAATGCAAATGCTCACTACTCGCTGACCGATGCTCAGTTAGTCCCTGAGAGGTGATTCCCCCCAGTCCCACTCCCCCCAGTTTATATACTAGACATGACGTTACATGGTATGGAATACACCGTTGGCCACTTTGGGTCAGCTGCCCTGGCTGTGTCCCCTCCCAACTTCTTGTGCCCCTCCAGCCTTCTTGCTGGCTGGGCGTGAGAAGCTGAACAATCCTTGACTTGGTATAAACACTACTTAGCAACAACAGAAAACATCAGTGTTATCAACATTCTTCACATACTGAACTCAAAACATAGCACTGTACCAGCTACTAGGAAGACAGTTAACTCTATCCCAGCCAAAGCCAGGACAGTATCCACCCCTTATTCTATACCATTTACATCATGCTCAGGTCCCATAATTTCAGTTACATCCTGGTCAATCATCATCTGAGGAGGTTGAAGTAGACGGACGCTTGTAAAGTTGAAAGCAGATGACAGACGACCCTTTATTGCTCAAACACACACATACTTATAGTCACATATTCTACAAAGTAACTGTACATGCGCACAAGCATAAAATATGATTGGTTATATCAACACTGTACATGCACATAAACATAAGATATAATTGGTTATACTAACTCTGTACACGTGCATAAACATAGGACATAATTGGTTATACTAACTAAAACATGTGAAACTTGTCTCGTGTAATTGGTCAAGATAAACTGCGGAATTGAGGTTCTTTGTGCCAAGTTCCCTTTATCGTGGAATGCACACCTGTGTTCTTCTAATAGGCATCTTCCTTTTTTTGTCTTCTTGTTTATTCTGTTCAAGGCCTTCTAAAGGCGTCTGGAATGCTCTTGCGACTGTTAGCTAAATATGTGTCCACAATCATCACCTTTTCTGTCCTTTGAGATATATATAGATATATATATGTATACACACACACAGATATCATTCCTTTAGTTTATGGGCCATGTTTATAAAATATTCGTTGAGTTCATTTAGTCCCCAACATTGGGCTCCATCTGTCATACCAGTCTTTCTGGGCAGGAGGGATGGTGCAAAATCCTCTCAGTCACCAGAGCAGGATCGGGCTTCAGTGCAGTATGGCAAGTGGGTGACGTTGGACGAGCAGGAGGATGGTGTGCACTGTTGAATTGTTGCATGCTAGAAGGTAGTTCTGGTCCCATCACTACTGCGCTTCGCTCAGTTTTATCACAGATCATTCTTGCTTGATCTAAGTGATTCTTACTGTAATACCATTGATATAGCATATAACAATTATAGTAATGATAACATACAGTAGCAGGGTTACATAGCAACTAATATCATACAATTTAATTCATTGGCTATTCTCACCTAAAATCAAATCCCCTTGAGGCACACATCGGACTTCCCCATCCTTCTGCATCACCCACCAAGTGCGCCCAGGTCCTTGAGCAAAAGCAATATCCCATGAATGGGTTTACCTTTGCCTGAGGCAGGAGTAACCCAGACTGTCTTCCCTAACATATTTTTCATGTGCACTACAGGGACTTTATCCCCTTCTACAATACGTAAAAGTTCTGACTGGGCAAGGCCACCCCGATTGGCAGATCCTCTGGTGTTGACTAACCAGGTGGCTTTTGCTAAATGTGTATCCCAATGTTTGAAGGTTCCACCCCCCATTGCTCTCAGTGTAGTCTTTAACAGTCCATTGTATCGCTCAATTTTCCCAGAGGCTGGTGCATGATAGGGGATATGATACACCCACTCAATGCCGTGCTCTTTGGCCCAGGTGTCTGTGAGGTTGTTTCGGAAATGAGTCCCATTGTCTAAATCGATTCTTTCTGGGGTGCCATGTCACCTCAAGACCTGCTTTTCAAGGCCCAGGATAGTGTTCCAGGTGGTGGCATGGGGTACAGAATATGTTTCCAGCCATCCGGTGGTTGCTTCCACCATTGTAAGCAGATAGCGCTTGCCTTGGCGAGTTTGTGGGAGTGTGATATAGTCAATCTGCCAGGCTTCCCCAAATTTATATTTCAGCCATTGCCCTCCATACCACAGGGGCTTTAACCGCTTGGCTTGCTTAATTGCAGCACATGTTTCACATTCATGGATAACCTGTGCGATAGTGTCCATGGTCAGGTCCACCCCTCGATCTCGAGCCCATCTATATGTTGCATCTCTCCCCTGATGTCCTGAGGTGTCATGGGCCCACTGAGCCATAAATAGCTCACCCTTATGTTGCCAGTCCAGGTCCACCTGAGCCACTTCAATCTTGGCAGCCTGATCCACCTGTTGGTTATTTTGATGTTCTTCAGTGGCCCAACTCTTGGGTACATGAACATCTACATGACGTACTTTTACAACCAGATTCTCTAGCCGGGACGCAACATCTTGCCACAGTGCGGCAGCCCAGATGGGTTTACCTCTGCACTGCCAGTTGCTCTGCTTCCATTGCTGTAACCACCCCCACAGGGCATTTGCCACCATCCATGAGTCAGGATAGAGATAGAGCACTGGCCACTTCTCTCTTTCAGCAATATCTAATGCTAGCTGGATGGCTTTCACCTCTGCAAACTGACTCCATTCACCTTCTCCTTCAGCAGTTTCTGCAACTTGTCGTGTAGGACTCCATACAGCAGCCTTCCACCTTCGATGCTTTCCCACAATGCGACAGGACCCATCAGTGAACAGGGCATATTGCCTCTCATTTTCTGGCAGTTTATTATACAGCGGGGCTTCTTCAGCCCGTGTCACCTCCTCCTCTGGAGACATTGCAAAATCTTTGCCTTCTGGCCAGTCCACGATCACTTCCAAAATTCCTGGGCGACTGGGCTTTCCTATGCGAGCCCGTTGTGTGATCAGTGCAACCCACTTACTCCACGTGGCATCAGTCGCGTGATGTGTAGAGGAGACCCTCCCTTTGAACATCCAGCCCAGCACTGGCAGTCGGGGTGCTAAGAGGAGCTGTGTTTCAGTACCAACCACTTCTGAGGCGGCTCAAACTCCTTCATATGCTGCCAAAATCTCTTTTTCAGTTGGAGTATAGCGAGCCTCAGATCCTCGATATCCTCGACTCCAAAACCCCAGGGGTCGGCCTCGGGTCTCCCCAGGGGCTTTCTGCCAGAGGCTCCAGGTAGGGCCATTCTCCCCAGCTGCAGTATAGAGCACATTTTTAACATCTTGTCCTGCCCGGACTGCTCCAAGGGCTACTGCATGAACAATCTCCCGTTTAATTTGTTCAAAGGCTTGTTGTTGTTCAGGGCCCCATTTAAAATCGTTCTTCTTCCGGGTCACTTGATTGAGAGGGCTTACAATCAAACTGTAATTTGGAATATGCATTCTCCAAAACCCCATGACACCTAAGAAGGCCTGTGTTTCCTTTTTATTAGTCGGTGGAGACATAGCTGCTATTTTGTTGATCACATCCATTGGGATCTGATGACATCCATCTTCCATTTTATTCCTAAAAACTGGATCTCCTGTGCAGGTCCCTTGACCTTACTTTCTTTTATGGCAAAACTGTCTTTCAGAAGGATTTGGATTATTTTCTTCCCTTTCTCAAAGACTTCTTCTGCCGTGTTGCCCCATACGATGATGTCATCAATGTATTGCAGGTGTTCCGGAGCTTCACCTTTTTCCAGTGCAGTCTGGATTAGTCCATGGCAAATGGTGGGGCTGTGTTTCCACCCCTGGGGCAATCGATTCCAAGTGTACTGGACACCCCTCCAAGTAAAGGCAAATTGTGGACGACACTCTGCTGCTAGAGGGATTGAGAAAAATGCATTAGCAATGTCAATTGTGGCATACCACTTGGCTGCCTTTGACTGTAGTTCATATTGAAGTTCTAACATATCTGGAACGGCAGCACTCGGCGGTGTTGTGAGTTCATTCAGGCCACAATAGTCAACTGTTAGTCTCCACTCCCCATTAGACTTTCGCACTGGCCATATGGGACTATTAAAGGGTGAGCGAGTTTTGCTGATCACTCCTTGGCTCTCCAGTTGGCAAATCAATTGTGGATGGGAATCAGAGAGTCTCGGTTGGTGCGATATTGCCGCCGGTGCACTGTCGTGGTAGCAATTGGCACTTGTTGTTCTTCAACCCTCAGCAACCCCACAACTGAAGGGTCTTGAGAGAGACCAGGCAGGGCAGACAGCTGTTCAGTGCCCTCCTGTCGTGGTTTAACCCCAGCCAGCAACTAAGCACCACGCAGCCGCTCACTCACTCCCCCCCATCCAGTGGGATGGGGGAGAAAATCAGGAAAAGAAGTAAAACTCCTGGGTTGAGATAAGAACGATTTAATAGAACAGAAAAGAAGAGACTAATAATGATAATGATAACACTAATATAATGACAACAGTAGTAATAAAAGGATTGAAATGTACAAATGATGCACAGGGCAATCGCTCACCACCCGCCGACCGACACCCAGCCAGTCCCCAAGCGGCGAAAAAACCCTGCCCCCCCCCCCTTCCCAGTTCCTAAACTAGATGGGACGTCACATGGTATGGAATACACTGTTGGCCAGTTTGGGTCAGGTGCCCTGGCTGGGCATGAGAAGCTGAAAAATCCTTGACTGTAGTCTAAACACTACTGAGCAACAACTGAAAACATCAGTGTTATCAACATTCTTCTCATACTGAACTCAAAACATAGCACTGTACCAGCTACTAGGAAGACAATTAACTCTATCCCAACTGAAACCAGGACAGAGTGGACACATCAGAAGGGAGAGCCATCTTACAGAGAGACCTGGACAGGCTGGAAGAGTGGGCAAGCAATAACAGTGTGAAGTTTAGCAAAGACAAGTGCAAGGTCCTGCACCTGGGACGGCATAACCAAAGAGCCCAGTACAGGCTAGGATCTGTGTGGCTGGGGAGCAGCCTTGCTGAAAGGGATCGATCTGGGGGTCCTGGTGGACAACAAGCTGAACATGGGTCAGCAGTGTGCCGCTGCAGCAACAAAGGCAAATGGGATCCTGGCCTGCATCTGCAGGGGCATTACTAGCAGAGATAGAGATGTGATCATCCCACTCTACTCAGCACTTGTCAGGCCACAGCTGGAGTACCGTGTCCAGTTCTGGTCCCCACAACTGAAGAAAGATGCGGACAGACTGGAAAGGGTCCAAAGGAGGGCCATGAAGACGATCAAAGGGCTGGAGAACCTGTCCTATGAGGAAAGACTGAAGGAGTTGAGTCTTTTCTCCCTGGAGAAGAGAAGGCTCAAGGGTGACCTCATCACAATATTCCAGTACTTAAAGAGTGGCTACAAAGAGGACAGAGGCTTTCTCTTCACAAGGAGCCACATAGAGAGGACATGGGGCAACGGGTACAAGTTGCATTGGGAGACGCTTAATCTCCATATAAGAAAGAAATTTTTTACAGCGAGAACAATCATTCACTGGAACAACCTCCCCAGGGACCTGGTGGAGTCCCCATCACTGGAGGTTTTCAAGATGTGATTGGACAGAGTGCTAGATAATCTCATCTAGGCTCCCTTTCCCACAAAGGGTTGGACCAGCTGATCTTTCGAGGTCCTTTCCAACCTGGCCTGTTGTATGATTCTATGAAGATGATTTTAATGATGCATTTTAGAGTTCAGCCCAATCAGAGAGGTGCATCTGCACAAATGGGAAAGTGAGAAACACAGGGGTGCTGTCACAGGTGTGTGTACAAGTAGTAAGAGCTTCTTCAGACAGTTTTGCTACTAAAGCTAGCATCTTTTGAAATTATGCTTGCCAATAAGACTAGAATGAGGTGGGAACTGAAACCATTAAAAAGATAATAAATGATCAAAAAAAAAAAGAGAAAGCACAGAGTGAACAGAATGGAAAAATATGCAATGCAACCTTATTCAGAAAAAAACAAAATGAAATCCACATGGCAGTTGAATGAGGCATGTTTCTAGTGATCATATAACAGTATCAGTCCAGTTGTCAGTGACCAGCAAAGGCCCAGACATATGCCTTATTTGAAGGTCTAGACCCAAATTCTCTTTCTTTGCTACCTACAGCCAGTGTTTCACTCGTGTCCCCACCCAGGATCCTGGCCTTTATTTCCTTGCATGAATCACTGATCTTCTGCCATTAAACTGCTTGAGAACTGCAAGGCTTGGACTGGAGTACACCTTGTGCAGAGGACTACTCTGTCAAATCCCCATCCCGATTTCTTTCTGTTCTTTTCTCCTGTCCCAGACTCCTTGTCCCAATAGAGTACTTTCTTTATCTCCTCTGTTTCTTGTCTTCTCTGCATTCAAAGCAGGAGGCTTTCCTCCTTTGCATTTCCAGAAGGCTCATTAAAGACTGCTTGTCAATTATAGTTCTCACTCTCACACTGACTGACAAGAAGTGGGAACAGCAATTGTTGGACAAAAGTCATGCTTTGCTGTGGACTTCAGCATCCCCTGTGCAAGGGGTATAGACTGTATAGTCTATGCACTAAGAACAGTGAGAGGCATGCTCAGTGAGGGTGAATAATCTCAAGATATTAGCTGCTGAACACATTATGGAGCACTGATCTGCAAAATTCAAACAGAAAAGTGCTGGAAAATTGGAATGAACCACAGCTCAGTAGAGAGGCTGCCAGAGCTAGTGAGCTGGAGGGGTTTTCAGAGCTGGGAAAGGACTAGAGAGGAAAGAAATGTTTCAGGACTAGGTAGGCAAAATAGTGAGAACAGAGGCAATTAGACTAAATAAGAGGAAAGTGAGAATACAGAATGAAGTCAGATAGTCAACCAGAAAAATTTGGAACTAACAATAGAGGAAGGATTTAGGGATTCATATCAATAAGTAAAGGGCAAGACGGAGACACATGGAAACTTCAATTTGAGCAGTTAGTCAGATATTGATTTTGATCAGAAGGAATGATGAAATGAGATAAAAGGCACAGGTTGTGACTACAGTGATGAAAAAGCCCATCTAGTGCCCTTGCACACAGAAAAAAAACCTTTCCCAAGTGTGGTGTGTACAGACAAGCTATTTGGCCTCCCATAGAGCACAGAGGCAAGCTCACCTACCGACTGTATGTGGCCCACATACAGGAAGTATGCTGGATAGAACACGCCACTACTGATAGTCCCTCCAGTGCTCTCTCACCTCTTACTTTGTGCCCAGACTGCTTATCTCATAGCCCTGTTGGAAAGAAACAGTTTAAATTAGTACAAGGCACAGGTTAGGAATGAAGGAGTTCTTGTTTTATTAGGGAGGGAGTGCAGTCCCCCATAAGGATGTGGCTGTGATGTACCTACTCAGCAAAACTTTGCAGTTCTGAGTTCACAATGAAATGGGTTCAAATGCACCACAATATGCCCAATGCCAAATGTTCCCACATTAGCTGTGATTGCTAGTCGCTTCAGTGGGCTCAGCAAAGAGAACGCTGCTCATAGAGAAAATGTCCATGGAGACTAAGTCCCTCTTTTTTCAGAGGCTGTTTTCAGGTATAGCATAGCTATGGAAACCTTTCTGTTAGGTTATATGATACAATGCAGTATTATGAAGAGATGATTAGACCCATTTATTCAGAGGAAAACTGTGTATTTATCAGGTCTACTAAGTCCTAGTAGCTTTGGTGTCTGTGTATCAAATGTTCTGTTACATTGTTGTGGTTTAACCCCAGCCAGCAACTAAGCACCACGCAGCTGATCACTCACTTCCCCCCCCCACCCAGTGGGATGGGGGAGAAAATCAGGAAAAGAAGTAAAACTCGTGGGTTGAGATAAGAACAGTTTAATAGAACAGAAAAGAAGGAACTAATAATGATAATGATAACACTAATACAATGACAACAGCAATAATAAAAGGATTAGAACATACAAGTGCTGCACAATGCAATTGCTCAGCACCCACTGATCAACGCCCAGTTAGTCCCTGAGCCACGATCCCCCCACCCCCACTCCCCCCAGTTCCTATACTAGATGGGACGTCACATGGTATGGAATACACCGTTGGCCACTTTGGGTCAGCTGCCCTGGCTCTGTTCCCTCCCAACTTCTTGTGCCCCTCCAGCCTTCTTGCTGGCTGGGCATGAGAAGCTGAAAAAATCCTTGACTTAGTCTAAACACTACTGAGCAACAACTGAAAACATCAGTGTTATCAACATTCTTCACATACTGAACTCAAAACATAGCACTGTACCAGCTACTAGGAAGACAGTTAACTCTATCCCAGCTGAAACCAGGACAAAGCAAAGTTGGAAGTAGATATTGAAAAACACAACAGCATGGGTTTATTTTTTGCTTATAGTTTGTGCCTTTTGTGTCAGAAACTACCCCCCCACCATCTATAGCAGTAAAGAAGGAAGTCAAGACAACAGTAAAATTCACAGAGAAAAGATCAGAAAATAGATTTTTCGTTTTTGCTCATTTCCCCCACCCTCCACGGGAGGGTAAAAGTGAGAAAACTTGTGGGTTGAGATAAGGACAGCTTAATAGGTAAAGCAAAAGCTGTGTGTGCAAACAAAGCAAAACAAGGAATTCATTCACTACTTCCCATCAGCAGGCAGGTGTTCAGTCATCTCCAGGAAAGCAGGGCTCCATCAGGCATAATGGTTAATTGGGAAGACAAAACACCATAACTCCAAACGTCCCCCCCTTCCTTCTTCCCCCAGCTTTATATACTGAGCATGACGTCATGTTGTCTGGAATATCCCTTTGGTCAGTTGGGGTCAGCTGTCCCAGCTGTGTCTCCTCCCAACTTCTTGTGCACCCCCAGCCCACTTGCTGCTGGGGCAGTATGAGAAGCAGAAAAGGCCTTGACTCTGTGTAAGCACTGCTCAGCAGTAACAACATCATCTCGGCATTATCAACACTGTTTTCATCACAAATCCAAAACATAGCTCCATACTAGCTACTATGAAGAAAATTAACTATCCCAGCCAAAACCAGCACAGCATTTTACTATTTCTATTTTAATTTTATTAGGAAAAGAGTAGTTTTAAAGGTAAAAGAGTAGAGGTCTGGAGGGAGGGGAACAGGTGCTCCCTGTGTGACTTTCTGTAAAACATTTAACCTCTCATATTTCAGGTTCCTGTCATAAGAATGATGGTTGCCTGATTCTGTAGGACACCTTAAGTTTGTCAAAAGAAAAAAATATGTTTTGAAATTATAAGAGTACTTCTCATATTCTTTCCAAATAGTAGTGAATCCTTGCAGTACCTCTGTTAGAATTTTATAGAGACTTATTCTAATTTTCAGATAACAAAGAGTAGATCTATAGGTTGTTCAAAGCCACTGTGGTGGCTCTAAGGTTTAGTCTGACAAGCAACAGTACCAGCTTACATAGTTGCTAGTTTTCTTACATCCTATCAGGGCACCACCAGTTGTTGGTTCCTTTCCTGCCTGATGGTTCCCCAGGCTCTTGTGCTTGCAGCTCTCTGCATTCTGTGTCAGCATGAGCATTTGTACAGATTCATGGCAAACCATTTCTTTTTCAGGTCAATATGCATTCAGTTGCTTGAAGCATTTCACAGCATGCCTGCATGACTTGTGGAAACACAACACAGGGACAAGGATGAGCTGCCAGGGAAAGTGGATGGTGTACTGGTGTACTCTTCCTCAGCAGGACCGCTGCTCCTCTACTGAAATATTGAACAATGTGCACTGTCATCAGCTTTTTTTTTTTTAAATGCAGTGACCATGCATGAACTTTGGAGGACATTTTAACACTAAATAAAATCAAATTATATTTGTAAAATGATGATCAGGATGGCCAAGGAGAATCTTGTGAGAAACTAGGAGGCATAGTTGGCAAAGGTTTGAGAGGCAGCTTCAGGGTTGCTCTTGTTTCTGTTTAATATTTGTGTTGCCTCAAGCCTTCAAAAGACTGATTAACAAATAAGAAGGCAGTGATAGCTTAAAGAAAAAAACCCTAAAACATGAGAAGTGTGGTATGCTTGCTATTCAAGTGAGATGGGTTAACCCTGGCTGGACACCAGGTGCCCACCAAAGCTGCTCTATCACTCCCCCCTCCTCAGCTGGACAGGGGAGAGAAAATATAACAAAGAGCTTGCGGGTTGAGGTAAGGACAGGAGAGATCATTCACCAATTACCGTCACGGGCAAACCAGACTCAGTTTGGGGAAAATTAGCTCAATTTATTACAAATCAACCAGAGTAAGGTAATAAGAAATAAAACCAAATCTCAGAACACCTTCCCTCCACCCCTCCCTTCTTCCCAGGCACAACTTCACTCCCGGATTTCTCCACCAAGCCCCCCCAGTGGCACAGGGGGACGGGGATGGGGTATACGGTCATTTCATCACACGTTATTTTCTGCCGCTTCATCCTCCTCAGGGGGAGGACTCATCACACTCTTCCCCTGCTCCAGCGTGGGGTCCCACCCACGGGAGACAGTCCTCCCCGAACTTCTCCAATGTGGGTCCTTCCCACAGGCTGCAGTTCTTCACGAACTGCTCCAGCATGGGTCCCTGCCACGGCATGCAGTCCTTCAGGAGCACACTGCTCCAGCGTGGGTCCCCCACGGGGTCACAAGTCCTGCCAGCAAACCTGCTCCAGCGTGGGCTCCTCTCTCCACAGATCCACAGGTCCTGCCAGGAGCCTGCTCCAGCGCAGGGTTCCCACAGGGTCACAGCCTCCTTCGGGAACCCACCTGCTCTGGCGTGGGGTCCTCCACGGGCTGCAGGTGGATATCTGCTCCACCGTGGACCTCCATGGGCTGCAGGGGGACAGCCTGCCTCACCAGGGTCTTCACCACGGGCTGCAGGGGAATCTTTGCTCTGGCGCCTGGAGCATCTCCTCCCCCTCCTTCTTCACTGACCTTGGTGTCCGCAGGGTTGTTTCTCTTACACGTTCTCACTCCTCTCTCCGGCTGCCATTTCTGTCCCTCCCAGCAACTTTTTTCCTTCTTAAAAATGTTATCACAGAGGCGTTACCACTATTGCTGATTGGCTTGGCCTTGGCCAGCGGTGGGTCCATCTTAGAGCTGGCTGGTATTAGCTCTGTCAGACACAGGGGAAGCTTCCAGCAGCTTCTTACAGAAGCCACCCCTGTAACCACACCCCCCCCCCCCCAAAAAAACCTTGCCACACAAAACCAATACATCAAAGACTGTTTAGATTATGTGTACTCAAGGTAAAGCTTATCTAGTTTAAGATTCTGTTTACAATAGAGGATGCTTAAGGAGTGTTTGGATAATAGTCAAGGCATCAGATAACAGACATTTCAGAGTTACAGACTTGCTAATCAAGGACATACATCCTCCTTCGAGGGGTTGGCAAGAGAAACAAAGTCCCTGGTGTCCTCAGATGATGCATGACCATAAAAGGACAAAAGGAGTAGGGGTATTCTTCCCCAAACGACTGCCAAAGACCACCAGAGACCCCCACGCAGGCATAGAAGACTCTGGGATGATTGCTCAAGAGAACAACATGTCATGCTTGCTCAACATAACGAATATGCAATAGTTAGGCGGCACATATATATTAGATAGGCGTGGTGTTTTAACTGTAGTGTCTAAGTATGATCTGAAAAGCTCAGTAGGTGTGCTTGATTTGTGGAAATCTTCCACCTTGCACCCTGTGCAGAATAAAGCAATGTCTCCTCTCTAAACATACTTTGTGTGTTTTGGGAGTTACTTTTTCATCAGGTAACATTTGGATTCATTCTTGTAGCACCCAAACATCATCGAGGTGGGCCTCACCGTGCAGGGGTTGCACAGGCACATCCCTAAGCACCTCCTTGGCTCCAGGACCCTGAGGGGGCACAAAGGAGGTGCTGCAGACGGTGCCATACATGGGGCCTTGCTGCAGGCCTCGCACCTCACGCACGGCTCCCACAGTCTCAGCAGCAAGAGCGGCAGATTCCCGGCCCGATGGAAGAGGGGAGCCCTTGGGCGCAGGGACTCAGGTGTCTGGGGCTGGCGGTAGCTCCGAGCGCTCGTTGCACGGAAGAGAGCGAAAGGGGGCGGCAGGGCACAGGGCCGGCACGACTGCCATTTCCCCTGGCCCTCGGCGCTGCCGGGCGGTGGAAGGAGGGAAGGCGGGAGGAGGAGAGAGGGAGGAGGGAGGGAGGTAACCGAGCCTGACTGAACTGAGGCGCTCAGCTGCCAACACTCACACTGCCTGCTGCTGCTGCAGTGCTGCTCCGGGACTCCAGACAAGAGGGGGAGAGGGAAGGAGAGGAAAAGCGAGAAGCAGGAAAGGAGACAGAAGATCACTAGAAGGGGGAAATCTGAGAGAGGAGGGAAGAGCAGAGAGGGGAGAGAAGGAACCCTCCTCCCCAGAGAAGACTTTCCATGTAGCTGGGGACAGAGGGGGAAGACTGGAGCTCAGAACCCGTGATAAAAGCTTTCCAAGCAAGTTGAGCAATTTACTTAATCCCCGAAGAGCAGAGGGAGGAGGAGAGATCAATAATCATAATTGCTGATCATAATCATTATTCCCAGCCCCTCATAATTTAACCCCCAAACAGTTCAATGCACTATTCCAAGCTCTTCCTAGTTTCCTCCTCGGGATAACTTCGGAGGACTTTGCCGTCGGGTTCGCCTGGAGGTCAGCCTCGGAAGAAGGAAGTTTTGTGGGGGTTCTGCGCAGAGAAGATGGACTGGAACCGCCGCTGCTGCTGGGGAGGCAGAGGCGGCGGGGACCTTCTCTGCCGGCTCACTCTGGTGCTGGGGTTTCTGCTGCCCGCCTGCAGGACGCGCCTGTACACCAACCACTGGGCTGTGCGGATAACTGGGGGACTACCGGAGGCCAACAGGATAGCTAGCAAATACGGATACGTCAATATAGGACAGGTAACCCTCCTTCCAACTACTTCCGAGTAGGCAGCGTCGGCGCAGCCAGCCGGTGGGGTCTGCTACTCGCCTCGCGGCTCCCGCTGCCACCCCGCGCCGCCGGGGCAGGGGACGGGCAGCTGCAGGGCGGGCTCCCTGGCCCCGGCGTCGCCCTTACCACGTCGCAGGCCCCGCCACCGCGGGGAGGCCCGGAAAGCCCTCTGCCGCCCCGGCCTCCCGCCGCGGGGCCGGGCGACTGGAAGAAGTGATGCGTGGGGGCAGGTATAAAGGAGCTGCACCGGATCGAGTCAGCTTGTGCAGTCGCAGTGCCCCCTCTGCGGCCAGGTGCGGAGCGGGGCGCGAGTTGCGGAGCCGTTCGCAGACCGAGGGGTGGGGGTGGTGGCCGGGAGGCCCTGCCGGGGCTCTGCTTGCCTCCTCGCGCTGGTTCCGCGGCACCACCCCCCGCCCCCCTCAATCAAAATAAAAGAGGAGGTTCGCCTTTTATTGAGCGTGTGGTGTCCCCGGGAGCCAGGACGTGGTAGCTGCGGCCGTCTGCCCGCCCGGCACGGGTGGTATCTCGTTCCCCCCTTTTGGCAGGGCGTGCGGAAGGGAAAGGTGATAAGGGTGGCCCTGGGGCTGCTTCCGGGCGTGCGCTGGCCGCTACAACTCGCGGCGAGCCTGGGGGCACACGGAAGCAGGGGTCCTACTGGAAAGGGGGAACATGAAGAAGGGGGCCGGGGCACTGCGGTGTAGAAGGAACCTTTGTGGGTCTACCCTGAAGGTCAGACCTGGCCGGCCTCCCTGGCAGGGCCCATGCTCTGTCATGGCCCCCATGTTTCTGTTCCACAGTCCAATAGCCACTGCTTTCTGCTGGGTTTGTTGTGAAATGAGGGAAAAGAAGTCAGCTCTTGGATGCCAGCACTCTTAAAGTAGAATTATACAGAACTTCCTTGATCTTTGCCTGATCAGTTAGGTGACACCTAACTGGTCAGAGTTAGGTATACATGTAACTCTGAAGAGTCCACAGATGTTTAGCTAGAAAACACCTGGAACTAGCTATATCCAGAAAACAGTCCGTGATAAAATTCTTGGATCCAGACAGATCCAGGAACTACAAGTGAGGAAACACCTGGTTCTCACTGGATCCAATCACACTGAAAAATTCTCTGCTGCTATAGCCTAGGCACAGTTGCTGTTAAAAACATAAGATCTCTTTTTTCTGACACATTTTCTGCCACAGTATCCTAGGCTTTCCTGACAGTTGGCCTCAAAATGTGAGCCACATATGCGGGGCTTATAAAGCTGAATGCCTAAAAAATAAACAAGTCTGTTGCATGCTTGTGTGCAAATATCCAAGCACAGATCATCCAAGTGACACTTACCTGATTGTTATTTGTGTGGTAAAATGAGTTCCCACATACTGTCATGGACTCAAAAGTTTGAAGCATGTATCTCAACTGTTCCCAATTATTGCACACCTGAATTTTAACAGTTGTACAGTTTATTTAATATAAATAATTTGCATAAGAAAAGATGGAAAATAACATTGAGGCAGTACAAAACATGGTGTATAAAGACTGAGTACCAGCTTCCCTCTTGGAGCACTTGTGCAGGTAGGCAAGGCTATTCCCATTTGGAGGCACAAAAATTCAGGAGGAAGTTTTTGTGTCAAAATTGAATCCACATCTGGAAATTGTCATTTTTATAAGATGAAGGAATCCAAGAGTAAAGTTTTCTGCATTGATGTGTTTTATTTTTTTCTTATACATGTCTTTTGCTCAAGGTTTTTTTTGTATATTCCTATCTGGGCCTTTACAATGCTGAAATAAGCAAGAGTTAGCTGGTTGGAGGATTCACTTCTTCCCCTTTTGTCTTTTGCCAGGCCAGCTGGCTAATTCAGGACCTGCTTTTTTATATCTAGCACATCCAAATCTCCTGTTGGATTAAGAAAAGAATGTAGTAAGCCACTACTGTCTTCTTATGTGTCAGTGAAGTGCCATGTACCCACCTATGACATATTAATAATGGATACATTACTGATCAGGTGTACAGATAGGAATGAGAGAAAACAGAGACTATGAATAATGAATGACTGAAAAATACATTACTAGGTATACAGATGAAAAGAAGGCATATGTGAAGGGAGTCAATACTGTTGTTTAGTTATGCAGATAGGGAGAATGCAAGTAGAACAGAAATATAAGAATGTTAAATGATGCATGCATGAGAAGGAAAACTGTAGTAATAATATGAACTAGACTGATGGGTGAATTCTAGTCTTCTGGCTGTTACGAACCTTAAAGCACAAGAAGCAGGCAGTGAGCATACGCAAAGAAATTCCACAGAGCTTCCTGTACATAATTTTGATTTGGAGTGCTAGATTTCATTCTGTCCTGCCAATGTAGAGCTCAGAGCTCTACAGTTGTACAGTTATTATTTGTCTTAAGAAGTTTTATACATTTGCACAGTCTTACTTAGAATTTCCTTTCATGGGTATCTTTTTAGGATGGCCAGTTTTAGTTTCTGATCATTCCTAGCAAAATCATCTCCAGATGGTATTTCTTTCTCAGCATGTTCATTAGTATGGTGGGAATTCTGATGTTTGCAGTGAATCTGTTCTTCTTTTACTCCTACCCTACAATACAATTTTATCAGACTGACCTGGTCACTAGATAGGACTTAGAATTTAAGAATTCAGAGTGCATAAGATAATCAGAATGTCTATGATCTGACCATACATGGTTTAACATATAAATTATGGTTCAAAGCCTGCATAAAATAATTATAACTGTATTTCTTAAAATGTACAAAAAATGTGTATACTTTTTTGTGAAGCTTATCAAACGTATGTAGAGTATATCACTTGTTAGAGATGGGTGAAGAGGAATAAGGCAGTTGCATTTTAGAGAAAGGAAGCTAGGAAGAGTCAGGACTGATGAGTAGGATTTGGCTGCAACAGGCTTTTTGCACAGATTTGGAAAAGCAGGGCATTATTTGACTCATAACCAAAACAGGAAGTGCAAAAGAATCTATAAGAAGGGACAAGAATTGTCTGTTTATTATTGAGAGAAAACTGAAAATAATTTAAAAATCTGTACTTGAGTGCAAGATGTTGAAAGACTTTTTTTTATCTGAATACAGTATCAAAGCACTAAAGGAGAGATAACCAGTAAGCGGAATTCTGTTAGAGGCAGGACTTCCCATGCTTAATGTCTGCATATTGTAGCAGCTACGGTCAGGTAGTTAAACTTTGGTTTTGCAGATAACATCTCTTCTAGTTAAGCTGAAACATTGTGATTAAAGCTGAATATGTCAGTAAGAGCTAAGCTGTTTGCTTTTGCTTGAAGATGGCAATTGCATAAAAGTACACATACCTAAATAATCTGAAATAGATGACAAAAAGTGTAGTGCATTAAGCATAATATTTCTGATTAAATTACATTAAATTTGAGAGGTCATATTTAAGAGGAAAGTGCAAAAATCAAAATCAAGGTCCCACTACAGCTGACCCAAAGAAATGACTCAGTACAAATGACCCAGAAAAATAAAGGAATTAAAATATTCTAGATAAAAGTTAATGAAATTGTGTGTAAAAAATGGAAGTCAGGTAGGCACAATTGCAAAGTTGCAAATCTGGAGGATTCTGACAACATACTTAATTGCATGATTAGAACTGAAGGGAACAGTGGAAAAGAGGGGAGGGTTGTAGGTGTTATTCTTACCAGCTAGCTTGTCAGTTTTGAATGAGTGGAGATACAAGAAGCCATGAGAGAGAGAGATGTTAGGATAGTGTAGGAGTAAGGCAGTTAAGAGTAGGCAATATTTGGGTTGTGTTTGTGGAGAAATGACATTGAAATATACATTAAGTTGGTCAGTGGAGACAAGATGGTAGATACAGCAGCTGTGAATTGTAAACATCAGCCATGATCCCTTCTCTCAGTTTTTGTTATTTGGTGCATTCCTGGTAATAGACAGAATTTAGCCCTCCCTTTTGGTGCTCATGTGATTTCCAGTAAAATAATATTCAGCTGAGCCTTGAAATATCTGTAAGTCCATTTTCATTGCCATGATGATGCCAGGAAAGCTACAAAACCTGGCTGAATGATTGGACCAGTCAGTCAGAAATAGATGGATGAAAGGTATGTTAAAGGAGGCCTAGAGATCACCTGCTGCTGAGTAACTGAGTTCTGCAACTCACAGCTTCTGGTAAGCTCCTGTTGCTCTTAAATTCTCCTTGTGGTCTCTATCCCTTGTTACAACTTCCCAGAAATGTGAAGCTTCAGCTTCTCTGCTTATTGAAAAAAGGAGTTTTCCATGAACTTTTTGGAGATATGGCACAAAAGAAAAATAATTCTGTTACTCTGTACTTCAGGCTCCATATTCTGGTTCTTGTTTCCTATGAATTGCCCCAATGTACTGCTCATTTATCCTGTTTTTTCCTTACCATTGCCAATGTGAAATTGATAGTAGACATAGAAGTTTGGTTGTCCTTCACAGATATTTGAATTCTTACAGTGAATCTAGTGAGACTATCATTCATTTTCTGCATGTATGGCTTGGAAAAGCAAAGAGCAGCAACTTAGACCTATCATTATATCAACTGTTATTCAATTTCTGTTCAAAGACTCTTTTCCCCATAGAACTGAATGAAAGTTAGGTATCACAAAAATTGAGGCAGTAGATCACCTTATCAACTGAAGCAAGTAGGTGGGATATCCTTCTGAAAGTCTGTGAATTTGATTGCTCTAGTTAGTGCCACGAGTTTGGAACTTCTGACTTGAACAGTAGGGCCTGCTTGAGCTGACACTCAAATCAATAGGCCTTCATTTAAGGCCTATTAAAGGCTTTTCCCATGACTTGAAGCTTGAGTACTTAGTTAGTGATAATGTAACATAACCACAGCTGCATTAAAGCTAATGGAGCAAACACAGTGAAGCATCAGTCAGTATAAGCTACAAAAGAATTTGGAGACCAGTAACTAGTGGTGTACCCCAGGGGTCAATACTGGGTCTAGTTCTGTCTAACATCTCTCTCCAGGTAATTTGTCTTTTGGGCTGTTTGCGGCTTCACCAAGGGGAAGTCATGCTCAATCAACTTGATAAACTTCTATGATGAAATGACTGGCCTGGTAGACAAGGGGACAGCAGTGGATATTGTCTAGCTGGACTTCAGTAAGGCCTTTGACACTGTCTCCCATAAGATCCTCATAGACAAGCTGTATGGATAAGGAGACAGTGAGGTGGGTTGGAAACTGGCTGAATGGCCAGGCCCAGAGGGTGGTGATCAGTGGTGCAATGTCTAGTTGGAGACCAGTAACTAGCGGTGTACCCCAGGGGTCAATACTGGGTCCAATCCTGTTCAACATCTTCATTAATGATCTGGATGATGCGGCAGAGTGTGCCCTCAGCAAGTTTGCTGATGACACAGAACTGGGAGGAGTGGCTGATATGCCAGAGGATCATGCTGCTATTCAGAGGGACCTGGACAGGCAGGAGAAATGGGCTGACAGGCACCTCATGCAGTTCAAGAAGGGGAAGTGCCAAGTCCTGCCCCTGGGGAGGAACAACCCCAGGCACCAATATATGCTGGGGGCCACCCAGCTGGAAAGCAACTTGGCAGAAAAGGACCTGGGGGTCCTGGTGGGCACCAGGTTGAACATGAGCCTGCAATGTGCCCTTGTGGCAAAGAGGGCCAATGGTATCCTGGGCTGCATTAGGCAAAATATTGCCAGCAGGTCGAGGGGGGTGAACCTTCCCCTCTCCTCAGCACTGTTGAGGCCACACCTGGAGTCCTGTGTCCAGTTCTGGGCTCCCCAGTACAAGAGAGACATGGGCATACTGGAGAGAGTCCAGCAAAGGGCCACGAAGATGATGAAGGGACTGGAGTATCTCTCCTATGAGGAAAGGCTGAGAGAGCTGGGACTGTTGGACTGTTCAGCCTGGAGAAGAGAAGGCTCAGGGGGGATCTTATCAATCTATATCAATACCTGAAGGGAGGGTGCAAAGAGGACAGAGCCAGGCTCTTTTCAGTGGTGCCCAGTGACAGGAGAAGAGGCAATGGGCACAAGCTGAAGCACAGGAGGTTCCATGTGAACATAAGGAAACGCTTTTTTACTGTGAGGGTGACTGAGCACTGAAACAGGTTGCCCAGAGAGGTTGTGGAGTCCCCCTCCTTGAAGATATTCAAAAGCTGTCTGGACATGGTCCTAAGCAACCTGCTCTAGGTGGCCTTGCTTGAGCAGGGGGGTTGGACCAGATGACTTCCAGAGGTGCCTTCCAACCTCAACCATTCTGTGATTCTGTAATGAGTCCCAAGACCTCCTGTCTTCGATTGGGCTTTTGAATAGCGTAAACATGTAAAGTCATAGCTTAAATGCATAGATGTGATCTTTTTCTTTCCTCATCTATTTCAGACATGTCTGGCCTACTGATTCAAAGAAATTGACTCAATAGTTTGATTAACTATTAAGTAGGTATTCTTTATTGGCAGCGCTGGATGCACGGGGGATCGCTCCACCTATCGTGCACACCGTCAGGTCTAATTGTGCAGGTTAAATACATGTTCTATATACATATTCACTAGATTTCCAAGAAATGTTATACATATTCATTAGTTTTCCAGGAAACTATTAGCATATGCAAATGTCCTTTACGCAGGCGCATTGAAGGTCTCTGGTGGTCTTCAGGAGTCCTCCGGTGGTCTTCCATAGTCTTCCTCACTTGTCCGCTATTTGACCCTTCTCAGGTGATTCTGCGCAGTATGGTCTTTTACATGTTTTAATACATCACTGCTCGTTAGTGTTCTTATTATCTAAGTTCTCAGTAGTGGTGTAAAAACCATATGGTTAGTTTAGGCTAAATTATCTACAAGGACGAGAACAAAGGCAGGAGTTCTTATCTTTTCTGGCCCTATCTATTCAAGCAAGGCCTCTACTTGAGCCTTCTCGACAAGATCGTAAATTTATCAAACATTTAATTAAGTTTTGTGATTGTTCATGGTTCCTTCTTGCTCATCACTCCCAAGTACCAGTCTCTGACAGGCTTAATCCTTGACGAGCACTAGTCTTTGGTATGTAAAGTTACAGAGAGACAATCATTAAGCAATTAGCAGTTCGTTCTCTATATCACTACCCTTCGTTCTGCAATGAGCATGGGGGGGGGGTGTGTGTGAGGTGAGAAAGAGAGAGAGAGATGGTGCAGGGTTCTTTCTGGATCTCAATAAGAAAGGCCCAACAACAAATGCCTACATAAAATATCTGTTTTAATAAGACAGAATAAGAAGAGGAATATGGATAGCAAGTAAATCTTAACTTCCCTTCACATGCTGGGAATCCTGTGTTCGTGTAGCATCGGACAGATCCCGGATGGATTTACACATGGCTCCGCAGATCCTGTTCATGGAGAGAGGTTCCTCCCTTGTGGCCAGTCGAGCTATTATATAATTTCCTTACATATATCATTTCCTTACAAGAAAACAACTCTATTCATAAAGGATGTTCACATGAGAACTTCTTGCTGCTCTTTTAGATAAAGACACACAGGTGGCATAATTGCCAATACCAAGTGGGAACTGCCTGCAGGCTCCTCTGTTACAATGAGCTGGCTGAGTTTATCTTGCGACCAAGGAATTTGTGCAGCACAACACAGGCCTAGGCCTACTCAGGTTAATTGTTATGTGAATCACTAACTCCTAAATGTGCAATGGTTTCTCAGTCAAGATCAATACATTCCACCCCTTGATTCACATACAGTTTACCTTTCCCAAAGATATTATAAGTTACAGATTATATTAATAAACTGTTCTGCTAATAGGAAGCTTCCTGACAGGTTGGAATATTATCTCTGTCACAACATCCACCAGTGTGCAGCAGAGGGATATTCCAGCAGATTCCCTTACAATGGCTACTCATGCTAACATAGGGGCTTCTCAAGCCCTAAGTACAAGGCCCAATATAGCAGACATAGCTTTTTCAAGATCACTAACTCCTTGAATACAATGTCTTCTGCAAGGCTCCCAATACACCCTTGAACTGCAATTAGTAGTTTCTCTAGTGAACAAATCTTTGTCTCGTGAAAAGTTCCTCTCTGCTCTTCGTGAATGGGTCTTTTAAGAAAGCCAGGTAATAGCAATCCCTCTGGGGTTGTGATAAGGTAGTATAAGGCAAAGCAGCCAAAGAATGGCTCTAAGTTGCACACTGGATGGAGCAATGTGGAACATATTCTGTCCCCAGCAGTTCCCTGATTAAATATTTTACCCTTCTGTCTCACAGTGGCTACACAGAGCAGACCTTTCTCTTAGAGCAAAGTGTCTGTCATTGACTTTTGGGAAAGTTTGGCTGTCTAGATGGCAGCTGCTGAGGATTAAACATATTAAAACATATAGTATGTGTTGCATTTTGTACAATTGGTGGAAATATGACTGTGCTAATAGAGTGGAGATTCGTTGCCTTTCAGTGAAAGAAGGAAGCTTTCTTTTGATATAGCCATGAAAATTATAGTATACTGATATGTCATCTTGGTTCCTATGGTTTTTCTTTGTTTCTTGTAAACACAGCTTCTCACTGGATATAAATTTGTGGTTTGGTGCTAAAATATTCTTAATAGACTGGAGAAAGGAGCACCAGCTTATAGAGGGATGACTTGTGAAACATCTGAGAAGCTGGGAATGCTTCTCCTGACTTTGATGCTGAAGCCTTTTGTGCTCTTGAGCTGATGACTTAAACTTTTTCTCCCTACTTCTTTATTTATAGAGACAAAAGAAGAGAAACACCAGTAAGTGGGGGTAGACACATGAGTTTCTTTTCATTTCAAATATGTGGGCTTCAAAATAAGGAAAGCTTTCTAGGTTTGTGCTCTTCTGAGTGCTTCATCAGTCTGGGCTATCAGGAGCAAGGGATTTCTCATTCAGGCAGGAGACTTTCCTTGAGGCTATAAGAGAGAATGAGATAAACAAACAGCTGATATCCCCAAGGGGACAGAAGAATGGGAGAGGTGAAGATATCTTTTCTGTGGCTCCAACAAGGAAGAGAAATGCTACATTAATTAATATAGGAGTAAACTTTAGAACCCTCTGTTCCTTTTTCTTCCTTAATTCTAGACAGGGTCAATACTTTTCTAAATCCTGTCTTTCCTCTCCTAATTGTATTCTTCCAGTAATCTTTCTTTTCTGATCTCTTCCAAGGTCTAGAGGCTTACTCCCCACCTTCTGTCACCCTCAGGAGGTGACAGACTGCCAGACTGCCCTTTCCCTGCTTTTTCCTGCCTACAAGGAGTACATGCTGTTTACAAAAAAACACCTAAGCAGGCTAAGCTTGAGGAGCTGCCTGGGAGCCACTGTTAGCTATATGGATTTGGTTTTTAAGATAAATAGTAAACAAAAGATAACTTATTGGGAGTTTACAAATTTAAAGCCAGCAAATCACACACAAAGAGATAATAAATATTAGTTAATTTCAAACTCGAGGTCCCAATGATGGCACAGAGAAGATGTTGTGTAGCAAGATCAATTGATCAGAAAGAATGAGAAGAATGGCTGTTTTCCATTTTCCAAATCTATTCCTGATGGGAGGCAAAAGGAAATCTTGCAAACTAAGTGGTTGAAATTGGAAGACTAGAAAAAAGCATTTCAGCTGAGAGAAAAGGGAGCTTAAGCTAAGATAAAGAGCCTAAAGTAAGGTTGTCTTCAGCAAAGGCAAGATCAGCTATGCCCACATCTTTCCTGGCAGGTATTAAACCTATTTTTGAAGGTCTTCAGTAAGGAGACTCCACAGTGCCAGGGCATGGTCAATCTAGTGGTTCATTATCCTCATTGCCCCCTTGAAGTCTAAGCTGCATCTGTCTTCCTGCAGTTTAAAGCCTGCACTTCTTTCTCTATGAACATAAAGAACAGCAACAGTGGAAAAGTTGTAGTGTTCCATTCTTCCTTCCACCCACTTTTTTCTTTTTTCATCCAAGCCTAGTTCTTTCACTTGTTTCACATAGGTCATGTTTTCACTGGTCAGTTTTGCTGTTTAACTCCAGTCTTTCTAACTGATCCTCATCTTCTTGAAAAATAGATGAAATATTCCTGCTAGAGCTTTACTGCTGAGTAGAGAATAAGAATTCCTTTAGGTGTCCTGAGGACAGCACTCCTATTTACATATCCTATTATGGTGCTTGTCTTTCCTGTGGCTGTATGACATTGTTGACTTATGTTCAGCTTGTGATCTGCTATAGCTCACAGACTGATTCTGCCAAATTTGTAGACAGTTGTTCTCCAGCCTGAATTTGTCCAGTAGATTATTCTTGATTAGGTGTAGCATATGTCTGTGCTGAATTTTGTCCTATTTTTCCAGACCTCATTTTCCAGTTTGTCAAGTTCATTTTGAATTCTGTTCCTGCCCTTCAACATGCTTGCAGTCCCTGTTTCTTGTTGTATGTATGCTTAACAGGTGTATTTCCTCTGCCAATATCCAGATCACTAATGAAAATCTTGACCAAAAATAGTTTCTAGAAGAACTCTGGCAGGCAGTAATTTGCTGCCCAAGCAGATACATTAATGTTACCTATATAGTTTTTACTTACCATTCCATAGTTTAATTTTAGGCACTACTTCAAGAATTCAAAGGGGACTGTCAATCAAGTAATATTTGTACATATATTTATAGATGTATATATATTTTATAAACATATTAATATATTTATATATAATCATCTATATTATGTATAGATGTGTGTATATAATCATAGATTTGTATATATATTTATAGATGCAATTTTTAATTTGCAAAGTATCAGCTCAAAATAAATATAAAAATCACAGTGATATTGGACTACATCATCAGGTCCAGTTCATTGCTGTTATAAGCCTTTAAGTCTTTACAAGTGGATCTCTTTCCACTGGTTTTAAATCAGTTTAAAACTTACCAGTTTTAAAAGTGGTTAGGTTACTTGTCCTCAGTCTGGAAAGCTGTTTCTTCACTGACTTCCAATTTACAGACTAAATTTAGTCATGGTTAGTACATATCTATTTGTTCTTGTGCTTAAATAGCTCTTCTGTTTCTCCAGTGCATTTGCTGGGGGAACCAGCCTTTGGTTTCCCTAATGTAACTTCTGTTTTCCTTTTAGAAGGATGACTCCCATGGTCATCCCAATTGCTGTGTTTTAGTTGAAATCTGTTTATCTTGACCAGAAAGATGGCCAGCTTGTGTACAGCCTCACCACTGCTTTGTACAATGTCATAAATAATTCTCTGGGCTTTGTCAGGCAAGATATTTCCAGTATCATATTTGCATGTTCTATGATTCTGTGATTGACCAGTATATCTTTCTCTTCCTTTCTAAATTATGAACTGTAAAATCACAACATATATGTCAGCCATGGATCTGATTAAATCATATGACCCCTAGTGAGGAACTGTGGTGTTCTTTATCATGTGGCACACACAGGAAAAAATGTGATCAAACAGAATCCTGCTTGCCAGAGATCCAGCCTGAGCTGGATGTGATTTCTGTGTACTTAGAAATTTTAGGTTTTTTTGTCCGGATACTTGTCCAGTCTCTCAAATGAAAGTAAACTTTCAGTGTCCACAATATTCTTTGGTAAGGATTTTAAAAGTGTGCTACTTCACTGTATGAAGAACCACCTCTCTTTTGCTTGTTTTGAACCTGACTTGTACTAGCTTTGTTTGACGGCATGTAGTTCTTTTGTACTGAAAGAGACTGTGAAAGTGAATCCTCGTCCACTCTTCTTATGCCATACATGATTTTTTAGATTTCTAACATTTCTCCCTAAATTGTCTCTTCTCTGGACAGAAGAGTCTTAGCTTACTTAGCTATTCCCCATACAGAAGGTGTTCCACACCTTTTTGTCCTTTGAAACTTTGCCAGCTCTATTATGTCTTCTTTGAATAAAGGAAACCAGAACTGCACACAATACTCAAAGTATGGGAATGTCATGGATGGAGTGATGACTTCACTCGCAAGAGAGAAGCAACAATATATTTTATTGATATAAGACAGTGAGTTAACAAAGTTTGATAGTAAATGTGGCAGTGGTTTAACAAGATTCGATGGCAACTTGATATTTACTGCATAGAGGACAGGGTCAGACAAAACTGTCAGGGAGACCCTCCCATTGAGTCACGAGGTTCAGAAAGGACCCCCTTGTGTTCTAAACTCCTTCTCAGAGGGAAGTTTAGGTGCGGCTGGATCCAGACTTAGTCCCAGACTTGGTCAATGGTTTATGTCTAAAGGATTATATATGCGCAATCAATCCTTTATATCACTTAGCTAAGATTTCAAAGTTTAACATGCTATTAATAATTTACTGAGAATCTGTTACGGCAAAGAATCTCTCAGCCTCGAGGAGTAACCTTGAGAGGCATCCCTACTCAAGGGGAGATCATGGTGTGCAGCCGGCTGCTGTGCAGGAGAGCTCAACGGGCCCTGGGCTGTCCACTATTTATGGAGTAGGATGATTGACCTATAGTCATATTTGCATACTAGCCATATTTTGGTTGGTGCATGCTCAACTAGCCCTTGGCTATTGTGTTGTTATCTGTCTCTCCCATGTCCACTTTGAGCTGGACTGACCAAATGCATCCATTACGACCGCCACTGGTGGTTATCACTTGAGCAGGGTTACGGGAAATAAAGGTCAGGTTGTGGAGGGGGGGAGCACACCGTCACAGGGAAAACCTTGGATAATCTGTATAGTGGCATCATGATGTTCTCTGCTTTGTTTTCCATACCTTTCTTGATCATTTCAAGTATGTGATTTGCTTTTGGGGCTACTACTAAGCTGAGGTTTCCATGGACCAGTCTGCCATAACCTTGAGATCATCACTCCTCTGTGGTACTGGGCAGCTCAAAACACTTCATCTTATGTCTGAAGTTAGGATTATACATCAGTTCATCTACATTTATCTACACTGAATTTAATTTGCTATTTTATTGTTGGCACTCAGTTTTGCAAGGTCCTGTAGCTCATGCATAGTCAACTGTAGCTTTTACAGCTATGATTGGTAACAATAGCCGATTTCTACACCTCACTGCATACTCCCTTTTCCATGTCATTTTTTTGTGAAATAGTATAGGTCCCAGAAAAGATTTTAGCACAGACTCTCGCAGAACTCCAGTGGGGACCTCCCTCCATTGTGAGAACCAAACTAATTATTACTAATCTATGTTTTCAGTCTTTTAACTGGCCGTTTGCTTGTGCAAGGACCTTCCTCTTATGGCATGGCTTCTTAATTCCTTAAAAGCTGTTGGTAAAGGACATTGTCAAAAACTATTTGGAAATCAAAGTAGAGTATATCTACTGGGCCACCTTTATCTGCATGCTTGACCTTTTCAAAAAACACTAATAAATTTGTAAGGCATAATTTTCCTCTGTTTGACTTTTTCCAAGTAGGTCATTTTTTATCCAAGTGTCATCTATCTATCTATCTATCTATCTATCTATTTATCCTATCTAGTAATACTCTTTTTTCTTATAGTTTCTACTCATTTGCCTAGTAGACACCTGCAAGTCTATAGTTCCCAGATATCCTTTTTAAAAATTGACATCACATTTGTCACCCAGCTGTCCTCAGATATGAAAACAGTTTTGAAAACCTCAGTGAGAGGTTTCATGCCACTGCTCCTATTACTTTCAATTACTTAATTTACTTATTTTTTTATTCTTCCTATTTTATTTCATCCTTATTCCTTTAGAATTCTTGGATTGCAGGATATTTGCGCTTCAAGTATCATATCTCAAGTAACCCATCAGAGCTGAACTGAAGCAAACAAATCAATCAAATGCTAAACTGAAAATTATTTTATGATCTGTAGGTACCCTGGTATCCAGAGGGCCAAGGAGGAGAATGAACAACATTGGCAGGATGTACTGAGTTTGCGTGGCAAGGTTTTGGTAGCGGGGGGCTACAGGGGTGGCTTCTGTGAGAAGCTGCTGGAAGCTTCCCCTATGTTCGACAGAGCCAATGCTCCAAGACAGACCTGCCGCTGGCCAAGGCCGAGCCAATCAGCGATAGTGGTAGCGCCTCTGTGATAACATATTTAAGAAGGGAAAAAAAGTTGCGGTGGAACAGAAACTGCAGCTGGAGAGAGGAGTGAGAACATGTGAGAGAAACAATCCTGCAGACACCAAGGTCAGTGAAGGAGGGGAGGAGGTGCTCCAGGCGCCGGAGCAGAGATTCCCCTGCAGCCTGTGGTGAAGACCATGGTGAGGCAGGCTGTCCCTCTGCAGCCCATGGAGGTCCACAGTGGAGCAGATATCCACCTGCAGCCCAGGGAGGACCCCACGCCAGAGCGAGCAGGTGGATGCCCGAAGGAGGCTGTGACCCTGTGGGAAGTCCGCACTGGAGCAGGCTCCTGGCAGGGCCTGCGGATCTGTGGAGAGAGAAGTCGACGCTGGAGCAGGTTTTCTGGCAGGACTTGTGACCCTGCGGGGGACCCACGCTGGAGCAGTGTGCTCCTGAAGGACTGCACACCATGGAAGGGACCCATGCTGGAGCAGTTTGTGAAGAACTGCAGCCTGTGGGAAGGACCCATGTTGGAGAAGTTCGTGGAGGACTGTCTCCCATGGAAGGGACCCCATGCTGGAGCAGGGAAAGAGTGAGGAGTCCTCCCCCTGAGGAGGAAGGAGCAGCAGAGACAATGTGTGATGAACTGACCGCAACCCCTGTTCCCCATCCCCCTGTGCTGCTCGAGTGGAGGAGGTAGAGAATTCGGGAGTGGAGTTGTGCCTGGGAAGAAGGGAGGGGTGGGGGGAAGGTGCTCTGAGATTTGGTTTTATTTCTCATTACCCTACTCTGGTTCGATTGGCAATAAATTAAGTTGATTTTCCCCAAGTCGAGTCTGTTTTGCCCATGATGGTAATTAGTGAGTGACGTCTCCCTGTCCTTATCTTGACCCATGAGCCCTTCATTATATTTTCTCTCCCCTGTCCAGTTGAGGAGAGGGAGTGATAGAGCGGCTCTGGTGGGCACCTGGTGCCCAGCCAGGATCAACCCACTACACAGGGCTTTAAGCTGAGAAAGTTCCCCTACCCCTCTTGGAAATCAGTAGCACAGCTTCATTGAAGGAATGGACTATAGAATAAGCTCTGATAGTAGTTTTATGAGTTGGAAGTGGAGAGGAGCCAGTGCAAATATTTGAACAGTGGTCTTATAGCTCAGATTAGCTTTTTCTGCTTTCAAAGAAAAAAGCACTTCTCTCACTGGACCTCAAAGAAAAAGCACTTCTCTCACTGGACCTCAGAGACAGTCTCTGAAATATTGCTCAGCAAAGCATTCAGTTGAAATTTGTAAAGATCTCAATAGCCTTTAAACATGAATATTAGAAATACAATTGCAAGTACCCTGATAATATCAGAGAGTCTGACAAACCAGATGCATTCCATCATTGCCACACAATAAGAGCTCCAGCCCCAAACAGCATTACATTATTATAGTTTGATATTGCTTTCAGTTTTCTTCTCGGAATATTTCCCTTTTGCTCCAGCCAAATCATTCCTCTTCTTTGGATCTAAAGCATAACATTAGTATGATTTTATTCACATCTATTTGAAGTGCAAGGTCATTTCCAGAGAGGATACACATCACAATATCTGGGATTTCCTTGAGGCTCTGACACGTGCCCATCTCTGCATCACTGTCGTTATACCTTTCTGCCTGTCTGGTTGAGAGATACCTTTGGTTCAGTACTAATCACCTTAGGGAAGTTTAAATATCCCTTATCACTGAACAGATCCCTCCCTATAGTTCTTAGGCCAGTATATGATGATTGTGGCCAACTGACAAATCACAAAGTTATCACCTGGGCAAATTGCTAAATACAAATAAACAGGGTTGCTGAGCCTTGATTTCTAAAAGACTTAACCACCCTATGACACAAGGTGCTCTGGACTGCATTGGTAAGGGCAGCAATAAATATCTCATCAATAAATGCTTCTACCATTGCAATAGACTGCTCTTTTGGAAGCTTTCTTATAAATAAATATAATGTCCATCTTGTGAAATTTAAATAACTTCCATTTTTTGACTGGAAACTAGGAATATTAATCTGACACATTTAATTACATAGTGAGCAAGTTCTAGTGGTGGCTGGTATCTTTGGTGATTTCTTAATCTTTCTGACCTTGTAGGACTGATATGGCATGAAAAAAAAAGTTTCAAAATGGAAATGCAAATCCATTTATATAGAACACCTGGTTTTATCCAATTCATTGCTACCATTCCAGCTGACCAGCTTTCCCCTATTTAAGTATTTCGATAACAATACATTAAACAAATATACAGCAGAAACATTTCTCCTTTCTCCAAGGAAATGCAGTTTGAGATATGCAGCTAAGCTTTCACTCAACCCTCAAATTCTAAGATTTTGTTTTCCAGACAATTAGGCTGCTAAGGAATATTCTTTAAATGTGTGAAATGAACATTGTATGCAAGCTTTGACCTGATTTTTGTCATTGGTTTTAGTAACTTTAGATATTTAATCACAAACTATAATTGGCTATCAGTTCTCCTTGACTTTTCTCTGTAGTTTGAAGTAATTTCACAGCTGATATAACAACCTAGGCATTAAGATGCTAACTTACTATAGAATGTAGGCCTTGTTCCTCAATGAGGTCTAAATTAAAAAAAATTAAGTGTTTCTTCATTAAGTGCTTATTACAGCCCCCATTAAATACAATGAAAGATCCCACTGATTCCAATGAAAGATGAATTGAACCTTAATAGATCTTCCAGCACTACGGAAGCTGGCAGAGAAGGAGTAAGACCTATATATCTGAATTGATACATGTTCCATTTTTTCCCGCTGTCATTGGAGATAGCTACTTTAAATTGAATCTTACCTGACTAGGCCTAGACTTAACAGTCCCTTGACGTGCTGTAATCTTCTTTTTTTCTCATCAATAAACATTAGTTATGATGATCAGAATGTAGATGAAGGCCTATCCAGGGGGGTGCCTAGGCTCAGTCAGGCAGCCCCACGCATTCTCACAGCCTCTGAAAAAAGAAAAAGGAGGGTAATTGTCATAGGTGACTCCCTTCTGAGGGGGACAGAGGGCCCAATATGCAGACCCGACCCATCCCACAGGGAAGTCTGCTGCCTCCCTGGGGCCCGGGTAAAAGACATTACCAGGAAACTCCCGGGTCTGGTTCGTCCCTCTGATTATTACCCATTGCTGGTTGTGCAGGTTGGCAGTGATGAGATTGCAGAGAGGAATCCAAAGGCAATCAAAAGGGACTTCGGGGCACAGGGGCAATTAGTGGAAGGATCGGGAGCACAGGTAGTGTTTTCCTCAATCCCTTCAGTGGCAGGGAAATACACTGACAGGAACAGGAAAACACACCTGGTTAATACGTGGCTCAGAGGCTGGTGCTGTCGGTGGAATTTTGGTTTTTTTGATCATGGGGAGGTTTACATGGCACCGGGCTTTCTGGCGACAGATGGAGTCCAGCTATTTCAAAGGGGGAAAAGAATCCTCGCTCATGAGATGGCGGGGCTCATAGAGAAGGCTTTAAACTAGGTTTGAAGGGGGTAAGGGATAAAACTAGGTGCACCAGAGATGAGCCTGGGGGCAGCATGCCGATGTTAGGAGTGGATTCGATAGGCCAGCTCAGATGCATCTATGCCAACGCACGCAGCATGGGCAATAAACAGGAGGAGCTGGAAGGCATTGTGCAGCAGGATAGATATGACGTAGTCGCCATCACAGAAACATGGTGGGACGACTCCCGTGACTGGAGTGCTGCAATAGATGGCTACAAGCTCTTCAGAAGGGATAGGCAAGGTAGAAGAGGTGGTGGGGTGACTCTCTGTGTTAGGGAGTGTTTTGATTGTACAGAGCTCCACAACTGTGATGACAAGGTGGAGTGCTTATGGGTAAGGATGAGGGGGAAGGCCAACAAGGCAGATATTGTGCTGGGAGTCCATTATAGACCGTCCAAGCAGGTTGAAGAGACAGATGAAACATTCTACAAGCGGCTGGCAGTAGTCTCAGAATCGTGTGCCCTTGTTCTTGTGGGGGACTTCAACTTTCCAGATGTGTGCTGGAAATACAACACAGCAGAGAGTAAGCAGTCTAGGAGGTTCCTGGAGTGTGTGGGAGATAACTTCCTGACACAGCTGGTAGGTGAGCCAACCAGGGGAGGAGCCTTGCTAGACCTACTGTTTACAAACAGAGAAGGACTGGTGGGAGGTGTGATGGTCGGAGGCCGTCTCGGGCTTAGCGACCATGAAATGATAGAATTCTCGACTCTTGGTGAGGTAGGGAAGGGGGTCAGCAAAACCTCCACTATGGACTTCCGGAGGGCAAACTTTGGCCTGTTCAGGACACTGGTTGAGAGAGTCCCTTGGGAGACAGTCCTGAAGGGCAAAGGGGTCCAGGAAGGCTGGACAGTCTTCACGAAGGAAGTCTTAAAGGCTCAGGACCAGGCTATTCCCATGCGCCGCAAGTTGAACTGCCGAGGAAGACAACCGGCCTGGCTGAACAGGGAGCTTTTGCTAGAAGTCAAGAAAAAAAGGAGAGTTTATCATCTTTGGAAGAAAGGGAAGGCAACTCAGGAGGAGTACAGGGATCTTGTTAGGTCATGCAGGGAGGAAATTAGAAAGGCAAAAGCTCAGCTAGAACTCAATCTGGCCACGGTCGTAAGAGACAACAAAAAATGTTTTTACAAATATGTTAACAATAAAAAGAGAGCCAAGGATTCTACCCATCCTTTATTGGATACAGAGGGGAAAATTGCCACCAAAGATGAGGAAAAGGCTGAGGTATTTAATGCCACCTTTGCCTCAGTCTTTAATAGTGAGACCAGTTATCCTCAGGGTACTCCGCCCCCTGAGCTGGAAGACAGGGACGGAGAGCAGAATATACCCCCCTTAATCCAGGAGGAAATAGTTAATGACCTGCTATGACACCTGGACACTCACAAGTCTATGGGGCCAGATGGGATCCATCCAAGAGTAGTGAGGGAGCTGGCAGAGGAGCTTGCCAAGCCACTCTCCATCATCTATCAGCAGTCTTGGTCAACAGGGGACGTCCCAGATGACTGGAGGCTTGCCAATGTGACGCCCATTTACAAGAAGGGTGGGAGGGAGGATTCGGGGAACTACAGGCCTGTCAGCCTGACCTCGGTACTGGGGAAGATTATGGAACAATTTGTCTTGAGTGTGCTCACATGACATGTGCAGGACAACCAGGGGATCGGGCCCAGTCAGCATGGGTTCTTGAAAGGCAGGTCCTGCTTGACCAACCTGATCTCCTTCTATGACCAGGTGACCCGCCTAGTGGATGAGGGGAAGGCTGTGGATGTTGTCTACCTTGACTTCAGCAAGGCCTTTGACGCTGTCTCTCATGGCATACTCCTTGAGAAGCTGGCGTCTCACGGCTTAGACAGGAGTACTCTTCGCTGGGTAAAAAACTGGCTGGATGGCCGAGCCCAGAGGGTTGCGGTGAATGGAGTTAAATCCAGTTGGCGGCTGGTCACAAGTGGTGTTCTTCAGGGCTCAGTTTTGGGGCCGGTTCTCTTTAATATCTTTATCAATAATCTGGATGAGGGGATCCAGTGCACCCTCAGTAAGCTTGCAGATGACACCAAGGCAGGGTTGATCTGCTTGAGGGTAGGAAGTCTCTACAGAGGGATCTGGACAGGCTGGATCGATGGGCCGAGGCCAATTGTATGAGGTTCAACAAGGCCAAGTGCCGGGTCCTGCACTTTGGTCACAACAACCCCATGCAGCGCTACAGGCTTGGGGAAGAGTGGCTGGAAAGCTGCCTGGCAGAAAAAGACCTGGGGGTGCTGGTTGGCAGCCGGCTGGATATGAGCCAGCAGTGTGCCCAGGTGGTCAAGAAGGCCAACGGCATCCTGGCCTGTATCAGAAATAGTGTGGCCAGCAGGAGCAGGGAGGTGATTGTCCCCCTGTACTCAGCACTGGTGAGGCCGCACCTCGAGTACTGTGTTCACTTTTGGGCCCCTCACTACAGGAAAGACACTGAGGTGCTGGAGCATTTCCAGAGAAGGGCAACAAAGCTGGTGAGGGACCTGGAGCACAAGTCTTATGAGGAGCGGCTGAGGGAACTGGGGCTGTTTAGTCTGGAGAAAAGGAGGCTGAGGGGAGACCTTATCGCTCTCTACAACTACCTGAAAGGGGGTTGTAGTGAGGTGGGTGCTGGTCTCTTCTCCCAAGTAACTAGTGATAGGACAAGAGGAAATGGCCTCAAGTTGCATCAGGGGAGGTTTACACTGGATATTAGAAAAAATTACTGAAAGGGCTGTCAGGCATTGGAACAGGCTGCCCAGGGAAGTGGTAGAGTCACCATCCCTGGAGGTGTTCAAAAAACACGTAGATGTGGCACTTCATGACATGGTTTAGTGGGCATGGTGGTGTTGGGTTGACAGCTGGACTCAATGATCTTAAAGGTCTTTTCCAACCTAAATGATTCTATGATTCTATGAGTCTATGGTTCTATGATGTTGATGTTTTCTTTCTTAATAAGTTTGAATGTTACATAATATATAATAATTTGGGGTTGGGGTGTGGTTTTTTTTTTTTTTGTCTTGGTTGCTTACTCTTTTTTTCTTTACACTTGCCTACAGATTCTGTCATATGTATTTTTTTTCCCTATTAAGAAATTATTGAACTTCAATTACTCTATAGGATCCTATCCAGAAACTGTTACTCATATGAATAGTTGTTGCTCAAGTTCCCTTATACAAATTAAATGAGATTATTTGTGGGAGTGGAGATTGCTTATATAAATAATGGTTACTGACAAACATCACTTTTCTAGAAAATAATATAAACTTTTGTACAGCTCTAACATTGATCAAATAAGATTGGTGAATATATCAGCATCATGTCTGGTTCTCAACAAGTTTTGCATTTGTGTTTGGTTAAGCCCACTCTACAGAGTGGTAGATCATCAGACTTTGATACAGTACAAAGTCAAAGAGGTATGTTGTAGGTTCACTGTAAAAGAGCAGTGGATTTAGTACCTCCATACATCATCTAGATGAACTTAACTGATTCCTAGATACTCCCATGAGTCACTACTTCATTACTCTTCAGTAAATTGTTTTTGTGATAGAGAAGGAAATTACTTAAATCAAGTCTCCTGTGAAAGTCAGTTAAATGAAAACTTTGTACTTACTGTGACCAATAAGCTGAATTCAGATTTGAAAGACAATGTACAGTGTGAAAAGGTTTATTACTGGCAATATAAATGCTCATTGGAAACAGTTTGACTACTGTAGGTAACTGCTTTAGTCAATTTGAATGTTATAAACTCTGTTGCTATTAATGTGCTTAAGATGTTTAAATAACTGGATAGAGATATAACAGCATATCTAACTTGGTGCCTAGTTCTTAAATCTTTTACTTATACAAGTTTTCCCATTAGATTTGATTTCCCTTGATATTTAACTTTTAAATTCAATTAGATTCCATAGACCTATTTCTAATTTACAGTTTTGTAAATGAGAAGACACTTGATTCCATTGGGAATGAGCAAATGTTTACAAGCTTCAGGACAGGTACCATGGTTATTAAATACTTCATGATCAAGATTTAAAAGGAAATGAAAATGAACTTCCTTTGCTGTATGTTGTGGTTTAACTCCAGTAGGCAGCTAAGCACCACACAGCCACTCGCTCACACCCCGCACAGTGGGATGGGGGAGAGAATTGGAAGGACAAAAAGTGAGAAAACTCGTGGGCTGAGATAAAGACAGTTTAATAGGTAAAGCAAAAAGGCGCGTGTGCAAGCAAAGCAAAATAAGGAATTCATTCACTACTTCCCATTGGCAGGCAAATGTTTAGCCGTCTCCAGGAAACCAGGGTGTCCTGGTTTCGGCTGGGATAGAGTTAATTTTCTTCCTAGTAGCTGGTATGGTGCTATGTTTTGGGTTCAGTATGAGAAGAATGTTGATAACACTGATGTTTTCAGTTGTTGCTAAGTCATGTTTAGACTAAGTCAAGGATTTTTCAGCTTCTCAAGCCCAGCCAGCAAGAAGGCTGGAGGGGCACAAGAAGTTGGGAGGGGACACAGCCAGGGCAGCTGACCCAAAGTGGCCAATGGGGTATTTCATGCCATGTGATGTCATGCCTAGTATATAAACTGGGAGGAATGGGGCTGGGAGGGATCACTGCTCGGGTTCTAACTGAGCGTCGATTGGCGGGTGGTGAGCAATTGCCTTGTGCATCACTTGTTTTGTATATTCCAATCCTTTTATTATTATTATTGTCATTGTATTATTGTTATTATTATCATTATTAGTTTCTTCCTTTCTGTTCTATTAAACTGTTCTTATCTCAACCCACAAGTTTTACTTTTTTTTTTCCGATTCTCTCCCCCATCCCACTGGGCAGTTGGGTAGTGAGTGAGCAGCTGTGTGGTGCTTAGTTGCTGGCTGGGGTTAAACCATGACACAGGGCTTCATCACGAGCAACAGTTACTTGTGAAGACAAACACCATAACTCCGAATGTCCCCCACTTCCTCCTTTCCCCAGCTTTTATTGCTGAGCGTGACATCATATGGTCTGGAATATCCCTTTGGTCAGTTGGGGTCAGCTGTCCCAGATGTGTCCCCTCCCAACTTCTTGTGCACCCCCAGCCTACTCGCTGGTGGGACAATGTGTGAAGCAGAAAAGGCCTTAACGCCTGGACACTTTGTAAGCACCGTTCAGCAACAGCTAAAACATCTGTGTGTTATCAACACTGTTTTCAGCACAAATCCAGAACGTAGCCCCATACAAGCTACTATGAAGAAATTTAACTCTACCCCAACCAAAACCAGTACACTGTGAAACTTTTCTTGTTGTAATTTTTTAAAATATAAAACCTATTTCTTAACTAACCTTTATACTGTTTGCATGTTTGAAATAACTGTTTCAGAACCTTGTCAAGCCACATTCTTCTGCCATCCTTTTTACTAGGGCAGATTAAAATAATAATTCTTAGTGTGATTAAACACATATTAGAGTAAAGCTATTGATGCAGTTCTAATTTATATCTTTTAAATATCTGAAATTATTTTATGAATTCATACTATTTTCCAAGACTTGTGACCTCTTTTATGAGTTAATGCTTTCCCATTCTTGAAAGATAGTTCTTTTAAAACTTAGTTGTGCTAAGGCCTCTCTGTTAAGTTTCAATACATATATGTTGGTTTTTAGCTTTTTTCATGTAATTTCAAGTGTTAAATAAGGTTGCAAAGAGATCATTAATGTACTGGAATCCCAAAAAGCAGAATTTCATTTGACAATATGTTTCAAAATAGAACTGCAATACAATAGATGTATGCATGAGATATGATCTAGGAAGTTTTGTTGAATGCATCCTGAGCTTTGTAAAAGTAATTAATCAATTATTAGTCCACCTTATTGTCTGGAGGTAAATTATTTTGGTTTGTATTGCTAAGTATATTTTATAATATATTTAGAATAGAATATTTCGCTATTTAGAGGAGTAGAATATTGGAATTGTAAAAATTTTAGACTGTTCCTAACTAGGAATTTAGAATTCTACATTTAAATTTAGATTCTAATTTGAATTAAATTTTAATTATAGTTTAGAATTGAAGCTCTAAATATATTTAGATTGTATTCTTGAACAGAACAGCAACCCTTGAAAAGAAAAGCTATTAGAAATAGGAATTGTTATAGAGGTAATCCAAAATGGAATATACAAACTCATATAAAGAATTTCTACTGCAAATTAAAATGTTCTTTTTATGTTCTTTTTAACTTGCATGGTCACTTAATTTAGCTACAGTAAATATAAATTCTCATTAAAATTTACAAAATTACTTTGAAAAAAATCTCAGCCTTGATAGTGAATTAGAATGCTATCAAGACTTAAAATTGACCTTAGGATATTGTTACTTTTTTATCCTACTAACAAAGGCACATGAAAAGTTAAAAGACTAGAGAGTTTATTTTGAGTTTTCCACTGAAAGACATATTTTTTTAAAAGTAAAATGCAGCAGGATGTAAGCAACAATAATAACATTCTTACCGGAAAGAACACAATTCAGAGCTACTTTATTTTAATGGCTTTGTTATTCATTTTAGACATCAACTAATTTGATGTCAAGGTAAGTCCACAGGCAGAATTTCTCCATGTAAATAGCTGAAACACAGAAGAAAATTGCCAAAAAAATACAAAAGAAGTCAGGAGTGGATTATATTAATTCAGTAAGGTGACATTTTCCCCCATTTAAACAGGAGAGGGAATTTCAAAGGTAAAGTATGAGCATATTCATACCTAGAATGTGAAGAGATACAACCTGATTTATTTATATGGAAATTGTGATGTTTCTGTTGTAATAGCTAGGTGGTTTAATTTATCTGCCTAGATTGGATTTTTGTTTGTGTTTCATACGCAGGTGGTTCAGAAGTGTATCTTGTTTTCCTGGCTGAACTATTTTGTCTTCCATACCAAGGATTCAAGGAACTGAGCAAGAACTCTTGAGTACAGTATAGCTTTTTTTACTGAGTTGATGGCAATTAGCATCTCATTTTATCTGGAATTCCCATCTATGAGACTCAGAAAAAAAGTTTCAAGAAAGTGTAAGGATTGGTACTAGAGGGGTGCATTTGAGGTCAAGTCCAACTTGTTCAAGAGTGTCACTATTCAGAAATGGCGACTCTGGCAATACTTGTGGACATATCTGTTTGCTATGAAACAAACCTGAAAATAAGGGAATGTGAGAGGAGCACAGATAAGAATAGGCAACTTTTGTTATGCCTACCTCAAGCACACACAGATGTTTGTACAACTTGGGCCATCTAATTTATGTTAGCTAACTGGGCTTAAAATGGAATTGAAAACTGTGTTACTTGGATATTTGAACACAATTTTAATTCAGACTTTCAGAATAGTCTTGGTTGAGTCTGAGGTGATAATCCATATTCATGCCCACATTGCCTTGGTTCTGCTGCTGTTTCAGATTCTTTGATTTAACTAAGTTTGAGCACATTAAAAGTGCACTTTTTCCCTACCCAGTAGATACTCCTTTAATGTACTGATTTAGAGCCTCTGTAATACAGAGACTGAATATCATTATTTCTCTCCTTTAGACTAGTCATCAGAGTGATATTATCTTGCTGCTGCAGATCAAGACCACAGTGTTCAGCAGTTCTGGTAGTTTCTCTGTTTTTTTTAAATGCCATCTGCCTGTAGTAATCCAAGTAATCCAAGAACCTATTTTAACTCATGCAGGGTAGTGTAGGATATCAGCCTCCCCCCCCCCCAAAAAAGTGGTTTAGTTGATTGATTAGGTTAGAAACTGTTGGGAAGGCATATCTCAAGCTGCTTCCACTAGTGTGAACGACTTCCCTGCTTATGTTCTATTACATGAACATTTCAGTCGTAGTGTCAGAGTCTAGTCATGTAGGTCAGTTTAGTGATCATATATGGATATTTAAGGTGTATTTCATTGGCAACTTAAGCATTTATATTTCCTTACAGAGTTTATGAAGATACTCACACGTGAAGGTAGATGAATTCTTTCAGTCATTAAATCTTAAATTATCTTAATACTGCCTTAGAATATAAACCTGCATATGGAAGTAATGTATTCCAAAGACTAAGCCTAGAAAGTTTGGATCTTGTTTCATAGTTAATATCTTTCAAATTCATTGAATTTCTCAACTTTAAAAAGAAAATAAGGCCTACTAAATATAAAATTAATGTATATATGTGGATATTTGGGTTTTCTGGGATTCCACTGCAGTACTGTAGGATTATTGTTCCCAGGAGTTATTTTAATCCTTGAATAAGCATAATATGGTACTATTTAAATGTATGTTTGTATCTATTTAAAATTTTCAGTGATGAAGATTACCTCCAAAGAGTAATCCACCCCCCTTCTACCCATTCTCCTTGCTTTTGCCCAGGCAATTCCTCAGGAATGTTTCTCCATCTCTTTTTAAAGAAATCAGGTCTTCCAGGTCAAAAAGAAGATTACAAAGATTTCCCAAGGATAAAACAGCTAAATCATCATCAGTCTCTAAGGTGGTTAGATCTACAGTCTGGTGTTTCTGTTTTTGTATTCCTTTCCCTCTGATAGTGCCTCTAAGACTTGGTAGTTAAAAGTATAAAAAACAATTTAACAAGAATATCCATAATAATAAGTTTTATTGTGCTATATTTCCATGGTTTAACTATTTGCCAAGTGGTCCAAAGATTGGGAAGGTCTAAGTAAATTCCCATTAAGGGAAAAAAGGGCAATATAATTTTTAATAACAGTGGTGTTACCTTACTGCAAGAGGCACTGATAGTTAGGGAATATGAATTAAATTCCATTTAAAAGATTTGGGATCCTTTTATTTCACTGACAATTATTAACTAAAGAGGTAGATCTCACCATTTTTATTTATTATTATTATTATTAGAAAATTGACAGTGCCTGGAAGACGTGGCATTACAGTTACCACACTTAATTCTGTCTCCTGAGGACAAGGTCTCAGGGAGTACAGCCATCAAGCATTGCAAATCCTCAGGCTTTTCCCCTTTGATTGGTGTGCTGGTTTTGGCTGGGGTAGAGTTAATTTTCTTCATAGTAGCTTGTATGGGGCTATGTTTTGGATTTGTGCTGGAAACAGTGTTGATAATACAGGGATACTTTAGCTATTGTTCAGCAGTGCTTACACAGAGTCAAGGCCTTTTCTGCTTCTCATACTGCCCCAGCAGCAAGTGGGCTGGGGGTGCACAAGAAGTTGGGAGGAGACACAGCTGGGACAGCTGACCCCAACTGACCAAAGGGATATTCCAGACCATATGAAATGATGCTCAGCAATAAAACTAGGGGGAGGGTTGGTGGGGGGGCTGCTGCTCGGGGACTGGCTGGGCATCTGTCAGTTGGTGGTGAGCAATTGTTTTCATTTGCATCACTTGTCTTTCTTGGGTTTTACTTCTCTCTGTTATTTTCCTTTTCCTTCTCCTTCTCCTTTTCATTACAATTACAATTAATATTAATAATATTTTATTTAAATTATTAAACTGTTCTTATCTCAACCCATGAGCTTTCTCACTTTTACCCTTCCAATTCTCTTCCCCCATCCTGCTGGGGGGGAGTGAGCAAGCAGCTGTGTGGTGCTTAGTTGCCAGCCAGGGTTAAATCACGACAATTAGAAAGTAGAACATGCACATCCCTGCATGTGTGCACAAGCCTAGTTGGTAAAATAAATGTGGGAGTGTCTCCTATCCCCTCCAGTGTCTTTTGTGGGTGGCTAGTGCTGCTAAACTGTAGGACCTGCAGGAGTGCAATTAGGCCACCCTCTAACTCTGCTGTTTTGGATGCTCTTAACGAGGTAAGCTACAGTTTATCCTTAAAAAAAAAGGCCCCAAACTAGTGCAAGACAAAACAAAGAGAATTGGTGATATTGAGATCTATGCAGCACAAAACAGGACAGATGTTTGTTTATTTTCCCTGAAATATGACATGTTTCTATCTATGCAGTTCTGTGCAGTGGTAAAATACAGTTACCTGCTTGAGCTCTGACTTTTAAATAATGTATATGTTTTTGTATACACACACGTACATGCACAGTAGTATGCCTCTAATTCACATTAAAGATAGCGAGATTCACAAAAGCCTAACCTCTGTACAGTATTTTGGTATGGTTAATATGCACATTACTAGTTTCTGAGGACTTAAGAAGCAAGAGTAGCATCATTCGACAGTGGTTAGCATTTCAGCACTGTTTGAGGCTACTTGTGTGTTAAGGACACATCTAGGAAGTGACTGATGTCCCTTTGTCTTGGGGCAGCATGCTGTCACCTGTACTGGTGCTAACCCTGGAGTTAAATTTCAGTGGTTGATATAAATAATAATAATAATTAAAAAACCAGGAAACATTGGCCTGATACTTAGGGACATTCATTGTACTGCAGGTTGTTAAACTATCAGAATAAACAAATTAATGCAGTCACAAGTGATATAACAACACAACTGTGTACAATAATGTCCTTAATTACCTTTTGGACTGGCTGAAATCATCATGGAAACTGCATGTTATTCTGACTCACACTGCGTCACCAATAGAGTACACTCATTCATGGACAAAGAAACAGCGTTTGCTTTGGTACCTGCTGTGGTGATAGGTTTCAGCCCACAGAGAACTGCGTGTGAATGATCTCGGGATGCCCAGGGTCCTGCAGCTCTGAGATGTCTGTGAGAAGACTTTCCCCTGGAGATTTAAGGAGGGTTTATTTGCAGATATGCACATGGAGACTGAGACCAGGCTCCTCCATGGGACAGAAATGCACCATTTCAACTTGAATCACCTCTGAAACAGAAGGCATCATGGGGATTGCTATTGTAGTATTAATATGCTCTATTTAGGCTTAGTCAAACCAATTCCTATTTAATTTATGATAAACTGACTTGGTTTAACTGAATGCTTCCATATTTGACTTAAAGTAAACATAAGTCATCCTTTCTGAAAATTAGATACTGATGGACCCATTTAACTGTACAGACTGAGAATAATATCGTAAACTCTGGTACAGTTTCCCCTTTAGAAGCATTCATTTAAATGATAGACTTTTTTCCCAAAAACATCTCCTTCATTCCCCAGTGCAGTTTACATTTTAAACTTTAAGACAAAATATTCAAGTGCTCCTTGAGAACAATAATTTTCTATCAATATTTGTTCTCAGTCTACTCCGATATTTTCTCAAGATTTTTGTGTTCTAATATTTTAAAAGCAGATTTTTGGAGTTCCTCAGTGGCTTATTTCCAATTCTCTTTGAACCTTTAATGTTGAACACTCTAGTTTCCTACATGCATATTCTTATAGATATAAATTCATAATATAGGATCTTTAAGATTAGAGCTTTTCAGTGTTCCTCCATCCTCTTTGGTGATTTCATTTAGATTTATTTTTAAAACCAAACCTGTTTTCTGAGGTCACTTTGAGTTTCAACTTGAAATAACAGTAAGCTCCATTGTCTCTTTTTTACTCATCATTAAGAAACCTTTAACTAAATTATTAAGTGTCTTACAAGATTTACAGTGTGATAGAAGGACAAATTCCAAATGTCTTAGGGAGACATTGCTCTAAAGACAAGTAAGCTGAATGTTTGCTTGTAGGTATGTGAAAGTAAAATTTCAAGTTATGAATATTTAGATATTAATGACTCTGGAAGGGGAAATTTATTCTTAAAATCGTGAAGGCTGTCTTAGTTTAATATTTACACTGCTACTGTGTACTGATGGAATGAATAAGTATTTTTATTCTACTGTTTTGTATTTGCAATTTTGCATGAATCGATTTTGTACTTATAGTTATCTTATGAAGTTACGGTTTCCATCTTTCTTCTACTTCTTTCTTGCCCACCTTCTGCAGAAAGAGAAGCCTATTCCTGGTGCATAGTCTGATGCTGTGGATGTCTTTTTTATAAATTTTATATAAATAACTGAATCTAGTGCATTTTACAATATATTTCCTTATGCAAACTAGATGGAATGCTTTTTAATAATCATATAGCCATTTGATGATTATTATATGTTCCATTTGAAGACAGCTTGGATATAGATTGATATAGAATTGCTTAAAATACTGAATGTAATTTAAACATTAAAAAGGTAGATACGGACAGTCTAAGCAGCTCAATTATAATCTATGGTTATGCCGTTACTGCCTCAAGGACACTCCATCCATTTCATATCATATGTCCTTTTGAAAAATGATCACTTAGTTCAAGTAACATTTCAGCACAGTAGGAAATTGCATAATTTATAGACCTTTAAAAATGAAAACCATAAAAATACTTTTCATTAATTATATCTCCCTCTCTTTTTTTTATTTCTCCCCTTACAGATTGGAACACTGAAGGATTACTACCACTTCTACCATAGTAAAACGATTAAAAGGTCAGTTCTCTCAAGTAGAGGTACCCACAGCTTCATTTCAATGGAACCAAAGGTAAGAAAATCCACCTACGTGTCTGAGGCAAAAGCCTTTACGTTTTTTATATGAAATATCATACCAGGAGACATTCACCTGAATGGGATATAGCATTACAAGAACTGACCCTTTTTTGCTAAGGTTCTGCTTCCCATTAAAATGAAGACAATACCATGCTATTAATTATGTGCTGTTGTTGGAACATAAGGTCTGACATTATTCATGGAGGAGCTGTAGTATAGGAATCTTGTACTAATCACTATGCTATGCTTCCCTACAAAATCACCTATGTAACATTAATGGCTGTTATCTTCTGTAAATCAACCAGCTTTGGGAATGAAAATGAGTAATATAGGATGATATCAATGTTCAGATGAAGGTTTCTCTTTTTTTTTCCTGGTCTTTTTTCTGGATTTAGAATGTGTGAGGCATTAAAATAAGAATACTCTTTTCTGTGGTCTTTTTGGCAGTTTCTACTGACCTTAATTTTAAGAGACTTCCCTATGTATGAAAAATGGTATCAGACTTTCAGAGTATACATTATGTAATAGGTAACTGGCAACATAATTTAATTACTGATTTATAGTTGGGTATAATATTGTCATGTAGCTGTATTCAGGACACTTTTGTTTTAAACATTTAACTTCTGTGGTTAGTAGCTTCATCCCTAACCGTAGAATTGGATTTCTTGTGGTTCTCTTTTAGAAAGGAAGTTTAAAGCATATCTTCTTTAGCATTTTTTTATGCTGTTCAAGCAATCCACTCCCCCACAACAAAACCCTCAAACTCCTAGTGGTTTCCACTGGTTAAAATAGTCAGTCTTTTTTAGACCTTGTATTTATGATTGTGGTATGTGAAGGATTTGTGCTATCCTAAGACTTGGCAAGAATTTAAGAGAAGTCTAAGTTATCAGCAAAAGACAGTTTGAATGCTGCACATGTACCATTTCCTACAAGTTCAGCATCATAGAGGAATACTAAAGGATACATGAATACTTCTGCAGTCTGGAAAGCCATATTTAGGACTGCAGTTCCTCCTGAGGAAGGGACAGGATAAGGGAAATGCATACAGAACATTTTCACCCCCATGTCAGTAGGGCTGGGCTGCTAAGTTCTGTAAGAACCCCAGAAGCTCTACTGAGCGGCATGTTTCAGGGATTAGTATGAAAATGATTAGGGCACAATTCTCTGTTCCCATGAATGCTGACACCCACCATTCAAACACCAAGTGCTGTACTCAGAATAGTTGGCACTGCAAAAAGAAAGTGTTCACATCTGTCTCATTCCATGCCGTTTCCCACGTGCACAGAGGTTGTGAAGTGATTTACATGCAAATGCACAAGTTCACATGTACATACAACCTTAAACATACCTGTTACACCCAGATTCCAGATACCCCTTCTGCATCTCTGGCAGCCAGCCCAAATTACTGTGGCCAAAATCGTGAGAGATTCTAAGGCAGAGCACACCAGAAGATCAGAGACATAATTAGTTTCTCAGTGCCTTCTATGTTATACCATTTGGGTCTTGTCCCATATGCAGCATTCTGTGCTAGTGCTGGTACAGGAATCACATTGAGGAATCATTGTTAAATATCACTTTAATAATGAGAAACTCTATTGAGGGTTGTGCGAGACACTCCACCCTGTTAATGATTCTGTACCCAAAGAGAAGCTGACAGTCTAATACCTTGATCTGGCAAAAGTGTTTGTGATTGATTGACTTTGTGATTGCTCTGCTGACTTTGGGCTTGGGAATTCTTGTGTGGCTGCAGACATGTCAAAATATGGACACCAGTATTTGTAGGCTAATGTCTGGTTTGTCCTCAGCATATATGACATTTCATGATTATTAAAGTAGGCTTGAATTCAATTGTGTTGTATAAGCTGGACCTTTTAAAAACAAAATATTTAATCTTAAAAAAGGTACATTGCACAGCCATGAATTTTTCATGCTAAGAAGATTGTCATCAAGGTGTGTTTTCCATTTATTTCTGAATTTAAATGTGCCAAGATTGGAGTATGAGGTTGAGTTAAGGAGAAAATAAAACTTTAGCCAATTTATATTTCGTGTAGGAGGCACAAAATACAGCAGGAATGAAGAATTTCATTACAATACTAAAACCCTGGGTTTTTAAAAGCAGCATCTTGGACTTCAAGCTTAGAGGAATTCTGATGAGAATGCTGTTATGGGAAAGCTTATGTTTCGTATTGGCAATGCTAAGTGTTAAGTTGTTAAACCTCATTAGGGAACAAAAAGATTTTGTTAGCCAAATAGAATAACAGAACCATTAAACCTTGGGATTAGGTGAACTACTGATGTCTGCCTGGGTAGACATAATCTGTATTAGTACCCGGAGAACAAAGAATCAATAGCACTTGGTAAAAGAATAATAGGAACTGCCACTCTGTTTTCCATGTTCAGAGTTTGACTGGGGAATTTAAGTTAGTTATTAAGTAATGATATGTTTACCACTGTGGACTATTTATTTAATTGTCTCAGAAATCCTTTACACAAGCCATCCTTCCTTCTTTAGCTGTCATGATCAAGAATCAGATTTTGTATTTTTAAGGAGCCTGTTGCTGGATAAATTAGAATATGAACTGATTCACAATGTATGAGAGGACATAGCAACATTTCACTTTAGTACCTGCCTCTGGAGTATTAAACACAGTTTGATATAAACATGGGCAAATAGTCCTACAGTCAGATCATGTTATGGGGCTTGCTGTTCACTGGCACCCAAATGCATTAGATCCTGTTATAATTAGTGCTGTTCTAACAGTTCTTATGTTGTTGTAAAGTTTGTACAAGATGGTTGGTATTCTGTTTGTTTAATAGTGATTGAAATCTGTACTTATGGGGTGCCTGGTATATTAGTCCTAGCTTAAACCAGATTCTGCATCAGCAAAAATCCTTGAGAAGCCCATGTTGCTTGAGCAAGAATCAAGAATAATTTAACCGTGCTGAGGATGCATGACAGCATCAGACTTATTTTCAGTTGTGATCTAGATTGCAGTTCACAATGTACCTAGACCTAAAGGTTTCACCCTGAGAGTAGGGTAAAACATCCTGTTCTGTCTAATCATTTGGGGGAATAGCAACCTAAAAAGTTGGTGTTCCTTTCTCACACATTAAAGAGCGTTTGGTCTGTACATGATACAAAACCAGCTCAAAGCTGAACCTTGTGTGACAGTAACCTAAAGGTGAAAGGCTTAATCCTATCATAATGTTATGATTAATCCTTAATCATAATGTTAATGGGACTGAGATTTCTTTGTGAAGAATAAAAGCTTTGTTAATGTCCAATTCTATTACCACATTAATGAGATGATAGCTGATTTTTCTATTAGTGCTTAAAAAGTAAACCCTCAGAAATAATCATCAAAGCTACCTACTGGAATTACCTTTTGATGTTTTCTGCTAAAAGCAGAAAAATGGCCGGTAGGAATTCAGTGTAATACAATTCTAGAAATTAAAAAAGTACACTGTCAGAGAAGTGTTTCTTGACATAAATTATCATGTTTGATTACTAACACTTATGTTTCAGCTTCATCATAATTATCCCAGTTGTTAGCACCTGCCTTAAAGGGTTTTTCTCCTGTCCATATCCTTAATTGCATGTGGATTAAAAAGAAACATTAGATTTCAGAAAATTCTAATTTTCTGTTTGCCAGGTCATTTTACAGAACTCCTTTGCAATGACAATATCTCTGTTTGTTAACTGTTGGACAAGAGTTGGAGATTAGTGTAGAGGTTTTAACTGGCTCACTTCCTAAATAGTATAGCAAAAGGTTTCAGAAAAAAAAATAAATTATTCAGCAGGTTTGCATTCTCTAGCTATTTTCTTATAGTGAATTTCTTAAGCTGGTAGAGGGATGGGCAGGAAAATTAAAAGACAAGGTGGCAAGTAGTTGGGTTGAGATTTTGACCAGTAGTATGCTGTGAAAAACTGCAGTGCCTCACCCTTTTTATCATGTTACTGCAGCATCACATAAGCCCAGCATCAGAACAGGTGGCAAATATCTCATTTTAGTGAGCAACAGAGTTTACAGGGATCACGGTACAGCTGCTATTACAGTCTCTTGGCTTCATGGTCAATGAGAAAGGTGGTGGCGGACCTTAAAGATAGAGGCAATGGCTCAGCCATCTCTGAGAGAAGCAGCCAAAACTTTGTGACATAAGAATATTCAAAATGAAGCATATCACATGGGACTCTGGATATAGATGTTTCTGGAGCCTTTTGGCTGTGGAAAGCCAAAAGCAAAAGATATGAGATATATGCTATGACCTGGGACTTTGCAAGGGACTCTGAAGAAAAAAATTCTGAAGCATCTCAAAGCTCAATTAGAGCTGAAACTGGCCAGTGCCGTATCTGAAAAGAAGAAGGGCTTTTTAAAGTATGTTTATAGCAAGAGGAGGTCTAAAGAAAACATTGGACCGATACTTGTTGAAGATGGTCACCTGACTAATAGGGATGAAGAAAAAGTGGACCATTCAATGCTTTTTTTGCCTCAGTCTTTAATATCAAAGAAAGACCTTGGGCTGCCTGGTCCACTGAGTCGAGGGACCACGAGTGCGGGAACAGTGACATTCCATTTGTGGATGGATGTATTGGTCTGCCACTGAAAATAATGTCATAATGTTGGCCCTGTGACTAATAATGCAGTTCTTTCAACATAGATGTTTACAGGTAACAGTGAAATAACAGAAAAAGAATTAAGCAGCAACACTCATCAGTAAACCAAAACAAGATGATTTGCATAGCAGAATGACTTCATCCACAGTTGACTGTTGTCTTTAGCCTCTGAGCAAAAGAAAGCTCTAGAATAAGCCGGTACCATTTACAAGCTTCAAGATTTGCTGCCAATTTGTACAAAACAAAGTAAACTTCTGGCAGGACTCCTACATACCATAGTGGTTAAAGATGCTATCGTCCCACTCTGGTTTTCACTACAAGGCTTGAAAGATTAATGTTTCTCTCTGACATCCTATTCTCTTTAACTAATAGAATATTTAATTTAAAACTTTAAAAATACATTTTCAGAAAGTGCCACGCTGGTTATCTACAGTCTCTTCACAAACCCACAGTTAATTCTTTCTCGTTCCTTTTTTCCTCACTAATAAGCCTCAGCAATGGAAAGCCTTCACTGTTGGGTCTGGCTGGGATGGAGTTAACTTTCCCCATAGCAGCCCTCATAGTGCTGTGCTCTGCATTGGTAGCTAGAAAGGTGTTGATAACACACCAGTGTTTTAGCTATTGCTGAGCAGTGCTCGCACAGCATCAAGGCTGTCTCTCAAACCCCTCACCCCCCTGCCAAAGCCCAATAGGCTGGGGTTGGGCAAGAGGTTGGGAGGGGACATAGCCTGGACAGCTGGCCTAAACTGACCAAAGGGATATTCCATACCATATGACGTTGTGCTCAGCAATAAAAGCAAAGAGAAAGGGGGGGTGGGGATTCGTTATTATGGCGTTTGTCTTTCGGAGCCACTTGGGAAGTGGCTGGACATCGCCTGCTGATGGGAAGTACAGAATAAATCTTTTGTTTTCCTTTGCTTCCGCATGCAGCCTTAGCTTGTCTTTATTTTGACCCACGAGTTCTTTTTCGTCTTATTTTCTCCCCTCCTGTTCTGCTGAGGAGGGAAGTGATAGAGCAGCTTGGTGGGCACCTGGCAGCCAGCCAAGGTCAACCCACCACAACTACTAATTAAAAGTAAAATGCTAGCAAACAGATGCAGTGCCCTGATGTTTCGTAGCTGTGTGTAAACCTGCACAGAAACACCTAACATAGAATCATAGAATCATAGAATAGTTTGGGTTGGAAGGGACCTTTAAAGGTCACCTATTCCAACCCCCCCTGCAATGAGCAGGGACATCTTCAACTAGATCATGTTGCTCAAAGCCCTGTCCAACCTGACCTTGAATGTTTCCAGGGATGGGGCATCTATAACCTCTCTGGGCAACCTGCTTATTTTTACAGCATTTCTTTTTACTTTCTATCATTCGACTCCTTAAATATGGTTTATAAAGTGAGGCAGAATAAACTAGATCATTTCATGAAACAATAGTGCATTTGTATGTCCTATGTTTACTGGAAGATACAAGTTGCCATTATGCAGTGTTGTCCAGTTGCTATAGCAGGAAGCAGGAGTCAATTGATCTTGCACATTACAAAGTCTTACATTGTAAAGTATGGCTTTCAAAATTGTTGTGGTTACCTCAACCTTCAGGCACAACTTGAGATATCTAGTGCCAAATGATCACATATACTGGATAATCAGAAATCCCTGAGTTAGAGTACCATGACTGAGGGAACAGTGCCTTTCCATTTGTGGACACTGAAACTGTAAGAGGCCAGTTGTATCAGCTGAATGTTCACAAGTCCATGGGACCGGATGGGATTCATCCCAGAGTACTGAAGGAGCTAACGGATATTACAGCAGGACCCCTCTCGATCATCTACCAAAGGTCTTGGGAGTCTGGGGAAGTCCCTGCTGACTGGAAGCTAGCCAACGTTATTCCAATTTACAAGAAGGGTGTGAGGGAAGACCCAGGAAACTACAGACCTGTTCCTCTAACCTTGGTTCCTGGAAAAAATATGGAGAAGATCATACTGGGTGCTATTGAAAGGCATTTAAAGGACAATGCAATCATCAGGCACAGCCAACATGGGTTCACGAAGGGAAAGTCCTGTTTAACCAATTTGATATCCTTCTATGATAAGGTCACTGTATTAGGTCTGGCTGAGATGGAGTTAATACTCCCCATAGCAGCCCTCATAGCGCTGTGCTCTGAATCAGTAGCTAGAAAGGTGTTGATAGCACACCAGTGTTTTGGCTACTGCTGAGCAGTGCTGGCACAGCATCAAGGCTGTCTCTCCAACATTTTGTGCCCCCCGCTCAATGGCAGGCTGGGGCAGGGCAAGATCTTGGGAGGGGACATAACCAGGACAGCTGACCTAAACCAACCAAACAGATATTCCATACCATATGTGTCCTGGTTTCAGCTGGGATAGAGTTAACTGTCTTCCTAGTAGCTGGTACAGTGCTATGTTTTGAGTTCAGTATGTGAAGAATGTTGATAACACTGATGTTTTCAGTTGTTGCTCAGTAGTGTTTAGACTAGAGTCAAGGATTTTTCAGCTTCTCATGCCCAGCCAGGGCACCTGACCCAAACTGGCCAACAGTGTATTCCATACCATGCGACATCCCATCTAGTTTAGGAACTGGGAAGTGGGGGGGCAGGGATTCGCCGCTTGGGGACTGGCTGGGTGTCGGTCGGCGGGTGGTGAGCAATTGCCCTGCGCATCATTTGTACATTTCAATCCTTTTATTACTACTGTTGTCATTTTATTAGTGTTATCATTATCATTATTAGTCTCTTCTTTTCTGTTCTATTAAATCGTTCTTATCTCAACCCAGGAGTTTTACTTCTTTTCCTGATTTTCTCCCCCATCCCACTGGATGGGGGGGAGTGAGTGAGCGGCTGCGTGGTGCTTAGTTGCTGGCTGGGGTTAAACCACGACAATATGACGTCAGCTCAGATATAAAAGCTAAGTAAAGGGAGACGGAAGGGGGGCATTTTTGTCTTCTGGAGCAACCACTACGCGTACTGAAGCCCTGCTTCCCAGGAAGTGGCCAGACATTGCCTGCTGATGGATAGTAGAGAATAACATAATTTGTTTTCCTTTGCTTTCAGTTTATTAAACTGTCCTTATCTTGACCCACGAGCCTTTTGTTATATTTTCTCCCCCCCCGTCCAGCTGAGGAGGGGGAGTGATAGAGCGGCTTTGGTGGGCACCTGGCATCCAACCAGGGTCAACCCACCACAGTCACCTGCGTAGTGGGTGAAGGGAAGGCAGTGGATGTAGTTTTTCTGGATTTTAGTAAGGCTTTTGATGCTGTCCCTCACAGCATCCTTCTGGACAAGTTGTCCAACTGTGAGATGAGCATGTTCATAGTCCACTGGGTGAAGAACTGGCTGAATGGCAGGGCTCAAAGTGTTGTAGTGAATGGGGCTACATCTGGCTGGCGACCGGTCACCAGCGGTGTTCCTCAGGGCTCAATTCTAGGGCCAGTTCTGTTCAATATATTTATCAATGATCTGGATGCAGGAGTTGAATGCACCCTTAGCAAGTTTGCTGATGATACCAAACTGGGAGGAGCTGTTGTGTCTCTTGAGGGATGAGATGCCTTGCAGAGGGATCTAGATAGATTGGAGCATTGGGCAATCATCAGTGGCATGAAATTTAAGAAGAACAAATTCCAGATTCTGCACCTGGGACAGAGTAATGCTGGCCACAAGTATAAATTGGGAGAGGAGAGGCTGGAGAGCAGCCCTGCAGAAAGGGATCTGGGGGTGCTGGTTGGCAGTAGGCTCAATAGGCGTCAGCAGTGTGCCCTGGCAGCCAAGAGGGCAAACAACATTCTGGGATGCATTCAACACAGTATAACCAGCTGATCAAAAGAGGTGATTATCCCTCTGTATTTAGTGTTGGTGCAGCCTCACCTTGAGTATTGTGTGCAGTTCTGGGCCCCACAATTTAAGAAGGATGTTAAGGTACTTGAATGCGTCCAGAGGAGGGCAGCAAAGCTGGTGACGAGGATGGAAGGCATGTCCTATGAGGAGCAGCTGAGGACACTGGGTTTGTCTAGTTTGGAGAAAAGGAGGCTGAGGGGTGACCTCATTGCTCTCTACAGCTTCCTGAGGAGGGGAAGTGGAGAGGGAGGTGCTGATCTCTTCTCCCTGGTATCCAGTGATAGGACGCGTGGGAATGGTTCAAAGCTGCGCCAGGTGAGGTTTAGACCTGATATTAGGAAGCATTTCTTTACCGAGAGGGTGGTCAAACACTGGAACAGGCTTCCTAGAGAGGTGGTCGATGCCCCAAGCTTATCAGTGTTTAAGAGATATTTGGACAATAACATGCTTTAAGTTTTGGTCAGCCCTGAAGTGGTCAGGCAGTTGGACTAGATGATCCTTGTAGGCCCCTTCCAACTGAAAATATTCTATTCTATTCTATTCTATTCTATTCTATTCTATTCTATTCTGATTTCTGATGATATTTTGGACACACAAAAAAATAGACAGGATGCTAGTAAGGCTTTTCAATGCCTATGAAGTCATTTAATTCTTGTTGAGTCCAGTGGGAATTAGGGAAGGAGGGGCTACAACCCCAAAAGTTGAAGGTACTTAGGTGCTGCTTACCAGGCTCAGTATATCTGCAAATCAGAAATACTGAGCCTCTATGCAGAGGTTAGTCTGCCAAATAATCTTGTACTGAAATCATGCTCCAAGTTACCTCTGTGTCCAAAAGTTGGCTCTAGAATGATGTCTTACCTCCTGACAACACAGAGGAGGCTCAGTACAGCTCAGCATCTGCCGTCCCCAACACCACATCTCACCTCAGGACCTTGGGAACTGGGCAATGAGAGTATTCACTTGGGAGGTAGAGTAGGAAAATTCGAATCCCCCAGCCCTAGGAGAGAAATTAACCTGTCCAGTTTTATATCCTATATTAATCTCTAACTAGCAATAAAATGGAAAACAAACTCCTCTGGACATGCTTTGTGAGAAAGCGATGGCTTCAGTACCCAGTTAAAGACAAAGATTCAGCCATCATTCACAGCTGGAGATAGGTGGCTCCTCACAACGCAGTAGAGGTGAATCCCTGAATTTGCACTTAAATTGGAAAGCCTCCAAGTGTACCCTGGCCATGTCCCAACTCCAAGGACAGTAGTGTCTTCACACAGATGAGCCAGGATGTGTTTCCAAAGTGGAGAGTGGGGGCAGCAGGAGAGAAGGATGAGCTTGATGCAAGCTGGAAGCTCAGCTGAGAAGCAGTCAGAGGGCCGGGGCTGACTGTCACATTTTTTCTCAAAACTCCTTGACAGCTACTTCTGGCAACTGCCTGTCCATCACACTGAGTTTTGTGGACCACCTTTGTAGGCATCTGGGGCATTGTCATACAGTCATCTTATTTCTCTGAAGTCGGCACCGCCACTGACGGGTTCAGGCCATGCTTCATTTTTCTATTCTATTCTATTCTATCTTGAATATTGCAAAGCAACATGTGGCTTGAAGTCTTTATTACTTCAAAAAATTAGCTGGGTTTTTGTTCAGAGCTGTTTAAAACCACAGGTGGGTGTTCTTTTGAGGAATTGTGTTTTTTGACCTTTCTGCATTTGATGAATTTGGCGCTCATGGCAACTGAACTTCTTGGCTTTTGCTTCATACTGTGTGTTCTAATGTTATGATATGTTTTCTTTTCAGTACACACGTAGACCAGCTGGTAGGAACAGTGGCAATATTTATGACTACAGTCTAGATCTTTTCACAGAAATTTGTTTAGGGCCCTCAAAAAATACATAAAAATGTTTTTTAGGAGTTATGGAGAAGAAAACTCCCTTCAGGAGATACTTTTCCCATATAGGGAACAAATATTTCTGAAAGTGGATGTTATACAGTGATACATTTACAATTGGCTAGATTGAAGCTTCCAATTATCCCTCTTAAATTTCTTGAATTTGAGGACATATCAGGAAAAACAATTTTGTAGATGTTTTCCTTTCATAGTCTCCAGTAGAAGCTCAGCAGAAAACTATATATGCTGAAGGATTTTGCTCATCCTTAATGATGACAAAATCATTTTAGGTAAAAACTCTGTGTGAGAAATTTAAACTTGTAAGATGACTGTTTCATCATGGTAGCTATAAACATGTGAAAACAGAGGGTTATAAAGGAAACTGCTTGGCAATCCTTAGTCTGTGGATGCTAGTAGGTGTTAATAACATTTTAATTACTCTACAGTTCGAGTAAAGCAGTACAGGCTCCTGCATGTTTGAGCAACAAAGTGGGTTTATAGGAGAAAAATGATTGGGCAACTAAATGTTTAAAGATAGGTAAAGACAATTAGTATTTTCATTGCTAAACTGTGTTCTAAGAGTGTGCCAGGGAAGACAGCAGCACTAACAGCTGCAACGGTCTCATGTTATACTGTGTTTTTGCTGTCATTAGAGTCAGTTCACATTGCTAGTGGCAGGGAGACAGTAAATTGCTGTTTTGGCTGCTGGGGTATAAAATTGCTGGGTATCAAAGAGTTGGAAGAGGAAGAAGTGGAGAGATCCTAGTTTTGAAACAGGGAAGATGCACCATTCTGGAAAAAGCTGATCCTGCAGGGCCAAATGCCAGAATATCATCAGAGAGATTGAAAACAACTACATTTTAGAAAGGAACATTTTAGAGCAGGCTTTCTAGGAATGTGACAGAGCAGATTTTACACATTATTTCCTGAGGGGATACTTCATCTAATACTGATGATATTGGTTATAGTGCAGGATATTCATAGAAAAAGGGATTAAAGGGTGCTTTTTCCCCTGCATTTGGAAAACTTTCTGGCAGCAATGTATGTTCTTGATTTAACATGTCAACATTTTTATGCATCTCTGCCTGCTTCTGAGAGGCAAGATGATCATGTTTAATTCTAGTGACAACCTTCTCACCCAGATATTTTAAATTGTGAACAGCAAGTGATCATGAGACACACAAATAATTTGTCATAGCTAGGGTTATTAAAAGATAATAAAAGGCAGGGGCAGGGAGCTGGAAAGACATCCCTCCCCAAAATAAAGCAAAAGAAAAAAACCTCAAACTTTTCGCGCATCTCCTTAGAACTGCCTTTTTTTTGGAGTCATTTTAAAAAGTCACTATCACTGGAAAGCCTCTTTTATTTCACTTGGCTAGATATTCTGTTTCATACTAGCAGATCCTCATCATCCTGTGAGCTGCAAGTTTTAATGGCTTAGATGAGGTGCCAGGCAGCTATGCCCTGTTTGTAGCTGTGCTGTTGAGTGTCTGTGGCCTTCATGAGACTACTTTGCTCCTTTGTGCTGACTCTCTGCCTGTGACATGTGGAGAATGCTGACAGTTGAATAAAAACTTCAGCAAATGGCAAATGCAAAGCAAATACTATATATTTTATTCTGTGGAATGTATTTCTATTGGTGCCACACAAAACATGTTATGAAGACAAACAATGTTTTAGTAAACTAAAACACTTACTCTAAATCCTCTCCATATAATCCATGTAAACCAGTTGTTTCCATTGGTGTGTTGACTGTTGCTTAAATAAGCTGTGTTTAGCCTAGATTATTGTTTAAATATTGTTCTTTCTTCTTTTTGAGGAAGACTAAATTCTGTCACTCCTATTGACACTGAGATTCTAAATAAATATAAAGGCCAAAATACCAGATGATCTTTGCTTTTGTAAAGGAATCAAATAAAAAAGTTGTTTTAAGTACATTTACTAAACTCAAAGTCAATTCACTGTTCAATTAATAGCTGTTATAACAACTTTATGTGATCGTATAATAAAACCAGAATTTCTGAATTCTAAACAGTTTTCTGTTTTCCAGGGTGTTCCTAAGAAACTATTTCTCCAAACTACAGTTGTCAGTAGACACATAGCCTGTAAGATCAAAAGGAAACATTATGATAATCTGATCAAACCATCTGTGGTGGGTTGACCTTGGCTGGCTGCCAGGTGCCCACCAAGCCTCTCTCTCACTCCCCCTTCTCAGCAGGACAGGGGAGAAAATAAGATGGAAAAGCTCATGGATTGAGATAAGGACAAGGAGATCACTCAGCAATTACTGTCATGGGCAAAACAGACTTGACTTAGGGAAATTAATTTAATTTATTGCCAATTAATTGGAGTAGGATAATAAGAAATAAGAACAAGTCTAAAAACATCTTCCCCCCCACCCCTCCCTTCTCAGGCTCAACTTCAGTCCTGACTTCTCTACATCCTACCCCCGAGCGTCGTCTCTACTGCTCCTTCCTCCTCACACTCTTCCCCTGCTCCAGTGTGGGGTCCCTCCCATGGGAGACAGTCCTTCATGAACTTCTTCAATGTGGGTCCTTCCCATGGGCTGCAGTTCTTCAGGAACTGCTCCAGCATGGGTCCTTTCCACAGGGTATAGTCCTTCAGGAATGGACTGCTCCAGCATGGGTCCCCCCACAGGGTTACGGGTCCCCCCACAGGGTTACAGGTCCTGCCAGCAAACCTGCTCCTGTGTGGGCTCCTCTTTGCTGGGCCACAGTTCCTGACAGGATCCTGCTCCTGCATGGGCTTTCCATGGGCTGTGACTTCCTTCAGGGTACATCCACCAGCTCCAGAGTGGAGTCCTCCAAGGGCTGCAGGTGGATATCTGCTCCACTATTAACCTCCATGGGCTGCAGGGGGACAACCTGCGTCACCAACATGTTCACCACAGGCTGCAGGGAAATCTCTGCTCTGGTGCCTGGAGCATCTTCTCCCCTTCCTTCTTCACTGACCTTGGTGTCTGCAGGGTTGTTTCTCTCACATATTCTCACTCCTCTCTCCCAGCTGTTGTGCAGTGTTTTTTAGCCTTTCTTAAATATGTTATCACATAGGCGCTACCTGCGGTGACTGAATTAAGCACTCAAGCTCTCTGTACAAGATTCCGTTTATTTCACAAAAGAATCAAACTTATATATGTTTCAACAAGGGTCTGGAAAGAACTAACGGCATACAGCCAATATTACTAACACAGGAGCACATATCTGGCTCAGCTGGGATGTTTGCCAGTCCTCAGAACAGTTAAAGATAAAAACATTCCATACACATACTTGTGACTGTCTTCAGCCACATCTTCCCAGGCCTACACAAGGCCATCCTCCAACCTGACCTTGTGAAACTAGTTCTTTAAAGGCTTGGCAAACATGCAGCACAACAGATTCTAATGGTCACTCTCGAAAACAAATGCCAGGTGTTCCGAGCTGCTCCCACACTACCAACGTCACTGATTGATTGGCTCAGCTTTGGGCAGCGGCAGGTCTGTCTTGGAGCTGGCTGGAACTGGCTCTGTCTGACATGGGGGCAGTTTCTGGTGTCTTCTCATAGAACCCACCCCTGCAGCCCCCATGCTACCAGGGCTTGCCATGGAAACCCAATACACCGTCTTTGACCAGATGTTGTATGGCTCTCTGAAATTAATTTCTATTGGAATCAGAGCATAGGTTTTAGAAGTCTTCTAATTTTAATTAAAAACATTTCCAGCAATGGAGAGTTTTCAGAAGTTTTTAAGTTGTTCTGTTATTTAAATCTTTTTGTTTTATCTGAGTTTATCTAGTCTCAAATTCTAGCCATTTGATGTTCTATGACTTTGTAAACTCGAAGACAAAGTTTGCTTATAGCAGTTTGCTTACCTGCATATGTTTGGACATTGTCTTAACACCCATAGTCTTCCATTTCCTCAGCTAAGAATACCTTCTAGAACCGCTCACTTGTGGATCTGTTTTTTTCTTTTCATCATTTTTGTACCTCTTTCCTGGGTCCTTGCTGTATCAACATACTTCCTTTGCTTTGGATGTAGGAAGCTGACAGTGAGAGCTGTAACAGTGGTCAGTGCAGATATACTCTGTTAAGTTGTTTAGTCATTTTATGGACCCAGATACACTTTGATTTGGTGGTCTAAAGAAGGCATTTAGATAATTTAATACTGTTACCTTCTTTGTGAGAGACTGAGATTTATTACCATCTCTTTTGACTTTCCCACTGTCCTGGCAAATAGTGGAAGTGCAGTTGGGAGCTTTGAAGCTGTCATCTAATGGGTAATACATGTGATGTAATCCACCAGAGTTCAGTTTTGTCTTTTAGTCCTTCCTATAGGCAAGTAAATGAACTGGACAGATTATTAGAAATATAATAATAGTACTAATAGGAAAGGTTATGAAAGCCCTTATAGTTTCTGAAGCTTCTGAAATGTCTACCCTGGTTAGAGCAGACATCTTCTGTAGCACATCCCAGATGATGTCAAACAAAACTTATGTTTGTGTACTTCAGAAAATGCATGTTTGCATGCATGAAGATTGTCTTGGTCAGAAGAAAAAAAGGTTTTATTGGTACTGAGTATTCATAACCTGTAATCATATAAAGAATCATATTTATAGTAGGCCATTTTAAAATGCTTTTATCCCAACAGAAGACAAAGTAAAGATAACTCATAAAAATTGCTATCAAGTGACATAAACATAGATAAGAGAAATTTAGGCAAGACTGTCCAAACCACACTGTAACTTCATGTAAATGGTCTAATTGGAGATGTAAAGTTTTATACACTCAATTGGAAAGTCAGTCCTGTAAATGACAGCCATGGAAATAATGCTCTTCGTTTTCTTTTTCTGAATTTATAGTACAGAAGAGTGTTGTGAATTATGAGTACAGAGAAATAGAGCCATAACTAAATGACTGTTCTTGGGATGCTTCTAATGTCAAAATGAACACAGAGACCATCAGGGAGCTACAAAGTCAGGTAGTTTTGGATCTAGGCATCTCCTGCAATGGAGACTAGCTGTGAAAATAACAGCTTGTCCTTTCCTGGGTGTCCTGGTTTCAGATGGGGTAGAGTTAATTTTCATTCTAGTAGCTGGTATAGTGTTATGTCTTGGATTCAGTATGAGAAGAATTTTGATAACACACTGATGTTTTCAGTTGTTGTTGAGTAGTGTTTAGACTAAGTCAAGGATTTTTCAGCTTCTCATGCCCAGCCAGTAAGAAGGCTGGAGGGCCACAAGAAGTTGGGAGGGGACACAGCCAGGACAGCTGACCCAAAGTGGCTAATGGGATATTCCATATCATGTGACATCATGCCTAGTATATAAACTGGGGGGAGTTGGCATGGGCGGGGATCACTGCTCGGGGACTAGGTGGGTGTCGATTGGCGGGTGGTGAGCATTTGCCTTGTGCATCACTTGTTTTGTATATTCCAATCCTTTTATTATTATTATTGTAATTTTATTATTGTTGTTGTTATCATTATTAGTTTCTTCCTTTCTGTTCTATTAAACTGTTCTTATCTCAACCCACGACTTTTACTTTTTTTTTTCTGATTCTCTCCCCCATCCCACTGGGTGGGGGGTGTTTTAGGGCGGTTTTGAGGATTCCCGAGAAGGCGAACGCACACACACTGACTATAAGGGAAAAAGCAAGCATTTATTAACTACAGAGATGCATTATGCTAAGGGTATCTTGTAAAGCAAATTAACATACTGACCCGAGGACCATGAGGAAGATGGACTATCCATACATTCTTGTGCCGTCTTGTGCCACGAGCTCAGCCCAGAGATCGGTAGGTGCCAGCTTTACGTGGGCATCCCCACGGAGGCAACGGTGGCCTTGCCGTACACCAGCCCAACGCTCTTCGGGAAATCCTGGTATTTATACATTTGTGGAGGAATGGGTTTTGGCACACGTGGCCAGCGGGTACCAAACATGCCTCGGTTGCAACATAGGGAGCCTATGACGCATGCGCTTGCTGGCCAGGCACGCTGCCGAGCCATAGCCATCCTGTCTATTGGTTCATGGGCTTTTTACACGTGGCATATTGTCATAATCCAGCAGTCATGCACTGACCATGCTCACAGCTGTACTGTGCAACAGCCCGCTGCCCGTCCTCCCCCAGTATTGCTCAGCTCTCTTATCTCCGTGGTCAGCATTCCAAGCAACGGGCAACAAACCATCTGTTTTCTGTGCTGACTGCGTTTTTCTCGGCTATCTACTTCTCCCCCAGTGTTCATCCATGGATCAAAATTCCATCTTTTAACCCCTCCGTATACCGGGGGGGAGTGAGTGAGTGACTGCGTGGTGCTTAGTTGCTGGCTGGGGTTAAACCATGACACTAGGTAAGCAATGCACAGCTAACGGAGACAGCCAACAGACACAGCAGTTTGTGCAGCAGTTCACCCAGAAGGGTGTGAAGAAGGGGGCCTCAGTTGAAACTGTGCCATTGTAACAGTCTCAGACATAGTGGTAACATGCCACAGTGCAGTTTCCCCAGCAGATGTTGGAGCAGCTGTCCCCGCTAGGGCAGAGGCTTCAACAGAGACTGAGCTTCAGATGGCAGATGCAGCCCTCCAAGTCCCAGGCTGCAGGGAGTGTCTGGGGCCTCTCTTTGATGCCAGGAGAGATGGGCCTCTGTCCTGCAGGAGATGTGCTGTCTTGGAGGAGCTGTGCCACCAAGTGGAGGAGTTATGGGAAGAAGTGAGCACGCTGTGCAGCATCAGAGAAGATGAAAGGGAGATAGACAGACAGGTTCTTCTCTGAGACTCAACAGCTTGAAGAGCCTTACACCCCATCTGCAACAGAGAAGCAGGCAGTGTCTACCCCCACTATCAAGGTAAGCAAAACCTCTGGAGAAGGGGAAGGATGGAAACTGGTGATTTCTGGCACCAAGAGGAAGGCTCCTGCCCCACCTAAGGGCTTACAACTGTAAAATAGGTTCACCACCCTCAAAGTTGAAGGGGAGCCAGATGTGCCTACAAGCAAAGGACTGGGTCTAGCTGACCCTAAACCATGAAAGACTACCAGGAAGAAATGGCGAGTCATTGTCATGGGTGACTCCCTGCTGCGAGGGACAGAGGCATGCATCTGTTGACCCAACCAATCATCTAGAGAGGTTTGCTGCCTGCCAGGGTCCAGGATCCGGAATATTGTGGAGGGACTGCTGAAGCTCATCTGGCCCTCTGAATACTAACCCCTGCTGTTATTCCATGTGGGCACAAATAATACTGCCAAGAGCAACCTGGAAAGTATCAAAAGTGACTACAGAGCTCTAGGGGCAGTAGTCAAGGGCATGGTGGCCCAAGTGGTGTTCTCCTCAGTCCTGCTGGTGAGGGGAAAGGGTGTGAGGAGAAGAGCACTAATATGACAAGTCAATAATTGGCTGCACAACTGGTGTTGGCGACAGGGTTTTGGTTTCTATGACCGTTGGAACCTCTTTGCAGACCAGTGTTTGCTTGGGAGATGGGATCCACCTCACTTAGCAGGGCAAAGGTATTTTTGCCATCAGGGTGGCTAACCTCATAAGGAGGGCTTTAAACTAAGAATGATGGGGGAGGGAGAGAGTAATCAGCAGCCCTGTGAGGGAGTGACAGACAGGATCCCTGAGCAAAGGGCATGGGGTGATGTGACGGGAAGGGATCACAAAATCAACAAAATGGGGCTTAAGCGGGGTCAGCTCTGTCACTTGCATGTAAGCAAAGAAGCCCATACAAGGCACCATTATGGAAAAATCCCCCAAACCCTCTCCAAGAACTCAACATGCTAGGGTGCCTCTCTGAAGTGCCTGTATACTAATGCATGCAGCATGGGGAATAAACATGACTTAGAGATCTGTGTGCAGTTGCAGGGATAGGATCTTGTTGGGATCACGGAGACGTGGTGGGATGGCTTCCATGACTGGAGTGTTGCAATGGAGGGTTACAGACTCTTTAGGAAGGACAGGATGGGAAGATGAGGAGGGGGAGTTGTCCTTTATGTGAGAGAAAAGCTGGAATGCATGGAGTTCTGCCTGGGGATGGATGATGAGCCAACTGAGAGCTTATGGATAAAGATTAAAGAGAAGACAGTTAAAGATGACATTGTAGTTAGTGTCTGCTATAGGCCACCTGACCAAGAAGAACAAACAGATGAGGCACTCTACAGACAGATAGGAGCAGCCTGAAGTTTGCAGGCCTTGGTCCTCATGGGGGACTTGAACCATCCCAATATCTGCTGGAGGGACAACACAGCAGGACATAAGCAATTCAGGATGTTCCTGGAGTGCACTGATGACAACTTCCTGACACAAGTGATAGAGGAGCTAGCAAGGGGAGGTGCTCTGCTGGACCTCATACTCACCAACAACAAGGGGCTCATGGGGATGTGAAGGTCAAAGGCAGCCTTGGCTGCAGTGACCATGAGATGGTAGAGTTCAGGATCCTAAAGGGGAGGGAGGAGGGCAAAAAGCAAGCTCACAACCCTGGACTTCAGGAGAGCAGGCTTTGGCTTCTTGAAAGATCTGCTTGGAAGATTCCCTGGAGGGAAGAAGGGCCCAGGAAAGCTGGTTAATATTCAAGGATCGCCTCCTCCAAGCTCAAGAGAGTTCCATCCCAACAAATATGAAGTCAGGTAAAAATAGCAGGAGGCCTGCATGAATGAACAAGGAGCTCCTGGCTAAACTTAAATACAAAAAGGAAGCATACAGAAGGTGGAAGCAAGGATGGGTAACCTGGGAGGAATACAGAGACATTGTCCAAGCATCCAGGGATGGGGTTAGGAAAGCCAAAGCCCAAAATGGAATTCAATCTGGTGATGGATGTCAAAGACAACAAGAAGGGCTTCTGTAATTACATAGGTAACAGAAGGAAGACTAGGGAAAATGTGGGCTCACTGCTTAATGAGATGGGGAACCAGGATACACAGGACATGGAAATGGCTGAGGTACTGAATGCCACCTTTGCTTCAGTCTTTACTAGCAAGATCGGCCTTCAGGAATCCCAGGTGCAAGAGTCCAGGGAGAAATTCTGGAGGAAGGAAGACGTGTCCCCTTGGTGGAGGAGGATCAGGTCAGGGAATACTTAAGCAAGTTGGACATACATAAGTCCATGGGCCTTGATGGGACACATCCATGAGTGCTGAGGGAGCTAGCTGATATCATTGCAAGGCCATTCTCGACAATCTTTGAACAACCATGGTGACTGGGAGAAGTGCTTGAGGACTGGAGGAAAGCAAATGTCATTCCTATCTTCAAGAAGGGCAAGAAGGAGGACCCAGGGAGCTACAGGCCAGTCAGCCTCACCTCGATTTCTGGCAAGGTGATGGAGCAAATAATCCTGGAAGCCATTTCCAGGCACATGAAGGACAAAGAAATCATCAGGAGTAGTCAGCATGGATTCAACACGGGGAAGTCATGCTTGACTGTATTGGGTTTGCGTGGTAAGATTTTGGTAGTGGGGGGGCTACAGGGGTGGCTTCTGTGAGAAGCTGCTAGAAGCTTCCCCTATGTCCGATAGAGCCAATGCCAGCCGGCTCCAAGACGGACCCGCTGCTGGCCAAGGCCAAGACAATCAGTGACAGTGGTAGTGCCTCTGGGATAACATATTTAAGAAGGGGGAAAAAAAGTTGCTGCAGCACAGAAACTGAAGCCGGAGAGAGGAGTGAGAACATGTGAGAGAAACAACTCTGCAGACACCAAGGTCAGTGAAGAAGGAGGGGGAGGAGATGCTCCAGGCACTGGAGCAGAGATTCCCCTGCAGCCCATGGGGAAGACCATGGTGAGGCAGGCTGTGCCTCTGCAGCCCATGGAGGTCCATGGTGGAGCAGATATCCACCTGCAGCCCATGGAGGACCCCATGCTGGAGCAGGTGGATGCCTGAAGGAGGCTGTGACCCTGTGGGAAGTCCGCACTGGAGCAGGCTCTTGGCAGGACCTGCAGACCCATGGAGAGAGGAGCCCACGTTGGAGCAGGTTTTCTGGCAGGACTTGTGACCCCGCGGGGGACCCACGCTGGAGCAGTGTGCTCCTGAAGGACTGCACGCCGTGGAAGGGACCTACGCTGGAGCAGTTTGTGAAGAACTGCAGCCCGTGGGAAGGACCCATGTTGGAGAAGTTCATGGAGGACTGTAGCCTGTGGGAGGGACCCCACGCTGGAGCAGGGGAAGAGTGTGAGGAGTCCTCCCCCTGAGGAGGAAGGAGCAGCAGAGACAACGTGAGATGAACTGACCGTAATCCCCATTCTCCATCCCCCTGCACCGCTGGGGGGTAGGTAGAGAATTCAGGAGTGAAGCTGTGCCTGGGAAGAAGGGAGGTGTGGGGGGAAGGTGTTTTAAGATTTGGTTTTATTCCTCATTACCCTACTATGGTTTGATTGGCTATAGATTAAGTTAATTTTCCCCAAGTCGAGTCTGTTTTGCCTGTGACGGTAATTGCTGAGTGATCTCTCCCTGTCCTTATCTCGACCCACGAGCCCTTTGTTATATTTTGTCTCCCCTGTCCAGCTGAGGAGGGGGGAGTGATAGAGTGGCTTTGGTGGGCACCTGGTGTCCAGCCAAGGTCAACCCACCACATTCGCTCAGCAATTGCTGCAGTCGCACCCATGAATAGAAAAACTGCCAATAATTCCCCAAGGAGAAAAGCTGTGTGTCTTTTTGCATCTGCCACTTTGGTTGTCCCCTACCTTTCCATTGGGACATGAGTCCTGGCCATTTGCAGACAAATTGAGCTTCTCCAAAATTTCATTATAATGCCTGTCTTCCTGAGCCATTCGAGCTGCTAATAAACTCCCTTGGGGCAGGGACTTTGTATAATCAACTCCACCTGGGCTATGCCCTTTTTTTTTGTTTCAGTTTCCAACTTATTCCTCTAAAGCCCTGTTTGTAAAGCAGAAATAAGATTTTGCTATGACACACAGTTGTAGGCTAAGGTGTGTTGATATTTGTAAAGGGGGCTCTGAGATCCTAGGATGGGAAGGGTGCACTGGAAAGAAAAAGGGTGTTTTAGGTACGGTAAAATATACAGCTCTAGATGTGCATGTATGTGGAGGTATGACTGTAGTGCTCTAACAGATTACTTGTATGTAGCAAAGTAGTGGAAACCACTTAATTCATAGCAGGACTGGCTTTTCTGTGGCTGAGAGATGGAAAAAATATGCACTGAATTTCAGCTTTGTTCCACAGGTCAGAGTACCGTAGCTTGCCCTGCTGTTGTGTAAGATGTGTTTGTTTGGGCATAAGTGGTAATTTCAAACATCTGCTGCTACTTTCTTTCCTCCTCTGCTTTTCCTTTCTCTTTCCAGCCTTTCCTAACATCTGTTTCCTTTTTTTCATCTTGCTTTTTTCAGAATACATTGTCACAACCCAGACTGGACAGACCAGGGAGTCGTGTTTAATTCGAAATTCCCTCAGGCTAAATTATGGTGAAACACCACCAAACGATCAGTTAAAGATTTTATTCATGACAGAAGCAAACTGAACTGGGGAGGTGTGATAGTAGGTGGCAGGGTTTCTCACAACAGGAATTGGCATAAGACTAATTCTGTAAACCGTGTAACCCAGGGTAACCATATACATCGATTCAGGGAATAAGGAGATCCCTCCCGTTGAGTCACGAGGTTCAGAGCAGACCTCCTTGCTTTCCAGACTCCTCCTCAGAGAAGGGCCCAGAGGCAGCTGGATCTACTCTTGGTCTCAGACTTGGTCAACGGTTTATATCTTGAAATGGATGAGGTGTAGGGATTGTGGAAAAGGAAAAGGAAAGAGAGAAGAAGACAGAGAGAGAGAAAGGAAGAGAGAAAGGAAGAGAGAAAGGAAGAGAGAAAGATTTCACCGGTCCTGGGTCCAGCATTGGTTCAGTCAGCCGAGGGGTCCAGTTCCAGTGGGCTTGCGCACCTGGGGCTTCAGTTTGTGTCCTTTTATCATCCTTGCCTCTCCTTTGGGTGGGCACTCGAACTGTCAGGCTAATGAGCAGTTTGTGAGCCTTTGGGCTTGGGGGTCATTTGTGGAGTAACTTCTCCTTCCCTGCAGACGTGGCCATTGTTTGATCTTTGTATCAGAACAGCTTATCAGAACAGGGAGCTGCGTACCCTCCAGCACACCCTCCCCCTCCTGTTGCTGATGCCTGAGCTGATGGGCTTTTCACCTTGGCTCCTTGCTATGCAGGGTTTGTCTTTAAGCAGAACTTGCCCCACCACAATGTTTGAGACATTAACTCTTTCAGTCTCTCACATATGTGTAGCATAATTATGACAACTGTGTTAACTCTGGATTGTCATTGACCCTTGCTGAAGAAGCACTTTGTCATTCAGCAAGAATGCATCACTTAGTGCTGCTTGATTCATTGACTTTTTATCCAACTTTAGGCCCCTGCAATTTATGAAATGTTATCTGCAGTAATTTTCCATGTTCTTGACCTATGTCAACAGCTACTTTATCCAACTGCCTTCATCTATTTTTATGTGCAAACTGGCTGCTGTGAGTCAGAGAATACTGATAGGTTAGGGAAATATCTTGGTGGTCAATTATTGTTAAAAAGCCCATACAATTCTTAAGCAGAATTGTCCATTTTTTTTGGGTCTCGCTTTAGTGACTCTGCCCATAGGCAAGAGTTGTGCCACCAGTCTCAATCTCCCCTCCTACATGACTGAGTAACGGCTTAGGTCTCAAGTGTTCAGTAACCCGAATATAGTAATTGGATATTGGCATATCCTCCTGATGCGCTTAATCCTAAATTTTTTTACTTCTTTTTCTTTCATTAGAATGTGAAATGCAAATGGAGAATGTTGTCAACTGGTACATTTAAATAGAGCTTGTATCACAGAAAATTTCATGACAGGACAACTAAGATATGTAAGTGACTGTTTTTGCTACCATGACCTGTAGGAACTATTGTTTTCATATGGCCTAATATGGGCCAAGTACAATCTCATTTTTTCTCTCTGAGAGTGCCAACCTCACTTTTGTCCTTCAACTTGGTGTATTTGAATTCACTTAAATATGAATATTAGGATTATTTAAACTAGTAAAGAATAAAGTACACCAGGTGCAGAGTGAGAACATCCACATGGGGAGGCAGGCTGTTATTTCAGAATAATTCCTTCTGTAGACAAAATCTAAGTGAAAGTTCTGCAATGCAGTACAGCACGAGTGTTGCCTCTTTTGTTCATTCAACCTGACTCATTACAGATTCATTGCTTGTTTGATGATACTTTCCACGCCCCTTATCTGAGTTTTCTCTCTCTTTTTCTCTTTAATTTATGGTGTTCCTGTGGCACCTTCTTTCTTGTTATCTGAGCAGGAATTTCTAATTTCTTCTTACAGGCATAGGACAGATTGAGGTGAATGATGGCAGTACAAGGGATAAAGCCATGACTGCATTTGGGAGTGGCGCATTCAGCAACTCTTCCTCATAGACTGAAGACCCAAACCTTCGTGTTTCATTCTGCGACATAAAAATAATAGATTCTGGTATGAAATTTACTCCCTACTTCAGAGTTAGGGTCTTTTTTCCCCATGCATGCTTTCCTCATACTGGATAGGACTATGCCTTCAGCTTGTCTATAACTTCTGCTCTTTAATAATTGTATTTTCACATAGTTGACACATTTCTAATCAATTTGAAAATATTTACTCAAGCAGACCCCTTCATGATATATTTTAACAACAAAATAACTACTCTTACAAGTGTCCAGTGTATGCATGTTAAAAATTGCATTGCTTTGATAAATAGGTGGATTATTTTTTTCAGTATGTTTTTTTTTCCCCCTGTTTTTCAAACATAGTTTTTTTCCACAATTTGTTGCACTGGAGCAGGTCTTACTATAGCATTATTATATGGGGCTACTTTTCTGTGAATTCTATTGAATGAAGGAGAGGGAAAATAGAAAATAGTTTGATTCACATAGAGATGACATTTTATTATATGCTTTAGTGCTTAAAGAGAATAAAAGATTGGTATGCTTGAATTAGCTCAGAGCAGCTTTTATTCCATAGCACCATTTCATGCAAGTCTATGAAGAAGAGCTGCATTGTTATGGAACAATCCTGTGAGTGCTGATGACTGGAAATGATGAATTTTTAAAATAGTTTGGTGTCTAGTCTGGCTTGGCTTTGACTTCTAGACATTCAGGAAATGGAACTTTCGAAGCTGAAGTCAGTGGGAAAATGTGCACTGTTCCCTCTCAGTAAGAATGACTATATAGAAATGTTAAAATGCACCTCATTTTTTGCATAGAGTCTTCTTTTGGCAAGAAATGACAATCTGTATAATCAATTACTCCAGAGATTTTCCTTCAAGGCCTATTGGTTAGGAAGTGTGGACACCTTTTAAAATAAATTATTTTTATATAAATGAACTCTTTTCATACAAAATCAGCAAATCCAAGATACATCAGGCATGTGACAGTGATGTGTGCATAAATACCCATGGGATACTCAAAGGAAATATATGTCAGAATACTAAAAAAACTGCTGAGTCTTGAGCTAGTCTTCATTAATACAACCCAGTGATTGTACAATTTAGCTTAGACTGAAGACTTCTGCCAAGTTTTTCTGTTCACTTAGAGGAAAAAACAAAACCCTATAATTCAGTGGAGTAACCTATTCTATTTCTATAGAAATGATATTTTCTGTAAACTAAATTTTATGTACTGACTTCTCAGCTGAGAAAATGGGTTTCCTGTGATGTTTTAAATTATATTCCAGATGTGTATTCCAGTGCATCCTCAGTGTAAAAATGATTATTATCCCAACAGATGTTTGCTGAAAATCTTACAGCCAAGGCTATAATCAGGACTGTGATCAGGCATGCTGTGTTGTTTTGGGTTACTCTGTCTAGCATCATGTGCCATCTCTTTCATGAGAGCACACAGAGTCATAATAGTCATTTTCACTTCCCCCTTCCACATATGTGGATAGCTATAGGTGCTCAGAATGAATCCTAATGTTTTACACTTTTTCCATCATTACAGAGCTTCTTGCGCTATCCTCCCACATGCATACTCACACAAACATGTCATCTCTCCCTCTCTGTATTTTATCAAATAAAATGGCTATTTTATTTATAGTAAATTTATGCTTACATAAACTTCCCTCAGTTGCTAATGATAGTTCTTGTAGGAGCCTTGATGCAGAGGAGTTCCTAATGACAATTTAAATGCCACGGGATCTCTGACTTACAGCTCCTCTAGGCAATAGTAATATTTTTGACTACCTTCTTCCATTAATTTTCATGCATCTTAATCAGAGTTGGCAGTGGTAGAAAGAGTAAAAGTTTAAACTGCTTCTGCTCAGTCTATCTCACTGTTTTTTATTTATGGATGTTTTTACACCATCTTGAAGTTGTGTTGGGAATAGGCACAGGCTCAAATATGAATGAATTTTCACAATGAGTTGCCATGCATGGCATGCTTTGTGTGTGCTCTTAGCCTGTGCAGTGCTGAAATTTGTTGACTTAAATAATTTTCTTCATAACTTTTAAAGGCATGGTAACATGGGGATGAGTTAAGGTGACAGTAAATACTCATGCAGCAAAGAAATCTTAGACCCCTCATTCAGTTGAAAATGTTTCTAGCAATAATAGCCAGGTCTGATAATAAGGTTTGGGAGGTGGATCTGTTTAAACCCTGAAAACCATGGTTGGTTATTCAGACCTGTTGAAGCTTTTTTTGTTACTCATTTCTAAATACTGGTAATAGAAGAAGAGAGGTCCATGGTCTAAGGCAACCCAGTCACCTAGTGAGTCAGAGATTAAATGGTACATAGAATGCCTCTCAGCTGGCTTCAGATGTGTTGGGAGAGCTGGGCTACCTGCAAGAAAAGAAGATTAAGAGAAAAAAAACAAGCTTGTGTTGTGGAGATCTGGAAAAGAAATCGTGTTATCAGCAGGTGACAAGGAAGTAGGGCTCATTATAAATATGTTATAGATCAACCTTTTTGATGGAGGAGATCTCCAGTTAAAAGGGATCTTGATCCTACTTTAAATCAGTCTCTTCAGTCTTAAGGCTTCATACTTACCAAAGTCTTTGGTTCTCCCTCTTCTGGGTTCTCGACAGATATACTCTATACATCTTGCAGGCCTCCAGACATTGCTACATCAAACAGCAGCTAAGACTGATTAGCTGCCTGCTCCTGCTGAAGGGACAGTTGGCTCATGTAAGATCTGAAGGTGGTAGTCAGCTCTTGATTTCTTGAGAAGAAGTCCACCAAGATGGATTTCAGCCCAAGCTGAAAGAGGTGCTGAGTAACCAGGAGAGAAAGGCACCCTATCCAGTTTCTCAGTTCTCTACGAAGTTGAAAAGGAATTATGATTGTTACTAGAAGATTTAACAGAATTTCTGTGTAAGCATTACCAGATAGTCTGTATTCCTAAACAGCATAATTTCTCCTCTAGAAGAATACCGTTGACTCTGAAGTTAATTCTTGGGAAGGGGAAAAATTCAATTCTTCTTTATAAAGATGTGGTGAGTTGACCTTGGGCAGCTGCCAGACACCCACCCAGCTGCTCTCTCACTCCCCCTCCTCAACAGGACAGGGGGAGAAAATAAGATGAAAAAAAGCTCATGGGTGAAGATAAAGACAAGACACTTACCAATTACCTTCATGGGCAAAACTTGACCTGGGAAAAATTATGATTCTATGACCAGGAAGTAGAGGCCTGAAGCCTCGACCTCAAACAAATTTTCTGTTAATGTCAATAGAGTTATTTTTGTGTAAAAGTATCCCATGATTTGAAGCTGAGGTGAAGATACATAGTGCAGACATTAGCCTGGTAAGGAAAGACATTAATACCATCCCTGACAAATAACAGAGAAATACGTGAGATGAAAATAAAGTTCTGTTATATATATGTATGTGTGTATGCATGCATAGATATTCATAAACAGCACAAATCTAAGGTGCCGAGTTGGCTACAAGTAGGAAATGGCTGGCTTTCTTGGAGAGAGGTGAATTGAATTTTTATAGTTATATCCTGTGAAAAAATTCAGCAGAAATATGAGCTGTCAGGAAGCTAGATGCATGTAAATGTAACCTGAGTTTCTCTGTGAATACTTTATATTATTTACATTTATAAAAACTAGCTCCCATTTAGACTAGATAATGCAGAAATGACTGCAGAGTCCTGTCTGCTGTAAGGTTGATGTCACTTTTGGTGTTGCCCTTTCTGGATGTCATGAATCTTTGAAGAGGTGTCTGACAGATAAGAATCTGGCTTTCAAAACTAGATTTTTAACCCCCAATCTTCATTTTTTTTTGTTTCAAGCTTTTTTTTTCGTTTCAAGCTTTTTTTTCTTATTGTTGCAATTTAACCTGTTGCTCAGTACCCAGCTGTTTCTTCCTTGGGAGTACTGTAGTATAAAATAAAGTTTCGGAGAGCCTGACTGAGTGAATCTTGACAAAGAGTCACTCTGCTATAAAATACAGTTTAATTTTGTTTTTTCATTCCAAGTGGGGAAGCTGATTTACATATTGGTTAAGTAGAACATTTGAGTATGTTACTAAACTTTTTTTTTTCAAGAACAGACCTAAATAAAACAAAAGAAAAAACTTATCATTCATTTCTCATTGTGATATACTGTTAAGCTTTGTAAAAGTAATTTTTTTAAAATAGAATTGAAAGAGGAGCTAATCTAATAATGAAAAATAATAAAATAATAATGTTATTATTCAAAATATGCTAGCCAATGACATCTTTCTAGCAGGGGATTTAAACAGATGTTCATAGAGACTTGTAGTAGTAATTAAATTGGACATATTCCCTAGTGAACAATATGCCAAGGTGAGCTTTGCATTCCCACTGCCAAAATGAACTCTTTAACATGTAGTATGTCTTGGATTCTGGTAAATGGGAAAATTCCCAAGATTTCATACATTTCTTGATAGTCTCCATGGAATCTAACACTTACCAAATGTTTTCCTTGTTGGCAGGTAGAGTGGATACAACAGCAGGTGGTTAAAAGAAGAATAAAGAGGGATTATAAACATGGTGGTACCCAATCCACTTATTTCAATGATCCCAAGTGGCCAAGCATGTGGTACATGGTAAGTGCATAAAGGGTCATTGGTTCTGTTTCATGCTAGCATTTAGTTCTTTGCTATGATATTTTGAAAAGGGACAAAATAGTATGTTCCAAAAAAGCAAACTTTCTTTTCTGTTTTATGTAACTAATGAAGGTTTGTAAACTCCTTATAAGTATTATAAAGAATTCCCAGTAGGCCCCACAATAAGAAACATTTATTAATGCATTCATTCATGAATGCTTCCTATTGCAAGATGCCTTGGGAATTACTTATTAGAGGATAAACTTTCAGCAATGAGAAGGGAAGGAACATAGCCGCAATATGTGAGAGCAGTGAACCCACTTGTTTTCAATGTGCCCAATTCACTTTCTCAGTCATCAGTATGACACAAATTTATCATGTCCTGAAACAGAAGAGCCACAAACAATGTCTGTTTAGTGTTATAAGTACACCCTTTTCAGTAATGAATAATTCAGTTGAAATAAATTGATTATTTGTGCTGCTTCCTGTCTGACATGAGTTCCGTGTTATTTGAGCAAACTTTTTTCCCTGATTATAGTCACAGTCAAAGCCTGGAGTGAAACTTCTTTATGCAAGAAGTTTTTAAAAATACCCTCATTTTGCCTAGGAAGACGCAAATGAAATGTTCATGTATTTAGTTAAAGAAAGTTGGGAGCAACAAGTTAGGCAATTGACTCCAGCTCACATATCTGCATTTTGGCTATTAAAGATTTGTTCTCTTTCCCTACTGTTCTATTGATGTAGTTCTAAGTCCTTATATCTTGTTTTATCACTAGGTCACCTATGTAGCTGAGAGCAGGGCATTCAGAAGGTTTATGACTTGATAGCTTGAATTGCTTCAGATAGATAGGGAGGAAAATATTCCTTTTTGGAAAAAAATATGTAAAATAATTTTCTTGTAAGTAGACATTGTCTTTTCAGGCATTCTGCTAATTCCAGAGTGTTAGTTTACTATTTTATGTGAATAAACAAGATTGTCCTAACACAGCTTTAAAATGTTTTAAAGTTTTTATATTTATTTCATTTTGGCTTGTAGTTTGTTGCTGCATACATTAAAAACCAAAAATGTCATAGGTTTGCAGTAATTTGCAACTAACAATAAACTCAGACATTCAGAAGTCCTTATCTTCAAGTATGTACCGTACAAGCATGTAATCAGTCAGCGAGTCTAGTAGCTTGGCTATTCAGTTTCCAGAATTCCTGTATTTTACTAAGTAATACCTTACTTTCAAAATTCCTCTTATATTTATTAATGGACTATACTACTGACTCTTTTCTTTTCCCATGGAAAAATGATCCCATCATAATTTTCAGAGCTACTGAAGATCTTTGAGGCAATAACCCTCCTCATACACTAGAAATCTATTTCATTTATGCTTCATTGCAGTACTGTACTGATCTGGCTAAGGGTGTTTTAGCTTTTATCCACAATGTAATAGATACCTTTGGCTATTGATCTGGTATAACCTCTAACAGGGCTGTAACTGTAGTTCAGATTTGTTGACACAAACCTTTTATTCAAAGACTTTGTCAAACAAAATCTCTGATTTCCTTCTGTTTTTCTTCTCTGTCTTTTTCTTCACAAGTATCACCCCTTGTAATTTTAACAGTCCTAGCTAGAAATGACACATTTTTGTTTGTGCGATATCCATGGCAAGAAGTTGTGAGGGGAATTCAGGCCTTCTCTCCCTTTTGGGTAATGAAAAAGGCTAAAAGCATCTCTCAAGACCTATTCTGTGAGCAAATTAAGAGTTCTTTTTTAATCTCTATATTTTTCTCCATTGACTATAAACACATTCCTAGAAAGAGTAGAGAGATTAGAAATTTGCAACACTTTCAGCCAGAATCTGCAAGATATTTAGCACCTTACAGTTCTGTGGAAACTGAAGCAAATAGAGCTTCGAGAGACATGCATCACCTAAACAAGTATGCTTTTACTTTTTCATTACTGGAGTATTATCTATTGAGAAATTAATGCTTTTCATGCTTTCTGATGCCTAGGAAAAGGCAATCTTAAAAAAAAGCTTTATCATAACCTCTGATTTCTGAGGCATCTTGTTGCGTTAGAGGGTAAAGAAGTTTGGCAGAAAATAAAGCCCCTTGCGTTCCAGTTTATCCTCAGATGTCAGAGGGGCTGGGGGTGGCTAGGTTTAATTTCTGAGTGTCGTGGTTTAACCCCAGCCAGCAACTAAGCACCACGCAGCCGCTCACTCACTCCCCCCCATCCAGTGGGATGGGGGAGAAAATCGGGAAAAAGAAGTAAAACTCATGGGTTGAGATAAGAACGGTTTAATAGAACAGAAAAGAAGAAACTAATAATGATAATGATAACACTAATAAAAAGACAACAGTAGTAATAAAAAGAATTGGAATGTACAAATGATGCGCAGGGCAATTGCTCACCACCCGCTGACCGACACCCAGTTAGTCCCCGAGCGGCGATTCCCTGCCCCCACTTCCCAGTTCCTATACTAGACATGACGTCACATGGTATGGAATACCCTGTTGGCCACTTTGGGTCAGGTGCCCTGGCTGTGTCCTGTGCCAACTTCTTGTGCCCCTCCAGCTTTCTCGCTGGCTGGGCATGAGAAGCTGAAAAATCCTTGACTCTAGTCTAAACACTACTGAGCAACAACTGAAAACATCAGTGTTATCAACATTCTTCGCATACTGAACTCAAAACATAGCACTGTACCAGCTACTAGGAAGACAGCTAACTACATCCCAGCTGAAACCAGGACACTGAGTGATGTCCAATTTGACGCTCTTAAGTCTGGTTGCATTCAATATGCTGAACTATCACGATGACAGATGCACTAATAGCGTACTGCACTCTCAGCTTAGCTGCGTTCAACACACAAGAATTACCAGACTTAGGGAGCTTGGTTGCATTAATGAACTATCATGACTAGATTAATGAGCAGTGCAGGTTATTAAAGCAACAGTACAGGTTCTTTTGGATTGCCGGTGATAAATACACTGTCTGCAAAGCATGTGCAAATAATAATACAGTCGACTACAAGCACACTAAATTATGGAAAAACTCTATAGAGATTTCTAAGTTTCCCGAGGAAGCACTTGGTATAACCGAGGGTTTGAATCTTACCCAATAGGTGTCCCTATGTGGGGGAAGAGAGGTTCAGCCCATCAGCTGATCCCAGAAGTCAGCAATGTCCTCCCGACTTGTCTATGATGGTGTCTTCCCTAGCATTCCTCCTCTCTTAAGCCCTTTTATATTTTCTTATTTTTAGGTGGAGCTTGAGTGACTCTAGTCATACATACCTTTATTATGATTGGTGTAAAATCTCCTCGCTTTACTTTTAAAGGTATATGCTAGAGAAAATTCAGAGCGCATGCTCAGTGAGGAGTGGTTGCACCTTGGAGGTGGGTAGCTTTTGGGATGGAGGTGTGTTTTGGTATTATAATGAGATTATAATGAGGAAAGTTCACCCAGAGAACATGATTTAGCGTGTCACTACTCCAGAACTGGGCACTTATTATATAAATCAGAAGTAAGGCCATAGCGTTGACAGAACCCCATTGTTTCACCTCCTTGCTTCAGTGGATTCAATGCAGGGACCTTCCATTCTTGTTCCAGTAGTTCCAGTTCCCTCTCCCTGCGGTGATATCGCAGAGCTTGGCTGTGGTGTCTCCATTGAGCTCCACCCTCCATGTTGTTTCTCTTAGAGTCAGCATACCAAGCTCCCCTGGTGTTGCTAACATCTAAAGTTGCAGGTTATGTTGCTTAGGGAATTATTATGGAACAGATTTCATGTATATCCACTGCATTCCACCCTGGAGGTTCACCTTCCCTTAAGGCGGGGGGGGTGTCATATCGATAACTCACCTCCAGCAATCATTCCATACATCTGTGCGTAAGACTGAAATAGAAACTTTTTATAGATTAAGTAATACATGAAACTTCACATGAGAGTCACTTTTCAAATATTATTGAAAACTGACCTATAGAATTGGGCTTGCTCAGAATGAACTAATATAAAAAAATAAAGTCAAAGAGAAAGCAAGTCCTTAGTTAATATCCCTTTTGAAACTTTGGGTCAGGAGAGAGCTAACAGTCCAGATTGTTGTCCCCAGGGCTCAACTATCTATGTTATATCTATTCTTCTCTTTCATTTGTGTTGGCAAAATATTCTGTTTCTCAGTAACTGAATGAACTATATACAATCAGTTTGCATAACTGAAAGACATCAAAGTCAAGTCTAAAATTGCATAATTTTGTTAAATAGAATGTAGCTGCAAGAAATTGATTTAACTGTTGTTTATTTTTTAACAAACCATTACTAGACTACAAAGACACTAACCATGTCTTTGCAGTCAGTTCAGACAGGAACAAGTCTTTTTCAACATTCACCAAGGATAATCATCTCCACTACTGTTATCATCCTTTATACTACTAATAATAATCGCTAGTACTGACAGGCCTCTCTAATTTGGAGAAGAAGTTTCCGTAGTCCTTGGTCCTACCAGCTTCTTCCCACTCTGCTTTGCCTAGTTGCGGCTGAGCAGGAATTGAATATACAAAAGGATATTTTTGTGAGGATGAGAATTTACCAGAGAAGTAAGATGTTTTGAAATGTGAGGCTGTTTGGAGGGAGAGGCCCTGTTCTGTTAGAGCATCTAAGAGTAAATGTGATTGATAGTTAAGTGTATAAGCTAAGTGTTTGCTTATTGCTGGATACCACTACATCAGTGAAAGAGGAAAAGTGTATCCAGAGGTTACTCTATATCTAGAGAAGGTATAGCACTGTCAGAGAGAAAGAGGGTAAAGCTAGAATTTCCATTGCAGTAAACCACTGGGGCAAGATGATATTCCTCTGAGAAACCACAGCATAGAATAACTGAGCTACCCACAAAAATAAATAATATATCCTTAAAAATGGTGCTATACTCAGAGAAGAAGCTAGCCAGTATCTCTAAAATGCATATTTGTGGTAATCTTAAAAATTTATATACTGGTGAACCTTACCTAAGAACCTAGGGAAATATCTGACATCATTATCATTAAGGTTATAAAAAAAACCATGAGCAAGAAAGTCAAATTCATAAGCTGCTTCGAATGGAGGAAAATCACTTATTACATAATTGTCATTGTCATTGCTAAATGCATGCCAAACATATATTAAACATAATTCAAAACTTCATAGAAGTAAAACTTTCATTTTCATTTACATATATCTTAAGTCTACAGATATGTCAGCTCATATTCCTTAAATCATTTTGAAATGTCTATTTTTGCTGTTGATTCCTCTGAATTCAGTCCTGCCTTTTTTGAAGAGTGTTTTATTTTTTCTGAATCTCTTTCTCAACTTTTATTATTTTCTCTTCTCCTTTCAACCCCTCGCCTCTGTGCATCACATTTGAACTATCATTAAAATCTACATTCATCACACAAAATCTTCACTCACATCAACAAAAAGAATTCCCACACTGAAATCAAAATAATATCATCACAAAACCGACAAAAAGTGGACAATTTACACACAATCCACCCCTCGTCCCTTCACCACAATTACAACAATAAAAATTCCCCACTCATCATGCAGCTCTTAACTCTCTGGCTGCGTTCAGTCCATGTTTTGCCCGTTACCTCTCTCAATTACTATCCTTATCTCGAATTCCTCACATTGCCGGCATTCTCCACCAAAAAGACTGTGATGGGTTAACCCTGGCTGGACGACAGGTGCCCACCAAAGCCGTTCTATCACTCCCCCATCCTCAGCTGGACAGGGGAGAGAAAAATATAACAAAGAGCTTGCGGGTTGAGATAAGGACAGGAGGGATCATTCACCAATTACCGTCAGGGGCAAAACAGACTCAGTTTGGGGAAAACTAACTCAATTTATTACAAATCAACCAGAGTAAGGTAATGAGAAATAAAACGAAATCTCAGAACACCTTCCCTCCACCCCTCCCTTCTTCCCGGGCACAACTTCACTCCCGGATTTCTCTACCAACCCCCCCCCCCCCAGCGGCACAGGGGGACGGGGATGGGGTTTACGGTCATCACACGTTATTTTCTGCCGCTTCATCCTCCTCAGGGGGAGGACTCATCACACCCTTCCCCTGCTCCAGCGTGGGGTCCCTCCCACAGGAGACAGTCCTTCACAAACTTCTCCAATGTGGGTCCTTCCCACGGGCTGCAATTCTTCACGAACTGCTCCAGCATGGGTCCTTTCCACAGCGTGCAGTCCTTCAGGAGCACACTGCTCCAGCGTGGGTCCCCCACGGGGTCACAAGTCCTGCCAGAAAACCTGCTCTGTGGGCTCCTCTCTCCACAGATCCGCAGCTCCTGCCAGGAACCTGCTCCAGCGCAGGGTTCCCACGGGGTCACAGCCTCCTTCGGGAACCCACCTGCTCCGGCGTGGGGACCTCCACGGGCTGCAGGTGGATATCTGCTCCACCGTGGACCTCCATGGGCTGCAGGGGGACAGCCTGCCTCACCAGGGTCTTCACCACGGGCTGCAGGGGAATCTCCGCTCCGGCGCCTGGAGCATCTCCTCCCCCTCCTTCTTCACTGACCTTGGTGTCTGCAGGGTTGTTTCTCTTACATGTTCTCACTCCTCTCTCCGGTGGATGTTTCCCATCCCAACTTTTTTTCCTTCTTAAAAATGTTATCACAGAGGCGTTACCACTATCGCTGATTGGCTCGGCCTTGGCCGGCGGTGGGTCCGTCTTAGAGCCGGCTGGTATGGGCTCTCTCGAACACAGGGGAAGCTTCCAGCAGCTTCTTATAGAAGCCACCCCTGTAACCCCCCCGCTACCAAAACCTTGCCACACAAAGCCAATACATTATTCTTTCTTTTTAGACATAAACCATGCTGTGGGAGAGTAGGTGGAAAACAAAATGTGTTTGGAAGAGTGCTAAATGCAGGCAATTTCAGAGTCTTGTTTGGAAGCAAAAAGAAGGGCTTTTGTAAAGCTGCATTGTAGCTCTCTATAGTCTGTTAGTTTTCTCTGAAAGAGGTAACAATATAATGGATAACGGTCTATCAGAAAGTATAACTTATAGAGTCTTTTTAAAAGAAAAGCATATTAGGCAAATATAATGAATTTAGGCTGCTGAAAAAGTCAAATTTTCATACAAAAATCTCTGAAAAGATACTCTAATAGTGTCGTGGTTTAACCCCAGTCAGCAAGTAAGCACCACACAGCTGCTCACTTACTTCCCCCACCAAGTCGGATGGGGGAGAGAATGGGGGAAAAAAAGTAAAACTTGTTGGCTGAGAAAAGAACAGTTTAATAAAAAAGAAAAGAAGAAAATAATAACGATAATAGCAACACTAAATAAATGACAATAATAATAATAAAAGGATTGGAATATACAAGTGACGCACAATGCAATTGCTCACCACTTGCTGACCGATGCCCAGTTAGTCCCTGAGCAGTGATCCCTCCCAGCCCCACTCCCCCCAGTTTATATACTAGACATGACGTCACATGGTATGGAATACTCTGTTGGCCACTTTGGGTCAACTGCCCTGGCCGTGTCCTGTGCCAACTTCTTGTGCCCTTCCAGATTTCTCACTGGCTGGGCATGAGAAGCTGAAAAATCCTTGACTTGAGACTAAACACTACTGAGCAACAACTGAAAACATCAGTGTTATCAACATTCTTCACATACTGAACTCAAAACATAGCACTGTACCAGCTACTAGGAAGGCAATTAACTCTATCCCAGCTGAAACCAGGACAGTATCCACCCCTTATTCTATACCGTTTACATCATGCTCAGGTCCTATATTTTCAGATACATCCTGGTTAATCATCATCACCTTTTCCATCCTTTGAGATATAGGTAGATATATATATATATATATGTATACACACACAGAGGTATCATTCCTTTAGTTTATGGGCCATGTTTATAAAATGTTCGTTGAGTTCATTTAGTCCCCAACTTTGGGCTCCATCTGTCATACCAGTCTGTCTGGGCAGGAGGGATGGTGCAAAGTCCTCTCAGTCGGTAGAGCAGAATTGGGCTTCAGTGCAGTGTGACGAGCAGGTGACATTTGACGCAGCAGGAGGATGGTGTGCACCGTTGGATTGTTGCATGCTGGAGTCAGTTCTGGTTCCATCACTACTGCGCTTTGCTCAGTTTTATCGCAGTTCTTTCTTGCTTGATCCAAGTGATTCTTACTGTAGTACTATGGATATAGCATATAACAATTATAGTAATGATAACATACAGTAGCAGGGTTATATAGCAACTAATATCATACAGTTTAATTCTGGCTATTCTCACCTAAAATCAAAGCCCCTTGAGGCACACATCGGACTTCCCCATCTTTTCACATCACCCACCAAGTGCACCCAGGCCCTTGAGCAAAACCAATCCCACGAATGGGTTTACCTTTGCCTGAGGCAGGAGTAACCCAGACTGTCTTCCCTAACATATTTTTCATGTGCACTACAGGGACTTTATCCCCTTCTATGTGGGAGCAGCTTGGAACACCTGGCATTTGAATCAAGAGTGAATGTTAGAATTCGTTGTGCTGCATGTTTGCCAAGCCTTTGAAGAACTAGTTTTACAAGGTCAGGTCCGAGGATTGCCTGGTGCGTGCCTGGGAAGATGTGTCTGAAGACAGTCACGAGTATGTGTGTGGAAGGTGATTATCTTTAAGTGTTCTGAGGACTGGCAAACATCCCAGCCAAGCCAGATATGCGCTCCTGTTTTAGTAACATATAAGTATGCTGTAAGAGACAATAAGGAAGTCTTTTTGCCGTTGCTTCGGAACCATCACATTGTCATCCTGAGTGCCTTTTTCATCGCCACAGTTCTACAATACGTAAAAGTTCTGACTGGGCAAGGCCACCCTAATTGGCAGATCCTCTGGTGTTGACTAACCAGGTGGCTTTTGCTAAATGTATATCCCAATGTTTGAAGGTTCCACCCCTCCATTGCTCTCAGTGTAGTCTTTAACAGTCCATTGTATCGTTTGATTTTCCCAAAGGCTGGTGCATGATAGGGGATATGATACACCCACTCAATGCCATGCTCTCTGGCCCAGGTGTCTGTGAGGTTGTTTCAGAAATGAGTCCCATTGTCTGACTCGATTTTTTCTAGGGTGCCGTGTCGCCACAAGACCTGCTTCTCAAGGCCCAGGATAGTGTTCCAGGTGGTGGCATGGGGTACAGAATATGTTTCCAGCCATCCGGTGGTTGCTTCCACCATTGTAAGCACATAGGGCTTGCCTTGGCGAGTTTGTGGGAGTGTGATATAGTCAACCTGCCAGGCCTCCCCATATTTATATTTCAGCTATCGCCCTCCATACCACAGGGGTTTTAGCCGCTTGGCTTGCTTAATTGCAGCACAGGTTTCACATTCATGGATGACCTGCGTGATAGTGTCCATGGTCAGGTCCACCCCTCGATCTCGAGCCCATCTATATGTTGCATCTCTTCCCTGATGGCCTGAGGTGTCATGGGCCCACTGAGCCATAAATAGCTCACCCTTATGTTGCCAGTCCAGGTCCACCTGAGCCACTTCAATCTTGGCAGCCTGATCCACCTGTTGGTTATTTTGATGTTCTTCAGTGGCCCAACTCTTGGGTACATGAACATCTACATGACGTACTTTTACAACCAGATTCTCTAGCCGGGACGCAATATCTTGCCACAGTGCGGCAGCCCGGATGGGTTTACCTCTGTGCTGCCAGTTGCTCTGCTTCCATTGCTATAACCACCCCCACAGGGCATCTGCCACCATCCATGAGTCAGGATAGAGAGAGAGCACTGGCCACTTCTCTCTTTCAGCAATGTCGAAAGCTAGCTGGATGGCTTTCATCTCTGCAAAATGACTCAATTTACCTTCTCCTTCAGCAGTTTCTGTGACTTGTCCTATGGGACTCCATACAGCAGCTTTCCACCTCCGATGCTTTCCTACAATGCACTAGGACCCATCAGGGAACAGGGCATATTGCCTCTCATTTTCTGACAGTTTATTATAACAGTGGGGCCTCTTCAGCACGTGTCACCTCCTCCCCTCTGGCGACATTCCAAAATCTTTGCCTTCTGGCCAGTCCGTGATCACTTCTAAAATTCCTGGGCGACTGGGATTTCCTATGCGAGCCTGTTGTGTGATCAGTGCAATCCACTTACTCCACGTGGCATCAGTCGCGTGATGTGTAGAGGAGACCCTCCCTTTGAACATCCAGCCCAGCACTGGCAGACGGGGTGCTAAGAGGAGCTGTGTTTCAGTACCAACCACTTCTGAGGCAGCTCAAACGCCTTCATATGCTGCCAAAATCTCTTTTTCAGTTGGAGTATAGCGAGCCTCGGATCCTCGATATCCTCGAATCCAAAACCCCAGGGGTCGGCCTCGGGTCTCCCCAGGGGCTTTCTGCCAGAGGCTCCAGGTAGGGCCATTCTCCCCAGCTGCAGTATGTTGCGGAGGATCCACAGGGGACATCACACACAGACCAATGTGATCAAGTGAAGCCCATTTACTACAACATTTGACACAGTTATATACCTTATGTGCTTGTGCACGCGCCTTATACAATACTCTAATTGGTACAATACCCCAGTTCACGCGACACTATCTTATCCTCTATTGGCTGTGCAAGCTTCTTCACGAGGTGTCCAGCAGTTACTTATCTCATTCTTCGGCATCCAGGAGTTGTTTGTCAGGCTCTTCTTATCTTCCTTTTTCCCAGCGTACAAGGACACAGCGTCCTTGTCTGCTCCAGCACTTTGTATGCTTATGCTTCGTTCCCACCTAATGGCTGGATTGCTCACATGCCCTCGCCCAGCCAAGAAATCCTCAACAGCAGTATAGAGCACATTTTTAACACCTTGTCCTGTCCGGACTGGTCCAAGGGCTACTGCATGAACAATCTCCCATTTAATTTGTTCAAAGGCTTGTTGTTGCTCAGGGCCCCATTTAAAATCATTCTTCTTTCAGGTCACTTGATAGTGAGGGCTTACAATTAGACTGTAATTTGGAACATGCATTCTCCAAAACCCCATGACACCTAAGAAGGCCTGTGTTGCCTTTTTAGTAGTCGGTGGAGACATAGCTGCTATTTTGTTGATCACATCTATTGGGATCTGACGACATCCATCTTGCCATCTTATTCCCAAAAACTGGATCTCCTGTGCAGGTCCCTTGACCTTACTTTCTTTTATGGCAAAACCGGCTTTCAGAAGGATTTGGATTATTTTCTTCCCTTTCTCAAAGACTTCTTCTGCTGTGTTGCCCCATATGATGATGTCATCAATGTATTGCAGGTGTTCCGGAGCTTCACCTTTTTCCAGTGCAGTCTGGATTAGTCCATGGCAAATGGTGGGGCTGTGTTTCCACCCCTGGGGCAATCGATTCCAAGTGTACTGGACACCCCTCCAAGTAAAGGCAAATTGTGGATGACACTCTGCTGCCACAGGGATTGAGAAAAACGCATTAGCAATGTCAATTGTGGCATACCACTTGGCTGCCTTTGACTCTAGTTCGTATTGAAGTTCTAGCATGTTTGGTACAGCAGCACTCAGTGGTGGCGTGACTTCATTCAGGCCACAGTAGTCAACTGTTAGTCTCCACTCCCCATTAGACTTTTGCACTGGTCCTATGGGACTATTAAAGGGTGAGCGAGTTTTGCTGATCACTCCTTGGCTCTCCAGTTGACAATTCAACACGTGGATAGGAACCAGGGAGTCTCGGTTGGTGCGATATTGCCACCGGTGCACCGTCGTGGTAGCAATTGGCACCTGTTTTTCTTTAACCCTCAAACCCTGACTCTGGACCAGTCACAGTGGGGTGTTTCTGCCATTCATTCCCAGTTAGGCTTACTTCATCTTCCAATACAGTTAACTCTTGGGATCCCCCTGTCACACCAGAATTACAGATGGGTTCTGCCCCTTTATAACTTGATGGCATTAGGGTATATTGTGCACCAGTGTCTACTAGAGCCTTATACTCCTGTGGGTCTGACGTGCCAGGCCATCAAATCCACACAGTCCAGTAGACCCGGTTATCCCTTTCCTCCACCTGGCTGGAGGCAGGGCCCCTCTAATTCTGGTCACAGTGTCCGTTACCCACTTCTTGTGAAGTTGACTCAGAAGCCCCTTTGTATTGGTTTTATGTGGCAAGGTTTTGGTAGCGGGGGAGGTTACAGGGGTGGCTCCTGTAAGAAGCTGCTGGAAGCTTCCCCTGTGTTCGAGAGAGAGCGAGCCTATACCAGCTGGCTCTAAGATGGACCCGCCGCCGGCCAAGGCCGAGCCAATCAGTGATAGTGGTAACGCCTCTGTGATAACATTTTTAAGAAGGAAAAAAAAGTTGGGACGCGGTAAACAGCCACCGGAGAGAGGAGTGAGAACATGTAAGAGAAACAAGCCTGCGGACACCAAGGTCAGTGCAGAAGGAGGGGGAGGAGATGCTCCAGGCGCCGGAGCGAAGATTCCCCTGCAGCCCGTGGTGAAGACCCTGGTGAGGCAGGCTGTCCCCCTGCAGTCCAGGGAGGTCCATGGTGGGGCAGATATCCACCTGCAGCCCGTGGAGGACCCCACGCCGGAGCAGGTGGGTTCCCAAAGGAGGCTGTGACCCCGTGGTAACCCTGCGCTGGAGCAGGTTCCTGGCAGGACCTGCGGATCTGTGGAGAGAGGAGCCCACGGAGCAGGGTTTCTGGCAGGACTTGTGACCCCGTGGGGGACCCACGCTGGAGCAGTGTGCTCCTGAAGGACTGCACACCGTGGAAAGGACCCATGCTGGAGCAGTTCGTGAAGAACTGCAGCCCGTGGGAATGGCCCACGTTGGAGAAAGTTCGTGGAGGACTGTCTCCCGTGGGTGGGACCCCATGCTGGAGCAGGGGAAGAGTGTGATGAGCCCTCCCCCTGAGGAGGTGAAGCGGCAGAAAATAACATGTGATGACCGTAAACCCCATCCCTGTCCCCCTTGTGCCGCTGGGGGGGCTTGGTGGAGAAATCCGGGAGTGAAGTTGTGCCCGGGAAGAAGGGAGGGGTGGAGGGAAGGTGTTCTGAGATTTCGTTTTATTTCTCATTTACCTTACTCTGGCTGATTTGTAATAAAAAGTGAGCTAATTTTCCCTAAGCTGAGTCTGTTTTGCCCGTGATGGTAATTAGTGAATGATCTCTCCTGTCCTTATCTCGACCCGCAAGCTTTTTATTGTTATATTTTTCTCTCCCCTGTCCAGCTGAGGATGGGGGAGTGATAGAACGGCTTTGGTGGGCGCCTGGCGTCTAGCCAGGGTCAACCCATCACACCCTTGAAGAAGACGAGAAATAAGATGAGCCTTTCTACTCTGTTTGTAAACTGGAGTGGCATTTTTCCTGGTAGAATCCCCTTTTGTGGTGGTTTTTCCTCACAACTCACATACCCCTGCATCTAGGACCGAGGTAGGTTTTCCATCCCATTTCCTCATGTCCTCTCCTTGATCACATAGGTAAAACCACAGGGCACCTCGTGGTGTGTACCTTCTATCTCCTCTCTCTTGGGCAGAGGAATGCTCACTCCTAATAGCCGAGACATTGGTCCTTACAGGTGCGGAATAGGACATATCCTCTTTGATTTGTTGGACATCCTGGGACAGCTTCTCCACAGCCGAAATGCAGGCTTGTAGGGAGGAGGAGAGATTTTCTTTGTATTGACGGAGTTGGCGAGCCACTTCATCCACCGTCGGTGCCTCTTCTTCTTTCCAGGTCATTATTGCCAATGTGTTGGCATAGGATGATGGTGCACTCTGTACAAACTTTCACCACATGGGTCATGTGCATTGGACTTTGTCTGGATCTTTGGGTAATTGTGGGTTGTCCAGGACATAATAAATTGTCCTTAGCACAGCTAATTCTCTCAGGTACTGGATACTTCTCTCCATGGTGGTCCACTTGCTTTATTGACATACAATATCATCCTTAAAGGGGTACCTTTCCTTCACACTTGACAGGAGTTGCCTCCAGAGGCTGAGGGTTTGTGTCCCTTTTCCAATTGCCTTGTCAATGCCACCTTCCCTGGCAAGTGATCCCAGCTGCTTGGCTTCCCTACCTTCTAATTCCAAGCTATTAGCCCCATTGTCCCAGCATCGGAGCAGCCAGGTGATAATATGCTCACCTATACGACAGCTGAAATCTTTTCGCAAATCCCGCAGCTCACTCAAGGATAGGGATCAGGTAATTACCTCTGGTTCTGCCTCTTCCTCCTGTTCCCGTGATGACCCTGGCTCATCTTCCTTTTTTGCTAAGCGAACTGATTTTTTTGTATGTTTCTTCTTCTGTGTGGGGTAACTGATACTAATGCGAGGATTGGAGTGGCCACAGTGCCTGTCACCTTTTTGTTAGATCCATAGAATTTTTCTTCCCTTTTACGATACTGAGTAGTGTTAAACAGGGTTCAATAGGCATGGGACAGGCCCCAGCACATTGCAGTGAGTTGTGTCTCTCTGGAATTGTCAGGGTGATGACAGCATACTTTTTCCAAATGTTCTGCTAGTTTTTCAGGATTCTGCACTTGTTTAAGGGTGCAGTTCCAAAACACTGGAGGTGTTTTAGAACACCGCCCTAGGCATTTTCCCATCCTACCCCACACACCCTGACACTCATAATTATCCAGCCTCAGGGCAGACCTCTGGGTGATCTTCTTAAATAGTTGTTTAACCTTAAGGAAGACCTGAACCACATTCAGGAACATGCTAGTTTCTAGCAATAGGACCATTCTGGTCTCAATATCCCAAGGGTATTCAAATTTTCCAAAATTCTCAAATGCCATTGTAATTAGACTGTGGAAGAAAGGTGTCTCACCCATAGATCGGCTTTCTGAGGAGGAAACATAAAGGGTGTAATTATTAATAGTTTCCCACAGATGGCTCCCAAAGTATAGAGGTGACGACAATGCTGAGTGCAAATACCGGATTAGTCCCACAACCAATAACTTTATGATACCATAAGCCAGTATTACACAATACATCAAAGCGAAAACCTTAATCTACCTCCCACAGATGATAAGCAGCAGCACAGGGACTACATACAACAAGTGAGGTGATACATAACAGAACGCTAAAAACAAGCACCACAACTCTAAGAACTCATAAATCAACATAGTGACCAGCGACTATTAGACCAATATAATGAATGCTTGTTAGAAAATCATTTTAACAAGCTCTGGTTAGGCTTGTCGTTATCTCAACCCTTCGTGCCCCACGTTGGGTGCCAAAATGTACTGTCATGGTTTAACCCCAGCTGGCAACTAAGCACCACGCAGCCGCTCACTCACTTCCCCCCCGACCCAGTGGGTTGGGGAAGAAAATCAGGAAAAGAAGTAAAACTCCTGGGTTGAGATAGGAACGGTTTAATAGAACAGAAAAGAAGAAACTAATAATGATAATGATAACACTAATAAAATGACAACAGTAATAATAAAAGGATTGGAATGTACAAATGATGCGCAGGGCAATTGCTCACCACCCACCGATCGACGCCCCGTTAGTCCCCGAGCTGTGATCCCCCTGCCCCCACTCCCCCCAGTTCCTATACTAGATGGGACGTCACATGGTATGGAATACCCTGTTGGCCACTTTGGGTCAGGTGCCCTGGCTGTGTCCTGTGCCAACTTCTTGTGCCCCTCCAGCTTTCTCGCTGGCTGGGCATGAGAAGCTGAAAAATCCTTGACTCTAGACTAAACACTACTGAGCAACAACTGAAAACATCAGTGTTATCAACATTCTTCTCATACTGAACTCAAAACATAGCACTGTACCAGCTACTAGGAAGACAATTAACTCCTCTATCCCAGCTGAAACCAGGATAACATATATATATATATATATATATATTTTCTTACTCTTTGTGATGATATGGTGGACCTTTCAGAGTTTTTGTGAATGCCTCTTCTCACATTTGCCACTTAGTGGAGGCAGCATGGCATGCACAATGGCCATGAGGCAGTTTTAGCAAGATTTTTGCCTTTGCCTTGAAGGACCCTCTGCTGTTGCCTCCACATGGGAAGAAATTAGGACTAGAGGCACACAACCTATCAGAGCCATAAGTTATGCCCCACATAGGACAAAGGGGTGATATTAAAGGTAGATTCTGTGCCTCTGCAGGTTCCAGTACTTACGACTGGGAGAAAAACTCTGCAGTCTGCAGACCTAGAAAGGGCGGGAGGGGGGTGTGTGTGTGTCCCTCTCTAAAAAGGCTGAACCATTCTCAGCCTGGCTGCCTGTGGAACATGGACATATCGGACATTCTTGAATTATCTCATGTTTAAGCCAGCACACAGCTTACAGAAAAACAACCAGTGTTGACTTTATAAAAGTTCCAATGTTGGAAAAGTGATGGAATTATCCTGAATATGAATTTAATGTGTTATAAGTTCTTCTATTTTTGGAAAGACTAATAATGTTAGTCAGCCATAGAATTACAGTTATGAGCTCCTTACTTTTCACTAAATAATAATATATATAGTCTTGTAAATTATTTTTTATTCATTATAGCCATTAGATACTTCTATGAATATAAGAAGCCTTTTTATATTGATTTCCTGTTCTACTTCATCACTTAAACAGGCATAAAATAATATATGACTGATTGTTCTTATTGGCCTCTAAGTATATTTTCTTTGTTAACTTAAAGAATCAGTAAAGCTTAAGAACCAAATTAATCTCTGAAGTAAATTAACTAAACCCTCTGAAGCTGCATGAGCAATGAATTTGGTATTTAATACGGTATGGTTTTGAAATATTTATCTTGATACAGACACCAATAAAAAAAGGTAGCAATTCAGTAAAACCTGACTCTAGAAGTCAGATACCATTTAATGCAAAACATCTTGTGTTTGAGATTAATCAGACCTTCTATTATGTTCCTAGTCCTGGTAGACCTTTAAAATATTGTGTGCAGCAATAATCCAAACTTATTTAAAGGTGAAACTGAAAGGAAAATTATTTCCTATGCAGTTAGCAATTTCTGTGTATCATGCAATAAATATCAGGTTATAGCTAAGAAAAATTAAAAATTCTCTGCAAGCATACCTTTTTCTCCTTAAAATCCTTCTTTCACCTTCTTTTAATTGTGATGAAAAAATAAAAGTGTGATAAATACTTCTGTACATTATTTTATTAAAGAGTCTTCTTAGAAAATATAGCTTTCAACTGTACCCTGGAGAAGACAAAGAAAAAAATAATTTCAGTAGATCACTTCAGCTTTTCAGGTTATGATGTTCTTCAAAACACATCATGATTTCTATTAAATTATATGAGCCATTTTAATAAGGAGCTTACCTTTCCAACTCTCTTGATTACCTCCTGCTTCACATCAAAAGCATAAAGAAAAGAGATTATTTCTCTTTCTTTGCAGGAGAAGACAAAACAATTGGCAAGTTTTAACTTAGAACACTGCATGAAACTGTACCTCAGAAAGCTGAACATAGCATCAGGATGTCTCCTTTACTGAAGTTAAAACCTGCTAAACTTTTCTGCCTATGCATTTGCCCAGATGTCAGAGTCCAATGCTCTCTGACTAGGTTCTTTTAGATATTCCATGCATGGAGAGTGTAATGTTTAATATCAAATTTATTTATTTGAAGACAGTTGATGTTACACAGGATTTCTGATTTAGCAGAGTGATACAAAATATACTGCATAACACAATACAAATGTAAGTTATACTTACCGAAACATAGCAATTGCAATACACAGTTCAAGCATAATACCAGTGTGATCTCCATTACTGGCCTCTATAATATGCTCACCGTCACAATGCTGGGCATCCCCAATCACCAGAAAAGAATATGTGGGTGTATTGGGTCTGGCTGAGATGGAGTTAATACTCCCCATAGCAGCCCTCGTAGCACTGTGCTCTGCATCAGTAGCTAGAAAGGTGTTGATAGCACACCAGTGTTTTGGCTACTGCTGAGCAGTGCTGGCACAGCATCAAGGCTGTCTCTCCAACATTTTTGCCCCCCTCAATGGCAGGCTGGGGCAGGGCAAGATCTTGGGAGGGGACATAGCCTGGACAGCTGACCTAAACTAACCAAACAGATATTCCATAACATATGAAATCAGCTCAGATATAAAAGCTAAGTAAAGGGAGATGGAAGGGGGGCATTTTTGTCTTCTGGAGCAACCACTACGCGTACTGAAGCCCTGCTTCCCAGGAAGTGGCCAGACATCGCCTGCTGATGGGAAGTAGATAATAACATCATTTGGTTTTCTTTGCTTTTTCGTGCGCGCAACCTTTGCTATCACTTTATTAAACTGTCCTTATCTTGACCCACGAGCCTTTTGTTATATTTTCTCCCCCCGTCCAGCTGAGGAGGGGGAGTGATAGAGCGGCTTTGGTGGGCACCTGGCATCCAGCCAGGGTCAACCCACCACAGTCTTTTATGGCGCCCAACGTGGGGCATGACAACAGCAGTTTTGCATTAAGCGTTCTATAGCTAGTTATTAAGTGGCAAGCTCCTGTGCAGGTCACGGAGCTTGTTGGCTGCTTGCTTATCTCTATCTTGCTGAGTTTGGGAACATGTTAATGCAAATAATGGCTGCGTGCTTTGTCCTGGCACTGATGGCTTTGTTGTGCTGTGGGAGCTATCTTGTGGAGGAGATGAGGGAACACATCTCCCTCTCCCTACCAGGCATTGATGTGAATGGTTTTATTGTGCAGGCTCCCGAGGTCCTTGTTCACCCTTATGTAAGCTGTTCAATACTAATAATTAATACTGGTGGCATATTATGGGTATTGTGGAATCTGGTCTCGTCCTGGTATAAGAGAAGGCAAGTTTTAGGTGAGGCAATACTTAAATGTGCCCTCAAGCGACCAGTGCCTGGGTGGCAGGGTATATGGAAGGATTTGGGCAGATTCCTAGGACGGTTATCACCTCCCATAATCTGGGATTTTACATCTGAACAGGCAAGTAACCCTGGCAAACTGACACGCCACCTGATAGAAGGGTGCCTTGCCTATCCCAATGAAAACCAGCAGCTTCTCGCACTGTACTGGGGCCTGGCCTATGCCTACCGGGCCATAGTTCAACAGTCTCAGAGGACCACAGTTGACGCAGGGACCCAGACTGCATCTGAGGACACCATGCTCGAGATAGGGACCCAAACAACAACAACAACAACTACAGTAATTGCCCCAGTAGTGAAAAGGAAACAGTGGACAAGGAGATCAACAGGTCCATACCATCGATTAGTGAGGGAAGAAGAAGAAGAGGAAAGGCTTGATCTAGAAGCTGGTCCGTCGATAAGGAAATTGGAGGAAGGAGTGAGGGAACTTAAACAGGAAGCGGAAACTACCCGGTCCCTGACGTCCTCAGAACTTCGGGACTTGCGGAAAGATTACAGCCGCCAGCCAGGTGAGTGGATTGCTGCCTGGCTGCTCCGATGCTGGGATAACAGGGCTGATAGTCAGCAACTGGAAGGCAAGGAAGCCCAACAGCTGGGATCCCTTGCTAGAAACCAGGGAATTGGAAGAGGAATTGGAAAAGAGGCAGCAGTTTGCAGTCTCTGGAGCCGGCTCCTCTCAAGTGTGAGGGCAAGATATCCATTCAAGGAAGATCTTGTCAATTCCTCAGAAAAGTGGACTACCGCAGATGAAGGCATCCAGTACCTGAGAGAGTTAGCAGTGGTGGAAGTCATCTACAGTGATCTAGATGATGAGGAAGTTTCCAAAGATCCAGAGGATGTCCTGTGCACACGGGCCATGTGGAGAAAGATGATTCAAGGTGCCCCAGCATCATATTCTAACAGCTTGGCAGCAATGTATTGTCCAGATATGGAAACACCAACTGTGGAGAAAGTGTCGTCTTGGCTCCAAAACTTTGAGGAAAATCTCTGTGTTTCCTCATCCCTACAGGACAGTGCCTTGGCTGTTAGGGATGCTCCAAGAAATCAGTCCTCTCCTGCCCCGGTCAGAGGGAAAGGGAGCCCAAGGCGTATGCTCCGTGGTGCACTCTGGTTCTTCCTGCGTGACCAAGGGGAGGGCATGAGGAAGTGGGATGGTGAACCCACCTTTAAGCTGGAAGCCCGCGTACGTGAACTGGGAGGGAAGACAGCTGTTAAGAAGGGGTCACCCAAGAAGAAGGCTGTCAGTGTCGTTGCTGTAGAGGCCCAAGAAAGCAATCAGCGATCCTCCAGGCATAGAAGAACTGAAACCACCTCCCTTGAATCTGGTGAGGGGACTTCTGGTCTGGCACCGCAAGGGTCGGACAGTGAATACTCTGATGAGGAACAGCAATAGAGGGTCCCTGCCTTCGGCCAGGAGGAGGAAAGGGATGATCGGATATACTGGACTGTGGGGATCCGATGGCCTGGCACATCAGACCCACAGAAGTATAAGGCTTTGGTAGACGCTGGTGCACAGTAGACGCTGGTGCCATCAGGGTACAGGGGCACGGAACCCATCTGGATCTCTGGAGTGACAGGGGGATGCCAAGAATTGACTATACTGGAGGCTGAAGTGAGCTTGACAGGGGACAAGTGGGAAAAGCACCCCATTGTGACCGGCCCAGAGGCCCCTTGTATCCTTGGCATAGACTACCTCAGGAGAGGGTACTTCAAGGACCCAAAGGGGTACCAATGGGCTTTTGGTGTAGCCACTGTAAACACAGAGAAGATCAAACAGCTATCTACCCTGCCTGGCCTCTTGGAAGATCCCTTCATTGTGGGATTGCTGTGAGTTGAAGAACAGCAGGTGCCAATCGCTACCAGGACTGTGCAGCGCCAGCAATATCGGACAAACCGAGACTCCCTGGCTCCCATCCATGAGCTGATTCATCACCTAGAGAGCCAAGGAGTCATCAGCAAGACTCATTCACCTTTTAATAGTCCTATATGGCCAGTGCAAAAGTCTGATGGAGGGTGGAGGTTAACAGTAGATTATCGCGGCCTGAATGAAGTGACACCGCCACTGAGTGCTGCTGTACCAGACATGTTAGAGCTCCAACATGAACTGGCATCAAAGGCAGCCATGTGGTATGCTACAATTGATATTGCCAATGCGTTTTTCTCCATTCCTTTGGCAGCAGAGTGCAGGCCACAGTTTGCTTTCACGTGGAGAGGTGTCCAATACACCTGGAATCGACTGCCCCAGGGGTGGAAGCACAGTCCTACCATTTGTCACGGGCTAATCCAAACGGCACTGAAACAAGGCGATGCCCCTGAACATTTACAATACATAGATGACATCATCGTGTGGGGCAACGAGGCAGAAGAAGTGTTTGAGAAGGGAAAAAGAATAATTCAGATTCTTCTGAAAGCTGGTTTCGCCATAAAGAAAAGCAAGGTCAAGGCACCTGCACAGGAGATTCAGTTCTTGGGAATAAAATGGCAGGATGGACGCCGTCATGTCCCTATGGATGTGGTTAACAAGATAGCAACTATGTCTCCACCAGCTAACAAGAAAGAAACACAAGCTTTCCTAGGCCTTGTGGGGTTCTGGAGAATGCATATTCCAGGTTATAGTCAGCTTGTGAGCCCTCTCTATCGAGTAACGCGGAAAAAGAACTATTTTGAATGGGGCCCTGAACAACAACAAGCCTTTGAGCATATCAGACAGGAAATAGCTCGTGCAGTAGCTCTTGGGCCTGTCCCGACAGGACCAGATGTGCAAAATATACTCTACACTGCAGCTGGGGATCATGGTCTCACCTGGAGCCTGTGGCAGAAAACACCAGGAGAAACCTGAGGTCGACCATTAGGGTTTTGGAGCCGGGGGTACCGAGGATCAGAAGCCCACTACACCCCGACTGAAAAAGAGATACTAGCAGCATGTGAGGGGGTTCGAGCCGCTTCAGAAGTTGTTGGTACAGAAGCATATCTCCTCTTGGCACCACGATTGCCCGTGCTACACTGGATGTTCAAAGGAAACATCCCCTCTACACATCATGCAACCTGCGCTACATGGAGTAAGTGGATAGCATTGATAATGCAACGGGCTCGAATGGGGAAATCCAACCGCCCGGGAATTCTGGAAGAGATCATGGACTGGCCAGAAGGCAGAGATTTTGGAGCCTCGCCTGAGGAGGAGGCTCGTGCCCAAGAGGCACCACCATAGAATGAGATATCAGAAGACGAAATGTGTTATGCTTTGTTCACTGATAGATCCTGTCGTGTGGTAGGGAACCATCGGAAGTGGAAAGCTGCTGTGTGGAGTCCCACACTACAAGTCATTGAGGCCACTGAAGGAGAAGGCGAGTCAAGTTAGTTTGCAGAAGTGAAAGCCATCCAACTAGCCCTAGACATTGCTGAATGAGAAAAGTGGCCGGTACTCTACCTCTACGCCGACTCCTGGATGGTGGCTAATGCCCTATAGGGGTGGCTACAGCAGTGGAAGAAGACCAATTGGCAACGCAGGGGTAAACCCATCTGGGCAGCAGCATTGTGGCAGGACATTGCTGCCCGTGTAGAACACATGGCTCTAAAGGTACGTCATGTAGATGCTCACGTGCCCAAAAGCCGTGCCACTGAAGAACATTGAAACAATGAACAGGTAGACAAGGCTGCCAAAATAGAAGTAGCTCAGGTGGACCTGGACTGGGAGCGTAAGGGTGAGCTATTTGTAGCTCGATGGGCCCATGAGACATCGGGACATCTAGGGAGAGATGCAACATATAGGTGGGCTCGTGATCGAGGGGTGGACCTGACCATGGAGGCCATCACACAGGTCACTCATGAATGTGAAACGTGCTGCAATCAAATGAGCCACCAGAGTAAAGTCTCCCTGGAACAGAGGGCGGTGGCTGGGCTTTCGACATGGCGAGGACTGGCAAATTGACTACATTGGACCACTGCCACAAACATGCCAAGGGAAGCAGTACATACTCACCATGGTGGAAGCAACTACTGGTTGGCTAGAAACATATCCTGTAAACCATGCCACTGCCCGAAACACCATCTTAGGCCTCGAAAGGCAAATTTTATGGCGACACGGTACCCCAGAAAGAATTGAATCAGACAATGGGACTCATTTCCGAAATAACCTCATAAGCTCCTGGGCAAAGAAACACGGCATTGAGTGGGTGTACCACATACCCTATCACCCGCAAGCATCTGGGAAAATTGAGAGATATAATGGACTGTTGAAGACTATGTTGAGAGCGCTAGGCAATGGGACATGGAAGCATTGGGATACAAATTTAGCAGAAGCCACTTGGCTAGTTAACACCAGAGGATCTGCTAACCGTCCTGGTCCTGCCCAAACAAAACCCCTACATACTGTGGGAGGAGATAAGGTCCCCATAGTGCACATGGAGAAGTGGCTGGGGAAGGCAGTGTGGATTGCACCTCCCATGGGAAAAGGCAAACCCATTCGTGGGATTGTCTTTGCTCAGGGACCTGGGTGTACTTGGTGGGTAATGCGGAAGGATGGGGAGACCCAGTGTGTGCCTCAAGGACATTTGATTTTCGGGGAAAAATAATCTGTGATGTGAGTTGTATGTTGTAGGAAGTAATGTAGCAGGAATGACCTGAACTGCAGAGGAGTGAACTTCGCAAGGAACCAGACAAGTGCATCGGTGACCCAAACCAAGCCGGTGTTGGTGCCCAACGATCGAACATACTGCTTCTCCTGTCCTGACCACTCATCTTGATGGATGGGGCCCAAGTCATAACCTGTGTGTGAACATCTGGAGGAGTGGAAGAAGCCCATGGAATATCTATCTCTTAAAGGACAGGGGATAGTAATTAATAAGAATGTATAAATCTGTACGTTGGGTATAAAAGTGGTTTAAGTATGTAGTTTCAGTTGTAAGTGTTGGTAAGAAGGGATTTCAGTAATGAGAATTAAATACAGTGGCATGGTTAGAAGATATCTGTATTAAGTTATGTGGAACCTGAGCATGACGCAAATGGTATGGAATAAGTGGTGGAGATTGTATTGGGTCTGGCTGAGATGGAGTTAATTCTCCCCATAGCAGCCCTCATAGCACTGTGCTCTGCATCGGTAGCTAGAAAGGTGTTGATGATGACACACCAGTGTTTTGGCTACTGCTGAGCAGTGCTGGCACAGCATCAAGGCTGTCTCTCCAACATTTTTGCCCCCCCCTCAATGGCAGGCTGGGGCAGGGCAAGATCTTGGGAGGGGACATAGCCAGGACAGCTGACCTAAACTAACCAAACAGATATTCCATACCATATGACGTCAGCTCAGCTATAAAAGCTAAGTAAAGGGAGACGGAAGGGGGGCATTTTTGTCTTCTGGAGCAACCACTACGCGTACTGAAGCCCTGCTTCCCAGGAAGTGGCCAGACATCGCCTGCTGATGGGAAGTAGAGAATAACATCATTTGGTTTTCTTTGCTTTTTCGTGCGCGCAACCTTTGCTATCACTTTATTAAACTGTCCTTATCTTGACCCACGAGCCTTTTGTTATATTTTCTCCCCCCGTCCAGCTGAGGAGGGGGAGTGATAGAGCAGCTTTGGTGGGCACCTGGCATCCAACCAGGGTCAACCCACCACAGTGGGTTGAAGCCAGCTCAAGTCCGTTGCTCTCTTTGAAACTCTTTTGTTAGTTGTCTAGTTTTTATACTCTATGTTGGGCTGAGCCACATATTCATTCCCCCCATGCTGGTCTGGCTAACTCAGGGAGACATTCACAGTCTTTTAATGAACTCAGGGAGATGATACATTTACACCACCAGTTGATCCACTCAACTGACATAGCTGTTTATCTAAAACAAAGGTCACCCTCCCATCCCCTTATTGTTGAGATAAAGTCAGATTTCTTTGCAACAGCTGTGGCCAGTCACACCCTGCCTTATTCTCTGAGCTTCATGGGCACATCATGTGTCCCATCTCCTCTGAGCTTTCTTCCATTTTAGGGGATTTTTGGTCAGTCACACCAGATGAGCTAAGAATGCCAAATACCCCACATTACATTCCCTTCACAGAACAGGTAGATGATCTCTTTTTTTCTGATAGCTCCACAAAATGCTAGTATCTATTTCTTGGCCCTGTGTGCCCCTCTTCTCCCTGTTTGTGTTGATCAACGTCAATGCAGAGGCCCTTGACTGTCCTTCCTCTGTGTGCAATCTTGTACATTTCTCTGTCCTCTCCATGCTCACACCTTAGTAGCTGACACATCCCCCTGATGTAAAGAACACGACTGTAATCTGCATAGTTTGTGCCAAAGACCTTTTAATTACTATTCTGATGAAACCTGAAAGAGTTTTTTTCTTTTTTCTTTTTTTTCTTTTTTTCTTTTTTTTTTTTTTAATACTATAAAGGGACTAGTATTTCAGAGCTTTCATGGCACCAGAAGCATGTGTAATATTCAGCCAAATTAGTTCCAAGACCTGCCAACTCACATGATTGGTCTTTAAAATTATGTCATTCTGATTATTACCTTGTATTCATCTATTTGTTTGATATTGATAAGATCTTCAACTACTGCTAACTCAGGAAATCAATGATATGTACCTCATGAAGACTTACAGAGGGCATAATGTACACTTTCTGAGAGACTGCATGTCACAGGACTAGAAACTTCTGTTTCTATTCTGTTTTTTATAGACTAACAAGCATCACAAAATACAGAATTTTACAGTTGTTGTTTTAATTTGATTTTTTTAGCTCTGGAATCCCAAAAGATTTTGACCATTAATATGATTCCCGATTTCTCGGTTTAGTCATTCAATTTTATTATTGATCACTAGCTGGATACACCAAGCCTCAAACTACCAAAATTAGTGCAGCAGACACAAAACATTAAGATAATGATAATGACAATAAGCTGGTTTTTAGAGAGAATTTCACAAAATAGCTAAGACAATCCAAGCACGTCTGACATTGAATAGAATGTCAAAACAAAGAACCTTTCTAATTTCATGTCTGCTTTTTAATTGCAAAGGAGAGCTTCCAAATTGTCTGTCCAAAAGATGTCCAAGTGATTCTTTTGTTCTTTTACCCTTGTAAGACATGAATTTCAAGTAAGAGAAAAGCTTTGTATCTGAAATTTTCCTTATTATGCCCCTCTTCCTTCCTACAGGTCCTTCAAGAGTCTCTCAACCCTGCAGATGGTTCCTATTAAATACTAACTGTGGTATCATTAACATTTTCCAGTTAAACAGTCCGAAGACAAACATAATCCTTTAATTGCTTTTTAAAAACCTTAATCAAATTACTCTATGGAATTGGGTGAGGGGTTGTGTATTCCTTTTGATGGTATCCTCCATGCAATAGATGTAAACAATGTATGTTGAAACAGTGCTGGCTTACTGCAGTTTTCTAGTAATGGTACTAATGCAGGAAATTTCTGAATCACTTTATCTGCTGAGAGAGGGGGAAATTCCATAGACTAACCTTCTTTATACTATTCCTTTTAAAATTAAAAAACAACACTTCAAAGATTAATAGATCTAATAAAAACATTGCAACCCCACAGCTTCTATACATTAATATGACAAAGATTGTTTTTATTCTAAAAAGAGAAGACAGAAAAAATACATTGAAAATTAGTTAGATAATTCAGTAATTGCCCACTGATACAAAATTCAATCAATCTGAATCACTTAATTTTTATTATCATGACAGATGTTATATTATTTTTTATTTGGGTAACACTGTAAATCAAAACAGTGCCTACAAATTCATTGAAGAAAAGCCCTTTGCTAAGCAACTGACAATATAATTTGGACTGATGTTTAGGAAACAGCACATGGTTAAAGGAAAATAATAGAATGGAACTCAGTAGTGGAAAATTCCTGACAAGAAAGTATTTTGAAGGAAAGAGGAATTTAAAGTGACAGGAAAGAGAGCATATGGAACAGAACATCTATACCATATTATAAAGTATCTGAAGAGTAATTGTACTCCAAGATTTAAAGTGTTTCTCATAAAAGCCAAATCTTCTGACTGCTTTGAGAGCAATGTGAACAATCAAGTTAAAATAGAGAAAATCACAAACTACAGGGATACAAGATCTGATGTTGAACCAAAAAAACCTGGAATTTAAGTGGTAAAGGACAGTACTGGACAAGAAGAACAAGGCTGAGAGCAGGGAGGTAAGAGCATAGATAAAGAAGAAGTGAGAAGAGGAAGAATAGTAAGGAATAGAGGTAAAGAGAAAACATGCTATTTTTAATAGGACTTGAGAATAAATTATATATTGTAACAGTAAGAACTGAACCCTTCATCTGCTAATCAACTACTCACGTTTGGATGCATCTTCACTGCCTTTCCATTCTCTGTCCATATGTTACATATTCTGTGATCCAAAGTTATATGTGGGTATGCAGTTATGCCTGCTTTACCCCTGGAATTTCTTTTATACTGAAAGAGTCTGTTTAGACTGGCTTTCTGCCCAATCTTGGAGCAGAGCAAGGCAACTTGAATATCAATTTGATCCGTCACGTCTTTTGAGAGAATCAACAGAGCACTCAGTAAAGCGGCAGATATATATGATGTTTGTGTACATGCAGGTAGCAAAGCAGCTAATGAATTACACACACACACCCCCACACCCCCCACACCCTCCTGCTGCCACCACAAAAGCAGAAGTTCAGGTAAGGTAAGTGAGGGCAACTGGCTGTGCTGACATCATTAAGGGAAAAAGCAGAGAGCCAAAGAACTTGGAAGAGGATTAAAACCCATATATGTGCTCAGGCTGAGTGGTTTGACTGGCCTGTGAGCAGAACAGCTGGCTCATCCCCTAAGATGAGAGGACAAGACAGACAGCAAAGCAGCCAAAAGATTGATCAGCATTTCAGAGGAGGATGAAGGATCAGTGTAATGGTCTACCTAGTTGCACAGCTTGGTCAAGGCATGAGACAATAGTTAGGAATCAGAGTGATCCACTCCAGCTGACATAGATAAAGAGAAAGTACATATTGGATGAAAATGATGATAAGCAAGGACTTTCTACCTTGGTGTTGTGGGTTAGCCCCAGTGGGCAGCTAAGCACCACACAGCCACTTGCTCACTCCCCCACTCAGTGGGATGAGGGAGAGAATCAGAAGGATAAAAGTGAGAAAACTCATGGGTTGAGATAAGGACAGCTTAATAGGTAAAACAAAAGCTGTGTGTGCAAGCAAAGCAAAATAAGGAATTCATTCACTACTTCCCATCAGCATGCAGGTGTTTAGCCATCTCCAGGAAAGCAGGGCTCCATCACGCATAATGGTTACTTGGGAAGACAAGTGCCATCACTCCAAATGTTCCCCCTTCCTCCTCTTTTGCCCAGCTTTTATTGGTGAGTGTGATGTCATATGGTATGGTCAGTTGGGGTCAGCTGTCCCAGTTGTGTCCCCTCCCAACTTCTTGCACACCCCCAGCCTACTTGCTGGTGGGGCAGTCTGAGAAGCAGAAAAGGCCTTGACTCTGTGCAAACACTATTTAGCAATAACTAAAGCATCCCTATGTTATCAACACTGTTTTCATCACAAATCCAAAACATAGCCCCATACTAGCTACTATGAAGAAAATTAACTCTGTCCCAGCCAAAACCAATATTCTTGGTTTTGCCCTTAATCCAGCAGGAAAATATTTTTATTTTGTTGCTGACTTTGGAGCCACTTCTTCAGCATACAGGTGCCCCAAGAAATCTGATTGGAAGTCAGACCCAGGAATCCCAATTGCCCATTGCAGCTCTCTCTTGGATTTGCTCTGTAGTTGGGGGCATTTGCTTCTACTTCTCTGTCTCCATGTCTTCACACCAGAAAAATGTGAAGGATAACATTCATCTCTCTTGCAGGTGTTTTCTGATGCTTACTTCAGTAACACTTTTGAAAAATGCAAAGGGATATGAAAACACTACATATTGTTAACTCTGTTGCTTTACATTAGAAAGCCTCATGTCTACAACTGTTATATTCAGTGTACAGAGGGCGAGTTTAGAGTGTAATTAATTTCATAAAACCAGCAGTGCAAGCATTTCCAAGCAATATACAGAACAAAAAAATTAAGGTTGGCCTATACATTCCTTGGAACTGGTCCCTAAAGTCCTTCAAATGCCTTTGTATGTATATCTATATACATACATATATGTATAGGCAGACATACACAAGGGAAAGAGAGCAAGACTATATATTATGTACAGTATCTAATAATGTTAGGTAATGTTAGGTAATGTAAACAGCAAGGGACCATTCTTAAATCCTCTGGTTTGTATATGAAAGTATTGTGAATGGGAGAAAGAGGAGGAAAACACAATTTGACAGCAATCTGACCTCAGTTTGCACTGAACATGTCTAATAGTTGCCTTCAGTGTGCTTATGTTCAGGAGGACAGGGATGGACTAAGTCAAGGCAAAATGCATCTCTCAATGTATTTATACTCCTTACAATTTGTAGAGTGCTTAAACATTACACTGAGATAGGAGTAATGTTTAATGTTACTCTGGGGCAGAGGGAGTGAATGCCGAGCATGCTCATGTGGCTGCTGTTGCTATGATACAAGTTTCAAGTATTTATCTTTTTTTTCCATTTCTTTTTCCTCTCTCCCACTCTCTGCTTCCCCCCTTCCCCCCACCCCCTCTTTTTTACCTATTGCTCTGGTTGAGTGGAGGAGCTGGAGAAAAGCAGTGCTGATGAGGGGCTGGTTGGACTCACTTTACAGGGGATGGCTTTGCATGTTGATCAGAGTTGCTAATGGGGCATATGAATACCCAAGGTTCACATCTCATTGCAATGGCAAGCCAGATTTCTTCATATGGACTGGGTGCATTCGTGTCAAGGAAAGGGCTTTCAATTTTAATATACCCTAAACAAACTTTCTCCCCAACACCAGACTGGGTGTCTCAGAAAGTAGTTCCCCAGGCTGTTCTCAATGTAACTATCTACAATTCATCAGATACCTTAATCTGCAAGTTTTTCAGAATGTTGTTTTGGTTACAGGTTCTTGACTGCTGCTCACCTGCTGTTATTGCACAAAAACTGCCAAAAGCCGCCTTTAATAGATACAAAATAATCTGGATTAGTTTCCAGACATTCTCTAAAGAAGTTATACAACACATAAACTCCAAAAAGCAGGTTTTGTTTCCATGGCTGTTTCTGTACAGGCATTTGTCTACTTTTATCCACATATGATTTGTTTTCCTGAAGAAAAAAAATCAAACAATTCAAATGCACATTTTAAATGAGTGGGTTTGAGAGTCAGGAATAGATGCTTTATTTTACACAGGGCTTCTAGTGGTTCAGTGTGGCTGAACACTTCCCTTTTCTATTGCTTAACATTAAGAGTAATCTGAAAGAGAAATAAGCAGGTTTAGCAACTAACTGTCATTTAATTTGGAATTTCTTTTTAAATTATCCCTATATTTCTAAATGAAGATGTTGAACCTGTATAGTTGCTATTCAAGTCAATATGCTCGTCTGCTAATTTAAATGGTAATGTTAATGTGAATAGGCTAATATCTCAAACCCACACTGTTCAGTAATCTGCAACATCCAATACTTTTATCTCCTCTTCTCTCCTTAGCACTGCAGTGATAACACCAATCATTGCCAATCAGATATGAATATAGTAGGTGCTTGGAAGAAAGGCTACACTGGAAAGAATGTTGTGGTCACTATCCTGGATGATGGCATTGAAAGAAACCATCCAGACTTGATGCAAAATTATGTGAGTCTCTGCAATATTCCACATTTGCTGCTTTATTATTACCCTGCAATTAATTTTCTGCTCATAGAAAGACAATCATGTTCAAGTTACTGAAGGAGGAGGGAGGAGGGTTCATATTCCTCAAATAGTAACACCAATAGGAGGAAAACATTCTTCCAGGAGGAAAACAGACAGTTTTTGGTAATCAGTATTTTTTTAGTTAAAACTATATGCAGTCTTAATGTCTTTAATATATCTGTATGCCTTTCATAATTGAGTACATTTCTGAAGGGTTGGAACCAATTGTGTGATGTTCTTTCTCTTCTCTGTGATTATTTTACTTAATATCCTCACATCCTGAACACCCTGAGAAGTTAGGAATGGAATACACTGGTTTTGAGTTAATGCATGCAGCTCAAGTCCATTTTTGGTCAAAATGTTTAGCTAGCAAGACAGCAGCTCTTCTCAAAGACTGTAATTTTAAGCATATCCTCCCATGAATTTTATTTTTAATGTTTATTTTTATTTTTTGTCTTAATGCTAGAAATAAGATTAAAGGAAAAAGACATGACTTGTGAGTCACTCAGTTAAAAATGGGTGTAGAATATTTTGAGGTCTTTCTAGTAAATCTCTGTTAACTCCAGTGAGCCCCCTCCCTATTTGTAACAGGAGAACTGTATCCTTTGTTTACTGTGTCCTATGTTTCATGTAGCCTCAGAAGGTTTTTGTTTGATGTGGTTCATCACATTTAAATGATTGGTTTAATATACCTTTGAAGGATTGTGTAATGTGAGGAGAAGCTGCTTCTCTAGTGGATGATTTCTTGGTTTAGTGCCACACTTTGAAGCTGTTTAGAATGTTAGGGTTGTGCTTTGCTGGAGTGATTATTCCTGTGGTTCAGGAATAGGCATTACCTGAAAGCACATGACCTTAAGGACCTTATTATTTTTCTGAAATTAAATATGCAAGCTGTACATTCACACAAGGTAAGAAAACAAACAGATATGTTTGGGCTGAGTCAGATTGGTGAAGATAACACACACAAGGTATGTATATACCTTCAGGCCCATTACAGACATAGATCTTGTAAAAGGGCCTTGAACACAGGCTTTGTGCCAGGGAGCATATCGTCTTGACAGAGCATTCAAGAGATGAAGGTGACAGTACCAACATTAACAACCCATCAAAAGCTACAATGGTGTCCACAGTTCTAAAGCCATTTATTTAAAATTAGTCACACTTATATCTGTATCCTTCCCTATTGTGTGTGGAACTCAGCTTTGAAATACATTACTGCGTAAGCACAAATGACAGGATATTGACCTATTTATCAATGTATGCTTAGCTTGATCCTAATGCATGACACATCTTTCATTTTAAACTCTAAAGTCATTTAAACAAACCAAATACATTTTTGCCTCCTCATTGAATGATTGCAGGTGTCACTTCATCCCAGTACTGTCCTTCCACTCAATTCAAAGTAGCTATTTATTCCCTTACCACCTTCTCTCTCCTTTTCTTCATGCCAACAAGGAATTCCCCCAGGGCAATTCACATCGCTTGCTTGATGCCTTCTATATGATAGATTATTGCTGGTGTGGCTGCAAACAGGAATATTTGAGGTGGATGTGGAAACTGGCTTTGAACAAAGAAGAGATTAAGAAGAACTGCTTTCCATGTCAATATACCACACACTACCACATTAATTAAGAGGAACCCTACAAACCCACAGTTATTTGCTCTATAAACTATTTTCAGCTCTAAGAATCTCAGTAAATGTAAAATATGGAACAAAAATATGCAGATACTTTGCATATATTTGAACCCTCCCAGCCAATTAAGGGATGTTTAGAGAGACACTTTTTTTCCAAATGGGAATGTACTTTATGTTTCATTTCAAACTGTATTTTAATAAAAATATTATTAGGATAGTGATATTATTCTTTTTCATTGAAACAATGACTGAAATTTCAGTCATCATCTTGCAGATAATTTCTTGAATCTTGAAACATTTAGCAAAATCCGGATTTTAAGAATAAACACTCTTAATTTCTGAAAGTTTCTTAGAAGGAATATAGTCTTTTGGTTTAATGAAACACCTCTTTCTACTTCCTCACAGACATTGGAACTATGCTTTTTCAGGGCATTTATTATCTTACTCCCTTTTCAAAAAATAAAATATGTAAATCCTATAATTATTAAATATATAATCCTCTCCTAAAATATGCAATCATCATAAAACCACAGGAATGTTAGCCTAATTGCTCTCTTGTAGAAACCTGCTGAAGAATGTATAGGCCACATGAGTCAACAGCTAATTAATGAGCAACTGGTTTTCTTTCTCCTGTTGGCTACAGGATTCACAGGCCAGTTTTGATGTCAACGGAAATGATTTTGACCCTATGCCTCGGTATGACGCCAGCAATGAGAACAAGTAAGGCACTACGACATTCATGACGTTTTCAATTTAGTTCATCAAGTAGAATGCACCAATTCTGCTATGAAATTCTAGGAGTCTTGAATCTTCATAAAGCAGTAGGGATTTGCATTTAAAAACCCTGTAAAATATGTATTTATGTTACTCCCATGCACACTGCATGATACTTTGAATACATTTGGACTCATCTGAAAATGCATAAAAATTAGTTTGAGAGTTCCGGGCATGTGAAATGAACCATTTTTAATCCCTTTGAGATGCAGTAAAGGGTGAGTCTTACCTTTTTTTGATATCTCTGAGTTTTTGGGGGGTTTTATGTGTGAGAACTGACTTAGCTTCTGACTCTATTGAACTTTATAGATTTTGTGCTTTGAAGAAATACACAAGTTAATGGAGATTTTACTCTCTAGCCATTTATTTTAAACTAATGGAGATTTTACATGCAGAGGTTTCCTAGACACTGTATAAAAACCAGAAATAGCAATTCTTTCCGATTACAATGTCTGTGGCTGATGACTAGTTAGATATATCTGTATGAGTGATATATTACTCCTTCAGCAGAGCACAGCTTCCTGGTATTTGTCATTCCAACTCTGCTCTTCTTTGGATGTGTGTGGTAGGTTGACCCTGGCTGGGTGCCAGGTGCCCACCAAAGCCACTCTATCACTCCCCCTCCTCAGCTGGACGAGGGAGAGAAAATATAACAAAAGGCTCGTGGGTCAAGATAAGGACAGTTTAATAAAGTGAAAGCAAAGGAAAACAAATTATGTTATTCTCTACTATCCATCAGCAGGCAATGTCTGGCCACTTCCTGGGAAGCAGGGCTTCAGTACGCGTAGTGGTTGCTCCAGAAGACAAAAATGCCCCCCCCTTCCGTCTCCCTTTACTTAGCTTTTAAAGCTGAGCTGATGTCATATGGTATGGAATAACTGTTTGGTTAGTTTAGGTCAGCTGTCCTGGCTATGTCCCCTCCCAAGATCTTGCCCAGCCCCAGCCTGCCATTGAGGGAGGCGAAAATGTTGGAGAGACAGCCTTGATGCTGTGCCAGCACTGCTCAGCAGTAGCCAAAACACTGGTGTATTATCATCAACACCTTTCTAGCTACTGATGCAGAGCACAGCACTATGAGGGCTGCTATGGGGAGAATTAACTCCATCTCAGCCAGACCCAATGCAATGTGCTATGGTGAAGGCTGGGGGAAATGCTGGGAAGGACACCTTCCCTCAGGAAACAGGCTACCTTTCTGTCCCATTGGGTATTTAAGGGCAGTTTTTTATCAGTTACATATTCAAAATTGGCTCTTGGCATAAAGAAATTCCTTTCTGTGCAACTGCATGTATTAGAGGAAGGTAAATCCTACTATTTGTCAACATTCTGTCTGTACAATATGTTTTGTTGAGGTTTTGGGGAGAAGGCAAGGCGGTGATTACATGGTCAGCACAAAAGGGTTGCTCCACTCCTTACCTTGTGGTTGCTCATTCCTCCTCCTTTTCCCTAGCCTTTGTGCAGTTATTCAGAGTAAAGAAGTAATTGAATTGAAAACTGTGCTACCAACAACAGCAAAAAAATTCTTTTTCAGTCAGGTACCTCATTCAGCTCAGCTTGTGGTCAGAGGAGAGCTAGATAGGCACAAGAGAGGTGGGAAAAATGAAGCATGGCCTGAACCCGTCAGTGGCGGTGCCGACTTCAGAGAAATAAGATGACTGTATGACAATGCCCCAGATGCCTACAAAGGTGGTCCACAAAACTCAGTGTGATGGACAGGCAGTTGCCAGAAGTAGCTGTCAAGGAGTTTTGAGAAAAAATGTGACAGTCAGCCCCGGCCCTCTGACTGCTTCTCAGCTGAGCTTCCAGCTTGCATCAAGCTCATCCTTCTCTCCTGCTGCCCCCACTCTCCACTTTGGAAACACATCCTGGCTCATCTGTGTGAAGACACTACTGTCCTTGGAGTTGGGACATGGCCAGGGTACACTTGGAGGCTTTCCAATTTAAGTGCAAATTCAGGGATTCACCTCTACTGCGTTGTGAGGAGCCACCTATCTCCAGCTGTGAATGATGGCTGAATCTTTGTCTTTAACTGGGTACTGAAGCCATCGCTTTCTCACAAAGCATGTCCAGAGGAGTTTGTTTTCCATTTTATTGCTAGTTAGAGATTAATATAGGATATAAAACTGGACAGGTTAATTTCTCTCCTAGGGCTGGGGGATTCGAATTTTCCTACTCTACCTCCCAAGTGAATACTCTCATTGCCCAGTTCCCAAGGTCCTGAGGTGAGATGTGGTGTTGGGGACGGCAGATGCTGAGCTGTACTGAGCCTCCTCTGTGTTGTCAGGAGGTAAGACATCATTCTAGAGCCAACTTTTGGACACAGAGGTAACTTGGAGCATGATTTCAGTACAAGATTATTTGGCAGACTAACCTCTGCATAGAGGCTCAGTATTTCTGATTTGCAGATATACTGAGCCTGGTAAGCAGCACCTAAGTACCTTCAACTTTTGGGGTTGTAGCCCCTCCTTCCCTAATTCCCACTGGACTCAACAAGAATTAAATGACTTCATAGGCATTGAAAAGCCTTACTAGCATCCTGTCTATTTTTTTGTGTGTCCAAAATATCATCAGAAATCAGAATAGAATAGAATAGAATAGAATAGAATAGAATATTTTCAGTTGGAAGGGGCCTACAAGGATCATCTAGTCCAACTGCCTGACCACTTCAGGGCTGACCAAAACTTAAAGCATGTTATTGTCCAAATATCTCTTAAACACTGATAAGCTTGGGGCATCGACCACCTCTCTAGGAAGCCTGTTCCAGTGTTTGACCACCCTCTCGGTAAAGAAATGCTTCCTAATATCAGGTCTAAACCTCACCTGGCGCAGCTTTGAACCATTCCCACGCGTCCTATCACTGGATACCAGGGAGAAGAGATCAGCACCTCCCTCTCCACTTCCCCTCCTCAGGAAGCTGTAGAGAGCAATGAGGTCACCCCTCAGCCTCCTTTTCTCCAAACTAGACAAACCCAGTGTCCTCAGCTGCTCCTCATAGGACATGCCTTCCATCCTCGTCACCAGCTTTGCTGCCCTCCTCTGGACGCATTCAAGTACCTTAACATCCTTCTTAAATTGTGGGGCCCAGAACTGCACACAATACTCAAGGTGAGGCTGCACCAACACTAAATACAGAGGGATAATCACCTCTTTTGATCAGCTGGTTATACTGTGTTGAATGCATCCCAGAATGTTGTTTGCCCTCTTGGCTGCCAGGGCACACTGCTGACGCCTATTGAGCCTACTGCCAACCAGCACCCCCAGATCCCTTTCTGCAGGGCTGCTCTCCAGCCTCTCCTCTCCCAATTTATACTTGTGGCCAGCATTACTCTGTCCCAGGTGCAGAATCTGGAATTTGTTCTTCTTAAATTTCATGCCACTGATGATTGCCCAATGCTCCAATCTATCTAGATCCCTCTGCAAGGCATCTCATCCCTCAAGAGACACAACAGCTCCTCCCAGTTTGGTATCATCAGCAAACTTGCTAAGGGTGCATTCAACTCCTGCATCCAGATCATTGATAAATATATTGAACAGAACTGGCCCTAGAATTGAGCCCTGAGGAACACCGCTGGTGACCGGTCGCCAGCCAGATGTAGCCCCATTCACTACAACACTTTGAGCCCTGCCATTCAGCCAGTTCTTCACCCAGTGGACTATGAACATGCTCATCTCACAGTTGGACAACTTGTCCAGAAGGATGCTGTGAGGGACAGCATCAAAAGCCTTACTAAAATCCAGAAAAACTACATCCACTGCCTTCCCTTCACCCACTACGCAGGTGACTGTGGTGGGTTGACCCTGGTTGGATGCCAGGTGCCCACCAAAGCCGCTCTATCACTCCCCCTCCTCAGCTGGACGGGGGGGGAGAAAATATAACAAAAGGCTCGTGGGTCAAGATAAGGACAGTTTAATAAACTGAAAGCAAAGGAAAACAAATTATGTTATTCTCTACTATCCATCAGCAGGCAATGTCTGGCCACTTCCTGGGAAGCAGGGCTTCAGTACGCGTAGTGGTTGCTCCAGAAGACAAAAATGCCCCCCTTCCGTCTCCCTTTACTTAGCTTTTATATCTGAGCTGACGTCATATTGTCGTGGTTTAACCCCAGCCAGCAACTAAGCACCACGCAGCCGCTCACTCACTCCCCCCCATCCAGTGGGATGGGGGAGAAAATCAGGAAAAGAAGTAAAACTCCTGGGTTGAGATAAGAACGATTTAATAGAACAGAAAAGAAGAGACTAATAATGATAATGATAACACTAATAAAATGACAACAGTAGTAATAAAAGGATTGAAATGTACAAATGATGCGCAGGGCAATTGCTCACCACCCGCCGACCGACACCCAGCCAGTCCCCAAGCGGCGAATCCCTGCCCCCCCACTTCCCAGTTCCTAAACTAGATGGGATGTCGCATGGTATGGAATACACTGTTGGCCAGTTTGGGTCAGGTGCCCTGGCTGGGCATGAGAAGCTGAAAAATCCTTGACTCTAGTCTAAACACTACTGAGCAACAACTGAAAACATCAGTGTTATCAACATTCTTCACATACTGAACTCAAAACATAGCACTGTACCAGCTACTAGGAAGACAGTTAACTCTATCCCAGCTGAAACCAGGACACATATGGTATGGAATATCTGTTTGGTTGGTTTAGGTCAGCTGTCCTGGTTATGTCCCCTCCCAAGATCTTGCCCTGCCCCAGCCTGCCATTGAGCGGGGGGCACAAAATGTTGGAGAGACAGCCTTGATGCTGTGCCAGCACTGCTCAGCAGTAGCCAAAACACTGGTGTGCTATCAACACCTTTCTAGCTACTGATTCAGAGCACAGCGCTATGAGGGCTGCTATGGGGAGTATTAACTCCATCTCAGCCAGACCTAATACAGTGACCTTATCATAGAAGGATATCAAATTGGTTAAACAGGACTTTCCCTTCGTGAACCCATGTTGGCTGTGCCTGATGATTGCATTGTCCTTTAAATGCCTTTCAATAGCACCCAGTATGATCTTCTCCATATTTTTTCCAGGAACCAAGGTTAGAGGAACAGGTCTGTAGTTTCCTGGGTCTTCCCTCACACCCTTCTTGTAAATTGGAATAACGTTGGCTAGCTTCCAGTCAGCAGGGACTTCCCCAGACTCCCAAGACCTTTGGTAGATGATCGAGAGGGGTCCTGCTGTAATATCCGTTAGCTCCTTCAGTACTCTGGGATGAATCCCATCCGGTCCCATGGACTTGTGAACATTCAGCTGATACAACTGGCCTCTTACAGTTTCAGTGTCCACAAATGGAAAGGCACTGTTCCCTCAGTCATGGTACTCTAACTCAGGGATTTCTGATTATCCAGTATATGTGATCATTTGGCACTAGATATCTCAAGTTGTGCCTGAAGGTTGAGGTAACCACAACAATTTTGAAAGCCATACTTTACAATGTAAGACTTTGTAATGTGCAAGATCAATTGACTCCTGCTTCCTGCTATAGCAACTGGACAACACTGCATAATGGCAACTTGTATCTTCCAGTAAACATAGGACATACAAATGCACTATTGTTTCATGAAATGATCTAGTTTATTCTGCCTCACTTTATAAACCATATTTAAGGAGTCGAATGATAGAAAGTAAAAAGAAATGCTGTAAAAATAAGCAGGTTGCCCAGAGAGGTTATAGATGCCCCATCCCTGGAAACATTCAAGGTCAGGTTGGACAGGGCTTTGAGCAACATGATCTAGTTGAAGATGTCCCTGCTCATTGCAGGGGGGGTTGGAATAGGTGACCTTTAAAGGTCCCTTCCAACCCAAACTATTCTATGATTCTATGATTCTATGTTAGGTGTTTCTGTGCAGGTTTACACACAGCTACGAAACATCAGGGCACTGCATCTGTTTGCTAGCATTTTACTTTTAATTAGTAGTTGTGGTGGGTTGACCTTGGCTGGCTGCCAGGTGCCCACCAAGCTGCTCTATCACTTCCCTCCTCAGCAGAACAGGAGGGGAGAAAATAAGACGAAAAAGAACTCGTGGGTCAAAATAAAGACAAGCTAAGGCTGCATGCGGAAGCAAAGGAAAACAAAAGATTTATTCTGTACTTCCCATCAGCAGGCGATGTCCAGCCACTTCCCAAGTGGCTCCGAAAGACAAACGCCATAATAACGAATCCCCACCCCCCCTTTCTCTTTGCTTTTATTGCTGAGCACAACGTCATATGGTATGGAATATCCCTTTGGTCAGTTTAGGCCAGCTGTCCAGGCTATGTCCCCTCCCAACCTCTTGCCCAACCCCAGCCTATTGGGCTTTGGCAGGGGGGTGAGGGGTTTGAGAGACAGCCTTGATGCTGTGCGAGCACTGCTCAGCAATAGCTAAAACACTGGTGTGTTATCAACACCTTTCTAGCTACCAATGCAGAGCACAGCACTATGAGGGCTGCTATGGGGAAAGTTAACTCCATCCCAGCCAGACCCAACAGTGAAGGCTTTCCATTGCTGAGGCTTATTAGTGAGGAAAAAAGGAACGAGAAAGAATTAACTGTGGGTTTGTGAAGAGACTGTAGATAACCAGCGTGGCACTTTCTGAAAATGTATTTTTAAAGTTTTAAATTAAATATTCTATTAGTTAAAGAGAATAGGATGTCAGAGAGAAACATTAATCTTTCAAGCCTTGTAGTGAAAACCAGAGTGGGACGATAGCATCTTTAACCACTATGGTATGTAGGAGTCCTGCCAGAAGTTTACTTTGTTTTGTACAAATTGGCAGCAAATCTTGAAGCTTGTAAATGGTACCGGCTTATTCTAGAGCTTTCTTTTGCTCAGAGGCTAAAGACAACAGTCAACTGTGGATGAAGTCATTCTGCTATGCAAATCATCTTGTTTTGGTTTACTGATGAGTGTTGCTGCTTAATTCTTTTTCTGTTATTTCACTGTTACCTGTAAACATCTATGTTGAAAGAACTGCATTATTAGTCACAGGGCCAACATTATGACATTATTTTCAGTGGCAGACCAATACATGCAATGCAATTTGTTATTACTTTCTTTTGTCAGTCATATCAATGTAGTTGCTCAATAAAATGCCAAAGGCTTAATTTTCTTCCAACAGTGACAAGCTGCTTGTTTACACAAGCTGCTTATCTTGAAGATCTCTAATATGTCCTAAGTCATTTAATCAGAACAGATATTAGATATTTGACAGGCAGATCCTTTTCTTCTGCTTCCTGGATGTTCAATAAAGTCAAAAGCTCCTTTGACTTTGCCGTGTCACTCTTGATAGTGGATATCTGAAGAAGAGAGCCCAGTAACAGCCAGGGAGCGTGAAGTGTCACATTGCTGGCTTGAAAGATCATGTCAAAAAAAGTTCCCCTTGTAGTAGTGTGATAGAAAGGAACACTGACAACTGGGGATATCTGTCTATACAGTTTATGCATTTTGATTGCCAGTATGCAGCTGTTGCTACTCCTTTGAAATTGGCTGTATCATGTATTGAAGACGACAGTGAAGGGAAGATAAGCTGGGTTGAGAAGCACTGCTGTACCATCTTCTGTCCTTGTATGCTGTTACCCAATGAACATGCCTCTCCTTCTCTGGCTGTACCTCAGGGGTAATCTTCATAAATCCTTTGTTTCTCTCAGGGAAGGACTGAGAGACTTGATCCACATCTGTAAACTTTTTTGAGAGGAAAACTTTCTTTCCTTGAAAGAAAAATGTAGAAACATTGTGCATGAAGTCCCACCACATAGTGCATTTGATTATATTTTACTTTTATTCTAAAACAGGTTTTTAACCTATGGGAAGAGATAAAAAGGTTTGCACTAAAACATTACAGAAAACAAGCAACATTTTTATGTTTTTGAATTCTCATGCCTTTGCCTCAAAATAAAAACGTGTTCATTTGAAACTTTTTGAGAAATTGTAAGTGGGACCCCAGAATTGAAGGTAACTGGGGACAGTTAGCTGGGATAGAGGAGATGCAGTCTTTGTCAGGCTGATTCACTGATCCCCAACAAGCACCCTCTTCACTGGTATCTATAGTCAGTCCCTTGTGAGAGCTTTTCATTTTGACAAGACAATGAAAAATTTATTGGACTACAGGGCTTGATTCAGTAGCCTTTTGATCCAGGTTCCAACTTCAATAGTAGAAATCATCCTAATGAAAGTTTTGTCAAACTGCCCAAAATTGTCTTTTTAATAAACTCTTCTAGTCTGCTCATTATATTATTGCACTGCATTACACAATCCCCTCCAAAATGCACAAGTGGTTTGAGTTATATCTTTCTGAGAGCCAAAGGAAAGACATTTCTCTGAGTAGTCATTGAAATTGAAAGAAGTCAAACAACAGAGGAATAAACAAAACCAAAGTTCAGCCAGAATTCCATTTGTTCACAGAAGAAAAAAGATGTCCTTTTTCATTACCTTATATTGGTTGCTGAGCGGTAGATCTCACTGAATACTTGGTGTTTGAGGAGCAGCACTCTTCATTTTTAGAATGTATAAAACTCTCATGTTCTCAAATGTTTAACCATGACACTACAGGAAAGCTTTTTCCCTGTTTCTTCCCTGTTGCCCCTTGAATCTATTTCTCATTCCAGAAATGCCCTCTTACCAACACTTACAACTTACACTACATACTTAAACCATCTTTATAACCAAGATATGGATTTATACATTCTCATTAACTACTATTCCCTGTCCCTTAACAGATAGATATATATCATTTCCCCATTCCATGGGCTTCTGCCACTCCCCCAAATGTTCATAAGAACAGGCTATGACTTGGGCCCCATCTGTCAAGATGGACGCTCAGGACAGGAGAAGCAGCATGTTCATTTGTTGGGAGCCAACACCAGCTTGAGTTGCCTGGTTCCCACAAGTTTTCTTACTTTTGCTCTTCCTATTCTCTCCTCCTATGAGTAAGTGAGCAACTGTGTGGTGCTTAGCTGCCAGCTGGGGTCAACCCACCACAACCAGTAACAAAAACCTTCATAAAATGCAATTCAGGGAATAAAACAGGACTTTGTAGTATCACTTTGGGTAATATTTCCCAATGCTTTCAATGTAGCCATGTAAGCTACGTAAGCCATGGTGCACTGTGCATTTTCTTTACAGAGCGACTACTTCACTGAGTGTGTTGAAGTCACAGGATTGCACACAGGTCTGCCTTCACGTTAGCATGTCTGGGCTTCTGTCTGCCAAATGGTGACAGCTGAATATTCACAACAGACATTTATGTAGTTGGGGTTTTTTAAGAACACAGAAAAGCAAATAAAGGAGGCATTTCACTTGGTAGGTTTTCTAAGCTCCGCTGAGTTACTACAAATTGCCACTAATGTGCAACTTACATTACATATACCTTTGGCAAGCTAGCCCTGTTTCCCACTCATATTTTACAGCCCCCTTCTCTCCCTGTAGGCTTTAAGGAGCTCCATCAAAGCAGAGACCTCACCTGCATGTACCACACTGCCATAATAATCCCTTTGCCCCTTAAAGGATCTGCTGGAAATGAGCTCAAAGTTCAGAGAGAGAGAGAGCGCGCCAGTCCAAATTGCATCAAGTAGATGCTAATGTGGTACTCTGAAATATCCTTTAGAAGGATATTAGCAGATATTAGAAGATCCTACTGAAGCAGGAATTAACACAGAAACAAATGCATAACACAAAATATTATATAGGAGCTTCTTAAACTCTTGAGTAAAAATGCTAAAGCTTTTCCTGAAATAAACACAGAATTGTTTAGGTTGGAAGGGACCTCATGAGATCATCTAGTCCATCCACCCCCCTCCCCTGCTCAAGCAGAGTCAGCTAGAGCAGGTTGCTCAGGATCATGTCCAGACAGCTTTTGAATATCTCCACAGATGGAGACTCCACAACCTCTTTGGGCAGTCTGTCCCAGTGTTTGACCAGCCTCACAGTAAAAAAGTGTTTTCTTGTGTTCAGATGGAATTTCGTGGGTTTTAATTTGTGCCCATTGCCTCTTCTCCTGTCAGTGGGCACTACAAGAAGAGTCTGGCTCCCTCATCTTCATTCCCTCCTATCAGGTATTTATATACATTGATAAGATCCTCCTGAGCCTTCTCTTCTCCAGGCTGAAGAGTCCCAGTTCTCTCAGCCTCTCCCTGTATGAAAGATGCTCCAGTCCCCTAATCATCTTAGTGGCCCTGCGCTGGACTTTCTCCAGTAAGTCCACATCTTTCTTGGACTAAGGAACACACTACAGATAATTGAGAGTGACAATGACATTGCAATGACAGTGACAATGACAGTGCAATGACATCGACAATGACAGTGTAATGACATCACTTTCCCATCTTCCATCCCAAAGGCAAAACATAGAGTTTGGGATGAAGAGACAGTGGATTTATAAAATTCATGGTAGTGCTCTAAGCAACATCATGCAAAGCTATCACACCTTTTTTCTACTCCCCCCATTGTTGCGGAATAACCAGAATGCAATTTTGATCAGGTCAGAACAGAAGCAGTTTCTTACTATAGCTGTAGGAGAGAACACAGAGCAGCAGAGGGACAGACTGCTGATAAGGACTCTGCCCAAATGAGGCAGTAACAGAGTTTATATACCTTTGGGTTATACTAGTCCTTCATCAAACTGTGACAGATAAGCAGGATATGGTAAATAACAACAGTGACCAGAATTCTTCAGATAAGGAGGCTCTAGACAGTCAGATAAGGAAGCCTTAGGCAGTACATCCCTTCACAAATAATTCACTCTTTTGTTAATTAAATTGTGCAAGACCATTAGCTGCAAATGTTTCTTAACTAATGAGGCCTACAAAGGCCTATGAGATCTTAACTACTTTGCTTCCACACCACCTATTCCACACTTATTCTCTAGATGCTGGTTTTGGCATATGCAATAAAACTTGTAATTTCTGGAACGTACATTTTATTTTATAATTGTGGCACTTGATGGGGAAAGTAGGACTGACAACCTACTATTTTATCTTTTTTACTGGCTGATAATTTCAATCAGTAAAACTCCAACATCTGTTTCTGTAATAAAAAGTCAGCAAGAACAATGTAAGTAATTTTTCACCTTCATATTTCCAGTGCTTTAAAAGGCGGATCACCTACACTCATGGTTCTGGTCCTGAAATAGATCATAGTAGCTGAATTGATGCTATGGAACAAGATTAATATCTACAACTGTCCAAAGGCCAATAGAGCATGCAATAAATGAAGAATCTCTTGGCTTTCCGTCCCTCTCAGGTAGCCAGATTGTACAGGGTGGAGTTTGTGAAAGCACTGGGTATAACTTGGCAGAAAAAAAAATGCTTTCAGTTTAAGAAGACAACATGTTAATGCTGTAGTAGTATTATTTGAGGTATTCCTCATGTGGAAATTACAATCTTCAGCTAGAAGGCCCATTTAAAAATGGAAATCCCACCATAATCCATCATAATTTAAAATGCAGTTATCATTTGCTGCTGTAATCTAAAATATTTTTGTGGAAGCAAAAAAAAATGCAAAGAATAGCTACTGGCCTCAGTAGGTGCTTAACTCAGTGACACATTTGTTCTGCTCCTACAAGGAACTGCCTACAGCATTCCCCCTATTCCAGCAAGGGTCTGATTTGGCCCCCTACAAGATGCATTTTTGTATTGAGCAGTAACTAATATGCAGGCGGAAAAGACAGCGAAGGCCTGGTCCTAGGAGAGCACTGCAATGTTGTTTGGTATCTGAACTTCAAAACGTTCCAGTTAAAACTTACTTATCTCTTTTCCTTTTAACTGTTTCCTCCAGCTCCTTCCTCCACAGCTTTGAGCTAGCCTCAACGACATCCTCCAGTTGTTTTAACCTGTAACATCACTCTGCAGAACATGGAAGTGTTGACACACTTATAAAGCAGTAGTTCAATAAAGCAGTTGATTTTTACATTGCTTACATGCCTTGGTACTTAGCAATTTAACCCAATGCCATCCCAGCTCACACACTGCAATCACAAACCTGCTTTGTTGGAGCAGTCTAAAGTAGCATAAAGTAGACTTATAACTGCAGCATCAGGGCAACTGCCTACTTCTGCCACCTCATGACAGGAGTAGCAGCCTCTTATCTCGCCACAGCTGGTTTGCTAAAGCCCTTCAATTGCTGAGATGTAAAATTTGGCCATTACATCTCATGTCATAAGTGATTCCTTTTGGTTATTTTTAATTCAGGGCCCAGTTTGCTGCTTGGCCCCACAAGAAGCTGTATGGTACAACTGGGGAGGGGTGGAAGGGAGAATTGGAATCACTTAAAAAATCTCAAAGAAAAAAAATCTCCCCTCAAGGACTGCTGAGGTACAGGCATGTGTGGTGGGTTGACCTTGGCTGGATGCCAGACTGTAACCCAGCCACTCTCTCACTCCTCTCCTCAACAGGACAGAGGGAGAATATAAGATTAAAAAAGCCTCGTGGGTCAAGATAATGGCAGTTTAATAAGAAAAGCAAAAGCTGTGCACACAAGCAAAGCAAAAAGAGGAATTCATTCTCTATTTCCCATTAACAGGCAGATGTCCAACCACTTCCTAGGAAGCAGGGCCTCAGTACACATAACGATTGCTTGGAAAGACAAACACCATAACCACAAATGTCCCTGCACCCTCCCCCTTTCCCTCAGCTTTTATTGCTGAGCACAACATCATATGGTATGGAATATCCCTTTGGTCACTTTGGGTCAGTTGTCCTGGCTATGTCCCCTCCCAAGCTCTTGCTCACCCCCAGACTACTGGCCTCTGAGCAGGGGAATTGGAGAGAAAGCCCTGACACTGTGCAAGCACTGTTCAGCAACAGCCAAAATGTTGGTGTGTTATCAACACTGTTTTAGTCACAAACCTAAAACGGCACCATATGGGCTGCTGTTATGGGTTTGTGTGGCGGTTTTTTTGGTAGCGGGGCAGGGGCCGCAGGGGTGGCTCCTGTGAGAAGCTGCTAGAAGCTCCCCCAGCTCCAAGTCGGACCCGCCTCTGGCCCAGGCCGAGCCCATCAGTGACAGTGGTAGCGCCCCTGGGAGAACAGATTTAAGAAGGGGAACCTGCAGTGAGTAGGGGGATTGGAGTGTGAGAGGAACACCTATGCGGATATCAGTGAGGAAGGAGGGGGACCATGAGCGCCAGCGGAGGTGATGCCTCTGCAGCCCGTGGTGAGACGGCAGGCTGTCGTCCCCGCCCCCAGCCCATGGAGGAGAACGGTGGAGCAGAGGCTCCCGAAGATGGCCGTGAATCCATGGGAAAGCCGGCGCTGGAGCAGTTTGTGACTGAGGATCAGCCCGTGGAAAGGACTCACGTTGGAGAAGTTTGTGAAGGACTGTCTCCCGTGGGAGGGACCCCACGGTGGAGCAGGGGATGAGTGAGGAGTCCTCCCCCTGAGGAGGAAGGAGCGGCAGAGACAACGTGTGGCAAACTGACTGCAACCCCCATTCTCTGTCCCCCTGCGCTGCCAGGGGGAGGAGGTAGAGAGAACCAGGAGTGGAGTTGAGCTGGGAAGGAGGGAGGGGTGGGGGGAAGGTGTTCCAAGGTTTGGTTTTACTTCTCAGTATCCTTGTTTTGTTTTGATTTGTAGTAAATTAAATTGATTTTGTTTCTTCCCCAAGTTGAGCCTGTCTTTTGCCCGTGATCTTAAGTGGTGAGTGATCCCTCCCTGTCCTTGTCTCGACCCACGAGCCTGCCTTTATGTTTTCTCCTCATCCCACTGTGGCTGGGGTAGGGGGGGAGGGAGCGAGCGGCTGCGTGGTGCTTTGTTACCGGTTGGGCTTAAACCACGACAGCTGCTAAGAAGAAAGTTAACTCCGTGTGGTGGGTTGCCTCTGGCTGGATGCCATGTGCCCACCAAAGCTGCTCTATCACTCCCCCTCCTCAACCGGACAGGAGAGAGAAAATATAACAAAAGGCTCGTGGGTCGAGATAAGGACAGTTTAATAAAGTGAAAGCAAAGGTCACGTGCAAAACCAAAGGAAAACAAAAGAATTTATTCTCTCCTTCCCATCAGCAGGCGATGTCTGGCCACTTCCTGGGAAGCAGGGCTTCAGTACGCGTAGTGGTTGCTTCGGAAGACAAATGTAAATAACGAATGCCCCCCCTTCCATCTCCCTTCACTTAGCTTTTATAGCTGAGCTGAAGTCATGTGGTATGGAATATCCATTTGGTCACTTTGGGTCAGCTGTCCTGGTTATGTCCCCTCCCAAGATCTTGCCCAGCCCCAGCTGGCTGGTGAGCAGGGGGAAATGTTGGAGAGACAGCCTTGATGCTGTGCCAGCACTGCTCAGCAGTAGCCAAAACACTGGTGTGTTATCAACACTTTCTAGCTACCAATGCAGAGCACAGCGCTATGGGGGCTGCTATGGGGAAAATTAACTCCATCTCAGCCAGACCCAATACAATTCCACCTCTTATTCCATACCATTTGCGTCATGCTCAGGTCCCACATAATTTAATACACATATATCTTCTAACCATACCATTGTATTTAATTCTCATTACTGAAATCCCTTCTTACCAACACTTACAACTGAAACTACATACCTAAACCACCTTATACCCAACGTACAGATTTATATGTTCTTATTAACTACTATCCCCTGTACTTTAACAGATAAATATTCCATGGGCTTCTTCCATTCCTCCAGATGTTCACACACAGGCTATGACTTGGGCCCCATCCATCAAGATGAGTGGTCAGGACAGGAGAAGCAGTATGTTTGATTGTTGGGCACAAACACCGGCTTGGTTCGGGTCACTGTTGCACTCATCCGGTTCCTTGCGAAGCTCAGTCTTGGTCAGTTCAGGTAGTTCCTGCTACGTTACTTCCTACATCGTAGAACTCGCATCACAGATTATTTTTCCCCGAAAATCAAATGTCCTTGAGGCACACACTGGGTCTCCCCATCCTTCCGCGTTACCCACCAAGTACACCCAGGGCTTCGAGCAAAAGCAATCTTGTGGATGGGTTTGTCTCTGCTTGAGGCAGGACTAACCCAGACTGTCTTCCCTAAACAATCTTCATGCGCACTACAGGGACTTTATCTCCTTCTACAGTATGTGGAAGTCTTGGTTGGGAGGGGCCAGCCCAATTGGCAGATCCTCTAGTATTAACCAACCAGGTGGCTTTTGCTAAATGTGTATCCCAATGTTTGAAAGTTCCAACCCTCCATTGCTCTCAGTGTAGTTTTCAGCAGTCCATTGTATCATTCGATTTTCCCAGAGGCTAGGGCATGATAGGGGATATGATACACCCACTCAATGCCATGCTCTTTGGCCCAGGTGTCTATGAGGTTGTTTCGGAAGTGAGTCCCATTGTCTGATTTCATTCTTTCTGGGATGCTGTGTCACCATAAAACTTGCTCTTCAAGGCCCAGGATAGTGTTCCGGGCAGTGGCATGGGGCACAGAATACGTTTCCAGCCATCCGGTGGTTGCTTCCACCATTGTAAGCACATAGCGCTTGCCTTGGCGAGTTTGTGGGAGTGTGATATAGTCAACCTGCCAGGCCTCCCCATATTTATATTTCAGCCATCGCCCTCCATACCACAGGGGTTTTAGCTGCTTGGCTTGCTTAATTGCAGCACAGGTTTCACATTCATGGATGACCTGCGCGATAGTGTCCATGGTCAAGTCCACCCCTCGATCTCGAGCCCATCTATATGTTGCATCTCTTCCCTGATGGCCTGAGGTGTCATGGGCCCACTGAGCCATAAATAGCTCACCCTTATGTTGCCAGTCCAGGTCCACCTGAGCCACTTCAATCTTGGCAGCCTGATCCACGTGTTGGTTGTTTTGATGTTCTTCAGTGGCCCGACCCTTGGGTACGTGAGAATCTACACGATGTACTTTTACAACCAGATTCTCTAGCCGGGACGCAATATCTTGTCACAGTGTGGCAGCCCAAATGGGTTTACCTCTGCGCTGCCAGTTGCTCTGCTTCCATTGCTGTAACCACCCCCACAGGGCATTTGCCACCATCCATGAGTCAGGATAGAGATAGAGCACTGGCCACTTCTCTCAGCAATATCTAACGCTTGCTGGATGGCTTTCACTTCTGCAAACTGACTCAATTCACCTCCTCCTTTAGCAGTTTCTGCAACTTGTGTAGGACTCCATACAGCAGCCTTCCACCTCCGATGCTTTCCCACAATGCATCAGGATCCGTCAGTGAACAGGGCATATTACCTCTCATTTTCTGGCAGTTTATTATACAGTGGGGCCCACGTGCCACCTCCTCCGGCGACATTCCAAAATGTTTGCCTTCTGTCCTGTCCGTGATCACTTCTAAAATTCCTGGGTGACTGGGCTTTCCTATGCGAGCCTGTTGTGTGATCAGTGCAATCCACTTACTCCACGTGGCATCAGTCGCGTGATGTGTAGAGGAGACCCTCCCTTTGAACATCCAGCCCAGCACTGGCAGTCGGGGTGCTAAGAGGAGCTGTGTTTCAGTACCAACCACTTCTGAGGCAGCTCGAATTCCTTCATACGCTGCCAATATCTCTTTTTCAGTTGGAGTATAGCGAGCCTCGGATCCTCGATATCCTCGACTCCAAAACCCCAGGGGTTGGCCTCGGGTCTCCCCAGGGGCTTTCTGCCAGAGGCTCCAGGTAGGGCCATTTTCTCTGCCTGCACTATAGAACACAGTTTTAGCAACTTGTCCTGCCCAGACTGGCCCAAGGGCTACTGCATGGAAAATCTCCCACTTAATTTGTTCAAAGGCTTGTCATTGCTCAGGGCCCCATTTAAAATCGTTCTTCTGGGTCACTTGGTAGAGAGGACTTACAATTTGACTGTAATTTGGAATATGCATTCCCCAAAAGCCCACAACACCCAAGAAAGCCTGTGTTTCCTTTTTATTAGTCGGTGAGGACATAGCTGCTATTTTGTTGATCACGTCCGCAGGGATCTGACGACGCCCGTCTTGCCATTTTACTCCTAAGAACTGGATCTCCTGTGCAGGTCCCTTGACCTTACTTTCTATTATGGCAAAACCAGCTTTCAGAAGGATTTGGATTATTTTCTTCCCTTTCTCAAAGACTTCTTCTGCTGTGTTGCCCCATACGATGATGTCATCAATGTATTGCAGGTGTTCTGGAGCTTCACCTTCTTCTAGTGCAGTCTGGATCAGTCCATGGCAAATAGTGGGGCTGTGTTTCCACCCCTGGGGCAGTTGATTCCAGGTGTACTGGACGGTCCTCCAAGTGAAAGCAAACTGTGGCCTGCGCTCCGCTGCCAGAGGGATTGAGAAAAACGCATTAGCAATGTCAATTGTGGCATACCACTTGGCTGCCTTTGACTCTAGTTCGTATTGAAGTTCTAACATATCTGGCACAGCAGCACTCAGTGGTGGCGTGACTTCATTCAGGCCACGATAGTCGACTGTTAGTTTCCACTCCCCATTAGAATTCTGCACTGGCCATATGGGACTATTAAAGGGTGAGCGAGTTTTGCTGATCACTCCTTGGCTCTCCAATCAGCAAATCAGCTTATGGATGGGGATCAGAGAGTCTCGGTTGGTGCGATATTGCTGCCGGTGTGCTGTCGTAGTAGCAGTTGGCACTTGTTGTTCTTCAACCCTCAGCAACCCCACAATCGAAGGGTCCTCAGGGCAGGCAAGGCAGACAGCTGTTCAATTTCCTCCATCTACAGTGCAGCTATACCAAAGGCCCAATGGTACCTCTTTGGGTCCTTGAAATGCCTCCTTTTGAAATAGTCTATGCCAAGGATGCACGGGGCCTCTGGCCCAGTCACAATGGGGTGTTTCTGCCATTCATTTCCAGTTAGGCTTACTTCAGCTTCCAATACAGTTAACTCTTGGGATTCCCCTGTCACACCAGAAATACAAATGGGTTCTGCCCCTTTATAACTTGATGGCATTAGGGTGCATTGTGCACCAGTGTCAACTAGAGCCTTATATTCCTGTGGGTCTGACGTGCCAGGCCATTGAATCCACACAGTCCAGTAGACCCGGTTGTCCCTTTCCTCCACCTGGCTGGAGGCAGGGCCCCTCTAATTCTGGCCAGAGTATCCAGTACTCACTTTTTGTAAAATTGGCTGAGGAGTCCCTTCAGGAGGATCAGAAATGAGATCAGCCCTTCTACTCCGTCTGGGGGACTGCTCACGGGAAACTGGAGCGGCATTTTTCCAAGAAGAATCTTCTTTTCTGATTGTTTTTTCTCGCAACTCCCATACCCATGCATCTAGGACTGAGGTAGGTTCTCCATCCCACTTCCTAATGTCCTCTCCATGGTCACGCAGGTAAAACCACAGGTTAGCCCGTCGTGTGTACCTTCTATCTCCTCTCTCTTGGGCAGAGGAACGCTTACTCCTAATAGCTGCGATGCAGGCCTGTACAGGTGGGGAGAAGGACATATCCACTTTGAATTGCTGGAACTCCCATGACAATTCCTCTACAGCTGAGACACAGGCCCGTAGGGAGGAAGAGAGACTTCCTTCGTATTGCCAGAGTTGGACAGCCAGTTTGTCCACCGTTTGTCCATTGCCTTCTTTCCAGGACATTACTGCCAATGAGTTGGCATAGGTTGGTGGTGCACTTCGTAGAAGCTTCTGCCACATGGGTTGTGTGCATTGGACTTCATCTGGATCTGTGGGTGACTGCGCATTTTCTGGATCATTATAAGTCACCTCCAGCACGGCTAATTCCCTCAGGTACTGGATACCTCTCACCATGGTGGTCCACTTGCCTTGGTGACATGTAACTTCATCCTTGAAGGGGTATCTTTCCTTTACACCTAACAGAAGTCGCCTCCAGAGGCTGAGGACTTGTGTTTTTCTCCCAATCGCCTTGTCGATGCCCCCTTCCCTAGACAGGGATCCTAGCTGCTTGGCTTCCTTGCCCTCTAATTCCACACTACTGGCCCCATTATCCCAGCATCGGAGCAGCCAGGTAACAATGTGCTCACCTGGGTGGCGGCCAAAATCTTTTCGCATGTCGCGCAACTCAGGGATAGAGATTGGGTGATTATTTCAGGTTCTGCCTCTTCCTCCTGTTCTCGTGATGACCCTGGTTCACTTCCATCTCTCACTAAGCGAACTAATTTCTTTGTGTGTTTCTTTTTCTGTACAGGGGTGACTGATACTGGCACAGGTTGGTTCTCTGGTTTAGCTGCAGTGCCTGTCACTGGGGTTGGGGTAGCCACGGTGCCTGTGTCACGTCCCAAAGTTGGAGCGACTCAGGTTCGTGGATTTCCTTTGTCAGAATTAAGGTGAAACGACACCAGGGGAGTTCAAACAACAATCAACATTTATTCAACCTAGCTAACTTTGTCCAAGTACACATGAACTTGTTAATATGAACCTTGCAACATGTCATTAAGCCGCTGCTTGAGGAGGAAAGTACAGAAAAATGAAATGGAAAAAGGAACATGAAATGTATCAGGAGGAGAGCCCTCCCGTTGAGTCACGAGGTTCAGTGCAGACCCCCTTGCTTTCTGGACTCCTTCTCAAAGAGGAGCTCAGGGGCGGCTAGGTCCACTCCTAGTCTCAGACTTGGTCAACGGTTTATGTTTCAAAGGATGAGGTGTAGGGACTGTGGAAAAGAGAGAAGGAAAAGAGGGAGAGAGAGAATGAGAGAAAAAAAGAAAGAAAGAGAGAAGAGAAGGGTTTCACCAGTCCTGGGTCCAGCGTTGGTCCAGCCAGCGTAGAGATCCAGTTCCGGAGGGCACGCACTGAGGACTCGTTCTCTCTTCTTTTATAGTGTGTTAGTTGATGATCTCAACATGTGCAGTTCCCACACCTGGGGTTCACTGGAATCAGTCAGTGAGCTTTGGGGGGGGGGGCGGGGGGAGGTTCATGGTGGAGTTGCCTCTCTTTTCCTGCTGGCATGACCACTTAAGATAGAAGCACAGTCCCAACTTCCGTGGGGCCTTCTTCCTCCAGGAAGGCATAAATTGTGTTCCTTCTCCTGGTCACTTAAGATAAGGAATTGGGGCCTTGGAGAAGTGCGTTCCCACCCTCCGTGGGGCCCTCTCCTCTGGCCACATTGTCCTGTTCACAAAACTCCAGCATTTTTACAGAGGCCGTTTTCTCCAGCAAAGTTCTTTAACGAATGTTTGAGATATTGAATTTGTCAGACCGTCACAGCCTGTCACCCTCTTTTCCCTCTCTTCCCCCTGTGGGTGCTGCCTAATATCAAGCAGTGTTTGGTAGATACTAGCCAGGGCCCAGCACGGTGTGGTAAGTTGTGCGTCTCTGGAATAGCCACAGCATTTTCCTTTCAAATATTCTACCACTTCATGAGGGTTCTGTAGTTGTTCGGGAGTGAACTTCCAAGTCACTGGAGGTGAGAAGTTCTCTAGATACCTGCCCACATCCTCCCACATGCTGTGCCACCCATGAATATCCAGCTTTGGGGCAGATCTCTGGGTGGTATTCTTAAAAAGCCTTTTTGTAGCCCTAAAGAAGACCTGAAACATATTCAGGAGGCATAGCACTAACAGCACACTGGCTTGTGCATCCCAAGGATATTCAAAATTCTCAAAAGCTGTTGTAATTAGCTGGAAGGAGAGAAGGGAGGTGAACAGACGGATGGACGGCGGGGGCGGTAAGTATCCCTCCCTGACTTCCCCATGGATTGGGTGCAATTACCAATAAATTCCGATAGAAGGTGCCCGAAGTATGGAAATGATATCACTGCTGCATACAGACACCAGCTTAACCTCATGACCAGTGATGTAATCATTTCACAAGTCGACATTGCCCAGTATAGCAAAATGATAATCCTGATCCGTCTCCCAGAGATGATAAGCATCACCGCAGGCAATACATAGAGCATATAAGAACTTACACAACACCAGCATGTGAACAAATGAACCAACATTGTGACTAGCAACTATTTAACTAATATAAGAAATGTGTATAACAAATTTCTTTTAACACACTCTGGCCAGATCTGTCGTTATCTCAACCCTTCGGGTCCCATATTTGGCACCAAAAAAGGACTGTCGTGGTTTCAGCCCAGCTGGTAACAAAGGACCACGCAGCTGCTCGCTCACTCCTCCTGCCCCCCTCCGGTGGGGAGGAGAATCAGAAAGGAGAAAAGAAAAGAAAAAAAGGAACCTCGAGGGTTGAGATAAGGACAATTTACTGGGCCAACACAAAAAGAGAAGTTACAACAACAACAACAGTACTAATAAAAGAATATACAAAACGAATGATGCACAGTGCAACTGCTCACTACCTGGGACCCAACGCTCCGCCACTTCCCCCACCAAAAGCCAAGAGAGAGAGAGCCTCTTCAGCCCGCTCCCCATTTATATACTGAGCATGATGTCACATGGTATGGAATAGCTCCTTGGCTAGTTCAGGTCAGCTGTCCTGGCTGTGCCCCCTCCCAGCTTCCTGTGAAAATTAACTCTATCCCAACCGAGCCCAGTACACTATTGCACCAGCTGTCTCCTGTTTGATCTTCTCAAAGGCTTGCTGTTGCTCAGGGCCCCACTCAAAATAGTTGTTCTTTCGGGTTATTCGATAGAGAGGGATCACAAGCTGACTATGACCTGGAACATGCATTCTCCAGAATCCCACAAGGCCTAGGAAAGCTTGTGTTTCTTGTTAGATGGTGGAGACATAGTTGCTATCTTACTGATCACATCCATAGGGACATGAAGACATCCATCCTGGTATTTTACTCCCAAGAACTGAATCTCCTTGCAGGTCCCTTGACCTGGCTTCTTTTTATAGTGAAACCAGCTTTCAGAAGAATCTGGATTATTCTTCTTCCTTTCTCAAACACTTCTTCTGCCTTGTTTCCTGACATGATGATGTCATTTATGTATTGTAGATGTTCAGAGGCATCACCCTGTTCCAGTGCAGTCTGGATTAGTCCATGGCAAATGGTAGGACTGTGCTTCCACCCCTGGGGCAGTCGATTCCAGGTGTATTGGGCACCCCTCCACGTGAAAACAAACTCTGCTGTTCTTCGCAATGCAGCAAACTCACAATGGAGGGATCTTCCAAGAGGCCAGGCAGGGTAGATGATAGCTGTTTAATCTTTGTATTCATGGTGGCTACACCAAAAGCCCATCGGTACCCCTTCGGGTCCTTGAAGTACTTTCTCCTGAGGTAGTCTGTGCCAAGGATACAGAGGGCCTCTCGGTCTGTCACAATGGGGTGCTTTTTCTACTTGTCTCCTGTTAAGCTCACCTCAGCCTCCAATATACTGAATTGTTGGGATCCCTCTGACACTCCAGAGATCCAGATGGGTTTTGTGCCCTTATACCCTGATGGCACCAGGGTATACTGTGCACCAGTGTCTACCAAAGCCTTATACTTCTGTGTGTCTGATGTGCCAGGCCATCCAAGCCACACAGTCCAGTAAACCCAGTCATCCCTTTCCTCCTGGTCAAAGGCAGGGACCCTCTATGTTCCTGTTCCTGGTCAGAGTATTCACTGCCTGACCCTTGCAGTGCCAGACCAGAAGTCCACTCACCAGGATCAAGGGAGGTGATTTCAGTTCTTCTATGTCTGGGAGATCGCTGATTGTCTTCTTGTGTCTCTACAGCTACTAAGCTGACAGCCTTCTTGGGTGACCCGTATTTAGCAGGTCTCTTCCCCCTCAGTTCATGTACATGGGCTTCCAGCTTGAAGGTGGGCTCACCATCCCACTTCCTCATGTCCTCCCCTTGGTCACGCAGGAAGAACCAGAGTGTCACGTGGCATGTTCCTGGGGCTCCCTTTCCCTCTGACCGGGGCAGGAGGGGACTGACTCTGTGGGGTGCCCCTGACAGTCAAGGCGCTAGCCTGTGGGGATAAGGAGGGACAGAGATTTTTCAAATCTTCAAAATTTTGGAGCCAGGAAGATGCTCTCTCCACAGTTGGTGTATCCATATCTGCGCAATACATTGCTGCCAACCTGTTAGAATATGATGCTGGGGTGTTTTGAACCACGTTCCTCCACATGGCCCATATACACAGGACATCATGTGGATCTTTGGAGACTTGGTTGTCATCCATGTCACTGTAGATGACATCCAGCACCGCTAATTCTCTCAGATACTGGATGTCTTCCTCAGCAGTAGTCCGTTTTCCTTGGTGTCCTGGGTTCAGCTGGGGTAGAGTTAATTTTCACAGGAACCTGGGAAGGGGCACAGCCGGGGCAGCTGACCTGAACTAGCCAAGGAGCTATTCCATACTATGTGACATCATGCTCAGTATATAAATGGGGAGCGGGCTGGTGGGGGGCTCTCGGCTTTTGGTGGGGGAAGTGGCGGAGCGTCGGGTTCTGGGTGGTGAGCAGTTGCACTGTGCATCACTCATTTTGTATATTCTTTTATTAGTACCGTTGTTGTTGTTGTAACTTCTCTTTTTTGTGTTGTCCCAGTAAATTGTCCTTATCTCAACCCTCGAGGTTCCTTTTTTTTTTTTCTTTTCTCCTGATTCTCCTCCCCATCCCACCGGAGGGGGCCGGGGAGGACTGAGCGAGCGGCTGCGTGGTCCTTTGTTACCAGGTGGGCTACCACGACACTTGGTAATTCACAAGACCTTCCTTGAAAGGATATCTTGCCCTCACACTTGATGGGAGCCACCTCCAGAGACTGCAAATTGCTGCCTTTTTTCCAATTCCTCTCTCAATTCCCCAGTTTCTAGCAAGGGATCCCAGCTGTTGGGCTTCCTTACCTTCTACTTGCTGAGTATTGTCCCCACTATCCCAGCATTGGAGCAGCCAGGCAGCAGCTGGCTAGCGCCTGTTATCTTTCCGCATGTCTCAAAGTTCTTTTGAGGTCAGGGACTAGGTAGTTTCTGCCTGTTGGGTGATTTCTCTCACTCCTTCCTCCCATTTCTTTGCTGAAGGACCAGCTTCTTGATCAGACCCTTCCTCCTCCTTCCTGACTAATTGATGATATGGACCCATTGACCTCCATGTCCACTGTTTCTTTCTCACTACTGGGGCAATTACTGTAGTTGGGGTTTCGGTCCGTACCTCAACTATGGTGTCCTCAGATGTGGTTTGTGTCCCTGTCTCAATTATCATGTACTTAGATGTAGTTTGTATCCCAGTCTCAATCATGGCATTCTCAAAGGTGTTTTGAGTCCCTGTCTTAAGCACAGTCCTCTGATTGATAGTACTGAACCATGGCTTGATAGGCACAGGCCAAGCCCCAGTACAGTGTTAGGAGCTGCTGGTTTTCATTGGGGTAGGCAAGGCACCCTTCTATCAGGTGGTGTGTCAGTTTACCAGGATTACTTGCCTGTTCAGGTGTATTCCCTCATCCTCTCCACGAGACAGCTCCCCCAGGACAGCAAGGGCATCAGTGCCAGGGCCAAGTGCATAGCCATTGTTTGTATTAACATGTTCCCAAGCTCAGCAAAATAGAGATAAGAAAAGCAGCCAACAAACTCCGTGACCCACATAGAAGCTTGCCATTTAATAACTACTATAGCTATAGCACGCTCAATTTGAAACTGCTATTGTCTCATGCCCCATATTGGGTGCCACAAAGGACTGTTGTGGGTTAACCTTGGCTAGCTGCCAGGTGCCCACCAAGCTGCTCTCTCACTCCCCCTCCTCAGCAGGACAGGGGGAGAAAATAAGATGAAAAACTTGTGGGTCTCGATAAAGGCAGTTTAATAAAGAAAAGCAAAGGCCACTCACAGAAGAAAAAAGGAATGCAAAAAGATTTATTCTCTACTTCCCATCAGCAGGCAATACATAGCCACTTCCTGGGAAGTAGGGCCTTAGTACGCATAGTGGTTGCTCCAAAAGACAAACACCTTAATAAAGAATGCCCCCCTCCCCTCCTCCTTTCTCTTAGTTTTTATTGCTGAGCACAATGTCATATGGTATGGAATATCCCTTTGGTCAGTTTAGGCCAGCTGTCCAGGCTATGTCCCCTCCCAACCTCTTGTCCATCCCCAGCCTACTGGGCTTTGGCAGGGGCATAAGGGGTTTGAGAGACAGCCTTGATGCTGTGCCAGCACTGCTCAGCAGTAGCCAAAACACTGGTGTGTTATCAACACCTTTCTAGCTACCAATACAGAGCACAGCACTATGGGGGCTGCTATGGGAATAATTAACTTCATTCCAGCCAGACCCAGTAGAAACTGTCAGAGACATTATTTCCTCTGTAGCTTCCATATTCAGAATTTATCTTATTATTTTCAGAGATGGTTTTGTTGCTCTCCATGTATTATTCTCCCCCACTAACCCTGGGGGCTTAGGAACTCTAAGGTGCTTTTTTGAGAGGCAGTTTAGTGTAGACAAAGGAATCATGAAGGCCGTATGTCCCATGATTTCTCTATCCCCTCCCTCTACTTTCCAAGATGTACTCCCTGTGTCCATCATCTGATGGACAGTCTTCAGGATTAGAGTCATACTGGTATGAAAGCATAACATGCCCAATGTTTAGCACTTCAAACATTTCATTAATTCCCAAAAGGTATGACTGCTGTTTATAACTATGATGGCAGTTACTGAAGCAAGGGAGAAAAGGTCAGCCATGGTTGTGCATTATAATGTATATGTTAAGTGTGCTTGTGTTCACATAGAGAAGGTTCAAAGATGCATTTTCTCAGCAGATAAGTGATACCAAAGCAGGTAATTTGGTGGTAAACAATGGGCACTAAAATAGGGGTTGGAATTCAAGACTTCCCAGAAAGAATTTATGTCCCCTCTTGTTGGCTATATTGCTTGCATTATGTGTATGCTGATACTGAAGTAAAAAATGAAATGTATTTGTAGGAACTCTTTTGGAGATCAACTGCTCCTCAACAAATTACCTAAAGCATGTGTCAGCCCTGTCTAACCTTGCATATAAAATGTCTGAGAGGCTGCCACAGACCTGCAGTCTCTTCTTTCTTCTCCCCAAAGAACTAAAGTTTTTCTAATTTGTGGAAACAATGTGGATATCAGCAAGAAATGACTGTGCGTAGGTTACTTATTGCTGTCATCTGCTGGTAATATTAATATCTAAGAGGAGGATAGTGACTGAATCAAGATGATACTAGGGATGTGGTTTGTTCTGTTTTGTATTATCAGTGATTGCCTTAGGAAGATGCAAAGATTAGTTTATTTATGCAGGGCTACAATATTATTTCATCAGCATTAAAAGCCAAGGTTATCTGGATGCTACAGAATCTAAACCCTAGGATCTGTTATCTTTATGGAGAGTCTTTGTTGCAGACTGGGGAGAGCCGGTTTAATTTTTATATTGAACTATTACCAATAAGTGCAAGTTTTAAAAAAATAGCTAAATTGACCATTTTTACAAGGTGATTACAAGAATTTTTATAATGCAAAAATGCATGTCCTATTTTGTCCATCTCCTTCCCTTATTAAGTTTTTTAATACAGTAGTTCCTGTTATCAGTTTTGCTAGACATGTTCCATATATGAAATTTAAATTTGGGCCTTCATTTGTCCTCTTTTCTGTATATCATGAGTGAAGTGATTAAACCATCTAGTGTCACAGATTAAGAATGGGGAAAGGGAAAATACAGATATGTAGTTCTTCCCAAGTGTGTGTGCTACTCTATTCTTTGGGCTGCACACAAAAAGAGATCAACCGATGTATAAGCATAAAAAGATTGCCGAAATCATTTGGAGCACATCCTCCCTATTCTGTGACGTTCCATTCCCTCTACAGCCTGTCAGTTGTCTTTAATTAGCTCAAAGAAAGATCTTTTTGCTTACGTGGCAAGGAAGCCTTCGAGTCTAAGCAGCCTCATATTCTGTTTCAAAAGCACATGGAATAGTCCTTTTGATTAGATATATCTAGGTAGTAATATACTGTTCCAGGAGAGTATTGGACTTGTTATTGCTGCTGAACAGGTTGAATTTCAGTGTACTGGAATTAAACTGCACTGTTTTTACTTGTGATTAATGAATGTGAAAAAGAATTGGGTTCCCTGCCTTAAGAATGTTACTGTACAGTTAATATGAAAGGCTATATTAAAAAAGCTTAACTGTCAAAGTTTTGCTGTTTGGTGGCTTTTGAACTAATTTATTCCTTTTTCATCAATGCCCTCCAGAAAACAGGATTAAATACTTTGCTAAATATATTTTATTTGCCTATTTCTGATTCTATGTCATATTTCAGTGGCTCCATCAGAGCTTTTATTCATTATTTGTTTTGCCTTTGGTAAAAAAATACAGAAAAAAAGGCATATTTGTTTTATACATTCAGATCCATTTACCCACTTACATAAAAAACCCTATAAATTGGTAATTAATATTGTAGTATCACAGTCCTTTTGCTGGGCTCATATCAGAACTTCACACTTCTGAGAAATTAGCTTTTTGCTGCTAACAGCTAACAAATATAGAGTGACAGGGGAGCATCACTGTTACCCATGCTGTTAAATCTGAGTGGGATGTGAAGCATTCCATGTGTTTGTTTTAATATTGTCATATTTGATTTTATTTGAGAGAAATAGATGAGTTATTTTCAAATTATTCTTTAAGTAAACTTCCAATAATCATGCAAAAAGGCATTAGTCTCTGGAATCTTGACTCAAGCCAGCCTCCAGTCCTGTACTATAACCACATTACAACACTGTATTTGATGCTCAGAAGCAGGATCCTGTCTGTGTAATATAATATCCAGACCTTTGGCATTTTTCCTGATATTTCACGTTGAAGATGTATAACTTGTTTTTCATATTTACTTTGTCATCTCTTTCTCTACTGTTAATATCCAAACTTCTATAAATTCTTTTTTATCTCCTTTTTCAGATGTTCTCCAAACAACATTCCAACTTAGTGCCATTTTGGAAAGTATTTTTCATCCTCCAGATAACTAAAGATCATTTATATGTGAAAAGCTCTAAGAAAAAGATTTCTTTTGCACCACATTAAACATTACTCCAGAATGCAATAAAATGCATTTCTGATGATTGCTGTCAATTTTTTTTTCCAGCAGTTATTACATTGTGATGGTCAGATATCACATTTTTCCATTTAGAAATATATTCCAGTGTAATAGAGACCTTAGAAGACATTTGAAACTTTAACTAAAAAAGGCTTATACAAAAATAGATGTCAACTCTAATATATTTTTTGACAGATAACAATGGCTACCTAAAACTCCATTCTTCCTCTCCCTTTAGAGGTTTGAAAATTATTTTATCATTTATTATTCACTCAGCAGTGATGAAAATATCACCAAAGACATTTGGATTTCAGAAATTTTAGATTACCTGTAGTTAGAGTTGGAAACAGATTTGGCAACTATGTGGTTAATATTGACATTTAATGGCAGTTCTGCCATCTTTCAGCTCATGTTACTGTGTATAAACTAGTTTTTCAAGTGTATCTCATTGTTTATGGCACCAACACCTCACTAAAGTAATATGATTAGAATTTCACTAGATCAAAACTTCAGATCTGGATAAAGGTGCACCCATAACATTCCTTTAATCCTATAATTTTCTATATCCTGTAAAATATATTTGGCATACAATTTGGAGTTTTGTTAACTAGAAGAGAAAGAGGTCTCTTACTAGTTAGAGGTTAGTGGAAACCTAATTTAGTTCATGTTACAAGTTCAGTCCCTTGGATTCCACTGTAATTTATAATTAAAGCTAAGTAAAAAAAGTTCTTAATATTAATGCATTGTATTTATGCATATGCAATGTTTGTTATGTAATCATGTTGGGAAATGAATCTGTGTTATCAAAAATAGAGGAGCAGCTGTTCAAGCACAGCCTATTAAAATGGACATAAACTTGTGTAATCTTCAAGACTATTCTAACCTTTTTGTCATAACTTGATATCCACTCTTATAGTATGTGCAGCATAGACTTTGCAAAGAATGTGAAGTTTTCTTCTTTTTTGTAGACATTTCCCTAGATAAAAAAGAATAACTGTTTTCCTTATTTGTGTACAAACTCTTGTGCTGAATATCTCTTTTAGAAAACCTCAATAAGTTGCTGATATTCCAGATATGTTTGTGATGGGCTTGCATTGAAGTACTCTGAAACTTTCTCCTTAAGTTCCCTTTCTGAAAAGACTCTGGTGACAGTTTGAAGTGGGTTGGGCTATAATGTTAGTGTTGTGAAAAGCTGGAGGGCTTTAAACCCTCTAGTCCTCCTAGTTTTTTATATTCTAAAAGAGTTGATAAACTCCAGAATAATAAAAGACAGCAAAGAAATGCATCATCACATTTCTGGAATTCAAAGAATAGCTGTCAGAGATGGAGGCTTTAAAATGAAGAGCCCATTTAGATGGAAAGGGCTTTTCAAATTACCTGCAGCTGTCTTCACTAACTCTGATTTTTTTCTTTAAACATTCAGAGGAGAGCTGTGAATCAATTAACTTTTATCTTAAAGATGTTCTAAGTGCCTTATACCTTCCTCTTCTTCTAAAAGGCAAATTAAGAATGATTATTGACAAGATAGATGACATGTTTATATTACATAGCGGTAAGATGGGGAGTGATATTTAATCATAGAACATGCACCTTTTCTCTTTCCATCTATTGCTTGAAATATTCACCTGTCCCCATCTCAAAGAGAATCTGGTCATTAAAAAAGTTACTTTGTGTAATAGATCAGTGCTTAAATTTCTCTTTTGCTTATCTTACTCTTAGAGAGCCATCAAAAGACTGTACCTTTACCATCCAATTGCTCAGTTCCTCTTCATTCATGCAGCAGCAAAGTGACATATGCCTTTTCATAGAAGTGTATTTTGTCAAATAAAAACAATTTCTTTCAAGTTCTTCATGTAACAGTGAGGGCATCATAAGGCAGAAACTCCACTTTTACTAAGGCCTTCCTGAAAAGATCTTTGACAGCTTACTTACTTGCCATTAATGGCAGACTGACAAAGTTCCTCCATATAAAGAAAGATCAATCTGAATTGCCAATATATTTTCTTTGTATTCTGTTTTCCATCTTTCTCATATAAAAAAAATGAATTTAAATACATTTCTGAGAAAGCTATACTTACTTGCCTGGAATGGAAAAATTAGTCGAAGCAATTAATGTTTTATAGTGGAAAGTGTTATCCAGCATATAAGTACATTTTCTTTAAATATACTGCCCATGAAATCTCCTTTCTTTTATCTGGTGCCCTCTTGAGCCAAAATCTGTCTTTGAATAGGGATTTTTCATGTCTCTCTGTGGTGGGTTAACCTTGGCTGGCTGCCAGGCACCCACCAAGCTGTTCTCTCACTCTTCCACCTCAACAGGATAGGGGGAGAAAATAAGATGAAAAAGCTTGTGGGTAGAGATAAAACAGGGAGGTGACTCAGCAATTATCATCACAAGCAAAACAGACTTGACTTGGGGAAAATTAATTTAATTTATTGCCAATTAAAAATAGAGGAGGATAGGGAAAAGCAAAAAAACAACCTAAAAAAACTTCCCCCCACCCCTACTTCCCAGGCTCAACTTCACTCCTGACTCTTCTACCTCCTGCCCCACTGAGTGGCACAGGGAGGATGGGGAATGGGGGTTGCAGTTGGTTCATAACATTTCATCTCTGCCATTCCTTCCTTACACTTTTCTCCTGCTCCAGCATGGGGTCCCTACCACAGGCTGCAGTTCTTCAAGAACTGCTCCAGTGTGGGTCCTTTCCATGGGGTACAGTCCTTCAGGCACAGACTGCTCCAGCGTGGGTCCCCCAAGGGGCCACAGGTCCTGCCAGAAAACCTGCTCCAGCGTGGGCTCCTCTCCATGGGCCACAGTTCCTGCTGGGAGCTGGCTCTTCACAGGCTGCAGCTTCCTTCAGGGCATATCCACCTGCTCCAGCGTGGGGTCCTCCCCAGGCTGCTCCACCGTGGACCTCCATGGGCTGCAAGAGGACAACCTGCCTCACCATTGTCTTCACCACAGGCTGCTGGGGAATCTCTGCTCTGGCGCCTAGAGCACCCCCTCCCCCTCCTTCTTCACTGACCTTGGTGTCTGTATAGTTGTTTCTCTTTCTTACATTTTTTTCTCACTCCTCTTTCACACAGCTGCTGTTGTGCATCATTTTTTTACCCTTTCTTAAATATGTTATCACAGAGGTGCCATCAGTGTCACTGATTGGCTCAGCTTTGGGCAGCAGTGGGTCTATCTTGGAGCTCGCTGGCACTGGCTCTGTCAGACATGGGGGAAGCCCCTGGTATCTTCTCACAGATGCAGATGCTTTTTTTTCATACTCCAGGGTCTGTTCATAATTGTAGACCTCAAGTAAAATCTAGGACAGAGAAAAATAAAAGTAATGTGGAAAGAACATAGTTGTTAAATGCATATTTTTTAGAACGTCCTCCCTTTTACAACATAATTGAAGTATTACTTAAAGGACTCATTAAAAGAAATTGAGTTGCATATATGATTAATTCATGCAGTGGTAAGCTGCTTATAAAGAATGCAATTTTATACATATGATCTTGAAATGAATAAAGCAACTTTTAATTTTGTCATTTCCCTTATAAATGTGGAATATGATTAACAATAATCTTGGCAAAGAAGCAAGGCTCTAACATAAAAATCTGTTTACAAAACAAATGTACACCATTAATGGACTCAAAATATGATAAAAAGGATTTTTAAATATGTGAAGACTAGTGAAATATTCAGAAATGTTAATTTAACACACATGTAAAAAACTGTCCAAAGATCTAATTTTCTCTGGAATATGTTTTTTCTATCAGAATTTTACCTGAAATTTCACACTGTGTTTTAATTTAATAAATATATGTAATAATACCTGCATGTCAGCCTTTTAAATCCCCAGCTACTTCTAACTGATCACTTCCACTTCAGCTGGAATTTGTCATGCAGTTTCATGTTACATGTTGTCCTGGTTTCAGCTGGGATGTAGTTAACTGTCTTCCTAGTAGCTGGTACAGTGCTATGTTTTGAGTTCAGTATGTGAAGAATGTTGATAACACTGATGTTTTCAGTTGTTGCTCAGTAGTGTTTAGACTAGAGTCAAGGATTTTTCAGCTTCTCATGCCCAGCCAGCGAGAAAGCTGGAGGGGCACAAGAAGTTGGGAGGGGACACAGCCAGGGCAGCTGACCCAAAGTGGCCAACAGAGTATTCCATACCATGAGACGTCATGCCCAGTATGTAAACTAGGGGGAGTTGGCCTGGGGAGGATCACCGCTCGGGGACTAGGTGGGTGTCGATCGGTGGGTGGTGAGCAATTGCACTGCGCAGCATTTGTACATTCCAATCCTTTTATTATTGCTGTTGTCATTTTATTAGTGTTATCATTATCATTATTAGTTTCTTCTTTTCTGTTCTATTAAACTGTTCTGATCTCAACCCACGAGTTTTACTTCTTTTCCCGATTTTCTCCCCCATCCCACTGGGTGGGGGGGAAGTGAGTGAGCAGCTGCGTGGTGCTTAGTTGCTGGCTGGGGTTAAACCATGACACATGTAATCCCATTTTACTATGGGTTGCTGCTGAGAGGGGCAGTCATACTTTCTCTCTCCCACTTGCGCCAACCACACAGCCCTTCTGTTTCCTATGTATAAACATTACATGGCCCTTTTGCAAATGGGGTCTGTTTGGTAACCCAGGGGAAATCTAACCCTTTTGATGGTGCTCAGTGGATGTAGTTAAAGTGGCAGGTATCCATATACTCCTCTGTGAACCACAGACAAACTCAAGCTGTTTCTGCTCCTTTACAGGCAGCCTTCTTTCTCCATGTGTGTTTCTTATCTTTCCCCATTCTCTACTGAAAAAAACTTCATTCATTCCCAGTCACTTCCCTCTGCTGCTCTTTCCAAACTTGGTTCCCAGGGAAGGTTTCATACCAATGCAGCCTCTCTCTGGGAAGCTGTGTCTGGGCCACATGCATTTCACAAAGCAGGTGGTGATTTCTTAATAAAATATATGCACCGATGTGATGTGCGTGGGTATATACATTTTTTAAGACTATAGTCATCTGTGCTTTGAGTGATAACACCTATAAACTTACATGTGAGACCTAACAAAATCATAATGAGAAAAAGGGAAGTTTGGGAATCGTGTCAGAGCCACAAAGATGATTAAGGAGGATCTTTCATATGAGGAGAGGTTGGGAGAGATGGGACTGTTCAGCCTGGAGAAGAGAAGGCTCAGGGGGAATCTTATCAATGTGTATAAGTACCTGATGGGAGGGAATGAAGATGAGGGAGCCAGACTCTTCTCAGCAGTGCCCACTGATAGGACAAGAGGTAATGGGCACAAATTAAAAAACGTGAAATTCCATCTGGACACAAACCCCCCACTTTTTTACTGTGAGGCTGATCAAACACTGAGAGAGGTTGCCCAAAGAGGTTGTGGAGTTTCCATCTGTGGACATATTCAAAGGCCGTCTGGACTCAGTCCTGTGCAATCTGCTCTAGCCGACCCTGTTTGAGCAGGAGGGGTGGACTAGATGATCTCAAAAGGTCCCTTTCAATCTCAGTGATTCTGTAATTGTGTCTTCTAAATAATTCTAAAGACAGGCATTTTCCTATAAATGTAAATGTATTTTTAAAAGGCACTGTTTCAAACAAATAGGGAACTAGAAGATTATTTGAAAATACTTGAAAACAAACAGGGATCTTTTTAAAAGTCTTTTTTAAAAGGCTTTTTAAAAGGCTTTTAAAAGGCTTTTTAAAAACTTGTATATTCCAATCATTTTATTATTACTATTGTCATTTTAATATTATTATTATCATTATTAGTTTCTTCTTTTCTGTCCTATTAAACCGTTCTTATCTCAGCTCACAAGTTTTACTTTTTTTCCTGATTCTCTCCCCCATCCCACTGGGTGGGGTGGAGTGGGTGAGCGGCTGTGTGGTGCTTAGTTGCTGGCTGGGGTTAAACCACAACATAATTTTAAAATGTGTTTGGGGAAAAGTTGTAACAAGGGCATTAATTTGCTATGAGGAGGTACATAGTGCAAGATATTGTTGATAATTGGGGCTTTAGCACCTGAGGATGAGCAAAGTCAATGCCTTTAAATCCCAACAATCTGAGTTGGTGGATTATCTTGCTTACTTGAAAAAATGTTTGTCTGACTGCAGGCATGGAACCCGTTGTGCTGGAGAAGTGGCAGCCATTGCAAACAACTCACACTGCACAGTAGGAATCGCCTTTAATGCCAAGATTGGAGGTATGTGAAACAGTCTCCCACAAAAAAAAAAAAAAGTAACTAAAGAGTCATTTGTACCAAATGACTCTTTCAGAGCTTTCTAAACAAGAGGAAGAGATTTGTATGGATAACAGTTGTACTTGTAGCATGGTAGTTAAATACCAGTACTGAAGGAATTTGTCTGCAGTGACCCTTCTCCAGTGTTCCCTGGGACACCACCTCTCAGTACACACAGAAAAATAGAAAGCAAGGCCTTTGATGAAAACACAAAACCCAGAATTGGGACATTTAGGTTTTCTTACAAATTCAAAGCTTTAACTGAGCTTTGATAAATCAGAAGTAAACGTACACATCATGAATATTCGCTTACATATTGATCCCAAACAAAACACTGACATAGCTGTAAAACTAAAAACATTTTTTTGTTGTTTGGCTGTGGTTGGAGAGTATCTTCTTTTGATCCCTGTGTGTGATCAGATTATTACCTGAAATATGAGATTTGATTGCAGTTTTTTATTCTGTTCAGCCAAGAGATTCCAAGTGATTTCTATCAATACTTAGTCAATGGCTGCTTAATTAAGACCTTTAGTTTGGTTCTTGAAATGACTGTCAAAATGTCATGTAAATATCTCCTAGGCTGTAGCCTGCCTGTGCCAGTTTTTACCACTTCAAGTGAAGATTTACTCTGTATTTTTAATGAAATCATGAGATTGGTATATTGGCTTTCAGTAAAAACACCTACAGCTCAAACTCATTAACTGTTGATTTTCTGCCACAAAATAGATGCCATCTGTGAAAAAAGAAACATGTTTACCTACATATACTATAGATAACAGTTAAAAAATATGAGCAGGCATACTTGTGGCTATGTTTCTACAATTAATAGTAATGTATCTGATCAGGAGCTGCCCCCATGTTGGACAGAGCTAGTTTCAGCCGCTGCCCAAAGCTGAGCCAATCAGTGACAGTGGTAGTGCCTCTATGATAACATGTTTAAGAAAGGGTAAAAAAATACAGCACAAGAGCAGCTGTGAGAAAAAATGTAAGAGAAACAACCCTGCAGACACCAAGGTCAGTGAAGGAGGGGAGGAGGTGCTCCAGGCACCAGAGCAGAGATTCCCCTGCAGCCCGTGGTGAAGACCATGGTGAGGCAGGCTGTCCCCCTGCAGCCCATAGAGGTCCACGATGGAGCAGACATCCACCTGCAGCCCATGGAGGACCCCACACCGGTGCAGGTGGATGCCTGAAGGAGGTTGTGACCCTGTGGAGAGCCCGTGCTGGAGCAGGCTCCTGGCAGGAACCGCTGCCTGTGAAGAAGAGCCCACGTAGGAGCAGGTTTTCTGGCAGGACTTGTGACCCCGTGGGGGACCCATGCTGGAGCAGCCTGTTCCTGAAGGACTGCAACCCGTGGAAAGGACCCATGCTGGAGCAGTTCATGAAGAACTGCAGCCTGTTGGAGGGACCCACATTGGAGAAGCTCGTGAAGGACTGTATCCTGTGGGGTGGGACCTCATGCTGGAGCAGAGGAACAGTATGAGGAGGAAGGAGTGGCAGAAACAAAATGTTATGAACTGACCTTAACCCCCATTCTCCATCCCCCCTGCTCCGCTCAGGAGACGGAGGAGGTAGAAGAGTCAGGAGTGAAGTTGAGCTTGGGAATAAAGGGTGGGAGGTGAGGGGAAGTTGGTTTTAGGGTTTTTTTTGTGTCTCACTATTGTAATCTATTTTTAATTAGTAGTAAATTAAATTAATCTTCCCCAAGTCGAGCCTGTTTTTCCTATGATGGTAATTGGTGAGTGATCTCCCTGTCCTTATCTCAGTCCATGAGCTTTTTCGTCGTATTTTTCTCCCCCTGTCCTATTGATGAAAGGGGAGCGATAGAGTGGCTCGGTGAGCACCTGGCAGCTTGCCAAGGTCAATGCACCACAAGAATCTAACCTTCAAGAAACTTCATTGATCTAAAGGAAATAAAAATGGTATCTACTCTGCTTAACACAGTGCTTCTGCAGAGCCATCAGTAACACTGTTGTTTAAAGAAAGCTGGAAAATACCATAGTGGCAGCTGTAGAAACCTCACTTGACATAATGTACCACCCTTATAAAGTATCCCAAACATAAGTCCTCAGAAGACTCAGCAGATAATCTGCTGAAAATCAGAAGCAAGAGGGAATTCCAGGGTATTGGGAAGGAAGGTTAAGCTTCCCCTTCTGCTAGGTGTATATGTTTAAGAGTTTCACTGTTGCTGATTTCTATTTTGCATGCCTCCCTCCCCTCATAAAAGCCATAAGCTATACATGTGAATATGCAGAAGTTGTGTTTCCTCTCCACGAGCCAGATAGAGTGTAAAAATGTTGAATCATATTATACTGAAATAGTGTTCAGCTCGCTTATTTCCCAGGGATTTAAAGACCCTCATTTTAAAGAGAAGAAACTAGAGTTGAGGTATAGCAATTACATTCTTCTTACACAGAGGAGCACCTGCTGAGAGTGATGTTGAATTTGGTCCACCAAGATGGGTCTTTACTTCAAACCAAAATGTGAGTTGCTGCATCTCTGGACACATAATGGATAGTGAAGAGACCAAAAGGGAAGAGAAATCCTTTCCATTGATATTTCATCAAATACTGGCAGCTGAAGAAATCTGATTAATGATCTTTGTGATGGAAAGTCATTGACAAGATATCTACCAGTAATTCTCGCTTTTTTAAAAACATGTGTTTGTACTCTGTCTCATTTCAACACATTTAAGAACTTCCGATAACAAAATAGATCAGAAAAAAGATTCTTAGAAAGTCTGAGTCTTCTCAACAGCATGAGTGGGGAGTTAATCTGCAGATATGAAACTATGAGTGAAATTGCAATCTGGACATTCAGTTCTTTTACAGGTTGTGGGATGTTTCTTAGAAAAAATTATGCCTGTAGTTCATGTTTATCTCAGTTATTCGCCCTTTCATTAAAAAACAAAGCAATGCACCAAAGGGCTAGATTATTTTTTTTAATGTGTGAGACTGCAGTAATCACACATAGCAAATTACCACCTACAGAGCTTGTGAGACTTTTTATAGGAAGGGATGGTTAGCATGTTGTTATTGTTTACAGACTTATCGTGGAAGTTGCAAAGCATCTGTGGGGATTTGTATGCTTAGTTACTTGGCTGGGCTTGAGTCCTGATGGGAAAACAGTTACATGAAACTATGGCAGAACAGATGTAGATTGTCTGCAGTTGACCAGAAATTAGTTCAGCAGTTTCTTTAAGCTTAATTCGGATGCTGATTAAAAAACCCCACATTTTAAAAGAAAATTTGCTGTCAGCACAGTTTTGCATATTTCCTATGATTTGTTGAAAGTTTGTTCTGCATAAAATGCCGCTTACATTTTGGCACTTATTGCAAATACTGGAAAAAGTTTACAGAACTCTAAAGTCTTAAGTGAAACAGTCTAGAAATGCAGTCTGTTAATTGCCTTCTGGCTTTTGTTGCACTATCACCACATGCTGAATGCAGTTTGGAAGTTTTGTGATTGGCAAAATTAACTACTCCAGCTTTTCCAAAGAGGAGAGGAGAGGAGAGGGGAGGGGAGGGGAGGGGAGGAGAGGCGAGGCAAGGCGAGGCGAGGAGAGGAGAGGAGAGGAGAGGAGAGGGATTTTTTTTTAATTTTTTTTTTTAATAGCCAATGAGACATCCATTGATCAAAGTTACACTTGAAGCATGTCTGTCAATCATTGGCAGAAAATCATTGGCAGAACAGAGCAACACTTAGGTCACAGTCTTGTCTGTGTTGCTTTAGATTTGATCACTTCACCAGTAACAAAAAAACTGGTGTAAATTAATACAGATGCCAATGACAGAATTTGGAGTTATTGTTACACCCATCATTAATTTTCTGAGATTATGCTGAGGAAGAAAAATAAAACCTGAGATTCCCAAAGTTGTTTTAATGGCTTTTTTATAAAGTAAAGTTCATACTGAGATCACTGGACAATTTATCTCACAAAACATAGGTAGCTTTTGTGTGAACTTAGAAATATGATCACTTTTCATTTTCAAGTCAATTAGAGTGAGGAAAAAAAAATAGACCCTCTATCAACAAAGCAACCCCTATACCTTTTGTTAATTGGAAGTTAAGGTCTTGGTAAACACTCAAGTTAATTCCATCTGAACTCATGAGTAATGTGGAATGAGTCTATAATTAAACTATGTAAATTTGGTTTATAAATAGCAGTGGCCTTTTAAAGGGGAAAAAGCTTCAAACTTGTTAATTGTGGAAATGATCGTTATTCCCTACTATCATATGGTTACATCTTAATTATTATTTAATATCTTATATTCCTTTGATCTAATGTTACACTAACTGTATGAAGGTCCTCTTCCTTATTTAGGTTAAAACTATCATCAAGGGTTTTCTCAGTCAGAATTAAATTCAATCAAAATGCTACAGTTAGTTAAAAAACAACTTTAAGATATTCTCAGTTTTCAGCTTTAAGCCTATCTTATTTATTCTAGTGCTCTTAAAACATCATGGTGCCATTCACTTTACAAGGGCTGGCATGCTGACTTATCAAAACCCACATTAATGGATTTTTTTTAACACGAGAATTTCAGACTGTACCTTTAAAAAGCCTCTTCTGCACAACAGAGGATGTTCACAAAATTGTAGTTTCAGGTTGAATGATGTTATGCATAGGGTATTTGTTAGTAACTTTCTGTAATCACCTTGCTACTGTGTGTACTTATACTGCATAATCCATCTGTACACAAGAGCTTTCTCCCATTTCTTTGCAACCTCATATAACAAAGGAAAAATGCTGTGTTTATGTCTGTCAACATACTTAGGGCTATGAATGTCTCAATTTAAGTGCTGCAGTACAAAAGGAAAAAGCAAAGCAGATAATATCTTCAAGTGAAAAACATAAACATTTCAAGGTTCAAGTCTTTTCTTAAGTTTTCTTTAGTATAAAAGTTTCTTGTTAAAGTCCAAGGGCTATACAGTGGATAAACTGACTTGTAGATAATTCTTAAAACTTGAAGAAAGAAAAAAATATTAATTCCTATTTGTATTTTTTCATATGGAAGCATTTTTTTCATCAGGGAAACACATATCCAAACAGACTGATTTTTTTTTTTTTACAATAGAGATCTTTATGATCCTTCAGTCCAATGTCCTACACAACAATTTTCTCTAGGGGAAAAAAACAAAAGCACTTTGAATTTGGTTGTCCTGTTCATTGTATCTTTTGTTCTGAAGGTGTACGGATGCTGGATGGAGATGTGACAGACATGGTAGAAGCAAAGTCGCTGAGCCTTAATCCCCAACACATCCACATCTACAGTGCCAGCTGGGGGCCTGATGATGATGGTAAGACTGTGGACGGACCTGCTTCTCTAGCACGTCAGGCCTTTGAGAATGGCATCAGAATGGTAGGTTGGCATCAAAGTGCATATCCTGGATCTGCTCTTGTGTGCGGGTGTAAGGGTACATGTGCCCAGTATGTACAAGTGCACTGCACGGGAAAGAGTCATATTCTTAAGGAAAGAAGAAAAGCTTCATTTGTGTAAAATAAAAAATACATTTCCATTCTATAGCAACTAGATGTTCAATCCTTCCTGAAGTATCAGCTAACTTTCTTCATTGTCAGTTGGAATATATCATCCTCAGTGTCCTTTAACACTGCCCTGAGGTAATAATGTAGTTCTGCAAGAAAAGCTAAGACTGAAAAATTATACTTTGCACAGCAGTGCCAAATCATCAATTCTGAATTGCTATGAAATTATAAAACAAAAGCCTTTGACTTTTTCCTTCATCCTTCCTTCCTTTTGTTGTTCTGTTTTACATAATTTCTTAATGGAAATTTGATGGATTTAATAGGAAACTGGGAGCTAAAAATAAAATCTGCACTCATGTATCTTTTAGAGTGTATGTCTAATCTCAGAGAACATTCACCCTTTTTATAACTTACATATGCATTTCTCTAACAGTTTGTACAACTGCAGTTTCTGTGTGATATAGTCCAGAGAGCTTCAATAGTACAATACACAAAATCCCAAACATCCCTATAAGAAAAAATATAAGACCTTTTCAATTTTCTTTAATAAATAACTGTCAAACAAATAAGACCACAGAAGGAAATGAGCAGTTAGAGGAAATTTTATGTCAGAGGCCAATTTTTAGTTCTTCCTTTCACCCTCCTGCATGTTAAATAGATCAGGGAATTCATGGTCTTCCAGTGCTCACACCTCTTTCCAGTATATAGGATTGGATAGAAAGCATTTTCAAGCTCTGCACTTGAAGGTTTGAGCATTATTTTGAGTGCAGCAGAAGACTTCCTAGTTCAGTGGTGAGTGGCTCTAGGACCAGAAAAGAGGAGATTAGTACAAAACATTTATTTGAAGAGGCTGAGACTGTTGGACTAATATTGGAACATAGTAACACTGTGCAGCAAAATCGGAAAGTGCAGCTATTATTTAAGTCAACAGGAATTTTAACCCAGTGTGTCAAGACTGATTTTAGCAAACTAACTAACATTCAGCCTGGAAGACTTGTGTCTTGTGTAAGAGACAGTGTCTGCCATTGAGAGATTATATTAATTTAAGATATACCATAAAAAGTGGTCATAACATGAAATAGGTTAAGAGGGATAATAGAAAAAGTTACAAGAGCATCTGGTCAAGCTGACAGTCTGTATGGACAGTTCAGTGTTTTCAGGTGATTTACAGTATACTTGACTATAAGTTGTAAATAAATGCAACATAAAATTAATGCCCACTGTCACCGTAACCATTGTATTGCAGCACAAGCCTAGGAGCTGTGAATTCTTCAGTTCTAGTCACAGCTGTGTCACTGGTTTGTTTTTGCTTCCTCAGTAAAGTTGCATGAATTGCTTACTCTCCCCCTGCCCCCCCTCAATGTGGATAATAATACGTGTGCACCTGACAGGTTTGTTATGAAGAACAATTATTGAAATGCTAAACTAATGACAAGGACTGTGTGCATCCTATGCTATGTAATGTTAAAAATATGTCTCATAAAAATCAGTATTGTGAATGTTTTACCAACCATGCAGCAACAGACCACTGCTTTCCTTTCATTTGGTTGTATGATGACCATTCAGTGTAGAGCTGCAGACTTATGCTTTTGCTTGTTGTACAGTGTTGCGGAGGATCCACAGGGGACATCACACACAGACCAATGTGATCAAGTGAAGCCCATTTGCTACAACTTTTAGCACAGTTATATACCTTATGCGCTTGTGCACGCGCCTTATACAATACTCTAATTGGTACAATACCCCGGTTCATGCGACACTATCTTATCCTCTATTGCCTGTGCAAGCTTCTTCACGAGGTGTCCAGCAGTTACTTATCTCATTCTTCGGCATCCAGGAGTTGTTTGTCAGGCTCTTCTTATCTTCCTTTTTCCCAGCGTACAAGGACACAGCATCCTTGTCTGCTCCAGCACTTTGTAAACTTATGCTTCGTTCCCACCTAACGGCTGGATTGCTCACATGCCTTCGCCCAGCCAAGAAATCCTCAACAATTCCCCCTTTTTGTTTTTGAGCAATCCAGGATTGCTTAATAACTTGGGATGCCATTTTTTCTTAAAAAGCTGAACAAGGTAAAATTATTACAATAGCTAAAATCACAATAACTATGACAATGCCCATAATTCTTTGAGCCAACCCGTTACCCCTAATGACCCAGACCATGAGGACTATGAGGAAGATGAACCATCCATACATTCTTGTGCCATCTTGCTCCGCGAACTCAGCCCAGCAATCGGTAGGTGCCAGCTTTCCGTGGGCGTCCCCACGGAGGCAACGATGGCCTTACCGTACACCAGCCCGATGCTCTTCGGAAAATCCCGGTATTTATACATTTGCAGAGGAACGGGTTTCAGCACACGTGGCCAGCGGGTGCCAAAAGTCCGCCTCGGTTGCAATCTATGACGCATGCGCTCGCTGGCCAGGCGCGCTGCACGAGTCATAGCCATCTTGTCTATTGGTTCGTGGGCTTTATGATGCGGTTGCGATGCACAGAGAATCTCGACCTGTTATGTTAACCAAGGTGACCTATACATTAGTTTTTGACTGAGGTGGTATTCATATTGCCACACCATCTATAATGCTCCAGATGATGATGGTCATGCAAATCGAACAGGAGTCGGTCGTGGGCCTGTATCTGTGGAAACACAATCAACCTCGTTCCCAGGTTATTAATGGAAGTAGACCTTACCCCTAATTTTGGCTTTAACTAACTATTACGTTTACCCCACACTGTCTTCCCGTAATCACACTATGTTTAATCAAATTATGCTTAACACACTTCTTACCTAAAGCAAGTTCTATATACAATAAGGCACGCTGTTCTAAAAACCTCTCTGAAGGACTCAATGTCCGCTAGTCCTCTAAAGTGTAATACTCTATTAGTCAGAATCTGTCGGATCAGTGGCTCCAGCACCCGCCGGTGCCGTCCCAGTTGCCACTGGGACAATTCCGGGTCCAGCATCACTGCGAAGCCATGGCTTGACCCACTTAGCTGGGATCCAGCGAAGGCCTCGATCTGTAAGCAGACACATATACCCTCTCCCAGTAAGTTTTACTTCTGCGGGTCCGCACCATTTCCCGGACTCTGGGTCCTTATATATTACCATGATTCCTGTACTTTGTTGTGTCCTTTCCACCTGTAAAAGAGCATGATGCACTACCATTGGTGGGTCTTTGTGATCACCTGTCAATCTAAGATAATTTAGCACAAATAAGGCTTTGGCCAATCGCTCCTCTGGGAGTAAGCCCTGGGTTCCCCCCTTTTGTCTTTGCAGCATGCTCTTTAGGGTCTGGTTGGCCCGTTCGACAATAGCCTGTCCTGTGGGAAGATGTGGAATTCCCGTACCATGGTGAATTCCCCACAAATTACAAAATCGAGCAAATCGTGTAGAACCATAGGCTGGGCTGTTGTCCGTCTTAATTTCTTTAGGCACACCCAGCACTGCAAAAGAAGCGTGAAGATGTCATTCAATATGTAAGGTCTTTTCTCCAGTTTGTGCCATGGCCCACATGGCAGCAGAATAGGTATCAATACACACATGCACATAACGCTTTGCACCAAACCACATGACATGGGTGACATCCATTTGCCACAACTGCAATGGCAAGAGACCTCGTGGGTTAACCCCACAGCCCAAGCCCAGCCCTTCCTTTTGACAATCGGGGCATGCTTTGACGATACCTTGGGCATCAGTGAGTGGTAAGTCAAATTGCTTTGCTAACATCCTAGCGGGTTGGTGCAAGAACGCATGCGATTGCCTTGCTTGTTGAAAACGATTCCCTGGAGGAGGCTCCCATGCCGCTGCAACCAATTGGTCAGCTCTGTCATTTCCCGTTTCTCATCTGCACGTGCGCTCGTACCCAAGAGTTCTACCAAAGGGGCCATATCATCATTAGTGATACCGCAAAGATTCCGCACCCACTGGATATCTCCCACAAGCTTCTGGACATCATGCACCGTTGAAATTTCTGATGTTATTTGAACCTTCTGAGGTTAAACATTGCTCGCATCTATGTGCCACCCCAAATACTTCCAAGGTGCTGCCTTTTGCACCTTTTCAGGAGCGATTATTACTCCACGATGGCTTAAGGTGTCCTGCAATTGAGTTAAAATTTCATCCTGTGGCAAGTTCCTTCCCGCTATCAAAATGTCATTCATATAATGATAAATAATCAACTGAGGAAACTGCTTTCTTACAGGCTCTAATGCCCAGGCCACATACACCTGACACATTGTGGGGGAATTGCGCATTCCTTGCGGTAACACGACCCAATGGTATCTCTTATAGGGCTCTGCCTTATTAATCGATGGTACCGAAAAGGCAAACCGTTCAGCGTCATCTGGGTGCAAGGGAATGGTGAAAAAACAATCCTTTAGATCTATAATTAACAAATCCCATTCTTCTGGAAGCATAACTGGAGACGGCAAACCTGGCTGCAGGGCTCCCATACTGTGCATCACCGCATTCACAGCTCTAAGGTCATGTAACAGTCTCCATTTCCCACTTTTCTTGGGAATGGTAAATATTGGTGTATTCCATGGACTAGTAGAAGGAACAACATGTCCCGCTCTCAATTGGTCCTCAACTAACTCTTGTATTTTTAGCAGCCTTTCAGAATTTAGCGGCCACTGATCAATCCAAACAGGCTCATCTGTTTTCCAGCTAATTTTCAGGATTGGCTGCCCCTCAGTGACTGCTCCTAAAAAGGATGGGTCACTAACATTGCCTTCATTTGGCTCAATAAATCACGGCCTATGAGGCCAAACAATTCCTTTGGGGTAGTCATGACATACGGACGTGTCGTAACGTGCTCACCGTCGGGGAACAGAAATGTAATCGGTAGCTGACTTACTAAGGTGGCTTGTGTGCCCCCTATCCCTGCAATGCCAAAATTTGGATTGATCGATGGCCATGATGGAGGCCAAATATATCGTGAAATAATCGTAACATCAGCTCCTGTATCGATTGTCATCGGTTTCTTGATGATAACTCCGTCAGGCCCTTCCAGTTCCACTACCTTTTCTGTTTTACCTTTTGTTATGGTCCATGGCAAGGTATACCTGTGGTTTCCCTGTGGAGCCGAATCCACCATCTCCACGTTGTACTTCACCTGGGTTTGGAACACACGACCTGAATGGTACTAATTGTGCTATTCTGGTACCTTTAGGAATAGAAACAGGAGGGATTAAAACATGAATCATAATTTTCACAGTCCCACAATAATCTGCATCAATAAGCCCTGGGACTACCAGAATTCCTTTTAGAGCTGTTGAAGATCGTCCCATTAAAAATGCACTAAGCCCGAACCCCAATGGTCCCTTTATGTTGCTATCCACCAAGTGTACCCCCTGCGTCCACCAATGTAATGTCTACTGCGGTTTCCACATCCACTCCGGAGCTTCCTGCAGTGGCGGATCTGGCAGTTGCGAGGCTGCCTGAGGGCTGGCAGCCCAAACCCCTTGCATTTGTGTCGTCGCGCGAGGGGCCTTCGCGGTCGGTGTAAAGTTTTCCTTCTTCCTGTATTCTTGGTGGTATGGTTATCTTTTTTACACTTGTTGCAGCACTTACTGTTAGCAGAAACTGTACATTTGCTCCTAATGTGTCCACGTTTGCCACAGTTAAAACACTTGACCAAGGGTGTCTTACTGGCCCCGTGCTTCTTTGTAGCTCCTTGTGGAGCTGCGACAACGTAGGCTGTTTTCTGTGAGTCCACTGCTCGATCCATGTATTCTAGCATATCAACGACGGCTGCATTTTTCGGCAAATTACGCAATGCTTTGCGTGTCTTTTCATTAGCATGTTCGAAAGCGAGCATTTTGAACATGTTTTCTTTCATTTGCTCGGTCATGTCAGGGTGGTCATAGATTGCCCTATGCAGTCTATTAATAAACTGTGCAAAAGGTTCGTTAGGCTCCTGTTTCACCTGAGTAAAAGTATGGTTTCGAATATTGTCTGGTATGGAAAGAAAAGCTTGATACGCCAAGATCTGTGATAGGTGATGAACCTCAGTGATACATTGTAACTGAGCGTTCCCTGATGCGAAGGGTCCAGAACCCATCAGCATCTGCGTGGTTACTCCCCATAAGGGATCTGTTTGTTGTCGTGGTGTTGCTTGTTCCCGATCACAGAACGTCTCCCACTGCCGGAAAAACACTAACATTTGGGCGGGCTCCAAAACCAACTGTGCTATCTGTTTAATATCTTGAGGTATCAGCGTATCAGCAGAAAAAATGAATTGCAGCATTTGTTGAGCTAAGGCAGATTTGATTCCGTACTGACTCACAGCATTCCTTAATCTCTCAATGACCTTCCAGTCAAACGCTTCCCATTTTTTCTGTCCATTTAATGCAATAACTGGGAATGCTTGGAGCATAGTCCCTTCTATAATGGCATCTTTTATTACTCCCCTCCAATGTCTCTGCCTTTCTTCTGCAGAGACTACTGCAGGCGGCTCCGCGTCTATCGCGGGCGCAGTTGGTTTCACCGTCTCTGGTTCCGAGAGGCGGGATGGATGAAAGGGCGGGGGCGGGGGGCGGATGGTTCTGCCCGGGGCCGGCCGCGGCTGGCGGCGGCCGCTCCATGGCCGGCTGACACGCGCCGCTGCAAGTGGGCGGAGGGGGGGGCGGAAAGGGAGGGGCGGAGGGAGGGGGCGGGAGGGGAGGAGCCGGAGGAAGCGCCGGAGAGGGCGGTGAGAAGGGGGCGGGAGGGGGCGGTGGAGGGGGCGGGAGGGGAGGGGGCGGTGGAGGGGGCGGGAGGGGAGGGGCCGAGGGAGGTGCCGGAGGGGGTGGCGAGAAGGGGGCGGGAGGGGGAAGCGGGGCCGGTATACGGCGAGAATCTTCGTTCTCTTGCCCTCTCGGTTCATCCTTTCGGGAGGATGACCGTTTCTCCCTCACTTCTGGTCCTTCCTACCGTACTGTCAGTTTTTGTAGTTGGTTCACCACCTCCCTCAGCTCTTCCATCGCACTACCCGATGGAGATGGTTCCCTGTCCCCCGCAATCTGTTTATCCGCATTAGTCACCCCCGAGTCTGTCGGCTTCGGGTCTGTCGGGCGACAATCGCCCCCCCCGATTCCCCTGTTTCTTGCGGAGTAACAGACGGGGGAATTTTTTCGGCACCAACGGCCTGGCTGGGTATAGGCAAAGGCTGTGTCTGTGCAGGCGTCTCAGCGTTAACGGAGATGGATGTTAGGAGGGGTGGAGATAGTTGTGTAGAGAATGTCCCCCCAACTCCAGCGGGGTAGGCTGACGCGGCAGCCGTGGAGGCAGCAGAGGGGGTCACCGCCGCGCAGACAGCGGCGGCTGCCTGCCGGTCCGCCCTCATTGTCTCCAGCGTGTCTCGAATTACCTTCCAGTGCTCTGCTTATTTTATCTCCTTTACCTTATCCCCCCTGCAGCTAGTAGCGTCCCACAGCGCCTTGCCTATATTATCCCAGGTCGCTTCTTCAAACGCGACATTTACACTCGGGATAAGTTCTTTCTTCCAGGCCCATAAAAGTAACCCCTTTATCACAGAATTATCGAATTTCAGTCCCCTCTCAGAGAGAAAATGACGAAGGAGCTTTAGGACTGCTTCCTGCCTTTTGTCCAACCCCATCTCCTTCTCCGACCGCTCACCTGATCAGGGCGAGATTCAAGCTTTCGCGCATCTCCTCGTTTTCCCAGCTCAGGGCGAGATTCAAACTTACACGCGTCCCAGCTTAGCTGAAGCTCATGCCGTCCTGCCGGGGCAGCAGGAACACTCTCGGCCGGCTCCTCCGCTCCCTCATCGGTTCAGCTGCACCAGAAATTCTCGTAGAGATGATAAAGTGCTGATCTGAGGGTCCCTGTTCGGGCGCCAATTGCGGCAGAGGATCCACAGGGGACATCACACACAGACCAATGTGATCAAGTGAAGTCCATTTGCTACAACTTTCAGCACAGTTATATACCTTATGCGCTTGTGCACGCGCCTTATACAATACTCTAATTGGTACAATACCCCGTTTCACGCAACGCTATCTTATCCTCTATTGGCTGTGCAAGCTTCTTCACGAGGTGTCCAGCAGTTACTTATCTCATTCTTCGGCATCCAGGAGTTGTTTGTCAGGCTCTTCTTATCTTCCCTTTTCCCAGCGTACAAGGACACAGCGTCCTTGTCTGCTCCAGCACTTTGTAAACTTATGCTTCGTTCCCACCTATACGGCTGGATTGCTCACATGCCTTCGCCCAGCCAAGAAATCCTCAACAGTACAGTATGTAACATGTTAAGCCTAGCATAACAAAATACTCAAGCATGTACTTTATCCTGTGAGAAATTCCAGGGGCTTAGCAGTTAAACAGATTTAGGGACTCTGATTCTGCCCCCAGAGGCCTTTGCTGTATTTAATAATCATTAGAATAGTTGTTCATAGACCAATATAACTAGTCTGTGAGAAGGCTGAATGCATCACCATTATTGCTTCCCATGCATTGTCACTTCTCCTTTCAGGTGGAATATCAGCACACCCTAGCACCCCACTACAGTATACTACTCAATTTAAGAAGGATGTTAAGGTACTTGAATTCTTCCAGAGGAGGGCAACAAAGCTGGTGAAAGGGCTGGAGGGCATGTCCTATGAGGAGCGGCGAAGGACTCTGGGTTTGTCTAGCTTGGAGAGAAGGAGACTGAGGGGAGACCTCATTGCTCTCTACAGCTTCCTGAGGAGGGGAAGTGGAGAGGGAGGTGCTGATCTCTTCTCCCTGGTATCCAGTGACAGGATGCATGGGAATGGTTCAAAGCTGCGTCAGGGGAGGTTCAGAATAGACATTAGGAAACATTTCTTTATCAAAAGGGTGGTCAAACACTGGAACAGGCTTCCTAGAGAGGTGGTTGATGTCCCATGACTGTCAGTGTTTAAGAAGCATTTGGAGAATGCCCTTAATAACATGCTTTAAGTTTTGGTCAGCCCTGAAGTGGTCAGGCAGTTGGACTAGATGATTGTTGTAGGTCCCTTCCAACGGGAACTATTCCATTCGATTCTGTTCTGTTCTACTCTTTGACAATGACCACACAGAAGAAAAACCAATAAAGTGTTGAAGAGACACTACTGGAACTGCAGGACACAAAGGAGGTTGAACAAAATAAGTTTTATATTTAAACATATGTATTTTTTAGTTTAAATATTGTATTTCTTGTGGATTAAACAATCATGAAAAGTTTAGCCCACTTTTCTATATCTGAAGAACTCAGCCATTTTTTTTCAGCAAAATTTCAAACTCCAGATAAATCTGGTATAAATCAAGAATATAGATTAATTTTCCATGGGCAAGCATCTACCTACAAGCATTATTATTCCATTATTATTATAGCTGTAATATGAGACAATACCCTACAGACCACAAATAAACTTCATTGTACTACTACATTGTCCTATGTTTTCATAGGTGCCAGTATATAATGGAAACAAAGTATTTTATTTTACACTTCTAAGCAGGTCTTTTTTCTGAGAACATGGCAGAAAAATAGCTTGCTATATTTCTTGACACAACTCAATTATTTTTTTTAATGGTTGAACTTTTATTACATTTTATCAGCCACCTTTTGTTCTGCCCAAAGTGGCCCATGCAGAGTTGAATAGATTTAAATATTTCCACGTATTTGAAAATGTTGTCTAGCTCTGACTGTGAGAGATTTTTTTTCATTTCTGCTAAGGAAATAAAAGTTCCTTTCAAAACTTATATAAAACTGTGATAGTTTTGAAAATCATACTAATAAGAAAAAGAAAATGGTTAAGGTTAATACTTCTCTAATTTTCGTTCTTTAAAATGTAATATATACTGAAAGTCTTTACATTTATGTCTCAGTCATCACCTTAGAAGCTTAGTTTGCAGGCCAAAAATAATTTTAAGATTAATCTGTTTTCCATGTTCTCTTTAATAAAGCATGCCTTTCAGTTTTTGGATAAAGGTATCCTTTCTATTTTTCTTTACATTGTCATAAGATGTTGAATTTTAAAAGATGAAGCAAACAGGAGAAGAAAAGGCAAATTGTCTCTGTGCCAAAAATCAGATCGTTGTCCAAGGTAAAGACTGGATAAATACCCTGCCAAACACTGATTTCCCCAAGCAGTCACAGTAACTGCACAAATAATAATAGGAGGACAAAAATGCATATTATGCTGTGTACAGACCTTGACCTTCCTTTTTTAGAACTATTGAACTGAACAATAACTATTACATCTAGTACCTGTGAATTAAAGCAACATTGGTACAGAAAAGTTTGACAAGACCTTCTTTCAGATTTATACAAAGGTTCAAGACTGATATTCTGCATTTATTCTGCATATGCAAGCACAACAGGATATTAATTTTAAAAAAAACAAGACAGAAAAAGTACAGTCAAGATTTTTTAAATGGACCTGAAAAGGAAAGTATGCTTGGGTTTTTTATTTTGGAAAATTAGAGGTGGTGCTGAATAATAATTAATTAAAGTCTAATTAAACTGAATGATTTTTTTTTTATTAAATTACTGAAGTAAAAATGAAATGGATGCAAGAGCCACAGTTTCTTAGTGTGATGTGAGACTGGGATCCTTGAAAAAAATGCCTAGTTTAACTTTAGCTTTTATTATTCCAGTTAACAGCTCATGCAGAGTGTTCTAGAACTATTATTATTTTTAAATCTCCTGAGCTAATATGATTACTCCTTCCAAATCTGGCACAAAATAGCAAAGATAAATGACTATACATTTTTTTCCATAGAGTCCCACAGAGACAGAACATGCCATAAATTGAAATACACAAATCTATTTCAAGAAAGGATACCGAATAAGAACTGAATTTATGAAATGAAAACATATACCAGAATTAAATATGCTTTAAAATTCTACCCAGGATCAGGGGAAAGGAAGACAAAAGGAATTTTTAAACCTGTCTCAAGTACAATGATTTTCTGTCATCTTTAGGGTATTTTGTTTAATTCTATTAAATTTACATACTTGGAGACTTCTACTAGTAAACAATTTCTATGCAAATAGCAAAGCTCCCGTTATATCATACTTCCAGTTGACAAAGTCCTATTTTTTTTAAATGGTGGTGTTATAAGGAAGAAAAATTCTGGAAGCTTGTGTTTTAAGTATTAACATATTATAAGTTATAGACCTAATGACCTCAAAAACAATTCCATTATAATCACACAGAACTTGCCTGAAAAAATCAAGCAAAGGGCAGTATGTCCAAAAGTAACATATTCAAGATAAGACTGGATATATGACATCACATAGCGCCCTGTGTTCAAGAATAAATAGGCTTAACATTGCAACGTATGATCGTGACCAAACTGTGTAATAAAACTTTGCTGAATTTGGGACAAAAGGAAGAACACAAAAGCCTTTTCTTGACTCAAAAAGATAAAACCAAGGCACCATTAGATTTTAAGATGACAGCCTCACATTTTACATGCTATAACCATTTGTATTGGGTTTATGTGGCAAGGTTTTGATAGCAAGGGGGCTACAGGGGTGGCTTCTGTGAGAAGATGCTGGAAGCTTCCCCCATGTCCAATAGAGCCAGTGCCAGCCAGCTCCAAGACTGACCTGCCACTGCCCAAAGCTGAGCCAATCAGTGACACTGATGGCACCTCTGTGATAACATATTTAAGAAAGGGTAAAAAATGATGCACGACAGCAGCTGTGAGAAAGAGGAGTGAGAATATGTGAGAGGAACAACTCTGCAGACACCAAGGTCAGTGAAGAAGGAGGGGGAGGAGGTGCTCCAGGCACTGGAGCAGAGATTCCCCTGAAGCTCATAGTGAACATGATGATGATGCAGGTTGTCCCCTTGCAGCCCATGGAGGACCACATCAGAGCAGATATCCACACTGCAGCCTGTGGAAGACCCCCACGCTGGAGCAGGTGGATGTGCCCTGAAGGAAGCTGTGACCCCATGGAGAGCTTGTGCTGGAGCAGGTTCCTGGCAAGAACTGCAGCCCATGGAGACGAGCCCATGCAGGAGCAGGTTTTCTGGCAGGACCCCACGGGGGACCCATGCTGAAGCAGTCCATTCCTGAAGGACTGCACTCCATGGAAAGGACCCATGCTGGAGCAGTTTGTGAAGAACTGCAGCCCGTGGGAAGGACCCACGTTGGAGCAGGGGAAGAGCATGAGGAGGAAGGAGCGGCAGAGACAATGCATAATGAACTGACCGCAACCCCCATTCCCCATCCCCCCTGTGCTACCCAGGGGGAGGAGGTAGAAGAGCCAGGAATGAAGTCGAGCCTGAGAAGAAAGGAGGGGTGTGGGAAAGGTGTTTTAGTTTTCTTCTTATTTCTCACTATCCTACTCTGTTACAATTAATTGGCAATAAATTAAATTAATTTCCCCAAGTCAAGTCTGGTTTGCCCATGATGGTAATTGGTGAGCAATCTCCCTGTCCTTATCTCGACCCACGAGCCTTTCATTATATTTTCTCTCCCCTGTCCAGTTGAGGAGGGGGAGTGATAGAGCAGCTTGGTGGGCACCTGGCATCCAACCAAGGTCAACCCACCACACCATTTTTTGATACTCATGCTCTCTGAAACATGTCTCTGTGATACAGAGTTGAAACCAGTTCATTTCTATTCATACAAATAAGCCTATTATTCTGGGGATCAGTCTCAACATCATTTGGGTAGCAATGTATTTCAGATATTCTGACTTTTACTGCTGTTTGACAAAGACCTAACAGTCAAGTTATTGGAGAATTGTAACCCCATTGATGTTTTACATAGCAGGGTTTTGAGTGGGAGTTATTTCACCTCTCACAATGTGCCACCAACTATATGCTTTCTCTTATTTGTTTTGCTGTATCCATAAGGTAGTCCAAACCAGTGGCAGGGCAGGTCATCTTTAATATCATGTAGGAAGGTGGACAGGCGGTGAAATCTACATGGGAATTTTAGGCTTTCTGACTGCATCAGTGCAGGGGCCTTCATCTTATTGCCACAAAACTATTCTGTTTAGCAAGCTGGACACAAGCCAAAATGTTTGATGGACATTAATGATGAGATGGTGTGTGGCTGAACCTCTTGTGAGAACTCAGTTTGGTGCCTTCCCTCCCATCATCATTGCCTCATCTCTCTCATTTCACCAACTTTGGCTGCAGAGTGTGTTTTCAAGGTGTTTGTTAGGAGCAAAAGACTCTCTTACAATCACTAAACAAGCTTGCAATGTGAATACAAGAGAAGGAGAGGAGAGGAAGAAGAAAAGGATGTCACATGATTGTTTTTTATTATATGCTTCTACTCCAAAAGTAGAAGGGGTTGTTTGTAAATTGAAAGTATCCAGGCACAGGAGCAGAGGTTCCCCTGCAGCCCGTGGTGAAGACCATGGTGAAGCAGGCTGCCTCCCCTGCAGCCTGTGGAGGACCCCATGCCAGAGCAGGTGGATGTGCCCTGAACAAAGCTGCAGCCCATGGAGAGCCCACGCAGGAGAAGGCTCCTGGAATGAACTGTGGCCTTGGAGAAGAACCCATGCAGGAGCAGCACAGCCTGTGGGAAGGACCTACATTGGAGAAATTTGTGAAGGACTGTCTCCTGTGGGAGGGACCTCATGCTGAAGCAGGGGAAGAGAATGAGGAGGAGGGAGCAGCAGAGATGAAGTGTTATGAACTAACCGCAACTCTGGTTCCCCATCCCCCTGTGCCACCTGGGGGGAGGAGGTAGAAGAGCCAGGAGTGATGTTGAGCCTGGGAAGAAGGCAGGGGTGAGGGAAAGGTGTTTTTAGTTTTGTTCTTATTTCTCACTATCCTACTCTGTTACAATTAATTGGCAATAAAGTAAATTAATCTTTCCTAAGTTGAGTCTGTTTTGCCCATGACAGTAATTAGTGAGTGATCTCCCTGTCCTTATCTTGACCCATGAGCTTTTCCATTGTATTTTCTCCCTCTGTCCTGCTGAGGAGGGGGAGTGATAGAGTGGCTTGGTGGGCATCTGGTGGCCAGCCAAAGTCAACTCACCACAATTACCTACACAAAAGAAATTATTCTGTTCTGCTTTGCTGGAGAATTGCACTATAAAAATCAAAGACAGAAATTACTGTAAAGAGACTTCCAGTCAAATGTCCCAAAATAATTTCCAAAATGGCTATCATTTTATACACTGAAATATTGTGGTGCGCAGAGTTTAAGACCAGAATTTTAAAACTGTGTATTGTGTATGTTCATATTTTACAGCTGTAGTTTGAGACAGAATGAACGCATATCTGTGTGTATGCATATCTCGGATCATACATGGATAAGTTTTGCACACACCAGAGTTCATGCACAGTTCCAATTAGTTAGCTAAAAACTACTTGGGGAAGGACTCAGAAAGCGACTTCCAGTATGCTGATGTACCCTGGTGTTAGGTCCTGACATTTATCTGTTACATACATTGCATATCTTCAATGATGCAATATCTGAATATGTAATGTATTTACTTCAGCATATTGAGTTAAACTTTGGGAGGCTCAGTATTACAGATGGGGATTGACAGTGTACCAGAATTAACAAAGTTAGGTTGTTTGATTTTTAATATTGTAATTCTTCCTCCTGACATCACGAGACAGTATCAGTGGCTTGAAACAATTTTAATAGGTCTAAGAATTATTATCTAGTCCTAGGCTTCACCATAAGCCAGACCAGGAAATTTCATCCAATTATTACTGCATCAATTTCCCTCTTTTCTTGATTCATCCATTATTTTCTGTTTACTCTACATCTCTTGGGAAGAGCCAGTCTTCACTGAAATACCCAGAAAGAACCTGTCCATAACTGTGCAAATTGCTAACTCCCTTCATTATTAAAAATATATACCTTATTGCTCATCTGAATTTGTTAGTTTCCTTTTCATTGTAAAATTCCTTTTCTGCTAAATTTATCATGAATCTTATGGTGTTAGAAAACTCCACATGTAAGTAAACACAGATTTTGGCCAAGTGCTCTCTTGGATAAATTAAATTGGAACATAGGACCATAAGACAGGAAATTACCTTATAAGTCATTGAGTACAGTTCTCTATCACAGGTATCATGTCTTGTAAATACATTTAGCAATTTCTATTTTAGAACGAGTTCGATTTCCCCCCCCCCCCATTTCTGTTGGGAGACTGTTTCACAGCCATCACTAATCTATTGATTAGAGACTTTCTTCTAACTTATAGCCAGATTTACTTATGTGCAAGTTTCTGCCCATTTGTTCTTTAGCTTAAATACCTTCTCTCCTCCCTTTTTGCTTGTGACATTTCTAGAACACAATCCCATCCCCTCTCAGCCTTCATTTTGCTTTGCTAAACAAGCCACGCTCATTAGTCACTTCTTAAAAACTTGACTCTACGATTCCTTACTCATCTTAGTGGTGCTTCTCTTCACACCTGCCAGCCTGAATTATTTTCTTGAGTGTAGATTATGATAAATAGTAAATTCATCATTAGCATGTCCTTGCTTTTTATGTTGAAATCACATAACTGTTTCCATACTCTACTCATAATTTGCTCAAGCACAGTGGTTCTTCAGCACAGCCCACATCATCTCCAGTGCAGTCATTTTCACCTCCATCTTGCTGTTATATTAATCTTAATCTCCTTCTCTTTTATTACTGATTTATTTGAGGGATCAGTAAATGTTTTGCAGAAACCATATAGACTGTATCTAATGCATTTCTCTGTATAAAATAAGTCGTGAGAGAAGAACTCAACAGATTTATCTGTCAGTCTGAATTCAGTAAGTACATGTTGCATTTTAAGCTGTTTCCATTAACATTGATGTCTCTTACTCTGTCCTTCAAAATCTGTTATAAAGCCTTGAATAATGCTTTCTATATCCAGTCTCTTTCTGTTAATCAGAATTTCCAAACCACAGTTCTTTCTGTAGTTCTTTCCTGAAATACTTTCTGTTTCCCAGCATCATTTTTTCAAGTGTGGATACCAGAATAGGGCATGGACTTCTCTATGCAGGGGTAGTACCATTTCCCTATTCCCTGCACATATTCATATTCACCCTGCTTACAGATCCAAGGGTCTAACTAAATTTTATGGAAGCTCATTGCCAATTGTTTATCTGCCATGACCCTAAACTCCCTTTCAGAGTCACTGTTTTACAAGAGGTTGTCCAACCTCCTCCTGTGTGTTACCTACAGTCTTTGTTTCTAGGTCTATTACATTGCATTTGGCTGATATGTATCTCAGAATGCCTTTTGCAAGTATAGTTTATACCTGATGTGATCTAGTTTTCTCCAAACTGAGATTACCAAGCAAAAATCAGGGTATGTGGCAACCTTAACCTTATTAAGCTAATAATAATAATTTGATCTTCCATTTGCATGTAGTTAGCAACTTTCAGCATTCAGCCAAAGCAAAATTAGGGATACTGTCTTCCAGTAAATTAAATAGTCGAGTTTAGGCTCAGTGATACCTGGATGAACTATGATGCTATGCACATTATTTTCTTTTGGAAATATATAAACAAAGCTATTGTTAAAATTCCTTTCCTTCACTTTGTGTGGAAAGTGAGGATTTTCACAGATAATCAAGGTGTAGTACAAAAAAAAGAATTTTCAGAAAATGAAATTCTGTACCAGAAATGTTCTTAAATTACATTCAATGGAATATACAAATCTAAAAGGCAGGAAAACTTGGAATGAGAGTTACAGGAAAATATACCTCAAAACGTCCAGTTTCCTTATAATGTCACAAAGTGTACTGGAAACAGAACCTGTTTTGTTACCTCAGCCCATCTCTCACTCCTATACAGAAACAGCTGTAACAAGCTGTCCTGGTTTCAGCTGGGATAGAGTTAACTGTCTTCCTAGTAGCTGGTACAGTGCTATGTTTTGAGTTCAGTATGAGAAGAATGTTGATAACACACTGATGTTTTCAGTTGCTCAGTAGTGTTTAGACTAAAGTCAAGGATTTTTCAGCTTCTCATGCCCAGCCAGCGAGAAAGCTGGAGGGGCACAAGAAGTTGGGAGGGGACACAGCCAAGGCAGCTGAGCCAAACTGGCCAATGGGATATTCCATACCATGTGACGTCACATCTAGTATATAAACTGGGGGGAGTTGGCCTGGGGGGGATCGCTGCTCGGGAACTAACTGGGCATCGATTGGCAGGTGGTGAGCAATTGCATTGTGCATCACTTGTTTTGTATATACCAATATTTTTATTATTATTGTTATTACTATCATTATTAGTTTCTTCCTTTCTGTTCTATTAAACTGTTTTTATCTCAACCTTTTACCTTTTTCCTTCCGATTCTCTCCCCCATCCCACTGGGTGGGGGAGGAGTGAGTGAGCGGCTGCGTGGTGCTTAGTTGCTGACTGGGTGTATTGGCTTTGTGTGGCCAACCACACTGGGGTTAAACCATGACACAAGCCAGAATAGCATTACTGCTGTTGGACTAGTTGTCAAAAGGGACCTCTGGTTTTGGGTGCCTAACTTGAAACAGGTGATATATTTGAAAATAAAAAACCCACACCATTCTTGCTGTGTGGTAATCTTAAAATGGAATGCCAATACTGAAAAGCAACTTTGGCAAAATGGGTCTCTCTCCATACACTTGATGTATATGCATTTCGGAGGGTGCATTTTTTGAAACATAAATCTGGTTACTTTGCATGGGCAAATCACTTATTCCCTTTCCTCATAGAATTGTAAGGACTTGAACAACAGCAGAATCTATGCATTACTATGCATCATGTGGGGAAAAAAATAGGTTTCTTAAAGCCAAATTCCTGGAAGTTTGGCCTCAAGAGTTTTCTGTACATAGAATTTTACATAACTTTAAGGCACAAAACATTGAGGGCAATAATTTTACACACAGTCTGAGTTGTTTCTTCCCAAACAAATGCTATGGGATACCAACTGAACAAAGGGATTACTGCAGTCCTCAGTCTGCAGCGGTAGCAGCAAAGCAGTCTTATTTTCTGCTCTTCTACCAAAAAGATAGATGTGCAGAAAATTCCCCAAAAGTTCAATAGATAGCTGAAAAACAGAAGCATTCTATAAGTGTAGCAGAAAAAGACTTAACTGCAAGGTTCAAGCAAATGATTTATTTAACTTCACTTACAGACTTAACACGCCACTATTGCAGGTTTTACAGATACAATGGAGGAATGCACTATTGCAATTTTTAAGGCAAGAGTAGTACACTATTACAACCACAAGCAATTCACAGACAACCACAAGCACACACGTGTTACAAACTTAAAGCATAAACAAATTCACTTACCCCTCCAGGTAAGGGCTCTCAATCCCAGGGAATCTACCTCGACCAGCATCCTGATCAAGGGGAGGAAGGGTCTCCTTCACAAGCCAACTGTATAGTTGGAGAAGTGACTCCCCCATTTCCAACCTGGATCTTGGGGTTTTTATCCCCTGACTTGTGGAATGGTGTGTATGACTATGTCTGAGTGGATTATGATATGTGCCTAAATGGATTCTGTATATCTGAGTGGAGTTTCCTCTTATCTTTCCTTTGCTGGTCTGTGATTGAATACACAAGGTTGTCATTTGAAACTGAAGCTGAAACCCTCCAGTTTTGAGGTTTTTTTACCTTGCTTCCTCAGGCAACTGAATAGTGGTTGGATTGAGACTCAGGGCATACTATTTGTTAAGGGATTTCAAGGCTCAGTTCAGGTTTTGGTTCTTTGAATGGCACAGCCACTGCCCTGTTTACTTTAGGGTTTATCAGACAACCCAGGGCTAAGCTGTCTACACAGCTCCCTGTGAGTCGTCTCTGCAGAGAGACAGGGCCTCAAGGCAACCCAAGGCTGGGTCGCTTTTGTAACCCCCCATGAGTAGCCTGTGTGCACTAGACATGGTGAAACTCATTTGTGAACTATGAGCTGGACAATCCATACAATAAGGAAGAGTGGGATATAACTACTGAAACTACAGTTCTGTGGATCAGATAGACATAGATTCCTTTCTGAAGAGTTTAATCAGATGGCAGTATAAAGGTAATAAGAACTGCCTGAATCCTCTCCATAGAGTAGGGAAGTGAAATCTGTTCCTTATCCAGTCCCAGTGCAGATATCTTTTGTACAGTGCCTGCTTACCTTGGCTTTGCGAGCAATTTCACCTATCGTTAACTAGAGACTCTTGTGTAACATAAATTTTGGAAAACCTAGCTATTGTTTTGTCACAGATCTATACAATATACAGCTTGCTTTATCCCAGTAGCGACATCAGCAACAATAACAATAGTAATGATAATATGGAGACAGAGCCTAAACCAGAACTGCAATTCATGCAGCCCTGTAGCTGGCTCTATTTTGTTTAGGAAAATGAGAAATTCATTCCAGCATTCCACAGGTTCAGAGTTCAGGTTTCAGCCAGTGCTTCTTTTGGTTGCACTTTAAGCACTAATTATAGCTCTTTGGGGAGTATCTTGGAGCTGTTTAAGTTGTTCTAGTGAAGAATAAAATCAATACACTATATGCAAAGATGCATGTTGAAATGTTCCACTGATATATTCCAGTAATTATTGTGTTAATGCATTTTTGTTTGTGGTTGCTCAATACATTATTTTTTTAAGTGCACATAAAATATTTTCACACTTCAATATTTTTAAGGTATCACATCCTACAACAATAGAATATGTATTTCCTTCTTTTTGCCATGATTAATTATTTTGTCATTCTTTTTCCTAATAAAGAAGTTGTTTCAGAAATAGCCAAAAAGTTTAATTGTATTAGCAACAACTTGCCCTTTCAACAATGTAAGATAATAATTATGTTTTATAAGTAGTAATAGATTTTGTACATTGTATATGTATTGTGCATATGTTAGTTCCAGCACTAGGAAATTCTTTCTTGACTTCATAGTTTTCCTAATAGTAAAAATGAGAATGCTAATATAAAAACACAGCACTTAATTTGTAGACATTCTCTGAAACATGCCTCTTCATATTATATATATACACACACACCTGTTACACTTATTGTTCATTTCTTTGTACAGATCCTTTACCCACACAGTTTTAATGAATTAATGCATTTTTCTGAGAACATGGACACCTCAACAGAATTCATGGCCTCAGAAATGTCTCCTTTTGTTCATGGGCTTTTGCTTTTGATACCCACAGAAGAGACTATTTTAATAAAAAGAATCTTTGAGCCTGTTTTCTTCTGATAATACTCCAGAATTGCTGTTTGGGGCTCTCAGCTTACCATTATGTCTTTTGGAGTGATGCCTGTTTTAAAGTGAGAGCATTGTACAGTCTACAGAAGAGTCACCAGACTTTTAAGGGTGGTGTGCCAGACTGTATTTCTCATTCCCAAATTAGAGGCTAAAAGTGCTGGTAGAACTCAGAAGGAGCTAGGAGATGCTGCTTCTCAAAAGCAAAATGCTGCTAGTCAGCAGATTGGCATCATCTTGCCTCTATGTGAGGCAGTGGTGTCTAGCTCCCAGGGAGTACAGAAATGAGTGGAAGCTGGAAGCACAGTGATTCTGCCTCTTGTAGATGCATCTTGCAGGATGCTGTGATCCTTGGTGCCTGGCTTAAAATCGTGCCCACATAATAAATTTTTTAGGTCTCCAGAATACTGAACCCTGCTCTACAACTTCAATTATGAACATTTCCATTTTATGAATTAGTTTTTAAGGAAGACGTCATCTCATGGGCTGCCTTTTCCAGCTTCCCCACCATGATCATTCTTACTTCCTGTCAGTAGTTTTTTTTTTTCTTGGAAACATTTTTACAACAGTATTAAGGAGACCATAGGAAATCAAACATTCAGACCCTAGGTGTGCCTAGGTTGTCCCTCCCTCTCTCTCCATTTTATATTTGCATGATGTTTTCTGCTCCTGGGTGTGGGATTTATAGCATATTGGTGCCAAATTATGTTTCTCTGACTGTAGCTACTGTTCCTCCAATTTCTCCAGGTCAATGGTTCTGTCCTCTGTGTTTCCTGCTCCTTCACATTTACTCTCCCATCTTTTAGTAAATTTGATAACTTCCACAGAGACAGAAAAACTCACCCACTAGACAGAGAGGGTTATTGGAGAATTCAGTTCCTGTCCCACAAAATGGGCAGGAAAACTTCAGGCTTCACAGGCTGGATTAAGGCTGCTTGACTTTTAAAGCACCAAATGAAAGACCAGTTTAAATTTTGTAAAATAGTGTGATTAAATCTTGCTCCACTGACTTAAACTGTACTTATGTGGTGGGATGACCTTGGTTGGATGCCAGGTGCCCACCAAGCTGCTCTATCACTCCCCCTCCTCAACTGGACAGGGGAGAGAAAATATAATGAAAGGCTCGTGGGTCGAGATAAGGACAGGGAGATTGCTCACCAATTACCATCATGGGCAAACCAGACTTGACTTGGGGAAATTAATTTAATTTATTGCCAATTAATTGTAACAGAGTAGGATAGTGAGAAATAAGAAGAAAACTAAAACACCTTTCCCACACCCCTCCTTTCTTCTCAGGCTCGACTTCATTCCTGGCTCTTCTACCTCCTCCCCCTGGGTAGCACAGGGGGGATGGGGAATGGGGGTTGCGGTCAGTTCATTATGCATTGTCTCTGCCGCTCCTTCCTCCTCATGCTCTTCCCCTGCTCCAACGTGGGTCCTTCCCACGGGCTGCAGTTCTTCACAAACTGCTCCAGCATGGGTCCTTTCCATGGAGTGCAGTCCTTCAGGAATGGACTGCTTCAGCATGGGTCCCCCGTGGGGTCCTGCCAGAAAACCTGCTCCTGCATGGGCTCGTCTCCATGGGCTGCAGTTCTTGCCAGGAACCTGCTCCAGCACAAGCTCTCCATGGGGTCACAGCTTCCTTCAGGGCACATCCACCTGCTCCAGCGTGGGGGTCTTCCACAGGCTGCAGTGTGGATATCTGCTCTGATGTGGTCCTCCATGGGCTGCAAGGGGACAACCTGCATCATCATCATGTTCACTATGAGCTTCAGGGGAATCTCTGCTCCAGTGCCTGGAGCACCTCCTCCCCCTCCTTCTTCACTGACCTTGGTGTCTGCAGAGTTGTTCCTCTCACATATTCTCACTCCTCTTTCTCACAGCTGCTGTCGTGCATCATTTTTTACCCTTTCTTAAATATGTTATCACAGAGGTGCCATCAGTGTCACTGATTGGCTCAGCTTTGGGCAGTGGCAGGTCAGTCTTGGAGCTGGCTGGCACTGGCTCTATTGGACATGGGGGAAGCTTCCAGCATCTTCTCACAGAAGCCACCCCTGTAGCCCCCTTGCTATCAAAACCTTGCCATGTAAACCCAGTATAACCTGGTAGATGGAAACTGTATTTATTAAGTAGAAGTGTGTTAGAATCAACTTACAAATATGCAGGCTGCTGATTTTCCTTAGACCAATGTGTGAAGACCTCTAACTTATAATGGTACCTGCCAGTACCAGTAAGTCATTCACTCACAAAGTTGTGTGCACACACAGAGATGCATGCACTTGGAGTGGAGGATGTTCTTTTAATAGTGTTAGGAAATTCTGCAGATGTTATTACCAAAATTTTCATCCTGGCTCTGGATTTTGCAGGCTAACCCTTCTATGCTCTTGCACTGAAAAAAAAAAAAGACCTTTCATATCACTTATCCGCCTTGCAACTTTCTGACCAAGGAAAAGGTGGTACTAGCAGAAAAAAGTGGGCATGTCCTATGACTCTTGTGCCATGCTTTTACAGGTGCAGTTTCAGCACTGGGGCTTTTCTGCCAATGACCTGAGTCCAAACACTTTTCATTTAAGGTCTTCAACTGTATTTTGGGCACAATAGTTTTTCCCAAGAAATGTGCTACCAAATTGGACTCTGAGTAGGTTGATAGCAAGTTTTAGTTGTTGGTGAAACATTTTTTTTCCTTTCAAAATGGAACCCTTGGGATCTTATTTTTTTTGTAAGGCTGCCTTATTCTTTGCCAAATAGCTTTTAGGAACAAGATATTTAGCACATTTTCTAGACTGAAGTGCTGTTGTTTTCTGTGAAATGTTGAGTTTGTAAACGTGCTGCATTGCAATGTGTTAGAGGAACTGGAATTCTTTCTTTGTATGTATTAGAGAATACTTTTTTGCTTTAGTCGGTGCATCTGGTACTTATTTTTTATTGAAACAACAGAGAAGATGATACTTTATATATTTGCAGAAAACACTAATTTTGAAGAAATATTTTTTATCAACTGTTTACAAAAAAATTTAGTATGTAAAGGTCAATTTGGGTGCAAATAACTGCTAGTTATTTTTAAAGACCTGTCATTATTATTACTATGTACATTGGTGTTTATTATTTTTAAATACTGCATTGCAGAATTTCTAACATCCAGGGGCATGTATTCAGCAGGACTACATTTTGTGCAGAACAAGAACCCCAAACCAAAAGGGGATTTTGATTTGGCAAGAGTTCATAATGTGGGGAAGGAGAGCTGCAAGATACGAATAAAACACTTCATAAAGGTTGTCTTTTGAAACAACAAAAAAAGTTTATTATTTTGTATCATTTTATCAGCATAGTAGGTAAGAACAACCAAAGGAAGAAAAGAAGTTGAAATAGTCACACTTCCTGTATGTTTAGCCTGATCTTGTCTGGAGAATGTGCATTTCATAATACATTTAACTTGGCACACTGGGATTTTTTTCTCCAATTGAAATGTTTTGGTTTTTTTAATGAGAAGTTGGATTTTAGAGACATAACCTTATGTAAACACTAGCCAGGAGAATTTGATATTTAACTTATTTTGCTGGAGAGAAGAGTCTCTCCAGGTACTATACTTTTATGAAACTCAAAAAATGATATTCATCAGTGTTTGAGAACTCAAGATTGGATTGTGAACTGTGAGGTTTTTTTGTCTTATATTGCTGTAGGTTCTGCTATGCTCAGCACAACATGCACTAATAAAACCCCTCTGTGCATCTGGATTAAATTTATGTTTGAATTGCTAATTGTTTAAGGTTGACCAGTTAGATGTCCAACATCTGTCTTTTTGTCATTTCTGGTACAAAAATGCACTCTGTTTAGAACCAAACAAAAAAACTCCCCATATGTACAAGCAATTAATTCATGCACAGAAAGTTGTGGTGGGTTGACCCTGACTGGATGCTAGGTGCTCACCACAGCTGCTCTATCATTCCCCCTCCTCAATTGGACAGGGGAGAGAAAATATAACGAAAGGCTCATGGCTTGAGATAAGGACAGGGAGAGATCAGTCGCCAATTACCGTCACAGGCAAAACAGACTCAACTTGGGGAAATTACCTTAATTTATTACCAATCAAATCAGAGTAGGATAATGAGAAATAAACCCAAATCTTAAAACACCTTCCCCCCACCCCTCCCTTCTTCTCAGTCTCAACTCCACTCCTGATTTTCTCTACCTCCTCTCTCCGAGCAGCACAGGGGGACGAGGAATGGGGGTTGCAGTCAGTTCATCACACGTTGTCTCTGCTGCTCCTTTCTCCTCAGGGGGAGGACTCCTCACACTCTTCCCCTGCTCCAGCGTGGGGCCCCTCCCATGGGCTGCAGTTCTTCATGAACTGCTCCAGTGTGGGTCCTCACTATGGTCTTTACCATGGGCTGCAGGGGAATCTCTGCTCTGGTGCCTGGAGCACCTCCTCCCCCTCCTTCTTCACTGACCTTGGTGTCTGCAGAGTTGTTTCTCTCACATATTCTCACTCCTCTCTCCCGACTTCAATTGCTGCTGTGCAGCTTTTTTCCCCCCCTTCTTAAATATGTTATCACAGAGGTGCTACCAGAGTTGCTGATTGGCTCAGCCTCGGCCAGTGGCGGGTCCGTCTTGGAGCTGTCTGGCATTGGCTCTATCAGACATGGGGGAAGCTTCCAGCATCTTCTCACAGAAGCCACTCCTGTAGCCCCCCTGCTACCAAAACCTTGCCACGCAAACCCAATACAGAAGTGCTGTTTTATGCCTTATGTCATTAACTTAACACTTACAGGAGTGGGCCTACCACTTACAGAGACCAGGTAGGTATTACATGATAAGCTGCAAACAAATGAGGTATAAATGTGACTGTTAGCTTAATTGTTACTTAAGGGCATGCTCCATTGCTGTGAGAGATTGTCATACAAGAAAAGGTGACGTAATTTGGCATAATCAGACAAGGTTAGTCCTTTGGTGAATCTTTCCATCTGAATGGTAGAGTGCTTCCAGATAGTGAGTGTTGATAATTAATGTAGACTATGCAGTTGCATGAATCACAATTTATTTGCATGAAATGTGTAAATATAAATTAAGAAAACCCCAATTGCAGTTCCTAAATATCAGCAAGTCCCACTTCCCATATATCAGCAATATAGGTTGCCGATCAGCTTCAGTTTTCATATCAATGCCTACTTAAGAGTACTAGCACCAACAAAAATATGTTTTGATTCATTTGGACACTACTTAACTTTGGTGTATTAAGAAAATATCAAGGCGAGGTTACATATTGTAAGTCCACATTTGAAATTATGAATATGCTTAAGTAACTTGCCCAACTATTCATATATTTAAAATATCTTGCTGAATTGACACTTTAGTGCTTAATGATAATAGATTTATAAGGAACTTTTTGTCCATTTTTGCTTATATATTGTGTTGTGCATTTAGCATTTATAACTAACTAGATGGGTCGGACTACATGACCTCCAGAGTTTCCATCCCACCTCAGATATTCTGTGATTTATAATATCTGTGAAACCACGACACTGTGGTTCACAGTATATAATGCTGCCCAAACAATACCTAGTATCACCAAGTAATCCAAGAAGAAACAACTGAGAGATCCCTAATAAAGAAAAGGTACCATGCATTACAAAGGGGTTTAGTTGCAATCCAGTATGATGTTTTAATGCCTGCTCTGAGTTTTCAGCACCTCTTTCTTGGTAAGGCTGGACAGCACAGATGCTGAGCAACAAAGAGAAGCTGCATAAAAGTTGTTTCTAAAACTGTGTTCATCCTGCTCATTTTCTGATTTTTTTGATGTCAGACTCTGAACTTTACTAGATCCATTTTTATTTCAGGTCCTTCTCAGTGAGCTCTTTTGTTTTATTGTCTCTGTCTCATCAAATGTCTTTTTCGGGGGGGGGGGGGGAAGAGCTATTTATTTACTTAGGTTAGGGAAATAAGAACAACTGTTAATTAAATCTTTTGTATCATTTTTATACAGGGACGAAGAGGTTTAGGTTCAGTCTTTGTTTGGGCATCTGGAAATGGTGGAAGGAGTCGAGACCATTGCTCCTGTGATGGCTACACCAATAGCATCTACACTATTTCCATAAGCAGCACAGCTGAAAGTGGGAAGAAGCCATGGTATCTGGAAGAATGTGCATCCACGCTAGCTACAACATACAGCAGTGGGGAATCCTACGACAGGAAAATAGTATGTTTTTTTTATTACTTCTATGTAGTTAGGTTTGTATTTTTTATAGTAACTTTTGGGGGAGGGAAAGAGATTACTTATTTACGCTAATGAGTGGATTGCTTTAGAAAAAAAAATCATATTTGGACAAGCTTAATTTGCCCAGGTGTGTTACTAAGTTGGTATCACCATACTATCACAGTCCCAAAGCTAGTAATTTGAAGCTAACATGGGTATCTCTGCATGTTGCTGTCTGATGCAATGTAGATATGCCTAATTCATATTAGGTTTTTCCGCTCACCAAATTGCTGCCAGCTCTAAGCGATGCTTTCAAAGATCCTACTACTACCAGCAAAACAGATTTGTTTCTTGACCAATTGTCCCGTTCCGAAGGTACGGAAAGGGGTGTGTGAGTGAGAGAGTCGGATACACCCGAAGCGAGATTAAGACACAAACGAGGTCAAATGTTGATATTCAAAGGTTAATTCATGTTATAAATAAATTTAGTCCCAAATAGGATTCCAAACAAAGTTAACAATTTATTAAATGAATAAAGGCAAGCAAACAGCGCTGGGCGGCCGGGGAGTCCGCGCTCCACCAACGGCTTGCAACTTCCTGTTATAGTTACATTTCTTTTATACAGTTCATGCACCCCTTTTTTGTAAGTCTCCGCCTTGTCCCACTTCCTCTTTCTTCACTCGTGTAGGTTTGTTACTGAGCAGATTCGGTCGATCTTCTCAAGGAGGAGTGTCTTTTGATGTAGAATGTCTTTTGATGTGGAGAAGTGCAGTCGTGGCAGTTAATCCCCTTATCTGGTAAATTATAGCCATTGTCCTTCTCCCCCCTTATCTAGTAAATTATAGCCGTTGTCCTTCTCCCGTGACCTTTACGCAGTATTTAAGCAAGCCTTGCTATTTACACAAGGCATTTGCTAAATCTCAATATGTCCCTTCCCCCTTCTCGATTGGTATGTAAGCCTTATTGTCTTTTAATTCAACACGAATTACACAATGTCAGGGAACAATTTGGTTCCCTGTCGATTACAATTCATTTTATTGCTTACAAAAAGAGAAAAGAGGGAAATGATAGAAAAGGGGGAAAAGAAGCAGATTTCCTTAAGAAAAGCAAGTGATAGTCACCATCGTGGATCCAGCAGCGTCCCGCTGATCCTCTTCGGTGGGAAGAGCTCTGCCTGTACTTGCCTAGTACCTGTTTTATGCAGTCCCGCTGGTGGGCTTTACGGTTGCTTTTCAGCAGTTTTGCTCAAACTAGGTGGCCATGGTAACGGCACGTCCGCCTCGGAGGCTTCGTGTGCGGACACCTCTTAGGGGGTCGTTAGGCGCCAGATCTCCCTCTAAGTGCCATACCCGCCAATTGACCTTCAATCGTGCAGGCGTAAATTAGGCTGTTCACAAATCACTGCCGTTATCATTGTGACTGTTCAAGGATAAGCTTGGTTTTGCTGCTTATCTTCCCATTGCAAGGCCAGCCAGAGCATGTAGGCAGAGCCAACATTAATCGAGCAATGGCGAGACAAAGTTCTTATCTCAGTCCTTTACACCAATATCTTGCAGCCTGTCAATAGGCTTCAGAACATATCCTCCTTTCCTTTTTTTTTTAATCCAAATCTCATTAGTTTTCATACTTTACATACATGTTTTTAAAAGCAGTTTTCATGCTTACCTCTCTATTTTCTCAGGTTTATTTGGATCCAGTATTATTCATATTGCTGCCTGTTCCTGGTAGCTGATATTTTGTAAGCAAGGTTAACCTCATCTTTCCTGTATTGTTTCTCATCTCATTCCTAAACAATCTGCATCTATTTTCCATTATGTTCTCATTTTGGCTGGAAAGTCAGGAATTGTTATTAATTCTGTTTGATAATCTATTGATACCGTTAGTATTTGTATGCTATGGTATATTGACGTGCGGAAAACAGACTCCACAATCAGTGAGATTGTAAAGTAGGTATGTTCATTCAGCGCTGGGCGGCACGGGGGGTAGTCCCACTGTCCTGGTTTCAGCTGGGATAGAGTTAACTGTCTTCCTAGTAGCTGGTACAGTGCTATGTTTTGAGTTCAGTATGTGAAGAATGTTGATAACACTGATGTTTTCAGTTGTTGATCAGTAGTGTTTAGACTAGAGTCAAGGATTTTTCAGCTTCTCATGCCCAGCCAGGGCACCTGACCCAAAGTGGCCAACAGTGTATTCCATACCATGTGACGTCCCATCTAGTTTAGGAACTGGGAAGTGGGGGGGCAGGGAATCGCCACTCGGGGACTGGCTGGGTGTTGGTCGGCGGGTGGTGAGCAATTGCCCTGCGCATCATTTGTACATTCCAATCCTTTTATTACTACTGTTGTCATTTTATTAGTGTTATCATTATCATTATTAGTTTCTTCTTTTCTGTTCTATTAAACCGTTCTTATCTCAACCCAGGAGTTTTACTTCTTTTCCCAATTTTCTCCCCCATCCCACTGGATGGGGGGGAGTGAGTGAGCGGCTGCGTGGTGCTTAGTTGCTGGCTGGGGTTAAACCACGACACCCACCAAAGTCGTGCGCGCCTGACTTGGCAGTTCGCTTTAAATTTATACAGTCAAGTGTTACATATACATAGAGTTTCGCAATACACCTATACATAGGCATTACCTATCCCCGCTTCATATTAAAATTAGCTCCAGGAAGTCATTTCCATAGTCTCCTCTCAACTGCGCTTGCACAGTGCCTCCTTATGGTGGTCGTCTGGTGGTCGTGAAGATGAAGGCTGTATGTCTTCTTCACGGTGAACTCTTAACCTTCTGTCCCTGCGCAGACTCACTTGTCCCTTGGCATTTGTCCAAATCCCAAGGCCGGTCTTGGCTGGTTCTTGGAGTCCACTGCTGCTTCTTATCAGGGACTATCTCCTGTCCCAGCCAGCCTCAACAATGCAAGCGTTAAACATCACTTCTCATCCCCTTGGGCCATGTCTACCTCTATTGAAACTTCTTTAACTTCATTATAAGCTAGATAATTTGTAAACAATTCCTCTCTACATTCATATATCTACTATATCTACTAAGGTTCCTTTGGTTCCCCATCTCAATATCTGCTTTTGCAAATTGAGTGGATTTAATATGCTTTTCAATAGTCATACAATTCCTTTTAGCCTTTTACACTCTTGTATTAGGATTAATCAGGTTTGCTGATCATGGCCTTCTTCCAAGCTTATTTATTCTGGTGTATAACTTGAAGATCTTAATTTCTTCCTGATCAGAAAATTTAGGTTTGTTTTTTTTTTTTTTCCAAATGTTGTCTTCTTAAGCACGGGTTTGATATTAGTTTCTTTCTGGTCCATAGTAGATATGTCCTTTTCTGTCAGAGAGAAGTTAAAAATACTTGCAGCTATTTTTTTTAATAGTCTGCTTTGTCTTTCAGGATTCTGGGATGCTGGTCATTCCTTCTTGGAACCTTCCTTATTTTCATATGATCTAATTTTTTTTTTCAACTTGTTCTGAAGTACCTCTTTTTTCCAGTAATTTTTCTGTTCTTTACTTGCTTCCCTCCACAGAAACCTTATCTCTTTATCTCTCCTGGCATGCCTCTTGTTCTCCCTGGTAAACAATTGTCACGGTCCACTCAGTGGACTCGTGATGGTTCGTTTGCTACGATCTCGAAAGTGCAAAATTAAGGTGACCAACACCAAAGGGGATAGCAGTAATCACACAGTAAAACTTTATTGTATTGCCTGTGAGGAGGCACGCGATAGTTAGAGATGGGTGAAAGAAAGGAGGAAAGTAAAGTTTAGAGAGAGGAGAAAGAGAGGTTATAGCTACCACCGCTGATCTCACGACGTCCTAACGGTCCCGGGTCCAGCTGATGCTGCGTCATCGATCGTCGTGGTCCTTGGTGGGGAAGCTTCAAACTTCCGTTGTTCAGAAGTCATCTTTTATGCTGAGTAACACACCTTGCTCCACCTCTGCCTCAGGAGTCTCCACCCTTCTCAGAATACAATTATCATATCTCTGCCCTTCTCAAGCGAGGCTATCACGCAGGCGCGGGGTCAGTGTCCGAGGCGTGGTAAGTCTTGGAGGCGGGTAGCCTTCGACCAGGAGGTGTGTTTTGGTATTATAATGAAGCAAAGTTCGTTTGAAGTTCATGATTTCTTCATCGATGTTATGCCAACAGTTGCAATCCATCCTTTTTGACAGTAGCTATGCGGTTATCTCTAACGGTTCCAGCCAGGTACCTTCCAAGAACCTTGTACTGCACATTCCATCCTTGGGACCGGCCGCTGCGCTCCAAACAGGCCGTTGTCAGGTAGCGTGCTGTTCATGCTCCTGATGACAATGTTGAGACAATGCTGATTTTCTGACCGACTCTTACAACAATAACAAAGAAAAGAAATTACTCCATTTCCTAGCAGTCCTCACTTCTGTGATTAAATGTCTTGGCTTCTATGATCATGGATCTACCTTTGAGAAGCCAGGTCTGTTGGGAGCTGGTGAGATTCACCTGAGCAAGTGGGGCAAGAAGGTTTTTGCCAACAAGCTAGCCAGACTTATAAGGAGAGCTTTAAACTAGACTCGGTGGGGGGAGGGGATGGAGTTTTAAGCAACAGAGAAGAGCTAGGGGCTGCTGATGTATTAGGAACTGTGATAAATGAATTTAGTCTCAAAGAGGATTCCAATCAAAGTTAACAATTTATTAAATGAATAAAGGCAAGCAAACAGCGCTGGGCACGCCGGAAGCCTCTGCTCTACCAAGACGCGCGCTGTGAAAAACAACCCAGCTTCTTTTATAGTCTAACATTAGTTACATATTCATACTAGGCGTGTTCTTCTAAAAGACTCTCCACCTCCTGGTTGTGCAGGTGCAGTAGTTCTCCTAGAAACTTCTCGAACTCTCCTCATTGGCTGAGGGGTCTTCTATACAATGTATCTCCGACCAGGCTCCCCACTGCTCGGGCCAGACAGCAGACATCCTGTGCAACAGCCGACACCCTGCACAACACCAGCTGCGATCACCAGAACCCAAACAAGTTCACAACAGACACCTCCCCCTCAACAAATGCATACAACAAATTGCCCATACACTGCCATTTCAATACACCCTCTATTTATACACACCTTCTATTTATACATACTAAAGATCACCCCGTTCATAACCTCGCTTAATACTATGATAAATGCCTCAGTTCTCCCCTAGGATCTCTTGTTTAACACTGTGCAGTTAACGAAACCGGTTTTGGGCTGGCAAAAAAGAACTATATACATATCATCTGTCTCCTCCCGGCCTGCGGTTATACGAGGACTGACAAAATGGTTAAAGATTACATATACAGTGAGGGTCACATTTTATTATGCGGCCCTAGCATTGTTTATATTGACACGAATCAGATGAACACATTTCACAGGAACCAACAGGGGGAACACCTGTGAAAAGCTTCAAAGGAATTAGGATGTATTACTCTAAAAAGATGACACAGTCAATAGCCCAACTGAAGTGCCTACATACCAATGCACGCAGTATGGGTAACAACCAAGAGGAGTTGGAAGCCACTGTGCAGCTAGAAAGCTGTGATCTAATCGCTATCACTGAAACTTGCTGGGACAAATCACACGACTGGAGCACTGCAATCAATGGCTATAAACTGTTCAGAAGGGACAGGCAAGGAAGGAGAGGTGGGAGGGTTGCCCTCTATGTACAAAAAATGGATTGACTGCATACAGCTGTCTTTGAAAAACAGCGAAGAACAGGTTGAGAGCTTGTGGCTAAAAATTCGGGGCCATGTGCAAAGAGTTGCAGTCAATGGCTCAATGTCCAAGTGGAAACCAGTAATGAGTGGTGTCCCTCAAGGGTCCGTACTGGGACAAGTACTGTTTAATATCTTCATCACTGACATAGACAGTGGGATTGAGTGCACCCTCAGCAAGTTTGCAGATGACACCAAGCTGACTGTCGCAGTTGTCTGAGAAGGCTCCGAGGACCCCTTATTGCAGCCTTTCAATGTATAAAGGGGGCTTATAAGAAAGAGAGAGACTTTTTACCAAGGCCTGTAGTGACAGGACAAGGACTAACATTTTTTAACTAAAAAAGGGTAGATTTAGATTGGACATAAGGAAGAAATTTTTTAAGATAAGGGTTGTGAGACACTGGAGCAGGTTGCCCAGAGAAGTTGTGGATGCCCCATCATTGGAAGTGTTCAAGGCCAGGTTGGATGGGGCTTTGAGAAACCTGATCTCGTTGAAAATGTCCCTGCCCATGGCAGGAGGGTTGGACTAGATGATCTTTAAAGGTCCCTTCCAACCCAAATGATACTATGATTCTATGATTTCCTCTACTATCCTTTAAAAGACCTTCACTAACTTCTTTTTCATGTTTAAGTAAGGCTAATACAATGTAAGGTGAGCAGAGATGACTGTGTTTCTCCAGTTTGACCCCTTGCATAACGCAGTCTATAGGACTTCCCTGAATCCTTCAAATCCCATAGTTATAGTCAACTCAAGTATAATTTTTACAAACACATCCTATCTTGCTTTCAAAATTTCCAGTGACAGAAAATCCACTAAGATCTAGGGTAAGTTATTTACCCATTCCAATTAAAATTTTTCACTCGTTTGCTATCTGAGCTCTTCTAGTTTCTATTTCTAGGCATTTGGTCTTGTCACATTTTATTGCTCATGTGAAGAGCACTTAAGTTGTCTGACTTCTTTCATTTAGCCCATGTAGTCTGATCAAATCTTCAGTTAATCATCTTTGATAAATGAAGTCAAGCTCCTTCCATCATTATATATAAGGCATGTTTTCTTCTTAACCCTCTCCCATTTTATGGGCTTTGGGTGCCTGAACTGGACACGCCATTGCAGTAGAAATTACATCAGTGCCAGATACACAGGGTAATGTGTGTCTGTGCGTGCCAGCTCAGTTCTCCTCTCTTTATACATTAAAGCTGAATGAGATGTTAGCCTCACTGTCATGTTATGTGTTCATCATTGTGTGACTCCCAAATCACATTCAGAGCTCTTTCTAGTCTTTCTTTTTCAGATTTGTTACTCTGAGGGTAGATATGAGAGTAGGTATGGTCTCCTAAGTGGGCCATTTACCATTGGCAGTACTGATTTGGTACTCAGTCTAGACTTGCCCTCATGTCCTGGGTTCAGCTGGGATAGAGCTAATTTTTACAGGAACCTGGGAGGTGGGGGGCATAGCCGGGGCAGCTGACCTGAACTAGCCAAGGAGCTATTCCATACCATGTGACATCATGCTCAGTATATAAATGGGGAGCGGGCCGGGGGTGTGTGTGCTCTTGACTTTCGGTGGGGGAAGTGGCGGAGCGTTGGGTCCCGGGTGGTGAGCAGTTGCACTGTGCATCACTCTTTTTGTATACTCTTTCATTAGTACCGTTGTTGTTGTTGTAACCTTTTTTTTTGGTGTTGTCGTAACCTTTTTTTTGGTGTTGTCCCAGTAAACTGCCTTTATCTCAACCCTCGAGGTTCCAGGTTTTTTTTTCTTTTCTCTCCTCCGTCTCCTCCCTATCCCACCGGAGGGGGGCGGGAGGAGTGAGAGAGCGGCTGCGTGGTCCTTTGTTACCAGCTGGGCTGAAACCACGACACCTCATCATCACTTTCTCTTTTGCCAATGTTTCTACAAGTACAAATTTATCAGAAGTTGCTGGTGTTTTCTTCCAGGCTTTTGAAAAAATCTTTAAATCATATTAAGGCCAAGAACTAAATCTTCCTAGTGATTTGAAACAAGGCTCTTTTATATATGCTTATATTGTGAGACATAATAATCATGACATGCTAAACCATGTATTATGTATCTTTGGTGGGTTAACCTTGGCTGGCTGCCAGGTGCCCACCAAGCCGCTCTATCACTCCCCTCTTCAGCAAGACAGGAGGAGAAAATCAGATTAAAAACTTGTGCCTCGAGATAAAGGCCATTTAATGAGGAAAAGCAAAGGCCACACATGGAAGCAAAGGAAACAAAAAAAATTTTATTCTCTACTTCCCATAAGCAGGCAATGTCCAGCCACTTGAACTCTTCCAGGATTCCTGGGCATTTGGGGTTCCCCACTTGAGCCCGTTGCATTATCAATGCTACCCACTTACTCCATATAGCATCAGTTGTGTGATGTGAAGAGGGGATGTTTCCTTTGAACATCCAGTGTAGCACAGGCAATCGCGGTGCCAAGAGGAGACGTGCTTCCATACCAACAACTTCTGAAACGGCTTGAACCCTCTCATGTGCTGCTAGTATCTCTTTTTCAGTCTGGGTGTAGTGGGCTTCTGATCCTCGATACCTCCGGCTCCAAAACCCTAGAGGTCAACTTTGGGTTTCTCCTGGTGTTTTCTGCCAGAAGCTCCAGGTAAGACCATGCTCCCTGGCTGCAGTATAGAGCACATTGTGCACAGCTGGTCCTGTACGGACAGGCCGAAGGGCTACTGCATGAGCTATCTCCTGTTTGATCTTCTCAAAGGCTTGCTGTTGCTCAGGGCCCCACTCAAAATAGTCCTTCTTTCAGGTCACTCAATAGAGAGGGATCACAAGCTGACTATGACCTGGACTATGCATTCTCTGGAATCCCACAAGGCCTAGGAAAGCTTGTGTTTCTTGTTAGCTGGTGGAGACATAGTTTCTATCTTACTGATCACATCCATAGGGACATGAAGACATCCATCCTGGTATTTTACTCCCAAGAACTGAATCTCCTGTGCAGATCCCTTGACCTGGCTTCTTTTTATAGTGAAACCAGCTTTCAGAAGAATCTGGATTATTCTTCTTCCCTTCTCAAACACTTCTTCTGCTTTGTTTCCTGACACAATGATGTCATCTATGTATTGTAGATGTTCAGAGGCATCACCCTGTTCCAGTGCAGTCTGGATTAGTCCATGGCAAATGATAGGACTGTGCTTCCACCCCTGGGGCAGTTGATTCCAGGTGCATTGGGCACCCATCCACGTGAAAGCAAACTGTGGCCTGCACTCTGCTGGCAAAGGAATTGATAAAAAAATGCATTGGCAATGTCAATTGTGGCATACCACTTGGCTGCCTTTGATTCTAGTTCGTACTGAAGTTCTAGCATATCTGGCACAGCAGCACTCAGCGGAGGCGTGACTTCATTCAGGCCACGATAGTCTACTATTAACCTCCACTCTCCAGTAGACTTGGCGCTGGCCATATGGGACTATTAAAAGCTGAGTGAGTCTTGCTGATCACTCCTTGGCTCTCCAATTGATGAAGCAGCTCATGGATGGGAGCCAGGGAGTCTCGGTTGGTGCAATAATATCATTGGTGCGCCATCACGGTAGCAATCAGCACCTGCTGTTCTTCGACACGCAGCAACTCCACAACAGAGGGTCTGATCATACAATCATAGAATCATTTAGGTTGGAAAAGACCTTCAAGATCATCGAGTCCAACCATCAACCATGCCCACTAAACCATGTTCTGGAGTGCCTTGTCTACATGCTTTTTGAATACCTCCAGTGATGGTGACTCAATCACTTCCCTGGGCAGCCTGTTCCAATACCTGACAACCCTCTCAGTAAAGAAATTTTTCCTAATATCCAACCTAAACCTCCCCTGCCGCAACTTGAGGCCATTCCCTCTCGTCCTATCTCCAGCCACCTGACAGAAGAGACCAGCACCCACCTCACTACAACCCCCCTTCAGGTAGTTGTAGAGAGCGATAAGGTCTCTCCTCAGCCTCCTTTTCTCCAGACTAAACCCCAGTTCCCTCAGCTGCTCCTCTTAAGACTTGTGCTCCAGGTCCCTCACCAGCTTTGTTGCCCTTCTCTGGACACGCTCCAGCAACACAATGTCTTTCCTGTAGTGAGGGGCCCCTAATGTGCCAGGCCATTGAATCCACACAGTCCAGTATACCCAGTCATCCTTTTCCTCCTCCTGGCTAAAGGCAGGGACCCTCTCTGTTCCTGTTCCTCTCTGTTCCTGTTCCTGGTCAGAGTATTCACTGCCTGACCCTTGCAGTGCCAGACCAGAAGTCCACTCACCAGGATCAAGGGAGGTGATTTCAGTTCTTCTATGTCTGGGAGATCGCTGATTGTCTTCTTGTGTCTCTACAGCTACTAAGCTGACAGCCTTCTTGGGTGACCCGTATTTAGCAGGTCTCTTCCCCCTCAGTTCACGTACATGGGCTTCCAGCTTACCATCCCACTTCCTCATGTCCTTCCCCTGACCACGCAGGAAGAACCAGAGAGTGTCATACGATATGCACTTGGGGCTCCCTTTCCCTCTGACTGAAGCAGGAGGGGACTGACTCCATGGGGTGTCCCTGACAGCCGAGGCACTGGCCCATGGGGATGAGGAGGGACAGAGATTTTCTTCAAAGTTTTAGAGCTAGGAATTGTTGCCAAGCTGTTAGAATGTGACACTGGGGCATTTTGGACCACCTTCCTCCATGTGGCCTGTATGAACAGGACATCATCCAGATCTTTGGAGACATCATCATTGTCTAGATCACCATAGATGACTTCCAGCACTGCTAATTCTCTCAGGTACTGGATGCCTTCCATAGTGCTAGTTCACTTTCCTTGGTAATTCACAAGAATTGTATTGGCTTTGTGTGGCAAGGTTTTAGTAGCGGGGGGGGGGGGGGGGGGGTTACAGGGGTGGCTTCTGTAAGAAGCTGCTGGAAGCTTCCCCTGTGTTAGAGCCAATACCAGCCAGCTCTAAGACAGACCCGCCACCGGCCAAGGCTGAGCCAATCAGCGATAGTGGTAACACCTCTGTGATAACATTTTTAAAAAGGAAAAAAGTTGTGGGACAGACAGAAAATGGCAGCTGGAGAGAGGATTGAGAACGTGTAAGAGAAACAACCCTGCAGACACCAAGGTCAGTGAAGAAGGAGGGGGAGGAGATGCTCCAGGTGCCGGAGCGAAGATTCCCCTGCAGCCCGTGGTGAAGACCCTGGTGAGGCAGGCTGTCCCCCTGCAGTCCAGGGAGGTCCACGGTGGAGCAGATATCCACCTGCAGCCTGTGGAGGACCCCACGCCAGAGCAGGTAGATGCCCGAAGGAGGCTGTGACCCCGTGGGAAGCCCGTGCTGGAGCAGGCTCCTGGCAGGACCTGTGGATCTGTGGAGAAAGGAGCCCACGGAGCAGGTTTGCTGGCAGGACTTGTGACACTGTGGGGGACCCGCGCTGGAGCAGTGTGCTCCTGAAGGACTGCACACAGTGGAAGGGACCCATGCTGGAGCAGTTCGTGAAGAACTGCAGCCCGTGGGAAGGACCCCCATTGGAGAAGTTTGTGGAGGACTGTCTCCCGTGGGTGGGACCCCATGCTGGAGCAGGGGAAGAGTGTGATGAGTCCTCCCCCTGAGGAGGATGAAGCAGCAGAAAATAACATGTGATGACCGTAAACCCCATCCCCATCCCCCTGCGCCACTGGGGGGGGCTTGGTGGAGAAATCCGGGAGTGAAGTTGTGCCCGGGAAGAAGGGAGGGGTGGAGGGAAGGTGTTCTGAGATTTGGTTTTATTTCTCATTACCCTACTCTGGTTGATTTGTAATAAATTGAGTTAATTTTCCCCAAACTGAGTCTGTTTTGCCCGTGATGGTAATTGGTGGGTGATCTCTCCCTGTCCTTATCTCGACCCACAAGCCCTTTGTTATATTTTCTCTCCCCTGTCCAGCTGAGGATGGGGGAGTGATAGAACGGCTTTGGTGGGCACCTGGCGTCCAGCCAGGGTTAACCCACCACAGGCCTGTATGCACAGGACATCATCCAGATCTTTGGAGACCTCATCGTTGTCTAGATCACCATAGATGACTTCCAGCACTGCTAATTCTCTCAGGTACTGGATGTCTTCCGCAGTGCTAGTCCACTTTCCTTGGTAATTCACAAGACTGTCCTTGAAAGGATATCTTGCCCTCTGTGCTGGTTTTGGTTGGGGTAGAATTAATTTTCTTCATAGTAGCTGGTATGGAACTCTGTTTTAGATTTGTGCTGAAAACAGTGTTGATAATACAGAGATGTTTTCATTATTGCTGAGCAGTGCTTACACAGAGTCAAGGCCTTTGCTGCTTCTCACCCCACCCCACCCCACCCCACTTGATGGGAGCTGCCTCCAGAGACTGCAAATTGCTGCCTCTTTTCCAATTCCTCTCTCAATTCCCCAGTTTCTAGCAAGGGATCCCAGCTGTTGGGCTTTCTTACCTTCCACTTGCTGAGTATTCGCCGTGCTATCCCAGCATTGGAGCAGCCAGACAGCAGCTGGCTGGTGACCGTTACCTTTCTGCATGTCTCAAAGTTCTTTTGAGGTCAGGGACTAGGTAGTTTCTGCCTGTTGGGTGATTTCTCTCACTCCTTCCTCCCATTTCTTTGCTGAAGGACCAGCTTCTTGATCAGACCCTTCCTCCTCCTTCCTGACTAATTGATGATATGGACCCATTGACCTCCATGTCCACTGTTTCTTTCTCACTACTGGGGCAATTACTGTAGTTGGGGTTTCGGTCCGTACCTCAACTATGGTGTCCTCAGATGTGGTTTGTGTCCCTGTCTCAATTATCATGTACTTAGATGTAGTTTGTATCCCAGTCTCAATCATGGCATTCTCAAAGGTGTTTTGAGTCCCTGTCTTAAGCACAGTCCTCTGATTGATAGTACTGAACCGTGGCTTGATAGGCACAGGCCAAGCCCCAGTACAGTGTTAGGAGCTGCTGGTTTTCATTGGGGTAGGCAAGGCACCCTTCTATCAGGTGGTGTGTCAGTTTACCAGGATTACTTGCCTGTTCTCGTGTAAAATCCCAGGCTATGGGAGGTGATAACCACACTAGATACCTGCCCAAATCCTTCCACACACCCTGTCACCCAGGGACTGGCTGCCTCAGGGCATGTTGCAGTATTGTCTCACCCAAAAGTTGTCTCCTCTTACACCAGGATGAAACCAGATTCCACAAAGCTGACAATATGCCAACAGTGTTAAGTGGTAGTATTAAACAACTCACATAAGGGTGAACAGGGACCTTGGTAGCCTGCGCAATAAAACCACCCACAGCAATCCCGAATGGGAAGAGGGAGGTGTATTCCCTCATCCTCTCCACAAGACAGCTCCCCCAGGACAGTAAGGGCATCAATGCCAGGGCCAAGTGCATAGCCATTGTTTGTACTAACATGCTCCCAAGCTCAGCAAAATAGAGATAAGCAATGCAGCCAGCAAACTCCATGACCTGCACAGGATCTTGCCACTTAATAATTACTATAGCTATAGGAGACTCAATTCAAAACAGCTGTTGTCCTGTGCCCCACATTTAGTGCCAAAAAGGACTGTGGTGGGTTGACCTTGGCTGGCCACCAGGTGCCCACCAAGCTGCTCTATCACTCCCCTCCTCAGCAGGACAGGGGGAGAAAATAAGATGAAAAACTCGTGGATTGAGATAAAGGCAGTCTAATAAAGAAAAGCAAAGGCCACACACAGAAGCAAAGGAAACAAAAAAAATTTATTCTCTACTTCCCATCAGCAGGTGATGTCCATCCACTTCCTGGGAAGTAGGGCCTCAGTACGCATAGTGGTTGCTTCGGAAGACAAACTCCTTAATAAAGAATGCCCCCCTCCCCTCCTCCTTTCTCTTAGCTTTTATTGCTGAGCACGACATAGTATAGTATGGCATATCTCTTTAGTCAGTTTAGGTCAGCTGTCCAGGCTATGTCCCCTCTCAACCTCTTGCCCAACCCCAGCTTACTGGCCTTTGTGAGCAGGGGGTGGGTTAGAGACACAGCCTTGATGCTTTGTGAGCACTGCTCAGCAGTTGCCAAAACATTGGTGTGTTATCAACACCTTTCTAGCTACCAATACAGAGCACAGCGCTATGAGGGCTGCTATGGGGAAAGTTAACTCCATCCCAGCTGACCCAATACAGGGATTTACAATTAAAATTATATGAATTCTTTCTCATGTAAATGAGAAAAAACTCAGATGTCATATGAGATTCTGCAATGTAGTAGTACAGAAATACAGATCTGATATTAAGGGACAGTGCACGGCTACTACTTTATAATGTCAGATTCTCCAGTTACTACTGATTTTTCATTGCATTCCTCCAGTTCTAATGTCTTTTTTTTTCTTTTTTTTCTATCCAATTTTTTGCAGAATTTATTATGATATGGATAACTAGTCACCAAATGTTAGACACTTATTTTGTGGACTAGAAAGGGACAAGTACAAATTTCTAGAATAATATTTTGGCTTCAATATGGATCAATAGAAGCACCCACACTTTTATAACTGCCTGATCACTTTTTTTCCTTTTTCATTCCTACATGCTTTTATAATTGTTTATTACAAATATGTAACATAATTTTAGGACGTTTTCTAGTTTGGGGCTTTTTTTCAGTCTTGTACAATCATAGCTGATTGCATAATTTCATCTACACAACTCTGTTTTCCACATGGAGCTTTTTTTTACTGACTTTGGACTAAAGTAAATGACAACAACTAATTTAGTTACAGCTAATGGTTTAGTTACGGCTAATGGTTACAGTGAAACACACACTGATGTTAGCATCTTACATGAGTACTGCAGTCTGTCGCGTGGGTAACATACTCAAAATGTACTTGACTTTATGCTGCACCAAATTGTATTACATTAAATGTTTGCCCATTATGGACTGTTTCCAACCTTTGGATGCATTATACATGCCCAAAACATACAAACATTTCACAGATGCAGTTGGATGTATGCCTTTTACATACACACTTAGAGAGAATAATTAGAATTATTTTTAGGTATTTTCAAGAGCAGCTGCAAGGTGCAGACACTAGTATAGAAACTCACACTCAGATACAAAGGCAAATGAAGGCTAGGTAAAGACCATAAAAATGTATTTTATGGATGTAATCTTTCAGAACAGAGTGAGTGTAACAGTAATAGCCAATGACATACAGTTGTGAAGGTATTTTTTCCTATTCTCTTCTCTGCTATTTTGAATGCTATAAGACAATGCTGGAAGATCATTTCCACGCTCAGAACCATACAGCTAGTAAAGGTTAAGTACCACCTAGCTATAGCTATCTATATGGGCCTTGAATTTATCAAATGTTACACAAATGCATTATCTTTTCTTTGACTTCCTTTTTCAGATAATTTCTTAAAGCCCTAATGAATTTACATATGATAATCCCTCACAGATATAATTTCTAAACCTATTATACTACTCTTCTTCTATAAATAACCTCTGTACTTATTGTTTCTCCTATTTCTTTTCTTCATAAAACAATGTCACATGTCATCTGCTGAATTTCTTTCCCTTTTAAGATATGTTTCTACCTTGCTGACCAGCTTCTGCTTTAAGCAGAACTTGAAACAAAACCAAAAAACAGAACTGTTACCGAAATCCAGAATAAAACTCCTTAACAGCAATGAGAAGTTAAGAAGCAGGCACTCCTTTATTGCAGCGCTGGGCACACGGGGGATCACTCCACCTATCGTGTGCACCTGTCTAGTCTAACTGTGCAGGTTAAATACACACCTGTTATACATATTCACTAAATTTCTGGAAAATGTTATACATAATCATTAACTTTCCGATAAATCATTAGCATATGTAAATGTCTCTTCATGCAGGTGCAGTGAAGGTCTCTGGTGGTCTTCAGAAGCCCTCTGGTGGTCTTCCATAGTCTTCCTCACTTGTCCGCTTCTTGACCTCTCTTAGGTGATTCTGTGCAGTACGATTCTCACCATCATCTATATTAGTTTACATAAAAATGCATACTATGTCTATTCTTAAATGTAACCTTTCTAATAATTGGTCCTTCAGTCACACCATCTTGTTAATATTCTTATGTTAAACCAATCATTGGTTAATCTCACTTAACTCTACTGATTGGAATCCTCGATAATTAGATTGAGGTGGGAAGGGTAAGGGGTTTCCAAGCAGCAAACTGGTGTCCATAACGGTTTCCTTAGTTTCCTAAAACAAAACACTACAAACCAACAAATCTTTGTCAGAGTTTCTGTGGTTAACTGATTTTAAACAATACTTGAATTCTTATGGTTACACATAGTACATTTTCTAAAGTTCCTAAGTTCTTATGACTACATTTCAAACTTAACACTCCCATACCTATGCTTCACAATTTTCTGCTTCTTAATCAAACCAAACTCTTTTATGTGATTAAACTTTTATTTCTTTACCAGAATATTTGCAACAGAACCATTGTTCTGAACATATCGGTTCTTAAAACACAGAGTATCGAAATACAACATGGCACCTTCAATTTTGAATAAATACAGATACACATATACAGATGCAGTAAGGAACAGTAGATTTTTGTTAAACCCTTGTCACTTTTAGGGACACAGATTGGTAGAAATCAACATATCTTGAGGAATTATAGCAGCAGGTAAAAAATGGTTCAATCGGTTCAGAAGGCTCAAGTCATGAAATAAGAAATAGCAGGAAATAAGAGGCTTAGGACAGGAAGAGTAAGCATGTTCTCTGCTAAGGAAAATTCTGTTTTTGACCTGAGTCATTAACCTCTTAATAGATATAACTATGGGAATATTGATGGAACAACCTTAATAATGCCTGTACAGAAATGGCATCTCCTTAAATCTTCAAGAGCAAGTTGCTTATACAAAACTATTATGGTGTGTCTAGTTTTTTCTTTAATAAATCTGTGCATTTTCTGAAAGCTGCTGGACTTCCACATATGGCAGGGATTGCAGTACATTTTGGTGATTGCTATAACTTTTATCTAACTTTCCTCAAGGTGTCCTAGGCTGCTAATTTCATGTTGATTAAACTATGCCAGTACCAGATACATTGTCATTGCCTTCAGGCAAATCTAGTGTTTTCAAAAGTGGTAGAAGTGGACATAACTCAGGGCCCTATAAATATTACATGGACTGATCGTGGGTAATCTCATTAGCATTTTCACAGATCAGCCATTGTTATAATGGTATTTGATGCATACAAATGTGTTGCACTCAGCAAAAGATTAAAAAATTACTGCTCCTACCCACCCTTTTGAACGGAATGACAGCTAACGTACAGTAACGACAGCTTCATGGTGCTGTCATGTATCATGTGTCCTTTTATTGTGATTAAAGATGTTACCCTCATGTGGTTCAGGAATTTGTAGCATCATTTTACTTCTTGAAACTCGCTAGCCTGTTGGTGGTCCTATTCTCTTTTGTTTCTCAAGGTAGACAAAAGACTTCTCTGACAATGAAGCTATAGTGCTGAAATACATGCATTAGATCTTTGAGATAATTTACACTTAAACATCTCAGCTCCTGTCAGTAAATTCCCTTTGAAATAGCTCAAATGGTTTTTCCACTTAGGAAGCTTTTTTTACACATTCTCTGCTGAAATAGTTGCTGAGATAAGAGGCTGTAGTTCTAACTGCTTCCACAATGTCTGCTTAGAACATGAGAGACAACACTGCAGAATAAAGAAGGGTCATGGTTTTGTTATGCTTGATATCTGTAGGTACAGGACAAAACCGCTCTGGAAGTGTGTTCTTCTGGAGGATCAGAAACACAGAGAGCACAATGCAGTGTGCTTTTCACTATATTTAGAAAATGTCTCGGGGCAAAGCTGCTATGAAGGCTCTTCTCCAAGCCTGAGCTCCTGTAGGCTTTGTTATCCTTCAGTCATCTAAGGAAAGTGCCTGCTGCAACATTTCTTGGCAGGGAACAAGTCACAAGGCTGTGAAAGAGACAAGCATGTGTTAGTCTTTTTCTGCCCTTCTTTTTTCTTAGCCTCCCTTCCATTCCCCGCTACTGCTTTGACCAATGTTTTTCCAAAAGGGATACCAGAAGCTTATGTATCACTATTTGGATGTGTGTCATCCTGTAATCCTTGGCCATTTTAATTTCATCTGCAAAATCACTACTTGCATTTGCACATATAGGCAGTGTAGTCTTAGGGCTGTTCCTGTTGCAGTTTCATCTCTTAACATTTTCAGTGCATTTATAGGATGTGCATGCAAATAGGTTTTGCAACACTTAATTTTCATTGTCTAAATTAATGAACAGTTGATAGGAGGGAAGAAGAGAGATAAAGAAAAGATATGAACATTTTATTTGTAGGATTCAACTTTTAGTTGGTAATAGATAAAAGATTTTTTTAATGAAAATGTGTGTGCAAATATGAAGGATATTAAATAATAGAGCAAAAAAAGGTTCTTTCTAGACTTCAGTATTCTTGAATCTGGCCTTTAGTAAATTTAAGGGCATGACATTATAAATCCATCCTTTTCAATTTCTAGAACCTGCCATTTTGTTTCACTGTACTCCCACCTGCTTTCAACGATCACTTCATAGGTCCTGTTAACTTCTATTTTAGAAGTCTTTTGTGTTAGCCTGCACATCTTTACATGTCACTAAAACTTTCAGCAGCCTTATATGAATTATGTAATATATCTACTTCTGAATATTAATGCATATGTGTGAAACCTATACCTCCTATTTGCAATTGTTTGTATTGTTCTCAGATGGCATGTGGCTAGGTTTTTAGATCATATTTTGCATAGCTTCCAGCTTCAATGGCAGACAGATATTTTTACATCCTGTACTTTTTTGTGATTTTTGATCCTCTCCTTTCTGCATCTTTGTGCACATCTGTTTTGCAAGTGAAGTATGATGCTACTGAATATATTTTGAGCAACTTTTTCTTATTTAGGTAAAAATTTTCATAAGTAAATTCCTCTCTGCCCCTCATAAGCAGTTATTTTATGTCTATTAGTGACTGAATCTCAAGTATCAACTGAAATGCTGAGAATAAGGTTTGGCCTCGCAGGTCATTCAGTCTGCCACCTTTTTGGAAGTTTCTGTGCTGTGGACTGCTGTCTGCTAGTAAGTGTTCTAACATGCACATGGATTTTGCTTGAGCTTCTGTTATGTGGTAGCGAATTCTTGTCTCTACTGCCTTGCTCTTCCTAGGAAAAACTTCAGAAATAGAAATATAAAATAGAATCTCTTTAGATTTCCTGAAAGAAGTAGCTTCTGAATAAATAAATTTCTGTGTGTGATTTATTGTATTACAGAAAATATCTACCTAAAATTCTTTATGAGATAGGAACATCCTAACACTAAGTAGAAGATTGTCTCTTTAGTTGGTATTGCACATTATGGCTTTATACATCCACTTAGATCACATATAAAAATATATAGCAGCATAGATGATCTCTAAACTAAATCTGTGATGATATCAGGATTTACAGATGTCACTTAATTCCATGGGAATTATTGCATAGAACAGGAAGGAAGGGACTATAGATTAAACACAGCACTTAGTATGAGCATAACTATTCTATTGTCTCACATACTTCCAGTGTGATTTCAGACAACCCAATTAACGCCTCTGTAGCTCTGTTTTGTAGTCTCTACAATGGGCATAATCAGTCTGTATGATTGGAGAACTGTGACATTTAATTAATTCCTATTTGTAAAGCACTTTGAGAGTCCTGGATGGGAAGTGCTCTATAAATGCAAATAGAAGGGCAGAGTTCTAACCATGCTGTTATAAAACCCTGTACATGTTTTTTTAACTTATAAGTATTTTGTTGGCCATGCCATGAAAAAACTGAGACTAACTTACATTTTCAGTGCAATAGAGAACAATTCTCCAACTTCATGAATGTCTTCAAGCTCTGTGCAGAATGCAAACATCTCAAATCATTGAATACATTAAGCTTTTTTCCCCCTTGAAATGAAAGAAGGAAATACCATCCACTTACATGTGACACATTTGAACAAATGAAACCTGTTCTGATTTCTGAAACTGTGTTCTAAATTTCGCATATTCAATTTCTTCCAGATCACCACAGACCTGAGGCAGCGTTGCACAGACAGCCATACTGGAACCTCAGCCTCTGCACCTATGGCTGCAGGCATCATTGCACTGGCACTGGAAGCAAAGTAAGATATGAGTTATATTCTGACCCCCCCCAAACAACACCTCCCCCCCAAAAAAAACCCTAAAACAACCAACCCATATATAGACTAGACTAGTTCAGTTGGAAAGGACCTACAACAATCATCTAGTCCAACTGACTGACTACTTCAGGGCTGACCAAAACTTAAAGCATGTTATTAAGGGCATTCTCCAAATGCCTCTTAAACACTGACAGGCATGGGGCATCAACCACCTCTCTAGGAAGCCTGTTCCAGTGTTTGACCACCCTTTTGATAAAGAAATGTTTCCTAATGTCTATTCTGAACCTCCCCTGACTCAACTTTGAACCATTCCCAGCCATCCTGTCACTAGATACCAAGGAAAAGAGATCAGCACCTCCCTCTCCACTTCCCCTCCTCAGGAAGCTGTAGAGAGCAATGAGGTCACCCCTCAGTCTCCTTCTCTCCAAGCTAGACAAACCCAGAGTCCTTAGCCACTCCTCATAGGACATGCCTTCCAGCCCTTTCACCAGCTTTGTTGCCCTCCTCTGGAAGAATTCAAGTACCTTAACATCCTTCTTAAATTGTGGGGCCCAGAACTGCACACAATACTCAAAGTGAGGCCGCACCAACACTAAATACAGAGGGATAATCACCTCTTTTGACTGGCTGGTTATACTGTGTTGAATGCACCCCAGAATGTTGTTTGCCGTCTTGGCTGCCAAGGCCCACTGCTGATTCCTATTGAGCCTACTGCCAACCAGCACCCCCAGATCCCTTTCTGCAGGGCTGCTCTCCAGCCTCTCCTCTCCCAATTTATACTTGTGGCCGGCATTACTCTGTCCCAGGTGCAGAATCTGGAATTTGTTCTTCTTAAATTTCATGCCACTGATGATTGCCCAATGCTCCAATCTATCTAGATCCCTCTGCAAGGCATCTCATCCCTCAAGAGACACAACAGCTCCTCCCAGTTTGGTATCATCAGCAAACTTGCTAAGGGTGCATTCAACTCCTGCATCCAGATCATTGATAAATATATTGAACAGAACTGGCCCTAGAATTGAGCCCTGAGGAACACCGCTGGTGACCGGTTGCCAGCCAGATGTAGCCCCATTCACTACAACCCTTTGAGCCCTGCCATTCAGCCAGTTCTTCACCCAGTGGACTATGAACATGCTCATCTCACAGTTGGACAACTTGTCCAGAAGGATGCTGTGAGGGACAGCATCAAAAGCCTTACTAAAATCCAGAAAAACTACATCCACCACCTTTCCTTCACCCACTAGGCGGGTGTCCGTATCATAGAAGGATATTAAATTAGCTAAACAGGACTTTCCCTTCATGAACCCATGTTGATGGTGCCTGATGATTTCATTGTCTATATGGATAGATCTGGCACCTTTTATTCAGGGATCTCAAAGTGCTTTAGAAACTCCCTGTTACAGAAATTCACAGTACCCTTCCAAGGTCAGGAAAGATTAGCATGCTCATTATACATGTAGGAAAGATGACACAATGGAAATGATGGCAGAGTAGTTGGTGTTGAAATAACTTGAAATGGTGTTGAGCACAGGCAGTTTCCACTGAACCATTTAAGGTATCTTCACAATGGCTTAATGTACCCTCACAGTGCTGCCCAGGATCTGCTGTACTCTGCAGGCATTTATCAGGCTCGTTTTCACAGTCTGTGTTCTTGAATGTTAAAAAAAGTATTGGGACAGTGCTGGGCTAGTATGAACATAAATTAATACAATACGAAGAAACCCCCACACTTCTGTGTGTTGAAACAAGCAGTCTGTCTTTTCTAATGGGTTAAGTTCCACAGCTTTAAAAAAAGTAGATAATATAGCTCCTTAGTCCTTTTACCTTTAGCTCAGGATTTTGCTCTTTGTGTCCAATATGTATCTTTAATGTGCTTTCTGTAACAGCAGATATATTAGAGCTTTATCAGGTAAATATGTCTTTCAATATCTTATGCATTACTCTCTGCTGTGTTGGATTATGTTTGCAGGTCTAAGTTGTAATGCTCCACCCCAAATCCTGCTTGAAATCAAATGTTTCTAAATGCTAAGAGATTGCTTCTATTAAATTCTGAGGAAAACTGGTTTCCTTTGAGTACACTCAGTTCCTTTGAAGGAACTAAAAAAATTTGTGCACAAAATAATTTCAAATGGTATGCAATTTGTAGCAGCAAGTTTATGTTTCCATTTTCAATGTTACTTTTTCAAAGAAACCATGGGCCAATATTCAACACAGAATAAATTTTTGCTGCTGAATTATAGTCATGAAAATAAGAAATTGTAATTGAACAGCTGATATAATGTTAAGTAGTCCAGCACTTGTATCATTATAATTAATTTTCTTAATGCAATCAGTAGAAACAAAACTATTTTGAAAAGTTAGGATAATACTATTATTTCCCCCAAAAAACATATTCTTTTCGATCTTTTCTTAATCTCAGCTGTAAAATACTTAAGTTCATTCTAGACGATCTGCATATACAGATAAAATTTCATGCGCCACAACTAAATTTTGTGGAAATTTTTAATAAGTATTTTTTTAATGCATTAACATTGCTGGCAATTCAGAGCTTGTACCTCTGTATAGCATTTTGTGTTCATTTTCTAACAAATCATTGTTGTAACTGAAAGTTTCAAAGAATTATAGCACACTGCCTACAGCAAAGCTATTGCTGATTGTGATGTCTTAAGACCATCCCCCATCCCTGGAAGTGTTTTCCCTTTTTAGAAACATAACCCCCATTTTTAAAAAGGGAAAAAAGGAAAACCTGGGGAACTACAGGCCAGTCAGTCTCACCTCTGTGCCCAGCAAGATCTTGGAGCGGATCCTCCTGGAAACTATGCTTAGGGCACATGGAAAATAAGGAGGTGATTGGTGACAGCCAACATGGCTTCACTAAGGGCAAATCATGCCTGACAAATTTAGTGGCCTTCTACGAAGGGGTTACAGCATTGGTGGATAAGGGAAGAGCAATGGACATCATCTCCCTGGACTTGTGCAAAGTGTTTGACACTGTCCTGCACGACATACTTGTCTCTAAACTAGAGAGATATGGATTTGACAGATGGACCACTCAGTGGATAAGGAATTGGCTGGATGGTCACACTCAAAGAGTTGTGGTCCATGGCTTGATGTCCAAGTGGAGACCAGTGACAAGTGGCATTCCTCAGGGGCCAGTATTGAGACCGGCGCTGTTTAACATCTTTGTCAACGACGTGGACAGTGGGATTGAGTGCACCCTCAGCAAGATTGCTGACGACACCAAGATGTGTGGTGCGGTTGACATGCTGGAGGGAAGAGATGCCATCCAGAGGGACCTTAGGCTGAGGAGTGGGCCTGTGTGAACCTCATGAAGTTCAACAAGGCCAAGTACAAGGTCCTGCACGTGGGCTGGGGCAATCCAAAGCACAAATACAGGCTGGATGATGAGTGGATTGAGAGCAGCCCTACAGAGAAGGATTTGGGGGTACTGGTGAATGAAAAATTGGACATGAGCTGGCAATGTGTGCTTGAATCTCAGAAAGACAACCGTATCCTGGGCTGCATCAAAAGAAGTGTGACCAGCAGGTCGAGGGAAGTGATTCTGCCCCTCTACTCCACTCTTGTGAGTCCCCAACTGGAATTCTGCATTCAGCTCTGAGGCCCTGTTGTGGTTTAACCCCAGCTAGGAACTAAGCGCACACAGCCGCTCACTCACTCCCCCCCCACCCAGTGGGATGGGGGAGAAAATCGGGAAAAGAAGTAAAACTCGTGGGCTGAGATCAGAACAGTTTAATAGAACAGAAAAGAAGAAACTAATAATGATAATGATAACACTAATACAATGGCAATAGTAATAATAAAAGGATTGGAATATACAAGTGATGCACAATGCAATTGCTCGCCACCCACCAATCGATGGCCCGTTAGTCCCCAAGCTGCGATCCCCCTGCCCCCACTCCCCCCAGTTTCTATACTAGATGTGATGTCACATAGTATGGAATACCCCGTTGGCCAGTTTGGGTCAGGTGCCCTGGCTGTGCCTGTGCCAACTTCTTGTGTCCCTCCAGCTTTCTCACTGGCTGGGCATGAGAAGCTAAAAAATCCTTGACTTTAGTCTAAACACTACTGAGCAACAACTGAAAACATCAGTGTTATCAACATTCTTCGCATACTGAACTCAAACACATAGCACTTTTTACCAGCTACTAGGAAGACAATTAACTCTATCCCAGCTGAAACCAGGACAGTATCCACCCCTTATTCTATACCATTGACGTCATGCTCAGTTCCCATACCTTCAGTTACATTAGTTACATCCTGGTCAATCATCATCACCTTTTCCGTCCCTTTGAGACATATGAACAATGATATATAAATATATGTATATATGTATACACACACAGAGGTATCATTCCTTTAGTTTATGGGTCATGTTCATAAAACGTTTGTTGAGTTCATTTAGTTCCCGACTCTGGGCTCCATCTCTCATACCAGTCTGTCTGGGCAGGAGGGATGGTGCAAAGTACTCTCAGTCGGCAGAGCAGGATTGGGCTTCAGCGCAGTGTGACGAGCAGATGACATTGGATGCAGCAGGAGGATGGTGTGCACCATTGGATTGTTGCATGCTGGAGTCAGTTCTGGTTCCATCACTACTGCGCTTCGCTCAGTTTTATCACAGTTCATTCTTGCTTGATCTAAGCAATTCTTACTGTAATACCATTGATAGAGCATTTAACAATTGTAGTAATGATAACATCCAGTAGCAGGGTTATATAGCAACTAATATCATACAGTTTAATTCTGGATATTTTCACCTAAAATCAAATCCCCTTGAGGCACACATCGGACTTCTCCATCTTTTCGCATCACCCACCAAGTGCACCCAGGCCCTTGAGCAAAAGCAATCCCACGAATGGGTTTACCTTTGCCTGAGGCAGGAGTAACCCAGACTGTCTTCCCTAACATTTTTCATGTGCGCTACAGGGACTTTATCCCCTTCTACAGTATGTAAAAATTCTGACTGGGCAGGGCCACCCCGATTGGCAGATCCTCTGGTGTTGACTAACCAGGTGGCTTTTGCTAAATGTGTATCCCAATGTTTGAAAGTTCCACCCCCCATTGCTCTCAATGTAGCCTTTAACAGTCCATTGTATCGCTCAATTTTCCCAGAGGCTGGTGCATGATAGGGGATATGATACACCCACTCAATGCCGTGCTCTTTGGCCCAGGTGTCTATGAGGTTGTTTCGGAAATGAGTCCCATTGTCTGACTCAATTCTTTCTGGGGTGCCATGTCGCCACAAGACCTGCTTCTCAAGGCCCAGGATAGTGTTCCGGGCAGTGGCATGGGGTACAGAAAATGTTTCCAGCCATCCGGTGGTTGCTACCACCATTGTAAGCACATAGCGCTTGCCTTGGCGAGTTTGTGGGAGTGTGATATAGTCAATCTGCCAGGCTTCTCCATATTTATATTTCAGCCATCGCCCTCCATACCACAGGGGCTTTAACCGCCTGGCTTGCTGAATTGCAGCACGTTTCACATTCATGGATAACCTGCGCAATAGTGTCCATGGTCAAGTCCACCCCTTGATCAGGAGCCCATCTATATGTTACATCTCTTCCCTGATGGCCTGAGGTGTCATGGGCCCACTGAGCCATAAATAGCTCACCCTTATGTTGCCAGTCCAGGTCCACCTGAGCCACTTCAATCTTGGCAGCCTGATCCACCTGTTGGTTGTTTTGATGTTCTTCAGTGGCCCAACTCTTGGGTACGTGAGCATCTACGTGACGTACTTTTTCAACCAGATTCTCTAGCCAGGATGCAATATCTTGCCACAGTGCGGCAGACCAGGTGGGTTTACCTCTGCGCTGCCAGTTGCTCTGCTTCCATTGCTGTAACCACCCCCACAGGGCATTTGCCACCATCCATGAGTCAGGATAGAGATAGAGCACTGGCCACTTCTCTCTTTCAGCAATATCTAATGCTAGCTGGATGGCTTTCACCTCTGCAAACTGACTCGATTCACCTCCTCCTTTAGCAGTTTCTGCGACTTGACATGTAGGACTCCATACAGCAGCCTTCCACCTCCGATGCTTTCCCACAATGCGACAGGACCCGTCAGTGAACAGGGCATATTGCCTCTCATTTTCTGGCAGTTTATTATACAGTGGGGCCTCTTCAGCACATGCCACCTCCTCCTCTGGCGACATTCCAAAATCTTTGCCTTCTGGCCAGACCATGACCATTTCCAAAATTCCTGGGCGACTGGGATTTCCTATGCAAGCCCATTGTGTGATCAGTGCAATCCACTTACTCCACGTGGCATTAGTCGTGTGATGTGTAGAGGACACCCTCCCTTTGAACATCCAGCCCAGCAGTGGCAGTCGGGGTGCTAAGAGGAGCTGTGTCTCAGTACCAACCACTTCTGAGGCAGCTCGAACTCCGTCATATGCTGCCAATATCTCTTTTTCAGTTGGAGTATAGCGAGCCTCGGATCCTCGATATCCTCAACTCCAAAACCCCAGGGGTCGGCCTCAGGTCTCCCCAGGTGCTTTCTGCCAGAGGCTCCAGGTAGGGCCATTCTCCCCAGCTGCAGTGTACAGCACATTTTTAACATCTTGTCCTGCCCGGACTGGTCCAAGGGATACTGCATGAACAATCTCCCATTTAATTTGTTCAAAGGCTTGTTGTTGCTCAGGGCCCCATTTAAAATCATTCTTCTTCCAGGTCACTTGATAGTGAGGGCTTACAATCAGACTGTAATTTAGAATATGCATTCTCCAAAACCCCATGACACCTAAGAAGGCCTGTGTGTCCTTTTTGTTAGTCGGTGGAGACATAGCTGCTATTTTTTTGATCATATCCATTGGGACCTGACGACGTCCATCTTGCCATTTTATTCCTAAAAACTGGATCTCCTGTGCAGGTCCCTTGACCTTACTTTCTTTTATGGCAAAACCAGCTTTCAGAAGGATTTGGATTATTTTCTTCCCTTTCTCAAAGACTTCTTCTGCTGTGTTGCCCCATATGATGATGTCATCAATGTATTGCAGCTGTTCCAGAGCTTCACCTTTTTCCAGTGCAGTCTGGATTAGTCCATGGCAAATGGTGGGGCTGTGTTTCCACCCCTGGGGCAATCGATTCCAAGTGTACTGGATGCCCCTCCAAGTGAAAGCAAACAGTGGCCTGCGCTCCGCTGCCAGAGGGATTGAGAAAAACGCATTAGCAATGTCAATTGTGGCATACCACTTGGCTGCCTTTGACTCTAGTTCGTATTGAAGTTCCAGCATATCTGGAACGGCAGCACTCAGCGGTGGCGTAACTTCATTCAGGCCACGATAGTCAACTATTAGTCTCCACTCCCCATTAGACTTTCACACTGGCCATATGGGACTATTAAAGGGTGAGCAAGTTTTGCTGATCACTCCTTGGCTCTCCAATAGGCAAATCAGCTTATGGATGGGAATCAGAGAGTCTCGGTTGGTGCAATATTGCCGCTGGTGCACCGTCGTGGTAGCAATTGGCACTTGTTGTTCTTCAACCCTCAGCAACCCCACAACTGAAGGGTCTTGAGAGAGCCCAGGCAGGGTAGACAGCTGTTCAGTGCCCTCCGTCTCCAACGCAGCTATACCAAAAGCCTATAGATACTCCTTTGGGTCCTTAAAATACCCTTTCCTGAGGTAGTCTATGCCAAGGATGCATGGGGCCTCTGGACCAGTCACAATGGGGTGTTTCTGCCATTCATTCCCAGTTAGGCTTACTTCAGCTTCCAATACAGTTAACTCTTGGGATCCCCCTGTCACACCAGAAATACAAATGGGTTCTGTCCCTTTATAGCTTGATGGCATTAGAGTGCACTGTGCGCCGGTGTCTACTAGAGCCTTGTACTACTGTGGGTCTGACGTGCCAGGCCATCAAATCCACACAGTCCAATAGACCCGGTTATCCCTTTCCTCCACCTGGCTGGAGGCAGGGCCCCTCTAATTCTGGTCAGAGTATCCAGTATTCACTTCTCGTAAAATTGGCTCAGAAGTCCCTTCAAGAGGATCAGAAATAAGATCAGCCCTTCTACTCTGTTTGGAAACTGGAGCAGCATTTTTCCTGGTAGAATCCCCTTTTGTGGTGGTTTTTCCTCGCAACTCACGTACCCGTGCATTTAGGACCGAGGTAGGTTTTCCCTCCAATTTCCTCATGTCCTCTCCCTGATCACATAGGTAAAACCAGAGGGCACCTCGCGGTGTGTACCTTCTATATTCTCTCTCTTGGGCAGAGGAACGCTCACTCCTAATAGCTGAGACATTGGTCCATACAGGTGGGGAGTAGGACATATCCTCTTTGCATTGCTGGACATCCTGGGACAGCTTCTCCACAGCCGAAATGCAGGCTTGTAGGGAGGAGGAGAGATTTTCTTTGTATTGCCAGAGTTGGCAAGGCACTTCATCCTCCATCAGTGCATCTTCATCTTTCCGGGTCAGTATTGCCAGTGAGTTGGCATAGGATGATGGTGCGCTCCATGCAAACTTCTGCCACATGGGTCATGTGCATGGGACTTCGTCTGGATCTTTGGGTAATTGTGGGTTGTCCGGGTCATAATGAATCATCTCTAGCACAGCTAATTCCCTCAGATATTGGATACCTCTCTCCATGGTGGTCCACTTGCCTGGGTGACATATAACATCTTCTTGAAGGGGTACCTTTCCTTCACACTTGACAGGAGTGGCCTCCAGAGGCTGATGGCTTGTGTCCCTTTTCCAATTGCCTTGTCAATGCCACCTTCCCTGGCAAGCGATCCCAGCTGCTTGGCTTCCCTACCTTCTAATTCCAGGCTATTAGCCCCATTGTCCCAGCATCGGAGCAGCCAGGTGATAATATGCTCACCTATACAGTGGCCAAAATCTTTTTGCCTATCCTGCAGCTCACTCAAGGATAGGGACCGGGTTATTACCTCTGGTTCTGCCTCTTCCTCCTGTTCCCGTAATGACCCTGGCTCATCTTCCTCCTTCGCTAAGTGAACTGATTTTTTTGTATATTTCTTTTTCTGTATGGGGGCAACTAAGACTCATGCAGGATGGTCTGCTGGTTCAGTTGCAGTATCGCTTGCCAAGGTTTGGGTAGTTGCAGTGCCCATCGCCAGGGTTGGAAGGACCACATTGCCTGTCGCCAGGGCTTGGGTAGCCACAGTGCTCGTTGCGGGGCTGGAGGGGTCGCAGCACCTGTCGCCGAGGTTTGGGTAGCTGCAGTGCCTGTCGGCTTGTTGTTAGGTCCAGAGACCTTCTCTTCCCCTTGAGGGTACTGAGTGGTGTCAAACAGGGCTCGACAGGCATGGGCCAGGCCCCAGCACATTGCAGTGATTTGTATCTCTCTGGAGCTACCAGGGTGACTGCATACATTTCCCAAATATTTTACTAGTTCTTCTGGATTCTGCACTTGTTCAGAGGTGAATTTCTAAAACATTGGAGGTGCCCACTGTCCTAGGTACTTGCCCATACTACCCCACACACCCTGCCACTCATGATTATCCAGCCTCGGGGCAGATATCTGGGTGATCTTCTTAAATATTTATTTAACCTTAAACAAGAGCTGAACCACATTCAGGAACATGCTAGTTCCTAGCAGTAGGGCTAGGACTGTGCTGGTCTCAACATCCCAAGGGTATTCAAATTTTCCAAAATTCTCAAATGCCATTGTAACTGGACTGAAGGAGAAGGGAAAAGGGAAGAAAGGTACCCCACCCATAGATCGGCTTTCTGAGGAGGAAACGTAAAGGGTGTAATTATTAATAGTTTCCCACAGATGGCTCCCGAAGTATAGAGGTGACGACAATGCTGAGTGCAAATACCGGATTAATCCCACAACCGATAACTTTATCGTACCATAAACCAGTGTTATACAATATATCAAAGCGAAAACCTTAATCCACCTCCCACAGATGATAAGCAGCAGAAGAGGGACTACATACAGCAAGTGAGGTGATACATAACAGAACTTTAAAAACCAGAGCAACAACTCTAAGAACACATAAATCAACATAATGACCAGCAACTATTAGACCAATATAATGAATGCTTATAACAAATTTGTTTTAATAAGCTCTGGTCAGGTTTATCATTATCTCAACCCTTCGTGCCCCATGTCGGGTGCCAAAATGGACTGTCATGGTTTAACCCCAGCCAGCAACTAAGCACCACGCAGCCACTCACTCACTCCCCCCACCACCCAGTGGGATGGGGGAGAAAATCGGGAAAAGAAGTAAAACTCATGGGTTGAGATAAGAATGGTTTAATAGAACAGAAAAGAAGAAACTAATAATAATACTAAGAAAATGACAACAGCAATAATAAAAGGATTGGAATGTACAAATGATGTGCAGTGCAATTGCTCACCACCCGCCGACCGACACCCACCTAGTCCCCGAGCGGCGATTCCCTGCCCCCACTTCCCAGTTCCTATACTGGATGGGACATCACATGGTATGGAATACCCCGTTGGCCAGTTTGGGTCAGGTGCCCTGGCTGTGCCTGTGCCAACTTCTTGTGTCCCTCCAGCTTTCTCACTGGCTGGGCATGAGAAGCTGGAAAATCCTTGACTTTAGTCTAAACACTACTTAGCAACAACTGAAAACATCAGTGTTATCAACATTCTTTGCATACTGAACTCAAAACATAGCACTGTACCAGCTACTAGGAAGACAGTTAACTCTATCCCAGCTGAAACCAGGACAGGGGGTGGAAGCCAACCGACACAGCATTCACCTGTGCACATCAAACAGAGAAATGAGTGAGATTTTTCTGTGTCTTCCAATGTCAGGAGGACTCATAGAAGAATTGGATATTTCTGTATGTTTCTTATTATCCTATATCTGTTTCCCAAATAAATTCTCATTGAAATTTCTAATAACTAGACTCATAGTCTAATTTCATAGTAAGTATGTATTGTCTTTCACTGTCATGGCAGAGAAGTTATTAGGAATCTGTTAAAGGAATTCACCTCTGTGCTATCAGACACTTGCTCTGTAACTATTCAAATTCAGTGCTGGCAATTTGGGCTTCTTAAAGAATATGTGGAGCCACAGCAAATTCCAAGAACCAGGGTAATAGACAAGTGAATAACAGAGTAATCTGAAATAGCTTCAGTAGTTGAAAGCCTAAAGGAATTTCCATCTTGAGGGCTTAGTTAACTAAGATTTAGTAAAGCTATTCAGCAAGCCATCAATTTGCTATTCTTTAGCTTTGCACTGTTCAAGGTAGGTAATCACATATAGTGGTTGGTGGTCATACAAATTACCTCTGGGTGAAATGTACTCCTTTTTTGTTCCCTTGCTCAGCAAAGCATTAGAAGTTTTATACAGTAGAATACTACTCATATCTTTGTCTGCTTAATGCAAATCTCCTAGCTGAATAATCAATTTTATATAGTAATTCTGTAAAATTAGGACATGCTATTTTGAATAAAACAAAGGAAAGCAGGGAAGAAATTGGAATTTTTTTTTGTTTGGATATTTTATCCCTCCATTCTGGTAAAATGTCTGATTTTTTACTTTGTCTTTTCCCCTTTTCATAGTCCATTTCTGACCTGGAGAGACATACAGCATATTATTGTCAGGACTTCACGTACAGGACATCTGAATGCTAATGACTGGAAAACCAATGCAGCTGGTTTTAAGGGTGAGAGCTTCCTTTCTTCTTTATCATCAGAGGCAACATAAGTTTTGACAGTTTTTAAGAGGAAATAATCTCAAGTAGTTTGGTTGACCCTGTGTTGTGTATAGCTTTGAGTCTTTCCATTAACAAAAGGGGCCTATCTTCTCTTTTATAAAGAAATGCTCTAAAAATGGCCAAAACCAAAAATGCAGCTACAAAAGGCATCGGCCAGATCCTGGTAGTCCCTTTTGGTCCTAATTTGTGCAATGCTGGCAGAAAAATAAGTAAATCAGGTGTTTTAAAATTTATCCTTGTATAGCTAGTATACACATAAAAACGCCTAGAGTTAGAGTTGTAGCAGTTACTGGATTCAGACCATATTCTCATTTAGGATTGCTGACAATTTTGATTAAAAAATGCAAAACGGTGTTCTCAAATTTCAGAATTATCTGAATTACCCTACGTTTTTCAATATTTAAGATTTAGGACAAAAACAAATGTTGAGTTATCAAGACTTTTAATGGGACAGAAATCATACTCTTCAATCAGCTCTAATGTAGGTTTCTAAAAATTTGTAGTGTCTTACATTTTTTGTATTAAAATTACCTCTTTAGGCTGTATCTTCTATAATGTGAGCAGAAGTACACAACTTTGCCACTAAATAAGACATATATTTTCAAGATGGGTTAAAACTGGGCCTTGAATCCATAAAATGTTATATTTCAACATGGGTTGTCTTCTGATTCCCATTCACTAAACTCTAACTGCTTTCAGTCTGGATTGCATCTAAAAAAGAAACCCCCAGAATGTCTTATTTCTGGTTCTCCTTTCATGAGAATTCTGACCAAGACTGCAGAACTTCTTTTAAGATGAGCATATGTCTTGAGAATTGAACTATTTTGTGCTAGGATCTCTTGAGACCAGAATATAATATATAAGAACCATCAAATATTTACACTAGTTTCATTTTAAAACTGAAGCCTAGTGTTAATCTATTCTAGATCAAGGCACTGCTACCATAGAGCATCTTTAATATATCATTCTGACCTATGACATTTCTGCTGCAACTGAACAGAAACCAAACAAATACAACTTTAATTTTTGGATCCAAACCAGACCCTAACTACAACAGAGAGATTTAGAAATGAGTATTTGACTCCAACCCCTTCACCACATGAAGGTTTTGACCTGGTTTTGTCCCATTTACAACAAGCACATGCCCACATGCAAAAACACATACAGTGAGAAATAATACCTTAATTAGAATAACATTACAGTATTTGTTATTGTGAAACATAACCCAGTTATTTTGGCAGGAATTCGTGACTATATTATCATTTTGTTGGAGCTATCTGAAATTCAAACAGTAGTTTTTCAAGTAGCATAAAATAGTTGGGTTTTTTTCCCCCTAACTCGCTTGCAAAATTCTATCTTCTTGTGTTTTTCCACTTGTTTCCTGAGAAAGGAAAACAGTCAATGATCCACTTCACAGCAGCTGTCATTCATTAGCAAAAGAGAAGTCACTCTAACACACTATCATTAACAGCATTGGCAGCAGGACATGGACTGTTATACCACTGTACCTAGCTTAATCTGGATCCTTGGAGCCACACATTTTTCTATTTGTTGTAGCAGATATATATAGAAGAAAAGTGGTGAAAAAGGTTTTTCCTCCACTTGTGCAAAATCATGCACACAGATAAGATCAACTGGGGGACTGGGAGTCAGGAAATACAACTTGATTTGTCAGAACTCCACTGTAGAGTCCATGATGGAACTGAAAAAGAGGAAGACAAAGTGCTTCAACCTCCATGGAGCTCAGGAATCAACTTTAACCCAAATAAAAGCACTAGTTTTAAATTATCTTGGCAAGTTAGGCTGAGCAAATGCTTCTAATAAAAATCCAGCTCTCTTTAAACCTCTGTTGGTTTTAGAAGAAGAAAAAGCAAAAGATTTAGATTAAGTCACAACATTCAAAACTGGACTCAACTGGTGTTTGCACACCACTGCTGGCAAGACTGAAACGATATATTACTATTGCACATGGCAACATTTAGGATAATATTTGACTATTATCCTTCACTATTGCCAAGAGTAACAATTAAAGAATGTTTTTTAATAGATTAATTACTCTGATTAATCCAAGTTCCTTAAGGAAATGTATCATAATTTTGTTGATGACAAGATCCATATTTCTTCCAAGACATGTTCTTAACAAGGTAAGGGTGAGGAAGTTTTTTTTCAGGTTTTTTTTAATTAACTAAAGAGAATCACAAGAAATAACCTGCCTTTCTTCCATGCATGCTGGGGAAGAAAGAAAAAAAAGAGAAGAAAAGGAGGGACAGACTTGCTCCTTTAGAAATGAGAACTGAAATGATAAAAACAACAAAAACTTGGAAGAACCTCTCACTCAAAAGGTCATCAAAAGCTGGTAGTTGAAAGTGGGTCAGCATGCCTTTTCAGTAGGATGTGTTTCCAGGCTGCATGGCAACATTGTCCCTCACTATAGTCCTTTGCAGTCTTTCTCTGTTGCGGAACACACAGAAGGAGCTCACAGATGTCATTACTGACTGCAAGATCTCCATATTTCTGTCTAACATTATATTGTGGTTTCAGCCCACCCGGTAACAAAGGACCACGCAGCTGCTCGCTCCTCCCGCCCCCCTCCGGTGGGATAGGGGGGAGAATCAGTAAAAAAGAAAAAAAAAAAAAACCGGAACCTCGAGGGTTGAGATAAAGGCAGTTTACTGAGACAACACAAAAAGAGAAGTTACAACAACGGTACTAATAAAAGAATATACAAAAGGAGTGATACACAGTGCAACTGCTCACCACCCGGAACCCAACACTCCACCACTTCCCCCACCAAAAGCCGCCGCCCCCCCCATTTATATACTGAGCATGATGGCACATGGTATGGAATAGCTCCTTGGCTAGTTCAGATCAGCTGTCCCGGCTGTGCCCCCTCCCAGGTTCCTGTGAAAATTAACTCTATCCCAACTGAACCCAGGACACATTAATAAAAAGAAAGATTGCTTCATGAAAAGCACTTGAGCTAGTCAGTGATTTGCTAAAGTTATTTGTTTCATTTTCTGGCAAGTAAACAGCATTCATTAAATGTATGTCAATAGAATAAAGAAAGGAACGGGCAAGAATTTTTTATTGTTATTTTTTTGTTTTGTTTTGTCATCAGCCAGCAGGTATCTATACACAGGAATTTATTACTTGATAGTCTCAAAAAGAAAGATTGAATACTCATTTTAGAGTATTTTTCATCTAGTCAGTTGTAAATATAATTTGTCACTAGATAAAGAGATCTATTTGGCTCAATTTGGCTTCAAAATCAGAGTTTTAAAAAATAATTAAGCAGCTAATTAACCAGTTATTTAGACAAATACTAGATAATATCTCTTTTTGTGAAGATACCAAAACTGTTGAACTGTTTCTGCTATGGCAGATTGGTATGCAAAGGCTCATTGTTCTGTTAATTGTTTGGTCAACAATAGAGCTTGCCACTGCGTTCATAAAAAGGGAACACTGCATTAATGCCAATTTGTTTCTGGGTTGAAAAAACAAAAATTAAACACTGCAGTTTTAAGAAAAATTATCAAATCGCCTGAACAATTCTTTATATGTAACTGAAGCTCCGTATACTGTCAAAGAAAATTCTCTGGGGAAACAGACCATTCAGAGTGAAGGAATACTATTAATTTTCAGGGAGATTTTAGAGAACATCCTTCAGTCTTCTTGGCTCTAAAACATAGATAATAACACTTCACTACAGTGAAAAAAAATGCTACTGAAAGATAAATGAAAATCAAAACTCTAGCCACTTTTTTCCATTTCAAGACATTTCTAGGCCTGGTGGAGGTTGTCTTCCTACAGAAATTGAGAACAATATCTCATTTGCTGGGGAATAACAACAGACTAGCAGAGCTAAATCCCATCCATTTAGATTAGCCAAAGTATCACAGTTGGCTACTTTAGGAGAGAGAAGTGGCCTTTGAATATAATTTTTTAATTATAGTGTTACAGTGTTTAATAAAACTGGTGATTATTCTTGTAAGCAGAGCATTACCAGTTCTGGGAATGATGAAGAGACAAGACTTTGTTCCTATGATTGGTCAGATATAAATTGCTGTAAGGTGACCAGTAACCAGGCACAAATTCAGAGACCAGTGAGAAAATCTGCACAAGAGCATGTACATTTCAGAGAAAATAAATAAGCTATCCATAAGCACCATGTTGCATATTTTAAATAATGATTTAAAATTATATTTTGAAAACATTGTTAGAAGCTGGTATAAGACTCCTGAAAATGGCAAACACTCAAGAACTGATATGTCAACCAAAGCTGTATATATATCAAAAGACCTTCCAATCTTACAGATTCTAGCTGGTATTTGTATATGGCACTAAGAGCCAATATCAAGTTCTACCCACCCCTACAGCCCATACACACGGTGCAAGGAGCATGTAGAACATGGGCTTTTAGTTTGGCTACCAGTTTTGGGTTGTTTGGCTAGCTAACACCAAACACGTGAAATTGCATTGATTTTACTTTGTAAGAGTGGAACAGACTGTATCCTATGCAAATTAGACTAATGATTTTTTGTGACTGAAAAATGAAGCTGGTATTTTCAGGAAGACAACTCTGCTGTCAGTAAGTGTCTTCTAGGTTCAACTTGTTGAGGAACATCGACAAATTAAATCTCATGTGACTTGTTTCTCTCACTCTCTGGGGGGCTTTGTTGGCTCGAGGCAATGTTTCCTCACCAGAATACCCCTAGGCCCATGTCCTCTGGTCACTCACTCCTCTTAGCAGGCCCACAGCTTCATTGCCAAACCATGACACAGAGCTATTTCTGCAGCTTTACATCACCCAGGGAATCCTGTTAAGCTACATTTTGCTTCCAAACACATTAGTCTTTGAAAAAGGCTCCAGCTCAGCAGTGTCACTCTCTAAACTACTGGTATAAGGATAACATCAGAAAAACCTGTCAAGGACATCAAACTATTAGAGTATGTCCAGAGGAGGGCAACCAAGATGGTGAAAGGCTTTGAGGGCAAGACTTATGAGGAGCGGCTGAGGTCACTTGGTTTGTTCAGCTTGGAGAAGAGAAGGCTGAGGGGTGACCTCATCACAGTCTACAACTTTCCTCAAGGGGGGCAGCAGAGGGGGAGGTGCTGATCTCTCTCTGGTGACCAGCGATAGGACATGAGGAAATGGAAGCTGTGTCAGGGGAAGTTCAAATTGGACATTAGGAAAAGGTTTTTCACTGAGAGGGTGGTCGGTCACTGAAACAGGCTCCCCAGGGAAGTGGTCATGGCACCAAGCCTGTCAGAGTTCAAGGAGCGTCTGGACAACACACTTTGGCATATGGTTTAGTTTTAGGTAGTCCTGTGAGGAGCAGGGAGTTGGACTCGATGATCCTTATGGGTCCCTTCCAACTCAAGATATTCTATGATTCTATGATCTAGAGTCATATTTGCCAGGCATTAAGCCACAGGATTTTAATATTGTGGGAATTATATTTATCAAGAAACAAGTATATAACATGCCATTTCCAAATGTGCGGCGCACAAATCAGAATCTTGAGTAGGCAACTGAGAGCAAGAGTCTGGAAAAGCAAATACATTTTTGGAAAGACAATCCAACCATATCTTACATGTTCATGACAAAGTCTTCAACCTATGTGGCTATTTAAAGTCTGAGAGATATGTTGGCACTCACTCGCATAGCTAGGCATTAGTCTTATATTACATGGACTGGTTAGATTCTTCTGAATACTTTTCATCTTGTAGCCCCTGCTTGGTAGTTGTTGGAACACAGGGTAGCATTCAGTTTAGCACCGGGAAAGCAGGCAAGCAAACGAGCTAAAATTATTAATTTTAATTAATAATTAATTAGCTAGTCTAACAGTGAGCAGAAGTGCCACCACGTCTCTCCCCAACATTGACAGAGTATGTGTGATAGGAAGAGGTGTCCCCCCTCAGGAATTTCACAACTGCGTTTAAATATCATAGAAATCAAAGAGTCAATACCATCACATTTATTGTTGCTTCTTACAGAGAGCATTGCTGTAGTTAAAGAAAATATTGGAGGTGGGATTTGGAAATGAAGAGAGTTGAGGACAAGGGGCATAAAATGAATTTTTTTAGTGGAAAGTTTAAAATGATTGTGGCATTTTATTTTCTGGTCAATGCAAGCTTTCTAGATGTTTTTTGGTTCAGCTGGAAGCCATGAATAATGTTTTAAAATGTAATATTAAAATTGCATTAGGAATTTTTCAGTGTTTCATATTTTAAACCCAAAGAAATTGCCTGGTATCTGAATTCTGCTAGCCTTGAGTGAGACCTAAAAATTCTCCTTGGGATTTGGGGACGGTATCTGGAAAATATATTGGATTCTGCAGCCTAAACCATGATTGTTGGGTTGTTCTGGGTTTTTTTCTTTTTCCCCAGCACAAACTGAGATCTACCCAAATTCGCTCTTGGTTGGAAGACATGTAAGATGAGGAATATATCTGTATAGTTTGAGAGATGGAGATGTACAAAGGAAGAGAGAGAATCTTTCAGAGAAGCTAGGGAGGTGTCACTTCTCCCAGCCTCAAACTCTTAATTGTCAAAGCTTCTCATTACTCACCAACTCTGCAACACTTTGTTACCTGCTGGCTCTAAACCGCAAAGAATGGAGTTGTGAATTTAAAATGGAGTCTAAGCAGAAATTTCAGGCTTATGTAGGGATACATAAAGAAAAGTAGATTGACATTTTGTGCCGTAGTTGTTTGCTTTCCTATTGTGAGCCCAATTTACACCTGTTTTAAAATGCAAATTAAATGGTTCTAAAACAGGAATAACAGCAGACAAAAGGCTAAATTAGGCTTTAAATTTCTATTAGAATAGCACTCAGAATCATCACCAATCCATGATCAGCACAATAGACAAAGAATTTTAAAAGATAGTGCCTCTGCTCAACAACTTACAGACCTGATGTCCATCTGTCCTAGATATAAAGATATGCACAATTACTATACTCTGCAGATCCTAGTATTCCAGACATTTCCAAGTGGATTGACAACACTAACAGTACACAGACCATGGGAATAATAACCTTTGACATTACTTTCTTTTAACAAGCCCAACTCAGACCTTTAGCAAAAGTCTGCAAAAGATTGGGTGGAGGGGAAATGGAGGAACAGAGTCTTCCCCTGTGAACACATAACCTCAGAATCTACCACTTAATACGAAATGTAGATTACCATTTTGCAGTATTAAGAAAGAAAAACCAGGAATACTGAATTAAAAAGTGAATGATAAACCAATACAATTCTCCAAAGCAGAATGCTTTACATATAGATGCCATGGTTTAATCCCAGCCAGCAACTAAGCACCACGCAGCTGATCACTCACTTCCTACCCAGTGGGATGGGGGAGTAAATCGGGAAAAGAAGTAAAACTTGTGGGTTGAGATAAGAACAGTTTAATAGAACAGAAAAGAAGAAACTAATAATGATAATGATAACACTAATAAAATGACAACAGCAATAATAAAAGGATTGGAATGTATAAATTATGCACAGCGCAATTGCTCACCACCTGCCGATTGATGCCCAGTTAGTCCCCGAGCGGCGATTTCCCCCCGCCCCCAATTTATATACTAGATGTGACATCACATGGTATGGAATACCCTGTTGGCCACTTTGGGTCAGCTGCCCTGGCTGTGTCCTGTGCCAACTTCTTGTGCCCCTCCAGCCTTCTTGCTGGCTGGGCAGGAGAAGCTGAAAAATCCTTGACTTTAGACTAAACACTACTTAGCAACAACTGAAAACATCAGTGTGTTATCAACATTCTTCTCATACTGAATCCAAGACATAACAATATACTAGCTACTAGAAAGAAAATTAACTTCATCCCAGCTGAAATCAGGATGCAGTGTTACTGGTCCAACTATCTGTATCAACTTGGCTGATTGTTTGACTTCCTTTTGCCTCAGGTTACTGATCTGTATCTACTGTATAGAACTACCAGGATAGTGTGAAGTCTATTTACTTAATTAATATTTTCTGTGCTTTGGGATGAGTTTGGTATAATTTCAATTCTAAAAATTTGCAAATTATTAAATAATTTGCAGAACTTTATTACAACTGTATGCACATTTATATATAACCTTTCTCTGCCAAAATCCTGCTGAAGCCCTATACTCAGTCAGGAATTTGAGTGTAAATGTTCCTCTGGAGCACCAATGCCTCTGAACAAACACAGCCATTGTGCAAGAGGGAAGTTCTGCACTATGTGTCTGATACATCTAGCAGCACAGAAATGGTATCTTTGTTTCTCTTTCTAACCATCTGTCAGCATTTCCACTTACAGTTCCTTTAACTCATCTGTCATCATCTGTTCTGAGATGAAGCCTAGCATATAGGCTTTCACCAAAAGGTGTTTTTATTATTTGATGGGATGAAATGACAAGTACATTTGGCTGCTTTTAAATCATTGGGGTATTCTAAATGTACCTCCAAGGGTAAACTTGCCCCTACTAAAGAAAATGTTTCTTTTTTATGTATTCTACAATGCAGTCACACAATGGCTTGTTTTGATTAGAGAAAATTTGCAAGCTGTCATTTTCTGCAACGGATCTTTGTGCTTTTTGGGAAAATGCAACATAAAATGACTGTCATGGAGTTTCAAAATTATAGCTTCCATTACTGTAGATGAACCTTAGTCAACTTTGTTTCAGCAAACTTTGTTTCCTCTTTTAAATGCACATAATCCTTAGATTTATTCCATTCACATAAGTTGTCTCATTTTAAGCAATATAAATACATGTTTTTTTTATAAAATTGTTATATCTGTAGTAGAGGCTTTATGGTTTACATCCAAATCCTGCTGCAGAAACCCAAGAGAAGCAGCAGCTTGTCTGTCTTAGCAATCATCAGCTAGTAGTAGTCAGGTTTTCTGTTTTTATAGCAACCCTGCTCCTTCAGAGGAAGAGAGATAAACCAGTCTTCCTGGTCACTCTGCTGAAGTGCACTGGTACTTTCTGTGACACTGAAGAAAATATCCCCATATGCAGGGCACAACAGAATGCCATGTGCTCTGAAGACTACTATGGTTTACTCATACCTAAACAAGCTCTGAAAAGTAAATCAGATTCTGATTCAGGTCTTGCTGCAGGAAATGAAGAACTTGGCATGGCCATACTGGATACACACAGGCTCTCAGTGCTGACCGCTGACCGTGGGGTGGCTGAATCCCACTGACCTGTGCTTTGAGGCTGCTAACGCTTGTGAGAGAGGAAGGTATTTGGGTGGTACTTGCTGTCACTATTAGTAGAGTCTGATGACCCAAAACTATTGCTTTTAGTCCTTATAGTCAACCAATGTCTATCTGCTTAATACACATTTTAAATACCTGAAGTAGATAATTACTGCCAGGATGTGAATGAAATAGTGTCGGAGTGGGAAGACGGTCCCGGAGTAACGATGGAGTCTCAATATGAGTATGGTCATTCTCCTTTATTACAGGGTTTTACAGGGTTTATATAGAAAAAAGGTGATAGCACGCGCTAGCTATAACGTTATGATTGGCTAAGCTTCTATGTCCATGCGCCTTATACAATACTCTAATTGGTACGATACCCCGTTTCACGCGACACTATCTTATTCTCTATTGGCTGCGCAAACTTCTTCACGAGGTGTCCAGCAGTTACTGATCTCATTCTTCAGCATCCAGGTGTTGTTTGTCAGGCTCTTCTTATCTTCCTTTTTCCCAGCGTACAAGGACACAGCATCCTTGTCTGCTCCAGTATTTTGTAAACTTATGCTTCGTTCCCACATAACGGCTGGATTGCTCACATGCCTTCGCCCAGCCAAGAAATCCTCAACAATTCCCCCTTTTTGTTTTTGAGCAATCCAGGCTTGCTTAATAACTTGGGATGCCATTTTTCCTTAACAAGCTGAACAAGGTAAAATTATTACAATACCTAAAATCACAATAACTACAATAGTGCCCATAATTCTTCGAGCCAAGCCGTTACCCCTAATGACCCGAACCATGAGGACCATGAGGAAGATAAACCATCCATACATTCTTGTGCCATCTTGCTCCGCGAACTCAGCCCAGCAATCGGTAGGTGCCAGCTTTCCGTGGGCATCCCCACGGAGGCAACGATGGCCTCACCGTACACCAGCCCGATGCTCTTCGGAAAATCCCGGTATTTATACATTTGCAGAGGAACGGGTTTTGGCACACGTGGCCAGTGGGTGCCAAAAGTCTGCCTCGGTTGCAATCTATGACACATGCGCTCTCTGGCCAGGCGCGCTGCACGAGTCATAGCCATCTTGTCTATTGGTTCGTGGGCTTTATGATGCGGTTGCGGTGCACAGAGAATCCTGACCTGTTATGTTAACCAAGGTGACCTATACATTAGTTTTTGACTGAGGTGGTATTCATATTGCCACACCATCTATGATGCTCCAGATGATGATGGTCATGCAAATCGAACAGGAGTCCGTCGTGGGCCTGCATCTGTGGAAACACAATCAACCTTGTTCCCAGGTTATTAATGGAAATAGACCTTACCCCTAATTTTGGCTTTAACTAACTTTTACGTTTACCCCACACTGTCTTCCCGTAATCACACTATGTTTAACCAAATTATGCTTAACACACTTTTTACCTAAAGCAAGTTCTATATACAATAAGGCACGCTGTTCTAAAACCCTCTCTGAAGGATTCAATGTCCGCTAGTCCTCTAAAGTGTAATACTCTATTAGTCAGAATCTGTCGGATCAGTGGCTCCAGCACCCGCCGGTGCCGTGCCAGTTGCCATGGGGACAATTTCGGGTCCAGCATCAGTGCGAAGCCATGGCTTGACCCACTTAGCCGGGATCCAGCAAAGGCCTCGATCTGTAAGCAGACACATATACCCTCTCCCAATAAGTTTTACTTCTGCTGGTCCGCACCATTTCCCAGATTCTGGGTCCTTATACATTACCATAATTCCTGTACTTTGATGCGTCCTTTTTGCCTGTAAAAGAGCATGATGCACTACCATTTGTGGGTCTTTGTGATCACCTGTCAATCTAAGATAATTTAGCACAAATAAGGCTTTGGCTAATTGCTCCTCTGGAAGTAAGCCCTGGGTTCCCCCTTTTTGTTTTTGCAGCATGCTCTTTAAGGTTTGGTTGGCCCGTTCGACAATAGCCTGTCCTGAGGGAAGATGTGGAATACCCGTACCATGGTGAATTCCCCACAAATTACAAAATCGAGCAAATCGTGTAGAACCATAGGCCGGGCCGTTGTCCGTCTTAATTTCTTTAGGCACACCCAGCACTGCAAAAGAAGCATGAAGATGTCATTCAATATGTAAGGCCTTTTCTCCAGTTTGTGCCGTGGCCCACATGGCAGCAGAATAGGTATCAATACACACATGCACATAACGCTTTGCACCAAACCACATGACATGGGTGACATCCATTTGCCACAACTGCAATGGCAAGAGACCTCGTGGGTTAACCCCACAGCCCAAGCCCAGCCCTTCCTTTTGACAGTCGGGGCATGCTTTAACGATACCTTGGGCATCAGTGTGTGGTAAGTCAAATTGCTTTGCTAACATCCTAGCGGGTTGGTGCAAGAACGCATGTGATTGCCTTGCTTGTTGAAAGCAATTCCCTGGAGGAGGCTCCCATGCCGCTGCAACCAATTGGTCAGCTCTGTCATTTCTCATTTCTCATCTGCACGTGCGGTCCCACGAAAGAGTTCTACCAGAGGGGCCATATCGTTATTAGTGATACCGCAAAGATTCCGCACCCACTGGATATCTCCCACAAGCTTCTGGACATCATGTACCGTTGAAATTTCTAACATTGCCAGCATCTATGTGTCACCTCAAATACTTCCAAGGTGCTGCCTTTTGCACCTTTTCAGGAGCAATTATTACTCCGCGATGGCTTGAGATGTCTTGTAATTGAGTTAAAATTTCATCTTGTAAATGTCATCCATATAATGATAAATTATCAACTGAGGAAACTGTTTTCTTACAGGCTCTAATGTCCAGGCCACATACACCTGACACATCGTGGGGGAATTGCGTATTCCTTATGGTAACACGACCCAATGGTATCTCTTATAGGGCTCTGCCTTGTTAATTGATGGTACCGAAAAGGCAAACCGTTCAGCGTCATCTGGGTGCAAGGGAATGGTGAAAAAACAATCCTTTAGATCTATAATTAACAAATCCCATTCTTCTGGAAGCATAACTGGAGACAGCAAACCTGGCTGCAGGGCTCCCATGCTGTGCATCACTGCATTATTGGTGTATTCCATGGACTAGTAGAAGGAACAACATGTCCCGCTCTCAATTGGTCCTTAACTAACTCTTGTATTTTTAGCAGTTTTTCAGAATTTAACAGCTACTGATCAATTCAAACAGGCTCATTTGTTTTCTAGCTAATTTTTAGGATTGGTTGTTCCTCAGTGACTGTTCCTAAAAAGGATGGGTCACTAATATTGTCTTCATTTGGCTCAATAAATCACGGCCTATGAGGCCAAGCAATTCCTTTGGGGTAGTCATGACATACGTATGTGTCATAATGTGCTCACCGTCGGGGAACACAAGTGTAATCGGTAGCTGACTTACTAAGGTGGCTTGTGTGCCCCCTATCCCTGCAATACCAAAATTTGGATTGATCAATGGTCATGATGGAGGCCAAATATATCATGAAATAATCGTAACATTAGCTCTTGTATCGATTGTCATCCGTTTCTTGATGATAGCTCCGTCAGGCCCTTCCAATTGCACTACCTTTTCTGGTTTACCTTTTGTTATGTCCCTGGCAAAGTATACCTGCGGTTTCCCTGTGGAGCTGAATCTACCATCTCCACATTGTATTTCACCTGGGTTTGGAACACACGACCTGAATGGAACTAATTGTGCTATTCTGGTACCTTTAGGAATAGAAACAGGAGGGATTAAAACATGAATCATAATTTTCACAGTCCTACAATAATCTGTATCAATAAGCCCTGGGACTACCAGGATTCCTTTTAGAGCTGCTGAAGATCGCCCCATTAAAAATACGCTAAGCCCAAACCCCAATGGTCCCTTTATGTTGAATGTGTACTGCGGTTTCCACGTCCACTCTGGAGCTTCCTGCAGTGGCGGATCTGGCCGTTGCGAGGCTGCTTGAGGGCTGGCAGCCCAAACCCCTTGCATTTGTGTTGTCGTGCAAGGGGCCTTCGTGCTCGGTGTAAAGTTTTCCTTCTTCCTGCATTCTTTGTGGTATTGTCATCTTTCTTACAACTGTTGCCACCGTCTTTTTGTTAGCAGAAACTCTACATTGGCTCTTGATGTGTCCAAGTTTACCACAATTAAAACACTTGTCCGAGGGTTTCTTACTGGCTTTATCAATAAGCGGATTCTGTACTGACTCACAGCAGTCTTTAATTTCTCAAGGACTTTCCCGTCTTTTTTTTTTTTTTTTTTTTTTTCTCCACTGTCTCTGCCTTTCTTCTGCAGCGGCTACTGCAGGCGGCTCCGCGTCTATCGCGGGCGCAGTTGGTTTCACCGTCTCTGGTTCCGAGAGGCGGGATGGATGAAAGGGCGGGGGCGGGGGGCGGATGGTTCTGCCTGGGGCCGGCCGTGGCCGTGGCTGGCGGCGGCCATTCCATGGCCGGCTGACACGCGCCGCTGCAAGGCGGCGGAGGGGGGGGGCGGAAAGGGGGGAGGAGGGAGGGGGGGGAATGCGGCGGTTCTTGATCGTCTCCCGGGCTTCCTTCGTCCTCAGAGGAGGAAGGCTCAGTGTCTATTACCGATACTGACCGGGGCTGAGATTCCCTCGGGCAGCAATCGGCACTCCCTTGTTTAGGATCACACTGTCCTGTTTCTGGGTCGCCAGGTGAATTATTTAAAAGCTCAGTAGCTGACGCTTTCATAGGGGCAACAACCCCTCTAGCGGTTTTCGTGGTTTCCGAGTCGAAAATACGTGTGGACTCAGGAATAGTAGTCTCAGTGTCCAACATTGCGGAGGCAGCCTTGGCCATTTTTTTTTCTGCTATCATTTGTAGAAGGTGATTCATTACTTCTCGCCAAGTCTGTCCAAAAGCTTTTGCAGTACGACTCCCCTTAATCGTCTTGTCCCACAACTTATCTTCCAGTTCACGCCCCTCTGTGACACTGAACATAGTCTCAGGAGTCTTAAAACATCCTCTTTCTTTTCCCCAATGACAGAGCTCTTGGAGCTTTCGTGTGCTCACACTGGCCTCTCGCTTTGCGAGAATTAACAGTGTGAGTGCCGCTTCACGATCCATAGTAAATAAAAGCAGTCTTACTGGTGCAGGTCCAAACTGGTGCACGCAGTTGGATTCCAGCTCTCTGCCCAAATTCTCGCAGATGCTTTTCTGCTCCGCCCCTCCCGTCTCCGTCTGCTCCGCCAAGTCTTGTGAGCAGATTTGAGAAGCCCTCCGTCTGTTCTCGGCCCAGTTATAACAGATTTGAGGGTCCCTGTTCGGGCGCCAAATGTCGGGAAGAGCGGCCGGAGTCAAGAATCACACTCAATATGAGTTAACATCTTGCTCCTAATTTAATCAACTTGATGAGTTGTTTTACCATTGTCTCGATCCCTCTCTTAGAGAGGATACTTGTGAGCAACGTCGCTGCAGCTTCTATTTCCATTGCTGCGCCTTGTCCTCTGGGAGACGAGAGGCCACCTCGAACCGTTGTCTGCTCTGACTATGCACCCAAGCAGCACTTCTCCCAGCCATTAAGTTTTCCTACTCCCCTCCTCTCGCTGCTTACCGCAGTCTCGGAGAATTCAGTCGTGCAGAACCATCCTCTGCTACCAGATGTCGGAGTGGGAAGACGGTCCCGGAGTAACGATGGAGTCTCAATATGAGTATGGTCGTTCTCCTTTATTACAGGGTTTTACAGGGTTTATATAGAAAAAAGGTGATAGCACGCGCTAGCTATAACGTTATGATTGGCTAAGCTTCTATGTCCATGCGCCTTATACAATACTCTAATTGGTACAATACCCCGGTTCATGCGACACTATCTTATTCTCTATTGGCTGCGCAAACTTCTTCACGAGGTGTCCAGCAGTTACTGATCTCATTCTTCAGCATCCAGGTGTTGTTTGTCAGGCTCTTCTTATCTTCCTTTTTCCCAGCGTACAAGGACACAGCATCCTTGTCTGCTCCAGTATTTTGTAAACTTATGCTTCGTTCCCACATAACGGCTGGATTGCTCACATGCCTTCGCCCAGCCAAGAAATCCTCAACAAAATAGTGATCTTGAATTTAATTTATGTCTTAAGGTGACGGTTTTTAGGGGTTAAGTGGATGCAAAGTCTCAAAGAAGGTGATATAGTGTCAGAACTGGATATAGAATCTATTCACAAAGCTACACTGGCTGCTGGAAGTTTAGCTTCTACTAGCTGTCCCACCAGTGGTCCTGGAAGATCTATATTTTATTTTATCAATGAATAAGAGCTTTCAGTCAGACAGAAAACTATAAAATACAGAGGGTTGATTTCTTTGTCAAATACATTGTCAGGTAAATCCACAGTTAGTATATTACTAGAGAAATTAATTGTACTGATACAAGTATCAGTAAGTGACATAAACACAACTGGAAGCTTAATAAAGGCTATTTTTAAGTATTCTGTTTGTACTTTTCTAGTTATAGAAACCCCTCAATTTTTCATTGTGCACCTTTGTAACAGCCACTTTTATAACAAATTCATTGCACAACTTTCTGTCCTATATATTCTTCTCTGGTATGATGGTAAGATTAATAAAATAATTTTAATAACCTGCATTAATTTTTAATAATTTTTAATAACCTGGATTGAGGGGAATTATGTGGGGAGGAAGGACTGTGTTGTTGAAAGATTGAAAAATTTGGGGTTTGGTTCTGTATAAAATATGAATATGCAAATATTGTACTTAATTTAAAAAGCCTGAGGGAGTGGATTTTACAACCAAGAGCAAAAAAGAACGTTCTTGCACAGTTGTGTTATTGGCTTGTAAAGCAGTTATGCATTTCAGAAATCACATCCTGTTATCATAGATTACTGGTCATAGGTTGGCACAAAACAGGGTAATTTGCGATTAAGGATATGGCTGAAACAAGATTAATTCTCATTCAAGATCAATGTTCTCTCAGTTAAGACATGGCAAAACAAAATGAAAATAGTTTAAGCAGTGTGTCATTGTAGCATTTCTCCTTTTTTTTTGTCCCTTAATTTTCTTTAAACGACTGGCTTTCCTAGTTGTAATTAGAAGTATTTTGATATACTAAGCAAATGAAAGAAACTTAAAGTAATATACAGTTAGAGTTCTATATTTGCAAATAAACTATCAAATGTGAAATAAATATTGGTGTAGGTTGGGTTGAAGTAGTTATAGAATGAGAGTAACTTTTTCATTTTAATATATTTGAAATCCTTTAACTAAAACTGAAACAAATATTGACTACGGTTCTATGAAATACTGAAATTCCTTTTGATAAGGAAAAGGAAGTAAATAAAAGAGTAGAAAGGGGAAGTTTTTCATTGTTAAAACATAGATATTTTGGAGTCTCTGTTGTCAAGCACACAGTTGCCAGCATAGTACCTGGCATCAGATGACTACATATATGCATTTCCTAATCAGGTGTAAAAAAAATGGTCCCATTTGCTCTAACTAGAGTGCTAGATACACTTGCACATGATCACCTCTCCTTGGTGAATGTGTGCACTAGTACAGTTGTGGAAACAAGCTCAGACTCACTTAAGTGCTTTGGTACAGATAACTATGTAACCATTCAAAACTTGCCAGAAAAATCTTTCTTTCTCTACACACATATGCATACACACACAGACACACAATTGAATTACAGAATAGAATAACAGAAAACAAATGGAAAAAAAACCAAAGAAAAAATGTGTAGTCCCATGTCTTCCCATCTTGCTAAGCAATATTTAAGAGAATCAAAGCATAAGGGGCATTTCAGACTCTTATTTTGTATTTCTCATTCTGGATGAGACTGTAGCAAGATCCTAAGGTAGCGTAAATTGACAAGTCATAATAATTTACATATCAAACAGCTGAGTCTAGTTTAGAACAGCCGCATATTCCTGGTTTGAAAAACTAAAGGTATTGCAGTTTGTCTTGCCTACTGATTTAGTATTTGATATCTATTATCAATTATCACAGATACCAGGAAATATTTGTATTTCCAATGCTGCTTTTATGGTATAGAAAATTAAAGGCCAAAAAATATAGTGGAAAGAAAATATCCTGCAGTGCTTTTTGTCAAGTGAGCAGAATATCAAGAGAAGCTTAGCATCTAAACTATTGATGAGACATCTTGATGATAGGAAATGAAAACTGCAGCATAACAAATTTAGCTGCACTGAGGTGCTGGAAATGCTGTTTTCAGTGTTTGGGCACAGTTTTCCTGGAGTCTGCATGATTTTGTGTTATGATTTATCAATACCAGAAATTCATATTTATCTTAGTCAAGTGGATTATATATTCTGTCTTTAGATTTGTGGCTTTACATCCTCTTTGTATATAAATAAGGAAGCTATTGAATTTTCAGTAGCAGTTTGAGACAAAAACAAAGGGATTATGAAAAAGCAGTGGAAGTCTATCCATTAGCTGAGCAGTCCTTGATTTCATGCTGAGCTAATAGAGGTACTGCTCTAGGTATAAATAAATGGACTTTAGCCCCTAGAAATGTTATTTTCTTTAATGATAGGAAGAGTAAAGAGATTAGCAAAAAAGTGATATTTACTTTGTGTTCCAGAAGGCAAGTTTTTCTCTGAAAGTTTTACTGCATCTGTAAAGCTGTGTATGCATATGATTTTGCAGAAATAGGAATGGGTCAGTTTGCATTGCTGCATGAGTGGAGGGAGGATTCAAGGATGGTTCTGCCCATGGATGTTGCGGAGGATCCACAGGGGACATCACACACAGACCAATGTGATCAAGTGAAGCCCATTTACTACAACTTTTAACACAGTTATATACCCTATGCGCTTATGCACGCGCCTTATACAATACTCTAATTGGTACAATACCCCAGTTCACGTGGCACTATGTTATCCTCTATTGGCTGTTCAAGCTTCTTCACGAGGTGTCCAGCAGTTACTTATCTCATTCTTCGGCATCCAGGAGTTGTTTGTCAGACTCTTCTTATCTTCCTTTTCCCAGCGTACAAGGACACAGCGTCCTTGGCCGCTTCAGCACTTTGTAAACTTATGCTTCATTCCCAGCTAACGGCTGGATTGCTCACATGCCCTTGCCCAGCCAAGAAATCCTCAACACATGGACACCTTCAGCACCAGGAGATCAAAGTTTGCAACTCTTGAGCTCAACAAGAGCAAAGAGACTGTCCCTTAACCACCAATTTATGTTATGCCAAACTCATATTCCCCTTCCATCTCTGAAAGGCAAATATCTTCTTACAGAACAGCACTACACCCCCTCAGAAGCAGACAGAATGATTATTAACTAAAACATTAAATATCAGAGCAATGGATGTAGTGTAAGAATAGATGAGTGACTGCACAGATAAATATGCTTTGATCAGAAGACGTTGTTTTTGCAAGATGTCTATGACCAGGGAGTTTTCCATCACGAGGACCCTCTTCACAGTATGAACATTTTTCTCCATTTAAGCCTTCCTTGCCCTTCTTCTGCATGCCCTCATCCACATGTAAAAATAGAAAGTCTCTTTCCCCATCCATTTGTTCATGGAATACATTAAAGAGAATTCAGAAATCTGAAGAAGGGTTGAATTTCATTATCTTCATATACTCTAGTCCTTTTGTTTCATTTCTGAAAACAATACCTGCCTTATTTGGCAGAGGTGCTGCGTTTAGTTCTCTCCAAATGAACATTTCCATGCTATGTGCACTTGAGTTTGGGGCTGAAGGGGAAGGAGATGGAAAGAGAACAACTTCATTACACAGATGTTATGCCTTGCAGGAATTTCCTTTAAAGAACCCTCTTCAGTTGGCAGTTTCAGACAGCATTAGATATTGCCATATTTGGAAAATGGAATCCTTAAGTACCAAGTATTTTTATGCTTTGAACTGTTATTTGACAAAGTTGGGTGGTTTGGTTTTTTTGGTGGAGTCCTCTGAATTCTGGTTTTGCAATGAATAGAGGTTGCTTTCATAAAAACCCTCTGCAAGGTGCAGTTGGAAAGACTTATGCCATGCCTTGTCACATTAAGTATTAAAATAACATTTATGTTTTTCTGAGGGTTTTCTGGTAACACTGTCTGTGGTAGCAAGATAAACTGACTTATTAATACAGTATTATTTGTGATCTAAACTCCACCCTCCAGAAGCTTTTTTCTTTCACATCCTCACCTCAGGATTTTACCAAGGGCACAGATTTGTCACAATAAAACCACATGGTTATGGTGAGCAGCTCTTCATAATTTATCAAAATTCATTTGCAAGCTTCTGTTTTGATTGAACAGCAACCAAAACCACATAGCTAATTTGAAGATCAGTAAGTAAAACTTCGAGTCTGTTTTATAAGGCTGTTTATTACTAATCCCTTTACAAACTAGACATTTTTACTGAACTTGATCTTTAAACAGAAATTCAAAGCAGTTATCTTTTTACCCTTTGTGAGCTGCTGGAATACTTGAGACAGCTGCATCAAGTACTCAAAATTACCAAGAAGTTAAAGATTATGGGACTGGAGCAAATGTTGGAAATACCTCATCTTGTCTGGGAGTTTTACATTTGAAAGTTCAATCCTTCTTTCACATGCATGTAAGGAAAGATGATGCTTTAAAGACTTCTGCTTCTTTGAGTAAAAGGCATTCAGGCATTAAGTTAAACTGCTATGCATTAAATTTCTTGCAAGGGGACAGTTGTTGTCTCTCCATAGAATGGCAGGCAGGTAGAAGTAAGGTTGGACCATCCAGGAATGAGCATCAGCAGGATGCTATCTTCCAGGCATGAATGCTCAGTACCACTGCATGCTGGTGAAGGGTCTGGAGAACAAGTCCTATGAGGAGCGGCTGAGGAACTGGGGTTGTTTAGTCTGGAGAAAAGGAGGCTCAGGGGACACCTTATCACTCTCTACAGTTACCTGAAAGGAGGTTGTAGTGAGGTGGGTGTTGGTCTCTTTTTCCCTAGTAACAAGTGATAGGACAAGAGGAAATGGCCTCAAGTTGCACCAGGGAAGGTTTAGATTGGATATTAGGAAAAATTTCTTCACCGAAAGGGTTGTCAAGCATTGGAACAGGCTGCTCAGGGAAGTGGTTGAGTCACCATCCCCGGAGGTATTCAAAAGATGTGTAGACATGGCGCTTAGGGACATGGTTTAGTGGTGGACTTGGCAGTGTTAGGTTTACGGTTGGACTTGGTGATCTTAAAGGTCTTTTCCAACCTAAATGATTCTATGATTCTATTCTATGTGTAATGCATGCAGTAGGTAATATCAGAGGTCAGCAGCCATGCTACAGCTCTCTCCAGCAATAACTTCACTGACCTTCATCTGCAGAAGTGCAAAGGAGGTAGAGAAAGGAGCCTTTCAGATACATGTTCTGCATGAAAACCAGATTACCTTTAAAGCCCTGGACTTCAAATACCATAACTTTTTACCCTCTTCATGCAGAAAACTTTAGGGAGATGATGGATCTAGCTGGCTGGCTGGCTAGTGGGGAATATGCTGCATATAAGAGTAGGAGAGCATCTACATGCTACACTCAGGAAAGTAATGAGCATACAGAAGTTATAAAGACAGTCTGTTCCTTCGTAAATCCAGTGTCTCAGTTGCCTTCAATATTTCTATGTGTGTGTGTATTTGGTATTTGAGTGACAGAAATAACTCTTTGTATTAGGTTTGCATGGCAAGGTTTTGGTAGCTGGGGGGGCTACAGGGATGGCTTCTGTGAGAAGCTGCTAGAAGCTTCCCCTATGTCCGACAGAGCCAGTGCCAGCCAGATCCAAGACAGACCCACTGATGGCCAAGGTCGAGCCAATCAGCGATGGTGGTAGAGCCTCTGTGATAACATATTTATAAAGGGGAAAAAAGTTGCTGCGCAACAGAAACTGCAGCCCGAGAGGAGTGAGAATATGTGAGAGAAACAACTCTGCAGACACCAAGGTCAGTGAAGAAGAAGGGGGAGGAGGTGCTCCAGGCACCAGAGCAGAGATTTCCCTGCAGCCTGTGGTGAAGACCATGGTGAGACAGGTTATCCCCCTGCAGCCCATGGAGGTTAATGGTGGAGTAGATATCCACCTGCAGCCCATGGAGGACCCCACGCCAGAGCAGGTGGATGCCTGAAGGAAGCTGTGACCCCGTGGGAAGCCTGCGCTGGAGCAGGTTTTCTGGCAGGACTTGTGACCCCATGGGGGACCCACGCTGGAGCAGTCTGTTCCTGAAGGACTGAACCCCATGGAAGAGACCCGTGCTGGAGCAGTTAATGAAGAACTGCAGCCCAGGGGAAGGGCTCACGTTGGAGAAGTTCGTGGAGGACTGTCTCCTGTGGGAGGGACCCCACGCTGGAGCAGGGGAAGAGTGTGATGAGTCCTCCCCCTGAGGAGGAAGGAGCGGCAGAGACAACATGTGATGAACTGACCGCAACCCCCATTCCCCATCCCCCTGTGCTGCTCGGGGGGGGTTAGGTAGAGAATTCTGGAGTGGAGTTGAGACTGGGAAGAAGGGAGGGGTAGAGGGAAGGTGTTTTGAGATTTGGTTTTATTTCTCACTACCCTACTCTGGTCGATTGGTAATAAATTGAGTTAATTTTCCCCAAACTGAGTCTGTTTTGCCTGTGATGGTAATTGGTTGAGTGATCTCTCCCTGTCCTTATCTCGACCCACAAGCCTTTTGTTATATTTTCTCTCCGATGCCCAGCTGAGGAGGGGAGTGATAGAGCGGCTTTGGTGGGCACCTGGTGTCCAGCCACAGTCAACCCACCACATTCTTCTATGGTTCTTTACACCTTTTAACATTATGTTATATAAGTGGACCAGGCTGAATCTGGACAAAGGGCAATCTGAGGCAATTGTACTCCCTGGCATCCTGCAGTTCTGGCCCACCCTCCTCATGGTAAGGTAATGTTATTCATGCTGGTCATTAGCTGCTTCTGTAATAAAGTAATGAACAGATTCAGTGAACAAATTAGATATATGTTCCTGGTGAAGAGATTTTTGAGCTTTGAACCAAAGCAAATAAGATGTAGGAAAAAAAAGCAGTTGCTGTTAGCATATGAATCTCTGGAATTATTCTATGATTAAAGTTTTTATCAAGGTTACAAGTTTTTTTACATGGTTTCATCCTATAATTGCATTCTGCTTGTACCTTGCAGTGAGCCACCTCTATGGATTTGGACTGATGGATGCTGAAGCAATGGTGATAGAAGCAGAAAAGTGGACAACAGTTCCTCCACAGCATGTGTGTGTGGAGAACACGGATCGGCAAATCAAGTAATACCTGCTGCCAAAACTCTTGCTGGCATTAACTTATGGAAAGAAGTTGGATATAATATACCCCTCCCTTGCATTGTGTTTAATGGGTGATTTTGAAAGCTACACTGAGGATCCCTCTCACCTTCAGATATGTCAGATCATTTGCCTGTAAAGTTTGTTCCCTGCAGTTCTTGGAATGGAATTTAAAGCATGTCCCAAAACCTGAAAGTATAAAACAAGTCAGGCTGGATGTTAATTGATACTGGCATAGATGATGCTCTGAAGAACAAGACTGTCTAGTTGAGTGCACTGCAGTCATCTTTGTAAGATGAGTACAAACTCAATAGTCCAGTGTCTAACAGACAAATATTCTTTTCATTAAAATCTTATCATATTATCACTCTGAAACAGTCTCAGGAGAGTCTCTGTCTCAGAGGCTAAGACTAAACTAGTTTTGCTTGCTAGGATAGGGTCTCTATAGAGCCAGGCTTAAGAGTAGTATTCTGTACATGCACTCTGTGGATATAGAGAGAGCATCAGTCATAAGGCACATTTCCAAAGCCTTAAAATCATTGAGGAAAGTTTTTATTTGATAGATATACTTGACAGTCTAGGTCCATAACTGGTATAGTCTGCAAGAAAGCCATGCCAATTTAAACCATCTGAGTCCAATACTGTTTGGCCACTGTTTGCTACAGTTAATATGTAATACTTGCTATCATATAAGTAAGGACTATGGCTATGCCAGGCATTTCCTGGTACTTAATGACCAGCTGTCATCCCATGACAATCCCAGCTGGCCACTAATCCACAAAAGATGCTCTGTCCCAAAGTTTTATTCCTATTACAGGTCTTCACTGACCTCTTTTAGCATGTGTACATGTCAGTATAGCCCTTAATAGAAAGCCCAGTAATTGCCAGCGACTGCAGTAAAGTTACACTATGGTGATAGTTTCAGCCAGGAAATAAGTGTTAAAACTAAGGGTTATAGGCTACTGATTTCTCAGAAATTATTGTCCAACACTGACAGTCACTACTAAGAAAAAGTGATTTAGTTGTCAGGAACAAGCAAGAAACATTGATGTTGTTTTTATATGCTTATATTATAGAACTATACGGCCTGACAGTGTTGTCCGTTCAATTTACAAAGCCACCGGCTGTTCAGATAATTCCAACCACCATGTGATCTACTTGGAGCACGTGGTTGTACGCATCACTATTACTCACCCTCGACGTGGAGACTTGTCAATTTACCTAACCTCTCCTTCTGGAACTAGGTCACAGCTCTTGGCCAACAGGTATAGTATGACAACACAACTTTGCAACCCAGTCAGCACGCAGAGCCTGCACTGAGATTGCAGCATCATCAAAGAGCAGTCAAGTCATTACAGTAGGTTTTGCTGAAAGACACAAGTTCTTGATTATTTTTTCTGAGAGAGATGGGGAAAATGAAGAACAAACAAATGAACTGAAAGATGGCAATCTCTGTCTTTATCAGTAGAAGAATAGGCTGTAAAGCTGTTGAAGATCATCATCTTTAAAACTAAGATTAGTCAATTTTGATAGTCTTTTGTGGCTCACCAATTATTAGATGGCTGGGAAGTGCAAGAAAAATAACAGGCTGTTACAGAAGGAAACTGAAGCTGAATGGAAATATGTTTTTACATATTATTGACACATTTTTCATTCCCTTCCTTTCTTATGCCTTTGCCTACTAGTAATAAAATAGAATAGTAATCTTCTCTTACTATTTTCTTTAAGTTTTCAGAATATGGTTATGACTCCTGATGTTACTAATTTGCATATCCTTTTTTTCCCCTTTTGTAGTAGTATGTAGTATGTTCGAGCCATGAAAGGCTCTTGGTAGGAGAATGCTGAGTAGTTGCACTAGCACTTTAAAATGAATGGGTCCATCTATAAACAGCCTATTAAAATTTTTAAAAAGTCAGCAATTTCCTTCATCCCATAGATCTACAATGGATACTTGCTGTTGGATGTCAGGACCCTCTAACATTAGCTACTAAGAAAGATCCATCCTCCATCCTTTTTTTTTCATCCTGTCACCTCTACAGTATGTTCTTGGAGAAACTGTGAGACTGCATCAAGTAGTTTCTTTTTTTCCAGATTGAACTCAAACAATTATATCTTTATCCAATGCAGCATTTCCAACATTTGTGCAATTTCAGTCCCTAGAGATGAGGTACATCATTAGCATTTGTCCTCAACAAACTGAAAGGCTGCCCAGTGGTATTTCTATTTCCTTGGTCTACTATGAGAAATTTTCTTTTAAGAAACCATCAGCATTCCTCCCCAGATACATAATGCTAAATCAGCAATCAAGAGTACTGCTCTCTACCACAGATCATTAAAGCACTAAGAAAGCCCAGAGGCCTCCTCAAACTCCATCCCATTTCCAACTGTGCAAATAAGTTACAATGATAAATGCTTCCATACTTCTCCAGCTGGCTAGAAAATTCTTCCTGACAGGACCATAGTATAATAAGGAATATTTTTGCATTGGTGACTAGCAGTTTAGATGACTGCAGCTCTGCTGGACACAGAGCATGGCTCCCATACAAAAGTTGACATTAGTGCAATGTGTCTCAGAAGCAGCAAGAGCTGCCACACGTCACATCTATGTTGTGAGAACTTTTCTGCCTTCCCATTCAAGTCTTCACAAAAGTTTATATCCCTAGTCCTATTCCTCAAACCTTTTAATGAATTGGGAGTGGCTTGCTTTCCAGACTGTCTCATTGTCTACATTTCCCCAGTCAGATTTGCTGAAAAAAGCACATCAAATGGAAAGAAAGTTGTTATGGAGTTTTGGGCCCCTTTAGGGTATCTCCTGTGTTTCGTTACTGGTGTTGTCAATGCCTTGCAGACAAAACACACATGCACACACATCTATCTCCCTGCTACACTGAACAAAGAACTTACCCTTTGCTAACCAGTGCAGAGGGCAGACTTCTACCCTCTGAACAGTTACGAATCAGGCTTTTGTTTTCCATTTGAAGGAATCCTTTGTCAGCTTTCTGTTCTGTTTTTATGCCACAGTTCTTCCATACTTCAAAATGAAAAAATCTAAAAGTCCTCCAACTAGGTATCCAAACAAAACAAGCTTGTGTAAACCCAGTGGTCTTAACACAGTTAACTCTTGGCTCTAGCCTTTCATGTCTTGCAGTTGACTCATAGCAAGTGGGAAATAAAGACATTCTAGTATTCACAGTTCACCTCTGGTGATGACTGCTATGTGGAAAAAGTACAAAGTTTAATTCAGTCAGTCTCTTTGTACCCCCTGCTCCTTAAAAAATAATTGTTTTCTGTGCCTGTGGTAGAGAGAGAAAAAGTAAGTGTGTGTATTGAAATATGGTGGTGTTCAGCTGCTTCTTATCCTATACTATCAGAACGCTAGCGTGAAAACAAAGAAACCTGAAAGGCCATTTAATATTTTGCAAAAGCAAATTATTCGTGAAAGAGCAAATATTCATACGTTCACGTCAGAAATTCCTTCCCCAAGCAAGCTTCAGAGATATACTGACTTGTCAGTCACATTTGGCTGATACCAACTCAGCTCTGGGGTACTAATATTAAGCAATAAATGTATTTTGCAAAATCTAGGTCTGAAATACACTAGAGCTTTCACAAAGCCCTTTCTTAGGGTAAAGTGATGTATGTGGACACAACACTTTTCAAAATGATATTTCAAGACTTGTTTTATTTGGATTTTATTTTTCTTACTGTTTAGTTGTCTTACAATTAGTATACTGAGTGTTGTTGGGTGTGTATGCTTTAGCATCATGTTATGAAAACTGGGGTAGGAGTATTGTTATTCACTAACATGAAAATTTCTTTAGTTTTGAGGCATTTGATTTTTAAAGTATTAATCATGAGGGCATCAGAATAAAGTCATTCAAGTGCAAGTAGCATGCAGGGATGCCTTGGCAGCAAATGGTCTGGGTTTTTTTCTATAGGCAAAGGTTCCAGAGGCTGCTGTACATTGCTACTACCTGAGACACTTTTCTCAGACATACAAGAGCTTTTAATGCACATGTACACAATTAATAGCAGCAATACCAGCTGTTTTTACTGAAACTAGGGAAAACCTCATTGCTTTACCATTACTCATCTGAGTTTAATTCTAAACAGTTTGCTGGTAAAATGTCTTAAAGTGCAAAAGGTATATTTTACACATGTGCACTTTTCTATCAATTCTGGAAAGAAAACTCACTGCGTAGTTTCTGGTGCATTGACAGTAGGTTCTCCAGGCAATACCTGGCCTTTTCTGCATATTTTGTTCTTAATGTTGGCATCCCCTAAAATGACTTCAGCAAGAAAACTTGTTAATTATAGGTGATGTGGATTCCTTTGCAACCATTTGGTGGATTACATTGTCACTGCCTTGAGCCTCGCATGTTCTTTAAAAACTGCATTACAGGGAACATATGCTTTGTTGTTTAGAAAGTACTAAACATGATTACATTGTATATACTGCAACAGAAGAAATACAGGCTTGGACAGTGCTGGTTGGTGAGGGGATGAGGATTAATTGTTCAAATTATTACAGTTAAGTCCAAAGGGGAACAGCATGCCCTTTTTAAAAACAATTGGCCACTGAATTTGGCAGCATATATTTCTGAGTATTTTTGAGACATACCACGATCTGTTCTAAAAGACACTCAATACAGGGGGCCATTGAGGAACAGCTGAATAGAAAGAGGATAGAAGCCACAAGATTGGGGCTGGTTTGTCTCCCACAAAAGTCACAGCTTGTTTAAATCTTGCTCTTTAAATTTCAATCAGCTGCTGCCATTCAAACTGCATAACTGAATTTTTTTTAACCATGGGGTGGCAAGTTTCCAGGCCACTAAGTTCTTACGCTTACATAGCACTGACATTAATAATACCTTTGTTCAGCAACAAAAGGAAATATTTTCAATACCATATTTTTCCTATAATGAAACCTTCAATAATCAGTAAATTTTAATAATACCCTCCTCTGCAGAAAACTCTTAGACCAAAACTGAGGTATTCTCATCTGATCTCACTTGCAAGATCACTTCATAAAAATTCTTGATTATCAGAAGTAGAGGAAACCTTTTCTTTATAGGAGGTGTCCTGGTTTCAGCTGGGATAGAGCTAATTGTCTTCCTAGTAGCTGGTATAGTGCTATGTTTTTGAGTTTGGTATGAGAAGAATGTTGATAACACTGATGTTTTCAGTTGTTGCGAAGTAATGTTTAGTCTAAAGTCAAGGATTTTTCAGCTTCTCATGCCCAGCCAGCGATAAGGCTGGAGGGGCACAAGAAGTTGGGAGGGGACACAGCCAGGGCAGCTGACCCAAAGTGGCCAACGGTGTATTCCATACCATGTAACGTCATGTCTAGTATATAAACTGGGGGGAGTGGGGGTGGGGGGATTGCCTCTCGGAGACTAACTGGGCATCGGTTAGGCGGGCAATTGCACTGTGCATCACTTGCATATTCCAATCCTTTTATTATTATAATTGTCATTTTATTATTGTTATTATTATCATTATTAGTTTCTTCATTTCTGTTCTATTAAACTGTTCTTATCTCAGTCCACGAGTTTTACCTTTTTCCTTCTGATTCTCTCCCCCATCCCACTGGGGGGGGGGGGGAGTGAGTGAGCGGCTGCATGATGCTTAGTTGCTGTCTGGGGTTAAACCATGGCAGGAGGTCATTTTAATTTCTGGACCAGTCCATCTTATATCTTTATTGCAGTTTACACATTAGACTCCAATAACAAAAACGACATTTTAGGGGTAAAAAGAAAAGGATAGGGTCAACTTTCGTGCTGAGTCTCAGTGTTTCAAATAGCTGTGAAAATTACCCTATGGTGACATTATTAAATCCAGGATGATTAAACAATAATCCTTTGGTTATGCTATGTCCACAGGATGAAGCAGTTCTTGGGAAAACTTTCTCCCAACTCTAACTTTCTATGTTTCATTTAATTTGTTGATTGTCTATGTCTTTTATTTTTCTGAATAGACACTCAGTACCCTTCTATCACCCATTCTTTGAACTGCAATTGCAATGTCAATATCTCAAGAAGGATTTGAGTACTTCTTTTGTTATATCCTGTCAGTATTAGCAATAGATATGGTGAGGAGCTCTGGGAATACTGGAGATACAACATTAAAAATACCCAACCAGTAAACAATTTTTTTTATCTCAGAGAGGAAAAAGTTACTGCTGATTTTATCAGCTCAGCAGGAAAGACTGACTGGGTTTATATACAAGAGTGTAAATGAATGCAAGGGACCTCCATCTAGTTCATCATGGAAGATGTTCAAAGATAAATGTGGAAAAAGAATGAAGTGCAATATATATGAGATCTAGAATGACACATGCCTTTCTTTGAGGACTGAAACTAGTAAAGAATTAATCAGGGAGATCTGCAGGGTAGGCAGGTATTGGATTTTAAAATTCAGAACTTTAAGTTCAATTTTAGTGGAAAATTAGGATCCATAATTAAAAGTTTTAAATAATTTTCAATAGTAGAAGTGTGAATAAAGACAAATGGATGAAGACAAATTTAAGATCCAGCTAAATGTCTCAGATTATGGGTTTTGTACTGAACCAAAAAGAAAGAGAGGAGCTGTGTAAGACAGACTAGAGGAAGAACACCTAGGATTTTGCTTCCTGTAGATAGGTTTGCCCCAGCTACTGTGGCGAGGATGTGTTGTGTTAAAGTGTAATGAAGTTTGGCAGAAAATAAACCCCCTTGCATTCCAGCTTGTCCTCAGATGCCAGAGGGGCTGGGGGCGGCTAGGCTTAGATTCTGAATGAAGTCCAATTCAGCACTATAAGTCCGGTCACATTCAATATGTTGAACTCTCACGATTACAAATGCACTAATAATGCACTGTACTATCAATTTAGCTGCATTCAACACAATAGAATTGCCAGACTTAGGGAGTTTGATTGCGTTCAACAAACTATCACAGCTAGATTAATGAACAGTACAGTTTATTAAAGCAACAGGAGTACAGGTTCTTTTGGATTGCCAGTGATAAATACACTGTCTGCAAAGCATGTGCAAATAATAATACAGTCGACTACAAGCACACTAAATTATGGAAAAACTCTATAGAGATTTCTAAGTTTCCCAGGGAAGCACTCATTATAACTGAGGGTTCGAATCTCACCCAATAGGCATCCCTATGGGGGGGGGGAAGAGAGGTTCAGCCCATCAGCTGATCCCAGAAGTCAGCAATGTCCTCCCAACTTGTCTATGATGGTGTCTTCCCTAGCATTCCTCCTCTCTTAAGCCCTTTTATATTTTCTTATTTTTAGGTGGAGCTTGAGTGACTCTAGTCATACATACCTTTATTATGATTGGTGTAAAATCTCCTCGCTTTACTTTTAAAGGTATATGCTAGAGAAAATTCAGAGCGCATGCTCAGTGAGGAGTGGTCGCACCTTGGAGGTGGGTAGCTTTTGGAATGGAGGTGTGTTTTGGTATTATAATGAGATTATAATGAGGAAAGTTCACCCAGAGAACATGATTTAGCGTGTCACTACTCCAGAACTGGGCACTTATTATATAAATCAGAAGTAAGGCCATAGCGTTGACAGAACCCCATTGTTTCACCTCCTTGCTTCAGTGGATTCAATGCAGGGACCTTCCATTCTTGTTCCAGTAGTTCCAGTTCCCTCTCCCTGCGGTGATATCACAGAGCCTGGCTGCGGTGTCTCCACTCCGCTCCACCCTCCGTGTTGTTTCTCTTAGAGTCCACACACCAAGCTCCCCTGGTGTTGCTAACATCTAAGGTTGCAGGTTATGTTGCTTAGGGAATTATGGAACAGTTTTCTTGCATATCCACTGCATTCCACCCTGGAGGTTCACCTTCCCTTAAGAGGGGGACATATCGATAAGTCACCTCCAGCAATCATTCCACAGGATGAATGGGTCTTTTCCTAGCCTTATAAAAACCAGGCCCAGCTCAATCTTAGTATAACACCACTTATTACATTGAGTTTCAGCTGGAATAAATTGAATTGTGTGATGAACACTCAGTCTCCTCTACTGCCCTTACCCTAATCAGAGAACCCTTTTCAGACCTACATGACTGATGGACAAGAAAAGTCTGTATATGTGGTACTGTGTTCATTCATGCTCTTGCATTAGAATTTCTACCTGTTTAGAGTGAGGTTTCTGAAGATTTACTGCAAATTCAATAGGAAAACACACAGCTTTTAAGAAGACAACTATTAGCATCAGCCACACAGCTGGCTGACCAGTGCAGTATGTGGAACTCAGCAGCCTGACATGTCTTTAGGTGATGACGGAGCATTTCATGCTTATATGTATATAAGCATGTATATAAGCATGGTCATAAAAATTATCAGATTATTCTAAGCATCTTGTTAAACTATTTTAATCTATAAGAACCTGTAATAGTCAACTAACAATTCATCAGACCATAATTTAATAGTCCATGACAAGATAAGTGTATCCTTGATATGAAGTTTGACATGATATCAATCTGACAAATATCAAAATCAATTAACCATCTGGACTGGCTCCATAATCCTTAAAAAGATCCTATTCTGTATGTATTTCTTTCTGAATAAGGAAAAGTACACCTGAACTTTTTTGGTATTTCGATTTTTTTCATCCTTTCACTCAACACCACTGAAAGGGAAATCCAGGTTCTTTGATTTGAGAGTGCATAAGCAGAGCAACATAAAAATACTTGGACTGTTCAGTATATAAAACATATGCATACAGATAGCCTCAGAGTCAGTATCTTTCTACTTTTTTTTTCTTAACAGTTCTTTTGATCAGTGCTGTTCTCAGCACTGGTAAGACCACACCTGGAGTCCAGTTTGGGGCTCCCCAGTACAAGAGAGACATGCACATACTGGAGAGAGTCCAGTGAAGGGCCACTAAGATGGTTAAGGGACTGGAACATCTCTCATATGAGGCAAAGCTGAGAGAGCTGACACTGTTCAGCCTAGAGAAGAGAAGGCTTGGGGGGAATCTCATCAATGCATATAAATATCTGAAGGGAGGGTGTAAAGAAGACAGAGCCAGGCTCTTTTCAGTGGTGCCCAGCGACAGGACAAGAGGCAATTGGCACAAAGTGAAACACAGGAGGTTCCATGTGAACATCAGGAAACACTTTTTCACTGTGAGGGTGACTGAGCACTGGAACAAGTTGCCCAGAGAGGTTGTGGAGTCTCCATCCTTGGAGATATTCAAAAGCCATCTGGACATGGTCCTGGGCAACCTGCTCTAGGTGGCCCTGCTTGAGGAGAGGGGTTGGACAAGACAGCCTCTAGAGGCCCCTTCCAACCTCTGTGATTCTGTGATTCGTCTATAGCTTTTTGATTCATTTATAGAATCATTTGTAGAAATTCAATTAATACATTTAAAAATTCCAATTTAAACCTTACTTGATAAAATTCAAATCCTTCCCAAAGAAGTTTAGGGAAGTGTTCATTCCAAATACTAGTCCTTTTTCTGGGAAATAATCTTACTAGGTTTTCCTGCACCTCCAGGGATGGAAATATGAAAGCTTACAGTTTCAGCCATAGCATGTTTTAGGTAGAGGTGTTTTCATATATCCAAGACCAAGACATAAGGGATTTTTGTTTTTTTCCTCCCAAAATGACTTAAAAGAATGATGCAAGGTTAAAATAGAAATCTATCAGCATTTTAAAATACAAAAACGTAACATATAAATACCTTTAAACACAAAATAATATTGGAAATATGGAAAATAATATGGGACTAATTGCAGTAAAAATAAGCAGTAACTAGTGTTTCTATGTATGTGAATGGAAGCCCAATGAATATAGAATTTAAAATATAATTGCATAGTACTTATATAATACCATATAATTTAGCTGCCATAATGGCAATTAGGAATATTGCTGCTTTGACTGACAGTGTGTTTAAAAAGTAATACATTAGTTGTCAGCGAAACACTGTATGACAATTTGACTAACTCTCTTGGAAATAACCTGCATAATGACTTAAATTGGACATACTCACATGCAAACTTTGGGTAATAACTAGGTAGATAATTTCTACCCTTTCAGTAAATGATGTGTCAAATTACGTGTCCTATATCTGTCATGTTTTTGTGAAATTTGTTGTATTCACACAACTGATTTAACAGTGATATGAAACAGGCCAACTCTGGTGGCATAATTCTATATTTAGAACTCCATCAGAAGAAAATCTCATCCAATTATCAGTTAAAATCCATCCTAATTTTAAATATATATGAATATTTTATTTTAATGTTATCAACACTAATAAATATGAGTAATATAGGCATTCATAGAGAATGGAAAATGGTTACACAAATGAGAGAGCAAAAATCAACTGTGGGCTGAATCCTGTAAGTGTTCTGTGCATTCAGGTCCTACTGAGGAGAGTTGTGGATATGTAGACCCATGCAGGACTTGGCCCCATGCCTCTGACCAGTTTTCAGCAAGAATGGCATTTTATCGGCATTCTATGTGAACATTTTAACCAGAACTTGGCACATATTCACATTGCTACAAAAGTATCCTGCTTTCCCAATGTTTTCCCACTGAACTTCATAACCTTTTGAGAATAAAGATTGAAATGTGCTTAGAAAATAACAGTAAAAAATCAAGTGAGTATAAAATGTATTTTTAAGATTGATTAGAGTATTTTGTAGTGAAACACTAGATTTCTCTCAATTTAATGGAAAAGTATTATAAATCCATTGGATTTTCTACTGTACAGATAATTTTTTAAGAAAAATATTTAAGTATAGCTGTCACCAGTGGAATAAAAAGCAAATTAAAATGGTGATAAATGTAGTAGTTCTCATTCTGCTTTGCGTGTGAGAGAGGGAGATCTTTGTGTGTGTGTGTGTATATCTATCTATCTATCTTTAAAGCTGAGCTGTGCCATTTTAGTAGAGGTAAGTAAGTGTATCTATCTCCCATCAATAGCTTTGGGGTACCAGGAAACATGCTGCAAGCACTGAATAGAAGTGCAAGTTCTCTTGTGTCTTTCCAAAATCTCATTAATAAATTCCAGTTTTAGGCAATGAAAACTCCCACCAGTCCACCTTCCCCTTCCCCCACCTGATCAGTATCAAATTGCAGCCTCTGAACTGGGCCCCCCTACTAGAAATTACTGTAATCCAGGCCTGAGCTCTAACCTCTTCACCCAAGACCTAAGTAATTATGGTAATGTTGTTAGATGAAATCATCAGATGCCATTAGTCTTTCAGTTTTACCCAAACTCAATCCTGTCAAGTGTTTGAATAGAGTGATATCTTGGTCATTTGAGGTTTGAGACCAGCGTCTCAGTTGCATCTGATTGCCTCACAATGAATCACATATATTGAGTTGCTCATATTGTCTCAGTCACTTAATCCTTTTATTTTCTTAAAACCCCTTTTCAGTATTTCAATTCAAAACCAAAAATAAATGTTGCAGAACTTTTCCAACATAAAGTTGTTTGTATTTACATCATGCTTTTAAAGCAAAGGATATTCTGTATTTTATGCGCTTTTCCCAAGACACCTGCATTCTCTTAAGCCTTAGTAGCAATTATGACAAATGATGACATGTAAAGAATCTTTTCCATTTAAAAAAAAAACACAAAAACTGGCAAATGTATTTGAAAGATGTGCTGAAAAACTATTATAAGTAATGTTATGCAAAGGACTGGCTAATTAGTATATCTTTCAAGAGTCTGGAGACTTGGAGGCTTAGCTCCACTAAAATGGTGCACTTAAAATAATGTCATGATTTATTTTAGGTTATTTGATCATTCCATGGAAGGATTTAAAAACTGGGAGTTTATGACTACTCACGCCTGGAATGAAAAAGCAGCAGGTGACTGGATCTTGGAAATCTGTGACACTCCATCTCAGCTGAGAAATTTCAAGACTCCAGGTATGACTTTAACCTTTATTTGGGATCAGTGGATTCAGAAGAATACTTGCAGTTGCTAACACTGCTTTGACTCTTTTACACCTTTGATTTATACCTGTGAGATCTCATTGGTTTTAATGTGATTGGCAGAGCTGTGAAGACCTATGCATTATTCTAAATTTCAGTTATCAAAGCAGACTTCATTTTTATGTTGCTGATATTTTCCATTTAAGACGTGGTTCTCTTTTATCCTGAACTTACTTCTGGTTTCTGTGGAGAAGTTCACCTTCTCGGGGTAAACTCCCCTCTTTCTTGCATTCAAAGTTGTTGCCTTGAAATATAAAAAGATAGTTTTTCCATTTATAGTTAGATCATACCAAATGTGAATTCTTCAAGCAGAGGAAGACGCCTGTACCATCTGGCAGGTTACCAAGAGTCAGTGCTTTAAACAAACAAAATCTTTAGTAGGTGGAAATTGCATGTGCCACATTTGAAAGAAGATATAATATTTCCATATACAGACATCTGTTTTCCTAGATGTTGAATATAGTTTTATCTGACAGGTCTTCAACATACATTAGAGCAGCCCAAAATTATTCCACTGTATTAATTTTGCCAGTGACTCATGGCTGATATAGGGCCTAAGAATTTATTTCCATGTTGTTTTTCTTTGCTTTGTATTTTTTTATCCTACCCATAAGGAAAACAGTGTTTACGTAACTAAAAGATCCCTTTATACAGAAGAAAGAAATTGCATTGTGCTCCCGTGCATATAGGTAAAGTGCCCAGGCCTCACATTTGTTCACTTAAGAACTAGAATTTTTAAGGCTACAGACATTCTTCTGTTTTTAATTCCCATTGCACAGTTCAGTTTCATTCACAAATTTCAGAATGAGCACTTCAAAAGAAATGGAGATTGAGGCTTTCAAAGAGACTCATGGGAGTAGGTGCTTACTTCTATTTGCTGGTTATGAGATCCCTGTAGACCTACTGAAACTTTCAGCCTTGAGACCCATTTTGAAATAGATATAGTATACAAAGACAAAAATATATGCATGAATACTGAATATACTCCTTCTCATGGGGCCTCATGTCAAAATAGGTGAAAACCCTTTAATAAAAAAACCCTCATGGGGCTACATCTGGCTGGCGACCGGTCACCAGTGGTGTTCCTCAGGGCTCAATCCTAGGGCTGGTTCTGTCAAATATATTTATCAGTGATCTGGATGCAGGAGTTGAATGCACCCTTAGCAAGTTTGCTGACGATACCAAATTGGGAGGTGCTGTTGACTCTCTTGAGGGACAAGATGCCTTGCAGAGGGATCTGGATAGATTGGAGCACTGGGCAATCATCAGTGACATAAAATATAACAAGTCCAAGTGTCGGATTCTGCACCTGGGACGGAGTAACGCCAGACACAAGTATAAATTGGGAAAGGAGTGGCTGGAGAGCAGCCCTGCAGAAAGGGATCTGGGGGTGCTGGTTGACAGCAGGCTCAATAGGAGTCAGCAGTGTGCTCTGGCAGCCAAGAGGGCAAACTGCATCCTGGGGTGCATCAAACACAGTATAACCAACCAGTCAAATTAGAGCTGAATGCTACTAATGTATTGGAAATTACTTATCACTAAGGCTAAATTAACACTTACTCTTGATATCTTAGCCATGTGATGTTAATTGTACCAGCAAATGCAGAGCAAAGTTTCCAGTACACTAAAAGGGGTATTCATTAAATATATTGGGAAAAGTAACCATAGACTATGAGCATAACTATGCAGTTCTTTTTTGTATGTCCAGGGAATTTTCAGTGCTTTTGAATTTGATGAGACAGGTATTAAACAACAACTACATAGTTTAAATTTAATCAGATTACTTGGAAAAAAAAAAAAAGAGACAAAAATCAATGATTTTCAACTCTGTCTTACACTTGTTATTCTTGAAGCAGCCAGAAGCTGCTCTGACTTTAAGGACAAGTTAGGGCAGCCCTTCATCCTTGTATGTACTGGCACCCAATGGTTCCTCTAAGAGGGATGAAGGATAGCCAGAGAGCAACACATTTCAGCTATTTTCCTTCTTCTCTCTGCCCTGGCATGCTCCCTATACTAAAGCCTGGAAAAGAACTAGCATGGAAGCATTTTGGAAACTGTTCAACTGGGCTATTCTCCAGACATCATTTACAGTCCTTTTATGTTGCCAGGACAGTCTAAAAGAGACAGGCTACATTTCCAGCTTTACACTTTAAAGCCTGTTGCTGCAAATTCTTTTTTATGAGTTCTCATATGGTCTTGTTGATTTATTGATTTCAATACTTTATATATACTCTTCTCTGTGCTACAGTGGATATTCTTATGGGACTGATTTCTTTTGCTCCATGAGGACTAAAACCTAAAGTTTCAACTCTGGAGGAAAAGCGGCAGTTAAGGCCAGGGAATATGGAGAAAGTAAACCTGCCCAGCTGAGGGTGGTGGAAGAAGCTAATATGATGAAAAATCCTGCTGGAGAATGTATACTTTACTTTCTTTTAACCTGAATGACTGAATGTGAAACACAGGCGTAGAATGGTTGGGGTTTTGCAGACTTTGGGATTTCACAAGGTGCAATCTGGTTGTGAATTTGGGCCTTGGTTCATTGTATCATATTTAGTAATATGTCTCCCAGCTTTCTAGAGTGGTTCTTGCCTCATGATGGAAGTGGTCCAATGGCATTTCTGTTCAGAAAAATTTAAAAGTGCCTGCCTGTTCTTCACGGGGGGGGGGGGGGGATGTGAGGTGAGAGAGATGATATAGGGTTCTTTCTGGATCTCGATAACAAAGGCCCAACAACAAAAGGTTTAATGAAATGACTGTTTTAATAAGATAGAATAAAAAGAGGCATATAGATAGTGAGTAAACCTTACATGCCTTCAGATGCTGGTGTCGAGGTTTCAGCCCAGCCGGTAACAAAGGACCACGCAGCCGCTCGCTCACTCCTCCCGTCAGAGAATCACAAAGGAGAAAAGAAAAAAAATCAGAACCTCATGGGCTGAGATAAGCACAATTTACTGGGACAACACAAAAAGAGAAGTTACAACAACAACAACGATACTAATAAAAGAATATACAAAAGGAGTGATGCACAGTGCAACTGCTCACCACCCGGAACCCCACGCTCCGCCACTTCCCCCACCGAAAGCCGAGAGACCCCCCAGCCTGCTCCCCATTTATATACTGAGCGTGATGTCACATGGTATGGAATAGCTCCTTGGCCAGTTCAGGTCAGCTGTCCAGGCTGTGCCCCCTCCCAGGTTCCTGTGAAAATTAACTCTATCCCAGCTGAACCCAGGACAGCTGGGTACCCCGCATTTGTGCAGCATTGGATGGACCCCAGATGGATTTTTCAGATGGCACGATGCACAGATCCTGTCTTTGGAGAGGTTCCTCCTCCCTCCAGTGCTGTGGTGCATTTTATTTTGTGTGACAAACAGAATCATATATCTTCTCCTGACAAGTTGGCATGTTTTCTCTGTCATAACATCCACCAGCGTGCAGCACAGGCCAGCATGGGACACTCCAGCAGATCCCCTTACAGGGGCTACTCATGCTAATCTATTGGCTTCTCAAGCCTTAAGTACAAGGCCCAATAGAGCAGACATGGCTTGCTCAAGATCATTAACTCCTTGAATATGTCTTCCACAAGTCTCCCAATACACTGTCACATATTAATAGTGGATAAACTCAGCTGTTTGGGCATGTTAGGGTTAGTCTCCGCACTGAACAGAATGCGAAGTAAGCAAAAGGTCCTTAAACATGATTTATGGTGCTTTTCCAGTTTATCACCATAGCCTGCAGTTTATCACACTGATATCACCATCATGCTTGTTTCTTGTTTCTATGTGTGCGTGTATTTGTTTAGCTATTAAAAGGTCTTGTAATTAAGAGCTTCAGTTTTCCTGTAATCAAAATGAGAACAAAGAGTCAATGTGTCATGATATCCTGACACTGGCAAGGTAATGCCACATCTGTTACCCATAAAGAAATGTAGGGTTCAGTTCATAAAAATAGTGCATGCGATTTCTGCATTTAATTCTGTAGAGTTTATGGAGGGGGATATGTGCTTGTGGTGAAATGCTGTGATATACCCTTTCTCCTATACATACAATATGGGACCTCTGTTATGTACTAAATACAAGCAGGATAAGGGATTATTTTAGCCAAGCTAAATGATGGAATCAGCCAAAAATGAGGACAGAAGGATTTTGGCTCAAATGTGCACACTTTTTTTTATTCATTATAAAAGTGTGTGGATATATGCTTATTTATTGAAATGTTTTCATTGTGCAAATTAAACCTGCCTTGAGGCAGACTTCATTTATTTGCTGGCAAGTCACATGAATTTTCTTTCTCTTTATTTACTGAACCATTCTTAAAAGGAAACTAATCTCCTGAGAGACCCTGCATTATTCCCCTCGCTGCCCTTTTGCATTAGTTATACATTCAAGGCTCCAGTCCTACCTGTAGGTATGTTAATACAAGCCCTTCCATGTGTGTAACATTCAGACACAACAATGCACTGTGCCTGAGGAGCATCTTTGCCTGTACTTATTTTTAGTGGGTCCTTGCAGATATTAACTTCTAGTATTCAGTATTTTTACAAGTGTTCTGGAAGAAATATAAAATCAACACTTGGAAACTATAGTGATCATTGCGGCAAAATAATGATGAAGATGGAACTTAGCAACTTAGCAAAACTCATTTTTCAATTACATCCATTATATTATGGTCTATATGCTGTAGAAGTGGGTTAAAACACAAAAAGAACAGAGACTGTATGCAAAGAAGCTGTAGCTTTGAAAAGGCTCTAGAGATTACTTTTTCTAGTTAAACATGAGCTCCCTGTATAACTCTTGCAAAAAAGAAATTGCTTTTAAGAACTCAGCTGAATAACTTTAAAGAACACTGAGAGGTAACTTGATCCCCAACTGTCTATACAGGAAGAAAAGATGTGATTTGGCTCTTTTTAATCTAGTGGGGACTAAAGACCTACATGGCTGTGATCTAAAGCTAGGAAAACACAAATTGAAAATAAGGTGCATAGAGTTTGACAGTCAAGGTAATTAGGCAGTAGTTTGGTAAGAGGTGTGGTAGGCTCTTCATGAGTTACTTTTTAAACTCAAGACTGAATATTTCTTTAAAAGTCATGCTTTGCTTCAGCTACAAAAAGTTGGAAATTACTGTGTGAAAACTGTTGTATGATGTAGAGTCTTACCTATAGTCTTTTCTAAAAAAAAGGTTGAGTATAGAACAGAGAAGGTTTCATATAAAGTGTAGAAATTTCTATCAAATACAGGTTAAATTGCATTGGCAGAGACAGTTTTATTCCTGTCTTTAACCCCAATACAAAACAGTTTAAAAGAATTGGGTTATCATCTGTCATGTATCTGTCATTCCTCAGTGAAATCTCTGGCTTTGCTTACTGTTGCTTAATGCTTGGAGGATGAATACAAGCATTAAGCAGACAGATAATGTACTGTTTTTGTCATGCTATTGGAGTATATCAGATGACATTGGGAAAATACAGAAAAATAACTTGATTATAACAAAAGTCAAAGTAATTTGCTTGCATAGGTTGAAAAAAAACCCAAATGAATATGAAAGCTCCAAACAAATTATTGAGTATCATTAATATAAAAGAAGAGAAAGGTTGCTTGAATTTAACTTTACATGAAACATTGATTTTCCTGAGGAAAGACATACCTGGATTACATAATTTTTAAATCAGTAGTAAGAGAAGAGTATTTTAACCACAGAACAGCCTCCAAAAATAGAATCTTTCAAATTTAGAAAAGAAATACTCCCCACTCTCCTATTTCCTGTATCTTCTTATGAGAATTTGACATTTACAACAAGCTGCTTCAACATAGATAAATATAATCAAAAGATTCCCATAATTTCAAGCAGAGATGTATTTTTTATGCTTCATTACTTTAAGAATTCTTTCAGGCCTGAATACTTTTGCTCTTTCATGGAATAAATTCACTGGGGAATATAGACATGGAAGTGGAGACTGGAATTTCATACCTTGTGTCCCGATAACCTGAATGGATGACTTGATATACATTTATCTTTCTATTTTTCTACTAAAAAACTTGCCAAAAAAGTAACATAATCCCTGAGGCAGGCAATTTTTTTCTTTCTTCACTCAAGTACTAAGAGGATAAAATGTTAGTGACTAACACAGACAATGCAGGATATATCTGCCAAATCACTAGGCCAAATAGATAAAAAATTATGCTGGTTTGGGAGGGGACATTGGCATGTGGAAATTTTAAAAGAAATTGTTTCATATCCATCAAGATATATCCTGTTAGCCAATGAAAAATACTCTTGAGTATTAAATGAAACGTAACCTCTTCCTTAAGTCAGAATTATAATTTATCCTTTTTTATTTTTATTTATTATATATAGCTAGTTAGCTAAAAGATCTCAAATAATAATAACTGGATAATTAATGTTATGAGGAAAAGTGAAATCTGGAGCAAAAATCTCACCTTGCTGAAAACCATATGAATGGTTTCTAAAACTAGATTTTAAATATTTAACTTCTAGGCAAATTGAAAGAATGGTCCTTAGTACTGTATGGAACATCCATCCAGCCTTACTCACCAAGAAATGATTTTCCAAAAGTGGAAAGAGTGCACTCTAGTCTGCTCGAAGACCCTACAGAAGATTATGGAACAGATGACTATTCAGGTATGTTCTTTGAAGTATCATTCATTTACTCTGTGCATTTATTGAATGCATAATGGGTTGAAGGAGTAACTTGAGACTCTCTCTATATAAAATGTTACTGTCATAGGACTTTGTATTGTCAATATATGATCAGATATTATCAAGACTCCTGGCTTGCTTGCTTGATATGTTCCCTCGTCTACCTTTTGTGCCTCTTGGTCTTTTTGCATTAATTCAAGACTAGGATTCTGATCCCACAGCAGAGTCTGTGGTCTTTCTTGCCTGGGAAACAATTACATGGTGCTGAAATACTAAAATAAACTAATTAATTTATTTTAAATTAAATAACTAATATTAGTCAAACAGAAACAATATCCATAATCAATATAATGAACCTTTCATGGATTTTCTCTGACTAGAAGAATAAAGTTATATTTATATTTCATTTAATTAGTTAGAATTGCAGTGGCACAACTGATAATAATTATGCAGAATTTATAGTAATTATATATAGAAAAATTAATATTCTGAGGCTAAAACATGGTGCTGACAGAATGTCTACTAAAAAAAAGTTACATCAGGATTTTCTCATAGGGGGATGGGAGTAGTGGGAGTTAAGTGAAACTGTTTCTTAAATTAAGATGAGAATTATTTGTTTCTTTATTTAAAGTTTTATATTTATATTTTACCCTTATGAGTTTGTAAGCATAGAGTTATAGAATTTTACAGTACAGTTAACATACTATGAAGAACTACTGGGTTTTATATATGTATATATAAATATATATACATGCACACAAACACACATATATATGTATAACATTTTCTTATACATCTTTGCTGTTTTCCATAGAAAGGTTTTAGAAGGAAAAAAAAAACATTTGGAAGGAAGAGAGGTATTCAGGCATGGACTGGATAGATGTCTTTCTCTGGTGTCTATTTCAGTCATCACCACCATACTGTAGAAGGGGAAGATGGAGAAAATAGGTTAACAGAAATTACAGAGTTGGGAGACAGACTCAGAGCCTTGGCTGTTTATTGCAAGGAAAGTGAAGAGCAGGGTTTGAGGTTTAATGTAAAAGAGTGGATCCCAGCTCTAGGGAACTATATGAATCACCTAAAGACAGTTACCTCAGCTTGCACATGTGCTATAATACCAACATGTAACTTGTATCTCTGATGATTGCTAATTTCTTATGCTTTTGTTGTATGAAACAAACTCACTTTACGTCAAGTTTGCCTGATGTTAAGAGGAATCTCGAGGAGGCTGGCAAACTCAAAGCATTTCATTCACCAGAGAGCAATGATCCTAAAATAGTTATGAGTTTACCCACATGCCCTGTTCCCCATATGTAAAGGCAGGAGTCAACAGTCCTCTCCTCCCTTAGCTGGAAGGACCTATTTGAAAACTGTAAACATGAGATTCAGGTGAGATGGAAGATTAATTAGCTAAGGCATGTAGCAGCACAGATGGAAGATAGTCCGGACCCTGGGGGGTGGTTCACTTTGGTTGTGGTAGCTGCCTGGACCAATTGTCACCCACTTAGTAACCAGAGTAGCCGCTAATCATGTTGTCATTTATGTTGACCTGTTTGTGACAATGATGTAGCTAATCATTCCTTATTATGAATTCCAGAAGCCTTTGAACATCTCTGAATAAAAATCAAAATTATTTGTTACTCATTAGGAAAGCATATGTTTGGATCCAGAAATAGTTTCTGATAGATTCTATAGTGGATACCATGCTTGCTAAAATATTATAAATCACTGTGGGTAGTTATTGAGGCCCAGATCTGCAAAAGTCTTCAGATACTAAAATCCTCTTTTCAGTGGAGCCAAATTACTATTTGGACTTCAGATTACATAGGGAAACAGAGTAATTGCATTCTGCATTAAAATACTGTGTTTTAAAGGGTACTAAGCACTGAATGAGAAGTGTTCCCCCCCCCGGATTTTTGGTTTTATTATAGGTCCCTGCAATGCAGAATGCAGTAAAGTAGGGTGTGATGGGCCAGGACCAGATCATTGTACTGACTGTCTGCACTACTACTACAAATCTAAGAACAACACACGGTAGGACCAAGAGAAAAATCTTTACTTCGTAGATTCCTTGGTGTATATCATAAATTCCTTTCCTCTTCTCTTTGCTGCAGTCATGGATAATTTATTTTCCTCTGAATTTGACAATTTTTCTTAGGAGTTGGAAAAAAAAAGCTAATCAGAATTTAAAGTATGGCTTTCAAACACCCTTCCCTGATTATTTCCTCATCTCTTGATTATTTTTCATAAGGTGGCTATATGTATAACTGTGATAGCTACTACAGTTTCTGTGACTGAGTTTGTACAAGATAAGAAGAGATGTAGATGGTTAAAAATGATACCATATGACTCTCTGACAAGGCATTTGCCATGAGATAGCATATGCTGTAGGAAAACAAAACAGCCGATAAGAGGCAGATTGATGCAATGCTTGGGAGGATTACATTTTAGTAAACGTGATCATTAGAAAAGCAGGAATGCTGAGAAATACTTCTGTTTTGCAGTCATGGTCCAGGAATTTGGTGGCAGGCTATTTCATTAACAACTATACTTTCTCTTCCCTGCTGTCTGCAGAATCTGTGTTTCAACCTGCCCACCTGGTCACTACAATGCAGACAAGAAACGCTGTAAAAAGTGCTCACCCAATTGTGAAACCTGTGTTGGAAGCCACGGTGACCAGTGCATGACCTGTAAATCTGGCTACTACCTGAATGAAGTAACCAATAGCTGTATTACCAACTGCCCCGTTGGGTTTTACCTGGATAAGAGTTAGTATTCCTTATTGTTTCTTTATTGTGGGCTACAGAATTTGGTCTGGGAAGGTTGCTGGAATACTTACAAGCAAGGAAGGTATATGTTGATGTATTTATCTCTTATCCTACTTCTCTTAAGTTGTTAGATGCCAAGTGTGATCAATAACCTCCTCAAAAATTAACCTGGAATCTGCCTAGATTTTAAAAATCATGCCTTGTGGTAGGATATCTTTTCTGATTGTGGCTGGGAGTAACAGTAGCAGAACAAGGGCAGTTCAAGAACAAGTCAGCTGTAGGACAGAATTGGTTACCACTACTCCAGAAAGGGATGGGCAGCACCCAAATTCTGAACATGAGGCATTCCCCATGTCGCGGTTTAACCCCAGCCAGCAACTAAGCACCACGCAGCCACTCACTCACTCCCCCCACCCAGTGGGATGGGGGAGAGAATTGGGAAAAGAAGTAAAACTCGTGGGTTGAGATAAGAACAGTTTAATAGAACAGAAAAGAAGAAACTAATAATGATAACACTAATAAAATGACAACAGTAATAATAAAAGGATTGGGATATACAAATGATGCACAGTGCAATTGCTCACCACCCACCAATCAATGCCCAGTTAGTCCCCAAGCGGCGATCCCCCTGCCCCCACTTCTCCCAGTTTATATACTAGATGTGACATCACATGGTATGGAATACCATGTTGGCCACTTTGGGTCAGCTGTCCTGGCTGTGTCCTGTGCCAACTTCTTGTGCCCCTCCAGCCTTCTCGCTGGCTGGGCAGGAGAAGCTGAAAAATCCTTGACTTTAGACTAAACATTACTTCGCAACAACTGAAAACATCAGTGTTATCAACATTCTTCACATACCTAACTCAAAACATAGCACCGTACCAGCTACTAGGAAGACAATTAACTCTATCCCAGCTGAAACCAGGACATTCCCCCATACTTAAATGCTGTGGCACCATCAAGACCTTGTGCACATAGAAGAGACAGATGAAAAATCCTGCATGGCCACTAAACTGGTACTGTTAAAAAAAAAAAAAAGAGTCCTCAGATGTAAAAAGTGCTTGTAAATATATTTCTGGCATACTTAAGTAACTGCAGGGATGTGATTATCCAAGAGCAGTAATTGTCTGCCATGTGAGACACCTGGCTTCAGTTTCCTCCTGTGGTTGCCAAGTAGAGTGCCTGTGTTTAATTTCCATCTTTAGCTAACAAAAATACTTAGACATATATTCATTCATGTGCTTAAAATTCACTGACTTCAGTTAGCTTTAGACACATGATTAAAAGATAAATATGTGCTTGAGAGCTTTATTCAACTGGATGCCTAACTTTTTTCTTTCTGTATCATGAAACTGTGTGTTCATTTTCAAGGATTAGCAAGAGCAGGTACTAGGGTTTTTTTCCATTTTCACTGTGGAAAACTACAGTGAAAGTAATTCCCTTCCACCCAATCCAGGTGGATAGATGAAAATTTAGGATTAAATACTAACGTCAAGTTTTATTTCTCAGAGGGGTACATGGCACTGCAACTGTATTGGGTGTATGTGGCAAGGTTTTGGTAGTGACTGGCTGCCAGAGTGGCTTCTGTGGGAAGAGGTAAGGGGCTGCCCTGTGCTAGACACAGCTGGTTCCATCTGGCTGGGCAATGACCCCACCACAGGCCAAAGTTGAGACAATCAGCAAAGTTTATGGCAACTTTGTGAAAACATATTTAAGAAAGGGTAGAAAATGCTGGATGGTAAGAGGAAGAGGGAACAAAAAGAGTGAGATACAACAGAGGGAACACCAAGGTCAGAGGAGGAGGAGGTGCTCCATGGCGGAGCAGATATTTTGTGCAGCCCATGGAGGACTGATGCCGGAGCAGATGGATATTCCTGAAGGAACTGCCACCTATGGAGAACCCACACCAGAGCAGATTTTCCTGACTGGACTACAGCCTGTGGACAACCTGTGCTGGAGCAGAATAAAAGTGTGGGAAAGAAGGAACATCAGAGAGACTGCTATGTACTGACCATAACACCCACCCCCACTCCCCTCCATGCTGCTCAGGGTAATAGAGGAGTCAGGAGTGAAGTTGAACCTGGGAAAAGGGGGAGGAAAGGTGTTGTTTTAATGTTTGTCTTTTTGATTCCCACTATCTGAATTAGTAATTAATGTTTAATTGGCAATAAATTAATTTTCCCCAAGTCGAGTCTGTTTTGCCTGCAATGGCAATTTGTAAGTGATCTCCCTGTCTTTATCTCAACCCATGAGCATTCTCGTTCCCGTTCTTCCTATTTTCTCCCCTCTGTCCTGCTTGGGGGGGTGTGTGGTGTGAGTGAGCAGCTGGGTGAGAGTTTGGCTGTTAACCAAGGCTAACCCATCACAGTATTTCAAAAGGAAGGAGGTCTGAAGACAGAAAGGGAGAGAGATCTCTTCAAGTAGGGAGCTTTTGAGATGAAAAGGCAGGTCTTAAGTAATTTATGTCTTCATTTTGTTAAGATCAGAAGTGTTTGTGCAGGTGTGTCCTTGAACACCAAATCAGGTAAGACAGGACAGGTTGCTTGTATGGAAGGCGTAAGAGGTAAATTGCAAGAGGGTCATTGGAACACATTTGCATTCATCACTGTATATCGCTGCTATATGAAAAGACTATTGAATTCCATATTATAAATAGATAATCTACATTAAATACAATTATGAAGGTTTTTTATCAACCTCAAAGCATGATTTTTTTGGTAAGGGTACAACTATTACTTCAAATGTTTAGAAACAATTTAAACCATTTGATGCTTAATGGGAAAAGCTAATGATAGCAGAATATAGCTATTTTAGTGTAGCTTGCTGCTTCTATTCCTGATGTTGTCGTGGTTTAACCCCAGCCAGCAACTAAGCACCATGCAGCCGCTCACTCACTCCCTCCCCCCCCATCCAGTGGGATGGGGGAGAAAATCGGGAAAAGAAGCAAAACTCCTGGGTTGAGATAAGAACGGTTTAATAGAACAGAAAAGAAGAAACTAATAATGATAATGATAACACTAATAAAATGACAACAGTAGTAATAAAAGGATTGAAATGTACAAATGATGCGCAGGGCAATTGCTCACCACCCACCGACCGACACCCAGCCAGTCCCGGAGCGGCGATTCCCTGCCCCCCCCTTCCCAGTTCCTAAACTAGATGGGATGTCACATGGTATGGAATACACTGTTGGCCACTTTGGGTCAGGTGCCCTGGCTGGGCATGAGAAGCTGAAAAATCCTTGACTCTAGTCTAAACACTACTGAGCAACAACTGAAAACATCAGTGTTATCAACATTCTTCACATACTGAACTCAAAACATAGCACTGTACCAGCTACTAGGAAGACAGTTAACTCTATCCCAGCTGAAACCAGGACAGATGTCAAGCTAGAAAGCAATAAGTCATGTAATAATTTACCCATATAATTTTATGAAATATAACTGACTGGGTTTTTCTGGGCTGTTTTCTTTTTTTCCTTTGTAGATAAGATTGTTTGCCGAAAATGCAGTGAAAACTGTAAGATATGTGTTGAATTCCAAATCTGCACAGAATGCACACATGGCCTAAGGTAAGGAAACGATGAATGTAACTAAACACAAATACCTGAAGAGGCTTATGAGTCTATGGATACGTAACAAAGACAGTTACATAGCTATTTAACCTTGAGTGGTCCTCATTTCATGTGTTCCATTGCTGTTTAGATTTTAATATAGTCTTTTCTTGTGCCATTATGGCTAACAATGGATTTTTTTAGAAGATCTTTCATTTCAAGTAAAATAGAAGCCACAGTCATATGGAAAACTGATTTCTTCCCTTTTTTGACCTACGGTGTGGCAGTTGAGGATTATTTTAGAAGTAGAGCTGGTGAACTGTATTAATCCTTCTGATTCATTCCTGTGATAGTTAGAAACTATTTTCTTGTCTTTATTGTATGTCTTCATACATCCAATCATTCATTTATCTCAAGTATCTTAGGCTCAATTCTATTACGATATAATGTGCACATATATTAAATAGCAGTGGATGTCTTTTCTTGGTAGGAGGACTTAATAATTCCTGAAACTGAGATAAAGTCCACAAAGAAGCAGTGTGCATTTCAAGCTCCTTTATGAATGAATTATCTTTTGTTCCAAGCAGCAAAGGTCAAAAATCTTATGAAAGTCATAAAGGACTGTATGCTGGCTTTATGCCACTAAAAATATGAAATCAGTATTCAGTCTCTGTAGGGGTTCTTTCAGAATACAGGTGTTCTATGAATGTTTTAACATTGAGCTTTTACCCTCTGTCAAAGCGGATTTTTATCTTTCAGTTAGTAAAAGCTGAATGTTGTTTCCACAACATCGATAGCTAGATTCCTTTACATTTTGTAAAGGAATTTTCATTTCTCTGTATTTATGTTGCATTTAGGGTTTTTTTTAAGTGCCTGCAAAATTCTTATTACAAATATATCTATTTTTTAAAAGTGACCCTTTAAAGAGGAAGTATGATCTAATGGGAAGGAAAGCATGGAATCAAATCAGAACATCAGTCTATTTACACTCTCTGTGAAATAGGAGTATCTACTTCCCCCTTAAAGTGGAATTAAATTTGCAATCCATATTAAGATTTTAGAGAATTTTAACAGACTCAGCATTGGTGTTCTGTGTATCTGAGAAATCAGATTAGTAAAGTAGCAATTTAGAAGTTCCTACAATAGGCAAAATATATCAGAAGATCTAAGATTGCAATTTTGCAACTTCATAGGACGTGGTCTCTTAAAAAAAAGCTATGCCCACATTTTCTTTATTTCTCAGGAAATGAGATTATGTACTTCCCTGTCAACTAACACAAACATTAGCTTGTAGCACCAGTGAAGAAAGGAGATAAGCCTATTCTGCATGAGAAGAGAAAAAGAAACTGAAGGAAAAAAAACACCTGAGAAGAACCCAAATTTCATGTTTTCTTGGGCAATATTAGCAAGCTGAGACTGGTTTTGGTAATGTTTATAAAGAATACTGTGTGGGTGTGACAAATAAATGGAGCCTTGTAGGACATGCATTTCACATTCCCCAGTTGTTCAACACTTGCTGCTCTTTCTTGGCAGTTATCTATGGGCAGGGCACTGGATGGGACTTGGAAGACCTGAATTTGAGTTCTGATCCTGTTATTAGTCCATTAACTAAACTTGGGCAAATCATTAGTTTTTTCCATCTGTAAAAAACATGATAATTCTACCTGCCTTGTAAAGTACTTTGAGATGTGTGGCTGGGGAAAAATAATAATCAAGCAGGTTTTGCTGCATTTGTTGAATTACTAATTTAAACTATTTTTCTTTCCAAACTGGGATCATATGCACTCCTGAAAGTTTCCAGTGGTGCTGAGCACACACAACTTTTATTGGATCCAGTCAGTAAAAGATTAACACCCGCTTTGGGTGGTACTCCCTAGAGCTACAGGGAATTTTGAGAGATATCGCTAAATTGGATGAAAGCTGAGATTCCACAGAAGATTGCAAACATGTCAGAGAAGTCCTAGCTTAAGAACTGCCCCCTGCTCTAGGCACCTTATAACATGAAAGCTACTTAGAGAGAAGCATGGAAATGTGACTCTATGCTATCCTTTTTTCTGTTACTCGCTATTTTGTACTATCACTCAAAAGTGCCTGCAGGCAGAATACCTCTAGCTGTAATCTTGACAAATCTCCCAACCTATGCAGAACCAGTATTCAGTTAAGAGATTTGAAAGAAAACTGCTATTGCAGAAAGAGGTGATTACCTTAATTGTGAATCTAATCTTAGCCTGTGCTGTAGCATGGTATCAGGAGATGCTGCTGGTCTTTCAAGAGAAGCAAGCATGAGATCTTGTTAACAAGTCCTTTAGCATTTTTTTTAATGCAGTGGTGCTGCCCCTCTGCCAAATTCCTCATGGGCAATTGTTTTCCATGCCTGATTTTTCAGTATTCTTTGGCACTGTTTATTTTTTTCCATCCTCTACTACTTGGTAGTATTTACTATGACTTTGTAAACAGCTGTTGTATTTCACCATAAGCAAAACTGCATTTCATTCCCACTTGAAGTGATTACCATCTCTAAATTTATAAAATATGACCAATGAAAGTAGCTGGTGAACCCTAATATTTGAGTTGTTCTTTTATTAAAAGAGAACTACTGATTTGTGAATGAGCTTCTTGTCTTCTGTTGCTGTTATCTGCTCAGAGCTCAAGCACTGTGCTTTTTTTCCTAGTTTGCATGGCACCAAATGTGCTATCCACTGTGAAGAAGGAAAATATCATAATGGTAGGGAATGTGAACCTTGCCACCATTCCTGTGCGACGTGTGCAGGTACCTCCCTGACATTTATTTGCATTTTTTTATTTCCTCTATATTTTTACCTCTGATTTTATTTTACTATACATAGTCTCAGTACAGCAAGATTCCTGACATGTAAAATCTTCATTCTCTTGGTAGTTCTTTAATATATTTTAAGTATGGCAGACTTTCAGCTAATATGAAAATCTACATTTTCTAGTTGAAAGTGCACATACACTCATTTCTTTGCTTTTAATGGATCTCATTCTAATTTCCAATCATGCCCTCCATTTTCTTTCTGGAAAAAAGGAATGATTGACAGAGTTTGTGACAGCTTTAGAACTACCAATATCCTATTATTTCAGAAAAAGATATACTGAAATTATGTCATTTATTCTAACTATATATCTTTATTGCTTGATATTACTGTTTGCAATACATGGCGGCAGAAAGGAAGTAAGGTAAGTAGAACAAGGCCTCTAAAATTATGATAAGATTTTGTTACAGTTAGAGATGGTGTCTGTTAGACAATAGTAGGAACTAGCCAGTAATGCAGTGTATTTTCTCTCTGGTTTAAGGTGCTGGAGTAGATGCTTGTATAAACTGCACACAGGGTTATTTTATGGAAGATGGAAGATGTGTGCAATCCTGTAGTAGTGGTTATTACCTTGATCACTCTCCTGAAAGTAGATACAAAACCTGCAAAAGGTAATATCAGTTCTTCAGTGGCTAATATATGTCTCTGATGTTTGGCAGCATATTAGTTATTATTGTGTACGAAAAGATAAATAATAGTTATGAGAACATAAAACTGCTGACAAAAAATAGGAAAAATATATTGCATACTAAGCAAATGAAGGAAAAGGGTATTTATTTACTTTAATGTCAATTATATTTATGCAGGTCTTTTAAAAGTATTTTTTTTCTTGTGCATATATGTGTGTCCTTCACTTTAAAAAGCTTGTAGTGAGAATCTGAGTAGATATGCTTAGGAATGTAGAATTTACAGATCCAGCAGAGGAGCTGTGTTCCTGAATAACAAACCAAAAAAGTCAAACTTGGATTTTTAACTGCAGGTTAATTGCTGTTCATAAGGACCATTTCAGCTGTTCAGCTGCACAGACACAAACATGACACAAATATAATATCAGGCTGGTGTCCAGAATAGCTCATCTGACTCAGTGTACAAATGGGTGGATAAGTCTTGGACAAGGTTGTGCTATACAAGGAAGGGACATATTTTTTTCTATGTTGTTTTTCCTTAAACAAATACTACAGGCCCTTTGGAATAATTTATTATTGGCTTGCATTGAGTTCAGGGCAGGAACGGAATCACAATTTGTTAGACTTTTCCACAAAAAAACCCCAATCAATACACAAAATATGATGCAGCCAGAAGGGTGATGAAAGGACTAGGCAGCAGGCCAGTCTTTTCTATCCTGTGGCTTTGAGCTCATCCCTTGCATGGATACACAATCCATTTAATATTTTTGTTGATTACTTCTGCATAATTCCAAAATGCTACAGTAATGCATCTATTTAATAAAAAAAGCGTGAATAGAGTGGTTGGAAGAAAGAAGCAGGACTAGGTTGCAGGAGTAGGTGGTGGTGGTTGTTGTTGTTACGATTTATTATAACAGCTGATACAGTTGGAAACAGCAAACAAGTCCTTTGCAGTAAACAAGAGGTATCTTGGGAACTCTTGCATTTGGTGAGTGGCCATAAGGCCAACCTCTGCTGCTGTCTTTCAGGTGTGATGCCAGCTGTTTGGATTGCAGTGGTCAAGGAGACAGAAACTGTACAAGCTGTCCAAGTGGCTTTAACCTAGACACTGGTGTCTGCGTAGTGGGAACAATCTGCAAGGATGGTGAGTGCTATTCTCTGTAAAGATCCATTTTATCACTTCCAGCTTCTTCTTTTATATGTATTGGGTTGGTTCAGTCTTTCTTTTGTTATATTCTTGATCTGAAGTCAACATTATTTCTTAATGTTTTCAGGTTTATGAAAAGGAGAAAACTGCATTAGTGTGTATTAATAGGATTAGTCACACTTTACCTGAATTTTCAAAAAATAATTCCCCCCCCACAACAACCTACTTTTCCTTCATTATCTGTTTTTTAAAAGTCATTGCTTTCAAAAGAATTTTTATATGAAGACCTTAGTGTACTGTCAATAGAATCACATTTATCTATTTTGCCATTTTAAACTGAAAATGCTGATAAGTAAAAATTATTTTAAGTATCTGTACTATTGCTTGAATGATGTGAAAGGGTAGCAAGAGGAAAAAAGGATTTTGAATAGGAAGCACTCAATTTGTGATAGAGACTTGAACTTTCTTCAAGTTCTCTGAGGCAACCAAGATATCATTCTTACTGGAAAGGTTTGGCTTAATTATTCACTACTATTCATTCCTTTTAAACGTCCCAGTTATACAAACACTTAGATAATGTCATGCTTCCCTAAACGTGTTGCTATGTGAATTACTTGTCGGTGCAATCCAACTAGTACAGTCCAACGGGAAAATCATACCAGAACAAAGCCTGGTGTTAAAAACTGTGAAAAATATCCAACATCAAAAGTAGTAAAAGCTAACATTGACTCTTGGGTCCAGCTCACTCCATCTGGATGTAATAAGAGTTTTATCAAAAAAAAAAAAAAAAAAAAAGAGGCAGGGCTGAGTGCTATTTCTGTGGACCTTTACAGCTCCTGATTTTTTTTAGGCCTTCAAACTTTGAAAAGTATCCTGTCCAGTGTAAAGTCACATTACAGGTACAGAAGTAAACCAGTCATGAGACCTTTTCATATCGGGACATTAGAAAAAGTGTCACTGTAATCTAGAACTAGTCCAGAGAAGGTCAGATATAGATGGACAAATGAAAAGCAATTTAATGTTATGAGCTTTTGGGCAACCACAGTCTCAGTAATATATTGCAATTCAATACTGTAGTGCAAACATTTGACATGTCAGTTTGGTATTTAATATGCTAGGATAAATCTGTCCTCATTTGTACATGTATTATGGTTTAACCCCAGAAGGCAGCTAAGCACCACACAGCTGCTCGCTCGCTCACTCTCCCCACAAATGGGATGGGGGAGAGAACTGGAAGGGTAAAAGTGAGAAAACTTGTAGGTTGAGATAAAGAGTTTAATAGGTAAAGCAAAGCTGCATGTGCAAGCAAAGCAAAATAAGGCATTCATTCACTACTTCCCAGCAGCAGGCAGGTATTTAGCCATTTCCTGGAAAACAAGGTTTCATCATGCGTAATGGTTACTTGGGAAGACAAATGCCATAACTCCAAATGTCCCCCCTTCATCTTTCTTCCCCCCAGCTTTTATTGCTGAGCATGACATCATATGGTCTGGAATATCCCTTTGGTTAGTTGGGGGTCAGCTGTCCCAGCTGTGTCTCCTCCCAACTTCTTGTGCACCCCCAGCCTACTCGCTGGGGGGGGGCAGAGTGAGAAACAGAAAAGGCCTTGACACTTTATAAGCACTGTTCAGCAATAGTTAAAACATCCCTATGTTATCATCAACACTGTTTTGGTTCACAAATCTGAAACATAGCTCCATACAAGCTACTATGAAGAAAACTAATTCTATCCCAGCCAAAAACAGTACAACATACAATCTCAAGTGACTCCAGAGAGTTTGCAGAAAGAAATATCACTGAGGGTGGAAATTACTTTCTTAGTCTATGTACAGCAGAAAGAGTTCAGGTGAAGGAAGTCTGTATGCCTGAAATTCCCACCTTTATCTTTGACATTTTATATAGTGCTTTTTTTTTGCCACATGCAAGCAAGTGCTCTGCTCTTCCCCTAGTGTAAATACTGTTGATGAATATGAATTCAGATATGAAGAGGCATTAGAGCAAAATGCACAGAAATATGATGTATTGATGTCTTACAAAACTACTTAGTCTTGAACAGAATTGAGGTCCTGTGCACTGAATGTTTTTACTGCAGTATATAACCTCTCTGTTATACCAAAATTGTGCAACCTAGCATTATTTCTCAACTCATGGGCCTGTATGCTTACTTTGGATACATGTGTAGTTGCCCAAGACCAAGAATGCTCCATCTCACTTCTGTTTCCCCCACTCTTCCCTGTGCAATTGCCATGGGAAGGGATCATTGGCATGTGGGCCATAAGGCAATTGCAGTGCACCATACTGGATCCCACCACAGTCTAGGGTAGCCAAGGAAAATAAAGAAGTCTTTTTTTTTTTTCTGTAAGTTACCAGGTGTGGAGGGTCTCATTTCACTGCCTGACAATCAAGCACCGATTATATACCTAACTCATTCTATAGGATTTGCATTTCTGTTGAGAATGTTTTATTCTTTTTCTGTGATTTGACTGTTTTATTCTTTTGTTTCATAAAAACTGGGAAAAGAAACCTCCTTTGCTGTAAATATCACTGTTTTCTAATTATTCTCTTTCTAATCTATTTTTCCTTTTCACAAATGGATGCCAATCATTCCCTGTCGGACCACACAATATTTCTTCCTGAAAAAAAATGCTGTTGACTGAAATTCCTTTTGATGAACCAAATTTCCTACTTACTCCTGAATGGTATCTTCAACCAAATCTGCCTGTCTGACCAATTAAACCTTCCTCCATTGTACACAACATGCTCTCCAAATCTTCAACTTCCCCTCCTTCTCTTATCACTGCCCTCTGGAAGCCACGGAAGAGTCCTGGGCCGAGGGAGGATTCTGTATGCTGGTGAAAAAGAACAATCTGTGCCAGCGGAAAGTGCTTCAGCAACTGTGTTGCAGAACATGTACACACAAGGGGTGAACTGACACCTCCAGAGTCCTGCTACTCCTGTAGACATATAGATTAATCCATATTATTGAAAAAGGTTAAAAAAAAGAAATGGCATGGGGGGAAGCAAGCCACCTCTTTCTCTCCCTCCTCTGTCTGGGGAGATGGTGAACTGTTTGTTGGAACTTAAATGGAAAAACTACAACACGCCTACCTTTAATAACTGGGTGTTTAGAGCTGAGCATCCAGGATCAGAGTCATTATTGTGCAACCAAAGCATTTGATGCCAAGATTACAGTTTAAATCATTATTTGATTTCCTGTTTTTTTGAAGGTCCTTTTTCTTCCCTTTTTTTTCTACTTGTTTCCTCTTCAAGATGGTTAAAGAGTGTTTCAAGAATGCAACACGTTTACATGAATTAAAACTAAATAACACAAAAATGTTTTCATCAGTCTTTTTTGTGCTATATATAGAGATGGGGGAACTTAAGGAAATGAGTCCCTGAAGGAATCAGAAACACTGTTAGATTAAGTTCTGCACCTTTTTTAACAGTATTACAAACAAAAGATAATTTCTAAACACATTTTTTTTACTTCCCCTACTGTGTGCTGGTTTTTTTGTATCACATGAAGTATGTATATACGCTTTGCAAAAATGTTTTTTTGGTCATATAGATTTGATTTTTAGACAGCTAGCTCAATAACATATATGCTAGGATTTTTATTTTATTTGACAATTAAAAAATTTTAATTAATTTGACAATTTAAAAATTGTCAAAGCTATTTCAAATAAACTTTAAAAAAAACCCCACCATTGTTCCTGTTTGAACAAATTCAAAAGATACTGTTCCTCTTGGTTTGCATAAACAAGAGTAATGTATATGCTAAAAAATCAGAAAACATTGGTAACATGTAAGGAGTGCTGTTATCTTGTAACGTTCACAAAACAAGGGACCTGATTCTGCAGGCATGTGGGGCTATTCATAGTGCCCATACAGAAATGTCAGTGTGACTATGCGACAAGATGTGTTTGCAGGACTGGATTTGTAAGTGAGTGAGCTGTGCCAAATACATCTCCAGGAGTAATTACATATAGGACAATAAATCAAAGGTTTTCTTGGTGCAACAATCTTGTTATGATGGGCCTGAGTCTGCTTTTAACCACTTCCAATAACAATTTCAGCAGGAATAATCCTGTTGAAGCCAATGGAGTTACCTCACTGTAAAACCAGTCTGTGTGGGAAGAGAAGCGGGCCCCCGTGTTTCTCTCAGCTGTCAGTACAAATTCCCATTTAATATATTTTCATCTTGCTAAGCTTTGCTTAGCATACTGTTTGAAACCCATTCATTTAGCAGAAAACAGTAAATTGAACTTCAAAAATACTGGTTTTGGGAGAAAATACATAAAACGTAGAAAGTGTCTCTCTCTGTTATCTTTCCAGGAAACACAAGTAGAAAATAGATTGCTGGTGTTTAAGCATATAAATGTTAGAAAATAAAGAGGTTCTTGTTTTTTCTGACACAAAAATTATTTTGGAAGTTTTATAAATGAATGGATACAAACCTATAAAGATTATATGCCCCCTTTATTAAAGAGCTCATAGACTATTACAACCCACATCTGGTTCTGTATGACAGGAGGGACCTGTGAAGCACATTACAAACTTCCTGATAGACATTCAAAATTATGAGAATTTATTTTGTGCTGTTACTGCCTCATTTCTCAATATAACATTATTAACTAGTACTTAATGCTTTCAAAGTTTAATATTATAGATATAAAATATAAAGATATATATTCATAATTGAGATTGAATTGTGTAATGGATTGTAAAGAATTTGTTTGGATACTTGCAAATGCCTCTAATGCTATTATAGGGAAGAAATTGATAGCTGTTTTCTTTTAAAAAACTGACACATTGTTAAATCCAAATTATTTTTTACTGAAAAAAATACTGTACATGTGGAAAATGTTCAGTTGTTATTTGTAAATTAGAGTAGTTCTGTTGTAATTGATACTGTCCAAAATCAATGTTATTCCATATTTTATGTTTTCTACTAAATTAACCTAAATTCCTGTTGATAATCTATAAATAAAATATCTTTAGTGAAGGGCAAAGATAGCTTTACAGCATAGAGCACTTTGATACTACATACAAGTAATTGAAACAAATTGGGAAGGTAGGGATGTTTATTTTTATTGAGGTTTTGGGGTTTTTTTTAAGTGGTGGAATTTATCAGAGCAGAAATGTCTGGTTTCCATGGAGGAAACCTTTCATATAGTAGCAGTACATACATGTTTGAACCTTGGTGTACAATAGCATTAGCTTCTTCCCACCCATAAGAGTTTGTGATGAGACTAATCACTTGCATGCTTAGGATTAAAAGGTCAGACACATAAATACCTAATGGCTCAGTTTAGGAGAAAAGTATCAGTTTTGCAGTTATATGTGTCCATTTATGCAGTGAGATATCGGTGCCTGTTCATTTGCCAATGCACACATTCAGTCAACCTCAAATCACAACACTGGACTGTGTACTTGCAAATGGCAGGCTGTCCTTCCCATTAAATCAAGAGGACTCCATATAGACTCAGCTATGGCCACTTCAGGATCAGAGCCTTGATTGGCATTAGCTGATACACTCATTCATTGCCCCACTTAATCCTACAATCTGAATGGAGACCAAATTGCCAACTCATCTACAGAAGTCTTATATTCAGATGTAAGTTTTAAGCACATTTGTTGAAACCATGTAAGGAAGCTTCTGAACAACTGCTTTTCAGCCAATGGTTTTCAATCTTATACATCTTGCTATCACTAAATTTGTTTTAAAACAAAGAATTAGCCCATAGTTCTCAGTTTCGCTGTCACTCCTGGGAGCAAGTGTACGTGCGACAGCATGCATTCAGCAATAGTTTGGTAAAACCACAACAGGAAAAAAGGTTGGCCTAATCCTTACACTGATACTGTATGAAGCTCCCACCCCACCTTCATTTTCTGATTGATGTGAGAAATTCAATCAATTGTAGTGTCTTGTGTGGTCAAGATTTCATCTTCTTTGGATGGGTAACATACAAAGAGTGATAAGTTCATTATACCTCTGGCCAAACAAGTCTGCTCTACATAAAGTAGAGTACATTTTGAGCTGTGAAGCCTCACAAGCAAATGTTGAACTGAGTTTTAGACTTCCTAGTATCAGCTCAAAAATCTTTGAATATTGTTATTTGTTAATGCCTTAATAGTAGTGGCCAGATGCAAGCAGTATTAATAAAAAGCACTGTATTTAGTACTTATACAAGTGAATCACTGCAGCAATGGTATTCAAATTGAAGGAAACTAGTTTGCTCCCAACTTCAGAGTGTTCTTAAGATATTGATCCTTCCCCTCTGATTCAAGGGTGAATAGTTTGGAGTACTCAGTATTTGATACTGTGTTGTTGGCACACAGAACAGATAAGGACCATTTTAGGAAGATCAGAAACTGCTGAGCATAAAGAAAATTATACTTTTCTCCCTGTCTGAAAGGACTCTGGATGCTATCAGTCCAAATCCGATCATTGGTTTCTTCCTTATTTATATCACAGGTGTCATGGTTTAAGCCCAGCCAGCAACAAAGCACCACGCAGCCACTCGCTCACTCCTCCCCCACCCAGGCCCCGGTGGGATGATGAGGAGAAAAATATAAAGAAACGCTCATGGGTCGAGACAAGGACAGGGAGGGATCTCTCACCACTTATGGTCACAGGAAAAAGACAGACTCAACTTCGGGAAAAAACAAAATCAATTTAATTTACTACAAATCAAATCAAAACAAGGATAATGAGAAGTAAAACCCAGATCTTAAAACACCTTCTCCCCACCCCTCTTTCCTTCCCAGCTCAACTCCACTCCCAGTTTTCTCTACCTCCTCCCTCCAGCTGCACAGGGGGATGGGGAATGGGGGTTGCGGTCAGTTCATCACACATTGTTTCTGCTGCTCATTCGTCCTCAAGGGGAGGACTCCTCACACTCTTCCCCTGCTCCAGCATGGGGTCCCTCCCACGGGAGACAGTCCTTCATGAACTTCTCCGGCATGGGTCCTTTCCCCAGGCCGCAGATCTTCAGGCACAGGCTGCTCCAGCACGGGCTTTCCCATGTGTTGTTGCAACCTATATATCCAGTGGGATAAGGGGGAGACGGAGGAGAGAAAAGAAAAAAAAAAACCTGGAACCTCGAGGGTTGAGATAAAGGCAGTTTACTGGGACAACACAAAGAAATTACAACAACAACGGTACTAATGAAAGAGTATACAAAAAGAGTGATGCACAGTGCAACTGCTCACCACCCGGGACCCAACGCTCCGCCACTTCCCCCACCGAAAGTCAAGAGCGCACACACCCCCAGCCCGCTCCCCATTTATATACTGAGCATGATGTCACATGGTATGGAATAGCTCCTTGGCTAGTTCAGGTCAGCTGCCCCGGCTATGCCCCCCACCTCCCAGGTTCCTGTAAAAATTAACTCTATCCCAGCTGAACCCAGAACATTATCCACCCCTTATTCTATACCATCTACATCATGCCCAGATCCTACATTTTCCAGTCAACCACTACCACTTTCCTTGTCTTATATATATAAGTATATGGACTTGCCCCCCCCCCCGCACACACACACACACACGTAAATGGTATTCCTTTAGCCTATGGGCTATCCCTCTAATGTGTCCATCAATTTTATTTAGTCCATGCCTTTGGGGCTCCATCTGTTGTAACAGTTCTTCAGGATAAGAGAGATGGTGTGAGATGTTGGGGGGTTGTATGCTGCCTCTGGAACTTGTGGCTAGTACATTTGGTGCAACCCATGCCCTTGGTCTGCAGGTCGAAGATGTTGATCTTGAGGAAATTGCTGGGCGCCAGTTCAAGTTCCATCACTGTTGTACTTGGCTCAGTTTCAAAGTCCATCCTGCAGTCATTTGGGTAATTCTTACAGTAATACCCTTGATATGGCATATAGACACTATAGATACAATGACATGCATTGGCAGGTTATTTAGCAGTTAAGTATCATACAGCCCAATTCACTGGCTATTCTCTCCCAAAATCAAATCTCCCTGAGGTACACATCGAACTTCCCCATCCTTCTGCATCACCCACCAGGTGTACCCAGGTCCCTGAGCAAAAACAACCCCTTGAATGGGTTTGCCTCTGCTTGAGGGAGGACTAACCCAGACTGTCTTTCCTAACATACTCCTCATGCGCACTACAGGGACTTTATCCCCTTCTACAGTATGTGGAAGTCTTGGTTGGGCGGGGCCAGCCCGATTGGCAGATCCTCCAGTATTAACTAACCAGGTGGCTTTTGTTAAATGTGTATCCCAATGTTTGAAAGTCCCACCCCCCCCATTGCTCTCAATGTAGTTTTCAGCAGTCCATTGTATCGTTCGATTTTTCCGGAGGCCGGTGCGTGATAAGGGATGTGATACACCCACTCAATGCCATGTTCTTTGGCCCAGGTGTCTATGAGGTTGTTTCGGAAGTGAGTCCCGTTGTCCGACTCGATTCTTTCTGGGGTGCCGTGTTGCCATAAAACTTTCTCTTCAAGGCCCAGGATACTGTTCTGGGTAGTGGCATGGGACACAGGGTATGTTTCCAGCCATCCAGTGGTTGCTTCCACCATTGTAAGCACATGGCACTTGCCTTGGCATGTTCGTGGGAGTGTGATATAGTCAATCTGCCAGGCCTCCCACTGTTTATATTTCAGCCATCACCCCCCATGCGACAGGGGCTTTAGCCGCTTGGCTTGCTTAATTGCAGCACAGGTTTCACATTCATGGATGACCTGTGCAATAGTGTCCATGGTCAAGTCCACCCCTCGATCACGAGCCCATCTATATGTTGCATCTCTCCCCTGATGGCCTGAGGTATCATGGGCCCACTGAGCCATAAATAGCTCACCCTTATGTTGCCAGTCCAGGTCCACCTGAGACACTTCAATCTTGGCAGCCTGATCTGCCTGCTGATTGTTTTGATGTTCTTCAGTGGCCCAACTCTTGGGTACATGAGCATCTACGTAACGGACTTTTACAACCAGATTCTCTATCCGAACAGCGATATCTTGCCACAGTGCGGCAGCCCAAATGGGTTTACTTCTGCGTTGCCAGTTGCCCTTCTTCCATTGCTGTAGCCACCCCCACAGGGCATTTGCCACCATCCATGAGTCAGGATAGAGAGAGAGCACTGGCCACTTTTGTCTTTCAGCAATATCTAATGCTAGCTGGATGGCTTTCACCTCTGCAAACTGACTTGATTCACCTTCTCCTTCAGCAGTTTCTGCGACTAGTCGTGTAGGACTCTATACAGCAGCCTTCTACCTCCGATGTTTTCCCACAATGCGACAGGACCCATCAGGGAACAGGGCATATTGCCTCTCATTTTCTGACAGTTTATTATACAGCGGGGCTTCTTCAGCCCATGTCACCTCCTCCTCTGGCGACATTCCAAAATCTTTGCCTTCTGGCCAGTCCGTGATCACTTCTAAAATTCTTGGGCGACTGGGGTTTCCTATGCGAGCTCGTTGTGTGATCAGTGCAATCCACTTACTCCATGTGGCATCAGTCGCGTGATGTGTAGAGGAGACCCTCCCTTTGAACATCCAGCCCAGCACTGGCAGTCGGGGTGCTAAGAGGAGCTGTGTTTCAGTACCAACCACTTCTGAGGCAGCTCAAACGCCTTCATATGCTGCCAAAATCTCTTTTTCAGTTGGAGTATAGCAAGCTTCGGATCCTCTATATCCTCGACTCCAAAACCCCAGGGGTCGGCCTCGGGTGTCTCCAGGTGCTTTCCGCCAGAGGCTCCAGGTAGGGCCATTCTCCCCAGCTGCAGTGTACAGCACATTTTTAACATCTTGTCCTGTCCGGACTGGCCCAAGAGCTACTGCATGAACAATCTCCCGCTTAATTTGTTGAAAGGCTTGTCGTTGCTCAGGCCCCCATTTAAAATCGTTCTTCTTCCGGGTAACTTGGTAGAGAGGACTTACAATTTGACTGTAATTTGGAATATGCATTCTCCAAAAGCCCACAACACCTAAGACAGTCTGCATTTCCTTTTTATTAGTCGGTGAGGACATAGCTGCTATTTTGTTGATCACGTCCGCAGGGATCTGACGACGCCTGTCTTGCCATTTTACTCCTAAGAACTGGATCTCCTGTGCAGGTCCCTTGACCTTACTTTCTTTTATGGCAAAACCAGCCTTCAAAAGGATTTGGATTATTTTCTTCCCTTTCTCAAAAACTTCTTCTGCTGTGAGACAAGAGGAGTCAAAAGAATCTCAGTAGACATAATAAAGGGGGGTGAAAGATGATGTTTAGTGCTTACATTGTTGAAATTAGCTGAGGTAGAGACAGTCCTTGATAAGAAGCAGGAGCAGGCCCCAAGAGCCAGCTAAGACTGGTCTTGCGGCTTGGGTGAATACCAAGAAATCACTGAGCCTGCGCAAGGAAAAAGGTTACTAGCGGTGACGAAGAGGAGTCATCTATCTTCATCTCTGCGACCACCAGACGACCACCATAAAGAGGCCCTGCGCAGGCGCAGTTGGGAGGGGACTATGGAAATGACCTCTTGGAGCTAATTTTAATATGAAGCGGGGATAGGTCATGCATATGTATAGGTGTATTGTGAATATGTAATACCTGACTGCATAAACTTGAGGTGAACTGCCGAGTCGGGCGCGCACGACTTTGGTGGGACTACCCCCCGTGCCGCCCAGCGCTGAATGAACATACCTACTTTACAATCTCACTGATTGTGGAGTCTGTTTTCCAAACGTCAGTTTGGCGAGCCAGGCAGGAGACTCTCTGCTCGGCTGTGGGACCGACTGCGGAGCGGACGCCCCTCGGCGCGCCCCGAGCACTTTCCTCGGAGGAGCCTCCGCTGCCAGCAGCTCACCGCCGGAGCAGACAACAACCTCCTGAAGCCGCGGACCAAACGGTATGTTTTACAAGGGGAGCCTGTAAAAGTACGGGCCGGGGCAGCTGGTAAATCGCACAGAGACGTCTGGCGTGCAGCATAGTCCCCGTATGGGAGGAGGGTACCCTGTATGGGGGATTTGCTGACTGATAGAGCGGCCGCTAGCGATCTTGGGGGTAGATCGAGCAAATCCGGGGTGACTGCTGCATCCCAGTATTGGGAGCCAGGACGGACCTGTCAATGACTGGTATATAAGAGGCAGGAGAAGGGTAAGCGCACCCCCTCGCAATTGCGCTTGGTTTATGGGGTAAGTGGACCCCCTCGCAATTGCGCTTGGTTTATTTTTGCAGCTGCTGAAGGTTGTCAACTGGAGCGATGCTTGTATGATGTGAATGTTTGGAAATTTATGTTAAAGATTTTGTGTGGGTGTGTGGAAATGATATGTTGAAATTTATAGGTGTACGTATGTTTGTTAATGTGTGAATGTCTTTACGTATTAATAGGGGTGATTTCTTGCTTTGTATGTGGGCTTACAACTGGACTATATAATAATTAGCGTCTGGCTTGGGTTTTGTTGAAGTGTAAATCTTGTGGGAGAAGCTGGTACTGTACATCTAGCAGACAGAAACCAGACTGCCTTGAGTGTTTTCTCCAAATTCCACACTTTTATGATTGGGAAAGAGCTCACTAAGAATCCAAAATACTGAGATTGGTGTGTAAAGGAAAATTTAATTCCAGAACTTTGGGACGTGTGGGAGGAAAACTGGGGAAGACTGTAGAAGAAGTGTAAGAAACAATTTGCATGGAAGCTTATTAAAAGGAGAAGCTAAGATCAAACTTAAGAATCATTAGGAGGAGTCATAAAATGGGAAACAATCAAGGAGGAATATCGAGGAAAAGTCCTCTGGGTTGTGTAATTGCCCACTGGAAAGATATTGTTGGGACCGGAGGTACGGAAAGTAAAAAGAACCTTATTAAATACTGCAATCAATGGTGGCCGTTGTATAAGTTAGAAAGTGATGCTAAGCGGCCACTTAATGGATCACTAGATTATAATACTCTATTACAACTAATGCTGTTTTTAAGGAGAGAAGGAAAATGGGATGAGGTTTCGTATGCAGACATGTTTTTCACCCTCCGAAATCATCCGGAGTGGCAAAGGGACTGTGGAATGGTACCCCCACAGGACCCCATGGTGCTTGCACTTGAGTGAGAGAACAACAAGGGGCTTAGAGGTGGTGCTGTTCGGCATGTAGTATTGGACAAAGATGTACAAAGACAAATAAAATCCATCAGGCACCAGAACAAGATCTAACTGATTTGTTTAAGCCTCCCCCTCGACCACAGGAACAGGATGCAGACTCGGATAGAACTCTGACCCCCCCGGACAGCCCTGTATCTTCCCGTACTAGGAAGAAAATTGCCTCAACAGCTTTACAAGTACCTCTCCGAGAGGCGGTGGGGCCAGAGGGTGGGACGATGCTAATCAAAGTACCCTTTTCTACTGCTGACCTAGGGGAATGGAAAAAGGTTGCAAAAGATTATAGGAGAGATCCGATAACTGTAGCTAAGCATTTCCAATTTATTGTGAAACAGCATAACCCTGATTGGAAGGATATACAGTTATTATTGGAATATATGACTGAGACAGAGAAACAGCTGATTTTAAAAACAGCAGGAAACCTTGCTGAAGATCATTATAAGATCACAGGAGGGGACATTAAGGAATATTTCCCTCTCCAAGACCCAAAGTGGGATGCTAATAGATCTGCACATATGGAAAGATTGCAGGGGTATCAGGAGTGGATTACAAAAGAAATGGAGAGAGCGATCCCCAAAACTATAAATTGGTCAGCTTTATATGCAGTTAAACAGAGTCCTTCCGAGTCTCCATCCGAATTCCTGGATCGACTGAGGGATGTAATGCGCCGCAACACACCGCTGGATCCTGGGTCAGAGGTAGGAATACAACAATTAGTCTCCCTGTTTTTGGGTCAGTCTACAGGGGATATAAGGCACAAACTTCAGAAATTACGCCCTACAGAAAGTAGGAATTTAGAAATATTATTGGATGAAGCATGGAGGGTATTTAGTAACAGAGAAGAAGGATATAGGCAAGGGCAAAGGAAATTAATGGCTGTTATTCAGGAAGAAAGAGGAAGAGGGCCTAGACGAGACTTGTCCCGACTGGGCAAGGATCAATGTGCTTTGTGTAAGAAATTCGGTCATTGGAAAAGGGAATGCCCAAGGAACAAGGAGGATGAGAGGGCTCAAACAGGAAGAACAGTAGCCCATGTGAAGGGAGACTGACGGGAACCTGGGGAATCTACCCTAGCGGATCCACTGGTGATAATTAAGCTAGGGAAAACACAACAAGAGGTAGAATTTTTGGTAGATACAGGAGCAACATACTCGGTTTTGAATCAGGCTTTGATGCCCCTGGGAAATAATTATGTCATGGTGAAAGGAGCAACTGGCCAAAGTGAAAAGGCATATTTTTGTAAACCTTTAGAATATAAATTAGGAAAACAGTGGGGCATTCATAAATTTTTATATATGCCCAACTCCCCAAAGCCACTTCTGGGAAGGGACTTGTTGGAACAATTGGAAGCAAAAATTGTATTCAAAAAGGGAGAAATTACTCTGGAGGTAAAAGATCAGCAATATATTCAAATATTGAGCCTAACCTTAACCAGTCTCCCCTTAGAAGGAAGCATTAGCGAGGACATCTTAAACCAAGTATACCCAGGGGTATGGGCTACCGATGCACCTGGAAGAGTGAAAAGTGCTCCACCTGTTGAAGTTAGGATCAAGGAAGGCCAAAAGCCGGTAAGGATTAAACAATATCCCCTAAAGAAGGAAGACGGAGAAGGAATCCGGCCGGTGATAGAAAAATTTTTGCAGTTGGGGTTACTAAAAGAGTGTGAGTCTGAATTCAATACCCCTATATTAGCTGTTCGGAAGCCCGATGGGTCATATCGGGTGGTCCAAGACTTACGGGCGGTGAATAAGATAACTGAAGATCTTTACCCGGTAGTGGCGAACCCATATACCCTGTTAACCGTATTAACACCTCAATTAACTTGGTTTACTGTTTTAGATTTGAAGGATGCTTTCTTTTGCCTCCCTCTCCATGAAGCCAGCCAAAAATTATTTGCATTTGAATGGGAAAACCCCAAGAGTGGTCGAAAGACCCAGCTCACTTGGACGGTGTTGCCAACAAGGATTTAAGAATAGTCCTACCATTTTTGGCAATCAGCTTGCGAAAGACTTAGAATCCTGGGAAGCCCCGTCTGAGGAGGGGAAGCTGTTGCAGTATGTGGATGATATCCTGATCGCCCCCAACACAGAAAAAGATTGTATGACATGGACGGTGAGTCTGTTGAATTTCCTGGGACTCCAGGGGTACCGGGTATCCAAGAAAAAGGCACAGGTAATGCAACGCAAAGTGAATTATTTGGGCTATGAAATTAGTGCGGGACAAAGAACTTTGGGACAGGCCCGTAAAGAGGCAATATGTCAAACTCGTAGACCTCAGACAGTAAAAGAGTTACAGACTTTTCTGGGAATGACAGGGTGGTGCCGATTGTGGATCTATAATTATGGATTGCTCGTTAAACCACTGTATGCATTGACAGCCACTGAGCAGAAACACCTTGAGTGGAACAAGGAGACCGAATGAGCCTTTGAGCTACTGAAAAAGGCTTTGATGTCGGCCCCGGCCTTAGGACTCCCAGATGTGAGTAAGCCGTTTCTTCTTTACTCCCACGAGAAGCAGGGCATTGCCCTGGGAATATTAGCGCAAAACCTGGGCCCATATCGACGGGCAGTTGCCTACCTCTCTAAGCAGTTAGACACGACTGCAAAAGGTTGGCCTGGATGCCTGCGGGCGGTTGCGGCCGTGATACTGAATATACAGGAAGCCCGAAAGTTTACTCTGGGCCAGAAAATGACTGTTCTGGTGTCTCACACAGTATCAGCAGTACTGGAAGCAAAAGGTGGACACTGGCTCTCTCCACAAAGATTCCTGAGATATCAAGCTATATTGGTAGAGCAGGATGACGTGGAGATTATAGTCACTAACATTGTCAACCCAGCTTCTTTTCTCAGCGGGAACACAGGAGAACCAGTACATCATGACTGTTTGGAAACCATCGAAGCAACATATGCCAGTCGCCCAGACCTGAAAGACAGCCCCATGGAAAACGGAGAAACCTGGTTCACAGACGGAAGCAGTTACGTCCTAAATGGTAATCGACATGCGGGATACGCCGTCACCACCAGCCAAGAGGTAATAGAATCAGGGGCTTTGCCCATGAACACCTCCGCACAGAAGGCAGAAATAATTGCTCTAACCCGCGCCCTGGAATTGGCCCAGGACAAAGTTGTGAACATTTATACAGACTCAAAATATGCCTTTGGAGTTGTATACGCACATGGAGCAATTTGGAAGGAGAGAGGACTATTGAGTTCTCAAGGGAAAAATATCAAACACGCAGAAGAAATTCTGAAGTTACTGGAAGCTGTCCAGCTCCCTAAGAAAGTAGCAATTATGCATATTAAGGCACACCAGAAAGTGAGCTCAAATTTGGAAAAAGGGAATGAGCTGGCGGACAGAGAGGCAAAACAAGTGGCCAAAACAAAGGTAAAAACAGAAGGGGCCTTAATTCCTGATAGGCAGATTTCCCTAGAAGGTAAGCCAGAATACACTAAGGAAGACCAAAAGCTCATTACAGATTTAGAAGGGTCATATAATGAAGAGGGGTGGGCTCATACCCCACAGGGAAAGCTAATCGTTCCCTCTTGCTTATTATGGCATTTGATACGGGAGGAACATAGGAAAAGACATTGGGGAACAGAGGCTCTGTATAAATCATTTCATAAGAGAAATTGTGGCTAGAAATTTATACACCACGGTGAGACAGGTGACACAACAGTGTGATCTTTGCCTCCAGACTAATCCTAAGAATACCCCCAAGCTGGAAATGGGCCAGATTGGAAAAGGCAATGGGCCTGGACAACAATGGCAAATTGATTTTACAGAACTTCCAAGAAAAGGGGGGTATCGATATTTACTAGTATTAACTGATACCTTTTCAGGTTGGCCAGAAGCATTCCCAACAAGAACGGCTAAAGCTCGGGAGGTAACTAAAATACTGGTACAAGAGATAATACCACGTTTTGGGGTTCCAGCAACCATATCCTCTGACAGAGGACCACATTTTGTCTCAAAAATAGTACAACAAATTAGCTGCCACTTGGGTATAGATTGGCAGCTTCATACTCCATATCACCCCCAGTCGAGTGGTCAAGTGGAAAAAATGAACCACTTAATCAAACAGCAAATTGTGAAATTAGGACAAGAAGCAAATCTGACATGGCCTCAGTCTCTCCCTTTAGCCCTTCTGCGTATACGAACAAGACCAAGGGCGAAAGAAGGACTGAGCCCCTTTGAAATTCTGTATGGACAACCCTATGGGATACAGAGAGGGGTGTCTGTACAAGCGGGGGATGAAATTATGACTTCTTACATAGTGGCATTAGGTAAGCAACTTAATAAAATCAGGAAGCATGTGGTAGGGACTCGAGGGAGAGGTTTGGATGGGCCTGTGCATAATATACAACCAGGGGATTATGTGTATATAAAGTCTCTTACAGAAAAAACTCTGGAGCCGCAGTGGGAAGGACCATTTGAAGTACTACTTACCTCCTTCACCGCGATTAAGATCAAGGAACAGAACGCCTGGATCCATCACACTAGGGTGAAGAAGGCACCCAAAGGACAATGGACTTCACAGGAAAAAGGACCTTTGAAGCTCAAATTTTGGTTCGATGTGGCCTTTTGTGCTGTAAGAGTACAGGAGACTCTTACAGTGAATGGAAAAAGAATCAGTTACAATGAAAACTGGAGACCAACAAATACTTTGAGAGGATGCTAGATAGAGAAATAATGTATTAGAAGTACTAGGATTAAATATAGTAAAAGAATTTACTATTTTCTAGAAAAGGGGGGACTGAGACAAGGGGAGTCAAAAGAATCTCAGTAGACATAATAAAGGGGGGTGAAAGATGATGTTTAGTGCTTACATTGTTGAAATTAGCTGAGGTAGAGACAGTCCTTGATAAGAAGAGCTGGTCCCAAGAACCAGCCAATGAGGTAAAGACAGTCCTTGATAAGAAGCAGGAGCAGGCCCCAAGAGCCAGCTAAGACTGGTCTTGCGGCTTGGGTGAATACCAAGAAATCACTGAGCCTGCGCAAGGAAAAAGGTTACTAGCGGTGACGAAGAGGAGTCATCTATCTTCATCTCTGCGACCACCAGACGACCACCATAAAGAGGCCCTGCGCAGGCGCAGTTGGGAGGGGACTATGGAAATGACCTCTTGGAGCTAATTTTAATATGAAGCGGGGATAGGTCATGCATATGTATAGGCGTATTGTGAATATGTAATACCTGACTGCATAAACTTGAGGTGAACTGCCGAGTCGGGCGCGCACGACTTTGGTGGGACTACCCCCCGTGCCGCCCAGCGCTGAATGAACATACCTACTTTACAATCTCACTGATTGTGGAGTCTGTTTTCCGCACGTCAGCTGTGTTGCCCCATACGATGATGTCATCTATGTATTGCAGGTGCTCTGGAGCGTCACCTTTTTCTAGTGCAGTGTGGATCAGTCCATGGCAAATAGTGGGGCTGTGTTTCCACCCCTGGGGCAGTCGATTCCAGGTGTACTGGACGCCCCTCCAAGTGAAAGCAAACTGTGGCCTGCACTCTGCTGCCAAAGGAATGGAGAAAAATGCATTAGCAATGTCAATTGTGGCATACCACTTAGCTGCCTTTGATTCCAGTTCATATTGAAGCTTTAACATATCTGGAACAGCAGCGCTCAGCGGTGGCGTTGACTTCATTCAGCCCACGATAATCTACTATTAGTCTCCACACCCCATTAGATTTCCGCATGGGCCATATGGGACTATTAAAGGGTGAGTGAGTCTTGCTGATCACTCTTTGGCTCTCCAATTGGCAAATCAGCTTATGGATGGGGATCAGGGAGTCTCGGTTGGTGCGATATTGCCGCTGGTGCACCATTGTGGTAGCAATTGGCACCTGTTGTTCTTCAACCTTCAGCAACCCCACAACCAAAGGGTCCTGGGAGAGACCAGGCAGGGTAGACAGCTGTTCAGTCTCCTCCATCTCCAATGCAGCTATACCAAAGGCCCAACGGTACCCTTTTGGGTCCTTGAAATACCCCCTTCTGAGATAATCTATACCAAGGATGCACGGGGCCTCTGGGCCAGTTGCAATGGGGTGTTTATGCCACTCATTCCTGGTTAGACTCATTTCAGCTTCCAATACGGTTAGCTCTTGGGATCCCCCTGTCACACCAGAGATACAGATGGGTTCTGCCCGTTTATAACTTGATGGCATTAGGGTGCATTGTGCACCAGTGTCTACTAGAGCCTTATATTCCTGTGGGTCTGACGTGCCAGGCCATCAAATCCACACTGTCCAGTAGACTCGGTTGTCCCTCTCCTCCACCTGGCTGGAGGCAGGGCCCCTCTAATCCTGATTAGAATGTCCGTTACTCACTTTTCGCACATGTGAATCAGAAGTCCCTTCAAGAGGATCAGAAATGAGATCAGCCCATCTACTGCGTCCGAGGGACTGCTCACGGGAAACTGGAGCAGCAGTTTTCCAAGAAGAATCTTCTTTTCTGGTTTCTTTTTCTCGCAACTCCCGTACCCGTGCATCCAAGACTGAGGTAGGTTTTCCATCCCACTTCCTAATGTCCTCTCCATGGTCACGCAGGTAAAACCACAGGTTAGCCCGTCGTGTGTACTTTCTCTCTCCTCTCTCTTGGGCAGAGGAACGCTTACTCCCAATAACTGCAATGCGGGCCTGTACAGGTGAGGAGGAGGACATATCCACTTTGAATTGCTGGAACTCTCGGGACAATTCCTCTACAGCCGAGACACAGGCCCGTAGGGAGGAAGAGAGACTTCCTTCGTATTGCCGGAGTTGGACAGCCAATTCATTCACCATTTGTCCATAGCCTTCTTTCCAGGACATTACTGCCAGTGAGTTGGCATAGGTTGGTGGTGCACTTCGTAGAAACTTCCGCCACATGGGTTGTGTGCATTGGACTTCATCTGGATCTGTGGGTGACTGTGCATTTTCTGGATCATTATAAATCACCTCCAGCACGGCTAATTCCCTCAGGTACTGGATACCTCTCGCCATGGTGGTCCACTTGCCTTGGTGACATGTAACTTCATCCTTGAAGGGGTATCTTTCCTTTACACCTAACAGAAGTCACCTCCAGAGGCTGAGGACTTGTGTTTTTCTCCCAATCGCCTTGTCGATGCCCCCTTCCCTAGACAGAGATCCCAACTGCTTGGCTTCCTTACCCTCTAATTCCACACTACTAGCCCCATTATCCCAGCACCGGAGCAGCCAGGTAACAATGTGCTCACCTGGGTGGTGGCTAAAATCTTTTCGCATGTCATGCAACTCACTCAGGGATAGAGATCGGGTAATTATTTCAGGTTCTGCCTCTTCCTCCTGTTCTCGCGATGACCCTGGTTCATCTTTATCTCTCACTAAACGAACTGATTTCTTTGTGTGTTTCTTTTTCTGTACAGGGGCGACTGATACTGGCACAGGTTGGTTCTCTGGTTTAGCGGCAGTATCTGTCACCGGGGTAGGGTTAGCCACGGTACCTGTTGTCGAGGTAGGAGCAGCCACGGTGTCTGTTGTCAGGGTTTGGGTAGCCACGGTGCATGTTGTCGGGGTTGGGGTAGCCACGGTGCATGTTGTCGGGGTTGGGGTAGCCACGGTGTCTGTTGTCAGGGTTTGGGTAGCCACGGTGCATGTTGTCCTGTTTTCCATCTTTTCCCCCTTTTCCCCCTTTTCCCCCTGAGGGTGTTGCATAATATCAAGCAGTGTTTGGTAGATACCAGCCAGGGCCCAGCACAGTGCAGTGAGTTGTGTGTCTCTGGGATAGCCACAGCATTTTTCTTTCAAAATTTCTATCAGTTCATGAGGGTTCTGTAGTTGTTTGGGAGTGAACTTCCAAGCCACTGGAGGTGAGAAGTTCTCTAGATACCTGCCCACATCCTCCCACATGCCGTGCCACCCATGAATATCCAGCTTTGGGGCAGATCTCTGGGTGGTACTCTTAAAGAGCCTTTTTGTAGCCCTAAACAAGACCTGAAACATATTCAGGAGGCATAGCACTAACAGCACGCTGGCTTGTGCATCCCAAGGATATTCAAAATTCTCTAAAGCTGTTGTAATTAGTCGGAAGGAGAGAAGGGAGGGGAACGGACGAGGGGAAGTATCCCCCCCTAACTTCCCCATGGATTGGGTGTAATTGCCAATAAAATCCGACAGAAGGTGCCCAAAGTATGGAAATGATATCACTGCCTCATACAGATACCAACTTAACCTCATGACCAGTGATGTAATCATTTCACAAGTCGACATTGCCCAGTACAGCAAAATGATAATCCCAATCACTCTCCCAGAGATGAGATACGCAACTACAGGCAATACATAGAGCATATAAGAACTTACAAAACGCCACCATGTAAACAAATGAATCAACATTGTGACTAGCATCTATTTATCTAATATAAGAAATGCGTATGACAAATTTGTTTCAACACACTCTGGCCAGATCTGTCGTTATCTCAACCCTTCGTGCCCCACGTCGGGCGCCAAAAAGGACTGGCGTGGTTTCAGCCCAGCCGGTAACAAAGGACCACGCGGCCGCTCGCTCACTCCTCCTGCCCCCCTCCGGTGGGATAGGGGGGAGACGGAGGAGAGAAAAGAAAAAAAACCCTGGAACCTCGAGGGTTGAGATAAAGGCAGTTTACTGGGACAACACAAAGAAATTACAACAACGGTACTAATGAAAGAGTATACAAAACGAGTGATGCACAGTGCAACTGCTCACCACCCGGGACCCAACGCTCCGCCACTTCCCCCACCGAAAGTCAAGAGCGCACACACCCCCAGCCCGCTCCCCATTTATATACTGAGCATGATGTCACATGGTATGGAATAGCTCCTTGGCTAGTTCAGGTCAGCTGCCCCGGCTATGCCCCCCACCTCCCAGGTTCCTGTAAAAATTAACTCTATCCCAGCTGAACCCAGGACAGGGGGGCAAAAAATGCTATAACTAGAGATTTTGAGAGTACCAACTTATCTCTGACTAATGGAAGCTTATTCATGTCCTTCTGCGTGCGTAACATACCCCACACTCATGAGCAGCATACTCCTTATGCTGGAGCTTGTAATCAGTAGTCAGTTGCAGCTGCACCAAAGACACTTAGGTAATAAATGGCTCCTAGGTAGCACTGTTACTGATGTAACTCTCCATTGTGAAGCTTAATAAGTCCTATTAGTTCCGCCCATTGATGCAAGAGAAATAGCATCAACCCAAACAACAAGAGTTACTCTCTGTCAGATTCACACAGAAAATAAAGACAGGAAACTCCTAATTCTGATTATTCCAGTGCCCCAAGACAACAAGCACTTGTTTTCTTGATACCAAAGTAAAATGTGCTCATTTCACTAATTCAGAACAGATCCAATACCTTTCACTCATTAAATTTACCAACAGGGCTTGATGCTCTGCTTTTTTTTAATGCGAGAGGCTGATCTGAAATAATACCTTGAATTTACTTTCTACCAGGGGAATATCTTGATGATTCCCAAGAATGTCAGTTGTGTAAAGTATCCTGTCACAAATTTATTGGATCTGAGCAGGACAACTGCATCAGCTGTCCAGGCATAAGGTATGTGTCTCCTAGCACCATGTAGCACAAAGGCCTTGTATCAGCATCTGGAGAAGTGTCCATACAGGCTTTAGCACTGGCTTGCAGAGTTAGATGAAGAGCCAGTTGATGATTATGGTTGTATTGGTGTGGCGGAAAAAGACTTAACTGCAAGGTTCAAGCAAACACCTTGAACTTCACTCACAGACTTAACTGCAAGGTTCAAGCAAATGATTTATTTAACTTCACTTACAGACTTAACATGCCACTGTTGCAGGTTTTACAGATACAATGGAGGAATGCACTATTGCAATTTTTAAGGCAAGAGTAGTACACTATTACAACCACAAGCACACATGTGTTTACAAACTTAAAGCATAAACAAATTCACTTACCCCTCCAGGTAAGGGCTCTCAATCCCAGGGAAGCTACCTCGACCGGCAAACTGATCAAGGGGGGGAAGGGTCTCCTTCACAAGCCAACTGTATAGTTGGAGAAGTGACTCCCCCATTTCCAACCTGGATCTTGGGGTTTTTATCCCCTGACTTGTGGAATCGTGTGTATGACTATGTCTGAGTGGATTATGATATGTGCCTAAATGGATTCTGTATATCTGAGTGGAGTTTCCCCTTATCTTTCCTTTGCTGGTCTGTGATTGAATACACAAGGTTGTCATTTGAAACTGAAACTGAAGCTGAAACCCTCCAGTTTTGGGGTTTTTTTACCTTGCTTCCTCAGGCAACTGAATAGTGGTTGGATTGAGACTCAGGGCATACTATTTGTTAAGGGATTTCAAGGCTCAGTTCAGGTTTTGGTTCTTTGAATGGCACAGCCACTGCCCTGTTTACTTTAGGGTTTATCAGACAACCCAGGGCTAAGCTGTCTACACAGCTCCCTGTGAGTCGTCTCTGCAGAGAGACAGGGCCTCAAGGCAACCCAAGGCTGGGTCGCTTTTGTAACCCCCCATGAGTAGCCTGTGTGCACCAGACATGGTGAAACTCATTTGTGAACTATGAGCTGGACAATCCACACAATTGGGTTTATGTGGCAAGGTTTTGGCAGGAGGAGAGCTGCAGGGGTGGCCTCTGTGAGAAGAGACCAGGGGCTGCCCACCTCCCCCTATGCTGGACAGACCCATTTCCAGCCAGCTCAAAAACAAATCTACCACTGGCCAAAGCTGAGCCAATCAGCAACACTGCTGGCATCTCAGTGATAACATATTTTAAAAAGGGTAAAAAAAGCTGTGCAGAAGCTGTGAGAGAGAGGAGTAAGAAAAATGTGAGAGAAACAACTATGCAGACATCAAGAGCAGTGAAGATGGAGAGGGAGGAAGTGCTCCAGGGGCCAGAGCAGAGATTCCCCTGCACCCTGTGCAGAAGACCATAGTGACGCAGGTTGTCCCCTGCAGCCCATGAAGAGGACCACATCAGAGCGGATATCCACACTGCAGCCTGTGGAGGATCATACACTGGAGTAGGTGGCTATGCTCTGAAGAAAGCTGCAGCCCATGGAGAACCCACACTGGAGCAAGCTCCTGGCAGGAACTGTGACCTGTGGAGAGGACTCCACACAGGAGCAGGGTTTCTAGGAGGAACTGCAGTCCTTTGGGGACACACGCTGGAGCAGTCTGTTCTTGAAGGACTGTAACCCGTGGAAACAGGGGAAGAGTGTGAGGAGGAAGGAGTGTCAGAGACAAGATGTTATGAACTGACTACAACCCCCATTCCCCATCTACTCTGCACTGCTCAGTAGCAGGGGAGGAGGTAGAAGAGTCAGGAGTGAAGTTGAGCCTGGGAAGAAGGGGTGGGGGGGGGATGTTTTTAGTTTAGTTTTTATTTCTCTCTATTCTACTCTATTTTTAACTGGCAATAAATTAAATTAACCTTCCCCAAGTGTAGTCTATTTTGCCTGTGTCAGTGTCGCGGATGGAGTGATGCACTTCACTCGTAAGAAAGAAGTAGCAATATGTTTATTGACATAAAACAGCAATTTAACAAAGTTTTATAATAAATGCGACAGTGGTTTAACAAGATTCAATGGCAAGGTTCACTTAATATTTACTGCATAGAGGACAGGGTCAGGCAAAACTGTCAGGGAGACCCTCCCATTGAGTCACGAGGTTCAGAATGGACCCCCTTGCTTTCTAAACTCCTTCTTAGAGAGGAGTCTAGGTGCAGCTGGATCCACTCCTAGTCCCAGACTTGGTCAATGGTTTATGTCTAAAGGATTATATATGCACAATCAATCCTTTATATCACTTAGCTAAGATTTCAAAGTTTAGCATGCTATTAATCACTTACCAAGAATCTGTTGTGGCAAGGAATCTCTCAACCTCAAGGAGTAACCTTGAGAGGCATCCCTACTCAAGGGGAGATCCTGGCCTGTAGCCCGCTGCCATGCAGGATAGCTCAATGGGCCCTGGGCTGTCCACTATTTATGGAGTAAGATAATTGACTCATAGTCATATTTGCATACCAACTACAGGTGTTAGCTTCTTCCAAATTTGGCTTGAGTCGGATGTTGACCAGCACTGTGGTTAGGTGGGTGCATTGCTCAAATTAGCCCTTGGCTATTGTGTTGTCATCTGTCTCCGCTGAATCCTCTTTGAGCCAGATGCAGCTATCCCGACCAGACACATCCATTACAACCACCACTGGTGGTTATCATTTGAGCAGGGTTATGGGAAATACAGGTCAGGTTGTGGGGTAGGGGGGGAGCATACCACCACAGATGGTAATTGGTGAGTGATCTCCCTGTCCTTATCTCAACCCACAAGCTTCTTCATCTTGTTTTGTCCCCCTGTCCTGTTGAGGAGGGGAGTGAGAGAGCAGTTTGGTGGGCACCTGGTGGCCAGTCAAAGTTAACCCACCACAATGGCAAAAAAACCAAGGCAAGAAATTGAGAAAACAAGGGTTAGGTGAATGAGAGAGTTACATAGACAGTTGATGTTTAACCGTATGATTCCCACAGATACAGAAAATTTTCTGTTTTCTTTAAATAAGTGAAATAATAGTCTTTCTTTCATTGTCATCCATCTAAAATCATAATTGCTGGAGTTGCAACACTGGCAAATTTAAATTACAAGATTCGAAGGTATCCGTAGTTTTGCACAGCTATTGAATGCGAAATGAACACAGGCACTGAGGTCGGCAATCAGCTAATTTGGCAAATTAGTCTATTGTTTTTAAGCCCATGTCCTATTAATAGCTCTAGTCTCACACCAATAATTCTGGTTCTGTTGCACTGGATTGCACTGTAGCCAAACAACATTTATACTGTTATGAAAACAGAATCATATCCTTTAAGACATTTTCCTGCATGGAAAAAAAATCCCCAAGCTATCTTACAATTTATAATGCAAATGTCTATGATAAGACCATGTCATAAAGGACATACCCAGTGGAGTCCAAACAAATTCATAGCTGATGAAACAGTACTGATTTAAGGTGTGTTACCTCAGAAATCTCATCAGTACAGGAAGTCTGTGCAGAATTTTGGACTGAGAAGTGAATTTTTCCAATTCAGAATTGCATTAAATTAGACTGTGTAGACTGTCTACCTTGTCACCTGTTTTGTGACTTTTACACAGAGATATCTGCAAAGAAACTACAGAAAAATCTAGTTATAATGCAATTAGGCAAAACCACCTAGATATTTACAGTAATGAGGTCTCTCTGACCTTTTGGAAGGATCTGTCTTGGAGCCAGCTGGAACTGGCTCTGTCCCACAAGGGGGCAGCTTCTGGTATCTTCTCACAGAAGCCACTCCTGCAACCTCCTTGCTACCACAGTCTTGCCATGTAAACCAAATACATTCCACCCCTTGCCTCTGTGAATCACATATTTAAGAATTATCATTAAAACATACATTCACCACACAATCTACAATGTTCACAAATTTCACTTACATCAACAAAAAGAATTCCCCACAACTCTGCAGATACCAAAGTCAGTGAAGAAGGAGGGGGAGGAGGTGCTCCAGGTGCCGGCACAGAGATTCCCTGCAGTCCGTGGTGAAGACCATGGTGACACGCAGGTTGTCCTCCTGTAACCCATGGAGGTCCACGGTGGAGCAGATATCCACCCTGCAGTCCGTGGTGAAGACCATGGTGACACACAGGTTGTCCTCCTGCAACCCATGGAGGTTCACGGTGGAGCAGATATCCACCCTGCAGTCCAGGGAGGACCCCACGCTGGAGCAGGTGGATGTGCCCTAAAGGAAGCTGTGACCCCATGGAGAACCCACGCTGGAGCAGGCTACTGACAGGAACTGTGGCCCCATGGGGGACCTACACTGGAGCAGTCTGTTCCTGATGGACTGCACCCTGTGGAAAGGACCCATACTGGAGCAGTACGTGAAGAACTGCAGCCTGTGGGAAGGATTCACACTGGAGCAAGGGAAGAGCATGAGAAGGAAGGAGCAGCAGAGACAGAGAGTTATGAATTGACTGTAACCCCCATTCCCCATCCCGCTGTGCCACTCGGAAGGAGGAGAAGTTAGATAAATTGGGAGTGAAAGTGAGTCTGGGAAGAAGGGAGGTGTGGAGGGAAGGTGTTTTTAGATTTGTTCTTATTTCTCATTATCCTACTCTGATTTGATTGGCAATAAATTAAATTAATCTTCCCGAGTTGAGTCTGTTCTGCCTGTGATGCTACTTAGTGAGTGAGCTCCCTGTCCTTATCTCGACCCATGAACTTTTTGGTTGTTGTCTTGGTTTAGCCCCAGCCGGCAACTAAGCACCACACAGCCACTCGCTCACTCCCCCTCAGTGTGATGGGGGAGAGAATTGGAATGGTAAAAGTAAGAAAACTCATGGGTTGAGCTAAGAAAAGTTTAAAAATTGAAATAAAATACAAAACAATAAAATAATAATAATAATAATTTAAAAAACATTGTGCTGAAAAGGAAAATAACAAAAAGAGAGACAAATAAAACCCAAGAAAAACAAGTGATGCAAATGAAAAACAATTGCTCACCACCAACCGACTGATGCTGAGCCTGTTCCCAAGCAGCAGCCCCCCAGCCAGCTTTTCCCCTAGTTTATATACTAGGGTCGTGGTTTAACCCCAGCCAGCAACTAAGCACCATGCAGCCGCTCACTCACTCCCCCCCACCCAGTGGGATGGGGAAGAGAATCGGGAAAGAAAAGGTAAAACTCATGGGTTGAGAAAAGAACAGTTTAGTAGCACAGAAAAGAAGAAACTAATAATGATAACACTAATAAATTGACAATAGTAATAATAAAAGGATTGGAATATACAAGTGATACACAGTGCAATTGCTCACCACCTGCGCCGATCGATGCCCAGTTAGTTCCCAAGCAGCGATTCCCCCCAGACCCACTGCCCCCAGTTTATATACTAGATGTGATATCACATGGTATGGAATACCCCGTTGGCCACTTTGGGTTAGCTGCCCTGGCTGTGTCCCCTCCTAATGTCTTTTGCCCCTCCAGCCTTCTGGTTGGCTGGGCATGAGAAGCTGAAAAATCCTTGACTTAGACTAAACATTAGTTAGCAACAACTGAAAACATCAGTGTTATCAATATTCTTCTCATACTGAACTCAAAACATAGCACTGTACCAGCTACTAGGAAGACAATTAACTCTCCCACCTGAAACCAGGACAACAAGGCATGACATCGATTGTTCGATTGTATCATTCGATTTTCCCAGAGGCTGGTGCATGATAGGGGATGTGATACACCCACTCAATGCCATGCTCTTTGGCCCAGGTGTCTATGAGGTTGTTTCAGAAATGAGTCCCATTGTCTGACTCAATTCTTTCTGGGGTGCCATGTCGCCACAAGACCTGCTTCTCAAGGCCCAGGATAGTGTTCTGGGTGGTGGCATGGGGTACAGAATATGTTTCCAGCCATCCGGTGGTTGCTTCCACCATTGTAAGCACATAGCGCTTGCCTTGGTGAGTTTCTGGGATTGTGATATAGTCAATCCGCCAGGGCTCCCACTGTTTATATTTCAGCCATCGCCTTCCATACCACAGGGGCTTTAACCGCTTGGCTTGCTTAATTGCAGCACAGGTTTCACATTCATGGATAACCTGTGCGATAGTGTCCATGGTCAAGTCCACCCCTCGATCACGAGCCCATCTATATGTTGCATCTCTCCCCTGATGGCCTGAGGTGTCATGGGCCCACTGAGCCATAAGTAGCTCACCCTTATGTTGCCAGTCCAGGTCCACCTGAGCCACTTCAATCTTGGCAGCCTGATCCACCTGTTGGTTATTTTGATGTTCTTCAGTGGCCCAACTCTTGGGTACGTGAGCATCTACGTGACGTACTTTTACAACCAGATTCTCTAGCCAGGATGCAATACCTTTCCACAATGCGGCAGCCCAGATGGGTTTACCTCTGCGCTGCCAGTTGCCCTTCTTCCATTGCTGTAGCCACCTCCACAGGGCATTTGCCACCATCCATGAGTCAGGATAGAGAGAGAGCACTGGCCACTTTTGTCTTTCAGCAATATCTAACGCTAGCTGGATGGCTTTCACCTCTGCAAACTGACTCAATTCACTTTCTCCTTCAGCAGTTTCTGTGACTTGTCCTATAGGACTCCATACAGCAGCCTTCCACCTCTGATGCTTTCCCACAATGCGACAGGATCCATCAGTGAACAGGGCATATTGCCTCTCATTTTCTGGCAGCTTATTATACAGCGGGGCCTCTTCAGCACGTGTCACCTCCTCCTCTGGTGACATTCCAAAATCTCTGCCTTCTGGCCAGTCCGTGATCACTTCCAGTATTCCTGGTTGAATGGAGTTTCCTATTTGAGGTCAGTGTGATCAGTGCAATCCACTTACTCCATGTGGCATCAGTCGCGTGATGTGTAGAGGAGACCCTCCCTTTGAACATCCAGCCCAGCACTGGCAGTCGGGGTGCTAAGAGGAGCTGTGTTTCAGTACCAACCACTTCTGAGGAAACTCGAACTCCTTCATATGCTGTGAGAGACTGAAAGAGATAATGTCTCAAACATTGTGGTGGGGCAAGTTCTGCTTAAAGACAAACCCTGCACAGCAAGGAACCAAAGTGAAAAGCCCATCAGCTCAGACATCAGCAACAGGAGGGGGAGGGCGTGCTGGAGGGTGCGAAGCTCCCTGTTCTGATAAGCTGTTCTGATACAAAGATCAAACAATGGCCACGTCTGCAGGGAAGAAGTTACTCCAAAAAGGATCCCAAAGCCCAAAGTCTCACAAACTGCTCATTAGCCAGAGGAGTTTGGGTACCTGCCGGAAGGAGGGGCAATGATAATAAAAGGACACAAACTGAAGCCCCAGGTGCCCAAGGCCACCGGAACTGGACCCCTTGGCTGACTGAACCAACGCTGGACCCAGGACCGGTGAAATCTTTCTCTCTTCCTTTTTCTCTCTCTGTCTTCTTCTTTCTTTCCTTTTTCTTTTTCCACAATCCCTACACCTCATCCATTTCAAGATATAAACTGTTGACCAAGTCTGAGACTAAGAGTGGATCCAGCCACCCCTAGGCCCTTCTCTGAGGAGGAGTTCAGAGCAAGGAGGTCTGCTCTGAACCTCATGACTCAATGGTAGGGATCTCCTTCTTCCCTGAATTGATGTATATGGTTACCCTGGGTTACACGGTTTACAGAATTAGTCTTATGCCAATTCCTGTTGTGAGAAACCCTGCCACCTACTATCACGCCTCCCCAGTTCAGTTTGCTTCTGTCATGAATAAAATCTTTAACTGATCGTTTGGTGTTGTTTCACCTTAATTTAGCCTGAGGGAATTTCGAATTAAACACGACTCCCTGGTCTGTCCAGTCTGGGTCGCGACATATGCTGCCAGTATCTCTTTTTCAGTTGGAGTATAGCGGGCCTCGGATCCTCTGTATCCCCATCTCCAAAACCCCAGGGGTCGGCCTCAAGTCTCCCCCGGTGCTTTCTGCCAGAGCTTCCAGGTGGGGCCATTCTCCCTGGCTGTGGAGTAGAGCACATTTTTAACATCTTGTCCTGCCCAGACTGGCCCAAGGGCTACTACATGGACTATCTCCCATTTAATTTGTTCAAGGATTGTCGTTGCTCAGGGCCACATTTAAAATCATGCTTCTTCCAGGTCACTGGATAGGGAGGGCTTACAATCAGACTGTAATTTGGAATATGCATTCTCCAAAACCCCACGACACCTAAGAAGGCTTGTGTGTCCTTTTTATTAGTTGGTGAAGACATAGCTGCCATTTTGTTCAGCACGTCCATTGGGATCAGATGACGTCCATCTTGCCATTATATTCCTAAAAACTGAACCTCCTATGCAGGTCCCTTGACCTTACTTTCTTTTATGGCAAAACCAGCTTTCAGAAGGATTTGGATTATTTTCTTCCCTTTCTCAAAAACCTCTTCTGCCGTGTTGCCCCATACGATGATGTCATCAATGTATTGCAGGTGTTCCGGAGCTTCACCTTTTTCCAGTGCAGCCTGGATTAGTCCATGGCAAATGGTGGGGCTGTGTTTCCACCCCTGGGGCAATTGATTCCAGGTGTACTGGATGCCCCTCCAAGTAAAAGCAAACAGTGGCCTGCACTCTGCTGCCAGAGGGACTGAGAAAAACACATTAGTGATATCAATTGTGGCATACCACTTGGCTGCCTTTGACTCTAGTTCGTATTGAAGTTCTAGCATGTCTGGCACAGCAGTACTCAGCGGCGGCGTGACTTCATTCAGGCCACGATAGTCAACTGTTAGTCTCCACTCCCCATTAGACTTTTGCACTGGCCATATGGGACTATTAAAGGGTGAGCGAGTTTTGCTGATCATTTCTTGGCTCTCCAGTTGACGAATCAGTGTATGGATGGGAATCAGAGAGTCTCAATTGGTGCGATATTGCCGCCGGTGCACCGTTGTGGTAGCAATTGGCACTTGTTGTTCTTCAGCCCTCAGCAACCCCACAATCAAAGGGTCTTGAGAGAGACCAGGCAGGGTAGGGAGCTGTTCAATTCCTTCCAGGGCAGCTATACCAAAAGCCCACTGATACCCCTTTGGGTCCTTGAAATACCCTCTCCTGAGGTAGTCTATGCCAAGGATGCACAGGGCCTCTGGCCCAGTCACAATGGGGTGTTTCTGCCATTCATTTCCAGTTAGGCTTACTTCAGCCTCTAATACAGTTAACTCTTGGGATTCCCCTGTCACACCAGAGATACAAATGGGTTCTGCCCCTTTATAGCTTGATGGCATTAGAGTACACTGTGCACCAGTGTCCACTAGAGCCTTGTACTCCTGTCAGACTAATGTGCCAGGCCATCGAATCCACACAGTCCAATAGACCCGGTTATCCCTTTCCTCCACCTGGCTGGAGGCAGGGCCCTTCTACTCCTAGTCATTGTATTCGTTACTTACTTTTCATAAATACGAAACAGAATTCCCTTTATTAAGATCAGAAGTAAGGTCAGCCCTTCTACTCTCTCTGGGGAACTGCCCACTGGAAACTGGAGCAGCACTTTTGCTGGAAGAACTCTGTTTTGTGGTTGTTTTTTCTTGCAACTCACGTACCCGTGCCTGTAGGGTTGAGGTAGATTTTCCATCCCACTTCCTCATGTCCTCTCCATGGTCACGCAGGCAAAACCATAGGGTGGCCCATGGTGTGTACCCACTATATCCTCTCTCTTGAGCAGAGGAACACTTACTTCTAATAGCTGAGATACTGGTCCGTTCAGGTGGGGAGTAGGACATATCCTCTTTGAATTGCTGGAAATCCCAGGACAGTTTCTATGCAGCCGAAATGCAGGCCCGTAGGGAGGAAGAGAGACTTTCTTAGTATTGCTGGAGTTGGCCATCCAATTCATCCACCGTTGGTCCCTCTTCATCTTTCCAGGTCATTACTGCCAATGAGTTGGCAGACAATGATGGTGCGCTCCGTACAATCATCCGCCACATGGGTTGTGTGCATTGCACTTGATCTGGATCTCTGGATAACTGCTCATTTTCCATGTCATCATAAATCACCTCCAGCATGGCTAATTCCCTCAGGTACTGGATACCTCTCTCCATGGTGGTCCACTTGCCTGGGTGACATATAACATCTTCCTTGAAGGGGTACCTTTCCTTCACACTTGACAGGAGTCACCTCCAGAGGCTGAGGGCTTGTGCCCCTTTTCCAATTGCTTTGTCAATACCCCCTTCCCTAGAAAGGGACCCCAACTGCTTGGCTTCCCTACCCTCTAATTCCAGGCTACTGGCCCCATTATCCCAGCATTGGAGCAGCCAGGTGATAATGTGCTCACCTGGATGATGGCTGAAATCTTTTCAGAAAGATATAACCCAAAACATAGAGCTATACCAGCTACTAGGAAGAAAATTAACTCTATCCCAGCTGAAACCAGGACATCATTCTAAGCCTCCATTTTGCTTAATCTGAACTCCTGGGAAGATTCAGCTTTCAGAAGGTGGGAACTCAACTTCCTAAGCACTCAGCACTTTCAAGGCACCTTACACTGAGGACTCAAAAATCACAAGTAATTTGAAAAATACAGGTCAGGACCTGTTTGTGAAAGAACATATCTCCCAAAAAATATAAACAGAGATTCAGAGATAATAACGTTCTGGCTATGGCTCTAGTTATTTTAATGTAAGAAATTTTAACATAAAAATAGTGCAACAGTACTTCCTTTTAGCATTTTTATTTTAACTCCGAATGTTATTTACCTTATTTTGCATTTTTAATTCCAGATGACCCAAGAATCTGCATGACATGCATTTGGAACTACTACATGTTAAGCATAGCTCTTCATGCCGGTACATTTTTCTAAAGCAAAAATGTATGCTTTGCAACATAAATCCATGTTGTATATGTTGTCTCATTCCTTTAAACTATTGCCTATCTGAGAACCGTAACTTTGGAAAAGGTCTTGGGAAATGCTGAATAGCTAGCTGATCATACACCATCAAGGTGTTTAAAGCTTATGGACTAATGTGATCTTTGTATATACAAAGAGAAGAATATTGTAGAGAAAGTGTGTGAAGATTAAATACTGCCTCTATCTTTGGAACTAATGTGTTTTTAGTATATTGTGTCCAGTTCTGGTATCTGCAGTTCAGGAGGTACACTGAAAAATTTGAAGAGGTTAAGCAAAGAAACTGCATTATAGGCGTATGTGGCAAGGTTTTAGTAGTGGGGGGCTGCTGGGGTGACCTCTGTGGGAAGAGGTAAGGGGCTGCCCTGTGCCGGACACAGCTGTTTCCAGCTGACTCAGCAACAGACCCACCGCAGGCCAAAGCTGAGCCAAGCAGCAAAATTTGTGGCAGCTCTGTGAAAACATATTTAAGAAAAGGTAGAAAACACTTGACAGAGGGAGAAGGTGGGAACAAAAAGAGATAGAAACAACAGAGGAAACACCAAGGTCAGAGGAGGAGGAAGAGATCCTCCATAGCAGAGCAGATATTCCCTGCAGCCTGTGGAGGACCTATGCCGCAGCAGATGGGTATTCCTGACAGGAACTGCAGGCTGTGGAGAACCCATGCTGGAGCAGAGGAAAAGTGGGAGAAGGAAGGAGTGGCAGAGAGAAACTGCTATGTACTGACTGTAACTTCCCCCTTTTGGGCTGCTCGTTGCCTCACTGAGGGGACTGAATGCAACCTGTGGCAATAACGAGGGAGGGAGGACAGGAGTCTGGAGTGAAGGAGTGAAGTTGTTCCTGGGAAAGCAGGGGGGAAAGGTGTTTTAATGTACATCTTTTTGTTTCCCACTCTCCAGATAAGTAATTAAATTTTTATTTTAGTTGGCAATAAATTAAGTTAATTTTCCCCAAGTTGAGTCTGGTTTGCCCACAACAGTAATTGATAAGTGATCTCCCTGTCTTTATCTTCTCCATCCTGCTGCAGGGCGGGGGGAGGAGTGAGTAGCTGGGTGAGAGTTTGGCTGTTAGCCAAGGCTAACCCACCATGGAAACAAAAATTATAGATTAATGGAAAGTTTAACTTAAACAGAGGGAAAGGAATAACTTTTGTTTTTTCAAAGAGACAATTAAGAGATCATTATAACAATTACCAAGACAAAAGAACAAGTAGATAAAAAATGCTAGCTATAAACAATGGCATTGTGTTTTTTATATATATATCCAAGTGATCAGGTCTTTACAATGACAATATAGCAATTTCTAATTAAGCATGCATTTTTGTGCCTATGTTTAAAAAAGGAAATAAAATTAGTTATTCGTAAGAACCCTGATATTAGCAAATGTGAGTTGTTAATGTTTGGCAGTTGAATAGCTGACATATCCACAAGTACACTTTGAATCCTTCATTAGAGGAATAATTTCTGTTCCTTAGGATGAGAATAGAGCCTTACCATTGCTATACCTAGAAACATACAGAAAATAAATTCCATGATCTCAGAACAAACTTACCAATGATATTCTACTTCATCTTATAAACAGCATTGCTATTAATACTGCCCAGAAAATACCTACAGAGATGAAAGTTCCCTGCAGTGTATAGAGTGTTCTAGCATCTGTGATAGCTGTGACACGGACAAGTGTAACTCATGTAAGGAAGGTTTTTATCTCTCACATAGGTAAAGCACCAGGTACGATATATACATAAAAGTATTTGAAACTTTTTCCTTGGAGAATTTGGACTCAAATTCTGAAATTCTAAAATCAGTTCTATTGCAGTCAGTGGAGGTTGAGGGCATTTACAGCTTTGTAGAATCAGGTACTTTGCACTAACATAAGGCATCATTTACAGTATGCAAACCCTTAAATCAAATCAGATTTACCTGAGTTTAGCTTTATATACACCAGAAACTAGAGATTCATCCGGTCCTCAAAATGTGTGTATATGCGGCGGAGGATCCACAGGGGACATCACACACAGACCAATGTGATCAAGTGAAGCCCATTTACTACAACTTTTAGCACAGTTATATACCTTATGCGCTTGTGCACGCGCCTTATACAATACTCTAATTGGTACAATACCCCATTTCACATGGCGCTATCTTATCTTCTATTGGCTGTTCAAGCTTCTTCACGAGGTGTCCAGCAGTTACTTATCTCATTCTTCGGCATCCAGGAGTTGTTTGTCAGGCTCTTCTTATCTTCCTTTTCCCAGCGTACAAGGACACAGCGTCCTTGTCCGCTTCAGCACTTTGTAAACTTATGCTTCGTTCCCAGCTAAAGGCTGGATTGCTCACATGCCCTTGCTCAGCCAAGAAATCCTCAACAATTCCCCCTTTTTGTTTTTGAGCAATCCAGGCTTGCTTAATAACTTGGGATGCCATTTTTCCTTAACAAGCTGAACAAGGTAAAATTATTACAATACCTAAAATCACAATAACTACAATAGTGCCCATAATTCTTCGAGCCAACCCGTTACCCCTAATGACCCGAACCATGAGGACCATGAGGAAGATAAACCATCCATACATTCTTGTGCCGTCTTGCTCTGCGAACTCAGCCCAGCAATCGGTAGGTGCCAGCTTTCCGTGGGCATCCCCACGGAGGCAACGATGGCCTTGCCGTACACCAGCCCGATGCTCTTCGGAAAATCCCGGTATTTATACATTTGCAGAGGAACGGGTTTCAGCACACGTGGCCAGCGGGTGCCAAAATCCGCCTCGGTTGCAACCTATGACGCATGCGCTCGCTGGCCAGGCGTTCTGCATGAGTCATAGCCATCCTGTCTATTGGTTCATGGGCTTTGTGATGCGGTTGTGTCCTGGTTTCAGCTGGGATGTAGTTAACTGTCTTCCTAGTAGCTGGTACAGTGCTATGTTTTGAGTTCAGTATGTGAAGAATGTTGATAACACTGATGTTTTCAGTTGTTGCTCAGTAGTGTTTAGACTAGAGTCAAGGATTTTTCAGCTTCTCATGCCCAGCCAGGGCACCTGACCCAAACTGGCCAACAGTGTATTCCATACCATGTGACGTCCCATCTAGTTTAGGAACTGGGAAGTGGGGGGGCAGGGATTCGCCGCTCGGAGACTGACTGGGTGTCGGTCGGCGGGTGGTGAGCAATTGCCCTGCGCATCATTTGTACATTCCAATCCTTTATTACTACTGTTGTCATTTTATTAGTGTTATCATTATCATTATTAGTTTCTTCTTTTCTGTTCTATTAAATCGTTCTTATCTCAACCCACGAGTTTTACTTCTTTTCCTGATTTTCTCCCCCCTCCCACTGGATGGGGGGGGAGTGAGTGAGCGGCTGCGTGGTGCTTAGTTGCTGGCTGGGGTTAAACCACGACAGGTTGCGATGCACAGAGAATCTTGACCTGTTATGTTAGCCAAGGTGACCTACACATTAGTTTTTGGCTGAGGTGGTATTCATATTGCCGCACCATCTAGGATGTTCCAGATGATGATGGTCGTACAAATCGAGCGGGAGTCCGTCGTGGGCCTGTATCTGTGGAAACACAATCATAATCTCGCCCCCAGGTTATTAATGGAAATGGACCTTCCCATTGCCCTGTTTCTAGATTCTTAACTAAAACCATGACCTTACCCCTAATTTTGGCTTTAGCTTTTACGTTTACCCCACACTGTCTTCCCATAATCACACTATGTTTAATCAAATTATGCTTAACACACTTCTTACCTAATGCAAGTTCTATATACAATAAAGCACGCTGTCCTAAGTCTTCTACAAGCGATAAATCATATACTTCCTTATAATGCCTTAGCCAAAAACCTCTCTGAAGGACTCAATGTCCGCTAGTCCTCTAAAATGTAAAACACTATTAGTCAGAATCTGTCAGATCAGTGGCTCCAGCATCCACCGGTGCCGTGCCAGTTGCCGTTGGGACAATTCCGGGTCCAGCATCAGTGCAAAGCCATGGCTTGACCCACTTGGCTGGGATCCAGCGAAGGCCTCGATCTGTAAGCAGACACATATACCCTCTCCCAGTAAGTTTTACTTCTGCGGGTCCGCACCATTGCCCGGACTCTGGGTCCTTATACATTACCATGATTCCTGTACTTTGTTGCGTCCTTTCCGCCTGTAAAAGAGCATGATGCACTACCATTCGTGGGTCTTTGTGATCACCTGTCAATCTAAGATAATTTAGCACAAATAAGGCTTTGGCCAATTGCTCCTCTGGAAGTAAGCCCTGGGTTCCCCCCTTTTGTCTTTGCAGCATGCTCTTTAGGGTCTGCTTGGCCCGTTCGACAATAGCCTGTCCTGTGGGAAGATGTGGAATACTCGTACCATGGTGAATTCCCCACAAATTACAAAATCGAGCAAATCGTGTAGAACCATAAGCCGGGCCATTGTCCGTCTTAATTTCTTTAGGCACACCCAGCACTGCAAAAGAAGCATGAAGATGTCATTCAATATGTAAGGCCTTTTCTCCAGTTTGTGCCGTGGCCCACATGGCAGCAGAATAGGTATCAATACACACATGCACATAACGCTTTGCACCAAACCACATGACATGGGTGACATCCATTTGCCACAACTGCAATGGCAAGAGACCTCGTGGGTTAACCCCACAGCCCAAGCCCAGCCCTTCCTTTTGACAATCGGGGCATGCTTTAACGATACCTTGGGCATCAGTGAGTGGTAAGTCAAATTGCTTTGCTAACATCCTAGCGGGTTGGTGCAAGAACGCATGTGATTGCCTTGCTTGTTGAAAGCAATTCCCTGGAGGAGGCTCCCATGCCGCTGCAACCAATTGGTCAGGTCTGTCATTTCCCTCTGACAAACCTGGTAGTTTTTGATGACTTCTTATATGCATTATAAAACACTCTACACTCCGAGAGTTCAAGCAGCGTATTAATGACAAAAACAACATTCCCAATCTTTTGTTTGTGACCTCCTTTACCATTGCTCTTTCCATCTGTCCTGGTTTCAGCTGGGATAGAGTTAACTGTCTTCACAGTAGCTGGTACAGTGCTATGTTTTGAGTTCAGTATGCGAAGAATGTTGATAACACTGATGTTTTCAGTTGTTGCTCAGTAGTGTTTAGACTAAAGTCAAGGATTTTTCAGCTTCTCATGCCCAGCCAGCGAGAAAGCTGGAGGGGCACAAGAAGTTGGCACAGGACACAGCCAGGGCACCTGACCCAAAGTGGCCAACAGGGTATTCCATACCATGTGACGTCCCATCTAGTTTAGGAACTGGGAAGTGGGAGCAGGGAATTGCCACTCGGGGACTAGCTGGGTGTCAGTCGGTGGGTGGTGAGCAATTGCCCTGCGCATCATTTGTATATTCCAATCCTTTCATTATTGCTGTTGTCATTTTATTAGTGTTATCATTATCATTATCATTATTAGTTTCTTCTTTTCTGTTCTATTAAACTGTTCTTATCTCAACCCAGGAGTTTTACTTCTTTTTCCTGATTTTCTCCCCCATTCCACTGGGTGGGGGGGAGTGAGTGAGCAGCTGTGTGGTGCTTAGTTGCTGGCTGGGGTTAAACCACGACACCATCCTTTGTACCACCCCGACTACATGAAGAGAATCGGATATGATACTCAGCGGCTCCTTAGCCCAATGCTGCAGTGCCCAAATCACCGCTTTTAATTCTAACATCTGTAAAGAATCCCCAGGCTCTCCCTTTTCAACATGGTCACGCTGCTGATCGTTAGCATCTTTCCACATACAGGCGGCCGTACCTGTCTTTTTCCCAGCATCAGTAAACACTGTTACCCTGTGTATAGGTGTTTCCAACCTCCATGGTTTTTGCTCAAAGGTTTGCTGTTCCAATAGTGACCACAACTTATGCTTTGGATATTGATTACTTATCGTACCTCCAAACCCCACTAATGCCGCTTGTAGCGCTACAGAATGCCGAATTCCCCATTCCAACTACCATTTTACCAGAGGTATTAGTAACATTTCTGGTTCCGTCCCTGCAATCTCTACAATCCTCGTTCTTCCCCTAATGATCAGTTGTGCAAATAATTCCAATCGGGTTACAATAGATTTGTCCAGTCGCATGGCTAAGAAGACCCATTCCAAAATTCTCAAGGGATCTGAGCGCTTTGTGTCCCACTGACAAATTACCACATAAGGGTGTTGTCTCTGAGAGTCCCCTGTATTAACGATCATCAATATTATCGGTAAATCCTCATTGCATCTGGATGCAAAGGAATGGTGAAAAAACAATCCTTTAGATCTATAATTAACAAATCCCATTCTTCTGGAAGCATAACTGGAGACGGCAAACCCAGCTGCAGGGCTCCCATACTGTGCATCACCGCATTCACAGCTCTAAGGTCATGTAACAGTCTCCATTTCCCACTTTTCTTGGGAATGGTAAATATTGGTGTATTCCATGGACTAGCAGAAGGAACAACATGTCCCGCTCTCAATTGGTCCTCAACTAACTCTTGTATTTTTAGCAGCCTTTCAGAATTTAGCGGCTACTGATCAATCCAAACAGGCTCATCTGTTTTCCAGCTAATTTTCAGGATTGGCTGCCCCTCAGTGACCGCTCCTAAAAAGGATGGGTCACTAACATTGCCTTCATTTGGCTCAATAAATCACGGCCTATGAGGCCAAGAAATTCCTTTGGGGTAGTCATGACATACGGACGTGTCGTAACGTGCTCACCGTCGGGGAACAGAAATGTAATCGGTAGCTGACTTACTAAGGTGGCTTGTGTGCCCCCTGTCCCTGCGGTGCCAAAATTTGGATTGATCAATGGCCACGATGGAGGCCAAATATATTGTGAAATAATCGTAACATCAGCTCCTGTATCGATTGTCATCGGTTTCTTGACGATAACTCCGTCAGGTCCTTCCAATTGCACTACCTGTTCTGGTTTACCTTTTGTTATGTCAATGGCAAAATACACCTGCGGTTCCCCCGTGGAGCCGAATCCACCATCTCCACGTTGTACTTCACCTGGGTTCGGAACACACGACCTGAATGGAACTAATTGTGCTATTCTGGTACCTTTAGGAATAGAAACAGGAGGGATTAAAACATGAATCATAATTTTCACAGTCCCACAATAATCTGCATCAATAAGCCCTGGGACTACCAGAATTCCTTTTAGAGCTGTTGAAGATCGCCCCATTAAAAATGCACTAAGCCCAAACCCCAATGGTCCCTTTATGTTGCTATCCACCAAGCGGACTCCTGCATCCACCAACGTAATGTCTACTGTGGTTTCCATATCCACTCTGGAGCTTCCTGCAGTGGCGGATCTGGCAGTTGCGAGGCTGCCTGAGGTCTGGCAGCCCAAACCCCTTGCATTTGTGTCGTCGCGCGAGGGGCCTTCGCGCTCGGTGTAAAGTTTCCCTTCTTCCTGCATTCTTGGTGGTATGGTTATCTTTCTTACAACTGTTGCACCGTCTTTTTGTTAGCAGAAACTCTACATTGGCTCTTAATGTGTCCAAGTTTACCACAATTAAAACACTTGACCGAGGGTTTCTTACTGGCTTTATCAATAAGCGGATTCTGTACTGACTCACAGCAGTCCTTAATTTCTCAAGGACTGTTCAGTCAAACGCCTCCCATCTTCTTTTTAATCCATTATTTTGTACAACAACTGGGAATGCTTGGAGCATAGTCCCTTCCACAAGGCATTTTTTATTACTCCCCTCCAACGCCTCTCCCTCTCGTCTGCAGCGGCTATTACAGGCGGCTCCGCGTCTATCGCGGGCGCGGATGGTTCCACCGTCTCTGGTTCCGAGAGGCGGGATGGATGAAAGGGCGGTGGCGGGGGCGCGGACGATGCTGCCCGGGGGCCGGCGGTGGCGGGGGCGCTGGCGGCGGCCGCTCCATGTCCGGCTGACACACGCCGCGGCGGGCGGGCGGGGGGAGAAAGCGGGGCTGGCATACCGCCAAAATCTTCGTTCTCTTGCCTTCTCGGCTCACCCTTTCGGGAGGATGAATATCTCCCCCTCACTTCTGGTTCTTCTGACCGTACTGTCAGTTTTTGTAACTGGTTCACCACCTCCGAGTCTGTCGGCTCCGGACCTGCCGGGCGACAATCGCCCCCCCCCTAATTCCTCCGCTTCTCGCGGAGTAACAGGCAGGGGGATATCTTCGGCGCCAGCGACCTGGCTGGGTATAGGCAAAGGCTGTGTCTGTGCAGGCGTCTCAGCATTAGCAGAAATGGATGCTCGGGGGGGGTAGAGATAGCTGTGTAGAGAATGTCCCCCCAACTCCAGCGGGGTAGGCTGACGCGGCAGCCGTGGAGGCAGCAGAGGGGGTCACCGCCGCGCAGAGAGCGGCGGCTGCCTGCCGGTCCGCCCTCATTGTCTCCAGCGTGTCTCGAATTACCTTCCAGTGCGCTGCGTATTTGTTTGCCTCCTTTGCCTTATCCCCCCTGCTCCTAATAGCGTCCCACAGCGCCTTGCTTATATCATCCCAGGTCGCTTCTTCAAATGCGACATTTATACTCGGAATAAGTTCTCTCTTCCAAGCCCATAAAAGCAACCCCTTTATCACAGAATTATCGCATTTCAGTCCTCTCTCAGAGAGAAAATATTGAAGGAGTTTCAGGACTGCTTCCTGCTCTTTGTCCAACCCCATCTCCTTCTCCGACCGCTCACCTGATCAGGGCGAGATTCAAGCTTCTATTCACTTGCGCGCGCCTCCTCGCCTTCCCAGCTCAACTGAAGCTCATGTCGTTCTTCACAGCTTAGCTGAAGCTCATGCCATCCTGCCGGGGCAGCAGGAATAGTTTCGGCCGGCTTCTCCGCTCCCTTGTCGGTTCAGCTGCACCAGAAATTCTTGTAGAGATGATAAAGTGCTGATCTGAGGGTCCCTGTTCGGGCGCCAAATGCGGCGGAGGATCCACAGGGGACATCACACACAGACCAATGTGATCAAGTGAAGCCCATTTACTACAACTTTTAGCACAGTTATATACCTTATGCACTTGTGCACGCGCCTTATACAATACTCTAATTGGTACAATACCCCATTTCACATGGCGCTATCTTATCTTCTATTGGCTGTTCAAGCTTCTTCACGAGGTGTCCAGCGGTTACTTATCTCATTCTTCGGCATCCAGGAGTTGTTTGTCAGGCTCTTCTTATCTTCCTTTTCCCAGCGTACAAGGACACAGCGTCCTTGTCCGCTTCAGCACTTTGTAAACTTATGCTTCGTTCCCAGCTAAAGGCTGGATTGCTCACATGCCCTCGCTCAGCCAAGAAATCCTCAACATGTATATCTAAAAATCTTAGGGATATCTGCACTTAGATTTTTTATTGGACCAGTATAAAAACTGGGACTTAACCATAAAATTTTGATCCAGATTTGTACTTTTGTAAGATTTGTATGTGCCAGGATTTAGGATATGGATGAGGTGATTTGAAAACTTAATGAATGGCCAGGCCCAGAGAGTGGTGACCAGTGGTGCAATGTCTAGTTGGAGGCCAGTAACTAGCAGTGCACCCCAGGGGTCAATACTGGATCCAATCCTGTTCAACATCTTCATTAATGATCTGGATGATGGGGCAGAGGGTACCCTCAGCAAGTTTGCTGATGACACAGAACTGGGAGGAGTGGCAGATATACCAGAGCGTTGTGCTGCTATTCAGAGGGACCTGGACAGGCAGGAGAAATGGGCTGACAGGCACCTCATGCAGTTCAAGAAGGGGAAGTGCCAAGTCCTGTCCCTGGGGAGGAACAACCCCAGGCACCAATACATGCTGGGGGCTCACTGGCTGGAAAGCAACTTTGCAGAAAAGGACCTGGGGGTCCTGGTGGACACCAAGTTGAACATGAACGAGCAATGTGCCCTTGGAGCAAGGGTGGCTAACAGGGATGCATTAGACAAAGTATTTCCAGCAGGTCAAGGGAGGTGATCCTTCCCCTCTACTCACAGGTGGCACATGTGTGAGTGAGTGTGGAGCTCACTTCTCCAATGATGACATCTCTAGACAATGTGAAGCTTGCCATAGGAGCTGTGCAACATGTGTTGGGTACAGTGATGAGAACTGCACCAGATGCAAAAACAGTTTCCAGTTATTTCATGGGCAGTGTCTGAATCCAAGAAATTTCCATCCAAAGGGAACTACTGGAGTGGTAAATTGCAACAGATCCCTTGACCTTTTTTATTTCTCTAAAGACTACTAAAAAGTTTAGAAAGAGTATGTAAAGATCATGTAGTTAGTATGAAACTGACCTTTTGTCTAACTAGAACCAAATTGTTTTTAAAAAATCTCTCTTCAGGATTGTAAATGCATCAGATGGAATAATAATACATCCAGTTTTGGTCACAGTGTTTAAAGAAAGAGGTGGCCCAATTAGAGAGAGGAAAAAGTGAGGATTACCAGAAGTCTAGGAAAAAAAAATATTTACAAGGAAAGATTGAGAGAAATGAGAGGTTTTAGACTAAAAGAGAAAATTAAGGAACACAATCACAAAGAAGAATGAAACAGATTACATGTCTCTACATGTGGTAAACAGGGAAAGAAATAATAGGCTTAAAATGCAGAAAAGGAGATTTAAATTTGGCATTGGAAAAAAAAGAGGACCTTCTAATGGAATAATGGAACAATAATATCGACTGAGGAGGTTTTCAAATTAGAGGTCTTTAAGAACACATTAAAAACATCTGACAGGAATGTTTATTGAGTTGAGTAATACACTAGATTACTTATGGTCCCTTCCAGCCTTATTTTTCTATAAAATACAAATTTTCTTCTGATTCCTATGTGTTTATTTGACTCAAACATATCAAAGAATGACTATCCTTATATCTATATGGCCTTGCATTAAAAAATGAAATATACTAACAAATATTTTTTGAAAAAATGTTGACCATTTCTAATTATTGTCTATCTACAGAGAAATGTTATATCAAAAAGAAAACCATTTCTTCGCTTCAGAAAAGGATCAGATAGCCCTTAAAAGGAGAGAGATTAATAGAAAGACAGTCTCTGAACATTTAATTGTGCTTCATCCAGATAAGTAAGTATTTTTTCAATTTGAGGCACCGAATCGTGTCAAAGAAAGAACACATCTATACTTTCGTCTCCTCAGTCTCCCAATCCAATCTAACACTGCCAAATGAGGTGATTTACTATCAGGTTTTTTTCTCTTAAGCAGGCAACTGATGCAGGTCTGTGCACTTCAGTGTTACTATGCTGTGGAAACCTCTTTCTGTCTTTTCTTCTATTTTCCTTTCCTTCAGGTAGTTAAAATACAACTTACATGGGGCATTTCAAACCGTAAGATACATGTCTCTCTCTGAGCTGTACTGGCTTGCGCAGTAATGTGTGCTCCAAAGTCACATGATCTTTGCTGTAGCTGGTGACACTGATCAGGGAGCATAGGTGTGGTGGTGCTTTAGCAGGGTGACCTGTTTGCAATTTCAATCTACATTGGTGCATTCTGTAAGAATGGTTTCACATGTTTTCCTGTTTAGATGCCAACCTTGGCTTTGGGCAGCAAAAAAAAGTGCTTCTCAATCTGCGTGTCCTAATTTTTGATGTAACTATTCCCCTAGTCGGTATCATTCAGAATCTATTGTATTTTCTAATTTTATCTTCCTATTTCTGGCTAGTTCATCTACTTGTTGGTTCCAGTTTGTGGCTGCTTTATTTTCTTTGGCGTGAGCTTTCACCCATCCCATGGTGAATGGTGTTTTTCTGGCTATGTTTAGTAATAGTTGCCAATCCTCGGTTCTCCAGACTGGGGACCTATTTACTTCCCAATTTAGGGCTTCCTATTGGCAAAGCCATTGTGTAGCTCCTGCCCATACCACATAGGAGTCGACATAGATAACTTTTGCTCCGTTCTGTGCTGCTAGAACAACTGCCCTTAGTTGTCCTACCTGTGCACTACTTTCACCTTCTGTTACTTGTTTGCCAGTGTTAATTTCTAATGCAGCAGCCTTATAATGCCATTTACCATTTATTCTCTTTGCTGAGGAGTCGGTAAACCAAATGCCTTCAGTAGATGTTTCCTCAGTGAGGGGGGGTGCATCTAGAAATGGTGAAGGTTTAAATGGCTGTTTTAATGCTAGTGGGTCTGTAGGGTTTAGGGTTATTCCATGCGGGGCCCGGATGACAGGACACCAATATGATGATTAAAGTCGCCACTTTATTGAGCCTAGCTGATGATTCTTATACAATTCTCTAAGTTGCTTAGAAGCTTTGATTGGCTGCTGCATGCAAGCATTTGGTGTCCACGCGCACAAACATAAAATGTGATTGGTTATATCGATACTGTCCATGCGTATAAACATAAGATACAGTTAGTTATACTCACTCTGTACACGCGCATAAACACAGGACATAATTGGCTATATTAACTAGAGCATGCGAAACTTGTCTCAGTCCAATTGGCCAAGATAAGCCCCTGAATTGAGGTTGTTTGTGCCAAGTTCCCTTTATCGTGGAATGTGCACCTGTGTTTTTCTAATTGGGATCTTTCTTTTTCTATCTTCTTGTTTATTCTGTTCAAGGCCTTCTAAAGGCATCTGGAACACTCTTGTGACCATGAGCTACTTTCAGGCCCGATAACTAAGTTCCACATAATTGAACCCTACATCTCCTCCTTTTTTATTTATTTTTTTTGTTTCAATTAACACAGCCTTACTTGATCTATCAATTAATTTTTAAACACATTGCAACATACAAGGATGGACCATCTGTACATTCTTGTGCCATCTTGCTCCACAAACTCAGCCCAGCAATCGGTAGGTGTCAGCTTTATGTGGGCGTCCCCACGGAGGCAACAATGGCCTTGCCGTACACCAGCCCGATGCTCTTCGGAAAATCCCGGTATTTATACATTTGCAGAGGAATGGATTTCAGCACATGTGGCCAGTGGGTGCCAAAAGTCCGCCTCAGTTGCAACCTATGACGCATGCGCTCGCTGGCCAGGCGCACTGCACAAGTCATAGCCATCCTGTCTATTGATTCATGGGCTTTGTGATGTGGTTGCGGTGCACAGAGAATCTTGACCTGTTATGTTAGCCAAGGTGACCTACACGTTAGTTTTTGGCTGAGGTGGTATTCATATTGCCGCACCCTCTGGGATGCTCCAGATGATGATGGTCGTACAAATCAAACGGAAGTCCATTGTGGGCCTGCATCTGTGGAAACACAAGCATAATCTTGCCCCCAGGTTATTAATGAAAATGGACCTTCCCATTGCCCTGTTTCTAGATTCTTAACTAAGACCATGACCTTACCTCTAATTTTGGCTTTAGCTAACTTTTCTTGTGAAGAGAGATTCCCCCTTTTTTTTTTTTTTTGGTCTTTGTCATAAATGACTACATATCGGGGTATCTTAATACTACTTCCACACTCGGCTCTTATGAGTAATGTTTCGCCGGATGCTGATCAACATTAAATCATATATATTTGCTATAATAACTCTAAGCTGCTTATTCTCTATACGATTAGTTATAGGTTAGTTGGTTAGTTAAATTTCTATTACAATGATTACACACACACAAAAAATTTTCTATCCCTTCCACCCACTTGCACTAAGATACATATCCAGGGCCGGCACCGTACTCCGTGTTTTTCACACGCGTTCTTAATTTCCGCATTGACTGCCGGTCTCTGTCGTGATTTGTCTAGGCAGTCTATCTAGGGCTTCGGGACCTGCTGAAGTCTCCACTGCCTCTTGTTCTCGATCTTCTGAGTTGTTTGTGACATCTGGTCACTCAATCCATGGCTTGACCCATTTCGCCGGTATCCAATGGGGCTGTTCGTTACCACAATAAGGCCGAATCCACTGTAGGTCTCTGACAAGTTTTTGTACATCATGTGTATTTCATATGTCTTTGTGTAGCGACAGCTTTTGTGGACAAACAGAGGCTTCTGCAACTTGCAAACCCGGATATAGTGTTAACGGCGTTCCGTCTTTTTTAAACCTTGATCGACAGTCGCTGGCTTTGTGTCGGAACTTGTCGCACTTGTTACAGACCCCAGGAAAGTTTGACCGGCTGCCGTTAGTTAGTGCTGGCATAGATCGAGGCTGCGTTGCTATGCGTTGAGGGCACATACGTTTCAAATGCCCCGGCTGACCACACCGATAACACGCTAAGGGGTCTTTGTGTGGGCCGTGGTCTCCTTTTCCCTGTTGCACCATCGGTCATAATGCTACCGCGAGCGCTGCAGTGTGAGCTTCAGCATGTATTTTAGCTTTCTCTTGTTCCTGTATCAGAGGCAAGTGATTACAAGCCTCGATGATATCCACTAATGTAGCTGTACGGGGAAGCGATGCAATGATTTGTCTGCATTTTGCATTCGCGTTTTGAATAGCTAAGTCCTTTCTGACCACAGCTTTCGCTTCGGGGGTTAAGGTGGGCGACGCATCGACAGCAGTTTTTAAACGGTCAAGGAATTTCATGTACAGCTCCTCTTCCCCTTGTATGATTTGAGAATATGGCGGGACCGGTTTTCCCACTTGCGGCACCTCTGAAATAGCTTCCAGAGCTAGTTGTTGTGCCAATTGTAAAATCTCTGGTCTTAATGCAGCCTGAACGGGACCAGTAGCAAACTGTCCCGTGCCAAGTAACACGTCTACACTGACAAATGCAAGTGGATTTTTGTGCCCCAGCATCTAAATTTCTCACCTGGGCTTCTTCTGCTTTCTGTCTCCACCGATCATGAAACAACAACCTCTGAGTTGGTTCAAAGAACATTTCCACCAAAATCTTTATATCCGCTGGCACTAAGGTTTGTGCCTTGAAAAATTGTTGTATCATTTGTTGTACATACTTATTGTCTATTCCATATTGCATGATGGCTTTTTGCAGTTCTCGAACTGTTTTCCAGTCCAGAGGCGCCCATTGTCGCTTTCCTCCTGGCTCAGTGAACACGGGAAATGATCCGACAGTAGGTGGCAGTATTATTCCTTCTATAGTGGCATGCTCAATAATTCCGCGCCAACGTTGTCCCGGCGAAAAAGACGGATCGCTGGGTGGTGGTGGTGGGGGTCCTGCCCGGGCTGGTTCCGTGTTTTGTAAGGGCGGGTCTGTTAGCCGTCGCATTCCTTTGTATCTATTCTCGTATCTCTATTTAGACCCTTTTCCCTCATCGGGCATTAATTCCCCTTTTTGTACACACAGGTTAATCAGTTCTTGCATTTTATCCTTGGGGGATTTTTCTTCCCCATTGCCCACCACTTTAGCAAAAGAATCCATACTTTCTACGATTGCATTTGCTGCTTTCTCATATGCCTTTTTCGTCAACGGCTGCCCACATTTACCCCCATCTCTTTTTTGTGTTTCCTCCAGCAATTCTAACATTGTCTCTTTTTGCTCTAGTATTAGAGTAGCCAAGTCCTCGTTTGCATTATTGGAATCAGTACGTAGCTGGTTTTGAGCTTCCTCAGTATTTTCTAAGTCCTGTTGGGCCCCCCAATCATCAGAGTCCATGGGCAGGGGAACGTCTTCCGCTTGTAATAGCGGCTGACTTGTCTTTTTCGGAAAAGGATTTACCATCGCCTGTTCCTCGGGTGTTAATGGGGCCATGGGAACATCGGCGTTATTTCCCTTCCCCCAAAAATTCAGCTCTTCTACAGGAAAAGCCGCAACAGGTGTTTTCTTTTCTTCTAATGGCGGCGCCGTTGGCGGCGGGGGGGGCTCCTGTGCTCCGTGTACTGTCTCTGCTGCCGAACAATACGCTAGGGGAGCAGGAGCATTAATAGTTCGAATTTCTGCCGCTAAAGCATGTTTTAGCGCATCCTGAGCAGCAGTTTCTGATGTTATTTGCTGCATCATTTTGAGACACTTTTTCCAATGTGCTGCCAGATGTGCAGCTATTTTATTTCCTTCTTGTATAGAGTTCCATATTTCCCTTCCTAAGTTCTCCCAAATAGACAACGAAAAGAGAGCCTCAGAGTCCTTAAAAAATCCTCTTCTTTGGCCCCACTGTAACAAATCCTTTTTAATATCTATTTTTGTTTCTTCAACCAGCCTCATAAATGTCCTTAGGGCTGCTTTTTCCTTCGCAGATGCTGCGATACCCATGCCGCCCTTTTTACCACGTAAGCTTACAATTTACCTGCCTCTCTCGAGCAGTCCTGCCTCTCTCGAGCAGCCCAGCGCTTTCTTTCAAGCCCACCCGAATCCGCGGCAATTCCCCCGCCTTTTCAGTAGCGTTGCCTCTTATTCCTCATCGGATCACGTCGGAGGTCGCCAAATGTAGGGTTTAGGGTTATTCCATGCGGGGCCCGGATGACAGGACACCAATATGATGATTAAAGTCGCCACTTTATTGAGCCTAGCTGATGATTCTTATACAATTCTCTAAGTTGCTTAGAAGCTTTGATTGGCTGCTGCATGCAAGCATTTGGTGTCCACGCGCACAAACATAAAATGTGATTGGTTATATCGACACTGTACATGCGTATAAACATAAGATACAGTTAGTTATACTCACTCTGTACACGCGCATAAACACAGGACATAATTGGCTATATTAACTAGAGCATGCGAAACTTGTCTCAGTCCAATTGGCCAAGATAAGCCCCTGAATTGAGGTTGTTTGTGCCAAGTTCCCTTTATCGTGGAATGTGCACCTGTGTTTTTCTAATTGGGATCTTTCTTTTTCTATCTTCTTGTTTATTCTGTTCAAGGCCTTCTAAAGGCGTCTGGAATGCTCTTGCACCCATGAGCTACTTTCAGGCCCAGTAACTAAGTTCCATATAATTGAACCCTACATGGGTCAGTGTTTATAGGCATTTGTAATTTGGAAATTTTCGTATATCCTTCAGTCAATTGCATTTCATCTGCTACTCCTTCCAGGTATGCATACCATTTCCCGATGGTAGCTTTCTGTGCAATTCCTTCCAGAGGAGCAGTTCCTTTTAGGATTGTATCTAGCAGATTAAATGGCCCTCTAGTCTGAACAGGTTGTCCCTGGTGTATTTTCTCAACTTGTTTAAATGCTTGGGTTAGAGACAAATGTCCCTTTTCCCACTCAGAGTATCTCTGCTCTGTTTCTTTGAATGCAGTTGAGCTAAACAGTAAAGGTCTCTTTGGTCCGTTAGGGCCAGTTTGAAATAGATTACAATAAGTACCATGTTCTGCAAAACCCCATTCTGCTATAATAGGGTCACGGGGGTCAATTGGTCCCAGTGATTGGTATGTTTTTAATTCCTGTATTAAGTTTCTAACTGCCTCTTCTTGTTCTGAGTCCCATTTCCACGGTTTTCCTTTCTGTAAAAGTGAGTACAGCAGGCAAGCAATGACAGATAATCTAGGTACATGTTTTCTCTAGTATCCTAAAGTACCCATGAGTTGTTGTAGTTCTTTCCTAGATTGGGGCATTTGTAACTGTTCTATTTTACTTAGGGTGTCTGGTGGAATCGCTGCACTACCTGCAATCTACCAAGTACCTAAAAATTTTACCTCTCTGCCTGGTCCTTGACATTTCTCAGGTGGGATCTCAACTTCTGCTCTTTGTAGTGCCTGTCGCATTGCTGCTGCTGCTTCCCCCACTGTCTCAGGGGAAGTGCCCCCAATCAGAACATCATCTATATATTGGTATAGTTTCACATCCTGGAGGAGTGAGACTGTAAAAGTTCTGCAAGCACAGAATGAGCAATTGTGGGAGAATGTTTATATCCCTGTGGGAGTCTGTTAAAGGTGTTAAAGATGACATCTACTTCTTGCCCAGGAGCCATAAGTTTACCTTTGCGGTTTGACACAGACCACTTGTTCCATTTACTCCAGTGATTTTAACTCTTTGCCATCCGGGTCGTACACCCAGCTTCTCAGCATCATGTTGTGTTAAAATTGAAATTTGTGCTCCTGTATCTATTAGGAATTTCACTAATTGTTGTCGAGGACCAATTGGAATCAAAATGTATGGGCCATTGTTATCTATCCATTGATAGGATTTCACTTGCCAGACTGACAGACCCAATCATCATATGGGTGCTACTAGTTTTTTGCATCTGAATCTTTGGGAGAAAAAGGGGTATTACTCCCTCTCGGAGGAGGAGTTGTGTTGAGGATTTCTTGGCTGGGCAAAGGAATGTGAGCAATCCAGCCGTTAGGTGGGAACAAAGCATAAGTTTACAAGACGCTGGAGCAGACAAGGACGCTGTGTCCTTGTACGCTGGGAAAAAGGAAGATAAGAAGAGCCTGAAAAACAACTCCTGGATGCTGAAGAATGAGATACGTAACTGCTGGACACCTCGTGAAGAAGCTTGCACAGCCAATAGAGGATAAGATAGTGTCGTGTGAACCGGGGTATTGTACCAATTAGAGTATTGTATAAGGCGCGTGCACAAGCACATAAGATATATAACTGTGTCAAACGTGGTAGTAAATGAACTTCACTTGATCACATTGGGCTGTGTGTGATGTCCCCTGTGGATCCTCCGCAACAGAGTTGGTGTCTGAGTGTTTGGAGCATTTACTCTCCAATTGTCATCACCATTATATTTCTGAAACACCTGAATTAGACTCTAGATAACACTGGCACTCTGTCTTTGAATTGCAATTCTAGGGATACCTAGTAACAATGCTTGATTATATAATTCTCTCCACTTCTGAGTTTTGGACTGGTGATCAGTGGGTTCCTGTACTGGGGGGTTATCTTAGGTTGATTGTTTAAGTAAGTTGCCTAACATTACAACTTGTCTTTTTGGTTTCATCTGATAGATCATCCCATCCCATTTCTCGTCCATGATTTATGATGTCAGGCATTAATGTTGTAGGGTTTGGCGTTCGGAAGATCTCGCGATGTCACAGAAAGATGGAGGGTTAGTCGCAGCCCTATGACATATCTGTAATCCTGCCTACCCTTGTTAGTATAAAAGGAATTAACTGCGCAATAAAAGGCGGAAGTTGGCGCTCACACTGTGTGTGTTATCTGTCTCTTTCCCTGGTCCGGGCCGACCAGTGATCTAATCGCGGCACCTTGATATGTAGCGAACGCTACATAGTGGTGACCCCGACGTGATCGGTCGCACAGACGACGATGGAACTTGCGCAAGTGATTAAGGTATTAAAGGTATTGGCTGATGAGGTGGGTGCCCGCGGTTCGATTAGGAAGGGCCCCACGGGCGAATGCATCCTATGGATGCTGCGCCAGGGAGACATTGGGTCTCCTAGAGAAGTTTTAAGCCCTCCCAAATGGGGAGAGATTCGGGAGTCTTTGCTCCAATCTGCGCTCACGGGCGAGCGCGGAGCTGCTGAACGATTGCAAAGTTGGGGAAAAGTGGAGAAAGTGGTCGCGGCAGGACGGAAGGCTGGGGCGTGCTGGTTGGCGGTGCGAGCTGCTTTGCGGATGAAGCGCCACCTCAGGAACAGCGGGAGATAGTGCCCCCAGGGACAGTAAGTCAGACTCAGACGGAGTGGGCGGCCGTGGAGCGGGGTTCGCAGAGCGGTCCATCTCTGATTGAGGGCATGGACGCGGAGGGTACGGCAGAGACGGAGGTTTTTCCTGTAGGGACGGCACCAGCGGGGACGGATGTGCCCCCTCCGAAGTATCCATGGGAGGAGTTGCGGCGGGAGGTTCGGAAGGACTTAGAGGAATGCCTCTTGGACTGGGTTCCAGGCAAGGATGTCGGGGGAGATTTATACCGTTAGTTGAGAGAGTGGGAGGAACGGCCACCCGCGGAGGGGCTAACTGGGAGGCAGCGGGGGTTGGAGACTGTGGCAGAGGAGGAAACACCCCCCGCGGGGGAAATCAGGCGCCCTTGCCGGGAGAGCGGACGGAGCCTCCTGAGCCTTTGCCTGCGCCTACGCCTGCTGAGCCGTTATTTGCACCCCCTCCGGCCCCTCCCTCGGCCCCTCCCTCCTCCCCTCCCTTTCCGCCCCCCCCCTCCGCCGCCTTGCAGCGGCGCGTGTCAGCCGGCCATGGAATGGCCGCCGCCAGGCGCGGCCGCGGCCGGCCCCTGGGCAGAACCATCCGCCCCCCCGCCACTGTCCTTTAATCCATCCCGCCTCTCGGAACCAGAGACGGTGAAACCAACTGCGCCCGCGATAGACGCGGAGCCGCCTGCAGTAGCCGCTGCAGAAGAAAGGCAGAGACATTGGAGGGGAGTAATAAAAGATGCCATTATAGAAGGGACTATGCTCCAAGCATTCCCAGTTGTTGTACAAAATAATGGACAAAAAAGATGGGAGGCGTTTCACTGGAAAGTCCTTGAGAAATTAAAGACTGCTGTGAGTCAGTACAGAATCCGCTTATTGATAAAGCCAGTAAGAAACCCTCGGTCAAGTGTTTTAATTGTGGTAAACTTGAACACATCAAGAGCCAATGTAGAGTTTCTGCTAACAAAAAGATGGTGCAACAGTTGTAAGAAAGATAACCATACCACCAAGAATGCAGGAAGAAGGAAAACTTACACTGAGTGCCAAGGCCCCTCACACGATGACACAAATGCAAGGGGTTTGGGCTGCCAGCCCTCAGGCAGCCTTGCAACTGCCGGATCCGCCACTGCAGGAAGCTCCAGAGTGGATGTGGAAACCGAGTACACATTCAACATAAAGGGACCATTGGGGTTTGGGCTTAGCGCATTTTTAATGGGGCGATCTTCAACAGCTCTAAAAGGAATTCTGGTAGTCCCAGGGCTTATTGATGCAGATTATTGTGGGACTGTGAAAATTATGATTCATGTTTTAATCCCTCCTGTTTCTATTCCTAAAGGTACCAGAATAGCACAATTAGTTCCATTCAGGTCGTGTGTTCCGAACCCAGGTGAAGTACAACGTGGAGATGGTGGATTCGGCTCCACAGGGGAACCGCAGGTATACTCTGCCATGGACATAACAAGAGATAAACCAGAACAGGTAGTGGAACTGGAAGGGCCTGACGGAGTTATCATCAAGAAACTGATGACAATCAATACAGGAGCTGATGTTACGATTATTTCACGATGCATTTGGCCTCCATCATGGCCATTGATCAATCCAAATTTTGGCATTGCAGGGCTGGAAAACAGATGAGCCTGTTTGGATTGATCAGTAGCCGCTAAATTCTGAAAGGCTGCTAAAAATACAAGAGTTAGTTGAGGACCAATTGAGAGCAGGACATGTTGTTCCTTCTACTAGTCCATGGAATACACCAATATTTACCATTCCCAAGAAAAGTGGGAAATGGAGACTGTTACATGACCTTAGAGCTGTGAATGCGGTGATGCACAGTATGGGAGCCCTGCAGCTGGGTTTGCCGTCTCCAGTTATGCTTCCAGAAGAATGGGATTTGTTAATTATAGATCTAAAGGATTGTTTTTTCACCATTCCCTTGCACCCAGATGACGCTGAACGGTTCGCCTTTTCGGTACCATCGATTAATAAGGCAGAGCCCTATAAGAGATACCATTGGGTCGTGTTACTGCAATGAATGCGCAATTCCCCCACAAAGTGTCAGGTGTATGTGGCCTGGGCATTAGAGCCTGTAAGAAAGCAGTTTCCTCAGTTAATTATTTATCATTATATGGATGACATTTTGATAGCGGGAAGGAACTTGCCACAGGATGAAATTTTAACTCAGTTGCAGGACACCTTAAGCCATCGCGGAGTAATAATCGCTCCTGAAAAGGTGCAAAAGGCAGCACCTTGGAAGTATTTGGGGTGGCACATAGATGCGAGCAATGTTAAACCTCAGAAGGTTCAAATAACATCAGAATTTTCAACGGTACATGATGTCCAGAAGCTTGTGGGAGATATCCAGTGGGTGCGGAATCTTTGTGGTATCACTAATGACGATATGGCCCCTCTGGTAGAACTCTTGGGTACGAGCGCACGTGCAGATGAGAAACGGGAAATGACAGAGCTGATCAATTGGTTGCAGCGGCATGGGAGCCTCCTCCAGGGAATCGTTTTCAACAAGCACGGAAATCACATGCGTTCTTGCACCAACCCGCTAGGATGTTAGCAAAGCAATTTGACTTACCACTCACTGATGCCCAAGGTATCGTTAAAGCATGCCCCGATTGTCAAAAGGAAGGGCTGGGCTTGGGCTGTGGGGTTAACCCACGAGGTCTCTTGCCATTGCAGTTGTGGCAAATGGATGTCACCCATGTCATGTGGTTTGGTGCAAAGCGTTATGTGCATGTGTGTATTGATACCTATTCTGCTGCCATGTGGGCCACGGCACAAACTGGAGAAAAGGCCTTACATATTGAATGACATCTTCATGCTTCTTTTGCAGTGCTGGGTGTGCCTAAAGAAATTAAGACGGACAATGGCCCGGCTTATGGTTCTACACGATTTGCTCGATTTTGTAATTTGTGGGGAATTCACCATGGTACGAGTATTCCACATCTTCCCACAGGACAGGCTATTGTCGAACGGGCCAAGCAGACCCTAAAGAGCATGCTGCAAAGACAAAAGGGGGGAACCCAGGGCTTACTTCCAGAGGAGCGATTGGCCAAAGCCTTATTTGTGCTAAATTATCTTAGATTGACAGGTGATCACAAAGACCCACGAATGGTAGTGCATCATGCTCTTTTACAGGCGGAAAGGACGCAACAAAGTACAGGAATCATGGTAATGTATAAGGACCCAGAGTCCGGGAAATGGTGCGGACCCGCAGAAGTAAAACTTACTGGGAGAGGGTATATGTGTCTGCTTACAGATCGAGGCCTTCGCTGGATCCCGGCTAAGTGGGTCAAGCCATGGCTTCGCAGTGATGCTGGACCCGGAATTGTCCCAATGGCAACTGGCACGGCACCGGTGGGTGCTGGAGCCACTGATCCGACAGATTCTGACTAATAGCGTATTACACTTTAGAGGACTAGCAGACATTGAATCCTTCAGAGAGGTTTTTAGAACAGCGTGCCTTATTGTATATAGAACTTGCTTTAGGTAAAAAGTGTGTTAAGCATAATTTGATTAAACATAGTGTGATTACGGGAAGACAGTGTGGGGTAAACGTAAAAGTTAGTTAAAGCCAAAATTAGGGGTAAGGTCTACTTCCATTAATAACCTGGGAACAAGGTTGATTGTGTTTCCACAGATACAGGCCCACGAATGACTCCTGTTGGATTTGCACGACCATCATCATCTGGAGCATCATAGATGGTGTGGCAATATGAATACCACCTCAGTCAAAAACTAATGTATAGGTTACCTTGGCTAACATAACAGGTCAAGATTCTCTGTGCATCGCAACCGCATCATAAAGCCCATGAACCAATAGACAAGATGGCTATGACTCGTGCAGCGCGCCTGGCCAGCGAGCGCATGCGTCATAGATTGCAACCGAGGCGGACTTTTGGCACCCGCTGGCCACGTGTGCTGAAACCTGTTCCTCTGCAAATGTATAAATACCGGGATTTTCCGAAGAGCATCGGGCTGGTGTACGGCAAGGCCATCTTTGCCTCCGTGGGGACGCCCACGGAAAGCTGGCACCTACCGATTGCTGGGCTGAGTTCGCGGAGCAAGACGGCACAAGAATGTATGGATGGTTCATCTTCCTTACAGTCCTCATGGTTCAGGTCATTAGGGGTAACAGGTTGGCTTAAAGAGTTATGGGCATTATTGTAGTTATTGTGATTTTAGCTATTGTAATAATTTTACCTTGTTCAGCTTGTTAAGTAAAAATGGCATCCCTTATAATAGCACCGGCCAGGCCATTGTAGAACGAGCACATCGAACCTTAAAGACCCTGCTCGATCGGCTTAGGGAGGGGGAGCAGGTGGAGTCCTCCTGGTTATGGGATAACTCACCTGTTCTCCGTACACAGTGTCTTCTGTTAACTGCGTTAACTTCATTAAATCAGACAGTTCGAGGGGACCCGGAGCAGACGGCAGCGCAACCACATTTTACGAGCACGGAAGAGAAAGGCCCCTACCCGTTGGTCCGTGTGCATGACCCTCAGACACGCCAATGGGATGGGCCGTTTGAGCTGCGTTGTCTCGGGCGAGGGTATGCCTGTGTACAGAAGCCTGAAGGGCTACTGAAATGGGTCCCTAGTCGTATGGTTCGTCCTGCCTTAACCTCGTAGTGTTTGAGTGTTTTTTCTTACAGATCGCTGTCATCCTTTCCTGGCTTGTGACACCTTGGGTATCCGCTACAAATTTCTGGCAGTGGATGCAAAACCAATTGAGGGGGCCCTGATGTGTATCCGGATGACATCCCTCTCAGAGCCCATCAATACGTGCCTTTATGGGATCCGGCTGTCAGAGACGGAGCTGAAAACATTGTGTATGAACAAGTGTCAACAGAAGAGTCAGAATCGCTCACAGCCGGGAATCTGGATGCCCCAGACAGTAAGCCTTAACATCAGCATACCAACGATAAACTTTATATAGTAATAGAAGTAATTCTTTTCCAGCCTTAACTTTCCATTTACCACTTGTGTGAATTCTCTGTAAAGGAGCTCCTTGCTCTGCAAGGTAAATGGGACATTTACGTGTGTTTAAGATACAGTGTTTCAACTTAGTTGTAGAAATATGCTTATGCTCATAGTACTTTACACAGTTATTTCTTTGCGTAGAACTGTTCATAACCATAGAAGCTAGCTAGTCATAGGGAAGGGGAGATGTAGGGTTTGGCATTTGGAAGATCTCGCGATGTCACAGAAAGATGGAGGGTTAGTCGCAGCCCTATGACGTATCTGTAATCCCGCCTACCCTTGTTAGTATAAAAGGAATTAACTGCGCAATAAAAGGCGGAAGTTGGCGCTCACACTGTGTGTGTTATCTGTCTCTTTCCCTGGTCCGGGCCGACCAGTGATCTAATCGCGGCACCTTGATATGTAGCGAACGCTACAAATGTAGCCCAGGTAGGGAGATTTCTTTGCTCTAGGGCCTCTTCCTCATCATCATCAGCTTCTCTTATGGCCAAAAGGGCATTAAAGTTTGCGTCTCTCCTGATTTCATCTTGTTTTGCAATGAGGTAGGGTTTAAGCATAGCAGTGGCTCCCTTGATTAAAGGCTTTAGCATGTCAGGATCCACAGTTGCTGATATGGGAACATTAAGATGGCCGCGTTCATGCATGGCCTGGATACAGGCAGCTTTTGTAATAGCTGTAGAGAGCTCATTCAAGGATATGATGGGTATTACTAGAGGCTTTCCTCTCTCTAAAATATCTATTCTGCCAGCCCAGTATGCCACTCCACTTGTTATCAAGTGGGGTTCGTCTAGGGGTTTGGGTCCAGCATTTAAAAAGACACCAGGACCCCAAAATCCATTGGCTTCATCACCACTGGGTAAGATTCTATCTCCCCCAGTTAGACATATGTCCTGGGTTCAGCTGGGATAGAGTTAATTGTCTTCCTAGTAGCTGATATGGTGCTATGTTTTGATTTCAGTATGCGAAGAATGTTGATAACACTGATGTTTTCAGTTGTTGCTCAGTAGTGTTTAGACTATAGTCAAGGATTTTTCAGCTTCTCATGCCCAGCCAGCGAGAAAGCTGGAGGGGCACAAGAAGTTGGCACAGGACACAGCCAGGACAGCTGACCCAAAGTGGCCAACATGGTATTCCATACCATGTGACGCCACATCTAGTGTACAAACTGGGGGGGTGGGGGCGGGGGATTGCTGCTTGGGGACTAGTTGGGTGTCAATCGGTGGGTGGTGAGCAATTGCACTGTGCATCATTTGTACATTCCAATCCTTCTATTAATGCTGTTGTAATTTTATTAGTGTTATCATTATCATTATTAGTTTCTTCTTTTCTGTTCTATTAAACCGTTCTTATCTCAACCCACGGGTTTTACTTCTTTTCCCGATTTTCTCCCCCATCCCACTGGATGGGGGGGAGTGAGTGAGCGGCTGCATGGTGCTTAGTTGCTGGCTGGGATTAAACCACGACAACATACTTGCCATAAATACTCAGTTTCAGTTTCGCCTGGCTTATGGCCGTAGCATTCTTGCAAATTGGCCATCTTGAATTGGATCAAATGGGGTTGTTTTTCAGGTACGATCCCCTGCTCCACCCTGAGGTCCAGTGGTTTCTTCTGTTTTTATAATGGGCCTAGCCTCATATTTGGGGGGTTCTAAAGGAGGCAGAGGATTATTTCCCCTTGGATAGCTATCATTGGGGTCACCCCATATGTTTCCATCCCATTCTTCAGAGGATACAATTAGCTTCCTAATTTGCACAATGTCAGGGGGATAGGGAGCTTGCATAAGCATCGTTTCAACCCTTTCCTCCAACTTTTGTGTTTTCTCCTTTTCTTCCTGTAATTGTCTCTGCAGGTGCTCAATTTTCAAGGACAGTATTAATTCAGCTGCTTTTCTGCCTTCTATTTCTTCCTTCAAGTCCAATACCCTTTTATTGTTGTTCTTCCTAAACTGACAAGCGGCTTCTAGACAGGTACCTAACATTTTGCAAATAATTCCCTTTCCTTTTCCAGCCTTTACATGGCCCCTGGCTAACTTTAGCTGTTCTTCCACAGATTTCCAATCATGACAGTTATCACGAGCCCATTCCTCAGAAAATTTGGGACTCGAACTAATTCCATGTTTTTGTAAGTACTCAGTGATACTTGCCATCCTGCCGACTACGCCAATGTGTCGTGAAATGGAGTGGTTTGGACCGCTTAAAGAATCACCTCCAGTGGTATTAGTAAAAATGATTTAATAGGAATTTATATAAAAGTGTGACTTCACAGAATTTTATGGCAAGGTTCACTCTATTACTTAATACATGGATGAAATGCACACAGGAAAATTAAGTTAGAATCAAACTAAAATTATGTATACAGAGACGGAAGATGCAATAGGGTAAAAGAGAAACATACAAAGAAAAATTGAGTTAGAGTTGATTTCTCGCAATTTGTATAGAGATCGGGAATGTAAAAGGGTATGGGAGACCCTCCCATTCAGTCACGAGGTTTAGAGAAGACCCCCTTGCTTTCTAAACTCCTGTCAGAGTCTAGGTGTGGCTGGATCAACTCTTAGTCCCAGACTTGGTCAACGGTTTGTGGCTAAAGGGATTATGACTATAATGGTAGCCTGAGATTCATTCACAGTCAAAGTTCACGACAGTGACTTAGGTATAGATTTGAAAAGCAATATTTGTAATATACTTGCTACAGAATATTCAGGTTAGTACACATACACATGCACAAAGACACTAAGAGATATAAATATAAGCAAGTCAAAGAGGTATACCTGTTAAAAATTCCCCTTGAGTTCAGTGAAAATATTCACATCAAATGCTTCGGCATCTTTCTCAATGGGCAAAGGGTTGAGCCTCAAGGAGCGAAGAATATCAGCCCAAGTCTTGTTGGCTTTCGGCAACAGATGTCCAATGTTCGCAAACAGAAAAGTTTGCGAGCTCTGAGATGTCCCACTCAGAGGGAGATGCTGGTCGCAGCCCGCTGCGGTCCAGGAGAGCTCAAAGGGTCTCACTTAGTACCGCTGTTTATAGGTTTGGGAGATGATTGGCTTTAGTCATCAGCAAGTTACTGGGATTCCAGTTGCGCTGGTACCATTACGCATGAGTTACAATTCAGATAAGGAAGGCTCCAGGGCTGTCAGAGAATGTGTTAAGATTCAGATATGGGATGCTCCAAGGCAGTTAGGAGAGGACTGAGATATGTCTCAAGGTTGTCAGGAGAGAACTAATTATCTCTACTCCCGTCCCCCACCTCCGCCTGTGTTGACCTACCATGCTGGATAAAGTGAGTTTTGGGGAACAAAGACAGTTGGTTTTGCTTGGTTCCTAGGCTAACATAAAGGGCAGCACATCAGAGTCTGCCATAGAGGAACCAAGACAGAGTCTGAATTCTGTTACAGTTTGAGAGATTGATGCATCTAGGTGAGGATTAAAACCTTTTTTGAGTGTGGAATGCACTTTTTTTCCCCATGTTTAAGTTTTCACTTCTATTTCTTGCACAAGCATAAATGATAGATGAGTCTTATGAATTTTCAGGAGCACACACACCAACAACCAAAACATTCTCTATAAAAATAACTTCCTAAAATAATATTTATTTGTGTGTGTGTGTGTACTCTGCTGTGGAAACAGTTCAGTAAATATCAGGATTCATTAATAAGTCATATCAAGGTCTGAAATAATGAAACAGCTCCAGGCTTTTAAAAAGACAGGGCAAGCCAAGAAAGAAAAAAAAAAAAAAGGAGACTGAGCTTTGTGTTTGTAGTGTGAGACATCTGTATTTTATCTCATGTACCAGATGATGAAATGACTTTGGAAGCCAGGAGGCATACTAGCGTAAGCTTGATTCACCAAGTGAATACATATACCCTTTCAACTGGGATTAGATGTTTTGCAAGTTACAGTCAGATTCTCATTTTTTCAGTTCACTGTAAATGCTACACTCAAACCCCTCTTTTGTTGCTCATTTACATGGTTTAGTCTACCACCACATTCTTCTGAAAAGTACAGAAGGAAAAAAATGGGTGTGTAATGAAATCTTTCTGTTGCAAATGCAAAATGGAATATGTGCTTCTTTACATGCAACTAATATATGCTGCTGTAAATTATACATTTAAATAGCAGCTGGTTCTGTTTACTATTACATACCATCCCCAATAATGAGAATAGCATCCCACAAGTAGCCATTGACCAACTGCATCCATCTTTCATATTTTCCTTTTCCTAAACACAGAGTAAAACAAAAATAGTAAAAATGCAGTGTGTTAGAAGCATTCTGGTTGAGAGAAAACAATAATTCAGGCTTTAAAAGGATTATTGTGGTTCTCTGACCTTAATGCAGCTATGCAGATATACACATAAAGATCTGAGGATAAGGAAGGAAAAAAAAAAAAGAGGAATGGAGTGGGCAGAAGACATGAGAAATCAGTAGCAGGAGAGAATTGTGGACACATATTTAGCTAACAGTCACAAGAGCATTCCAGACGCCTTTAGAAGGCCTTGAACAGAGTAAACAAGAAGACAAAAAAAAGAAAGATACCAATTAGAAGAACACAGGTGCGCATTCCACGATAAAGGGAACTTGGCACAAACAACCTCAATTCGGCACTTTATCTTGACCAATTAGACTGAGACAAGTTTCGTATGTTTTAGTTAGTATAACCAATTATGTCTTATGCTTATGCGTGTGTACAGTGTTGATATAACCAATCATTAAGTGTAACTAGGCGCATGGACAGTGCGTGAATAATGTGTGTAACCAATAGTAAAATAGCTAAGCGCATGTACAGATGTAACCAACGTATAAAAATGATGTCTGATGCTCTAGTAAAGGGTCTTCAACTATGATCATATTGATCTGTCGTTGAGTCCATGATTATGCTCCCGCAGAGAATGGGTTATAGTCTCCACCATTTAGAGTGGAGAATTAGAGCATCATAGGAAGAATTAGGAGACCTTTTTAAGCATCATCCATATGTTAAATTTAAGATAAGATAATTAGATAACTAGATTGGGAATTAATGGTTATCTGGGACCATGATTTATGTCTCTCCTATAGTTTCCTTAAATTTACATTTTACATAAGTCTTTGAAATGGAATAGGTCTAGTATTTTATTACATATCTATATTCTTTTCATTATGTTTTATCATGACTATGTAATTGTAATTACCTTGTGGAAGCATGTAACCTGTTTTTTTGTGGTTTTATTCATGACTGTATCAGTTTTGCAAGGTCAGTGCCATGTGCAGAATAAAATCTAACAAACTAAGTAGCATCTCTGCTAGATCACATTCAAATCGCATCCCACTACACAGTATAAAAGTAATGTGAGCAGACATAAAGGCAACCTGGTTAGAAGGGGAAAATTACTGAACAGAAGAAAATGTCTGCTGAAATACTGACAGAGAAAATGCCTGCCAGCCTGGGAACTAGGCCTGTGAACCAGGAGCATCCTTAAGAGGCGCAGCTGGTATCTTTGAAGTGTAGCTGAGTACCTACAAACCAGATAAATCCTGAGATACCATTGAGAAGCACAAAAACAAGGAACTGTAACAGCAGCTTATTGACTGAAAAGGTGAAAAATAGTCTGGAAAAAGGGGAAAACATCCTGAGAAAGTAAGTCGGTAACTGCCATTGGCTATTCTAACTGTAAGAACAGGAAAACAGCCTGGAAAAATAAAAATTGGTCTGAGAGAACAGAAAACATAATCATTTATTGCCTGTTCCAAGTGAAAAATAGAAATTAACAGCATCTATTGGCTGCTCGAAGTGGTGTCCTATGCCCTCTTATGTCTCTATGATATAAAAAGGACTTAATTTTTATCCAAAATGGAGCTTCTCTCTCTGAGAACTTCCTGTGCTGCACGTACTTTTCCCTTCCCTAAAAAGGTCTGCACAAACTTTCTATGAGATCTTGTAGGCTGGGGACACCTGGCTGACTCCAGACTCTGTGATGCAGATCATCTCTGAAGTGCAACTCTGTTATCTTATTGGTCCTCCTCTGGGCCCACTTCTGGGGTCCATTCAGTTTGTCCTCCCACCTTTGGGATGGTTTGGCCCCCTTCTGGAATCTGTTTAATGCGCTTGGTACTATATATATATACACATATAAGTAATCTATCATAAGTATATCTGTCGTTATATTATTGATAACTTTGCTTCACTAGTGATAAATCTGCAGTAACCTGCAATATTATATATACACTATTGATTGCTGATAATAATTTGTAATAGATTGAGAAGGATAGATATATATTAGCTTTATTAATCATAGGTATGCTTGCTAGTGGTGATTTTTGTGGTATTTGTAGTAATCTGTAATAAAGCAGAGAAATTTAAGATAAAGCCTCCATGTCCTTTTATATTACAGAATCCTATGAACCCACAGTCACGATCTCTATACACCCGCAACCAGGTAACCCTTTAGGTCATGACAACAAGCCAGACAAGTCACCTTCAAAAAGGAATATATATGCAGTTACAAACAGCCATAGTACTACATTTCCTTCTGTATTCCTCACTGCAGCAAAGTGCCATGGACTGAGAATAAAATATACTATAAAAATACTCTCATTGAAGTTAATCTCTTTAACTAAGAAGCTAAGGGCATTACAAATGTGCACAGGAAGCTACTTTGATAGCAACTGAAAAATATAAGTATTTAAATCACTCTTTTACCCATAGAAAAGCATGAATAAATGAGATTCAAAATGGAGAAAACAACCTAGCTTTTATCAGTCTGAATGCTTATGGCTTGCCACTTGCACTGCCCTGCATAAAGGTCCATTGTCCTTAAAGAGGTGGTAGGGAGATCAGGATTGATAGCACAAAGAGCACAAAAAACTAATAATGCAGTTACAAGATTAAAAGAATTAAAGGAAGGATCATAAGCTACTTCAAATGCCATAGATTATATTTAAAATAATGTCTCTTTAGATATGGCAAATTCTCTGCTCATATGTCTCCAGATTTTTGGGGGGCTTTTTGGTGTTTTTTTTTAAACCTTACATTTTCCAGAACAAGCAGGGGACATGTGAAGAAAACCATGCTTCTTTGCACCTGGACCTAAGTTTTTAATCCTGAATATTTTTGAGGAATCATTAAATCTTTTTTATGAAACCAGTTAAAAAAATTATGGAAGACAGTTCAAAGTAAAATCACTTAAGTAAAAATAAGGGAAAATTTGGGGACACTATTTTAAACAGAGATAGAATTTCACTCATCTTTTCCTTAATTCTGTTTTGGAATCACAGGTACAGACTTAAAGCACTAGGTTTCAATCTTTCCTCAATCTTTCAGTTTGCTAAGCCCTGGAATATACAGAATGGGCAGAGCACTACAGTAACTTCAGAGCTGCAACAAAGCTTAGATCAAGATAGGGCACAGTGTGATTCAGTTTCTCATTTTCTAGAAAGGAATGGGGGAGATTGAGCTGGATACATGTCAAAGTTGTTACTTATTCTGACAAAGAAACAAGAATCAATGTGATGTTGAGTGCTGAAGAGGCCCCACTGTATAATTAACTGCCAGAAAATGAGAGGCAATATGCCCTGTACACTGACGGGTCCTGTCACATTGTGGGAAAGCATTGGAGGCGGAAGGCTGCTGTATGGAGTTCTATACAAGTCACAGAAACTGCGGAAGGACATGGTGACTTGAGTCAGTTTGCAGAGGTGAAAGCCATCCAGCTAGCATTAGATATTGCTGAACAAGTGTCCTGGGTTTGGCTGGGATAGAGTTAATTGTCTTCCTAGTAGCTGGTATAGTGCTATTTTTGGCCTCAGTATGAGATGACTGTTGATAACGCCGATGTTTTCAGTTGTTGCTAAGTAGTGTTTAGTCTAAAGTCAAGGATTTTTCAGCTTCTGATGGCCAGCCAGCAAGAAAGCTAGAGGGGCACAAGAAGTTGGCACAGGACACAGCCAGGACAGCTGACCCAAACTGGCCAATGGGATATTCCATATCATGTGACGTCACATCTAGTATATAAACTGGGGGGAGTGGGGCTGGGGGGAATCGCTGCTTGGGAACTAACTGGGTGTCGGTCAGCGGGTGGTGAGCAATCGCACTGTGCATCACTTGTTTTGTATATTCCAATCCTTTTATTATTATTATTATTATTATTATTATTGTCATTTTATTATTGTTATTATTATCATTATTGGTTTCTTCCTTTCTGTTCTATTAAACTGTTCTTATCTCAACCCATGAGTTTTTGGGGTTTTTTTCCCAATTTTCTCCCCCATCCCACTGGATGGGGGGTAGTGAGTGAGGGGCTGTGTGGTGCTTAGTTGCTGGCTGGGGTTAAACCAAGACAGTCCTTTTTGGCGCCCAACGTGGGGCACAAAGGGTTGAGAGAATGACAAACCTGACCAGAGTGTGTTAAAACAAATTTGTTAAAAGCATTCGTTATATTGGTCTAATAGTCGCTGGTCACTATGTTGATTTACGTGTTCTTAGAGTTGTTGCTCTTGTTTTTAAAGTTCTGTTATGTATCACCTCACTTGCTGTATGTAGTCCCTGTGCTGCTGCTTATCATCCATGGGAGGCGGATTAAGGTTTTTGCTTTGATGCATTGTGTAATACTGGCTTATAGTATGATAAAATTATCGGTCATGGGACTAATCCGATATTTGCACTCAGCATTGCCATCACTTCTATCCTTTGGGAGCCATCTGTGGGAAGCTATTAATAATTACACCCTTTACCTTTCCTCCTTGGAGAGCCAATCTATGGGTGAGACACCTAGCCTTGTTGAATCTCATACAATTGGTCTCGGTCCATCGATCCAGCCTGTCCAGATCCCTCTGTAGACCCTTCCTACCCTCAAGCAGATCAACACTCCCACCCAACTTGGTGTTGTCTGCAGGTACCAATCGTGGAGCAATTGAGTCTCAAAAGACTAGGAACTAAAGCTACTGAGGAAGGTGACAGTGATCTGAGGCTCTCCAAGAGCAATGCTGAACCTGAAGTCCAAAGCGTCAAAGCATCTGGGCAGTTTTCTCTCAGTAAATTTTGGCTTCTGATGGACATGTCCCCTGAAAGATTTTAGAATAGAATAGAATAGAACAGAACAGAACAGAACAGTTCAGCTAGAACAACAGCTCTTAAAAGGTCACAGCTGGGACAGCTGACCCCAACTGACCAAATGGATATTCCATACCATATGATATTGTGTTCAGCAATAAAAGCTGGGGGGAAGAAGGAGGAAGGGAGAACATTTGGAGTGATGGCATTTGTCTTCCCAAGTAACCATTATGCATGATGAAGCCCTGCTTTCCTGGAAAAGGGTGAACACCTGCCTGCCAATGGGAAGTAGTGAATGAATTTCTTATTTTGCTTTGCTCACATGTTCAGCTTTGCTTTGCCTCTTAAACTGTCTTTATCTCAACACACAATTTTTCTCTTTTGCCCTTCCGATTATCTTCCCCATCCCACTGGTGGGGAGTGAGCAAGCAGCCTTGTGGGGCTTAGCTGCCTACTGGGGTTAACCTACCACAATTGCAAAAAGAGGTTTTATACATTACCCCCAAAACAGAATTGCAGAGGCATTAAATGCTCCAAAATTACTAAATACTCATAGAAACCTGTTGAAATAACAAAAAGGGTTTTCCTGAGACTGTGAGAAATTAAACTTCTGTGACTGTTGTGGTGGGTTGACCCTGGCTGGATGCCAGGTGCCCACCAAAGCCACTCTATCACTCCCCCTCCTCAGCTGGACAGGGGAGAGAAAATATAACAAAGGGCTTGTGGGTCAAGATAAGGACAGGGAGAGATCACTCACCAATTACCATCACAGGCAAAACAGACTCAGCTTGGGGAAAATTAACTCAATTTATTACCAATCAACCAGAGTAGGGTAATGTGAAATAAAACCAAATCTCAAAACACCTTCCCTCCACCCCTCCCTTCTTCCCGGGCACAACTTCACTCCCGGATTCTCTACCAACCCCCCCAGCGGCACAGGGGGACGGGGAATGGGGTTTACGGTCAGTTCATCACACATTATTTTCTGCCACTTCATCCTCCTCAGGGGGAGGACTCATCACACTCTTCCCCTGCTCCAGCATGGGGTCCCTCCCACGGGAGACAGTCCTCCATGAACTTCTCCAACGTGGGTCCTTCCCATGGGCTGCAGTTCTTCACGAACTGCTCCAGCATGGGTCTCTTCCACGGCGTGCAGTCCTTCAGGAGCACACTGCTCCAGCGTGGGTCCCCCACGGGGTCACAAGTCCTGCCAGAAAACCTGCCCCGTGGGCTCCTCTCCACAGATCCGCAGGTCCTGCCAGGAGCCTGCTCCGGCACGGGCTTCCCACGGGGTCACAGCCTCCTTTGGGAACCCACCTGCTCTGGCGTGGGGTCCTCCATGGGCTGCAGGTGGATATCTGCTCCACCGTGGACCTCCATGGACTGCAGGGGACAGCCTGCCTCACCATGGTCTTCACCATGGGCTGCAGGGGAATCTTCGCTCCGGCGCCTGGAGCATCTCCTCCCCCTCCTTCTTTCCTGACCTTGGTGTCTGCAGGGTTGTTTCTCTTACATGTTCTCACTCCTCTCTCCGGCTGCCGTTTCCATCTGTCCCAATTTTTTCCTTCTTGAAAATGTTATCACAGAGGCGTTATCACTATCACTGATTGGCTCGGCCTTGGCCGGCGGCAGGTCCGTCTTAGAACCAGCTGGTATTGGCTCTGTCGGACACAGGGGAAGCTTCCAGCAGCTTCTTATAGAAGCCACCCCTGTAACCCTCCCCCCGCTACCAAAACCTTGCCACACAAAGCCAATACAACTTTAAAGTAAATAATGCACAAAATGTGACTAATGTATGGATGAGTCCAGGACTGTTTTCAGCAAAAGAAAACCAATCACTGGATGCTCTTTCTTTGAATTTAACAGCAGGGGCCCCATCAGGTATATCAAGTGGCTTGCCTTAAGCCATATAACCTGAAAGGAGATCAGAGAGCGCTGGGTTCTTGGCTGGCTACCTGAGGACACCTCCTGCTTGTAGCACTAAAAGAATTATCAAGGATAAGCACCTATTACATGTTGCTCACTCTCTTCCAGCCTGTAGGAGAATGTCTGTGGTGATACTAGAAAAATACTAAGCTATAGTAACATCTAGAACTGTAGTGACAATTGAAACCAGTCCTAAATTTTCCACAGAGATGGACAATTTAACTACGAGTCTAATTTTGGCAAGGACTTTAAATATATATATGTATTATCTTTGGGTGATGTACTGGTTATCTGAAATAGTTAATCATTTTGTAGAAAGAGCATACTTGAATAAGTAGGAAGAATGTACATTATTTAAGCATTAGGTCAGTCACTCAACAGTATAATGAGTACTTGTGTTACACTAACAATTTCCATTCTAGGTACTGAAGAACAATTCAGATTAATAGATGATTATTAAGAATATGAAAGTCTTGAAGACTGTCTATAGTACATGAGCATAATTCACTAGTTTAGGGCAGTGTAATGCTGTGTAAAGATGTAACTATAAGGAAGTACATTCATGGAGAGCACAACTATTGATTTCTATAAACCGTTTTTAAAAGAGGCAATAATTTTGAAGTGTCCAGTTACAAACTGCCAAGACATACTTTTAATAAATATTATTTAGGCTTACATTCAGATGTAAGATATTTTTAACAAAAGTACATAACTAAAAGGGCATTTTAAAAGAGGATAACTGATATCATGGCATCCAGCATTTAAATTCCATCTGATTTCAGTTGTAGCAAAACAGTTCCTTACTTCACCTGTCTTATTAGTGCCTGTGTCTTCCACAACTCTATGATCTTCTCTTTTTTCAGCTCTCCCTACACAGTGCTCTCTCTTCCCCCATCCCTTCCTTTTTTATTTCTCTCCTCTTTTCCCTTTTCACTGGGAAACTTGAAGATTTCTTTATAACTTGCATTGCCAAGCTCTTCTCAATTCTTATTTCCCTTTTCTATGCTTTCCCATTTCCCCTTCTCCTGTACCCCAAACACAGGACCCCTAGCTCTACTTAAAAGTAATTTATATTAAAAAAACTGCTACTAGAAATAGTCCTCTATGGCTTTTCATTTAGCTCAAATAGTATTTGGAAGACTGAAAATAGCTAAGTATGACTTGGAAAAATGAATTAACAGAACCCAGAAATCGGATAAAGTAATTATCAGGTATAAATGTTCGATCCCTGTGCTTTTACTCTGCATTCTTCTTTCTCCCTTCAAGTCTGGTTTCCTAGAGTTAGCTTCTCACTGGATTATAAGAATGTCTTCCCTGCTTCTTTTTTGACAGACTAAGGTAATTTAAATGCTGTCTTCTTTCTCATGATATAGGACCATGTACTTTGGTGGACCAAGAGAAAACTATTCCTTTTTATAAGGTTAATTCTTGCAGGTAGTGAGCAGTATTAGCTCACCATAGGGAGCAGGGGTGGGAGACAGAGGAGAGGACTGAATGGCAAAGAGTCTTGACACAGATTGTGTTCAGCTACTACCAAACTATAGCCTCTTATTTGAATAGAATAGAATAGAATAGTTCAGTTGGAAGGGACCTACAACAATCATCTAGTCCAACTGACTGACTACTTCAGGGCTGACCAAAACTTAAAGCTTGTTATTAAGGGCATTCTCCAAATGCCTCTTAAACACTGACAGGCATGGGACATCGACCTCCTCTCTAGGAAGCCTGTTCCAGTGTTTGGCCACCCTCTCGGTAAAGAAATGCTTCCTAATATCAAGTCTAAACCTCCCCTGATGCAGCTTTGAACCATTCCAATGCATCCTGTCACTGGATACCAGGGAGAAGAGATCAGCACCTCCCTCTCCACTTCCCTCCTCAGGAAGCTGTAGAGAGCAATGAGGTCGCCCCTCAGCCTCCTTTTCTCCAAACTAGACAAACCCAGAGTCCTTAGCCACTCCTCATAGGACATGCCTTCCAGCCCTTTCACCAGCTTTGTTGCCCTCCTCTGGAAGAATTCAAGTACCTTAACATCCTTCTTAAATTGTGGGGCCCAGAACTGCACACAATACTCAAGGTGAGGCCGCACCAACACTAAATACAGCGGGATAATCACCTCTTTTGACTGGCTGGTTATACTGTGTTGAATGCACCCCAGAATGTTGTTTGCCCTCTTGGCTGCCAGGGCACACTACTGACTCCTATTGAGCCTACTGCCAACCAGCACCCCCAGATCCCTTTCTGCAGGGCTGCTCTCCAGCCACTCCTCTCCCAATCTATACTTGTGGCCGGCATTACTCTGTCCCAGGTGCAGAATCTGGAATTTGTTCTTCTTAAATTTCATGCCACCGATGATTGCCCAATGCTCCAATCTATCTAGATCCCTCTGCAAGGCATCTCATCCCTCAAGAGACACAACAGCTCCTCCCAGTTTGGTATCATCAGCAAACTTGCTAAGGGTGCATTCAACTCCTGCATCCAGATCATTGATAAATATATTTGTGGTGGGTTGACCCTGGTTGGATGCCAGGTGCCCACCAAAGCCGCTCTATCACTCCCCCTCCTCAGCTGGACGGGGGGGAGAAAATATAACAAAAGGCTCGTGGGTCAAGATAAGGACAGTTTAATAAAGTGATAGCAAAGGTTGCGCGCGCGAAAGCAAAGAAAAAAAAACAAATGATGTTATTCTCTACTTCCCATCAGCAGGCGATGTCTAGCCACTTCTCGGGAAGCAGGGCTTCAGTACGCGTAGTGGTTGCTCCGGAAGACAAAATGCCCCCCCTCTTCCGTCTCCCTTTACTTAGCTTTTATATCTGAGCTGACGTCATATGGTATGGAATATCTGTTTGGTTAGTATAGGTCAGCTGTCCTGGTTATGTCCCCTCCCAAGATCTTGCCCTGCCCCAGCCTGCCATTGGGGGGGGGGGCAAAAATGTTGGAGAGACAGCCTTGATGCTGTGCCAGCATTGCTCAGCTGTAGCCAAAACACTGGTGTGCTATCAACACCTTTCTAGCTACTGATGCAGAGCACAGTGCTACGAGGGCTGCCATGGGGAGTATTAACTCCATCTCAGCCAGACCCAATACAATATTGAACAGAACTGGCCCTAGAATTGAGCCCTGAGGAACACTGCTGGTGACCGGTCGCCAGCCAGATGTAGCCCAATTTACTACAACCCTTTGAGCCCTGCCATTCAGTTCTTCACCCAGTGGACTATGAACATGCTCATCTCACAGTTGGACAACTTGTCCAGAAGGATGCTGTGAGGGACAGCATCAAAAGCCTTACTAAAATCCAGAAAAACTACATCCACTGCCTTCCCTTCATCCACTAGGCGGGTGACCTTATCATAGAAGGATATTAAATTAGCTAAACAGGACTTTCCCTTCATGAACCCATGTTGATGGTGCCTGATGATTGCATTGTCCTTTAAATGCCTTTCAGTAGCACCCAGTATCATGGAATCATAGAATCATTTAGGTTGGAAAAGACCCTTAAGATCATCGAGTCCAGCCGTTAACCTAACACTACCAAGTCCACCACTAAACCATGTCCCTAAGTGACACATCTACACATCTTTTAAATACCTCCAGGGATGGTGCCTCAACTGCTTCCCTGGGCAGCCTGTTCCAATGCTTGACAACCCTTTCGGTGAAGAAATTTTTCCTAATATCCAATCTAAACCTCCCCTGGCGCAACTTGAGGCTGTTTCCTCTCATCCTATCACTTGTTACTCGGGAAGTATGATCTTCTCCATAATTTTTCCAGGAACCGAGGTTAGACTAACAGGTCTGTAGTTTCCTGGGTCTTCCCTCATGCCCTTCTTGTAAATTGGAATAATTCTGGCTAGCTTCTAGTCAGCAGGGACCTCCCCAGACTCCCAAGACCTTTGGTAGATGATTGAGAGGGATCCTGCAGTAAAATCCGCTAGCTCCTTCAGTACTCTGGGATGAACCCCATCAGGCCCCATGGACTTGTGAACATTCAGCCAATACAGCTGGTCCCTTACAATTTCAGAGTCCACAAATGGAAAGTCACCATTCTCCCAGTCATGGTCCTCCAACTCAGAGGACCAGGCAGCCCAAGCTCTATCATTATTATTAAAGACTAAGGCAAAAAAAGCTTTGAATGCCTCCGCTTTTTCTTCATCCCTATTTGTCAGGTGACCATCTTCAACAAGTATCTGTCCAATGTTTTCCTTGGACTTCCTCCTTCCTTTTGGAAAGGAAGTCCAATGACCCTTAGAGTAGGCACAAGAAAAAGGGAAGGCCGGAATCCGTTCATGGTATTAACCAGGCACTTTTTCTGCTTGCAGACAGAGAGGATGTAATGCACTGGAGGATAGGCAACAAATTATATAATGAATTAAATTGATTCAGTGAAATGTGTCTCCTGGGAAACTCTTGTATAATTGTTGCAAACTGGACCATTCAATAAATATACTCTAACCAGTAGTTTGATCTGTGTTGGTTTTAATTCAATTGGGGATATTGTAATGATTCTGGGACTTGCAAGGAATGCAGTGGATCCTGGAAGACACGCATAGAAGTGCTACCAAACTCCAGTCCTGTGAAAGTCCTTTGCTTCTGGAGCAGTAAACATACCTGTTTGGAGAACCATTTTGCCTCTGAAGGAATCTGTATAACACTGCCCTGAAATGTGTCAGGAGTGCATTCACAATCAAATGTGCATAGGTATTTTCAAGGACCTGGTTGTGACTTGGCTAAAATGGGATCTAACGAGAAACACAGACTGACAGAAGGACAGATCTGAAAAGAAATTCTGTAATGGGCAAAAATGAAAAAAAAAAGGGAGATATATATATCATTGTTAAGCTCTAAAATAGAGCCTAAGCAATCTCTGTTTTATGATGAGACTCTTAATCTAAAATGTGTATCTGTAAAGGTATTTCATGTTGTCTTTCCTGTTCTTTTTGTGTTTCAGAAGATTCCTATTTCTGATTTAATCCATCATAGGTCTTTCCATGCATAAATACTTGAATAGAAAAATGACAAGACATGGTTTAGAACAGAAAAAATTAGAGAAAACTGAGAGGGGAGCTAGCAAAGCTAGATGTGTTCAAAATTATGTGTAGCCACACTGGTAAAGAGTTGAGTATTACTAGAGGCAATATGTTGAAAAAACTGCCGAGCAAAAGCAGTGTCAGTAAAAAAGGAAAATGAAGGAGTAGGTTGGATAAGATTGAAAATATTAATATGTTTGATTATGCCAAACCAGAGCTATTGCTCATTTCCCAAAGCCTCTCATCCTCATGTGATGGCAGCTCCTTGCAAAATTAAAGCTGAAATAATGATCTGAAATTAAAAAAGAAATGGTGACATTTCTACCATTCATCCATTTCAGCATGCAATAGGATGTGCCAGACTTCCTCTTCTTCCACTGCCTGCCTTACTTGCAGATATGGCCTGATGCTGAACCATGACGGGCACTGTGTACCATGATGAGCAAACTCAGACCTGCAAACCTTGTCAAAAGAAATGCTTTCACTGCTCAGGACCGACTGAACACCAGTGTCTTAGCCATGCAAATAATCGCCATCTTCTCAATGAGTATCTTGCTCCTAAATCTAGATTTTATTTTACACTGAGAGCATGAAATAGGCAAGTTTCTGTCATATTCATGAAACATCTAGGATTGCTTCAACCAATCTGAATATTGCAAGGCTGAAATGACAAGTAGGTGGGTGCAGAGATAATTACATCTTCAGGGCTACCTATGAAACTGAAAGACTGGGCAAAACTGTTGTTCTAGGTCTACAACGCTTTGAGGCCAAAAGCAGGACTTCTAAATAGCCACAAACTCCGTGGCTATACAAAGCTTGCATTTGTTTCATTTACTCCTGTTATGGGTTTGTGTGGCATGGGTTTTTTTGGTAGTGGGGGAGGGGCCGCAGGGGTGGCTCCTGTGAGAAGCTGCTAGAAGCTCCCCCAGCTCCAAGTGGGACCCACCTCTGAGCCAGGCCGACCCAATCAGTGACAGTGGTAGCGCCTCTGGGAGAACAGATTTAAGAAGGGGAACCTGCAGTGAGTAGGGGGATTGGAGTGTGAGAGGAACACCTATGCAGATGCTGAGATCAGTGAGGGAGGAGGGGCGCCTGAGGAGGTGGATGCCCCTGCAGCTCCATGGAGGAGAACGGTGGAGCAGAGGCTCCCGAAGATGGCCGTGAATCCATGGGAAAGCCGGTGCTGGAGCAGTTTGTGACTGAGGATCAGCCCGTGGAAAGGACTCACGTTGGAGAAGTTTGTGAAGGACTGTCTCCCGTGGGAGGGACCCCACGGTGGAGCAGGGGATGAGTGAGGAGTCCTCCCCCTGAGGAGGAAGGAGCGGCAGAGACCAGGTGTGGCGAGCTGACCCCAACCCCCACCCCCTGTTCCCCTGCGCTGCCGGGGGGAGGAGGGAGAGAGACCCGGGAGTGGAGTTGAGCCGGGAAGGAGGGAGGGGTGGGGGGAAGGTGTTCTAAGGTTTGGTTTTACTTCTCAGTATCCTTGTTTTGTTTTGATTTGTAGTAAATTAAATTGATTTTGTTTCTTCCCCAAGTTGAGCCTGTCTTTTGCCCGTGATCTTAAGTGGTGAGTGATCCCTCCCTGTCCTTGTCTCGACCCACGAGCCTGCCTTTATGTTTTCTCCTCATCCCACCGTGGCCGGGGGGGGGCGGGGGGGGGGTGGTGGGGGTAAGGGTAAGCGGCTGCGTGGTGCTTTGTTACCGGCTGGAATTAAACCATGAAAACTCCCTATTTACCGACACTCTTCTTTTCTACAGGTAACTTAAAAAAGACAGTAGGGACATCCTTAGCTCATATTTTGTAAGCAAGCAGAGCTCACATTTACATGGTGGCTTGTTTAATCCCTGCAGGGATTTTCTGAGCAAGGACATACTTAAGCAGAGACATTAAAAAATTGTCCCTGGATCATTAGGTTAGTCTCTAGTGGATGGCTGAGATGCAAACCTACTTTTTTTTTTCTGTCTTTGGATTGTATTGTCTGATAAACAAATTGTTAAAAAGTATACTTGTTTGCATGTCTAAAAAAAAGCTAACAAAAATCTAAAAAAATTAATTTGGAGAAAACCTGATGAAAATGATCTTTTATGCAGGAAAAATCTAAAGTAAGTTTGAATTAAAACATTGACTCTGAGATGTTTGAGTCTAATTCTGATGCACACTTTGAATTCTTAATTTTTTTGAGGATTTGAATCAGACCTGCCTTTATTACCAACACACTCAACCATTACCATTGGTAACATATATGGAAGTAGGTAAATAAACAACCTGGAGAAAAAAAATGCAAAGAAAATAGAAATAATGGGAAGTATCTTCCTTTGCTCAGTTGTAACGTGAACAGCAAAACAGTAAAGACAAGCTAAATAATGAGTACAAGCTAATAATGAGTAATCGCTGTTCTCTTAGCTTTATGTACTTGCAGTTAGCTTACTCCAGATTTCTATTCCACTAATGACCCTCTGAACTAGCAGTGGAACAATGCGATGTACCTGGGGCATTTGGCAGCATTAGAGGCATATATTCCCATAACACAAAGTAGCAGACACACACAGGGTAAAGACCAATAAAGAAATGCCATTAAATTTCAAACTTCTTACCATCAAGTTCACCATATACACAGAATGCAATGAGGCTGATACTTGGAATCAGTGAAACCTAGGGAAAATGGTAACGCAGGTAGAGAGATAAAGTTTCCTAATCATTATTTCTTCTTTTGCATATTCTGAAAGAAAGTACAGCTGCTGTTTATTATTATTTATTATGCATTTATATTTTCTAAAGATTAAGCATGATCAGTTCTGATGAGCCTGCTAATGTACATAAAACACAGAAATGCAGACTAATGAAGTGATAAGACTTAGAAGAAACAAAAAATACTTACCGTGTCCCAACGCTGGGTTTTTTGGCTTTGTTACAAACTCTAACACAGCATCTCCTGTTTGAGAGTTTGCTCTAGCAGAGCTGTATAAGATGTTTTTATAGCAGCAAATACTGAATATGATCTGTTATACTGCATCATTCTCTGTGCATATATAAGCTGTGCTGAAACGTGCCCAGATGAGTATTATTTTGACAGCAATGAGGGACAATGTTTCCCATGCCACAGCACCTGTGACACTTGCTTTGAAATATTATGGGTATTGTGGAATCTGGTCTCATCCTGGTATCAGAGAAGACAAGTTTCAGGTGAGGCAATACTGAAATGTGCCCTCAAGTGACTGGTCCCTGGGTGGCAGGGTATATGGAAGGATTTGGGCAGATTCCTAGGACGGTTATCACCTCCCATAATCTGGGATTTTACATCTGAACAGGCAAGTAACCCTGGCAAACTGACATGCCACCTGATAGAAGGGTGCCTTGCCTATCCCAATGAAAACCAGCAGCTTCTCACACTGTACTGGGGCCTGGCCTATGCCTACCGGGCCATAGTTCAACACTGTCAGAGGACCATGGTTGAGGCAGGGACCCGGACTGCATCTGAGGACACCATGCTCGAGATAGGGACCCAAATAACAACAACAACTACAGTAATTGCCCCAGTAGTGAAAAGGAAACAGTGGACAAGGAGTGTAGGGTTCGGCGTTCGGAAGATCTCGCGATGTCACGGAAAGTTAGAGGGTTAGTCGCAGCCTTGTGATGTGTCTGTAATCCCGCCTACCCTTGTTAGTATAAAAGGAATTGACTGCGCAATAAAAGGCGGAAGTTGGCGCTCACACTGTGTGTGTTATCTGTCTCTTTCCCTGGTCTGGGGGGTGATCAGTGATCTAATCGTGGCACCTTGATATGCAGCGAGCGCTACATAATGGTGACCCCGACGTGATCGGTCGCACTAGGTGACGATGGGACTTGCGCAAGTGATTCGGGTGTTGAAAGTGTTGGCTGATGAGGTGGGTGCTCACGGAACGATTAGGAGGGGCCTCACGGGCGAATGCATCCAATGGGTGCTGCGCCGGGGAGGGATGGGCTCTCCCAGAGAAGTATTAAGTCCCCCAAATTGGGGAGAGATTCGGGAGCTGTTGCTGCAGTCGGCGCTTGCGGGTGAGCGCGGAGCTGCGGAACGATTACAAGCGTGGGGGAGAGTGGAGGAGGTGGTTACGGCAGGACGGAAAGCTGGGGAGTGTTGGTCGGCGGCGCGAGCTGTTTTGTTTGCGGATGAAGCGCCGCCTCAAAACCAAGGGGGGGCAGTGCCCCCAGGGACAGTGAGTCAGACTCAGACGGATTGGGAGGTTGTGGAACGGGGCTCACAGAGCGGTCCATCTCTGACTGAGAGCGGGGACACGGAGGGTGCGGCAGAGACGGAGGTTTTTCCTGTAGGGACGGCACCAGCGGGGACGGACGAGCCCCCTCTGCGGCGTCCATGGGAGGAGTTACGCCGGGAGGTTCGGAAGGATTTGGAGGAATGCCTCTTGGACTGGGATCCAGGCGGGGATGTCGGGGGAGATTTATACCGTTAGTTGAGAGAGTGGGAGGAACGGCCACCCGCGGAGGGGCTAACTGGGAGGCAGCGGGGGTTGGAGACTGTGGCAGAGGAGGAAACACCCCCCGCGGGGGAAATCAGGCGCCCTTGCCGGGAGAGCGGACGGAGCCTCCTGAGCCTTTGCCTGAGCCTGTGCCTGCTGAGCCGTCAGCTGCACCCCCTCCGGCGCTTCCTCCGCCCCCTCCCTCCTCCCTCCCTTTCCGCCCCCCCCTCCGCCGCCTTGCAGCGGCGCGTGTCAGCCGGCCATGGAATGGCCGCCGCCAGGCGCGGCCGCGGCCGGCCCCGGGCAGAACCATCCGCCCCCCGCCACTGTCCTTTCATCCATCCCGCCTCTCGGAACCAGAGACGGTGAAACCAACTGCGCCCGCGATAGACGCGGAGCCGCCTGCAGTAGCGTCTGCGGACGAGAGGGAGAGGCATTGGAGGAGAGTAAAAAAAAAAAAAAAAAAAAAAAAAAAAAAAAAAAAGGATGGGAGGCGTTTCACTGGAAAGTCCTTGGGAAATTAAAGACATTGTCCCAATGGCAACTGGGACGGCACCGGCGGGTGCTGGAGCCACTGATCCAACAGATTCTGACTAATAGAGTATTACACTTTAGAGGACTAGCAGACATTGAGTCCTTCAGAGAGGTTTTTAGAACAGCGTGCCTTATTGTATATAGAACTTGCTTTAGGTAAAAAGTGTGTTAAGCATAATTTGATTAAACATAGTGTGATTACGGGAAGACAGTGTGGGGTAAACGTAAAAGTTAGTTAAAGCCAAAATTAGGGGTAAGGTCTACTTCCATTAATAACCTGGGAACGAGGTTGATTGTGTTTCCACAGATGCAGAACCACGACGGACTCCTGTTCGATTTGCATGACCATCATCATCTGGAGCATCATAGATGGTGTGGCAATATGAATACCACCTCAGTCAAAAACTAATGTATAGGTCACCTTGGCTAACATAACAGGTCAAGATTCTCTGTGCACCGCAACCGCATCATAAAGCCCACGAACCAATAGACAAGATGGCTATGACTCGTGCAGCGCGCCTGGCCAGCGAGCGCATGCGTCATAGATTGCAACCGAGGCGGACTTTTGGCACCCACTGGCCACGTGTGCCAAAACCCGTTCCTCTGCAAATGTATAAATACCGGGATTTTCCGAAGAGCATCGGGCTGGTGTACGGTGAGGCCATCGTTGCCTCCGTGGGGACGCCCACGGAAAGCTGTCACCTACCGATTGCTGGGCTGAGTTCGCGGAGCAAGACGGCACAAGAATGTATGGATGGTTTATCTTCCTCATGGTCCTCATGGTTCGGGTCATTAGGGGTAATGGGTTGGCTCGAAGAATTATGGGCACTATTGTAGTTATTGTGATTTTAGCTATTGTAATAATTTTACCTTGTCCAGCTTGTTAAGTAAAAATGGCATCCCTCATAATAGCACCGGCCAGGCCATTGTAGAACGAGCACATCGAACTTTAAAGGCCTTACTCGATCGGCTTAGGGAGGGGGAGCAGGAGGAGCCCTCCTGGTTACAGGAAAACACACCTGCTCTCCGTACACAGTGTCTTCTGTTAACTGCGTTAACTTCAGTAAATCAGACAGTTCGATGGGATCTGGAAGAGACGGCGGCGCAACGACACTTTACGAGCACGGAAGAGAAAGGTCCCTACCCGTTGGTCCGCGTGCGTGACCTTCAGACACGCCAATGGGATGGGCTGTTTGAGTTGCGTTGTCTCGGGCGAGGGTATGCCTGTGTACAGACACCTGAAGGGCTACTGAAATGGGTTCCTAGTCGTATGATTCGTCCTGCCCTAACCTCGCAGTGTTTGAGTGTTTTTCCTACAGATCGCTGTCATCCTTTCCTGGCTTGTGACACCTTGGGTATCTGCTACAAACTCCTGGCAGTGGATGCAAAGCCAACTGGGGGACCCTGATGTGTATCCGGATGACGTCCCTCTCAGAGTCCATCAATACGTGCCTTTATGGGATCTGGCTGTCAGAGCTCGCAGCGAGGAATCTAGGTGCCTCAGACATTAAGCCTTAACATCAGCGCACCAACGATAAACTTTATAGAGTAATAGAAGTAATTCTTTCCAAGCCTCATGATGTATCTGTATAACTTTCAATCTACCTCCTGTGTGAATTTCTATAAAGGAGCTCTTTGCTCTGCAGGGTAAATGGGACATTTACGGGTGTTTAAGATAGAGTGTTTCAACTTAGTTGTAGAGATATGTTTATACTCATAGTACTTTACTTAGTTATTTCTTGGTGTGGAATTGTTCGTAACAATAGAAGCCAACTCGTCATAGGGAGGGGGGAGATGTAGGGTTCGGCGTTCGGAAGATCTCGCGATGTCACGGAAAGTTAGAGGGTTAGTCGCAGCCTTGTGATGTGTCTGTAATCCCGCCTACCCTTGTTAGTATAAAAGGAATTGACTGCGCAATAAAAGGCGGAAGTTGGCGCTCACACTGTGTGTGTTATCTGTCTCTTTCCCTGGTCTGGGGTTGATCAGTGATCTAATCGTGGCACCTTGATATGCGGCGAACGCTACAAAGGAGATCAACAGGTCCATACCATCAATTAGTGAGGGAAGAAGAAGAAGAGGAAAGGCTTAATCTAGAAGCTGGTCCTTCGATAAAGAAATTGGAGGAAGGAGTGAGGAAACTTAAACAGGAAGCGGAAACTACCCGGTCCCTGACGTCCTCAGAACTTCGGGACTTGCGGAAAGATTACAGCCGCCAGCCAGGTGAGCGGATTGCTGCCTGGCTGCTCCGATGCTGGGATAACGGGGCTGATAGTCAGCAACTGGAAGGCAAGGAAGCCCAACAGCTGGGATCCCTCGCTAGAAACCAGGGAATTGAAAGAGGAATTGGAAAAGAGGCAGCAGTTTGCAGTCTCTGGAGCCGGCTCCTCTCAAGTGTGAGGGCAAGATATCCATTCAAGGAAGATCTTGTGAACCCCTCAGGAAAGTGGACTACCACAGATGAAGGCATCCAGTACCTGAGAGAGTTAGCAGTGGTGGAAGTCATCTACAGTGATCTAGATGATGAGGAGGTCTCCAAAGATCCAGAGGATGTCCTGTGCACACGGGCCATGTGGCGAAAGGTGATTCAAGGTGCCCCAGCATCGTATTCTAACAGCTTGGCAGCAATGTATTGCCCAGATATGGAAACACCAACTGTGGAGAAAGTGTCGTCTTGGCTCCAAAACTTTGAGGAAAATCTCTGTGTCTCCTCATCCCTACAGGACAGTGCCTTGGCTGTGAGGGACGCTCCAAGAAATCAGTCCTCTCCTGCCCCAGTCAGAGGGAAAGGGAGCCCAGGGCGTATGCCACGTGGTACACTCTGGTTCTTCCTGCGTGACCAAGGGGAGGGCATGAGGAAGTGGGATGGTGAACCCACCTTTAAGCTGGAAGCCCGCGTACGTGAACTGAGAGGGAAGACAGCTGTTAAGAAGGGGTCACCCAAGAAGGCGGCTGTCAGTGTCATTGCTGTAGAGGCCCAAGAAAGCACTCAGCGATCCTCCAGGCATAGAAGAACTGAAACCACCTCCCTTGATTCTGGTGAGGGGACTTCTGGTCTGGCACCGCAAGGGTCGGACGGTGAATACTCTGATGAGGAACAGCAATAGAGGGTCCCTGCCTTCGGCCAAGAGGAGGAAAGGGATGACCGGATATACTGGACTGTGTGGATTCGATGGCCTGGCACATCAGACCCACAGAAGTATAAGGCTTTGGTAGACACTGGTGCACAGTGTACACTGATTCCATCAGGATACAGGGGCACAGAACCCATCTGGATCTCTGGAGTGACAGGGGGATGCCAAGAATTGACTATACTGGAGGCTGAAGTGAGCTTAACAGGGGACAAGTGGGAAAAGCACCCCATTGTGACTGGCCCAGAGGCCCCTTGTATCCTTGGCATAGACTACCTCAAGAGAGGGTACTTCAAGGACCCAAAGGGGTACCGATGGGCTTTTGGTGTAGCCACTGTAAACACAGAGAAGATCAAACAGCTATCTATCCTGCCTGGCCTCTCGGAAGATCCCTTCACTGTGGGATTGTTGCAAGTTGAAGAACAGCAGGTGCCAATCACTACCAGGACGGTGCACCGTCGGCAATATCGGACAAACCGAGACTCCCTGGCTCCCATCCATGAGCTGATTCATCACCTAGAGAGCCAAGGAGCCATCAGCAAGACTCATTCACCTTTTAATAGTCCTATATGGCCAGTGCAAAAGTCTGATGGAGGATGGAGGTTAACAGTAGATTATCGCGGCCTGAATGAAGTGACACCGCCACTGAGTGCTGCTGTACCAGACATGTTAGAGCTCCAACATGAACTGGCATCAAAGGCAGCCATGTGGTATGCTACAATTGATATTGCCAATGCGTTTTTCTCCATTCCTTTGGCAGCAGAGTGCAGGCCACAGTTTGCTTTCACGTGGAGAGGTGTCCAATACACCTGGAATCGACTGCCCCAGGGGTGGAAGCACAGTCCTACCATTTGTCACGGGCTAATCCAAACGGCACTGAAACAAGGCGAAGCCCCTGAACATTTACAATACATAGATGACATCATCGTGTGGGGCAACGAGGCAGAAGAAGTGTTTGAGAAGGGAAAAAGAATAATTCAGATTCTTCTGAAAGCTGGTTTCACCATAAAGAAAAGCAAGGTCAAGGGACCTGCACAGGAGATTCATTTCTTGGGAATAAAATGGCAGGATGGACGCCGTCACATCCCTATGGATGTGGTTAACAAGATAGCAACTATGTCTCCACCAGCTATCAAGAAAGAAACACAAGCTTTCCTAGGCCTTGTGGGGTTCTGGAGAATGCATATTCCAGGTTATAGTCAGCTTGTGAGCCCTCTCTATCGAGTAACACAGAAAAAGAACTATTTTGAATGGGGCCCTGAACAACAACAAGCCTTTGAGCATATCAGACAGGAAATAGCTCGTGCAGTAGATCTTGGGCCTGTCCGGACAGGACCAGATGTACAAAATGTACTCTACACTGCAGCTGGGGAGCATGGTCTCACCTGGAACCTGTGGCAGAAAACACCAGGAGAAACCCGAGGTTGACCATTAGGCTTTTGGAGCCGGGGGTACCGAGGATCAGAAGCCCACTACACCCCGACTGAAAAAGAGATACTAGCAGCATATGAGGGGGGTTCGAGCCGCTTCAGAAGTTGTTGGTACAGAAGCACATCTCCTCTTGGCACCACGATTGCCCGTGCTACACTGGATGTTCAAAGGAAACATCCCCTCTACACATCATGCAACCTGCGCTACATGGAGTAAGTGGATAGCATTGATCACGCAACGGGCTCGACTGGGGAAATCCAACCGCCCAGGAATTCTGGAAGAGATCATGGACTGGCCAGAAGGCAGAGATTTTGGAGCATCACCTGAGGAGGTGGCTCGTGCCCAAGAGGCACCACCATATAATGAGTTACCAGAAGACGAAAGGTGTTATGCTTTGTTTACTGATGGATCCTGTCATGTGGTAGGGAACCATCGGAAGTGGAAAGCTGCTGTGTGGAGTCCCACACGACAAGTCATTGAGGCCACTGAAGGAGAAGGCGAGTCAAGTTAGTTTGCAGAAGTGAAAGCCATCCAACTAGCCCTAGACATTGCTGAACGAGAAAAATGGCCGGTACTCTACCTCTATACCGACTCCTGGATGGTGGCTAATGCCCTATGGGGGTGGCTACAGCAGTGGAAGAAGACCAATTGGCAACGCAGGGGTAAACCCATCTGGGCAGCAGCATTGTGGCAGGACATTGCTGCCCGTGTAGAACACATGACTCTAAAGGTACGTCATGTAGATGCTCACGTGCCCAAAAGCCGTGCCACTGAAGAACATCGAAACAATGAACAGGTAGACAAGGCTGCCAAAATAGAAGTAGCTCAGGTGGACCTGGACTGGGAGCGTAAAGGTGAGCTATTTGTAGCTCGATGGGCCCATGAGACATCGGGATATCTAGGGAGAGATGCAACATATAGGTGGGCTCGTGATCGAGGGGTGGCCCTGACCATGGAGGCCATCACACAGGTCACTCATGAATGTGAAACATGTGCTGCAATCAAACGAGCCACCAGAGTAAAGTGTCCCTGGAACAGAGGGCGGTGGCTGGGCTTTCGATATGGCGATGCCTGGCAAATTGACTACATTGGACCACTGCCACGAACACGCCAAGGCAAGTACTACATACTCACCATGGTGGAAGCAACTACTGGTTGGCTAGAAACATATCCTGTAAACCATGCCACTGCCCGAAACACCATCTTAGGCCTCGAAAGGCAAATTTTATGGCGACACGGTACCCCAGAAAGAATTGAATCAGACAATGATGGGACTCATTTCCGAAATAACCTCATGAGCTCCTGGGCAAAGAAACATGGCATTGAGTGGGTGTACCACATACCCTATCACCCACAAGCATCTGGAAAAATTGAGAGATATAATGGACTGTTAAAGACTATGTTGAGAGTGCTAGGCAATGGGACATGGAAGCATTGGGATACAAATTTAGCAGAAGCCACTTGGCTAGTTAACACCAGAGGATCTGCTAACCATCCTGGTCCTGCCCAAACAAAACCCCTACATACTGTGGGAGGAGATAAGGTCCCCGTAGTGCACATGGAGAAGTGGCTGGGGAAGGCAGTGTGGATTGCACCTCGCATGGGAAAAGGCAAACCCATTCATGGGATTGTCTTTGCTCAGGGACCTGGGTGTACTTGGTGGGTAATGCGGAAGGATGGGGAGACCCAGTGTGTGCCTCAAGGACATTTGATTTTCGGGGAAAAATAATCTGTGATGTGAGTTGTATGTTGTAGGAAGTAATGTAGCAGGAATGACCTGAACCCACAAAGAGTAAGTTTTGCAAGGAACCAGACGAGTGCAACGGTGACCTGAACCAAGGTGATGGTGCCTAACAATCGAAGATACTGCTTCTCCTGTCCTGACCATCCATCTTGACAGATGGGGCCCAAGTCATGGCCTGTGTGTGAACATCTGAAGAGTGGAAGAAGCCCATGGAACAGGAGAGTAATAGCTATCTGTTAAAGGACAGGGGATAGTAGTTAATGAGAATGTATAAAACTGTATGTTGGGTAGAAAGGTGGTTTAAGTATGTAGTTTCAGTTGTAAGTGTTGGTAAGAAGGAATTTCAGTAATGAGAATTAAATACAATGCATGGTTAGAAGATATATGTGTATTAAATTATGTGGGACCTGAGCATGATGCAAATGGTATGGAATAAGGGGTGGAGATTGGATTGGGTCTGGCTGAGATGGAGTTAATTTTCCCCATAGCAGCCCTTGTAGTGCTGTGCTCTGCATCAGTAGCTAGAAAGGTGTTGATAACACACCAGTGTTTTGGCTACTGCTGAGCAGTGCTGGCACAGCATCAAGGCTGTCTCTCCAACATTTCCCCCCACCTCATCGGCAGGCTGGGGGTGGGCAAGATCTTGGGAGGGGACATAGGCAGGACAGCTGACCCAAAGTGACCAAAGTGATATTCCATACCATATGACGACAGCTCAGCAATAAAATCTAAGTGAAGGGAGATGGAAGGGGGGGCATTAATTATTTACGTTTGTCTTCTGGAGCAACCACTACATGTACTGAAGCCCTGCTTCCCAGGAAGTGGCCAGACATCGCCTGCTGATAGGAAGTAGAGAATAAAATCTTTTGTTTTCCTTTGCTTTTGCACGCGACTTTTGCTTTCACTTTATTAAACTGTCTTTATCTCGACCCATGAGCCTTTTGTTATATTTTCTCTCCCCTGTCCAGCTGAGGAGGGGGAGCGATAGAGCGGCTTTGGTGGGCACGTGGCATCCAGCCAGGGGCAACCCACCACAAACAGATATGAAGCTTTGGCAGCAGACAAAACCAATGAGCAAGATTCACAGAGAGACACTGCATGAGCAGCACATACTAAGAGCTGCAAAAGTGTACTGGTTTTGGCTGGGATAGATTAAAAGTTCTTCATAGTAGGTTGTATGGTACTATCTTCTGCATTTGTGCTGAAAACGGTGTTGAGAACAGACTGATGTTTTAGTTATGTCTAAACAGTGTTGACATGGTGTCAAGGAGTCATTTTTATGGTTTTAAGCATGTCCTTCAAGCCTCAGTTCATACATCCAGGGTTGGAATATACTTGTCATATTTTTCGAGTCATTGTTGGCTTGTACATGTGTGTTTAATTTTGCAGGCTTTCATGCTTTGTTTTTAAAGTATTTTATCATGTTTTAGCCTTAGCAGCTATGTTTTGTGCTTGCTTTATTGAAGCATATTTATTTCCCTAATCAATTGTATTGTGGGATTTGTGTCTCTAGAGATCATTAATAGTCTAGGAAACCCTTAACCTGCTGTTAACTTGTTAAGCCTTTAACCTATTGCATGAGTTTGTCTGGGGTTGCCAAATAATAAAAGTCACTGCTGTTCAGCATCTGTTCAAGAGGTCAGTAGAAAATGAGTTAATAGTTTAAAAGTCTTTCCTAATGGAGAGATGTCCACATTTCAAAGACTGATATTATAATTGATACTAATTGGCATCCATTGTGGCACATCAGCTCACAGGACTAAGGCTGAACTCATATGGAAAGTAAAAACCTTCTCACTCATATGCTGTTAATCTCATAGCAGTGCTGAGACAAATGTGTTTTATGGGAAGTTTGCCATATTAATGTTGAGGATTTCTTGGCTGGGCGAGGGCATGTGAGCAATCCAGCCATTAGCTGGGAATGAAGCATAAGTTTACAAAGTGCTGAAGCGGACAAGGACACTGTGTCCTTGTACGCTGGGAAAAGGAAGATAAGAAGAGCCTGACAAACAACTCCTGGATGCCGAAGAATGAGATAAGTAACTGCTGGACACCTCGTGAAGAAGCTTGCACAGCCAATAGAGGATAAGATAGCGTCGCGTGAACTGGGGTATTGTACCAATTAGAGTATTGTATAAGGCACGTGCACAAGCGCATAAGGTATATAACTGTGTTAAAAGTTGTAGTAAATGGGCTTCACTTGGTCACATTGGTCTGTGTGTGATGTCCCCTGTGGATCCTCCGCAACATATTAATAGATAAAAAGATTCTTAGTATGCTTTTTCCCCTCCCTGAAAAAAATCTTGACCAAAAGATGACTTATTTTGTAGTCTCTACACAGTGGAAAAATTCTATTCTTCTAGTACTAGCCTTTTTCCAGGAGTACAATAAAGGCTATTGGTGTACTTAGCTTGTTTGACCTTGTCTTCTCAGGATACTTATTAGCTCCTAGGAAGAGGCACTGGCTGAGTGCATTGGAGGACTATAGGCAGTGTCATGAATAATTGTCGGGGAATGCAGCGGGTCTGCAGAATGCCTGATGATGCATGAGCAGCGTGACCTTGAGCAGCTTGTAGTGTATCCTTGAGAGTCTGGAAAGTCCCGAGAAGAGCTGTGCAAACAAAACAATGATAAGAGGAACCGTCCTGACGACTCGCCAATCATGAACTGTTAGTTACTAACTAAACCAATCATATATGAACACATACTTTGAAGAAGGTAATAAAAAGGTTTGTTAGAACAATAAAGTAGCCATTTTGCACAGTCTGATGTTTGTCGTGTCCGTCTCTACTGCGACAAATGGTGACCCCAACACGGGCGAAGTGATCATTTAAAGGCGATAAATCTGGCGCTAGGGAGAAGTATAGCAGCAGGAAGAGCTGCGGAGAAGTATAGTGGCAGTAGGAAGAGCTGCGGAGACGGAGCCCGGTGAAGCTGAGAGCAGAGGGAATCTGCTTGGTCCGGAACTGAACTTTGACACCCAAAAAGGTGAGCCACCGGGGACAAAACTGTTAGAATGGGGCAACAATTAACAAAAGAAGAGGAGACGATTTTGTCTACCTGGAAAGCCCTATTAAAAAGAAAAGGGGTTAAAACCACAGAACAAAGCCTGAAAAAGATTTTGATATGGAGTAAGATGCAAGGCTTTGAAGCCACAACAGTTACTGCATTCAGTGTAAGTTCACGGCAAGCAGTAGGATGGAAAATATTGGATGAGGTCTCTAAAGGACAGAAAGAGCTGTGTGAGTTGGCAATCGTATGGTGTCTATTAAGCGAGACCCTGAAGGAATGGAAAGCAGAATGTGATGTGAATGATGAGCAAAAGAAAGATGAGAAGCCAGAAAATGTTAGGAAGGGAAAAGATTGTGGCCAAGGAACAAATGAAGCCGATGCCGCAGCATCAGCAGTAGCAGGCAGGAAACCCCTCACGGGCAAAAGCAGATCACGCCCTCATCCACCTCGTCCTCCTCCACCATTAAATATTTTACTGGGCGATGAGGGGCCCTCCCCACCTAGTGGTGCAGCAGTGGAAGGGGTGACTCCATCAGCCCCCCTCGAGGAGGAAAATACGGCGAATCCGGCGAATAACACCAAGCTGGAAAGTGAGAACGGAAATGAAAGTGAGGGAGAAGAAGCTCTAATTGCCGCTATGCGAACTCTGCATCTTGCAGATAAAACCATAGTGAAAAAAGCCCAGCCATGGACTCTCCCTCCATCCACAATAACTGTAGTCCCAAGATCCCCTGATCAATTTTGGGAGGGAGTTAGGAGATATGCTGCCGAAGCTGGCAACTGGGATCTAGTTGAACGCCTCAGCCCGTGCTCTCTAACACCAGCATATCCAAAGCCTGTAGACATAGCAGCAGAGGCTCCTGGTACATTTCCTGTTTTCAAAGCTGCTGCAGGCACAAACCAGCACGATGAGCACAATCCAATTGGCTGGAAAGTGGCGCAGGATTTGCAGAATAAAGCACAAAAATTTGGAATCAATTCTCCTGAGGTGATGCAACTTATTCGAATAATCAGCATGGATCTGCTGTGTCCATATGACATTACGCATCTTGCACGAGTGAAATTTCATGTTAATGAGCAGCCACTACAGGGAAACCACAAAAAGAGCGCGAGAGGGCGCGCGAAGACAACAAATCCCCTCCCGACAGCCGGCCACCTCCCCTCCGCGAACAATTACCGGCTGCAACAGCTGGCTCAGCAGGGTTGGATGTATCCACCGCCGACACAATAACTATAGTCACAAAAGACATCGTTAAGGTCCCTCTTGATGCAAGGGGTCCTATAGGACGACTGAGTGCATTGCTATTGGGAAGATCAAGTAGCACGTTAAATGGACTAATTGTGCATGTAGGAGTTATTGATGCTGATTTTACAGGTCAAATTTGCGCAATGGTTTCAACCCCCTACCCGCCAGTAACAATCCCAAAAGGTACTCGCATTGCTCAACTTATTCTTTTTTCGAGTTCTATTTCGAAAGCAGAACAGCGACTGCGATGCGATGGAGGCTTCGGCTCTACGGGACCCCCTCAGGTCTGCTGGTCTCAGACTGTTTCATCATCCCGACCACATATGACGTGCACGCTGTTGAATCACGGACGATCGCCGACCACAGTAAGGCTTGCGGGGCTCCTGGACACCGGAGCCGATGTGACTATTATTGCCGATTATCTGTGGCCGTCCACCTGGCCAACAGAGGACGCTGGTATGGGGCTAGTGGGGCTGGGAGGATCCGGGTGAGCAAGGACGGCAGCCACAGCAGTTCTGATTACCAATCCTGAGGGCCAACAAGCAGTTATTAAACCGTATGTGATGGCAGCTCCCCTCAATTTATGGGGAAGGGATTGCTTGTTGCAATGGGGGGTGAGAATTACCACAGATTTTTTAACAGGGGCCGCTGTGCTGCAGGGTGTTAGACAACCCACGCTTGTTTTAACCTGGTTAACAAATAACCCTGTGTGGGTGGATCAGTGGCCTCTACCAATTGAAAAATTAAAGGCCCTGCAAGAATTGGTGCCGGAACAACTAGCTGCCGGACACATTGAACCCTCTCAGAGCCCATGGAATACTCCAGTGTTTGTGATAAAAAAGAAATCAGGAAAATGGCAATTTTTGCATGACCTGCGGCAAGTCAATGCTGTCATGGCCACGATGGGGGCTCTGCAACCAGGCATGCCTTCACCTGCCATGATCCCTCAAGATTGCGAAATCATTGTCATGGACCTTAAGGATTGTTTTTTTATGATACCATTAGCTTCCCAAGACAAAGAAAAATTTGCATTTTCTGTGCCTTCTATCAATCATGCAGAACCAGCAAAAAGATATCAATGGAGAGTTCTGCCACAGGGCAAGAAAAATTCGCCAACAATTTGTCAATGGTTTGTAGCACAAGCTCTGTCACCTGTAAGGGAAAAATTCCCTACTAGTTATTGTTATCATTATATGGATGACATTCTGTTAGCATCAGACAACAAGGAGCAGTTGAATGACATGGAGAATTTGGCCAGGAAGTCGTTACAACAATATGGATTAGTTATTGCCCCTGAAAAAGTGCAAAAAATAGAACCCTGGAAATATTTGGGAATGACAATTACAAGCATGCAGGTTGTGCCCCAACCTGTGAAACTCAACCTTGTGGTTAAGACACTCAATGATGTACAGAAATTAATGGGATCCTTGAACTGGATCAGGCCCTATCTTGGACTGACCGATTCGCAGTTGCAACCTTTATTGGAATTATTAAAAAAATTCCAATGATCCAACAGAACCCAGAATATTAAATAAGGAAGCGTTAAATGTAATTCACATGGTGGAACAATGTATATACAAGAAATTTGTTTCTCTAATACATCTGTCTCAATTGGTACAATTCTTTGTACTAATTGACAAAACTGTGCCATTTGGTGCTTTGGTGCAGTGGAATTCTGAGTGGGATGACCCATTACATATTTTAGAATGGATGTTTTTGTCATTCCGGCCACAAAAAACTGCTCCTGGATTGTTTGAACTTATTGCTGATGTAATCATAAAAGCCAGAAAACGATGTTTAGAACTAACAGGGCATGATCCAGCTATGATTGTTTTACCTGTTCAAAATTGGTATTTTGAATGGTGTCTGGCAAACAATTACGAGCTGCAAGCGGCCATGGCGGGTTTTCAAGGGCAGATCTCGTATCATCTACCGTCACACCCGCTACTGAAATTTGCTCGAGAAATACCATTTGGTCAGAAAAAATTTAAGCCAGCCAGAACCTGTGAAAGGCCCCACTGTCTTTACAGATGGTTCGGGAAAAACAGGTAAAGCAGCAGTAGTATGGTATGAAAACAACAACTGGAACAGCAAAGTAGTATATCAAAATGGTTCTCCACAAGTAATAGAGCTGTGTGCAATGACTGTTGTTTTTTCTATTTTTTCTACTCCTGTAAATATTGTAACTGACTCAGCGTATGTAGCTAATTTAGTTTCTCGACTAGACAAAGTGGTTTTGACCATGTCAGACAATCAATTATTATTTGATGTGCTTTTAGAACTCTGGAAAAGTATTCAACTATGAACAGAACCTTATTTTATCATGCACATCCGGAGTCATACCACTTTACCAGGATTTTATACGGAAGGTAATGCCAGAGCAGATGCTCTTGTTTCTGCTATGACTCTGAGTACTGTTCCTAACATGAAGCAACAAGCTGTATTATCACATCAATTTTTTCATCAAGGTTTTCGAGCTTTACGACGGCAGTTTGGCTTGTCCCATACTGAAGCTCGTTCTATTGTAGCTGCCTGCCCTGATTGCCAAGGAACTCACACTCCAGTGTATTTTGGTACTAATCCCAGAGGTATGCTGGCTTTACAGATTTGGCAAACTGATGTTACTCATATAAATGAATTTGGCCGACAGAAATATGTTCATGTTTCTATTGATACTAATTCTCATGCTTTGGTAGCAACAGCCCATAATGGAGAAACCGGAAAAGATGTGATTCGACATTTGCAGAAGGCTTTCTCTATGCTTGGGGTGCCACGCCAAATTAAAACGGACAATGGCCCAGCATATGCTTCACAGAAAGTTCAAACATTTTTTAATCTGTGGGGTGTTACTCATGTTACAGGAATTCCCCATTCCGCAACAGGACAAGCAATTGTTGAGCGTGCACATGGCACGTTGAAGCGGCAGCTTCAAAAACAAAAAAGGGGGAATGATTGGGGAGCCACCACAGGCATGTTTAGATAAAGCAGTTTATGTTCTTAACTTTCTCCATTATGGGGATAATTCTTCTCTACCTCCTCTTTTTCAACATTTCTCTTCTCTTTTTTCAACACAGAATTTACAAAAAGGCATCAAAGTACATGTTAAAGATTTAGTTACTGGTCAGTGGAGTGGACCATGCGAGCTATTAATCTGGGGAAGTGTTGAGGATTTCTTGGCTGAGCGAGGACATGTGAGCAATCCAGCCTCTAGCTGGGATGAAGCATAAGCATACAAAGTGCTGAAGCGGACAAGGACACTGTGTCCTTGTACGCTGGGAAAAGGAAGATAAGAAGAGCTTGGCAAACAACTCCTGGATGCCGAAGAATGAGATAAGCAACCGCAGGATGCCTCGTGAAGAAGCTTGCACAGCCAATAGAGGATAAGATAGCGCCATGTGAAATGAGATATTGTACCAATCAGAGCATTGTATAAGGCACGTGCATAAGCGCATAGGGTATATAACTGTGCTGAAAGTTGTAGTAAATGGGCTTCACTTGATCACATTGGTCTGTGTGTGATGTCCCCTGTGGATCCTCCGCCTCAGGGAAGGGGTTATGCTTGTGTTTCCACAGATGCCGGTCCTCGCTGGGTTCCTGCTCGGTGTGTTCGGCCTGTATTGGAACCTGCCTCAGGGTGAAGGATGGGTGGTCTCACAACCTAAACAAAATGTTTGGGTCACTTTAGCAAACATGATACATCAGGACACCCTGTGTCTCGCCACCACAAGCCCTGAAAATCCATTTTCTACATGCTTGGTAGGAATACCCGTGGACACTTGGCCAAACCCACTGCAGATCCCGAATCTCTGTAGTTCTCCAGAAAATTGTACAAAAAACTGGGAAAGTGTGTATGCGCACCTCTCGCCAGTCACCCAGGAACCCCAAGAGTTAGAATTATTAGGATCTGTAATGATGGATGCTTGTGTGTTTTTTAATTACTCTTATAACAATACTGCTTGCCGAGGCCAAAATGTTAATACAACTAGTATTCTCTATCGCAATGCAACTGCATGGTGTAATTATACCGCACCTAATGCTTCACGATCCTCTGTTGTTCCTCTTGCGCTACCTCCTGGTGTGTTTTTAATCTGTGGAGATCGTGCCTGGGGAGGCATTCCATCTAAACTGAATGGAGGCCTGTGTAGCCTCGGACGCCTCACGTTATTAACACCAAATGTGTCAATGATTCTGAACATGACTCGAAAACATAGGCGAGTCCAAAGGACTGTTCATCGGTTTAGCAGTTCCTGTCAAGATAACATTGAATTCTGGAATCCAGGCCAGATCATAGCAGCCTCCATATTGGCACCAGGAGTTGGCATTGCAAATGCCTTAAGAACTTTAAATAAGTTGGGATGCTGGCTTAGCAAGCAAACTAATGCTACCTCTTTAGCTTTAAGTGGCCTTCTAACTGACGTTGATAGTGTCAGACATGCTACGCTACAAAATAGAGCTGCAATTGATTTTTTGCTTTTGGCACAAGGACATGGTTGTGATGAGTTTGAAGGGATGTGTTGTATGAATCTATCCGATCACTCAGAATCCATTTACAGTAGCATTCAACAATTAAAGAGGGGAGTCAGGAAGCTGACAGAAAGCGATGAGTTAGATTGGCTGACGAAGATGTTCGAGGGTTGGGGATTGTCTGGATGGTTGATATCTCTGCTCAAGACTGTGGGGGTAGTGATCTTGATTGTGATAACTGTGCTCCTAATGTTACCCTGTCTTCTCAGCCTTCTGCAAAGGGCCCTGCAGAGGGCAGCCGGGGCAATATTTTTAGCACAAATACAAAAAGGGGGAATTGTCGGGGAATGCAGCGGGTCTGCAGAATGCCTGATGATGCATGAGCAGCGTGACCTTGAGCAGCTTGTAGTGTATCCTTGAGAGTCTGGAAAGTCCTGAGAAGAGCTGTGCAAACAAGACAATGATAAGAGGAACCGTCCTGACGACTCACCAATCATGAACTGTTAGTTACTAACTAAACCAATCATATATGAACACATACTTTGAAGAAGGTAATAAAAAGGTTTGTTAGAACAATAGCCATTTTGCACAGTCTGATGTTTGTTGTGTCCGTCTCTACTGCGACAAATAATCTTTCATTCAGTGGCTGAAGAATTTGACATTGAATCAATTACTTTTTGCAGTATTGTTCCCTAGATTCTTGTCTTTCATTTTTATTATATTAACTTGATTTTACAGACAGTGTGAAACAGAGATGTATGAATACACCAGTTCCTCTTGCTAAAGGCACCATGCACTCTGTCATTCTGCAGAATTTGCATTTTTACCTCAGGGTTTTGTTATTTTGCTGAAGCTGCATGTTCAAGGTTTTGCTTTCTACTTCCTGATCATGATGGAACATGGTTCTGGTACTCTTTCCTCTACACATTTCCCTGAAAAAGAAAGAAGAAAAAAGAAGAGCAGTATTGGTTTTATAGCACTTGCCACTTGCCTTGTCAGCAGAGGAATCAGAGTGTGCTACAGATATTAGCTGGGGAATGTGGGGAGCTTGTTAATCTATGATCCTAATGCCTTCATGAGATATAGATTGGTCTGCTCCAAGAACATTGCAATGGTCAAAGTCCAAAGAGAGGAGTCCTTGAAGCTGACTACAGCCCCTCCACTTCTGCTGGCATGCACAGAGGTCAGGAGAGCTTTGAGTTGGGCTGTGTGCTGGTTTTGGCTGGGATAGAGTTAATTTTCTTCGTAGTAGCTAGTATGGGGCTATGTTTTGGATTTGGGCTGAAAACAGTGTTGATAATGCTGAGATGTTTTAGTTATTCCTGAGCAGTGCTTACACAGAGTCAAGGCCTTTTCTGCTTCTCACACCACCCCACCAGTGAGTAGGCTGGGGGTGCACAAGAAGTTGGGAGGGGACACAGCTGGGACAGCTGACCCCAACTGACCAAAGGGATATTCTATACCATATGACATCATGCTCAGCAATAAAACTAGGGGGCAAGTTGGCCGGGGGCTGCTGCTCAGGGACTGGCTAGACATTGGTCAGTAGGTGGTGAACAATTGTTTTTCATTTGCATCACTTGTCTTTCTTGGGTTTTATTTATCTTTTTTTTGTTATTTTCCTTTTCATTACAAATTATTATTATCATTATTGTTGTTATTATTAATATTATTATTATTTTATTTAATTTCCATTATTAAACTGTCTCCATCTCAACCCACGAGTTTTCTCACTTTTACCCTTCCAATTCTCTGCCCCCCCATACTGCTGGTGGGGGAGTGAGTGAGCGGCTGTGTGGTGCTTAGTTGCCAGCTGGGGTTAAACCATGACAGTCCTTTTTGGCACCCAACTTGCGGCTCAAGGGGTTTAAGATAATGATAGATTGATCAGAGCGTATTAGAAGGGATTTATATCTGTTAATATTTGCGGGTCATGATATCGATTCATCTGTTCTCGATATTAGTTTATCGGATCTGAGCCATGCTCTTTTTTTTTGCTGTACCCGTTAAAGATTGGTGTTGGCTTTTGCAGTTTGCTATGCTCTGTAGTGATTAGTGATGTTTTGCCTGGGAGATTTGTTACTAAAACACTGACCTTGAGCTTAAGCTGGTATTTGGGCTCTGTACTGAAGCCATTACTGTACTTCGGGTACCATCTCATGGAAACAATTAACCATTATACTTCTTCCTCTGAGAGGTTTTTTGTGGAGGAAGTACAGAATGGAACCTTCGCTACCTTCTTCTGTGATGTTTTCCCCCTCGTTACAATAACTGCTCAGTATCTTGAACATCCTTGGGTGTCACGGTCGAGACGGACAAACGATACGTACGCATTCTTATAATACAAGCAAAGAAGGTGTTTGTTTTTTTTTTGTTTTTTTTTTTATTACTACAAGCCAGCAAATTTATACCCATTATACTTGTTGCCTTGTATATATGTCTGTCCCTTATTGGTCAAAAAGTTGTCAGAAGTTGTTTTTCTCACCCCTTGTTGGGTGACTTTTTCAGGTTCCTTATCACAACTGCAAACAGTCAACACATTCCTTAAACTTAGTTTCCCAGGCACACTTCTCGTTCTTTCTTGTTCTCTCACGGGAACACTGTAATCTTGTCAAGGTCAATATCCTCCCCAGGCCCCTCCGTCCAGCTGAGGTCCTCCACAATTCCCCCTTTTTGTTTTTGCGCCAAATATGCCATGTGAATTGTCTACTGCAGGGCCCTTTGCAGCAAGGACAGCACATGTGGGAGGATGCTCAATACAATGATAATAATTGCCAATATTAATAATTCTGTTTTCAATACTCCCTTTAACCACCCTCCAATCCCCCATTGAGAGAAAAAGCCATCCAACCCAAAAACCCCCAACATCTTCTGTCAGCTTCTGCACCTCCTTTCGCAGCTGTTGGATACTCTGGGACACTGACACCAAATGATCTGATAGGTTCATACAACACATACCATTAAGGTTTTCACAACTGTGGCCATGGGCCAACAATAGAAAATCAATAGCTGCTCTGTTTTATAGCGTAGCATGGCATATAGAATCTATATCTAGCAATAATCCAGAAAGAGCTTGTGATGTAGCATTGCTTTGTGTGCTTAGCCAGCATCCCTCTTGGCCCGTAGCATTTGCAAGCATTACCCATACGTTCATCTTGGGCTGCGATGGTACCCATATTGCAACCAGTACTCTGAGGAGACTGCAGCAGGCGATGACACTTCTAAGTAGGGTTTTACCAGTCATGCCGGCACCCATCGCGGTCCAGTATCTGTGGAGACACAAGCATAACCTCGACCCCAGGTTAATAAGTCACAAGGTGCAGACCATTGACCTGTCTGCAGGTCCCGTATCTGAACCTTAACCCTGGGGGTCACACCAGATATACTTGTCAATGACCCAAAAATGACGCAGCATTGGTGGTTGTTGAACATCATCAGGGACCTGCAAAAAATTTAATACATACGTGGCCTTGTTAAGTCGAGCCTCCGGGCCCTCACCCATCATTCCCCTTTTTTGTTATTGAAGCATATGCTTTAGAGTTCCATGGGTGCGCTCTACAATGCCTTGTCCTGTGGGAGAATGAGGGATACTGGTGACATGGGTAATTCCCCAAAGCTGCAAAAAGGTCGTCACCTTGGTAGAAAGATAGGCTGGACCGTTGTCAGTCTTAATCTGCTGAGGTACACCAGCCACAGAAAACGCTCATTGCCAGTGTCGAATAACATCCCTGGCGGCTTCACCTGTATGAGCGGTGGCAATAACAACAGAAGAAAAAGTATCAATAGACGCATGCACATATTTCAACCGCCCAAACTCAGGAATATGTGTCACGTCAGTCTGCCAGATTTGCAAGGCTCAAAGGCCTCTAGGGTTGGTTCCATAATAATGAGGTACATGGTGGCCCTGACAGTCAGGGCACGTGGCGACGATGGCATGAGCCTCAGAGTTCGACAATCGAAATTGCCGCTTTAAGGCCTGATGTCCTTGGTGAAAAAAAATGATGAGCTTCGATCGCCTGTTGTCTCACATTTGGTACTGGACCTATTGCCACCCCCGATACGAGAGCATCTGCACGAGCATTCCCTTCCACAATAAAACCAGGCAAGCTTGTGTGGCTTTTAATATGCATGACATAATATGGGGAGCGGCGTTCCTGAATCTCCATCCATAACAGCTTCAACACCCCAAATAACTTTTCATTTCCCACCTGACCAAGCACAGCCTTATCCAATCTTTGAACCAAACCCACCACATAAGCTGAATCGGTGACAACATTTACAGGATCTGGAAAATGTTGAAACACCATCACCATTGCTCGAAGTTCTACAACTTGAGGGGAGCCTTCTTGCTGTTCTATCTTCTGTTGCCATTGCTGGCCATCATGCCACACAATGGCTGCTTTTCCTGTTTTTCCTGAACCATCAGTGAACACCGTGGGACCAATCACCGGCTCTGATTGACTTAGTTGCTTTTGTGCAAAGCGTATTTGACTTCCCATTTTAATTAACGGATGAGAGGGAAGATGATACCCAATTTGCCCAGTATAATTTGCCAAGGCTGCTTGCAATGCAGAGCTATTAGCAAGACACCATTCAAAATAATCGGTTTTAACGGGCTCAGTGATACATTCCGGGTCCCTGGCTATCAATTCCATACATCGAACTCGGGTCTTCATGATAATTTGGGCTAAAAGTTCAAAAAGACCTGGGGCGGTTTTGGTTGGTCTGAATGGTAAGAAGGCCCATTCTAACATATGCAATGGATCTGGCCAATCAGAATTCCATTGTGCAATCATGGCAAAAGGTACCAATTTGTCTATTAATACAAAAACCTGAATTGAAACTGTCAGATCAATTCGCCACACATGTCTCTGCACAATTGCTTGCTCTACTTCTGTAATTACTTGTTTTGCCTCAGGGGTTAATGCCCGTGGTGCAGCAATATCTGTATCACCCTTCAATAAATCCAAAAGTGGCTGTCATTTCGATGATGGCAACCCTAAATAGGGTCGAACCCAATTGATTACTCCGGCCAATTTTTGTACATCATTTAAAGTTTTTATTTCCAATTGTAACTGACTGGGTTGTGGTGTGACCGTCTGATTTAATATTTTCATACCCAAATACAGCCACAGCTGTTGACGCTGTACCTTTTCAGGTGCAATAACTAGGCCTAATCGCTGTAGTGAATCACATGCTGTGACTTCCATTTCGCTTAACATCTGTTGAGATGGAGCGGCTAACAAAATGTCATCCATATAATGATAACAATAACATGTTGGGAATGCAGGACGAACTGGACTTAAGGCCTTTGCCACAAACCACTGACAAATGGTGGGAGAATTTTTCATTCCCTGAGGCAAAACTTTCCAATGATACCTTTTCGCCGGCTCACTGTTGTTCACTGAGGGTACAGTGAAAGCAAACTTCTCCATATCAGGTGCGGCTAAAGAGATGGTGAAAAAACAATCTAAGTCCGTTACAATAATTTCTCATTGCATTGGAATCATAGTTGGAGAAGGTAACCCTGGCTGCAATGCCCCCATGGTTGCTATTACCTCATTAATCTTTCGTAAATCAATGCAATAGCCTCCATTTTCCAGATTTCTTTTTGATCACAAACACTGGTGTGTTCCATGGGCTATGAGAGGCCTCAATATGTCCTGCGGCCAATTGTTCTGCAACTAAAGATTTCAAGGCGAGGAGTTTTTCTTGATTGAGGGGCCACTGATCCACCCACGCTGGTTTATCTGTTAACCAGGTCAGTGCCAGTGTCGGGCGCTCCACGCCCTGCAGCACAGTGGCCCCTATGAAAAAATCTGTGATAAGGCGCACCCCCCATTGATCCAACACATCTTCACCCCATAAATTAAGTGGCAAAGTGGTGACATATGGCCTCACAGTGGCTTTCTGTCCCTCTGCGTTGCTTATTAGCACAGGTTTTGCTGCAATAAAACTATTTGAAACTCCACCTACACCCAACACTCCTTCCGCATTTACAACCAATGGCCACGAGGGGGCCCAGTTACGCTGCGCTATGATGGTCATATCAGCCCCGGAGTCCAGCAAACCTATCAATTTTATCTGTGATGGGGATGCATTTGCCATAGTGAGGGTACAGGTCATTTCTGGCTTGCTTTCCGTAATGTGTTGCGACCAAAATACCTGCAGCTTTCCAGTGGACTCAAAACCTTGAGTACCACGAGTTACCTGTCCTGTCGCAGGCACAGAGCTCATAAATGGTACGAGTTGAGCAATTCGTGTGCCTCCTTTTATAGTGACTGGAGGGGCTGCAGTAGATACCATTGCACATATTTGCCCGTGATAATCAGCATCAATAACTCCCACATGCACCATTAACCCTTGCAAAGTACTACTTGATCGTCCTATTAGTAAGGCACTTAATCCTTTACCAGTCAGTCCCCAGGCTTCCAGGGACACTTTATGCACTCCTTGGGTAGATAAAGTCACTGTGTGGGTGGTGCATACATCCATTCTGGCTGCTCCTTGGGTTTGTCCCCGTAAATTGTCACAAAGGCTTGTGGTGTCTGTGCTGGCTGTTGTACCAGAAAGGGGTTGCTGGAGTGGTAGGGCATTTGTGTCTGCATGCGCCCCTTCTCACTCTTTCTGCCGTTTCATGACTGGAGGGATTGACAGCATGAAATTTAGATTTGCATTGCTTTGCAAAGTGTCCCGGCTTTCCGCACTTAAGACATGTAGCTGCTCACACGGCCACCTGCCTGGCTCCTCCTTTTCTATTTTAAGCAGGACAGTTAGCCTTGACATGTCCAGTCTGCCTGCAGCAGTAACATTTCTGATTAGACATACGCATTGCAGACATAGCTGTAGCTAATGCAGACATTTTGTGTTCAACAGAGCCCACCTTCCCGCAAGCCCTAATCACAGCTTCTAGGGTTGGATCCCCAGGGAGCGTCTCAATCACCTTTTGACAATCTGCGTTAGCATTGTCACGGGCTAACTGTTTTACCAGCATTTCTCGTATATGTTGTCGTGGTTTAACCCCAGCCAGCAACTAAGCACCACGCAGCCGCTCACTCACTCCCCCCCCATCCAGCGGGATGGGGGAGAAAATCGGGAAAAAGAAGTAAAACTCGTGGGTTGAGATAAGAATGGTTTAATAGAACAGAAAAGAAGAAACTAATAATGATAATGATAACACTAATAAAATGACAACAGTAGTAATAAAAGGATTGGAATGTACAAATGATGCGCAGGGCAATTGCTCACCACCCGCCGACCGACACCCAGCCAGTCCCCGAGCGGCGATTCCCCGCCCCCACTTCCCAGTTCCTATACTAGATGGGACGTCACATGGTATGGAATACCCTGTTGGCCACTTTGGGTCAGGTGCCCTGGCTGTGTCCTGTGCCAACTTCATGTGCCCCTCCAGCTTTCTCACTGGCTGGGCATGAGAAGCTGAAAAATCCTTGACTCTAGTCTAAACACTACTTAGCAACAACTGAAAACATCAGTGTTATCAACATTCTTCTCATACTGAGCTCAAAACATAGCACTGTACCAGCTACTAGGAAGACAGTTAACTCTATCCCAGCTGAAACCAGGACATATGTGAATCAAATACCTGCCGCTCTATAGCCCCCATCAATTTCTTTACAAACGACAGAAACGGCTCTTTAGCCCCCTGTTTAATCATGGTATATCTTGCCTTCGGCTCCGCCAGCTTCGCCGTTCGGAGCAAAGCTTTTACACCAATAGTCTTTACTTGCTCCAATACAAGCGGATGCCATTGAGCCTGATGTTGAGGATTATTAAATTGACCAATCCCAGTCAGAACATCAGCTCCATTACCATAACATGGATCGGTTTGTGAAAGCTGCAAATTGTGTACTGCTTGCGCCTCTGCTCTCTGAGTCCAGATACTACAAGAAACGGCGCATTGCACAGGTTGGAAAATAATTTGAGCAACATCATAAGGTGTCATTTCTTCCATAGTTAATAGGCATATTAATTGCATAACTGCGGGGGAGTTGGTACCATATTGCGCAGTTGCCTTTTGTAAATCCTGTATAACTTTCCACGAATATGGTCTGTGTTCATCCATAATTCCTTGTCCTGGATCACCCCGTACCACGGGGAAAGCCATCGCCCCAGTCCCCCTTAAATTCGTTTCACCGGAGTTGCCTGCTGTTACAGGAACGTTAATTTGCTCGGATAGGTCCCAATTTCCTTCTTGCAGAGCTCGAGCTTTCTTTCACCTGCTGCCAGAATTTCAGGGGGTTGTGGGGACTGACAATAATTCGAGCCGGCGGAAGGACCCAGGGCTGTCCTCGGCAACGCGACCCTCCCTGTAGTTGTCCCTCCTTTGGTGTTCCTGCAGACCCCCCAGGTTCAGGATCCCCCATATTATTGTCCATGGGATCATCCCAACCCTCTGATGTTTCAGCTGGCAGAGGGGGGTAAAGGCATGAGGTCCCCTGTTCCCCTCCCTGCACCCGGGGGGGCTATTCATCCCTTCTCGATCCTCTGAATCAGGCGGCAAGGGAGGGCGGACGGGTTAACCGGCGCCTCTGCCGTTTCAGCGGGGCATACGTCACTACCAGGAAGCAAGTCCCGGGGCCGCTTATATGTTCTATCTTTAATAGTCCGAGGATGTCCTGAGGGCTGAGCATCATCAGTCATCAACGAAAGGGTTCTTTTGTCGGCCCCGTGGCTTTGGCCGCCCTGCGCGCTTGCCAGAGGACTGGGCAACAGACCCCACGTCCTCTGTGGGAGAGGACTGTCCTCCCCCCACGATAGGGACGTCTGGCTCCTTCATCCTATCCCTTTGCTCTCTAATGTCTTTGACGGTTTCAAGGAGCAGGTGTAGCGTTCGCTACATATCAAGGTGCCGCGATTAGATCACTGGTCGGCCCGGACCAGGGAAAGAGACAGATAACACACACAGTGTGAGCGCCAACTTCTGCCTTTTATTGCGCAGTTAATTCCTTTTATACTAACAAGGGTAGGCGGGATTACAGATACGTCATAGGGCTGCGACTAACCCTCCATCTTTCTGTGACATCGCGAGATCTTCCGAACGCCATACCCTACAAGCAGGTACCACGTCATCAGGAGGCTGGCTGCCCCCTTAGACCCTCGGGACGCACTGTCAAACAGCTTGTCCCCGAGTCCTTGCCACACAGGCACACTAAACGCAGTCACCGTATCTGCTTTATATCTGTGTTGCTTGCCCCATAAGAGCATTTTCCGCAACATCAACTCTTCTACTTTAAGTCCTCTCTTTTGCAATATTACTTTCCACATATTTACAATTCCGGCGTCCTCTTTACTGAGGGTCCCGCCCATGTTCCCGGCAGCTCACCTGTTTATCTCCAGGAGTATCGGTCCGGACTAGCAGCTCTTCCCACCGCTCTCAAGCTATGCCGGGCTCCGTCTCCACTGCTCTCCTCGCAGTCACAAGCATTATTTACAGCATCACGTCGGGGTCACCAATTGTCGTGGTCGAGACGGACAAACAACAAGTACGCATTCTTATAATACAAGCAAAGAAGGTTTTTTTTATTACTACAAGCCAGCAAATTTATACCCATTATACTTGTTGCCTTGTATATATGTCTGTCCCTTATTGGTCAAAAAGTTGTCAGAAGTTGTTTTTCTCACCCCTCATTGGGTGCCTTTTTCAGGTTCCTTATCACAACTGCAAACGGTCAACACATTCCTTAAACTTAGTTTCCCAGGCATGCTTCTCGTTCTTTCTTGTTCTCTCACGGGAACACTGTAATCTTGTCAAGGTCAATATCCTCCCCAGGCTCCTCGGTCCAGCCGAGGTCCTCCACATGGGGCTATGTTTTGGATTTGGGCTGAAAACAGTGTTGATAATGCCGAGATGTTTTTGTTATTGCTGAGCAGTGTTTACACATAGTCAAGGCCTTTTCTGCTTCTCACACCACCCCACCAACAAGTAGCAGGGGGTGCACAAGAAGTTGGGAGGGGACACAGCTGGGACAGCTGACCCCAACTGACCAAAGGGATATTCCAGACCATATGATGTCATGCTCAGTATATAAAGCTGGGGGAAGAAGAAGGAAGGGGGGACGTTCAGAGTGATGGCATTTGTCTTCCCAAGTAACTGTTACGTGTGATGGAGCCCTGCTTTCCTGGAGATGGCTGAACACCTGCCTGCTGATGGGAAGCAGTGAATTCCTTGTTTTGCTTTGCTTTGCTTGCATGTGGCTTTTGCTTTACCTATTAAACTATCTTTATCTCAACCCACGAGTTTTCTCACTTTTACCCTTTCGATTGTCTCCCCCATCCCACCAGGGGGAGTGAGTGAGTGGCTGTGTGGTGCTTATTTGCTGGCTGGGGTTAAACTGTGACACACCTGAAACCCATATCGGCACTGTCTGAGCTCTTCCTGTGCTATAAATAACAAGGACTGTCAAGTTTCCATCTTTCAGCCACACACCTTCTACTGGCATGCTTTCTTTGAGTAAGTCATATCTCCTTTGACCAGAAGTGTACTGCAAAATAGAGGAATCAAAACAGAAATCGCAAGAACTGCCTCCAAGCTCAGGCAGCCAAAGAACACTCAAGAGCACTCATTACAGAGATGTAAAGTAGTTAAAGCTGCTGCAAGAACTTCAGGAAATTCAAGGAGTGCTTGAGACAAGCTTAACTAGGTATTTGGAACTTTTGCTCAAAATAAGAAATGTTAACCAAGGCTTGCAACTTTATAAATGTTAAGATTTTTTTTTTTCATGAATCCCCTGATTTTCAGACACCTGAGGAATCATCTTAACCTGATTTCTAGATGTGCATCCTCTTCAGCCATCAGGCAACATCCTTCAGTTTAAGCTCATTAGAGCTAAAATGATCACTGTTTATCCGTTTTCTCTAAACAACAGTCCCTTTTTGGAATGCTGTATCTGTGAAGTCATTAACACAGTAACAAGTGTATAAGTTTGATGAGCCAAACGAGCTATCATCCTTCTTAAAAGTTCATCTCCCTGTTACAGACATAGGTAACAGGGTTTTTTTTCTCCCACGTCCTGGTTTCAGCTGGGATAGAGTTAATTTTCTTTCTAGTAGCTGGTATAGTGTTATGTTTTGGGTTCAGTATGAGAAGAATGTTGATAACATACTGATGTTTTCAAGTTTTTGCTAAGTAACGTTTAGACTAAGTCAAGGATTTTTCAGCTTCTGATGCCCAGCCAGCAAGAAGGCTGGAGGGGCACAAGATTTTGGGAGGGGACACAGCCAAGACAGCTGACCCAAAGTGGCCAAAGGGGTGTTCCATACCATGTGACATCGTGCCTCGTATATAAACTGAGGGGAGTTGGCCTGGGGGGGATCACTGCTTGGGAACTAACTGGGCATGGGTCGGCGGGTGGTGAGCAATTGCATTGTGCATCACTTGTTTTGTATATTCCAATCCTTTTATTATTATTGTCATTTCATTACTGCTATAATTATCATTATTAGTTTCTTCCTTTCTGTTCTATTAAACTGTTCTTGTCTCAACCCACAAGTTTTACCTTTTTCCTTCTGATTCTCTCCCCCATCCCACTGGGTCGGGGGGGAAGTGAGTGAGTGGCTGCATGGTGCTTAGTTGCTGGCTGGGGTTAAACCATAACAGTGCATTTCAACAGAACAATGCTAAACAACATAACTAACCTCAATCATCATCTGAAGAGATGTTCTCAGCAGTCCATTTTCCAATGTGGACTGTCAAACCATAATCAAATACATATTTAGATACCAAAAGATCTGGGGCATGCACTAGGATTTTTGATAGTACGAGGGGAAGTAATGACTGATTTTGTTCTGGATTCCTAATTCATCAATTCTGATGCACACATCTATATCTTTAGACACTTAGATGCCTGTAAAAAATGTACATGGCTTTCCACATGTCCTGGTTTCAGCTGGGATAGAGTTAACTGTCTTCCTAGTAGCTGGTACAGTGCTATGTTTTGAGCTCAGTATGAGAAGAATGTTGATAACACTGATGTTTTCAGTTGTTGCTCAGTAGTGTTTAGACTAGAGTCAAGGATTTTTCAGCTTCTCATGCCCAGCCAGGGCACCTGACCCAAACTGGCCAACAATGTATTCCATACCATGTGATGTCCCATCCAGTTTAGGAACTGGGAAGGGGGGGCAGGGAATCGCCGCTTGGGGACTGGCTGGGTGTCGGTCGGCGGGTGGTGAGCAATTGCCCTGCGCATCATTTGTACATTCCAATCCTTTTATTACTACTGTTGTCATTTTATTAGTGTTATCATTATCATTATTAGTTTCTTCTTTTCTGTTCTATTAAACCGTTCTTATCTCAACCCACGAGTTTTACTTCTTTTTCCCGATTTTCTCCCCCATCCCACTGGATGGGGGGGGAGTGAGTGAGCGGCTGCGTGGTGCTTAGTTGCTGGCTGGGGTTAAACCACGACACCACATCAAGTACCAGACTGACAGCATCATATGACTGCTTTCAACCAGTTCTGAACTCTTGTATTGCGTTTACATGGCAAGGTTTTGGTAGCAGGGGGGGCTACAGTGGTGGCTTCTGTGAGAAGATGCCAGAAGCTGCCCCCATGCCCAATAGAACAAGTGCCAGCCAGCTCCAAGATGGACCTGCCACTGGCCAAAGCTGAGCCAATCAGTGACAGTGGTAGCACCCCTGTGATAACATATGTAAGAAGGGGGGAAAAAATTTCTGTGCAACAGCAGCCAGAAGAGAGAGAGGAGTGAGAATATGTGAGAGAAACAACCCTGCAGACACCAAGGTCAGTGAAGAAGGAGGGGGAGGAGGTGCTTCAGGTGCCGGAGCAGATATTGCCCTGCAGCCTGTGGTGAAGACCATGGTGAGGCAGGCTGTCCCCCTGCAGCCCATGGAGGTCCATGGTGGAGCAGATATCCACCTGCATCCTTTGGAGGACCCCACGCCAGAGCAGGTGGATGCGCCCTAAGGAGGCTGTGACCCTGTTGAGAGCAGGCTCTTGGCAGGACCTGTGGATCTGTGGAAAGAGAGGAGTCCATGCTGGAACAGGTTTTCTGGCAGGACCTGTGGCCCTGTGGGGGACCCATGCTGGAGCAGTCTGTTCCTGATGGACTGCACCCTGGGGAAGGACCCATGCTGGAGCAGTTCTTGAAGAACTGCAGCCTGTGGGAAGGACCCATGTTGGAGAAGTTCGTGGAGGACTGTCTCCCATGGGAGGGACTCCACGCTGGAGCAAGGGAAGTGTGTGAGGAGGAAGGAGCAGCAGAGACAACATGTGATGAACTGACTGTAACCCCCATTTCCTGTGCTCCTGCGCCTCTCAGGGGGAGGGGTTAGAGAAACTCGGGAGTGAAGTTGAGCCCGGAAAGAAGGGAGGGGTGGGGGGAAGGTGTTTTAAGATTTGTTCTTATTTCTGATTATTCTAGTCTGATTTGATTGTCAATAAATTAAGTTAATTTTCCCCAAGTCGAGTCTGTTTTGCCTGTGATGGTAATTGCTGAGCGTTCTCACTGTCCTTATCTAAATCTATGACCCTTCCAGTATCTTTTGTCTCCCCCTGTCCAGCTGAGAAGGGGGAGTGATAGAGCGGCTTGGTGGGCACTTGTTGGCTAGCCAAGGTCAACACACAACAACTCTATTTTTTTTTTTTTAAACCTAGACTCCCTGCTTGTAATACCAACAGCCAGGGCACATTTTGCTAATGAATCAAGCAGTACATTTGATTTTAAAATGGCTGTAATGAATGCTGTATATGCATATGTACCTGGTGTATTTTTAAATGTTTCTCTGAGTCTAACCTTATGTGTCCAAATCACAGCTCACTGACTCATAGCAATGGAAAGGTTAACATTTTTCCAATTTCAACTTTTGTTCTGTCTACTTATAAATAATTTTAAAACTTTGAAAAATATTTGATCCCCAAACTATACATATGCCTCCTCCAACAACCCAAGAATTATTTGGGTTTTTCATTGGACCCCAATGAATTGGATCTGAATTGACTCATCATTGCCTGCTGACAACTCTGTAGTTGTATTTATGTATGCCAATACTGTAAGGAGTTCAGTGTTCTGTGCTTTCTCCTCTTACTAATTCATCTCTTCCTAAGCGTTGATCAGAAGATTTTTGCAGTACACTCGATACTTATCAGTTTAAAGGACAACAAACACATTCACTTGGTGAATGCAAATGGTAGTTACAGCAGCTACTTGCAAAGCCCTTGAAATGATCTGCTTGTTTTGGGCTAGTTTCTGTGGCAGGGGTTATGGAAGTAGCAAAGCTGGGAAAAAAGATTTTAAAATGTCTCAATGAAAATATTCTAGGAAGAAGCAAACATTTGATAAAGCTTTATGGTTTACTGAAATGTTAGTCCTCCTTCCCTCTCCAGATTGAGAACCAGAGCAGGTACATCCAAGGGGAAGGGGTAGAAAACTCAATTTTCTGGCTGGAAAGGGGGACTTCCAAGGCTGCAGGGCTCTCTTACTGCTAGGGCTCAAAGCAGCAGGAGCCTGTGGACATCAAGGAAGTGACAGGAACTGACTTGGAACTGACAGTTCTGTCAAGGAATTAATATATTATGAGACCTTTAAAGTTAAATCTCAACTTTCATGTAGGGTTTGGGGTTATTCCATGCGGGGCCCGGACGACAGGACACCAATATGATGATTAAAGTCGCCACTTTATTAAGCTTAGCCGATCATTTTTATACAGTTCTCTAAGTTGTTTAGAAGCTTTGATTGGCTGCTGCATGCAAGCATTTGGTGTCCACGCGCACAAGCATAAGCGCTGATTGGTTACATCGATACTGTCCATGCGTATAAACATAAGATACAGTTAGTTATACTCACTCTGTACACGCGCATAAACACAGGACATAATTGGCTATGTTAGTTAGAGCATGCAAGACTTGTCTTAGTCCAATTGGTCGAGATAAGCCCCTGAACTGAGGTTGTTTGTGCCAAGCTCCCTTTATCATGGAATGTGCACCTGTGTTTTTCTAACTGGGATCTTTCTTTTTCTATCTTCTTGTTTATTCTGTTCAAAGCCTTCTAAAGGCGTCTGGAACACTCTTGTGACCATGAGCTACTTTCAGGCCCGATAACTAAGTTCCACATAATTGAACCCTACACTTTCATAAGTAGGAAAAAACAGAGGAGTTTGACATAGGATCAGTAATGATTAAGCAGTGTATGCAGCTGAAGAGACTTAATGCAGGGAGGTGTGAGCGGTGTGAGGTTCTTGACTCCTGGCCAGGGAGCCCCCCCCTGCACTCTGAGTCCCAACTCGCTATCCCTGCAGGAAAAGCTGATGAAGGGACTCACGATGCACAAGACTTCTCTGTTTCAAAGGTCTCCACAAGCATTGGCTGAAGCTCAAACCTCCCCAGCTTCTGGAATATTAAAAGCCCAGTCTTTTGCAGTGGAGGCAGGATGGGTTTCCTCCACTTATGGAAGTGATCAGCAGGGGCTATTGCAGTTATGCTTCAACATTTTCACTTAGCAGGAATTTGAACACTGGTAGAAGCATACATGCTGCTGTTGGCTGTAGAGCAGCTCACGTTGGTCAAAGACTGTACTTATTATCATTAGCATTCATTCCCTATGTAACTAATATATTCATAACCTAATTCCATAATGTTACACTGTAATTATTTCTAATACTGCATCTATGTAACACACATATCTGAAGCCCTTAGTGACTGAGGACTGAGGAATGAGATACTTTATGACTAGCATATTTCTGAGCACCTTGTTCTCCAGCCATTATTATAAAGTCAGAACCCTCTATTAGAGGACAACAGCAGTTTAGGAAAGAAACCCAAACCTCTGTGGTGGCTATCCTGACAAAGTGAACTACTTCCAGCTCAAAAATTATCTTGAAAAAATGGGTGTGCAAGTTACTTATAAAGAATTTTTAATTGTAGTGTGAAAGCATTAGCAAGGAACCCACAAAAATGAAAGAATATTAATTTCATTTGCAGTCCTGGATATCATTACATTCAACTTTGATGCCTGAAGCACAACCTAATGACACAGATTTTTCAGCTAGAACCTTTTAATTTTACATGCTTTTGTCAATACAAATTAATTTAGCACACTGCCTCCAGAGCCCTTGAAAACACTGAGGCTCTTACAGCCAGTTTCTGTGGCAAGGGTTGAAAAACTCTAGTCAGGTTTCCTAAGTACCAAATCCCCAGGAGCGTTTTCACACCAGTTTTAATAGCTTAGTCCATGATTGCTCACTCAGTTCTCCCAGCTAAAAGATTTGCAGGACAACCAGGGGATCAGGCCCAGTCAGCATGGGTTCATGAAAGGCAGGTCCTGCTTGACCAACCTGATCTTCTTCTATGACCAGGTGACCCACCTAGTGGATGAGGGGAAGGCTGTGGATGTTGTCTACCTCGACTTCAGCAAGGCCTTTGACACTGTCTCTCATGGCATACTCCTTGAGAAGCTGGCAGCTCATGGCTTAGACAGGTGTACTCTTCGCTGGGTAAAAAAACTGGCTGGATGGATGAGCCCAGAGGGTTGTGGTGAATGGAGTTAAATCCAGTTGGTGGCCAGTCACTAGTGGTATTCCCCAGGGCTCAGTTTTGGGGCCAGTTCTCTTTAATATCTTTATCAATGATCTGGATGAGGGGATCAAGTGCACCCTCAGTAAGTTTGCGGACGACACCAAGTTGGGAGGGAGGGTTGATCTGCTTGAGGGTAGGAAGGCTCTACAGAGGGATCTGGACAGGCTGGATCGATGGGCCAAGGCCAATTGTATGAGGTTCAACAAGGCCAAGTGCCTGTCCTGCACTTGGGTCACAGCAACCCCATGCAGCTCTACAGGCTTGGGGAAGAGTGGCTGGAAAGCTGTGAGAGACTGAATTGTTATCTCGAGCTGTTTGTCTCAAAGATTGTTTGTAGTGAGAGACTGGGCTATCATCTCAAGCCATTCATCTCAAGGATTGTTTGCTGTGACGAGCCACTTATCCCAGAGATGGCTTGTTTAAGCAGGGCACTCCTCTGTCCAAAAGGACGATTACCAGGCCACTGAGGCATCCAGAGGAGGAGAGAGGCCGGAGCCAGCAAAAAATGTGGAGACTACCATTCTCACAGAAACTATAGTCTTTGAGATAAGATACTGGTTTCTGGAGTTGATCATGCGAAGGTCTTGTGATAGACAAAACCTGCAGCGTGTGAACAGTGCATGAACAATACATATGTGCATACCTCATCGAAATATGCCCTATAAAAGACCGTGGAGACAAGCCGTGGTGTGTACCCATCACCGAAGAATTGAAGACTGAGGACCAACGAGATGCCGCTGGATCCATGGTGGTGACTGTCCTTGCAACTCTATCCCAACTGCTTGCTTGATTTCTGCCTTTTCTTCCATTCTATCCTATCGCTACTATTTTCTACTTTTGATACTTTTGATAATAAAAGCTCTTTTGGGTATATGGCATTTGACCTCATTTGTGTCTTAATTTTGCTCTTGGGATCATATCAAAACCTTCCCCGACATTGTATTGGGACATTTAAATTGGCGTCACGGGCAGGATCCCTTGAGACGAGAGTGTCGTACTGTTTCCCAAATATGTGAGACCTCTCAGGAACCTAAGGGGTGTGGGCTTGTGTTGTGTTGTGCTGTGTTTGAAACTTTACGTGCTGCCTTCCTGAGACGACCGCTTCCCCACTTTATATAAGATGAGTGATAGTAAAATTGCCTCTTTGGGGAAAGAAGTTTTGTTTGATTCTTTAGAAAAACATAAAGCGCGTCCCTCTGTGCCTGGGGTAGACTGGGCTCAGGGCAATTGGTATAATCTGCAGAGCGTTATTGATCAGATGGTCACTTTACAGGAAGATGCCAGAGTGCGGTCGGGGAAAGGAAAAGCAATTGTCTGTGCCGTTCTTGGTGCCAGTCTGGCTGCAGCAGTGGAGGATAGGGATTGCCACCTCACTGCAGAATCTCAAATTATTGAATCCCTCCAAAACCTTGTTCAGTTCCTTCTGGGACAAGTGGTGGGATTAAAAGCACAACTTGAATCAGAAAAGAACCAAGTGAAACATTTGCAAATTGCTCTTAAGGAGCAGCTCCTTGCGGGTACTATCCATGAGGAAATTCCTCCAAGATCAGAAATTGGCTACCCCTTTAAGGACCTGCAGGCAGCAAAAGAGAGAGTGGAGAAGTTAGAGCTGCCTTCATTGCGACCCTTAGTCAAAACTGAATATATTTACGATGATGAGCAGGACCAGTTCCCCCAAGTTACAACTAAAGAGGTTACCTATACTGCCACTGAGTTGGCAAAACTAAAAAAGGAATTTGGCCGAACCCCTAAGGAGTCAGAAACGGAGTATGTGTGGAGAGTATCGTTGTCGGGGGGGGACACCAGATTATGTTAAGTGAAAAGGAGGCGGAAGGGTATTGGAGACCAGGAGTGTTTTTAACTACTGGGGATTACTGTGCCCCCTGGTCTTTAACCCAACGGGCAGCCTATTGGGCGGGAGGTTTGAACCCCTTGGAGAGGGGGGATCCCCTCACGATTAGGGGGACTGTTGATCAATTAGTGGAGAGTGTGCAAAAGGCAGCTTGTCTGCAGATGATGTATGATCAAAAATTGGAGCCTACACAGGAGTCCTCGATGATGATGTCGGTGGATCCTGAGCGAATGACTCCCCTTATAAGGGGACTCCCTGATTCTCTGAAACCGATTGGTATCCAATTACAAGGAAAGATACAGGCGATGCCCCAGGGCGAGAGTGTTGGGGCTGCTTTAGGAGGATTCATGCCTGATCAGCACCTCCAACCCCCAGATAAGAAAATGTGGACTTGGGGAGAAGTGGCGCAGGAATTAATTAATTACGGGCACAAGTATGGTCCCGTTAACCCTCCAGCCACCAAAATGGACACCAGGGGCTTGAGGCGGGCTGAAGTAAAAATAGTTCCGCACTCTGGGAGTGATAAGAGAACACGCCTTGCTAAAACACTGCGGGGGAGAGATATCCCAAACAAACATGGGAGCCCCTGGAGCACTGTTTGCACGGCCCCTTGGTCGGGACCGGAACTCAGCAAGTTACAAGCTAAGTTTTCGTGCAAGCCGGGTGAAACCGAAACTGAGTATTTGTGGAGAGTTTCTCTAACGGGGGAGGATCGGATACTGTTGAGTGATGATGAAGCAAGAAATTACTGGGGACCGGGAGTGTTTCTGAGTGCTGGATCGGCGGGTGATCAGTCGATAACGTCCCGAGTAGCCTACTGGGCTGGGGGTGCGGACCCCAGGGAGAGAGGAGAACCTGTTACTATCCAGGTAAAGGGACTGTCGGAGTTAACGGAGGGAGTGCAAAAACCCACCTGTGTTCAGGCCATGTATGATAGAGGGCAGCAAGGGATACCGATGACTGCACTGGTGGATCCCCGCCACCTTAGACCCTTTATTAGAGACCTGCTGGATGTTTTAAAGATACATGTCCAGTCCCTCACCCTCAGAGAAAGAATTCTGGGGGTCATTGAGTGCAACCAGCAGAACCCCCAGAAGCTGCCCACGCATGTGACGACTTGGGAGGAAGTACAGCACAGCATAGTAGTTCACGGGCGTGAGATGGGATGGGCGTAGCCAAGCGGTGGCAGGGAGGGCAGCAGGAAGGTCTGGCCAGCCAGTCGTAAACCCCGCCCCAAGCAGTCTCGAACCGGGTGGTCAGGTCGGAACTACGATCCTGGAAGGAATGGTCTCTGGCGGAAGGCACTGGCACTGGGGGCACCCTGAGCCGTGCTGCACGGGCAGTCCGCTGACGACATCCGGAAGCTGGTGAAATTGCTGGAGGGGAAAGCTAGAGACCAAAGGGAAGTGCCAGCTTTCTCTCAGGAAGAGAAACGGGACCCTTTCGCAGCACTGCGAGAGGAACTGGAAGGGCTAAAAAACTAGGAGCTGTGGTTTGGGGTTCAGGCCGCCCAGTCTGCATGGTCAATACTTGCCAATGGTCTGCTGATAAAGAGCCTTATATACACATTCCTGTGGGCCCAAAACAGATAAGTTTGGAATTCTTAATCGATACAGGAGCCCAAATTAGTGTTTTAAATGAACGACAAGCTAGTGAGCTGGGAATTAGGCCATCAAGAAAGGCTATTAACATTAGAGGAGTAACAGGGGCGACAGAAAAATGTCCCATAGCTCCAAATCAACTTTGGTTACTGGGGGAAAAGAAAATGACAGCTACGGAAGTGGCTTTAAGCCCCTATGAGGGAAATATACTGGGATTTGATGTGCTGGCAGGCAGACAGTGGGACCTACCCAATGGTAGGGTGTGGAGCTTTGGGGGCAAGGAGGCAGAGGCTATTCATGTGAGAACATTGCAGGTTGCTCCTGCACTACCCCAATCTAAGGTAACCCGTGTCCCTCAATACCCACTTCCAGACGTGGCCAAATGGGGCATTTCGGAAGTAATTAATGATCTGGAGAAGAGAGATCATCAGTTGCACACATTCCCCTTATAATTCTCCTGTTTGGCCAGTCCGTAAACCAGATGGGAGGTGGCGACTAACAATTGATTATAAAAGATTGAACAGTAATACCCCACCATTAACTTCTGCTGTCCCAAGTATTACCTCAGTGATAACAGCAATACAGGCTGCAGCCCACCCATGGATGGCTGCTTTAGATGTCAAGGATATGTTTTTTATGGTTCCCCTAAGGGAAGAGGACAAACCCCAGTTTGCCTTCACTTGGGAAGGGACTCAATACACTTTCAATCGACTTTCCCAGGGATATAAGCACTCCCCCACTATTGCTCACAATGCCTTAGCCAAGCTCCTTGATGCTGTGGAAGTATCATCAGGTGTCCACATATATCAATATATAGATGATATCCTAGTTGGTGGGGACAACAAGGAACAGGTAGGGCAAGCTGCCCTCCATTGGTATTTCTCCTATGACTTTAGCAAAACCCAGAGGCCTGCATGCCTGGAAAGCCTTGGATGGGAGTGGAAAGACTCACTGCATCAGTGCCCGGTGGATAATCCCAGACTTCTAACCCTGTGACCCGGTTTTAAGACTGAGGCCTAGTTTGTGCTTTCTTTTAGGGCAATGAAGAAACGAGCCATTCCAGTGCTGCTACTGGCAGTGATGACGGTGGCAGGTGTGGATGGTGAAGATCTCAATGATAATGTCATGGCAAAATGATGGACATCAATATATCGCGAGTCCTTGACCTCGCATGAGAGCAATGTAACAGTTATAGTTGGAGGTTCAGATTGGATGGGGAGGAGGTTATACTCATGTTGTTTATAGTTGGTCACCAGGTGCAGTAAATGCTAGTTCAGTATGAAACACCAGATATGACTATATCCTCCAACTAACCCATGGGATCACGGGGTGGAGTTGGAATGGTACTACAGTATGCCCTGAAATTCCATGAGGGCAATTGTGTATGGTACTCAAGGAACATTGATAGAGCATTCTAGAACTGAGTTTACCACTATCAACCTTAGCCAATGTTACATCTGGCAACTTGGGGACTCTTAAACTATCAGTTATATCAGTAAAATGACTATCAAAAATTGGGCTGTATTGGATTAGATGCCAAAGAAAGAGAAGGGTATATGTAAAGTTTTGAACATGTCAATGGACAACTGCTGTGTTCACTCCAAATGTGTCAATGTGGCTTCAAGACTAAATCAACGAGAGAATACGACAAGAGACTCGGAGGCAATTGCTTTTGCACCAGGGACCAACTGCTTGGGAAAAGTTTTGATATATTCAGATTTTCTTTCATGGGGTGGGCGACCAGCCTTCTCTAATCTTTAATAATGCTTGTAGTTATGATTACTGTAATCTATATTGCAATCAGTTCTATCAAATGCTTGGTAGTGAAGCCTATACTAACGGTTAAGTATACTCCCTTAAAACTGTCCATATACTGGATATTCCTGTGTTCGATATTCCACTTCAATTCTAGACCAGAAGGGAATGATGGCCCACAATGAGTGTCAAATTCAGCAAAGTGCACCCCCTTTTAACTTTGGAGGCAAGAGGTGACTGTACCACCACTCCAAGGAAACCAGTCGAATCATGACTGTGGTCACGGGGTGGATTGTGGCAGTACACTCCCCCCACCCCCCATCCTGCCAGCAGGAAACGAAACTTCTCCAGGAAGGGAGAAGGCGAAGGAAACCCTGGAGGCCGCAGGTTGAAATTTGAACTGGCCAATCGAGACGCGCCAGGTACACTGAGGTGACCCTCCTGACCAATAGGGATTAAATGACCACAGGTCAGATTCGACAGGGGTATAAACGGAGTCCCGCTGGAGGACACGTTGGCAGTCCTCCTCAGAGCAGCAGGTCTGCAGTCAGGGACTCCCCCTCAGGCCGGGGCACCGCCCGAGGTAACTCCTTGAGGGAGAGAGCCCTCAGCTTTTAGGTGAATGATACATGTGTTTTGGAGCGATCACTTTAAATCTTTGGGATTCTTAAGTCAGCTGTGTAGTATTAATTCTCTTTACATCATTGAGCGTGTGGTTTTATAAAATGTTACCGGACTTCTAACTTGTGCTGAAGAATAAATCTGAGTTTTAACACCTATTGGATTTGGTTAGTCATGTATCCGTAACAATGTTCGCCAGGCCATGTCAGCCTCTTTGCAATGTTTGCAGCAGTTTGAAGATCAGTCCCAAATCTACACCAGTTATCATTGTGATTGACAACTTTGTTCTGTCTCCTGCCTCTGCTCTTTGAAGAGCTTTGTGCCCCAGGACACACAACAGGAACTGTGATTCTAGAGAGTTTTTTCCATTGGCTCCTTTGAGGATGAAAAGAAGCTTTGTAAGGGGAGGCTTAGTTTACATTTCCCATATTATTGTAAAGGGAACTAGGCCTTAAGCCTCGCTGTTTCTAAGACTATTCATATCAGACATATAACTAATGATTAGAGATTGCTTTAGATGTTATTAATAGAATGCAGGTGCTTATAAAACAATATGCGTAAGCTGCTTATTTGTCCTTTGTATAGCCCTCACCATGGCTGGCTTAAAACCCTGTCAAGCTGAATCGACAGAAAAAGGATCATAGATCGTAGACCTAAGACATAAGAATAGATAAGAGTAAGTGACTTTGGTGACCGGAGACCTGAAGTTAGTGGTCGTAGGCAGAAGAAGAACCAAGACGAGATGATAAGAATCAGTCGAGACAGGAAAATGTATTGGACTTTTGAAGCTACTGGAGAATAGAGAACTGAGAGTTCATGGAAAAACACCAAGAACACCAAGAACTTCTTTTGACAAAACATCAATTGTATAATGTTTTGTAAAATCGTATATATAGAAAGCATTTTTGAGTTATCCTTCACCATTCACTGCGGTGGTGGCCCAACTCTGAGTTGTTAATAAAGCAAACCTAGAGAAACCCATGACTGAAAATTCTTTAACAATTATTCATCTGCAGAAAGGTTTGCGAGAATCAGTTTATGTCTAATTACATCTTTGTCATTCCACTTAGTCACTGCGTATGTCAGTAGCTGAAGGATCTGAGGCATAACAAAGCCTATCTGCTTTAGTTATCTTTCATATCAGATGTCTGGTATTGGGCTGCTATATCCATTACAAACTACATCAAAGTCCTGTGACTTTTTTGACATGGACATTTTATAGTGCCAGTCAAGCTGTGTTATGTTTCCGTGGCAAGATTTTGGTAGCAGGGGGGCTACAGGGGTGGTTTCTGTCAGAAGATGCTAGAAGCTTTCTCCACGTCCGACAGAGCCAGGGCCAGGCAGCTCCAAGGACCCATCACTGGCCAAGGCTGAGCCAATCAGCAACAGTGGTAGCGCCTCTGTGATAACATATTTAAGAAGGGAAAAACCACCTGCTATGCAGTAGCAGCCAGAAGAGAGAGGAGTGAGAACATGTGAGAGAAACAACTCTGCAGACACCAAGGTCAGTGAAGAAGGAGGGGGAGGAGGTGCTCCAGGCACTGGAGCAGAGATTCCCATGCAGCCCATGGTGAAGACCATGGTGAGGCAGGCTGTCCCCCTGCAGCCCATAGAGGTTGACAGTGGAGCATATATACACCTGCAGCCTGTGGAGGACCCCACACTGGAGTAGGTGGATGTGACCAAAGGAGGCTGTGACCCTGTGGGAAGCCTATGCTGGAGCAGGCTCTTGGCAGGACCTGTGGACCCATGGAAAGAGGAGCCCATGCTGGAGCAGTCTGCTCCTGAAGGACTGCATGCCATGGAAGGGACCCATGCTGGAGCAGTTCGTGAAGAATTGCAGCCCATGGGAAGGACCCATGTTGGAGCAGTTCATGGAGGACTGTCTCCCGTGTGTGAGACCCCACACTGAAGCAGGGGAAGAGTGTGAGGAAGATGAAGCAGCAGAGACAATGTGTGATGAACTGACTGCAATTCCCATTCCCTGTGGCCTTGCACCGCTCAGGGGGAGGAGGTAGAGAATTTGGGAGTGAAGTCAAAGCTTTTAGGTGACTGATACGCATGTTTTGGAGCCATCACTTTAAATCTTGGGGATTCTTAAGTCGGCTGTGTAGTATTAATTCTCTTTACATCATTGAGCCTGTGGTTTTATAAAATGTTATGGGACTTCTAACTAACTTTTACTGAGGAATAAATCTGAGTTTTAACACCTGTTGGATTTGGTTATGCGTGCATCCGTAACACCTTCTTGGCTCTTCTTTGGGTATTACAGCCTAATCCCATCTGTCTTGCAAAGATTTTGGGTCAAGCCAGCACAGGGTATAAGAGAAATTGGATTACAGAGGGCCACATTCTCTCTGGTATAATAGGGAAGATAAGAACTTTGCAGTGTTGCTCCTAGTTAAGCAAGTCTTATCATACATACATTTTTTTATCTTCAGGAAGGCAAGCTGCCCATGGAAAACCTCCCAAAACTTTTATATAAATCCTTTACAGCCCATGCCTACTAAGTTAAAAAAAAAATAAAATTAAAAAAATCATTGAAAGCAAGAAAGAGAGAGGCTATAAGGAAATCTATCTCTATTGAACCTAAAATGAAAGTCAAGAATAACCCAATTTTTTTCAGGATCTTCCAAGAGAATTTATCTATTTTCTTCAGCTAAATTAAAATGAACCCACATGCTCAACTGTGTCTAAGCAAAAATAGTTACCATGGTTACAGTGGAGTTTATCTAAATGTAGTAAAGTATATGAAATAATCAGCCAAAATCATAGAATCATAGAATCATTTAGGTTGGAAAAGGCCTTCAAGATCATCAAGTCCAACCATCAACCATGCCCACTAAACCATGTCATGAAGTACCTTGTCTACGTGCTTTTTGAATACCTCCAGGGATGGTGACTCAACCACTTCCCTGGGCAGCCCATTCCAATGTTTGACAACCCTCTCAGTAAAAAACTTTTTCCTAATATCCAACCTAAATCTCCCTTGCCACAACTTGAGGCCATTTCCTCTCGTCCTGTCATCAGCCACCTGACAGAAGAGACCAGCACCCACCTCACTACAACCCCCTTTCAGGTAGTTATAGAAAGCAATAAGGTCTCCCCTCAGCATCCTCTTCTCCAGACTAAACAGCCCCAGTTCCCTCAGCCACTCCTCATAAGACTTATGCTCCAGGCCCCTCACCAACTTGGTTGCCCTTCTCTGGACACACTCCAGCAACTCAATGTCTTTCCTGTAGTGAGGGGCCCAAAACTGAACACAGTACTCGAGGTGCGGCCTCACCAGTGCCGAACACAGGGGAACAATCACCTCTCTGCTCCTGCTGGCCACACTATTTCTGATACAGGCCAGGATGCCGTTGGCCTTCTTTGCCACCTGGGCACACTGCTGGCTCATATTCAGCCAGCTGTCAACCAGCACCCCCAGGTCCTTTTCTGCCAGGCAGCTTTCCAGCCACTCTTCCCCAAGCCTGTAGGGCTGCATGGGGTTGCTGTGACCCAAGTGCAGGACCCGGCACTTGGCCTTGTTGAACTTCATACGATTGGCCTCGGCCCATTGATCCAGCCTGTCCAGATCCCTCTATAGAGCCTCACTACTCTCAAGCAGATCAACCCTCCCTCCCAACTTGGTGTCGTCCACAAACTTGCTGAGGGTGCACTCGATCCCCTTATCCAAATCATCCATAAAGATATTAAACAGAACAGGGCCCAACACCGAGCCCTGGGGAACACCACTTGTGACCCGCCACCAACTGGATTTCACCCCATTCACCACTACCCTCTGGGCTCGGCCATCCAGCCAGTTTTTCACCCAGCGAAGAGTACACTTGTCCAGGCCACGAGATGCCAGTTTCTCAAGGAGCATGCCGTGAGAGACAGCGTCAAAGGCCTTGCTGAAGTCGAGGTAGATAACATCCACAGCCTTTCCCTCATCCACTAGGCGGGTCACCTGGTCATAGAAGGAGATCAGGTTGGTCAAGCAGGACCTGCCTTTCATAAACCATTGCTGGCTGGCCCTGATCCCCTTCTTATCCTGGACTTGCCATGTGAGTGCTCTCAAGACAAACCCTTCCATAATCTTCCCCGGTACCGAGGTCAGGCTGACAGGCCTGTAGTTCCCCGGATCCTCCCTTCGACACTTCTTGTAAATGGGAGTCACATTGGCAAGCCTCCAGTCCTCTGGGACCTCCCCTGTTGACCAGGATCGCTGATAGATGATGGAGAGTGGCTTGGCAAGGACCTCTGCTAGTTCCGTCAGTACTCTTGGATGGATCCCATCAGGTCCCATAGATTTCTGAGTGTCCAGATGGCATAGCAGGTCCCTAACTAATTCCTCCTGTATTAAGGGGGGTATGTTATGCTCTTCATCCTTACCTTCCAGCTCAAGGGGTGGAGTACCCTGAGGATGACTGGACTCACTATTAAAGACTGAGGCAAAGAAGCCATTAAGTACCTCGGCCTTTTCCTCATCTCTGGTGGCTACGTTCCCTTCTGTATCCATTAAAGGATAGATATTCTCCTTGGGATTCTTTTTACTGTTAACATATTTATAAAAACATTTTTTGTTGTCCCTTACGATAGCAGCCAGATTTAGTTCTAGCTGAGCTTTTGCCTTTCTAATTTTCTCTCTGTATGATCTAACAAGATCCTTGTACTCCTCCCAAGTTGCCCGCCCTTTCCTCCAGAGATGATAAACTCTCCTTTTTTTCTTGAGTCCTAGCAAAAGCTCCCTGTTCAGCCAGGCCGGTCATTTTCCTCGGCGGTTTGACTTGCGGCACATGGGAATAGCCTGCTCCTGAGCCATTAAGATTTCCTTCTTAAAGAATGTCTATCCCTCCTGGACCCCTTTGCCCTTCAGGACTGTCTCCCAAGGGACTCTCTCAACCAGTGCCTTGAAGAGGCCAAAGTTTGCCCTCCGGAAGTCCATAGTGGTGGTTTTGCTGACCACCTTCCTTGCCTCACCAAGAACAGAGAATTCTATCATCTCATGGTCACTAAGTCCAAGATGGCCTCCAACCATCACACCTCCCACCAGTCCTTCCCTGTTCGTAAACAATAGATCTAGCAAGGGTCCACCCCTGGTTGGCTCACCTACCAGCTGTGTCAGGAAGTTATCTTCCACACACTCCAGGAACCTCTTAGACTGCTTACTCTCTGCTGTGTTGTATTTCCAGCAGATGTCTGGAAAGTTGAAGTCCCCCACAAGGACAAGGGCACATGATTCTGAGACTACTGCCAGCCACTTGTAGAATGATTCATCCGTCTCTTCAACCTGGTTGGGTGGCCTATAACAGACTCCCAGCACAATATCTGCCTTATTGGCTTTCCCTCTCATCCTTATCCATAAGCACTCCACCTTGTCATCAGAATCGTGTAGCTCTGTACAGTCAAAACATTCCCTAACATAGAGAGCCACCCCACCACCTCTTCTACCTTGCCTATCCCTTCTGAAGAGCTTGTAGCCATCCATCGCAGCACTCCAGTCATGGGAGTCATCCCACCATGTTTCCGTGATGGCGACTAAGTCATATCTATCCTGCTGCACAATGGCTTCCAGCTCTTCCTGTTTATTACCCATGCTGCGTGCGTTGGCATAGATGCATTTGAGCTGGGTTATTGAATCCACCCCTAACATCGGCATGCTGCCCCCAGGCTCATCTCTGGTGCACCTAGTTTTATCCCTTACCCCCTTCAAACCTAGTTTAAAGCCCTTTCTATGATCCCCGCCATCTCATGAGCGAGGATTCTTTTACCCCTTTGAGATAGCTGGACTCCATCTGTCGCTAGCAAGCCCGGTGCCGTGTAAACCTCCCCATGATCAAAAAACCCAAAATTCCACCTATGGCACCAGCCTCTGAGCCACGTATTAACCAGGTGTGTTTTCCTGTTCCTGTCAGTGTATTTCCCTGCCACTGAAGGGATTGAGGAAAACACTACCTGTGCTCCCGATCCTTCCACTAATCGTCCCAGTGCCCCGAAGTCCCTTTTGATTGCCTTTGGATTCCTCTCTGCAATCTCATCACTGCCAACCTGCACAACCAGCAATGGGTAATAATCAGAGGTCCGAACCAGACCAGGGAGTTTCCTGGTAATGTCTTTTACCTGGGCCCCAGGGAGGCAGCAGACTTCCCTGTGGGATGGGTCAGCTCTGCATATTGGGCCCTCTGTCCCCCTCAGAAGGGAGTCGCCTATGACAATTACCCTCCTTTTTCTTTTTTCAGAGGATGTGAGAATGCGTGGGGCTGCCCGACTGGGCCTAGGCACCTCCCTAGATAGGACTTCACCTACACCCTGATCTTCACTGGCCTGGTCCTCAAGTTCCAGAGCCCCATACCAGTTGTGAAGGGGCAACTGGGAAGGTGAGGGAGACCGGGAGGGGACTCGCCTGCCTCCCCGAGCAGGGACCTGTATCCATTCCCCTCCATCTCTTAGGTCCCCTCCTGCCTGGTGACAGGAGGGCAGGGGAACCTCCGCTTCTTGCAGAGCCTCCATCTGCTGCCTCTGCCTCAGGGATGGTAGGGTGTGGGCCCACCAATCTATCTCCCTCTCACACTCCCTGATACTCCTCAACCTTTCCACTTCCTCCTTCAGCTCTACCACCAGGCTGAGCAGATCATTCACCTGGTCACACCTCACACAAGAGGTGTCCCCGCTGCCCTCCGTCATCAGTGATAGACTCAGGCACTCCCTGCAGCCAGAGACCTGGACAGCTGCATGTTTACATGGGACCTCTGTCTGCGTTGCCATATTTTTCCTAACAATAGCTTTCACCCGAGTGGCAACCATACCTGGGTCTCCCTCTGGGCCGACACCCACCGCTTGAGTAGGCTTCTCGACCTTGGAAGAGGGGAGCTGCGCCCTGCCTGCGCAAACTGCCATGCCATACTCTTTCTGACACACCACACCCTGTTTGCCCGCCCTAGTCACTGGCGCTCCTCAGGGCCGTTCAAATCTCCCGCGGTTGCCCCTGGCAACGCCCACGCCGCGTCAGCCTCTCTCGCGAGAGCCGCCGGCTCTGGCCGGGTCCCTCCGCTCCTCCCCGGCGCTCCTGGGCCTCGGGAACCTCCCTGTCCGCCTCAATCTAGCGCTTAGCCTCCGACTTACCGTTGCCTCTGCTGGACTCGCCGCTGACTGAATGACTATGTATAAACTCAAGGCAGCTGGGCAAGCCATTTAAAAATACCAAGTAAACAGAAAAAACCCTTAGTAAAAATAATTCCTCAAGATTTATGCCATTACCTTTATTACATTGTGAATAAAAACATGGTAATGGGGGAGAGAGGGTAAAAGCAAGTACTTGAAAAATCATCCATTTAGCATTTGTAATGCTAGCTACAAAGGAGCTAACTACAAGATAAAATACTAATACAGGTAAGCAAATTAATATACGCTCTAAGACATAACTCAATGGAACTACTCTTTATAGAGACATGTAAGTATCATTATCTGGCTTACAGATGACCCCTTCCTTTTCCACAGAGAACAGCATCTGCATCCATAATGAAAGAATGGCTGTTATTCACAGGAATAAAACTTGGTTAACAAGACTGACTGACTTAAGAGGATCCTTCCCTCCCCTCTTACCTTTTACACCTTTTCTGTTTACATCTTAGATAAAATTTTGAGTTTTGTGAAGGAATTGTATATATAATGGCACTATTTGCCTGAAAAGGACCTATCAATGGAAAACAAGCTTATTGAGAAACAAGCCTCCTACTATCTTGTTCAACACTATGACATTTTAGATGAATAAGAATAAAAAGGCTTGTCTTAGAAAAAGAAGGTGGAAAGTAGCCTCACTCTGCAATGCTGGTAAGAACTGTAGAGCCTGGTGAGAGACCCTCCATCTATGGCAATCATCAGAAAAAGGCAGACTAGGAAAGGAAAAAGAGGTTCTTCCCTGAGCCTCCTAATAAATAGACATACCATCTCAGGGATAACAGGTGTAATGACAAGAAGCAGCTGATGAAAAGGAAGAGGTTGGGGACCTTGAGAAGAACAGAGGATTATCAATAGACCACCTGACTGTCATGAATGAGTAGGTGATACTATCCCCTGATGACTTCCCTGAGGAACAGCCATCCAGTGCACATTCTCCTCTGCTCATATGAGTTGGAGCAGGAGCACAGCAGAGGATTGGCCTCTTCTATACTAAGAGGCTGAGTTTGAGAGGACTTTCAGCCATCACAGAAGGCTCAGTGTACCTAAGGGCCAGTGCTGGGACAACTTTGTTCTGTCCTTGCTTGGAAGAGCACTTTGGTGGGAGTTGATTTCTGCCTTCTAGCTTATCTGCCTGGTACTCCCCAACTAGAACTCTTCTCCTTGGTGCATAACATGAAGTGTACCTCTGTGAACTGGCTCAGCATCTGCTATGTTGTGGAATAAAACTAGAGACCTCTAATTTGTAAGGCAATTCAAGGAATCCATAACTTTAAGCATTCCAAATGACATCACTCACTCAATACTTACTTACTGTCATGACCTGAAATCTTATAGGCTCTTATAGCAGTAGTGGTAGTGCCTGTTCATACATTTGGTCACATCCTGCTGGTAGTATGATGTCCCTCACTTTGGAAATCCTTGCTTTAAGGCCTTAGTCCAACAAGTTACTCTGAAAAAACCAAAGTTTGACTGACTGACCAGGAAACCCATTTAAGTAGTTAAAAGACAGTACAAAGCAAAGATACTGATATTGAGATATCACAGGATATTGAGAGCAGCCCTGCGGAGAAGGACTTGGGGGTGTTGGTTGACAAGAAGCTCAACATGACCCGGCAATGTGTGCTCGCAGTCCAGAAAGCCAACCGTATCCTGGGCTGCACCAAGAGAAGCATAACCAGAAGGTTGAGGGAGGTGATTCTCCCCCTCTACTCTGCTCTCGTGAGACCCCACCTGGAGTACTGTGTTCAGCTCTGGGGCCCTCAACATAAGAAGGACATGGACCTGTTGGAGCGAGTCCAGAGGAGGGCCACAAAGATGATCAGAGGACTGGAGAACCTCTCCTATGAGGATAGGCTGAGAGAGTTGAGGTTGTTCAGCCTGGAGAAGAGAATGCTCCAAGGGACACCTTATAGCAGCCTTCCAGTACTTAAAGGGGGCCTACAAGAAAGCTGGAGAGGAACTTTTTACAAGGGCATGGAGTGATAGGACAAGGAGTAATGGCTTTAAACTGAAAGAGGGTAGATTTAGATTAGATGTAAGGAAGAAGTTATTTACTGTGAGGGTGGTGAGGCACTGGAACAGGTTGCCCAGAGAAGCTGTGGATGCCCCCCTCCCTGGAAGTGTTCAAGGCCAGGTTGGATGGGGCTTTGAGCAACCTGGTCCAGTGGAAGGTGTCCCTGCTCATGGCAGGGGGGTTGGAACTAGATGATCTTTAAGGTCCCTTCCAACCCAAACCATTCTATGATTCTATGATACTGCATCAGAGTTCACAATGTCTGTAAATTAGATAGGCACAATTAACTTTGAGTTATAAAAAATAGTAACAGAATAATAAGTATTCCCTAGTATTACATAATTGCTTTTATCAGACATATAGATGCTATCTCAGCTACACTTCTGTTAAGTCTTATGTGTAGATGAAGCAGAGGGAGTACAAATTAGTGAGATTTTACTACTTTAGAACTGGAACTGGCCAAGGCTGCGGGAAAGACAGACAATTGCTGAAGGAAACTCCCCAGCCAAAGCTCTGGACCAATAACTGAAACCAGGATTAGGCAAAATGGAGTAAGAAAACCTAGACACAGGAACTTTCAGAGCCTCAACTTTCCTATCATATTACACAAATATAGTGAGATTGGATTTTATAATCCAGGGATTGGAGAATTATTTTAATATCTTCAAAACATCTGATTAAAAAGTTGGAGAAAAACCTGAATACTATGGGACAGTAGAACTAAAGCAGCTCTGGTTACTAGATGAACACTTAAAATAAAACTTTCCTTTTCATACAAACATGTAAGTTAAAGAAGACAGTGCCTAGTTGTTCCAAAGATATTAGAAATAGTAGAACTGTAGAACTGCTAATTATTTTCAGTACAAATGCTAAAGAAGGAGAAGGTACTAGTACTGTTATTAATTTCATGATTCTTTTGAAAGTAACATTGGATAATAATTGGCTGCCAGCTGTTGACATATCCGGTCTTTGAGCTCTGGAAAGGGTTAATGGACTGAGGACAGAGGACAGTTGATTTACAGTGCTAATTCCCTTGTAAAGGTAGCAGAGACATATTTTTCCTTTGCAGGTAAGAAGATCAAGCTTTTTGCCCTATTATGAAGAAAACATAGGCAGGGAGATCTAGATGCAGGTTTTGAAGGGTGACTTACCAAAGCAGATGCTAAACGAAGTTTTCTTCTAAATTAAATCATTGTAACATATTTGGAAACCACTTTTGCACTTAATACAGTGGGAATCCATATGAAAAGCTGTATTTTGTACTTGAGGTCATGTTATAAGACCAGGTTCTTTATGCAAGTGGTAATTACAGTGACAGTATTTTCATTAGAGTTGGGACTCACGTTTTTTCTTACCATCTTTTTATTGTAGCAACAGTGCTAGCAACACTAAAGGTGTTGATTGTTACCATTATTGATGATAGCTGTTTTCCCTCTCTGTGTTGGTTATTTATGGTGGTGTATGAATTGCCCAAACAGCAAAAATGCAATGTACCCTGTAATATAACCTGGCTTAGGCAGGTCAACAAATTAGGCAGAAAAACTGAATTAGTCTAAACAATAACATTAATTTCTATTGTCTATGGATGTTGATAACATCCTGTTTGTTTTGCAAGGAGAACTGTGGGACCACAAATCAAAAGACCCCAGTAGCCTGTCTGGAAATGAGCCTAAATGGCAAATAAAATGATGACTATGACTTATTGCTACCACAGCCCAGAGCTTAACTTCAGTATCTGGAAGAAAGGAGAGCATGATGGAGCAAGCTTTCTCAATCCCATTACCTTCTAGGATGCTGAAATCTATTCAATGCCCCAGGGCCTTCACCTTCATGATCTTGACCAAACCAAGCCAGAAAGTAGGCTCCACATAACATTGCTCCCACCCCTGGACACAATATAAAAAATATTTCAAATGTGGGACTTCTATTCCTCACTTCTTTTCCTTCCCCACTTTTTATTGCTTCTTTCCTGTTGTTTAATAACAGCCTTGCTCTGGTGGCACCACGCGCTCTGCAGTACTACTGTGAGTTGCTGACCAGAAAGACAAAAAGCAATCCTTTAAGCAGCCCGATACTGAAAAGGATTTGACAAATCTTTGAGTAGCTCAGTTTGCATGTTGTGCTAGTCTTTCTCTAGCAGTGTTGCTGCCAGTGGAGCACTAAAAGGCAAGTCTTCACTATTCTCGCTATCAAGGTTTAAGAGATTACCGCCCTCAATTGCTCATCCTGAGCCTTTACTGGAGGTTACTTCCCTGTCGTGGTTTAACCCCAGCCAGCAACTAAGCACCATACAGCTGCTCACTCACTGCCCTCCCCACCCAGTGGGATGGGGGAGAAAATCGGGAAAAGAAGTAAAACTCGTGGGTTGAGATAAGAACGGTTTAGTAGAACAGAAAAGAAGAAACTAATAATGATAATGATAACACTAATAAAATGACAACAGTAATAATAAAAGGACTGGGATATACAAGTGATGCACAGTGCAATTGCTCACCACCCGCCGATCGATGCCCAGTTAGTCCCCGAGCGGCGATCCCCCGCCCCCACTCCCCCCAGTTTATATACTAGATGTGACATCACATGGTATGGAATACCCCGTTGGCCACTTTGGGTCAGGTGCCCTGGCTGTGTCCTGTGCCAACTTCATGTGCCCCTCCAGCTTTCTCGCTGGCTGGGCATGAGAAGCTGAAAAATCCTTGACTTTAGACTAAACACTACTGAGCAACAACTGAAAACATCAGTGTTATCAACATTCTTCGCATACTGAACTCAAAACATAGCACTGTACCAGCTACTAGGAAGACAGTTAACTCTATCCCAGCTGAAACCAGGACATTCCCCCACAACAGGGATGGTTGAAGAAACATATATATGTATCTTAGCCTGCCATCTTAGCTTAAACTGATGATAAAAGCGGGTTAGAGCTAAAACACAGGACTGCAATTTGGGGAGAGGGTAAGATGTGAGTGCACATTTTCTTCTGCCTCAGACAGAGGGACAGGGGAGACAAACAAGGAGGTAAACACCTTTGATTGCCACAGCAAATGGTAAAGCTAATCTGAGAAAGCCTGTTGGTAAAGGCACCTTTTCTCTTAACTTTGTGGGTGATTTTCTTGTTCTGCTTTCAAGGATGCAGTTCACCTCAGTTAACTTTTTCTTTTTACCCCAAAGCCTAGTTATTTCTATTTTAATATTGTATACAAACCTGTCAAATGGTTGGTTCATTTTTCCATATTAAAATTATGTACAGCTAAAGGAAAAGAAAATAAAGACATTGTTAAAAAAGAAAGACCTGCTGAAAATTTTGCATTTAAATGCAGCTTTTTTTCCTCTTTATTTTTTCATCTTTTTAGTGGAAGGTTAAAAAGACTGTAATAGTGGTTGTTTGCTGTGAAACTGCAGAAATTTAGGTCTCAGCATTTAATTACACAAGCCTTACTGAACTCTTTAATGGAGTACAATAACAGATATCAGGTTACCTGTTTCATACCCGAGTCCAATGTTGAGAATGTTTCAAAATGTCACAAAATACACAGCAAATATCTATTAGCGTCACAGTTAGCAATATAACTCTGATCATGCCATTCCCATAGAAAATGAGTCACAATGACTTAAAAACAAAAATCCAAGTAATCTAGAATGCAATAAGTGAATAAAAGAGAGGCATTGGAGCTTGTAAGGTAGCTTTTTGTAGCCAGGAAAATATGCTTTCTTGTCAGACAAATTATTCCTGGAAAAGTATTTCTTTGTTTCTTATTAGGAGGCACATAGAAGTTTTTCATGATGTAAAGGGCTTTCTCACTCTCCTAAATGTATTTTTCTTTGTAATTGCTATTCAAAAAGTGCTTGTTTGGTCCTTTAAGGTATCGTGTTTAAAGGCACACTCCTTCAGGAGTGTGTGTGCAGTGTTATGCAACTTGTTACCTCACTTTTTTGTAAAGAAAATAATAAAAAAATCAGTTATGTACTACTGCTTGTGCTGGTTATTGGCCTACAGAGAGCAGAGCAGCATCCTTCCAGCCTGGCCTAGCTGCACTCTTGAAACTATTTCCAATAGGATCTTGCCACTTTAGTACAATAACTAACTTTTTTAACTAGCCTGTAGAAACAGATAATTAGCACATCCTGCAACACAACATTTTAACAGGAAATCGTGGCAAAGGGTGGAGCAAGGATTTCTATACAGATTACACAAGCCTGAAAATACAGGTAGTGGTATCACTGTGCTGAATGTTCCTCGCACAAATAATCAGTTTTGCTCATTCCAAAAGAGCACATTATAACTTCTGTATTACATTTAAACAGTGTTGATGGGTGGAAACCTGATAACTGTAGTGTTGATCAGCATTCTTGCATAAATTTCAATAGATTCCCTTGCATGGTATTCTAAATGTAAATTTACTGTTTTGGCCCTAGATTGGTAGCCCAGAAATAGAAAAGAAAGCAAATGAAAATGGGTTCATTTCAAAATTTTCTGTAGGATTACCAAAATACAGATGTGGGTCATGCAGCCATAATATCAATGATGGGCTGAATGACACAGTAATTAGGAGCCCATCAAAAAATGGGATGTTTGAACATAAAGGACCATGACATTTTTCTGAGGAAATATAAGTAGAAATATTTTTTAACTGAGGCCTGAAAAACATGCTCTGAAAATTTTAACACCAAGAGCTAATTTACAATGAGGGACTAAAACGTGGCTTTGTCATGCCTCCTTCTCCTCCTGGCCAGTTTTCCCTCTTTTTCAAAATATTTTCACTTGCCTTTCCCTCTCCTGAGGCCCTGAGACACACTTTTCAGAGTTTGAGGCTTTATGGTATTATTATTCTTACTCACAAGTTTATCAACTCAGATTCCTACTTTTTCTCCTGTCTCCCTTTCAAAGGCTTCAACATCTCATTTTCCAATTTCAAAGCTGTATATTCTGCATCAGAATTTTTTTGGGGAGCAGTCGCTTCCTTAGCTTCTTGCTGAGCACAAGATAAACAGGCTACTAAAACCACACAAATGACACCTTTACCTTTTCTCATTCTAATCCTTTGTGTAGCCTGACATTGCTCAATGCGTTCTACCACATTCTTTTCATCCTTCCAAAACTTTTGGGCCCACTCCTTCCCACCCTGGGAAGGGGCACAGTTATATTTTTGCAGCAGTTTATGCATGGCAATCCAGCTGAATATGCCAATTTTATTCTGTTGCATTAAAGGGTAAAGTTTGGCAGAAAATAAACCCCCTTGCATTCCAGCTTGTCCTCAGATATCAGAGGGGCTGGGGGGGCTAGGCTTACATTCTGAGTGATACTCAGTTCAACGCTGTAAGTCCAGTCGTGTTCAATATATATTGAACTACCACAATTACAGATGCACAAATAGTGTAATATACTTTCAATCTAGTCACGTTCAACACACTATCATGGCCAGACTTAATAGTGTGGTCACATAGAACGAACTATCATAGCTAGATTTTAATGAACAGTACAGTTTATTAAAGCAACAGAAGTAAAGGTTCTTTTAGATTGCTGGTGATAAATACACTGTCTGCAAAGCACATGCAAGTACCAATAATATGAATAATACAGTCAACTACAAACACGTTAAGTTATGGAAAAACTCTACAGAGATTTCTAAGTTGACCAGGGAAGCACTCAGTATAACCGAGGGTTCGAATCTTACGCAATAGGTGTACCTATGCGGGGGAAGAGAGATTCAGCCCGTCGACTGATCCCAGAAGTCAGCGATGTCCTCCCAATTTGTCTATGATGGTGTCTTCCCTGACATTCCTCCTCTCTTAAGCCCTTTTATACTATTTTCTTATTTTTAGGTGGAGCTTGAGTGACTCTAGTCATACATAACTTTATTATGTTTGGTATAAAATCTCCTAGCTATACATTTAAAGGTATATGCTAGTGTCATGGTTTAAGCCCAGCTGGTATCAAAGCACCACGAAGCCGCTCACTCACTCCTCCCCCCTGGCCCCAGTGGGATGAGGAGAATATATAAAGAAAAGCTCATGGGTCAAGACAAGGACAGGGAGGGAACACTCACCACTTATGGTCATGGGCAAAAGACAGACTCAACTTCGGGAAAAAACAAAATCAATTTAATTTACTACAAATCAAATCAAAACAAGGATAATGAGAAGTAAAACCAAACCTTAGAACACCTTCCCCCCACCCCTCCCTCCTTCCCGGCTCAACTCCACTCCTGGTTTTCTCTACCTCCTCCCCTCAGCAGCGCAGGGGGATGGGGAATGGGGGTTGCAGTCAGTTCATCACACATTGTCTCTGCTGCTGCTTCCTCCTTAGGGGGAGAACTCCTCACTCTTCCCCTGCTCCAGCGTGGGGTCCCTCCCACGGGAGACATTTCTTCATGAACTTCTCCAGCATGGGTCCTTTCTGTGGGCCGATTGTCCTGGTTTCAGCTGGGATAGAGTTAATTGTCTTCCTAGTAGCTGGTACGGTGCTATGTTTTTTAGTTCAGTATGAGAACAATGTTGATAACACACTGATGTTTTCAGTTGTTGCTCAGTAGTGTTTAGTCTAAAGTCAAGGATTTTTCAGCTTCTCATGCCCAGCCAGCGAGAAAGCTGGAGGGGCACAAGAAGTTGGCACAGGACACAGCCAGGGCACCTGACCCAAAGTGGCCAACGGGGTATTCCATACCATGTGATGTCACATCTAGTATATAAACTGGGGGGAGTGGGGGCGGGGGTTATCACCGCTCGGGGACTAACTGGGCGTCGATCAGCGGGTGGTGAGCAATTGCACTGTGCATCACTTGTATATCCCAGTCCTTTTATTATTACTGTTGTCATTTTATTAGTGTTATCATTATCATTATTAGTTTCTTCTTTTCTGTTCTACTAAACCGTTCTTATCTCAACCCACGAGTTTTACTTCTTTTCCTGATTTTCTCTCCCATCCCACTGGGTGGGGGGGGGGGAAGTGAGTGAGCAGCTGCATGGTGCTTAGTTGCTGGCTGGGGTTAAACCACGACACACACCTAAGCAGAAGTGCTCTTCAGTACTATATGTAGGTATATTAATTTCCTGAGACAACTGGACTTGCTGGACTCAGTCTCAGGAAGCTGGTGAATTGCAAGCAAACTCAGAGCACATGGATTTTATTTATTTATTAACATTTTTGCCCATTATTTGTTACCAGGATGAATGGTTTATAAGGACTTTCAGAAACAGTTGCCCGAGTTTGTCTGATCAGCTGCTGGTTTCATGCAACTGCAAACGATTATCCCTGTACAGGGGGCTGCAGCCAAACCACTTGCCTTCACTCAGCCAAGGTGGGGCTGCCCTTCAAAGCCAGTCCAGGAGCTGGTCCACGGGGCTGCAACAGTAATGGCACCGGCTGCAGAAGACAACCTAGTCAGAGTGGGGAATTGGGAAACTCCACTCACAAGAGGACTGAGGAAGCCAAGAAACACTGAGAAGCTGCACTGCTTACCCCAAGCACTGCAGTGCTGTAGAAATTTGGCAGTCCGGAGCCCTGCTGGACTGGGCACCATCCCTCACTGTGTAGAGAGGGATGCCAGAGTCCCTGAGCACCGAGATGGGGGCTGCAATGGGAATGGGGGTTACAGACCAAGCCCAAATCAGGGTCTCCTACACAGCAAACTATTCTGACTCAAACCAAAAGTTTCTCAAAACTGAACTTTGTTTCAACATTTTATAACAGAAAGTTGAAACTGTTAACAGCACTGAAATTTTCCAGGTTGGAGGCTGACAGATGAAAGAAATATGGTCAGAAACTGAATTTTCTGTGACAAAAGCATGTGGACAGAGAAAGTTCCAAATATTCAATGTATTTCTTGTAGACAATTAATTTGTTCTCAAACCTCCTTCAGTTATTGAAATACTGTGCACTCACTGTCATGTGAGGGCGCCAAGAAACTGCAGGGAATGTCATTTTAGCCTGAAATTAGGTAAAACACTTACCAAGTTAAAGAAAGCAGTTTTATTCCTATAGGTCTTCATATAATTTCCATCTAGAGACCTTCCTTGCTCCATTTTGGTTTTCGAAATTTAAAGAGACAATTTCCATGCTGTCTACCACCTGCTGTGGTGCAATCTCTTCATTTGCATGAATGAACCCTGACAGAGTCTGGAGCCCACAACTGTCTTAAGCAGCAGACAAGTTCACTGTTTATGAGAAGCTTTTTAGTTCAAACAGCTCAGCTGATTGTAATAATGTCTGCTGATTGCAAATATCAGAGTATCACCATGGGAAAGAAGTAGAGCTTGAGTACTACAGCTAATACACTAAGCCTTGCAGTGATCCAGTATGAAAATGACAACAGGATGAAGTACCACAAGGAGGAAAAAAGCCACTACTGAAAAGAAGCATTCCACCTTCTGCAGAGATGACAGATCTGGTGATCTCCACTGTTCAAGCCTCAAGAACACTGGCAGATCTCCTGCAATCTATTGAATGTTGCATATGTCAACCGGTTATTGGCTTGTTTGAATGGCTGGCTTACATTTTTAACTAGCTGTTTGATTAGCCAGAATATAATTTGCCTATGCTATCAGACTAGTTGCGTATGCAAACTCAGGACATATGCTACACTAACAATGCATACAAAGCTTTGAAGCCACATGACAAGGAGCAGCAAGGGCTGCTGCTCCCTAAGTGCAGGCAAGCCAGGAGCCAAGAGCAACCCCAGGACATGACATACCTTCATCCACGGGGCACAGTCCCAAAGGGGCTGTGCACACCATGCAGAGCTAGGTGCTAGTGACAGGGTCCATTGACAGTCCCAAACACAGCAAGTGATGAACCAGGTCCAGGGAGCTCAGTCAGGAGCAAGAGGAGATGATGCCACAGACATGACTGAAGGCAAGGCTGCAACACAGGTCCAAAGTCCATCCTGCCAACAGGGGCAAAGGCAGGACTGGAGACAAGCTACAACATAAGCCTAGGGTTGATCCAGGAAACACACTACCCACAAGCAGACCCAAGATCCATGAAGGAAACAGAGCTGGAGACAGAGACATCCCTAACACGGCTCAGGCCTGGGAACCCAGTATGTGCTGGAGCTGAAATGGGGCTCCTGGACCCAGGGGCAGGGGGCATGGGTGGAGGCCCCAGGTGAGGCTCCTGTCACATCCCAATTTCTCAGGACAACGACTCAGGTTCGCCGATGCCCAGGTCAGGATTAAGGTGAAACGACACCAGGGATCCTTTAACTCACAAAACTCAACTTTTATTTGCTCACAACAAGAAATGGCATGAAATTACATCAGTAAACCATGTAACATGTGCTAACCATGCATCACCAAACATATACTACAAGCCTTGCTTATTTGGGGATCAGTTCAGGGAAGAAAATAAGGAGAGCCCTCCTGTTGAGTCATGAGGTTCAGAGTGGACCCCCTTCCTTTCTAGACTCCTTCTCAGAGAGGAGCCTAGGGGTGGCTAGATCCACTCCTAGTCCCAGACTTGGTCAACGGTTTTATGGCTAAAGGGATGAGGTGTAGGGATTGTGAAAAAAAAGAGAGAGAAGAAAATAAAAGAGAAAGATTTCACCGGTCCTGGGTCCAGCACTGGTCTAGTCAGTCTAGAGGTCCAGTTCCAGAGGGCGCGTGCACATGGGGCTTCAGTTTGTGTCCTTTTATAATCTCCTTGCCCCTCCTTTGGGCAGGCATTCAAACTCATTAGGCTAATTAGGTGTCATGCGCGGTTTGTGCTTTCAGAACCTTCTGGAAATGGGTGGTGGGCTTGGGGGGTCGTTTGGGGAGTAACTTCTCCCTCCCTGCAGGCATGACCGTTGTTTGACCTTTGGCCATCTATGGTGAGCTGCCCTGCTCAGCATATCAGAACACAGAATTGTGCATCCTCTGGCATGCCCTCCTTGCCCTGTTGCTAACCTTCTCACCTGCAGTTTGTTGTTATGCAGAGTTCGTCGTTATGCAGAATTTGCCCTGCCACAATGTTTGAGACATTAACTCTTTCAGTCTCTCACAGCTCCTCAGGGCTATTAACACATATCGGAGCCCTTGGGCCCAGGCACTGCAGCCTGCCTTATCTTTTTTATTATATGGAGCTTTAAAAGGCCATTAGGTTTTGTCCTGTAGATTTTTTTTTAAGCAAATGTCTTGAGAATCCTTATATTGGACTAAAAAGGTACTCCAGTCTTCTCTAACCTTTGAAACTTACACAGAGGTATTAAATGGATATATTTCTCATGACATCTATGCAGATTGCTGCAGGCCCTTCAGGTCTCCTGCATTTGATTTTGTCTTGTTTACTTGGTCCCCTGCCAGGATACCTGCATCTCTGACCTTTAATGCAGTGCACTAGCCTCCCTTTCAGTAGCCAGCTCCAGTTCTCTTGCTTCTACTGACGACCTACCAGGGGACCATGTCCAGCACACAGGGCCAGAGCAGGACAGGGGCTAATGCATGGTGCTTCTGCTGGGGAGGTGAGGAGCACAGCACACAGCAGAGCCTTGGGTGCAGAGGAGCCCTCATAGGCAATATAGCCCCCACCTGCAGCCACACACTGTCACTCCCCCTCCAAATGGTAGGACCAAGGGAACTTTTCAGGGCTCGAAGTCAGAGATGTGTGCCATTTGCATGAGTGCTGTTTTTTGCACAGGTCTTCCATTCCTTCTGCAGTGAGTGTTCCAATTTCAATAAGATACTGAGGCACTACTAGCAGCAAAATTGTCTAACGTTCTCAGTCATGGGCAGTGTTAAGCTCTGGCAGACACTTGTGCATCACCACAGTCTCTATTTTATCAGCTGCACTTAACAAGCTATTTGCAGCTTCTTACTTTCCTCCAGCACCTTGCACATTTCTTCAAATTAGAGCAGCAAGAGCCAGAATTGCTGACAGGTTTGTTCGCTGCTATTACCAACAATTTGAAGAGATTATAAATCTCTCAGAAAGATATCATTGGAGATTTAAGGGATTGCTTTCTAGAGTCATTCTGAAATGACAGTTAATGTGCACACAGCTTTTCATCATACTCTTCCACACAAAAAAGCTTATGTACAGTAAAAGTAAAACTTGGTAAAATTTGAGCATATAATTCTCTATTATTTAACTACTTTTTCACATTTAACTACTAAATAAAAGAGACTGCTAGGTATATACTACCATAGATGAAATAACCATCAAGTGTGTCAGTTATGTTCCTAATAAACTGCTTAGCTGAAACCAGTATTTGGCCTGTATGTATGTCCTGCTGTTGAACTTAGATATCAAAGGAACCCCTGGCCCATCATTCATGGGCCATGCTCAAGGTTCTGCATAACAGAGCTTGTTAAAACAAATTTGTTCTAAGCATTCATTATATTGGTCTAATAGTTGCTGGTCACTACATTGATTTATGAGTTCTTAAGAGTTGTGGTGCTCATTTTTAGAGTTCTGTTATGTATGACCTCGCTTGCTGTATGTAGTCCCTGTGCTGCTGCTTATCATCCCTGGGACGTGGATTAAGTTTTTCGCTTTCATCTATTGTGTAACACTGGCTTATGGTATGATAAAGTTATCGGTCATGGGACTAATCCGGTATTTGCACTCAGCATTGTTGTCACCTCTATACTTCGGGAGCCATCTGTGGGAAACTATTGATAATTACACCATTTACCTTTCCTCCTTGGAAAGCCAAGCTATGGGTGGGGTAACTTTCTTCCCTTTTCCCTTCTCCTCCAGTCTAGTTACAATGGTGTTTGAGAATTTTGAAAAATTTGAATACCCTTGGGATGTTGAGACCAGCACGGTCCTAGCCCTACTGCTAGGAACTCTCATGCTGCTGAATGTGGTTCAGATCTTGTTTAAGGTTAAACAACTACTTAAGAAGATCACCCAGAGATCTGCCCCAAGGCTGGATAATTATGAGTGGCAGGGTGTGTGGGGTAGTATGGGCAAGGACCTAGGACAGTGGGCACCTCCAATGTTTTGGAATTTTACCGCTGAACTGTTGAGGATTTCTTGGCTGAGCGAGGACATGTGAGCAATCCAGCCTTTAGCTGGGAACAAAGCATAAGCATACAAAGTGCTGAAGCGGACAAGGACGCTGTGTCCTTGTACGCTGGGAAAAGGAAGATAAGAAGAGCCTGACAACTCCTGGATGCTGAAGAATGAGATAAGCAACCGCAGGACGCCTCATGAAGAAGCTTGAGCAGCCAATAAAGGATAAGATAGTGCCACGTGAAACGAGATATTGTACCAATCAGAGCATTGTATAAGGCGTGTGCATAAGCGCATCGGGTATATAACTGTGCTGAAAGTTGTAGTAAATGGGCTTCACTTGATCACATTGGTCTGTGTGTGATGTCCCCTGTGGATCCTCCGCCGCATTTGGCGCCCGAACAGGGACCCTCAGATCGGATTTTTACCATCTATGTGAATTTCTAGTGCAACTGAACTGGTGAGGGAGCGGAGAAGCCGGCCGAAACGATTCCTGCTGCCCCGGCAGGACGACATGAGCCTCAGCTAAGCTGGGAAGACGAGGAGGCGCGTGCAAGTGAATAGAAGGTTGAATCTCGCCCTGATCAGGTGAGCGGTCGGAGAAGGAGATGGGGTTGGACAAAGAGCAAGAAGCGGTCCTAAACCTCCTTCATATTCTCTCTAAGAGAGGACTGAAATGCCATAACTCCGTGATAAAGGGGTTGCTTTTATGGGCTTGGGAGAGAGAACTTATTCCGAGTAATTAGTGTGGGTACAGCTTTCGAGCTTAGTACCTGGGAAGCTATAGGAACCTCTCTATGGGATGAAATTAGTGACGGGTCTAAAGAAGTTAAAGGTCTTGCAACTTTATGGAAATTGATTAAGACAACTCTGCAAGAAATGAAAGCAGATCGTAAAGCTGCTGCGTCTGCTTTTGCTTATGGTCAGAAGAACCAGAAGTGAGGGGGAGATATTCATCCTCCCGAAAGGGTGAGCCGAGAAGGCAAGAGAACGAAGATTTTGGCCGTATGCCAGCCCCGCTCTGCCCCCCCTCCCCCCGCCCCGTACCCCCCATCCCCTCTGCCCGCCGCGTGTGTCAGCCAGCCATGGAGCGGCCGCTGCCAGCGGCCCCGCCACCGCCGGCTCCCAGGCAGCACCTTCCACGCCCCCGCCACCGCCCTTTAATCCATCCCGTCTCTCAAAGTCGAAGACAGTGGAACCATCTGCGCCCGCGATAGACGCGGAGCCACCTGTAATAGCCGCTGCAGACAAGAGGGAGAGGCGTTGGAGAGGAGTAATAAAAAATGCCCTTGTGGAAGGGACTATGATCCAAGCATTCCCAGTTATTGCACAAAATGGACAAAAAAGATGGGAGGTGTTTGACTGGAAGGTCATTGAGAAATTAAGGACTGCTGTGAGTCAGTACAGAATCCGCTTATTGATAAAGCCAGCAAGAAACCCTCGGTCAAGTGTTTTAATTGTGGTAAACTTGGACACATTAAGAGCCAATGTAGAGTTTCTGCAAACAAAAAGACGGTGCAACAGTTGTAAGAAAGATAACCATACCACCAAGAATGCAGGAAGAAGGGAAACTTTACACCGAGCGCGAAGGCCCCTCGCGCGATGACACAAATGCAAGGGGTTTGGGCTGCCAGCCCTCAGGCAGCCTCACAACTGCCAGATCCACCACTGCAGGAAGCTCCGGAGTGGACGTGGAAACTGCAGTAGACATTACGTTGATGGACGCAGGAGTCCGCTTGGTGGATAGCAACATAAAGGGACCATTGGGGTTTGGGCTTAGTGCATTTTTAATGGGGCGATCTTCAACAGCTCTAAAAGGAATTCTGGTAGTCCCAGGGCTTATTGATGCAGATTATTGTGGGACTGTGAAAATTATGATTCATGTTTTAATCCCTCCTGTTTCTATTCCTAAAGGTACCAGAATAGCACAATTAGTTCCATTCAGGTCGTGTGTTCCGAACCCAGGTGAAGTACAACGTGGAGATGGTGGATTCGGCTCCACAGGGAAACCGCAGGTATACTCTGCCATGGACATAACAAGAGATAAACCAGAAAAGGTAGTGGAACTGGAAGGGCCTGACGGAGTTATCATCAAGAAACCGATGACAATCGATACAGGAGCTGATGTTACGATTATTTCACAATATATTTGGCCTCCATCATGGCCATTGATCAATCCAAATTTTGGCATTGCAGGGATAGGGGGCACACAAGCCACCTTAGTAAGTCAGCTACCGATTACATTTGTGTTCCCCGACGGTGAGCACGTTACGACACGTCCGTATGTCATGACTACCCCAAAGGAATTGCTTGGCCTCATAGGCCGTGATTTATTGAGCCAAATGAAGGCAATGTTAGTGACCCATCCTTTTTAGGAGCGGTCACTGAGGGGCAGCCAATCCTGAAAATTAGCTGGAAAACAGATGAGCCTGTTTGGATTGATCAGTGGCCGCTAAATTCTGAAAGGCTGCTAAAAATACAAGAGTTAGTTGAGGACCAATTGAGAGCAGGACGTGTTGTTCCTTCTACTAGTCCATGGAATACACCAATATTTACCATTCCCAAGAAAAGTGGGAAATGGAGACTGTTACATGACCTTAGAGCTGTGAATGCGGTGATGCACACTATGGGAGCCCTGCAGCTGGGTTTGCCGTCTCCAGTTATGCTTCCAGAAGAATGGGATTTGTTAATTATAGATCTAAAGGATTGTTTTTTCACCATTCCCTTGCACCCAGATGATGCTGAACAGTTCGCCTTTTCGGTACCATCGATTAACAAGGCAGAGCCCTATAAGAGATACCATTGGGTCGTGTTACCGCAAGGAATGCGCAATTCCCCCACGATGTGTCAGGTGTATGTGGCCTGGGCATTAGAGCCTGTAAGAAAGCAGTTTCCTCAGTTAATCATTTATCATTATATGGATGACATTTTGGTAGCGGGAAGGAACTTGCCACACGATGAAATTTTGAATCAATTACAGGACACCTTAAGCCATCGCGGATTAATAATCGCTCCTGAAAAGGTGCAAAAGGCAGCACCTTGGAAGTATTTGGGGTGGCACATAGATGCGAGCAATGTTTAACCTCAGAAGGTTCAAATAACATCAGAAATTTCAACGGTGCATGATGTCCAGAAGCTTGTGGGAAATATCCAGTGGGTGCGGAATCTTTGTGGTATCAGTAATGACAATATGGCCCCTTTGGTAGAACTCCTGGGTAAGAGCGCACACGCAGATGAGAAACGGGAAATGACAGGAGAACCGAAAAGAGCCTTAGAATATATATCAAAGAAAATTGCATTTAGCTTTGCATCCAAGTGCAATGAGGATTTACTGATAATATTGATGATCGTTAATACAGGGGACTCTCAGAGACAACACCCTTATGCGGTAATTTGTCAGTGGGACACAAAGCGCTCAAAACCCTTGAGAATTTTGGAATGGGTCTTCTTGGCCATGCGACCGGACAAATCTATTGTAACCCAATTGGAATTATTTGCACAACTGATCATTAGGGGAAGAACGAGGATTGTAGAGATTGCAGGGACGGAACCAGAAATGTTGCTGATACCTCTGCTAAAATGGTATTTGGAATGGGGTATTCGGCATTCTGTAGCATTACAAGTGGCATTAGCGGGGTTTGGAGGTACAATAAGTAATCAATATCCAAAGCATAAGTTGTGGTCACTATTGGAACAGCAAACCTTTGAGCAAAAACCATGGAGGTCGGAAACACCTGTACACGGGGTAACAGTGTTTACTGATGCTGGGAAACAGACAGGTACGGCCGCCTGTATGTGGAAAGATGCTAACGATCAGTGGCGTGACCATGTTGAAAAGGGAGAGCCTGGGGATTCTTTACAGATGTTAGAATTAAAAGTGGTGATTTGGGCACTGCAACATTGGGCTAAGAGGCCGCTGAATATCGTATCCGATTCTCTTTATGTAGTTTGGGTGGTACAAAGGATGGAAAGAGCAATGGTAAAGGAGATGACAAACAAAAGATTGGGAATGTTGTTTTTGTCATTACTACACTGCTTGAACTCTCGGAGTGTAGAGTATTTTATAACGCATATAAGAAGTCATCAAAAACTACCAGGTTTGTCAGAGGGAAATGACAGAGCTGACCAATTGGTTGCAGCGGCATGGGAGCCTCCTCCAGGGAATTGCTTTCAACAAGCACGGCAATCACATGCGTTCTTGCACCAACCCGCTAGGATGTTAGCAAAGCAATTTGACTTACCACTCACTGATGCCCAAGGTATCGTTAAAGCATGCCCCGATTGTCAAAAGGAAGGGCTGGGCTTGGGCTGTGGGGTTAACCCACGAGGTCTCTTGCCATTGCAGTTGTGGCAAATGGATGTCACCCATGTCATGTGGTTTGGTGCAAAGCATTATGTGCATGTGTGTATTGATACCTATTCTGTATTGATACCTATTCTGCTGCCATGTGGGCCACGGCACAAACTGGAGAGAAGGCCTTACATGTTAAACGACATCTTCATGCTTCTTTTGCAGTGCTGGGTGTGCCTAAAGAAATTAAGACGGACAATGGCCCGGCTTATGGTTCTACACGATTTGCTCGATTTTGTAATTTGTGGGGAATTCACCATGGTACGGGAATTCTACATCTTCCCACAGGACAGGCTATTGTTGAACGGGCCAACCAGACCCTAAAGAGCATGCTGCAAAGACAAAAGGGGGGAACCCAGGGCTTACTTCCAGAGGAGCAATTGGCCAAAGCCTTATTTGTGCTAAATTATCTTAGATTGACAGGTGATCACAAAGACCCACCAATGGTAGTGCATCATGCTCTTTTACAGGCGGAAAGGACGCAACAAAGTACAGGAATCATGGTAATGTATAAGGACCCAGAGTCCGGGCAATGGTGCGGACCGGCAGAAGTAAAACTTACTGGGAGAGGGTATATGTGTTTGCTTACAGATCGAGGCATTCGTTGGATCCCGGCCAAGTGGGTCAAGCCATGGCTTTGCACTGATGCTGGGTCCGGAACTGTCCCAATGGCAACTGGCACGGCACCGGCGGCTGCTGGAGCCACTGATCCGACAGATTCTGACTAATAGAGTATTACACTTTAGAGGACTAGTGGACATTGAGTCCTTAAGAGAGGTTTTTAGTTAAGGCATTATAAGGAATTATATGATTTATCGCTTGTAGAAGACTTAGGACAGCGTGCTTTATTGTATATAGAACTTGCATTAGGTAAGAAGTGTGTTAAGCATAATTTGATTAAACATAGTGTGATTATGGGAAGACAGTGTGGGGTAAACGTAAAAGTTAGCTAAAGCCAAAATTAGGGGTAAGGTCATGGTTTTAGTTAAGAATCTAGAAACAGGGCAATGGGAAGGTCCATTTCCATTAATAACCTGGGAACGAGGTTATGATTGTGTTTCCACAGATACAGGCCCACGACGGACTCCCGCTCGATTTGTACAACCATCATCATCTGGAGCATCCTAGATGGTGCGGCAATATGAATACCACCTCAGCCAAAAACTAACGTCTAGGTCACCTTGGCTAACATAACAGGTCAAGATTCTCTGTGCATCGCAACCGCATCACAAAGCCCATGAACCAATAGACAGGATGGCTATGACTCGTGCATCGCGCCTGGCCAGCGAGTGCATGCATCATTGGTTGCAACCGAGGCAGATTTTGGCACCCGCTGGCCACGTGTGCTGAAACCCGTTCCTCTGCAAATGTATAAATACCGGGATTTTCCGAAGAGCATCGGGCTGGTGTACGGTGAGGCCATTGTTGCCTCCGTGGGGATGCCCACGGAAAGCTGGCACCTACCGATTGCTGGGCTGAGTTCGCGGAGCAAGACGGCACAAGAATGTATGGATGCTTCATCTTCCTTACAGTCCTCATGGTTCGGGTCATTAGGGATAACGGGTTGGCTTAAAGAGTTATGTCGCATGGGCATTGTTGTAGTTATTGTGATTTTAGCTATTGTAATAATTTTACCTTGTTTAGCTTGTTGAGAAAAATGGCATCCAAAGCTATTAATCAAGCCTGGATTGCTCAAAAACAAAAAGGGGGAATTGTTGAGGATTTCTTGGCTGGGCGAGGGCATGTGAGCAATCCAGCCTTTAGCTGGGAACGAAGCATAAGTTTACAAAGTGCTGAAGCGGACAAGGACGCTGTGTCCTTGTACGCTGGGAAAAAGGAAGATAAGAAGAGCCTGACAAACAACTCCTGGATGCCGAAGAATGAGATAAGTAACTGCTGGACACCTCGTGAAGAAGCTTGCACAGCCAATAGAGGATAAGATAGCGTCGCGTGAACTGGGGTATTGTACCAATTAGAGTATTGTATAAGGTGCGTGCATAAGCGCATAGGGTATATAACTGTGCTGAAAGTTGTAGTAAATGGGCTTCACTTGATCACATTGGTCTGTGTGTGATGTCCCCTGTGGATCCTCTGCCACACTGAACAAGTGCAGAATCCAGAACTAGTAAAATATTTGGAAAAGGTATGCTGTCACCCTGGAAACTCTAGAGAGATACAAATCACTGCAACGTGCTGGGGCCTGGCCCATGCCTATTGAGCCCTGTTCAACACTCTTCAGTACCCTCAAGGGGAAGAGAAGGTCTCTGGATCTAACAACAAAACGATGAGCACTGCGGTCACCCAAATCTTGGCAATGGGCACTGTGGCCCCTCCAGCCCTGTGACGGGCACTGCTGCTACCCAAACCCTGGTGAGCGGTACTACAAGTGAACCAGCAGACCAACCCGCACCAGTATCAGTTGCCCCCATAGACAAGAAGAAATACACAAAAAAATCAGTTCGCTTAGCAAAGGATGAATATGAACCAGGGTCATCACGGGAACCGGAGGAAGAGGCAGAACCAGAGGTAATAACCCGGTCCCTATCCTTGAGTGAGCTGCGGGATATGCGAAAAGATTTTGGCCGCCATATAGGTGAGCATATTATCACCTGGCTCCTCCGATGCTGGGACAATGGGGCTAATAGCTTGGAATTAGAAGGTAGGGAAGCCAAGCAGCTGGGATCGCTTGCCAGGGAAGGTGGCATTGACAAGGCAATCGGAAAAGGGACACAAGCCATCAGCCTCTGGAGGCGACTCCTGTCAAGTGTGAAGGAAAGGTACCCCTTTAAGGAAGATGTTATATGTCAATCAAGCAAGTGGACCACCATGGAGAGAGGTATCCAATATCTGAGGGAATTAGCCATGCTAGAGATGATTCATCATGACCCGGACAACCCACAATTACCCAAAGATCCAGACAAAGTCCCATGCACATGACCCATGTGGCAGAAGTTTGCACAGAGCATACCTTTGTCCTATGCTAATTCACTGGCAATAATGACCTGGAAAGAAGAAGAAGTACCAACAGTGGATGAAATGGCTCGCCAACTCCGTCAATACGAAGAAAATCTCTCCTCCTCCCTACAAGCCTGCATGAGCCAGCCTACAGCTGTGGAGAAGCTGTCCCAGGATTTCCAGCAATTCAAAGATGATATGTCCTATTCCCCACCTGTAAGGACCAATGTCTCAGCTATTAGGAGTGAGCGCTCCTCTGCCCAAGAGAGAGAATATAGAAGGTACACACCGTGAGGTGCCCTGTGGTTTTACCTGTGTGACCATGGAGAGGACATGAGGAAGCGGGATGGAAAACCTACCTCGGTCCTAGATGCACGGGTACGGGAGTTGTGAGGAAAAACCACCACAAAAGGGGATTCTCCCAGGAAAAATGCTGCTCCAGTTTCCAAACAGAGTAGAAGGGCTGATCTTAATTCTGATCCTCTTGAAGGGACTTCTGAGCCAATTTTACGAGAAGTGAGTAATGGATACTCTGACCAGAATTAGAGGGGCCCTGCCTCCAGCCAGGTGGAGGAAAGGGATAAACAGGTCTATTGGACGGTGTGGATTCGATGGCCAGGCACGTTAGACCCACAGGAGTACAATGCTCTAGTAGACACCAGCACACAGTGTACTCTAATGCCATTGTGGTAAGTTGACCCTGGCTGGGTGCCTGGTGCCCACCATAGCTGCTCTATCTCTCCCCCTCCTCAGCTGGACAGGGGAGAGGAAATATAACAAAAGGCTCGTGGGTCAAGATAAGGACAGTTTAATAAAGTGAAAGCAAAGGTTGCGAGCGAAAGCAAAGGAAAACAAATGATGTTATTCTCTACTTCCCATCAGCAGGCGATGTCTGGCCACTTCCCGGGAAGCAGGACTTCAGTACGCATAGTAGTTGCTCCAGAAGACAAATATGCCCCCCTTCCGTCTCCATTTATTTAGCTTTTATATCTGAGCTGACATCATATGTTATGGAGTATCTGTTTGGTTAGTTTGGGACACCTGTCCTGGCTACATCCCCTCCCAAGATCTTGTCCAGACCCACCCTGCCATTGAGGGGGGGCGAAACCTTGGAGAGACAGCCTTGATGCTGTGCAAGCACTGCTCAGCAGTAGCCAAAACACTGGTGTGTTATCAACACCTTTCTAGCTACCAATGCAGAGCACAGCACTATGAGGGCTGCTATGGGGAGAATTAACTCCATCTCAGCCAGACCCAATACAGCCTTCAAGCTATAAAGGGGCAAAACCCATCTGTATTTCTGGAGTGACAGGGGGATCCCAAGAGTTAACTGTATTGGAAGCTGAAATGAGTCTAACTGGGAATGAGTGGCAGAAACACCCCATTGTGACTGGTCCAGAGGCCCCATATATCCTTGGCATAGACTATCTCAGGAGAGGGTATTTCAAGGACCCAAAGGGGTACCGGTAGGCCTTCGGTATAGCTGCCTTGGAGACGGAGGGAACTGAACAGCTGTCTACCCTGCCTGGTCTCTCTCAAGACCCTTCGATTGTGGGGTTGCTCAAGGTTGAAGAACAACAAGTGCCAATTGCTACCACAACGGTGCACCGGCGGCAATATCGCACCAACCGAGACTCCCTGATTCCCATCCACAAGTTGATTCGCCAACTGGAGAGCCAAGGAGTGATCAGCAAAACTCACACACCATTTAATAGTCCCATATGGCCAGTCCGAACATCTAATGGGTAGTGGAGACTAACAGTAGACTATCGTGGCCTGAACGAACTTACGCCATTGCTGTGTGCTGCGGTTCCGGATATGCTAGTGCTTCCATATGAACTAGATGCAAAGACATGCCACAATTGACATTGTTAATGCATTTTCCTCAATCCCTCTGGCAGCAGAGTGCTGTCCACAGTTTGCCTTTACTTGGAGGGGTGTCCAGTACACCTGGAATTGATTGCCCCAGGGGTGCAAACACAGCCCCACCATTTGCCATGGACTAATCCAGGCTGCACTGGAACAGAGTGAAGCTCCGGAACACCTGCAATACATTGATGACATCATCGTATGGGGCAACACAGCTGTCGTGCTTAAACCCCAGCCAGCAACTAAGCACCAGGCAGCCACTCACTCACTGCCCCCCATCCAGTGGGATGGGGGAGAAAATCAGGAAAAGAAGTAACAATCGTGGGTTGAGATAAGAACAGTTTAATAGAACAGAAAAGAAGAAACTAATAATGATAATGATAACACTAATAAAATGACAACAGTAGTAATAAAAGGATTGGAATGTACAAATGATGCACAGTGCAATTGCTCACCACCTGCCGACCAACACCCAGCTAGTCCCCGAGCGGCGATCCCCCCGCCCCCACTCCCCCCAGTTTATATACTAGATGTGGCGTCACATGGTATGGAATACCCCGTTGGCCACTTTGGGTCAAGTGCCCTGGCTGTGTCCTGTGCCAACTTCTTGTGCCCCTCCAGCTTTCTCGCTGGCTGGGCATGAGAAGCTGAAAAATCCTTGACTTGAGACTAAACACTACTTAGCAACAACTGAAAACATCAGCGTTATCAACATTCTTCACATACTGAACTCAGAGCATAGCACTGTACCAGCTACTAGGAAGACAATTAACTCTATCCCAGCTGAAACCAGGACAACGGCAGAAGAAGCCTTTGAGAAGGGGAAGAAAATAATCCAAATCCTTCTGAAAGCCGGTTTTGCCATAAAAGAAAGTAAGGTCAGGGGACCTGCACAGGAGATCCAGTTTTGGGGAATAAAATGACAAGATGGATGTTGTCAGATCCCAATGGACGTGATCAACAAAATAGCAGCTATGTCCCCACCGACTCATAAAAAGGAAACACAGGCCTTCTTAGGTGTCATGGGGTTTTGGAGAATGCATGTTCCAAATTACAGTTTGATTGTAAGCCCTCTCTATCAAGTGACCCAGAAGAAGAACGATTTTAAATGGGGCCCTGAGCAACAACAAGCCTTTGAACAAATTAAATGGGAGATTGTTCATGCAGTAGCCCTTGGACCAGTCTGGGCAGGACAAAATGTTAAAAATGTGCTCTATACTGCAGCTGGAGAGAATGGCCCTACCTGGAGCCTCTGGCAGAAAGCACCGGGGGAGACCCGAGGCCAACCCCTGGGGTTTTGGAGTCGAGGATATCGAGGATCCGAGGCTCGCTATACTCCAACTGAAAAAGAGATATTGGCAGCATATGAAGGAGTTCGAGCTGCCTCAGAAGTGGTTGGTACTGAAACACAGCTCCTCTTTGTTGCGGAGGATCCACAGGGGACATCACACACAGACCAATGTGATCAAGTGAAGCCCATTTACTACAACTTTCAGCACAGTTATATACCTTATGCGCTTGTGCACGCACCTTATACAATACTCTAATTGGTACAATACCCCAGTTCACGCGACGCTATCTTATCCTCTATTGGCTGTGCAAGCTTCTTCACGAGGTGTCCAGCAGTTACTTATCTCATTCTTCGGCATCCAGGAGTTGTTTGTCAGGCTCTTCTTATCTTCCTTTTTCCCAGCGTACAAGGACACAGCGTCCTTGTCCGCTTCAGCACTTTGTAAACTTATGCTTCGTTCCCAGCTAAAGGCTGGATTGCTCACATGCCCTCGCCCAGCCAAGAAATCCTCAACACCTCTTAGCACCCCGACTGCTAGTGATGGGCTGGATGTTCAAAGGGAGGGTCTCCTCTACACATCACGCGACTGATGCCACATGGAGTAAGTGGGCTGCACTGATCACACAACATGCTCGCATAGGAAACCCCAGTCACCCAGGAATTTTAGAAGTGAACACGGACTGGCCAGAAGGCAAAGATTTTGGAATGTCGCCAGAGGAGGAGGTGGCACGTGCTGAAGAAGCCCCGCTGTATAATAAACTGCCAGAAAATGAGAGGCAATATGCCCTGTTCACTGTTGGGTCCTGTCGCATTGTGGGAAAACATTGGAAGTGGAAGTCTGCTGTATGGAGTCCTGTATGACAAGTCGCAGAAACTGCTGAAGGAGAAGGTGAATCGAGTCAGTTTGCAGAGGTGAAAGCCATCCAGCTAGCATTAGATATTGCTGAAAGAGAAAAGTGGCCAGTGCTCTATCTCTATACTGACTCATGGATGGTGGCAAATCCTCTGTGGGGGTGATTACAGCAATGGAAGCAGAGCAACTGGCAGCGCAGAGGTAAACCCATTTGGGCTGCCACACTGTGGCAAGATATTGCATCCCAGCTAAAGAAGCTAGTGGTAAAAGTATGTCATGTAGATGCTCACATACCCAAGGGTCGGGCCACTGAAGAACATCGAAACAACCAGCAGGTGGATCAGGCTGCCAAGATTGAAGTGGCTCAGGTGGACCTGGACTGGCAACATAAGGGTGAGCTATTTATGCCTTGATAGGCCCATGATACTTCAGGCCATCAGGGAAGAGATGCAACATATAGATGGGCTCGAGATCAAGGGGTGGACCTGACCATGGACACTATCGCACAGGTTATCCATGAATGTGAAACATGTGCTGTAATTAAGCAAGCCAAGTGGTTAAAGCCACTGTGGTACGGAGGGCGATGGCTGAAATATAAATATGGGGAAGCCTGGCAGATTGACTATATCACACTGTGAGAGACTAAAAGAGTTAATGTCTCAAACATTGTGGTGGGGAAAGTTCTGCTTAAAGACAAACCCTGCACAGCAAGGAACCAAAGTGAAAAGCCCATCAGCTCAGACATCAGCAACAGGAGGGGGAGGGCATGCTGGAGGGTGTGCAGCTCCCTGTTCTGATAAGCTGTTCTGATACAAATATCAAACAATGGCCATGTCTGCAGGGAAGGAGAAGTTACTCCACAAACAACCCCCAAGCCCAAAGGCTCACAAACTGCTCATTAACCTGACGAGTTCAGGTGCCTGCCCAAAGGAGGGGCAAGGATGATAAAAGGACACAAACTCAAGCCCTGGGTGCATAAGCCCACCAGAACTGGACTCCTCGGCTGACTGCACCCCTCGGCTGACTGAACCAATTTGGACCCAGGACCGGTGAAATCTGTCTCTCTCCCTGTCTTCTTCTCTCTTTCCTTTTCCTTTTCCACAATCCCTACACCTCATCCATTTCAAGATATAAACCATTGACCAAGTCTGAGACTAAGAGTGGATCCAGCCACCCCTAGGCCCTTCTCTGAGGAGGAGTCTGGAAAGCAAGGAGGTCTGCTCTGAACCTCGTGACTCAATGGGAGGGCTCTCCTTATTCCCCGATCACTTCCCTGCTCCTGCTGGCCACACTATTTCTGATATAGGTGTATTGGGTCTGGCTGAGATGGAGTTAATACTCCCCATAGCAGCCCTCATAGCACTGTGCTCTGCATCAGTAGCTAGAAAGGTGTTGATAGCACACCAGTGTTTTGGCTACAGCTGAGCAATGCTGGCACAGCATCAAGGCTGTCTCTCCAACATTTTGCCCCCCCCAATGGCAGGCTGGGGCAGGGCAAAATCTTGGGAGGGGACATAACCAGGACAGCTGACCTAAACCAACCAAACAGATATTCCATACCATATGACGTCAGCTCAGATATAAAAGCTAAGTAAAGGGAGACGGAAGGGGGGGCATTTTGTCTTCCGGAGCAACCACTACGCGTACTGAAGCCCTGCTTCCCGAGAAGTGGCTAGACATCGCCTGCTGATGGGAAGTAGAGAATAACATCATTTGTTTTTTTCTTTGCTTTCGCGCGCGCAACCTTTGCTATCACTTTATTAAACTGTCCTTATCTTGACCCACGAGCCTTTTGTTATATTTTCTCCCCCCGTCCAGCTGAGGAGGGGGAGTGATAGAGCGGCTTTGGTGGGCACCTGGCATCCAACCAGGGTCAACCCACTACAATAGGCCAGGATGCCATTGGCCTTCTTGGCCACCTGGGCACACTGCTGGCTCATATTCAGCCAGCTGTCAACCAGCACCCCCAGGTCCTTTTCTGCCAGGCAGCTTTCCAGCCACTCTTCCCCAAGCCTGTAGCGTTGCATGGGGTTGTTGTGACCCAAGTGCAGGACCCAGCACTTGGCCTTGTTGAATCTCATACAATTGGCCTCAGCCCATTGATCCAGCCTGTCCAGATCCCCCTGTAGAGCCTTCCTACCTTCGAGCAGATCAACCTTCCCTCCCAACTTGTTGTCATCTGCAAACTTACTGAGGGTGCACTCGATCCCCTTATCCAGATCATTGATAAAGATATTAAACAGAACTGGCCCTGATACCGAAAAGCCGGTTGAAGAAACTCTCTAAGACTCATTTTGGAGTTTTAGAAAGCAGGCATTCTTTATTGCAGCGCTGGATGCACGGGGGGTAGTTCCACCTAGCGTGCATACCACAGCTTTAGCACTAACAGGTTATATAGAATAACTGGTTGCATATTAATCAGAGTAATGTACATATACATAAAAATAATTGCAACTGATTATCTTAGTACTGCCTACATCCGATCATGCACAATGAAGGATCCATTTGAGTCGAAGGGCTGCTTTTGCGACCACCGACCCATTTGAAGTTCTTGTTGGCTGTCCTTGAAGTCTTTATTCCTGTCCTTGTTCTTTGATCTTGAAGCTTAACGCAGCTTCAGTCACATGTGGTCAGTTTCAACATTGTTCTCATCTGGCGTACAGGAACATCTAGTCATAAGAGCAGAGAACTGCAAAACTTAGGAGTAACTACCTCTACTAGTTAATTGCTTGGCTATACTTTTGTCCATTGTTTCAATCATAGTGTTAGTATAAGATTTCTAATAATTATTTACCAAATCTCACTTTTACAGTCACCTAGCAGCAAACCAGTTTCCATGGCTGGTACAAAATATTAAAACCATCAAAATATTTAGACATACCTTACAGAATGTATGGAAATATGCTATCAATTCACCCCTTTCAGTTTGAGGCTACTAATTCTTTTAGTAGTCTCACTTGAACATAGAATGTGTCACAGCTCATTTAAGACAGCTAAAAGTGACACAGATTATAATAATGATGATAACTACTTCTCTTGCTTTATTGGTCCGACAAGGGAAAGCTTCAGGCTACCCAGTAAAAGTATCAACTATAACTAGGATATATCGATATCCCTTTTTTAAAGCAATTCTGTAAAATCAATTTGCTAATATTTTCCTGGAGAATTTCCTTGCTTTGTAATTCCAAAAGTAATCTTATTACTGGTTTTGGGATTATTGTGTATACAAATTTCACATCCAGTTGTAATTGTTCACATAATCTTTGTCATATCTCTACTCAAAATACACTTTTGTAAATGTTTAACAAGGTTCTCTGTTCCCCAATGTATTTTGTTATGTTCAGCCCGGGCAATTTCTCTCATTATTGCGGGTGGGACTATTATTTGACCTGTTGGTGTTACAGCCCATCCTGTTTCATTTTTATTAGCCTGCAATTTGATAATTAATTCTTCATCTTTTTCATTATAATTTGGAGCATCTTTAGGCAAATTTACATTTTCTCTGGAACTAGTGCTAGGATGCCTTTTTCTGCAGCCTCTTTAGCAGCTCTATCAGCCAATCGGTTACCTGTTTCAGGGACAGTCCTATCTGACTGATGTGCTTTACAGTGCATTATATCGTGACTGCTGTTGGCTTTTGAATGGCTTCTAACAATTTCAGTATTTGTTCTGCATGCTGAATGGTGGTTCCTTGTGCAGATAACAGTCCTCTTCCTCTCCATATTGCTCCATGTGCATGTACTACTCCAAAAGCATACTTTGAGTCTGTCCAAATGTTGACTTGCTTTCCTTGACTTAGTTCCAGTGCTCGAGTAAGAGCTATCAATTCAGCCTTTTGGGTAGACACTTTTGAAGGTAAAGCTCGTGATTTAATTACCTTCTCAGTAGTGGTTACCGCATATATTGATAAACGTTTTCCTTCACGGATGAAACTGCTTCCATCGGTATATAGTTCCCAATCCGTTTCTTCCAATGGTGCATCTTTAAGATCTGGTCGGCTGGAGTAGACTTCTTCAATTGTCTGCAGGCAGTCATGTTCCAGTTCTCCTTCAACTTGATCAGTTGTTAAAAACACAGCAGGGTTAACGATAGTAGTAGTTTTTAAGTAAACATCATCTTGCTCCAGCAACACCACTTGGTATTTCAGCATTCTACTAGGGGATAACCAATGCCCCCCTTTCTGTTCGAGTACAGTGATTACCATGTGGGGAACATACACAGTAATTTTCTGTCCTAGGGTGAACTTGCGAGCTTCCTGGATCAATAGCACAGTTGCAGTGATGGCTCTCAGACAACCAGGCCATCCCAGACTCACATTGTCTAATTGTTTCAAGGAGTAGGCCACAGCTCGCCGACTTGGTCGCAGATATTGGGCCAGGACACCCAGAGCTATACCTTTTCTTTCATGAGTAAAGAGTTCAAATGTCTTTGTGAGATCTGGCCGGCCTAGGGCTGGCGCCTCCATTAGAGCCTGTTTTAGTTGTTTGAAAGCAGCTTTCCCGGCATCAGTCCAATCTAGAAATCCATTGTTTGAGGTTTTGAGCTGCTTGTATAAAGGTCGGACCAGCAAGTCATAATTTGCAATCCACAGGTGACACCACCCAACCATTCCCAGAAATGTTCACAATTCTTTTAGAGTCTTAGGTTCAGGGAGATGACAAATTGCCTCCTTTCTCTCAGTTCCTAATTGTCTCTGTCCTTTCAGGATTTCAAAACCCAAATAAGTTACTTCTCTCTGGGTTATTTGGGCTTTTTCTTTTGACACTCGATATCCACTGATACCCAAAAAGTTCAAAAGACTAATAGTTAACTTTGTGCATTGTTCTTCTGTCTCAGATGCAATTAATAGATCATTCACATATTGCAACAAGATTCCTTCATTATTTTCTTTCTTCCAAATCTCTAATTCTCATGCCAATTGATTTCCAAAAATGGTAGGGCTGTTCTTAAAGCCTTGAGGCAAGACTGTCCATGTATATTGCGTTTTTCTCCCAGTCTCAGGATTTTTCCATTCAAAAGCAAAAGCTCTTGACTATTGGGATCCAAGGGAATACAGAAAAAGGCATCTTTTAAGTCTAACACTGTGAACCATTCTTGTTTCTCTGTTAGGGTTGTTAACAAAGTATTAGGATTTGCTACTACTGGATGAATATCTTGTACTATTTGATTTATTGCTCTGAGGTCTTGAACCAGCCTGTAATCTTTTCCATTAGCCTTTTAACAGGCAAGATTGGGGTATTATATTTGGATTCACATTCTATTAACAATTTGTACTTTAGAAATTTTTGTATTATCGGTACTAACCCTTTCCGGCTTTCCAGTTTTAGGGGGTATTGTTTAATTCTTACCGGTCTCGATCCTGGCTTTAAATCAATTCTCACAGGCTCTGCTCTTTTGGATTTACTGGGAACTTCCCCAGCCCAGATGATTGGAATTACAGCATTATTTATTTCGACTGGTGTGATCCTCTGCTCTCGGTGACCGTCCTGTAATAACAAAGCCACTGCTTCGATATGTTTAGTTTCTGGAATTAGAATTTTAATCTCACCATTTTTAAATTTAATTTCTGTTTCCAATTTCTCAAGTACGTCTCTCCCTAACAGGGGTTTAGGAGCATTTGACAAATACAGAAACTGATGAGTGACCCATTGCTTTCCTAATTTCATTGTCAAAGGTTTAAAGAAGGGTCTAGCCTCTCGTTCACCTGTCGCACCAACAACACTAATTTCTTCAGAACTTAATTCCCCCTTTAAGGTGTTTAAAACTGAAAAGGTGGCTCCAGTGTCAACTAAAAATTCAATTTTCTGTTCTCCCAGGTTAGCTGTAATCAGAGGTTCTGCTGGGAGACTCACCTCCGGTCCCTGTCTGATACTTTCACTCAACTTTCCCAAGAAAGGGGGAACGTGCTGAGATTGTGCGGTCGAAAATGGGATCACTTGTGACCTTGTAGGTCTCAGGGGACATTCCCCTTTCCAGTGTCCTTCTTGTTTACAGTATGCACACTGATTTGGTCCCAGGGGCTGGTTTAATCCCACTGGTGACCCCAATCCAGTTCCTCTCCCTTTTCCCATTCTTCGACCACATCCCCTTCATCGAGGAATAATTCCTCTGCCTCATCCCATGCCAGCTCCTACTTCCAGAGCAGCTACTAACCTTGCATTCATTTCACTCTGTATTTCATCTCTATTTCTATATGCCACCCAAGCAACTTCTAATAATTTTCCCCAGTCTCGAGAATCTGCTCCTTGTAATTTTTTGTAATTTCCTTCTGATACCATCAGAGGATTGTCCTGTAAATAAAGGAGCCAATTGAGCTTTTCCTTCTTCAGACTCAGGATCCCTATTAGTATATTTCCTAGCAGCATCTTTTAATCTGCTTAGAAATTCAGTGAGAGACTCTTTTCTATCTTGTTTAATTTGATATAATTTAGACATGTTAATTGCCTTAGGCATAGCATTTCTGATTCCGAATAGAACCCATTTTTGATATTGATCCAGCAGTCTTCTCTGAGCCAAATTATTAGGGTCCAATTTGGGATCAGTAGATGGAAAATTTTGTTCCACTGTTCCCTATAATACTCTAGAAGCCACTTGTGCTTCTACCTGGGTTTTAGCAACCCTCTGGATCATATCTCTTTCTGCACTATCAAAAAATACATTCATTATTACTTGTATATCTTTCTAATCAGGATCCTGAGTCTGAATCATTGTTTCAAAAGCATGGGCTGTTTGATCCCGATAGCTCCCAGCTGCTATTTTCCAATTATTTAAATCCACAATAGAAACATCTTTGCCCAATACTACATGCAGAACAACACTTTTTGAGCTTATTGTCACCTTTTTTGTTTCCTTCTTTTTCTAAAGATAGCACAAAAGGATCGCTGGGTGGCATATTAATTCCACAATCCTTTTGCAACTCAGGATGATTCTTTAAGGTAAAGAACAAATCACAATACATAACTTCATCCTATTTCTGCTCATGTCTCAAAAATAACATAAGTTATAGTATGGTGTTATAATTTAGTGTCCCATTCACAGGCCACTTTTCCCCTTCATCAAGCTTATACAGAGGCCACCAATGATTACAATATTTAATCAAATCTTCTCTCTGCATGTTACCAGCCGGGGCACCCCCCAGCTGTTTCCAGTGCTTTAAAACACACCCCAGAGGTGATTTTTTTAGGGAGTTCACTTGACTGTCCTGTTCCCATTATCAACACCTTCAGTATACAAAAATCAGAAATCGGAAAGTCAAATATCAGAGCCTAAGTCAAAATACCAAACAGAATCAATCAGGGATCAAAAGGTCATATCCAAAATCAATAGTCAAATACCAAAGCCTTAACCAAAGTACCGAGACCAAACCAAATGAGTATTTTCGCCTTCAACCAGTGAGAAGAATACCCTTTACCAGAGAAGTACTTCTACCAGAATACCAGACTTTTAAGGATCCTTTTATATATCTTCCTTGCTGACCTCTCTTAGCCAGGCTTACAGGTAAGAGTACCAGACCAGAATACCAGAACCGGGTTAATCAAAAGAATGCCTTTAAATAAAATCTTACAAGTGGCCTTGGCTTGTGAGCCCAGGGAACGGGGATCAAGGGTCTCCCCAAGAAATCTCGGTGCTGGCTGGAGGTCCTGCGATCCCATGTCCGTCAAGTCTCAGAAGCCTTGTCCCATCTGGGGTGCCAAAATGATACCGAAAAGCCGGTTGAAGAAACTCTCTAAGACTCATTTTGGAGTTTTAGAAAGCAGGCATTCTTTATTGCAGCGCTGGATGCACGGGGGGTAGTTCCACCTAGCGTGCATACCACAGCTTTAGCACTAACAGGTTATATAGAATAACTGATTGCATATTAATCAGAGTAGTATACATATACATAAAAATAATTGCAACTGATTATCTTAGTACTGCCTACATCTGATCATGCACAATGAAGGATCCATTTGAGTCGAAGGGCTGCTTTTGCGACCACCGACCCATTTGAAGTTCTTGTTGGCTGTCCTTGAAGTCTTTATTCTTGTCCTTGTTCTTTGATCTTGAAGCTTAACGCAGCTTCAGTCACATGTGGTCAGTTTCAACATTGTTCTCATCTGGCGTACAGGAACATCTAGTCATAAGAGCAGAGAACTGCAAAACTTAGGAGTAACTACCTCTACTAGTTAATTGCTTGGCTATACTTTTGTCTATTGTTTCAATCATAGTGTTAGTATAAGATTTCTAATAATTATTTACCAAATCTCACTTTTACAGTCACCTAGCAGCAAACCAGTTTCCATGGCTGGTACAAAATATTAAAACCATCAAAATATTTAGACATACCATACAGAATGTATGGAAATATGCTATCAGCCCCAATACTGAGCCCTGGGGAATACCACTAGTGAGTGTCCGCCAACTGGATTTAATTCCATTTGCCACAACTCTTTGGGCTTGTCCATCCAGTCAGTTTTTTACCCAGCAAAGACTATGCCCATCCAGGCCATAAGCAGCCAGTTTGTCCAGGAGAATGCTGTAGGGAACGCTGTCAAAGGCTGTGGCAGTACATTCCCCCCAGCAGGAAATGAAACTTCTCCAGAAAGGGAGAAGAGGAAAAAAAACCCCAAACCCTAGAGGCCACAGGTTGAAAGTTGAACAGACCAATCGAGCTGTGCCAGGTACACTGAGGTGACCTTCTTGGCCAATAGGGATTAAATGACCACAGATTAGATTCGACAAGGGTATAAACGGGGTCCCACCAGAGGACATGTTGGAATCAGTCCTCCTCGGAGCAGCAGGTCTGCAGTCGGGGACTCCCCCTTGGGTCAGGGCACCACCCGAGGTAACTCCTCAAGGGAGAGAGCTCTCATCTTTTAGGTGAGTGATACGTGTATTTTGAGTCATCACTTTTAAATCTTAAGGATTCTTAAGTCAGTTGTGTAGTACTAATTCCCCTTACATCATTGAGCCCGTAGTTCACTAATGTTATGGGAGTTCTAACTAACTTTTTACTGAAGAATAAATCTGACTTTTAACACCTGTTGGATTTGATTGTGTGTGCCTCTGTAACATTTTAAATTGGCGTAGTCGGCAGGATGGTGTTAATAGAGGAATTATGACAGAAGCACAGCTGCAGCCCTTCTCCCCCAGGTATGGAATGGGCAAAGGAGAAGTCATCCAACCCAACAGCGGTCATGGAGAGAATAGAACGATGCTTTACTAAAGTCTAGGTAAACATCCACAGCCTTTCCCTCATCCACTAGGCGGGTCACCTTGTCATAGAAGGAGATCAGGTTAGTCAGGCAGGACCTGCCTTTCATAAACCCATGCTGACTGGGCCTGATCACCTGCTTGTCCCATACATGCCGCATGATGCCACTCAAGATGATCTGCTCTATAACCTCCCCCAGCACCGAGGTCAGACTGACAGGCCTGTAGTTCCCCGGATCTTCCTTCCAGCCCCTCTTGTAGATGGGCATCACATTTGCTAACTTCCAGTCAACTGGGACCTCCTTGTTTAGCCAGGATTGCTGATAAATGATTGAAAGTGGCTTGGTGAACACTTCTGCCAGCTCCCTCAGCACCCTTGGGTGGATTCCATCTGGCCCCATAGACTTGTGTACGTCCAAGTGGTGTAGCAGGTCGCTAACCATTTCCTCTTGGATTATGGGGGCTTCATTTTGCTCCTGTCTCTGTCTTCCAGCTCAGGAGTCTGGGTACCCCAAGAACAACTGGTCTTATTATTAAAGACTGAGGCAAAGAAGGTATTAAGTACCTCAGCCTTTTCCTCATCCTTTGTCACTATGTTTCCCCCCGCATCCAATAAAAAATGGAGATTGTCCTTAGTCCTCCTTTTGTTGCTAATGTAGTTATAGAAAACATTTTTTATTGTCTTTTACCATAGTAGTCAGATTAAGTTCTAGTTGGGCTTTGGCCCTTCTAATTTTCTCCCTGCATAACCTCACAACATCTTTGTAGTCCTCCTGAGTTGCCTGCCCCTTCTTCCAAAGGTCATAAACTCCTTTTTTTTCCTGAGTTTCAGCCAAAGCTTTCTGTTCAGCCAGGCCAGTCTTCTTCCCCACTGGCTCATCTTTCGGCACACAGGGATGGCCTGCTCCTGTGCCTTTAAGATTTCCTTCTTGAAGAGTGTCCAGCCTTCCTGGACTCTTTTGCCCTTCAGGACTGCATCCCAAGGGACTCTGTCAACCAGGCCCCTAAACAGGGGGGATAGCAAGAAGGCTATAGTGAAGGCTGTATGCAGTGCATTATTGGAACACTGAAACACACTGCAGTGGTGTAGTGATTAGTGCATAGATAGTGGCACATATATTTTTCATATCCATGGCATGTGGATAGTGTATCCAGTTCATAGATGCTCTATGAACACTTCTAACAAGTGGTGGTGTATTCCAATAGCCAAAGCAGGGACGCGTCATTCTCCTTGCCAATAGTGTTGATGAAGCTGGAAAAAATAATTCTTAGTTGCCTAGGAAAAAGGATGACCTGACTTTCACTCATGTAGAGTTCCTTTCCTTACCAAAATACATCTTCTCCAATAGAAGAAATTACATTTTCTCCAGATATTCAATAGTGCACTAATGACTACCCTAGGCATTAACCCAGTTCTGTAATCCCTGGTCCTTTGACCCATTAGGCTGTCCCCATCAGCTGGGGTCATCTCCAAGACCTGCATATCTATTATTTGATCATCTGCCCTGGAGGAAAGTATCTTATAAAATGGCCAGAGAGGGAACATTAGGAGAAATGAATGAAGAAATAGAAGCTGTTGGGCAGAACTTCCAGGACTTGATACTGAGCACAGGAGGAAATTTATTGTTGCTCTTACCTTTTTTTTTCAAAGCAGCTTGCATACTTGAACAGTATTGTATTAGGAGAAGCCCAATGAGCAACACTGCCCTGTTTCACTCTTCACTATAGGATTCATTGTTGGAAAAACTTTGGTGACACTAGGCATTACAGTAATCATAAAGCATAACATCTCACTGCATGGAGATTATAATCTTCTTGCATTTTATTGTCCTTTCAGAAATATACCCTGATTTTCAATATGACTTATCATTGGAGAACTTTTCCTATTACAAAGTAAATTGTAAGAAAATGAAATTTCTTCCCCTTTCCCTTGAAGATATTTGCAGTTAAGTTTTCAAATTTGATTTGTGAAGCTTGTCATACTCCTATAAGAAATCTGAAGCCTATAGAGAAAACCCATCGTTTAACAAATCATTTGCTTTCCCTTTGCTTCTCTTCAAAAAACAATCAATCAGATCAGTCTAAAATTTCTGTGTATGGTCATAGGCCGTGTTAGAGCTAGGGTAAACTTTTTTTAAGTCACTTAGGACTGGATCTAATAAAGTAATTCTTAATACCATTTTCTTAGCTTGTGGTCATTTGTTCCCTGGAATGGAATCCAGAACTGTGTTAAATGCAAGGATCGTCTCCATGCTTCAGAATCCTGCTGATCAAGGAATCCTGCTATATTGAGGTAAGGAAAAGAAAATGCCAATAAGAAGACACATTCTGCAAATGAGTAAGATCAGTGAAGTTTATTAGTTTGCGTTCTGTTTATCACCTGTTGGGAACTAGTTCCTAGAAGTGAAAGTGCTCATACAGAAAAGAGACCTAAGGTCACTTCGCTCCACAACTTGCTTATTCATCCCACTTTTCCCATAACCTGGGAGAACATACTAGTTACCCAGCTAAAGATAAAAGTACTTTTTCTTTTGCTCCACAGTGGCACAGCTTCAAAGTATTGATGATCTGTGGGACTATAAGGGATGTAAAAGAACATGCCTGTGCCCAAAGAATTATAGTACTCACATGGGAAAGGGAATTTTAGGGATCTTTAAGGACCAACTTAAGTGTTTTACACTAAGCAGACATGCAAAAATACATTAACAACACTTTGAAGAAGGTTTTGAACTATTTTATATTTAGTTTGGGTAGATAATAAGGACATTACAGATAAGCCAGTCATAAATTTTGATCAGGGCTTTTGATTAAGTTGATTCAGTTTAGATTCAATGGAAAGACAAAGTCAGGTGCATGACTTGAAGAGTGAGCTTAGATGAGCTAAAGAAACTGCAGTGATAAATCAGCTAGTCTAAATGGTCAGGAATTTGAATGGAGAGGATATCTGGAGTTGAAGTTAAATTTAAAATACCAAGAATTTATATCCAAGCAAGGAAAAGACTTTCAGAAATAATGCCAGATCTGAATTGATAGTTACTCAAAGAAAGATTTTAGAAATATACGAACACCTACAAGGAATAGAAAAGAACAGAAAGGAATTAAAAAATATTGATCAGCAAATAAAGTTATTTCTTAGAATGTAGAGCAAGAATAAAAACTGTTTAAATCGAAGCTGAATTTGAACTTGCAAAGAATATTAAGAAAGAACTGGATGACCTTGGGTATTAAAGAAATGGAAAACGAATGAGATTCAGGTGAATAATGTGCAAGGTTATGCACTTGGAGACTTGCTAATAAGAATTTCTGATATCAGCTTGTCCTGGTTTCAGCTGGGATAGAGTTAACTGTCTTCCTAGTAGCTGGTACAGTGCTATGTTTTGAGTTCAGTATGCGAAGAATGTTGATAACACTGATGTTTTCAGTTGTTGCTAAGTAGTGTTTAGACTAAAGTCAAGGATTTTTCAGCTTCTCATGCCCAGCCAGCAAGAAGGCTGGAGGGGCACAAGAAGTTAGGAGGGGACACAGCCAGGATAGCTGACCCAAACTGGCCAATGGGGTATTCCACACCATGTGACGCCACATCTAGTATATAAACTGGGGGGAGTGGGGGTGAGGGGATCACCACTTGGGGACTAACTGGGTGTCGATCGGCGGGTGGTGAGCAATTGCACTGCGCATCATTTGTACATTCCAATCCTTTTATTATCGCTGCTGTCATTTTATTAGTGTTATCATTATTAGTTTCTTCTTTTCTGTTCTATTAAACCATTCTTATCTCAACCCACGATTGTTACTTCTTTTCCCGATTTTCTCCCCCATCCCACTGGATGGGGGTGGAGTGAGTGAGCGGCTGTGTGGTGCTTAGTTGCTGGCTGGGGTTAAACCACGACACAGCTGAGGACTCATCAAATGGAAGCAATAAAGAGAAGAAGTATTGGAGTATACTAATTGGTCACAGGATATCTGTGCATTAGCAGTGTGATGTAGCCCTGAAAAGGAAAATTGTGACCTGGACTGTGGGTGTATTTCCAGTACATATAGGGGAATATTAATGCTCTGATAATTCTTTATTTGAAATAATACAGTGTCATGGTTTAACCCTGGCCGACAACTAAGCACCACACAGCCGCTTGCTCACTTCCCCCCCCCAGCAGGAAGGGGGGAGAATCAGAAGGGTAAAAGTGAGAAAGAAACTCATGGGTTGAGATAAAAACCAGTTTAATAATTAAGAAGAGATAATAATAATAATAAAATTTTAAGGAAAAGAGAAAAATAAAAAACAGAGAGAGAGAAATAAAACCCCAGAAAGACAAGTGATGCAAATGAAAACAATTGCTCACCACCAACCAAACAATGCCCAGCCAGTCCCCAAGCAGTGGCCCCCCTGCCAACCTCCACCCCCAGTTTTATTGCTGACCATGATGTCATATGGTCTGGAATATCCCTTTGGTCAGTTGGGGTCAGCTGTCCCAACTGTGTCCCCTCTCAACTTTTTGTGCACCTCCAACCTACTCATTGGCGGGGCAGTGTGAGGAGCAGAAAAGGCCTTAATGCTGTGTAAGCACTGCTCAGCAGTAACTAAAACATCAGTGTGTTATCAACACTATTTTCAGCACAAATCCAAAATATAGCCCCATACGAGTTACTATGAATAAATTTAACTCTATCCCAGCCAAAACTAATACATACAGATAGTTGTAATCACCCATTATCAAGAAAGAAATTGGGGCTAGAATAGACACAAAGAAGTAATAGTAGGATGATCAAAATGGATAGAGCCTGTCTTATGGGAAGACAGAAAGAGCTTTGCTTACTCAGTTCAGCAAAACAAATGTTGAGAAAAGTTTTTTCTTGATAGGTCATCAGTGAGGAAATAAAAGATTACAACAGCCTTATATAGCCTAGAAGATGTATGTAAAAAAAGTAGGTATGAATTGGCCATTAAGAAATTTAGGGTGGAAATTAAAAGGTTGTAGCTGTTCCACCAGGGAGATTATTGGAAGACCTTCCTAAGAAAAGTATTGGAGAAAAACACCAACTAACCCGAAGGTGAAGTACAGCTGCATGATATGAAGCTTACAGCAGTTGGTGGTGGGACTTGAAGATCTGGAAGGTTCTTTCCAGTCCTGTCTTATTACACTTCTGGCTGTTTTTTTTTAAATCTTACACCCTCTGGGAAAAGGATATTATCCTTGGTAATTTGCTATCTCTTGACTGAGTGTGTCTCTGTGCTTAGCCCTGATTTTCCTGTCCTATGCAAGGCAATGCCTTGTCAGTGCTTAATATGTATACAAAAATAAAATTTCCTAAGAACTGTAAAAATATCTTGTATATCCTTCAGAAGGGGTATAAAGGGGGTTGGTTTTTTCAATGCTGCTGTCATTCGAACATTCTGAACAGCTGTGCACAGTAATTTCTATTTAGTGAAGTTTTACCTTTCATGACACACCAACATCAACTGCTGTTTTAGAATTGTCAAAATTAAATCTTTGCAGATTTTTTTTTTATTCCAGTGTTATAGTTTATGAGACCAGCCTGAAATTTACTCCCTTTCTAGAATTATCAATTTCCCTTTTTAAGTAGGAATTGGTAGAAAGCAGTGAAAGTTTCTTTCACTCGTTAGTACTAATGCCTGCATGTAACAGGCTTCTTCTCAGGCTGAGTTACAAATAAATTAATTATCCTGTTAAACTGAAAATTGTTTTTAGTGTATAGGATCATTAAATCAGTTTAGCTTTTAAGCAGTGTTTTTCTTATATATAAATGTATGTGTGCCTGATATATTTAATATTATATCTTACAAATATTAAATAGAGAGGAAGTAGAGAGAATAAGCAAGTTATCTGACTGCTGAAGAAAACAATATAATCTGTTTTTCATTTTAGAAAACACCCTAGGTTAAGGTATCGCATTCTCCTTGAGAACAGATCAATAATATTAATTTTATAAAACATGTTTAAGTGGACATATACTGTGAACACAATATTTTTGCATAAATAATGATTTACACAGATTTTGCAGTTGTATTAAAATCTTTTTTATATTCTGTTAATGACATTCTGAACTCTTTCTAGCCTGTTAAATTGCTGGAATTTATCAACTAAAAAACTTGTATATAAGAAGAAATCAATGGGCAATAAATTAATCTATAAATTACTTCGGAGTTGGCTTGTTTGCATACATGTTCCAGTTTAAGTTACATAATTTAAATGTTCAATTATGAAAAACTTACTTACTTGTCTTACACTCAGAGGATGATATCCTCATTCAGATATCAATTTCATTTGAGGACATAAATAATTTTAAGGTAATTTCTAGCTTTACTTCTTGGAAAATTATGTTGATTATTTATATTTCACAGTTTCTGAGTTGAGAATTGTGGTCTGGCAAATGCTATGTTGTGCTTGGGATTTACAATTTGATGGCATAACAAAAGCAAAACAGAGATGGGACATTGAAGCTTTATTTTTCTAACATAAAATTGTTACCAATTAATATGTATAATATGATTGAAATAACCAGGGAGCTGCTGAAGTCCTGTGTACAGCCCCCCCATCAGTTAATATTTAAAATAGGGAAACAGTAACCAGACATGATTTAGGGTTTAGGAACTAACTATTAGACAATGGGGCTTTGTAAATAGGTAGAATGCTTATGTCAGAAAAGGTAATGGATTGTGGGCTGGTCAGTAAACCTTGAAGAACCACTTGGAACTGCCAAGATTAGGGAAGAAGTAGGCAAAAGGTAATTCCTACAGGGGGAGAACACCACCACCGACTCATTGACCACCTACTCAAATGATACCACCTACTCAAAAGAAGACAATGAAGGAAGAAGACAGAGTCTGTGCATTAATTTACATGAGGGGCAAAGAAGAAAGAACTAATCATTAAGGAAAATAACAATGAATATGTATTAGTTAAGTGTATAAATGTGAGAATTTTTGAGACAAGGGTGTGCTGTCTTGAGACAGGCACCCAATCATGTGCATCAATGAAATTATTTTGAAAATACCTTGACTCTGTGTGTTATTGGCTTGCACACCAGGTAAATGAACCCCATTTGTGGGACAACAGTTTTCTGGTGACCCAGATGGGACAGCGCTGACAGCCTTGCCCGGTTCATCTTCCTGCATCCGATGGGGAGAAAAGAACTGAGTGGACTCCAGTGTGCACTGACCTGTTGATCGGGGACTCCATTGACTCCTCTCCTGCTGTCAGGCAGTAAGTGACACAACAGTGCAATGCTATTTAAAAGAGGTATTTTTTTAGAAAAAGGGGGAAGAGGAATAGTACTGAAAAGCAGTGAGCATTTGGATCCTGCATAAGATGTATCAAGTAGGATACACAGCAGAAGACAAAGGGAGATGTCCCTCGTAAATTCTTTTCAGTACTGAAATGGACGCTATTGCTTCCCAGGAAGTACCCTCCTGCTCTCCCTTAGGATGCATCCTAAAGAATTGGAATAAATTTGGTGGGGATCCCCTGACAAAAGATAAATTAAAACATTATTGTAATCAGTGCTGGCCACAATATCAATTAGACGATGGTGAGAAGTGGCCAGAAAATGGATCTTTGAAATATAATACGATATTACAATTAATGTTGTTTTGTCGTAGGTCTGAAAAATGGGATGAGGTACTGTCATGACCCGGGGTGGACAGACCAGGGAGTCGTGTAGAATTTGGCATTCCCTTGGGCTAAATTAAGGTGAAACGACAACAAACGATCAGTTAAAGGTTTTATTCATGACAGAAGCAGAATGAACTTGGATGCATAACGGTAGGTGGCGTGGTTTCTCACAACAGGAACTGGCATGGAACTACCTCAGTAAACTGTGTATCCCGTGGCAACCATATACATCAATTCAGGGAATAAGGAGATCCCTCCCGTTGAGTCACGAGGTTCAGAGCGGACCCCCTTGCTTTCTACACTCCTTCTCAGAGAAGAGCCTATGAAACAAAAATTCACGGATATCTCTCCTTCAGGTCCGAATCTCCCCGTGAGGAGATTGAAGTAGACGGACACCTGTAATCTTGAAAGCAGATGACAGACGACCCTTTATTGCTAAAAAACACACATACTTATAGTCACATATTCTGCAAAGTCACTGTCCACGCGCACAAGCATAGAATATGATTGGTTATATCGACACTGTCCATGCACATAAACATAAGATATAATTGGTTATACTAGCTCTGTACATGCGCATAAACATAAGACATAATTGGTTATACCAACTAAAACATGCAAAACTTGTCTCAGTCTAATTGGTCAAGATAAACTGCCGAATTGAGGTTCTTTGTGCCAAGTTCCCTTTATCGTGGAATTCACGGTTCTTTGTGCCAAGTTCCCTTTATCGTGGAATGCACACCTGTGTTCTAATTGGCATCTTTCTTTTTTTGTCTTCTTGTTTATTCTGTTCAAGGCCTTCTAAAAGTGTCTGGAATGCTCTTGTGACCGTTAGCTAAATATGTGTCCACAATTCCCCCTTTTCTGTTTTTCGTCAATTAATACAGCCTTACTTGATCTATCAATTAATTTTTAAACACATTGCAACCTACAAGGCACACAAAATACAAAAAAAAAAAAACCACTACAAGATAAATCAAAACTATTTTAACTAATGATTTAAGAGCAGCTCTATTTTGTAAGGTTGTGTGTCTAATACTATCTATATCTAACAGTACATCAGATAATACTACACCAATCTGTATTCAGGGACCCCCTATTAAACCTATGAAAAAAGGATTGCTTGGTGTTACTGTACTGAGGTATAAGCAATCTTGTCCGGTCACGTCAGCCAGGGTTATCCAGATGTTTTCTTTGGTTTGCGGCAGTATCCATGACTACGTCCATCCGAGGACTGTGAGGAAGATGGACCATCCGTACATTCTTGTGCCGTCTTGCTTCGCAAACTTAGCCCAGAAATCGGTAGGTGCCAGCTTTATGTGGGCGTCCCCACGGAGGCAACAATGGCCTTGCCGTACACCAGCCCGATGCTCTTTGGAAGATCCCGGTATTTATACATTTGCAGAGGAACAGATTTCAGCACACGTGGCCAGCGGGTGCCAAAATCCGCCTCAGTTGCAACCTATGATGCATGTACTCGCTGGCCAGGCACGCTGAACAAGTCATAGCCATCCTGTCTATTGGTTCATGGGCTTTGTGATGCGGTTGCGATGCACAGAGAATCTTGACCTGTTATGTTGGCCAAGGTGACCTACATGTTAGTTTTTGGCTGAGGTGGTATTCATATTGCCGCACCCTCTGGGATGTTCCAGATGATGATGGTTGTACAAATCAAGCGGGAGTCCGTCGTGGGCCTGTATCTGTGGAAACACAATCATAACCTCGCCCCCAGGTTATTAATGGAAATGGACCTTCCCATTGCCCTGTTTCTAGATTCTTAACTAAAACCATGACCTTACCCCTAATTTTGGCTTTAGCTAACTTTTCTTGTGGAGAGAGATTCCCTACTCCCCCTTTTTGTGTTTCGTCAATTAACACCTGCTGTATTGCCCTTAGCAAAGATCTATGAACACAATTAATTAAACACAGTAAAAGCAACATTATACCTAATAAAATACACAAGAATAAAAGACTGTTCAGGTAATGCCAATGACACACAAAAAGAGGTTTTATTAATAGCTTTAGCTAGTGACACCCAAACATTCTTACTGTCCCACGGCGTATCAATCACCGGTGTCACTGTCATGCTGCTTACTACAGTCAGTGTGTTCCATATCAATCTCAGCATAAGGTTTCGTCCATTTAGTTGGAATCCACTTTGGCCCATTTTCTGTAATGACACAAGCATAACCTCGGCCCCACGTTATTACTTTAAAAGGTCCCTCCCATTGCTGATGCTCAATATTTTTAACCCAGACTTTCCACCCATTACCAATATTTTGAATCCCACTATTCATTGTTTGAAAATGCCGAACTACAGGGGGAACAACTGACTCTCCACGCAGAGTCAAAAAATTCATCACATATATTGCTTTCATGAGTCTATTTGAAGGAGGTTCCCCTAATTCCCCCGGGTTTTGTTTTTCCAAAAAATCTTTTAATACTTTATGAGTACATTCGATTATAGCTTGACCTGTGGGAGAATGAGGAATGCCGGTAATATGAGTAACTCCCCATTGCTGAAAAAATTCCTGAGTCCGTTGTGCTATAAAACATGGTCCGTTATCTGTTTTTATCTGGGCCGGGACACCCATTACTGCAAATGCTTGTCGTAAGTGTGTTTGTAGATGTCGACTTGTTTGCCCGCAAGTGCTGTGGCCCATACCATCAAGGAATATGTATCAACAGAAACATGAACATAACACAATTTTCCAAAAGCTGGTACATGAGTCACATCAGTCTGCCACAATTGCAAGGATTGCAGACCCCTAGGATTTACAGCGCCATCTCCGTGCCCAGATAATTTCTGGCACTCCGCACAGGATTGAATGATGGCTTTGGCATCTGCTATAGAAATTTGAAACTGTTTGGCTAATACTTTCGCTGGTTGGTGGAAAAAACTATGAGCTCCGCGTGCCTGTAGAAGTTTATTGGGGGGTGGCCCAGTCCATACAGGATTAGCTAGTAAATCAGCTCGTTTATTCCCTTCTGTGATCCATCCAGGCAAACTGGTGTGACTTCGCACATGCATTATATAATAACACTTTGTCCGTTGGTTTAACAGAAATAGCAACATCTTAAATTTTTCAAACAATGTGACGTTATCAATTTCTTTCAAATAAGCCCGTCTCAAGCGTTTTACTACACCTACCACGTATAAAGAATCAGCAATAATATTGACCTCAACATCCTGCCACTTTTTAAATACTTCTATTACAGCTTGAAGTTCCACCACTTGGGGGGAGCCTTCACATGTGACAATGTGATTTTTCCATACCTGACCTTCTTTCCAAACTACTACTGCCTTTCCTGTTTTTCCACTGCCATTCGTAAATACTGTAGGACCATCAGTAGGTAACTCTGCACACAATTCTTTTTCTTCTAGTTGTATATTCTGTAGCAAGGTAAACATTTTGTGTGCAGCAAGATGAATACCTATCATCTTTCCTTCGAAATCTGAGAGTTCAATAGTAGAATGGTTTCTATTGTTGAGACATCCACTCCGGCACTTCCAGCTGTTCGGGCTGGCAATTCTGCCAGACATCCTTCTTGGCGCCGTTCTGGGATCCTTTCGGAGCTGTTGGGGTCATCGCACCGCTCCTCGCACTCTTCTTGTAGTTTCCCGGCGACAGGGTACCTCGAGGTGGCAGAGCTACACCTTCATTTGTGAAACGAGATCTACATTGGTTAGCATAATGTCTCCCTTTATGACAACGAGGGCATATATTAGGCCCAACTTCCACTTTGTTTCGCCCCTCTTTACACTGAAATTGCAAATGTCCCGGTTGTCCACATTTATAGCATTTCTTAACATTTTTTGTATCCATTCGCATGGCTACAGCAAAAGCATTGGCCATTAATGTAGCTTTATGCTCCAAAGACCCAACTTTGTTACAGGCCTCTATCATATCTACTAGCGTCACTCTTCTTGGCATTGATTGTAGTACTTTTTTACAGTCTGCATTTGCATTTTCCACGGCCAATTTTATTATCAGTGCTTCTTTGGCATCAGCATTATCTATTTGCTGTTCAACAGCATCTCGCAGATGATCAATAAAGGACGTATAAGGTTCCATATTACCCTGCCTTATACTTGTAAATGATTGTTCTGGCTTTCCAGCTTCAGGCAAGGTTACCATTGCCTTGAGAGCTAAGGAAGCTGATTCTTGTAATGCTTCCACCGGTAGCCTTGCTTGCCTATTAACATCTGCAAAGTCACCAGTCCCCATCATTTGTGCAGCAGTGATCATATACCGCGGATCTCCTTCTGGGCGGTCCAAATTTCTTAGTGCCGCTAAATCACATAATTCTGCCCATTTCATCTTCCATAATAGACGCTGAGTCAGGGTTAAAATCATTGTAGCCAATTGTGTACAGTCAAAGCCCGTTAAAATTTGACCAGAAAATATATTCTCCAATAACGCCTGACTAAACGGAGCAGACAGTCCATTAGCCATTACTGTTTTCCATACTTCTTTTATTAAATCCCAATTGAAAGGTTGCCACACATTTGGGGCATTCTGCCTGACTGTAACTGGAAAAGCCACAGGATTTAGACCTTCGGTTAACATTTTATCATTTATGTCCTTCCATTGCTTTTTTATAGCTTCTCCTGGGGATGTATCTGCCTCATAGGGAGGTGCAGAGGGGATAGGTCTCTGCTCGAGAGGCAGGTTACTTAAAGGTTGATCGTTGCCTCCATTAATGACATCTCCCTCGGTGTTTAATTCCTCATCACTGTCCAAATTATTTACCACCTCACCACACACACTTTCCTTTCTTTCCGGGGTAACTTCAATTGAAATTTTTGCAGCGGCAGCCACCTCCTTTTCTGCCTTAAGGGCTTTCAACATTTCCAGCACCAATCTCCACATAGCGGAGATTTTCTGAGCCTTCACGTCCCCACGCAATACAAAGTCCCAAACTACTTTTCCCATTTCTTCCCAATTTTTAACTTCAAAGACTTCTGCATTCGAAGTGGGGGCACCATGGTCCTTAAGCCACTTCAGCATCACATGTAAAGTATTTGAATCATACTTAATCCCTCTCACGGAGAGGATATGCGAAAGCATTCGTACAATTGCCCCTTCTTCCACAGACATCTGGGCACCCATTTTAATCCTTCTAGTCACTCACCTTACTTCCAAACGAGCAAGGTGATTGATCTCCTGGGAGAATTTTGTCCGCTCAGTCCAGCTGGCTAGACGATCGTTCAGCTAGAGTCTCCTCCGGACGCACCTCCAGCAATTCCAGCGTTTTCTCGGCCCGCAGTCACGTTGGGGTCACCATTTGAGGAGATTGAAGTAGACGGATGCCTGTAATCTTGAAAGCAGATGACCCTTTATTGCTCAAACATACACATACTTATAGTCACATATTCTGCAAAGTCACTGTACACGCGCACAAGCATAAAATATGATTGGTTATATTGACACTGTACACGCGCATAAACATAGGACATAATTGGTTATACCAACTAAAACGTGTGAAACTTGTCTCAGTCTAATTGGTCAAGATAAACTGCCGAATTGAGGTTCTTTGTGCCAAGTTCCCTTTATCGTGGAATGCGCACCTGTGTTCTTCTAATTGGCATCTTTCTTTTTTGTCTTCTTGTTTATTCTGTTCAAGGCCTTCTAAAAGTGTCTGGAATGCTCTTGTGACCATTAGCTAAATATGTGTCCACAGCAGCAGATTTTACGGGCCTCTGGGTATAAAATAACAGAGGGACAAATTGCTTCGCTTTTAATATAGGTAAAGGATAACTGTAACTGGTTTCCCACAGAGGGAACTTTTGATAGCAAGGTTTGGGAAAGAGTCGGGGAACGTTTACAAACGTGAAAAACTTTGGCCTTTGGTGTATCAGAAAATTTAATTATGACATGGAGATTTATTTATGCTGCGCTTTTGCATTTACAGCCGGCAGTGAAAATCATACCAATACAACCTGATACTGCTTTTGAGGAGACAGTCTGTAAGCAGGCCGCTAATGAGCAGGATTCTGATTCTGATAATAATTCTTTTACATCAGGCAGGGTGGACTCTGAAAAAGAGTCAGATTTACATCCCTCATTCCTTCCACCAGCGCCTGCACTAACACTGTTAACGCACACACCCCGCCGGCAGGCAGGCAGGCAGGCAGGCAGGCAGTGGGCGGGCAGCACGGGCTCCGCGGGGTTGCCGACCCTCACCACCGCATACAAGTCCCCGCCGCCCCGCCGCTGCCTCCCGCCGCTTTCGCACCCCCTTCGCCGCTGCCGCCTCCCACGGCCGCCGCGGCCGCCGCCGTGCCGCCGCCATCCCCCACCCCCCCACCCCAATCGCCTGGTACTCCCTCTCCAGGGTTTGCAGAACTTAACACGGAACCTGGCTTTGCTGCACTGCCTGTATCTCCTTCTCCTACTAATCCCTCTAACTCTATGCCTCTGTCTAATCCTGTGGCTCCTGCTTTACAGTGGTGTGGACAAAAAACTATAGTGCCTTCAGCTCTGCTTTTAACAAGACTTTGATGCTAAATGTGACAATTCACTTAATGATTTGGGAAAAAATACACATAGCTTGATGCAATGCTGTTGAGAAAAAGCTCTACAGCAAGGTGATACCATGTTCACTTTTCCTGTTATATACAAACCTCATAATCCACCACAGCATGATGGTTTACCTTATGAAATGATAAAAGAATTATGGAAATCAATTTCTGAAAATGGGTTACACAATTCATTTACAATGGGACTAGTGGAAGCAATTGGAGGCACTTATACTATGACTCCTTGGGACTGGAAACTGCTTATGAAAATGGTGTTGACTTCTGCTCAGTATTCTGTATGGCAATTAGAATACAATGATTTGTCAGTGGAACAAATTATGGAGAACTTGTCATCAGAGATAGTTATAGATCAAAACATGTTACAAGGAACAGGCCCTTACATTACACCTCAGGCACAAGCAGCTTTGCCAAAGCAAGTTTTCAATCAAGCCACTCATATTGCGATCATGGCTTTACGACGTGTACCCGAAACTGGGCAAAGTACCACTTCATTTGCCTCTATCCGACAGGGCTCTCAGGAACTGTACATATCTTTTATTGATCGCCTTCAAGCCGCGATAACATGGCAGGTAGAAAATCTGGAAGCTGCAAAAGTATTATTATTTCAATTGGCTTATGAGAATGCAAATACAGACTGTCAGGCTGCACTGAAATCAGTTAGAGGAAGAGCTACTGACGTTGGGCAATATATTAAGATACATCAAAACGTAGAGACAGAGACTCATAGAGTTAACGTTAGCTGCTGCACTGTCATGACAACTAAATGTTAATCAAGTTACTGTGACATGCTTTGACTGTGGAAAATTGGAACATATGGCTAAGCAATGTCCTAAACAACAGAAATCCAAATGTGATAAACCTGTAAATCACTTCTGCCCTCACTGTAGTAAAGGATATCATTGGGCGAATCAACACAAATCGAAGTTTGACAAAGAAGGTAATCTCTTCCAGGGAAACTACAGGAGGGGCACGAGACCCGGTGCCCCGCAAACCAACAGGGTCTGGAATTCAGTGCAGGCACCACTAACCGATTGGACTGCTACACAAACAGGCAGCCCGCAAGAACCATCTATGACTTCCAGCCCACAACTACAGGGAGTGCCGGGCTGGATTTGGCAACAGCAGCCAAATGTTCAATGAAAGAACAGAGGATTTATATTGTGGGGACTGCAGCCAAATGTTCAATGAAAGAACAGAGGATTTATATTGTGGGGACTGCAATATTCGGACCATTGCCTGATGGCATGTTAGGATTAATAATTGGATGATCTAGTGCTACAACACAGGGAATAATTGTATACCCTGGAGTTATTGATTCAGATTATCACGGGGAAATTAAAATCATGCTAGCTTCAATGCAAATTCCATGTACAATTCTGGCGAACACAAAAATAGCTCAATTGATATTGCTTCCTTGTTGGGTACCTCAAAACATGCAAAATAATCGAGGCGACGGTAGCTTTGGTAGCACCAGGAGACCTTTTGTATTATGGTCACAGGAAATAACACAGCAACAGCCGATTTTAAAATTGCAAATTGAGGGTAGATGGTTTTCAGGAATGCTAAATACCGGAGCAGACGTTTCTATCATATCAAAACAGGACTGGCCAACTTTGTGGCCATTGCAAATAGCTCTTTCTACAATTGTTGGTACAGGAGGCACTCGACAGCCCATGCGAAGTGCCAAACTTTTGTCAGTAAAGGGGCCTGAGAAGCATGAAGCATGGATTCAGCCTTATGTATTTGACTCATCTGTAAATTTGTGGGGCAGAGATTTATTGAAACAATGGCACATTACCCTAACCACAGTCAATTCAAATTTATCCTAAGGGTCACTGATGTAAAACCCCTGCTCAAACTTACGTGGCTAACCTCTGTGCCTGTTTGGGTCGATCAGTGGCCGTTAAAAGGGGACAAATTGATACAAGCACATAAATTAATTCAAGAGCAGTTGCAGCAGGGACACATTGTCACTTCAACTAGTCCATGGAACACGCTGATTTTTGTTATTCCAAAAAAGTCAGGAAAATGGAGATTATTACAGGATTTACAAGCGATAAATGCAGTGTTACAACCTATGGGGATTACCCAGCCCAGCCCGGGACCCTACAATGGTCCCTAAAGAGTGGGAATTACAAGTAATTGATTTAAAAGACTGCTTCTTCACAATTCCTTTACATCCTGATGATTGTGCACATTTTGCCTTTTCAGTGCCTAGTGTAAATAATGCCGAGCCTATGCAGCGTTATCAGTGGACAGTGCTACCTCAGGGCATGATGAATAGTCCTACTGTATGTCAGATAGTAGTTGCTGCGGCTATTCAACCGAGCCGAGTCGCATTTCCAAATGCTATAATATATTATATGGATGATATTTTAATTGCAACAGAAACAACGCAGTATTTGGAAAGTGTTGTGCAACATCTTGTAAATTCTTTGCACACCTTTGGACTTCAAATTCCTACAGAAAAAATTCAAAAGATGCCGCCCTGGAAATATTTAGGGTGGATTCTTAGGGAAAGAACAGTACAGCCTCAATCAGTAAAGTTGCAGACAGATATACGAACTCTGAACGATGCTCAAAAATTATTAGGAACAATAAACCGGGTACGACCCATGTTAGGTATAACCACAGAGGAATTAAGTAATCTCTTTAACATTGAGAGGTGATCCTGATTTAACATCAACCACAGATTTTAACTCCAGCTGCCAAGGAAGAGTTAAATCTAGTTTCACAAAAGATATCTACATTACAAGCCTATAGAAGGGACTTAACTTTACCTGTTGATGTATATGTCATACAAGGTCCAAAACAACCTTTTGCTATTATAGGGCAACATGATAAAGTGGCTCAGAAAATTTTATATTTGGAATGGGTGTTTCACAAAGAAAACTATTACACAGCCTTTAGAAATGATTGTGACTGTGGTACAAAAAGCACGGTCACACACTCAGTGTCTCATTGGTTTTGATCCCAATACCTTGTATCTTCCTTTTTCAAAACAAGATTTTGATTACCTTTTTGTTCAATCGCAATCACTGCAAATCGCATTGGCTGACTTCACGAACAAAATTTCTTTCTCACTGCCTAAATGTAAGTTACTGCAAAACCTTCACTCATTAAACATCAAACCACAGACGATAGTATCAGATACTCCTGTTGTTAATGCTCATACTGTTTTTGTAGATGGCTCTGGAAAAACTGGACGAGGTGTAGTTGCCTGGCTAGATAATGGAGTATGGCAGACGTCTGTTGTTTTGTTACAAGGTTCCATGCAGCATGTGGAATTACAGGCTGTTTTACACGCTTTAGCTTTATTTCCATTGGAACCACTCAATATTGTTTCTGATTCAGAATATGTCATCTGTGTTGCACAGCAATTACCAGGATCTTACTTAAAGGAGATAAATGATGAAGACTTATTCAACAAATTTTTGGAATTGCAGACTCTTTTAAATAAAAGAGCTTATCCTTTGTTTATTTGTCACATTAGGTCGCACACTGTGCTGCCAGGACCTTTGACTAAAGGCAATGCCGTTGTTGCCGAAAAACTCGGAATAAAGAACTTATCAACACCAATTTAGTGTAGATAAGCAGACACTTCTTTATTGACGGCCGGGTGCGCGGGTGAGTCCTCTCACGAACCACGCACACCTGAACACCAAAACAATACACCTTATATTAAACTTATTCATACATATTCATTAGATTTCCAAGAAATGTTATGCATATTCATTAGATTTCTGGGAAGTTATTAGCATATGTAAATGTCCCTTTACGCAGGCGTGGTGAAGTCTCTGGTGGTCTTCAGAAGTCCTCTGGTGGTCTTCCATAGTCTTCCTCACTTTGTCCGATAGTTGACCTCTCTTATGTGATTCTGCGCAGTACTATTTTCGCCATCATGTATTAGATTTACATAAAAGTACATTCAATGTTAATTCTTGAATTTAACATTTCTAGTGATTGGCCCTCAGTCACACCATCTTATCAATATTCTTATACTAAAACAATCATTGGTTAATCTCACTTAACTCTACTGATTGGAATCCTCGATAATTAGATCAAGGTGGGAAGGGTAAGGGGGTTTCCAAGCAGCAAACTGGTGTCCATAATGGTTTCCTTAGTTTCCTAAAACAAAACACTACAAATCAACAAATCTTTGTCAAAGTTTCTGTGGTTAACTGATTTCAAACAATACTTGAATTCTTATAGTTACACATAATACATTTTCTAAAGTTCCTATGACTACATTTCAAACTTAACACTCCCATACCTATGCTTCACAATTTTCTACTTCTTAATCAAACCAAACTCTTTTATATAATTAGATTTTAATTTCTTTATCAAAATATTTGCAACACCGTGGCTGACTCTTTTACTGTTGGCATGGTGCAATTCCACTCTGCTGTGGCCTCTCATTCATTTTTTCACCAAAATGCTGCAGCATTGCAAAAGATGTTTAATTTGACAAAAGCACAGGCTAAGATATAATTCGTTCTTGTCCAGATTGTCAGAGAGTTGCTTCTGATGCAGTGAGCATTGGAGTTAACCCATGTGGTTTACATTCTAATGCCATTTGGCAAAGTGATGTTACACATGTATCTGCCTTTGGCTCCTTGAAATTTGTGCGTGTTTCTATTGATACCTTTTCCTCTTATATTTGTGCTACTGCTCATTCTGGAGAAAGGGCACGTGATGTTCAACGACATGGGTCACGATGCTTTGCAATTATGGGGGTTCTTCAAACCATTAAAACTGACAACGGTCCAGGGTATGTAGCTAAATCTACTCAGTTATTTTTGCAACAGTGGCAGGTATCCCATGTGACAGGAATTCCACATTCACCTACTGGACAAGCAATAACTGAGCGTGCGCATCATGCTTTAAAGTCCATGTTGCATAAACAAAAAAAGGGGGAATATGCCACCACAAGAACAGCTAGATAATGCTATGTTTACTTTGAATTTTTTAAATCGCTCACCAGACTTAATGGCCAGCACAGCGATAGATCGGCATTTTAAAACTCCTGATTCTATTTCACACAGACCTAAAGTACTGTATAAGGATCCTTTTAGTGGACCTGGTTGGAATGGACCTGTGGAACTAATCACTTGGGGGCAAGGGTATGCTTGTGTTCTTCTTCCCACAGGAACCAAGTGGATTCCAGCTAAACACATGAAGCCATATCATGAGCTGGCGAAACCATTCGGACAACCCAGTCCTGCAGATGAAGACTCTGAATTTGAAGGAGAAGAGACAAATGAGGAGGAAGCAGCACATCGAGAATGAAAAAGCTATCACATAGGGACGTTTGAAGGGAATGCAGCAACAAGCTAGCGAGATGATGCAACGTGTATCCTACTCCAAAGAATACCTTTTTTAGCATACCTGGCAATAGTGGCCAGCAACAGTATTATAAGAATGCTGATCTTTTTTCTTTGCGGGGTCACTGTGGCTCGGGTGCAGCATTTTTATTGGGCCCACTGAAGGTGTTGCGTCTAAGCCATGGTGACTATATAAAAAACCATTCCTTGTATAAGTTTGAACCTCACACAGAATCACAAAGATTCGGTGATGATATGTACTTCACATCCTTATGTTTTTGTAGCAGCTCAATCTGTAGATATTGCTTTACGTAACCATGCTTTTGAAACTAATCTGAATTAACCTTGGTATTTTAGCTGTTTTACTCATAGGAATATATCTGAACTAAGTCTTACAATAATCATGCCAATGTGACGTCATGCTGAATTGTGGATCCCTGTAAATATGACCAGATTGTGGGAAGGGGAATCAGGATTAAGTCAATTATCAAGGCTTTTAAAGTGGACAATTACTCACCCAAAATGATTTATAGGATGGCTAATTGCCTTTATAATATCAGCTATCATTATTGCAGCTACTGCTGCCATTGCTACCACGGCGCTTGCGAAATCCGTTCAGACTGCTCACACAGTAGCTAATGTATTAAAAAATGTTATGGCTGAAATGAATACCCAGGTACAAATTGATCAACAATACTAGCATGATTGGATGCTTTAGAAGCAGTGGTAATTTGGCTTGGAGTGTATTGGGTTTGCGTGGCAAGGTTTTGGTAGTGGGGGGTTACAGGGGTGGCTTCTGTGGGGGCTGCTGGAGGTTTTCCCCTGTGTCTGACAGAGCCAATGCTGGCTGGCTCTAAGATGGACCTGCCGCCAGCCAAAGCCGAGCCAATCAGTGATAGTGGTAGCACCTCTGTGTACAGAAAAAAAAAAAAAGAAAAAAAAAAACAAAAAAAGAAAAAAAAAAGGAAAAAAAAAACCAGCAGCAGAGGGGGAAGAGAAAAGGGGTTGCAGAACACACAGAAATGGCAGCTGAAGAGAAGAGTGAGAACATGTAAGAGAAACAACCCTGCGGACACCAAGGTCAGTGAAGAAGGAGGGGGAGGAGATGCTCCAGGCGCCGGAGCAGAGATTCCCCTGCAGCCCATGGGGAAGACCATGGTGAGGCAGGTTGTCCCCCTGCAGTCCATGGAGGACCATGGTGGAGCAGATATCCACCTGCAGCCCATGGAGGACCCCATGCCGGAGCAGGTGGGTGCCCGAAGGAGCCTGTGACCCCGTGGGAAGCCCGTGCTGGAGCAGGCTCCTGGCAGGACCTGCGGATCTGTGGAGAGAGGAGCCCACGCTGGAGCAGGTTTTCTGGCAGGACTTGTGACCCTGTGGGAGACCCACGCTGGAGCAGTGTGCTCCTGAAGGACTCCATGACCTGGAAGGGACCCATGCTGGAGCAGTTTGTGAAGAACTGCAGCCCATGGGAAGGACCCACATTGGAGCAGGGGAAGAGTGTGATAAGTCCTGTCCCTGAGGAGGATGAATCAGCAGAAATTACGTGTGATGAACTGACCATAAACCCCATTCCCCATCCCCCTGCGCCGCTGGGGGGGGTAGATAGAGAATCCAGGAGTGAAGTTGTGCCTTGGAAGAAGGGAGGGGTGGAGAGAAGGTGTTCTGAGATTTGGTTTTATTTCTCATTACCCTACTCTGGTTGATTGGTAATAAATTGAGTTAATTTTCCCCAAGCTGAGTCTGTTTTGCCCATGACGGTAATTGGTTGAGTGATCTCTCCTGTCCTTATCTTGACCCACGAGCCTTTTGTTATATTTTCTCTCCCCTGTCCAGCTGAGGAGGGGGGAGTGATAGAACAGCTTTGGTGGTCACCTGGTGTCCAGCCAGGGTTAACCCACCTCAGTGGATCAGGACTGGCAACATGAGGGTGAGCTATTTATGGCTCAGTGGGCCCATGATACTTCAGGCCATCAGGGAAGAGATGCAACATATAGATGGGCTCAAGATCGTGGGGTGGACTTGACCATGGACACTATCGCACAGGTTATCCATGAATGTGAAACCTGTGCTGCAATTAAGCAAGCCAAGCAGTTAAAGCCCCTGTGGTATGGAGGGCAATGGCTGAAATATAAATATGGGGAAGCCTGGCAGATTGACTATATCGCACTCCCACAAACTCACCAAGGCAACTGCCATGTGCTTACAATGGTGGAAGCAACCACCGGATGGCTGGAAACATATTCTGTGCCCCATGCCACTGCCTGGAACACCATCCTGGGCCTTGAAAAGCAGGTCTTGTGGCACCCCAAAAGAATTGAGTGAGACAATGGGACTCATTTCCGAAACAACCTCATAGACACCTGGGCCAAAGAGCATGGCATTGAGCGGGTATATCACATCCCTTATCATGCACCAGCCTCTGGGAAAATCAAACGATACAATGGACTGTTAAAGGCTACATTGAGAGCAATGCGGGGTGGAAACTTCAAACATTGGGATACACATTTAGCAAAAGCCACCTGGTTAGTCAACACCAGAGGATCTGCCAATCGGGGTAGCCCTGCCCAATCAGAATTTTTACATACTGTAGAAGGGGATAAAGTCCCTGTAGTGCACATAAAAAATATGTTAGGGAAGACAGTCTGGGTGTCCTGGTTTCAGCTGGGATAGAGTTAACTGTCTTCCTAGTAGCTGGTACAGTGCTATGTTTTTGAGTTAGGTATGCGAAGAATGTTGATAACACTGATGTTTTCAGTTGTTGCTCAGTAGTGTTTAGTCTAAAGTCAAGGATTTTTCAGCTTCTCATGCCCAGCCAGAAAGAACACTGGAGGGGCACAAGAAGTTGGCACAGGACACAGCCAGGGCACCTGACCCAAAGTGGCCAAAGGGGTATTCCATTCCATGTGACGTCATGTCTAGTATATAAACTGGGGGGAGTGGGGGTGGGGGGAATCGCCCCTCAGGGAATAACTGGGCATCGATTGGCAGGTGGTGAGCAACTGCATTGTGCATCACTTGTATATTCCAATCCTTTATTTATTGCTATTGTAATTTTATTAGTGTTATCATTATCATTATTAGTTTCTTCTTTTCTGTTCTATTAAACTGTTCTTATCTCAACCCACGAGTTTTACTTTTTTCTTCCCTATTTTCTCCCCCATCCCACTGGGTGTGGGGGAAGTGAGTGAGCAGCTGTGTGGTGCTTAGTTGCTGGCTGGGGTTAAACCAGGAGAACACCTTTCTCCTCCTCTGTCATGGTTGGGGAGATCATGGTTCTATGCCCTTCTTACCCTACAGGCATGTAAATTCTCAAGGCAGGGGCAAGTGTCTAAACATAAGTGTTTAGTGTTGTTTTGGGTGTTGTGGGGGTATTCAGCCTGGCCTTCAGCTCATGCTGGGGAAAGGTGCTTTTTTTCTTTTAACTCTGGAGCGATAACTACCAGCCCTTTGCAGTTGTCTTAAATACCCTAGTGTTTCAAATGGCAGGAGGTGGCTGTGTTTAAGCAGAGAAATCCTACCCCTACCTTTCTCACCAGTCAGGGAAATTGCTTTTGTGCTGAACTGGGTGCAGACATTTTTCACCCTTTATGGGGAGTCATTCAACTGCTTAGGAGAGTGAAGAAATACTTGTAAGGATAGACAGAGAAAACAAGAGGGAAGTGTACCATCTTTACAAGCTGCCCTTTGCTCAAGGGTTTGTGTGTAGATTTTGCATTGAATAGTGATGGGAGAAAAATGTGTAAATGTGTTAAGAATAGAAGTGGGGGGGGGGGAGTGAGTGAGTGGTTGGGTGGTGCTCAGTTGCTGGCTGAGGTTAAACCACGACAGCAATAAACAATATATTGTACTGTTAAAAAATTACTTTCAAAGTTGATTATGGTTCAAAATTACTGTTTACAATTTTAGTAACATTAATAAGTGCTTAGTATTTCTGAAGTTGTTACTTATTTCTCTGAGCAAAGCTACAATACATTTGCCAAAAACTAATTTGCATGTGTCTCAGAATTAACTGGCTACACTAAGCTCATTAGTTTATTATCTTCTGTTATTATTTTTAATTTTAAAAGAAGCTACAGATTTTTTTTTATTAAACCCAGCATCTATCAATATAACAGTAAGTATTTTGTAGTATTATGTATTTGAAAAAGAAAATGCCAGCATTTACCTGAAAACGTTTACCCAGACTAATACCTTTTTGAATAGGGGCAATGAATTTATTACAGTCTTATATCAGAAGACATTTTAATAATGCACTCTCCAGTTTTGTGTCTTTTCTTCAACTGCAAATTGTTCAAACAAACTATCTTTTTTGTGTTCTTTGTAGCAAAAATAAACCAAGTAATATTACTTAGCAATGTAATCTTGGAAATATCTTCGTTAATAATAATCTGAAAGTCTTCAACTGAAAAAAGCAAAGGTTTTGATCAAAGAAGTCAAGAGCATGGAAAATTCCACTCACTGATTCCGCTGATAAAAGTATTTTTTTCTCCTGCTAGTACTGCAAGGTTCAACACAGTTAAAGCATATTGGATTTGACTCCTTTTTATCCGACATGGAAAGTTGTTGAAGGCGAATAGAGAGAAAAGGGAGAATTTAAGACATCTAAGCAAGGAAAAACTTAAAGCCTCTACTGTCTCACATAAAGCATTCTTACATCCTTCATCTCTTCACATTAGTTATGTCAATTAGAAAAAGAAGAAAAAGAAGGTCAAGTGTCCTGGTTTCAGCTGGGATAGAGTTAACTGTCTTCCTAGTAGCTGGTACAGTGCTGTGTTTTGAGTTCAGTATGTGAAGAATGTTGATAACACTGATGTTTTCAGTTGTTGCTCAGTAGTGTTTAGACTACAGTCAAGGATTTTTCAGCTTCTCATGCCCAGCCAGGGCACAAGAAGTTGGCACAGGACACAACCAGGGCACCTGACCCAAAGTGGCCAACGGTGTATTCCATACCATGTGATGTCCCATCTAGTTTAGGAACTGGGAAGTGGGGGGGCAGGGAATCGCCGCTCGGGGACTAGCTGGGTGTCGGTCGGCGGGTGGTGAGCAATTGCCCTGCGCATCATTTGTACATTCCAATCCTCTTATTACTACTGCTGTGATTTTATTAGTGTTATCATTATCATTATTAGTTTCTTCTTTTCTGTTCTATTAAACCATTCTTATCTCAACCCACGAGTTTTACTTCTTTTTCCCGATTTTCTCCCCCATCCCACTGGATGGGGGGGCAGTGAGTGAGCGGCTGCATGGTGCTTAGTTGCTGGCTGGGGTTAAACCACGACATCAAGTTGTTGCCGAAAAACTCGGAATAAAGAACTTATCAACACCAATTTAGTGTAGATAAGCAGACACTTCTTTATTGACGGCCGGGTGCGCGGGTGAGTCCTCTCACGAACCACGCACACCTGAACACCAAAACAATACACCTTATATCAAAACTTATTCATGCATATTCATTAGGTTTCCAGGAAAGGTTATACATATTCATTAGGTTTCCGGGAAATCATTAGCATATGTAAATGTCCTTTACGCAGGTGCAGTGAAGGTCTCTGGTGGTCTTCAGGAGTCCTCTGGTGGTCTTTCATAGTCTTCCTCACTCGTCCGCTTTTTGACCTCTCAGGTGTTTCCAAGCAGCAAACTGGTGTCCATAACGGTTTCCTCAGTTTCTAAAACAAACACTACAAGACTACTAATCTTTGTCAAAGCTTCTGTGGTTAGATGATTTTAAACAATACTTGAATTTTTATGGTTACACATTATACATTTTCTAAGTTCCTATGGCTACATTTCAAACTTAACACTCCCATACCTATGCTTCATAATTTCTACTTTTTAATCGAACCAAACTCCTTTATAATTAGATTTTAATTTCTTTTATCAAAATATTTGCAACAAAGTCAATCTTGTCCTTTGTGCTGGTTTTGGCTAGGATAGAGTTAATTTTCTTCATAGTAACTAGTATGGGGCTATGTTTTGGATTTGTGCTGGAAACAGTGTTGATAACACAGGGATGTTTTAGTTATTGCTAAATAGTGCTTACACAGAGTCAAGGCCTTTTCTGCTTCTCACACTGCCCTGCCAGTGAGTAGGCTGGGGGTGCACAGGAAGTTGGGAGGGGACACAGTTGGGACAGCTGACCCCAACTGACCAAAGGGATATCCCATACCATATGATGTCATGCTCAGCAATAAAACTAGGAGGGAGGTTGGCAGGGAGGCTGCTGCTTGGGGACTGGCTGGGCATCGGTCGGTTGGTGGTGAGTAACTGTTTTCATTTGCATCACTTGTCTGTCCTGGGTTTTATTTCTCTCTCGCTGTTATTTTCCTTTTCATTGCATCATCATCATCATCATCATCATTATTATTATTATCATAT